>NC_064640.1:357947012-360856779 GCF_023864345.2 Schistocerca serialis cubense | reverse complement strand
CAATAATTCCTCTTTGTGGTTGCTGTGATTTTAACATGGCCAGCGCTGCATTCCATGCTGTGCTAAGCTGGTATCCTGTGCCCCTGTTTAGCAGATTATTCGAACTGCTATTTTCCACAAATTTTTTAATAACGTTCACCCAGAACGAAGACATCGAAGAGAGAATTTTGTTGTTTTTGTATTCCTGTACTGAGACAATGCTCGGCCACTGGAAATTTCTCAGGCTGGTCCAAAGTGTGTGTTGTCGATGTTCTACGCATCTGACTTCCACGGTGCTACAAGTTTGTCCCATGTGCGAAGTCCCGCAGGTGCAAGGAATCTTACAGACACCAGGCTTTCTTAAACCGTCATTATCTTTCAGTTAGACTAAAAGAGCACTGAGGTTCGTTGGCGGCTGAAAGACGCATTTAACTTTATGTTCCGAGAATTATCTTCCTATTTCAGAAGAAACGTCTCCGACGTGTGGTAAGACCACCATTCTTTTTGTTTTTCACTTTCTTCCAATTCCTCACTTTGTCTAACACGCTTCTGGTATAAGGCACGGCGAATCTCCCGTTCAGTATATCCATTTTGTAAGAGTACCTTACGGAGGTCGCGTAGCTCTGTGGACGAACGTCCTAATCACGCCACTTCGTTGTGCAGGATGGTGACAGCTGGTGCCCTGTGAGTATAAGTCTGTGTGTTTAGCATTACGGTACAAAGCGTGACCCAAGGTGCCATCCTCTTTTCTCCACACGAGCACATCTTGGAACGGTAGGTCACCGTATTTCTCCATCTCCATCGTAAACTTGATTTCCGATTGAAGAGAGTTTAGATGTTGCATAAACAAATCCAGCGATGCAGTGCCGCGGGGCCAGATAACAAAGGTGTCACCCACATATCGCAAAAAGCACGTAGGTTTCAACACCGCTGACTGGAGTGCTCTCTTCTCGAAATCTTCCGTAGAAAGACTGGCCACAATGGTTGACAAGGGACCAGACACTGCGACACCGTCAGTCTGTTCGCCGTTTCTCTCCATCTCCATAGTAAACAATATTTACAACTAGTGCGTCGGGAAATCTCGACCAACAGAATTATCTTTTCTTTCGTGAAAATAGTTTCACAACAGTGAAAAAGCTTGTAATATGCCATCACCAAAACGAAGCAACACGAAAGGATCTGGTTATTCGTGATACGTAGCTTTTAGCTTTTCCATTGCATTGAATGAACCCATAGACGCAATGCATATCGATCTATCCATACTGCTTTGTACCGCTGTTAACGTACAACTAACGCTGCCGTTAGAACAACACCGAGGCAAGACTGAGCTGTACTGGATGTAAGCTTGAGGACCAATAGTAAAGTAGGCCTTAATGTTGTCAACAGCAAGTGCCGTGAGCAAAAGGAACATCTTTGTATCCAAACAAGACACAGAGCACATGCCGTCAACATTTGCACTGTCATGCAGATGATTTCAATGCAATATCGATACAAGAGATAAGAAATCAAACGAAATGTAACTACTCTGTAAAGAACCACCGGAGACTACGGGTCCATTATACCAAAATACTTGGAAAATTTCATGTGCTTTAGGCAGGAGATTTGAATATTGTCTGACAAGCAGTGTTGTCAGCTCTTTAACGTTACCAGGAGTGCATCACATGGAAGCGAGCTGACGTTGCGAAACCGGGACTCACCGTAACATCTCATCTGACGATAATGGGAAGATATTTTTCGGAAATAGAGACTGAAACCAAACCCTACTAAGACATGGGCGGATTGCTTTCGTTTGTGCATACAGCTACAGGTCTATTTTGGTGACAGACTACTTCACCTCTTTCAGCACCCATAGTATCTAGGGGTTACATCACCCGTAGTATCTAGGGGTTACATTGGCCCAAACACTGTCCTACAAAAAGCAACTGGAAAACACCGCTGCGTAGATACGTACTACGACATATGCTGTGCAGAACAGCCTGGGGCTCCTCTGCTGAAATTCTGCGCACTTCAACACTTGGACTAGTCTGCTCTATTGAGGAATATGACGCTCCTATATGGCTCAGTACTTCACACACACAAACTCTGTACGCACAAATGAACAACACAATGAGAATGATCAGTGGTACACTAAGGAAAACCCCCGTCAAATGGCTGCCATATTGAACAACTTTCAATCCCCTGGAATTCGGTGGAAAACAGCTCAACTCCGTGAGCTTAAACGCATACAAGGCAATCCGCAACTACCTATCCATCAAGATGCCGTTACTCTTGAAACAAATCAGCTCCAATCAAGAAAACCATATATAGCAACAGCAATGGGACTGCACACGTCTCAGTTCAACTTAAAAGACTCATGGGAACGAGACCGGACAGAAGCTTGCCCTCAGCATTATCAGAACGTGCCCTACATAAGGAAGAAACCCCCTTCCTTGACCAATCGTACAAAACTTCGACTATACTTAAGAGAATAAGCACCAGTCATGGCAGAAGCATGGTCTCTCTTCATAGATGGGGTAAGGCTCCTCCATCTCCAAAATGCGATTGTGAAACAGCCAGACAAACTGTTCATCATGTAGTTACAGAGTGTCCCAACGAGGCCTATCGTGATACTTTTGTTTCGAAGATTTCCTGATGGTAACGGGCGACGGAACTGATTATATTAAAAATTTAATAGTCTGGTTTGAATTAAATGTGTCGTTTGTATTACGTTTATTGTTGTGCTCGAAAATCTTATGATTAATAAATAAATACTCAAAAAATATCCCCGAATAATCTCCGAAATTTTATCGTTGGAGTTCTGGTTCACTTTGGGTATTGGACCTAACAGCAGTAGAGGAAACTGCAAACAGCAGAATAAGTTGCGACTGAATGTGAGAGGTAGAACCTATCACGACGAGGAACGTAGCACGTGATATGGAAGCACAGTTTTACTGAACTAAATATTAGTCATCCCCTTAAAAAGCCCGCCCGGCTAGCCGCGGGGTCTAACGCGCTGCTTCCCAAGCGGGAAGGCTTGCCGGTCCCCGGCACGAATCCGCCCGGCGGATTAATGTCGAGGACCGGTATGCCGGCCAGCCTGTGGATGGTTTGTAAGGCGGTTTTCCATCTGCGTCGGCGAATACGGGCTGGTTCCTCTTATTCCGCCTCAGTTGCACTACATCGGTGATTGCTGCTCAAACACTGTCTCCATGTATGTGTACACCATAATTACTCTACCAGGCAAACATTTGGGGTTACACTCTGGGGGCCGAACCGCGCAGTAACCCTGGGTTCGGTGCGGGGTGGCGGTGGGGTGGGTGGACGTCTGTGGCCTGTTGTGGGGTTGTGAACCACTGAGGGCTATGGCGGGACGAAGCCTCTCCGTCGTTTCTAGGTCCCTGGTTTAATACACAATACACACACTCCCTTAAAAGCGCACACGGGTCGCTTTGTAGCACTCAAGATAGTGAGTTACTGATACCATGCGGTCATGTCAACCTCCATAGCTGACGTATTGCTGTTGAATATTTTCTCACTACTACAGTCTGCACCTTGTTCATGAAAAGACGCTAGAGGCGGCATTAAATGAACGGCCCACGTCGTGCTGACTGTGGACAGCCAATTATCTACCAAGTATGTGGCCTTGTTAAGTGTCATCCAGTTGTATGTGCTATGCCATCGTGATTCGCTGCTTGTCGAAACTCTATGTCAAACACACACAGCCCGCAGTTAGAACTACTGTAACCAGTATCTGTGGCCACACCAAGTGTTGTAGACAGATTATTCTGTGACAGACTGGCGTGCCAGTTCTGAATCACTGTGTAGTATTCAAAGAGATGTTAAAAGTCTTTATTTGTTAGATTATTTATTTTCCTTTTACAAAATCTTACTTCTTTGTCGATATCCCTTTGTGGTTTTCATTGGTACTGTGAAAGATATTATTTTAAGCAACTAAGAGTTTTGGTGGTTGTTTCATTCTACATTATTCCTAAAAGATTTTTCCGTTATATATCTTTCCGTTATATAGCTACACTGAGTCTTCGTAGACTTCTAAGACATTGTATGGTGTCTATAAAATGTGTTGAAGTGATAATAGTTCTCAATCACTTCCTCACGAAATTGCCCTGATTAAAGATACCCTCTTTACTAAGTGAATAAAGACCAAAAATATGATGTAACTACTCGATCGGACTGTCCTTCGGATATTTGATACGGACACCCATACTTAGCACAACGGATATTCTTTGACATCTGAAATGATTTGCTGTTGTTAACTGAACAAACTTCTCATCACTAGATTTAACCCTCTATCCCTTAAACATCGTGTAGACTACGCCTAGTAGGACAGGTGAATACCATAATTGGGGATTAAGTTACGACTTGTAACACTCGTCTGTTCTTATCTGGTAACACATCGTCCCCGCAAAACGTTGTATCAATTTGGCGAAACAACTACTGGT
Organism: Schistocerca serialis cubense; assembly: GCF_023864345.2. Classification (NCBI taxonomy): domain Eukaryota; kingdom Metazoa; phylum Arthropoda; class Insecta; order Orthoptera; family Acrididae; genus Schistocerca; species Schistocerca serialis. The sequence continues at coordinate 360,852,361 of NC_064640.1, read as the reverse complement.
TTAGAATTCTCGAGGCACGCTTAACTTCTGGAATCTGAAAACAAATTATTGAATAATAGGAATTCTTTCTTTCCATACAGTTAATACGACGGGAGATGTGGTTATCGTCGAACTAATACCTGAACTGAAGGCAAAAGCTCATTTGTCTTCTTATTCTCGTGCAAGCCATTAATACAAGGTTTCATGCGTACTCACCCACCGTCATGGAAATGTAATTAAATTAATGAAAGAAACGAAATATATATAAAGATATGAGATTCTGTTTTAACTTGTGGTTATTAAATTCGAAAGAATACAGGTACTTTACATAGAACAAAAACGACATGAGCCACGTGGCACACACGCCGCTATCATACAAGGACCCGTTCTTCAGGGTAGTCGTGAAACACATAAAGTGCAAAAGACGTTTCGTCAATAAAAGAGCAGCTTTCTACACTTTATTACGATCAAATACAGCATCTAAACAGAACGGGAACTACATCACATTAATCTTAACCGCGTATAAAACTCTGCTATTCATTATGCTTTAGTAACGATGGGCTACAACTTTTCCAATATGGCTCACCAAGTTCATATACTTAGAAAACATTACCTTGTCTTCCAGTATAACTGTCAGCATCATTTTGTGAAAACAAAGTGTAGGTTGGCTTCAGACACCGCCTCCATATTTCTCAGAACAATTCAATGCAGCCACGTTCATTACCAAGCCATACCACACAGAAGCCAAAGCACACCTTCCAACCAGAACAGAGTTGAACGGAATCTAACGAAGGAACAGCTTTGTCCCGCTTCCAACTTGTAAGCCGTGCGGGCCGTAATGCTGCCCTGAATCCCCAGTGCCTGAGCGCGCTCCCACCACAAAGCAAATGGACAAAATGGACTTGTATAGCAGAAGCAGCAGCGAGTACACGGAAAATCGATGAGTGGACGCAGGTATGTCAGCAAATACTGCTCGCGAGTACTACATACGTAAAACATAATTTATGGAAGTATGCAAATGATAACAGACAACTTTCAACGTCTATGATAACTGTTGCACAATTTGGAAATGAAAGCCTTTTTATGTAGAACAAGCGTTTCTCCATTTTTTACGTTCCCGGTTAGTACCAGCAGGTTGCATCATTACCCATAGTGAATGTATTACTATTAAGTGTTTGAAAATGTTTATTACTCATTCTTGTATCAGTATATTAGCCTATGAAAAACATCAGTGATCATTTGAAGTGTGATGTATTATATTCTACTGGGCAGATACATCCTTGGCTTTTGAATTTCGGAAAAGAAAAACATGGAGGATAAAGAGGAGGAGGGGGAGGAGGATATTAGTGTTTAACGTCCCGTCGAAAATGACGTCATTAGAGACGGAGCCCAAGCTCGGATTAGGAAGGATGGAGAAGGAAATCGACCGTGCCCTTTCAAAGGAACCATCCGGGGAAAAAGCGATTTAGGAAAATCACGGAAAACCTAAATCAGGATATCCGGACGCGGGTATGAACCGTCGTCCTCCCGAATGCCAGTCCAGTGTCGTAACCACTGCGCCACATCGCTCGGTACTAAACCATCGAATCAGATAAGGGTATAAGAATATATGTCAGTTTTCAGAATTATAATATTTATCTTCCAATATAATTTTCAAAATTAAAAATTTCTCTTCTAATATAATTTACCATAATTCTAAATATCTCCCGTCATCACCGTCTGGGATATCAGTGTACGTCGTATCACGGCCGCGTTGGTGTGGCACTGAAGCATCAACTGATGTTTTGAAGGATCCAGATTCATACCATAATTTTGCTGTGTGGATGTGATACTTCAGCAGCTCCTTCGGCCAGTTTAAGCTGCTTTAAGGAGGCACAACGACAGCTCCGTCTGTATTGAGCTCACGCTCGACAGGATATGAAGCCCTAACAGGAAGAAAGAAAAACGCGGGAGAAGCACATTCAGTAAGGTTCAAGAGACCCCAGTTTAACATCGTCAGAGAAATTAGATACTACTGTACTGTACTGTAAGGAAACATTTAGATATATGCTATACTTTAGACATTAATATTAGTGCGGCTTTTGTTAATATTGGTGCACATGGTACTTGCTTGCTTTCGCATTACTCCATTTACTTTCACGCATTGTTAGAAAAGTTTCTGGAGCGCGGTGTTATGTGTGTTTCTCCAGATGAACTGTAATTCCATTATCATGAACGCCTGAAAGACATCTTGCAGCAGTCATGCAAGAACCGCTCACGGTCTGTTAAATTTAAATTTATGTACTCGTTTGGAAAGCAGTCGAACAAGAGAATGTTGCTGTAAATTTCACAGAAATAAAGCAACTATCAGCAAACAAGTTTGAGCTGTTTGGCAACCACTTGCGACACAGTAGGCTATGTTAGTACGTACAACGAATGATTGAAACTGAAAGTAAGACTTCGATGTAGCACATGAAGTTGTGAGGCTCACCTGGACGGGCGGAAGTGCAGCTGGCCACGAGCTGCCCGTGGCCGTTACGTAAGCGCTGGCACACGGCTTACCGCTTTCCACTGAATTAAAATAGCGCCGCTAGCCTTGTGCCTCTCCGCCGCCCGCCGGTGCCAACGGCTTAATCATCTATTTACCTCCACATCTTGTTCTGTGCGACGCCATGCTTCTAAATCTTCAGTTTTCCAATGGGTTTCAAGTGTGTCTATAATCTCTTCCGTCATGCGCTAATACTTTCCACGTAATCTTCTTTACTACAGCCCGCACTTTCGCTGCTACTGTTTCCACCCCCTCCCTCAAATACTAAGTGACGTGCTACACTATGCCATCTCAGAACGTATAGTTCTTCCCGCAAAATATTTCTCTACGTATTTTCTTTGCACGTTCATTTTCTGACATTCTGAGTTCTCACAATGTTGACTGTTATTAAAAAAACTGGACATTTCCGGAGCTGCCCCTTATCCTACTTTCGTAGTTGACTGCATCTGTAGCTCTATCACCAAAATGCAGTTCCATAAATATCTCTTATCACTTTAAGGTATTTTCCATGCCCAATCGTATTGATAGGGATTGGGTACTTTTCACATTTATGTGACGTTTTCAAATTTTGTTGTCACTGAAAATCGTGATACTATCTACAGCATAGATTCTAAATTCCATATTTAAAGTGTTATTGTCTTCCAGTCTACATCTTCTCATAACATTTGTCTCACAACTCTTCCAGTCGAATTTAACAATGAGCTCTAATTCCTTCCTTTCTCAAGGTAGACGTAAAATCGACATCTGTCAGCAGAATCAACAATCCCTCGATACCTGCCCATTCCCACAACCTGTTGGAGTCATGAAGAGTACCGGGGCAGAGATTCACCTTATGAACAGTTAAAGTCTAGCGTGATGCTCCCAGTGTTGTATAGCCTCTAAGTGGTTTGGTGTCTAACACAGTACTGGATAGAAATCATGTTTTTATAAGTGGATGACGGACGCTAGAGAAACGATGGAAATCGCGTAAGGTGCGTTTTTGGACGCACAGGTATCATCTGACGAACCGTGGCAGTGGGAACTAGTAAGAAACTTGAGCTGATAGTAATGGCCTCAACTAATGACAAGTAAATGTTTGTGTGTGTGTGTGTGTGTGTGTGTGTGTGTGTGTGTGTGTGTGTGTAACAGAGAGAGAGGAAGGGAGAGGGAGAGAGGGAGAGACAGAGGCAAACACTGGTGTTTAAGCAGGTCAGGAGGTACGGAAGAGTGGATACCAAAGTATTAAAAATCACACACATGCAAGGTCAGGTCTCATTTCACTCTTTCACTGATTTGTATAGTCATCAGTAGGTATGGGAAGGGAAGTTGGCAAAGCTTACAAGTGACAGTGTAGTGGGCGGTGGTGGGATCACTCATGGGAAATTTCCTCTAGTAGTTGGTGTTAGAGTTGTATAGTTATCAGTAGGTATGGGAAGAGGAGTCTGGCAAAGCTTACAGGTGACAGTGTAGTGGGCGGTGGTGGGATCACTCATGGAAAAATTCCTGTAGTAGTTGGTGTTAGAGGTGCACCTGCTTTAGACTAAAGTCAGCTGATAGGTATCTCTGCTTAAAGGAAGTCCCTAAAACACAGGAATCACCTTCAAAGGACGTCTTGTTTCCAAGTAGAGAAGGAATTCGCATATTTCATCAAAATATAAGAGGTATTAAAGTTAGTTACCTACTCATAGATATTGACTCTGACATTACTGGTATATCGGAGCACCACTTAAATAATTTGACAATTCAGAGGCTTCCTTTATCAGGATACAGATTATCTGACTGTTTTTCGAGGAGTGGGGGAGTGGACATGTAGTGTAAAAAACAATATTCCATTTGAGTCCGTATACGTATCACGGCGCTGCGCTAAACGGGTATTTGAATGTTGCGCAGGGCAGTAGAATTTAATATATATGAAACTATCAGCTTAGATTGCGGTAATGAAACCAACCTTTACCAAGGTTTCAGCCCAAATAATTGAGCCTTCTTCGGAAGATATACCTGCATCTATAATTTGTCTAAGAGGGCATGGTCTAGAAATAAAACTAAAACAGCCTGAATAGGCGTAGTCACATTTTAAAAATGCGGTACATAAGTACTAAGTCAACACCAAGACTTAAGCTCTGGCATGCGCCTCGTCTCCATGGACGTCATGCGGTGGGCCTCTGGAGCTCACGTGAAACTAAACTTCTAATTGTTGTTGTTTATAGGTCCCCAAACTCTGACTTCAGAGGATTTCTGCTCAAATTAGAGAGGGTTCTTGGTTCACTTTATAGGAAGTACAAAAATTGGTTATGTGTGATGACTTCAATATTAATTTTGTTTGTGACTGTGCAAGCAAAAGGATGTTAGGAGATCTCCTAAATTCATATTATCTGATGCAGACTGTGTTTATTCCAATCAGTGTGCAGGGAAACACTAGCTCAGTCATAGACAATACTGCTATTCGTTCATCATAACTAGATGGACATTCTGTTAGTAAAAGGTGAATGGCCTTTCAGACCATGATGCTCAAATTTTAACATTAAAAGTTTTTTATACTCAAACAACTGTCATATATAATTACAAACTATGTACGAAAGCTAATCCAACAGCAATAGAGAGTTTTTTAAGACTCGTTAAGGAACAATAGTGGCAGGATGTTTATAATGCCGATAACATAGATGAAAAATATAATGCTTTCCTTAACACATTTCTCTTGCTGTTTGAAAGTTGCTTTCCTTTGTGACGTTCTAAACGGGTTACTAGCAATATAAGGCAGCCTGGGTGGCTGACCAGTGGGATAAGGACATTATGTAGAACAAAGTCGGAATTATATCAAAATGTTAGAAGTAGTCACAATCGAGCTATAGTAGCCCAATACAAACAGTACTGTAAGGTGCTTAAAATGCTATTTGGAAGGCAAAGAGTATGTGGTACGCAAATAGAATAGCCAATTGACAGGATAAAGATAAAACCATACGGTCTGTCATGAACGAAATGTCTAGTCGGGAGCACAACGTCGACGATATAAAGTCAGTTCGTAGTAAAAATATTCCTGTTATTGATACGTTCGATATATGTACAGTATTTAACAATCACTTTCTGAGAGTTGCTGGTGAATTAAATAAAAACTTAGTTAATGCAGGTAATCAAATGGTTGAAATGGCTCTGAGCACTATGGGACTCAACATCTTAGGTCATAAGTCCCCTAGAACTTAGAACTACTTAAACCTAACTAACTTAAGGACATCACACTCGCCCATGCCCGAGGCAGGATTCTAACCTGCGACCGTGGCAGTCCCGCGGTTCCGGACTGCAGCGCCAGAACCGCACGGCCACCGCGGCCGGCGCAGGTAATCATATAACTCTCATGGGAAATGCCTTTCCGAGACAGATGTTGTAAATAATCCTCTGTGATACTGACAAGGGGGAGATTAAGTCAATAATTAAATCACCGAAGACAAAGGATATGATGGAGTTCCTCGCAGAATATTAAAGTACTGTGCTGCTCATGTTGGCCCTGTACTTTAGCCATATTTGTATTTTTTTGTTTAAGAGTGGTCAGTTTCCTGAACAATTAAAGTATTCAGTAGTAAAGCCGCTTTATAAAAAAGGAGAAATGGGTAATGTAGACAATTTTACACCTATTTCTATGCCATCAGTGTTTGCTAAAGTTGTTGAAAAGGATGTGTATGTAAGGATAATTTATCATTTTAGTTCACATAATTTGCTATTAAATGTACAATTCGGTTTTAGAAGTGGTTTAACAACTGAAAATGCTTTATTTTCTTTTCTTTGTGAGGTACTGGGTCGATTAAACGAAAGGTTTCAACGCTAGGCACCTTTAACTAAGGCGTTTGACTGTGTTGATCACAAAATATTGCTCCAGGAGTAGGATCATTATGGATCAGGGGAATAGCTCACAACTGGTTCACGTCTTACTTTAACAACAGACAGCAAAATGTCATTATCCACTGTGTTGAAAATGGCTATGATGTGTGGTTTGAGTGGAGCATGATTAAATAGGGGGTGCCCCAGGGATCAGTGCTGGGTCCTTTCATGTCCCTTATTTATATAAATGATATGCCCTCTAGTACTACAGGTGATTCTAAAATATTTCTGTTTGTTGATGACACTAGCCTGGTAGTAAAGGGTGTTGTGTGCAATATTGACACTATTTCAACTAGTTCAGTTCATGACGTAAGTTCATGGACTGTAGAAAATAAATTAATGCTAAATCACAGTGAGGCTCAGTTTTTACATTTTCTAACACACTATTCAACAAAACTGGACGTTTCAATGTCAAAGAATAGGCATAAGATTAGTGAAACTGAACAGTAGAAGTTCCTTGGTGTTCAGATATATAGTAAACTGTCGTGGGAAGCCCATGCTCAGGATCTTGTTCAATGACTTAATGCTGCCATTTTTGCTATTCGAACGGTATCTGAAGTAAGTGATAACTCGAGACGAAGAGTAATCTACTTTGCTTATTTTCATTCACTTATGACGTATGGTATTACATTTTGGGCTAACTCTTCCTATTATCAAAGGATATTTTTGGCTCAGAATCAAGCGGGTTTGGGCAGTAAGTGTTGTAAGTACGCGAACGTTTTGTCGATCCCTGTTCACTAGTCTGGGTATTCTGACATTGGCCTCTCAGTATATATATATTCTTTAGTGTCTTTTCTTGTTAATAATATCAGCTTATTTCCAAGAATTAGCAGCTCTCACTCAGTTAATACTAGGCAGAAATCGAGTCTGCATTTGGATCGCACTTCCTTGACTCTTCTGCAGAAAGGTGTGCAGTATATTGCTGCATCCATTTTCAATAAGCTACCACAAGAATTCAAAAATCTTTGCAACAATCCACGCGCTTTCAAATCGAAGCTGAAAGTGTCTTCAAGGGCGACTCCTTTTATTGTGTCGAGGAGTTCCTTCAAAAATTAAGCTGATTCCTGCGTTATATTGTTGATTGCTTTTCCATAAACTTATGGCTTGCCTTTTATTGGGTTCATATAAATTTTATTTTATCTGTTATTACTTTTATGTTATAATTTCATGTAATGACACGTTCCATGACCTTGGAGATTTACTCTTCAATTTGGTCCAACGGAACTAGACGTGGAAATTAAATAAATAAAAAAGTCAGCATGTATCTTCACCCACAGGTGGTTTTCACCGGCTTATTAACTTAAGTTATTTGTCGAATGACTTACTGCCATTATTGTGTTTATGATAGCTTTCATTGACTGGGCTGTTCTGGACGTCGTCTCGTGTTGCCTCCGCGAGAGACTTTAATTCGGCTGAAATAATATGTCACTACTATTCACAGTTCAAAACAATACAGAGCGGCCGGGCCATACAAACACGTCTTGTATCCGGATGACATAATCAGTGGCAACTTATCCTCATGCATTCCTGTCTAAAAGGAAGTAGGCAAAAAGAAGAACTTTTTATGTGTTACGAAGTGATAGAAAACCACTGATAATAAGTACAATGATTTTTCCAGCAATAATCACTGGATATACTACACGTTTGTCACACATTCTGAAAATATTAACTTGTAAAATTATAGCAATAGTACAAATAACGCAATGCGAAAAAATAGGCAAATACGTAGGTCTCTTGAGTGTACGTGTGGGTAGTACAATGGGAGACGAAGGAAATATAATTTCACTACGAGCTGTTTCGGGATTACTGGGAAAACTTTCAGCAATATAAGGCCCTCGGAAACAGCCTGAAAAACTTATAGGGGTGTTACAGGGTATGTTGTTCTGAGAAATACATGTTAGGAAAAAAATTCTATACGTTTCTCCGTCTCCGAGCTAAGTAACACTGAAATTAACCAATCAGGCCGCAGAGCGCACAAATTAAAGCGGCCCGCCAGATACAATTAGTGTCAGTTATTCTCATAGCATAGACTAAAAACGCAAGGAGACTGCTTGGCCTTTGGCTCGAATTCGATCCTAAATTCCGTCCCACGTCAAATTTTTGTATCGCTGGCTCGTTCGGTTTTAGGAAACGAAACGAAGAACACGTTTGTGATAGGCAGCTTGAATTTGCACGCGCAAGGGCCTGGTTGGCTGACTGCAATGCCAATTAATTCGGAAACGGTGCAACGAATCGTATTTTTTCAAATGGTTCAAATGGCTCTGAGCACTATGGGACTCAACTGCTGAGGTCATTAGTCCCCTAGAACTTAGAACCAGTTAAACCTAACTAACCTAAGGACATCACAAACATTCATGCCCGAGGCAGGATTCGAACCTGCGACCGTAGCGGTCTTGCGGTTCCAGACTGCAGCGCCTTTAACCGCAATGCCACTTCGGCCGGCCGAATCGTATTTTTTCTTAACATGTATTCGTCAGCACAACCTCCCCTGCAACACCCTTACAAGCTTTGCAGGCAGTTCCCGACCAAACTGTACAAACATACCGCACAAACAATTAGTCATCCCCACAAGACACAATAGTACCACGGTATAATACCGCTGTAACAAAGCGCTGACACTCGTCTTGGGTCAGTGTCGGTTATAATATTTTTACGACCACTGATCTCAGCCGAGTTACGTGGCTGCGTACAGCATTCCTTATAGAGGTGTTGGAAAGTCCGCGTTGACACAACAAATCGAACCACTTCAGACACGGTATTGACATGAACACGTCGAAACCCGATATCAAGTTACTATACTAATTCCATAGAATCGACTGACACATCGATAACACTTCACTACTATCACATATTCGTACGTTAGAAGAGGAGAGTCACGTGACAGCCTGGCACCATCTACAACGCTCCAAACCGATAAGTGTGCTCTCTTAAAGAGCTGAAGAACATTTTGTCCAGTGAGCTTCTTAAAGCTCTCTCCACTAGTCTCAATACAAGTGCGACCTCTATGGTCTCAGACGTTTTATATACTTAGAAGATACCTTTTTTATCTGTGCTGACTATCTCTCGTAATGAGACGCACGGAATGAAAATAAAATAAATCAGTGCGTGATGTTATAGACAAAGATGGCATAAGATTAATTTCTTATTTGCTGTTGGTCATATGGACGAGCAGCTAACTAAAATCATGAAAAAAATTAAAACAAAAAATGTGAGCCTAAAAGAATCGGAAGAATTACTGAATACATTCAGTATACATATGAAAATGTTACTGTCTTGAATTAATTAATAAGTTCTCTAATTTAAGGGAGGTTCCCTGTTGGAAGTCTCTTATCGAGACCACGTTGTATTTTTAAAACATACTTGTGACAGGAATGCGCACAAGATAACGTGATCATTTGAGAAAGGTATGTGACTAGGGACAATGTTTGTAACATATCATTTCGAGCTTGTTTGGAGAGGTTTCAAAGGAGTATTTATCTACTAGAATTTTTATTTAGGTGAAACTACGTTCATTTGAGTCAGACCCTATAGAAGGGTGCATCTTGGGACGTGGCTTTGCCTGTCAGCGAAGCTAGAAGCGGCGTGTGGCTAATTTTCCACTAGACTCTCAAGGCCCTATCGATAATGGTTCGCGTTGTTCTCTGACGTAGGGAGTTGATGGGGCAGTTTCCTGCCGTATAGACGGCGTCTACGTCGACCGCACCCGTCGCGCCGCTCTCGGCTACCCGGGAGATGGCATTTTTAAACCTCCCGCTCGCTCTTCCATCGTTCGCTGTTCCCCATGGGGACCATCACGCATATACGCCACCAGAGGACGCTAAATTCACATGACCCCACTGCCTAAGACCAGAGGTGTACACATTCCGCTTTCAATCTGCCCATGCTTGCCTTTTAGCCAGACAGGCACGCAGCCGCACGCTGTCAGCACGACGGGCAGGCTACTCTACTCCCATCCAAGCCAAGCTGCGCCCAATCCAAGCAAGCTAAAGGAGTCTTGCTTGCCTGCCCGTCTTCCCGCTGTGCAACGCTACGTAGCGGTTTATTCTGTACGCTTTCACTGTAGTATTATGAGTAGGGTTCGGACGTAGATGAAAAGTCTTCTTTTATCTCAGTACCACAAGACGAGGCTTAGTGAAATACACTATGTGATCAAAAGTATCCGGACACCCCCAAAAACATTCGTTTTAATATTGGGTGCATTGTGCTGCGACCTACTGCCAGGTACTCCATATCAGCGACCTCAGTAGTCATTAGACATCGTTAGAGAGCAGAATGGGGCGCTCTGCGGAACTCACGCACTTCGAACGTGGTCAGGTGATTTTTTGTCACTTGTGTCATACGTCTGTGCGCGAGTTTCCACACTCCTAAACATCCCTAGGTCCACTGTTTCCGATGTGATAGTGAAGTGGAAACGTGAAGGGATACGTACAGCACAATGTGCTGACTGACAGAGACCACCGACAGTTGAAGAGGGACGTAATTCGTAATAGGCAGACATCTAACCAGACCATCACACAGGAATTTCAAACTGTATCCGGATCCACTGCAAGTACTATGACAATTGGGCGGGAGGTGAGAAAACTTGGATTTCATGGTCGAGCGGCTGCTCAGAAGCCATACATCACGCCGGTAAATGCCAAACGACACCTCGCTTGGTGTAAGGAGCGTAAGCATTGGACGATTGAACAGTGTAAAAACTTTGTGTGGAGTGAGGAATCACGGTACAAAATGTGGCGATCCGATGGCAGGGTGTGGGTATGGCGAAAGCCCGGTGAACGTCATCTGTCAGCGTGTGTAGTGCCAACTGTAAAATTCGGAGGCGGTGGTGTTATGGTGTAGTCGTGTTTTTCGTGGAGGGGGCTTGTACCCCTTGTTGTTTTGCGTGGCACTATCACAGCATACACAGATGTTTTAAGCACCTTCTTGCAATTCGGGAATGGCGAATGCATCTTTCAACACTATCGAGCACCTGTTAACAATGCACGGCCTGTGGCGGAGTGGTTACACGATAATAACATCCCTGTAATGGACTGGCCTGCACGGAGTCCTGACCTGAATCTTATAGAACACCTTTGGGATGTTTTGGAACGTCGACTTTGTGCCAGGCCTCACCGACCGATATCGATTCCTCTCCTCGGTGCAGCACTCGGTGAAGAAAGGGCTGCCATTCCCCGAGAAACATTCTAACACTTGATTGAACGTATGCCTGCGAGAGTGGAAGCTGTCATCAAGGCTAGGGGTGGGCCAACACCATATTGAATTTCAGCATTACCGATGCAGGGCGCCACGAACTCGTAAGTCATTTTCAGCCAGGTATCGGGATACTTCTGATGACATAGTTTATATATTCCTTTCGAATCATTGTAGGCCATAAAATAGTAACTTTTACTAGTCCTTTTTCCCTTTTCGGCGTATTTAGGGCATATTTATTTATTTATTTATTCATTTTCACGTTAACGGTTTTCTCTTTCACTTCACCCTCTTTCGAATAGTAGTGGCTATTCTCAATTCGAACCATCATCAGATCACCGCTAATATATGTTATCTGTAGTAAGCAGAACCATCTCTGAAAATCGAGGTCGTTTGCATTTAAGAACCTGAAGACATCTATTATACTGCAATGCCAACTGAAATAAAAGTTTTTGAAGTCTAGTTTCTGTAACCTTAGCGTATTTCAGCCAAATATGACCCCAGTTATAATGATTTTAAGTACTTTCTCCAGGATGCGTTTTGCGTGTTCGCTGAATTAATTTTAAATGGCCAAAATAGTTGATTCAGAATTCCCCAAATGAATTTTAGCAAACACGAAGTTCGCTTTTCGTACTATATTAATCTAAAAACTACATGTCTGAAAGAAGAAACTTTTCCTTCATGCTAAGCTTTCTTCGCAGTACGTTGCATACTACCAGAATGTTATTTTTAATATCCACTGAACAATATTTTTCCTATTTGAATTAGTATGTGCCCTAAATTTTGGAAGCCTATATAATGTTAAATGGCCTCAAGACCGTAATACACGTCTACACACGTGTCAGCCACTATGTCTTTGTGTTGGCCAAAAATATTTATGGTGTGAGGAAACCGCTGATCAAATTTACGAACAAGTCGTAACATACTCGTGGTTTCTGAATGAGTGTTTAGTAACTTTTGATACAATTTGCATTGCGAGACACCTTCCGATTTATTTACAGCTGCCTCATAAACAGACGAAAACTTTTCCCCTGATGGACTTGTGCTCAGTTTCGTAACTGGTATATATGCCCCAATCCTTAATTCCTCTTCAATCTTATTTAAGTTTGGCTTGTTCATTTTGCTGCTCCCACCGTTGAGACAACTGAGCTGCATTGAAACTACCAACGCAAATACATGCCTGGCTATTCTGTAGTCACATTGGATTGTCGGCGCAACCTGTTGTCAGGAGCAGCAGGCTGAACGGGCTGCGTGAAGCTTGCCAGTCTTGCGGAAACCGAAGCTGGCCTGCTTTAACCACTGTGCTTCGGTACGCATGTACTCTTGCGTCTCCGCTGCGGTAGGTTGACGTTTTAATGGTTGCGGCGGAGCTAGGGGCAGGCGGGAAGGAAAGAGAAATCGCACACTTCTTCCTACGACTCTAATGGCTTGCGCGTCCTATTATACAGCTATACTCAGAGTTGTCCTCAGAGACTACAGGCCCACATCAACTTTAGTACGGAAGAGTGCAGTGAGAAAAATTATATCAACGTAGCACAATGCTACTAAGCTTTACTATGTCATCGTATCAACATTCAAGATTGTTTGTTTCTCTCAAGAACATTACTGTCGTTCCATACACCTCAGCACCACAGAAGGACACACAGCACTTCAAAGTTATGTATGACTCACTTATTAAGTGTACAATTGTAAATAAACCTACTAGGAGCTATCTTTTTGTAGATGTCTGATTGCAGTTATTGGCCATTTCAATTGCCGACACATCAATTTCCCAAAAGAAATCATTTCGGTTGCCGAAGAGATTCACAATGCTAAATATTGTGGCTGCAGCCTGCTTAAGAGTTTCAGACTTTACAATAACGTCACGTACTCTTCCAACAACATTAAGTGGAAATGATAATGGCCGGAGGCAATAAAGATTATAAAACTGCTGATAGCTAAATTAAAGGGATGAAAAATGAGAATGTCCACATCTGAGTCAAAAGCCAATCTGCCTGTACTTGATGTCAGATGGACTGCAGGGCTTGAATGATAAAGAAAGTAAGCAGTTGCTTCTTGGTCGCGAAATCTCGGAGTCGGCCGATAGATCTGAGTGTAAGAGCGCAGTCGAGATTAATAAGAGTTTCAGATAACTAGTAGATAAACAGAAGATTACTAGGAACGGTGCATACGATAACACAGAGGTTTCAGTGGAGGTTATGAATGCAGAATTACGGGGGAAGGCTGAAAGAGGCTGTCTACAAGTACATACCAACTACACCCGATGATATGCAGTGATGTATTACTGCAGCCTGATCGGACATTTCGGTGAAATGCTAATACGTGTGAAGCAGTCGTTCGATACCAGACTGGAAGCGTGTACTACAGCTGCTGATGGTGATTTTGAACACAACCCGTGAAGGTCTGTTGTCTCGTTATTGGTCGGAATCCACAAACTAGTGTATGCGCTTGTGTTGTTTTTAGCGGGTGCTGCCACCGGTATTGCAGCAAACACCACTGACATTTTAATTTACTGTACTTTTATTTTGTTAATGTCAACAGGCTTTGCTCCCTTAAAAAATTGTATGCCTGCACAAAAAGTATACTTTCTAAGTGTTATTACAATTTGTTTACTGGCTAACTATACGAGCTCCTGGCTACCAATCCATTGTGTGAAAACCGCGTATCACTAGCGCATTCCATTTCTGCAATAACTGCGGTGCAAGTTTTAGGCGATTCACCCCCTATAATGGCAACGTCTGCCGAGGACACAACACACTTGCTATTAGCAGAACAGCCGGCCGTTGTGGGCGAGCGGTTCTAGGCGCTTCAGTCCGGAACCGCGCTGCTGCTACGGTCGCAGATTCGAATCCTGCCTCGGGCATGGATGTGTGTGATGTCCTTAGGTTAGTTGGGTTTAAGTAGTTCTAAGTTCTAGGGGACTGATGACCATAGATGTTAAGTCCCATAGCGCTCAGAGCCAGAAAACGGGCAGACGTGGTCATTATGTAAATTGAACCTATCCTACTCAAGTCCTAAAGGTCGATCCTCCTAATACCCAAGTCCTAAAGTCGATTCTCTTAACAGACGTAATGGGGAAAGTTTTGAAAAAAAAAAAACCAGTTCTCTGCAGTAGACACTAATGTCATAGATTATTGCATCTTCTCCGCAAAGGAAGATCGACGGAAGATGTGATCAACTTCGTGAGCAAACGCGTAAGTACGTCAGTGCATAAGTACGTAGTTCCAGGAAATTTTGAAAAAATAATTCCAGGAAATTTTGAAAAAATCTGCCGGATTTCGGTAACCTGGTGCCACGACATATAGGCGCAGTTTCTTCTTGTCAGCTTCAGGTGAAGATCTGCGCCGAAGTACCGCGGCAGTGAGCTACATATCGTTGGCAGTTCTCCCGAAATTTCGTGGATATATGTACGTTTGCAAAGTCCTAAATATGTGTCTGGCTTACGGGTGGACATTTCGGGGGCATTTCACAATCTTCGTTCGGTGTCTGACTTCACCAGCTTATGGTAGATCCAGTGCCTGTGATCGCTTTACAAGTATGTAAAACATTACAGTAAAGCTTGAGTGACAAGTGTGTGGTGCATAAGTGCATCAGTTACTATAACGACGCGAGTGGCTGGTACCATGGGTCAGTCTTTATATACATATTTTTGGAAGCCACCGTTGGAAGCCTGAGAGAAATTGGTGTTCTAGGGACGATAGCCTATGCCAACAACATACTCCTCTTCGTTGGAGGCAACAGTCAGGCAGGAATATAAAACAAGGTGCGTGTCGTACTGGACGAGTTATGAGATTGATGAGAAGAAATAAAAGTTTAGATTGCTCCACATAAATAAAACTACATTCTATGAATAGTTTAGGCGCTATTTAAATCAAACGCCTTTCGCTTTATTTAAAAGTACACTCCTGGAAATTGAAATAAGAACACCGTGAATTCATTGTCCCAGGAAGGGGAAACTTTATTGACACATTCCTGGGGTCAGATACATCACATGATCACACTGACAGAACCACAGGCACATAGACACAGGCAACAGAGCATGCACAATGTCGGCACTAGTACAGTGTATATCTAGCTTTCGCAGCAATGCAGGCTGCTATTCTCCCATGGAGACGATCGTAGAGATGCTGGATGTAGTCCTGTGGAACGGCTTGCCATGCCATTTCCACCTGGCGCCTCTGTTGGACCAGCGTTCGTGCTGGACGTGCAGACCGCGTGAGACGACGCTTCATCCAGTCCCAAACATGCTCAATGGGGGACAGATCCGGAGATCCTGCTGGCCAGGGTAGTTGACTTACACCTTCTAGAGCACGTTGGGTGGCACGGGATACATGCGGACGTGCATTGTCCTGTTGGAACAGCAAGTTCCCTTGCCGGTCTAGGAATGGTAGAACGATGGGTTCGATGACGGTTTGGATGTACCGTGCACTATTCAGTGTCCCCTCGACGATCGCCAGTGGTGTGCGGCCAGTGTAGGAGATCGCTCCCCACACCATGATGCCGGGTGTTGGCCCTGTGTGCCTCGGTCGTATGCAGTCCTGATTGTGGTGCTCACCTGCACGGCGCCAAACACGCATACGACCATCATTGGCACCAAGGCAGAAGCGACTCTCATCGTTGAAGACGACACGTCTCCATTCGTCCCTCCATTCACGCGTGTCGCGACACCACTGGAGGCGGGCTGCACGATGTTGGGGCGTGAGCGGAAGACGGCCTAACGGTGTGCGGGACCGTAGCCCAGCTTCATGGAGACGGTTGCGAATGGTCCTCGCCGATACCCCAGGAGCAACAGTGTCCCTAATTTGCTGGGAAGTGGCGGTGCGGTCCCCTACGGCACTGCGTAGGATCCTACGGTCTTGGCGTGCATCCGTGCGTCGCTGCGGTCCGGTCCCAGGTCGACGGGCACGTGCACCTTCCGCCGACCACTGGCGACAACATCGATGTACTGTGGAGACCTCACGCCCCACGTGTTGAGCAATTCGGCGGTACGTCCACCCGGCCTCCCGCATGCCCACTATACGCCCTCGCTCAAAGTCCGTCAACTGCACATACGGTTCACGTCCACGCTGTCGCGGCATGCTACCAGTGTTAAAGACTGCGATGGAGCTCCGCATGCCACGGCAAACTGGCTGACACTGACGGCGGCAGTGCACAAATGCTGCGCAGCTAGCGCCATTCGACGGTCAACACCGCGGTTCCTGGTGTGTCCGCTGTGCCGTGCGTGTGATCATTGCTTGTACAGCCCTCTCGCAGTGTCCGGAGCAAGTATGGTGGGTCTGACACACCGGTGTCAATGTGTTCTTTTTTCCATTTCCAGGAGTGTATTATCATTGAGTCCGCCCAGATAGCTGAGTGGTCAGTGCGGCGGTCTGTCACGCCAAGGGGCCCGGGTTCGATGCCCGGCTTGGTCGGAGATTTTCTCCGCTCAGGGACTGGGTGTTGTGTTGTTCTGATTATCATTTCATCATCATCAGTGGAAGGCAACGGGAAACGACCACTGGAATGACTTCCATAGACGCTCGTGCGGTGGACCTCTCTGACGAGGCTTCCCCCGTGACAAGACCTGCCGTAAGGCAGAAAACAAAGTTTAATTATCAGTGATCGTTGTAACAAGTGAGATTTTGTTTACATATCGGTATAACAAAATTATAGACAGTTCTCATGTTTAAAATTGCTATACACGCACATATTCACTCACACACACACACACACACACACACACACACACACACACAAACAAACATATCGCCTTCTCCCACCCGTCTCCCGCCACGTTTCTTCGGTCTGTATGTCAACTACTGTCGGAATTTTGGTACGGTTTTCACTAATAGACTGATTCACGAGTAACTGTAGTAATGAGGAGGGTGTAATGCATGTTTTGTTACGTGTTCCAAATTTAATTGGCGTCTGGAGTAACTTCTCGTGTTCAGCTTCGGAGAAGGCGGTATTTGGCGGGAAAAGCAGTAAAGTAAACAGCATCCAGAGAGCAGCGAAAATTAACCAGAATCTATACGTATTCGTGCGTATTATAAATTAAAGTCGTCTGCTGTATGTGAAAGCTAATCTCAGAAACTACTGTAGGGCTTTTGATACGGTTTTCATTAATAGGCAGACTGATTCACGAGGAAGGTTTGTGTATATTACCGCTGCATCAGACAAGTCGTGTGGCCGTAGGATAATAGAAATGCTGCCACAGCCACAAAAAAAGAAAAACAAAAGACGTTAACATTCTACACGATCGAAACAAACACAAACAAGAGGTGAGTGTGGATATATCAGTCAAAACAGGCAGACGAGAATATATTGTGACTAGCGCCATGCAGTGTCTTGGAAAATGCACTCCTGTGTATAGGAGGACAAGAGATTAAGGTAAGCAGCCAAAAAACACTAGCGCTAAAAATTAATTTTAAACATGGAAACTGTTTGTGATCTCGTTGAACTAATTTGTAAACAAACCCACAAATGTTACATTGACCACTGAGGACGCTTTGAAGTAAAACTAAACGCGTTTGCTCTAAGTAAGACGTTAAACAGTCGTAACGACGTCATAACTCCCATATCATTTTTAAAATGTGCTCAAAATAAAAAAAGACAACATGTAAACTACATTCTGTTTAACGGCCAATTGCAACGTTGCAACATTACCCTTTTATCAGAGTACAGAATTCTCTTATACTGAGTCAAGTTTGTGTACGGTTTATGGGCATACAATCGGATAAAAGGTTCATATACCATCCACATTCTGAAGAAGTGCTCAGAAAAGCCACGTTAATCTCTAAAAAGCTAGCAAATATTCGACAACGACGTTTCCAATTTGCACCAACAGTAAATAAGTGGTATCACAACCGTTTAGTTACACCGGTTGGGGGTAGGGGAGGTGTATGGTTCCAGTGTGTTGGCTCAACCTTAATAACCATACTACGACAATAAGAAAAGTTCAAAGAAACATAACACTACGCAGAACTTTGGCTTTTGTTTCATCTACCACAGCTGATATTAGATCAAAGTCTTATGAACTTGACAATCACACACCCAACTGTTATCTACTATATAAACAAATGCGACTCACAGAAACTACAGATAAAATTAGACGATCCTGTATTCAATAAATTGAAAATAATAAATATTACTTTGCATAAATGGTAGGTACACTGGAACACAACTGAGCTGAGGACCTTTTTAGTAATTAAAGTGTGCGAGAGGGACTAAACCTGAGACACTCTCAATGATTAGTTTCGCGGGGCGCACATCTCTAGGAGCGCGTGGATGCCGGCCGTTGAGACTTTGAGCAATGCCACAGAGTCACGGAGGACGAAGGAAAGATCAAACGTTTCACTTGGCGAAGCCAGCCGGGATTGAAACCACTGCGCAGAATTTCATCTCCATCCGCTGCAAGCATCGACCGTTGGCTGTTCAACACAGAAAATCCTGGAAGGCACTCGTGACGGCACTGCACGACGTAATTTTGAGCAATTTATAGCAAAATATGTACGAACCGTTATGTGACTAGAAGATTTTGTAATGTTCAATTTGTTTTTAGTTTTGGATGTGATAATGGAGACAAGGAGAAGAGGAATCATTCAGGAGATGTTCACATTGAGTAATGCAAATAATGGACGAAAACAGATACAGGAAATGGAAAATGCTATTAAAGAATGAAAAGAAAAGGAGAAACAGGTAAAGGGAAAGAAAAGTATGGGGGAAAAGAAGCAATGGTGATAGTAGCTAGGGAATAAGAGAATAATGAGGAAGAGGAAAGGAAATAAGAAAGACAACAGTAAGAGAAACAAGCAAGATAGGAAAGAAGGAAAAGGACGAGAGGCAGAGAGCAGAAAAAGAGAAACACAGGAATTCAAGAGGAGAACAGGCACAGCATAAAGAAGAAAGAACATTCATAGTTAGAAATAAAGCTGAATATGGAAATATGATGTATGATGTACTCAATAAAAGCAAGAAAAGTAAAGAAGAAATGGACAATAAGGATAAAATATGAGCTCTAGTAAGTAGGGATAAGTAAGAATCCAAGAGAAAGATCAAGACGGGAAGGCAAAGGAGGCAAAATTTGTGACTACGAGGCATAAACAGTCGAACGTATTACAGAAGTAGTGTGCTCTATAAAACACGATGGCGAATGACATGCATCTAAATATGAGTTGCTAGCAAATGCAAATATTGAGGTTTCACAGCACATGAGTTTTGATGGAGAGTCTGGGACAAAATGTAAAACAGGAGAATGAGATGCAAAATCAGTTATTTCTGAAGCACTTGAAGTGTCATGTAATAAAGAACTGTCACAGATTAAACCTCTTTAAATTCAGGAATTACAGGGAAAGTATTCAGCGCTATAATATGTATGTATAACATTATAAAGTAAAGTTCATGCTATATTACAAGGCATGATGAACTTTGACAACATAAGAGGAATGAAAATTGTTTTGTTAGCGAGATAAATGGATGGAAGTCCTTCTTCTTCTCTTTAAGATCAAATGTTTGTAAACTGCAAAAGGAATAGTCATCTAAATCAGAACATAAATCACAGATTTGCAGTGAAACAACTACTTCACAGGCTTCACGCGTCAAAGGTATTTGTGAAAGCGTTTTACACCGTAAAACTAGCAGGAAAAGGAAGCGGAGCTGGAGTAAAGCAAACTAAATTTCGTGACGCGGTACAATTACAGGGGTGCGGAGTTACTGGGAACGAGCTACAGCACAGCTCGTTAGCGGGCAGCAGCGCCACTCAATTCTGTAACTCGCCGCGACAGGTACGTGGGCGCTACTCGGAGCCGGGTCATGTCTGAAATTGGTTGTTAAGCAAAGCGCATTAGCGGGCAGCAGCGCCACTCCATTTCGTAACTCGGTGCGACAGCTATGTACGCTCTACACGGGGCAGAGGTCATGTCCAAAATCGGCTGTAAATCAAAGACAAAGCACGAAAAATTTCGCATTGATACCGCATCGAACGAAGGAATCAGAAGTTAAAATTTTGGATCCTTCCACACTGCGTTCCAGCCCTCCAATGTGCCAGACGATACAGCCTTCCCACCACTTTTACCGATCCGATGTAGTAATTTAAATGTGCAACGAGTATTCATTTCCGTGTTATCAGAGACGCCGACATAGTGAAAACGTCAGTATGGGCGGTTGTTCACCGTAGAATGCCTCGCCAGACTGATCGTCGGCGCACACCATGTGGGAGAGCGTACGGAAAATTCCTCTAAACAGCCTGCGTGAGACAGCTGTAAACTATTGTGAGACACACAGTATTGGTGTGCTGGCGTAGCCTGGGCGCCAATGTAACATTCTTTTGGAATAAAGTTGTGAAAGGAGGAACCTCAATGTTTGCGATCACTGATCAGCAAGGTCCCAATGGTTACGATCTGCTAGTGGTTCAAATGGCTCTAAGCACTATAGGACTTAACATCTGAGGTCATCAGTCCTCTAGACTTAGAACTACTTAAACCTAACTAACCTAAGGACATCATACACATCCGTGCCCGAGGCAGGATTCGAATCTGCGACCGTAGCAGCAGCGCGGTTCCAGACTGAAGCGCCTAGAACCGCTCGGCTACAACGACCGGCTGTTCTGCTAATAGCAAGTGTATTGTGTCCTCGGCAGACGTTGCCATTATAGGGTGTGAATCGCCTAAAACTTGCACCGCAGTTATTGCAGAAATGGAATGCGCTAGTGATACGCGGTTTTCACACAATGGATTGGTAGCCAGGAGCTCGTATAGTTAGCCAGTAAACAAATTGTAATAACACTTAGAAAGTGTACTTTTTGTGCAGGCATACAATTTTTTAAGGGAGCAAAGCCTGTTGTCATTAACAAAATAAAAGTACAGTAAATTAAAATGTCAGTGGTGTTTGCTGCAATACCGGTGGCAGCACCCGCTAAAAACAACACAAGCGCATACACTAGTTTGTGGAGTCTGACCAATAACGAGACAGCAGACCTTCACGGGTTGTGTTCAAAATCACCATCAGCAGCTGTAGTACACGCTTCCAGTCTGGTATCGAACGACTGCTGCACACGTATTAGCATTTCACAGAAATGTCCGATCAGGCTGCAGTAATACATCACTGAATATCATCGAGTATAGTTGGTATGTCCTTGTAGACAGCCTCTTTCAGCTTTCCCCATAGTAAGAAGTCTACAGGAGTCAAATCCGGGGAATGGGCCGTCCAATCCAACGATTTGTAAACAATTCATGAAGACATGCTATAGTACTTCGTGCACTATGGACTGGACAGCCATCATTTTGTTGCCACAGATTCCTCGTAGTTTACAGAGCAACGTCTTATAGCAACCGTGGAAGGCGGTCTGGAAGGAGGCTGCCATACTTGTACGTGTTCAGTATTCCGTCTATGAAACGCAGACCTGTGAGCTGATGGTTCACTATCTCACACTACATGTTAACTCTCCATGGACGCTGACGTTCCACCTGACGAAGCCAATGGCAATTGTCAACAAACTAATAGTGCACGTTTCGGCGGTTTACCTGGCCATAATTGGTAAATTTGGCTTCATCACTGGAGTATTCTGTCTTAATGTCGATGAACAATAGTTAACATGATTCTCATAATCGCTTCCATGCAGCTCTCGGTGGAGAGAGATGTGATAGGGTTAGAACTTATGTCCATGAAGAATGCGTAGGATACTTGTCTGACTCGTGCCACTTCCTCGTGCGGTTGCGCTCGGGTTAACGTGCGGATCAACTACAACAGCATCAGGAAGATTAATTTCCTCCTCTTCCATCCTGACTTGTTTCCTTCGGTTCGTTTTCTATGTGTTACACTACCGTTTTCATGTAACTGGTTGAAGTCAGGAGTCCACTACACGCAACAAGCAGCTACACGGGTAGCAGGGGTTGTGTGGCGTGGGCTGGGCGGTTTTTTAGGTTAGATGGCCTTGGGCAAGTATAGAAAGGGCAACAGCCTCAACGGGTGCAGGGCAAAGTCAGGACATGCGGGGACCAAGCAGCAATCGGTATTGTAATTGTAAACTGTCGAAGCTGCGTTGGTAAAGTACCGGAACTTGAAGCGCTGATAGAAAGCACCGAAGCCGAAATCGTTATAGGTACAGAAAGCTGGTTGAAGCCAGAGATAAATTCTGCCGAAATTTTTACAAAGGTACAGACGGTGTTTAGAAAGGATAGATTGCATGCAACCGGTGGTGGAGTGTTCGTCGCTGTTAGTAGTAGTTTATCCTGTGGTGAAATAGAAGTGGATAGTTCCTGTGAATTATTATGGGTCGAGGTTACACTCAACAACCGAGCTAGGTTAATAATTGGCTCCTTTTACCGACCTCCCGACTCAGCAGCATTAGTGGCAGAACAACTGAGAGAAAATTTGGAATACATTTCACATAAATTTTCTCAGCATGTTATAGTCTTAGGTGGAGATTTCAATTTACCAGATATGGACTGGGACACTCAGATGTTTAGGACGGGTGGTAGGGACAGAGCATCGAGTGACATTATACTGAGTGCACTATCCGAAAACTACCTCGAGCAATTAAACAGAGAACCGACTCGTGGAGATAACATCTTGGACCTACTGATAACAAACAGACCCGAACTTTTCGACTCTGTATGTACAGAACAGGGAATCAGTGATCATAAGGCCGTTGCAGCATCCCTGAATATGGAAGTTAGTAGGAATATAAGAAAAGGGAGGAAGGTTTATCTGTTTAGCAAGAGTAATAGAAGGCAGATTTCAGACTACCTAACAGATCAAAACGAAAATTTCTGTTCCGACACTGACAATGTTGAGTGTTTATGGAAAAAGTTCAAGGCAATCGTAAAATGCGTTTTAGACAGGTACGTGCCGAGTAAAACTGTGAGGGACGGGAAAAACCCACCGTGGTACAACAACAAAGTTAGGAAACTACTGCGAAAGCAAAGAGAGCTTCACTCCAAGTTTAAACGCAGCCAAAACCTCTCAGCCAAACAGAAGCTAAACGATGTCAAAGTTAGCGTAAGGAGGGCTATGCGTGAAGCGTTCAGTGAATTCGAAAGTAAAATTCTATGTACCGACTTGACAGAAAATCCTAGGAAGTTCTGGTCTTACGTTAAATCAGTAAGTGGCTCGAAACAGCATATCCAGACACTCCGGGATGATGATGGCATTGAAACAGAGGATGACATGCGTAAAGCTGAAATACTAAACACCTTTTTCCAAAGCTGTTTCACAGAGGAAGACCGCACTGCAGTTCCTTCTCTAAATTCTCGCACAAACGAAAAAATGGCTGACATCGAAATAAGTGTCCAAGGAATAGAAAAGCAACTGGAATCACTCAGCAGAGGAAAGTCCATTGGACCTGACGGGATACCAATTCGATTCTACACAGAGTACGCGAAAGAACTTGCCCCCCTTCTAACAGCCGTGTACCGCAAGTCTCTAGAGGAACGGAAGGTTCCAAATGATTGGAAAAGAGCACAGGTAGTCCCAGTCTTCAAGAAGGGTCGTCGAGCAGATGCGCAAAACTATAGACCTATATCTCTGACGTCGATCTGTTGTAGAATTTTAGAACATGTTTTTTGCTCGAGTATCATGTCGTTTTTGGAAACCCAGAATCTACTATGTAGGAATCAACATGGATTCCGGAAACAGCGATCGTGTGAGACCCAACTCGCTTTATTTGTTCATGAGACCCAGAAAATATTAGATACAGGCTCCCAGGTAGATGCTATTTTTCTTGACTTCCGGAAGGCGTTCGATACAGTTCCGCACTGTCGCCTGATAAACAAAGTAAGAGCCTACGGAATATCAGACCAGCTGTGTGGCTGGATTGAAGAGTTCTTAGCAAACAGAACACAGCATGTTGTTATCAATGGAGAGACGTCTACAGACGTTAAAGTAACCTCTGGCGTGCCACATGGGAGTGTTATGGGACCATTGCTTTTCACAATGCATATAAATGACCTAGTAGATAGTGTCGGAAGTCCCATGCGGCTTTTCGCGGATGATGCTGTAGTATACAGAGAAGTTGCAGCATTAGAAAATTGTAGCGAAATGCAGGAAGATCTGCAGCGGATAGGCACTTGGTGCATGGAGTGGCAACTGACCCTTAACATAGACAAATGTAATGTATTGCGAATACATAGAAAGAAGGATCCTTTATTGTATGATTATATGATAGCGGAACAAACACTGGTAGCAGTTACTTCTGTAAAATATCTGGGAGTATGCGTGCGGAACGATTTGAAGTGGAATGATCATATAAAATTAATTGTTGGTAAGGCGGGTACCAGGTTGAGATTCATTGGGAGAGTCCTTAGAAAATGTAGTCCATCAACAAAGGAGATGGCTTACAAAACACTCGTTCGACCCATACTTGAGTATTGCTCATCAGTGTGGGATCCGTACCAGATCGGGTTGACGGAGGAGATAGAGAAGATCCAAAGAAGAGCGGCGCGTTTCGTCACAGGGTTATTTGGTAACCGTGATAGCGTTACGGAGATGTTTAACAAACTCAAGTGGCAGACTCTGCAAGAGAGGCGCTCTGCATCGCGGTGTAGCTTGCTGTCCAGGTTTCGAGAGGGTGCGTTTCTCGATGAGGTATCGAATATATTGCTTCCCCCTACCTCCCGAGGAGATCACGAATGTAAAATTAGAGAGATTAGAGCGCGCACGGAGGCTTTCAGACAGTCGTTCTTCCCGCGAACCATACGCTACTGGAACAGGAAAGGGAGGTAATGACAGTGGCATGTAAAGTGCCCTCCGCCACACACCGTTGGGTGGCTTGCGGAGTATAAATGTAGATGTAGATGTAGACGCTGATAAACAATTGTCGAGACGGTTGACGTCTGTTGGGATATCATACCGCATACCCCTAACATGAACGAACTTGATTCTTCCTACACTCTCCATACACCATGAGCATGTCGGCTTTTTCTACATTAGTAAATCCCATCATACACTCACGATCTACTGCTTGGACTGTCACAACTAAGTGACTAGAAAGTCGCAATGCACACAAGGAACATGCAAGTACACTGGAAGTAAACGTAACAACAAGATACCTAGTAAAGATTGAATGGCACAAACAAGTGCCGGTGTTGGAACTTTTCAAAATGCGGTATCTCGTAAAAGACTCACACTAGAATCCTGCAACGAACACAACTGACATTGTAATGCACCCTCCTTTTAATTTGTTAATGTCAATAGACATTGTTCTATTTAAATAAGTGTATATTTGTACAATCTGTTTATTGGATAACAGTAACAGCTCCCCGACTACCAATCCATTCTGTGAAAACCATACATCAATAGTACTTTCCATTTCCGCAATATTTGCGGTGCAAGTTTTAGGTGATTCACCTTGCATAATTGGGGTCGCAAGTAGGACTGAATCTATGTCCATAAATTCCTTATTTATTCATAGCGATAATGTGGTACACAGGAGAACTCAAAATGTTGTGCTTTCGTAACATATATCTCCTCTGTTTTATGGAGAAGTAATTAATTGTCGTTTAGAAAAGTTTTAAATCCTTTTTTCATTACTGTTGCTTGCTTTCTAATGTTTGTATGTTTATTTTAATAATGGCATTGATAGTTTAAAGCATTTTCATAATTTAAAGATATAATACAGATTTGTTTTATGTGGTACAGGAAAGTGCTCCACCTAGAGGATAGTGTTCCTAGGACGTCGGTACTTCAGTCTGTTGAATCACACATGGGGTCCGCAGTAGAGACCACCGCAAGAGGTTTACACCATTTTCTACAGTTTGTTGTGTGATTAGACATGAGGTGGTGTTGGACGTAGGATTTGTAAATGTTTAGCATTCTACACACTTAACTATTGTATATATTTATATTTATTTGAATAATCCTTTTGGAGGGTGAGATAAATCAACTTTGGTTTTACTTCTTTGTGCTTAATTTTCGTTGCTCCCAGACTTCTTTCATCATTTGTGAGTGTCGTTCCTTTTCTTCTTGGGCCCACTGTCTTTCGTTTGTAGACTTTTTTCTTTCATGTAACCCCACCTTTCGTGTTGCTTCTCTAAAGACTGTTCTCTTCTCTATTACGTTCAATCTAATTCCTGTGTGTTTCACATCTTTATCAATTTTAATGAACCATGTGGGTTTGGATTTGCATCTGTTTAGTAAGTTGAAGCTCTGCTTGCTTAGTCTGTTACTGCCAATTCTGTATATGTGTCGATAAATCTGCAGTCTTCTTACGTGAGTTACTTTTTCTCTTTTCAAAGAGAGCTCTCTGATTGATCTTACTTTGTATTCGACATTGCTATTACTTTTAGGTCCCACTATTTTCCGTAGAATTCTTCTTTGAGCTGTTACCAGTTTTGTAAGATCTCCAAATCTTGTTAGATTAAGTATTTCTGGTGCATACAGTCTTTCAGAGTTTTCCACTGTTCGATAGTGTCTTACTTCTGTATTACAAGGCAAAGATTTTTCATCATATTTGTTTATGTCTTATGGAATACCCTTCCCATTTTATGTTTCCTATTTTCTGTCCATGTCTTTTCTTTTTTATTGTTCGTAAACCATTCTCCTAGGTATTTAAAACAGTTTGTTTCAGGTATTTTGTTGCTACGAATTTTAAGATTCAAGTTGGAATCATTGATGCTTGTCATGAACTGTATGTTTTAGTCCTATATTATCTGATTGTTTCTGTAGTTCTGTGATTTATTCTTTGGAGCTAACCAGTGAGTCCGTAAATAGCGTCACGACGTCTGCAAAAGCTAAAAACCTGTAGTGAATTTATTTGTGTTTCTTCCTAACTGAACACGTTTAGTATTGATAGATTTCCTCCATTCTTTCACTACCTTCTTTAACGCACAGTTGAAAAGTAAATGTGACAAACCATCTCCTTCTCTACTCCTGATATTATTTCCTCCACAAACTTTACTCTCCATGTTGTGTTTGTTGAAGTTCCTCTTAGTATTTCTGTTGTTTATTATCAAGTCCTAATGTCTTTGTAGCGTTGACTGGTGCATTTATTTTAATTGAGACATAGCCTTTCTTAAAATCTACGAAAGTTATCACATACTTATAGTTTATGACTTCCTCAAATCTGTTATGTTCTTTAGATTTAATATTTGCTCTGTACAAGACCTTCCCTTCCTAAATCCTGCTACCACATTCTCGCAGTTGTGGGTCGATTTTTCTCCTGCTCGCTTCAAAAGTGCCTTGGACAATATTTTGTACCTAACTGGCAAGAGGGAGATCCCTGTATAACTGTCAGGATCCATTTTATTTCCTTTATATGTATTAAATGTATTAATGCCGATGCTTGCCTGATGGTACGCTGTTTTTGAAATTCCATTAATGATTTCTGTTAGATATAGAATAATATGGTCACTAGAGTGTTTCCATAACGCAGTAACCATATTGTATTCTCCTGATGTTTTGTTATTTTTAACTTATTTTATGATGTCTTTTTTTTATGGCTTTGAGTCTGATTGTACCTTGATTATGTTAACAAAATTAATTTTTTTCTTTCAGAGGATTACAGTTGTGTAATATTTTGAAGCATTTCGAAAATATTCTGCAGTTCTCAGCGTTGTTATATGGAGTCTTTTGTGTTTTTGGATCTATAAACTGTAAACGTCGTGATGTGAACGAGCGTTGCTGTATGGGAGTGAATCTCGGGTAATGAAAAAGAAAAGGTCATGTCCGAACCGATCCTACACACATTCTATCTGGAACAGATCTGGGGATCTTGCTGGCGACTGTCCCACTTCAGAATCACGCAGATAGTTCATAGACACAAGGGAAATTTGTGGACGAGCATTGTACTGTGGGTAATTGTACCACGATGCTTTCGCGTGAGAGGTAACACATGGGCACGTAGGAGTCCGTGATGTTAGGTCATGGTCATACCGACGATAGTCATTGGAACCAGTGGCGAACTGCGGTTCATCGACCCATTCATCGGCAGTCCATGCTTCCCGGTCATGGAAGCACATGTAACGGAGCCGTTTGTGTTATAGTATTAATAAGAGCCTACTCATGGGGTTGGTAATTCCCTACTCCGGCTGATGTTAGTCTCTGACCAATAGTGCGACTTGATACCAAATGTTACAGGCAGTCCATTACTTGTTCTCCGATGGTAGGTGCAGATCTAAAGGGGTTAAGGTATGGTTATTGCAAAATACGGTGATCCTCCCTTGTGCTGGTCAGAGGTTGTCGTCTAGAACCTTGACGACAAGCATGCCTGCCCTCACATTCCTGTTCAGTTGAACATCAGGCCACAGTCACATCAGAGTTCTTCACGAATCTGGAAACTGCACGATTCGACCTGCTAGCCAAATGCAGACTGACAATGAGGCCCCATTCAGATTCTGTTAGGTGCTGATAATGGTGTCTCACAAGAGTAAGAGTGGTCTTTGTATCGTTCACTCAGCATCTGATGCTGGTCGCGCCCCTTAATGCACACTACCAGACCCGGCAAAAACACTCAATACGAACAACAGTAATGCACCCTGGTGGTCATTCTACCTGTTGCAGAGAATTCCAACTCATTATATGTATGTGGTGTCTGTTCATTTGGACATGTCCGAAAGAACGGATACCGTCTTTGATACTGCAGCCTTCATATGACGATTAATCAAAGCAATAATGACGTTATCTTCTAGTGGGCGCTGAATTAAATGAATAGGGAAAGTTGAAAATTTGTGCCGGGCCGAGACTCTAACCCAGATTTTTCCGTTTCTCGCAAACGGTCGCCTTGACCGCCTAGGCTATCTGGACACGGTCCCTGACCGACACAAATTCTCAACTTACCCGCACACTACTGATGTGATGCCCCTGCCCATTACCTTCAGTACTTGCAGTGATCGCTGATTCCAATAGGAATTCTGGTTTGTTTGTGAATCTCCATTGAAAGGATCGTTGGCCATCTGGTCCTTCTCATATACATGTGGCGTCTGTTCTGAAGGACAAGACATACCGCTGTGCTGTAAGTGCATCGCGGATGACAACCAAAGGGGACCTGCTATGAAATGAAATGGAACCCCTGACCATCACTTCTCCTTGTCGGTTGAGACGACAGGTGACAATAAGGCTGATATGCCACTGCTGACTGGGGCGTCTCGAGATACGTCTTCGCTGGTCATCAGCACCTGGAATATCATTGACTGGAATAGAACACAATTGTCTTCGGTGATAGTTCCACTTCAAATTGAGCGCCGTTGACCAGGGAATACGTGTCTGGAGATGTCCAGGACAGCGGTGGGATACCAACTGCACTGTCGCCGGCCATACGGCTGTCAGCCAAGAATGGTGGTCTGGGGTGCAATTTCTTTTTCGTAGCAGAAACCCTTGGGTTGTCATTCGCGGCACCCTTACAGCAAAGCTGTACGTCGACGATATTCTACACCCCATTTTGTTGCCCTTCGTGGCAATCAATCCTGGGCTTACATTTCAACAAGATAACGCCTGCCCACACACGGCGGACAGTTTCTACTGCTTTCCTTCGTGATTGCCCAACCCTACCTTGGCCAACAAGGACGCCCAGTTGAGAATGTTTGGAGCATTGTGGGCAGGGCCCTCCAAATAACAGTCCCCTAGAACTTAGGACTACTTAAACCTAACTAACCTAACGACATCACACACATCCATGCCCGAGGCAGGATTCGAACCTGCGACCGTAGCGGTCGCGCGGTTCCAGACTGTAGCGCCTAGAACGGCTCGGCCAACCCGGCCGGCCCTCCGTTTATAACACTAATCAACAAATTTAAACGTTTTCTCTGCATCTGGTTTGTAAATGGGTGCATTTACCTAATTGTGTGGTGCTGAGTTCACTGGTAAAATCAGCTTTTCTCT
Source organism: Schistocerca serialis cubense (assembly GCF_023864345.2). NCBI lineage: Eukaryota > Metazoa > Arthropoda > Insecta > Orthoptera > Acrididae > Schistocerca > Schistocerca serialis. The sequence continues at coordinate 360,822,027 of NC_064640.1, read as the reverse complement.
ATCACGTCACATTTCCTCGATGCGCAGCAGAATCTAAAACAGTACTGGTGAACGCTGACAGCACTAAAACAAAGAATAAATACATATTGGCAACTTCAGAACGCATATATTTAATATGTGTGTTTGAACATGATGCGATTAGAAGCTCTAAATTAGTTCACAACATATTTTCAGCGTTAATCATCTTAAGCATTCGAGAAATGTGATGACGGCGCGCTTCTTCTGTTTGCTGTGTCATTATCAGACCTGCCATTTAATGACGATCTGTAGATAAAAAAAAAAAAACAGTAAACATGTGAATACGGAAAATAAACAGTAAGAGACCTTAAAAACTTAGAAGTCATAGTGCTAGAACAGTTTGAGAGGTGGATTCCGATTTTACTCACCAAAATGCACACTTATTGATACGTAATATCACATATGCTTAATGGCTGCTGAGCAGTGTAATTAACTGATGTAGATCTGAACTCCTATCATGTAGCTTTGGGATGAGACATGACGGACAGAACTGGCCTGGATTTGATAAATACTGTAGAAGACAAGAACCTCGTGAAAGTTAACGATGGAGCCCCAACTATGATGTTTTTCCCTTTCAGTAGACGTTCAGCAATAGATATCACACTTCGCTCCCTCTAATTGGCTCGCTAAAACAGATACAATGGAATACGATCGCCTACCGATTGAGTTCTACATTAAGGGAAAGAGACGCGTAATATGCTTTAACCAACAGTCCAATGAAGAACGGGCTTGCTGTAACTAAGCAACGTTCCCCTTCTAGGTAGAATTCCGAATTCTCTGGAGAAGTTGTAAAACGCCGACTTGCTTTGAAAACTTTTCATCAAAATTCTAACTGGAATAACATTTTGGAAATGCGAAAAGTAAATGTGGGTAACACTAAATCATCATCATCATCATCATTTAAGACTGATTATGCCTTTCAGCGTTCAGTCTGGAGCATAGTCCCCCTTATAAAATTCCTCCACGATCCCCTATTCCGTGCTAACACTGATGCCCCTTCTGATGTTAAACCTATTACTTCAAAATCATTCTTAACCGAATCCAGGTACCTTCTCCTTAGTCTACCCCGACTCCTCCTACCCTCTACTGCTGAACCCATGAGTCTCTTGGGTAACCTTGCTTCTCCCATGCGTGTAACATGACCCCACCATCTAAGCCTGTTCGCCCTGACTGCTACATCTATAGAGTTCATTCCCAGTTTTTCTTTGATTTCTTTGATTTCCTCATTGTGCACACCCTCCTGCCATTGTTCCCATCTACTAGTACCTGCAATCATCGTAGCTACTTTCATATCCGTAACCTCCATCTTATTGATAAGGTAACCTGAATCCACCCAGCTTTCGCTCCCATACAACAAAGTTGGTCGAAAGATTGAACGGTGCACAGATAATTTAGTCTTGGTACTGACTTCCTTCCTGCAGAAGAGAGTAGCTGAGCGCTCACTGCATTAGCTTTGCTACACCTTTACACACTACTGTTCCAAGACATTCTTTAGCCACTTCTAGTACTGTGTCCCTGTACCTTGTCCATTCCTTTTCCAATGACTGTAATTGCCTACATTCAACTAACTGGTACCTTTCTGAGATCACTGTTATGTACTTATTCCTGATTTCCTTATCCTGAAGTTTCTCCACTCTTATCCTCCTACATATGGACCTGACCTGCTGCACTTTCGGCCTCACAATACCAATTTCACTGCAGATTAAATAGTGATCAGTGTCATCAAAGAATCCCCTGAATACACGTGTGTCCCTCACAGCCTTCCTGAATTCCTGATCTGTTATTATATAGTCAATGACAGATCTGGTTCCCCTGCCTTCCCAAGACATGAGATTCCGGCCGTCTGTTGCAGCTTCAACGTCTCTGTCAGACGTTCTATACAATGTTCTTCACATTTGCCTTTATTTGAAATATGGCAGCGAGGGGTAGCCGAGCGGTCTGAGGCGCCTTGTCACGGTTCGCGCTGCTCCCTTCCCCCCCCCCCCCCCCCCCTTTCCCGTCGGAGTTTCGAGTCCTCCCTTGGGCATGGGTGTGCGTGTTGTCTTTAGCGTAAGTTAGTTTAAGTCAGATTAAGTAGTGTGTAAGCTTAGAGACCGATAACCTTAGCAGTTTGGTTCCGTAAGACCTTACCACAAATTTCCATATTTGAATATGATCTTGACACTCTCAGCTGCTGGATTCCAGCATATTATTATACTATGAGAGGCCTAAAAAGTGTTCACGTCATCTGTGTATTTAATCGTCTCGTAGAAGTTTAGTGGCCTGGTTTTGTATGTATCTATACCGCTGACTCCGAAATTGCACAAGAAGAGTATAATGAACGTCCTTTTTTATGCTCTCAGATCCAAATCAGTATAGACCTAAAGGTGCCTAAGAGCGCTTCTCTTTTTACGACGGAGGCAGTGACATTTTTGGAGGCCCTCAAGTTTGCATGTTCAACTCCATTTTGAAAGATATTACTACTCCCAAAGTGTCCTAAAAATATTCAACACCGGAGATCGAATGAAACCACAAAATGTTATATTTTGGATGTGGTGCAGAGATATGTTCGCAGTAAACGCAGGGGGTGGGCAATCCATCGACTGTGGTTCATTCCCATGCCGGTTTCCGCTACAGTGAGAAAGTTCACGTCTCAATGAAGCAAGCTGCATCTATAAGAACAGTGTAGACTTGAAATCGCCTTTTACAGACTACTTACGTGCGGTCAAGTGCTACGGTCAACATCCCTGTCCAGAGATGTGGAACGTGTCCCAACAAACGAAATGTTGTTATTATGTAGATAATAGATATTATGTAGATAATTTTAGACCTATTTCTATGCCATCAGTGTTTGCAAAAGTTATCGAAAAGGCTGTGTATGTAAGGTTAATTGATCATTTTATATCACACGATTTGCTATCAAATGTACAGTTCGGCTTTAGAAGTCGTTTGACAACTGAAAATGCTATATTCTCTTCTCTCTGTGAGGTACTGGATGGGCTAAACAAAAAGTTTCGAACGCTTGGCGTATTTTTTGATTTAACAAAGGCATTTGACTGTGTTGATCTCACAATATTGCTCCAGAAGTTGGATCATTACGGAATAAGGGGAGTAGGTCACAATTGGTTCACCTCTTATTTTACCAACGGCTGTGACGTGGGATCTGAGTGGGTTACTGTCAAGTGGTGGTTGCCCCAGGGATCAGTGTTGGGGCCGCTCCTGTTCCTTATTTATATAAATGATATGCCCTCTAGTATTATGGGTAACTCTAAAATATTTCTGTTTGTTGATGACACTAGCTTGGTAGTAAAGGATGTTGTGTGCAACATTGACTCGGTTTCAAGTAGAGCACTACATGACCTCAGTTCATGGCTTGTAGAAAATAAACTGACGTTAAATCACAGTAAGACTCAGTTTTTACAGTTTCTAACACACAATTCAACAAAACATGACGTTTTAGTCTCACAGAACGGGCATATGATTAGTGAAACTGAACAGTTCAAATTCCTAGGTGTTCAGGTAGATAGTAAGCTGTCGTGGAAAGCCCACGTTCAGTATATTGTTCAAAGACTTAATACTGCCATTTTCACTATTCGAACGGTATCGAAAGCGAGTGATACTTCGACACGTAAATTAGTCTACTTTGCTTATTTTCATTCACTTATGTCGTATGGTATTATGTTTTGGGGTAACTCTTCCCATTCTAGAAGGATACTTTTGGCTCAGAAACGGGCGGTTCGGGCAATAAGTGGTGTGAGTTCACGAACCTCTTGTCGACCTCTGTTCACGAGTCTGGGTATTTTGACATTGGCCTCTCAATATGTATATTCCTTATTGTCGTTTATTTTTACCAATATTAGTTTATTTCCAACAATAAGCAGCTTTCACTCGGTTAATACTCGGCAGAAATCAAACCTCCACTTGGATCGGACTTCCTTAACTCTTGTGCAAAAAGGTGTGCAGTATACTGCTGCATCCATTTTCAATAAGCTGCCACTCGAATTCAAAAATCTTAGTAGTAATCTACGCGCTTTCAAATCGAAACTGAAGAGTTTCCTCATGGGTCACTCCTTCTATTCTGTCGAGGAGTTCCTTGAAAAATGAAGCTGATTCTCATTGTATTGCTGATAGCGTTTGCTTAAACTTATGGACTGATTTTCTTTCAGGTTCATAAACATTTATTTTTATCTATTATTACTTTTATGTTGGAAGTTCATGTACTGACACGTTCCATGACCTTGGAGATTTGCTCCTCAATTTGGTCCTACGGAACTTGACATGTAAAAAAATAAATAAATAAAATGCGGTGCTACAACCACAAATTCGCATAAACCGAAGTTCGCCAGGAGACGTTTCAACCTATCAACGATATCCATTCTCATTCGACACCTCTTGAAACACGTCTATTTCCCTTTCTATTTACACTGAATCAACGTTCACCCCTCTCCGGCATAGGAGCACTGATGTAAATGACATATCGTTTTCGTTTCCCGCATTTGGCTGTGAAAGATCAGATTGCGAATGGTTTACCTCCTCCCTGAATGAGCTTCTTCTCTTTTGTTTACTACAGACATTTGCCTTTATAAAGTGATTACTAGTGTCTTTAGGAGCATGGGGAAAATCTGTAGACTTTAATTGTTTGCATCTCTGCATTTTTATGTCTTGCTTATGATCAAGGTTCAGACATGGTATGAATTCGTAAATCAAAATAGTCTACATTACTTTTATTTCTATCAATTAAAACATTTATTGTATATCAAACTGTGACAGGTTGAGATTGTATGTCTGTATACGTGCATTTATGTATTCTGTTAGCACAGTTAAGTATACAATGTAACCATGTGTATTACATGGCTGAATAGGTACACAGATTAAAAAAATTGCAACTCTAATGGTTTACATACCCGCAGAAGATGTGTGCGTGTACGAAGTTACATTGAGCATCCGACCATGTCTTCTGGGAACTTTTGTAAGGCAGTGTATGTGAACATGATTGAAGTGAGGACAGTGTCCTCTTAAAAGAAACAATATCCATTGACGCATTTCAAAGATATCTGTCAGGACTGTGGCTGCAAGTAAACAGAAATCATTCTAATATATTCTATAGTATAATATATTCTTTCATTAATTAATAACAGTAATCAACATTTTATCGTATTGAAGGCCAGTTACTAGTCGCTGCTCTACATTTCCGTCTTATCAGTGTCAGGTTGGTTATTTCCGAAAATTGGGTCATTAATGAGTAGTAGTAGGTAATTAGATCACTTGAGAAAAGTTTGCGATTATAGCTAACGTTGTCAACCATATACCTTACGTAGATAGTGCACAATAGTGCTCTTGTAATACTGCCGTGGGCCATTTAGGGACGAAGTTAGTAGGATCAGAGTTATGGCAGACCTAAACTGCTCCATAGAGCTCTTTGCTATTGTCGTCCTGCCACGTTAACCACGAGCAGCTGAAAGGTATGTGGTAGGTCAGAGGTAATGACTATTAACCATTGTGTCACGTGAGCCGGTTATTTTTTTCCTCTCGGCACACACAGTGCCGTGTACCAACGGCCCATAATTTCAAGGTAAGTAACACTACAAGAGTATCAGTCACAGCCTTCCAAATAGTAATTTCTTTATCATAGATCTCCACTCATAATACGTCAGTAAAAGATACAGAGCAGCGCCCTACTTGCTATCAGGTCGAGTATTTCGTGCAAATGATTGCGGGCCCGTGTGCTTAACACGTACTTGACCTTTTAGTGATTTACTTTGACTTAACAACTGTCACATTTTGTTCTCTCTCTCCTCTCTCTACCCCTCTTCTATTAATTCACATGGTTCCTAGAGGCACAAATAACCTCTGTGGCTTACCTGGAGAGAAAAATGAATTCGGTGACACAGTACACAGAAAATTTGTTTGGAAGAAACAATTTAGTGTTAAACTCCCAGAACATCATTAATAGATAATTAAATTTCCATGTTCGCTTCGTTAAGAATCGTTATGAATGATGACAGCCAACAAACAACGTCAAGATAATATATTGAAGTTATTTAAAGTCCTTTCGGTGTGATATTTTGTTTTTCTGAGCGAGATGGTTATGCTACATTGTCCACCTTAGTGCAAGCCAAATTGTGTACTGTACTGTATTGCATGCCATCTGCCTTTGCGTTAAAAACTCGGATTTTGTTCGTCTGTGTAGCCCTCACTCTCGTATAGTGAGACTCATTTGTTTTTATGGTAAGTACACTAAAGCTGTTGCCGCCCTCTTCTTCAGCTGATGTTGTACGACTTCCACTCTCGCCACCAAACCACCTTCGGCGTAATGGGAAACTGTAGAAAAATGTGAATCCACGAGTTAGTTGCATCAGATCTTCTTGGGACTATACTAGGTACATCAAAATGTAGATTACACTTAGTATGTTTGCTGGACCGCCAAACTGTTATTTTCAATAGGAAACCCGTATCCGGAAATGGATATTTTTGGGCTGTTGGGCGTCAAAGTTTTGAAACCGATTAAAATGGACGCTCAACATTCTAGGTGATCTGCAGCCACAGTCTTTGCGTCTAATTTACACTGATGGGTAATAGGCTGCATAGCTAATTAGGATTCAGAACATAATCTGAAGAAGCTTCGACGCTACCGTTCTCAAACTTCCACTCCCCTCCCCCTCACCTTCCTCACCCTATTATGTATTGTGTGAGTTTTTATGATACATGGATCCCAAACAAGTATCACTGCAGTGATAAATTAAAGAATCTAAATAACATTAGTATTTTTCATACGCGTAATGTCAGTGTACACTCAAACGGCCTTAACAGGTGACAAAAACATTAATTTTAAATGTCAGTTACACCATTTCATCGGTAGAGATGCGAGGATGATAGAGGTCCCATTCAGATACATGGTGACTGAGATGGCTTTAGAGTGGATTTCAAATTATTTTTTTCGTACAAAGAAGAATTCCTTTATGATTATTTCAACTGTTATTTTCTGATCTTTTGATAAATGTTTCGTGTGAGTTTCCAAACAATACTCGCGTAACAAATCTGTCGACAGTTTGCATAAAAAGACTGAAGTTTTGGTTTCTTTTATGGAAAATATCCTTCTACCTTTATGACCTTGCTTTGAGGTAGTGAAGAAGCCTGCCCTCATTCTTATAGTGCACTGTATCTCAAGAAATGTTATACTCTGTTCTGAAAATGTTGCTTTCTTTCGTGTCCTTGAAATATTTGCCTCATTTAAATGGAATACGAGTTCTGCGAACCTCCAGTACTGTTCTCCATTGCTCGCAGTGGAATGTCAACTGTTGCAGCGTTACATATCATTAATGATCTGGGATGAATCCCAAATTTTGGATTGCCTGTAGAATTACCCCGCAACCAAAATTGTAAATGAATTTCAGATATTACGAGTGTATCTAATCTTAATTTACTTTCGTCAGATATGTATGCTATTAAAATTAAAATTGTAAATGAATTTCAGAAATTACTCTCGTCAGATATGTATGTTATTAATTAGACACTCGAACGTAAGTGCTTATGTGACACATGTTTCGTACTACAATACGCAGTTCCGAACCGTTGTTGTACATCAGTTTCTAATTTATACTAGAGACAATAAGGCAAAAGAAAGCCATCAGGCCTAAGTCGAAAGTCATTAACAACGGTTATTCAGTGCAGGGAGTTCGTGGGAGTCCACGGTCTCACTCTATTCATACAGAACGAAGACAAATTATTTCCTTCCGTAGGAGCGAACAGAAAAGCATCTACTTCATATCTGGCCTTAATTTCAGACTGGAAATCGTTAATTTTCCACGCAACGCGGAGTAGAGGGTGATGGGAAAATCTCAGAAACAGAATCACCGTTCAGTACGCGAAGTAGCCGTGACGTAGAGGTCTAGCAGCTGCAGAGTTCTATTCTTGTTGGTGGAAAACGTGATTACAGCGGAGCTCCGACGGACTTTGCGTGAGCTCCGATCATCAGATAGTTTCTGCTGCCACTGTGCTTTCAGGCAGCACAGCACAGACTGTCGTGGCTAATTGTCTTGGACTCTAACGCTATTATGCAGATTCTAATTGACTAATTGTGTGAAAAGCAGTTTCAGTTGCAGTTGACAGTGAACAAGGGAGAGAGTGTCTCTGTATGTTCGTGCAACTTGTATTCTGGTTACTCTAGATACAAGAATATTCCATTTTCCAGTGTTAGCGAAATAGATAGTAGTGAAAGAAGGACTGGATCTCTGTACAGAAGATCCCTTCGAAATGTCATCATCACTAGTTTGTTTCACAAAGTAGTCTATGAAACCAACCAATATTCATTGAATCAGAATCAGTATAAAATTAGTATTATAGTATTTTACTTTAATTGACCTCTTGGCCGCAATAGGAAACACATAGATGACGCAATGGAGTTATCACTCCTACTAAAGACATGTAGTTGAGTTATATTTTTAAAATTAAATTATCGTAAAAATAGTTTTGTGGCGTCTAACAGAAGAAAATGAAGCTTGTAATTTAAATGATAATGAGTCGCGTCGGTATTATTCTCGCAGCTACTTGCTATCTGCAGCTAATCAGTCTCTCAGATCAAACTGGCACTGGAAGTCGGCGCTGTCTACCGATATACACTATCAAGTCACATTAATATACCATACGTCAAAAGCCTGAACGACCACCTTCTGCAGCGTGGACTGCCACGAGATGTGCAGGAAGAGCGCCACTGAGGTTCTGGAAGGTACCGACAGGGCTGTTGACTCCAATGCCGTGACCAGCTGAGCTAAATTTCCGGTTGAGGATCCGTGGTGCGAAAAGCCCGATCAATGTGTTCCTACAGATTCTCGATTTGGTTTAAATCCGGGGAGTATGGTGGCCGGGGCAGTACGGTAAACTCATCGTGGAACACGTACACTTAGAGCTGTGCGACATGTTGCTTTGTCCAGCAGGTAGATGCCATCGTGCGAAGGAAAAATGCCGGCCGAGTGGCCGAGCGGTTCTAGGCGCTTCAGTCTGGAACCGGGCGACCGCTACGGTGGCAGGTTCGAATCCTGCCTCGGTCATGGATGCGTGTGATGTCCTTAGGTTAGTTAGGTTTAAGTGGTTATAAGTTCTAGGGCACTGATGACCTCAGATGTTAAGTTCTATAGTACTCAGAGCCATTTTTTTAAGGAAAAATAAACAGCATGTAGGTTAGACATTGTTCCCAAGGATAGATGCATACTTGTGTTGATCCACTGTGCATTTCAGAACAGTCGTCCGCTGTGGCCGAGCGGTTCTAAGCGCTGCTGCTACAGTCGCAGATTCGAATCTTGCCTCGGGCATGGATGTGTGTGATGTCCTTTGGTTAGTTAGGTTCAAATCAAATGGCTCTGAGCACTATGGGACTTAACATCTGAGGTCATCAGTCCCCTAGAACTTACAACTACTTAAACCTAACTAACCTAAGGACATCACACACATCCATGACCGAGGCAGGATTCGAACCTGCGACCATAGCGGTAGCACGGTTCCAGACTGTAGCGCCTAGAACCGCTCGGCAACCCCGGCTGGCTGGTTAGTTAGGTTTAAGTAGTTCTAAGTCTAGGGGACTGATGACCTCAGATGTTAAGTCTCGTGGTGCTGGAGACATTTGAACCTTTCAGAATGATGAGATCACCCAGGGAATGCCACGAGGATATTCCCCAGCTGATAAAGCATCATCTACCCGCCTGGACCCTTCCGGTGATTGGCGCAGGGTGTTTGCTTTTAGTCCGACAGAACATAAAACTTGATTCATCCGAAAAGTCCACCTGTTGCCACTCAGTGGAGGTCCAGGAGCGGTACTGGCACGCAAATTCCAGCCTTCGACACCGATAAATAGTAGACAGCATGGATGCATGAACCAGGCATCTGCTGCAGAGGCCCATACGCAGCAGCGTCGGTTGAACGGTCGTTGAGGAGACACTGTTCAAATGGTTCAAATGGCTCTAAGCACTGTGGGATTTAACACCTGAGGTAATCAATCCCCTACACTACTTAAACCTAACTAACCTAAGGACATCACACACATCCATGCCCGCGGCAGGATTCGAACCTGCGACCGTAGCAGCAGCACGGTTCTGGACTGAAGCACCTAGAAGCGCTCGGCCACAGCGGCTAGTGAGACACTGTTGGCAGACCATTGTTTAATCTGGGTGTTCTGTTGTTCAACAGTTGCACGTCTATTCGCACGTACGTATCTCTACAGTCGTCATTCAGCCCTGTCATCTATGGCCCGTTGTGCACCACAGTTGTGTCTGTTTGTCCTTAGGATAATTCAGGTTAAGTAGTGATGACCTTAGCAGTTAAGTCCCATGGGATTTCACAAACATTTTTTTTGTCTCGGTACCGGTTTTGGATAACACCATTTTGCAATTCATGGTATACTTTAACCACAACCACACGAACTGTTTACAAGCTTAGCCGTTTGGAAGTCAGATAAAACTTCCCGTTGCCGCATTACGACAAAAAGTGCACCGTTGTCCGCGTCCCCCCGACGGGCTTTATATACCTTCCTCTGCTAGTAGTGCCACCTGCCGCTTGTCTGTGGTTATTGTACAGTGACGTCGAATGTAGTCACGTTAATGACTCTGCACCGTGTGATGAGACAGAATATTATGATCACCTGCTTAATGGCTTGTTTGTGCGTCTTTGGAACGAAAATACGTAACTGATTTTGCTTATCAGGGATCCGATAGTTTTCTAGTAGGTTGTGGAGGTCTGTGGCATTATATGTCTACGCACGGGTCATGTAAATCGCGTAAATAATGGACCGCCATATTTGCGTACGCGATGGTGAAGCCCGTTAGCGACTCGGATGGATTCCATAGGATTTACATCAGCCAGCACGGTTCTGGCTCCAAGACACGGATTGTTATACTGCTGAAAGATAACATCGCCTTCGGGGAAGAATTCAAGCATGAAGGGATACAGGTGGTTCGCAACGGTCAGCGTGACTTCGATTACTACCACAGGTCCCATGCAAGAATATGACAATGTCTCCCCTAGCATAATACTCCTCCCACCAGTCTGCGTCCGAGCGCGCTGCACGTTCCGAGCCGCCGTTCACCTCGATGACGGCTCTTGTGGTGACGACCAGCGACCTAGTTTAGCAAAAATGTGGTTCACCCGAAAAACCGACACGTTTCCATTGGTCGGAGGTCGAATTCCGATGGTCTCGTGCCCATTGCAATCGTAATTTACGAGGCCGTCGTGTCAACATGTGAATACGCAGGTGTGGCTTGCTGCGGAGCTCCATCTTCAACAATGTGCGATGAACGGTGTTACGAAATACTTGTGTGTGCACCAGCATTGTGCTCTTTCGGCACGGATTACCACAGATCATCATCTGTCCTACTTTACAGAGCAGACAACCTCCGAACCCCACGTTCTGTGAAGAGTCGAGGACGTACAATCATTTAGCGCCTATTCGTAGTTTCACTATCCTTGTATCTCTTTCCGTAGAGGCTCACATTCAGGAAGCTTCTCCGTTTTCTAGATACTCGTTCACAGGCTCTGCGTAATATTAATCTTCTCTTTGTCAAAGTCGCTTATCTCAACGGATTTTCCCATTTGCAGCCCACATCTTCGATAGGGTGATCCTCCGTCCGTGTCTGCTGCGCTTACATACATCTGTTACCTCGCCACGTGGCCGAACGCCACCAGGCAGCATCAAACGTAGCGGTGGGCAGTCGTCATAACGTTTTCGATTATCAGTGTAACTACTTAAGGACTTAATCGAATCTGAGATAAAAGTCATGCTAATCTCACATACCTGCAGCATCAATACAGACGTGTTTATAGTAACAACATTATCTGTATAACTGATGGGTATGACCCATAACAAAGTGGTGGATGCCTACTACTCTGAGATCTCTCAGAAATATTTAATTGCGTAGTATGTATTACTTATGATGAATGTTTCAGATGACATTTTACTCATATTTTAGTAATCTTTTTCACGTCTTTGGGAAATTTGTTATAAAATTTTATTCCGTGATAGAAAATGCTGTTTTGATTTTTCTGTTTGTATTTCCTCAGTAAATTCAAACCCAGACTGGCCTTTGTTCCATAATTATGTATAGAACTATTAGTGAAATATTTAGTATTATATGCACCACAATTTGTAGATGTACTCACCTGGTGCAGTAAGGATGTCCAGTTTTTTAAATAGCCCCTTACAATGAACCCGACTACTACTTGCATTTATTATTTTTACAACCATTTGCTGCAGTTTAAAAACTGAGGTCATTATTTTCGCCTTCGATCCCCAGAAATAATCCCAGACCTAAAAATAGTGTATATAAGCATAGTGTGTAACCACAAGACATCGGCTGTTACAAACTAATGCTAAGACCCCAAGAGCATAACATGGTGATGACATTCTTTTTGCCAGCAACTTAGTGTGTTCATTCCATGTTAGTTCACAATCAATGTTCATCCCTAAAAACTCTGTGTTTGTTACACTGTCTGTATATTTATTATCTATGCTTAATGTGACAGAGTTATTTTCCCCGTTTATGCTGAAGTGCATACTACTTGTTTTCTTTACGTTCAGTGTTCATTTTTTTCATACTGCCCAATCTAAAGCTTCATTTGCATCCCGTGATAGGGGTTCCGATGTTTTATCAGTAATTATGATGTTTCTGTTACTAGCAAAGAGAACTTTTTCTCCATATCTTATACTCTCTGGAAAGTCGTTGATGGACCCAATACACTACCCTGAGAACACCTATATTTATTTGTTTCTTGTGTGACAACTGTTTTACAAAATACTATCATCAGCAAAAGTGGGAACTGTCTGTAACTTCAGTATCCTGTCTTCCAGGCAAAATGGAATCACTCGTTAACTCTTCCTCTTATCCCTAGCGCTTCTAGCTTGTTTGATAGTATTTTATAGACAACAGTCTCAAAAGCCTAGGGCAAGTCTAAGAGTATACAATACCTGTAAAATAGTCATACTTGTCAAAAGCTTCAAGCACCACTTTTGTTATCTGTGTACTGACCAATATTGTACTTCTGCTACTTCGGAAACGAAGCTGATTTTCGTTACAAAGGTTGTATTTAGTTGTGTTACTCATTTAGTTTCTCTTTCACGGCTGATTCAATTATTGTTGAGTATTGAACCAGGAATGAAACTGAACTGAACTGCAATGCTTTCCGCATTACCTTCCTTCAGTAAGAGCACAACTCGTGCATGCTTAAGGCAATCTGAAAAAATGCCTAAACTAAAGACCTCTTTTATTAAGTTTGTTAGCGGGATTTGTACGCTATATACGTACGCCTTCAGAATAGTGACAGGAACCTCATCTATGCTTTCTGATTTCTTCCTTTTTAATTGTTGTACTGTCTTCCCGACTTCGAGCTCGGACAGTCGGAATCAGTCTCGTCATGTAAACATGTGGGTCTAATAATATGTCGGTAAATATACAGTATGAAGCGTCACCACCTCATGCTTTACTTGTGGCTAAAGCAAATTGCAGCCTTCTCTTCACTGTTAGGATTTTGAGGACTGCAGAATGCGTGCAAACATTTCTGCTACCTGTCCTTGAATATTGCTCAAGTGTATGGAACCCAAATCAAGTCAGAGTAATAGATGGTACCCAGTGTGTGCACAGAAGGTCTGTTTGCTAGGAAGAAACTAGTCTGACTGACGCGATACTGTAACAGGAATGCTGAAAAATCTTAGCTGGAAGACAGTGAAAGAAGGAGGGCTTACTTCGCACGAGAACCCGCTCAGAAAATTCCGCATACCGCGTTCACGGCAGAATCTGGGCTCCTTGTGTATCGATCCCGTGGAGATGGCACGGAAGACATAATTAGTAAAATTACAGCCGGCGCAGAGGCGTAGAAGCAATAAACCCTCCCACGCTTCATCCGTGAATGTTCGGGCATAAACCTTAACATATGGTACAATACAAAGAACACTCTACACACTTTATAGGGATTAGTTTAGTACACATGCAGATGCGAACAAAACATGTAGTTCAACCTACAGGTTAATTTTCACAATGTATTAATTTTCAAAGAGAGTAAATTTCTATTATTCTCATTTTACGTAGCGGCTAAACATGAATTGTCGTATTTCAGAATGTATTCCAGCCTGACGTATGGTATAAAACGCCACAAAGTATCGCAGTCTGCAAGAAATTAACGTGTACACGCCGCTTTACGTATTAGTAGACTGAAGCAAGCCTTATGGTCGTATAGACATTAAGTGAACGATTAACAAGATGCACCTGCTTACTTTACTATAGCGTAGCGGAAGCAATCAGGAATGTGAAAGCATATTGAGCCGATACAATCAATTAACTATACAATCAGAGAGCTTAATAACGTGTTATGCATAATATCGTCACGGATTAACGCCGAAGACAAATATGTAAATTGTCACTTCACTGTAGTGCCTGCTAGAAACACGAAGTTACCCTGACAGCCGAGCCGGTCTTCTGGGCGCTTGACTTTTTGTCGGGCAATATATTTGCGAGCGGTGTAGGCAGGAGCACGACTAAAGCCGAACTTTCCTGTACATTCTCAAACACTGTGTTTACTGGCGCTCTGATATGTAGATTTTAAGTAAGGTGACATCTCGCGATAAGCTGAAAATCCAGTATTGGTTGCGGCGTAAGTTTTCAATTGTTACTTCGTGTGCAATTTTTAGGCCTATGTACTTTTTTGTACGTGAAGCTATATTTTATATTGACACTTCTTGTGGTCTGAACAATTACATGCTACAAAAAGTAATTCGAAGAACGAGTGAATGATGAAGTATGGAACTCAGGAAGACACGATTTTTCTGTTATCGTTGTTGATCAGCTGAGAAACACGGAAACTTACTTTTAAATTGACACAATGATCACAAGGTAGGGGAGTTTATAACGTTATATAACAAAAGGATTCGGATCTGTGTGTTGGATTCGTGAAGGCTAGCAAATACTTGTAAGTATATTCGTACTGTGCTTCAAATAGTAAGTAATCAAAAGAGCTTTGTTTCCAAGGCGATGAACTCTTACAGTTTAGCAAAATGACACGTTACACAGACTGTTGGCGTGGGAAAGGTTTTCTGTACGTAGGAAAATGTTCTAATTGACAAAGGTCGTGTGCTCTAAACAGATTCTGTGGATGGACTTACTACAGCTGAATAGTAAGTTAGAAACAACAGTTTTTCTTAAACTGTGTGTTACGACTGATTATTAGTCCTTCGACATTTGACTCTCTATCATATTCTTAAAAAAATACAAGAGGCATGAGTCCAATAATTCATAGTTTGATAAGTTGCATAATGTAAAAGTTTGAGGAACATATTTTCTCATGAACTATAGGCTCGGAAATATTTTGTTAAATTTCGGATATCAGTGATGTACATGTACTGTATAAATAACTTACAAACTTCCGTTTAATTACATAGTCTACTTTCCTCCAATCTCTTTCTGACTGATTTCTTTTCTGACGACGACCTTGAAAGTTAGGAGCAGCGTACTATCCTTGTTCACCCTCATATAATTTCGAATTCGAAACGAATATTTCCCTTCGAAAAGAATTTCTATTGAAAGAAATGTCCAACTTCATCTCTCCTTCCATTTATATCTATAATGATCGTTTACACTGGACGACATACTCCAGCCGTCGCACAAAACACAAGAATAGCGACTTTACTTTGTGGACTGAAACCCATTATAGCTTGCTTCAGCGCACGATTCAAGGAGAATGTAATTAGGCGCTGAGAGAAATCTGCCTCCAGCATTGCTTAAAAATGGTTTATAGAATGGCTGACCAAAATGAATGTGAACAAAATGTAAGCAACTTTTTATAATGGAAAATACTCGATTTACAAACACGTCCTCTGTTATCTATGGAAACACTTCTACTAAATATCTTTAATTCCTTATCTTAAAAAACACATAACACAATCAGCGAATAGAGCAAATAAAGTTTTAGCTGCCTTATATCTCTCAATAAATATCTAAACATCAAAAGAATGTTCAAATGTGTGTGAAATCCTATGGGACTTAACTGCTAAGGTCATCAGTCCCTAAGCTGACACACTACTTAACCTAAATTATTCTGAGTACAAACACACACACCCATGCCCGAGGGATGACTCGAACCTCCGCCTGGACCAGCCGCACAGTCCATGACTGCAGCGCTCTAGACCGCTCGGCTAATCCCGCGCGGCATCTACACATCCTTAAACAGGAAAAAACAGTCTCTTACTTTGCAAATAGATTGTGAAACCAGTAATGTTGTATGCCTGACCCAAATTATTATTATTATTAACATTATTATTATTTTCATTAAATGTTGCTTAGGTACTGTACAAATTGTGATGTTGACTTGCTAAGGATGTCTGGTTAGATGTAAGAGAAGGCCTGAATCCCCTAATCTTGTTGGATGGAAAAAATGAATACATAAATTCATACGGGAATATGTTGCGGTTACATACATAAACATACTCCACAATGTATAAATAAAGACAATGTGAATACATCGAATTCCCCAAGGTTTATTAGGAATTCAAGAATCCAGAACGACCTCAAAATTAATACGGTTTCAGGAAAGTTTTGCTCCATATCTGAAAGCCTTGACGGCAAACTACCTTTTTCGGTCAACATACAAGTTTTTCAACTATTCGCATACTCGGATGATATCCATGAGCGAGACAAGCATAAATGTTGAAATGTGGTGCTTTTACCACGCTGGTTATAGAAGAAACGAGGTTGACAAACAATAATTTGTAAGCAGGCATATCCATGAGCGAGACAAGCATAAATGTTGAAATGTGGTGCTTTTACCACGCTGGTTATAGAAGAAACGAGGTTGACAAACAATAATTTGTAAGCAGGCATGTCATATAACTTTGTAAATAAAAATAGTACGTTTTAATTCGTCATAATAATGAAACACGCTGTCTAATAATTAAGTATGTGAGCGCTTGCTAACTTTTCATTGTTGAGCAGTAGGTACTAAGAATTAATCAAATTGAAACACAACACTTAAATTTGCATTTACACATTTATGTTTTGGTTTCTATATTACCCACTTGGTATATGTTTTGCTCCTACAAAAAAAAAAAAAATAAAAAAAAATGGGTTTGAGCACTATGGGACTTAACATCTGAGGTCATCAGTCCCCTAGAACTTAGAACTACTTAAACCTAACCAACCTAAGGACATCACGCACATCCATGCCCGAGGCAGGATTCGAACCTGCGACCGTAGCAGTCACGCGGTTCCAGACTGAAGCACCTAGAACCGATCGGCCACCGCGGCCGGCGTTTGCTCCTACATTTGCGATGTTTTTAGTCATAGCAAATGTTTCATGTCGTTGTGTGTTATGACGCCATGTCTGACGTGAGCGACGAAGCGCAAGGGCCCGCTTCTCACGGATATGGAGTGCAACAACCGAGAAGCGAGGATTAGTTTAGGATGATTTTCACTCCAGACAAGGAAAGAAACTGCCCTAAGCGCCACGGTCGTGTAGGTTTACGCATTTTGTTTTATCTACGTCTACATTTTTACTTCACAAGACAGCTTTCGGTTTGCGATGGAACATGTTTCGTGCATCACCGACATTTCGTGCCTTTGCTGTTCCACTCGCCAATTGTGCACCTGAACGACGATTGTTGGCAATCTCCCGTATGAGGTGCGTTTTTTTTTTTTATTTACGGTATTTGATCGTAATCGACATTTCGCGAGGTGTTTGTGGGAGGAAGTAACACGTTGCTTGAGTCTTGCCACAAATTTCTCCTTCTCCCCAGTTTCATTCAGTACTCCCTCATTAATTATGAGATCTACCGATCTAATCTTCAGCATTATTCTTTAGCACCACATTTCAAAAGCTTCTGTTATCCTCTTGTCCTAAATGTTTATCGTCCACTTTTCACGTCCTGGGGAGGGGGAGGGGGGGGGGGGGGGGATCCCGGTCTTCTGGCCTAGAGCCGAGTGTAAGCCTTAAATGAGACGTTCAGACAATTCTATGACAATTTTGTGTGTCAGTTCTCGACCTCCGTAATCGGGTGGAGAATTTTATGACCTTCTTAATAGGTCAGGCGTGCACTACACGCAGGGAGCGTCTACTAGGGCAATGAGTACATGTGACATGTACATGAGGGTTTTTAGGATAAAGAAGCCCCTCTTTAGGCTTGATAAGGTATGTTCTGATTTTAGACAGGGACGAATACTATCCACATTATTTAAAGAGAATATCATTCGTCACAGCAGATCGAGGATAGAAAATGTTAATACAGTATTAGTCAACTCCAACAGCGTCTACGTAAAGGTCCCAGAACTAGTCTGACTTATCGACGGTAACAATGTCTACGTAGTACTAGAGAAGGAATCATGGCTGATACAGATGTTAATAACAATGAAATTCTACATTCCGACTGAAACCTATATCGCAAAGATAGGGTGCACGCCGGTGGTGGAGGCGTGTTTATAGCCATATAAAAAGCGATAACATCTAATGAGATTAGTACAGTTTCAGAAAGCGAAATAATGTTGGTGCTGTAGGTAAGTGTTAAAGGTGGAACAAACATGGTAGTCGCATGCCTTTAAAGATTCCTTAATGTGGGATCCCAAGTAGTGGCGGAACATTTGAAGGGAAACTCGGAGAATATTTCGCGTAAATTTCCTGGTCATTTATAGTATTAGGTTGAGATTTCAATTTAGCAGCTGTAAGCTGGTAGACTCAAGTGAATATGGATGGTAGTAGGGACAGTGAATCATACGGCATTGTTCTAAATGCCTTCGAAAGTTACCTTGAGGAGCTAATCAGAGAACTGACTAGTAGAAATAACATATTAGATCCCCGAGTCACCAATAGGTCCGAACTTCCCGGCTCATGCTTAGAACAGGAAATGAGTGATCGTAAGGCCAACACAGCATCACTGAATAAGGTTGCAAAAAAGAATATAAAGAAAGCTAGGAAAACATTTCTAATTAGCAAGGCCGACAGCAAACACATTTCATATTGCCTAAACGCCCAGCATGAAAATTTCGTCTCCGGCACTGACAATGTTGAGCATCATTGGACAAAGATCAAGAGTATTGTAAAATATGGTTTAGGCAAGTATGTACCTAGCAAAGTTGTCATAGATGGCTAAGACCAACCATGGTTCAACAGTCGTGCTAGAAAGCTGCTACGTGAGCAAAGAGAGCTCCACTACAAATTTAAACATAGTCAATGCCTCACACACTAGCAAAAACTGAGTGAAGTCAAAATTAGTTTAAGGAGAAGTATACGTGAAGCGTTAGGAAGTTAAATGTTATCTAATGACCCGACAGAAAATCATGAGAAGTCGTGGTCTTGTTTTAAATCATTAAACAGATCGAGGCTACCTGTCTAGGCACTCTGTAACAATAATGATATCGAAATGGAGGATTACAAAGCGAAGGCCGAAATGTCTTTTCCAGAACTGTTTCACTGAGGAAGGACGCATTGTTGCTCCTCATTTAAATCGTCGTACGAACGTCGAAGTCACTGATATAGAAATGGAACATGGGACAGGGGACAGGAAAGCAACTCAAATCGCTCAACAGAGGAAAGGCCATTGGGGTTGAGGAGATACCAGTACAATTCTATCTGCGAAAGAATGTTCTCCTCTTTTAGCAGCAGTGTACTGTAGTTCACTGGAGAAGTTAATGATAGAAAAAAAGCTCCGTCGAATAGATGAACAAAACTATAAGCCTGTGTCTCTGACGTCGGTATGTTGCAGAATTTTGGAACCTGTTTGATGGTCGCGTAGTTATCAATATGGTTTCCGAAAGCAAAGATCGGTTGAAGTACATTTCGCTCTGTTCTTCCGCGTGACCCAGAAAGCAATAGATATCGACTGATATTCACTGGAAGAGTCCTCAGCCCACCATAAAAGGGGTAGCTTACAAAACCCTCGTCTGACCTATACCTGAATACTGCTTGTCAGTTTATTATCCGTACCGGAGAGGATTGATACAGGAAATATCGAAGATCCAGGAGAGGAAGCTTCCGGATGTGCTCAACAAGTGCCAATGGCAGAAACTGCAAGAGAGGCGTTTTTCATCACAGTTGGTTTACTGTTTAAGTTCCTAGAGAATCTAGAAGAGTCAACCGGTATATTGCTTTCTCTTGCGTAATCTCGCGAAAAGACTGTGAGGGTAATATTGGAGACATTCGAGTTCACACGGAAGATTATCATCAATCACTCTTCCCGCGAACCGTTCACGACTGGAACAGGGAAGAGGAAAGTGACAGTGGTACACAAGTTCCCTCTGTGTCACACCGAAGGTGAGTTGTGTGGTATAGATGTAGATGGTTGAAAGAGGAGCTAACTCAGGCAAAAATTCGGCAGAGAATCTGATAGGGATTCCATCGAGCTCTAGAGCATTCTTCAGTTTTAGCGATTTCAGCTGTTTTGAACACCAAAATCTATATTATTCATCTTTGCAGTGGTGCGAGACTTAAATTGGAGCAATACTTCTAGATTTCCATTTTTAGAGGTAACTTTGAAAAAAGACTTCAGCATTTCCGATTTTTCATTGCTAGGCTCATTTTGAGCCCCTGTCTCGTCCATGACTGTCTGCACAGTAAATTTGGTACCACTAATAGTCTTCACATATGACCAGAATTTCTTTTGATTTTGTGAGAGATAAGGTCGTTAGAGACATACCACAAGCTGGTATTTGTGAAAGTTGGGCAGGAAATCGGTGTGCTTTACAAAGGAACCATAACTGCCTTTACCTTAAAAGATTTAGCGAAAACCTAAATCTGATTGGCCGGACAGAGATCTGAATCACCGTTCTCCCGAACGCTAGTCCAGTGTCATACAACTGCGCCTCCTCAATCGGTAAACGGTCGCTATACCGTATTTCCAGAAATCATGTCAGTTAATTTGTAGCTTGGCCCATCTTAACGAAAAACGTCAAATTATTTCCGTAGCCTTACACAAGTCAGTACCTCCGGCTCTAATACTCACGCCATCGCCAGGACATTAAACTCTATTCCTCCGTTAATGACAAATTATGAAGGAGGTTCGTGACGGATGTGTGGTGTTAATGTTTTTAATATTGTTGTTCGTTTTAATGAATAAGGATAAAGCAAGAGGCGCTGATACAGATCTATATGTCTATACATATGTACATATTATAAGTTGAAGTGCCTTACCGTGTTTCACTGCCCGTATCTGAAGGACAATCTCAGGAACTACTGTAAGGATTGTGATACTGTTTTCATTAATAGAATGAATGATTATCGAGGAATGTTTATGTATGTATTATACCAGCGGCAAAATGCTCCTATCGGAGCACAAAAAAGGTGATTATGCCCCTGTTCACTATAAGACTCACAACTATTAGTCCATCGCTGTTAGTCAGTCGCTCATTCCTATCCACTCCCACTTGCCCCTTTCTCACTCTCACAGTGAGTCCAACTCATTGCCATTATGTCTGTGTGTCTCTCTAACTCTCGCTGTCTCCCTGTTCCAAAGCCACAGTATCCTTCGTTCTGCGTTACTAATACAGTCTCCCCTCACCGTCACTGTCTCCCCCTTGCTCTCTCTTACTACTGCCTCATTTATTCCATCCCACTGCTGTTGTCTTTTTTCACTGTCGCAATATCTCTCTTCCTCTTGCTAATTTTCATAGACTCTGTCTCTCATTATCACTGACTCTCACCCACTTGCACATTCTTCTACTCTTCATTCCTCTTTTCCTAGTACTGTTCTGTCACTGTCAACTATATTCCACTGCCACTGTGTCCCTCTCTTCCTCTCACACTGCCATTGTTTCCTTCGCTCTTTTTATAACGCAACCACTGTTCACTATCTTCCAGTATTTATTACTTCTCCGTCTCTTTCCCACTGCCACTGTCTCCTTCTCTCTCAGCATAAGAAACCCAGTACGTTCACATGACAAGCTTTTTGGGAACATTTTTAATGCTGCTGAGGGAGGTAGAATGAGCAGCTGGTACCCCACTTTTCAGTCAGAGTGTACAAGTAGGGTAATTTTGGGCATCTGTATCTCGGAAACAGAAAAGGTATCAAGAAAATCAGTCATTTTCTGTCCAGAGCCGCCTTGGAATCCGCGGCTCTGTTTTGGTACCCAAAAACCACGTTTTTCGGGTTTTCTCAGGAAACGGCCACGAACTAAATGGTACCTCCATAAGCACCATAAGACGCAACATAGTCCACAAATAATGCAAAAAGAACTAGCCGATTGCTTCCTTTTGCCTAAGACGAAGAAAATGTGTAATGTTCAAACTTTTAACCTATTCTGTAGGATAGTTACAGTAAGACGATCCTTCTGACGGGTATACAAACGTTGCTTAGCCCAGGGGCTATCCGAAACAATTGACTCTTCTATCACAGACAGAACCGGAGGTATGTGCCTCGGAAAAATCCTGTTTTTTTTTTTTTTTTTTTTTTTTTTTTTTTTTTTTTTTTTTTTTTTTTTTTTGAGCGGTGTTTTGGAACGTATTAGGTAGAGCGTCTGTCCCACGCGTACCGGTAACTTCTACGCCAGACAAGTCGTCCGGGTGGAGATACGTAGTGCTACGCGTGCGAAACTGGGGCAGGTTGCTAGTGAACACACTAAACTAGAATTGTGGGCTCATTATTGCTGGACGGAAATATAAAATTTTCAATATTTCTCCAACTGCGTCAAGACCTTGTGGCTAAGATAAAAGTTAATAATGCAGACTGCTAGAACTGCTAAGTTTGAGTCGTACCACATATCCGAAACAACGATAAATTCAGACTATGATTTTTTATTATTTTTTAGGCGGGAAGAATAACTACGAAAAATTAAACTACCTAAATGGTTTGAATGATTTTCTTTAAAACAGAAATTCGAACCAAGATGAACTTGGTGTTATATCATTAGTATTTTGATTCAGGTAATCAATCATTGTCGCCTAATATACTCTAGTTAGTAGAAAATTGTTCCTTAGGATTACTATTGTTTGTAGAGTTTGTAACACCTATTTTTGACCTATTTTGTATCTATATCGATATTTCTGTGTCAATTTGTAGTGTCGCTTATGTATAATGTTGTATCTGTCACGAAAATTCTTTGACTATGTGTACATGTTATAGTCATGAGAAATTTTTAACGATGTTGTTTAAATTATGCTTGTTGATTTAAATAACTAATGAAATGATTGTTATGGTGTTGTTGTTGTGGTCTTCAGTCCTGAGACTGGTTTGATGCAGCTCTCCATGCTACTCTATCCTGTGCAAGCTTCTTCATCTCCCAGTACCTACTGCAACCTACAACCTTCAGAATCTGCTTAGTGTATTCATCTCTTGGTCTCCCCCTACGATTTTTACCCTCCACGCTGCCCTCCAATACTAAATTGGTGATCCCTTGATGCCTCAGAACATGTCCTACCAACCGATCCCTTCTTCTAGTCAAGTTGTACCACAAACTCCGCTTCTCCCCAATCCCATTCAGTACCTCCTCATTAGTTATGTGATCTACCCATCTAATCTTCAGCATTCTTCTCTAGCACCACATTTCGAAAGCTTCTATTCTCTTCTTGTCCAAACTATTTACCGTCCATGTTTCACTTCCATACATGGCTACACTCCATACAAATACTTTCAGAAATGACTTCCTGACACTTAAATCTATACTCGATGTTAACAAATTTCTCTTCTTCAGAAACGCTTTCCTTGCCATTGTCAGTCTACATTTTATATCCTCTCTACTTCGACCATCATCAGTTATTTTGCTCCCCAAGTAGCAAAACTCCTTTACTACTTTATGTGTCTCATTTCCTAATCTAATACCCTCAACATCACCCGACTTAATTCGACTACATTCCATTATCCTCGTTTTGCTTTTGTTGATGTTCATCTTATATCCTCCCTTCAAGACACCATCAATTCCGTTCAACTGCTCTTCCAAGTCCTTTGCTGTCTCTGACATTGTTATGTAAAGTACTATAAATGACTTGGTCCATAATTAGAGAACGTAGGGTTGAATGTAAAAGATGTATGGAAGCCCCGCAGCTACGGAAGTAACCTGGCGGAGTGGAAAAGGTGTGGTTGGTGCGCAAGTGGCAACTCGTCCTTTGTGACGAGTAAGGAGTCTGGGCTGAGTAGTGCTGTGGTTAACACCTCGCTAGCAGCAGCATATCATAGTGGCTCGTATTCCTGGAGTTTTAAGGCCAGAAGAACTTAAAGGCAGTATTTATGGCCCTCGGATACTGAGTTTGGTGATACCATTATCATGGCGTGGGTTTTGGCCATATAAAAATATTATTTCGACTCCAAGAAGATCAGTGATAGGGCGACGCCAATAGTACTGCCATGATTGCATCGCCACCGGGTTAACAGTCACTGAAAATTACATCACCAGCCCCACCAGCCTTTCACTAAATTGTTTTGTATTTGGTACTCTGTAAATGGACCAGGTACTTGTGAAATTTGCTTGATTTTAATAATAACCGTGGTGTTACTAAAAACTCTATTTTACACCCGTGATCATCCCAAATCACAAGCCTGGGCAGGATTCCTATCCTAGTGAATTTAATTCCGAGTGTTCTAGTTTATTATAAGAATGTGGCTGAACTTGAATTTAGCGTTGTGTTGTTATTTGAAAAGCTAATTGTAATTTGGAGTAGCTCAAAAGATTGCTTATGAAAGAACATTTGTTATTTAAAGAGTTATAATTTTTGTGCTTTACTTTACTAATAATGAATGATATGAATACTTATCTTTTCTTATACGTATTGGTGTAGTTTTGTTAATGAGCATGCTTCTAAAAACAATGAAAGTTTAAGGGTTCTCATGTACCAGCCTAGTTATTTAATGAAGCAATGCAAAGGCTCCTTCAGAGCCAATGTAGTTAGATTTGCGTTCTGTCTAGGTGCTTCAAACCGAGTTAAGAAGAACTATTTATTGTGTTATCTTTTCTAATGCAAGTTGGTTAATGCTCAGGCATAGAGACCCTGCATTAGGCAATGAAGTTATAGATTATGATCATTAGTAGAACCCCTGATTTAAATTCAGAATCATTTCAAGCTCTTCCCTGTTCATTATTGCTACTAGTTTCATGTGTGTTGGTATTCGGTTTTATACACTGTCGCACCTAGTTTATTTAAGGTACGTATTGCTGAGATGCATATTTTGCTGTTTCCCATCTCATTGGCCATTTGCTTATCTGACTTACTAGTTAGTAGCACATTTATCTGCAAGGTTAGGTTACTGTGTTGTAGTGTGAACAGATATAAGGGAAGATTTTAGTGGGTGTGTTAAGGAAGGTTAGGTTAATCTTAGCAGTGCCTTCTGCTTTATCATTTTGCATGACACAAGATTGCAGAATTAGGCTGGCGACCTGTTTTAATATGTAATGTTACAACTTGTTTTTGTGCTGGGAGAACGTCTGTTCCTGATCCGCCGTATACTATTGTTTATACTCAGCTGGAGTGCTTCGGGAACGAATCCCAGTTTGATTTTTCTGTTTTCATTAGGTTATCTCACGGTCAGCTGTCTCAAAAAATTCCTCGCAGAGGTATAACGCTAGCATCGATTGTCATTTAAGGTGGTCGGTGGTACCGTTACAAGTTCTGCCACACTATGTACAGAACAAAGGAATGACATTTCGTTTCTCAATTTACCTAGGAGTTAAGCAGCTCGTAAAAAAGTCTCCTACGCTCGCCGATCAATTAGTCTTTAGTCTGTCCGTAGTCAAGTCTGGGGTGCACATCACTAGATCCGCACACTATCCCTGAAACTAACTTAGATAAATCACCACGTTGATCACTGTAAAGCGGTCGTTACTACAGGTTCCCATCGACGTCACGATGGTATTCCTAGTGAAGTACTTGTGTTGGTATGAATTATCTTCTTGCGGTTGACGGGCTGCCGCTGAGTAAATTTACACCAAATCTTTACTGCACGTTTCTGCACTATCGGTGACTTGATTTGACGGATTCTATAATACCCAGAGTGCTTTATGAGTAAACGCTATGTAGTCTGCAAAGCATCTATAATGAGACGTCCTTCTCTGTTTAATTCTGTAAGCTATTGTTGTTGTTGTTGTTGTTGTTGTCTTCACTCCGAAAACCTTAGGCTGTATTTTTCTTTTGGTTTTCTTCTACAATTTTTACCTCTCACACTTCCACCCTCCCATACTAAAATGATGATTCCTTGATGCCTCAGAATGTACCCTATCAACCGATTCCTTCTTTTAGTCAAGTTGTATGTCCCCATTTTCGTTCAGTAGCTCATAATCAGTTACGCGTTCTACCACTCTAATCTTCAGAATTCTTCTGTAGCACCATATTTTAAAAGCTTCTGTTCTCTTCTTGTCTGAACTGTTTATCGTCCACGTTTCCCTTTCATACAGGGCTACACTCCAGACAAATACCTTCAGAAAAGACTTCCTGACACTTAAGTTTATATTTCATGTTTACAAATTTCTCTTTCTGAGAAATGCTTTACTTGACAATTTGCATTTTATATCATCTCTGCTTCCACCATCATCAGTTACTTTCTGCTCAAATAGCAAATAGCAAAATCTCAGAGCTTTTATTTCTTCTCCGTGAACTTTAATCCGCTTTTCAAACTTGTCCATCGCTTTCTTCACAAGTTGCTCAATATACAGAATGAATAACATAAGCTACAACCTTGTCTTATTGCCTTCTCAACTACTGCTTCCCTTTCAAGTTCCTCGACTTTTCCGAATAATCTGCGAATAACGTTTCGCTACCCATATTTTACCACAGTTATGTTCAGGATTTTAAAGACTGTATTCCAATATACGTCATCTAACGCTTTCTCTAAATCTACAAATGCTACAAACGTGCGTTTCCCTCTCTTTAGCCTATCTTCAAAGTTGTTAGGCCGGTATTGCCTAGCGTCTTCACATTATTCTCTGGAATACAAACTGATCCTGCCCGAGGTCAGCTTCCACCAATTTTTCCATTCTTCTGTACATAATTCATGTCAGTATTCTGCAAGCATGACTTATTGAACTGGTACTGTATTTCGATAACATTCACATTCGTTTCTTTTAGCTATGATATTAGACTATACCAGAAATGAGTAGCCCTTGAGTGGCGTTTTAACGTGTTTTAACAATTTTCGCGCTGAGTAGGAGGTCTGGACTCGAGACAATGTCTGGCAAAAGTTTTCACTTGTTACGACAAATGCATTATTCTTGCGGTCTGCGTGCTGTAGTGGGCTCTCTATCGTCGTTGGTCTCGCGTGACGCTTGTTGCATAACCATAGGGGGCCACCGCTGTGCCAGTACGAAGTGCTTGACACAGCACTTCAGTGCACTCAGTGGGAGATGAAAACCTCGTGCAACTTTGAAGCGCACACTTCCAAGGGCACACGCAGGGACACACACACACAGACACACACACACACACACACACACACACACACACACACACACACACACACAAACACAAGCAACACACACACACCTGCGCGCGCGTACGCCCAGGCAACATTTAACATACGGTCAAACAGAATGTTATTTAGAAACTTTCGCGATGTTCGGTTTATTTTTTTAGTGTTAGGCACAATTTCGAATCGATTGCTGTATTGAGAGCAACTGACGGTTCTGAAAAATGTTTTGGTCAAGCCACTACGGTAAATAACAACTGACAGCGTAAAGTGCCTTATACAGAGGCCGGAGAAAAATAAGGAAACACCAAAAACAGAAGATTTCACAATACTTAACACGGTGCAGAAAACCCGTTGGCATTCCAAACAGCTTCCAGTCGCCTCAGAATGGATAAATGAAGGTCCTGTATGGTTTTAAAGGGAATCTTATATCGTTCTTGTTGCGGAATAGTGGCAAGATTAGGTAACGATGATGGATGTGGAGAGCGATCATGTACCCTTCTATCCAAAGTACACCACAAATGTTGAATAATATTGACATGTGGTGAGTGTGGTGGCCAGGGGAGAGACAATTCATCCTCGTGTTCACAAAACCAGCCCTGGACGATGCTGCGAGCTGCCTGAACTGGGGCGCTAGAGTCTTCGAACACAGTATCACCATTAGGCGTCCTCCTCGGTAGTGTAGCGGTAGCGTTACCGCCTACCTCACAGGGGGCCCGGGTTCGATTCCCGGCAGGGGACTGGGTGTTGTGTGTCCATCATCATTTTCATCATCATCGACTCGCAAGTCGCCGATGTGGCGTCACCCAAAAAGGACTTGCAATACGGCGACCGAACTCCCCCGAATGGGGCCTCCCGGCCAACAATGCCATACGATCATTTCATTTCATCACAATTAGGCAACGAACATTGTACCATGAGGTGGACCTGATGAGCCATAAAGGTCACATAATCCTTGGCAGTAATACGACCTAGCACAGGACCATGGAATAGCACGATGTGGCTGCCAAAATCATGACCGAACGCCCTCCATGTTTTGCTCTTGGACGCCAGAAGCCGGAAACAGTGTGAAACAAGACCCGTCCGACCAAATTAATTTCTTCCATTGTTCCATAGTCCAGGTTTTATGGCTTCGGCGCCCTGTTTTCCTGTTACGGACATTTGCATTCCTCATGAGTGGGTTTGGAATTTCAGCTCGCCCTTCAATTCGCTGTTTCTATACGTTCTATCACGTTATTTTGGTGCTGACATTCAGTTCTGCAGTGACCTTTGCAGTTGACGTCCTCTTATTTTTCATTACAGTCCTCTTCAATGACCGTCTGTCACAATCACTCAACCCACACTTTCGTCCGCATTGTGACTTAGCGGATAACGTTAATAAAATCTTGCGCACTAGTTGTGAAAATAACTTTATTATAATGTTAATACTTCTTTGCCATCAATAAGATGTATCTCTATTGATGCGAAACCTGTGGTGACCTTTTAAGAAAAATATTTTAACAACCAGTGCGGAAGATATTCACCATGTGAAATTTTCGCTGCGGTTGCCCGGCCTTTAAAATAATATATTCGCTTTCTTTCTCTGTATGTGGTGTAAATATTCAATACGTTGTCTCTTGAAATGACAGACACCTCGGCTTTTTGGTTACGGGAGCATCCACGGTGCGAGCACCAACTATTTTCCCAAGTTCGAATTCACTTAGTTCCGACCTAATACACACACATCTATACGCAACACTGTTCCGACCACGCTTGACATTTGCAACGTATTGGAAATATTGCACATCTACCAATCGCGTCAAATAAAACAGTGCAACCTACAGGCTTGCCTAGTATATGTATTTATGTGCAGTGTAGATTTCACGCGGTGTTTCTATATTTTTCTCCAACCCCTGAAGCTGTTTTATTTTTCTGAAAATTTTAATCCTATGTACTGATTGATAAAATGAAATAATGTTTAATGTTTGAAATTAAGAAACCCATTTCTCACCAGATGAATTCCAATGATTACAGAGTCCACGAAGCAGTTTTAAAAATCGGTATAGATGAATGGCTCAACATAACGTAATAAATAGTGTAGTACGTCAAAGACAAACTCTCAAAGCTTTTTTTTAATTTTTTGCTCTGGTGCCGCAAAGTTAGTTTGGAAAACCACCAACAGGGGTGTCAACGACCGTAGTTGTCGAAAACGGCGGCGGACCGGGAAGAGGAAGCATTTTCTGTGCCAGAATTTGCTATCTGATAATCGGTTGTGAGTGTGCAAAAACTTTCCGTGGGAAGTTTCGCAAGACACTACCAGCTTAGAACAGCATAGTGATGTGGCACAAGTGTATGGACCCCTTTTCTTCGGTTAGAGAATTGTCAATGGTATCACCTATGTTACATGCTGAGCGGCCAGGGTGGCCGAGCGGTTCTAGGCGCTACAGTTTGGAACCGCGCGACCGCTACGGTCGCAGGTTCGAATCCTGCCTCGGGCATGGATGTGTGTGTTGTCCTTAGGTTAGTTAGGTTTAAGTAGTTCTAAGTTCTAGGGGACTGATGACCTCAGAAGTTAAGTCCCATAGTGCTCAGAGCCATTTTTGTCACATGCTGCAATTGAGGCTCATGCCACAGTTTGAAACTGATACCAGGGATTTCATCTTTCAACGAGGTGGCGTCCACATTTTCACAGTTGTGTGTGAGTTTACCTGAATGATACGTTGCAGGTCGATACCAACGGTAGCATTTACTCGTATGTTCCATCTCTACCACGAAATCTCAAAAACTTCCGGCATCTCATCGCAGCACCAGTTCTTATCGTCTCTCCTGACATACAGTGTTGGGTGCGGGCAGAACTGGACTACCGGTTAGATGTGTGCCTTGTGACGAAGGCTGGACACATAGAACATTTATAAACATTGAAAAAATCTGAGAGTTTGTCTTTCACGTACTGTATCATTTGTTACGTTTCCTTCCTTATCTGTACTGATTTTTTGAAGTGTTTCATGGACTTAATAATTGCTCTGTATTCACCTTTAAAGGCATTAGTTTTAAATGAGAAAATCTTTCTCAATGCAAATACATTGAAATGCAGCTAGTAATACCCGTATACGTTAGTTTTCGATAATTCAAAAATGGTTCAAATGGCTCTGAGCACTATTGGAATTAACATCTGAGGTCAACAGTCCCCTAGAACTTAGAACTATTTAAACCTAACTAACCTAAGGACACCACACACATTCATTCCCGAGGCAGGATTTGAACCTGCGACCATAGCGGTAACGCGGTTCCAGACTGAAGCGCCTAGAGCCGCTCGGCCACTCCGGCCGGCTTCGACAATTCTCTGATGACCGAAAAGTCTGTATCGTCATAACTAACGTTTGCCTGCATTGGCTACACAACTTTAAATCACAGCGAACGTTAATTACTATAAACTTCACTTGGCTTAGTCATTTTATTCGCATTTCGTTGTTTTTTAACAATTCATTTATAATAAGAGAAGTGCACGTTAATCTCATTCGATTTCCAAAAGGTTTTTAAATTTGCATTTTATACCATGTGTAACCAATAATTGGAAATATTTTGTACGAGAAAGGCATTTAAGCTCCTTCCGGGTATTCAGAAAGACCTCCGGCCACGGGGAGCTGCTGCAGATGTTGCGGTTCATGGAGGAAAGAAGTCTTGCTGGACTACAGGCAACCATTCCAATGGCTTAGAATAAGTCTGGATCGTTCCTATTTTTAAAACATTCCTTTCTCTTTTTAAAGGAACATTATTTCCGGAGTTTCCAATACTTCTCACTCAGCCATTAGTCTTTCCAACATTTTTAGGTCTTCATCTTGTTTTCCATCGCTGTATATCAGCATAGCAATAGGCTGAGGGAAGGAAGGAAAATTAGTGTTTAATTCCCCGTGGACGACGACATCAACAGAGACGGAGTAGAGGCTGTAAGGGTTGAAGGAAAATCACCTACGTCATTTCAGAGAAATCATTTCTGCATTCGCCGTAAGCAATTCAAAGAAATCACGGAAAACCTGAACCAGTATGACCGGACGAGGATTTGAATTAGCGTCTTCCCTAATACAAGTCGAGCGTGTTACCGCAGTGCTTGAAACAAGAAGTCACTGCGCTAAATTTCATCCAATCAACATGAACGGAGGGGTTGGGTTGGATTGGGTTGATTTCGGATAGGGGAGCAAACAGCGAGGCCATCGGTCCCATCGGTTGAGGGAAGGAAGAGGAAGGAAGTCGGCTATGCCCTTTCAGTCCCTTTCAAGGGATTGCTTGAAGCGATTTTAGGGAAATAACGGAAAACCTAAATCAGGATGGCCAGACGCGGGTTTGAACCGTCGTCCACCCGACTGACTGGAGGGAAAGGAATGAAAGGGGAAGCTCCTGGTAGGATTTTACACAGAGCACAGTTTAGTCACCGCGAACACTTTGTTTACGAATGATGAAAGAAGGTTGTATGCGTGAACGAGATTGGGGAAATTCAGAATGTTTGAGGCAGATTATGTAATGCTAAGGGAGAGATCCGTAAAACAAATTTTATATTACCAGGGACAGATGTGGACCATAGCCATAATTGATTAGTTATAAACTGTAGATTAAAGCAGAAAACATTGGGTAAAGGTATGAAATTAAGAAAATGAGACCTGGATAAATGGAAAGAAACCGTATTGGTTGAGAATTTCAAAGGGCGTGTTATAGGAAACGATTGACTCACGCAGGAGAGCGTAATACAATTGAAGACATAAGGGTCGCTTTTAGAGACGAAATAATGAAAGTAGCAGAAGCTCAAATAGTCAAAAAGAAAGACCCAGAGAGAGACCCTCCTACAACCAGGTGTTACTGATTATAATTGGTGAAAGGAGAAAATACAAAAAATACAATAAATGAAGCGGACAACGCGGAATACAGGCGTCTAAAAATGAGATTTCCAATAAATGCAAATTGGCAAAGCAGGAATGGCTAGAGGAGAAACGCGTGGCTGAGCAGTGTGCATGACTATGGAAAACAAAGATGTGGCGTATTGGTTTCTCCAAGACCTCTGTGTATGTTGAAGATGTGGAACGTGCTTCATATACGCCCGTCAGTCCAAAAAGTTTTGTGACTGGATTAACAAAACTTAGACAAAAGTTATGATGGTTGTTTTACTGCTGCTGGTGTTCTACATAGTCTCCCCCTACTTGAGTACAACACACAGAACGTTCATACAACAATGTGAAACTGTCAGGGAGGTCCTTCTTTGGAATGTTGCTCAACATGAGCGTCGCAGTGGCTTGAACGTCAGGTATATCGTCAAATCACTTGCCCATCACACGAACTTCTGCATTTTGTCGTTTTGTGGTAGGTTCGTATTGGAAATTTGTGGTAAGGTCTTATGGGACCAAACTGCTGAGGTCATCGGTCCCTAAGCTTACACATTACTTAACCTAACTAAAACTAACTTACGCTAAGGACGACACACACACACTCATGCCCGAGGTAGGACTCGAACTTCCGACGGGGGGAGCTGCGCGGACCGTGACAAGACGCCTAAGACCGCGCGGCTACCCAGCGCAGCGGTTCGTATTGATAACATCAAGTCTCGTCACCTGTGACAATTTTTTTTCTGTAAGGAATTGCTCACGTTTTGCATTTCAATCAAGTCGCAGCAGCCACTCACGCGTCATGGTTCTTGTTCGGGTGTCAAGGCGTGCGGAACAAGACGCCCATATTTAGGTTTACCATGGTATCCCTAAATCCTTTAAACTGAATTCCGTAATGGCTCCTTTGGAGAAGCACAGCAGTGTTAGTAAATGGAACCAAGTGTGATATAACCGGAACAAAGTGTCACCTTCCTGCAACGATTACAGGTATCATGATAAATAAGGGAACTCTATCAATGTTGTACTGGCCGGAGAAACCTTGTAGCGTGTTACCCATACAAAACCTAAAAAACCAAACTCCACCCGAACAGGCCATGAAGGCTCAACGGTACCGACCGGCCGCCGTGTCATCCTCAGCCCACTGGTGTCAAACAAAATGGTTCAAATGGTTCTGAGCACTATGGGACTTATCATCTGTGGTCATCAGTCCCCTAGAACTTAGAACTACTTAAACCTAACTAACCTAAGGACATCACACACATCCATGCCCGAGGCAGGATTCGAACCTGCGACCGTAGCAGTCGCGCGGTTCCGGACTGAGCGCCTAGAACCGCGAGACCACCGCGGCCGGCCACTGGTGTCACTGGATGAGGATATGGAGGGGCATGTGGTCAGCACACCGCTCTCCCGGCCGTATGTCAGTTTACGAGACCTGAACCGCCACTTCTCTGTCAAGTAGCGCCTCAGTTTACTTCACAAAGGCTGAGGGCACTCCTCTTGCCAACAGCGCTCGGCAGACCGGATGGTCACCCATCCAAGTGCTAGCCCAGCCCGACAGCTCAACTTCGGTGATCTGACTGGAACCGATATTACCACTGCGGCAGGGCCATACGAAATCTGACCATCGTAAATAATATTTATGATTCCACATCTGACACCAATTTTTGGGGCCGTCCTCCGCCGGGTTGGAAACCCCTACTAATTCGTCAGGATGCTGATTGAGATCCCGTGCCGCGTCATTAAACGCAGTAAAACAGTATTCAAAATTATTCCATTTATTACTGAAAAAACAACACGTTCATGCTTCTTTTGCGTCGGTTGGTCGTTACGTAATCTGGAGAAGAATCCACTGAATCCAATAGCTTACTCACGGCTACCGAGACCGCTGCATCAGTTCGGAGTGGAAGTCGAAGACACCCTGATGCGGCGGTTTTGCCACCCACTCGCGAGGTAGGCACACTCTACCGGTAGCTCGGCTTGGAGATAGCGCTGACCATGATGTGAGTGTTTTCATTTACACGCCTTCTGCGGAGTACTGAATCCCTCCCAGATTACTGCTCACATAGTCCCTACAGATGGACCGCCATGTCGGATGCCGTG
Organism: Schistocerca serialis cubense; assembly: GCF_023864345.2. Classification (NCBI taxonomy): domain Eukaryota; kingdom Metazoa; phylum Arthropoda; class Insecta; order Orthoptera; family Acrididae; genus Schistocerca; species Schistocerca serialis. The sequence goes on along the minus strand of NC_064640.1, from coordinate 360,787,743 downwards.
TGGTCCTGCTGAACGCTGAACCTGGTCCGTGAGTGCGGCAGGTCTTCATACCTGTGCAATGCTGGAGTTTGGGGCAACCTCTGTCCTGGACAGGAGTCGTGTTTATAGACCCTCGGACTACCCATCAGTGTTGGCAGCTGTGCTGACGTCAATACTGGACTCCATTAGCTATGGCTTCGGATCGATGATCGTGCCGTAGGGCAAAAAGTGCAAAGACCGACACGATAAAAATCCCACGAACCAGATGTTATCATACCATAACCAGAAGATCCATCGCAAGCGACACAAACGCCATCGATCCTACTGATTGCGTGCGATAAGATAGTGGGGGTGGCGTGTTTATGTCGCCGAGGAGAGGTTCTCCTCTATGGTGTCATTCGTGATGATCGAATTGATTCTGTTCCTCTTGAGTCGTTAGTGGTCTTCAGTTCTGCTACATTTGCTTAAAGAATTTGTTACAGAGTCCTTGCTGCTTAGACAAACTTTTGATAGATGTTGCTGCGTCGTACCTCTTAAGTAGTGTTATAGGAGTAACGAAAGCGGTTCGTTCTGCACTGTTCTATCCGTTTTCTCTAGAGTTGCTTGAAGCTTCTCTTAAGATTGTAGAGGTAGCTGTCCTCCTGACTCAGGAACGATGCTGAAATGTTTACACTTCCTGGCTGGCGCCTGGCGACAGTATTGCTGTGTGATCGAGTAACGATGACTTTTCGAAATTAGAAAGAATTTCACTCTCTCGTTCCCTTACCAATGCTGTCGCGTGACAGCAAACTTCTTTCCACAGTCCACGTCTACGCTACGTTGAGGTTGTCGTTGACAGGACATTAAACGTAAATCTTTCGTTCTTCCTTTTTAATAATATTTATATAATTCAAATCGTAAATAATGAAATATACATCCCAAAATTTCGAACAGCCTGAGTAGGGGCAGTCTTGGCACATACTTTATACAGTGCCAAGGTGATTACCTTACCGCTCACCCTACACTAATTAGCGCAGTGTACAGGTGCGCGATGTTTTGACCTCTATAGTGGGTGGAAGAGCTGTTCTTCTAGCAGGCAGGATGGCGTTCAGTTATAGCAGTGCTGCGGGTACTAACGAAGTGGAAGGCCGCCGACAAAAGAGTTAAGGTGTCATTCATTTATTCCTTAATACACAGCGGTTTTGTTGCCACAGCTAGCGGCAAGGACTGGACACCGCCCCTGGTACGTATCGTGGATGCTGAACTCAGCACACTGTCTTCTCTGGCACTGTCAGTTTAAGCTGTAAACAGGCCATAAGGGCAACACCCAGCCGTCAGCAGTCCGGTGGTGCAGAAACACAGTCGGTACCCCGTCCTCAGCGGCATGCAGCTGTGACGGTCTCCATAGAAGGCGACCGCACTTACTGGAGCTGGCGCACGGCTCAGAGTTCAACTGCGGACCCCAGCGTGGCCGCGGCAGCAGTAGAGTACGCCCGCTCGAGGCAGCTAGTCAGACTCAGGTGGTAACCGTGGATCCATAGCAGGCGACCTGCAGTCGATGTAAGTCAGCCAGCAGCTGGTCCTCAAGCTGGAAGGCACTGGTTCAGCTCCCAGTGGCATCTGGTCATAGACGCAGTAGATAGATCCTCAGTTTAGTGAAGACACCATCTAGCAGCGGCTAGATGATCCGTTTCACTACAACCATCCCGCATCGAGTAATTCTGGTACCTGGCTGCAGACTGTGACAGACACTGCACGGATAAAAGGGGCAGTATTTTTGAGGGCTTACCCGACACTACTTTGAAGGACCTTGCTATTACGCATGCACAACAGACCACAGGTGAGAGGCCTAGTCGTGTGGTATCATATCATTGTCGCCACAATGGGTTCCGCCTTTCCGCTATGTCAGCAGTATTACAGCACTGGCTGTACTTGCGGCGCTTGAATACGTGGCAACTTCGCCTACTACGAGATCAAGGCGGCGATTTTTGCGCTGTCGACACAGTTCCAAAGTAGTTTCTTATGCAAGAAAACCTAGCCGGCGACCCACTGTCCGATTCCCTGATGCTTCTTGTGTCAATACGTGGCCACGTCTTTTCACTAACTCAGCCACAGCAAGTAAAGAAGTTGGGGCGCAATAACAGTGAAGACGATATGTACTGTAGCTATTGATAATGCGCTGCAGAAATTTCCTGCCTTCCTCCCAATATTTTCGTGGGGTTCCAATGTCTACTGGCATTATATGTCCCAGATATGATGAGGCAGTGCTGACGCCCAGCTACTAGTTTCGTATTAGTGTGAGAGGTTTTCGTTGCGGCAGCTCGTAGGACGTGCTGAACACAGAAGGTGGCACAGCTGTGTTAGTGTGTCCGCAGCAGTGTTGTGTTCTCTGTGTTTGCATGCAATCCCATCTGTGTTTTATGACGTGTCCACTCGACCTCACAAGTGTTCGATTGTTCCCGGCCAGGTCGCCACCATAGACAACAAAGCTTCCAACTTCGTTTGTTTATTCGTCAGTGCTATTATGGGCCGTGCTGATAACTTCCCATACTATCTCGCCTACTAAATGTTTGCAGCAGACCCTTCTTCACATGCATTTAGTTCAAAGTTTCCGTACGTCCAATGTGTACGTTCCAATTGCTGTAGTTCTCAAACGCGAAGAAGTATAATTTGCGAGCGTCCAGTTTGTTTGCATTTACTGCCTCTTGAGAGTACGCCGCACTGTAACGATTTAACGGTTATTGATTCATGGCGTGCTTGGCACGCTTCCAGTCATAGGAGCTGGACAAGCGACGGGCTCTCGTATGATGGGAAGACAATAAACAACAAGAAGCAACCATGGTCCTATATTTTCAATTCGGGATTCTGTTGCCGGCCTGTTCGTAGAATGGTCAACATCTCATTTACTGTTTTGTGCTCATTACTCATTTTTAGATTAGGGTAATGCAACGCAACGTCCTGGCTTTCTTTCTTTCTGATCACCAGTGTTTTTTCTTTCTAACTTTCTTATCGGTTTACATTTGAGGCCGAAGTATTTGACATTTTATTTTCTGCTTCTCCACGTATATGGAACACACGAAGTACTTGAAAAAGGATCTCCTTAACGTATAGTTCAGCGGATCAGTGTTTTTCATTTATATTTGATAACATGTATGTCTTTTTAGAGTCTTATCTACATCTATATACGCTACTGGCCATTAAAATTGCTACACCACGAAGATGACGTGCTACAGACGCGAAATTTAACCGACAGGAAGAAGATGCTGTGATATGTAGATAATAAGCTTTTCAGAGCATTCACACAAGGTTGGCGCCGGTGGCGACACCTACAACGTGCTGACACGAGGAAAATTTCCAACCGATTTCTCATACACAAACAGCAGTTGACCGGCGTTGCCTGATGAAACGTTGTTGTGATGCCTCGTGTAACGAGGAGAAACGCGTACCATCACGTTTCCGACTCAGATAAAGGTCGTATTGTAGCTTATCGCAATTGCGGTTTATCGTATCGCGACATTGCTGCTCGCGTTGGTCGAGATCCTATGACTGTTAGCAGAATATGGAATCGGTGGGTTCAGGATGGTAATACAGACCGCCGTGCTTGATCCCAACGGCCTCATATCACTAGCAGTCGAGATGACAGGCATCTTATCCGCATGACTGTAACGGATCGTGCAGCCACGTCGCGATCCCTGAGTCAACAGATGGGGCCGTTTGCAAGACAACAACTATCTGCACGAACAGTTCGACGACGTTTGCAGCGGCATGGAGTATCAGCTCGGAGACCATGGCTGCGGTTACCCTTCACTCTGCATCACAGACAGGAGCGCCTGCGATGGTGTACTCAACGACGAACCTGGGCGCACGAATGGCAAAACATCATTTTTACGGATGAATCCAGATTCTGTTTACAGCATCATGATGGTCGCATCCGTGTTTAGCGACATCGCGGTGAACGCACATTGGAAGCGTGTATTCGTCATCGCCGTACTGGCGTATCACCCTACGTGATGGGGTGCCATTGGTTACACGTCTCGGTCACCTCTTGTTCGCATTGACGGCACTTTGAACAGTGGACGTTACATTTCAGATGTGTTACGACCCATGGCTGTACCCTTCATTAAAATTGCTACACCAAGAAGAAATGCAGATGATAAACGGGTATTCATTGGACAAATATATTATACTATAACTGACATGTGATTACGTTTTCACGCAATTTGAGTGCATAGATCCTGAGGAATCAGTACCCAGAACAACAACCTCTCGCCATAATAACGGCCTTGATACGCCTGGGCATTGAGTCAAACAGAGCTTGGATGGCGTGTACAGGTACAGCTGCCCATGCACCTTCAACACGATACCACAGTTCATCAAAAGTAGTGACTGGCGTATTGTGACGAGCCAGTTGCTCCGCCACCATTGACCAGACGTTTTCAGTTGGTGAGAGATCTGGATAATGTGCTGGCCAGGGCAGCAGTCGAACATTTTCTGTATCCAGAAAGGCCCGTACAGGACCTACAACATGCGGTCGTGCATTATCCTGCTAAAATATAGGGTTTCGCAGGGATCGAATGAAGGGTAGAGCCACGGGTCGTAACACATCTGAAATGTAAAGTCGCTTTGCAACGTTACGCTTATATATTTAATGGAGGAGACTATGTCACCACTAATCCTACGTTGGAAAATTACATGATTTTTTTTTACTCATCTGTATTAACTTACATGGTAAGTTGCCTTTTATCACACCGAACAGTAATTCTGTTCTAGTCATCGTGTATCTTCCTACAGTCAACGGCGACCCTTTCCCGTACACGACAGCGTCATCAGCAAACATTCGCAGATAACTGCTCACCATCTTCGTCAGACTGTCATGCTTCCCTGCGGAGCACCTGACAGTACCCTTGTGTCTGATGCTTCTCATCGCCATGAATGCCTATGTCTTCATTTAGGTGCCTGTGTGAAGGTCAAACGATGGTGTATCTATGCTGTCCTCCTACGTGAATATTTTTTAATTGTGAAGTTTAAAATTTCAGCCTTCATTTTTCCTGTTTTCTATTACCATACTAGACTGGACGACCCCCTTAGTGATTTTACGTAGGACCAGAATTTTCTTGAGTTCTCGGAAAGACCTTTCGCTGACGCATAACGGTGGAGTTTGGTGTACGCTTCGCGCATCGATTTTTTTTATAGACATAAGAGTTTCTGCTAACATCTTTCTGTCGACGTTTCTCTGTCAGTTTTTGAACCGAGAGTACAACAGTTAGTGTTTTCTCAGAATTTTCCCAATTTTGTTATTAAACCATGGTGAGTCATTTCAATCTTTAATGAACTTACTCGCCACACACTTCTCCAGACCGCCGTTTACAAGCAGTTTAAACTTTGTCCATAATACCTCTATGTCCATCGTACTGGAGCTAAACGATGTCCATTTGTTGTCTTTGTAGGTGGCTAACCATTTCTTACCAGCATAAAAATTCAACTAGAGTTCTTGATGGATATATTATCTTTAATAATCCATCGTCGCTATGATGTCATCATGATCACTAATCTTAGTCTCTATACTTACACTGTCGATAAGGTCAGGCCTGAGTGTAGCTACAAGCGCTAACATATTTGCATTGCGTCTGGATTTTCGAAATAGCTGCTCAAGGCAGTTTTCGGAAAATGTGTTCAAATCTACTTCACAAATTTGTCTGTCAGCAAGATAGAATGGTTTATCGAACAACGCAAAACTTAAATTTCCCTTTCGGAAAATGATGCTATATGTAATACGTTTTGACGTCTAGGAATGATGGAAAATCAGTAATTCTAAACGGGTTTGCAACAGCACGATGAGGTTTCACATAATGAAAAAATTGTCAGAATAGGAAACTTTTCCTCCTATTGGAGACATAATGGTGTTCCGAGAACTATTGCTTGTCGTCACCAGAGTTTCTATCTGGTAAATTGGAAAAATTTCAGTAATTTATGTCATTTCACGATGTACGGAGCAGTGGCCTAGCTCATAATATTTACTAAATTTTTTTAAAAATGATTTCTTGGCCTGTAATGTGAATTATTGATAAAAGGTAACATTTAACCATAGTATCTATCAAAACCAACAGATGAATAAAACAAGAATTCCGATTTCTGTGTGTACGTTACTGGTTGACACACTATTCAGTGATTTCGGTATGCAGTGCCAAAAGTTCACCATCAGTTACTAAACTGACACCAGTGTAGAGTTGTAGAGAATCAAATCCATTTTTTGCTGTTTCGAAATCGACCACAAGTACCTATACAATAATTTCGCGTCCTCGTCTTGTGATCACGATTTTGCTTTCATACAGTGCAGAAAAATTTACATGTTCTTAATGATTGACTTCGCGTAGTAGAACACGCAGAAACAAGAAAGTTGTATATGGTTTCTAGCATTCTTTACCTTCAAGAAATTAGAAGAGACCATCAATATACGAGAGTACCGCCGAAAAATCTGAAAGTGGACTGATCGTAAATCCAGTTGGTGAAATGTGGACACTGGAGTTATTTACACTACCGGCCATTAAAATTTCTGCACCACGAAGATGACGTGCTACAGACGCGAAATTTAACCGACAGGAAGAAGATGCTGTGATATGCAAATGATTAGCTTTTGAGAGCATTCACACAAGGTTGGCGCCGGTGGTGACACCTACAACGTGCGGACATGAGGAAAGTTTCCAACCGCTTTCTCATAAGCAAACAGCAGTTGACGGGCTTTGCCTGGTGAAACGTTGTTGTGATGCCTCGTGTAAGTAGGAGAAATCCTACCATCACTTGTTCGACTTTGATAAAGGTCGGATTGTAGCGTATCGCGATTGCGGTTTATCCCATAGCGGCATTGCTGCTCACGTCGGTCAGGATCCAATGACTGTTAGCAGAATATGGAATCTATGGGTTCAGGAGGGTAATACGGAACGCCATGCTGGATCCCAACGGCCTCGTATCACTAGCAGTCGAGATGACAGGCATCTTATCCGCATGGCTGTAACGGATCGTGCTGCCACGTCTCGATCCCTGAGTCAATATATGGGAACGTTTACAAAACAACAAACATCTGCACGAACAGTTCGACGACGTTTGCAGCAGCATGGAGTATCAGCTCGGAGGCCATGGCTGCGGTTACCCTTGACGCTCCATCCCGGACAGGAGCACCTGCGATGGTGTACTCAACGACGAACCTGGGTGCACGAATGGCAAAACTTCATTTTTTCGCATGAATCCAGATTCTGTTTACAGCATCATGATGGTCGCATCCGTATTTGGCGACATCGTGGTGAACGCACATTGGAAGCGTGTATTCGTCATCGCCATATTGGCGTGATGGTATGGGGCGCTAATGGTTACACGTCTCGGTCAGCTCTTGTTCGCATTGACGGCACTTTGAACAGTGGACTTTACATTTCAGATGTGTTACGACCCGTGGCTCTACGCTTCATTCGATCCCTGCGAAACCCTATATTTCAGCAGGATGATGCACGACCGCATGTTGCAGGTCCTGTACGGGCCTTTCTGGATACAGAAAATGTTCGACTGCTGCCCTGGCCAGCACATTATCCAGATCTCTCACCAACTGAAAACGTCTGGTCAATGGTGGCGGAGCAACTGGCTCGTCACAATACGCCAGTCACTACTCTTGATGAACTGTGGTATCGTGTTGAAGGTGCATGGGCAGCTGTACCTGTACACGCCATCTAAGCTCTGTTTGACTCAATGCCCAGGCGTATCAAGGTCGTTATTATGGCGAGAGGTTGTTGATCTGTGTACTGATTCCTCAGGATCTATGCACCCAAATTGCGTGAAAACGTAATCACATGTCAGTTCTAGTATAATATACACTCCTGGAAATTGAAATAAGAACGCCGTGAATTCATTGTCCCAGGAAGGGGAAACTTTATTGACACATTCCTGGGGTCAGATACATCACATGATCACACTGACAGAACCACAGGCACATCGACACAGGCAACAGAGCATGCACAATGTCGGCACTAGTACAGTGTATATCCACCTTTCGCAGCAATGTAGGCTGCTATTCTCCCATGGAGACGATCGTAGAGATGCTGGATGTAGTCCTGTGGAACGGCTTGCCATGCCATTTCCACCTGGCGCCTCAGTTGGACCAGCGTTCGTGCTGGACGTGCAGACCGCGTGAGACGACGCTTCATCCAGTCCCAAACATGCTCAATGGGGGACAGATCCGGAGATCTTGCTGTCCAGGGTAGTTGACTTACACCTTCTAGAGCACGTTGGGTGGCATGGGATACATGCGGACGTGCATTGTCCTGTTGGAACAGCAAGTTCCCTTGCCGGTCTAGGAATGGTAGAACGATGGGTTCGATGACGGTTTGGATGTACCGTGCACTATTCAGTGTCCCCTCGACGATCACCAGTGGTGTACGGCCAGTGTAGGAGATCGCTCCCCACACCATGATGCCGGGTGTTGGCCCTGTGTGCCTCGGTCGTATGCAGTCCTGATTGTGGTGCTCACCTGCACGGCGCCAAACACGCATACGACCATCATTGGCACCAAGGCAGAAGCGACTCTCATCGCTGAAGACGACACGTCTCCATTCGTCCCTCCATTCACGCCTGTCGCGACACCACTGGAGGCGGGCTGCACGATGTTGGGGCGTGAGCGGAAGACGGCCTAACGGTGTGCGGGACCGTAGCCCAGCTTCATGGAGACGGTTGCGAATGGTCCTCGCCGATACCCCAGGAGCAACAGTGTCCCTAATTTGCTGGGAAGTGGCGGTGCGGTCCCCTACGGCACTGCTTAGGATCCTACGGTCTTGGCGTGCATCCGTGCGTCGCTGCGGTCCGGTCCCAGGTCGACGGGCACGTGCACCTTCCGCCGACCACTGGCGACAACATCGATGTACTGTGGAGACCTCACGCCCCACGTGTTGAGCAATTCGGCGGTACGTCCACCCGGCCTCCCGCATGCCCACTATACCCCCTCGCTCAAAGTCCGTCAACTGCACATACGGTTCACGTCCACGCTGTCGCGGCATGCTACCAGTGTTAAAGACTGCGATGGAGCTCCGTATGCCACGGCAAACTGGCTGACACTGACGGCGGCGGTGCACAAATGCTGCGCAGCTAGCGCCATTCGACGGCCAACACCGCGGTTCCTGGTGTGTCCGCTGTGCCGTGCGTGTGATCATTGCTTGTACAGCCCTCTCGCAGTGTCCGGAGCAAGTATGGTGGGTCTGACACACCGGTGTCAATGTGTTCTTTTTTCCATTTCCAGGAGTGTATTTGTCCAATGAATTCCCGTTTATCATCTGCATTTCTTCTTGGTGTAGCAATTTTAATGAAGGGTACAACCACGAGTCGTAACACATCTGAAATGTAACGTCTACTGTTCGAAGCGCCGTCAATGCGAACAAGAGGTGACCGAGACGTGTAACCAATGGCACCCCATCACGCCGGGTAATACGCCAGTATGGCGATGACGAATACACGTTTCCATTGTGCGTTCACCGCGATGTCGCTGAACACGGATGCGACCATCATGATGCTGTAAACAGAATCTGGATTCATCCGAAAAAATGATGTTTTGCCATTCGTGCGCCCAGGTTCGTCGTTGAGTACACCATCGCAGGCGCTCCTGTCTGTGATGCAGAGTGAAGGGTAACCGCAGCCATGGTCTCCGAGCTGATACTCCATGCTGCTGCAAACGTCGTCGAACTGTTCGTGCAGATAGTTGTTGTCTTGCAAACGGCCCCATCTGTTGACTCAGGGATCGCGACGTGGCTGCACGATCCGTTACAGTCATGCGGATAAGATGCCTGTCATCTCGACTGCTAGTGATATGAGGCCGTTGGGATCAAGCACGGCGGTCTGTATTACCATCCTGAACCCACCGATTCCATATTCTGCTAACAGTCATTGGATCTCGACCAACGCGAGCAGCAAAGTCGCGATACGATAAACCGCAATTGCGATAAGCTACAATACGACCTTTATCTGAGTCGGAAATGTGATGGTACGCGTTTCTCCTCGTTACACGAGGCATCATAACAACGTTTCATCAGGCAACGCCGGTCAACTGCTGTTTGTGTATGAGAAATCGGTTGGGAACTTTCCTCATGTCAGCACGTTGTAGATGTCACCAACCTTGTGTGAATGCTCTGAAAAGCTAATCATTTGCATATCACAGCATCTTCTTCCTGTCGGTTAAATTTCGCGTCTGTAACACGTCATCTTCGTGCTTCGTGGTGTAGCAGTTTTAATGGCCAGTAATGTATTTGATTAGCATGTTGCGACAGTTGCTTAATTCACATTTTCTTATGTATGCCGCATTAAAATTTAAAATAACGCTCACAGGAATGAGTGTCACCGCACTGGCAGGATGTCCCTATCCTCTAGGGTCATAAGATATGTATGTGGTAGAAGGTCCTAAACTGCGGATTTTCAAATAAGAAAGTAATGGTCAGATACTGATTTTAATTTATATTGACATGAACAGCTTAAATTCTCAATAACAGTTCCATGTGACGACAGCCAGTCTCACTACAAACATTACGGCACTCCAATGTGACCATGGAAGTAGCTAGGATACTATTAAGCAGTTTCTCTTCTGTTCAGATGACTTAGGGAAATGCAGTCCGGTGACATGGTCGACAACCGCCGATATTTCGACAGGCACATACTGCCATTTTCAATACTAAACTGCAGCAACTATGCGCTGTGGAAGGAAATTTAAAACTTTAGTTTTCAGAGAAATTCCGGATAGATAACCCTCACACACACCGTAAATAACAGCGCTATCACAAACCAAAGATGACTGACGTCAGGAAGTTATCAAGAGTAAAATTAATAACCAATGGGTGAGGGACAGAGTTTATGCTACCTCACCCATGACTATTAATTTCACTGTCGATAACTTCGGACGTCTGTCATCTTTGGTTTATGATGGCGCTATTGTTTACAATGTGTGTGAGTGTTATCTTTCCGGAGTTTCTCTGAAAACCGACGTTTTAAATTTCCTTGCACAGCGCTTAGTTGCTGCAGTTTTGCATTGAAAATAGCAGTATGTGCGTGTCGAAATGTCGGCGGTTGTCGACGACGTCACTCGGCTGCATTCCCGTAAGTTATTTGAACATTGTATACGCCGGGAGAAATTCAGGTCTCACAGTTTCTCTTCTGTTTTTTTATGATGTTTCATGCACAATGCTCTTTATGTAGCTACCTGGCGTTTGAGCTACTATCCATCGGACTGCAGTACACAGAGCTGCCTCCTCTTGCAGCAATAACCGCGCCAACGCGTTGCGCATCAGGTCGAAATGGGCTTCTATGACAAATACGTGTACGTCATTGAATGCTGTTATGCTGCGTCAGTTGTACGCCAGCGTTCATCAATAGTTGTAGCTGTAGAATGGAGGCTTGTCAGCCTCTCAACGACCCATAATCATATATTTTCAGTGGATGAGAGACCTGCAGAACGTGCTGACCAGGGATCAGTCGAACACCCATTGCGTCGAGGTAGGTCAGGAGAGCACTGCTACATGGTGTCTTGCGTTATCTTGTTTAAAGATAACGTCGCAGAAACCTCAAAGATTGGATACAGACACTGTCCTACACACGAAAGAAAATTAACGGCTGCTGTCCAAATTACTATCTTTGTGAAGTTGGTGGTCATGGTCGTGTTACGATTTGCGACGGCGTTCAATACTTCCCTGCAGATAGAATCGACATGTGTAAAGGGGATTTCCGGAATATAATGTACTAGAAAACGTCATGAGCTCTTTAAGACTGTTCACAGATGATGCGGTTGTCTATAAGGAAGTAGCAACGCCAAAAGACAGTATCGATTTGCAGAATGATCTGCGGAGGTTTGATGAATTGTGTAGGCTCTGGCAACTGACTCTGAACGTAAATATATGTAACATACTGCGTGTACATAGAAAAAGAAATCCACCTGTGTACAATCATACTATTGATGACAGACCTCTGGAAAAAGCATCTACTGAAAAATATCTAGGAGTAACTATCCAGAGCGGCCTTAATTGGAATGACTACATGAAACAAATAGTAGGAGAAACAAATCCCAGTCTGAGATTCATAGGTAGAATGTTTAGGAAATGTAGCTCATTCACAAAATAAGTGGCTTATAAGGCGCTTGCACGATCGATTCTTGAGCATTGTTCATCAATGTGGGATCCTTACCACGTAGGACTGTTAGAAGAGATAGAGAAGATCCGACGAAGAGCGGCGCGGCGCCTTTCGACACGGGATCTTTTAGTCGGCGCGAGAGCGGTACCGAGATGCTCAACAAACTTCCTACCACATATGTCTCGCGTAGTCATCACGACGAGGAAATTCGAGACGTTACAGCTAATATAAAGGCTTAACGAAAATAATTCTCCCACGCACCATTCGCGAGTGCAACACGATAGGGGGGATCAGTTAGTGGCACTAGAAGTGCCCTCCCCCACACACTGTTAGGTGGCATTCTGAGTATGACGTAGACGTAGGTGTAGATGTCGTGTACCCACTGGCACCCTGTACCATCACGCCTTGTGTTGTCGCTTTATGTCGATGACAAACAGGATCCAGCAACTTTCGTTCTCCTTGGAACCTGCACGAGTCCATCATGATTCTGCACTCAGAAGAGGGATTCTTTTGAAAAGAGGACTTGGTGGCATTCCTGTGTCCAGTGTAGTTGTCGAGCGCACTACTGTCAGCGCGCCTTTCTCTGCTGTCGCATTAAGGGAAGCAGCAAGAATGATCCCTATGCTGACATTGCGTTGTGCTCCAGACGTAGACGCATCTTCCGTGTGGATAATTTTCTTTCTGCAAACAAACTCATTTCCTGACTCAAATTACGTGATGTGACCGTGAAGTTCCTTAATGGCGCTGATTGTAGATCTCCTGAACCCAATGACTCCATATTCTCGGAACAGTCACGGATTCCCAACTATCAAGAATAGTTATATCGCAATATCACAGTCTGAATTGGTTAGGGTCATGAAGCTATAGAATTCTGGCGTGTGATGGTAGACGTCTCTCTCTCTTTAACATGTGTCATGACACGATCTTCTCACAAACAACATTAAAACGAGATTTCTGCATGAGAAACGCACTAAATTATCTTTGTTTGTGTCCAGACTGTCCTACCTACATGGTGCGGTTGTGCTGAAATTTTAATCATTTGCGTAGCCAAACATGTAATAGACTTCATGCCAATTTCACCTTTATTGTTTGCTGTCTTATTGGTGTTCCAATTTTAATCGCTACCAAAGTGTTCCACAAAGGAGAACCTCCGAATAGCCGAGCGTGTTAAAGCTTCCGGGATACGCTGAGGCGGCCATCCCCGCGTGATTAACGACGAGGGCTCGTGAGCTGGCCAACCTGAATGTTAGCTTTAGGCGGTTTCCCACATCCAACAAGGTATATATCGAGCTGGTACCCACGTCCCTCTCAGATGCCCTCTATGCAAACATTTACAAAATTTTCTCATACGTGAACATAGATTTCATCTAGGCGCAGACAGATGGGCAAATGGGGTACGTAGATTCCATTCCGGTGGAAGTGTGTAACGCAGCAAATTATTACCAGATGACATTGGTTGCAGTAAGGCACGCAGCCGTCTAGTACGGTGGCTGCAGGAAGGCTATGTTTTTATTCGTTTTGCTCACAGCAGAGCTGACGCTGCCTGCCGTGAGAACTGCATAGCGTAATATTCAGTCGAGACGAAGATTCATACCCTCTACGAATCTAAATAATCCATATTAGTTATTATCCGATTTTGTTCAAATTTGGTACACAGCCTTTTGTTATTAACGAAATGATGCTGTCAAAATTTCAGATTTTCATTTATTATGGTTTTGGAGATAAAGAGAATTATCTAAAACTCCTAAAACATACACTTGTTTCCTAAAACCAAGTTAGGAACAATAACAGATTGACTTTCATTACCATTTGAAGCCATTCCAAAGTTATCAGCGCATGAAAATTAATTAATTAGAATTTTATTTTTATAACTTTAGCCACTGTGCATTACGTAACACAAAAATCGGTCAAAATTATTATCTTATCATATTTTTCCGTGCGAGTGCGTGAGAATGATTGAGAGAGTGTATGTGGGACATACGTTAAAATGTAATATTTCATTTTACGTAAAACCTTGTACAAAAGAACAGTGGGAGTGTTATGTTGCAATGACGATTTAAGGGACGTATGTCGGTGTGTGCTTGCTTTTGTATAAAAGTAGCCAGAATGGAAGATAGAGGCGGAATAAGTTTATTTACCAATTTGAAGAATATTTCGCACTTCGTTTACTGACATTAATTACTGTCAAATTAGTGATTGGATAAGGCAAGATTTGCTGCGAGAATTATCTGGAAGGAACGTTCGGATTGGTCGTTTAGATCAACAGCCAATCAGAATTGAGCTGTCCCCGCACGAAAAAAGGTTGGGCATATAGGAGAGTACCTCAAGAAGATTCGCTTGCTAGCCGGTTTACGGATAACACGATGTCAGATCGCTCCTTAAAAATACTCTGTAAGATGAGAAAATAGTGAACTAATTTCGGTTAGAACATATCGTGACTGAAGCGACAGGAGTTAAGGACATTTTATTGAAAGTTTGGTGTTTCTAAATTAAATAGTTTGAGAGATATGAGCGTCTGAACATTCTGGTAGAACGTGAAAATTAGTCGGGTCGGACTTACTAAATTCTGGCTGCCTTTCGAGTGAATATTTGTTATACAGACAGTGAAATTTGAATGATGACGTTTTACCATATTAAATACGGACTTGATAGCCATTTCATGTGTTTCAATATGAATAAAAAGCAGAGTTAATATAAGTTTAAACGCTTTTCTGCAAGTAGACTGAAATCCCGAACGCCCGATTTTTTTATCATGAACTTTCAGAGATTGACTTTCAACTAGAGTTGCGTGGCCTCTGTGTGGTGGTTTCATCAAGGCTGCTTTACACTGCATAGCAGGTAACTGCTACCACAGAGTGAAGGAACATTGGCAAGAATCCTATCCAGGTAGGTGGACTGAACGACAGCGTTGACTGAAACGCAGATGATCCGCCCCGCCGCAAGTGGTGCCGTCGGAAAGTGCATCTGGCCACCAATCGCCACTTACATTGCCTCTACACATAAAACAATGGCGACGAATTTTAAGGAAGGGGGAAAAGTCAGAAGGAGAAGATGAAGACTGTGTTTCCAAAGGGCACTTTGCAGTATCCCGTGTATCTCAATACCGCTACGATGCTTGTTGAGCCACCGTAACTTTCGTGGCCTCAGCAACAAGTCATCATTTTGAAATATGTAGACAACTCTTCTACAAGTTCGTGTTTCATTAAAAAACATCACCTGCCACTGTGTGCAAAATCACGTCGTAATACTGGCAATAGTTTCTCGAGTCTTCAGTTTTAATTTACGCTATTATTGTTAGATCACATGGTAAATATTGTTGTGTCCCGTTGGGACGGCATTGGATACTATGACAGAAAATGTAGACTGGAAAACAAATACGCAGATAAAAGTTTGATTTAATTGTATACTAAACTTGGTACAATGATTCCACTGAATGTTCTGATACCAATCTAGATAGTAGCCTGGAGTATGTACAGGTACTGCTACTAATAAAATTTAGTACTTGAATTTTTTCACTGTCTGATAACAAGAGCCGGCCGCGGTGGTCTAGCGGTTCTGGCGCTGCAGTCCGGAACCGCGGGGCTGCTACGGTCGCAGGTTCGAATCCTGCCTCGGGCATGGGTGTGTGTGATGTCCTTAGGTTAGTTAGGTTTAAGTAGTTCTAAGTTCTAGGGGACTTATGACCTAAGATGTTGAGTCCCATAGTGCTCAGAGCCATTTGAACCATTTGATAACAAGAAGAAGCCTGAGTGTTACACTTATACTTGCTACTCTATCTCAACTAAGCTGACTTCTGATGTGGACTGCAGACTCTGAAGTCTCAACTACCGCAGCCAGAAGGCTGGATCCTGAACACTGAAGGGTGGAGCTCGTCGTCGCATTTGCAGACGAGCAAGCCTTGCTCGGCCTGTCGCAGGGTAAACGCCTAAGCGCTGATCCTGCTTTTCATAATTGGGCTGGGTGCTATGACTTTTCTTAGTGAATTTTCCTCTGCTCCTTGAGGTGTAATTTCTTCGTGCCTATGCAGGGAGTATTTCTCCCACAACAATTCCGACCAACACGGTATCAGCTACTAGTGGTAATGTTGTTGTTGGCCCAGACCACTCACGAGCCCTTTGTGGGAGCATTCCGACATTTCATAAAACTGTAAGGACCATTCTGGAGTGGCGCCTCTGTGCGGGTGGTCCGTGTGTGGTGGTGCCGTAGTTGGGGGGGGGGGGGGAACAAGTGGAAACACTGTCGATAATTTAGCAATATAACTTTATTATAGCGTCAAATCTACATGAGGCGGGCACGCCTGTTGTCATGAGCTCTGGACGCTGCAGCTGGAGTCGGCTGTTAGGATGGACCCCGGCGATGCTGCGCCAGGACTCCAGCCCGGTGGCGAAGGCAAGGCCGGCCAGTTGCGACAGCGGCGCTTCCCACCAGAGCGACACGCCAGACGGCGGCCCCGCTGCTCTTTGCTCTGAGGTGGTGGAGGCGATTCTGCCGGGTCTCGACCCACTCCCCTCGGACAGGGGGCGGATGGTGACTGGCGTTGTGACGCCGGGCCTCAGCGTCGGCTGCAGCAGGCACGGACAGCAGGCCGACGGGGCTGTGACAGAAATCCCCGCGAAGACCCAGTACGGCGGCAGGCGCAGCTTGGTCTCAAATGGTTCAAATGGCTCTGAGCACTATGGGACTTAACATCTGAGGTCATCAGTCCCCTAGGACTTAGAACTACTTAAACCCAACTCACCTAAGGACATCACACACATCCCTGCCCGAGGCAGGATTCGAACCTGCGACCGTAGCGGTCTCGTGGTTCTAGACTGAAGCGCCTAGAACCGCTCGGCCACCCAAGGCGGTCTCAAACCGGAGGCTGGAGCTAGCGCTGGCCAGTCTTCTCGTGGTCCGGCGGTGCTCCGGTGTCCTGGTGCGTCTACTCAGTGATATCCAAGTTCCGGTATCGAATGTTATTGTGCCCTACATGTCGACATAGCGTGTCTGATAGCCAGCACTGCTACCGCAATACTCCGCGACGGCCTCCATGCTACTTTTAGTCACTTACACTAAAGATTTAATACTTCTGTCTGAAATTCTGGGTAGCGCCATTACAAAAAATACGAGCCGACTGGCGGAATTGATCCCATAACAGCGGAATGCGCATATTCTCTTGGAGTTGGTGAATGGATTACAGCCTGGGAAGGCGCATTGCTAGTTTCGCACCCTCTCCACGACAGCAGTGTGTGAGTCAGCGGCGAAGCCGCACATCACAACCACTGGAGAGTGGAATTTGTTTGTGGCCGCCTGTTGTCAGCGTGTTACGTGGCGCTGGCAGCGCCGATCCGAGGGTGCGTGTCTCTCAGGCAGCCGGCGGTCGGAGTAAGTGGTCCCTCATGGCTGCCTCTCGTGGTAACTTGCATAACCGCTGTTGCCAGCTTCGTATAGCGGAACGATGCCCCCTGCGTGATATCGAATGCTAATGATATCACACATACATTGTTGTGTTGTTTCATCAGTCAATAAACTTAGTCTTTGAAGTGAAACAATTACTCTTTTTAAGACATAATCACTGCTTGACTGCTTTGCAGTATTAAATCGCTGCAAGCGAATTTTCTCGTTTGATAATGACATCGACAAACACTGTCACTCGATATCAAATCATCAAACACAACTAGGCTAAAGTATCTGTAATTTATCTAAATTTTGATCGTACAGGAAGTACAGAATACCAGCCAGGAACATAATACGTCTTCTGGATGGGAGATAATAAGGACACGAGACAGACGACTTTTCACACTGTACCGCGTCGCTGTTTTTCTAACCGACGCAAAGTGTACGCTGTTACAGTGCGGTCATCAGTTACATGCTTCTTCCAGTGATATCATGAACAAGCCATTCTTCTGATGACATGATGCCGATGCCTCTGTCACCGTTATGCAGTATTCAATTCAGAAAAAAAGGTGAAATTGCGAAACATGAGAATATTGCAACTTTCTGGATGAATTACACCAAAATAAACAAATAAGCAAACTACATAAGATACTGCGAGTTTTTACGTAATGCGAAACTCACTATCATAAGAACGATTCACACACTGTCTTGTTCGTCTATATTAATATTCATCACACTTTCCTACAACCGTCACCCAAATCTTATCAGGATAAACTTTGCCAAATCAAGAGCTCTCGAAAACGCTTTTGAGAAACTTATACAGTATAAAATATTTTCGTCTCGAGATGCTACCTTAACGTGCAAGTCCTTGGTGGGAGCGTCTTAAATGAATTCGAGCAAAATTCAATAGTTGATGTGCACCACTAACAGTTCACCGTAATCGGAATAATATGAAACTGGAAAGAAAATTTGAGAAAGCACTGTTAGTACCCATCAAGGTTCTCCACGAGTCGGAACTGACTATAGGCAGTGAGTAATACTTGCTGTGAACAGTTGAGTGGTGCAATTATAATGAAACGCAGAATATGAGACCGATAGTTTCCTATACGTCTTTTCGTTTTCGGTGAGAGTATGATACATTCTTGTGGTGAAGTTAAGTGTAATGTCACGCTTCTTGGTCACTGTTTTTTGTGGTGTAGAATCATCTAACGCCTATAAGTATGTCGGACATTGACCGTAGATTGAAAAAATTTCAGTATGCTTCAGAGTCTCATTCCGAGACTTTAGCGTCGATTTCAACACGTAGGAAGCTTTTCTCGTAATAATGATCGAGACTCCCATCATGTAGAAACTTCTACCATCTAACAGACTGATTGATAAAGTAAAACTTTTGAAGAAACTGGAATATTATGCACCAGTGCGTTTTTATACTCATGGAAGATGGTAAAGTCCCCTATTTATTGTATATCGAGCTTATTGAAGACTGAACTCTTGTTCATGTAGAAGAGGATACGAGAAAAATCGGCCGCGACTTAATGTAAGAAAGCGTCCCAGCTATTAAGAAAACTTCGGCCTCTCTAAATCGCGACGGCAGAATAGGAATTTGTAGACTGACCCTTCCCAATACAAATTCCCTGCTCTAAACACAGCGCCACCTCCACTGGTCACACCCTACCTCCGTGGATGAGTACTCCAGTGCTTGGTGCTGCAGATAGGAAGTTTAAATTCTGACAGAGGAAGACGTTTTGAAACGTCCCCTTAGAAAAATTAATGAATTACTGTGCTGGTAAACCCCTTACGTTATTTGATTTTCAAGCAGCTGAGCGGAACTGAACGTACTCAGACATGTCGCTCTTTACTTATTCTGATCGACACTGAACTGACACACAATATTTTTGGCGCAACACAATCTGACTTTCAAAAATCTCTACAAAAGAATGGCCCTGACTAACAATGCTTCTTTACTCTACACGTAACCGCTTCACCTTCAGTAAACAGCTACACGTAAGAAGCACAATACTCGTAGAATGAAGGAGGCATTTTTCCACGTAAGCTGTATACTTATTAAGACTACGTTCACAAGTACACTACTGGCCAATAATTTGCAATTCTATGGGGGCGGCGAGTGGTAACGGACATGCTTCGGTATGCAAATGATTTCCGTATAAGCGCAAACGCAGAGTGTCGGTAGGAGTAGCGACGTCTACATGCTGCATAGAAGGAATGATTGCGCAGCGGGGATTCTCATTCAGAAATCGTGTTACAATGTTGTTTTGCTTGTGGAAAGATAGGGTTACGTTTCTATAAGAACGGGACATCTCTACCAGCACGTGTCGGATTTCCACAGTTTCAGCACAGTTCCCTATCGGGACTACTGTTAATCGTTCTGGCACATTACTGCTCGCTTTGGTTGAGATCCTACAATTGTCATGCGAATATAGGGTCGATGAGTTCACGAAGGCTACACCCAAAGCCATGTATGATCTTAATTCCCCATGTAACTAGTGCCCGAGAGGTCAGACATACTGTTCGCTCGGCAGTACAGTATTGTACAGTCACGTGACGTACCCAGAGCCAGCAAATGGGCCCCATTTGCAGAGAGACGGATATTCACACGGACAGTGCGACACTATCTGGAGCACAAAGGGCAGTCATACGGAGACCGTTATTGCGACTGCTCTTGACGTTGCAGCAGACAGGGGCGCGTCGACAGTGGTGTGCTGCACTAGAAAGTTGGACACAGGAGTGGCACCACGTCGTGTTCTGCGCACATCATCGCGATGGATGTGTCCGTGTATGAAGGCTCCGAGGAGAACCAACATTCCCATACTGCATTTCCCATCGTCATACGAGCCCAGCACTTGGTTTGATGGTGTTGAGTACCTCTGGATCCACAATACGATCGCTTCCAGTTCGCATAGTCGGTAATCTGGGCAGTAAGAATTACTTTTCTGACGTATTTTGGCCGGTGACTGTGACCTCTCCATAACCTACACTGATATAAAGAGAGTTCGACTGGTGACCTGGCCAGAATGTTCTCCGCATCTCTCATCCATTGAAAACAGTTGGTTATAGCTTGCCGAGAGAGTAGCACGCAACTACTATCCAGCCACGATTGTTGAACTCTGGCACCCAATTGAAGCAGTACGCAATGACACACCCATATTTTGTCATCCAAGTTCGTTTCGACTTATTGCCCAGCTAGGTTGGAGGAGCTATTGTGACTGTGTGTACTACATTTCATGACATGTATAAGTTAGTATGCTGAGGGTCCGGGCTCGATTCTCGGTACTGCCAGGAGTTTTTTCCTCGATGGGAGGACTGGTGTGGGGTGCACTCAGATTCTTGAGGCAAACTAAGATGCTACGCGACCGACTGGTAGTGGTTCCAAACTTAAGAAACCCGACAACGATTGGGAAAGTGGTGTGCTGGCTCATGGCCCTGAATACTGCAGAGGGTGACATGACGATCGGTCGGAGTTGATTGACCCGTCTACTTCAATGACGCCGAGGTACTACTACACTATATTCATTAGAATAACCTACAACCTTGTTCATGTATTCCTCTTACTTTACTGTATACACGCATAAGATAGATTCCTTTATTTCCTTAAATTCTTGGTGTTTTGATTACAATGGCCAGTAGTGTACATGCAAAGTTACTCGTTCAATGTTCTCATATACTCCACCTCTCACTTCATCTTCTGTTTGTGGCGTCGGCAAATATACGTGAGTTATTGGTATTGTCGTTGGTTTACTGTTGATTATGATAAGAATAACCCTATCATGTAATTGTTCACAGTAATTCACTCTCTGCCCGTCCTTCTTACTCGTGAAAATTTGTACTCCTTTCGTACCATTCTTTACAACTGTTGATAGTACCCTATGTTCCACTCACCAAAACTCCTTAGTTTCTTTGAGTTTCACCTTACTTCACTTCACTGGTCCTTTCTATACCTAGATCAAGCCTTTGCGTTTCCCTTTCAAGATTTCTTAGCTGCCTTACCACAGTTCGAATAACATTTAACGCTCATTTCGTTGGTTACTCAGTATTTATTTTGACCTGCTCATATAGTGTAACGCACAGCGCGACAACTTGCAAGACGGAGAGCTTAGCCGGACCCGGACATGGGCTGTTACAGCGGTCAGCCTTTGTGTGGTTTTAACGCAATTTCCCACGCTCGTTAAGGCAAGTGCTGTACTGGTACCCAAATTCCTGTGTCGGATAATAGGACACAGAAACAGTTAATATATGATAACACGCGGAAAGAATTTTACACGATTCACTGACTAATGGCGCACCCGACTTCCCTCTCGCAGGCTACCTTGAGGCTGTTGCCTCTGGATGGGTATCGGAACACAAAATTAAACAATAAAATAAAATTTGTCAAATCTGCAAAGCAGACTCCATACTGGACTGGATGAACGGCAGGGAAAGGAAGAAAGGTGATTCAATGTTTTTATCATGGTTACAGCCCATCTTTGACTATCGGAATGAGTGACTAATACATCATCTTCTAGCAATGGGGAGATCATGACACTTTTTCTCTCAGTTAGAAACCACACCTACGCGTTTTAATGCAGTGGTTTGCATTGTATTTTGTATCCTTATGTCGTTATCATTGCTAACTCTTCCACCTTTAGTGACAGTTTCCCACCCCGAGCAAGAGGGGTCTCTCTCCCCGGTCTCTTGGACAAGGCCGTTCGTATAGTAAGGGTGACTTATTGTACCGGAAGTCTTCGGGTGTCATTGCTGACGTTTTCCATTCAAAATTTAAGCAGTGTCTGGGATCAAGTTCGGGACACTGAACATTTCGATTAGTAGTTAAAGACGCTAACCCAAAACCACTATTAAAATTCTGTCGTTCGTTATGGTATGAAATTCACGATGGCAAACAATATTTTTAATACCCCAAGGTATAGAACCATAGCTATTAGGAATACAGTCTGTTGTGCGATGATGTTTGGTTTGTGGGACGCTAAACTGCGCGGTCATCAGCGTTCGTACAAAGTTCGAATTTTAAAATAGTCCAATTTTTACGCAGTCCAATCTTGACACTCTCACGAATCATGATGACGACGATGAAATGGTGAGGACAACACGAACACCCTGATCCTGGGCCGAGAAAATCCCCAACCCTGCCGGGAATCGAACCCGGAACTCCGTGATCTAGAAGCAGCAGCAACACTAGCCATTTTTTTTTTTTTTAGATTACCCCCTCAGGTACTTCGTTGATCCGTTCACTCAGGTTTTTATTACAGAGGGTAGCTAACCCTCTGACCGAGAATGCTGAGCTAACGTGCCGGCACCACTAGACCACGAGCTGCGGACAACACAGCTTGTTGAAACGTCGAACGAACTATTACACTATAGTACAGAAGGGAAGGTAACTGACTGAAATACGCAATGGGACGAACAGATATGACACATTTATTCAAAGACAATAATTATAGTGACGTCACCGCGATTCATAATTGTTCCCTGGGCATTAAAAAGGCGTTCCACTCCTCCACCAGCGCAATTCAGAACTGCTGGAGGGTCGATGTTGCATGTCGACATGCTGCAGTACATGTCTCCAACCCATCCCACATGTGTTCGATAGGATTTAAGTCAGGGGAACGGGCAGGACAGTCCATTCGCCAAATATTCTCTCATTCCAAGAGCTACCCCACCTGGCCGGTTCCATGAGGTCTCGCATTGTCATCCATAAAAACAAAGTCGTGGTCGAATGCACCCCTGACGAGACGCACACGGGGAAGCAGTACAGTGGCACAATAACGCTGTTGAAGGTCAACGCGGCCATGAGACGTTATGGCTTAACACACCGTGATGCATGCAGCCATTATTTTATTTTTGTGGATGACAATGCACGGCCGCATTCAACTTATCGCGAGGAGGAGGAGGAGGATTTCTTGGAACGAGAGGATATCCTGCGAATGAACTGTGCTACCCATTCCCCTGACCTAAATCCCACTGAGCACGTGTGGGATGCGTTGGTGAGATATGCTGCAGCACTTTCACATGACCCAACGACCGGCCAGCAGTTGTCAACAGCGCTGGTGGAAGAACGAAACGTTCCACAACAAGAACTCTTTACCAATCTCGTGGCCGTCGTGGGAACACGCTGGAGAGAGCATCCATTGCAGTCAGTGGTGATCACAAAACCTGCCTTTCCCGCCTTTTTTTAATGTTCAGAAACCATCATAAATTACGCTGACTTCGTGTGCTTATAGTCTTTGAACAAAAGTGTCATTTCTGTTTGTCTCATTACGTATTTATTTCAGTTACCTTCTGAACTGTACTTTAGCATTTCTTTCTATGTAATTTTCAAGTTTTATCGAGCTATGTTAGCCGGCATTGACACATCACTGCGAAAGTTACTTTCGTCCTTAAGTTTTGTACATCAGTATAGATAATTGATCTGGCTGAAAACGTCGGAATCTGTGTGAGACGGTCGATTCTGTTATCAATACTACGGACGCAGCGTCGGAAAGTTGCAGGAAGACCTGCAGAGAATTGACTATTCATAAAAGGCTGGCGGTTGGCCCTGAACGTAAATTGCTCATATATAGGCGGACAGCTACCTTATCATTCCACTACACTCTTGGCGATAAATCATTGGACATATAACAACCGTAAAACTCCTGGGAGTAATAATCCGGAACGGACTAAAGTGGAATGACTGCATAAAACTAGCTGCAGGAAATGCGGATGCCAGGCTGGGATTCACTGGAAGAAGCCTAAAGAAATGTACTTCATTTACGAAAAAGTGACTTAGCAGACTCTATATAGACCAACTCTCGGGTACATCTCGCTAGGAAGGGATCCCTTACAGTTAGTATTATTGAAAGGTATAGAACATACAACGAAGAGCGGTGCATTTCGTCACGAGTTTGTTTATTAAAAGTAAGATCAGTATGGAGATGCTCATCAGTCGTCAGAACCAGACGCTACAAGAGAGGCGTTGTGCTTCGCAGAGAAGTCAGCTCTTAAAAATCCGAGAGCGTACATTCCAAGAAGAGCCAGCAGAAAAGACATTTCCCGCCGCATACATCTCACAAAGTGATCTCTATGTGAAAACATTATAGGCCTAAACTGTAGCGTATACGGAGGCTTTCCACTATCGCTTTTCACCGCAAAACTCTTGAACGTAAGAGGGAAGGCAGTAAATGATAATGGTACCAGACGTAGCATCCGTCACTACACATTGCAAGGTTTCTCACGTGACATAGATGTAATGTTGATCTAAATGTTAAGAGCCCAAAGTACTGTTGGTTAGCATCGAGTTAAAAGACAGAATTACGTTAACGACTAGTTAAGAATTTAATTATGTTAGTTGCAAACCGTTTACTGCGTAGACCTTCTGCGAAAGGAGTGTTCTACTTGAAACGTGGCCTGCAGCGCGCTGCTTCGACCTTTCCCAATCCGGCTTGCCGGCTCATTTCGTGATGCGGCACGCGACATAGGACCGAATTACCCCGGCCAGCTGATAAGAGTCCACTGTCGTGCGCACGAATCGAGCATTTCGAGCCGTGTAAGACTTCGTCTAACAACTCGGCTCAAATCCATCTTTGTCACGAAATTTGAGAACGTTTGTCCTGTATTTCGAACAATGCGACTGCTGAGAGCGTGACTGGAGACCTTGAAGTTTGTTGGGTGCTCATTGATTTTGACATTTGATCTCCACGCCATCGTGATTATGTTGCGTTTAGTTTTGTAAGATCAGCCGTTATCTAACAGTACGAGAATTACTGGGAATATCTGAAGTCTTGTGACATAGACCGACGTTTAAAATTTGATGGATAGTTAAAGTACAAAACGAATATGTTTTAGGGAGATATAGTAAATCCTCGATTCTTTAAAGAATCGAAATCCTATGTGTAAAACAACTTCAAACGTCTGATTGCTTTACGAATGAGTTAATGTGTTAAATATTTGACGTTAAACATATAAAAGTTTGGAATTGTGCTTAAAGTTTGTTGGAAGTCACTTAGTGTTCTCATTATGAAACACTGTATGATCTGGGTAATTTGTGGTTCATTTGAAGAAAAAGTTAGTATTCTACGCATCTAAAAGTCTATGACGTCATATCTCAGTAACTGTAGGTCGTTCAGTGATATAACCTTGCAGGTATATCCAGTAGTATCTGTAGATACTGTCTGCGAACTGTGTTATGAATAGAGTCGGTAGTAAAGAAGTAATGAATTAAAACATCATGTTTTGTGCTGACGTTTTACTTCATGAACGACGAAAATGAAGTAGGTGGTAAACTTTTTTTCCTTCCATGATTTTGTTGGGAGTGTCAGCGAGAAAATTTCCATAATGGTTTGAAATTATGTGTACAGTTTGTTGGAAGACGCTAAGTACTCTCATTTTCAAATACTGCATGAATAATGTGGTGTCACCGCCAGACACCACACTTGCTAGGTGGTAGCTTAAATCGGCCGCGGTCCATTTAGTACATGTCGGACCCGCGTGTCGCCACTGTGTGATCGCAGACCTAGCGCCACCACAAGGCAGGTCTCGATATACGATAGAGCACTCGCCTCAGTTGTACGGACGTCATTGCTAGCGACAATACGGACGAAGTCTTCCTCTCATTTGCCGAGAGTCAGTTAGAATAGCCTTCTGCTAAGTCCATGGCTACGACCTAGCAAGGCGCCAATTGTAACAGTGCGTGTATCGTACGAGTCTCATTTGTATAGTCAAGAGAGATGTATCACAAGGAGTGAATAAAGTTAAGTATATTCCAGCTACGTACTTTTCTTGCTACCATTCAATAGTTATCTTGTTCCAGACTTCACGCCCGTCTGCGTTAGATAGCGTGCCTATCGGCCCCCTCAAAATAACACTGTGTCGGCACTTCTGTCGACACATCAAATAAAGTCCGGGTATTTTAGCTCCGTCAGTTACGCTGCCTTAAAAAAAACACAAATTTTTAGCTTCAATACTTATCTTATTGTATTAGACTTTTAACATAAGAGTATGACTCTTAACGAGTAGATTATGTTAGCATTTTAAATTTTTAAATTCGAACAATAATCAAGCGAAATACTGAAAATCACATTTTTTATGTCCCTGGAAGCCGTTAGATACGCAGCCTGAAACTGGTATTGTGTTACGGGTTTCGGGATAGTCGCTGAGTAATATAGACACGAAAGGGAAGTATTCCACGGTGAGCTCTTACCGAAAAGGATTCTGGTTACTGAGACATCTACTACATCAAAAAATAGTTTTTTGGTCCTTGGAGCAGCTTAGTGAAAGAGAGAAGCTGTAGAGAGAGAAAGATTGGAGCCGATAAACAGATTATCCAGCATATTGTGTGTGATAAGAGATAAGTTACCTTAAAACATGGAAAAAGGCATTAAATCAGTAAAACAATCATTTACTTTAAAGACGTGTCTATCTAGGAGAATTTTAAAATAAGATTGCAGTTTCGTTTAATAACCATGTTACTTCGTAGATGGCTGCAGTTGTCTTGCAGCGACAGTTTTACATTATGACCTGCAAAATTAACAATTCGAACATGTTAATACAATTAAAAGTATTGGAGCCCACTCGTGGGACAAGTTCTATTGACTTGAGACAGGCACAGACGAGACGAGTCGCCTTCATAAAGTATTCACAACCCTGTCAGTGGAATCGTTTCTGCTGTCCGCGTTATTAATTCCAGGTTCCTGTTGAACGAGAACTGAAGACGGATCGATTGCACTGGTTGTTTCCGTATTGAACTTATTCGGAAAGATCAGAGTTTGAATTCCAGTTCGACCATCCTGGTACAGATATTCATAGTGTGGTGTCACCGCCAGACACTCATTTTCAGAGACGATAGTTAGCATAGCCTTCAGCTACGTCATTTGCTACGACCTAGCAAGGCGCCATTACCAGTTACTATTGATTACGAATCATGTACCGTCCAGACCGACGTTCACCATTAATGGATTAAAGTTAAGTATTCCACCAGCTACGTCCGTTTTTCTAAATTCTAATTTCCTTGTCCTGTTCCAGACCTCACGCCAGCCTGCGTGAGCTAAAACGCGTGCCTTTCGGCTTCCTCTAGTAACACGGTGTTGGCTCTCCTGCCAACCACAACACATAGGTTTACTTAAACCACTGAAAAGGTGACATCCTACCTGGAATGTAGCAATCACAGAATATTTTTAATTAACAAATGTCCTGTTTCAATTCATTATGTACCATCATTAGATATAAAACGCTTGTCTACGAATAGCACGTTAGTGTCAACTGCAATATCATAAGCAGGATCAAGCAGAAACTGTTTACATTCCTTTCTTAAATCAGCTCCTACTTTAGTGCCTTCTCCTAGTAAGCTACAGTCAGATTTCTGTCACATCACAACCAAATTTGCAAATTGTTCTGCTATTCAGAGCTGACACTGTGTTTCTTCGTGAAATGCTGGGCGTAACGCCGATAAGTGGCTGTATATCCGGATCCTACATGGGACGAGAGCAACAAGCTGAATATTTCTTGTCCCACAATGTCATTCAAGAGAAGAGTTCAGAAACTTCAACTTTGCACATACTAACTATAAGAAAAATTATTTATTCAGGCTGTTTTGTTATTACACTCCTTCATTACATGCTGCAAACCCACTGAGGGTCCTCATTATAAGGGATATAAGGATGCAATGAAATTACGACGCGTCAGCAATCTGAGCTAAATGTCGCATGAGTTACTTACAGTTAATTTAATTTTGAAGTACGAGGGCGAGCTGAAAAGTAGTTACTTAGTTTTTTTTCTGTTCTCAATACCGGTTGGGGTATTACATGTCACTCATATTACTCTGGCGACTTTTCCGCTTTGTCCTATCCCAAGGTGGCTTCCATCGACTCCCCCTCCCGGATGATGCCCTCTCTCCCTCCACTTATCCCTCCTATCAACTCTGATCCTCGCCTCCACCTCCTTTCCCCGGGTTCCCTCTTCCCCCCCCCCCTACCATCCCGTTTTTTCCCCGCCTACCCTCTCTCAAAAAAATGTTCAAATGACTGCAGCGCCTGAGACCGCTCGGCTAATCCCGCGCGGCTTACCCTCTCTCTGCCTCTCTTCCCCCCCCCCCCCCCAAGAGTCCTTTTTGCTCTCCCCTCCACTGTCTTTCTCACTCCATCTCGCGTCCACCCCCCCCCCCTCCTTTTCTATGTCCCCTCCCTCCATCGGCTCTCCCTTTCTTCTTTTCCTCTCCTCCCCCCCTTTTCCCCCTCATAAGTCCGGGTCCTCTCCTCCACCCCCCATCTGCCGCCGTGTCACCTGTATAGTGCTGTTATAAGTGAGTGTGGTTCAGAGTTGTGCGTCCCCTGTCAGTGTTATGAACAGCCGCCATACTGTCGCTAGTTGTGTTTATCTCGTGCGAACAGAAACCACACTGTCGCCGTGTTTTTTAATTGTGCCTGTCTTCTTGTATGACTTCATCCAGATCGTCACCGCAGTGTTTTTATATTTTAAATTCCACAAATTTCCGCCATTTTACAGTTTTTTACAATATCACCGTCTTATCCCTGTTTTTCTTGTTTGTTTCTATTCTCATTATGTTTCTTTTAACTTTTCTGTAGGTTGTAGGCAGCATATCACGCTGCCGCCAGCCCGCCATCCCCTTCCGGGGGGGGGGGATTGAAATCCAATAAAGATATATAATTTTCCGTTTTGCTGACGCAAGTTGTAACCCTCTGCCGATAGAAGTCTCCGAACTGTAGCCTGTAATATGGCTGTGTGTAACGTAGGTATGTCGATGAGTTAGAGGAAGAGAAGGAGATTAGCGTTTAACGTCCCGTCGACAACGATATCACTGGAGACGGAGCACAAGCTAGGATCAGGGAGGGATGGGGAGGGAAATCAGCAGTGCCCTTCCAAAGGAACCGTCCTGGCATTTGCCTGAAACGATTTTAGGGAAATCACGGAAAACCTAATTCAGGATGGCCGGACGCGGGTTGGAACCGTCGTCCTCCGCATGCGAGTCCAGTCTGCACCACTCGCTCGGTGGTGAGTGAGAAACAGGGTGCTCTAATGAAGTATCTAACCGCATAGAACGTGCCGAAGATTTCGTCCACACGTAGAGTACCCTCTCTTTCAGCATGACAATGCCAGACCACACACGAGCTCTGCAACATCTGCACCAACCCGTGTCGACTGTCATTGATGGGTTCAAAAGAGAACGCGCAAATGAATACAGCCAAAAGTTAGTAGAGATTTGTGCGTCTGTAAAAAGATCTATGCGCGAAGCACACAACTACCACCCACTTCCTTAGCAAAAGAACCCGCCTAGAGCCGAGAATATTCTGGTCCTATGTAAAATCGCTAAGTGGGGCTAAAGCTTCCATCCAGTCACTCGTTGATGTGTCTGGTGTGTCAATAGAAGATGGCAAAACGAAATCCGAAGTTTTAAATTTTGCGTTTAAAAACTCGTTCATGCAGGAGAATCGTACAAGCATACCGTCGTTTGATCATCGCACTGAGTCCCGTACAGACGACATAGTTATTCCCTAACATAGAGAAACAACAGACAGAGTTGAAAACAAATGAGTCACCAGGTCTGGATTAAATCCCAACAAGGAGTTACGGAGTAATAGTTCAGCGCTGGGCCCTTACTTAGCTCGCGTTTATAGCAAATCTATCGTCCAGCGCAAAGTCCAAAGCGACTGGAAAAAAGCGCAAGTGGCTTCTGTATAGAAGAAAGGTAAAAGAACGATCCACAAAATTACAGACCAATATCCTTACATCTGCTTGCTACAGGATTCTTGAACATATTCTAAGTTCAGATACAATAAATGTCCTTGAGACTTAAAAGCTTAAGTCCACGAATCAGTAGGGTTTCAGAAAGAATCGCTCATTCGAAACTCAACTTGCTCTCACTTCACATGATATGCTGCGAACTATGGACGAAGGGTAACAGGCAGATTCCACATTTCCAAATTTCCGAAAAGCATTTGACACGGTGCCTTCAGCTGTATAATGGAATAACGACATTGATAATTTATGTAGGTCCGGGACTCAAACCCGTATTTCTCTCTTGCCGTGAGCTGTCGACTTAACTACTTCGGCTATCCTAGCACGCTTCACGGCCAGACCCAGTCTTCCATATCTCGTCGTCCATGTGTCCTCCATACTGTACCGACCCGGCCCTATCAGATTCATCACTGCAAATCACTCGTTTCCAGTCATGGCGATGAAGCGTACTCAGATAATCGAGGTTGTTAAGGCGACTGCTCGCTAAAGGCGGGAAATCCGGGTTCGAGTTCCGGCCTTGCACAAATTTTCAATGTCGTTCTGTCTGTATTCGCAACTGCGAATACATTTAATGTATTTCATAACAGCCGTAGTCACCACAGTGCCTGTTCCTTAGGACATACGTGCACTGCAAAATCGTATTTACTGGCTAATGCCTCATTACGTAGGGGTGTCCGGATAATGTCTAACAGATAGAGTAGCAACTAACAGTGAAATTTTCCAGAGTGAAATTACTCGAACAGTGTGCACAGGGTCATACGAAAGGATGCCGATAAGCATCGAGGGATTGTTTTGGCTGTCTTTAAGGAGAAATTGAAGATGAAAACTCATTTTTAGAAACGTCGTCCCACGACGCCATAGATCGAAGAACATTTAGGCCTGCCTCTAGGCCAGCAAATGTGAGCTGCTACGGCGACACTGTGCTTAGCACCGTCCAAAGAGTTGTCAGTCGGAGACGCCGTCGGCATCTAATTTCCTGAATATTGTAAGGCCCACTGCGTCAGCATAAAACGGCACAAGGGATGGCCTCGCAGGAGACGTTGGCCCGTGTAGCTTCAATGCTATATAGCGTCGTCGGATGACATTTCTGGACATGCTTTTCACTCCTCAGTTTGTTCCTCAAGACATCTTTTTTAAACTCGGAAGTTCGTTGGTATTGTTTGTTGTATATTTTTGTGACATGTCGCTGCTTTGTGCACACGAAGATTTTATCTAACCCAGACATCATTTGGTCAGCAGTACGGCGCGTTTTTTGTGTGATTTTGTTGATGTCGAAAAGAGGAATCTCGTATATAAGAGAGAAACACATTGTAGAATCTCCAGGTTTTTTGCTGTGGGAACGATCGGTTATGAATTCAGATAAATTCTGGGCTATTACGCCAAATTGTATGCTGATTTACTATGTCCCAATGTCCACCGATTATGAGACAGCATTCTGGCACAGTATTTTAACAAGATGCGGTTGCCCATTATTGTCAATGTGTCCATAAGCTGGTTGTACTTTGTTGATGTCCTCTATCCATTACTTTGTAAAATCACTCCGTCGGTCGTTGATAAGAGTGTATCCGCTTAGTCGTCGCCACAGATCTATACTTCTCCTGTTCTTACAATATGCAACCTCACTTCGGATGTTTATAATGCTATTACCT
This sequence comes from Schistocerca serialis cubense, assembly GCF_023864345.2. NCBI lineage: Eukaryota > Metazoa > Arthropoda > Insecta > Orthoptera > Acrididae > Schistocerca > Schistocerca serialis. The sequence continues at coordinate 360,755,881 of NC_064640.1, read as the reverse complement.
TAGTAGTCAAAACTATACACAGTGTATCGCATCAACTAGAAAAGAGTAGAAGCCACGAGCTGAAATTTTCTCACCATCTGTTAGAGGAAGACAGACTTCTCAGAGAATTACTTGGATGTAACATCTAAGTTTCTACTACCGATACTTTCTCAGCTGTTGAACGATTGGAATGAACAATTCTAATCAAAGTTTCAGCTAGTAACTTAGCATCCTCAAATGAGGAGATGTGTATGACTGAGCCTAGCTGCAGGGCGCCTTACGTATCTTATAAAAATTGATATTCAACAGTGCAAATTTGACAGACATCAGGGTGTGCAGAATTCTCAGCTCGCTGCCTAGCACCAGCAGTACTCGTGCCTTGTAAACTCCAGACTCACAGTCTACTAGAAGTCCGATACTGTGATCTGATACCTTTAATAGCTCTTAGGGGAGGCAATCTTCTTACCCGGAGGTTTCACGAACTTGCTAACTACTAAAGCAGTGGGCACTTCTAGGGGGTTAACCAGAACTCCACCGACAAACTTTCAGAGGTTGTTTAAGGATATTTTCTAAGTATTTTGGTGTAAGGGAACCACGATCTCCGGCGGCTTGCTGCACAGTAATAAATTAATTGTGCTTTGTTCGGTTTGTTACCGCAGTCACACTTGTTTCTGCGAAAATACCTTCATAACAGTGAAGAAGCCTTTAATATGCAATAAACAAAACGTACGACGCACAACAAAGAGTAATGCATGAACCGTCATACGAAACATGCACATTTTATCACAGTGTGTTCAGTTCCATCTGTCAATATACAGTACAGCACAGCTGTGTTTTTTTGCAGGTACTGTTAAACATTTCGGCTACCACGACCACGGCAGAGTGCACAGCGACGTACCATCGACTGTCTTACACATGCCAGAATTCCAGTAGTTTGGCGTACTAGTTTCGCGGCTGCGATAATGTTAGCAACCTGGTCCATTCTATTGTCGACCAGATTCTCATAAACTACGCTCTTCACATGGCCCCAGAAGAAGAAGTCCATTGGTGTCATGACTGATGACCGAGCTGACCAAGGAACGGGACAACCGCGACCAATCATTGTCGTCCAAACTACACTTCAGTGTGGTTTATAACTGCGAGTGCAAAATGTGCCACCGCCCCATCATATTGAAGCCACTGTTGTGCACTGTTTTCAGTGCAACATAGATATGACGCTAAATGAGCCAAGAAACTAAACGAAATGCAACAAATCTGTAGCGATCCGCCGGAGACCGTGGGTCCTTTATGCCAATACTCAGAAGGTATCCATGACCAACCTCTGAAAGTTTGTCGGTGGAGTTCTGGTTCATCCTGTATCAGATATGACGCCAGCATCTGGAAAAGTGGTTTATTCAAACAGTGCTGCGGAACGCTTTATACATTGGCGCGTAATGAATTTGTTAGTAATCTTAAGCTTGTTGACAGTTTGTAACTTTCAACCAGCTTTACGTCACTATCACAATTTTTAGGAAAAAAGAGAAACGTAAGTTTACATGGAGTGCTAGGGGTTCTTGATCTTCAGTCGACATGTAATCCCAAACGACAGGACATGTAATCAAGTTAAAGACATACACGTACAACGAGTAGGCGATATCATTTCTGATCACTATTTAGTCATCACAACAGTTACGATGATAATTAAGTGGAAGAAACATAGACCAAGAAGACAAAGCTTGAGGATGTCTTTAAGGTATACCTTTTGAAATAAGAAGGTATTAGATTTTATCATAGTCGGATACAGACTAGACACTCCCACTGTTCGGGATATAGACAAAGAATGGGAAAATATTAAAGAACGCATAGAAAGAGCGGCATATGAGGCGTGAGAAAAGGGGAAGTTAAGGAAAAAGAATCGATTAAGGGCTTAGAATGAAAATATCACAAAGGACGTTGAAGGAAAAAATGGAGCCTACGAAAACGCCGACAGAATAAAACATCAAAAAGTTAAGAGGGTACAAGTAAAACTGGAGCTATGGCAGGCAGATAATAAGTCTAGCACACTAAGAGTCATGGGATCATTTTATAACTAAAGTAGAACTCGATATACATCGGTTGCAAACTTTTGTCCGTAAACTAATGAAACCCTTAAACAGAACGGAGAAAGATGCTGCACAACAAATATAACTAGCGAAGGTCAGTGGAAAGAATTTTACAAAAAAAAATGTGCAAACAGAAGATCAAGAATTGAAGGATGAGGAAGGTATTACATCACACAGCACTACGGTGGATTCGATTACAACAGGAGAACTGCAAGTATTTTTAAAAAGTATGAAAAACAGGAAAGTATTTGGACTAGGTGGTGTTAATATGGAACTTTTAAAATATTCTGTCCCTTTTCTGCTTTTATTTTATTATAATTATTTAATGAACATTGGCATTGGTATAAAATCCCAGAAGCGATATAAATTTGTAAAAAGATCAAAGAAACAGTTGTGAAAGTTATAAAGAAACTAGCTTAATGGCCGCTCCTTCGCTCACGTAGACTGTATGGCCTGCAGAGATTTTTTCATTTATTTAATCAAATTTTTCGTTGATCACGAATTGCAACACCTTCTAAGCCTTTCACGCTAATTAAGGTCATATAAACGGGGTCTTTTCCGAATGTACTTTCGACAAAAAGCGAGTCTGGTAGCTGGAGTCCAAAGGTTTTGTTAATCATGCCTTTTGGGTTCTTGTGGAGACATTTCTAGAGCAACTTTTATCCCCCAACAATTATTTCTACGTATCTAACCGAGAAGTGAAATACCAATTTAAATAAATTTAGCTTTAAAAATTTTTAAGGCAACGAAATATTTTCTTAAAAATGTTCATCCCCTATTGCACGCTCTTAGGAACTGAATTTCCAGACACACTGAAACACGTATTTTTTTAATTTCTAACCGAGAAGTCAAATACTAATTGTCATACATGTAGCCATAAAAATTCCTTAGTATTTCTTCAGTGATTATTTATTTTCAAAGAAACTTTCATCCATTATTTTAGCTCCTTAGTGGTTGAATTTCCATGAACTCTGAAATACGTATTTTTTATTTTCTGACTGAGAAACTAAATACCAGGTTTCGTAGTTCCAGCTTCAAAAGTCCCTTAATAGCGATATACTTTCAAGAAGCATTTCATTCCCTGTTCAACCTCCTTAGGAGTGGAATTTCGGACAATCCCTTTTTAAACGATGCCTAGAGCAGAAGAGCCACACCCTCTCCAAACTTAGTTTCTATTCTTAGCGATTTGGCTAGGGCGACGATAACTTAGTGAGTCAGTCTGACCCTATTTCACTCCCTTAAGGACTGAATTTCGGAAAACAGTGACATGCGTATGTTTTCTTTCTAACAGAGAAGCGAAATACAAATTTTCATAGATTTAGCTTCAAAAATTCTTGCAGATTGAAATATTTCCATAAAAACTTTCATCCCCATTTCACCCCGATAGAGGTTGAATTTCCAAAGACAGTGAAACACGTATTTTGTATTGCTCACTGGGAAGCCAAATTTAAATTTTGATAGATTTAGCTTTAAAAATGCTTTCATAATAAAATATTTTCATAAAAAATCTCATCCACTATTTCACCTCCATAGGAGTTCAATTTTTCAGAAACAATGGAACGCGTGTTTTTTATTTGCAACCGAGAAGTCAAATACCAATGTTCATTCATGTAGCTTTAAAAAAAACTTCACAAGTTCTTTAATAATGATATATTTTCAAAAAAACTTTCATCCACTATTTCACCCACATAGTGTTCGATTTCCAAGAATATTGAAACACATATTTCTTTATTTTTGACCGAGAAACCAAATACCAATTTTCGTTGGTCTAGCTTCAAAATTACCTTAATAGCGACATTTTTGAAAAAAAAGTCTTCATCCCCTGTTTCACCCCCTCAGGGCTGGAATTTCGAAAAATTTCTTCTTAAACGACGCCTAGAGTATAAGATCAACACCATCTCAAAATTTCAAATTTCTATACTTAGCGGTTTGGGCTGAGCAATGATGCGTCAGACTGTCATTGAGGACATTGACTTTTATACATAGAGATTAGCCTTCTAAACTAAGCCAATCCAATATTTGGAAAAATAATCAATAATCGTTTAAGTACAATGACAGAGACTCTCATATTAGAAGAACGAAGTGGATTCCGAAAAAGTCCGTTTGTGCAGCGACAATATATTTACTGCACAAATAATTTAAAGGACGAGAATTCAGGTTAGAGATACATATAGCTTTAATTGACTTCGAAAAAGCTTTTGACGATGTGAACAGAAAGGTACTATGGGACATAATGATTAAGGCTGGATATCGTACACATCTTACTGAAAGCATAAAAAGCCTATACATGGACACAAAAATCATAATAAAATTTTGTATTAATGAAGCTGAAGAAATTACTAGCAATAAGGGACTCAAGAAAACGCTGTAGCTTGTCACCAGCCTTATTTAATGCATAGCGTAGATAAACGATACGATTAAGAACTGGACACAGAAAGTAAATACGGGTATACATATTAATAGAAATAAATATGTTAATATTCTTATGTATGTAGATGATGGTGCGATTGTGGAAGAAAGTGAAGATGACCTAGAAAAAGCAATGTTAAATTGCATCAGCTAGGGAAAAGTGAGTATAAGAGATTATAAACTTCAAATATCAAGAAAGAAAACTAAAATCATGGATTATCATGGAAAATAACCCATTCGCTCAAAAATAATAATAGATGATACACCTCTGGAGCAAGTCTGAACTTTCATTTTTTAGAACGCTACGTAAGCTATGACATGTATAGTTGTAGCTGGGGAAACAGGGCACGGGACACTGCCTACGGCCGTCTTTGATGTTTCATGAATGTTAATATAATGTCCATTCCAGACATGGCAAGTAGTTTGTCATCTTAATTTTGGTGGAATATTACCTACGTATTACATTAACGTCTTTATGTTAGGAAATTCTCCCTTTTGCCATGCCCGTTATTACACATATTTACATCAGTTAAGAGATGTTCGTACTATAAGAAGAAGCACTTCGTCGCAGTGACAGAATGCTAAGCTGTGACACGACACACAGAAACGCCTAACTTGGTATGATATTGCTTAGTGCGCTTGCTACAGTCCGTATGGTCAGAGGTCTTGATTCTTATTGCGTGTTGTTCGCATTACACAGTATTCCAGGCATATGGGAGATGAATGCCACAGAGGAAACACTTGGATGGTAACTAGACGTGGCCCGATCGTTGGCGAATTACAGAGCAGCCACAGTTTGCGTGAGGAGTACCACGAGATTAGTGTCGCCTGTAGCGCCATTTCCTAAGGAAGGAAACATTCAAAAGCAATAACACTGTTATCTCGCGATAAGTACCGAACACGTTGTGTCTGCTAAGCCCGTATGTCATTCATAATTCGCCCCACTATATATCGTCGACTTGGAGAAGTTGCTCTATATGTTCAGCGACCGCCATAGGTATTCCCATCGCACAAAGCCACCGGGTGATTCGATGATCGCCATATGTTGCCATCCGTAAGTGACTGCAGGAACATGTTGTTGCATTCACGTTTGTCGGCGACCTTTTGCTTAGCCCGGAGAGTGAGAGCTGCCATACGTTCTTCTGCCACGCCTATGGCACCCGTTCCTACCATATCGATATCGTGCAAAGGTAGCTATACAACTGCGCCGGTGTTTTGCTCTTAGGGGGCATAATGTCAGCAGTGCCTACGTCGCTGCATATGTTCTCTATAAATACTCTGAAAACTGTGGTCTTCAGGGATGGTATCTTATAAACGTCTGCATGGCTCTTCCTTGGTCCTGGGTTTCCGTTTGATAAACGGTAATGCCCCACCACACATGGCAGGCCAGCTGGGCGAGTACCTGTGACAGACGTACATTACGCGACTAGAGTGCTAGTTACTACACGGACTTGAATCATAATAAACATTCAGGCAATGCTCTTAGATGGAGGACTGTAATCCTAACACCGCCACAACAGACCATTGCCAACCCCCAGAAGGATATTCCCCATCGCGCCAACTGATACATACAACTGTTTGACACTTCAACCTAATGGACAACAACCAAGTACCTCGTGGTGATATTTGATTGACAGGTGGCCTTGAAGCAGTATGTAGTTGAAGTATGGAAGAAGACCTTTCAAATCCTGGGCGCATTCTATCCACTACTTAATGAAAAGCGGTATTTCTCCATTGGATGAATCTAACATTTGGCGTACTGTTGTAGCCTCTCTGGGGTACAACAACTCTCAGTTCCTCGAGACGTTACAGCAGCTTGAAAATAGTGTACTGTTACGCATGTTGTAATTACCAAGAAACTCCCCAGTCGACTATCTACACCAAGCGACTCGGGAAGAACCAGTGATTACACGATTCCTGGAATACACCATGAAATTTTAAAATAAAGCTAGGGTCTACCATAACCACTTAATCCCCCTTTTTGACTGTGGGACAAAGGAACAGGCGGCTACAAGCAACGATTGTACCTACTGGATCGGCAGTAATACTGTGATGAGAAGGCAACCACGTCTTTAAAAATCCACTTGTTACCAAGACCGAATTTAAAACCACGAATCGTCCGCAGCTCGTGGTCGTGCGGTAGCGTTCTCGCTTCCCGCACCCGGGTTCCCGGGTTCGATTCCCGGCGGGTTCAGGGATTTTCTCTGCCTCGTGATGACTGGGTGTTGTGTGATGTCCTTAGGTTAGTTAGGTTTAAGTAGATCTAAGTTCTAGGGGACTGATAACCATAGATGTTAAGTCCCATAGTGCTCAGAGCCAATTGAACCATTTGAAGCAAAACCACGAATCTCATTATAACAACCGCTTAGACGAATCAGGTGATATCCAAAACGTAATAAACTACATCAAACCACTAAAAGGATGCAATCGTTTGAGAGAAGACAACTCCGTTCCGCAAGTACTCGGCCAGCAGTGAGAGGCGTTAACACAGGCCACGCTCGAAGACTTGTCCCACGGTATGGGGCACCAGTTATTGCACACAAATCCATCAATGTTCGTGCTGAAGTTTTGTATCTTACCGTCCGAGGGACGCCATTCACGACAAGTGACACCCTCGGTCCTCGGTCGCTTTTTCGGAAAACCTTGTGTCCGCATCACTATCTTACTTGTCAGAATGGTACTAGTAAATTTTTTACTGCATCGAAGATCGAGTGTGGACATGAGTGTCGTATTCCGAAAGTATAATAAGTAATATATAGCACTCAAACTAGCATTCATTTTACAATTCTCAAGACGCTAACTGCGTTTCAACCACAGGCTATTGTGTATCGCACACGTCGTTTGCCAAATTCAGAACACTAAAATACTTGATTGGGTGAAAACTTTTCTTTAACTGTCTTCTTAATGTTCAATATGGGTTATTCAACTTCCCCTTAATCAGACAGAGATAATTCGAATTCGCATCTTTTTTAATTTACGAATCTGTGAAGTTTTACTAGGGGCCGATTGCAGCAAGCTCTTAAGGTTCAGAGATGTAAACTGCGAGATATCGGAATTCGTGAAAGACAGTTAAGTGTTATTGCATTCTGTGATACTCATGTGTATCCTGTATGCTGGAATGGGCTACTGCCCAATAATTATTTCTGGCTGGCAGCACTCGACGCTATCAGCTTCTGTGTAAATGCGGACATCATTTCGCACCTGCTTTCGTTTAGCTATCTAATGTATTTAATACGCACTTAACAAACAATGGCTCACAGTCGAGCCAAGACTGTGAATCAAATTGTACAATAAAGACAACACAATATCTTTTGTCACAATTTAGAGTGTAAACATAAAGTGTATTAAACAAATGTCCAATATTTTGAGACAAGAAAAAATGTCCAGTAAACATGGGCTCTAACATGCATACCTCAAGAGCTATGAGCACTTTTTCATCTTTGATGCTGCGAAACATACTTCTTATACTGCAAGCTCTTTGCTTTGTTTTTTGTTTTCTGTTTTAGGAGCAGATAGGATGAACCAAAACGAGAAAAAAGAATGTCCAGTAAACACGGACTCTCCTCAGTAGGTCTCAGTTGTCTTCCTCCTGTCCAACAGCAAATCAGTGATTTTGCACTATAGTCAGTACTTTCCCAACTTTCCTCGTAATCTTCTGTTTCCCTTTGTTTCCTTCTTTCTTTTTTTCTTCCTTCCTTCCGTCCCCCCCTCCCCCCCCCCCCCCCCCCCCCGAAAGCTGAGTGGTCAGCGTGACGGATTGTCGTCCTATGGGCCCGGGTTCGATTCCTAGCTGGGTCGGGGATTTTCTCCGCTCAGCGACTGGGTGTTGTGTTGTCTTCATTATCATTTCATCCCCATCCGGCGCACAGGTCGCCCACTGTGGCGTCCAATGTAATAAGACCTGCACCAAGGCGGCCGGACCTGCCCTGTAAGGGGCCTCCCGGCCAATGATGCCAAACGCTCATTTCCATTTTTCCTTCCTTTCTTCATTTCGTCTCAATTGCTTTTTCTTTCATTATCCCTCCTACTAATTTCCCTAATAGTTACCGCTCTCCAATGGTATTATTAACATCTTCTCCAGATTTTATTGTGTCAGTGCTGCTGCCATGAATTTCTGTTAATGTATCATTACTACTATTTGTAAGAAACGCTCCATTATGAGGAATAAACTTATCACAGAGGTGATTGAACGTATATCATTTAACAATAATCTTTGCCATAACTGTTTCCATTACCATTATTATTATCATCATCATCGTCATCTTCCACTGTGCTCATTGGGATGGTAACTAAGGAATGAATAGACACTGCACTAGCATTCACCAAGACAACGGCTCAGAGCTCCGTCCGGCCACGCAGATCTATGTTTTCCGTGGTTTCCCGAAATCGAACAATGCAAATACAGAGACGGTTACTTTGAAAATGATACTTCTCCGTCCTCCCTCAATGCTAGAACGATTTCCGTGCGTAATGACCGCGCTATAGTCTTCTTCATCGTAAAGTGAATCTCTAAAGATATTTAGTTAGATATATTACGGGGCCGGGAAGTCCTAACCTTACAATGTAAAATAAACATACGTGTACAACGAGCAAGTGAAAATTCTGCTTCAAGTAACTGTTTTAATACTGTATCCGAATATATGCAGCGACTCTACACTTGAGTGGCCGTAGTAAATTCAGTTAAGGCCCTTCAGAGTTAGCCACTTAGCAGCGCTTCTTACAAGGGAACCTTCCCATCGCACCCCCCTCAGATTTAGTTATAAGTTGGCACAGTGGATAGGCCTTGACAAACTGAACACAGATCAATCGAGAAAACAGGAAGAAGTTGTGTGGAACTACGAAAAAAATAAACAAAATATACAAACTGAGTAGTCCATGAGGCACATAGGCAACATCAAGGATACTGTAAGCTCAGGAGCGCCGTGGGCCTGTGGTTAGCGTGAGCAGCTGCGGAACGAGAGGTCCTTGGTTCAATTCTTCCCTCGAGTGAAAAGTTTAATTTTTTATTTTCAGACAATTATCAAAGTTCAGGCACTCACACATAATCAACTTCGCTCTCCAAAATTCCAGGAAATGTTCAGATTTGCTTGGACATATGCAGGATTTGACGGTCTACACACGGAAATATTTGAAAACGTTAAAACCTTGTTTTCACAGAGCACAGGGAAAACTGTGCGACTGTGAAACTGTTGCATTCATTTGTTGCAGTTTATATGACAAACTCTTTTGTTTTCATCACTTTTTTGGGAGTGATTATCACATCCACAAGAAAACCTAAATCGGGCAAGGCAGAAGAATCTTTTTACCCATTCGCCAAGTGCACAAGTTAGGTGGGTAGACAACATATTCCTGTCATGTGACGCACATGCCGTCACCAGTGTCGTATAGAATATATCAGACGTGTTTTCCTGTGGAGGAATCGGTTGACCTATGACCTTGAGATCAAATGTTTTCGGTTCCCATTGGAGAGGCACGTCCTTTCGTCTACTAATCGCACGGTTTTGCGGTGCGCTCGCAAAACACAGACACTAAACTTATTACAGTGAACAGAGACGTCAATGAACGAACGGACACATCATACCTTTGCGAAAATAAACTTTTCACTCGAGGAAGACTTAAACCAAGGACCTCCCATTCCGCAGCTGCTCACGCTAACCACGGGTCCACGGCGCTCCTGAGCTCATACTATCCTTGATGTTGCATATCTTGCGTATGGACTACTCAGTTTGTATATTTTGCTTATTTTTTTCATAGTTCCTGTGGTGTCACCGCCAGACACCACACTTGCTAGGTGGTAGCTTAAATCGGCCGCGGTCCATTTAGTACATGTCGGACCCGCGTGTCGCCACTGTGTAATCGCAGACCTAGCGCCACCACCAAGGCAGGTCTCGTGATACGAGAGAGCACTCGCCCCAGTTGTACGAGAACCTAGCTACCGACCAGATGTACGAAGCCTTTCTCTCTCATTAGCCGAGAGACAGAATAGCCATCAGCTAAGTTAATGGCTACGAACTAGCAAGGCGCCATTTGTATCAGTGCCTATAGCTTACGAGTATTCAAGAGAGATGTATTCCAAGGACTAATAAAAAGATAAGTAATAAGCATCTACATACTTTTCTTCTTATTCATTTATAAGTTCTCATGTTCCAGACTTCACGCCCGTCTGCGTTAGCCTTGCGTGCCCTATCGGCTACAGCGTTAGTCTAGCTTGCATTTTCAGCCATCTCAACTTCACGGTGTCGGCCCAGCTACCGACACAACATTGGCGACGATTTAAAGTGTTCTTTCTGATAGCTTACATTTAATTGTGTCATGGCTTCGCCACATTCTCCAGATGTACTGTCCGAATTTTATCGCTTGCAGAATCAGCAGACGCAGGCGTTACTGGATGCCCTTGGACAGCTCGTCCAGGGTCAACGTACCATTCAAATCGATGCGGCCGCCGCCGCTTCTTCGCTACCGCTGCCACTAAACGCTGTTGCACCTCCCTTTCGACCATACGTGGCAGCCGATGAGACCTGGCACGAGTGGTCTCGCCAGTTCAACTTTCATCTAGCGGCCTACAGAATTCAAGGTAATGAGCGGCAGCCGTTTTTACTTTCTTGTGTCGGTGTGTCCACATACCGTGTGATAGTGAAATTGTTTCCCCGACGTGACGTAGCAACTCTGTCCTACGAGGAAATTTTGTCTGCATTAGATGCCTATTTCAAAGAAACAGTTAATGTGGTTGCAAAACGGTATACGTTCTTTCGTACAAAACGTACGGCCGGTCAAACTAATAGGGAGTGGGTAGCAACATTGCAAGGACTTACTAGGGACTGTGCCTTTGAATGTGACTGTGGTCTTTCTTATTCCGATACAATGGTGCGTGATGCAATAGCACAGAACGTTTCTGATGTTCGCATACGGGAGCAAATTTTGAAACTAGTTAATCCCTCCCTTCAACAAGTGATAGACATATTGGATAGACAGGACACACTTGACTGTGCTCAGGAATCTTTTGAAACTTCGCCAGCCGTGTGTAACATTAACCGGCCCGCTGGACGCGCTGCGCGGCCCGGTAACCGGGCCTCGCGCACGGCCGCACAGTGGCCGCCGCGTGCTAAGCCAGGTGTGCCGCGCCAGCCCACAAATGTAGTGAAATCATGCCCGCGGTGTGCTACTAGACATTCGCGTGAACATTGCCCGTCATGCCAAGCTATTTGCTTTTTCTGCCATAAGAAAGGACATGTTCAAAGTGTTTGCCAGAAAAAGCTCAGATCAGACAATCACAATCATTCCAGGCCCTTTGCTTCGCGCCGGAATCGAACCAAGGACACTCAGGCTCGTGGACCTTCGCCTATGGACATTCATGTCGTTAATTCCGCTTCGTCCAGTGACACTTTCTCTAACTGTAACTGTGTTCGTCCCACAAAAACTGTGCGTCGACGTCGCCGGAAATCACGTCAATTAGCAAGTGATTCTGTACCAGTGTCTGTTCCAATTGCACAAAACAGTCGCTCTTGTCGTCAGCAGGACAATAAACTTTTTGTGGACTTAGACTTTGAAGGCAAAGTGATACCATTCCAGCTCGATACCGGAGCTGCAGTTTCATTGCTCAATCACGACACGTACACACAACTGGGCAAACCTCCGTTGCGTTCCGCAAATGTTACGCTAACTACATATTCAGGACAGAAAATTCCTGTGTTCGGACAGTGCAGCCTTCTTGCAACATACAAGGGACAAACAAAACTTGTGTCATTTTACGTTCTTCGTTCTTCTTCTGCTGTGAACTTGTTTGGTCTCGATTTATTTCAGTTGTTTAACATGTCTATTGTCAATCAGGTCCTATCAGTGAATCAGACTGTACCTACAGACAGTGTTTCTCGGCTGTGTGACGAATTTGCAGACATTTTTGCACCGGGCTTAGGTTGCGCTAAAAACTATGAAGCACATTTGGAACTGAAGGTAAACGCGCAACCGAAATTTTTCAGAGCGCGCAATGTTCCCCACGCATTGCGTGATGAGGTCGCAAGAACGTTACACGATCTCGAATCACAGGGTGTAATTGAACGTGTGCAAGCTTCTCTCTGGGCCTCACCCTTAGTAATTTTGCCAAAACCTTCCGGAAAATTGAGACTTTGCGTGGACTTCAAGGCCACAGTGAATCCACAGCTAGTGACTGCTACTTTTCCTTTGCCCCGCCCGGAAGATCTTTTTGCTAAACTGTGCCCGGGAAAATATTTTTCAAAGTTGGACCTAGCCGATGCGTACTTGCAAATACCGGTGGACGACGAATCCCAGCGCGTATTGGTGGTTAACACGCATCTTGGATTGTACCGCTTCAAAAGACTGCCATTCGGGTGTGCATCCGCCCCTGCCTTGTTTCAGCAATAATTACAAACTATTTGTGCGTCGGTCCCTACTGCAGCAAACTATCTGGACGATATAGTGATCTCCGGACAGACAGAAGAAGATCATCTTGCGAACTTACGAACATTATTTCAGGTCTTGCGGCACAATGGTCTTCGCTTGAGGAAGGACAAATGTGTGTTTTTTGCTCGTGACTTACCATACCTGGGACATGTCCTTAATGACCAAGGCATACATCCGAGTCCAGAGCACCTCCGTGCCATACAAGAATTGCCTTCCCCTCAAAATGTGAAACAGCTACAGAGTGTGTTGGGTAAAATTAATTATTACAATAAATTTGTGCGCAATGCCTCTTCCATTTCAGCTCCGCTTCATCGCTTACGCCGTAAAGGTGTTCCGTTCGTCTGGACGACGGAATATGAACGCGCCTTTCGCCAGTTGAAATCGGCGTTGCTTTCTAATACTTGCCTTACGCCATTCGATCCCCAGCAACCCCTTTTGTTGATGGTAGATGCATCGGATTTCGGGATCGGTGCTGTGCTTGCGCACAAAGTTGGCTCCCATGATCGCCCTATTGCCTTTGCGTCCAAATTGCTCTCGTCTGCGCAAAGAAATTATTCACAGATAGAGAAAGAAGCTTTGGCTCTCGTGTTTGGTGTTACTAAGTTCCATGATTTCTTGTATGGTCGTCACTTTACCATCATCACAGACCACAAACCTTTGACATCGCTTTTTCATCCGACCACGCCTGTACCTCCACGTACAGCGCAGAAATTCATTCGCTGGTCTATTTTCCTCTCGCAGTACCGCTACGATATCTTGTATCGGTCCACTGCTAAGCACGGAAACGCCGATGCGTTGTCCCGTTTGCCTGTTGCTGAGGATAAAGCATTCGATTCTTCCGAACTTGCTTGCATGTTCATTGATTCGGAAACCGATGAAGTGGTCGAATCGTTTCCGATTGATTTTCGTCGTGTCGCTACAGCCACAGCTGCTGACCCTGTCCTTGCTACTGTTTTACGTTTTGTTGCTACGCAATGGCCTTTGTCAAAGTCTCGGATCGAGGATCCGTTGGTTCGCCGATTTTTTGCTCACAAGGAGAGACTTTTTGTTCGACGTGGTGTTTTGTTGTTGCGTTCTGATAATGATCAGTCCAGAGTCGTGGTCCCACGTTCGTTACAGTCCTCTGTTTTACGGCTTCTTCACCAAGGCCATTGGGGTATAGTGCGAACGAAACAACTTGCTCGTCAGCACTGTACTTGGTTCGGAATCGATGCTGCGATTACGAATATGTGTTCTTCGTGCCCGGCGTGTGCCGAACATCAGTCCGCACCGCCGCGGAAAGTCTTTGCGTGGCCAAAAGCCACTTCCCCTTGGCAACGCTTGCACATTGATTTTGCTGGTCCATTCTGGAATGCTCGATGGTTGGTTCTGGTCGACGCCTTCAGTAATTTTCCTTTTGTTGTCCGGATGTCTTCCACGACGTCCTCCGCCACCATCCAAGCGTTGTCGGCTATCTTTTGCATTGAAGGTCTTCCGTAGACCATTGTTTCCGACAATGGCCCACAATTCATGTCCGCAGAATTTCAGTCATTCTGCCAGGCCAATGGTATTCAACATCTGACATCCGCGCCGTTTTCGCCTCAGTCCAACGGTGCCGCTGAACGATTGGTCCGAACTTTCAAGTCACAGATGTTGAAATTGAAAGAGTCGCATTCTCGGGAGGACGCATTGTTGCTCTTTTTGTCTTCGTATCGCTCTCAGCCCCGAGATAGTCGCTCGCCGGCTGAGTTGCTCCACGGTCGTCCTCATCGCACCTTGATGTCTTTGCTGCATCCGCCGCATCAGGTTCCTGTGCAGCGGCAGACTCCTGCTTTTGCTCCAGGCGACGTTGTATTTTATCGCAACTATCGAGGTTCACGGCGTTGGCACGCAGGGCGCATTCTTCGCTGCCTCGGCCGCGCGATGTATTTGGTTTTGGGGGCCTCTGGTGAGGTGCGTCGGCATCTCAATCAGCTGCGCCTCTGTCGTCGCTCGGGTTCTGCCGCTCCCCGTCTGCTTTCAGCGACGGTGCCGTCCGGTCAGCGCCATGGGGACCCATCTACTGGCTCGCCTCATCCCCAGGTGTTACCGACGATGCCTTCCATTTTGCCCCATGGCGACGCGCCGCCGCCGCCGCAGCAGCAGCAGCCGCCGCCGCCGCCGCTTGTTCTCCCGCCGGCGCCGCCCGCATTCGACGCTTCGTTGCAGCCGCCAAGCGCCTCCCAGGGTCACGCGCCGCCGATCGCTTCCCGTGACCAGCTGTCCTCCGCCATGGAACTCCCGCCCGCTCCGGACCACATGACGTCATCGCGCGTCGGCTACCCCGACGCAATGGACGTTGATCCTTCGGTCCCTCCTGTCTCTTTACGGGCGCATACACCGCATGTTGACGTGCACCCTGGACTAGTTTTTCAGGCGTTTCCTAGCTCCCCTCGGACCGAATGGCCGGGTGCGGGTGGCACAGCCTCGCCTGTTGTTAGGCTCCCCACCTCATCGCATACGTCAACATGTGGTCCTCCCCACGGCGGGCGGAAGCCTTATCACACGACCGTTCGCCGATTTGCGGGGGAGGAATGTGGTGTCACCGCCAGACACCACACTTGCTAGATGGTAGCTTAAATCGGCCGCGGTCCATTTAGTACATGTCGGACCCGCGTGTCGCCACTGTGTAATCGCAGACCTAGCGCCACCACCAAGGCAGGTCTCGTGATACGAGAGAGCACTCGCCCCAGTTGTACGAGAACCTAGCTACCGACCAGATGTACGAAGCCTTTCTCTCTCATTAGCCGAGAGACAGAATAGCCATCAGCTAAGTTAATGGCTACGAACTAGCAAGGCGCCATTTGTATCAGTGCCTATAGCTTACGAGTATTCAAGAGAGATGTATTCCAAGGACTAATAAAAAGATAAGTAATAAGCATCTACATACTTTTCTTCTTATTCATTTATAAGTTCTCATGTTCCAGACTTCACGCCCGTCTGCGTTAGCCTTGCGTGCCCTATCGGCTACAGCGTTAGTCTAGCTTGCATTTTCAGCCATCTCAACTTCACGGTGTCAGCCCAGCTACCGACACAACAGTTCCACACAACTTCTTCCTGTTTTCTCGATTGACCTGTGTTCAGTTTTTCAAGGCCTATCCATTGTGCCAACTTATAACTAAATCTGAGGGGGGTGCGATGGGGAGGTTCCCTTGTTGGCAGCGCCGTCGATGGCGAACGCTGTAGGTATACGAGTGGTTTTACACGCAGCCACAGCCATTGAACGGTAGTGATGGTCGCCGTCCTGGTGGTCTGCTTCGCCTCAAGTGACGATCGCAAAAATTGGCTCCACCCGCGACTAGGCAAGCAAAGTAATGGTAACGTTCAGACTGCGCCAAAACAGCGTCACTACGTCAAACACGCTAGTGCAGCGTTGCTAACGCACGTGCCCCTAGCACAGTAGCTGCTGCAAAGAGGAACTGTCTGGTTTGCACTGTAGTGGGCAATGGCGTTGGATATGGGAACAGACGGACCAAGCATGAGCACAGAAATCATACCATTGTAAATGATAAGTGGCCTGCCATATGGGACGATTACAGCAACGAGATCGCAAAGAAGAATGCATGGTAGTCCGCCATAGGGAAATTCAAACTAATTTCACTAGCATACCCACAACGGCTGAAAATTTAATCGGTAAATGTTCATTTTCACCAAATATCAACAATATACGAGATATTGTAGTAGCTAAAATACTTTACCAATTAGGTACATGAAAAGTTGTATTTCAAGCAGACATCTCAACTGCATGTTAATCCTGATTTCAAATTTGACATATATTTAAGTCATTTCAATGCCCTTTCATTCATGACGTAATCAGCAAATGCTTTTCGGATATATTTAGTAGTGTTTACAGATAGAGGGTTGGCTACTGGAATCTCATCCTCTAAGCCAGCAACACAAAGCGTGTCCTCAAACGTATACCCAACTCTTTCCCTGATGAAAATACGCAGAAGGCAGCAAGGTTTTACTGCAGTTCCTGGCAATTCTTGATGAACATTTAGTGATACATCCTGCACTTATTCCTCAGTATTTTACGCATGTTGAGCAGCGTCACTAACATGTGCTTGCAGCCCCACTAACGTGCGTCTGGCCGCGCGGGGTAGCGGCGAGATCTGAGGCGCCATATCACGGTCCGTGCGGCTTCTCCCCGTCGGAGGTTCGAGTCCTCCCATCGGGCATGGGTGTGTCTGTTGTCCATGGCGTAAGTTAGATTAAGTAGTGTGTAGGCTTAGGGACGGATGACCTCAGTAGTTTGGTCCAATAAGACCTTACCACAAATTTCCACGCGCGTTTGGAGCCTCACTTGCGCTCGGTAGCAGGCCGCTAACGTCAGCGAAAGCCCTGCTTTCGAACCACTATGCAGCGCTGAGAAGTGGCCCCGTGTGAAGCCGGCCTTAATTGAAACTTTTGTTAACAGAGCGGTACCTAGCTTAATTTCCATTGTTTGGTTTTGGCACATAGTACTCTCACGAATCCTGTTGATGCGCATCCCCTTGCTGTCCCATTATGAAGTGTGTTAACTTCCTAGCTTCTGATGGCGGCTGCAACTACAACAGGGCACCTTTAGCTCATTTCACATTTGTCTAGCAGCCCTCTATACGGCACCGTGTACACGACCACGATATATCTGGAATGAAGTTGTAGGGGTGCACATTCAACAGCCGCCACAACGTGAATATAACTTGATGTTTTTGGCATGAGTAAGACAATTAAAAAGCAAAATTTACAATTTTGTTCCACCTAATGACAGAAAGAGAAAATGTGTGCAACAGCTAAAGGATAAGAATTTGACATGCATTTCGTGATTTAGGCCATAAATGACATTCAGGTCTGTGAAATAAATTGGCGCTTGACAGACAATAAAGTAACAAAATATTTAATGTTCACTCTGCTCAGTGACATTTCGTTACAGACAACGTTTATGTGTATATACAGTGTATACACTTTTATTGTGCTTTAAATCCAAAGGTACCACACTGTAAATAACAAATATGGAGAAAGTGTCTAGAGGAGATATATAGGCATGATATTACTAGAACTTACAGTGAGGAAATTACTTTTGTTTAACTTCATATCGTTTGAAGGATTTAGTGACATTCGCCTTGTTGGTTGTGCCACACCATACTCGAATGCTATTGTCTGGACGAATGATTAGTTGGTACCAGCGTTATTAGATAATACCTTCATTAGACTTGTAATAAAGCTAAACGGTATACCAGTTCTATACAAAGTTCTCCATCATGTGTAAAGGTGAAGTCGTCCTCAACTCGCACATTGGTTTGAACTCCGCAGTGCTTTGCTATGGAGGGTCCTATTGGAGGTAATATATGTCCTTAAATTCCTACAACCCTTAAAATTACTTAATGGGAGCTTCGAATCAGGATGAATCTTGGCATTCTTCAGATTAAATAATTACTTCCATAGAAAAGAAAAAAAGCGATACATGGCACAAAATATTCTTAAACCTGATGGAGAGCGAATCCTAGACCTTTGGATTTGTTGTTTAGCACTTACCCACTTAGCCAGTCAATCACGCTTTCATAAGCTATACTACAAAGCAAAATAAGAAATGATATACACCTGAATCATTTTTGTTGTTCTCGCCAAAAATAGTTCGCAGTTTATCGCAGTCAACCACCCATGCACGCCAAAGACTAACCATATATCTTTTTCTATATTTTACATACTATGTTACACCTTCAGGAAAACTATTTTACAATCAAAGATATAATAATTCTTAAGTGGTGCAACCAACTTAGCTTTAAAAAATGCACTGCTTGAGAAGATAAGATGAAATACTGAAACGAAACAAACAAAATCTCGTTATACGAATTATGTTCTTTATTACCAGGGACAGTCTCTGTTCAACATCTGCACGATCCGGATACTTAAGAAACATACAGCTTCCATAATATGACCCTGGATTTCTTTCATTCTACCTAATGTGTTAATTATTTCTGTAGATCATTTGCACGGCTTTTATCGAAATGATGTGGAACGAGGCAGTATACCGAATAGCATGTATCATATGTTTCTGAATATGGTTATACGCTGCATATTTACTGGATAGTAAATAGAACAGTCGCCTAAATTTAATAATAACGAAAATATTAGTTTTTAATATTACTCACGTAACTAGCAGTAATATTCTTAAATTAATTTTTTCACTGTACATGCAATCAGTTTTTAACGAGCATTCGTCTAGGGAATGGGAGTTGCCAAGCGGAAAAAATATTTGAGCTAGATTTAACATTTGCTTTACTACTTGTCAGACGTTTGATGTGCTTGTGTGTTACTGAACTGTATCAATGGTCGAGATAAGTAACTGAAGCCTGGGCAGTGTACTCGACTCGAAGGCAGTCGTTTCGAGCACTGATGGGGGAAGAAATCTTCATCGCAAGTATTTGGACGGGAAGAGGGGATATATGATGTCTTCCTGACTTAATACCAGTGTCTTGGGTTCAGTTCCAACCAAAGGAACGTTAAGCTCGACGATCACCTTGGTATTATTTGAGAGGCGTAGTCTATGAGCCGGCACCGTCTCCCTTCCATGCATCGATAAATCACAGTACTACACTACATTGTAAAAGCTCTCATCACTGTTACCTACACGACACAGTAGATACGTGACACTTCATAAAATGTCGGAACAGAGGGGAACCACCTCCTCTATGACATTGCCCATCACGGCACTACGTATTAATACATCTGTTTTCAGCACTCATTTCCTCATCGCGGGACTGATTTCGACTTTTTAATGTGTCGTTGGGTGTAGGAAATTTACTGAATATCAGTCACTTCTTCTTCCGTGTGTATTTGCTTTTAGGAAGCTTTAATTGTCGAGTGCTATTAATAGTTCCATAGATTTCGTGTTTGTTTTGAACACAGTCAGAGAGTCCCTTTAGTCAACCATAGTGCCAGTAGTGCTAGTGTTTGTTTTCAATACAGTCCAGAGACAGGTAGTGCTATTTTCATTGTTTTCTACAAGAAGTGCCTAGCAACCACAGTTTAGTGAATAAACAGCCGCCTTTAGTGAATTAGCAGTCTAGTTAAAGGTTGATGAACTCTCTTCAGTAAATTGATTCCTTAGGATGGATAGGATGTGTGACTGCTGTGTACGGACGCAGGAGGAGCTGGCCACTGTTCGCGAACAGCTGAGCGTGTTGATGGCCGCGGTCAGCCGTCTTCAGGCTGCTGCCTCGGAGTGTAGCGGCAGTGGGGAGTCTGGTGCGTCGCAAGGTACACCCCAGGTGTTACATGCTTCACCCACTGTCCCTGCTGTCGAGACATCTTCGCGTGTACTGGGCGCGGTTGGGCCACCCTCTCCTCAAGGGGAGTGGCGGGTTCAGCGGCGTTCGCGGGGCACGAGGCGGAGGGTCAATGTGGAGGCTGGCCGTGTGGCATCGCCCGCTCTGCCTGTGAGTGGACATGTGGCTGCTCCTTCAGCAAGGTCCGAGCAGGCACACGGGGGGAGGGGTTTATTAGTTATTGGGAGCTCCAACGTTAGGCGGGTGATGGAGCCCCTTAGGGAAATAGCGGGAAGGTCGGGGAAGAAGGCCAGTGTTCACTTTGCTTGCCGGGGGGTCTCATCCGAGATGTGGAGAAGGCCCTACCGGCGGCGATAGAGAGCACTGGGTGCACCCGACTGCAAATTGTTGCTCAAGTCGGCACCAATGACTCCTGCCGTCTGGGTTCAGAGCTCATCCTCAGTTCGTACAGGCGGTTGGCGGAATTGGTGAAGGCGGAAAGCCTCGCTCGCGGGGTGAAATCAGAGCTAACTATTTGTAGTATCGCTCCCAGAACCGATCGCGGTCCTCTGGTTTGGAGCCGAGTGGAAGGCTTAAACCAGAGGCTCAGACGATTCTGCGGAGATCTGGGGTGCAAATTTCTCGACCTCCACTATCGGGTGGAGAAATGCAGGGTCCCCTGAATAGGTCAGGCGTGCACTACACACCGGAAGCGGCTACAAGGGTAGCGGAGTACGTGTGGAATGCACACGGGGGTTTTTTAGGTTAGATACTTCCCTCCCTAGGCCCGACAAGACGCCTCCTGAGACGCGGCAAGGTAGGAGTAGGCAAAATGCAACAGGGAATAACAATATTAATGTGCTAATAGTAAACTGCAGGAGCGTCTACAGAAAGGTCCCAGAACTGCTCTCATTAATAAACGGTCACAACGCCCATATAGTACTAGGGACAGAAAGTTGGCTGAAACCAGACGTAAACAGTAATGAAATCCTAAACTCAGATTGGAATGTATACCGCAGAGACAGGGTGGACAGTGAAGGGGGAGGCGTGTTTATAGCGATAAGAAGTGCAATAGTATCGAAGGAAATTGACGGAGATCCGAAATGTGAAATGATTTGGGTGAAGGTCACGGTTAAAGCAGGCTCAGACATGGTAATTGAATGTCTCTACAGGCCCCCTGGCTCAGCAGCTGTTGTGGCTGAGCACCTGAAGGATAATTTGGAAAATATTTCGAGTAGATTTCCCCACCATGTTATAGTTCTGGGTGGAGATTTTAATTTGCCGGATATAGACTGGGAGACTCACACGTTCATAACGGGTGGCAGGGACAAAGAATCCAGTGAAATTTTTTTAAGTGCTTTATCTGAAAACTACCTTGAGCAGTTACACAGAGAACCGACTCGTGGCGATAACATATTAGACCTTCTGGTGACAAACAGACCCGAACTATTTGAAAAAGTTAACGCAGAACAGGGAATCAGCGATCATAAAGCGGTTACGGCATCGATGATTTCAGCCGTAAATAGGAATATTAAAAAGGGTAGGAAGATTTTTCTGTTTAGAAAAAGTGACAAAAATCAGATTTCAGAGTACCTGTTGGCTCAACAGAAAAGTTTTGTCTCAAGTACAGATAGTGTTGAGGATCAGTGGACAAAGTTCAAAACCGTCGTACATAATACGTTAGATGAGTATGTGCCAAGCAAGATCGTACGAGATGGAAAAGAGCCACCGTGGTACAACAACCGAGTTAGAAAACTGCTGCGGAAGCAAAGGGAACTTCACAGCAAACATAAACATAGCCAAAGCCTTGCAGACAAACAAAAATTACGCGAAGCGAAATGTAGTGTGAGGAGGGCTATGCGAGAGGCGTTCAATGAATTCGAAAGTAAAGTTCTATGTACTGACTTGGCAGAAAATCCTAAGAAATTTTGGTCTTATATCAAAGCGGTAGGTGGGTCAAAACAAAATGTCCAGACACTCTGTGACCAAAATGGTACTGAAACAGAGGATGACATACTAAAGGCCGAAATACTAAATGTCTTTTTCCAAAGTTGTTTCACAGAGGAAGATTGCACTGTAGTTCCTTCTCTAGATTGTCGCACAGATGACAAAATGGTAGATATCGAAATAGACGACAGAGGTATAGAGAAACAATTAAAATCGCTCAAAAGAGGAAAGGCCTCTGGACCTGATGGGATACCAGTTCAATTTTACACAGAGTACGCGAAGGAACTTGCCCCCCTTCTTGCAGCGGTGTACCGTAGGTCTCTAGAAGAGCACAGCGTTCCAAAGGATTGGAAAAGGGCACAGGTCATCCCCGTTTTCAAGAAGGGACGCCGAGCAGATGTGCAGAACTATAGACCTATATCTCTAACGTCGATCAGTTGTAGAATTTTGGAACACGTATTGTGTTCGAGTATAATGACTTTTCTGGAGACAAGAATCTACTCTGTAGGAATCAGCATGGGTTTCGAAAAAGACGGTCATGTGAAACCCAGCTCGCGCTATTCGTCCACGAGACTCAGAGGGCCATAGACACGGGTTCACAGGTAGATGCCGTGTTTCTTGACTTCCGCAAGGCGTTCGATACAGTTCCCCACAGTCGTTTAATGAACAAAGTAAGAGCATATGGACTATCAGGCCAATTGTGTGATTGGATTGAGGAGTTCCTAGATAACAGGACGCAGCATGTCATTCTCAATGGAGAGAAGTCTTCCGAAGTAAGAGTGATTTCAGGTGTGCCGCAGGGGAGTGTCATAGGACCGTTGCTATTCACAATATACATAAATGACCTTGTGGATGACATCGGAAGTTCACTGAGGCTTTTTGCGGATGATGCTGTGGTGTATCGAGAGGTTGTAACAATGGAAAATTGTACTGAAATGCAGGAGGATCTGCAGCGAATTGACGCATGGTGCAGGGAATGGCAGTTGAATCTCAATGTAGACAAGTGTAATGTGCTGCGAATACACAGAAAGATAGATCCTTTATCATTTAGCTACAAAATAGCAGGTCAGCAACTGGAAGCAGTTAATACCATAAATTATCTGGGAGTACGCATTAGGAGTGATTTAAAATGGAATGATCATATAATGTTGATCGTCGGTACAGCAGATGCCAGACTGAGATTCATTGGAAGAATCCTAAGGAAATGCAATCCGAAAACAAAGGAAGTAGGTTACAGTACGCTTGTTCGCCCACTGCTTGAATACTGCTCAGCAGTGTGGGATCCGTACCAGATAGGGTTGATAGAAGATATAGAGAAGATCCAACGGAGAGCAGCGCGCTTCGTTACAGGATCATTTAGTAATCGCGAAAGCGTTACGGAGATGATAGATAAACTCCAGTGGAAGACTCTGCAGGAGAGACGCTCAGTAGCTCGGTACGGGCTTTTGTCAAAGTTTCGAGAACATACCTTCACCGAAGAGTCAAGCAGTATATTGCTCCCTCCTACGTATATCTCGCGAAGAGACCATGAGGATAAAATCAGAGAGATTAGAGCCCACACAAAGGCATACCGACAATCCTTCTTTCCACGAACAATACGAGACTGGAATAGAAGGGAGAACCGATAGAGGTACTCAAGGTACCCTCCGCCACACACCGTCAGGTGGCTTGCGGAGTATGGATGTAGATGTAGATGTAGATGTAGATGTGATGGTTGAAGGAAGTGATCCGGTGAGGTGAAAAACCTTATTAACTCTAACGTTGTATGTTTGATGGAGTAATTCCTGCAGGGGAATATAATTAGTGCTTTGGGGTCTATTTCCAACACCCTGCGATGGATCTTACATGTTTCATTTAGGACAATACCAACCTTGCTGGCTTGAAGAACGAGTATGTGCCAAAGGGACAGGAATATTCTCCAGCCAAGTGACAGACTCATAGAGCTGCTGGCCGTACTTTTGGAGAATTTGCATCTCTCGCCATCTAATTTACGAAGCAGATAATAGCGTGATGACAACTTTTTCTTGTTGTTAGTGCAGTGGTTTCGAAATGTTAGGGAGCGGTCCAGCATTACACCCAAATATTTAGGTTTATCAAATTGTTCAAATTCTTTTCCATTTCACTTGACTCCTATCTTCCGTGGTATTTCATAGTTTTTCGAATTAGAAGCACATGCCTGGGTTTTCAATGGACTTAATTTGAGATCTCACTCCCATCAAAATCCTTCTGTGTGTAGAGCGGCGTCATCTTACAAATTACTTAAATTCTTCCACAGAATAAAATTTGAAGTAGTTAACCTAATTCTAATCAGAGAGCCTTTATTACAAAAATTTCACTTGTATTCGGCATTATATGGTCCAATGTAGCACTGTAGGTCATTGGTTGCCTCTAGATTGTATAAGAAAAGTTATATAAACAATTCAACATAGGACTGGAGCGTAGCTTCGATTAATTTTATTCTTTTATTCTTTCATTTAGAAGACAAACACGTCCCAGAAGGACTAAATATGCAATATAGTGAAAATGTAAATGTCGCATGGCACTGCTGGCTGGAACATCCCACTGGGTGGGTTTAGCCGCTTGTCTGGAAGGGTGTTGGCCGGCCGAAGTGGCCGCGCGGTTCTGGCGCTGCAGTCTGGAACCGCGAGACCGCTACGGTCGCAGGTTCGAATCCTGCCTCGGGCATGGATGTGTGTGATGTCCTTAGGTTAGTTAGGTTTAACTAGTTCTAAGTTCTAGGGGACTAATGACCTCAGCAGTTGAGTCCCATAGTGCTCAGAGCAATTTTTTGGAAGGGTGTTCTTCCTCCGCGCTCACTGACCCCTTTCCTTCAGATATGTGAGGCTTGTGTCGTATGGCTTTTTTTTTTTATAATGTTGGTGAGTGTAATGGATGTGTTTATAGTGTAGCATCATATTTATGTTACAGAAAGGTGACAAGCAAGAAAGATGGAGACATCCAGTGTCAAAACCTAGGCTACTCCTCTCGAATAGCTCCAAAGGGGCTGCCGGATCAAATGTGACACACACTCTTACTTCACGAGACCCTGCCGAAGCGTTGGAGTTTAATCCAGGATCTTGGCGCAGAGACTGGTGATGGAGAACTGTACACCACCTACTCTCCTCCCTTTGCAATGAAAACTGCGTCCACCACCAGTATTCAAACTGGCTTACCTCCTAGTCGGGCGCCACCGCACAGTACAGCGTTAGAGATATCGGGAACGGAGGCACGTATGCAATATAGTGAACTGTTGGAATGAAACGGATTTCATGCCATCAGGCGTCTCCTTTCTGTACATTGCCACTGCTTAGTAACGTTCTTGCTATGAAATAAATTCAAAACGCTAGTAAATGATCTTATCGTATTTCGCACATTTTCCAGCAGGGATAAATTCTACCCCTGAACATGAAACGTTAGTTGCTACATTAACTGTATTATTTGTTTTCTTTTCAGATCGCTCCTGAGGAAAACCTGCGAAAAAGTTACGCCCTCTCCTTGCAGGTAAGTGAAGTAGTTGTCATTACACCACGGTATCAAACAGCGTGTGTAAAAGTATAATTCATGTGTTACACACTAGATCTTACCCGAGAGAATGATTATTTAATTATTTATAACGATACACTCCTTAACTGAGTGGTAACTTAAGGTCTAAAGTAACTGAATATCTTACACATTATCGTTTAATAGGAATTTCCTTTTGTCCTGCATGATGTGTACATGCAAACGAACGGAAAGGAGAGAGTTTACTAAGTTGCTCATTTATTTATTTATAAAACAAACTGTATCCTATACAGGTTGAGTCTTAAATGAGAAAAAATAATTCCAAGGGTTATATGCTGGCACACGTAATGAGTCAGGAATCGTTATTATTACTTTTTCCTTCTGGACTTACTGATTACAAGTTTGAGAAACAGTGTTACCCTTTCAACGAGTCACTGCAGCACTTCAGGATCTGGATATGACATTGTTCCACATATGTATCGTACGACTCACGTGAATCCTTGTTTAGCCGGCCGGAGTGGCCGTGCCGTTCTAGACGCTACAGTCTGGAACCGCGTGGCCACTACGGTCGCAGGTTCGAATCCTGCCTCGGGCATGGATGTGTGTGATGTCCTTAGGTTAGTTAGGTTTAAGTAGTTCTAAGTTCTAGGGGACTGATGACCACAGCAGTTAAGTCCCATAGTGCTCAGAGCCATTTGAACCATTTGAATCCTTGTTTGTATCAGTCGACGCTTGAAAGATAAGGGAGCAAGATGCAAGCAGTCTCATAACAACTTGTGAACCGCTCGTTGAAATCATGTGCAGTCTAGAGCCACTATAAGCTTTAGTTGTAAACCGAAAGAGCGACCGATAGTTGGAGGAAGAATATGGCATGCATGTCCTAAACAGCGGTATCACTCTAGCTGATACCCGCCACGCCAACTGAGGCTTCGCAGTTTTACTACCATGGAAACTTCCACAAACTGGGAATATACGGGCATGCATCTCATCTAAGGGCTGGTAAACGGATGAACAAAACTTGCAACGCAACTGTATCAAGAACGAAGTCCCATCAGGTGCTACTCATCAGCAAACACATTTTAGTCAGTGGTCATATTTCTGCCATTTCTAGGATTTAGTGGTCAGGAACTTACAATGCGGATAACGAGGAGAATTTTTTGCAAGCTTTTGTCGAGAACCAGCAGTACATTAGCAGAGTGAAAAAGCTGCATTGTGCAAGTACTACACAGATATAATTTCAGCATAGCCTGGACTTCTACAACTTATAAGTCATACGATGCCTATTTTACGGGCGTGGGTTTTAATGAATTATCATAATACACATGAGCGAACAGAATAAAACCTTTCCAACTCGGAAGTACTAAGGTACGAACAAAAGTAAAGTGTCAATATATGGTGCGGTATTATCGACAATTATTTAATAGCGTCACATGAGGTACATCCAAGACTGACGGGTCTCTTGGATGCTCCTTAACCACAACCGGAATTTTTGGAAGAAAGTTAAGCTATAGTACGATAATGTGGTACATGCATGATGCTGCCCTCACTCACTTCTTCGAAATAGAATGGTTGTGGAGATCCTGTGGTTTGGTCAGCTACGTAGGGACTTCAGAAAATAAATTATACATGTCGTTTCACGCTAAGGCCATTGCGCAACAAGAGTGGCGCATTGTCAGAAGAGTGTGAAATGGCAAGGAAACTGGAAACGTACTCCAGAAACGAAGTACGCCGGACTATACTAGTCATGTGTGCAAAACGTCTAAATGTCACTCAGATTCAACGTGAAATCCTGGCTGTATATAGACTAAATGCAGTGTCTCATTCAACTATAGCGAAATTGGCTAACAGTTTGACCCAGACCGTACAGATGTGGGAGGTAATGATTGGGTGGAATGGCCATCGACATGGACCACAGACGACAATGTCCTGGCAATAGAGGAACTGATCCACGGCAATCACAGAGTGATGAGGACGTTCACATAGCGGTTCTCGAATGGCTCCGTCACCAAGAAGCGAATTTTTATTGTAGAATCTGAACGATTAGTAGAACGTTCTGAGCGTTTTTTTACAGAGACTTGGTGATTTATGTTGAATAACAGTGTCAAATATCTGTGACACTTTGAAGTGTAGTGAAGTTACTTGGCCTACCGTAATAATGTGTAACTTACTTTTTGCAATGCCCCGTACATCGCTAGACCTTAATCCACTTGATTTCTTTTTATTAGTTCATGTGAAATTCTTAAATGATGGAGGAGAACGTTCTGACATTAATAAACTGCGACGCAGAAGACCAGACTCACATTGTACTAAGTGAACATAGCCGTGATGGATCGCTCAGTAAATCCATATCACGGAGAGTCGGTTTGCTGTGCACACCACGGCCGTCAATTTGAAAAATTTTTATGAAATGCCATTGCAGTTTCTACCTTATTTTCGATTTTTACGCTTGTATTGCATTCAGACTTCAACTTATCTAAGTATATTGTTGAAGAATACCCCTAGATTCGTCCTAAAATAGGGTTCTCGAATATTTGAAAATATGTTCTCTGGAGATATTGTGAGCTTATTTCAAAACGTTTGCCAATTGAAATTTACAGTAATTTTTGTTACGGAAAATCAGTCACATACACTATGGGATCAAGAGTGTCGGGGCAGGTACGTAACGCAGAATTGACCACTAGATGTCACGAGAGGCAGATCCGCCTTTATAAAATGAGGCGGGGAGTATTCTGTTGTCAGTGAGAACGCCTGAGTGTGCGAGGGAGTCGACAGCGAAGTGCACTACAGCGGACGTGGCTTCTGCAGCGCACGCGACAGGGTGAGGTGACGGCAGTAGCTTCGACGTGGCGTGTGCCTACCCGGAGTGTGCTTCCTCGTCCTACTTCAGGTGTAGCGTGGGCGCGCCCTCTTTTTAAAGGGGCGCTGAACTTATCGAAGGGTGTGGTGGTTCGCCTTCCGACGAGGCTCACCTCACCGGTGGCCTAGCCCGATCCCCCAAACGAAGACGACACGGCCTGCAAATACGGACGTGGACGTGGACGACTCATCGGAGGTGAACAGCGACACAGAGGACGCTCCTGCACTGCGCCGTTACTCCACCATATCCCAGGAGGTGTGGAAGAAAAGAAAGGCGGCGGCAGCTCTCTACCGCTTAGATCAGGAACAGAGAAGTGGCTCCATCGAGTCCCACAAGAAGCCATCTCCGGCGGGGAGTGAGTAACTATTTCAGACGAATTTAATAATTCTTGACTGCGTGTTTAAATACACTACTGGCTATTAAAATTGCTAACCCAGGAAGAAATGTAGATCATAAACGGGTATTCATTGGACAAATATATTATACTACAACTAACATATGATTACATTTTCACGCAATTATGGTGTGTACAGATCCTAAGAAATCAGTGCCCAGAACAACCACCTCTGGCCGTAATAACGGCCTTGATACGCCTGGGCATAGAGTCAAACAGAGCTTGGATGGCGTGTACAGGTACAGCTGCCCATGCAGCTTCAACACGATGCCACAGTTCATCAAGAGTAGTGACTGGCGAATTATGACGAGTCAGTTGCTCGGCCACTATTGACCAGACGTTTTCAATTGGTGAGAGATCTGGAGAATGTTCTGGCTAGGGCAACAGTCGAACATTTTCTGTATCCAGAATGGCCCTACAGGACCTGCAACATGCGGTCGTGCATTATCCTGCTGAAATGAAGGGTTTCACAGGGATCGAATGAAGGGTAGAGCCGCGGGTCGTAACACATTTGAAATGTAACGTCCACTGTTCGAAGTGCCGTCAGTGCGAACAAGAGGTGACCGAGACGTGTAACCAGTGGCACCCCATCCCATCATGCCGGGTGATACACCAGTATGGCGATGACGAATACATGCTTCCAATGTGCGCTCACCGCGATGACGCCAAACACGGATGCGACCACCATTATGCTGTAAACAGAACCTGGATTCATCCGAAAAAATTACGTTTTGCCAATCGTGCACCCAGGTTCGCAGGCGCTCCTGTCTGTGATTCAGCGTCAAGGGTAACCGCAGCCATGGTCTCCGAGCTGATAGTCCATGCTCCTGCAAACGTCGTCGAACTGTTCGTGCAGATGGTTGTTGTCTTGCAAACGTCCCCATCTGTTGACTCAGGGATCGAGACGTGGCTGCACGATCCGTTACAGCCGTGCGGATAAGATGCCTATCATCTCGACTGCTAGTGATACGAGGCCGTTGGGATCCAGCACGGCGTTCCGTATTACCCTCCTGAACCCACCGATTCCATATTCTGCTAACAGTCATTGGATGTCGACCAACGCGAGCAGCAATGTCACGACACAATAAACCACAATCGTGATATGCTACAATCCGACCTTTATCAAAGTCGGAACCGTGATGGTACGCATTTCTCCTCCTTGCACGAGGCACCACAACAACGTTTCACCAGACAACGCCGGTCAACTGCTGTTTGTGTATGAGAAATCGGTTGGAAACTTTCCTCGTGTCAGCACGTTGTAGGTGTCGTAACCGGCGCCAACCTTGTGTGAATGCTCTGAAAAGCTAATCATTTGCATATCACAGCATCTTCTTCCTGTCGGTTAAATTTCGCGTCTGTAGAACGTCATCTTCGTGGTGTAGCAATTTTAATGGCCAGTAGTGCACTTGGAAGTTCTCCATAGCACACGACATAATTCAGACCTTTATTGGGCACCTTTTCAATTAAATATTGATTTCCCGTGCGTGCTGCACGTAACCGAGCGTTGACGAAGTGTGGCTGATAAGACGACTACTGTTACGTCACAAGTTTGTTGTAGGGACCGTATATCTCGCTGGCCCCGGGCTCCAAGACGGAGGCTCACCCAGTCAGCAAGAAACCGCGAACAATCGCCGTATCGACTACTGTCGGCAAGAAGAGGGCGATGGCGGACACTTGAGTAGTGGGGCGCATATGGATGCAGATGGTGGCCAGAAAAGCCGCATCCCGCAACTCCGCTAGTGCTGGCGCAAGAGCAGAAGATGGCTGGGCGAAGGTGATGAAACGTGCGGCTCGTTCCACCCCAGCCACGAAAACCAAAGCGTCAATGAAGCCATCTGACAACCGCTTTATTGCGTTGACGGAACGTGGCCCCGCGCTGGAGCAGCCGCAAAACGAGCAGAGAAACACGATTGCTAATGCAGAATCTGTCAGCTCCCAACCGCCAACAACAACTAGGCGTCATGGGCTGAAGCCACCACTAATCAATCGTCTTTGAAATCAAAGACGATTATTAAGGATCCCTGCCTCGTCTGACGGAGTGTACAACAAGAGACCTCACTCTGAAGACGACCGGGCTGTACACCGTACGAAGATTACCGATGGGTGTCGAAGGAGTTATCGGATCTTTCGATGCCCTTCTATACACACACCACCGTGCCGGAAAAACTAATCGCTCCTGGTTATAGCTGTCGACAACATGGAGAAACGGAAGCTCTCTCAGGTGACGACTGTGGCCCGCACGTCAGTCACTGCCGAGCCACTGAGGCAGAACAGGGGAGATGTGAAGTGCTCGCACTGCCAGGGGGCGGAGCATGTGTCTCCCCACTGTTCCTTCCCCGACGCATGCGCGAAGCGCGAGGGCAACTACAACAGCCAGCTATGACCGCTGCCCAGGACGCATACACCCAAGTGCAAGAATTGTGGCGGAGCACACGTGGCAAGATACCGTGGGTGTGAATGTCTGAAAGCTGCGGCGGCTCGACAGCATGGAGAGCCGTACAAGCCGAGGATTGCCCTCTCCAAACGACGTCCGAGCCCAGGGGCGCGGGCACTGGAGCGGGCGGGCGCCGACGCTACGAAGACTGGTAGCACGACTGTCAACACCGCTTCTGCATCCGGAACCGGAAGAAGACGCATCAGAAAGCGCTCTCGTGATGGTACGCCGGACGGCTTGCGATTCGACGTGCCTAAGGAGAAAACTCGCTGGCAAACAGAAGACACCGAGACATCGGCAGGCGGCAGGAGCGCGACCGCTCCACCCGCCAGTCGCACTGATGCAGCTGCCGTCGACGTAGCTGCACTGTGGCGCACGAACGAGTCACACACTTCACCGAGACGCTTCAGCGAATCGTCGAGATCGTGGTGCCCAAGCAGCCACACCAGCTACCGCTGTGGCTGCTCCCGCCGACGTCCACGCCGGAGAGTAATGGAGACGGCACAGCACCTCGCTGGCATTGCAGGCAAAGAGAAAACGATGCAACCTGGGAAGGCGATCCTGGCGAAGCAAAAGAACGTGAATAAGCTACACACAAAAAAGATCCATGAGATACAAATGAACCTTTCTAAAGCTGCCTACGTCGACTGTTGGTGGTATCATTGTGAAGTGGAAACGCGAAGGATCAACCCAGCTAAACTACAACCAGGCAAACCTCATGTACTGAAGGACAAGGACAGTAACTAGACTTGCGTAGGATGACAGTAAAATATCGCATGAAATCAGAGGAAGGTACCATACATGAATTCCAAAGTGCTACCAGAATCCCAAATAGCACAATGATTATGCGTAAAGACTTAAAAAGACTGGGGTACAATGGTCGAGCAGCTCCTCATAAGCCATATAGTCAGCGCTAAACGACGTTTGAGGTGGTGTAAAGAGTGAAGACAGTGGACAGTGCATGACTGGAAACAAGTGATTTGGACTTACTGTATGAATCACACTACACCTTATGGCAGTACTATGGAAGGGTTTCGATTTGGTGACTGCCTGGTAGACGTTACCTGTACTCACGTATAACGCCAACAGTGAAGTACGGAGGAGGTCGCGTTAAGAGTATGGGGGGTGATTTTCGTTATTAAGGTATGGTTCCCTCATTGCGTTTAAGAAATCACTAAATGCGGAAGACTATGAACACAATTTACGGCATAGTGTTGTGCGTATAGTAGAGTAACAGTTCGGAGACTATCAGTTTTGTATCAGCATGACAGTGCACCCTGTCATAAAACAGAATGTCTAAGGCAATGGTTTGTGGACAGTAACATTCCTAAAATGGACCAGCTAGCCCAGAGTACCGATCTGAACCGATTGTAACACTTTTGGTATGAGTTAGAGCTCTGCACAACATCGCAGCGCTCCATATCTCACCCTATTTGGTTTCAGATCTTGAGGAAGAATGGGCTGCCATTCCTTCACAGACATTCAGGCGCCTCATTGAATGTGTCTCCATAACAGTTCATACCTCCATAAGGGCGAAGGGTGGCACACTCAGTATTAACTTCCACATACACCTGTCCGAATACTTTTGATCAGATAGTGTATTTAGCGAAAATGAACAAAAAATAATACATACAGAACCTATCAAAAACAGTAACAGAGTAGTAAGACGGGTCCAGTAGCTCAGGAATATAGAGGATGATTCAGCTGCCCCTACCGATGTCGCTTTACACAACCTGCAATGAAATATCTGGTCTTCAGAAACCACGTGCAGAATTTTCATAATCTCTCGCTCGGTACGCACAAACCAGTCAGTCCTACAGAAAAAAATGAATAGAAACTTTCGTAGGAAATTTAATATTGTTAAATTTCGTACTGGGATACGTTTCCGCTGGAGGCTACGGTTTTCGAGTTAGCCACGAAAAACTTACAAAAGTGACGTTGAAACGCATCCCCATCCTCACACTCACCACTCACCTGTTAAGATTTCTAGTAGGTTGTTAGTGGCACTCCCCCATCGTACAAAAATTTCCGACTACGCGAACTATTCCGGATATTCGAAGTCTTTGGTTCCTATTTATTGAGTTATTTCGTTAATGTTATTAATTTCAACGTGCCCGTGAGTCTAATGAACGAAAAACTTTTTTCGTTCAAGTTACGCTAAAACTAATTATGTTGAGAATTCAATCGAAACTTAACCCTTACAAGTACAGTAGTTTCGTAGTCAGAAGGTTTGACGAATACAAGGATGTAATTTTTTGAAAGATTTTATGATGCCTTCAGCTGGCCAATCTCTTTATTTCAAGTACTATTGTACAATTTCGGCCTTAGGCCACTTTCAAGTATTTTATGGATGATTTTGCAACAACAGCTCGAAGGTAATGTGCCCCTAAAATAGCGTAAAACGTCTCGGATTTATTTTATGAGCATAACATGGAGTCATAGGAGCAACAAGAAACATGGCATAATTTTCTACTAAAAATCATCCATAAAATACTTGAAAATGACCTAAGGCAGAAATTGTACAATCGTTCTTCTTTAAATAAAGAGATTAGCAGCGAAGGCATCATTAAATCCTTCAAAAAATTCATCACAGCTGCAGACCCTGTCGCATTGAGAATTAAAGGTTGTAATTGTTTACTTAATGCTGTTAATATTCACAAAATCGTTAGTTAAAATTTACACAAACGTTAATTTTCAGTTTGTTAGTGCTCGACTAAGCCGGTTGCGTAATACGGCCAGTCAGTGAAAAGCAAAAAGGATCGAATGTGCATTCGCAAATTTTTGTACAGTGGTAGGAGAGAGTGCCATAAACAACATTGTACTGTATTGTATTGTATGTGAACCGGGGGCTAGAAACGACAGAGAGCTCCGTCCCCGTCGCAGCAGCAGTGGTCCACAACCCCACAAAGACTACCGCAGTCCAGTTCACCCCTCCGCCGCCCCACATCGAACCACTCTTTCAGTGTTATCGCCGACATAGTGTAGCTGAGGCGGAATAAGGGGAACCAGCCCACATTCGCCGAGGCAGATGGAAAACCGCCTAAAAACCATCCACAGACTGGCCGGCTCACCGGACCTCGACACAAGCCCGCCGGGAGGGTTCGTGCCGGGGACCAGGCGCTCTTTCCCACTCCGGAAAACCGTGCGTTAGACCGCACGGCTCACCGGGCGGGCCATGAGCAACATACTCGAAATCCTGAACTGTGAGGTCTGAGTGTGGGAGCGGAGGTGTATTTGAAAGTCACTTTTGTACATTCTTCTTGAATAACATGAAAACTACGGCTTCTAGCGAAAACATATCCCAGTACAAAATTTTACTACTTTAATTTCCTACAAAAAGGTCCGGTCTCATTTTTTTTTGTGTAGAACTTACAGCATGCGTGTAGCGAGCGAGAGAATATGAAAATCTCGCGCGTGGTTTTCGAAGGCCGCATTTAACATTGCAGATTACATAAAAAGGCATCGCTAGGGGCAGCTTAGTCACACAGTGTACATTAGAGGTCATTAAAATTGCAGCACTATAAAGACAGCATTCAACAAACATAAAATTGGCATAAAGAGTAGTCCGTACTTGTATATGCAAAAAATGGTTCAAATGGCTCTGAGCACTATGGGAATTATTGTATATGCAAATGATTAGCATTTCAACTCAACTGTCGCCCAGCTGTCGCCTGATACACGCCTGCAAAGCAGCAAGTTACGTATTTAGATTTTTCTGTGTTTTGTTAGTAATATTTCTTAAACTCCGAATCTGTTTTTTTTTATTTAAGAGGTGTAATCAACCGTTTTTCTAACTATAAAGTGAAGTCAGCCAGTCCATAGCACAGTTTCAGTTTCTTCTGAACAGCTAGGTACACAGCCTTCATTGATGGCACAGCAGGAGGCTAGCAACGGTGGCGGATAATCTGGCGCGTCGCATGGTGCACCTGTTTCGCCACTCTGGCTCTGCTGCAGAGGCATCTCGCAGTGTGCCCGACGGGTGGATCCGCCCTCACAGCAGGGCTAGTGGCGGCTGGTAAAACATTTGCATTGCTCGAGGTGGAGAACAGATTAGTCCAGTCCAATGGTGCTCAAAAAGGCAAAATAGAGGAAAGTTTAGTAGCAGTTTTTTTACAAGTTCTATAAATGTTTCCGAGGGTTCTGATTCAGAATTTTCAAAGCCTCGCGAAAATTTAGGCCCGAAAATGGTTCCAAAATGGAAAAAAAACACGAAGAAATGAAATTTTTTTGGGAATTTCGCTTATAACTAGGAAAGGACACAGTTTTCGGCAACATTGACATTTCTGAAAATAAAGAGTATAAAATTTCCCACAAAGTACGTCTGAGTTGCTTTTTTCGGCAGATCAACTGTATATCGTGTAGTGCCATGAGGCTTTTCGCGGATGATGCTGCTGTATACAGAGGGGTCGCCACGCTAGGAAATTGTAGTGAAATGCAGAAGAAATGCAGAGGATCGCAGTGCAGTCGGTGGCAATTGACCCTCAATATAGACAAATGTAATGTATTGCGAATACACAGATAAAATAATCCTTCAGTGTAAGACTACAAAATTGTAGAACAGTTGCTGGAAGCAGTTACTTTCATGAAATATCTAGGAGTATGCGTACTGAGCGATTTGAAGTGGATCGACCACTTAAAATTATTCGGGAGCTAGGCAATGCCATACTGAGATCATTGGAAGATTTCTCAGAAAATGTAGTACATCAACAAAGTAAGTAGCTTACAAAACACTCGTTCGACCACTAGTCGAATATTGATCCTGAATATGGGATCGGCACCAGGTAGGACTGATAGGGGAAATAGAGAAGATCCAAAGAACAGCAGCGCGTTTCGTTACAGATTCATTTAGTAATCGCGAAAGCGTCACGGAAACATTCAGCCACCTCCAGTGGCAGATGCTGCAAGAGAGGCGTTCTGCATCACAGTATGGCCTACTATTAAAGTTCCGAGAGCGTACATTCCTAGAAGAGTCAACAGATGTATTGCTTCCTCCTACATATATCTCGCGAAAAGATCGTGAAGATTAAAGAGATTCGTGCTCACACACAGCAATCGTTCTTCCCTCAAGCCAAAAGCGGCTGGAACAAATTAAGGGTAAATTGACTCTTGTACACAAAGTACTCTCCCCCACACACCGTAAGCTGGCTTGCGGAGTACAGATAAAGATGTAGATCCGCATCAGGTCGGATTAAAGGAAAACATCGAAGCAATTCAGAGGCGGCCTGCTAGATTTGTTACCGCTAGGTTCAGACAACACATAATTATTACTGAGATGCTTCGCAAACTTAAATCGGAACCCCTGGAGGGGAGGTGACATTCTTATCGAGGAACATTGTTGAGTAAATTTAGAGGACTGGTAATTGACGCTGACTGGAGAACGATTCTACTGCCGCCAATGTACATGACCACAAAGATAAGATAAGATAAGAACATTAAGGCTCGTAAGAAGACATATAGTCAGTCGTTTTTCCCTTGCTCTATTTGCGAGTGGAACTGGAAAGGTAATGACTAGTAATGGTATAGGGTGCCCCCGCCATGCAACGTATGGTGGTTTGCGGAGTATGTTCATAGATATACACTCCTGGAAATTGAAATAAGAACACCGTGAATTCATTGTCCCAGGAAGGGGAAACTTTATTGACACATTCCTGGGGTCAGATACATCACATGATCACACTGACAGAACCACAGGCACATAGACACAGGCAACAGAGCATGCACAATGTCGGCACTAGTACAGTGTATATCCACCTTTCGCAGCAATGCAGGCTGCTATTCTCCCATGGAGACGATTGTAGAGATGCTGGATGCAGTCCTGTGGAACGGCTTGCCATGCCATTTCCACCTGGCGCCTCAGTTGGACCAGCGTTCGTGCTGGACGTGCAGACCGCGTGAGACGACGCTTCATCCAGTCCCAAACATGCTCAATGGGGGACAGATCCGGAGATCTTGCTGGCCAGGGTAGTTGACTTACACCTTCTAGAGCACGTTGGGTGGCACGGGATACATGCGGACGTGTGTTGTCCTGTTGGAACAGCAAGTTCCCTTGCCGGTCTAGGAATGGTAGAACGATGGGTTCGATGACGGTTTGGATGTACCGTGCACTATTCAGTGTCCCCTCGACGATCACCAGTGGTGTACGGCCAGTGTAGGAGATCGCTCCCCACACCATGATGCCGGGTGTTGGCCCTGTGTGCCTCGGTCGTATGCAGTCCTGATTGTGGCGCTCACCTGCACGGCGCCAAACACGCATACGACCATCATTGGCACCAAGGCAGAAGCGACTCTCATCGCTGAAGACGATTCGTCCCTCCATTCACGCCTGTCGCGACACCACTGGAGGCGGGCTGCACGATGTTGGGGCGTGAGCGGAAGACGGCCTAACGGTGTGCGGGACCGTAGCCCAGCTTCATGGAGACGGTTGCGAATGGTCCTCGCCGATACCCCAGGAGCAACAGTGTCCCTAATTTGCTGGGAAGTGGCGGTGCGGTCCCCTACGGCACTGCGTAGGATCCTACGGTCTTGGCGTGCATCCGTGCGTCGCTGCGGTCCAGTCCCAGATCGACGGGCACTTGCACCTTCCGCCGACCACTGGCGACAACATCGATGTACTGTGGAGACCTCACGCCCCACGTGTTGAGCAATTCGGCGGTACGTCCACCCGGCCTCCCGCATGCCCACTATACCCCCTCGCTCAAAGTCCGTCAACTGCACATACGGTTCACGTCCACGCTGTCGCGGCATGCTACCAGTGTTAAAGACTGCGATGGAGCTCCGTATGCCACGGCAAACTGGCTGACACTGACGGCGGCGGTGCACAAATGCTGCGCAGCTAGCGCCATTCGACGGCCAACACCGCGGTTCCTGGTGTGTCCGCTGTGCCGTGCGTGTGATCATTGCTTGTACAGCCCTCTCGCAGTGTCCGGAGCAAGTATGGTGGGTCTGACACACCGGTGTCAATGTGTTCTTTTTTCCATTTCCAGGAGTGTAGATGTAAAGATATTTTAATGCCGGTCACATGAAGCTCCAAAGAAACTGGTATAGGCACGCGTATTCAAATACAGAGATATGTAAACAGGCAGAATACAGCGATGCTATCGACAACGCCTATACAAGACAACAAGTGTCTGGCGCAGTTGTTAGATCGGTTACTGCTGCTACAGTGGCAGGTTAGCAAGATTTAGGGATTTTCCCATACGACTATTTCACGAGTGTTCCGTCAATATCGGCAATCCGGTAAAATCTCCGACATCAATGCGGCCGGAAGAAGATCCTGCAAGAACGGGACCAACCATGACTGAAGAGAATCGCTCAACGTGACACAAGCGCAACCCTTCCGCAAACTGCTGCAGATTTCAATGCTGGGTCAGCAACAAGTGTCAGCGAGCAAACCATTCAACGAAACATCATCGACATGGGCTTTCAGAGATCAAGGCCCACTCGTATACTCTCGATGATGCACGACTCGCCTGGGCCTGTAAACACCGACATTGGACTGTTGATGCCTGGAAACATGTTGCCTGGTCCGACGAGTCTCGTTTCAAATTGTATCGAGCAGATGGACGTGTACGGGTGTGGAGGCAACCTCATAAATCCATGGACCCTGCTTGTCAGTAGGGCATTGTTCAAGCTGGTGGAGGCTCTGTAATGGTGTCGGGCGTGTGCAATTGGAGTGATGTGGGACCTCTGATACGTCTAGATACGACTCTTACAGGTGGCACGTACGTAAGCATCCTGTCTGATCACCTGCATCCATTCATGTCCATTGTGCATTGCGACGGACTTGGCAATTCCAAAAGAACAATGCGACATACTACACGTCCAGAATTGCTACAGAGTGCCTCCAGGAACATTATTCTGAGTTTACACACTTCCGCTGGCCACCAAACTCCCTAGACATGAACATTATTGAACATACTTGGGATGCCTTGCAACGTGCTGTTCAGAAGAGATCTCCATCACCTCGTACTCTTACGGATTTATGGAAAGCCCTGCAAGATTTATGGTGTCAATTCCCTCCAGCACTACTTCAGACATTAGTTGAGACCATACCACGTCTGGTTGCGGCACATCTGCGTGCTCTCGGGGGCCCTACAACGATATTAGGCAGGTGTACCAGTTTCTTTGGCTATTCAGTGTATTTTAAAGGCAACACGTGACACTTTGTAAGAAGAAAGCACAACAGACCACTAAAACAGTGACATGTTGAGAGAGAAATAGAAGGCGAATGCGAACTCCACCGACAAATTCGGAGATTGTTCAGAGATATTTTATGAGTATCCCGGTAGAAGAGACCGTGGACTCCGGGAACTCATTATACAATATTAGCACTTATTACACCCATGTATCTTTTTATCTGCATTGGACTGGAGAGTCCTATAGACCACCTGCATCAGCAACCGTAGTAGTTGAGCGCCTCAGAGAGAACCTGCAGAACGTCGTGAAGAAGTTTCGTGATCATACTATTGTAATAGGGGGAGACTTCAATCTACCAGGTATAGAATGGGATAGTCACACAATCAGAACTGGAGCCAGGGACAGAGACTCTTGTGACATTATCCTGACTGCCTTGTCCGAGAATTACTTCGAGCAGATAGTTAGAGAACCAACTCGTGAAGCTAACGTTTTAGACCTCATAGCAACAAATAGACCGGAACTTTTCGACTCCGTGAATGTAGAAGAGGGTATCAGTGATCATAAGTCAGTGGTTGCATCAATGACTACAAGTGTAATAAGAAATGCCAAGAAAGGAAGGAAAATATATTTGCTTAACAAGAGTGATAGGGCACAAATCGCAGAATATCTGAGTGACCACCATCAAACGTTCATTTCTGAGGAAGAGGATGTGGAACAAAAATGGAAAAAATTCAGAAACATCGTCCAGTACGCCTTAGATAAGTTCGTACCGACTAAGGTCCAAAGCGAGGGGAAAGATCCACCGTGGTATAACAATCATGTACGAAAGGTACTACGGAAACAAAGAAAGCTTCATCATAGGTTTAAGAGTAGTCGAATCATAGCTGATAAGGAAAAGCTGAACGAAGCGAAAAAGAGCGTAAAGAGAGCAATGAGAGAAGCATTCAACGAATTCGAACATAAAACATTGGCAAACAATCTAAACAAGAACCCTAAAAAGTTTTGGTCATATGTAAAATCGGTAAGCGGATCTAAATCCCCTATTCAGTCACTCGTTGACCACGATGGAACCGAAACAGAGGACGACCGAAGAAAGGCAGAAATACTGAATTCAGTGTTCCGAAACTGTTTCACTGCGGAAAATCGTAACACGGTCCCTGACTTCAGCCGTCGCACGGACGCCAAAATGGAAAATATTGAAATAAACGATATCGGAATTGAAAAACAACTGCTATCACTTAGTAGCGGAAAAGCATCCGGACCAGACGAGATACCCTTAAGATTCTACAGTGATTATGCTAAAGAACTTGCCCCCTTTCTATCAGCAATTTATCGTAGATCGCTGGAAGAACGTAAAGTACCTAGCGACTGGAAGAAAGCGCAGGTCGTTCCCATTTTCAAGAAGGGTCATAAATCAGATGCGAATAATTATAGGCCTATTTCGCTTACGTCAATCTGTTGTAGAATAATGGAACATGTTTTGTGTTCTCGTATTATGACGTTCTTAGATAATACAAATCTCCTTCATCATAACCAACATGGATTCCGCAAACAGAGATCATGTGAAACTCAGCTCGCCCTATTTGCCCAAGAAATTCACAGTGCCGTAGACACTGGCGAGCAGATTGATGCCGTATTCCTGGAATTCAGGAAGGCATTTGATACGGTTCCGCACTTACGTTTAGTGAAAAAAATACGAGCTTACGGAATATCGGACCAGGTTTGTGATTGGATTCAGGATTTCCTAGAAGAAAGAACACAACATGTCATTCTTAACGGTTCAAAATCTGCAGATGTAGAGGTAATTTCGGGAGTACCGCAGGGAAGCGTGATAGGACCTTTATTGTTTACAATATACATAAATGACTTAGTTGACAACATCGGTAGCTCCGTGAGGCTATTTGCAGATGACACGGTTGTCTACAAGAAAGTAGCAACATCAGAAGACTCGTACGTACTCCAGGAGGACCTGCAGAGGATTAATGCATGGTGCGACAGCTGGCAGCTTTCCCTAAACGTAGATAAATGTAATATAATGCGCATACATAGGGGCATAAATCCATTCCAGTACGATTATGCCATAGGTGGTAAATCATTGGAAGCGGTAACGACCGTAAAATACTTAGGAGTTACTATCCGGAGCGATCTGAAGTGGAATGATCACATAAAACAAATAGTGGGAAAAGCAGGCGCCAGGTTGAGATTCATAGGAAGAATTCTAAGAAAATGTGACTCATCGACGAAAGAAGTAGCTTACAAAACGCTTGTTCGTCCGATTCTTGAGTATTGCTCATCAGTATGGGACCTTTACCAGGTTGGATTAATAGAAGAGATAGACATGATCCAGCGAAAAGCAGCGCGATTCGTCATGGGGACATTTAGTAAGCGCGAGAGCGTTACGGAGATGCTGAACAAGCTCCAGTGGCGGACACTTCAAGAAAGGCGTTACGCAATACGGAGAGGTTTATTATTGAAATTACGAGAGAGCACATTCCGGGAAGAGATGGGCAACATATTACTACCGCCCACATATATCTCGCGTAATGATCACAACGAAAAGATCCGAGAAATTAGAGCAAATACGGAGACTTACAAGCAGTCGTTCTTTCCACGCACAATTCGTGAATGGAACAGGGAAGGGGGGATCAGATAGTGGTACAATAAGTACCCTCCGCCACACACCGTAAGGTGGCTCGCGGAGTATAGATGTAGATGTAGATGAACAGTGCAGATATTGACGGTATGCGCGGTGTGTTTTGTTTGGAAAAGGCTAGTTCCATTCACCCACGAACCTCCAAAATTTAGTCGGTGTAGCTCGGGTTCGACCTGTATAATAAGTAACAGAATAAAAGAAAAGCCACTGAGGAAGGCGAGCTATGCGCAGAACTAATTTGGGGAGAATACATACAGTGTTTGCATCAAACCCCATATTGTTTTCCTGCGGCTTCGGATCAATCAGGAGAAGAGCAAAGTTTACAATGATTATCGCATAGACGATCTACATCGCAGGATGAGAGCCGAACAAAACCGCCCCATATCTTTTACCGCTAGTCGTACAAGACGCACAACACCCTACCTTTCGCTCTCCGTTTGGTACTTTCTTACTTGACATCCGATTTCAGAACGGGGCGAATATTAATCACGACCTGAAGCACTTCCTTACGGAACATTGTCCACAGTATGCTTGCATGTATAGGATGGCTTTAGAAGTGAGGCGGGTGTTTCATACGTCTCGTTCACCCCTCAAACGACACATACGGAATGTTTGCGGTGCCGCCTGAATAGTCTGTTCAAATGTGTGTGAAATCTTATGGGATTTAACTGTTACGGTCATCAGTCCCTAAGCTCACACACTACTTAACCTAA
The DNA here is from genome assembly GCF_023864345.2 of Schistocerca serialis cubense. Classification (NCBI taxonomy): domain Eukaryota; kingdom Metazoa; phylum Arthropoda; class Insecta; order Orthoptera; family Acrididae; genus Schistocerca; species Schistocerca serialis. The sequence goes on along the minus strand of NC_064640.1, from coordinate 360,713,094 downwards.
ATTATCCTAAGGAGAAACACACACACCCAAATCCGAGGGAAGACTCGAACCTCCGCCGGGACCAGCCGCACAGTCCGTGACTGCAGCGCCCCAGACCGCTCGGCTAATCCCGCGCGACTGAATAGTCTGTCTGCACAGCGGAGTTACTGGCCATCAGGGAGACTATTTATTGTGACACTTTCAGCTCGTATTGACCTTCACGGTCTCCTAAAGTGTGTTGCAGAGACTAAAACATCCTACCTTTCATACATTGACTAGCAGATATGTCGTAGATGTCACGGAGGCCGTACTAGACGCGCTGACATTGGACGTTGACGTTCGCTTACTTTGGATAAAAGGGCATCGACACATTCTACATAATGAAACTGTTTACCGCCTAGCTAAGAGGAGGATTATGGAAGGACAGTTCCGCCCAACACCAATCCCAATTTCAAATCGACGTTCAAGAAAGCTGCTTATCGCAATTGTGAATGGGACGTATCTCAGCTCTACAAGGCCCGCCTCCTGGCGGCCATACAATCGAACTTTTCTTCTAGGCCATGTCTTACCTCAGTGAAGTTTAGTAAACGTCATGTGACCTCTCTTATCGCTTCTGGACACTGTGATCAGGACCCAACAGCAGCTGTGGAGCTGAACAACGTCATATTGGCGTGTATTAAGATCTCGACCGCACAGGCATTCTTGTACAAAAAACTGGTTGCGAGGGGCTACCCTCTTCCTACAAGCGTAACTGCTTAATTTCACCAGTTCGATGTACATAGGCATTATTTGCTCGCGAACTATTTAAAAGACGCCGGTATCCACGCTTGATCAGTAAGCAGTGTGGATTTTGTCCTCGTATGAAGCCGCCTAGTTCGAAAACAGAGACATGTATTTGTGTCTTTCCTTTGCTTAATGTACTTACCTTTGTAAACGGCGCCGTTTTCAAGCTTTCAAATATAAGTTGCTGTGTATGCCATTCTCCTCTCGAACCGGTCCGGTTTTGGAACCTGAGCCGAAATTTTGTGTTTGTTTAATTTATATAATGAACTTTTCTTTGTACTTCACACTCTTATCATTATAATTATTCTGTAGTGAAAACTGTACTAATGTCAACTTGGCACTGTCATAACTGCTACTGACTGCCTGGTGTTCGCCTTTTAGTGTTTATGTTTTACATTAAGAACGTATGTTTTGTACATCGAATTCTTTGTATTTTTCTACAGTGGAAATTGCAAGTATATTAATATGACACTTTTGTAACAGCTGTTGGTTGTATGGTCCTCGCTTCTCAAACCCAAAAATAAACAAATAATTAAAAAATCAGCCCTACTACGCGTTCATAAGTGCTATTCACGTTGCAGACGTTAATTATGACTTTGTGAGAACGTTATGGACTATATTAACGATAAATGAATGAAGAACTAGCGACACCGTTTACCTTAATAACCGGGAATAGCTCTTTCCTTAGTACTTCAGCAATTTCGAGCAATTTAAATTCACAAGTGAACCCTGACTGCCGACTTATATAGCGCAGCAACGTCTTCTGCATGGAGAAGCGGAAGGCTGTAGGGTGAGGCGCGTCGAAATGTAGCATGAAACGGGCGCGGCTGATCCGATTATTTTGTCCGCAGCGTAAACATCCCCCACCACTGCCACTCAACCACAATACATCGTTGCCCGCGCCGACGTCTCGCTACAGTCAGCGGGCTCCCCAGACATGCTGCCCAGCACGGACGTAGCAGTCCTCATTTAAGCCATAAACGTTATCAAGTTAAGCTGTGAAACGACAAATTTGCTGAAACGTTATCTGCCTTTTCATTGAAGCTGAAGATGTATTCTCAGGTTTGTAATCTCATATACGAGAAGTTTGTTACAGACGGCCAACAGGCTACGGTACATTACAGTTTCCTGTGATTGTTTGCGCTATCCTCTACTTAACCTATTTTTGGCACAGAGAGGGGTAAAATATGCTGCTGTAAAACTTTTCGATAAATTACCAGATGAAATAAAATGTGTGACGGACAACAATAATAGTTTCAAAAATAAATTGAAATCATATCTCCTTGACAACTCCTTCTATACGATAGATGAATTCGTGAATAGGAATAAATAAATCTATAGGTATAATATATGCAATTTGTGCCATTTAAGGGACTGGGGTAGGTAATAAAAGAAAAAGCTCTTGATTCATGTGTGCATTTCTTATGCACTTGACACGTTCCACATCGTAACGGTTTTCGTCAGATCAATCAGTGGAACACGTAACTAACTATCTGAACCACCAATGTACTGTATAACTAGAATTATTTTAGAAAAATTATTGCAGAAAAAATCGTTACCCTGAGGCGAGAAAGATACGCTAATGTGTGTGAAAAATGGAACTCCTAAAAGGAATGGCCTAAATGAACGCACTAAGTGAAGCGGCACCATCTTAAGACACTTAACTCACATTCTGGAGGAGAACTGGTTAAGTCGGCGTTCAGCAGCCCACATTTAGGTTTCGCATGGTTTTCTTAAACCGCTTAAGATAAATGCTGGAATGGTTACTTTCGATGGGATACGGATGATTTCTTTTCCCATTTTACCCATGCGCCATTTGTCATGATGGAGTCCTCGATAGAACGTTACACTGTAAATCCATTATGTGTTATAGCTAACTTCGAACAAATAGCTATAACTAGCGGCAAAAGAGAAATAGTGCACCACAAAAATAAGGATAAACATTGTGAACAGTATGAAAAAATGGTTCAAATGGCTCTGAGCACTATGGGACTTAACAGCTGTGGTCATCAGTCCCCTAGAACTTAGAAGTAATTAAACCTAACTAATCTAATGACATCACACACATCCATGCCCGAGGCAGGATTCGAACCTGCGACCGCAGCGGTCACACGGTTCCAGACTGAAGCGCCTAGAAACGCACGGCCACACCGGCCGGCGAACAGTATGAAAGAAAAACTTTGGAATATAAGGAAGCGCATATGTTTCGGAAATGACGTGGTAGTGCGACCTCCAGAAGAGATGAGAGGAGCCGGCCGGAGTGGCCGAGCGGTTCTAGGCGCTACGGTCTAGAACCGCGCGACCGCTACTGTCGCAGGTTCGAATCCTGCCTCGGGCATGGATGTGTGTGATGTCCTTAGGTTAGTTTGGTTTAAGTAGTTCTAAGCTCTAGGGGACTGGTGACCTCAGAAGTTAAGTCCCATAGTGCTCAGAGCCATTTGAACCATTTGAACCAGATGAGAGGAAACGCAGATGCCAACAAACCATCCCACTGAAGATGCCATAGAGTAAAAAAAGGCGAAACGCGCATGGGAGAAAAAATTACAATTGGAATTTGCAATTGCGGTTTTATTTACAAAACAAATACGTGTGTGCTTGCTGCGGAGGATGGCCACGAAAACAAACTTGTTAATTTTTAACCAGCTTTTCCTCGGCGTCCGCTGTTGGCGACCGCATATGTGAGTCAATTTTATCATGGCACCTAATTGTGTTGACGTAGCGTATTTAGTTATATTTAAATAACAGTTCTGAATAGAAATTTTGACCATTTTAAAAAAAATTGTTCAAATGGCTCTGAGCACTATGGGACTCAACATCTGAGGTCATCAGTCCCCTAGAACTTAGAACTACTTAAACCTAACTAACCTAAGGACATCACACACATCCATGCCCGAAACAGGATTCGAACCTGCGACCGTAGCAATTACTCGGTTCCGGACTGAAGTGCCTAGAACCGCACGGCCACCGCGGCCGGCCCATTATAAAATTCATACGACTGTCAACTTTATAAAAATTTAAAAATCGCTATTTGCGACTACGGTATATACACCCGAAAGAACAGCGTCACTTATGAGGTGCCTGCGTGTGGCTTGCTACAGACCAAGTACCGCCTCCATACACGCGGCAGTCAGATGAGGTCGCTCTGTAACGTTCTGCTGTTAGCCAATGCAGTTAATTGTCTTGTAACGTTCCACCTTTATTTTACATGTGGGTTTCGTTATTTTTATTATTTTATTATCACGCTGTTTTAAAGTGCCCTACATTAATATTTGTTTTTGGCAGTCCAGTACAGCGTAAGTCATCGACTACTTTAAAGTAAAAAAGGAAAAATCTCACCTGTTGTGATTTTAGTGGCTGTAGCATAGGGCCAACACAGCTGGCGGCGTCCTGTGCAATAAATGAGACTAAACAATAACCACAAACATGGCACAGCATGAAAATACTATGTTTTACACAGATTTTCAGTCTAATAACTAAAGTGGTCATTTATACAACATTTTAAAGGTTGAATACTGCTGATATAATTTAATTAATTTTAAAAAACTGTGTAACACATACTATTTTCATGTTGTGCAATGTTAATAATTGTTTCTAAGACACAGTATGCCAGTTACTCAAGACAGACATTGGTTATCTATGATGGCGCCCTTTAAGCTGTTGCATATTGTCTTCCAAAATAAATAATTATTCGAAAGTCCAAAGAAAAGTTTTTGTATGTGACGCAGTATGCTTTTACAAATTTAAGTTTAATACTATCAATAACTCAGAATCAGATATTGCGTTCAAACTCTACCAGCACTACTTAATTACATAGAAGTATTAAGCATCAGACGGTGTTATTCTGACGAATTATGCTCAGTAAAGTGTTGAAAATATGATCAATATATTTGGCGAATCGAATAGCAAAAGGATTTGCACTACAATCAGAATCGGTCTACACACCTAGTGACCACTTTACTTCAGACTATTACACGAAATTTCTAATATATCAGGTATTTTTAAGTTCGTTCGTTCTTAAATTAACCTTAGTTTATCTAGCTCAGGCCTGGCCAACATTTGTGCTCCCAAAGAGTGCTCGCACTCCGAGTCTGCTGAAAGCTCGTTTCCCGCACTGCCGGCCGGAGTGGTCGAGCGGTTCTGGGCGCTACATTCTGGAACCACGCGACCGCTACGGTCGCAGGTTCGAATCCTGCCTCGGCCATGGATGTGTGTGATGTCCTTAGGTTAGTTATGTTTAAGTAGTTCTAAGTTCTAGGGGACTGATGACCTCAGAAGTTAAGTCCCATAGTGCTCAGAGCCATTTGAACCATTTTCCCGCACCACTCGCTGTTGCGAGGAGCTGTGGCTGGGGCGGCTATACACTGAACGCTACATATGCGGGAAACTGTAGGAAGACGTCTTTGCAACACAGTGCACCTACTTCTGAGAGGCAAATACTGCAGCGTGCTTTTATAAGCAGGAGTTTATCAAGTGTCTATTTTCAACTTTTTATGTTTCTGCCAAAGCAATAGCTTTCATTAGTTATTATGCAGATGTAATCTATTAACTTGTACATCTACATGGATAACCTGCAAATCACATTTAAGTGCCTGGCAGAAGGTTCAGTCTCGTACAGCGTGGAAAAAACTAACACCTATATCTTTCTGTGTAAGCTCTGATTTCCCTTATTTTATTATGATTATGGTTTCTCTCTATGTAGGTCGGCGTCAACAAAATATTTTCGCAATCGGAGGAGAAAGTTTGTGATTGAAATTTTGTGAGAAGATTGAGCCGCAACGAAAAATGCCTTTGTTTTAATTATGCCCACCCAAAATTCTGTATCATTTCAGTGACACTCTCTCCCCTATTTCGCGACAATACAAAAGGTGCTGCCTTCTTTGAACTTTCTCGAGGTACTGCGTCAGTCCGCAGCATGGTTTGAGGCGCCATGTCACGGATTGCGCGGCTCCTCCCGCCGGTGGTTCAAGTCCTCCCTCGGGCATGGGTGTGTGTCCGTTATTCTTAGCATAAGGTAGTTTAACTTGCGTGTAAGTCTAGGGACCGATGAGCTCAGCAGTTTGGTCCCTTAGGAATCCACACACATTTGAACATTTTTTGACCCCGTCAGTCCTATCTGGTAAGGATCCCACACCGTGCACCAGTATTAGAAAAGAGGACGGACAAGCGTAGTGTATGCAATTTCTTTAGTAGATCTGTTACATTTTCTAAGTGTTCTGCCAATAGAATGCAGTCTTTGGTTATCCTTCCCCACAACATTTTCTATGAGTTCCCGCCAATTTAAGTTGTTCGTAATTGTAATTCCTAGGTATTTAGTTGATTTTACGGCCTGTATATTTGACTGATTTATCGTATAATCTACGTTTAACGGCTTCCTTTTAGCACTCATGTGGATGATCTCACTTTTTTCGTTACTTAGGGTCACTTGCCAATGTTTGCACCATAAAGATATCTTTTCTAAATATTTTTGCAATTTGTTTTGATCTTTTGATGACTTTACTAGTCGATAAACGACAGCATCATCTACAACCAATCTAGGACGGCAGCTCAAATTGTCTCCTAAATCGTTTATATACACTCCTGGAAATGGAAAAAAGAACACATTGACACCGGTGTGTCAGACCCACCATACTTGCTCCGGACACTGCGAGAGGGCTGTACAAGCAATGATCACACGCACGGCACAGCGGACACACCAGGAACCGCGGTGTTGGCCGTCGAATGGCGCTAGCTGCGCAGCATTTGTGCACCGCCGCCGTCAGTGTTAGCCAGTTTGCCGTGGCATACGGAGCTCCATCGCAGTCTTTAACACTGGTAGCATGCCGCGACAGCGTGGACGTGAACCGTATGTGCAGTTGACGGACTTTGAGCGAGGGCGTATAGTGGGCATGCGGGAGGCCGGGTGGACGTACCGCCGAATTGCTCAACACGTGGGGCGTGAGGTCTCCACAGTACATCGATGTTGTCGCCAGTGGTCGGCGGAAGGTGCACGTGCCCGTCGACCTGGGACCGGACCGCAGCGACGCACGGATGCACGCCAAGACCGTAGGATCCTACGCAGTGCCGTAGGGGACCGCACCGCCACTTCCCAGCAAATTAGGGACACTGTTGCTCCTGGGGTATCGGCGAGGACCATTCGCAACCGTCTCCATGAAGCTGGGCTACGGTCCCGCACACCGTTAGGCCGTCTTCCGCTCACGCCCCAACATCGTGCAGCCCGCCTCCAGTGGTGTCGCGACAGGCGTGAATGGAGGGACGAATGGAGACGTGTCGTCTTCAGCGATGAGAGTCGCTTCTACCTTGGTGCCAATGATGGTCGTATGCGTGTTTGGCGCCGTGCAGGTGAGCGCCACAATCAGGACTGCATACGACCGAGGCACACAGGGCCAACACCCGGCATCATGGTGTGGGGAGCGACCTCCTACACTGGCCGTACACCACTGGTGATCGTCGAGGGGACACTGAATAGTGCACGGTACATCCAAACCGTCATCGAACCCATCGTTCTACCATTCCTAGACCGGCAAGGGAACTTGCTGTTCCAACAGGACAATGCACGTCCGCATGTATCCCGTGCCACCCAACGTGCTCTAGAAGGTGTAAGTCAACTACCCTGGCCAGCAAGATCTCCGGATCTGTCCCCCATTGAGCATGTTTGGGACTGGATGAAGCGTCGTCTCACGCGGTCTGCACGTCCAGCACGAACGCTGGTCCAACTGAGGCGCCAGGTGGAAATGGCATGGCAAGCCGTTCCACAGGACTACATCCAGCATCTCTACGATCGTCTCCATGGGAGAATAGCAGCCTGCATTGCTGCGAAAGGTGGATATACACTGTACTAGTGCCGACATGGTGCATGCTCTGTTGCCTGTGCCTATGTGCCTGTGGTTCTGTCAGTGTGATCATGTGATGTATCTGACCCCAGGAATGTGTCAATAAAATTTCCCCTTCCTGGGACAATGAATTACGATGTTCTTATTTCAATTTCCAGGAGTGTAGATAAGGAACAACAAAGGGCCTATAATACTCTCTTGGGGAACGCCAGGAATCACTTCTGTTTTACTCGATAACTTTCCGTCAAGTACTACTAACTGTGGCCTCTCTGACGGGAAATGACGAATCCAGTCTCATAACTGAGACGATATTCCATAAGCACGCAATTTCACTACAAGCCGCTTGTGGGGTACAGTGTCAAAAGCGTTCTGAAAATCTAAAAATACGGAATCAATTTGAAGTCCCTTGTCAATAGTACTGAACATTTCGTGTGAGTTGGTGGGACTTTATCAATTTCACAATTGACGAAAAAACGTTTGCGAACATGTTGAACCAAACACTGAGGTAACTTTAGCTGCTTGTCTGCACAGTTGAGGGTATTTCTCGTGGAGTAACATTTTATAAAAGTCTCGTAAATTTCTGGAATGGACGAACATATCGTCGAAATGAGTGCCCCACTCTGCATCCGTCACCACATGTCTGAAGTAATGAGATACATTAGCAGCGAAAAGCGAAAACGATTGACAAATTAATCGAAGTCCATTTTCAGTCGTGCAAAGTCTTGCAGGTTCTTTGAGAACTCGTGATGAAATGTTTCAATTTCTGAAAAGTATTCAGAAATGTGTGGTCCAAAAATGACTGCCTTGAGTTATGGGAAATGTTTCATGTCATGAACTTGAAGCTGATTTTTCCACAGGATTAATTTTCGTGTGATAGCATCAGTATTGTCCGCCGCATCAGTTACCAGTCAAATCTCCCCTTCCATTAAAACACTTAAAGAATTAAAATAATTTGTGATGTCAACAATAAAAGATATTGTCACGACTCAACCTACACTTAACTCAGATTAATCCCTAATGGCCCCCTTCAGTACAACCACTATTCACCGCCGTTCGTCAGAAAACATGTGGATCGTATCGTCTTTGTCGAAGGTAGTGACTTTAAAATAAGCTCATAATAGTGCGATGGCATATTAAGCCCTTTTGATTGGCCTTTAAACGATATGGAAAGTAAGGCATTCCCATTAGGCATTTTTCGAGTAGCTTCTCCACTTTTCCTTTTTTGGACAACTGCGTAGATGCCATAGTACGCCTAACGCAGAATGTAAATCAAATTTAACGCAGGTTTACTGTCAGCAAATTGCTTGGGGTCTCACAAGTTCACCGCCTAGCTGTAGCGACGTCCGGCAGCAGCATTCATTTGTCCTCTTCCTCCTCACCCCTCAGCCCCACTCGCCTCAACGCTCCGAGCCCTAGGCAGGAGCGCGACTTGAGCCCTTACGCTAGCGGAGAGCTGTCCGTCAAGACCTGTATCTGGCTTCTGTTTTTACTCCAGTCATTTACTGGCATCAGACGACGAACTGTCTGAAGTAACAAAAGATCGTACCCAGGTCTACTTCTACTAAGGTAAACAGCTTTTCAGCACACCACATCATCGTAAGTGCAGCCACAACATTGTATGCGTTGTATCAACAATATGGCGGTGGGTCACATCCTGTTTGATTTAACGGGGAAAATACTGCCTTCAGTCCTCAGCAACGAACATGAAATAAAAACATACCAAACACAGCAACAAAAGATACTCGGTAGAGCACAGGAGGTAACAGAACGCTCGCTGAAGTATCAGTTCTGGAGTATTCGCAGACGTGTAATGCAGTCCGTCGATTTTTTGAATTTTTTAAAACAAACAAAACACAAAACATATGGCGTTGTGCATTACAGCTGTCAGCTTCAACTTTAAGAAATTCTCATATTTCTAGTTTTAGTATCTTCTATCCAGATGCACAGTATAGGAACCACATTTTATATATTCACTTCGTCTCCAGCAAAAATAAAATGTTTCTCTCTGGTCTCAGCTTGCATTTCATTGATTCACTCGAACAGAATCTAAACGTTTCTATGTATTACGCAACGGGTCATTACTTAAGGTAACAGCAATGTTTTAGTTCTGCTCAATATAGTAATCACATAAGATCAACCGCGGGCTTTCTTCCGCTCACTTGTTTCATGCATTAACTTGAATCCGAGCAAATAGCTTTGGGAAAAGCTTTGATAGGCTGAATCCTAATTATATATAAAACTGTGTCGACAGTTATTTCATTTACACTTTGCGCGAATCTTATATGTATATGCTATTTTGATGACGCCCCCCTTTCTAAATTTACATACACATCTCCATCTACATACGGACTCTGCGAGCCATCGTATGATGTGTGGTTCAGAGTACGTTGCACCGCTACTAGTCATTTCCTTCCTGTTGAAGTCGCAAACAGACGGAGCGAAGAACGACCGTCTATACGCCTCCGTAAAAGCGCTAATTACTCTTTTCTTATGGTTCAAATGGCTCCGAGCACTATGCGCCTTAACTTCCGAGGTCATCAGTCGCCTAGAACTTAGAACTAATTAAACCTAACTAACCTAAGGACATCACACACATCCATGCCCGAGGCAGAATTCGAACCGGCAACCGTAGCGGTCGCTCGGCTCCAGACTGTAGCGCCTAGGACCGCACGGCCACTCCGGCCGGCCTTTTCTTATGTTTGTGGTCCTTACACGAAAAGTAGGTTGATGGCAGTAGGATCGTTCTCCAGTCAGATTCAAACGCCAGGTCTCTAAATTTTCTCTACAGCCTTCCTCGAAAACAGCGCCATTTTCCTTCCAGGGAATCTCATTTAAATTCCCAAAGCATATTCGTAATACTTGCGTGTTGATCGAACCGATCGGTAACAAGTATAGCAGTCTGTCTCTGAATTGCTTCGACCTAGTGAGGATCCTAAACACTCGAGCAGTACTCAAGAATGGGTCGCAAAAATGGCTCTGAGCACTATGCGACTTAACTTCTGAGGTCATCAGTCGCCTAGAACTTAGAACTTATTAAACCTAACTAACCTAAGGACATCACACACATCCATGCCTGCGGCAGGATTCGAACCTGCGACCGTAGCGGTCGCTCGGTTCCAGACTGTAGCGCCTAGAACCGCACGGCCACTCCGGCCGGCAATGGGTCTCACTAGTGTTCTATATGCGATCTCCTTTACAGATGAACCACACTTTCTTAAGACGCTCTCAATAAACTGAAGTCGACAATTCGCCTTCGCTACTATAATCCCTACGTGGACCTCTAAATTCATATTGCTTTGCAGCGAGGCGCCTAGATATTTCAAATGGTTCAAATGGCTCTAAGCACTATGAGACTTAACATCTGAGATCATCAGTCCCCTAGACTTAGAACTACCTAAACCTAACTAACCTAAGGACATCACACACATCCATGCCCGAGGCAGGATTCGAACCTGCGACCGCAGCAGCAGCGCGGTTCCGGGCTGAAGCGCCTAGAACCGCTCGGGCACTACGGCCGGCGCCTAGATATTTAATCGACCTGACTGTGTCAAGTAGCTCACTACTAATATGCAGGATTCGAACCTGCGACCGCAGCAGCAGCGCGGTTCCGGGCTGAAGCGCCTAGAACCGCTCGGGCACTACGGCCGGCGCCTAGATATTTAATCGACCTGACTGTGTCAAGTAGCTCACTACTAATGTAGTATTCGAACATTACGGGATTGTCTTTCCTACTCATCTGCATGAATTTACATCGTTCTGCATTTAGACGTAGTAGCCGCTCATCACACCAACTAGAAATTTTGTCTGTCATCAGGTATCCTCCTACAGTCAGTCAACGGCACATTCTCGTAAATCGCAGCATCATCAGCATACTGCCGTGGAATTTGCAAAATAAGTTGCATCCTTTTGAGAGAAATGTATGTACATATTTGTAATATTTTGGCTCAGTTATTTCGTCCAAACCAAGTCATTTCATTTATTATATTTAATTAACAAAGTTACATGTTACCATCCAGCCATATTGTGTACACTTCTTGCCACCAGCTTTATCATGTAAATGCTCTGAGAAGGCACGAAAAATTAAGGTTCCATGGTGCATTACATGTTAAGACCTCTCACCATATGAGGGTACCTCCAGCTGTCTCTAAAATGATCTTTGTTGGTCCAGGTGTTACAGTGTGGGGAGACATAATGCTGCATGGGCGTACTGACCTCAGAACTTTCGAACGCTCTACACTCACCGGTCAACGTCATTGTGGCACAATACTCCTTCCCCACGTGCGTCTTTTCAGGGATTCATTCGGCCCTGACTTCATTTTTGTGGATGACAGTGCGCGACCTCATCGAGCAGCGCAGGTGGACGAACTCTAGGAACGAGAAGATACTCGCCAACTGGACCGGCCGGCCCGTTCCACATACTTAAATCCCATCGAGCACGTGTGGTATGCGTTGGGGAAACGTATTGTAGCGCGTCCACATGCACCAAGTACCATTCAGCAGTCATCAACCGCGCTGGTGGAGGAATGGAACACAGTACCACAATAACATGGGAGAATGCTGCAAAGTATGGACTGCCGACCGAGGTGACCACACACCCTATTAAGAGGCGTGTCCTGTCCTTTGAAATTTCGAGGTCACTTCAGTGTAATTATTGTCTTTGAATAAAAGATTCATTTCTGCTGGTCACATTACGTATTTCTTTCACTTATCTTCTGTGCCACACTGCAGCAATTCATTCTTTGTGTACTCCAAGTTCCAACGAGCTAGTTTATTGGACAGTGAAATATCACACCGAAGTTACTGTCATCCTTATGTTTTGCGCGCTTGTGCAAATAGTGCTGTCAGTCAATCATTCGCATATTGATGTAATGTTGCAGAACGTTAAAAAAAATTGCCGACGGAAGTTATGTCCATACTAAAAACTTAAAATATTACGTGGTTACAAGAAATGAAAAAATCGTGGTAAAAATCTGATCCATGGGTTGTGTAATTTTCTCTTGTGTGTCTTCAACTATATATGTCAAATTAAAACATTTCATAATATTAATATTAGAAATGACTCTAGAACGGTACACCGTCTTTAGTTACCCGTATTGCTTGGATTAAAGCCATTTAAAAGGACGATTTAGACTTCGGGTTAGCATTTGGTACACGCCTGACCCGTGTCCATTTACATCGCGTAACAGGTCCATGATGGATGTCTCATGTTGGCAGAACAGGTCGCCCGTGAGGAACCATGTGGACTAACGCGTTTCCTGAGCTACTTCATCTCCGTCCCGAGTTCACTTTGCCTTTGTTGGCAACTAGGAATAAAGCTAAGGCTAATAAATATATAATTTGCTAATGTTGTCTCATTAACGCTTAAGGCACCTGATGGGCCCACTCCACCACTCTCCACGCTTTGCCATCCTTCAACTGCAAGGATCACAGCCCACCGAACCTTATAGTATTATACACTAAAGGCGTGGTTTTGGGTTCGAGCCTTGATCTGACACAGTTTTAATCTGTTAGGTTACTTCAAAACAGCGTACACTACGCTGCAGAGAATCATTTTAAATAAATACGAATATCTCAGAATTAAATTACAATGATACTTCGTACGGCAAAAAAAAAAAAAAAAAAAAAAGAAACTGTCAGTGTAACACGGCAGGTTTTCACGCCAGAGGTCCTCGCATTGTTAAAACAAATGCGTTAGAAATTCTCTAAAGTTTTCGAAAATGAAAAATCCAGAAAGTATGGCACCAGGGAATCGAAATTCTGAGCATAGGCAGAACACTTTAACAGCAATTGGTTATTAAAACTGTTGAAGGATAGCGTAAATGCTACGCTCACTCTTGTGTGATAGGATGGTCGGCGTTACGCCAAATTCAGACCGCCAAGAGTCGTAAGAGGGAAACATAAAACAAGGGCTAGTACGTATCCTCCGCGTGTAAGGGTGTGATATTTTGCTGAGAGGGGGAGAGTTATCAGCGTGCTGTAAATACGTATGTCACGCCGTGACATTTCGGCTCGTGTGGTGTATGCTCCTACAACACTGAAGCAGATGGGAACAGAAAAAGGGCTGTGTGCAGGAATGGCTGCGTATTGCACAGACAGATGTGAGCACAACACGCGATGTCCACCGTCTGCTCCACATGGCACCAATAGAGCGCACAGTTTCGTGGACACTGTTGGCCTTGCCGGCCACCTCTCTGCGCCGACTGTTCAACGGCTTTTGCTACGGGATGATCTACTGGCAGCCACGTAATGGCACCGCCAATATTTTCCACAAACCAGAAACGCTTCAGAATGCAGTGGTCACGTAAATACTGTTACTGGCTTTTAGAGTGGTAGAATCTAACGTTTTCGGACAAGTCTCCCTCCGGTTTGTCTCTAGAGCGGGATAAAATCACTTGGGGAACTATTTCTCAAAGGAAATGAGCACGTAGAGACTGTCAGTATAACAGATAATGTACACTGATGAGCCAAAAAGTTATGACCACCTGCTTAATAGCTTGTTTGTCCGTCTTTGAAATGAAATATATCACTGATTCTGCGTATCATGAATCCGACAGTTTGTTGGTAGGTTTGAGGACGTATGTGACATTAGCTGTCTACGCACAGATCATGTAATTCGAGTAAATAACGCCCCGCTGATTTGCGGCGATTGAGTCCGATAGCGACACAGATGTGTTCCATAGGAATTACATCAGGTGAGTTAGGTCGCCGAGAAATCATCGTGAGTTCACTATAATGCTCCTCAAACCACTATAGCACGGTTCTGGCTCCGAGTCACGGACAATTATACTGTTGAAAGATGAGATCGCCTTCGGGGAAAACACCGAGCACGAAGGGATGCAGGTTGTTCGCAGCTGTAAGCGTGTCTTCGATTACTACCACAAGCCCCACGCAAGCGCAGGAGAATGTCTCCCATAGCATAATACTGTTCCCAACAGCCTGCGCAGCCTGCGACCGTAGCGCGCTGCCCGTTTCGAGCCGCTTTTCACCTGGATAATGACGTTTGTGGAGACGAAAATCGACCTATTGTAGGAAAAATGTGATTCACGCGAGCAGCCGATAGGTTTCCATTGATCGACGGTCGAATCCTGATGTTCCCGTGTCCATTGCAATCGTAACTGACGATGTCGCTGGGTCAACATGTGAACACGTAGTGGTGGTCTCCTGCGGAGCTCAATTTTCAACACTGTACAACGTACGGTGTGCTCCGAAAGATTTGTGGGTGCCCCGGCATTGTGCTCTTTCGGCAGACTTGCCAATGATCACCATCTATTCTACTGTACAGAGCAGACAATCCTTCGAACCCCACTATCTGTGAAGCGTTGTGGACGTCCAACCATTTAGCGCTTAGTGGTAGTTTCACTGTCCTTAAACCTCTTTCCGTAGATCCTCACGACAGTAGCACGTGAACGTTCGACCAGCTTCGCCGTTTTCGAGATACTCGTTCAGAGCCTCTGAGTTTTTAAAGTCGCTTATCTCAATGGATTTTCCCATTTGCAGCCTATATCTTCGCTAGGTTGATCTCCCGTCTGTGTCTGCTCCGAGTACGTACTTTCGTTACCGTGTCACGTGTCAGCAACGCCACCAGGCGGCATCCAACGTCGTGGGGGACATTACTCATAATGTTTTGGCTTGTCAGTGTATGTTAAACGGCTGTCACATTTGATAAGCCAACCAACGAAGTGTTACTGTAGGTTAGCGTTGCCTACTGAAATAGTAATCCATAATATTCATAACAGTGAACTGTATTAACGTATTTTGCAGTTGACATCAGGTAACACTGTACAAACTTATCATATACAAATATTTTGTTTGCCGGCCCCGGTGGCCGAGCGGTACGAGCCGCTTCAGTCCGGAACCGCGAGACTGCTACGGTCGCAGGTTCAAATCCTGCCTCGGGCATGGATGTGTGTGATGTCCTTAGATTAGTTAGGTTTAAGTAGTTCTAAGGGACTGATGACCTCAAATGTTAAGTCCCATACTGCTCAGAGCCATTTGAACAATTTTTTGAATTATTTAGCTTACATGCTTCAAAACTGTCAGTACCAAATGGTTCAAATGGCTCTGAGCACTATGGGACTTAACATCTGAGGTCATCAGTCCCTTATAACTTAGAACTACTTAAACCTAACTGACCTAAGGACATCACACACATCCATGCCCGAGGCAGGATTCGAACCTGCGACCGTAGCAGTCGCGCGGTTCCGGACTGAAGCGCCTAGAACCGCTCGGCCACCGCGGCCGGCTGTCAGTACCAACACTTTCTATTTTTTGTCTTAGTTTCAGCGACTCAGGATGATTTTTTAATGCTTTTACCTTTGGACCTTGAAAGCCTGTTCTGACGGTGTTTGTTTGTTTGCATGTTACATTTACTTATTCATTTATTTCAACTCACAGTAAGGGACAGTGGCATTTCTTAATTGCTTATCACGTTTATCAGTGTTACAAATGTTGCCCAACTTGACGACCACCTGCAGCCATGTTAGCCTGGAACCGCAGTGGATGGAATATTCAGCTGTCGTGGTACACCTTGTGCGTTATTGGAAGATCGCACATCGCTTCCAGCATTCTCAGCCATGACAGCAGTAACGTCCTTAGCAATTTGTAGCACAATTTGCCGTCGGCCACTCTCAGGAGTAATTCCCAAATCCTCAGTTAATTCGAGCTTCTGAAGCATGTTCTTCAACCCCAGGGGAAAGAGGACCTCTCCTTATTCCTTACATGCGCCAATACATTGCTGTTGTTTTGATAAAAGAACTTCACCAGTAAAGCCTTGCTGATGACAGTTCTGTCACAGAAAATTGCAACTATGCTGATTTACATACCGGCCGATGGTGTGAACGTGTACAAAATTTACTCTAACACCCGAGCATTTCTTCTGGGCGCTTCACGTTTTCGACTTCTTTTTTTTTTGTTGGCAGTGTATTTACGACCTGTGGGGCACCAGCTCCTCGAAATATATCGCTTTAGTATATTTACTGCTTTTCTGTTAAATTCTTCATGGTGTAACATCTGTCTTGTCTAGATATGAAGCAGTGCATATTATTTGTATCGATGAATACGTTCACCGCAGGTGGTCCCAAAAGTAAAAGTCCCGGTATAAAATGAACAAAAGTTTATCTCAGTTAAGTAAATACTATTGGAGACAAGTCTTGAAAAGTCATGAACAAAATAAGCTCTTCAGGTTGATCACCACCCAACCCTTCGGCTTGGTGATGGAGAAAAAGTTCTTAGTTAAATCTTCTTAGCAACCGTAGCTTAAAGCAAGTCCAGAATAAACTCTTATGATTTGAACACAAAACAGTCCATCTACCTGGCCTTGAGGGGAATAAAAAGTTTTTAACTTACGTTTTTGGCCAAACCAAGTCCTATCAGAAGTTATTGACACACTTAGTATAGAGACAAAGTCCGACAAAAATTCTACATCTACATCTACATGGTTACTCTGCAATTCACACTTAAATGCCTGGCAGAGGGTTCATCGAACCATTTTCATACTACTTCTCTACCATTCCACTCTCGAATGTCGCGTGGGAAGAAGGAACAGCCGGCCGGAGTGGCCGTGCGGTTCTGGGCGCTACAGTCTGGAGCCGAGCGACCGCTACGGTCGCAGGTCCGAATCCTGCCTCGGGCATGGATGTGTGTGATGTCCTTAGGTTAGTTAGGTTTAATTAGTTCTAAGTTCCTGGCGACTGATGACCTCAGAAGTTAAGTCGCATAGTGCTCAGAGCCATTGGAACCATTTGAAGAAGGAACACTTAAATCTTTGCGTTCGAGCTCTGATTTCTCTTATTTTATGATGATGATCATTTCCCCCTACATAGGTGGGTGTCAACAAAATATTTAGGCGTTCAGAACAGAAAGTTGGCGATTGAAATTTCCTAAATAGATCTTGCCCCAAAGAAAATCGCCTTTGTTTCAGTGACTGCCACCCCAGCTCGCGTATCACATCGGTGACACTCTCACTACTATTGCGCGGTAAGACAAAACGAGCTGCCCTCCTTTGCACTTTTTCGTTGTCCTCCGTCAATTCTGCCTGGTAAGGATCCCATACAGCGCAGCAATATTCCAGCAGAGGACGGACAAGTGTAATGTAGGCTGTCTCTTTAGTGGGTTTGTCGCATCTTCTAAGTGTTCTGCCAACAAATCGCAGTCTTTGTTTCGCCTTCCACACAATATTGTCAATGTGGTCTTTCCAATTTAAGTTGCTCGTAATTGTAGTTCCTAGGTATTTAGTCGAATTGGCAGCCCTTAGATTTGTGTGATTTATCGTATATCCTAAATTTATCGGATTTCTTTTAGTTGGGTTGGGTTGGGTTGTTTGGGGAAGGAGACCAGACAGCGAGGTCATCGGTCTCATCGGATTAGGGAAGGAAGTCGGCCGTGCCCTTTGAAAGGAACCATCCCGGCATTTGCCTGGAGCGATTTAGGGAAATCACGGAAAACCTAAAGCAGGATGGCCGGACGCGGGATTGAACCGTCGTCCTCCCGATGCGAGTCCAGTGTCTAACCACTGCGCCACCTCGCTCGGTTTTTCTTTTAGTACCCATGTGGATGACCTCGCACTTTTCTTTGTTTAGTGCCAATTGCCACTTTTCGCACCATACAGAAGTTCTCTCTAGATCATTTTGTAATTGGAATTGGTCGTCTGATGATTTTACTAGACGATAAATTCCAGCGTCATCTGCAAAGAATCTAAGGGGGCTGCTCAGATTATCACCTAGATCATTTATATAAATCAGGAACAGAAGAGGGCCTATGACACTACCTTTCGGAACACCAGATATCACTTCTGTTCTACTCGATGATTTACCGTCTATCACTACGAACTGCGATCTCTCTGAGAAGAAATCACGAATCCAGTCACACAACTGAGACGATACTCCATATGCACCTAATTTGATTAATAGTCGCTTGTGAGGAACGGTATCAAAAGCCTTCTGGAAATCTAGGAATATGGAATCTATCTGAGATCCCTTGCCGACAGCCCTCATTACTTCATGGAAATAATGAGCTAGCTGTATTGCACAAGAACGATATTTTCTGAATCCGTGTTGGTTATGTATCAATAAGTGATTTTCTTCAAGGTGATTCATAATGTTCGAGTACAGTGTAGAAAACAAAGTCAAATAGAGAACAGTTAGACTCCAAGTACTCCAGGAGGCCGAATTAGAGGCAGTCACAGAAATGCTACAAATCCTTTGGTCAGTTTTCCTGCTGGTGCTGCGTCTTCTTCGGGGAAGCCAACTCTGCAGGCTCCTGGACAATGAGGCTAGCAGGGACGACGAAGAGAGCGTAGCGATAGAATCGGAGTGAGCTCCTGGTCGAAGAAATGCGTAAGCAATCGGCGCCTGGCCAGCAAGGCCACTCGGAGTGCACTGGCTGCCCGTGGTCCGTGCAGTGCCCTAAGTACAGCCCTCGGCACCAGGATAGTTCGGTCCTACGTCTTGTCATGTCACAGGAAAAAGAGGTCTCTGGCGTCAGCGACTCCTGCTGGAGCTTTGGTCGCCGTCTGGGGGTCGAGTGTGTCGTGGCAACCGTCAAATATCTTCTAGAAGGTGGCAGGCTGCCTGCATAACTCGGATGTAGTGTGGGTTGCAGGCAGACTAGGCGTAAGTCACATGATACTGGTGGAGGTGGTGGTGGTAATATGATAGGGCGCTCAATAGCGAGGTCATCAGCGCCCGTACTCAACTAAGGGAATACACGTGTGGTTATGAGTTGTGAGAAGCAAAATGTAAATTAGATAATGTAATCCTGGGACTCTCTCACTCATATTGTCACACAAAACAGGAAAAGAGATATACCTCAAGACAGTATGTGAGTAAAATACATAATCACACAACATCTAAAATAGTGGAGCAAGTAATGGAGTCTGCACGAACATTAGAAAAATAAAAGATGAAGCAATCACTCTATAAACACATTAAAACCTTCTTCCTAAAACACCCCGAGAAGACCAGACGTCACACAGAATCTTAAAACACGAACCGCATTTCATTCATCATCACGTAAAGTAGAGAGCAAATTAACAGAAACCGGTACACCACAAGCACTGCATACAGGTGCGTCTTCCTGCCGGAGGAATCCATGCGCCAGAGGACAGTGTCCTATATGGAGGCGCGTTCGAAGTTCTTGCTCCCGCCGCAGTGGTCGGAAGCAGGAACGCCGCAGTCGTGTCGTTGGTTTCAGGGGCTTCAGCTTGTTATTCTTCAATCCCAACCACTCCTCCTCCCACAAACGCATGATATCTTGTCTTAGTAACGTGGTAACTTCATGAATATTGCTGTGCGGTGTGGGATCCGCATCAGATAGGACTGACGGATGACATCGAAAAAGTACAAAGAAAGGCAGCTCGTTTTGTATTATCGCGAATTGGGGGAGATAGTGCCACAGACATGATACGTGAATTGGAGCGGCAATCATTAAAACAAAGGCTTTTTTCGTTGCGACGGGATCTTGTCATGAAATTTCAATCACTAGTTTTCTCCTCCGATTGTGAAAACATTTTATTGACACCCACCTGCATATGGGGAAATGATCATCACTATAAAATAAGAGAAATCAGGGCTCGCACAGAAAAATTTAAGTTCTCATTTTTCCCGCGCTCCGTTCGTGAGTGGAACGGTTAAGAGACGGCTTGAAGGTGGTTCATTGAACCCTCTACCAGTCACTTTATTGTGAATAACAGAGTAATCACGTAGCTGTAGATGTGAGAGAACAGGGGCAGCACATTCAGAAATTGTAACTCCCAAATAGGCATCCTTAGCTGCTGCTTCATTACCCTGAATGCCCACGTGCCCTGGCACCCAGCAGAATGACACATTCTTTCCCTGATTCTGTAAGTGGAAAAGAGTGTCATGAAACAGCTAGAGATACTATTCTGCTGGATGCATGTGATCGATAGCCTAAAAGCCACTTAGAAAGCCGGTACAGATGAGGAATTTGGTAGCCGAAGGCACCGTATCTCCCCCAGTGTCCTCAAGACCGCATGTAATTCAGTGCCGTACACTGTGAATGTACCAGGTAAGCAAATCTGGAAGACACAGTCTTGAAATACCAGAGTACAACCGATGAAATCATCGTGCTTAGATCCATCACTGTAAACGAACACACATTCACAGTACTCGGCTAAAATTCTGTAAAACATCACTTGAAAAACAGAGGGCGGAGTAATAATCTTTTTGCGCACTGATAGGCCTAAAGAATTCCTGTATCTCCATATCTACCAAGGCGGTGAACGACTCCACCCGTGATGAAGCACAGAAATATCGCCTGCACCAAGGACAACTAAGTCCTGCAGCACGCGAAAGCGGCATGCTTCGTTGCTTGTGGCTTGTTTCTAAATAGACGGTCCAGTGGAGAGGGAGAAGCAGTATGGAATGCCGGTGACTGTGGCGTGGTAGGCTGCACACATATTACATCATAAGGATCCGCCGTCGGATGACAAGTGGCTCCTGTCGCCAACCGAATACCCTAACGATGAACATCATGAATTATCTTGAGATAAGGAAGCCCTAAACAGTGCACCCACAGTCAAGGCGAGATCCCACAAACGCCTTGTAAAACAGAAGCAGACACGTTCGGTCTGCTCCCCATGACCTGTGGCTGAGGCATTTTAAAATAATGAACGCTTTTAAAATTTTGGCCTAAATAGCTTTCAGATGTGGTAACCACGTAATGCGTTCATAGAAAATGAGATCCAAAAACTTCACTGAAGTTGTAAATTTAAGAACAGTGCCGATCATTGTAAGAAGAGCACACGATACTGCATCGACAGCTTCGACTACTAGGGCATTTCAGGAAGCAACGACTTTTTCTCGCTGCGAAAATTGACATCGGCTCTTATAGTCTTCTAAATAAGTAAACACCGTTGTTTTCATTAAGTACTATTGGCTTCAAATGAGATTTTGTGATTGACGTGGTTTGACTGCACACAGGAACTATATAGAGTCGTCACAGGGCCAAATAGGTTTAGGCAAACTACAATAGAAGTTATGTCAACAAAGTAGCAACGATTTACAGTAATTTATTTATAGAAATTTCATACTACTTAACTAAATTATGAAGAGGATACGCAGCAAAGTAGTTCATAGTTTACTTGCTCTGATATAACTTGGAACACTCCTCTAGTCCTGAATCCAGTGAGCGACGACTAATGAAGCTATGCGAATGTCCGGTCAGGCTCGTTTTGGTTGCGACGGTAGGTAAGCCCTCTAACTGTTCATACACTCCATCTAAGTGAAGCCGAGTCTTTCAGATTCGTGAAAATATGCCTTGCACAATATCGTTATTCACTTGAGTCTTCAAATCATCTGTGATGAGTTACGTACGTTATATACATTTGTCCACAACTGAACGTTACTTACAACTTTCTCATGTTTATTTCGTCCACTACTATATCACGTATCAACTTGTGATCATTGTAAAATCTAACAGATCTCTGCCATCACAGTCGGCGGGGCTTTGTAGCACACAATTCATTTGAAACAATGACAGAATGCACAATAACAGCTTGTTACCTGCCTGTATAGCCGAGTGGAATATCATGCCACTGCTGAGATACGGAGGCGAACCTGACCAGAATCAAATCCGCTTCACGGATTAACGACGAGGGCTGGTAGGTCAGCCAGACTGGATGTCATCTGTAGGCAGTTTCCCACATCCTACTAAGTAAATACTGGGCTGTTACCCACACCTTGCCTCAGATACACGCTATAAAATCATTCAGAAAACACTCGAACAGTCCACGGGTGTACTGCCGGTTCATAGTGTCCAACGGGCGCAATATTTCACCGATCAGAGATGTCGCCATCGTCAGGGGCGCTCCTGAGGGCGGGCGGCCGTCTTAAATCTCCTCAATATTCGTCCTATTTTCCCAGGTAGAGCGCCAGTATACAGTGTATACGGTGTAGCGTATACGGTATATACCGTATACTGGCATTATCGGGGAAAATAGGACGAATATTGAGGAAACACCGAGTAGGAACTGTCTTTTGCCCACCAAATAAAACACGAGCATTATTGGGATGTGTTAAAGACGATCTCAGTTTGCGGAAGGCCGGCATATATCAGATTCCGTGTCAATGTGGGAAGACTTATATTGGACAGACAGTGCGCACTATCGAAGATCGTTGCCGAGAACATCAGAGGCACACTCGACTTGGGTACCCCAACAAGTTGGCGGTCGCAGAACACTGTTTGTCCGAAAATGACGAAATGGAATTCCAACATACCAGGGACTTGGTAGACATCTAAATACTGGGACAGCGTCGTTAGAGAGGCTATCGAAATTCGTACCAGGGACGGACTCATCAACCGAGATTGCGGATACAGCCTCACCAGGACATGGGAACCAGCATTGAGTCTAATTAAAAAGACACTCAGCAAAGGAAACGAACGGACGACTAGGGCGGACGAGGCAGTTACACCGACGCCACCACAGACGCCGACGCCAGCGTCTGAGCGAAGGGAGGGGATTTAAGACGGCCGCCAGCCGTCAGGAGCCCAGTTCGTCAGCGCACCTGACGATGACGACATGTCTGATCGCCGAAATATTGTGCCCGTTGGACACTATAGACCGGCAGTACACCCATGGACTGTTCGAGCAAGAAATACGCCGGGAGAAACTGAAGAATCACATTCAGAAAACATTTTCTCACTTGCACCTGTATTTACTCTAGTCAGAAACAGATGGAGTACGTTCTTTTCTTAGAGGCTGAATAAGAGACTGATGACCATGGATGTTAGTAGATGGGCTGTACCACTCCTAGGCCAAAGGGTCTGTTGTTCCCTTTAAGTAACCAAACCAATCAGTGGATCTAGCTCCACTAATGTAAGCAATCCATATAATTTATGACTCTAACGCAAACAATCTGCTCAACCGCGATCTTAATTTCGTTTATTTGGGACCAAATTAATGATCAAATTCTTTTAGCGTAATCGTAATGACCATAATTTTTGATCCAAGATGGCGCCCAGAGCTCAGTCACCCGTGTTGTGTATTCCTACAGGTCCTCCACCTCCAGCGCTCTTTGGGTAGCTTGCATCATGAGAGAGACCTAGCATTAAGTGCTCTTTACCTCAATCGCTTCGCAGCAGCCGCAACAGCAAATTCTGGTGATATTCACAATTTCCACTTAATTATCATGCCTAAAGGCAGTTTCTGCAGTGTATGACGCTATTTGAAATTCTGGGGCTATTTGCAACAATTCTGCCAATATTCTCTCGTTTTTCAAAGAGAAAAAATACAGGAGTCTAGTTGTTTAACAAATACCACCACAGTGCATTATTCAAACAACTTAAGCTGATACCCCAATAGTTTATTGATTACAAATATATTCCCGCTACATTTTTCGTTGTAAGGAACTTATCCCCGGTTATTAGTGTGCGACATCACTGTTAGGTCGCTTAAGAGGTGGCTGACACTGTAAAATTACTATGGAATTGTGCATTCTGTGATTATTTCAAATGAATTGTGTGCTACAAAGCTTCGACGAGTGTGAGGGCAGAGGTTCTATACCTATTTTTGAATGAACTTAAGTTGGTACGTGGTATAGAAGCGGACGAAATAAATACGAGAAAGCGGTATGTAACGTTCATCAATGGACCAATGTGTATGATGAACGTCACGCAGCAAACGATTTGAGGAATCAAGTGAACAACGATGTTGTGTAAGGTATCTTTTCACGAATCTAAAAGAGTTTTTCGGCGGGAACCATGTTTGAAGTGATGCCGAGGTGGAAAACGCAGTGAACAAATGGCTTTATGGATTGGTGGCAGCACACCCGTAAAAGTGTGGACAGGTATGAAAATGTTTAAGTAACAGAGGTGATTGATTATTTAGAGATATACAGTAAGATTCAGATTTGTTACACGCTTTTTGTTAATAAAATATATTTCTTGAATTCATTAACGCCAAACCATTGTTACTTCTTAGAGTGGCCTTGTATAATAATATTTCACTAACAGTTTCACTAACCTCAGACGCGGCCAACCGATGCGGCTCATATTTGGCAGGTCGCTTGTGTACAACCTAAAATGAAAGTTTTCGCTCAACATATTCCAGCTTTTGAGACAACCACTCCTGAAGTCCATGATGCGTGATCGACTCAGGATTGACGGGATCGATAGATAATTGAAATCTGAGGATTTTTCATCGTAGTATGTGGGGTCTGAAAACGTGTATTTTCCTAGAAATCGAGGAAAGAAACAGATACGACTGTTGCTTATATACTCACAAGGTAAACGCTGTTCAATGAAAGAGCCGCTGGCGAAGACATCTGGCTGGGAGGCAGAGAACCTGTGTTCGATTCTCACATTCACACTGCAGTTTTTTTTTTGTATTCTTTCCTTATCGAAACTGGTAGGAGAAGGATGGTTAATAAGGTAATCAATAACGAGTAATGACAAGGTAGGCAAATAAATTTCCCAAACGACTTGGATCAGTAAAGAATTAAAGTTATAATCCTGATTACCTTAAAATGGCTCTTCCTCTCACTCTTTTACAGATCCTCACTTTCCTTCGAACAACTACTTCGATGATGTTGTATTCGACTTCAGACCGAAAACTAACCGAAAACTAGTTTGATGCAGCTCTCCGTGCTACTCTGTCCCGTGCGAACCTCTCCATCTCCGAATAACTAATGCAACTTACAGCCTTCTGAATGTGCTTACTGTATTCATCTCTTGGTCTCCCTCTACAATTTGTATCCCTCACACTTCTCTCCAATATTATATTGGTGATCCCTTGACGTCTCAAACTGTGCGCTATCAACAGATCCCTTTATCTAGTCACATTGTGCCACAGTTTTCTTTCCTTCCCAGATCTGTTCAGTACGTCCTCATGAATTACGTGGTCTATCCACCTAATCTTCAGCACTCTTCTGTAGCACCACATCTCAACGACTTGTATTTTCTTCTTGTCTGAACTGTTTATTGCCAATGTTTCACTCTCACACCTGGCTACACTCCATACAAACATTACATCTATATTCGATGTTAACAAATTGCTTTTCGTCAGAAACACTGTTCTTGTCATTGTTAGTCTACATTTATATCCTCTTTACTTCATCCACCGTCACTTATTTTACTGCCCAAATAGCAAAACTCACCTACTAGTTTAAGGGTCTAGTTTCCTAATCTAATTCGCACAGCATCACATGATTTAGTTCGACTACATTACATTATCCTTGTTTTGCTTTTGTTGATGTACCTATTATACCCACCTTTCAAGACACTGTCTATTCCATTCAACTTCTCTTCCAAGTCGGCAAACCTAAAAGTTTTTATTCCTTCTTCCTGAACTTTAGTTCCTTCTCGGAATTTTTCTTTGGTTTCTTTTACTGCTTGCTCACTGCACAGATTGAATAACGTCGGGGATGGGCTATAAACCTGTTCCACTCCTTTTTCAAACACTGCCTTCTTTTCATGCCCCTGTACTCCTATAACTGCTGTCTGGTTACTGTACAAGTTGTAAATTTCCTTTCGCTCCCTGTATTTGAGCTGCGATACCTTCATAATTTCGAAGAGAGTATTACAGTCAACGTTGTCAACAGCTTGGATGGTACTTTTCGTATAAATCTTCGTCGCAAATATACTCGTGGCACCAAGAACATCTAATGCATGAAAATTCGCATAACTACAGCGTTCCTTGCGAAGATTTGGAGGAAAACCGACTTGGTTTATATTGGAAAATATTTCTTCTTCGCAAATTAATTTTAATACGTACTGCGCATACAGTAAAGACGCTTAAGATCTTGGTACTCCAAAAGTTAATCATGAATTATGCTATGAATCGTCGTTGCATCCGCGTGGTTGTGCAGTTCCCGTTGGGTTTTTCACAAGCATATTACAATTTCGAAACCTCCAAAGAAAGTTCTGTACCGCGACTCGTTTAAACATCCATCACGCAGTCCGATATCTGTGATCCCTCGTGACGAATTCGCAGCAGTATTACTCGAAACTGTTTTCATACAGCGAGGCTTAAAAATTTAATTTTTTACTAATCCAAGTCTTTTGCAAAGTTTATTTGTCTACCTTGTTTTAGTCCTTACTGACTGTCTTATATACCCCCCCCCCCCCTCCCCCTGTTCTTACCAATTTTTTATACGGAAAAGTCTTAAATGTTTCTTTCCCAGATTTCTAGGAAAGTATGCGTTTGCGGATACCACATCTACGAAATATGCTCATTTTTCAGTCATCCATAGATGCTGTTAATATTGAGTCGGTTGCGCGTCATTAACTGTAGAGGTGGTTTTCTCAGAACCGTAGGGGTGTTGAGGGAAATACACTACCGGCCATTAAAATTGCTACACCAAGAAGAAATGCAGATGATAAACGGGTATTCATTGAACACATATATTATACTAGAACTGACATGTGATTACATTTTCACGCAATTGCGGTGCATAGATCCTGAAAAATCAGTACCCAGAACAACCACCTCTGGCCGTAATAACGGCCTTGATGCGCCTTGGCATTGAGTCAAACAGAGCTTGGATGGCGTGTACAGGTACAGCTGTCCATGCAGCTTCAACACGATACCGCAGTTCATCAAGAGTAGTGGCTGGCGTATTGTGACGAGCCAGATACTCGGCCACCATTGACCAGACGTTTTCATTTGGTGAGAGATCTGGAGAATGTGCTGGCCAGGGCAGCAGTCGAACATTTTCTGTATCCAGAAAGGCCCGTACAGGACCTGAAACATGCGGTCGTGCGTTATCCTGCTGAAATGTAGGGGTTCGCAAGGATCGAATGAAGGTTGGAGCCACGGGTCGTAACACATCTAAAATGTAACGTCCACTGTTCAAAGTGTCGACAATGCGAACAAGAGGTGACCGAGACATGTAAACAATGGCACCCCATACCATCACGCCGGTTGATACGCCAGTATGGCGATGACGAATACACGCATCAAATGTGCGTTCACAGCGATGTCGCCAAACACGGATGCGACCATCATGATGCTGTAAACAGAAAGTGAATTCATCCGAAAACATGACGTGTTGCCAATCGTGCACCCGCGTTCGTCGTTGAGTACACCATCACAGGCGCTCCTGTCTGTGATGCAGCGTCAAGGGTAACCGCACTCATGGTCTCCGAGCTGATAGTCCATGCTCCTGAAAACGTCGTCGAACTGTTCGTGCAGATGGTTGTTGTCTTGCAAACGTCTCCATCTGTTGACTCAGGGATCGAGACGTGGCTGCACGATCCCTTACAGCCATGCGGATAAGATGCCTGTCATCTCGACTGCTAGTGATGCGAGGCTGTTTGGATCCAGCACGGCGTTCCGTGTTACCCTCCTGAACCCACTGATTCTATATTCTGCTAACAGTCATTGGATTTCGATTAACGCGAGCAGCAATGTCGCGATACGATAAACCGCAATCGCGATAGGCTACAATCCGACCTTTATCAAAGTCGGAAACGTAATGGTACGCTTTTCTCCTCCTTACACGAGGCATCACAACAACGTTTCATCAGGCAACGCCGATCAGCTGCTGTTTGTGTGTGAGAAATCGGTTGGAAACTTTCCTCATGTCAGCACGTTGTAGGTGTCGCCACTAGCGCCAACCTAGTGTGAATGCTCTGAAAAGCTAATCATTTGCATATCACAGCATCTTCTTCCTGTCGGTTAATTTTCGCGTCTTTAGCACGTCATCTTCGTGGTGTAGCAATTTTAATGGCCAGTAGTGTACCTTAGAGTCTTTCTTCTTTGGTTGTACGCAAACTACTTGCCGAATATAAGCCGAATGTGTTGGCTGTGACTGAGGATTCCCCTTGTGAGCAGAGAACGAATCTCATGCAGCGTGATAATCGTTTTACAAACCATGACCACAGCACTGTAGAGCTGTCCCGCATTAAATGCTAGTGAAGAGCCGGGATGCGATAAAATACACAGCAGGGGTGACTTTAACCTGTGGGATGATCTGTGTATGTATATTATCACCGCCAGGACGCTGCGGATCAATGAAACAGCGCTCGCTTTGAGAAGACTTCGCATTTCGCTTATCTGCTCCGTTAAATGGTATAAACCGCAGAACACTGATTCACAGGGAAAATCTCTGGCGTACATGAAAAGGAGATAGAGGCTTATACGGGACGTATTTCAGCAGAAACAGCTTTTCACATTGCGAACATCAGATGATGAGATAATATGTGTATAAAGCACCTCCGACAGGTTTCGTAATTTACACATGTACGTATGAAAATTAAAACATTAATAATAATTATTCGCATACAACCAACAACTGTAAAATAAATGATAAGCAGTTGTAAAGCTAAGTAGGAACATTAGTGCAACAGAATACGTATATTGTGAAGTCAAAGTCATCTTTCGTAAATGCGTCTGTACACAATTATATTCATTTAAAGAAGGCCTCCATGTCTTCGTAGAATATGGCTAGGTATTGACTGGTAGAACTTAAATATGATGTTTCAAAAAATGGTTCAAATGGCTCTGAGCACTGTGAGACTTAACATCTGAGGTCATCAGTCCCCTAGAACTTAGAACTACTTGAACCATGCCCAAGGCAGGATTCGAACCTGCGACCGTAGCAGTCGTGCGGTTCCAGACTGTAGCCAACTGTTGACAACCCGTCATTAGCAGTGAGACTACGAGCACGTACGGTTCTAACTCGACTTTTACTCACGCCACAGAGTCGACGTGCTCGGCTGGAATGGTACCATCAGAGGACCACTTGCGAGCTGGAATGGCGCGCCGTAGTCTTTAGCGAAGGAAGCAGATTCTGCCTGCACCCAAGTGATGGTCGTTTGCGCGTAGGCCTGGAGAGCACATTTGTCCGAGATACACTGGACCCACCTTAAGCCTAATAGTCTGGGATCCGACAAGCTACAACACTCGTTCACCTTTGGTGTTTCTGTAGGGAATGCTAACCACCGCGAGGTCAGTACAAAATGTTGTTAGGGCCGTTCTTTTGGCGTTCCTGCAACAGGAAGGTGATGTGTTGTTCCAACAGGATAATACTCCCCCACACACAGAAACTCAACGTGCTCTGCAAGACGTGCTACAACTTCCCTGGTGAGTACGGTCTCTGGACTTGTCTCGAATCGAGCACATGTGGGATGAGACGAGACGATAAGTGACTCGAGCGACTTGTCAACCAACAACTCTTACATGACAGCCTGAAGAAGACGAACAGACGTGGCATTCCCCACCTGTATCATCGACTGGATGTCAGAGTCAGCACCTACATTGCCGCCCGTATAGGCTACACCACTTACTAATATTGGTGTTCCAGCGTGGGTCGATACCTGGTACCCCAGAACCGCTAGCGCTATTGATCTGAAATTCAATCATTTCATGTGCTCCATATGCACTGTTGGAATAACAAATCATGAGTGAACTTCAAACTTCTAAAAGGGTGTACTAATATTTTTTCCGGCAGTATAGTTCGAGCCTGCGGATTGGCAACCCTATGAAACACTTTATAAAACGGACTGCTGTCGCGCCTTCGCAGGCAATTCGTTTCACGAACTCCAATGAGTTTCACACACGAATTGACGTTTGACGCTTCACGCACGGACCTCATATTAATCATCTGTAATATGAGTTAAAAGCTTGGAGAGATGCTCTGACCACTAAAATGTATCTGTTTTCTGTAGCACTTGTAGTTTTCACACAGACTCCATCTGAAACTCCAGATGTATTTATGACTAACTCTGTACTACATTTCACCGCTATATAATCGACCTCTGCCTTGTTGAAATGTGTGACTTCGGCATTACCATTTTCCTTGATAAAGTGTTTGCGGCTAGAGAATCCATAGTGTCGTCCACAATTCGTCCAGTATGAAATTCCGAAGCACAGCTTGTAGCACTGTTATCGATATTACATATATTTGTCTTATCTAACTTCTTTGTCTGTTTTTACTTAATGCGACTTCTGTCTCACCAAGCTCTTTGATGTAACATCTATGTAAATGTTTTATTTATTATTTATGGCAGTTTGTGCCAATACAATTAATCTATGCATGAAATTTTAAAAATAACATTCTATAAAAGAATGGAAATATTAACACTTTACTTCTAATACTGGTTCATCCATAGGGATAGTAGGTTTGTAATCATATTAAACATGGAAGGAAGTGCCTCTGTGACGAAACTGGCTTGACGGGAATAGAAAAGAAAGATTTGGCGGTCGGAATGCAAGGCTCCTTTATGGCGAGATTTAGTCGGTGGCTAGAAGTCAAAGTCTTCGCATCTCGTGAACTGAACGAGGCAAGAAGAGCAGCAAGATTCTTAATATAGCCTCGGATGCGGGAGAAATTTGGTTCATTATTCATGCCATATATTGGTTAGCTCTGTACCACGAGAATCCGACGTTAACAAGAGAATTTTCAGAGCTCATTATACAGAAAGAACCATGGATACTTTTACCGCCTTTTTGAGGAGCCACAGGAGGTCGCCATAGCCGCCACTTTCGTCTCAAATAATGAGCTATGTACTGTATAATCATGGAGCAGTTATGCGGTTTCTTATGCAATAATAAGTTTGTGTTCTTTAATCTTTGTGCTGAACTCCTGTAGTTTATTTTTAGTCGTTCACCTAGACAGTGTCCTATCCCAAGAGCTACGATCTTTCTGAGTATCCTATTTTGTTGAGCTGGGAAGCCATTTCGGTAAACTTTCACTATAAATAATAAATTGTGTGGAATAGTAAACTTCGTACTTATTCAGTGAGAAAACGTTTTGAAGTACGCCAAGTGTTTTTCATAAATGGATAGTTAAAACTTCACCAAAGTGCAACTGCCAAGAAAAGATTTAAAGTATTCAGCTTAAAGATTGTTCTTATTGAAATCTCAGTACAGTATGACAGTTACCTGAAAAATTGTGATGATTCCCGATAGTTACTGGACTGTAGAACTTGAAGGGTTGGTATACAGATTGATTCTTCTGCGTGTCTGGAAGTATTAGTGTTTATAATTTCATGTGTATATAGTTAATAGTCTTTCTCTGATCATGTTGTGACTAAAATTTTGAGTCTAGATATGAATCTATTGAAAGATTAATTTCAGGGTCACCATGTCAACAATTGAGCCAGTTTTAAATTTCATATTACAACTGCGGCATTAATGAAGTTCACTTGCCAATACTGTAACATTTGTGTGCTGTAAAAAGCAACTGGCTACAGCTGTTCAAACCATACTAGATGCAGATACCACATGTTCCCTTTGAGCTAAATAGTATAAGGAAGTTGATTGCTCCTTGAAAATACAAATAATAATAGGAATATAGAATGTAATTACCCGAAAACCATTTCAATGGGAATATTCCCAATAATTAAGATGATAAAATAAGCTCTTGTCTAGTTTAACATTGCTCCATCATAAATAATTATTCGCCTATAGTAACCATTAGCTTTCTACTTTGATATACAGTTAGTAAGTGTTTTTGAGAGCTACTTGTTGCAAAAACATTTATTATTACTTCTGTGTTGTTGATTCCAAACTAATGTTACATTGCTTGATAAATTGCGCTACTGCTTGAATCTTATTTGCAAGACATAATTTCGGTATCAAGTAAAGTCAGTACTAATAGTTAACTTTCTGTATAAACGATGCTAGTACTTGGTACAACGTTGCCTAATTAGGCTGGCGGCCGTTTCCTTTTACGTAATAACAGTGTCTTTTATTACTAATAGAACCTAGGTTAGATTCCAGTTTGTTCTGCTACCACCTCAATAGAAATTTTGAGGGAAACGAAAATAGTCCGATACCTTGACCATTATACGCACGATCACGGTCAAATAAAAATCCTCTCACAGTAATAACCTTATCGGTGTATTACTGGTTTAGTAGTAGCCGTTACTGTTATGCTTGGTTTTTTCCGTGACAGGACAATTAGTACTGTTAGGGAAAAGTATTATACTCGTACTTCGCGACCATGACAGACAGCGACGTGTGTACTAAGCGAGAAACAAACGTATTGCGAGCACTGATGCTCCAGCGGCACGAACTCGAAATAAATTCAATAAAGAACATAATGGAAAATATTATAGTAGTTTAGATAGTAAACCGTAATTCATATTCAGTAGTAATATGGATACAGAAACAGTAGTAGATCGAAACGACCAGAATGAGACAGTACCGAGAAATACCACGAAGGTCGATTGTAGTTATCGAAATGAGTTCACAGGTAGCGCAAAAAATAGCAGTTGCCTTACGTGGAATACCACGCGTATGTAAAAGATCAACTTCAAATGATGCCACAAAGATAGCAGGAACTAAAGGAAGGAGCAAATGGTAAAGTTTGTGTAGAAGATAGTTGGTACGCGAATGAATCGGTCGATATATTCAGTTCGCCACAAAGAAAGAAAGACTCAATCGAAACACATGCAGTAGAATCGGCGTACGAAGATACGGTAGAGCAGGAGAGTGAAAAATGAATGATCTGTTAAAATTTTTATCCACACAAATTAGATCCCACGGCCGCAGCATTAACAGTCAACTAGAACAAAGGCAAGTGGTATTAGTAGCCTTGAGGATCAAATGAAAGCACAGGCAAGTAGCATTAATAATCAGCTCTACATCTACATCTACATTTATACTCCGCAAGCCACCCAACGCTGTGTGGCGGAGGGCACTTTACGTGCCACTGTCATTACCTCCAAATGGTTCAAATGGCTCTGAGCACTATGGGACTCAACTGCTGAGGTCATTAGTCCCCTAGAACTTAGAACTAGTTAAACCTAACTAACCTAAGGACATCACAAACATCCATGCCCGAGGCAGGATTCGAACCTGCGACCGTAGCTGTCTTGCGGTTCCAGACTGCAGCGCCTTTAACCGCACGGCCACTTCGGCCGGCTCATTACCTCCCTTTCCTGTTCCAGTCGCGTATGGTTCGCGGGAAGAACGACTGTCTGAAAGCCTCCGTGCGCGCTCTAATCTCTCTCAAGACGCAAGGAGTTAAAATCAGTAAACAGAAAAAGTAGACGAAAATGTAGGCGTTTTGAGTACTACACTCAAGGACGTGAAACTTTAAACAAATACCATAAATACCAACGTGACCACTATCCAGCCAGGGGTAGATCAATGATGTTAACGAAAGGTTTGATTTAGAAATCATAAGGATCCAAGAAAAGGTAGGACCTTTGGTAGTAACGAAAGTGGACGAAAATGTTTTCGGCATGAAAATCGAAATTTTTGACGAATGTAGAAATGAAATCTCACATTTGGGAAAGATAGTATCTGGTTATGAAAAGGCACTAGGTAAACGAGTAGCTGATTGCTAACAGATGTGTGATCCAAACGCTTTACAAATTCAAGACAAAATTTTGTGACCTTGAAAAGAAATTTAGGAACAAGCCCAATTATGTGTCTGATAGAGTACCAGATAATAAACTATTGGATGGCAAAGAACGCTTTGGCCGTGCCAAAAGACATACTGGTTGACACCCATTGGATTTCCTGAAAAGCTGCGAACGGGTCAGTGCATTAGCAGGTAATGCTGGACGATGAGGACTAAATCTGAGCACATATCAAATGACATCTAACGAATTGTGACAAAAGCTTACCGAGGAATGCTGGTCAGAACAAAAATAAGTTTGTTTATGGCGAGAATTCATAACGACCAGACTGTATGACAAAAAGGGCAGAAACTCCACGAAAGATTTCTGCGAATCCTGGTACCGAAAATTGACACATTTAAGAAGTAGACGATCCGAATCCAAGATTATTTTGGAGCTATTGAGAAAGCTGCCAGCGGATTCGAAGACATACGTAGGAAGCAATCATAACAGCTTTTCTGTATTTCTGGCAAGAGACGAGTATGAAGATAACTAGCAAGGTAATCGTGATAATCGTCAAAATAACAACAGAAGAAGTAATCACGATGATACTGAACAGAATAACGGTTAATATGCTTCATCGTGGTAGGGACAGTGGTCGATGAACTTCTGTGGTTCATGGTAGAGGTTTTGCACCGCGACATTACCACGACACCAACAAAGCGGAAAACTGAGTACCCGTATGTTGCAGACCAAACTGACTCAGACAGTTTTTCACGACCAAACGTAAGAAACACGTTGGTACACGAGAGAGCGACTGCAACGTACAGTAGGGCGCTGCAAGCGAAGCGACAGGTGTGCTCAGGAATGGGTAACGGCAAGCATGCAATGAAGTAAATATTAGCTGGCGAACAGAGCGCCCGCCAGTATCAAATAAATCAGATTAAATAGCTGTCCGTATGGAAGCTGTTTTTGTGGCAACAGAACAGAATGAGGGCGTCACAGTGGAATGCGATGAACCCATTTCGGTAGATAACAATACTGTGGAAAGAGAAAACGTGAACTTGTTCATAGCCGCGGAAGCAAGCGCCGACAAAGGCTTCAATAACGACAAAATTGGCGAAAATGAGTTGCTAGGGATTGTAAACTGATGTGAACGCGTCGATAATCTGTACCAATAGCTAAAGCAGTGCTAGTGGGAGGATTTCAAAGAAATTACGCAGCCAATAAACTATGTAATAATGAAAGGAGGAAAAGCGACTTCAAGAATAAGACGTGGCCCTATAGTGAAGAAGAAAAGGAAGAATTTGGCACCGCGTATAAAGTTTGTGAGCAGCCATTGTTAAAGAGGCGGCAAATAAAGAGGAGAAAGGTACGGTGCAAAGGAGACGAGCTGCCAATAATATTAACAGTAATAGTAAAGAAATAAATAGGGTAGTAGGAGGAGGAGAATGTAAAATGATGAAATCTTCAGCGTTGCAGGCGAAGTATTCCTGAGTAATGAATCGACAGCAGAAAAAAACTGTTGTCAGTAGGCCGGAAGAGATAGATACAGCCGATTGCTTACGAATTATTGAAGTTCACGATGACTACGCAAAATACGATGATGTAGACATCATTAGAACCGATGAATATGACAAGTCAGGAAAGATGATGAAGATGTTCGGTTTGTGGGGCGCTCAACTGCGCGGTTATCAGCGCCCGTACAAATTCCCAACCTTTGCTCAGACCATACTCGCCCCTTTCATGAATGATGATGAACTGATGAGGACAACAAACACCCAGTCATCTCGAGGCAGGTGAAAATCCTTGACCCCGCCGGGAATCGAACCCGGTACCCCGTGTTCGGGAAGAGAGAACGCGACCGCTAGACCACGAGATGCGGACAATGTAGAAAAGAGCCTGCTGTGAAGGAAAAAGGAATGATAACGTTAGGAGAAAACGTAGCCCCAAATACTTAAGATCTGATAAAATATCAGAGGGTAACATCTATTTAAGAAAAGCGTTTCTGTTCGAACCGAACGGTGACCCAGAATGGTCAGATTCCGAAAATAGTTCGGATGAAGAATATTTTGAAGTAACAGAAATCGAGGAATGCATAGCGAAATATTATTTTGTATCACCTGATGAAACGATTTCAAAACAAGAGCTGGAGGTAAACACGGAACGAAGAAAGAAAGAACCACCTGGTGATACTATATACTGGTTTCAGTTTGCGAAAGAACTGGAAATCCAGAACCAAAGAAGCCCCCAGATCTAGTTATAGGATGTGTAGACAACATTCCTTGGGATGAAACTAAACCTCTTTAAGTCTTGTTATGGTAAAATCAGGACAATGTAATTATACTATGTACAATAGCATATATAGCCACCGCAATTAGAGGTGTGAGGCAAGTTTATTTCCAAGTTAAAAATATTTTGCTATGGCCCATTTGACGTGCAAGGAACTCCTCACACTAATACGTATTATTTGGAGTATGCAACGTCCAAAAAGCCCTTAGGTGTTCGCAATACAGCGGACTTGAAACCTTATGACCAGAGATCAGAATAAAAAGGAACGCTGTTTGAAAACATGTCCTGAATAACATGTGCTGTATTATAATACGTTTAATTTTACAAAATGTGTTTTATAGCATGTGTTATACTGTGCCAACGGCCTTGCCGCAGTGGTAACACCGGTTCCTCTCAGATCTCCGCAGTTAAGCGCTGTCGGGCTGGGCTAGCACTTGGATGGGTGACCATCCGATCGGCGGAGCGCTGTTAGCTAGCGGGGTGCACTCAGCCCTTGTGGGGCAATGTACTTGATTGAGAAGTAGCGGCTCCTGTCTCGGAAACAACTGACATACTGCCGGGAGAGCGGTGTGCTGACCACATGCCCCTCCATATCCGCATCCAGTGATGCCTATGAGCTAAGGAACACATGGCGGCCGGTCAGTACCGCTGGAGGAGTTTATTTTTTAGTTTTAGTTATACTGTTGTGAAGACTTATTGTTATAGTTTTGCTAATGTATAAGTTTCAAATTCTTAACAATGTAACTGTGTATAGAATGAAATAGACATTCGAAAAATTGAAATGATGTGCTAAAGGCTGCACTGCGTAATGAGTGGCAGCAATGGACTGCCAATACGTGAGATGCGCACACAATTACTTGCTAAATGAATAGAACAGGAGAGGGTGTTTCTGGTAAAACAAGGTTTGCAAATAAAGGTGTTGGAGTGGACTGCCAGAAATAATGAACAGCAGTGAAAAAGTTTATACTTATTGTAAATACGAATGTTATATTTTTGAATTATATAAAAATTAATACAGCGAAAAGCATCTATCTGGTCAAAATGATAAATATTCCTAATTATTTTTCCTGCACACGAACTGAAAGTAAAATAATGAGTAATAGTTTAAAATGATAAAAATTCGAAAAGTAAATATTGTATTGAAAGAAAAATAAACGGACTGCTTAACGTTTCTAGTAAACAACTGTAAATACTAAGCAAATTTTAAATAATGTTTCTGTAAGAGAAATGAAAATAGTCCGATCCTGGATCATTATCGCACAATGACGGTCAAATTAAAATCCTCTCACAAGAGTAACATTATCTGTGTATTGCTAATTTAATAGTAGCCGGTACTGTTATGCTTGGCTTTTCCCATGACAGGACTGTTAGTATTGTTAGGGGAGAGTGTTATAAGCTCTCGTTACATATTTGTCCCACTCTTTACTTGAAATCACGAACACAAATTGTGCTATTCAGCATAACATTGTACAGGCTGTTGTGGCGGCTGCAGCCTGCGATTGTGTAACTCCCTTTCAGAACGTATATTTTACAGCGATGTATTAAATGAACTACTCTAAGGTAGTCTTGGACCTAACTAGAAATATGTACATTTATGATCCTAAAAATTGTGACTTTTTTATACTGATTGGTATTATTAAATGGCAAAAACGTTTTGCTCTCTAACCACATTAGTGTTCAAAAGTTAGGTATAATTGGGGAATGAGACCATATTTCTTGAATAAGATAGTGAAAAGAATCTATAAAAAGTTAGACATCCATCGTCAGATAATTTACATGCAACCGTGTGCAAAACGCGTAATTAGCAAAGTTCTAAAGCGGATGTACGCAGTTTATTTAAAAAAAAAAGTTAACAGCTCTGAACGATTGGTTGGAAAAATCTATTGAAAGAAGATCCACAAGATCCTCGTTTATTCGACCCTAATTAAGCCGGATATCCGGTTTATCCGGATTCATTTTTTGTTTCCTTTACCTTTTTTTGTAGCGAGGAAATGCGAGGTTAACAGTTGGTACAGTACAGTACGGCTTATGAACAGTTGTTATTTTCGCACTGCAGGTAGCATAGAGATCGTTGGATGGTCCCAGGCATCCGGCTGGCTCCTTACGTAAATGGCTCTTCTACAACCGACAGATCAAGGTGTACTGTAGAACGTCAAACGTGTATACAGAAGACAGCTACTGGATAAATTAACTGAAGAAGATGGAGAAGTTGCTGAAATTTCCGTACTGAAATTGGTAAAAATCTAAGATGTGATTTTTATGGTTGAATCTTCTTGGGATCATATTGCTGAATCATCGATTCTGAAGTCATGGAAAACGGTATCGGCTGCTTTTTGTGATTTTACCGCTGAAATTTTTGATGTTGACGAAAGTGACGTAGGTAGCTTGTTGCAGAATGAAAGCGATGCTAGTTACTGCATGAATACCGATGTCTAAATTTGTATTGACACCTGTGTACTACAGAGAACGACAGTGACGATAGCCGGCCGGAGTTACAGAGTGGTTCTAGACGCTTCAGTCTGGAACCGCACGACCGCTACGGTCGGAGGTTCGAATCCTGCCTTGGGCATGGATGTGTGTGATGTCCTTAGGTTAGTTAGGTTTAAGTAGTTCTAAGTTCTAGTGGACTGATGACCTCAGATGTTAAGTCCCATAGTACTCACAGCCATTTGAACCATTTTTGACAGTGACGATAAAGTGAACGGCGAAAGCGGCGTTTCAGGGGATTAAATAGTACCTCTTGCTGAGGCAACGGCATGACTAGGCAAATTACAGTTTACCTACGTCCTAGAACACCAGCAGGAAACAAATCCAGAGCCCCACACGTCATCAAGTTTGTTTAAACTACGCTGCCGAAGTATCGCTGGCAAACTCCATACAGTCCCCATCCCTGCCCATGAGATTTGCTTATTTTTGGAGTCGTGAAGAAAGATATTCGTAGCCGTCTATTTGCTTCTGACGAAGAGATGCGCGCTTGGGTTAAATGATGGATCAATAGGCAACAGCAAACATTTCATCGTGAAAGCAATGACCCTCCTGTCTCACAGTGGGATATATGTATTAATAGTTACGGAGATTATTTTTGAGATAATAAACAGTTTACTTAGTTTTTTTCCCATTTATCTCATTTCCAATTGCCTGCTCCTTATATAATGACAGCTTTCGGTCAATTTAGGCCATTACCAGATTTAAGATTAGAATAAAGAGAAATGGACATTCCATATCGTCTAAGCTATATATGGCAATAAAGAGGGTGGTTAGAAACAGTCTGGAAAGCTTTAAGGGTGTTGCAGGGTAGGTAATGCTCAGAAGTAATTGTTAAGAAAAATATTTGATACGTTGCGCCTTTTCAGAGTTGTTTGTGACTTTAGTTTACCCTCGATATGTTCGGAAATATATGTTTAATTCCGGAGGTACGTATAAAATATCATCCGAAATTGTGCTAAACGCATTCTCTGAAAATTATTTCGAACAGTTAGTTCATGAGCCCACGCGAATAGTAAACGGTTGTGAAAACACACTTGACTTCTTAGCAACAAATAATCCTGAGTTAATAATGAGCATCAAAACCGATTCAGGGATTAGTGAACACAGAGTTGTCGTAGCTAGACTAAATATTGTAATACCCAAATCCTCGAAAAATAAACGAAAAATATACCTATTCAAAAAAGTAGATAAAAATTCACTTGACACCTTCCTGAGAGACAATCTATACTCATTCCAAATTAAAAATATATGTGTAGACCAGATGTCGCTTAAATTCAGAGAAATAGTATCGTTAGCAATTGAAAGATTTATACCAAATATATTAACAAACGACGGAGCTGATCCTCCTTGGTACACAAAACGGGTTAGAACACTGTTGCAGAAACAACGAAACAAACATGCCGAATTTAAACAGACGCAAAATCCCCAAGATTGGCAATCTGTAACAGAAGCTCGAAATTTAGCGTGGACTTCAATGCGAGATGCTAATAACAGTTTCACAACGAAATCATGTCTCGAAACCTGGCAGAAAATCCAAAGAGATTCTGGTCGTATGTGAAGTATGTTAGCGGTAAGAAACAATCAATGCCTTCTCTGCGCGATAGCAATAGAGATACTATCGAAGACAGTGCTGCCAAAGCAGAGTTACTAAACACAGCCTTCACAAAAGAAGACGAAGTAAATATTCCAGAATTCGAATCGAGAACAACTGCCAACATGAGTAATGTAGAAGTAAATATCCTCTGAGTAGCGAAGCAACTTAAATCACTTAATAAAAGCAAGTCTTCTGGTCCAGACTGTATACCAATTAGGTTCCTCTCGGAGTATGCTGATGCATTAGCACCATACTTAACAATCATATAAAACCGTTCGCTCGACCAAAGATCCGTTCCCAAAGACTGGAAATTTCCACAGGTCACACCAATATTCAAGAAAGCAGTAGGAGTAATCCACTAAATTACAGGCCCATATCGTTAACGTCGATATGCAGCAGGATTTCAGAACATATATGGTGTTCGAACATTATGAATTACCTCGAAGGAAACGGTCTATTGACACACAGTCAACATGGGTTTATAAAACATCGTTCCTGTGAAACACAACTAGCTCTTTATTCACATGAAGTGTTGAGTGCTATTGACAAGGGATTTCAGATAGATTCCATGTTTCTGGATTTCCGGAAGGCTTTTGACACTGTACCACACAAGCGGCTCGTAGTGAAATTGCGTGCTTATCGAATATCGTCTCAGTTATGTGACTGGATTTGTGATTTCCTACAGTTCGTAGTAACTGACGGAAAGTCGTCGAGTATAACAGAAGTGATTTCTGGCGTTCCCCAATGTAGTGCTATAGGGCTTTGCTGTTCCTTATCTATATAAACGATTTTGGAGACAATCTGAGCAGCCGTCTTCGGTTGTTTGCAGATGACGCTGTCGTTTATCGACTAATAAATTCTGCAGAAGATAAAAACAAACTGCAAAACGATTCAGAAAAGATATCTGAATGGTGCGAAAAGTGGCAGTTGACCCTAAATAACGAAAAGTGTGAGGTCGTCCACATGAGTGCTAAAAGGAACTCGTTAAATTTCGGTTACACGATAAATCAGTCTAATCTTAAAGCCGTAAATTCAACTAAATACCTAGGTATTACAATTACGAACAATGTAAATTGGAAGGAACACATAGAAAATGTTGTGGGGAAGGCTAACCAAAGACTGCGTTTTATTGGCAGGACACTTAGAAAATGTAACAGACCTACTAAGGAGACTGCCTACACTACGCTCGTCCGTCCTCTTTAGAATACTGCTGCACGGTGTGGGATCCTTACCAGGTAGGACTGACGGAGTACATGAAAAAGTTCAAAGAAAGGCAGCGCGTTTTGTATTATCGCAAAATATGGGAGAGAGTGTGACAGAAATGATACAGGATTTGGGCTGGAAATCGTTAAAAGAAAGGCGTTTTCCGTTGCGACGGAATCTTCTCACGAAATTCCAATTACCAACTTTCTCCTCCGAATGCGAAAATATTTTGTTGACACCGACCTACGTAGGGAGGAACGATCACCACGATAAAATAAGGGAAATCAGAGTTCGTACGGAAAGATATAGGTGTTCATTGTTTCCGCGCGCTATACGAGATTGGAATAATAGAGAATTGTGAAGGTGGTTCGATGAACCCTCTGCCAGGCAGTTAAATGTGATTTGCAGAGTATATGTAGATGTAGATGTATAAATGAAGTTAACCAGTCATGTCGTTGCGCGTGCAAATTGAAGCGGCTCGCTGTATATAATTAGTGTCAGTTGTTCTCATAGCTTAGATAATACATGGCGCACGAAACTGCTCAGCCTTCGGCTGGCTCGGATTCAGTCCTTACTACCGTCCTATGTCCAATTTCTGTATCGCTCTCTTGTTCGGTTTCAGGGAAACAAAAGAAGAACACATTTGGCGACACCATCTCTGACGGGCCTCTTAAAATTTCGGGTACTACGT
Source organism: Schistocerca serialis cubense (assembly GCF_023864345.2). NCBI lineage: Eukaryota > Metazoa > Arthropoda > Insecta > Orthoptera > Acrididae > Schistocerca > Schistocerca serialis. The sequence goes on along the minus strand of NC_064640.1, from coordinate 360,670,988 downwards.
CCTGATTGGCTAATTTCAATGCTAATTAACTAGGAAACAGCGCAACGTATCGAATTTTTCGGTACTAATTACTTCTGAGCACAACCTCCCTTGAAGTACCCTTACTAGCTTTTCAGTATCTTTCTTACCAGCCTATATACAGAAAAATTGAAACTCTACGATCAGGCCTGAGGTCCACGCAATGCCGACCGGCCTCTATGTCACCCTCTGCCACGTGGGGTCATTCAGATGCGATACCGAGAGCCATATGGTCAGGAAACCGCTCTCCTGGTCGTTGTTGTAATTCCACACCTTTTATTCGCCAGTTCTCATACAAGTTGCTCTTAAGGTAGCAAGTCGAGACTGGGTGGATCCTGTTCCAATCCTCAGACCAAGAAAAACTTCCACGCAGCACCTGGAATTGAACCCTGGCCCTCTGAGTCACAGTCAGGCGCACCGACTATTCAACTACGGAGGCAGACTTACAATAATATATGAAACGGTTGAATATACAGATGTACCTGGTTATTAAAAATACAGGACTGTTGCTGCCAGTGTCGTCAGTCGGACAGCGTCGTTACAATTGAGAAAAATAAAAATCTTCGCTATCGCACACTTTTTCTTTTGCTTGTGTCTTTGTCCCACAACTGCGCATGGTCGGCGGAGTTATTAACGGATCTGGCATGGTTCATTTAAGAGGTGGCCGGATGCTTTTCCTGTCGTCACCCCGTTACCACCCCCGTCAGGTCTGCACGTGCGTGTACCAACCGTATGCGTGTAGTGTTTCTGGCTGGGATACATGTGAGAGATTTTGCTCTCAGACAGTCTGGCACTCTCAGTCAGTACTCGGAGAATTGTTTCCTCTAGGAGCAAATTTTCGCTGACGGTTACTGTCTGATAATTATTTGCGAGCACTTTCTGTAAGCGTCTTAGAGTCTTGCGAAAGCAAGTGTCGGAAGCGTTTACACATAGCAAGGTGAGAGAGTCTGTGAGAGCTGAGAGATCACTCTCAGCGAGATTTTTCTGTCGTATTTATTCGCGTGAAAGAAGAGGTTTCAATGGACGAGCGTCAGGCTGCAACTGCGATTTTAATACTTTTAGTGACAAAGAAAAATACGTAAATGATAGTGTTGGTGTTGGAAAAGAGAGTGACTGAAGAGGTAGGATGAATTTGGGGGCATGCGAGAATCTCTTTGTAGAGCTTGTGAAGTTCACAACAATATCGAAATTTTACGAGAAAGACAGCGATGAATATGAAATAAATACTCCTTATTGCCAAGTAAGGCACTGTAATGCATAAATCTATTAATGTTAAAGACAATCTGCTTGTGACATTTCTAGCATCAGATACTTTCATTGTTTGTAATATTGTATTATAATTTAATACTTTTATGGTTTCATACGAGTAATAATTGCCATGTCATAACATTAAACCAGATTTCATCTTGATACGTATCAATCAAATGATCCGAGATGTCGGATGCCGAGAGACCGTGTTGAATGCGCATCTTGGCCCGTTGGTTCGGTGGGTCTCCGGACTGAAGAGATGCTGGAGTTTAGAACAGGGTGGAACGGTGCTGGTAAGCCCCTGGACTACCCATCAGTGGTGGCTGGTAGTGGAGACTGGCTTCTATCATCCGTAGCCACAAATCGGTGGTCATCTCTTAAGGCGGCGGGTATACGACCAGCACTGAAACAAACTCATGCACAAGACGTTACAGTCATAGGATCGAGTGCGAAAGATATGAACGCCGTCGATCCTACCGATCGGCTGACTCTAGCCTGGCGAGGTGGAGTATTAATGGCATTGAGGAAAGGCTCTGCTTTTTGACGTCATTTGTCGTGACCGAATCGGTTCTCCTCTTTACGAATTGCCAGCTGTCTTCCGTTCTGCTACATTTCCTTAACCAATTTTTTTCAGTCTCTTAACTGCTTTCTCAAATCCCTGATGGGTGTTATTGCGTCCTCCTCAGTGTTTCTTAAATTATGTTATGAGAGTAACTAATGGATGTTGGTTTGCACTTGTCTAACAATTTTCCGCTGAGCTCGCTCGTACTCATACATGCACATGTGTTGATGTCGCACTCTTTATGACCGACTAACTGTATCGTCATTTTTATGCCTAGTAGCTGGCTCTTGTTGATACATCCATGTGCTTGAGCAATGACGGTCTGTTCGGACTTAGAAAATCTCACTCCCCTGTTCTCTTACTTTCTTAATATGTAACACTAGTATTAAAGAACCATTAGTAAATCCCTGAAAATCTGTTCTTCAACACCCTATTTAATAAAACAATCAGTGAACACTATGTCATAAAAAATTATAATACGATTTTATTAGTTAAAGTTAAATGGCATTCTCTGAATTCCTAAAAGGTTACTTTCAAATAATTTCACTTGCTTCCCTATGTTAGCTAGTCTGCTGTCTTAAACTGAGTAGATTCTCATCAATTTATTCCTTGGAGATGTTAAAAACTGTAGCCATTTCAGCTAACAAACTTAACAACTTACAAAAATGAAGGTCCCTATTCCTATCCCCACCATTTCTCATTATGGGATAAAGACAATTTGCTGTCTGTGATCCAATGATACATTTAGAATATGTACTTTTACAAATGGCCCTAACAATCAATGCAAACACTGTATGAGATTACTTGTAAAAATTATGATTGTAGGTTTCCATGATCACCCCAGCCAAACACACACACACACACACACACACACACACACACACACACACACACACACACACACACACATAAACACAGTCTCACACAAACACCCACCCACCCACCCACACACACACACACACACACACACACACACACACACACACACACACACACACACAAATATTACTAATTTTACTTATATCTCAGCTGACGTTCGGAAAATAAAGTGGCGTATAAGCCAAATATCACGAAAATTACGAACTATGTTTAATATGCGATACGTTTCGCTCTCTTGCCCACGTGGATCAACTGCAGAAAACATTCCAGCCAGGTAAAAGCATAGATTAGCAAACTTATCATACCTGCAGCTAAGAAACAAATCCGACACTTCGTGAACCCACAGATAGAAGCAAGAAACAACAGGAAGCGAAGTAAAGCGAGACAGGCAGGAAAAGACCTTCCAGAGAAGCAGAACAGGAATATTGACTTATGTTCGCATACTGGTACACGTGGTGATTAAAATCTATGAGGAATGTGGGGTGCAGAGGATAACAACGACCACACAATGTGCTGGTCAGCACGCTGAGCACATTGTGTTGTCCTTATGTGTTGTCACCGGCAGTGGCGTCGTTCTGCATAAAGTACGGCATTATTCGATGTGAAAGGCTCTGGTGAAAGGCAGTATTATTTTTCTCTTGCACTTATGTATCGGTCTGATATATCACAACACCTCTTTCCATTTGAAAATTACGAATTTAATCCAAGATTGCGGCTTCCGAAATGGCCACCATTTACATAACATAGCCTCACAGGTTTTTTCCCTTCTCTCTTCTCTACTACTTCAGTTCCGAAAAGCATTTGACTCAGTACCACATCTATGCATATTGTCAAAGTTACTATCATATGGGGAATCAGGCGAAATTTGTGATTGGACTGACAATTTTTTGATAGGGAGGAGGTAGGATATTATCGTGGATGGTGAGTCATCGTCAGATGCCCCATGGAAGCGTGTGGAGACCCCTGTTGTTCATGTTGTATATTAATGACCTTGCTGGCAATATTAATACTGAACTCAGACTTCTTGCAGATGATAAATTTATCTATAATGAAGTACTGTTTGAAAGAAACTATACATAAATCCATCTGTCTCTGCCATCGATGACTAACTGTATGCCCTCTGGAGTACAGGGATATCCATCGTCTTTGTCTAGTCACCGAGTCACGTCGGTATTACAGATATTGAGCTGGCTGATAAACTGGCCAAAGAAGCAAAGGGAATGGAAACACTTGAACAAGATATTCAAAGTGCTGACTTAAAGACACACCCTCGCCGCCATATTCAGAAGAATTGGGAAGACAAGAAACAGGACAGTACATCATCCAATAGACTACAGACCATCAAACACACCACCAAGGTCTGGCAGACTTCACTACGAAACTCATTAAGAGAAAATATTTACGTCGTCTCTGGACATACCAAAATAATTCATTAATTTATAGCACGAGATCAACGCCCTCCCCCCCCCCCCTCCCCCACCCTCGCAGTGCGTCTATGGTGAAGCATTAACAGTCACGTCCATTGGACCTACGACAACACCTATCATACTATCATAGATTCTAGAGAACGAAGAACAGCTTCAAGGCGTGTGCTACACTTGTTACGAAGTAGTGGATGCTCCAACAGGATCTGAAGACAAAAACTTTATGTATGGACTTAGGGGGGGGGGGGGGGGAGGGAAGTGGGATACTGAGCCTCTCTCTGCCGATTAGACCCCGAGGCGGCACCCAATCTTTTCTTCGCACCTGAGTCCACAAAGGACGACAAAATATCTCTATCATTGAATATAAGATACTAACTACATATTGTAGGCTACCATTATAGCTTTTGTGGAATGATTTTAGTTTTATTTCTGGCAGTTGAATTTTAATAGGGTAGTTACATTTTCATGCACCTTGTAAAACACATATGACAGTTTCATTGCTATTAAATAACGAGAGGAAGAAGAAAGTTAGTACCTACATCTTCGGACATCTTAAGAGGATAGCGGGACTAATAATCACACAGTTGAGTCCCTTTATATTTTCAGTTATTACCATCATTATTCAAGAATTACAGTGACCGGACAAAAGTATGGAAACACCAAAAACACAACACATTACTATGCCTGATACAGCGTAGTACACCAATTAGAATTCAAAAGAGATTCCATTCGTGACGGAATGGATAAATATAGGTCCCGTATTGTTTTCATGGGGCCGGCCGGAGTGGCCGAGCGGTTCTAGGCGCTTCAGTCCGGAACCGCGCTGCTGCTACGATCGCAGGTTCGAATCGTGCCTGGGGCATGGATGCGTGTGATGTCCTTAGGTTAGTTAGGTTTAAGTAGTTCAAAGTACTAGAGGACTGATGACCTCAGCAGTTAAGTCCCATAGTGCTCAGAGCCATTTGAACTAATTTTTGTTTTCATGGGAATCTTATACCGTTATTCCCACAAAATATTGGCAAGTTTAGGTATCTATGATGGAGATGGATAGCGATGACGTGACCTTCTATCCAAAGTAGACCACAAAGGTTGAATAATATTGATGTCTGGTGACTGTTGTGGGCAGGTGAGATGTGATCCTCGTGCTCACAAAACCAATCAGGGACGATGCAATCTGTGTAGACAGGGATCCCGTCGCCTTGAAACACAGCATCACCATTGAGGAACAAACATTGTACCATGGGATGAACTTGACCAGCCAAATAGTCACATAATCCTTGGTAGTAATGCGATCTTGCAGAGTAACAGAGTAACCACGGGGCCCATGGAATACCACGATATACACTCCTGGAAATTGAAATAAGAACACCGTGAATTCATTGTCCCAGGAAGGGGAAACTTTATTGACACATTCCTGGGGTCAGATACATCACATGATCACACTGACAGAACCACAGGCACATAGACACAGGCAACAGAGCATGCACAATGTCGGCACTAGTACAGTGTATATCCACCTTTTGCAGCAATGCAGGCTGCTATTCTCCCATGGAGACGATCGTAGAGATGCTGGATGTAGTCCTGTGGAACGGCTTGCCATGCCATTTCCACCTGGCGCCTCAGTTGGACCAGCGTTCGTGCTGGACGTGTAGACCGAGTGAGACGACGCTTCATCCAGTCCCAAACATGCTCAATGGAGGACAGATCCGGAGATCTTGCTGGCCAGGGTAGTTGACGTACACCTTCTAGAGCACGTTGAGTGGCACGGGATACATGCGGACGTGCATTGTCCTGTTGGAACAGCAAGTTCCCTTGCCGGTCTAGGAATGGTAGGACGATGGGTTCGATGACGGTTTGGATGTACCGTGCACTATTCAGTGTCCCCTCGACGATCACCAGTGGTGTACAGCCAGTGTAGGAGATCGCTCCCCACACCATGATGCCGGGTGTTGGCCCTGTGTGCCTCGGTCGTATGCAGTCCTGATTGTGGCGCTCACCTGCAAGGCGCCAAACACGCATACGACCATCATTGGCACCAAGGCAGAAGCAACTCTCATCGCTGAAGACGACGCGTCTCCATTCGTCCCTCCATTCACGCCTGTCGCGACACCACTGGAGGCGGGCTGCACGATGTTGGGGAGTGAGCGGAAGACGGCCTAACGGTGTGCGGGACCGTAGCCCAGCTTCATGGAGACGGTTGCGAATGGTCCTCGCCGATACCCCAGGAGCAACAGTGTCCCTAATTTGCTGGGAAGTGGCGGTGCGGTCCCCTACGGCACTGCGTAGGATCCTACGGTCTTGGCGTGCATCCGTGCGTCGCTGCGGTCCGGTCCCAGGTCGACGGGCACGTGCACCTTCCGCCAACCACTGGCGACAACATCGATGTACTGTGGAGACCTCACGCCCCACGTGTTGAGCAATTCGGCGGTACGTCCACCCGGCCTCCCGCATGCCCACTATACGCCCTCGCTCAAAGTCCGTCAACTGCACATACGGTTCACGTCCACGCTGTCGCGGCATGCTACCAGTGTTAAAGACTGCGATGGAGCTCCGTATGCCACGGCAAACTGGCTGACACTGACGGTGGCGGTGCACAAATGCTGCGTAGCTAGCGCCATTCGACGGCCAACACCGCGGTTCCTGGTGTGTCCACTGTGCCGTGCGTGTGATCATTGCTTGTACAGCCCTCTCGCAGTGTCCGGAGCAAGTATGGTGGGTCTGACACACCGGTGTCAATGTGTTCTTTTTTCCATTTCCAGGAGTGTAGTTGCCCATATCATCTCCGAACACCCAACATATTTCACTTTTGGAACGTAAACTTGCCCAGAAGTTGGAAAAGTGTAAAACAAGACTCACCGTACCGAATGACTTTCTTCCTTTGCTCCAACGTCGAATTTTTGTGGGTAAGATCACCGACTAATTTCATTTTCTTGCAATTGTCAACACCTTTGATCCATACTGAGACACATTCGGATTCATTTATTTTACGATGATTCCTTGTCCTGATAACCAAAGGCATGGTGGATATGTAATACGACTTTCCCATAGCATGAAACGAATCTCCATGTGATGGTGATCAATAAACTATAATGGTCCACCAACGTACATATAGAACCGGGGGCTCAAGGATGCAACAGATGGCATCATTCGATAACGGACTTAGTGTTCCTCCAACGACCACCTGGCTATCCGTGCTGCTATTCGTAGATGTGAAGTAGATAAGTTTTGAAGTACTCCACGTAGTTGTCATTAATTGGCAGTAAAAGTTTCATCGAAGTGCAGTTAGTAAGAGAAGATTGAAAACATTCAGTTCAAATAATATTCTTATTGAAATAATAGTGTTTACAATTTCATACATTATGTATTTAACAGTTTACCATATTGTGTTGTTACTGAAGTGTTAAGCCGCGATTTGAGTCTATCGATAGATTAATTTCTGCCTCCCTATGCTAATAGCTGAGCCAAATTTAAATGTCATATTATAATAACAGCAATCAAGAATAAACAAATTATGCTAGATCCAAGTATTACACATTCCACTTGAGCTAAATGTATAAGAAGTGGATGTTTCTTGAGAATTCAAATAATAGTCAGTACAAAATATACAATTACTTCATATCTATTTCAATATTAGCAAAAGAACCTCTTGTCTAAGTCATTAGTGCTCCACCATTAGTAATCATTTACCTATAATTATCATTATCTTCCTATTGTAATGTACAGATAGTAACAGTTATTGAGAGCCTAAACGCATTAGTACCTCTCCTATGTAGTTTAAGTCAAATCTCTGATACATTACTTGCTAAATTGTGCTACTATCTTGTATCTAATCAACGAAAGAGAAGTACAGTATCAACTAAAGTCAATCAAAGTAGTTAACTTTCTTTCTGAACCATGCTATTACTGGGTAAAACTTTGCCTAATTAGGCTGACGACCGTTTCCTTTTATGTAATTACAGTTTACTTGATTATTACTTGAAACTTGGTTCGATTCCAGGTTATTTTACTATTTTTTCCTCTCAATAGCCATCTTTTCAGAGTCGGAAAACGCCTTTCCATTGCACATCGTCACGATCACAAAATAAAAGTTATTTCACTGGAATAGCGTTATAGACATATCACTAATTTAGTAGTAGCCATTAGTGTTATATGTGGCGACCGTGACAGGACTAGTTGTGCTGTTGAGGGAAGTGTCATATGTGGCTTTTCCCATTACAGGACTAGATCTGCTGTTGGGGGGAAGAGCGTTATAGCTGATCATGAGAAGTGACACCAGTGATTGGCACTCTTGCTGGCGAGCATTCAGCCTCCCATCAACAATTACCGAATCAGTTCTGTCCTACATGTGTTGAGAGTCGCTGCTTTCTGTGACCTTTAACCAGGCCGTCGGTAGATACATGGGCGTCGATGTATCCGTCACATAACCCCCCAGTTGACTGGCTCAATACCATCAAAGTCTCTGTGGTCTTAGGTAAGATATGAATGGTAAACGACGCATTGCAACTCGAGATCACAGCCTACCTTTCACTAATATATTCCGGGCAGTTCCATGCGACACTGTACGTTACTTCTGCCCCGAATGCAGCTGTTGTAATCCCTTTATTCTTCAGAGCCAGTCGAACAACGCTACTATCGTCTCATGATGTGGTTGTTCTGGAAGGACCACTGCCCACTCTTTTGCCACACTGCTGTCCTGAGTCCATCTCGGTACCACTTGGTCTGGAATCATTGCTCTACGTCAACCGCGTGAGTTATCTGTCAATATAATACTCCCATGCCCTTCACACCAAAGATTCGACCTTTCTCAGATTCAGAAAAATGGCCATGAGCTGCATACGCACGGCCTCTGGGCATGCTGTATTGTGATCTCTACCCGAAAAATTCCATCAACTTTGGACTCACGCAACTCGCACCATTCTTCAGCTGTAGGAACGGCTTTCTTCTGTACTGAAAATAAGCTTACATAAAGATAAAATTTCTAACCAAATGTCCTACAGGCGCGGTAATACTGCAGTATCAGTCTGGTAGCGTTAAGTCAAGTTCTTTGTGGTGTAACACTTACCATTTCCGTCAGTGTACTTGCTGCACTACTTGCTCCTACATGTCAGAGTACTGAGTCGATATCATACTTGACTCAACAAAGATAACTTGGTTGACATTCATATTTCACAGCACACCAGTTATTCACATTTTGGACGAAGCCCTCATGCCCTCTGGGTACACCTGGTTTATCGTGAGCGAAGCGACCAAACCTATGGTAAGGTGCATTGCTATAGAAGAGTTGTTACTACAAATTTTCATGCGTAACCTTCCTAGAAAATATCTAAAAGGAAGCTCTTGTCTTTATGAAACTTCCCAACAGATTAAAATCGTATGCTGGATTTGAATCTAGCCTTTCCCGACGAATACCTTTAGCAGGTGAAGTGTTCAGGCACGACGCATGAGTCTTACAACTTCAGTTCCGTCAGGAACTCTCTCCTTACTTTCCAGTCTCCACAGAAGCTTTCCTTCGTGCCTTTTTGGACTAGCATCCCTTGGAAAAATGATCTCGCAGAGAAATGTCGTCCTCGTTACACCCAAGAGGTTTTTCCTAGAATGAGACTTTTGGTCAGCAGCAAAGTGAAAGTTTCTTACTATACTACTTGACAGAAAAAAAGTGAATTAACATGAACAGGAGGAGGAAACGAAATAAAACTTAATGGTTTGAGTGGGAATGTGTTGATTCCAAAATCGAGAAATGTACAGTGAACTTGGGCGTATGAACCCACTAATCAGTGTGACGTTGCATCCCATCTGGTCTGGATTCATGTATGCACAGGTTCGATTGGGAAGAATGTCATAAAGGCGTTGTATCCCCTTACGAGGCAAGGTGGCACACAAGAGTCATAACTAGTCTTTGATACCTTCGATACTGACACCGATACGAACTTGACGTCCAAGTTAGTGCCGCATATATTTTATCATGAACAGCTGTGGGGGCTTTACTGGTCACAAGAGCACATCAGCATCATGCAGACAGTTAACAGAAACACGAGGTATATGTAGATGAGCATTGTCCTGATGAAAAATGCATCGCGTTACTGTTGCGTGAGAGGTAACACTTAAGGACGCAGGATTTCCATGACGTAATATTGTGCCATCAGAGATCCCCTCAATCACTACCAACTGTGACTTGAAGTCATACCCAATGTCTCCCCACACCGTGCAGGTTTACCACTATTGTACCTCTCCTAAACATTGGTGGATTGGAATCTGTCCCCGAGTCACCGCTATACTCGCCGATGATGGTTATCCGGAGTAGTGTAGAAACGTGATTCATCGCTGCACACACGTCATTCATCAGCAATCCATGCTTCCTAGTCGTGGCACCACTCCAAATGCAGCCATTAGTTCTGTTATGTTAACGGTGGGATGGTAATTATGTAGTCTGGCTCCTGCGCCTCCAACCAGTCGTTCAGTATGGCACAGAATGTTACAGGGAGTCCATTACTTGTTCTCACATGACTGTCACAAAAGTGAAGGCTTTACACTGCTCTTTGTGCGCAATACGGCGATCCTCCATTGTGACGGTTAGACTTGGTCGACTCGAACCCTGATGATGACTAGGCCTGTTCTAACATTCCCATACAAACACCGGGATAGTGTTATACGCGAATCCGCCACAAATCTGGACACTGCACGATTCGACCCCTTCCAAACTCTATCAAGTGCTGATAAAGCTGTCTCACTCGAGTACACGGCATACCTACGTCCTTCATAGTGATCACTCAATATCTGAGACTGCTCACGTGCCCTATGTGTCCTACTAGGCTTGGTAACAACATTAAACACGAACAACACTAAGTCACTAAGGTTGCTGTTCTACCAGTCACAGAGAATTACAACTCTTAATTATTTACAAACCCGCCAATAGCGTGTATGTATACTCCTATACCGAATCCGGCATACGATTTTAATCTGCTGGAAAGTTTCAGAAAGACAGAATGTTCCTTTAGATATGTTCTAGGAAGATTACCCATGAAAATATGCAGTGACAGCTCTTCTGTAGCGATACACCTTACCATTCGTTGTTTAGCCCCATGGCTCAGGAAAAATCAGATGTACCCAGAGGACATGAATTCTTCGTCCAAAATGTGAACAACTGGTGTGCTGTGAAACATGAATGCCAACCAGTTTATCTTTATGGAGTGAAGTAGGATATCAGGTGAGTACCTTGACACGCAAGAGAAAGTAGCGCAGCTAGTACACTGACGGAAATGGCAAGTGTTACACCACAAAGATCTTGACTTAACGATACCAAACTGATACTGCAGTATTACCATGCCTGTGGGATATATGGATTGAAACTTCATCTTTATATTTCAATCCTATCATGTCTTCTGGGACCTTCACTTCTTTTACGGGCAATCTAAGTTCATGTACTAACTACAGTTTGTTACCAGTACATCATAAAAATACACACTCACAGACACACACACACACACACACACACACACACACACACACACACACACACACACACACACAATTTTCCAAATGATCGTGCATCAAGATATTTTAGGACCCGCTTTTTATGACATCCATGCAACGTTTCCTCTATTTCCGTTGGGAGCTATATTGTTCAGCTCGTCAGCAAGTGGTGGTGTGAGTGAAAGTCCACATCCAATAAAGTGCCAGTTTTGTTAGTTTGGCGACCGCTCCAACAACTTTGACTTCACTGAGGATACTTTACAGAGGTCGCGATGAAGTTCACGTCATAAGTAGGTCATGTTTTCGAATTTTTCAAGTCAACTGGTACAATAAATTGTTCTCTTATTTGTTATGACTGAGCGAAGGATGAAGCATTCGTGAGAGTCACTCCGCCCTTTCGTCAGTAGATGCTAGTGTATTGTCAAGTTTCCCCTCATTTCGGAAACTCTTTGCTAGTGTCTTTCACCAAGTAAAATACGATAGCTTTATTTTGTATTCTTTTACAGCCATAGAAATCAGCATCCTCCGATCACTTCTCTCCATGCCTCGACAGATGCTACTTATGTACCAGACGTACTCTTTCTATAGAGAAAGGCTTGCTGTGTGTCCTGTTCATCAGTATTTTTTTCAATCTAAATACACACACAGTAAAGCATAGCTTGAAATTTATTGATGAAATTGTGTAAAGTATTGATGGCATTCCTGATCTCCGCTATCTGCATCCTTTTCGGTGAACGAAGGGAGCACACTGGTCTTAACATGATTGGTATTTCTGGAATTCGTCTTGTTTCTTAACAGGGATTGTTCATCCTCAAACAACAGTCATCATAAACTGGCTCGTAACTTATTGTAATCTGCTTTTTGGTGAGATGAATGGACATTGAGTTCTCCACAGAAATTTGCCCTGATGATGACTCACTCTTTTCTATGGATGTCGACAATGGGAATACCATAAAACGGTATCTGACTTCATGAATAATCTTACACAGGCAAACTCAGTTAGTGCAACGGTTAACTTGGGAATCTGTACTGATAAATTTTCCACGATAATTGCGTATAGTATGGCATCGAGAGAACTGACACTTCTCTGACGAGTTTTATATATCCTACCTTATAGGCAAAACTTGTGCAATGTGTGTGCTTGGCTCACAACAATAATGCAGAACTCTTTTGCAAAGAACAGGATGATATTGAACATCTGTGGGAAATTGCATGGAACATGGCATAGCAAGTGCTGGTGTGAGTTTCTCTACTAGAACTGACCTTCTGGAACCTAAAAGAAATCTACTAAGAATGGGTAAGCAATCGTACGCTGTCGAAAATTCAGTACGGCATGCAAAGTAATTCTCATAGTAGTAATGATTTTGCTGAAGGCACAAGATCTCAGACAGATAACATTACTGAGTAATGTGTATGTGTATGGCCTCATGGCTCCTCAAACTCTATCGTTATACATATCTTCTCTACTTTATGATGGGAAGGTATGTAAATAAACATAAGAAATTTCATATTAATTGATAATTATTGGAACCCAAAAGATGCAGTTACTTTCCATGAAGTATCAGAATCAGTGTTACAATAACCACGGGGTGCTTATAACACAGCAAGAGAGAGACTTCATTTACAAACAGTATTCTGGAAACCCTTTAACTGCAAGAACTTGCTAGGTGAATGAAGTCATAATGGTTCACTGCAGACAAGAACACCTTATTCTCGCCGTATCACATCACACAAAGAAGTTTAGACCATCAGAGCCAGAATAAAATAGGAAACATTGTTCTTGTTCAAAATTATAGGCCATGTTGTCTTTCTGGCCGCCTCGATTTCTTATTGGCTGCACTGCTAGACACAAAGACCTCCGTTAAGACAAACCATCTACTCAGCGTCAGTAGTGACTACACGATATGGATTAGCGAGCACAGATATCATAGCAAAGACTACCCACGAGATAACGGATGCATAAAACATTACAATCATTAGGCTGACAATAATAAGAGGTAATTATCAGTGTTCATAAGTCTGAGAAACAGGTATTTGTTACCCTGAATTTCCTGTGACGACGTTTGTCCTATCCAGAGACACTTCATGTACATTTCCATTCCAGTAAATTTGTGCTACCAATCCACCAACATGTAGAGGGCGCTGCGCCCGCGTCCTCGTCTTTCCCGGCCCACGTTATTAGCAGCGCGGCAGCACTGAATACGGTCTTATTAGCAGACCTCATCAGCGCTTCACAGCTGTGTTAGCTGAGAAGCAATTTTACCGAGAGCTCGCGTTACTAACAGCACTTGCTCTTTTCCATAAGCAGATATACTGTTTCATCACCGCTTTTCTTTCTCGATTGAATGTCTAACTAACCGTTGACATCGACATAATTAAGGACGGAGGACTTGTTCAGTCCAGTAGAGGCAATTGTAGGAAGTGGGCAGTGTTGACACTCTGGCAAAAACCATGCAAAAATAGACACGGCCAAAGGATGAAGTACAGTGTTTAGACAACAGATTCGTATTCGGAATGAGCAATTGTTATTTAGATTTCTTTTTATTTCTCTAAGTCACTTCCGGCGAATGCTGGGAAGGTTCCTTTCAAGATGGCAACGGGTGATTCCTTCTTTGGACTGGTCCTGCCACGATAGTGCTATGCCTCTAGTGAGCATAATGTTGACCAAACAGATTCACGTTTTCCGTGGTTTGCTCAAAGCACTTCATGCCGACATAGGCAAAAGGGCAAGGTTAGCCTTTTTAAGAGACAGTCTTCACTCCTTCCGATCTGATCATGTAAGCGTAGAAAAGCAGTGGAATGATTTCAAAGAGATAGTATCGACGACAGTTGAGAAATATATACTACATAAATTAATAAGTGATGGTACTGATCCCCCACGGTACACAAAACGGTTCAGATCGCTGTTGCAGAAGAAACGAAAAAAAGCATACCACATTTAAAAGCGCAAAATCTCCAAGACTAGCAAAAGTTTTGCAGAAGTTCGAAATATAGTGCATACTTCAATGCGAGATGCTTTTAATAATTTCCACAACGAAACTCTGTCTCGAAATCTGGCAGAAATACCAAAGAGATTTTGGTCATACATGAAGCACATCAGTGGCAAGACGCAATCAATACCTTCACTGCACGATGACAACGGTGAAGTCACTGATGACAGTGCCACTAAAGTAGAGTTATTAAACATGGTTTACCGAGACTCCTTCACCAAAGAAGACAAATTATGTAAATATTCCTGAATTCTAATCAAGTACAATTGCCAAGATGAGAAACATAGAAGTAGATATCCTCCGTGTAGCAAAGCAGCTTAAATCACTTAATAAAGGCAAGGCCTCCGGTCCAGATTGTATAGCACTCAGGTTCCTTTCATAGTATGCTGATACAATAGCTCAATATTTAATATTATATACAATCGCTCGCTCACAGAAAGATCCGTACCGAAAGACTGGAAAATTGCTCAAGTCACACCAATACCCAAAAAGGGAAGTAGGAGTAACCCGCTGAATTACAGGCCCATATCACTAAAGTCTATTTGCAGTAGGGTTTGGAACATATACCGTATTCGAACGTTATGAAGTACCCCGAAGAAAACGGTTCATTGACACATAGTCAGCAGGGGATTTCAAATTGATTCCATATTTTTAGATTTCCAGAACGCTTTCAACACCGTCCCTCACAAGCATCTTCTAACCAAACTGCGTGCCTATGGAATATAGCCTCAGTTGTGTGACTGGATTCGTCATTTCCCCTCAGAAAGGTCACAGTTCGTAGTAATAGACCCAAATTCATCGAGTAAAACAGAAGTAATATCCGGCGTTCCACAAGGTAGTGTTGTAGGCGCTCTATTGTTCCTGATCTATATTAACGGCATAGGAGACAATCCGAGTAGCCGTCTTAGATTGTTTGCAGATGATGATGTCATTTACCGTCTTGTAAATTCATCAGATGATCAAAACGAATTGCAAAATGGTTTAGATAAGATATCTGTATGGTGCGAAAAGTGGCAACTGACCCTGAAGTGTGAAGTGACTCACATGAGTACTAAAAGAAATCAGATAAATTTCGATTACGCTATAAGCCATTCAAATCTGAAGGCTGTAAATTGAACTAAATACTTAGGGATTACAATTACAAAGAACCTAAAACTGGAACGATCACATAGATAATGTTGTGAGTAAAGCAAACCAAAGACTGCAGAACGCTTAGAAGGTGCAACAGGTCTACTAAGGAGACTCCTTACACTACGCTTGTCCGCCCTATTCTGGAGTATTGCTGTGCGCTGTGGGATACGCATTAGGTGGGACTGACGAATGACATCGAAAAAGTTCAAAGAAGGGCGGCTTGTTTTGTAATACCGCGAAATAGGGGAGATAGTACTACAGACATGATACGTGAATTGGAGTGACAGTCATTAAAACAGAGGCGTTTTTCGTTGCGGCGGGATCTTCTCATGAAATTTCAATCACCAGTTTTCTCCTCTGATTGCGAAAAAATTCTGTTGGCACCCGCCTAAATAGAGGACTATGGCACACCGTCATGGGTTCCATTTCATTCCACGTGAACATCTAACACGACTAGCTTGAACCGCGTGCTGTTCGGTAAGTGGGATGCATCGCCTCCTAACCTACCTTCGGTGAGCACCAATGTTTACTGCAACTCACCAGTGCAGGTGACCTTTACCCATCTTCTTAGCATTCATTGGTGATGTGCTCAAGCTACTCTGTGCATTGTAACGTATGGTGGGGAGAGGTAAATGTTTCAGACGGTGGTTTCTGTTCTTTAGCGAGAAAGTAGTACTGTTCCGGCCGGCCGGGGTGGCCGTGAGGTCCTAGACGCTTCAGTTTGGAACCGCGTGACCGCCACGGTCGCAGGTTCGAATCCTGCCTCGGGCATGGTCGTGTATGATGTTTTAGTAGTTCTAAGTTGTAGGGGACTGATGATCACAGATGTTAAGTCCCATAGCGCTCAGAGCCATTTGAACCAGTACTGTCCCCTTGGTAAGTGGGATTTCGTCGCTTGATGTGACGAACTCGTACCTAGCTAAAAGTGAGTACCACAGCTGATCATTTCAAGTGACCTTTCCCCATGTTTTCAGCGCCCATTTGCGATGTCCCTCCGATCGTGCACACTATTTTTCTATTTGTATGAAATTTCAGTGTGTGAAGCACTTGTATCTTGACTGATGTCATTGACTGTATCTTTTGCCCATGTCTTCACATTTTCTTCGATTTGTTTATAAGAGAATACATAAGGTGTGCATAAAATCCCGCTACTGTTTCGAAAATCATAACTCGGTGGCTATTAGCGACACAGCGTCGTGGTTTGTTGTAAAACGTTTAGCCAGCCGCGGTGGCCCAGCGGTTCTAGGCCCTTCAGTCCGGAACCACATGACTGATACGGTCACAGGTTCGAATCCTGCCTCGGGCATGGATGTGTGTGATGCTCTTAGGTTATTTAGGTTTAAGTAGTTCTAAGGTCTTGGGGACTGATGACCTCAGATGTTAAGTCCCATAGTGCTCAGAGCCATTTGAACCATTTGTAAAACGTTTAGCATCTCTCAAAGTTTGTTTAGTATTATGCTAGAAGTACAATGTACGCCCCACTCGTCGCTCGTAGAACACCGCTCGTAGGTGTCAGCATTGCAGTATCAACGGTTCTTATGGCTTCATTGACTCGTGCACGAATGGGAGCAATGTCATTGACTGGTATTATGTACCGGCGATTCTTGATGTAACCCCACAGAAAGAAGTCTAATGGCGTGACATCGGGAGAGCGCATTGGCCATGCGATGTATCCGCCACTCAGGAAATGTGCTGTTCAGCACATCCGCGCTTTCGAACTCCAGTGTGGGGGTGCACTGTCATGTTGGGAGATGATGGACAGTTGCAACTCATCCATCTGCGGTAGCAGGAACTGTTCGAGCATTTCCTGGTAATCGTTTCGCGTTATGATGTCCTCAGCCAAGAAAAATGGGCGTACCACGCAATCATGAATTGGGCTACTTCAAACATTAAGCTTCTGGCTCTCACGGATGCATCACTAATTCCGTAGTATCGTCGTAAGAGTTTCGGATTCTGGATACCACATGACATACTGCGGTTTCTACCGGTCTGTCGACGTTTTTGTGCACCCGATGTCAAATCTGCAACAGAGATCAAATGACAAAACTTTGAGAGCTTTTAAACGTTTTACAACAAACTACGTTTCTCTGTCTCTCATAGATTCCAAGTTAAGAATTTTTGAACTAATAGTAGGCCATCTGTAACGTTTTCCAATTGAAAGAAGGGCAACAACATAAGACAAAATGGTAACTGTGCGTGTTTGTAAACTAAAATGGTCCGATTTTAAGCTTATATACATGACCCAAACCGGGAGGAATTTCAAAATCGAATTTAAAAGACAAACGTCCCTCGACCGGAATAACTTAACGATTTTCCATCGCTATACACCTCTCATCAGCATCCTCCCAGTCTTCATGAAATAGATCATAGAAGTGTTAACATTTGTTTAATGGAAATTTTAATCTTCGTGGTCCACTCAGAAGTGTCAGAGAGGAGCAGGTTGTGTTTTTCTTGATACCGTTTCTCCCGATGGAGTTTTCCACAGGTTGCTTAAGTCGCTTTCAAAGAACGAGCTAATCTCTTTCTCAATCTCAGCGTGTGCTCCGTCCCTAATGACCTCGTCTTCGACGAGACGTTAAGCCCCGACCTTCTTTCTTTCGTAACAATGGTGAGCAGAGGAAAACATTCGGAGCGGTGGTTTCTGCACCTTGTAGCGAGATGGTCGTTCTGCGGTTATGGCTGCTCACCAACTGTTGTCCTGGCTAGTGACTTGCTAAACAGCGGCCCCTCTGTGCATGACCGTGTAATCAGCACGCCAGCTAAGTCTCTTGGCAGAGGTGCCCCGCATCGAGATTGCCACAGTGCACTACTGACGCGTTCATGCACGAGGCCATAGAGGGAGTGTTTATGTATTCGGGAGCCTCGATCTAGCCGCTATCAAATGTGCTAGTATTGGGTACCGTGAAGATTCCGGCCTCGATAGTCACGACATCTGCCATTGTGACAGCAGCGTTCTCTCTCCAGCATGCGCGCGGGGTAGCCGCGCGGGCTAGGCGCCTTGCCCGGTTCCCGCGGCTCCCCCCTTCGGAGGTTCGAGTCCTTCCTCTGGCATGGGTGTGTGTGTTGTCCTAAGCTTACGTTACTTTAAGTTAGATTATGTAGTGTGTAAGCCTAGGGACCGATGACTTCAGCAGTTTGGTCCCATATGAACTTACCACCACTCTGTTTTTTCTTGAGTCTATTTAGAATGTTATTTAGGAAACAGATAGTGAGCTGGTGGTGAGCTGAGAGACCACTAAGGAAAGGTTCAGTCGCATAATTGGAACTGCTTTCCCTATCCTTCGCACACACTGGCACCCTTCCTTCGCCAAGTGTGAGGTTGGCGTGGTAAATGAATCTGATACGTATAGCTGACTGTAAGGGATGTGTGTGGAGTGTGATGTCATGTTTGCGTTGCATGATGATGAGAGAAGGGAGAGGGCGAGCCCCAGTGCCGGCACATAGCCTTCTTCTCTCGAAAAGCATCAAGGGGGCCTCTGACCTTAATGTCCCCATCCTACGGGTGGATCAAGTAAGCGAACTCCCACGATTTTACGTAAATTCAATTTGTGCTTTCAAGTGCCGACAAATTGCGTACTATCGCTTCAAGTTACTAATATGACAGTTATTATAAAACTGATGTTTCTGTGATCAGTTGGTCTTATAATTGTTACATATGTCAATATCGTTTAAATGCACCAAGTATGGTCAAAACTTTTATACTGAATTACGAAAGCTATTGTCCCGCGTCATCGGCCGCTGCGCGAAATAGGACACTATAGATGCCGTCTGCGCGTGACAATGGCTGTAGCACAGATTATAATTTTTAGCCTTCGCAAAAGTTATCAGTGACACAAAACATTCACCTTATAACTCAATTTGCATTGTATTTATTTGGATAAATAACGATATTATTATGACCTTTATTCATGAACTGAACCGTATGGGTACAAAATTAAGTCGGTCGACTATCAGTGCTGAAGTAAATGATGAATGCAGTGGCTCGTTCGTAAAATACACCCAATATTACAGATGCACTGCCTTAACCATAGCACGCCTACCTTCGGTATCGTTAGGTACTGTGACTACATCCATCTGTTGGACAGCTTTTGTTGCAGGCGGAGAAAAAGAAATGATTGTGTCTTATCTTATTAAAATCTCTGAAAGAAATATTATATATAGGCTCTTCCGGTCGGCATGCTCTGAAGGAGCTAATTTAATTTTAATTAATTTTGAAACTAACTGTCTACTTCCAAGCAAATTTATTAACTGTTCTTTATACTCAAAACCCTAAGATGGAAGCAAGTCATGTTGATTCTAACGTCATGTTCGGGCAGCCATCTTTATACTGTTTTACATAGTGAATTACTTAACATTATTAACTGGATTGCGAGCTTTCAATTAGCAAAATTTACGTCAGCAAACCGAAAAGTAAAGGCGACCAAAGCATAGAGCTTAAATTTATCTAATTTGCATTATCTTCTATGTTATCATTGTATTCTGAAGTACTAAAGCCTGAAAATATTATTATAGTTCTATAGACTACAATTTTTATACGAGTTGTTATTTGAATGAATGTCGAAGTGTTCAGGGTACAACAGTAATGGAATCATCAAATAAAAGTCTGATGACTGTTACTAATAAACTGTAAATTCAAACTAATTATTATTTCACTTTGGCCTATCATGACTGTTATTCCATTCACAAAATTACTTTACTGAACAAAAAGAAAGTCTTTCCTTATAGTGGTTTGCGTCATCGGAAGTGTGACCGTGGTTGAGTCCTTTTAACGGTGGTGGAGTATGCTCTCATACGGCCTCTTGACGTCTGCATTAAATTAATACACGTCAGGTAACAGAACGCTTCTCAGAGCCGTTGTACCAACGGCGGCAATGGCTCACAGATTTTCACAGCGTCATCAGTCCGGAAATTCAAGCATCCGCGACTTGATGATTTCAGAGACGACTTAATAGCATGTAAGTGAAAATCCACACGACACTGATGAAGATTAGACGCACTTTTCACACCACAATAATTTTACTTCCGCGACCATCGACAAAGCGTCTACAGTATACACTGTTCAAGGCCTCGCCACTGTCTTCCCTCTCCAGTTGCGCATGTCACTATGGAGTGCGGCAAGCCAATCGTCCAGTCTGATTGCTTGAATTTTCAGTATTATATTTACTTTTAATCAGCTCATTGTCTAAACTATTGTAGTCTTGTAGCAGAGCAGTCGCAGACTGTTAAAAATATATGTTACATTTTTCATCATTTTAAATTAATGCACATATAAAAAAGTAATACACTTAAGAACTTTACACAGATATCTCACCGGCCAGTGTGGCCGAGCGGTTCTAGGCGCTTCAGTCTGGAACCGCGCGACCGCTACGGTTGCAGGTTCGAATCCTGCCTCGGGCATGGATGTGTGTGATGTCCTTAGGTTGGTTAGGCTTAAGTAGTTGTAAGTTCTGGGGGACTGATGAGCTCAGATGTTAAGCCTCATAGTGCTTAGAGCCATTTGAACAGATATCTCGACTGCCAGCCTCCATATATTGTTCAAGATAAATCGATTGGTAGTTGTATCAAAAGCGATTTAAAAAGAATTATTAATATATTTGCACATAGTTGTTCCGTTACAATCACCATCAAAATTGTCACATCCCTTACTCCATGAGACACTGCGGAGAGGTTTCGAATTTAGTCCGGAACATTGGAGCCAAGTCTGGTGATTAGGAACTTAACGCCACCAGCCCCATCCTCTTTGCCGGAAAGGCTATCTTTGCCAACTGCACATGACATACCTAGGCAGTTACCCGTCCAAGTACCGGCCACGTCCGGCGAATCTTAACTTTGGTAATCTGACGAGAACCGGTGTATTCGACGAGGTAGAACTCTTGGCTCTATATCATTGCAATTATTGTTTACGGTGTACTCATGAAAAAATTATTAAAAGCGGCGTGGTTAAGTATGAGTACCGTAGTTGTTTATTCATTTCGTGTTCACAGAGAGGCAATTTTTTGATAAATTTAATCCTCGCTCTAAAACGAGGAACAGGATGAAAGAATGTATTTTTCATGACAATTAGAGTGAAAATTGGTTTGTAATAAATGTTGAAATACTATTTGAATAAATTGCTGACAGAGATTTATGAAATTAGTTTCGTTAGAGTGTTAGTCTACTAAAGTGAAATGGCTTTTTCCGTAGGAGTCTATTGTAAGCTGGCTCAGCTGTCATGTGTTTGTCATATGTACACTGAGGTGACAAAAATCATGGGGTGCCTCTTAATATCGTGCCAGACGTCCTTCCGCACGGTGTAGTGCAGCCACTCGACGTGGCATGGACTCAACAAGTTGTTGGAAGTCCCTTCAAGAAATAATGAGCCATGTTGTGCACGAACTGACGTCTCGATTACGATCCATAAATATTGGATGGAATCATTCTATCGAATTTTCCAGAACATTCTTCAAGCCACTCGCGAAAAATTGTGGCCCGGTGACATGTTTGGGAACATGAAGTCGATGAATGGATATAAATGGTCTCCATGTAGCCAAACATAACCATTTCCAATCAATAATCGGATCAGTTGGACCAGAGGACCAAGTCCATGTCATGTAAACGCAGCCCACACCATTATGGAACTACAACCAGCTTTTACAGTGCCTTGTTGACACCTTGGGTCTATGGCTTCGTGGTATCTGCACCGCACTCTAATCCTACGATCGGCTCTCAGCAACTAAAATCCGGACTCATCTGACCAGGCTATAGTTTTCCAGTCGTCCGTGGTCCAACAGATATGGTCACGAGCCCAGGAGAGGCGCTGCAGGCGATGTCGTCTTGTTAGCAAAGGCACTCAAGACGGTCTTTCGCTGCCATAGCCCATTAACGCCAAATCTCGCCGCACAGACTTAAGGGATACGCTTATCGCAGGGCCTACATTGATTACTGCGATTATTTCACGCAGTGCTGCTTGTCTGTCAGCACTGACAACTCTACGCAAACGCCACTGCTCTCGGTCCTTAAGTAAAGGCCGTAGGCCAGTGCGTTATCCGGGGGGAGAGGTAATGCCTGAAATTTGGTATTCTCATCACACTCTTGATACTGTGGTTCTCGAAATATTGAATTCCCTAACGATTTCCGAAATGGAATGTCCCATGCGTCTAGCTGCAACTACTATTCCGGGTTCAAAGTCTCTTAATTCCCGTCGTGCGGCTGTAATCACACCTGAAACCTTTTCACATGGATCACCTGAGTACAAATGATAGCTCCACTACTGGACTACTCTTTTATACCCTGTGTACGCGGTATAGCCGCCACCTGTATATGTGCATGTCGCTATCCCATCACTTATGTCAGCTCAATGTATAACATCAGTATGTCCTCAACACAGTAATTGTAACACGTGTTCTCTGATAAGAGTGGATTTTTTTAAACGATTTATGTTGTAAATGGAAAATTGTGCCTTCAAGTGTACATCTCATTGCAGTCATTTTGTTGTATCTAAAACGTTTCGTGGAACGATCAAGTATTTCTAAGTGAATAGAAGTGTTAACATTTAATTTAATTCTACTATAGGTTCTTATTGTAAGGTTCTGTGAACCAGCAAGTTTTATTATGATAACTGGTTGTCCAATGAGAATTTGTATAATATTAACCTCCATGAGAAATAACAAATTTTTAGAGTATTAGACTAATTCGTAGCTGTTTCTTATAGAGCAACCTTTTAATAGCCGTAATGGTTTTATGTGAGTGAACCTCCTGATTGATCTGTAGCCCCAGTTTCTCTTACAGATAATTATTGATGTAATTAGACTTCGTTTTATGATTTTTGTGCTAGAGTGGAAAAACCTGAAATAACATACAGGGGACAGGCAAAATAATGTGAACAGTTCTCGTAACGGGATGGTTGTGTTTGGCTGTCAACAACTCAGGTAAGACATGTGTCAAGCTGGACTGTGCGTGTTTAATACGGACTATGCATCAGTGCAGGTTGTTTACGAATAGTGCGCACTTCGTATTTGCATTCAGAGGCCGAGGTCGACGTGCAATAAAAGATCTAACAGAGTTCCAAAGAGGACCGATTGTGGGGACCCGATTAGCTGGAGCATTTGTAGCCAAGACAGCCAACTTACTGAATGTTCCATAAGCAACTGTTTCAACAGTCATGACAGCCTACATGAAACATTGAAAGACATCAGCGTGAAAACGTGATAGTGGGCACAAATGAAAACTAAATGATAGAGATCGTCATAGGCTAACACGAATTGTGTCAAAACAACACAAAACTACGGCGTTTAAACTGACTGCAGAGCTCAATAGCCATCTTCGGGACCCCATATCTATCGACACTGTGCGCCGAGATTTCCATAAAGCGAATATTCATGGACGAGCTGCTATACCGAAACCATCAGTGACGACAACTAGCTAAAAGAAGCGAAAACATGGTGTCAGGAACATAAATCCAGGACGGATGACCAGTGGAAACACGTTATATGGTCCGACGAGTCAGAATTTTCGTTATTTCCAACATCGGGTCGGGTTTACATCTGGAGAACACCAAATGAGGCCTATAGTCCTCATTGCTTGAGTCCAACGGTTAAGCATGGAGGTGGAAGTGTGATGGTGTGGGCAGTCATATCGTTGTATTCTGCTGGTCCCATCACTACTCTCAAAGGCCGTAGTAGAGCCAACTATTACGTGAACATTTTATGTGATCGGGTGAACCCCATGATTCAAATGTTTTTCCCCAACAATGCTGCTATTTTTGAGGACGATAATGGACATATTCACACACCTAGGGCAGTAAAATAGTGGTATGAGGAGTATGAAAGTGAACTGCAGCGTCTTTCTGGCCAGCACGGTCCCCGGACTTGAACATTATCGAACCGATGTGGGCGGTGTTGAAGCGCAGACTCCGGAGCAGATTTCCACCTGCCTCGTCACTACAGGAGTTAGGAGAGGTTCTGATCGAAGAGTGGCATAAAATTCCACTGGAGACTACACAATCATTATATGCAAGTGTTCCAAGAAGAATCGCATCTGTATTACGGGCAAATGGGGGCCCTACCCCTTATTAACAAACCATTCCCAAGTAAGTACAGGTTTTCACGTTATTTTACCTATCCCCTGTACATTCAGCGTTTGAGAATGTCCCTCACATACAGAAAGGTTGCTGTTGTTGCTGTTGTTGTTGTGGTCTTCAGTCCTGAGACCGGTTTGATGCAGCTCTCCATGCTACTCTATCCTGTGCAAGCTTCTTCATCTCCCAGTACCTACTGCAACCTACACCCTTCTGAATCTGCTTAGTGTATTCAACTCTTGATCTCCCTCTCCGATTTTTACCCTCCACGCTGCCCTCCAATACTAAACTGGTGATCCCTTGATGCCTCAGAACATGTCCTACCAACCGATCCCTTCTTCGAGTCAAGTTGTACCACAAACTTCTCTTCTCCCCAATCCTATTCAATATCTCCTCATTAGTTATGTGATCTACCCAACTTATCTTCAGCATTCTTCTGTAGCACCACATTTCGAAAGCTTCTATTCTCTTCTTGTCCAAACTATTTATCGTCCATGTTTCACTTCCATACACGGCTACACTCCATACAAATACTTTCAGAAATGACTTCCTGACACTTAAATCTATACTCGATGTTAACAAATTTCTTTTCTTCAGAAACGCTTTCCTTGCCATTGCCAGCCTACATTTTATATCCTCTCTTTCGACCATCGTCAGTTATTTTGCTCCCCAAATAGCAAAACTCCTTTACTACTTTAAGTGTCTCATTTCCTAATCTAATTCCCTCAGCATCACCTGACTTAATTCGACTACATTCCATTATCCTCGTTTTGCTTTTGTTGATGTTCATCTTATATCCTCCTTCCAAAATGGCTCTGAGCACTATGCGACTTAACTTCTGAGGTCATCAGTCGCCTTGAACTTAGAACTAATTAAACCTAACTAACCTAAGGACATCACACACATCCATGCCCGAGGCAGGATTCGAACCTGCGACCGTAGCGGCCGCTCGGCTTCAGACTGTAGCGCCCAGAACCGCACGGCCACGCCGGCCGGCGATCCTCCTTCCAAGACACTATCCATTCCGTTCAACTGTTCTTCCAATTCCTTTGCTGTCTCTGACAGAATTACAATGTCATCGGCGAACCTCAAAGTTTTTATTTCTTCTCCCTGGATTTTTCTTTTTTTTCCTTCACTGCTTGCTCAATATACAGATTGAATAACATCGGGGAGAGGCTACATCCCTGTCTCACTCCCTTCCCAACCAATGCTTCACTTTCATGTCCCTCGACCCTTATAACTGCCATCTGGTTTCTGTACAAATTGTAAATAACTTTTCGCTCCCTGTATTTTACCCCTGTCACCTTCAGAATTGGAAAGAGAGTATTCCAGTTAACATTTCTCTAAGTCTACAAATGCTAGAAACGTGGGTTTGCCTTTCCTTAATCTAGCTTCTAAGATAAGTCGTAGGGTCAGTATTGCCTCACGTGTTCCGATGTTTCTACGGAATCCAAACTGATCTTCCCCGAGGTCGGCTTCTACTAGTATTTCCATTCGTCTGTAAAGAATTCGTGTTAGTTTTTTGCAGCCGTGACTTATTAAACTGATAGTTTGGTAATTTTCACATCTGTCAACACCTGCTTTCTTTGGGATTGGAATTATTATATTCTTCTTGAAGGCTGAGGGTATTTCGCCTGTTGGTTAGTTAGTTGGTTGTTTGGGGAAGGAGACCAGACAGCATGGTCATCGGTCTCATCGGATTAGGGAAGGAAGTCGGCCGTGCCCTTTCAGAGGAACCATCCCGGCATTTGCCTGGAGTGATTTAGGGAAATCACGGAAAACCTAAATCAGGATGGCCGGACGCGGGATTGAACCGTCGTCCTCCCGAATGCGAGTCTAGTGTCTAACCACTGCACCACCTCGTTCGGTATATTTCGCTTGTCTCATACGTCTTTCTCACCAGATGGTAGAGTTTTGGCAGGACTGGCTCTCCCAAGGCTGTCAGTAGTTCTAATGGAATGTTGTCTACTACCGGGGCCTTGTTTCGACTTAGGTCTTTCAGTGCTCTATCACACTCTTCACGCAGTATCATATCTCTCTTTTCATCTTCATCTGCATCCTCTTCCATTTCCATAATACGGTCCTCAAGTACATCGCCCTTGTATAGACCCTCTATATACTCCTTCCACCTTTCTGCTTTCCCTTCTTTGCTTAGAACTGGATTTCCATCTGAGCTCTTGATATTCATACAAGTGGTTCTCTTTTCTCCAAAGGTCTCTTTAATTTTCCTGCAAGCAGTATCTATCTTACCCCTAGTGAGATAAGCTTCTATATCCTTACATTTTTCCTCTAGCCATCCCTGCTTAGCCATTTTGCACTTCCTGTCGATGTCATTTTTGAGACGTTTGTATTCCTTTTTGCCTGCTTCATTTACTGCATTTTTATATTTTCTCCTTTCATCAATTAAATTCAATATTTCTTCTGTTACTCAAAGATTTCTACTAGCCCTCGTCTTTTTACCTACTTGATCGTCTGCTGCCTTCACTACTTCATCCCTCAAAGTTACCCATTTTTTCTACTGTATTTCTTTCCCCCATTCCTGTCAATTGTTCCCTTATGCTCTCCCTGAAACTCTGTACAACCTCTGGTTTAGTCAGTTTATCATGGTCTCATCTCCTTAAATTCCCACCTTTTAGCAGTTTTTCAGTTTTAATGTACAGTTCATAACCAATAGATTGTGGTCAGAGTCCACATCTGCCCCTGGAAATGTCTTACAATTTACAGAAAGGTAGGGGTTCAAATTTGTAGGTGTACAGGTTCATTACAACAAATTCTTTCTTACACACAGTCATCTTGCCGATGGAGTGTTGGAAGGGAAGTTTTCAGATGGGTACCATGTAGAAATAGGTGTAACCCCAATTCTGTAATATTGTACAGCATCTGAAAGTTACAGACATGTATCTAAAATTTCCTTTTTAAACACTTGCATTGATTTAGGGTTATAGCTTTGTCTGCAATAATCTGTTACCACTTCAAACTGTCAAAGAGAATTTAGCCAGTAACCATATACCGAGAGTTATGAAGAGTTGCTTTCATATGTGTGTGGTTGTCGTACACGCCAAACACGAGGGTCCACTAGCCATGCAGATCACTTGCACTGAGGCATCGCGTGCCACGCTTGACGACTTCAATTGTGTTTGGCAACTTTCTCCAGCGGTTGGTCTTCTCCAGTCGCAGGTCCACTCTTACTTCAATTGCCAGCTCTGCAACGCCCTCATAGTCATCGTCGTTACAGCGGCGGTTCCAGAGTTGGATCCTGACTGTGGGAATGCCTTTGTAAACGGCGCAAGTCCAGCAAATGCACTCAGAGTAAACTGCTGAATCGCAGCCGGACGCCAGCCTAATTGCTGCCCAGGCGCCAGGACACTGCAAGTGCCACTTTGTGTCACGTGGTCCGCGGAGGAGAAAAGGTCCGCGGGGCCAGTGACCTTTGGCGGCGCTCTGGTTGCCGCCTGGTGGCCGGCCGGACTGAAGCCAACTCTGGCTGTTATCTGTAAAGCCCGTGCCTGAGTAGGCGCAAGGCCTCGACACAGGAAATGCCTTCACACATACGAAGGTCGAAGTATACTGATCTCATAAAAAGCTAAAATTGGCGTATAACACTGAGATAACGGCATTTATACATAATAGCTCACAAGCAGAGGTGTATTATTAACCGCAAAAGCATTACAAAATAGTTTCTTAATTCAGAAGACGTAAGTTGCATTGATATTTTTATTTCGCTTACCGATTTCAACAAGTTAATTTGTCATCTTCATACATATGCATATGGCCAAGGTTTAATGTATGAAACATTTTCCTAATTTTGTGCCTAATTTTTTAGGATTCTGGAAATGACAAATTAATTTGTTGAACCTGGTAAAGTGAATTAAAAATACCTGTGCAGCTGACTACTCAATTTTATTCTGAAATATGTACTACAGTTGCTGAAAAAATAACAGATACGAATAAAATAATTTCTCGATGTTTATATTTCATATTATTCTGAACGTATGTTCATTGGTTACTTAAAAATTGGCCAATCAGGAACTACCGTGTGGCTTCCTTTGCTCCTCCTCCTCCCCTTAACTCCACGCGTAAAAGAATACGCTCTTGGGTACTTTACCATCCAGTATTCCAATGAATGTTTATGCAAAGATCTCCTCTATGTACATGGTCATAATACAATGTGTATAGGTATAAATCCATATACTCTGATTATTTGCATATTCCTGGACAAGCAACAGATTATCTTAGCCTTTCCTTTTTTTTTACACACAGGGTGAGGCACATAAGATAGACGAATTTTGTGACGTACGAAATTAGTTATTTATGTCTGTATCTGCCGAATTACGACATCGACTTTACTTCATTTTCTGTGGTAAGGGAAAGATCCTCCTAGGATGAATTTAACATCACAGCTGTGGAACCTGATCAGAATTTAACGAGATTACAGCACCGCAATCCGCTGCCCAAGGTCACGAGTGGAGGTCCTACGTTTGGGGTGGTCTGTCTTAGCGTCTCACCCTGCGTAGGTTGAAGGCTGTTCTGCTGTGACAGGAATTAACAATCTCTTAAACTCATTTGTTGCGGTTGGAATCCCACTAAAGCAATATGTTTGGTCGTATAGAGAGATATTTCCTAAAAATCTTGAGAAAATATGTGCATAATAAAATTTATACCAGGAGTGACATGTTAGTGGATAGGCGCTAAGTATCCACTAATAAGCAGAGCGGCACTCCTGTGTTAAACGGCTGTGGCATGTTGTGCAGCACACTGGCGCTTTCTACCCGACGTTACAATGCGAGATGGTCGACGGCGGCCTTTGATATTAGGTCACGTCATCTGACTCTGGCATTGAGGGAACCGTACACATTTGGCACCCCTTAGAACGTCCCGCGACTTGGCAATTTGTAAGCTGGTACTAGTTTGTCCACGTCGCACGACCGTCCGTAGCCTTGCAGACTACGAGTACGGCGCAACCGTTTGCGGCACTTTCGCCGACTGGAGGGCCCGGGCTCGCCGGCCCAGCCTGTATCGACCCCCGTCGGACCCCGGATGCCCCAGTGGCCGACATCCAGCCACACTTCCCACTCTCGCTCTCCCTCTCTCTCTCTCTCTCACTCCATCTCTCTCTCTCTATCTATCTATTTATCTGCTCCGATCGCCCCATCCTCCAGCTACGGCAGTTCTTACTACACTCAACCGTCCTGACGCTATCGTCGACTATATGCTGTAGGAAGGCTCTTTCGCTTTATTCGCACGAAGTAATGGCCGCTATTGACAGGGGATCTCAAGTTGATTCCGTATTTCTAGATTTCCGGAAAGCTTTTGACACCGTTCCTCACAAGCGACTTCTAATCAAGCTGCGGGCCTATGGGGTATCGTCTCAGTTGTGCGACTGGATTCGTGATTTCCTGTCAGGAAGGTCGCAGTTCGTAGTAATAGACGGCAAATCATCGAGTAAAGTTGAAGTGATATCAGGTGTTCCCCAGGGAAGCGTCCTGGGACCTCTGCTGTTCCTGATCTATATAAATGACCTGGGTGACAATCTGAGCAGTTCTCTTAGGTTGTTCGCAGATGATGCTGTAATTTACCGTCTAGTAAGGTCATCCGAAGACCAGTATCAGTTGCAAAGCGATTTAGAAAAGATTGCTGTATGGTGTGGCAGGTGGCAGTTGACGCTAAATAACGAAAAGTGTGAGGTGATCCACATGGGTTCCAAAAGAAATCCGTTGGAATTCGATTACTCTATAAATAATACAGTTCTCAAGGCTATCAATTCAACTAAGTACCTGGGTGTTAAAATTAAGAACAACTTCAGTTGGCAAGACCACATAGATAATATTGTGGGGAAGGCGAGCCGAAGGTTGCGTTTCATTGGCAGGACACTTAGAATATGCAACGAGTCCACTAAAGAGACAACTTACACTGCACTCGTTCGTCCTCTGTTAGAATATTGCTGCGCCGTGTGGGATCCTTACCAGGTGGGATTGACGGAGGACATCGAAAGTGTGAAAAAAAGGGCAGCTCGTTTTGTATTATCACGTAATAGGGGAGAGAGTGTGGCAGATATGATACGCACAAGAGTTAAGGAAGTCCGATCCAAAGGGAGGTTTGATTTCTGCCGAGTATTAACCGAGTGAAAGCTGCTTATTCTTGGGAATAAACTAATATTGGTTACAAGAAACGACAATAAGGAATATACATATTGAGAGGCCAATGTCAAAATACCCAGACTCGTGAACAGAGATCGACAAGAGGTTCGTGAACTCACACCACTTATTGCCCGAACCGCCCGTTTCTGAGCCAAAAGTATCCTTCTAGAATGGGAAGAGTTACCCCAAAACATAATACCATACGACATAAGTGAATGAAAATAAGCAAAGTAGACTAATTTACGTGTCGAAGTATCACTCACCTTTGATACCGTTCGAATAGTAAAAATGGCAGTATTAAGTCTTTGAACAAGATCCTGAGCGTGGGCTTTCCACGACAGCTTACTATCTATCTCAACACTTAGAAATTTGAACTGTTCAGTTTCAGTTCCTGTAACCTCTTTGGCTTTCTTGAGATTCGGAGGCCTCTGTCAGCCCCTTCGCCACCCCTCTCACCACGCTTCCTCCCCCTTGCAGAATAGATAAGGTACTTCACAGATTGGAAGATTGCAAGGACATATCACCGAAAATACAGCTATAGGTGGTAATGTAATTAGGTATTTCCAACTTATTCATCAATCTAATGACTGCTGTATTTCTGTTTTGCAAAATACGGCAATAGTTGTGTACACAGCACACAGCTGAAAACATCGTGTGCACAGATTTGCGAAAGAGACGTGAGATGCTGGATGTGCACGTGCTCACCTCACGCGTCCGAGGGCATTAACCCCCCGAGGCAGCCGCGCCGACCGGGCAGTCGCTTCTTTCTCAGGGAGGGCCGTAAAATTTTCTTCCCCGCTTCTACTTCCACTTCCTATAAAGCTTGCCCCTAGTGTCAGTATCCGCGTCGCTTCCGCAGTACGGAACACAGAAGACCTTCATTTCAGCGGATGCGGATGCGTAGCTATAAATCTATGCTTCATATAATAATGCTATCTGCAAGAGTAATTGATATCGTAACGCATCAAAACTGGGAAATATGGCTTTTAAAAATTCTAGAAAATAATTATTAGCTTTGTATTTAGTATCTTACATAATTCATCATTCGGGAAGAGCGACCGAGTGAAGTGATGCCTGACTCGTATTCAAGAGGAGCGGACAGAAAATCCCTTTCGGTAACACTAATTTACAACGCTCTGAAACACTTGAAGTGATTACCGGCATCATTTCCTTCAATTAGGAACGGTCGATTTACTTCCTCTAGCAAGAGTAAAATGAGAAAACGCTTTTCGCAGGACACAACGTATCAATATAAAACTCTTCAGTGCAAAAAGTTTCGATACTGGATTAATAAAAGATACAGAAATGTTAAGATGGTGGTTTTACTGCTTCAGGTGTTCTGTGTTGTCTGCTCCCACTTCAGTACAACAAACAGAAACGTAATTCACCCACGTCAAGATACCAGAAAAATTCTTCTTTGGGATGTTGTTCAACTCGTGTGTCACATTGACCTGAATATAAGTTACGTCGTCAGAAGCACTGACCCTTCATGTAAATATCTGCACTTTGTTGTTTTGTGGTATGTTCGTCAGCAACACCGTCTCTCGACACCCATGATGCCTTTTTCCAGAAAAGAACTGTTTATGTTTTGTATTTCAATCAAGTGCCGGCAAGCGTCCACGCATCGTTGTTCTCGTTCTGGAGTGAAAGTGTTCGGGACAAAATTTGCACACACGTTTCTCCTCTTCAACACATTCCGAAGAATGTCCTGAACACCTGATTTACAGATGTTCCGTTCCTTGCTATATTGCGATTTGCGACAAAACTTTGACACACTACGACCGCACGTTCACTACTTGACACTGCCTGCTCACTACTGACTGGTCGAATGTACATCTGTTCTTAGTTCAAGCTTCCATCGTAGTTACTGCGTTGATGATTATTGTGCGCTAGGACTAAGTTCAAACTCGGAAATTGTAGGACGGCCGAAGTGTAGTAGTTCTTAATGATCGCAACCTTAATAATGTCCGCTTTCTAACTAGGTCTTCTTTATGGTCGTATACAAACAAGTACTTCTTTCGGAGGCCAAGAATGTGAAACGTTAAGTGACTGTCCCCTGTTCGTTTCGATGCAGTCTCCATAGCTACGCCTTTTTCTTAAAGTTTCCATCATTGGTATTATTAATTTATTCATGCAAGGGATTTTCATAGAAATTGTATTTGTGTACTTAATATAAGTTTCCATACACTAAGTAATTAAAAGAATGCCACACCAGGGAGTTTTACGACAGAAACGGAAGTTGGTAGGCTTGATTCTCCATCAGAAAAATGATGTCTATTCAGATTTCGTGCCAGTCGCGTTAATGCGGCGCTAGTAGCGCCACTATGAGGATGCAAATCGGGTTTGCTTTAGGTACACGCTGTAACGTTCGTGAGCGTCAGTTACCTTAGAGATTGGATGTGATGAGTTGATGCTAAGCAAGGATGCATTTAAGGCAACAAAGACGCCATTATCAGCACCTCACTGAGTTGTAATAGGGCTACAAGAAGATAGATGTTCCTTCTGCGAGATTTCAGAAATATTTGGCAGGAATGTAGCCACTGTACATGATTTGCTGGCAGCGGTGGTCACGAGGACGTACGGTCGCAAGAAGATCGGGCTCCGAACGCCACATGGCACTACCGAGAGGGATGACCACCGTCTTTGGCGTATGGCTCTGGCGCGTCGTCATGCATTTCCAGCAGCAATATGAGCAGCAGTTGGCACCACAGTGACACAACGAACTGTTATAAGTCGGTTACTTCAAGGACAACTCCGAGCCAGATGCCGTGTAGCGTGTATTCCACTGACCCCAAACCACCACCATTTGCGACCTCAGTGGTGTCAAGCGAGAGCTCATTGGAAGGCAGATTGGAGATGTGTTGTGTTTCTGATGAAATCTGGTATTCCGTTGTGCCAGTGATAGCTGCGCGTTCGTTAGAAGGAGACCAGTTGAGGACCGTCAACCAACCGGTCTGCTTGCGAGACACATTGACCAACCCCTGGAGTTATGGTCTGGGGAGCGATTTCGTATGACAGTAGGAGCACTCTCGCGGTTATCAATGCACCCTGACTGCAAATTTATACGTCAGTCCGGTGATTCCACCTGTTGTGCTGCCATTTATGAACAGCATTTCAAGAGATGTTTTCCGACAGGATAACGATAGCCCACATGCCGCTGTTGTAACCCAACATACTCTACAGTGTGTGACATGTTGCCTTGGCCTACTCGACAACCAGATCTGTCTCCAATCGAGTTCATATGGGATATCATTGGACGACAATTCCAGCGTCAACCACTAACAGCTTTAACCGTCCCTTTATTGACCGACGAAATGCAACAGGTATGGAACTCCATCCCATCCCACAATATGACATCCGGCAGCTGTACAAAACAGTTCATGCGCATTTTCGTGCTTGTATTCGTCAGTCTGTTGCTACACTTGTTATTGATGTAACAGCATTTCATTTTTACAATGGCTAATCTCGCGCTTACAGTAACTTGTGATCTTACGATGTTGGTCACTTAAATATGTTACCTAGACAAATGTATTCCAGAAATTTCATTACTCTACATTCATTATTTTTTGGTGTTCTGAGTTTTTCCCGTCAGTTTATATGACATATGATTATACGCACTCTTTTAATGGAGAAACGTCAGGGAAGACGGTGGGCTGTGCCTTTATTGAAGAAATCATCACGGAATTTGCCTGAAGTGATTTAGGAAAGCCACGGAAAGCCTAAATCAAGGTGATCGAAGAAAGTATAAGCCTGCATCCTCCCCAGTCTAAAGCTATCGTTTTAACAAATGCAGCACGCCTTTCGATTTCGCCAAACCTACAGTTCCCTTGCATTTGCACGTATATGGAGAAAGTAAGCTTAATATCATAAAAAAGTTCAACAGTGTTCATTTAGTTTCTTTTTGTTTTTCACTACTGAAAACCACACACACTTCCTGATGACTTTATGAGCACAACCATGTTGCCATATCTCTGTCACATCTCCGTATTTTCCCTTCTGCTTATCTTAAAAACTGAGTCAGCATCCTCTCACGGTGGCATTAGTGATATGAACTACCGTTTACGTTTTCAGTATTAATTCCTAATTGGAGTTATCTAAGTAATTTTTAATTATGGTGCATGCTATACTGAAGAATTTTTGATGCCGGCCTTTGTGACCGAGCGGTTCTAGGCGCTTCAGTCTGGAACCGCGCGACCGCAACGGTCGCAGGTTCGAATCCTGCTTCGGACATGGATGTGTGTGATGTCCTTAGGTTAGTTAGGTTTAAGTAGTTCTAAGTTCTAGGGGACTGATGACCTGAGATGTTAAGTCCCATAGTGCTCAGAATCATTTTGGAATTTTTGATGCAAACGACTCCGGAATTAGATAATTATTAGAATCCACCGTTTGGTCTTGTGAATGTTTTCTTCTTAATACGCACTTAATTAGGTTTCGTCTCCTTCGGGCTTAACAATGCTGCAGCCTGGTTGTTGGTGAGAGTGGCCCATAATGGAAACACAACGTCTCTTTCGTCGTCACCGGTCGTAAGGGATGTCGTAAAATCTCTTTAACTTCGAGCCACCATAACAAGCGTTTGCTGTCATGCAAACCTGTCTGTGTGTCATCGTCTGTCAATGGATGCGCTACAAATTGCGTCATCACTTCCCGATGGCCCACATCCTTGTCCCGCATTTAATGGAACAGTACTGTCGCACATGTCTGAAATCTTCGACATATGAACAGACATGTATCTAAAGCAAATTCTTTTTTGCTCGTTTCTCATTTTTTTAAATCCCACTTTACCTCTGACGAAATGCTGAAGTCTTATCACAATCCTCGCTGCCGCGATGACATCTGTCGGACGGAGCCTTTAATCCCGGCAGGATCCTTGGAACTTTTAAGATGAGTATACTTCATGATGTCTTGACATTCCTTCTACCGAACGCGGTGGCTCAGTGCTAAGACACTCGTCATGTACACTAATGAGCCAAAACATTATGTCAAAACATTATGCCCGCGAAAGGCAAAGATCCCGAGTTCGAGTGTCGGTCCAGCACACAGTTTTAATCTGCCAGGAAGTTGCATTATGACAACTGCCCACTGCGACGTTGGATGCTGGCTGGTGGCGTTACAGGCACGTGTAAACAGAGTAGACACGGTAGAGGGATCACCCTAGAGTAGACGTGGGCAGCAAATGGTGAAATCCATTGAGATAAGCGACTTCGACGAAGGGTAGATTATTATTAGGCAGAGCCTGTGAATGAGTATCTCGGAAACGGCGACGACCTACTGTTGTAAGCATCTACGGAAAGAGGTAGAAGAACAGTGAAACTACCACTGGGCCCTAAATGGTTGAACGTCCACAACTCTTCACGGAACGTGGGGTTCAGAGGGTAGATAGTGATCTGTGGAATCTCTGCCGAAAGGGCACAATGTTGGTGCACGTACAAGTGTTTCGGAGCACACTGCCCATCGTACATTGTTCGACATGGAGCTCCACAGGAGACCACCCCTACGCGTTCACATGTTGCCAGCGACATTGCAAGTTACCATTTCAGTGGGCACGGGACCATCAGGATTCGACCGTCGGCCAATGGAAACATGTCGGCTGTTCGGGTGAATCACATTTTTGCTGCAATAGGTCTCTGCAAAGAGACGAACGGCGGCTCGAAACGTGCAGCGCGCCACAGACGCGGGCTGGTGGGGGCAGTATTATGCTATGGGAGACATTCTTCTACGCTTGTATGGTACCTGTGGTAGTAATTGAAAAGAAGATGACAGCTGTGAACCACCTGCATCCTTTCATGCTTGATATCTTACCCGACGGTGGTGTCATACTTCAACAGCATAACTGTCCATGTCTCGGAACCAGAACCGTGCTACAGCAGTTTGACAAGTATTATAGTGAACTCACGGCGATTTCTTGGCGACCTAACTCATATGACGTATATTCATATGGAATCCATCACCGCGAATAAGCGGCCCGTTATTTACGCGAATTACAGGAGCTGTGCGTAGACAGCTAATACCACATACCTCCTCAAACCTACCAACAGACTGTTGGATCCCCGATACGCAGAATCAGTGTTATATTTCGTTCCAAAGAGAGACAAACAAGCTTTTAAGCAGGTGGACGTAATGTTTTGGCTCATCAGTGTATTTACTCCTGTTGCGGGGAATGCTGCAGTAGTTCTTTGGAAGCTGGCCATTGGTGGCCGAGCGGTTCTAGTCGCTACAGTCTGGAACCGCGCGACCGCTATGGTCGCAGGCTCCCTCGAGCATGGCATGGATGTGTGTGACGTCCTTAGGTTAGTTAGGTTTAAGTAGTTCTAAGTTCTAGGGGACTGATAACCTCAGATGTTAAGTCCCATAGTGCTCAGAGCCTTTTTTTTTTTTTTTTTTTTTTTTTTTTTGTGAAGCCTATCCTCTGTCTAAGGCCTGGTATAATGCAGGTCACCTATTATAGGCGATGCTTGGCGCAACCAAAACAAACACATTGCTCTGTGAGGGTAAAACCCTTCTCATTCATTCGACGGCAGCAAAGGTCTACTCTGCAGGAGCCCACAAACGGATTAGCAGAGGAGGGCGGTGCCCCTTTAATGTACGATTGAGGGCGTGCTCACACGCGGAAATACCAACGAGCCACAAAAGCGGGGCCCCTCACTGTGCGACCCTCCACTGCGTTGCACCTCCCCCACTACCGGATGCCGCGCGGTTGCCGGGTCGGTGGGGGGCGCGGCGGCGCTTCCCCCCCATACCACCCTTCCCAGTATTGCCAGAACTTTGGGTATTAGTAAGTGCAGTGAGCGTTAGCAAAGTGCTGTGTTTGAAAAAGTGCAAAGCATTAGTAATGCATATAAGGTTTTTTTGTGTCTCTTACAGCAGACACTTTTAGTGAAAAGATCCTATCTTATCTTTGGTTAGGGGTTGGGGTTGGGTTGATTTGAGAGGAAGAGACCAAACAGTGAGGTCATCGGTCTCATCGGATGCGGAAGTAAGTCGGTCGCGTCCTGTCAAAGGAACCATTCCGGCATTTGCCTGAAGCGATTTAGGGAAATCACGGAAAACCTAAATCAGGATGGTCGGAGGCGGGATTGAACCGTCGTCCTCCCGAATGCGAGTCCAGCGTGCTAACCACTGCGCCCCCTCGCTCGGTCCTTTGGTTAGGTATGTCTTGTTTGTTAATAGTGTCTTGCTTGGGAACATTCAAATATGATTTATGAAAAGGAAAGAAAGGTATAAATGTGATCTTATACCTAGGTGGTGTATGGTAACTGATTGCTTGATAAATTTAAAATCAATGTTTATGCTTGAGACCTATGTATATTATAAAGTATTTAATAGTGCACTGACGGAAGTATTTCCTCGGTATGGGAATGTTAGTTGGTTCGTGACTTTTTAGAGTGAATGTGTTTTTCAAATTTGTTAATTTCGTCAAAGTGAATGAGTACGCCACAGTTAGGAGTGTTTTGGTTGTTTGTAAACTGAAAAAACTAAATTAAAGGACGTTATCTTTTATCCCATAAGAAACTTGCCAAAATTTACGAAAAAAATTTTGTAGTAAATGGTAACTCACGTCAAATGCAGCTAGGCTACAGTTTTAACCGCGCGGTCTCAGGCATCTTATCACGGTCCGCACGGCTTCCGCCGTCGGAGGTTCGAGGCCTCCCTCGGGCATGGGTGTGTGCGTCCTCCTTAGCGTAAGTTAGTTTAAGTTATATTAAGTAGTGTGTAGGCTTAAGGACCGATGACTGCAATAGTTTGGTCCCATAAGACCTTACCACAAATTCCCAATTTGCTACAATTTTCTATGCGATAGTAGCTAAAGCAAGTCTCTCTCCCTACAGTATGATAGCCAACTAGTAGGATCACGGCCAGATCTCTTTCAATTATGTGGGACGAGAACTTACAGCTGCCACCACAAGGCTCTGCCGCTGCTAGCTGCAGATCCATGAGAAAACACGGTTAGTTTTACACTGGGTGTTGGCCAGCCGCGGTGGCCGTGCGGTTCTAGGCACTCCAGTCCGGAGTGGCGCTGCTGCTACGGTCGCAGGTTCGAATCCTGCCTCGGGCATGGATGTGTATGATGTCCTTAGGTTAGTTAGGTTTAAGTAGTTCTAAGTTCTAGGGGACTGATGACCACAACAGTTGAGTCCCATAGTGCTCAGAGCCATTTGAACCATTTGAACACTGGGTGTCGCGGTTCTGACCTCAATCGTAGAGGCGCCAAAAGGAGGGGTGAAACATGGGTAAGACCAGGTGTAACGACCTTCCCATAGTGTGACACGTCCAGCGTAGAATCAGGCAGAACTGTGATGACATTTAGTGTCAATGTGGCCATTAACCCACCTAACACCCCACATGAACTAAGCTTTGGCCTCTTCTTCACATGTGTCAACACCCTGCTGTCTGAAGCATTTCTGAGCACGAAGGTGACGTCTCAGGGTGGTTGAAATGGCTCTGAGCACTATGGGACTTAACAGCTATGGTCATCAGTCCCCTAGAACTTAGAACTACTTAAACCTAAATAACCTAAGGACATCACACAACACCCAGTCATCACGAGGCAGAGAAAATCACTGAACCGCCCCCCCCCTCCCCCGTCTCAGGGTGCCACGGTTTTGCATCATCACAAATGAAGGTTGTAGGCACCTTTGAGACAAATTTAAAAATGCTAGGTCGCAATGGAAGACAATTATGGGGTTTCTAAACAGTGACCCTTTAATATTGTGGCACGGTGTAAATAAATAAACGTCTAACGGAAACCGCATTGCTCCTTCAGCATGAGCACAGCACAGGTTTCCATCTCTCGTGCCCGCGATTGTAACAGGATTTTAAATCCGAAATAGTCACTCACACAACTTAGTACATCAAACCTACCCTCTCGTCGAACGAGTTGCGGTGCATCGAGGACGACTGCGACACCAGAGGGCGCCACATCGGAACTGGCCGTTGAGACGAACCACTCTTGTAATCATATCATGATTGAAAATTGCTTCAGTTATCCTATTTATGATTTCTATGGCGAAGAATAAACCAATTTCACCGCACTTCAGAGCGCAAACATTCCCTTCAAAAGTGATATGGGTTTATTATTTCTCCTGCTTATTTCAGTTCGAAATTATTATTGTCACAGGGTGTGTGGAATTAATTCATAGACGAGTTAATCAACAACAAAATATGTTGACCTGCAGCTATTAATTCCGATCTATATTTCTTGATGGATACACTATCCAAAACTTCTGTCGTTCTACTTATGTTATTGTTTCGTGCAAGGAAATACCAATGTGGTTGCAGAACTGCTGCCTTGCTAATGTATAAATAAACAGCAGTGGTGGAAACGCTAAGGACAGAAACCACCTTATAAAGACAAATGTTATTCCAAATATAGATCTATATTCATTTTAATGTACTGCCATAATCTACAGCTAAAAATATTATGCTGCAACCTTCCTCCGAAAATTCATCCGCGGTTAACAATTGTATTATTTAACGCATTTTGCTTAATTACTACGCTGCATCTGTGTTTACAATATCCATGAGACCACTGGACAGCGCCGTTTTACGAGAATGCTTTTTGAAATACATCCATTTGCTTGACCGTGGCTCATCGAAGGTACTAAATCACATATATTCTGCTTTTGTCAAAACATGAGTCATATGATTCATCCTTCCAATGGCCGAATTATATTTCCACACTGATATTATTAAAAAATTTCGTTCATTCCGTCCGCAAAGTTTCCTTCTGACTGCAATTAAGTTTTTTTCATACTTCAGCCATCTTCAGCTCACATTTCTATAAGTACTATTGGGGACAAATAGTGTAACGACTTAGAAGAAACTCAAATCAAAGGTCCAGAAAACTACACATACGTATCTGTCATAGCGACTTATGGTCTGTTTTCGTGCATCCGGCGATAGAAAAAAGAGCAACTTTTATCCTTAACTGGTAGCCCCCAGTAACAAGTTACTGAGTCACAGACAGACTGCAGACATGTCTGTGCAATAAAAACCGATATTTCAGCTGCCTTTAAATAAATCACTAGATATATTTCATTTTAATACACACATCAGAAAAGTTATGCATCACCCCGGTTCCCAGAACTCCGGGAGATAGACGTTGACTGTGAATATTGTAACATAGACACTGTCCCTTTGACTGTTCAGATATTTCACTAAACCCGCTCAAAGATGTAAATAACCGTACATGAGCAGCGCATATGAGACGAAGGGGGTCCGACAGCCCATCAGTTCCAGTCATTCCACCAGGAATGAGGTACCGGCTTGTGTTGTCTGTAGTTCAACCATGTCTAGACGGTCAATACCGCGGTTCGATCGCGTCAGTATTGTTACTTTGTGCCAGGAAGGGCTCTCAACAAAGAAAGTGTCCAGGCGTCTCGGAGTGAACCAAAGCGATGTTGTTCTGACATGGAGGAGATACAGAGAGACAGGAACTGTCGATGACATGCCTCGCTCAAGCCGTCCAAGGGCTACTAGAGCTACTACTGCAGTGGATGACCGCTACCTACGTATTATGGTTCGGAGGAACCCTGACAGCAACGCCACCATGTTGAATAATGCTTTTCGTGCAGCCACAGAATGTCGTGTTACGACTCAAACTGTGCGCAATAGGCTGCATGATGCATGTCTTCACTCTCAACGTCCATCGCGAGGTCCATCTTTGCAACCACGACACCATGCAGTGCGGTACAGATGGAACTAACAACATGCCGAATGGACCGCTCAGGACTGGCATCACGTTCTCTTAACCGATTAGTGTCGCATATGCCTTCAACAGGACAATCGTCGGAGACGTGTTTGGAGGCAACCCATTCAGGCTGAACGCCTTAGACACAATGTCCAGCGAGTGCAGCAAGGTGGAGGTTCCCTGCTGTTTTGGGGTGGCATTATGTGGGGCCGACGTATGCCGCTGGTGGTCATGGAAGGCGCCGTAACAGCTGTACGATACGTGAGTGCCATCCTCCGAACGATAGTGCAATCATGTCGGCAACATATTGGCGAGGCACTCCTCTTCATGGACGACAATTCGCTCGGCCCAATCGTGCACATTTTGTGAATGACGTCCTTGAGGATAACGACATCGCTCGACTAGAGTGGCCAGCATGTTCTCCAGATATGAACCCTGTGGAACATGCCTGGGATAGACTGAAAAGGGCTGATTATGGACGACGTGACCCACCAACAACTCTGAGGGATCTACGCCGAATCGCCATTGAGGAGTGGTACAATCTGGACCAACAGTGCCTTGATGAACTTGTGGATAGTACGCCACGACGAATACAGGCATGCATCAATGCAAGAGGACGTGCTACTGGGTATTAGAGGTAGCGGTGTGGACAGCAGTCTGGACCACCACCTCTGAAGGTCTCGCTGTGTGGTGGTACAACATGCAATTTGTGGTTTTCATGAGCAATAAAAAGGGCGGAAATGATGTTTGTGATGATCTCTATTCCGATTTTCTGTACAGGTTCCGGAACTCTCGGAACCGAGGTGATGCAAAACTTTTTTTGGTGTGTGTATTTATATTCAGTGATATTATTCGAAGCGTTTGATCAAAATTTTTGGTTCAAATTACGTTATCCAAACAAAATAGCATTATCCAACAGTAAAGAATTCCAGGTTACAGATTAAGGTACGACAATATAACATTTATTTGTGTACCTTCATGAAAAGTGTCGGATGTCTTCTTGCATTTATATCGAGGTAGGGACAAGGTGGATGCAGTAACAAGTGCTCATGGAATTGATAAGTCACTGCTGACAAACTACTTCTAGAACTGACTGTTATGGGAATTCATGACGTCCTGATGTCAGTGTCAATTAAGAGAGAGAATTTGATCACGACAAAACATCATTTTTTTCGAAATATCGAATTAAATGTATGGCAAATCATTATCCACACTACCCTCAAGCGAACTGTTTATTACTCACGAGGAGCAATCACTAAAACGTAGTCAGTTCCTCACCTATTACCGAACAAAATAAAGGCCTACTATTCCGTTCTCATTCCAGCAATCATTTTATTTCCCTCTTTTGCAAATATCTGCATAAAATTTCGGAATGTAAACTATTCATGACGTAAGATCTCAATTTATTTGTGCAATAAAACACTATGTCCTAGTTGCTTCTGATGCCAGTCGATGATTGAATATCTAACCAAGTCAGCGATGCTTTTATTCCGTAGCTGCTTCTGCAAGTACGCAGACTCATAACTCACATGTTGTATAAGAGACACACAACATCAGCACCGAGTGAGGTTACTTGGTGGCCAAGACGTTATACTCGTATTGAAACAACTCCCCGTCCAATCATCCTTAAATGACGTGAGTGATGGAACATTTCCCGAAACTGGTTCACAACCTCTTAGTTACCCCCATTCTGTTCTGAGTGAGATGGAACTGTCTTCTACAGATTTGAAGAAACGGAGGTGACACGCCACTACAAGATCACTAAACTAAGTTACAGTTAGACACAGTTGGCTACTACCTTACAACAGCAGTATGGAGAACACATACTCTCAAAAACACCACAGAGGTGTTGCCATTTGTCACCGGACATCCGTCTACAAGTGCTTGTAACTAGATGTTGCATCAATAGTATGACGTGAACTTCCAGTAGATTTCGGTAGATGAGTATGGGAGTTTCTTCCAGTTCTGTAACTGTTTTGAGATCGTATGATCTGAACGTCAGTTGATACCGTTTCATTGAAGAGATACTCCGTTATGTTCAGATCAGCTATGGGATGGCCATTCTACACTTTTCGAAACTCCGTAATTGTTTCCCACTGCGACGCGTGAGTTTGAACTTTGCTTCAAAGGCGTCTACTGCCTTCCTCTGTAATAATTCAAAACCGGGGCTTCTTACTCAGTCGCCCTCGGGTTCGACGACGCTTCGAACAGCGAAGTGTAGACGCAGCTGAGAAGTTCATCTGAAGTGTAACATACATGAAATGTATTTGCAGCCGAGAATGGGCGCAGCCATCAGCTCAATAATGGAACGACGACAATGAAAGCTTGTGCCGGATCAGGACTCGAACTCTGATATCCTCCTTTATGCAAGCTGTCACCTTAGCTGCTTTGGCTATCAGTTTGTGACCAACGGCCGGATCCAAACTTCTATATGTTGCCGTTCATGCGTTACAACCTGCACAAGTACATAATATGCAATTCCTGTGCAGGGGGAGGACATTTTAATTCAAAGTCGCTGCCTGGTGTCGGCGGATAAATACATTATTGCAATGCCTGAGTTGTTAAGG
This sequence comes from Schistocerca serialis cubense, assembly GCF_023864345.2. Lineage (NCBI taxonomy): Eukaryota > Metazoa > Arthropoda > Insecta > Orthoptera > Acrididae > Schistocerca > Schistocerca serialis. The sequence continues at coordinate 360,626,820 of NC_064640.1, read as the reverse complement.
CATATTTTTAAAATTCCCAATAAATGTGGGCAGGTGCCACGGAGGGTTTTGCCAAACTGCGAGGGGGGGGGGGGGGGAGTGCGTCTTAGAGGGGCTCTTTGCCATTTTATTCGTGCATATGTCAATGTCGCATCCCACCATGCTCGTGGCACAAGAGGGCGTGAAACAGGAGGGCGTGAAACAGCACTTTACACGAGAGCAAGAACTGTAGTCGCGCTGCACTCCATTGCTCCACAGTGTCCATAGAGAGAGGTTGAAACGTCCGGCGGTGCAAGCAGCGTCAAAGGTTGTCAAGAACGTCCTCATCCCACTGAGAACTGTCGTTTTCGACAGCAAAATGTGCGGGCATCAACGGCCAAAGGAAAGGGGTGGTTTCATTGACGCCCTTTATCCCACCCTCTGAGGCCTTTACGCGTCGATTTTGAGCGTTGGTGTGTCTGATATTTTCTCCTCGGCCACCTATAAGAAAACAGCGTGATTTCGTCGCTGGGTGTCGTCGTTCAGACTTCCGTCACAGAAGGGTCAAAAGAAGGGATGAAATGTGGGTAAGATGGTTCGTGAGGAGCTTTCCATCACGTGACACGTCCACGATGGCCTTGGGCAGAAGTGTAGTGAAATTTGGTGCCGATGTGACATTATTAACCCATCATACACGTCATATGAACTTCTCAGCTCTGACCTTTTTTTCGCATCTGTTGACAGCGTCCTCAAGCTCGAGCGTGATGCCGCAGGGCGCAACGCTTTTGTACCAATACAGAGGATGGTTGTAAGCACCTTTGAGCCAAATTTAATACTTTTGCTTCGAAACACTAATCCTTTAACTCTTTTGTGCGGTGTATTGCGTTTCTTGCCATTCCATCGAATCTCACGGCAATACATATCGCTTTGTAGTTAGTTTGTTAGTTCAATGCATGTAGTCACTAGATCTACATCTACATAAACGTGATTACTCTGTTATTCACAATAAAGTGCCTGGCAGAGGGTTCAATGAACCACCTTCATGCTGTGTCTCTACCGTTCCACTCTCGAACGACACGCGGGAAAAACGACCACTTAAATTTTTCCGTGCGAGCCCTGATTTCTCTTATTTTATCGTGATGATCATTTCTCCCTATGTAGGTGGGTGCCAACAGAATCTTTTCGCAATCGGAGGAGAAAACTGGTGATTGAAATTTCATGAGAAGATGCCGTCGCAACGAAAAACGCCTTTGTTGTAATGATTGCCACTCCAATTCAAGTATCATGTCTGTGACACTATCTCCCCTATTTCACGATAATACAAAACGAGCTGCCCTTCTTTGTGCTTTTTCGATGTCATCCATCAGTTCCACCTGATGCGGATCCCACATCGCACAGAAGTACTCCAGAATAGGGCGGACAAGCGTAGTGTAAGCAGTCTTTTTGGTAGACCTGTTGCACCTTCAAAGTGTTCTGCCAATGAATCGCAATCTTTGGTTTGCTCTACCCACAATATTATCTATGTGATCGTTCCAATTTAGGTTGTTTGTAATTATAATCCTTAAGTATTTAGTTGAATTTACAGCCTTCAGATTTGTGTGACTTATCGCGTAATCGAAATTCAGCTGATTTCTTTTAGTACTCATGTGAATAACTTCACACTTTTCCTTATTCAGGGTCAACTGCCACTTTTCGCACCATACAGATATCTTATCTAAATCATTTTGCAAGTCGTTTTGATCATCTGATGACTTTACAAGGCGTTAAATGACAGCATCCTCTGCAAACAGTCTAAGACGGCTACTCAGACTGTCTCTTATGTCGTTAATACAGACCAGGAACTATAGTGGGCCTATAACACTTCCTTGGGGAACGCCGGATATTACTTCTGTTTTACTCGATGACTTTCCGTCTATTACTACGAAGCTATTCTTGGGCTGCTGTACGATACTCTTAGATGGTATGCCAAAGTCTATAAAGTAGTTTTGTAGGAGTCTATAGAATCCATTGCTATACAGCAAATGTAGTAAAACAGAAGTACACTATAAGTATTTCGAGATTTTTATAAGTTGATGATATGTCAGTGTCATTGGTGAGGAAGGAAGAAAACATAATGTTTAAAATCTTGTCGACATTGAAATCATTAGGGATTGATGAAAAGGTGGGGTAGAGGAAGGATGGGAAAGGAATTAGGCTGCGTCCTTTCAAAGGAACCATCCTGGAATTTTGCCGTAAGACATTCACGGAAACAGCGGTAAATCTAAATCAGGATGGCCGGACAGGACCTTCGTCCTCCGGAATGCTAGCCCAGTGTCCTAACCACCGCGCTGCCTCTCTCGGCTAATTAGTGAACTGCTGCAGATGGCTAAGAGCAGTTGTCAGTACTTCTGCAAGTAAGCTATAAATTCTAGCTTAGATGCAGGCACGATTTGGGGATGAAATTAGTGTGGAACTTTCTAGAATAACAGTAGGAGAAGAGAACTGGAGATGTTTGTGAATTATTTTCATTCTAGGCGCTACAGTCTGGAACCGCGCGGCCGCTACGGTCGCAGGTTCGAATCCTGCCTCGGGCATGGATGTGTGTGATGTCCTTAGGTTAGTTAGGTTTAAGTAGTTCTAAGTTCTAGGGGACTGATGACCTAAGATGTTGAGTCCCATAGTGCTCAGAGCCATTTGAACCATTTTGAATTATTTTCAATTCAGAACTGAGCAATGAGGAGACAGAATTGAAACGATTACTGATGGATTAAGAACACACGATGAGAGACTGTCCCGATACCATGTGATCCTGTCATATAAATATTACCGCTACCTACGCTAGACGTCAGAGTGCAATAACAACTCACATACCGCAGGTGGCAGCACTAGCAGTGAAGGTTATATGAAGTGTGTAGAGGGGACGCTGGAAACATTGCTGTCTTGTCATAATGCGGAAACGGTGAGATTTATCTGACGCTCAAATGCGCATGATCATCGGCTTTCGGGCCAAGGGTGTAAGTATTCCCGAAACTGGTCGCCTGCCGTCGTGGTTGAAGTATACCGTGCATGGCAAAATGAAGCTATACAAAACCGGCGCCAAGGCAGTAGCTATGCACCTGGTCTGAAGATGACAGCGGTGATCGACGGCTGCGGAGATGTATACGGGCGAAGAGACGTGTAACTGCTGACCAGCTGACAGCTCAGATGCACTAAGAAGCTACCAACAGTGCAGTGTCCCCTCAACGACCGTTCAGCGAACGTTGCAGCGAATGGGTCTCCGCAGGAGGCACCTTGGTTCCTGTTCCCATTCGGACTGCCGTTCGTCAGCGACAAAGACTGGAATTTGCACGCCGATATTGCAACTGAATGTCCGCTGAGTCGCGACAGATGACCTTTTCAGATTACTCATATTTTAAGCTACATCGGACAGATGACTGTTGGTCAGTACGAAGTGAAACGTTTGAAATCAAATACTCTGTAATAATCGTCGGAAGGGCCAAGACCAGAGGAGGGAGCACTATGGTCTAGGGAATGTTTTTGTGGCGTCCCTGGCACAATAGATCAACACAAGTATGCATCTATTCTTTGGGACCATGTCGTCCCATACGTGCAATTTGTTTTCCACAGCATGAAAGTATCTACCAGCAGGACAATGCAACAACATGTGACACAGCTTGTAGTGTACGTGCGTGGTTCTAAGAGCTCCAGGATGAGTTTAGCGTACTCCATCGGCCACCAAACTCCTCGGATTTAAATTCAGTCGAGAATCTGTGGGTCCACCTCGAACGGGCTGTTCGTGCCGCGGATCCTTAATCGAGAAACCTTGCGCAGCTGGCCACGGCACTGTAGTGGGCATGGCTCCACATCCCTGTCGGCACCTTCCAGAACCTCATTGACTCTCTTCCTACACGTCTCGCAGCGGTATGTGCTGCAAAAGGGTGGTTATTCGGGCTTTTGACAGATGATGACATTAATTACATTAATTGATGTACTACACTACTGGCCATTAAAATTGCTACACCACGAAGATGACGTGCTACAAACGCGAAATTTAACCGACAGGAAGAAGATGCTGTGATATGCAAATGATTAGCTTTTCAGAGCATTCACACAAGGATGGCGCCGGTGGCGATACCTACAACGTGCTGACATGAGGAAAGTTTCCAACCGATTTCTTATACACAAACAGCAGTTGACCGGCGTTGCCTGGTGAAACGTTGTTGTGATGCCTCGTCTAAGGAGGAGAAATACGTACTATCACATTTCCGACTTTGATAAAGGTCTGATTGTAGCCTATCGCGATTGCGGTTTATCGTATCGCGACATTGATGCTCGCGTTGGTCGAGATCCAATGACTGTTAGCAGAATATGGAATCGGTGGGTTCAGGAGGGTAATACGGAACGCCGTACTGGATCCCAGCGGCCTCGTATCGAGATGACAGGCATCTTATACGCATGGCTGTAACGGATCGTGCAGCCACGTCTCGATCCCTGAGTTAACAGATGGGGACGTTTGCAAGCCAACAACCATCTGCACGGACAGTTCGATGACGTTTGCAGCAGCATGGATTATCAGCTCGGAGAACACGGCTGCGGTTAACCTTGACGCTGCATCACAGATAGGAGCGCCTGCGATGGTGTACTCAACGACGAACCTGAGTGCACGAATAGCAAAACGTATTTTTTTCGGATGAATCCAAGTTCTGTTTACAGCATTCATGATGGTCGCATCAGTGTTTGGCGACATCACGGTGAACGCATATTGGAAGTGTGTATTCGTCATCGCCATACTGGCGTATCACCCGGCGTGATAGTATGGGGTGCCATTGGTTACACGTTTCGGTCACCTCTTGTTCGCATTGACGGCACTTTGAACAGTGGACGTTACATTTCAGATGTGTTACGACCCGTGGCTCTACCCTTCATTCGATCACTGCGAAACCCTACATTTCAGCAGGATAATGCACGAACGCATGTTGCAGGTCCTGTACGGGCCTTTCTGGATACAGGAAACGTTCGGCTGCTGCCCTGGCCAGCGCATTCTCCAGATCTCTCACCAATTGAAAACGTCTGGTCAATGGTGGTCGAGTAACTGGCTCGTGACAATAAGCCAGTCACTACTCTTGATGAACTGTGGCATCGTGTTGAAGCTGCATGGGCAGCTGTACCTGTATATGCCATCCAAGCTCTGTTTGACTCAATGCCCAGGCGTATCAAGGCCGTTATTACGACCAGAGGTGGTTGTTCTGGGTACTGATTTCTCAGGATCTATGCACCCAAATTCCCTGAAAATGTAATCACATGTCAGTTCTAATATAATACATTTGTCCAATGAATACCCGTTTACCATCTGCATTTCTTCTTGGTGTAGCAATTTTAATGTCTAGTAATGTAATAAAAAACCACACACACATTCAATGTCGTAACTTATTGGTATATTTCCTTCTGCTTAAAATGATTACGTTACCTCAACAGCAAATTTTTCTGCTGAGTGATTTAAGCAAAGTGAAAGATAACAATATGCACATCTGACTGAAGCCACTTCTTTACATTCCATATCTTTTCTGTGTTCAAGCAGTCCAATATCATCGATAGAAAATGTAATTAGTGGGTAGTTTGATGTTGGATTTTCTCGAATGCGTGACTTACTACAATATAGTCGTAGATACTGTGGAAACTTCATACTTCTATGAACATGTCGGCACGATCCACCCTGAGACCACTTGCCGTGCACTTTCTGTACAAAACACGTAGCCAACTAACTTGTGACTACATTAGAGGTGTTTATAGGCTGCTCTACTGATTTGCTCGACTGTAGTGGAGTGTAGATGTGCGATGTGGTTCTGCGGGAAGCCCGTAAAAGCTGCCGACTATTATTTCTGCGGCGAGATGGTGTCTTTCCCAGCCCACCATTGCTGATTCTGAACTCTGTCCTATTTAAGATGAAGCTTTCATTGTTACAAGCTCGTCAAAATACAGCAAGCCTCATGTGCCGTGGAAAGTTATTATATCGGTTCACGATACCGTTTTCATAGTTGTTCGCCGGTGCACATTTCTTTTGTTCACTTTAACTAGTCTTATAACTTCATAAAATATTCACAGTTAATACAAAACAGGTATCTGATCGTATCTCTTAGGTATTTTCTGATGCTTCCAGGTCAACGCTCAAGACTCGTGCATTTGCGGACCATGAACGACTCACCTGTTGTTGCCAACGGCTTGGTCTGAACAGGAATCGCCTAGCGGGATCACCAAGATCTCGGTGAGTCCCAAGCAAATGCTATGTAGTAACGTTAAAGGACCATAGTTGTGCACTGTTCTTAGGATTCGACATGGCTGCTTAATTACCGACCTAAGTTTGTTCACACCTCTCAGCCGTATGAAGGAAGAGAAAGAGAATTAAGGATCAATACCTCTTCAGCCCATAGCTTTTCGGAGTGGATCATTAGCTCAACTAAACAAGACTAGGGTCTTTCATGTAGAACCATATCGGCATTCGTCCGAAATGATTTAGAAAAGCCACGTGTCCGTAAGATGCCAGGCTGTCACGTTCTAGACACCGTTATTCTTGCACATATTTATCTGGTGTACATTCGTTCTCTGAAAACAAAGTGTTTCGAAACAGATTAGTTTAATTGCAAGACGCTTATGGCAACAGTTTTTTCGTTGTCACGATTGGTGAGTAGGAAAAAACAACAGGTGTTTGCCTTCTATAATACATAAAAATACAGGGAGCGAGCGGTTAACTTGTACAGAGCCCAGACTCAAGCTTTAACAACTGAAGGGCAGGAGAGGGACGTAATACTTAAAAAGCGATTGAGAGTGAAGTATAGCCTGTTCCAGACAATATTCAATCTGTACGTTGAGCGAACAGTAAAGGACGCTAATAAAAAAATCTGGAAAGGGAATTAAAGTTCAGGGAGAAGAAATACAAAGTTTGAGGTTTGCCAATGACACTGTAATTATGTTAGAGACGGTAAGAGAACAGGGAAGTCAGTTGAATAGAAATGATAGTATATTGAGAAGTTATATGATAAATATCATTAAAAATAAAAATACGATAATCGAATTTAGACGAATCAGTCAGGTGGCCCTGAGGGAATGAGATTAGTAAATGAAGCATTAAAAGTAGTAGATGAGCTTTGCAATTTAGGCAGGAAGATACCTGGCGATGGCTCAAATAGGCAGAATATAAAATTGTCAATAGCAATCGCAAAAAAAGTGTTGCTGAAAAAGAGAAATTAGTTAACATTTAATAAAAATTGAAGTATATGGAAGTCTTTTCTGAAAATATTTGAAGAGTGGAAGCGTCAATCGTTCTAAGTGCCAAATGTCACATTTATCAAGAGAATCAAAAAGCAATATACCTCTTTCTTTAGATAACTTATTTGTAACCTAGAAAATTGAGAATATATTCTGATACCTCAGCGTTACGTTGCTCATCTCATCACTGGAGAAATAATGAGGCAAATCAGGCAATAAATTTGGTAAGAACATTCTAGGTGCCATACCATAGACTGTGTGCCAACACCAGTGTTTTTGTTTCAAGTACCATTAATACCGAGGCATTTAGTTTTACTTGTGGTAGTAAAAGTACAGAAGTGAAGCAGAAATGTTTCAGCTCATAGAACCAGCTAATAGAACCAAAAAAATCCACTTCCGATACTTCTTTCATTATTTAAAAAAGAATAACAAAATTAAATTCATGAAAATATTGAAAATTTTGTCTTCTGTTTTTTGCACAACTCCATTTTTCATATCAGATGTTGCGAAATTTACTGTAGAAATCCCTCTACTGTTGATGAAGAAATCGTTAACGGATCTTTCTATATGGTTAACAGTGTTAGAGACACACGTTGTTTTTGCGCTCACTTTTCCAACTATTTTTGAAACCCAAATCATCTCCTTTCATTACAAAGATGTTTTATTGATACAAACAAAAGTTTACATGCAGTTTACATGCTTTCCACAAGAGCCGGCCGGGGTGGCCGAGCGGTTCTAGGCGCTACAGTCTGGAACCGCGCAACCGCTACGGTCGCAGGTTCAAATCCTGCCTCGGGCATGGACGTGTGTGATGTCCTTAGGTTAGTTAGGTTTAAGTAGTTCTAAGTTCTAGGGGATTGATGACCTCAACAGTTAAGTCCCATAGTGCTCGGAGCCATTTGAACCAATTTCCACACGAACTGTGCGTCAACTAAATGGAGAAGAGATGTAAGTCCATAGGGAAGCATCGCTTGACATAAAGATCATGTGCCATCTAGTAGTGGATGGTGGAAATGTTTCTTTATGACTTTGCACTCGGAACTAGTCTGGTGACGTCCTACTGAGTACCGAGAACACAATAGCTCTGAAAACCCATTTTGTGAAAACTGGCAGTTACAAAGTTTGGTGTTTGCACTCTTATTTATCTTCTGTCCAAAGACCGGTCTGCTACAGCTCTCACCTCTAATATATCCTATGCAACAAACTCCACCATTTTAGTATAAATACTGCAGCTTACACCTATTAGAAAGTGTTTATTGCAGGGAATCCTTGGTCTCCCTTTACAACTTGACCAAATTAGCAATTTCTTGATGCCTCAGGATGTCTCCTGTGAACCGGTAGCTTCTTTTCGCCAAGTTGAGCTACAAAATTTTCTCCGCAATTCATTAGTTACTCATTCTACACACCTAATCTTCAACTCTTCTGTAGCTTTGAGGGAGAAAATAGTGAAAGCAGCAGAGCGTAAAGTACGCAAGACAATATTGTAATATAAGAACACAAGTATTAACTTTAGAAATCTTTTGTCCGCAATTGCTATATTCTATTGAACGTCTATCGTTTCAAGTATTTCCGCATTAGAGTGACTCTCTTGTAAGATGACACTTCCCTTCTTTGTTGTTCTGCTGTTAGTCCATCTCATTTTATCCTTCTCAGTTTGAGGTTTCAGATTAAGATTTTCCAAGTTTCCGAAATCACCGAGGGAAACTGTTGGGTCGGTTCTTTTTAAAAATACACGGCCGTTTCCGGGCCACCCTTGTTCAATCCGAGCTTATGTTCATAGACTCTGACAGTGTCATTGGCGGGTCGTTGAACATTAACCTGCCTTAGTGTTAATTACTTTTTAACGGAGGTTAACTTTTACAAACATGTTGAAAGCAATCTGTTTCGTAGAGGATGTGCACTTTCCTACTCCTCTGTCAATGAACTGGACCTTTCTGCATCTATTACCCACGACTAAATAAGCAGTTCTTTTTACATTTAACGAAGAACATTGTCTTCCAGTTTCACGCATTCAGATATGGTCGCCAATCTTTGCACCAGACAGCAAACGTATCGCGGCCTATCTGGAAAGACGTTCATTGTTACTCAAGGAAAATCTCAAACTGTATTGCCCACCGAAGCCGAACATTAATAATAATTGGAATGTCGTTCATATACTGTAGGTCTCTTGTGATACAGGGTGTACTTAAAGTTCGGGAACACTTTCAATTATTTATTGCACAAGAGCCAAACATTGCACAGATATCGTACATATGTCGTTTCGAAGAGAAACCCTGAGAGTTTTTTTTTTTTTTCATGTATACCGCCACAGCGTAGTTTGATAATTTGCCGATAGTCAGCGCTAGTCGCAAACATAGCGATTTCAGGTGTGGAGCGAGCTTTCTGTGTGTTGGAGTTCATGAAATGGCCTCCCCGATCACCAGATCTCACTCCGAGTAACATTTTTCTGTGGGGACACATTAAAGACATGGTGTATGTACCGCCTCTACCACGTGATGTAGCAGAAAATGCGGGAAGCGACTGCCACAGTCGACGACGCCGTACTGGGACGGGTATGGCAAGGATTGAATTACCATATTGACATCTGCCGAGTCACTCATGATTCGCGTATCGAATGCTTGTAAAAAAACTTCCAGTGCTTCTCTTCAAAATGCAGTATGTATGACATCTGTACAATGTTTAGTTCTTGTGCAAAAAATAACTGAAAGTGTTCCCGGACTTTATGTACACCCTGTGTATCACAATAAAACAGCAAGTTACTTTAGTACCGAGCATAACTGTCCAACCAGGGCAACGTGTCCCTTTACTGATATCAGGACGACCTTATTCCAGTCAAAATAATGCTGGATATATCATGTTAACATCTTTTACACCCTCTTCGTAAGGAAAAGGTGAAAAATGGCCAAATCAGATGCAATAGTACAAAGTTTATGGCATCCATTTGACATAGGTTTCGACGTCTTTAAAATGTGTCCTTCAGAAGGATCAATGATTAACATGATGCTACTAATGTAATGTCTGAACAAGATGTTTTTAAAGACCTCGAAACCTATGTCAAGGGGTTTTTAACAAACCTTGTAGTAATGACACTGATTTGATTGATTTCACCTTTTCCTCACGGAGATTGCATTCTACAGTTTCTGTCTCCGGCCAAGTTCAAGGTTTTATTTTCTCATACAGCGATCGATATAAAGTTTTTCGAAAGCCGAAAAATAAAATATGCACCCACAACAATATGAACCCAAAAAGGATACGCCTGACTGAAAATGACTTTGTAGAACACATAGTTTAGTCTTTTTGTATATTCTGTGAGTCGTAATAGCTACACAAATGAGATAAAATTTATAATATCTACTCATAAATTCATCTGCTGCGTAGGAACTGTCATATACAAATGATTTTGTTTTTAAAGCTTTCATTAACTGTAATCACCTTGAATTCACAAGGGAGATGGCAAAATATTTTTATAGCTGCATACTTTATTCCTTTCTGTGAGAGAGTAAGGTAAAGTTGTGGTTAATAGAGAAAATATTTTCAAATAATACCTGATCCTTCACATCAAACTTCATAACAGGGAAGATGTAATGCGGTTCTGTTGTTAGTATGCATATTTCTTTATATAGTTCCGCAAATGATATTCGAGAATGGACATCAGATAGTATCCTTAGAGCATGTTTCTATGCAGTTGGTAGACTACTTTGTGTCTCTGTGTGGAACTGGCCAAGAAAATTATTCTATACGGCATTAAAGAAAGAAAGTATGCAAAGTAGTGTAACTTTCTGATTATTTCATCACCAAACCCAGAAATTACAAGGAGAGAAACGTTGCTAAATTGAGGTGTTTGAGAATATCGATAATATGTAATTTCCTGTTCCAGTTCTGGTCCACATGCTCAGTCAGAAATTTTCAACAATCAGTTTGATATACGTTTATGTCCCATCTGCTGTATAGCTACTGATGATGATGTACACTACATAATGACGATTGCCCATCACGAGACTGAATGCCGCCTAGTGGCTTTGCAAGTACGTAAAGTAATAAGGAAAGATACAAGAAGAGCAGAGACAAATGGGGAATCATTGTAGCAACGATAGGGGTCGTAAAGGGAAAACACCCTGGCATAGTCGACTTTGACAAGGGGCAGGTTATTATGGCTGAGTGCAATGGGACATCAGCGAATATCATCAGCTGTTCCCGTGCTAAATATTTGATCAGGGGAGCTTCCAGAACTGAGGAATATATTTATAGAATAAAAATCTGCTTAATTTGCAAGTAATGATCACAATTTATTCCACGACCGGTTCCAAAGGTTAAAGCTTCATCTTCAGGTGCCACCAAATTATTATGAAAATATAAATTTGTGACGGTCAGGAGAGTTCGTCATTGGGGTTCACACCCACGTCGAACAAAGGCATGGGAGTATATTACGAGCAACGACAGTATCAGCCTGAACAGCTCGACATGGAAGTGACTACTCACTTCCGTGTCGTGCTTTCCAGTCAGGCGTTATGGTTGCTGGTAGTTCAGTGCCGTACTGTCCAAGCGGGCGCTATGGCTGCTAATAGTCACTTCCGTATCGTCTGTCTACGCATGGTTGCCGGCCTTATGCTCCCCTGCCTTTATTTGATATGGGTATGATCTCCAATGACTGACTGGCCTGACCGCCACACATTCATGTTTCCATAATTATTTAGTGGCACCTGACGATGAAGCTTTAATCTTCGAAACCGGTCGTGGAATAAATTATGGTCATTACTAGAAAGTGAAGCGGATATTTATTCTGTAAATATGTTATCACACTACAGTCATGAGCGTCTACGGAAAGTGGCTGAAGATTGGTGAATCCACAAAAAGGCGATATGGTGGTAAAAGTTCACGCCACAGATCATAGGTTAGGTTAGTGTTTTTTTAATGTCCCGTCGACAACGAGGTCATTAGCGACGGAGCGCAAGCTCGGGTTAGGGAAGGATGGGGAAGGAAATCGGCCGTGCCCTTTCAAAGGAAGCATCCCGGCATTTGCCTGAAACGATTTAGGGAAATCACGGAAAACCTAAATCAGGATGGCTGGAGACGGGATTGAACCGTCGTCCTGCCGAATGTGAGTCCAGTGTGCTAACCACTGCGCCACCTCGCTCGGTACAGATCATAGAGATCGGAGGCTTGTCTGCTCTGTAAAGTGGTACACGTGTCAGATCTGATGGCAAGTACAATACTCGTGCAGGCACAAGTGCCTGCGCACCAATCAGCACACAGTGTTGAACACCGGGCTGAGTAACATACGACCCCTATGTGTCTATTCTAACACAACGTCATCATCAATTACGATTGCAGTTGGTGTGGAACAGTCAATATTAGACCGTTGATCAATGGAAATGTGTCACCCAGTCATATGAATCACGTTGCTTTTTATACCAGGTCGATGGTCATATCCGGATACGCCATCATCCTGGCGAATGGCTACCAGAAATATCCACTGTGTCACAAGTACAGGCCGATGGGGCAGTATTATGCTATGGGACACGTGCACCCATGCTTCCTGGTAGTAATAGAAGGCAGACTGACAGCTGTGGACTACGTGAACATTATTGCAGACTGCATGCACCCCTTCATGCCTGATGTTTTCTAGCAGGATAGAAGTATCACATGGCCAGAACCGTGCTATAGTAGTTTCAGGAGCATTAGAGTGAAGTCGCGTTGATGTCTTAACAGCAAAATTCGCCTGGTCTGGACTATATGGAAAGTTTCTTAGATGCTATTGGTGCCAGCCTCACATCCACAGACCGCCGCCCCATAATTTACTGGTATTGCTTGACCCGTGCATAGATAAAGGGTACCTTACACCTCCAGAAACCAACTGAAGACGTGTCGAATCCATACCACGCAGAATCGCTGCTGTGTGCCTATCCAGAGATGCATCAACACGGTATTAAGCAGGTAGCAATAATATTTTGGCTCATCAGTGTATCTTACATTGTGCAGAAGTGAAAGAGTTACGGTTTCTCCCCTTAAGTTGAGTGATAAACCATTTACTGAGAACCAGTCAATACTACTTTTGAATATTTATTTACTCCTTCTGTAGTTGTAGCTCTATTAGGTTTATTTTTCAGGCTTGCATCTTGATCGTCACCAAATATAACTATTTTGAGTGTAAAATGGAAAGTTATTTATATATAACAATGACAGGGAATGTCCTAGAATTGAACCCTGTGTAACATCAGTAGTAATTTGTGTCGATTCAGAGGAGCAATCATCGTGACAGCTGCATAACCTATCTAGTATGAGACTTTGCTTCCTATCAGTTAGATACTAAGTGAACCACATCCTCACAGTATCTCGACGGACTAATTTTTAACCCTAGAACACACTAAAGGGGGGAACATGTTATATTGCTACTAAACCTTTCTAAAGTTTACTACTCCGCATTTTATTTAGATGCAGTCACAATTTAAAGGTTACACATTAGGTAATTACCATTATTAGATCTCCAGTGGTATGTTATATACTGTAGTGGCAGCCCCATTTAACACAGGAAAAAGTTAGAAAAAAAATGGCTCTGAGCACTATGCGACTTAACTTCTGAGGTCATCAGTCGCCTAGAACTTAGAACTAATTAAACCTAACTAACCTAAGGACATCACACACATCCATGCCCGCGGCAGGATTCGAACCTGCGACCGTAGCGGTCGCTCGGCTCCAGACTGGAGCGCCTAGAACTGCACGACCACTCCGGCCGGCGAAAAAGTTAGATTCGATGCAGTATTTCTGAGCGCACCAGTTACAGCCAGGCGTGGGACTGTTGACAGTAAGTTACGCTTACCAGCGGTTGTGAAGAAGAATGGAGGCCACAGAGCCCTAGAACCGCTGAAAAGAGTAAATGCAGCAGTTTTCATGCCGCAAGTTTCAGGCAGAAGGGGCCCACTGGCCCAACCTAGGTGCTATGAGTACATGACTCGGAGCGGCGCGTCAGCAAAACAGAGGCGCACAGCCCTGTATAAATAGGTGCCGGTTTTATAACGAGGGGGATTAAAGTGTGGCAGCTCTCCTGGACAGCGGGCCGTGTCACACCACTGGCTACACGTAGCAGCAGATGGGGCGCCAGTGTTTCAGTCGACGGCGGGTCGCTGGTTCGACCCTCTGAGGCCAATGCGGGGTCCGTGGCCAGACAGCGGCGGGCCACTCCACAATTCGCTACCGTGGGCTGTCTTGTTGGCTCCTAACACACGCCGGAGGCATACTGAGGCGTGGGCCGCAGATTTGGCTGTTGGATCACGGGCGCGTGTTGTCACCCGTGATCTTAACAACAACGGCGAAGAAGCACGCAGCGGGCCGCCCTGCAACTCCCAGCGAGCGGCGCTGAGGCAATGAAGACGATGGCCGCTGAGTTGGCTGCTGGCGCATCCTGATGTCGTCAAAACACCGCGGCTGTACACGGCCGGCACGCCGCACTACTTTGCACGGTTGCTGAGGTAGCCCTTCTGCACCCAGCTGTTTTGCTGACAGTGAAGTGGCGTCCTCGACATCGCGGGGCCCTGTGACGTAGACAGAGGAGAACACAGCACTGTAGCCGGGAATAATAAAATACTTTAAGATCACGCCGAGTTTTAATACGGTGCATCCTGACAGTTTCAATCCACGTCCAATATTCCTCCACCGCACGACAACGTCTACATTTGGCAGTGACAGCTACAGTACCAAATTAAGTACATAGTGTCCTGTTTTATACCCTACTGCAATCGTAATTTTTACTAGTAATATGGGGTTAAGTTTTACCAAAAGAATAACTACATAAATAATTATTTTTACAAAAAACTATATGAAGTGTTACTGTGCAAATAATACTGTGAATGCCCAACGTGCTTAACTCTGAGCTCCGAAACGTTGTGCCATGAATTCAAGGAGGACCTGCATTTATTTCTGGCGACACTCCATCTACACAAATTTTGGCGATTACGGGATCAATTGGAATCTATGACTAGAGCAGGGAGCGGATATGGGCGGCCGGCCGTTGTGGCCGAGGGGTTTTGGGCGCTTCAGTCGGGAACCGCGCTGCTGCTACGGTCGCAGGTTAGAATCCTGCCTCGGGCATGGATGTGTGTGTTGTCCTTAGGTTTGTTAGGTTTAAGTAGTTCTAAGTCTAGGGGACTGATGACCTCAGATGTTAAGTCCCATAGTGCTCAGAGCCATTTGAACCATTTGTTTTTTGGATATGGGCGTTGGGGAATGACATTGGCTGAGTCTAGTCAATGGGCTTCATCCTGCAATACAGATACATTCGTTTCCAGGTATCTGGCGCAGATATAATTGCAGTGATGTTCAACATGTTGAGTCGCAACACTCGTCGAACGGTCTTTTAGTGAGCGAATATTTCACTCTATGGAGGAATGTGCGCTGATGTAAAACTTACTCGCAGGTTAAAATTGTGTGGCGCACCAGGAATGTAACCCAAATGGTTCAAATGGCTCTGAGCTCTATGGGACTTAACTTCTGTGGTCATCAGTCCCATAGAATTTAGAACTACTTAAACCTAACTAACCTAAGGACATCACACACATCCATGCCCGAGGCAGGATTCGAACCTGCCACCGTAGCGGTCATGCGGTTCCAGACTGAAGCGCCTAGAACCGCACGGCCACACCGGAATGTAATCCAGATACTTGCCTTTCGTGGGGTCTGCTCCATTTTTCTAGTAGTGCTAGTCTGCAAGGTATGCTGCAGAACTTCAGTAAGAATCGGTAAGAAAGATGTACTTGCAAATGAAAGCTAAGAGGAGTGTTCGTCAGTCGTGCTTGAGTAGCTCAGTCGGTAGGGCACTACCATTGAAAGGATGGATTCCGGGTTCGAGTCCCGCTTCAGCTCGTAGTTTTAATCTAACAGGAAGTTTCACACTGCTTCCATCTCTACAGTGCTATTCACTGGCCTCCAAGTATTTGTTCTTCTCCGCAATATTCAATTTCGCGATGGACATCCATCCCACAGGTTACTGGAAACGAAAGCTTGATGGTTGTTTTACAGCTGCGACCTTAAGCTGGAGGTTGCTGCTGCTGTTCTCCAAGGCGTGTCTGCCTTGCATTAAGGCTTGGAGCAAAGATCGTTGTGCCTCTTCTTGAACGATTCTTGACACTTCCTATCGTCTGGGTGCGACATTCGTTGCTGTCATAAGCCCCTGTGCCACTTCTCTTAGCAACTGTCATATGAGAGATGTGAGGTTCTGATCGCCATCGCTGATTCGCAATTTGGTCGAACCACTTTTTCTGATGGATGCCTCGACGTGCTGATCCACTGCCAACGAGAACTTCTTCAGTAAATGGACTTGATACAGCACAAACATAAACCTTTTTCATTACACGAGAAAGTCTGTGAAGAAAATTTTACGAGGTTATTTACAAAAAATGAAAAGTCTCTCTTAACTTATAAGCATAACGACAGGAAAACGTAACGTTACTAACTCCAAGGATTAACCTACAGGTCAGAACGTAATCTCTCAGTCAATGAAAACTTATAACATAGCCGCAGATCCAGTTCCCTGATGATACCTGAGAAATCGATTCACTCCGAGCCGTTGTTGGTTCTGTGGATCACTGCAGTATTGACAACTTGTTTACAGCATACGAAATTTCGGTCTTGTCAGTTGTGCAAAATACTACAGACAGCGCATGACTTGTATTTAGAACACATTTTCTCTCCTTTCAGTAGGATTTTTATGAAATGTTCCCTACACTTCAATGGGAGTTCGAGCAGGTCTGCAATCTGACATTCCAAAAAAATCCAATACTTCATTGATATAGTTCCTTTTTATTTAGTTTTATCACATCATTTTCCCGACTTCTGGTCATGTTTAAGTCAACAAATTGCTTCACCTCACCATTATATTTCAAGCAAAATTTTTATTTTAGTTCTTCTTTTGTTTTAGTTTTTTTCAGTGATGGCTAGCAAAAATTAGTATTTCATCCACACACGCTGTAAAGAATAACATTACTGATTTGCCTACTGAATAATATATACAGGTATCAATTCTTGACTATTGATTCCTATTTCAAGCTGTATATTGTCTATTTTCCGATTCTAATTTCGGCTAGCTTCCTTCAAACCATGCAGAGACTTACACTATGTGATCAAAAGTATCCGGACACCTGGCTGAAAATGACTTACAAGTACGTGGCGCCCTCTATCGGTAATGTTAGAATTCAATATGGTGTTGGTCCACCCTTAGCCTTGACGGATCGAGCACGTCGTGTACCGCGATTCGTCACTCCACACAACGTTTTCCCACTGTTCAATCGTCCAATGTTTACGCTCCTTACACCAAGCAAGGAGTCGTTTGGCATTTACCGGCGTGATGTGTGGCTTATGAGCAGCCGCCGGACCATGAAGTCCTAGTTTTCTCAGCTCCCGCCTAACTGTCATAGTACTTGCAGTGAATCCTAATGCAGTTTGGAATTCCTGTGTGATAGTCTGGATAGAAGTCTGCCTATTACACATTACGACCATCTTCAACTGTCGGCGGTCTCTGTCAGTCAACAGACGAGGTCGACCCGTAGTTTTTGTGCTGTACGTGTCCCTTCTCGTTTCCACTTCTCTATCACATCGGAAACAGTGGAAAAAGGGATGTACAGCAGTGTGGAAATCTCGCGTACAGACGTATGACACAAGTGACTCCCAATCACCTGACCACGTTCGAAGTCCGTGAGTTCCGTGGAGCGCCCTATTCTGCTCTCTCACCATGTCTAATGACTACTGAGGTCGCTGATATAGAGTAACTGGCGGTAGGTCGCAGCACAATGCACGTAATATGAAGAACGTATGTTTTTGGGGGTGTCCGGGCACTTTTGATCACATAGTGTATGTAGTAAACATACCTGGGTGCCTTCTCAGTTAATCTCTGGTTGTGACATACAGATTTTCCGCGGCAGTGTTCTCAGCAGAAGTGCACTTACTGCAACCACCTGATCCACTTCTAGTTTGTATTTAGTAATCAAACAGGTAACGAACAGAAGTGTAACTTACAACTGGTGAGTAGACTTTATCATAATCAGCACCTTTTCTTTGAACACAACTTTTAACCATTTATCTTGTCTTATACTCAATTATTTCTCCCTGTTTTTTTCGTCTTAAATACCCACTTACAAGGTAAAACCCTTTTTCCTCGGGAAAGAAGTATGAATGGCCACGTTTTATGTTTCATCAGTTAGTCATATTCTTCATCCATCGATTTTTTCCACTGATCACCTTCAGCAAATGATAAAGTTTCAACAGTCGGAGGATCATTCACACATGTAACTGGAAAAAATAAATTGAAGTATCCTGTTCTTCCTCCCTATTCTGAATAATTTGTTTTCGTGGTCGTAAGTTATAAGAGGACGTGAGTTTTTCACACCATCGGGTATGTAGGTACCATCATCATTATCTAATTAGCTTTCAACAACATTTCTCATAATCTTATTAACAGTATCATCTGTAGATTTTCATACTGTCTGCGTTTTTCGGTATTCTCTTTTAATATCTTCTGTTTAAATTCTTCAGGTAGTACAACGCTTCTCTCGGATGCACAACGGAAGTATATTTTATCACAGCTTACTGCATGTTCTAAAAATACCGTGTTTCTATCCTTAGTAATGTTGTATATATCAAGATCAACCAGACGATAGTCTTTGGTAAACTCACAATTCCGAGCTTTTTGGACTTCGAGTCCCATTTCTGGCACCATTACTTACTAATTAAAGTCATAACTTTTGATCCAAAAATTCGCATACATGATAAATCAGGTTTCCTGCCTTACCGTATCTCAAAAGACGTTTTTCTACCAATAACTCTGATAGGCGATCTATTTCTAATATAGGCAGCCGTCGCTGTTGCCACCACACAGAATGTTTATGTGAAACAGCTTCAAATAACATACATTTAGCTCTTTCCACCAGTTCCTGTTTATGTGCTCTGCGATCCCATTCTGCTGAGGGGGTACGGAGTAATCGTCTGACGACTAGTACAATTTTTGTTCAAGAAGTTTTCGAAATCTTTTTTACAATACTCTTTACCATTGACTGAGCGAATTAATGTTATTTTCTTCTTTAGTTCATTTTCTAATATACTTTTGTAAGCCTTGAAAGTTCCCAATACACCATATCTGCCTTTTGGAAAATACATATGCAATTTCTCAAATAACCATCTGTGAAAGTAATGAATTATTTCATATCTCCCAGTGATGCAGTTTCCATTGGACCACATATGTCTTTGTGAATCAACTATAGTGGTTGCGAAGCCAGCGTTATTGGATGGCAGTCTGATTTGTTTCGTTTCGAGACATGTCATGCATGTGACAGGTTCTTTGCAACCAGTAGGAGACAAATGTACACCTTTGCTAAAATCTGGTAGTTTTATTTTGGTTTATTTTGTTCAGATTTATTTGTTGTCTTTTTCTTCGTTATGCGGTACTATCTAGCAATGTAGTTGTATTTCTTACAATTGAAGCACCGTTGCCCCTTTTAGTGTTTCGTTGTGTTGCTTTGTGCTCCTGTTTTCCTTGAAAAATGCTAAACTCTCCGGGTCTGATACTTCTTGTAAAAGCTTTGTTCTTCCAAGGTCTGCACTAAGCTTTCAGTTCCCATTGTCATCGGTTTGTATGTTTCAGACAAACCGGCCAACGTTAGTGTTCCAAACCGGCCAACATTAGTGTTCCAAGCCACTCATCGTTGACATCAAATTCAGTATTTCCTAATTTATGAGTGGTTGGCATGATTTTATTCACATAGTCTTCAGTACTTTTAGACTATTCCAAAGTAGTCGTAGTAAGGTCCCTCAGGCCACTCGCCTGTTTAAAGCACTGCCATCGATAGCTTGCTCCAGTTCCTCCCAGACCACATTAGCTGTAGATGCCTGTTGTATTTATTGGATCTGATAATAAAATGAGTTTCGATCTTGCCCCGACTCCTTTCTTTGAATCACTGTGGGTACCGCACACACACTCCAGAATTCTTCGTGTTCTAAATACGCTTGCATGAGAACTTACAACTGGCTTAATTATCACTGCCGGTGAGTTTCTCAATGTGGAACTGATTTTTACCGAAATTTTACAACTTTATGTTTTAAATACAAGAGCAAAATAGAAAGTAACAGACCGCGTAGACGATAACTGAATTTACGTTGTTTGTGCCAATTCAAAAAAGAAACATGTCAGAGATTTTTAACTGAGAGTTTAGTCATTTACTGCTGCAGCAGTAACCGCAAAATACTTCGCAAGTTCTGATACCGTCAAGGAAATTTTATGTAGTTGTTTGCAGTAAATGCAAAGTCTTCTTTTGACGTGTAAACGCAACGACAGAAAAACGTAGCTTCATAAATTCCAAAGATTATACATAACCAAAACTTAATCTCACCGTTAGTGAATACTAGTACATACTTCGTACTTTCATACGACTGTGAGAGCACAATATAATTTGCATTCTAATTTCAAATTTTATCAACTTGTGGGATAGGCTCTGGGAAAATGAAATTCTGCTATACAGTAATGAGAATACAGGCTGTGATTGTGACCAATTCTAGGATACAACTGCACCGTTTGGAATCCTTACCAAGCAGTCATGGTTGGAGATTCAGAGATACGCTACTAGGATCGTAGATCTTTGCAAGAAACCTAACGATTTTCTCGTGAAACCCCGCCGGAGAACTTTAGAAAACCGGTACCTGAGAAAGACTGTGCTAATAGTATGGCACCACCATCGTATATTTGGCGTAAGGTCCATGATAATGAGATAAGAGGCATACAAACTACTGTTCCTTCGATTTCCTGAGACGGAAAATCGCTAACATTGGTAAGAAGTACCCTCCGCTATTCACTGTACAATGACTTGAGGACTATATATGTTGATTTTGATGTAGACTCGGAAAAGAATGGAACCACGCTATTCTTCTCTGCATCAAAATCTCACCTTGTTTAGAGAAAAGTCAGTTTGGAACTCTATTTTTATCTACGTACGATTGACTTAGTTCTGACGGAATACTGTAGTAGAAAGAATACTGAGCCGTGAAGGTCACGTGCATTTTAGAGCTGCAAATAATTCGATCATATTTAGGAAACTATTATATATTCCAAGTGCGAAATAATTTGGCTTGAGATAAGTGTTAAAAGTGGATGAAATATGTAAAATGGTGCTATTTTAAGACAAGTACCTTTAGAGCCGCAGTCGCAGCTTGTTTCTACGGGCCCAGCTCATGCAAAATTGGTATAAGACAACAAGGTCGACTCGCTGGCGAAAGAGGCTACTATTTGTGGCCCTGTGAAAAACGCCTGTCTACCGTCCTTTGACTTAAAGAGATATGTATGGAAATTGGCCGGAGAAGAATAAGCAAATGATTACCGACTTTCCATCTGTCATAAACTGAATCCCCTCTGGTTCTGAAAATTTCAGACAAGCAAGAAGCTGATGATTAACCTGGTACGAATGTGTACCCACTATGAATCAGGCCTTCCAACATAGAAACCTCTTCTGTGACTGTCGAAAGAACTGAAGAGAACTTGCTGTTTCGCTTAAGTTTCTTCCAGCCTCATCAAAACCACTTACTGCTAAAACATATGAAAACGAAAGTGTCACTTCCAACAAGTGCTCCGGTATTACTGTGTCATTAAGGTATTAAAATATACAAAACGTTTTTTTTATTTTGTGCGAGATAGTAACGTCTGTTTCTAAACTTTCGTGCGTCACCAGTGGTTACATAAATACTTTCATCTTTGTATCTTTTTCTTTTGTTTTTGTTTTCTGTTTTATATTCTATTTTTTCTGCGCTTGATATCACGACAGGATTTTTATCTATATGTATTACGCCTATGTAGGTACTGTAAAGTTATCTTAAATCATTTTTACAACTTTCTATATTGTGATTTCGCTGTCTATTGTTTTTTTCTATTTTTGTAGGAAGTTGTTGGCAGTGTAGTTCAATAAACGCTTAGCTAAACGAAAAACGTATGTGTAATTTATGCATAAAAACGGTAGACTACAAAACTTTCCTCGAGACATTTCTTCAGTACTTCACGGTAGTTTGGGTTTCTTGCCAGGTTCGATACATAAAGAAGATAGACAATTTCCAAAGAACAAGAGTTAGTTTCCTTTTAGGTTCGGTTAGCAAGGGCGAAAACGTGATGGTGATGCTCATCCAATCTCAGTGTCATACACTATAGGTGGTACACAATGCTGCTTGGTTCAGCTTCGAGACCGTACGTTCCAAGTAGAGTCAAGTATCATACTACTTCATTGTTTATATATGTCTCGCGAACTGATTCTGAGAGACACTTAAAGAAATTCGAGATCATACTGGGATGTACCGACAGTTGTCCGTCCGGCACGCCATTCTACATCTACATCTACATCTACATTTATACTCCGCAAGCCACCCAACGGTGTGTGGCGGAGGGCACTTTACGTGCCACTGTCATTACCACCCTTTCCTGTTCCAGTCGCGTATGGTTCGCGGGAAGAACGACTGTCTGAAAGCCTCCGTGCGCGCTCTAATCTCTCTAATTTTACATTCGTGATCTCCTCGTGCGGTATAAGTAGGGGGAAGCAATATATTCGATACCTCATCCAGAAACGCACCCTCTCGAAACCTGGCGAGCAAGCTACACCGCGATGCAGAGCGCCTCTCTTGCTTAGTCTGCCACTTGAGTTTGTTAAACATCTCCGTAACGCTATCACGGTTACCAAATAATCCTGTGACGAAACGCGCCGCTCTTCTTTGGATCTTCTCTATCTCCTCCGTCAACCCGATCTGGTACGGATCCCACACTGATGAGCAATACTCAAGTATAGGTCGAACGAGTGTTTTGTAAGCCACCTCCTTTGTTGATGGACTACATTTTCTAAGGACTCTCCCAATGAATCTCAACCTGGTACCCGCCTTACCAATAATTAATTTTATATGATCATTCCACTTCAAATCGTTCCGCACGCATACTCCCAGATATTTTACAGAAGTAACTGCCATTCGCTATTGAACGGGAAAGATTCAATAATAATCATAGATAAAGTACCTTCCGCCACACACCGGGGCATGGATTTCAAAGTACAGAAAAGTGTATCATGCAGATATGTCAAAATAGATCATCGGTATTTCGTCTGATTGAAAATATGGCCATAAAACAATATATGTTTCCGTAGGAAACAACTAAAAAGAGGCTCCAACAACTGAAGGTAACAATGTAAAGGATGGGAAATACTAGAAAAGGAAACACTTAAGGCTTAATCTGACATGAATATACTGTTGGGAACACGTTTGTCTTCAGTTCGAGGAAGCGAAGAAACACTCAGGATCGTCATCACGCTAAAAGCACCGAAAACGAACATTTCAGAATAAGAATGGAGAGCGCTTCGCGTTATGCGGGACGATAAAGACGCTATCGTTCTGTCATCGGACTAAAAAAAGTGACGCTTTTGTTGTGTGTCTCTGAACATCGTCAGAAAGCCTCCACGCTACTGCGAGACCCAGAATACAACGATCTCGGAAATGAAGTTGCATTATCTCTACGAAGAAGACGATTGGTACTCGGAAGAACACGGACTTGCTCTTGGGAAAAGATAAAACAAACTCAGTTTAAAGCTCCAAAAACCGCTTGCTTGTGTGGGTGTCCGAAAGCACATAAGGAAAGAACATATTTATGTCCGATAGTAAACACCATCAGCTCCCCGACGTATAGACTGGCCAAATTTATAACAGAATTACAGAATCCTTTAGTGGGGCACTGTATCCACCATATGCGATTTCGTGGAATATCTGGAGGAGAACCGTCTCGACAAAACCGACGTGGTGGCATGCTTTTATGTAACTTCCTTATTCATCATCGTACCACTGAAAGAGCGCTAATATTGCTCGTGCAAGATTTTGAGCCAAAAATCGTCCATTTTCCTACGCGCTCTCAACACTACTTACTTTCTGTGCTACGAAATTCATACCACCAAGTGGACAGTGTGTGTATGGAGGTCTCCCATGGTATCAGAAATGGCTAGTCTATACATGGAGCATTCTGAGACCAAAAACCCAAGCATTTGTACATACACGAAATAAATGCTCACTGTAACGGTCGTAAGCATTAGTTACCTTTAGGAATCGGCGTGGTGAGTCGATTTTAATCGAGACTGCCTGTAAGATGACAAAGACGTCATTATCGACACCTCACTGAGTTTGAACGAGGTCGTGTAACAGGGCTTCCAGAAGCTGGATGTTCCTTCTGCGATCTTTCAGAAAGACTTGGCAGGAATATAGCCACTGTACAAGATTGCTGGCAGCGGTGGTCACGTGAATGCACGGTCACAAAAAGATCGGGCTATGGACGGCAGTGTGGCTCTTCCGAGAGGGAAGACCGTTGTGTTCAGCGTATGGCTCTGGCGCATCGTACTTCATCTGCAGCAGCAATCTGAGCAGCAACCGGCACCACTGTGACACAACGAACTATTACAAATCGGTTACTTCAAGGGCAGCTCTGGGCTAGATGCCAAGTAGCGTGCGTTCCACTGACCCCAAACCAGCGCCATTTCCGGCCTCAGTGGTGTCAAGCGAACCTCATTGGAGGGTAGGGCGGAGGTCTGGGGTGTTTTCTGATGAAATCTGGTCCTATCTTGGTGCCAGCGATGGCTGTGTATTGATTAGGAGACCTGTTGAGAGCCTGCAACCAAGCTGTCTGCGTGCTAGACACACTGGACCTGGGGTTATGATTTGGGGTGAGATTTCGTATGACAGCAGGAACACTCTCACGGTCATCCCACGCACCCTTGGTGATTCGACCTGTTGTGCTGGCATTCATTAACTGCATTCTAGGAGGTGTTTACCAACGGGATAGCGCTCGCCCACATACCGCTGCTGTAACCCAACATACTCTTCAGAGTGTCGACATGTTACCTAGGTCTGCTTGATCATCAGATCTGTCTCTAATCGGGCACGTACGGGACATCTTCGGACGACAACTTCAGTGTCATCCACAAACAGCATTAACGGTCCCTAGACTGATCGACCAGGTGCAACAGGCATGGAACTCCATCCCACAAACAGACATCCAGCACTTGTGCAACACAATGCATGCACGTTTGTATGCCTGCATCCAACATTCTGGCGGTTACGTCGGTTATTAATGTAACAGCATTTCACGTTTGCAATGGCTTATCTCATGGTTACATTAACCTGTGATCTTGCGATGTTGATCACTTAAATATGTTGTTGTTGTTGTGGTCTTCAGTCCTGAGACTGGTTTGATGCAGCTCTCCATGCTACTCTATCCTGTGCAACCTTCTTCATCTCCCAGTACCTACTGCAACCTACATTATTCTGAATCTGCTTAGTGTATTCATCTCTTGGTCTCCCTCTAAGATTTTTACCCTCCACGCTGCCCTCCAATACTAAATTGGTGATCCCTTGATGCCTCAAAACATGTCCTACCAACCGATCCCTTCTTCTAGTCAAGTTGTGCCACAAACTTCTCTTCTCCTCAATCCTATTCAATACCTCCTCATTAGTTACGTGATCTACCCACCTTATCTTCAGCATTCTTCTGTAGCACCACATTTCGAAAGCTTCTATTCTCTTCTTGTCCAAACTAGCTATCGTCCATGTTTCACTTCCATACATAGCTACACTCCATACAAATACTCTCAGAAACGACTTCCTGACACTTAAATCTATACTCGATGTTAACAAATTTCTCTTCTTCAGAAACGATTTCCTTGCCATTGCCAGCCTACATTTTATATTCTCTCTACTTCGACCATCATCAGTTATTTTGCTCCCCAAATAGCAAAAGTCCTTTACTACTTTAAGTGTTTCATTTCCTAATCTAATTCCCTCAGCATCACCCGATTTAATTTGACTATATTCCATTATCCACGTTTTGCTTTTGTTGATGTTCATCTTATATCCTCCTTTCAAGACACTGCCCATTCCGTTCAACTGCTCTTCCAAGTCCTTTGCTGTCTCTGACAGAATTACAATGTCATCGGCGAACCTCAAAGTTTTTACTTCTTCTCCATGAATTTTACTACCTACTCCAAATTTTTCTTTTGTTTCCTTTACTGCTTGCTCAATATACAGATTGAATAACATCGGGGATAAGCTACAACCCTGTCTCACTCCCTTCCCAACCACTGCTTACCTTTCATGCCCCTCGACTCTTATAACTGCCATCTGCTTTCTGTACAAATTGTAAATAGCCTTGCGCTCCCTGTATGTTACCCCTGCTACCTTCAGAATTTGAAAGAGAGTATTCCAGTTAACATTGTCAAAAGGTTTCTCTAAGTCTACAAATGCTAGAAACGTAGGTTTGCCTTTTCTTAATCTTTCTTCTAAGATAAGTCGTTAGTATTGCGTCACGTGTTCCAACATTCTACGGGATCCAAACTGATCTTCCCCTAGGTCCGCTTCTACCAGTTTTTCCATTCGTCTGTAAAGAATTCGCGTTAGTATTTTGCAGCTGTGACATATTAAACTGATAGTTTGGTAATTTTCACATCTTTCAACACCTGCTTTCTTTGGGATTGGAATTATTATATTCTTCTTGAAGTCTGAGGGTATTTCGCCTGTCTCATACATCTTGCTCACCAGATGGTAGAGTTTTGTCATGACTGGCTCTCCCAAGGCCGTCAGTAGTTCTAATGGAATGTTGTCTACTCCCGGGGCCTTGTTTCGACTCAGGTCTTTCAGTGCTCTGTCAAACTCTTCACGCAGTATCTTATCTCCCATTTCGTCTTCATCTGCATCCTCTTGCATTTCCATAATATTGTCCTCAAGTACATCGCCCTTGTATAAACCCTCTACTCCTTCCACCTTTCTGCCTTCCCTTCTTTGCTTAGAACTGGGTTGCCATCTGAGCTCTTGATATTCATACAAGTGGTTCTCTTCTCTCCAAAGGTCTCTTTAATTTTCCTGTAGGCAGTATCTATCTTACCCCTAGTGAGATAAGCCTCTACATCCTTACATTTGTCCTCTAGCCATCCCTGCTTAGCCATTTCGCACTTCCTGTCGATCTCATTTTTGAGACGTTTGTATTCCTTTTTGCCTGCTTCATTTACTGCATTTTTATATTTTCTCCTTTCATCAATTAAATTCAATATTTCTTCTGTTACCCATGGATTTCTATCAGTCCTCGTCTTTTTACCTACTTGATCGTCTGCTGCCTTCCCTACTTCATCCCTCAGAGCTACCCATTCTTCTTCTACTGTATTTCTTTCCCCCATTCCTGTCAATTGTTCTCTTATGCTCTCCCTGAAACTCTCTACAACCTCTGGTTTAGTCAGTTTATCCAGGCCCCATCTCCTTAAATTAGCACCTTTTTGTAGTTTCTTCAGTTTTAATCTACAGTTCATAACCAATAGATTGTGGTCAGAATCCACATCTGCCCCTGGAAATGTCTTACAATTTAAAACCTGGTTCCTATATCCCTGCCTTACCATTATATAATCTATCTGATACCTTTTAGTATCTCCAGGATTCTTCCATATACACAACCTTCTTTTATGATTCTTGAACCAGGTGTTAGCTATGATTAAGTTATGCTCTGTGCAAAATTCTACCAGACGGCTTCCTCTTTCATTTCTTCCCCCCCAATCCATATTCACCTACTATGTTTCCTTCTCTCCCTTTTCCTACTGACGAATTCAAGTCACTCATGACTATTAAATTTTCGTCTCCCTTCACTACCTGAATAATTTCTTTTATCTTATCATACATTTCATCAATTTCTTCATCATCTGCTGAGCTAGTTGGCATATAAACTTGTACTACTGTTGTAAGCATGGGCTTTGTGTCTATCTTGGCCACAATAATGCGTTCACTATGCTGTTTGTAGTAGCTAACCCGCACTCCTATTTTTTTTTATTCATTATTAAACGTACTCCTGCATTACCCCTATTTGATTTTGTATTTATAACCCTGTATTCACCTGACCAAAAGTCTTGTTCCTCCTGGCCGGCCGCGGTGGTCTCGCGGTTCTAGGCGCGCAGTCCGGAACCGTGCGACTGCTACGGTCGCAGGTTCGAATCCTGCCGCGGGCATGGATGTGTGTGATGTCCTTAGGTTAGTTAGGTTTAAGTAGTTCTAAGTTCTAGGGGACTGATGACCACAGCAGTTGAGTCCCATAGTGCTCAGAGCCATTTGAACCATTTTTTTTGTTCCTCCTGCCACCGAACTT
Organism: Schistocerca serialis cubense; assembly: GCF_023864345.2. NCBI lineage: Eukaryota > Metazoa > Arthropoda > Insecta > Orthoptera > Acrididae > Schistocerca > Schistocerca serialis. Next base: position 360,598,463 of record NC_064640.1, on the reverse strand, counting down.
CACTAATTCCCACTATATCTAACTTTAACCTTTCTATTTCCCTTTTTAAATTTTCTAACCTACCTGCCCGATTAAGAGATCTGACATTCCACGCTCCGATCCGTAGAACGCCAGTTTTCTTTCTCCTGATAACGACGTCCTCTTGAGTGGTCCCCGCCCGGAGATCCTAATGGGGGACTATTTTACCTCCGGAATATTTTACCCAAGAGGACGCCATCATCATTTAATCATACAGTAAAGCTGCATGCCCTCGGGAAAAATTACGGCTGTAGTTTCCCCTTGCTTTCAGCCGTTCGCAGTACCAGCACACCAAGGCCATTTTGGTTAATTTTACAAGGCCAGATCAGTCAATCATCCAGACTGTTGCCCCTGCAACTACTGAAAAGGCTACTGCCCCACTTCAGGAACCACATGTTTGTCTGGCCTCTCAACTGATACCCCTCCGTTGTGGTTGCACCTGCGGTACGGCCACCTGTATCGCTGAGGCACGCAAGTCTCCCCACCAACAGCAAGGTCCATGGTTCATGGGGTTAAATATGTTACGTATACAAATGTATTCCAGAAATTTCATTGCTCTACGTTAAGTATTTTTTGGTAATACGATTCTTATCCGTCAGTGTATATGGGGATGACACCTTCGTTATGACCACATGACTTTGAGATCCTGGATGAACTTTTTATACATGTTAACGCCATCCATGAGAACATAAATTCATCATATTATTAGAGAAAGACGTCTCTCGTTCCTTGATATCTGTGTAGGGGAGAAGCAAAACCTCACGTTAGGTTACTCTGCATATAGGGAATCGACGCACATGGTTCTGTATTTGCATTCATCTTAATGCCACCACCCGACGTAGTACGGCACTTTTTTGAGAACTCTTGTGCATTTGGCTCGGGCCTTAAGTGATCTTGAAAGCTTTCCCACCGAGCTGCAACACCGAGGTACGTTTATTTTACAGGTCCGTCTTGACCACATTTTTTTTTTTTTATTTTGCATTTCAGTATGACCGGTTTCGGCTACTACCATCTTCAGATCTGTTACAAAAACAAAAACAGTGTATAACCAACTAAGTTAGTTTGTTGATACTAAATCTATAACAGTTTTGGTGCTACACAAGAAAGATAAAATGTTTACATGATTAACAGCCATATATACCAGCCATACATACCATAAAATATTCTGATATAGTATCAATGTCAAACTAAACATGTAGGTACATAGTAAGTGCTGGTGGTGATCAGAATGCGTCTGGTATTTATGCAAGGAAACTGATGCCAGGAGAGGGCACTATAGCTCGGCTATATGATTAACCAGTATCGCAATTGTAATGGTTAAAATGTGGTGAGCGTACTCATTAATTAAATTTACTTCACATGTCAAAACTAGCGTCTGACAATAAAACATTTACTGACATACTCCACGTGGAATTGGGTCCATACTTAGAATCCTCATAAATAGTGCAAATATTAGTAATGTGAAGCTCCTAGCATGGCAAGGTGAAACTTATTGTTGTAAAAGCCAGTATCAAAAGTATAAGATTAAAAACACCTATAAAATAAAATAAAATAAAATCTTCCAGCCTGACCGATCAATTACCGTAAACGTAATAGTAAGGTAATTAACGAAGCAGTAACTGTTAGTTAAAAATTAAAAAATCGATTTAACAAAGGCATTTGACTGTGTTGATCTCACAATATTGCTGCAGAAGTTGGACCATTACGGAATGAGGGGAGTAGCTCACAATTGGTTCACCTCTTACTTTAGCAACAGGCAGCAAAAGGTCATTATTCACAATGTTGATAACGGCTGTGATGTGGGATCTGAGTGGGGTACTGTCAAGTGGGGGGTGCCCCAGGGATCAGTGTTGGGGCCACTCCTGTTCCTTATTTATATAAATGATATGCCCTCTAGTATTATGGGTAACTCTAAAATATTTTTGTTTGCTGATGACACTAGCTTGGTAGTAAAGGATGTTGTGTGCAACACTGACTCGGTTTCAAGTAGTGCAGTACATGACCTCAGTTCATGGCTTGTAGAAAATAAACTAACGTTAAATCACAGTAAGACTCAGTTTTTACAGTTTCTAACACACAATTCAACAAAACCTGACGTTTTAATCTCACAGACCGGGCATATGATTAGTGAAACTGAACAGTTCAAATTCCTAGGTGTTCTGACAGATAGTAAGCTGTAGTGGAAAGCCCACGTTCAGGATCTTGTTCAAAGACTTAATACTGCCATTTTCACTATTCGAACGGTATCGAAAGTGAGTGATACTTCGACACGTGAATTGGTCTACTTTGCTTATTTTCATTCACTTATGTCGTATGGTATTATGTTTTGGGGTAACTGTTCCCATTCTAGAAGGATATTTTTGGCTCAGAAACGGACGGTTCGGGCAATAAGTGGTGTGAGTTCACGAACATCTTGTAGACCTCTGTTCACGAGTCTGGGTATTTTGACATTGGCCTCTCAATATATATATATATTCCTTATTGTCATTTCTTGTTACCAATATTAGTTTACTTCCAACAATAAGCAGCTTTCACTTGGTTAATACTCGGCAGAAATCAAACCTCCATTTGGATCGGACTTCCTTAACTCTTGTGCAAAAAGGCGTGCAGTATACTGCTGCATCCATTTTCAATAAGCTGCCACTCGAATTCAAAAATCTTATCAGTAATCCACGCGCTTTCAAATCGAAACTGAAGAGTTTCCTCATGGGTCACTCCTTCTATTCTGTCGAGGAGTTCCTTGAAAAATGAAGCTGATTCTCATTGTATTGCTGATAGCATTTGCTTAAACTTATGGACTGATTTTCTTTCAGGTTCATGAACATTTATTTTTATCTGTTATTACTTTTATGTTGTAAGTTCATGTACAGACACGTTCCATGACCTTGGAGATTTGCTCCTCAATTTGGTCCTACGGAACTTGACCTGTAAATAAATAAATAAATAAATCCGTAGTGTGGTCTCAATGGCGGCACGTCGTGGCTTCTCTGTATGACGGTCTTGTTTTCCTGCGGCGGGATTTGGGGAGGAGGGCCCAGTCTCCTCGTCGCCGGCTCACACGACCGCCTGCCAATCCGCTATGGCGCTCGACGCTGCTCAAACCAGTAGGTTTCTGAAAACATCAAAATAAGCATTTAGGTTAAACTAATTCTGTTCATTCAGTAGTAATTCCTGTTGCCGCTTTCTGTGCACATAAATCTCCATTTCTTCGAGTAGGTTCAGTAACTGTCCATTTGGCACCCTATGCAACAAAATAGTTCAAATGGCTCTGAGCACTATGGGACTTAACATCTGAGGTCATCAGTCCCCTAGAACTTAGAACTACTTAAACATGACTAACCTAAGGACATCACACACATCCATGCCCGAGGCAGGATTCGAACCTGTGACCGTAGCTGACCCGCGGTTTCAGACTGTAGCGCCTAGAACCGCTCGGCCACCACGACCGGCCCTATGCAACACTTTCATATTATTCTCTATGTTTCCTCCCGAACGTTTTTCTCTGTCTAAACGTGTGCCGAAAGCGCTCATATTTTCGTTATATGTATGCTGTTCAAAACGAGTCTTGAAATTCCTTCCTGTCTGACCGACGTAAAACATGTCACGGTCTTGGCAGTTGATCTTATTGACACCAGATTCCAAATATTTGTTGCTGTTTTTGCCAAGTTTGTGGCGTAGCCTACAACCAACCGTGCTTTTTGTTTGAAATCCAATTTCTAATGGTTCAAATGGCTCTGAGCACTATGGGACTTAACATCTGAGGTCAACAGTCCCCTAGAACTTAGAACTACTTAACCCTAACTAACCTAAGGACATCACACACACCCATGCCCGAGGCAGGATTCGAACCTGCGACCGTAGCTGTCGAGCGGTTCCAGACTGGAGCGCCTAGAACCGCTTGGCCACTCCGGCCGGCTCCAATTTTTATTTTCTTTTTTCTGAAAGCCTGCGCAGTTCTGATCACGGACTCATTTTCAGACTTAATTTTTTCAATTGACACCCGAGGTATGTCTTCTGAAGGAATGGCTACAGTTATACACAAATTACGACTTGCAGCTCTGAAAGATCACAATACAAGACGGAGCACGTGGCGCCTCTGTCATAAGTGACTTCCGACAGCCAAGAGCGCAAGTATTATGAAGAAACATGGTTTTCAAACGATCTTCCTTCCATCAGAGAAGATTAAATGTAGTTGATTCGACTACGAATCCACTACAAATACGTATGAATGACTCTTAAGTATCCGTTTTGAGTGGGATCTGCGGTACATTGGATACAAACACCACTGCTTTCTGCAGAGCTGGTTGGTACATATCAGATACATTCTCCTCCTTTAAAAATATATATATCAGCACTCGTTCAGCACAACTTGGAAGAGAGCTATATGTTCGATTCTGAGGGGACCATAGTGCTGTGTAGAGAGAGCAGATTTTTAGAACGCGTATTACAGGACGCCATCTAAATTAGGACTTACAGTGACAATGCCAATAGATATCCAGACGGAATGGACGAGGACCCTGACTGACCACGCTGGGAGTCGAACCTGGTCCCTCTACTCCGTCCCATCTACCCTGTAGCACTGGCAGTGGGCGGCCTGCCCCACGGCACTACCTACAAAAAATAAAAAATACAAAAAATACGACTAACGTACCGATTCGAGTGATACGCATCGAAATGTCGCGCCATTTCGAAGAACTCACACGGCAGGAAACCCGGAAACTTCAAATAACTCTGTTAATTCAACGTAAATATGTATCGGACGTGAACTGTAATTCGTAGCCATCCAATTCTAGTAGCCAGCAGTCAAAACAGTGCGCTTCTCGTTTGTAGTTACTGCAGACAGTAGACAATGCCATGTCACTGCAGATGAGTGCAAATCCGCGATGGCCTCGCTAACGAGCGACGTAACACAGGATGCTTACTTGCTATTGAATATAATTCGGCAGTCACTTGTGACATTCTACAATGACACTCAATTTACTTCAAGAAGCGACGAGGGTTTCTGTTGGAGTAGCAGTCGAATTAACATGGGGAGTGTCCGAATAAACCATGTTTCACTTCCGGTTGCTGGGACAGGCAGATGAACTGCGAAAGGAGAAAGAAAGATTACGTAAAGAGGTCTCTAAATCACACTATGGGGCACTGAAAACTCGTGTTGAGCTTCTGAAACTGGAGAAATGCGTCTATTCCATTATTTGTGGCTGTCTGAGATTCGCAAAAACGAACGTTAAGTAACTACAACAGCTAAGATATAGAAATCAGCACACAAGAAAATCAAAACACTCTTCATTAGATCCACCGATAACAAAGATACCAGTGATAGCAAGAAGAAACTTACTGATCGAATAATCCTGAGAACAGACAAGACCACGATCAATTCGGTCTGGACTGCCAGTAGCTTTGTCACAGCGAAAACAGAGAAAGATGATGACTGTAAAGAGCTTCGAGAGAAAACTATTCAGGTACACCACGTTAAATGTGAATCATCGAGGAAACACGGGCCATTGGTAATTGTGCACAATGTTCGCAAGAAAGTGGACGACAAAAAACTTCGCTAAGGTACGTGAGAGCTTAACCTGGCAGAGCAAGTACGAACGAAGGAATCTGAAGAGGAGGTAGGACTGCGGTTCCGAGCTGGCTCTCGGGAGAAAACTTGCGTCCATCACGTAATGGAAGTCACTCTTCGCGTTTGTAAGTTTCTGAAGCAATAAAAAAAAGGAATGAACGATTACTAGGTCGTGCCAAAGTGTTGCGAATGTCGTGACTTCGGCCACACCACGAAGGTGAGTAACTGTAAGCAGCGAGTGTACTCCCATTATATGGAAGAGAATCACCGGAATATTGTACGCATAAAAATCAAAGAGATTTGTCTGCATTTCATGACACAACAGCAACAGAAAGTGTAACTCACTTGGGAAAGGCTATGCAACTTCTGCAATGCTGTCTGAAAGTGAAGTAGCTAGAACTGACTATGGACCCATTTGAAACACCAGAAAACATGTCAGATCTCTTTATATCAAGTAATGGAAGATACGCTGCACAGTAAACTGAAGCCCAGGTCCCCATCGATAGCATCCAGAAATGGGCATCTAGCCATAGGCTGCCATCAGCAACTTGAGCTTATACCTCCAAGGACAGGAGTGTCACATTTTGATGACATTCCAGTGCCAATCACTACAGAGTTTCTTGAACAGCAGCATCTTAACGTCATAAACTTCGCAGATGACATAATACTACAGGAAAGATGAGAGACATCAGTTGCAAAGGAACGTATGAGTGAAACTTAAGAATAAGTAATGACGCAGACTAAGATGCGCTGTATCATAAACTGACTAGAGCTACAGAAGTTTTGTGCTAGTTACGTTGAGCCGTCAGAAAGGTTAAACACAGATGGTATACAGCTGGCAGGAAATTTCACATATTGTGTGACTCAAACGACTTGCCCACAAGACTAGCAGGCACTTCCTGATCACGTTTGTAATCAAACCAGGATTCATGAACTTTGTTTGAGGAGTGGGGAACATCTACATCCACTCCTTTGCTGCAGCGGCTACTGATAGAAGTGATGTTCCTACTGCCTGCAATGGGAGGCTTACCAACGTGTCAGCTGTTCAACCCGATGCTGCATCTTCAGGGAACTGTTTCCAGGGGTTGTGGTGGAGATAGTGATGATTGTGATGACATTGCTATCGCACCTACAGTAGCAGTAGGCCCCCACGCAACTTCGACATTATCTGCAGATCCCCCTCTACTTTCACGTGAAGTGGAGTGTGGCGACAGTGTTAGTATTAGTAGGTATATAAAACGCATACGTGTGAAGTGCAGTGAGAGCCAGAACTCCTTATTAATACGAAAAATCTTTCTAGTATTTCGAACCCTAGTGAAAATATTCTCTTACACACAGACAAACTTTACAGGAATTTAGAACTTAATGTGCACATAAAACGGACGATCCCGGTGTATTGCAGGTTGCTCTTAGACACGTAATCAGCTTTGGGCATCCTTAAACACAGTTGGAGGAGTTTCTTCATTTTTAATATAAATTTTAATATAAAGTAGAATTAGTTAGCAATCACACAACTGATGCATGAGGTAGGATTCTTCTGAGAGTGAGTGATTTGTCAACAGAGGTTAACCATTACGCTACCTTGACGGAATACCTACAAAACGCAGCAGTGTTTGTAGGTACCTAGGCATTGTTCTAGATGAGAAAAGGAACTTTCTAGAACATTTAAAATCAATACTTATAAAGTGGTCAAAGTTATGCATAATACTACCCGTGCTGGCAGTGCCGACTATAAACTACCGTTACATGTTGCAGCGTCACATCATAGAGCTACCTGCAGCGATATTGCGCGTTTCTCCGACGTCTGGATACTGCGACGAATACAACGGATCGTATTTCTGAGGCTCAACGGTGCCTTTCACACTACAACTGTGAAAGGTATACTGTTGGTTCTCGGATTATGTCGATTGGGTATAGTGGTACGTTAATTGTTGCGTTGTTTTGGTTGGGGCACTAACAATATGATCAAGTGTACAACATCACAGTAACTCGTATTTCTAATAAGATACTTTTGAGCGTGGACGTAAGGCGAATGTGTAGTCTGACTGGAAAACTAGAAGCACCGCAAGATGAGTATACAGCGTGTTCCCAGGCATCAAGAACAGGCTAAGTATGCGCGACATTGTCCGTGCTCGACATATGGTGCACCTACTAACAGGTTATGGCCCATACCCCAAGCCTTTATATCGAGCGGAATGCAGAAACACTCCGGTATGTGAATGTGGAGAGGAAGGTTCCGCTGATAAGGTCGTTTTTAGTTGTCTTCCCCAACCAAGTGGTTATGCGTAGTCTCGAGGACTGCAAAGACGCGCACATACCAGTGGGGGCAATGTAGAATAGCAACAACAGGTCTAGCTGTAGGTATAGCTGTAGTTATTTGGCAAACATCGAGCTCTTTCGAGGCATCCAGTACCAGATATTGTATAAGCGGAAAGTTATTCACTTAGAAATTTAATTCAATTACTTTTATTTTATGTTACCTTTTTAAATTACGTTTTCAACATTTTGTGTTATTTCTACATTATACTTCTCAACAGCTGCTGTTACATACTGGTAACTATACATATAATATAAAGCATTGTATGTTATCACGGTTATTGGATATTTAGGACCTATTTAGCGTTTCCGGATAACAGGTTTAATATTTATGACATTGAATTGAATTTAGTTGAACTGAATTGCAAAGGGAAAAAGTTAGCACCGTTCAGTGAAAAGAATGTTCATAGAAATTCTCAAAATTAATGCATTAGGTAGTTGTACAATTAATAACTACGCTGTAATATTATAACGTTTCATAGTGCTAAGTAATTTCATTTAAGTAATCCATTCGTCCTTGACTTCTATCCTCATCCCAGAGAGCTCTCTACGCGGAATCCATGGAATACAATTCAAGTAATGATTAGTTGATTCACCCCTGTCTCTTATGTGTTATCCATATGATCAAAAATATGCTGCAGGAGCTGCCGTGTGACATGTGATGGAGGGTGCATTAAGGCATTTTGTTCCTAAGTTTTACTATTCCGTTCGTGGATGCTGCATGAGAAAAGCTACTCAATGTATGTTTCTGTATGTACTCTAATCTTTCTCGTTTCATCGGTGTCGATCTTGTACGACGCATTTTTGGGGAAGATATTGATGTAGGGGGGCGAGGAAAATGAGAACGGTTTGGAGTAATGACCTCCTGGAAAGCAGCGTTAGGATTGTTATTTATAATACCAAAAATGGTTCAAATGGCTCTGAGCACTATGCGACTTAACTTCTGAGGTCATCAGTCGCCTAGAACTTAGAACTAATGAAACCTAACTAACCTAAGGACATCACACACGTCCATGCCCGAGGCAGGATTCGAACCTGCGACCGTAGCGGTCGCTCGGTTCCAGACTGTAGCGCCCAGAACCGCACGACCACTCCGGCCGGCTTTATAATACCAAAGCCTCTTGGCATGGCGCATGACAACGATGTATGTAATGAAATCAGTTATAGATCGGTGTTGTCTTTTTCGAATATTTTATTATCGTTAGCCATTCCACTTTCAAAAGAACTTCACAAGAACTAAAACTACTTAAAGACACATAAGTGTCCTCTTTAATAGGTAAGCAAAATAAGGCCTTTGCTTTTGCCTAGACCTTCCATCTGCTGTAGTTTTGTATGGTGACCTCAGCCTTTGAGCGATGCCATTGACTAGGATAATTATGCTGTAAAACTGCTTCTCTCTATTTAACGGCTTTACATTGTACTTCCTGTCAGTAGCTTCTCCAGATACTAATTTGACGCTAATGTGGCCGTGTTTCGGAGCAGTATTACACGACACCGACCTAAAATAAATTATGGGATCAGCAGAAGCAAATCTTAGAGCGCTGCTGACAATATTTAAAAAATTATTTGTTCTGCCGTGAACTGCAGTGATCTCATAACACTTGTCTGATATAGTCTCAATATTGATTTTATTTTCAATGATATTGCTGCTGATAAAATATTTATTGACCCAGGTAGATACATTACACGAAAATTTTGTCGTGGAGAGCGCCATTGTGCTCCCAGGCAAGTCAATCCGATTATTTTGAGCCTTTAATGGCAGCTGTTGCTCCCTTCAATAATTTTGATATTGAGATTCGTATTACGCTAAGCTTCTTACAAAGTCCTTTGTAAGAGCTCTTTTCGTACCGCCTAGCACGCCGGAACTGGCGTTTTTAGAAAAGCACTTGAAACATGATCAGATAAGAAAGCTCCACGACACGTGGCAAAAGAAAAGAACATGCAGGCTTAAAATAGATCTTCAGTTCTAGAAAGGTGGAGACATAAAGCCACCGCGCATTGCATAGTTTGAGTCTCTACTATACGAAATCACTTTTTATCATATACCAGTCTACGGTATTGCGTTGTGCGCCAACCATCATTACCGCTATGATTCGTATTGTTGTTCAATGGAACGTAATTATATGCCATTTTTCATCGCGATCGTTAGACGGAATGAGAAGTTATCCTTTTTGTACGATAAAGGACAGAGTACAAAGTACGAAGTTTAATCTGCATAAAGAGAAGGACAGGCCGCTAACGTATATAATTTTAACACCCTACAGACCGGTTAATATACAGAAAATGCACTGACTGACAAAATAGTTAAGCACCTGGAAAGGGATAACTCAGCGTAGGGACAATTTCACGCTAGTGCCAACCATTCGTGGGTACGTAAATGATTAGAGTTGTAATGATCCGTAATTTTAAAACCAGCCGACATATTGTTTTGTGTTGTCATCAGGTGACAAAATTATCAGGCCTGACGGAGTGTACAAGCACGCGTGTTAGATGGCTAGTAAACACTTTAAGGACATCAGAGAAGCCATATAGTCTTGATAGACCACGTTGTCAACACCTGACAGTTTGAAAGAGGCATGGTTGCACGGACGGCTGGTCGAATCCTGAAATATCCAGGCATGCGAGACTTTCTGGTATTACAATGGCTCTACGTTAGAGTCTTTCATAAGTTGACAGCTAAAATGTCGTCCTATGCATACTCTGCCGTTACGAGTGTGGTGTCACCGCCAGACACCACACTTGCTAGGTGGTAGCCTTTAAATCGGCCGCGGTCCGTTAGTATACGTCGGACCCGCGTGTCGCCACTATCAGTGATTGCAGACCGATCGCTGCCACACGGCAGGTCTAGAGGGACTTCCTAGCACTCGCCCAGTTGTACAACCGACTTTGCTAGCGATGGTTCACTGACAAAAAACGCTCTCATTTGCCGAGACGATAGTTAGCATAGCCTTCAGCTACGTCATTTGCTACGACCTAGCAAGGCGCCATTACCAGTTACTATTGCTATTATGAATAATGTACCGTCAAGAGCGACGTTCACCATTTATGGATTAAAGTTAAGTATTCCACCAGCTACGTCCGTTTTTCTAAAGTCTAAATTCCTTGTCCTGTTCCAGACCTCACGCCAGCCTGCGTGAGCTAAAACGCGTGCCTTTCGGCTTCCTCTAGTACCCGGTGTTGGCTCTCCTGCCAACCCACAACAACGAGCACTACACAAACGGTTGCTACTGGACTGATGCTGTACCCTGGCAGCGTGGACCGCTTGTGACTGCCGTCGCATCATTTTCAGCGATGAAACTCGATTTTGCCCTACCTACAATGATCTTCATCTAGGAATATAGAGGCGCCGAGTCTAGAAGAGACATTCTGTCACCGTTTTGAAGACACACACACCACTTACGACCTTCGTGTCAGGGCGTAGAGTCCAATCAGGTATGATTTTAGGCCACATTTGGTAGTGACTGAAGAAACTCTGACGGCACGGCCGTACGTCACAGACAGCCAATGTCCTCGGAAGTTACCTCACATGGGACAGAATTTTGGTACCATCTTTCAATAGAATTACGCTTATCCACACATAGCACGTATCTCTATAAACTGCGTGCATAATGGTGAGATACTCTCTTCGCCAAGAAGATCCCCCTGCCTGTCGTCAGAACAACATAATTGTGTGGGATCATTTGTGACGTGAAATTCGTTCAAATATCTACCGAGGTGGCGCACTGGTACGGAATTCGAACGGAATTGGAAAGTACGATGATTCAAAGCAGCGTTCATACAGATTTATGTTTTCTGTGGTTTCCCTAAACCGTTTAAGGCAGGGACAACCAAGAACTCTGCTCTTATGCGGTGCTCGGGCACGCATACAAGTCTCTCTCGCCCAAGTGCACACCGAACATTTCACTCTCTACCACACTAGGTTGCCTGTGCGGGACGAGATGGAAGGAAAGGAAACTGCGAAAGCGTCGCATGCAGCATGCACCTTTGTTTCATATTTCGTATTTCTCAACAGAATAGATCACAAGCGAAACAAATTTTTAGTATTACTTAATCACAAAGTCCAGTCACACTAACGTCCCCACCGCATACGTTCTACGTCAATGTGCAACAACCACTCACATATGGCAGGCAGCAGCACAGACAGCACGGTATATAAAGTATATCGGGGAGGGAGGGAAGAGCGAGCGCAGAAAACAGTGCAGTCGATGTCAAAATGCTGAAAGGAGTGATTAATCTTACGTCCAAAAGGACATGATCATTGGCTTTTGGGCCAACTGTGGAAGCATTTCGGAAACGGCAAAGTTGTGAACTGTTCAAATGGTTCAAATGGCTGTGAGCACTATGAGACTTAACATCTGAGGTCATCAGTCCCCTAGAACTTAGAACTACTCAAACCTAACCTAAGGACATCACACAAATCCATGCCTGAGGCAGGATTCGAACCTGCGACCGTAGCAGTCGCGCGATTCCGGACTGAAGCGCCTAGAGCCGCTAGAACCACCACGGCCGGCCGTTGTAAACTGTTCGCGAGCTTCTGTAGTTAAATTAGACAGTGCGTGGCAAAATGACGCTATACATAACTGCCACCGAGGCAACTGTGGTTCACGACGGACAATAGATGACAATTGTGAACAACAGCTGCGGAGATATGTACAGCCGAATAGATGTGCAGCTGTTGAGAAACTGACCACCCACATGAACCAAGGGGACTACCAACAGTGTCTCCTCAACGACAGTCCAGCGAACGTTTCTGCATATGGACCTCTGCAGCCATGCTAACTGCTATTCATCGGCAACTAAGGCTGAAATCGCACGCTAATATCGTAAACGGACATTCATAGAGTGGCGACAGGTGGCTCTGAGCACTATGCGACTTAACATCTGAGGTCATCAGTCCCCTATAACTTAGAACTGCTTAAACCTAACTAACCTAAGGACATCACACACATCCATGCCCGAGGCAGGATTTGAACCTCCGACCGTAGCGGTCGCGCGGTTCCAGACTGAAGCGCCTAGAACCGTTCGGCCACTCCGCCCGGCGGCCGACAGTTGAAGAGGGTCGTAATGTGTAACAGGCAGACATCTATCCAGACCATCACACAGGCATTCCAAACTGCAACTAGTATGACAGTTAGAAGGGAGGTGAGAAAACTTGGATTTCATGGTCGAACGGATGCTCATAAACCACACATCACGCCGGTAAATGCCAAACGACTCTTCGCTTGGTGTAAGGAGCGTAAACATTGGACGATTGAACAGTGGGAAAACGTTGTGTGGAGTGACGAATCACGGTACAGAATGTGGCGATCCGATGGCAGGCTGTGGGTATGGCGAATGTACGGTGAACGTCATCTGCCAGTGTGTGTAGTGCCAGCAGTAAAATACGGAAGCGGTGGCCTTATGGTGTGTTGGTGTTTTTCATGGCGTCGGCTCGCACCGCTTGTTATTTTGCGTGGCACTATCACAGCACTGGCCTACATTGATGTTCTAAGCACCTTCTTGCTTCCCACTGTTGAAGAGCAATTCGGGGATGGTGATTGCATCTTTCAACACGATCGAGCACCTGTTCATAATGCACGGCCTGTGGAGGAGGGGTTACATGACAATAACATCCCTGTAATGGACAGGCCTGCCCAGAGTCCTGACCTGAATCCTACAGAAACACTTTGGGATGTTTTGGAACGCCGACTTCGTACCAGACCTCACCGACGAACATGGATACCTCTCCTCAGCGCAGCACTCCATGAAGAATGGGCTGCCATTCTCCAAGAAACCTTCCAGCACCTGATTGAACGTACGCCTGCGAGAGTGGAAGCTGCCATCAAGCTTAAGTAGGCCAACGCCATATTGAATTCCAGTATTACCGATGGAGGGCACTACGAACTTGTAAGTCATTTTCAGCCAGGTGTCCGGATACTTTTGACCACATAGTATATGTTAATCAAAACACTAATATCACGCCGGCGGCTGTGGCCTAGCGGTTGTAGGTGCTTCAGTTCGGAACCGCGCTGCTGCTACGATGGCAGGTTCGAATCCTGCCTTGGGCATGGATGAGTGTGATGTCCTTAGGTTAGGTAGGTTTAAGTAGTTCTAAGTTTAGGGGACTGATGACCTCAGATGTTAAGTCCCACAGTGCTTAAAGCCATTTGAACCATTGGAACATCCTTATTTAGATTTTTCTTCCCCATCGTAACAGTCGGAGCATATGCTCCGTCTGTAACGATCACGACGTCGACAAGACTTCAAATCCTAATCTTCCTTCTCTCCTTCCAATAAAGGAGATAACTTTTTCGTGCATTAAAAATGGTTCAAATGGCCCGGAGCACTGTGGGACTTAACATCTGAGGTCATCATTCCCCTAGAACTTAGAACTACTTAAACCTAACTAACCTAAGGACAGCATACACACCCATGCCCGAGGTAGGATTCGAACCCGCCACCGCAGCGATCGCGCATTTCTAGCGCCTAGAACCACTCGGCCACTCCGGCCGGCCGCTCGGCCACAACAGCCGCCCTGTCGCATTAGCCATGATCTTATTGATCAGCTGCAATGCATGCTATTCTCAGTGCTTACATAGGTGCACTGCACCGAAACTTAATTGGAGTCTACTTTGCACGAATAAAATACTGAGTACAAGTTCGTCATCAATTAAGATAGACGACCCGCCGCCGAACCAGGCTGCCGCGCAGCTCATCTACCGAGAATGGAACTGCAATGCTTTTAGTCTATCAGGATTGCGATACGAGTGCACACTCGAGAGAATCGTCTGTAACGCATTAGTGGAACTCGTTAGGTCTACGATGTCATACATTAAACGTTAATTTACTTTTGCGCCGCACATACGTATCTTTCTGGCACTTATTAGGCTGACTAAACAGCAGGAGTGTATCTTAACATTTTAATTAAAGTAGTAATGATCGGGTACACAGATTTATTGTTTGTGATGCAATGTTTAGTGGACCAGTGGACAATTATAAAGTACATTTTGTAAAAAGTGGAACACTCAGCTGCAGTGGTCTGCAACACGCCATGAGAAGAGGACGTGTAGAATAGCGGAACCATAATAAGTGATTTAAATGACAGAGAGGTGGCGTGCGCGAAGGCCCAACAGAACCCTCTTTTGTCACCGGACAGGCCAGTGTTACGTAACGCTCAGTCGATGCGGAGTCTTCATATGAAATGGAAACGTGCAGCTAAGAACCATTATGCATAGACGACATCACAGGGCGGAATATCGACATGTAAGTGCGTTCGAAAGGGGTTGAATGATGGGTCTCCGGGAGGCGCGTGTGTCGTTCCGTGACTGCGACCGAGCGAGGTGGTGCAGTAGTTAGCATACTGGACGACAGTTCAAACCCGCATCCGGCTATCCTGATTTAGGTTCCCCGTTATTTCCCTAAATCGCTTCAGGCAAATGCCGGGACGGTTGCTTTGAAAGGGCAGGGCCGACTTCCTTCCCCATCCTTCCATAATCCGATGAGACCGATGACCTCGCTGTTTGGTCCCTTCCCCCAAATCAACCAACCAACCAACCAACGTGACACTGCGGCTCGTACAGGACACGCTGCTTCAACAGTGAGACGTAGGTGAAATCAGTGGAGAGAAGATGGCCGTACACAGAGCCGACATTGTACTGGACGACACAATGTGACCACAGCGCGAAATGACCGCGAACCTGTCCGCTTGGCCCTAACGGACAGAAAAGCTTCGTCCACGGTGTTGCAGGACGTTGGAGCACTGCAATGGACGAGGACATGTCTACGTCACTGGTTCGACACCGTCTTTTGTGGGCTGGACTGGTGGCACGTATACGTCGGCTTCCATTGACCAGAATCCACCAACGTCACAGGCGGCAATGAACACCTGAACGCCGACTCTGACTTGCTGAGTGCCAAAATGTAGTGTTTTCGGGCGTGTCCCGCTTCAACTTGTCCTACAGTGATGGCTGCATATGCGTTCGACGCTGCCGTGATGAACGCAGTCGGGCAGACTGTATTGCTGAGCGGCACAACGGACAAACGGCAAGTGTGATGCTTTGATGATGATGTTTGGTTTGTGGGGCTCTCGACTGCGCGGTCATCAGCGCCCGTACGAGCTCCCAAATTTTACACAGTCTAATTTTTGTACACAATCCAATATAGCCACTGTCACGAATTATGATGGCGATGATGATGATTACGAAATGGTGAGGGCAACACAAACACCCAGTCTCCAGACAGAGAAAATCCCCAAATCGGCCGAGAATCGAAACCGGGACCCCGAGATCTAGAGGCAGCAACGCTAGCCACTAGACCACGAGCTGCGGACGTGTGATGGTTTGGGACGCCGTTGTCAGTAACACGTGATCTAGCCTCCTACGTTTGAGGGCAATCTGAACAGCTACCGCCAAATCAGGGAGCTTTTACAGCCCGAGAAACTGCCCAAAAAAATGGGTCAAATGGCTCTGAGCACTATGGGACTCTACATCTGAGGTCATCAGTCCCCTAGAACTTAGAACTACTTAAAACTAACTAACCTAAGGACATCACACACATCCATACCCAAGGCAGTATTCGAACCTGCGACCGTAGCGGTCGCACGGTTCCTGACTGAAGCTCCTAGAACCGCTCGAGACACTGCCCACCTGCAGGCCATTCCACATGTCAACAGCACAATGCCCGGCTACATTTGGGGAGAAATGGGCAAGCCTTCTTCGAAGAAGAACGTGTAACACTGCTTTACTGGGCTGTCTGTTCGCATGAAATGTCGCTCATCGATCATGTCTGATTACCGGAAACTTGTTCGTTCAGGTGCTTGATGCCTACATACCATGTGATAGAATATTTCCCAGCAATATAGTCAGGTTCTATGATTCCGTGCCACGATGTCAAGCAGATCGGATTGCAGCACGTAATAGCGCTACTCTGTACTGAATTTTCACAGTCAGAGTGCGTGAACAAGTCTGTAATGCTAATTATTTATGCAGTGTCATGTCCCTAACCAGTGGAATAAATTTCAATTATCACATCTCTCGGTCTTGCTGTGTTCCTTTTTCCAACCAGTAGTGTGTAACGAAGACTGTCTGGCGAAAAGACCCAATCTTCTTGGATTGCAGTGTGTTTGTCGACGACGGAATTGAGTCACAATTATCAGATATGTAGGTGAATCTGTCCGTAGCGATTTAATCGTGGAAAATATCAGTCTGTGTACCTATAAGTTGGATTCCAGACTAAGGTTCATTGTAGATTCCCTAAAGAAGTGTGATTCATCCAAGGAGGAGATGGCACGCAGTTCTGTAGTCCGAACAAATCTTGAGACTTTTTCATCATCCTGAACCACACACAGAGTGATTTAACAATAACAGATAGAGAAATTCAAAAACATTTGTCCAAATCATTTCGTATTTGTTTACTCATGCAAAACTGTCGCAGAAATTTTAAACTGAACTCCGATTTGAGACATTATCAGGAAAACGTTACTCAAAAATTCCGTGATCACGTAGTTTGTGATAGTAACAACATTTAATGTTACTCGTTTTTGCATAGCACACATAATATGCATATCACATGATGTGATTCGTCGATCACTTCAAAGCACACCAGTTGTGCAGTCCTATATATTTACATTTCACTGAAGCATTTATCGACATTTTTCTTAATCTAAGTTATCTGGTACCAACATTAGGCAACACGGAGTAATAGCGCTATGTGGTAAAGCGGAGATGGTGGGTTGGAGACCCGTCTCGGGGTGTGTTTTAAGATGTTGACTGCCATGAGGCCATCGGCGCACGCAGCAGAGGTTCACGTACGACGCCGTGGGACCGCCATCGGCCATATGCTCCACTATGTATAGTACACTGTATATTGCCATACTGTGCATTTATTTGAATTTCTTGATTGAGTTGACGCCGGTGTACAGGAAATCAGATGCAATATCTCGTTCAACGTATTGAACTTTTTTTTTCAGTTTTGCACATAATTCAAAGATATAATGTACTGAACAGAGGGCAGCGTGTGGCCGCCCGCGGGCACTCGGCATCAGGCGTCTGCTGTGTCCATCGGTGCATTGTGGCACCCATCAAGTTAAATATTCATTTACTACGAGTGTACACTGTAGAGGTGGGCCGGCCACGGTGTGTCGAGCATCACTTGTACAGGGTGTGTGGGTTGCGTTGCGATTCAAAGCCCGGGTTGTATCAGTTTTGCTCGTTCCTTCTCGGAAGTACCCGAAAGAGCGCAACATTTCACTGAATATTGTGGAGTGGAATTTATCGGTCTGCACAGGTCTCTTCAGTTCGGCAGAATCGTGCTGTCAGCGCTGTATACGCTTCGCTATTTGTTCATGGTATACAGGACGTTCACAGGTTCAATGGCCGTTTGCACAAAATGAGGTAGTGTAAGGATCCGTCGTCACAAGCCTTTAAAATGAATGGAAATGACAGAACGAAAGATAAAAATTCTTAATATAGATCATGCAGTCGCATAAACGACGGGTACTACAAATTTGCTATGGGACGACGTTACAACACCATGCCGAAAAAAGAATTTAAATATTCGGTTGACAATGAAAGAGCATAAATTATAACGATCTACAGACGAGATTCATTGTTCTATACATGAAGAAGCGCTTTGTGTTAAATTTGCAGGCACGGAGAAAGTGAGGAAACTAGTGGTACGAATAATAAAATTTCTGAAGTCTCACTCCTTATTCCACTGTCAGCTGCAACAGTTTTCGATGGAAATGATCGAAGAGAACGTGGCTTTTAAATATTACTGCAAAGTACGTCATTTAAGTCAAGGGGGATGCCTGGAACGATCTTTCTATTTAAAATTCGCTATTGTTAAATATATGATCGAAAAAGGAGCACGGCAACGAACATTAGAACATCTGGACTGGATTGCAGACCTTGCATTTTAGGTGGACTTCACTGACAGCGCTCACAGTAAGACATTTCAAGGTGAGAAACAACTTCTTTCTGATTTGATGGGGATCTATTTAAAAGGAAAATCATGTTCTAGAAGGGACACATTGTGATAAATCCACTCCAGTTTCCTAAGCTCATATCGTTAAGAAAAATGCGAAGTTTGAAGAATTCATTGTAGCCTTGAAGGAATTACAAGGATAGTTTCCTAAACATTTTGAAGACACTGTCAATCTTCATTTGTTTTCGACAGACTTCGCCGTTTCAGTTGAAATCTCCCCTGTGCATGTATAGATTTAACTGATCGGTCTGCAAGATAATTCCCGTTTTAAAGAAAATGCCTCTAACGTTAAAACTGTACGGGATGTTTACATTGCTTTCCTCGGACAGAACTTCCACGTGTCCATAATGAGGTTGCAAAGTTGAGGTCATTAGAGACGGAACACATGCTGAGATTACGGAAGGATGGGGATGGAATTCGGCCGTGCCATTTCAAAGGAACCATCCCAGTATTTGCCTTAATCGATTTAGGGAAATCATTGAAAACCTTAATCCGGATGGTCGGACGCGTATTTGGACTGTCGTCCTCCCGAATGCGGGTCCAGAGTGCTAACCCAACACCTCACTCCGTCTGGAAACTGAATAATATCTAACAAGTGAGACAAAGCTAATTGACCCCAAAACTAGTAAACTCTCTGTACCGACTAGTAAGTCAAATGCCAGTTTAAATATAAAAATGAAGTATTCTCTGACTCCCACACACACACAGAATTATGCAGACCGGTAGAAGATCGATTTGTAATGTAACTGTCTGGTACACTTTGATGTCTTTACAGTATGAAGGCCGAGTTTCTCAGAAATAATTACCAGCGCTATATAGAAGGCAGTCACGCAACGTCCACCGTGAACAGCAGCAGAGCGCCTATTTATGTTTCAACGGTAGACAGCGGACAACACGAGCGCCTTGAACTCCTGTTACTTATTATGGTATATTGCAACGAATACTGCTGTCCTTTTATGTCATAACGTATCGATAGTGTACTCCTTCCAGATTGTTGGCATCTGGAACTTACGGAGCCTTGCGCGCCTTTTCTCCGTGAAAGCATTGTCTTGCTGTACAGTGAGAAGCTTTCGTACGGAGCCGTCGCACAATTTTGTAGAGAGTGGAATTAACAGTTGAAAGTGTTATGCCGGTTTGTAGAAGTATTTTTGTTATTCCGCGGAAAGGCGCCAGGAATTAATTAAGATATTTATGATTGATACAATGTCGTGTTTGAGAATTAGTAACTGTCGTGAGGAACATATTGAGAATAGAATGTAAATGAAAAGACTTCTGTGATTAACGATTACGTTTTTAATTAAGATGGGCACGGAACGAAGCGATGGTTACTTCAGCGTGAATGTAAAACAAACATGAGTGTTAAACGAGGTTGGATGAACGTAAGCATTATAAGGGGAGTGTGTTACGTGCAAAAGGAAAAATAAACCAAAAGTAATTTGATTTGTACTATTATTATTTCAAAGTGCAGTTTTCATTCTTCAGTTAAGTAACTTCAAAAGCTGCATCGTGTAAGAGACAAGTATTCGTTTTAGGCACTTCATCAGGTTATTTTCCTAACCAAGCGTGATATCTATTTAAAGCTCCAAAATTTGAGGCTGATACCCGAAAAAATAAATAAGAAAAGATATCAATGAAGAGAAGAGTGAGGAATATTACCTCTGTCGCAATGACAGATATAGTAACTTTACGACGTGTAACATCCGACATAGTCTAAGTAAAAACTAATTTCCGTTAAAACTGCGATTATTTCTGTGACAACGCAGGCTTGTAGTTTTATATGTCGCTGACTTTGCCTTCCTCCTTCGCTGATCTGTGTTTTCGAGCCAGGTATGGATTGGAACGCTGAGCCCTGTTGGCCTTCATTGATGTACTGCTGTGGAGATACGTGGCTGTGGAACAAAAATGCCATCCTCCTTCTCCATTCTGCTTTTATTCAGTGAATCGGTACTTCTTCTGTATTACAGTTAACACAACTTATATTTCGTAACAGCTCTGTGCTTTAACACACTCGAAGAGACAGTGTGTTTCAAGCAATTCCACGTCGTGCTCCTGGAGCGACGCCAGTATGTAGGTGCTAAGAACAACTTTCGTTGACATCGAACCAGACAGAAAGAAAGTGGGTGCGTTTTGGCCTGTTTGTAAGGTTTGTCTGACTCATCTTTAAGACAGCAAAACCTCAGACAGCAAACCTCAGACAGCAAACCTCAGACAGCAAAACCTCAGACAGCAAAAACGGAAGCCTTGTAGGACACTTTCTCGTCCGTCCTTGTGTCCGTCTGTTAAGACTCCTTTTTCTCAGGAAATATTAGAGGCGTTGTAAAAAAACTTAAGCTTCTAAGCCAGTGCAAACAAAATATACGGCTACTTATGACACATAATTTGATACTTGCAAACTCACTCATCAGAACTGACAGATAAACTACCTACATACACTCCTGGAAATTGAAATAAGAACACCGTGAATTCATTGTCACAGGAAGGGGAAACTTTATTGACACGTTCCTGGAGTCAGATACATCACATGATCACACTGACAGACCCACAGGCACATAGACACAGGCAACAGAGCATGCACAATGTCGGCACTAGTACAGTGTATATCAACCTTTCGCAGCAATACAGGCTGCTATTCTCCCATGGAGACGATCGTAGAGATGCTGGATGTAGTCCTGTGGAACGGCTTGCCATGCCATTTCCACCTGGCGCCTCAGTTGGACCAGCGTTCGTGCTGGACGTGCAGACCGCGTGAGACGACGCTTCATCCAGTCCCAAACATGCTCAATGGGGGACAGATCCGGAGATCTTGCTGGCCAGGGTAGTTGACTTACACCTTCTAGAGCACGTTGGGTGGCACGGGATACATGCGGACGTGCATTGTCCTGCTGGAACAGCAAGTTCCCTTGCCGGTCTAGGAATGGTAGAACGATGGGTTCGATGACGGTTTGGATGTACCGTGCACTATTCAGTGTCCCCTCGACGATCACCAGTGGTGTACGGCCAGTGTAGGAGATCGCTCCCCACACCATGATGCCGGGTGTTGGCCCTGTGTGCCTCGGTCGTATGCAGTCCTGATTGTGGCGCTCACCTGCACGGCGCCAAACACGCATACGACCATCATTGGCACCAAGGCAGAAGCGACTCTCATCGCTGAAGACGACACGTCTCCATTCGTCCCTCCATTCACGCCTATCGCGACACCACTGGAGGCGGGCTGCATGATGTTGGGTCGTGAGCGGAAGACGGCCTAACGGTGTGCGGGACCGTAGCCCAGCTTCATGGAGACGGTTGCGAATGGTCCTCGCCGATACCCCAGGAGCAACAGTGTCCCTAATTTGCTGGGAAGTGGCGGTGCGGTCCCCTACGGCACTGCGTAGGATCCTACGGTCTTGGCGTGCATCCGTGCGTCGCTGCGGTCCGGTCCCAGGTCGACGGGCACGTGCACCTTCCGCCGACCACTGGCGACAACATCGATGTACTGTGGAGACCTCACGCCCCACGTGTTGAGCAATTCGGCGGTACGTCCACCCGGCCTCCCGCATGCCCACTATACGCCCTCGCTCAAAGTCCGTCAACTGCACATACGGTTCACGTCCACGCTGTCGCGGCATGCTACCAGTGTTAAAGACTGCGATGGAGCTCCGTATGCCACGGCAAACTGGCTGACACTGACGGCGGCGGTGCACAAATGCTGCGCAGCTAGCGCCATTCGACGGCCAACACCGCGGTTTCTGGTGTGTCCGCTGTGCCGTGCATGTGATCATTGCTTGTACAGCCCTCTCGCAGTGTCCGGAGCAAGTATGGTGGGTCTGACACACCGGTGTCAATGTGTTCTTTTTTCCATTTCCAGGAGTGTACTTACGTTTGTAGGGAACCATCAGATTGCGAATAATATTCGCACTCGTTTGGCTTTTTCCTTAGCACGGGAACTGCCACCTGCCACTGTAACTTGCAGCTGTTCCAATATTGGGTAGCTTCACAGTGCACGATGACTATGGACAAATTGTCGTTTATTTCCTAACAGCATGGTACCCCATCACACTGATGTACGACAATGAGGTAGTAACCAAATTGGCACCTAGCAGGTCGATACATTGATCGCTAGTCGAGTGCAAACCTCTCCACATATCTCCCTTGCTCGATGGTACTCAGTGACATTTCGTTGCCTGGTTTCGTCTGGGACAAAGTTTATACTCTAACATTTTAGCGACATTCACAGAATTGCGAAATCATCGTATCATATCAGAAGGTGACCTGATTGAGAGGACTTGGCACTAGTGGGTCGGCAGGCCGAAGAGTGGCAGCTGTAAGTGGGTAACATCTAGAGCAGCCACGACTACTGTAACAATACAGATTTAGGCTTTGTTTTCAGATTAACTAGGAAGATTACGGTTGAACGTCCCATCGCCGATGAGGTCATTAGAAACGTAGCCCAAGTCACGGAATGGGGAATTGATGGAAAAGGTAATCGGCCGTACCCTTTTCAATGGAGCCCTTTCCGATGTAGAGAATTCACAGAAAACCTAGATCTGGACGTACAGAAAGGATTTGAACCCTGCTATCACCACACATGAATAAACAATATTTGAGACTGTTTCGGCCACATGTCTTCAGCTCTGAACCTTACATCCCCCGCACTGCAAAATGTTACAACTTGACCATTATGCCGTCGTATATAACATCGTGTTCCCTTATAACTGAAAATCATGGCATTATGAGACATTCTAGCTACCTCGCTTCCTTTCCCACCACATTTGCTGTAAGGGCAGCTTATTTATGGAACGTTATTTAACAGACTGGGAAAATTGTACATGAATTAATTTCACTTAACATATATTGGACTCGCGAATCTAAAAACCTGCCTGTTCCCCACTGCTTGTATGTAAGAGCATCCTTAGGATTTTGTGGAGTGCTTTTAATTACCTGATGAAGTACACTATGTGATCAAAAGTATCCGGACACCTGGGTGAAAATGACTTACAAGTTCCTGGCGCCCTCCATCGGTAATGCTGGAGTTCAATATGGTGTTGGCCCCCTTAGGCTTGGTGACAGCTTTCACTCTCGCAGGAATACATTCAGTCATGTGCTGGAAGGTTTCTTACGGAATGGCAGCCCATTCTTCAGGGAGTGCTGCGCTGAGGAGAGGTATCCATGTCTGTCGGTGAGGTCTGGCACGAAGTCGGCGTTCCAAAACATCCCAAAGGGGTTCTGCAGGATTCAGGTCAGAACTCTGTGCAGGGCAGTCCATCACAGGGATGGTATTTCCGTGTAACCACGCCACCACAGGCCCTGCATTATGAACAGGTGCTCGATCATGTTGAAAGATGCAGTCGCCATCCCCGAATTGCATTTCAACAGTGGGAAGCAAGAAGGTGCTTAAAACATTAATGTAGGCCTGTGCTGTGATAGTGTCACGCAAAGCAACAAGGGGAGCAAGCCCCCTCCACGAAAAACACGACCACACTACAACACCACCGCCTCAGAATTTTACTGTTGGCACTACACACGCTGGCAGATGATGTTCACCGGGCATTCGCCATACCCACGCACTGCCATCGGATCGCCACGTTGTGTGCTGTGATTCGTCAGTCCACACAACGTTTATCCACTCCTTACACCAAGTGAGGCGTCGTTTGACATTTACCGGCGTGAAGTGTGGCTTATGGGCAGCTGCTCGACCATGAAATCCAAGTTTTCTCACCTCCTGCCTAACTGTCATAGTACTTGCTGTGGACCCTGATGCAGTTTGGAATTCCTGTGTGATATGGTGTGGATAGATGTCTGCCTATTACACATTACGACCGTCTTCAAACGTCGGCGGTCTCTATCAGTCAACAGACGAGGTCGGCTTGTACGCTTTTGTGCTGCACGTGTCCCTTCACGTTTCCTCTTCACTATCACATCGGAAACAGTGGACCTAGGGATGTTTAGGAGTGTGGAAACCTCGCCTACAGGCATGTGGCACAAGTTACACCCAGTCAGCTGACCACGTGCGAAGTCCGTGAGTACCGCGGGACGTCCCATTCTGCTCTCTCGCGATGTCTAATTACTACTGAGGTCGCTGATATTGAGTACGTGGCAGCAGGTGGCAGCACAATGTACCTAATACGAAAAACGTACGTTTTTGGGGGTGTCCGGACACTTTTGATCACATAGTGTTGAGCGTCTCCTAACAAACCAAGGACACAAGGCACGGGTAATGGTGGAGCAACACACTTGATACACTACCGTCAGCATCGAGAATTTTGTTTCCTGTTGCAGCAGAGTAATTGCTAAGAGGACTGGAGGAGACTGTAGCTCTTCCTCTGTTTGCCTGTTTGCGCACGCTAATCTCCAAACCAACTAGACGAGTTTTCATGGGATTTTCACTGGTAGGTTGGGAGTAGCTTGAGACAACGTAAAGACGTCAAAACCGGATCACAGGGAAAAATAGATATCGTGATTTCAAGTTTTATCTAAAATCGTCTGCTAATCTTAGTATTTCGGAGTTTAATCATCACGGCGTAGCACACCAAAGAGCCAATAGACGGCACCGTTAGTTTCGGAGTACACCAAATAACGAATAGATGGCGCTGTTAATTTTTTTTCTTTTGCTTCAGTGACAGAAGTATTTTCGGAAGTTTGCCTCAATGACAGAATTAAGAGCCGCAATTTAATCTTTACGAACATAAACTAACATGAAATTTACTGGGCGAGTATGTATGTATTAAAGCTTTCGCTTTGTCTATCAGAAACTTAACATTTCTTTGCTTCTTTCGATAGTTTTTATTCACATTCTTTGCTAGGAAATACGAATTTATTAAATTTGCTTTGTGACCTGGGTGTCTACTCATTACATTTTTATTTCGTTTTGCTTACGAAGAAAAATTCCTGGAAAACAGTCGAGTCGTTATGAATACACAGGAACGGCTAAGAGACTGAGGACTATGCGGTCTCAAGAATCCAAGGAAGATTGTGAGGCGGCACTTGCTGCGGCTCCAGAACATCAGGCCGTAACTCGCTTTTGGAAACTCCTTCCAAAATCTAGGTGTGACGTAAGTCTATCGAGGGTGCCATGAAATATCTCGTTCCTCAGAACCGTTCACTCACAGAGGCTTAGAGTTACTTCTCCGCCTTACTTCTCTTCAACTTAACATCATATAATCGGAAATTTTCACAGGAAAAGGCACAAGCCATCGTGTTATCACTACCCGAATCCCATTTATTCCTAACAATTTACAATGTCGCTTAAAATGTTTGCAGTTCCCCGTGAACTTAAGTTATGCCATGACCACAAACAAAGCACAAGGCCAAACGCTGAGTGTCGCGAGCATGGGCCTTAGTGTCAGTTGCTCTTCGCACTACCAGCTCTCCAGTGTTAGTGAAACAAACAAGCTCCTCGTTCATGACACAGATCATACTACTTCAAACGTTGTATACTAAGAATCTTCATAAGTCAAAAATAAATTCCACCGAAGTTTCGGTGACAGTTATAAATAAATACCTGGTCAACGGTTGGTTTCTCAGCTAGTCTCGTAAGAAAGTTAACAACTGCATCACGACAAAAGTCATACTGGGGTACATAATCATGAATGTTGAACAACTGGATCGTCTCAACTGCATATTACTAACAGGACAAAAATCAGGGAAGAAACTACTTTAATTGTCTTTCTTATTAATGAGAAGGACCGTACACGTCGAAGAAGCTCTCGAAGTACTGTTCCTCATATCGTGCATGGGAAAACGGCCATCCGGATTTATATTTCTCGTGATTTCCTTAAACAGTTGAGCCTTTTTAATGAATCCAGCCAGATACATTCCCCGTACTACCATAACCCTCCTTTTTGTTATGACTTAAAGGCCATTGTTCTTGACGAGACACAAAACTTTTATTTTCCAGCGAAAAAATAGTGCGTCAGTGAAAACAAGAAAAAAGGTGTGTGATGTTAAGGGCAAGAAACTATGAGTAGAAAGCAATGATCCAGCAAAGGTATTTTTCACTCTGGTCACAGAAACACAGTGAATCTTTACTCGTCTATCTATATTTGGTTATTTATTACAAACAAATAAATGTCTACGTGTAGGACATAGACCCTGAGCTTCTAGCAACCACTTGTTTATTGTGTACAAGGCACGCTCATTTTAGTACGTCACATTTTAACGGAGGACATTTGGTGTTCTGACGAGAGGATAGCTGTATATTTTACTGGGGACGTGCGCCTTATTTTAGCTGACGATGAAGTGAGTGCAGCAAGTATGTTGCAGTTCTGCCTGGTGTCTCGAGTCCATCCTAAACTTTTAGGTTGGGATTTTTAGTGTGTTGGAAAGTGGCTATCACATCTATTTTTTGATTTATGATCAGCCAGCCACATGTTTCTCCCGAAGTATTTCAGGTTTTCTGGAGTGACCGAAGGTCTTATTCTATGAAACGTTTTAAGTACGTGACAGAGTACACTTTATTATCTTCAATTTATATGCGTATGTGTGTAATTTTCTGATTTTAGTGGAAAATTAAGACTTTTCAATGTTTTATATCCCTAATATTTAGTTTAGAAAAGGCAGTGAAAACCTAGCTGCAGCGCACGCTGAATCATGTCATCAAGGAGCATTAGTTGGAGTTTCATTCATCCGTGGGTAACTTTTACAAGAATATTTGAATCTCGTGGCATTATGGATAAAGAACAAAGAAACCTAATTTATATATACAGAAATTTATTTCCTAAAAGGCATAGTTTAACAAACATGGGTCAGGTAGTTGGCTGTGGCCTTACAGTAGGAACCACTCGGGCATTTGCATGAAGCAATTAATGGAAATCACGGAAAACCGAAATAAGTATGACCGGATGGGGTTCAGAGCCTTCATCGTCCCCATCACCAGACCAGACTGTTAAAAACAGCACAACTTCGTTCTGTTTATTCCTACTGTACAATTCTGTATAGTTTATACGTTGTTGTAATGGAGTTATTTCATAATGTCAAAAGCTGGTGCTACAGCGTTCATTCTTTCCTCAGCACAAACACTAGTGTCTGACATCACTTTAATCAACAGATATTTAACACTGAGCAGAAAATGGAAGTAGAAAACATTTTAAACTGAAGATACATGTTTTAAGTAGCAAAATGGAAAATCTTATTCACCGCAAATACAGTATATGGTTAACCACATTACTGGTCAAAAGTATCCGGACACCCCTACGTAATGCGGAATTGACCGCTAAATGTCACGTGAGGCACACTGGCGAGTATAAAATGAGGCAGGGAGTATTGTGCTGTCGGAAGAGCAGCAGTAAAATCAGGATGGGTCGGTCGGGAGAGCTCAGTGACTTCGAACGTGGACTCGTCATTGGATGTTACCTGACGCAACTGCACTTCCGAAGATTCACATGTGTTTGTAGTGCCATGTGTATATACCTCTGAACATTAACACTAAGCTGGCCGCTGTGGCCTAGCGGTTCTAGGCGCTTCAGTCGTGAACCGCGCGACTGCTACTTTCGCAGGTTCGAATCCTGCCTCGGGCATGAATGTGTGTGATGTCCTTTGGTTAGTTAGGTTTAAGTAGTTCTAAAATCTAGGGGACTGATGACCTCAGATGTTTAGTCCCATAGTGCTCAGAGCCATTTGAACCATTAACACTACTCCTCCAATCGCCAGTTGGGATTGAGTATCACTGTGCTCTTTCAACATTTCTCCCCACTTTGGCACCAAACTGGCCTCTGCCGCGTGTACCTGTAATTGTGCGCCAAGTTGTGTTTTGCCATGAGCTGAGAACACACTACCGGATGTCTGACGTACAGATCTATTTCTCGAATATGTCTGTATGCATTTTGTCCGGGTACTGCAATTTTTCTACTCAATTTTCATACAAGCATAGTTGAATTTCGGTGTTCAGGTGATGGACGATTCTGTCTACGTTTGATAGTCCTTTTACTGACTTGGGACGAACGTTTCCTGTGCACCAGACTTGTCGTCAAAGCCATGAAATAGCATTTCATGGCATAATCAATCCATCTGAGCGTGCTTTAGGGGCTTTGGGAATGAACACCTAAATCTTCCCGTGTGAGTTATGATTTACTTTATCTCGATGGTCATTATTTTCTATGTAATATGGGAAAAATGTTTCGGAAAACGAAGAAGAGGGTTGTTGTTTTTTAATTTTATCGAAAGATTTCGCCACAATGAAAAACTTTTTCATTTTAATATTTCTGTCCCAACTCCCTTCTCGTATTCCTGACACCTTTCGTCATACCACGAAACGAGCTGCCTTTCACTTTCTTTTATATATTGCCAATCTAACAGGCGAGATGTCCCATTTGAAAATCTGCCTTGCAATCGCCTGTCATCTCGGTAAAGTGTGAGTTCGAAAAATGGAGTTCTGTATCGACAATCTCCCTCTTGGCGGAAAATGTTTTGAGCTCTAGTGACAGAGAAAAATAATCTCCAGTGATATTTTCTTAAAGACTCTTCCCTTTTCGAAATCACGTCAGTTTCAATGCAGTTTAATTTCCGATTTATTTATACTTTTAGAAAATTCAAATGTAAAACATGAGAAAATATTTATTTCTAATTAGCAAGGATTAGGATTTCCGACGAAATCTGTTACCGCAAAGTAAATTTCCTATATTTACGTTCTATACCAAGGGAAACTCCTTTAAAGACTCTCATTAATGGTACAAAAAGCGTAAATACAGCCATTTAGACTGCGTCAAGGAGCTGATTGCTGTCTTCAGACATAAAGAAATTAATCGAGTCTTTCATTTCCTCAGTGCGAAATGTGGCCATTTGATAACTCTAGACTCGATTTGCTTCGCAGTTTTTAAGCCCCTTTTCATTTCATTTTTATTTCAAATTCATTTCCTTCTTTCCTATATTCTTACATTGCTCGTTTACTATGCTGACTCTTTCATTTCCAGTTATCGCGTTCATCGTCTGTGTAAGTTATAGCGTTGTCTTGTATTCAAAACTGAGTTCACGTTTTTCAGAACTTGGCGCTAGATTATTATCTCAGTGGCTGAGCTTGATTTACTTTTTAATCTCTGAAGTTTCACTTCTTGTTGTCATTGTTTCGTATTTTAATTTATTGTTGAAATTGGTCGTATAAAAATGTCAGACACTCCACTCTGCACTTACGGGGAAACTATAATCAGGCAATCAAACCAGTTGCAAGTACGAAAATCTACAAGTCTGATTATTTTTAAAGCCCAGAAGAGTACTCAAACATCCTCTTTTGGAGTGCAGTGAAATCTAAATTTTTATCGTGCGCAACGACCATGTAGCCATGCCTTCCTGCGATTGTTTTTAGCATTGTATCCGGTATTTAACTGTCTATTGCAAGTAAATACAATAAATTCCCCTTAAACGCAATATTATATTGGCAGTATTGTGAAAACTACATGAAAGTAAGCCGCCTGTTGCTGCATCAACAGATAGGTAAGGAGTGAAAATAATAAACCATGGTTTGCTACCTGCAATGCCCGTGTGCACCAAGGCAGCAAAATTACGGTTTGGAATTTAGTCGAAAACATTGGGACATGGACAAATGTTTATGTTTATGTGGATTCGTAAGGGACCAAACTGCTGAGGTCATCGGTCCCTAGTCTTACACACTACTTAAACTAACTTATGCTAAGAACAGCACACACACCCACGCCCGAGGGAGGACTCAAACCTCCGGCGAGAGGGGGCATGGACAAATGGTTTATAAATCTACCCTGTATTGACCAAGCTTGGTGGTACAGTGACTGAGACGCAGGATTCGTTTTCTAGAGAAGCAGGTCTCAGATGTCCGTCTGTTCATCGTATGTTTTCTTAGTTTCTGTCAGTAGCATGAGTTGAACTGAGGGCTAGGTTAAAACGGTTGTGGTTGTGGTGGCAGTACTATGTGTAGGACGCACAAACATGAGATCATCAAAGCCCTTACTAAACTAACTGGAGAAGAACGTGGTTAATTTTCTGAAAATTATGCACCATAAAGTAAAATATAAAATATAATTTCAGCCATCCTGCTACACTCGCTCTCACACGCCCTCACAATTTCACACAGAAGGCAAAATACATATTTAAAATATTAATCTGTCTTGATCGCTAGAATTAATCGAAAATTAATAATCACACGTCCAAATAGTAACCGGCCTCGATTGTATCAGAAATTATCTTCAGACCATGTCTCATCAAATGGTGAACAGGGACAACAGCTGCAGTATCGGCGTACATCACTGGCAACTGCAATTACCAGTCGTGTCCTAAGTTAAGTCGCATAGTGCTCAGAGCCATTTGAACCATTTGAACCTCCGACACTCACCATTGCTCCACCCGTCGCCTCTGTTCACCATCTTGTGAGACATGGTCTGAAGACGATTTGTGATAAAATCGAAACCGGTTACCATTTGGACGTGTGATTATTAATTTTTAATAAATCTTTGCGATCAAGACTGATCAGTATTTTAGTTTTCTTCATATCGATGGTTGTTGTTGTTGTTGTTGTTGTTGTTGTGGTCTTCAGTCCAGAGACTGGTTTGATGCAGCTCACCATGCTACTCTATCCTGTGCAACTGTGCAAGCTTCTTCATCTCCCAGTACCTACTGCAGCCTACATCCTTCTGAATCTGCTTAGTGTATTCATCTCTTGGTCTCCCTCTACGATTTTTACCCTCCACGCTGCCCTCCAATACTAAATTGGTGATCCCTCGATGTCTCAGAACATGTCCTACCAACCGATCCCTTCTTCTAGTCAAGTTGTGCCACAAGTTCCTCTTCTCCCTAATTCTATTCAATACCTCCTCATTAGTTATGTGATCTACCCATCTAATCTTCAGCATTCTTCTGTAGCACCACATTTCGAAAGTTTCTATTCTCTTCTTGTCTAAACTATTTATCGTCCATGTTTCACTTCCATACATGACTACACTCCATACAAATGCTTTCAGAAACGACTTCCTGACACTTAAATCAATACTCGATGTTAACAAATTTCTCTTCTTCAGAAACGCTTTCCTTGCCATTGCCAGTCTACATTTTATTTCCTCTCTACTTCGACCATCCTCAGTTATTTTGTTCCACAAATAGCAAAACTCCTTTACTACTTTAAGTGTCTCATTTCCTAATCTAATTCCTTCAGCATTACCCGATTTAATTCGACTACATTCCATTATCCTCGTTTTGCTTTTGTTGATGCTCATCTTATACCCTCCTTTCAAGACACTGTCCATTCCGTTCAACTGCTCTTCCAAGTCCTTTGCTGTCTCTGACAGAATTACAATGTCATCGGCGAACCTCAAAGTTTTTATTTCTTCTCCATGAATTTTAATACCTACTCCGAACTTTTCTTTTGTTTCCTTTACTGCTTGCTCAATATACAAATTGAACAGCATCGGGGAGAGGCTACAACCCTGTCTCACTCCCTTCCCAACCACTGCTTCCCTGTAATGTCCCTCGACTTTTAGAAACAATTTTCCAATAATGTTTCCAAAAGTTATCAAAATACGTATGTCCCATGTCCTTTTATTGTTAAAATACACAGACTAAAACTACGCAACAATTAAACAATGCAACACGGAACCGTACCTGGCCGACATTGTGAAGATAATGAGTGAACCAGTGATCGTATCAGACATTTCTAGGAATCTTAAATAAAACAAGAAACATATTCAATTCATCCTCTCCTAAAATAGAGGACAGATCAGCTGGAAAATCGGTTGTAGCACTCATATCTTCATATGAAACGCACTCTGTTAAAATATGACGTACAGATATCTGAATACGAAAACACTGTTTACTGTGGATCTATCCGGCGGCACGTTAAGAGTACCTCCTCCCATGACAGTGGCCGGAAGGAGGAACGCCTCAGCCATGTCATTTGTTTCTCCGACCGCAGCTTGTTGTTCCTCAATCCTAACCACTCCTACACTCCCACAAACATGATCGTATTCCTCAGCAGCGAGGCAACTGTACGTGTAGGGGCAGGTATCCCTAACTGCTACATCGGCTACTTCGTTATAATCTATTCCCACGCATGCTAGTACCCAGCAGAATGACAAGACCTTGCGGCGTCTCTTAAGTGGGAAAGGGCAGTTATGAACTGCGGTATACCTATCGATGTACGGGGGAGATCAGATTTGTTTTAAATTGAAAGAAATTGTATCGACGGCAATTGAGAGATAGGTACCAAATAAATTAATAAGAGATGGTACTGGTCCTCCATGGTAGACACAAGAGGTCAGAACTCTATTACAGAAGCAACGAAAAAAGCATGCCAAATTTAAAAGAACACAAAATCCTTAATATTGGCGAAGTTTTACATAAGCTCGGAATCAAGCGCGAACTTCAATGCGAGATGCTTTTAATAGTTTCCACAATGAAACTCTGTCTCGAGATCCGGCAAAAAATACAAAGCGATTCTGGCGTATGTACGCCAGGGGCAACACTCAATCAATACCTCCTCTGCGCGATAACAATGGTGATGTTATCAATGCCGGCCGTGGTGGCCGAGCGGTTCTAGGCGCTTCAGTCCGGAACCGCACTGCTGCTACGGTCGCAGGTTCGAATCCTGCCTCGGGTATGGATGTGTATGATGTCCTTAGGTTAGTTAGGTTTAAGTAGTTCTAAGTTCTAGGGGACTGATGACCTAAGAAGTCAAGTCCCATAGTGCTCAGAGCCATTTGAACCATTTGATGTTATCAATGACGGCGCCACTAAAAGAGAATTAGTGAACGCAGTTTTCCGAGATTTCTTCACAAAAGAAGACGAAGATAATAATCCAGAATTCGAATCAAGAAGAACTGCAGACATAAGTGATTTAGAAGTAGATATCCGTGGTGTAGCGAAGCAGCTTAAAACACTTGAGAAAGGCAAGGCTTCCGGTCCAGACTGGGCATCTCTAAGGTTCCCCTTCAGAGTATTCTGATATATTAGCTCCATACTGAGCAATCATATACAACCGCTCACTCGCAGAAAGATCAGTGCCTAAAGACTGGAAAGTTGAACAAGTCTTACCGACACACAAGAAAGGAAATAGGAATAATCCGCTGAATTACAGATCCATATCACTAAACGTCGATTTGCAGTATGATTTTCGAACATTTACTGTGCCCGAACATTATGAATTACCTCTAAGAAAACGATTTATTGACAAACAGCCAACACAGATTCAGAAAATATCGCTCTTGTGAAGCACAACTAGTTCTTTATGCTCACTAAATAATGAGTGCTGTCGACAGGAGACGTCAAATTGATTCCACAATTACAGATTTGCAAAAGAATTTAGACTCCGTTCCTGACAAGCGACTTCTAATCAATTTGTGTGTCTATAGTCCGCCTGATTAGCTGGGTGGTAACGTGCTCGCCTCCCATGCAAGCGGGCCCGAGTTTGATTCTGTGCCGAGTTGGAGACTTTCTCCGCTTGGGGACTGGGTGTTGTGTTATCCTCCTCATCATTTCTTCCTCATCAAGTCGCCCAATGTGCCGTCGACTGAAATAAAACTTGCACTTGGCGGCCGAACTTTCCCGGATAGGGGCCTCACGGCCAACGATGCCATACGCTCATTTCATTTTTTTTTTTCTTTTTTGGGTGTCTATAGAGTATCGTCTTAGTTTTATGCCTGGATTCGTGATTTCCTATCAGAAAGGTCACAGTTCGTAATAACTGACGGAAAGTCATCGAGTAAAACAAAAGTAATATCTGGCGTTCCCCAAGGAAGTGTTACAGCACGTCTGTTATTCCTGATCTACATACACGATTTAGGAGACAATCTGAGAAAGATCTTGGATTGTTTGCAGATGATTTAGACAAGATACCAGTATGGTGCAAAAAGTGGCAATCGATTCCAAGTCATCAAAAGTGTGCACTCAAAGAATAAGCTAAATTTCAGTTACATGATACATCACATAAATCTAAAGGCTGTAAACTCAACTAAATACTCAGATATTACAATCACGAATAACTTAAATTGGAACGATCACATAGATAACATTGTGAGAAAGCAAAGCAAAGACTGCGATTTATTGGGAGAGCGCGTAGGAAATGTAACAGGTCTACGAAAGAGACTGTTTACACTTTTCTTGTCCTTTCTCTTCTGGAGTATTGCTGTGCGGTGTGGGATCCTCATCAGATAGGATCGACGGAGGACATCGAAAAAGATCAAAGAAGGGCAGTTCGTATTGTATTATGGTAACGTAGGGGAAAGTGTACCACGGATATGATACTCGAATTAAAGTGGCAATCATTAAAACAAAGGCGTTTTTCGCTGCGGCGGGACCTTCTCATGAAATTTCAGTTACTGACTTTTTACTTTTTCCTCAGAGTGTGAAAATATTTTGTTGGCGCCCACTTACATAGGGAGAAACCATGATCATAATGAAATAAGATAAATCAGAGCTCGCACCGAAATATTTAAGTGTTCGTTTTTCCCACGCGCTGTTCGAGTGTGGAACAATAGGGAAATAGCTTAAACGTAGTTCGATGAACCCTGGGCCAGGCAATTAATTGTGAATTGTGGAGCGACCATACTGATGTAGATGAGTGTTGTACCTGGAAGATAGTATACGTAGGAACGAATTATGTTTCCCGGTCGATATCTGAATCTAGCGACCGATTTTAGAATCACACGTAGGAACGCACACTAGAGACCACCACAAACAGTTTCCAGAATTTTCTGCTGCTTCTTTTGCTGCGAGATATAAGGCTGTAATTTGTGCAGCGGTTGTAAACATTACGATTTCTACATATTTAAGCGATGTACGTCGTATTAAAACTATTGTCAGGATATTGTTAATTCCTCAGTTACAGTGTTTTATGGTCTGCGAAATTATGTTTTTAAAACTTCTTTTATATCGTGCAAGACTACACTGGTCTTGCAGTTTAATTTGAAACGATACAAGCGACTGTAAGTTAACACCCTGGCAGCAATCACTTTAACTTGTAAGCCTTCCACTTGTCTACCTGGCCATGTGTTCGCTAAATTGATCCTGCCCTCTGACAGTGGTTGTTGTTGCTATCTTGCATTGGAGTTTATCACTTTTATCAGAATATTAAATGAAACTTGAATGCTGAAATAATTTAATGAAATGGTGGACATGTCATTATTATGGTCAATTACTGATGGGTTATTAACCTGTCAACATTGGATTTATCTTTTATAAGAAATGGCTAGAGTTTATTAATCATAAAATAGGACAAACAACACAAGTTAAGCGAGATGACAAATAAATCATAAACTGTTGGCAACGCATATAGAAGCAACGGATTTTTGTGGACGCCAGCTCTTTACACTGTCGAAACGCCTTGGCTGGGTGAACCACTTCTCTCCTGTACCGCTGTTTCTGCTGTGGCTAAAAACGCATAACAGGTAAATCCAAGAAGGCAGTTTTTCGTCTCTTCTGCCAAGAGCGTTGTCTGGAAGAATCCTTGGGACCAGCGTTCTGTCCCTAGTAAGTGCTTTGAGATGTTCCTCTCCCCAACATCTGCAAGTGGCTTGCAAGCTACAAATGTTCACTGGAAGATTTACTGTTAAATAATCAAATCATCTGCTTGTTCTCAGCTACAGGAAGTATTATTGGAAGGTGAGCTACCAGAAAGATCCCTCATGCATTAACAATGTACAGTACATGCTTCCATCAATGTCTGCTCATGTTGATAACTTCCTATTGTCTCACAAAAATGATGTAATAACAGCATTAAAGAATAGCCTTGAATATGGAAATAAGTGAGAGAATGACTTGTCCTCTCTCACTGCCCCCCCCCCTCCTCCCCCAACAGTGGTAGATTTCCACATGTGTAGTCGCTCACCTCGAAATGTTATAGTTTGACATGTGACAGAGGAAATCATTAAATAGTATTGAGATCTCACAACGATAACACAAGTGATAGGGGCGACTTTGTCAACCAAGACTGCACATGAAAAAACCAGCCTAACTTGATCTCATTTAGCACAGAGGTCACTCACTCATACAAAGCTACATGCCTGCAAGAAGAACATATGAACATTGCAGAGTGTAGTATGATTCATGTGGATTCTAAGGTCGTTGCTACACGACAGCCTTCAGATGAACAATTACTAAGAGGTTAAAAAGGTCTTTCAGCAGTATTTCTAGTCACTCATAAAATTTCTGTGGTCAGAATGTCACTAATCATATTATAATTCTGTGGAGTTCAAATCATTCTCTGCTTCAGAGTTTTACCTCACCTCAGTCATCCACCAGATTTCAGTCATCCACCCGGTTTTAGTCATCCATAATACATAAATGGACAATAATTATAGTTTAGGAAACACATTCATTCTGAAAATCCAAACAAGCAAGTAAAATGTGTCATCTGTTGAGTTTGTTTCCTAGGACAGTGTAATATTGTTTCTTCTACCTATAACACATTTGCATATCATACTTTTCAAATAGAATTTACGCAAATGGTTGACAAATTATCGTCTCAAGAATAGCTGTATCAAAAAATTTAAAACAGTTTCACAAGAAAATAAACAGAATTCCATGAAATTAAAAGTTACACGAAATATTCTATTGGTCCCTCTACAAGGGTCCCTGGGGGGACAATTTAC
Organism: Schistocerca serialis cubense; assembly: GCF_023864345.2. NCBI lineage: Eukaryota > Metazoa > Arthropoda > Insecta > Orthoptera > Acrididae > Schistocerca > Schistocerca serialis. The sequence continues at coordinate 360,561,083 of NC_064640.1, read as the reverse complement.
GTTTACAAAGCCACACAGATAGAACATGGCACTAAACACACACACAAATTGTCTCTGGACTGGCTGGAGCATCAAGGTGCAGCTCGAGAGTGAGGGTTGCACTTCACTTAGCACTTCATGTTGGAGCAGCAGTAGATGCCTCTGGTACCCCTTCTTGTACATGGCAGCATCGGGAAGGCAGTTCGGCTGTTGGCATCATCTTGACCTTGCAGCAACTGGCAGTCTGGCGCACTGTCAGATGTGACTGACATGACATCTTGTGGGAGGACATGAGACACCAGTGTTGATGGACAGCGCACTACATCTCCTACTCAGGAAGCGACATCTCCGCTCCTGTCTTGTCTCTCAACCGAGTAGCTGGAGGAGTCTTTTCTCGGATTACGTAGTGAGACAGCATTGCATTTGATGCACAACCCGTCTCCTTGTGAGGAGATCTCGTCTGTCGATGTGCCAATGGGTAGCATGTGATGTCTCTACAGTGACCAATGCTCGTCTGCATCAAAGTGCACTACTGCAGGAGCAACACGTCCGGATTTTGGCCATCCAACTCTGCATGCTGTCTGTAGTGGGATGTTCCCATCTAGGGGCTTCTTACAGGACTTGTTAGGGAGCTGGCTTGTCAGCATGTTCTTTGAGGCTGTGGCGTCACGTCAGCGACGAGCCTCCTGTCCAGCGGGTCACAGACTGAAGCGCCTAGAACCGCACGGCCACACCGACCGGCTACAGTGGGAACCCATATATGATTCTTTGAGTGACTGTAATAAAATGAAAAGAAGAAGTAAGTGTTTTTGTTGACTAAACATGACGTCCTTAACAGTTACAATTGTCTTAAAAATATAGTGTGAAGTGTCTCTTTTCTGTATGAGACGTGTTAGTACCATTTCCTGTCATTCGTACACCTATGATGGGCCAGCACTGCATCCACTCATCACTCAAACATGCTCACTCCACAGAATACTTAGTATTAACTTATTTTCTTTACCCAACACCTGTCACCTTTACCTCTAAGCCCTCTCTGCTCTCCGGTTATGACTACGCTACATATATTATTCGAAGCAAAGCTACCATAAAGATCCTGCATGCATTAAAAATGTACATGCTCCCATCAATGCCTGCTCATGTTGATAACTTCCTATCATCTCACAAAAATTATGTCTACGGTGTAATAAAGACATTAACGAATAGCCTTGACTATGAAAATAAAAGAGAGAGTGACTTGTCCTCTCTCGGAACTGCGTGGACAGTTAAGACATACTTCACAAGTCTTGCACCATCTTGTACCTTGAACCAGAATATCTTACCATTTAACACGTGATATCTGCAAATGAATTGAGTTTCTTTATTGTATTAACAATTTTCCCTGTTTCGAAAAATAAAATTTGTGTCCGTTGGTGATGACTTCTATTTCAGAATGTTTTTAGCTTGTAACTGGTTTTTGATAATACTTCCACTTAATTTGAGGTCACTTACTGATTGTTGATATTAACTAATACTCCCAGAGAAACTGAAGAATCACGTGATAAATTACCTGACACAGTTGACGATTTTAGATTTACTCACATTTATGGAGCACTCGAAGAAGAGTAGCTCAAATCCTTCTCTGGCCATATCTTTCATGGTAAATCGCTTAAGGAAAATACCACAAAGGTTCCTTTGAAATGGGTTCAGTCGATTTCCTCCTCATCTTTCCTTCACCTTCGCTTGTTTTGCATCTCTAAAGACTTCTTCGTTGACAGGGCGTTAAATCCTAATCTTCCTTCCTCCTACTACTTGCATAGCAAGGAAAAAGTACTATGTAGACAAGTAAACAGTTGAATATCAGCTATGCCACTGTGTACATTCGCAATAAAAAAAATGTTAATCCACTGAGGTGGCTATGAGTACCGCATCAGGAATGTCAGGTCGTGAGGGCGCGAGCTGTCTCGATTTTACCCAATATCGTCCGATTTGTATCTTGCTGGTCGACATCAATATGGCGTTCAAGAGGTTACCAGCACTCATCTACACACCAATGTGTTGGATAAGAGCTTCTAACCATTATAGTATTTCTACCTTTCCTGTACTGCAATTTTTCTCTCTGGTTATATGTCTTATTCGCTACACTGACAACCTCGATCGCTCGCAGGCCACGATTCTGGCTTCTTCCACCTCGTTCCCTTTATTTTGCACCACATATTACGGTAAATTCATGTTTGGTTCCCACATCCGGATGTGACCTCTACCTGTTCAAAAGTTTTACAGATTGTCGGGTTGTACAGGGACAGTAACCCAATGCCCATCATGGTAGCCAGTGTATGTTGGGGAAGGAAGCGGTCGTCACCACATAGGGATCACAGTATTGACGTCCGACCTGTCACCTCCCTGCTCTTGCCAAGGGGTAGGTGCCTGTAAACTTGGAAGGACCGGGACTACGGGCCTGGCCATTATGCCTGGTGGCCTCACTTTGCCTGGTTACACCCGTGGATAGGGCTCTCGTTCGGTCGTTCGCCGTAAGTGGAATCATGGTGGATATTTGGCGTCGTGAAATGCCCAAGGTTATCAGCCGGTGGCCAGGAGGACCTGCAGTCTCCTCAGGTAGACCGAAATACAGTGCCAATTGATGCGACCCTAGGAACTTTCACTCCTCGGCTAAGACATGGGAGGAAACGAAACCAACCGACTTGCAGACAGTTATTCCCATCAGTTCCTGGTTTGCACCCAAAAGATGGAAGGTCCCTCCTCTCTACTAAACCAATATTTTTTGTGGAGAATATTGAAAACTTAGTTGGCGTACTCACTTCCCCCACTCGAAGTAGTCCCATCTTAATTAAGACGGTAAACCTTACCTAGACCTGGGTGTTACTCTCCTGTAAACAACTTGGTAATATACCTGTTGCCATTTTATCCCATAAAAAATGAACAGGGTAAACGTATTAATTTTTCACTGGGACCGAATTTTGCAGAGAGATGAACAACTAATAAAAAACAGACACGCGATGAATCTACTTCCTATATCGTGTTGGCCTGCCAAACAAAAATGCAGACATCAGCGCATTCATTCTTGCTTTTAGAGGGATTTGCTTTCAGGAACGGTCGAAATCAAGTGTTTCGGGCATATATATATACCTGGTGAACATACGACACAAGTTGTGGAGACTGTGGCTGGCCTCTTTACGAAAAAACATCATGTGCAGTGTCCACTGCAAGAGTGACCCTCCTCGCTGAGCCCTGAAATGTGCTAACATACTAAAAGAACGTAAAATCCATGAACTGAAGGTCACAAATCGTCTCTCATATTTTGAAGCTCGGTAAAAATATAATATTTTGTATCTAGTCTCAATAATATAGACCAGGCCGTCGGTAGTAACTGGTGTATTTACTCCTCGGACATTGACACCCGGCAGTTGCTCAAATAAACTTGACGAAGGGGGTGACAAGCTCTCCCCTCTCTTGGTTCGTGCGGCGCGATCTTCAGGAAATACTCTCCGCCCTCCCAGAAAACCATCATCCTCTTCTAGCGTCTCCAAGTGCCAGGACTCCCTCTCAGGGACCTTCCCCCCAAAAAATGCACAGATCTAAGACCGGACACCAGCTAGTATGTGAAAGAGACACGACTAATATGTCACAGGGATGCTCACTTTTCTTCCTTTCCTACACCCACCACGGACATTCCCTCTACATCTACATCTACATCTACATGTCTACTCTGCAATTCACATTTAAGTGCTTGGCAGAGGGTTCATCGAACCACAATCATACTATCTCTCTACCATTCCACTCCCGAACAGCGCGCGGGAGAAACGAACACCTAAACCTTTCTGTTCGAACTCTGATTTCTCTTATTTTATTTTGATGATCATTCCTACCTATGTAGGTTGGGCTCAACAAAATCTCGATCGCCAAAATTTGCGGAGCAGGAGAAGAATAAATCTTGAAGGAAGGCTACTCCAGTGACCCCAGAGCTGCCACATCCCTATACGCCTTTGGACTCTGAACCGAAGTTCGTTGATTTTATAGTCTACTAAGACACTGGAACACCTATTCAGAATCGCTGAAGGACCCTGCAACGTATCAAGTGACATCCTTCACACACCACCCTCCTCCCTTTAAGTGGCTTCATGGCAAGGCTCGCTGTCTAATTAAATGCACTAAGAAGGAATGCTGGGATCCCTACGTGTCCACCTTGGTAACGTATACCTTTTTATCCTAGGTCTGGGCTAAGCGCCGTAGTTCTCTGGGCCAGCAAAGATGAACAACTGTCCCGTGTCCCTCCCGTCATTTTGTTATTTGCACTGATGTGTCGGTTCTTGCTGAGCGTCTTGTGACCCACTTTATGATAGCTCTTCATACTCAACAACCTTTAGAATGTATAAACAACAATCTGAAGACCTGTCTATAACCTTCACCCTATCTCACGCTGAACTGTATAATATTCCTTTTAGTTACTGGGAACTGATTCAGGCACTTGACTCGGCACGCGATCTAGCTCCAGGAATTGATTCGATTCAGAATCAGATGATTCAACATCTGAATGTTACTCCATCTATTCAGGGTATTCAACGATATTTGCCTAGAAGGTGTCTTTTCTTTGCAATGATGGGATAGTATCAACGTCTTAGTAATTAGATCATGCAAAAACCCCACGTCCATCGACAGCTACTGAGCAGTTATCCTCACGAATGTGTTCTGAAAACCACATGAAAGGTTGATAGCTTGGCGATTATACTGCATTCTCGAATCATGGGGCATTTTGTCCGTCTGTCAATATGGTTGCTGGGAGGGACCATCCACAACCTACCATCTGATTAGATTGGAAACAGCAATCCGACAGGATTTTTCTAAACTCCATCGCCTCGTAGCTCTCTTTTTTGACATAAATAAGGCATATGACACTGTTTGTCAGCAACATTTTTTACTTACCCTCCATTACTTGGGATTTCGAGGCTCTCTATCGATTTAGATTCGTCAGTTTTTGTCCCACCCTTTGTGTCAGGTTAGAGTTGGTACATCACTCAGTTCCTGTTCTGAGAGAACAGCGTCCCACAGAGTTCTGTGCTGAGTGTTGAACTCTTAATCATTGTCATCAATGAGCTAGTGACCTACGTCGGACCACTAGTCACTCCCTCACTGTATGTCGATGACATTTGTGTTTGGTATACCTCCAGCTCTGTCGCCTTGGTTGAACGCCAATAACCAAGGCACCATCCGAAGAGCCTCCACCACGAAAACGTGAGTCATGCAATTCTGTCATCGTATGTTGGTCCATTCTTACGCTTAAGCCTACTTGGATAGCCAGCGCGCGGACGTTGTTGCACAATTCCGATTTTGGAGACTCTTCTTTCATAAAAAGATAGCATGGCTGCCCCACATTTATCAACTAATGCCTAACTGCATGGTAAAGCTTGACATTCCCTCCTTCCTTGCCAACACCTCTTGAGTGCAGATCACTTTACTCTCCTCCATGTTTACTGAGACCTAGTCTTTTTCTGATTGGATATGACAGGTTTCTGGCTCCGTGGGTTCTTCAGCTTTGAAATTTGTGGATCTGGTCCATCATCGTGGAGTAAGACTGGCCACTGGCGCTTTCTGGACTAGTCCCATAGACAATCTCCTAGCTGAAGGGAGGATGTCACCTCTTTAGTTCCAACGTTACCAATTGTTGCTTACTTATGCAATAACCATCAGACAATTTCCTAATCAGACAACTTATCAAATTATATTTGCATACAAGAGGCAGTTAGACACTACAACTGCTCACGGGTGGAATTACCAGATAGAATGTGCTTCGAGGCGCTGTGCCAGGATTTCTTCCTAATCCCCTTGGAATGTGTTCCTCGTGTTTTCCAGCACCCCCTCTCCCGCCGCCCCACCCCTCATTTTCTCATCTCTCGCCGGTCAAGAACACTATTTGTAATGTTTTTTTTGTACGTGTAATGTTTTTTTATGGTGGAGCTGATAGCCATTAACAGGATCCCTACGTTTTATTAAACGGATTTCTCTCGACCAAGTTTTAATTTGTAGTGATTGAATGAGCAGTATCCATACTATTTATCGGTGTCGCTCTTATCTTCCTGTGATATCTGCTATTTATTACCATTGTCGTACATCCTGCTCATTTGTCTCTCTCTGGGTCACATTTCATATGGGTATCCCAGGGAATGTACTGACCGATTGTTTGGCTAGAGAAGCGATTGCAAGCCCAACATTCTCTTTGACGGTCCCAGGTGTAGATTTTCGGGTGCAGATAATTCTTCTTCTCATTCACAGATGGAATAACATCTGATCAGCTACTGAGCCCTCTAATAAACTGTCAAGGAGGTTACTGCTGCATGGTGCTCCTATTTCCGTTCCTCCCAGAAGAAATCCAATACCCTGTATCGTCGCTGCGTCAGTCACACCAGGTTAAGCCATAGTTGTATTTTATGTAATGAGCCAACCCCACGTTGTGGTTGCTTAGCCTTACAGACTATAACTCACATCCTAGTGGAATATTACCTCCTTCTGACTCTTCATGCTAAGCATCATCTTCCAGATTCTTTCCCTGTAATATTGGCGGTAGACGCATGGACAGTTGAGCCTGTGGTCTGATTTTCCCTGAAAGTGGTTTTTATTCTCAGATATAACGTTTTAAACTACTTTCCTAGTGGGAGCATGTTGGTTGTGCTTGAGGCTCCTCCCACCACATGCTGGATCTGGGGGATTGTCAACCCTGCCTTCATCATCCATCTTTAACTCTGTATTGTATTAGATGCGAGGAGCACATTTTCCTATGCAGCACTCTTTTATCCGGTTTTAGGGGTACCTCTCCCATAAATAGTGGGTGCTGTTCCGCTCTGTAAGGCTTTGACTATCATGGGTCGGATGTGGGACAGTCAGGTGACCGATGAAATCCGTCACATGTACAGCCCAGGAAGACATTTACCTGGCCCCATCCACCTACTAAACTGGTAACTTCCGTCACCTTGTTTTATTATTGTTCGTCCAACTGATATCAATTACGTTTTTTGTCTTTCCACTTTTACTATCACGAATCTCCTGGCTGGGGTCGCATGCGGGCGTCGCTTCTCTCGCCACAAATGAGCCGTGGGACATCCCTCGTCTCATCTGACCTCTGTACTTTTATTTCTGCTTAAATTATTTCTCGCCTCGGACATCGATACTGGTTTAAGTGCCTCTCTTTTATTGCTACTACTCCATCAAATTTCTGGCGGACGTCATTAATTCGGACTGAACTACTTCTTGACGGAGGAACTTACGACATCGCTGAGGAAATTATGACACTCAACCAATCAATCAACCAACCAAAATATATACAGATGGACTTTTATAAAAATTTTAATGACGTATCTGTCATGTTTCAGCACTCTCTTAAGGCATTAGGCGCTTCGCCTATGCAATACCATATTTTACCACCGCTCATTCATATCCTTTCTTGAAATTAACGTTAATATTTTAAACCCACTTGCTGAAAAAGTTCAGTCATTCTTAGAACAACTGACATTAGGTGAAAAATGACTAAAACGACATTGTTTTCAGTTCCTTACACAAATAATGCAAACAACGGTAAATGCATTGAAAGAAAGTGCGACTTCACTCTTCGAACTAACATTGATTTTCAAAGTTATCACACTAGCTTAAAGCAATTATTTACGTAGCGTAAAATTACAGTAAGAAAACTGGAAGATTCTTTCATTTGCAGTACGCAGCTCATTCGAATCTAAGTGTCAAACTCTGAGTACATACATCAATGTCACTGACTTCATTAACATTTTAATGACGCAACACCTTACATTTGGTTATGGATAATAACAACAATATGCAAAGCGCAGGAATATTAATTATCGCACAGTATCCAGATATTGGATATCAAGAGTGTACTCTTAACCTACGATTGTATGAAAGTGGGCGAAAGGACTCAAAAACGAATGATACAACTGCATCTACATGTCCACAGTTAAGGATAGGCATCCTGTTCTAAATACATGCATTGTCAAATGAAAGATTGTTATTAGTGTTTGGAAAAAATGACCAGCTGAAATTACTGTGTAATCGATATCTGACGCTTTCCACATAACTTTTCTAGTATGTGGTCTTGTAATACACATGAAGAATATAACGCTTTGCCAGAAACTGAAATGCATTTTATTAACGCACGAAATGATTTATTTTGCGGATTCAAAAGTGCTCAAAAAATTTGGTTTGTTCTAACGCTACATACGTGATTAATTTCCAAATATCTTATCACGCACAGCTGATTCATTTGGTAAAATATATTCCCGAATAAGACGCAAGGTCATCTTCTTATTGTCAGCTCGATACCGCGTAAAACGACGTTGCAAACACCGAACTAATCACATTGGAGAAATGAGTTCGTCGCCCTTATCATGTGATATGATTATTACAATGTGACAAATGAAAATTTGCACCAAACACGGGATTCGAAGCCAGATCTCTTGCTTTGGGTGAGTGCTTTTCTTTAACAACCAGGCCACCCAAAAACACTTGACGGGCAAACCAAAATTCCCGGTGTTTCATTTATTTGCCCACAATATCTCCGACTGAACCGTCAGAACTCCCCCACTGAGTTAGCAATAACACAACACTAGGAGCGATCAGTGGAAGGACAGATCTTGACACTAGCTCATCAAACTATGCTAATCAAATTAAATAAATCAGTTCCTCAACGCTGAAATGTGAGGTAAGCACCACGTGGTACTGAGAATTTAAGTTATCCTAAACGGTGTTCTTGTAGCCTAATTGGTGGATCTGACTCCTCCTGAGGAGCGAAAAATCCGTTTTCAAATCTCATGTCTGGGATTTTTTTAAATGATCACATCGTAATTATATTACAAATATTCAGCAATATTATGACATACAAGTGCTGAACAAAACCACAGTTTTCGCTCACACTACTAATAATTCAGCGAGCACGAAATATTTTTTCATCATCTCTTCTTCTACGGATAATCGGTCGATTCATCGTAAAATTTTGGGCAACTGCGCACTTAGGTCACGCATAACTTAAAACGATAGAGTGACCAGGGTATCATTACTCTAGTTTTCACTGCAAGGGAACTGTAAGGTAACCACTTTTCTAGGTTCTTGCATCTTCGAATTACCAGCAGGCAAAACTGACGGTTGCTTGCCGTTACAAGCACTGTACCCACTGTCTTTTTACAAGGTGCTATGAAAAAGTCTCTGTTAGAAGGCCTTATAATCCAGAATTGGTATGCCAGTCGGGTAAAACTGCCATGAGAATTGGGCCATGAGGATTGAGTATCATCCCACCGACGCACCAGGTTGAATATATTTGTTTGATAAAACACGGTGTACTGCTGCCTGAAGAAGTCCGTAACTGCCTGCTGCATGTCCTCGTCTGACGGAATCGTCGACCCTTCAAGACCGTTTTTAAGGGACCGAAGCGTGCTAATCGCATAGGGAGAGATCGGGACTAAAGGTCGACTTCTCGAGTGTCTCTCACTTGATTTAGCGTACCTCTTGCGTCGTGACATTTGTTATATGTGGACGTGCGTTATCATGAAGCAGCAACACCTCTTGTCGCAGTTTTCCCGGACGTTTCGCTTTAATTGCACACCTTAATGCTGCCCACACACATTCTTCATTCCCCGATTGTTGTCTATCGGTGATCGTGCTTCGGCAGCCAAGAACAGAATAACAGCACGTTGGTCCTGTTTGGACGCATTTGGTAATAACGTAGCCATAGCTAACATTTCCGCATTTGCTGTATGCACGTCAAAAAGACATGGATGTCGCACTAACCTCTTGTCTACATATCGGTTTTATATGGCCGTATCGGTGTCGCGCTACTTTGCATATACCCTGTAATAACCCTCAAACGGAAATTTTTTTATACACCCTTATATAACAATTTTTACAACTCACGTCAGAAAGTAAAATGCGTCTTATTACATACTTCTAAATCTTATAAGTCTGTATGGAACAAAATTTCGTCACACACTGCGTAGGACTATTCAATATAGTAAAATGTGGCATACTCGATGGGGTAACGTAATCTACATTTTGCGATTAGCTGTTTGATGCAGAAACCTAACATGTTTATATTTGGAGCGATAGGATAAACACGCTGAAGTATTTGAAACATTAAAGTATGCTTAAAATCTTTCGGAAAATACCTTGAAGCAGGGTAGATCAATATACTGGTAGGGCGCATTGTGGCTGAATTTTAAATTAGCGAAAGACAAGTGGAACAGGTTCGAAAAAACAGCACTCAGTGAGATATATTATCACGAACCTTGTTCAGATGACTAGCTATCAGAAAAAATGTGGATGTACTTTGTTTCGTTTAGTGGCCTACACCGTTTGATACAAGGGTATGCCAAAAAAACCATATTTATCCGAGATATGTTAACAGCTTAAATAAAATAATCTCTGACATCAATATTGTGGCGCAGTTATGCAATAATGTAGGTCAGAGTGTAACAGAACACGTAAATAAAATTTTGTGTTAATTTCTAATAAGTAATTTGTTTAAACAGTAGAATTACAACGATCGTATTCTTCAAACGTTAGAAAATGCACAACATACTATGTTAATGATGAACTATTTCCAGAGTTTTATGATTACTGCATGATCACTCACAAGGAATCCTAAGCAGTTTTATGTTGAAAACTGTTAAATGTTAGTTTTTCCTAAAGAAATCTGGCAGCGCAGATGAGCGGGAACTGTAGCAGAGTATGATATACCAGTAATCCACCGGTTCTTTAAAGATTCAAACTCCCACGTATAAAACAGAGTCAAAATCCAGGTTGCTTTACACACGAGTTAATGTTCTAAATACGTGGCTTTCAGCAGGTAAGTTTCGTAAAGATTTGAAATTATGTGTAAAGTTTGTTGCAAGTCGCTAAGAGCACTCATTATCAAATATTGGATGATTTAAGTCCGGGTATTTGCGCGTCATCAGTTACGCTGTCTCAAGTTAAACACCTAGTTTCTCACAGTAATACTTGTCTTCTTATGTTGAAATCTTAACATACGATTATACGCCTTAATAACTGTATTATGAAAGCACATTAAATTTTTGAATTCGGTCAACAATTACGCGAAATATTGGAAATCAAATTTTTGCCGCTCCTGGACGTCATTAGATAACCAATTTGCAACTATTAAATGGTTGTAGGGTAGCAGTTTAGTAAAACAAAAACACACACACATATATATATATATATATATATATATATATATATATATATATATATACGTGTATAAGGTAGTACAAGTTTATATACCAACTAGCTCAAAATGGTTCAAATGGCTCTGAGCACTATGGGACTTACCGTCTATGGTCATCAGTCCCCTAGAACTTTGAACTACTTAAACCTAACTAACCTAAGGACATCACACAACACCCAGTCATCACGAGGCAGAGAAAATCCCTGACCCCGCCGGGAATCGAACCCGGGAACCCGGGCGTGGGAAGCAAGAACGCTACCGCACGACCACGAGCTGCGGACAGCCAACTAGCTCTGCAGATGAGAAGGATACTGAGGAAATGTATGATGAGGTAAAAGAAATTATTCAGGTAGTTGAGGGAGACTAAAATTTAATAATCATGAGGCACTGGAATTCAACAGTAGGAAAAGGAAGAGAAAAGAGGGAAAACTTGTAGGTGAATATGGACTGGGAGAAAGGAATGAAAGTGGAAGCCGCCTGGTAAAATTTTGCACAGATCATAATTTAATCATGGCTAACACTTGGTTTAAGATTAATGAAAGAAGGTTGTATACGTGGAAGAGACCTGGAGACACAGGAAGACTGGCAGAAGTAAAGCTGTGAAGATGGGGCGTAAGTCGTGCTTGGGTACCTCAATTGGTAGAGCACTTCCCCGCGAAAGGCAAAGGTCCCGAGTTCGAGTCTCGGTCTGGCACACAGTTTTAATCTGCCAGGAAGTTCCGGACTTCAGATTGATTACATAATGGTAGGACAGAGATTTCAAAACCAGGTTGTAAACTGTAAGACATTTCCAGGGGCAGATGTGGAACCTGACCATAATTTATTGGTTATGAATTGCAGATAAAAAATGAAGAAACTGCTAAAAGATGAGAATTTAAGGAGATGGGATCTGGATGAACTGAAAGAACTAGAGGTTGTAGAGAGTTTCAGAGGAAGCATTAGGGAACGACTAACAAGAACACAGGAAAGGAACACAGTAGAAGAATAATGGGTGGCTTTGAGAGACGAAGACAGCAGAGAACCAAGTAGGTAAAAAGAAGATAGCTAGAAGAAATCCTTGGGTAACAAAAGAGATACTGAATTTAATCGATGAAAGAAGAAAATACAAAAATGCAATAAATGCGGCAGGTGAAAGGGAATACAAACGTCTAAAGGAATGTGAACGACAGGTAGTGCAAAATGGCTAAGCAGGAATGGCTAGAGGTCAAATGTAAAGATGTAGAAGCTTATATCACTAGTCGTAAGACAGATGCTGCATACAGGAAAATTAGAGAGACCTTTGGAGAAAAGAGAACCACCTGTATGAATATCAAGAGTTCAGATGGAAAACCAGTCCTAAGCAAAGAAGGGAAGGCAGAAAGGTGGAAGGAGTGTATAGAGGGTCTAGACAAGGGAGATGTACTTGACGGCAATATTATGGAAATGGAAGAGGACGTAGATGAATATCAGGAGGGAGATACAATACTGCGTGAAGAATTTAACAAAGTACTGAAAGACTTAAGACGAATCAATGCCCCTGAGGAGACAACATTCCATTAGAGCAACTGATAGCATTGGGCGAGCCAGCCATGGCAAAACTTTTCCATCTGGTGAGCAAGATGTATGAGACAGGTGAAATACCCGCAGACTTCAAGAAGAATATAGAAATTCCAATTTCAAAGAAAGCAAGTGCTGACAGGGGTGAAAATTATCGAACTATCAGTTTAATAAGTCACGGCTGCAAAATATTAACACAGATTCTTTACAAACGAATGGAAAAACTGGTAAAAGCCGACCTCGGGGAAGATCAATGTGGTTTCCGTAGAAATGTAGGAACACGCGACGCAGTACTCACCCTACAACTTTCCTTAGAAGATAGGTTGAGGAAAGATAAACCTACGTTTATAGTATTTGCAGACTTAGAGAAGGCTTTTGACAATGTTGACTGGATTACTATCTTTCAAATTCTAAAGTTGACAGGGGCAAAATACAGGGAGGGAAAAGCTATTTAGAATTTGTAGAGAAACCAGATGGAAGTTATAAGATTCGAAGGGCACGGAAGCGAAGCGGTGGTTGAGAAGGGAGCGAGACAGGGTTGTAACCTACTCCCGATGTTACTGAATCTATGTATTGAGCAAGCACTAAAGGAAACAAAAGAAAAATTTGGAGTAGAAATTAAAGTCCAAGGAGAAAAATAAAAACTTTGAGGTTGGCCGACGACATTGTAATTCTGTCAGAGACAGCAAAGGACTTGGAAGAACAGTTGAACGGAATGGACAGTGTCTTGAAAGAAGGATATAATATTAACATCAACAAAAGCAAAACGAGGCTAATGGAATGTAGTCTAATTAAATCAGGTGATTCTGTGAAAATTAGATTAGGAAATGAGACACTTAAAGTAGTAGATGAGTTTTGGTATTTGCAGAGCAAAATAACTGATGATGATCGAAGTAGGGTGGATATAAAATGCAGATTGGCAATGGCAAGACAAGCGTTTCTGAAGAAGAGAAATTTGTTAACATCGAATATAGATTTAAGTGTCAGTCCCTGTGTACTGTTCACGTAACCTCAGTAAGCGAAGCAAGCAGATACATCCGGCAGAAGGCACACATATCAGAAAGGGATATTAACATTTAGGATATAATATAGATGGTGCAAAGAAGGCGTGAGTAGCACCAGTAGAATGTTCAAACCAGTACAGAAGTTGTGCTACCGTTCTAGAATTGTCTTAACACGAAAAATCAAGGTTTCTCAGTCGATACCAGGTTTGTATATTAACTGTTGGTTCCAAAAAATCACAGTAAAAAATTATAATTTACGACTCACAACAATAGCTATGCGTTCCTTTTTTAATTGGACCATTTTCCCACAAAACGTCATTTTGAAAGGAGCGGCGCTCTCGACCAGGTTCCGACACAATGTTGCAAGTTAAACATAGCAGATTATTGACATGCTCACGAAACCATCTCTTCAAGCGTGGAAGGCGGATTACAACTCATTTTTCAACACAAAAGTATGAGATTCAGCGCTCAAGAACAAAAATATTGTATGCCGCAGACTCTCCCACTAACATTTTCTTTTGCAGACAGATTAGATCATACAAAAATAGAACTGTTGCAAAAACTGAACATAAGTAATGTTGACATTCATAGCACATCAACATTAATAGACAGTTCTCACACTACGGATGAAACATTCAACACTGCTACAATTAATTAGCTATACACAAATTACAGTAATAATTTCACATCGCAAAACTGCACTCGTAGTATAAACTGAAATACCTTGTACCTAGTGATGCATAAGAATACCGTATTTTACGTAGTTCTCCCTTTACCTCACACGGTAAAAATTATTGAACAGTAAAGAAACCTCGTAACGGTCCAGTTAAGTTAATGTGGCGCCGCCTATGTTCCACGTCAAGTGCAATAACAACTCATAGACGGTAGATGGTAGCACTAGTAATTGGTGGCCACGTCAAGTGCAATAACCACTCATAGACGGTAGATGGTAGCACTAGTAATTGGTAGTATATAAACGTATCGAGTTGAGGCGGAAAAACAGTGCAGTCGTTGTATTAATGAGGAAACGGAGCGATTTACCTGGCATCCAAAAGAGCATGATGACTGGCTTTCGGACCAAGGTGGAGGCATTTCCGAAACGACTAAGTTTGTAAGCTATTCGCGTACAGACGTGGTTAAAGTACACCGTGCATGGCAAAATGGCGCTATCCAAACCCGGTGCCGAGGCAGCTATGGTGCATCACAGACCATAGATGACAGGGGTAAACGACAGCTGCAGAGATGTGTAAGGGATTGATCGCCCAGATAAACCAAGTGACTACCAACAGTACGACCATTCAGTGAACGTTGCTGCGTTTGAGCCTACGCCGCAAGCGCCTGGTTCACGCAACCACGCTGACTTCTGTTCATCTGAGACGAAGGCTAGAATTTGCATGCCAGTGCCACAACCGAACGTCAACTGAGTAGAGACAGGCGGTTTTTGCAGATGAATCACGTTTTATGCTCCATCGACGTGAAACGGCTGAAAGCAAACATCTTGCAGCAATCGTCGGAAAGTTCCAGGTCGGAGAAAGGAACGTTATGGTTGAGGAATGTTTCCTTCCCATGCCCTGGGAAGGCACAACGGATCAACACAAGTGTGCATGTATCATTGAGGGCCATGTCTACTCCTACATGCAATTCCCTTTTCCACGCCGGCTTGGGTGGCCTAGCGGTTCTAGGCACTACAGTCTGGAACCGCGAGACCGCTACGCTCGCAGGTTCGAATTCTGCCTCGGGCATGGATGTGTGTGATGTCCTTTGGTTAGTTAGGTTTAATTATTTCTAAGTTTTAGGGCACTGATGACCTTAGAAGTTAAGTCCCATAGTGCTCAGAGCCATTTGAACCATTTGAACCCTTTTCCTCTGCACGATGGCATCTACTAGCAGGGCAATGCAAAGTGTCACAAAGTTTACAATGAACATGCGTGGTTCGAAGAGCAGCAGCATGAGTTTACCGTACTCCCCTGGCCACAGACTTCCCGGCTTTAAAACAATCGAAAATCTGTGGAACCACCTCGATTGGGGTGTTCGCGCCATAGATCCTCAAACGAGAATCCTAGTGCAGCTGGGCAAGGGACTGGAGTCGATATGGCTCAACATCTCTGTCGGTACCTTCCAGAACCTCACTGACTCTCTACCTGCACGTCTCGCGTGGGTCCGCGCTGCAAAATGTGGTTACTCAGTCTTTTGACAGGAGGACTATGTGTCTGAACAGTGTATTTCACAGGTCAGTGATAATTTCGCCATTGTATAACACTAGCGAACCCGGCAATGCTTCGCAGTTGCTAAATATGAATGGGAGTCGGACATACATCCTACACTCCTTCCCACCACCTTCACTGTGTATATCTTCTCCCCCCCCTCCCCCCATCTCTGTGCATCCCCTTCTCCTGCCACCCTCTGTCTGCGCCTCACCACCTACCTTCCTCTCTCTGGCCATATCCTCCTCCCTTCTCTCTATGTCCATTCCCTTCCCCTCTCTCTTCTCACCCCACCTCGCTATGTCAATATCCTCCTCCCCCACGTACCTTACCCCTGTCTCTGACCTGGAGCCCTGTTTATTGTTATTGCAAACGAAACCGTTAAAAGGAACTGAAGTCGCTTAAAGTGAATCGGTAAATCGGTTGAGATCGTTGGTATACGGAGTATGAGAGACACGTCTTCTGCTCCTAGATCTGTGGGGACAGTAGCTTCAGTGAGGGTATTTAGCACAGATTTAATCAGTGGGTGAGTAAGATTACAAAGTTTCGGACTAGTCAGATTCCGTAGAAGTACTCTAATCGTAAGTCGATATGGCAAAAATACAACTACCCCATATTTTTTGTTTAAACCGACTGTGATGAAGGAAACAAAACAGCAGATTGCTGTGTAAATAATTTTTATTTATAATTATATACAAGGAGAAAGAATATGGGTGAGAGAAACAATTTTACTAATGGTTTACATTCCTTGATATCGTAGTTAAAATTGACTGCGAGAAAGAAAACGAAACCACACATTTTCACAGTACAGTACAGCGTAGCACCTGCGTCTTGCTGTTAGTTTTAACAAAAAACCTGTACTATACAGATTAAAAAGTACAGACCTACGTCAGTCTCAATGTTTATTAGAGAATCGTATAAAAATTTGTAGTATATCGATCAAGAACTTCGAGATTTTTGCAACCAACGTTTCCCCTTTCTATAATAAATACGTACACTAACGGGAAAAAAATCGTAAGACCAGTAAGGAGGCGTGAAACATAAATGAAAGTTGGTAGGCATATTTCTACATCTGAAAGATGATATCTATCCAAATTTTGCGCCAGCCCCTTGACAGTGGCCCTAGTAGCGCCACTATGAGGATGCAGATCAGGTTTGCTTTAAATACACGCTGTAACGGACGTGAGTGTTACTTACCTTTGAGATTGGACGTGGTCAACTGATGTTAGTCAAGAGTGCCTTTTAAGGCGAAAATGGCATCACTATCAACACATCACTGAGTTTGAACGTGGTAGTGTAATAGGTCTACGATAAGCTGGATATTCCTTCTGCGATACTGCAGAAAGACTTCGCAGGAAACTTTACAAGATTGTTGGCAACGGTGGTCACGAGAACATAAGGCCGCAAGAAGACCAGAATCCGGACGGCCACGAAGCACGAACGAACAGGAAGACCATCGTCTTCGGCAAATGGCTCTGTCACGTCGTACTGCTCCTGCAGCAGCAAACTGAGCAGCAGTTGCCACCACAGTGACATAAGGAACTGTCAAAAATCGGTTAGTTCAACGACAGCTCCGAGCCAGACGCCCTGTAGCGTGCTTTCCACTGACCCCAAAAGCCACTATTTCCGACTTCAGTGGTGTCAAGTGAGAGCTCATTGACAGGAATGCTGGAGGTCTGTTGTGTTTTCTGATGTAAAGTGGTCTGCCTCGGTGCCAGTGGTAGCCGTATGTCGGTTAGAAGGAGGTCGGTTGAGGGGCTGCAACCAATTTGTCTGCATGCTAGACACACAGGACCAACACCTGGAGTTATGGTCTGGGGTTCGATTTTGTATGACAGTGGGAACACTCTCGTGGTTATCCTACGCACCCTGACTGCAAATTTGTTCGTCAATCTCGTGATTCGACCTGCTGAGCTGCCATTAATGAAAAGGATTTCCGGGGGTGTTTTCCAACATGATAACTCTCGTCCACATACCACTGTTGTAACCCTATATGCTCTACAGAGTGTCGACATATTTCCAAGGCCTGCTCGATCACCAAATCTTTCTCCAATCAAGTACATATTGGACCACATCGGACGATAACTCCAGCGTCATCCACGAGCATTAACCGTTCCTATATTGACCAACCAAGAGCAACAGCATGGAACGCCATCCCACGTACTGACATCTGTACAGTACAATGCATGCACGTTTGCATACTTCCATTCAACATTCTGGCGGTTACATCGGTTATTAACGTGCCAGCATTACGGATTTGCAGTGGCCTATCTCGCACTTCCGTTAACCTGTGTTCCTGCAATATTGATCACTGAAATATTGTAGCTAGACAAACATATTGCCGAATTCTTATTGCTCTACGTTAACATTTTTAGGTTCCGATTTTTTCCGTGGTTTATTATATACACTAAATCTGTACGCTGTATCTGTCCGAATGTTTATTAGAATATTGTGAAAATATTTGCAATTAATCAGTCAATAGCTTTTCGAAATTTTCGCAAATACCTTTTTCCTTTATGAATAAAAATGTGTTTATATATTGTATAAATTAAAGGATACTGTACATAGCCTATGTCCATCCGAATGTTGAATAGAGTATCACGTAAAAATTTGAAGTCAATTCTTTAAGAACTTTTCGAGATTTTTGCTAACAACGTTTAACGACGACTTGTCTTTATGCAGTAGTATAGACGTAGATTTATCTGACCAAAATTTATTCCATTGTCATAGATTACAAATATTAGTGTGGGCATTTGCACGATTCGGTAATTTACGCCTGTGAGTTTCTTTCGGTTTGGATACATTTTATATGAACACAGAAAAGAAATATATAACAAATGAATCTAAATTAAATTCCACCATTATCCCCTCTATTTTTCCCTCTCAACTTGATCATAGAAATATGCATCGTATTTAAATTCCATGTTATTCGCAACAGAATATCTCGAGGAAATACATTTCTTCAGGAAAAGTAATTTTGTTTCAGTAAATCTCATTACTTATTAAATGAAAACTTTCTGTTTCACTCAGAAAAAACTTATGAGCTAAATGCCTGTCTAATCGGAGATCAGGTTGAAACGCTTTTGATACACAGTACTACTTTCCAGAAGATATATTCTGCTTTTCGTGTAATGTATCGGCCAATTACAGTTAGAAAATGTCTGCTAGCGTATTTTGAAAAGCGGATTGCAGCCAGTTTCATTGGCGCCGGTCATGCAATCCCTGACAAAGGGCCCTAACTCTTCTATCGACGCAGTTTTCGCGGAAGCTCGTACACTGGAACTAGACCTGTCTTCAGAATTCAGAGAAAATTGCGGCAGTACAATCGAGATATTGGTGCACACGTTCAGCAGGCGATATTTTGCCAGGAAAGTAATACCATAACGGAGCGGAACGACTTCCACGAATTTTGCTCAGGGAATCTGTATATTCGAAGTAGCAAGTGTTTGAAAATGTTGCTCGTTGGCAGTATTACTCAAATTATTTTTCTGCTAGATGAGTTAAGTCCTAAATGTATGAGTACTGCACAGCTGATAAATGAAATAGTGTTCCTACTTCATGAAGCTGCCACATAAATGATAGAAGAGTGGTATGGTGCAAATGGTTCAAATGGCTCTGAGCACTATGGGACTTAACATCTGTGGTCATCAGTCCCCTAGAACTTAGAACTACTTAAACCTAATTAACCTAAGGACATCACACACATCCATGCCCAAGGCAGGATTCAAATCTGCGACCGTAGCAGTCGCGCGGTTCCGGACTGAGCGCCTAGAACCGCTAGACCACCACGGCCGGTTAGAGTGGTATGACATCGTACCATCGTACTATAACGAGACACCGCGAGTGGGGGCGGGGGAGGGTTCAGTCACACAGTTGGAAATTATTTCTTATCGTACAGGCATTAAGTTCGCCTATGTAGCCGAGTGGTCAGCGCGCCTGTCTCTAATGCTGAGGATGCGGTTCATTTCCCGGTAGTGATAGATTTTTCCTTGAGGGGAGGACTGTAACGGGGTGCATTCAGTCTCGTGAATCAATTTGAGGAGCTTTTTTAATGAGAAGTAACGGCTCCAAAGTCTGAATGTAGACACAAGCACTGTGCCGACCTCATGCCGCTCCGTATCGAATGCGCATTTCATCACTTAGCAGAGGATGACTCAGCAGTCAGTCGACGTCGCGAAGTTTTGATTTTAGATGTACAAATTTTGTGGCTTAAGCGAATCAGTTTACTATAGATGAGTATGATGAGCGAGTGTAAAGAACTATGTTATGCATTACTTAGGAGCAGAACGCGTGCCCTCTCCTCCGGAAACGCTTCAAGGCCCCCATCGTACCAAATGCCAGTGTCCGACACACGGACCTCCACCATCGATACATTTAAAGCAGTGTTCGTTAAACTTCTTTGCTCAAGAGCCAACACTGACATTGTGAGAAGAAACCTGGGGGCCGCATATGTAACGATTTTATTAGTAATTGATAACCTACATAAATTAGTATGTTACGAGTCATCAATACATTATCTACTGTAAGGCTGCAATACATTGGCCAGAGGCCCTCAGGTACTGACCGTTAAAAGTCAGCACCATTCGAAACATTTCGTGTCAACTTTTCTCTGTTTCGAATTGCTGCCACACTCAGCGATCCGAAGTTGTGACGTTGTAATAATCTGACGAAGTGTTTTTTTGTTGTCTGTGTGAGCAGATGATTAATTGATTAATACCAGGTGTGACGATAAAGTAATGAGACTGATTTGAAAAAAAATGTTGCTTACCGTTTTAGTCAAGTTTAGTGTTGTCTCCTTCGAAGTAGTTCCCTTCTGATTGCACGCACATTTTCCAACGATTCTGCCATTGATGGTAATACACTCCTGGAAATGGAAAAAAGAACACATTGACACCGGTGTGTCAGACCCACCATACTTGCTCCGGACACTGCGAGAGGGCTGTACAAGCAATAATCACACGCACGGCACAGCGGACACACCAGGAACCGCGGTGTTGGCCGTCGAATGGCGCTAGCTGCGCAGCATTTGTGCACCGCCGCCGACAGTGTCAGCCAGTTTGCCGTGGCATACGGAGCTCCATCGCAGTCTTTAACACTGGTAGCATGCCGCGACAGCGTGGACGTGAACCGTATGTGCAGTTGACGGACTTTGAGCGAGGGCGTATAGTGGGCATGCGGGAGGCCGGGTGGACGTACCGCCGAATTGCTCAACACGTGGGGCGTGAGGTCTCCACAGTACATCGATGTTGTCGCCAGTGGTCGGCGGAAGGTGCACGTGCCCGTCGACCTGGGACCGGACTGCAGCGACGCACGGATGCACGCCAAGACCGTAGGATCCTACGCAGTGCCGTAGGGGACCGCACCGCCACTTCCCAGCAAATTAGGGACACTGTTGCTCCTGGGGTATCGGCGAGGACCATTCGCAACCGTCTCCATGAAGCTGGGCTACGGTCCCGCACACCGTTAGGCCGTCTTCCGCTCACGCCCCAACATCGTGCAGCCCGCCTCCAGTGGTGTCGCGACAGGCGTGAATGGAGGGACGAATGGAGACGTGTCGTCTTCAGCGATGAGAGTCGCTTCTGCCTTGGTGCCAATGATGGTCGTATGCGTGTTTGGCGCCGTGCAGGTGAGCGCCACAATCAGGACTGCATACGACCGAGGCACACAGGGCCAACACCCGGCATCATGGTGTGGGGAGCGATCTCCTACACTGGCCGTACACCACTGGTGATCGTCGAGGGGACACTGAATAGTGCACGGTACATCCAAACCGTCATCGAACCCATCGTTCTACCATTCCTAGACCGGCAAGGGAACTTGCTGTTCCAACAGGACAATGCACGTCCGCATGTATCCAGTGCCACCCAACGTGCTCTAGAAGGTGTACGTCAACTACCCTGGCCAGCAATATCTCCGGATCTGTCCCCCATTGAGCATGTTTGGGACTGGATGAAGCGTCGTCTCACGCGGTCTGCACGTCCAGCACGAACGCTGGTCCAACTGAGGCGCCAGGTGGAAATGGCATGGCAAGCCGTTCCACAGGACTACATCCAGCATCTCTACGATCGTCTCCATGGGAGAATAGCAGCCTGCATTGCTGCGAAAGGTGGATATACATTGTACTAGTGCCGACATTGTGCATGCTCTGTTGCCTGTGTCTATGTGCCTGTGGTTCTGTCAGTGTGATCATGTGATGTATCTGACCCCAGGAATGTGTCAATAAAGTTTCCCCTTCCTGGGACAATGAATTCACGGTGTTCTTATTTCAATTTCCAGGAGTGTATTTCTAGAACTCGTCTTCTGTAATATTCTCGAAGACCCTCGTCACAGCTTCTTGGACATCTTGTGTTGTTCAAAAATGGTGTCCCTTGACCGCCGTTTGGACTCTTGGAAATATAAAAAAGATTTACGGAGCGATATCTGGTGAATAAGGTCGCTGTGGTAGTACTGAAATTTGTTTTGAGGTTAAAAATCGCTGTACTGACAGAGCAGTATGGGATGGCGCATTCTCATGATGCAGAATACAATTATCAGCTATGTTGGCACGGACACGAAGAACTCTTTTACTAAGTCTTCCTAAAATTTCTTTGTACTAATATTGGTTAACTGTTTGTCCAGGAGGCACCCACACTTTATGAACAATTCCCTTGGAATCAAAGAAGCACACATGCATGCATTTCACTTTTGACTTTGACATGCTAGATTTTTTTGGTCTGGGTGATCCCATTGAGCACCATTGCGAACTTTCGCGTTTAGTCTCTGGATCCTACTGAAAAAACCAACTATCATCTCCAGTGATAACACGGCTCAACAATTCTGGATTGATTTCCATTTGCTCTAACAGCTCGGCTGCCCCATTTTTCGGTATTTCTCGCTGTTGTGGTGTGAGATTTTTGGGAACCATTTTTGCACAAATCTTTCTCATACCAAGATCTTCAGTTATTATTAGATGAACCGTTTCTCGATTGATGTTCAGTTCTTCTGTAATCATTTTCACGAATAATCTTCGATCAGAACGTACGAGTTCACGCACCCTGGCCAAGGTGACATCCCTCCGTGAGGTTGATGGTCGTCCACTGCGGTCTTCATCTTCAAAATTCGTTCTGCCTTCACTAAACATTTTATGCCAACGAAAAACTTGAGCTCTTGACATAACTTCCTCTCCAAAAGCGTTCTGAAGCTTACCATAAGTTGTCGTCGCGTTTTCACCCAATTTTACGGAAAAAGAAATGGCATATCGTTGCGCAATATTATGCGGTTCCATTTCTGTACTGAGAGACACAAACATGTGTTAATTTATTACAGCACAACTCACGACTGAGCAGTTGCATCGATGTGCCACTTGGACTAGAAGCAGCTTATAGGCCAAGGTCAAAGATGTTGTGCCTACGCAAGCCTGCAAGGTTGCCATATCTTGCAAAGAAAATCAGTCTCATTATTTTATTGTCTCACCTCGTAAGAGTAATTGTACGTGCATTTAACACTTTCACGCCGGGGTTGATAAGTGATTTTCTCGCCATGAGGCGGCGTACGTGTTCATACTTTACTTCATCTGGCGGAGCTGCTTTTCGTGTTTCTCGTCGTGGAGCACAGGTCATATTGAAACACCCGAGATTACTATTTTAGTACATTAACCTTTACTGTCACAAATTGTGCAACATCCTACTTATTCAGAAACCTTTCTCCTTCAAAGATTACAGAAAATGATTGTATTCACAGCGGTTCGTTGCGCCCGGCTAAATGGTTGTACATTATACGATGTTTTTTCTCGTAGAATATTTGGAGGACAATTAAGGCTGCGCGACCTGCCCCTCAATCTCATTTGCCGTTCGCAGATAATCATGCTGGGGGCAGATCAACTATAGACTACAAATGGACTTACACCAATACCAAATTAAAGGGTCGGAAATCAGCCTATATTTCATTGCTTCAGTGTACTGGTGTTCAAAACCATTAGGGCGAAGAGTTGCCAGAGACAATGAACGGCCATTTTGACCGAACGTCAAAACCAAGTTATTTACTGTGTTCGTAGTTACTTGTTGAATTATATTCATACCGAACCATCACATTACATTCTTTGACCTCACTGGGCTTCTCCTCAATAATCTATTCGCTGGTACAACTTCGTGCTGTAAACTAGACAGCACTCGTGACGGTTGTTCACCCTGACGATCAGTTGCGTCAAATAATAGTACATAGAATGCCTCCGTAACGTTAATCCTGACTGACTATATAATATATATCAGTGTACTGTTTGGTACAATTTTATGATTGACGATGTAATTCACATTACTATTTGACAACAGTGACGAATTCATAAATTTTATTATTTGACACCATTCATTTTACACTCCAGGAAATGGAAAAAAGAACACATTGACACCGGTGTGTCAGACCCACCATACTTGTTCCGGACACTGCGAGAGGGTTGTACAAGCAATGATCACACGCACGGCACAGCGGACACACCAGGAACCGCGGTGTTGGCCGTCGAATGGCGCTAGCTGCGCAGCATTTGTGCACCGCCGCCGTCAGTGTCAGCCAGTTTGCCGTGGCATACGGAGCTCCATCGCAGTCTTTTAACACTGGTAGCATGCCGCGACAGCGTGGACGTGAACCGTATGTGCAGTTGACGGACTTTGAGCGAGGGCGTATAGTGGGCATGCGGGAGGCCGGGTGGACGTACCGCCGAATTGCTCAACACGTGGGGCGTGAGGTCTCCACAGTACATCGATGTTGTCGCCAGTGGTCGGCGGAAGGTGCACGTGCCCGTCGACCTGGGACCGGACCGCAGCGACGCACGGATGCACGCCAAGACCGTAGGATCCTACACAGTGCCGTAGGGGACCGCACCGCCACTTCCCAGCAAATTAGGGACACTGTTGCTGCTGGGGTATCGGCGAGGACCATTCGCAACCGTCTCCATGAAGCTGGGCTACGGTCCCGCACACCGTTAGGCCGTCTTCCGCTCACGCCCCAACATCGTGCAGCCCGCCTCCAGTGGTGTCGCGACAGGCGTGAATGGAGGGACGAATGGAGGCGTGTCGTCTTCAGCGATGAGAGTCGCTTCTGCCTTGGTGCCAATGATGGTCGTATGCGTGTTTGGCGCCGTGCAGGTGAGCGCCACAATCAGGACTGCATACGACCGAGGCACACAGGGCCAACACCCGGCATCATGGTGTGGGGAGCGATCTCCTACACTGGCCGTACACCACTGGTGATCGTCGAGGGGACACTGAATAGTGCACGGTACATCCAAACCGTCATCGAACCCATCGTTCTACCATTCCTAGACCGGCAAGGGAACTTGCTGTTCCAACAGGACAATGCACGTCCGCATGTATCCCGTGCCACCCAACGTGCTCTAGAAGGTGTACGTCAACTACCCTGGCCAGCAAGATCTCCGGATCTGTCCCCCATTGAGCATGTTTGGGACTGGATGAAGCGTCGTCTCACGCGGTCTGCACGTCCAGCACGAACGCTGGTCCAACTGAGGCGCCAGGTGGAAATGGCATGGCAAGCCGTTCCACAGGACTACATCCAGCATCTCTACGATCGTCTCCATGGGAGAATAGCAGCCTGCATTGCTGCGAAAGGTGGATATACATTGTACTAGTGCCGACATTGTGCATGCTCTGTTGCCTGTGTCTATGTGCCTGTGGTTCTGTCAGTGTGATCATGTGATGTATCTGACCCCAGGAATGTGTCAATAAAGTTTCCCCTTCCTGGGACAATGAATTCACGGTGTTCTTATTTCAATTTCCAGGAGTGTATATGGTTTAGTATGATGTAAATAGTTTACGAACCCGATGTTGATCCTTGGACTGGTTGTTCAGTAAGGAATACTTATCAGCTGCTCTTGACGGCAAAACATCACATTTTTCAAACTGTGACAAGTTTTGGATTGGTGTCTATTTTGGCTACGATAATACGTTCACTATACTGTTCATAGTAGCCTAACCGGAATCCTATTTTTTCTCATTCTTTGTTAGAACTATTACTGCTCATATTACTCCTGTTGCTACCAGACTTGAGGTGCTTGCACTATTTACTGATTTTTTTCATCACATTTAATACAATATTTCTATGCTCGAGTCAGTTAAACAGTCACGGAGTATGTAATAATAGTCATGGATGGCGGTAGACGTGTTTTGAGCATATTCGAATATGTGTTTTCTTAAAACTTAATGTGTATAAAATTGCTCTTTATTGATCCACGAAGTTCTGGGAAGGCAAGAAGACTACGTCTCCTCTTGCGGTATTTCGGCTGTGAATCGTCGAGCCACCTTTAGAACGAACCGTACAACATACTGCACATACATATATACAGTTGTTACCAGAATGAATTTTCACTCTGCAGCGGAGTGTACGCTGGCTTAAACTTCTTTCGCAGATTAGGGCCGTGTGCCGGGACTGGACGGAGTTGAGGATGATTCGGATAAGTCTTTTATAGTTGTAGAAGGTTGTAGGAGGATATAATTCCCATGTACCGTCTCTTACGAGGTTTCGTAATTTTTGAATTTTTGTGTGTTGAGGTCAGGGTACGTTGAAGCCGAAGTACAGGCACTCATTGACCTGTGCATCTTGAACCATGCTGGCCCGTTTGACGTCGTCTTACATCAGCTGCAGCATGTGCCGGTTCCCCATTACGCATGTAACAGTAGTCGTCAAACTTTTTTACTCAAGATCAAATACTGACTCTGTAGAGTGCACCTCGGACAGAAAATTTATCGATCTTGTTATTAATTGGTAACCTACCTAAATCAGTATGTTACAAGCCCCCAAAAGACGAGCTATAATAAGGGCGCGATAAGTTAGCCGCTGGCTCCCAAGTACAGATCACTAGAAATCGGCACCATTCGGAACAAAATGGTTCAAATGGCTCTGAGCACTATGGGACTCAACATCTGTGGTCATCAGTCCCCTAGAACTTAGAACTACTTAAACCTAACTAACCTAAGAACATCACATACATCCATGCCCGAGGCAGGATTCGAACCTGCAACCGCAGCAGTCGCGCGGTTCCGGACTGAGCGCCTAGAACCGCGAGACCACAGCGGCCGGCATTCGGAACATTTCGTGTCGGCTGTTCTCTGCTTGAACGTCATTTTTGTTCTACTCAATGCGTTGTGTTGCAACAGCCTTAATTTAATTTCATATTCGTTGCTACAAATATGTACCACGTTTGAAGACCCACGTCTCTGTAATGCACACCCACAAATCGATGCTACTCCTTTTGAAATTCATACCATAGCACCCGATCAGTACGAGGTGCACACACACCCATGAGTTGTTAGCACTGGACGACAAACAAGAAAACTTTCTCTCTATCAAGCCCCTCACCCTGTAATGACAAATCTATGTGCCACTGCATCCAACTTCGTCCCTGAGGTGACCGGCCAACTCTTTGCAGGATTACTATAATTCCTCCAGTGTATTTTTGATTCGATGCCGGAGGTAGGTACAGCCAGAAATTGCAAAAAGTAAGAATTTATTCATTACCGGTAAATTTAAGTACAAAAATTATTTAATTAATGTATCTTGTGATGTACTTTTCTGGCTTTCTCATCGATATTTGCACCTGTTCGAATGTATACAATCTATACGGTGTCTTCTAAATGCGGTATCTTTGAGTGTCATGTGAGACAGTACTGTCATTATTGTGGGATTAAAACTACTTTGTACCTGCCAGCCGACGAAAGGGACGCTCTGCGTTGCCACCTGTAGCGGCTCACCGACGATTGCGATAGAGTGCATGTCGGAAAGACGGCAGTTTTGCAGAGTTTGTACGCTAGACTCCAAGATACAAATAGCCCAGTCAGACACAGGCAACACGTGCTCTTAACTGTCAAGTGCAAGATAATATTATTCGCAATTAACATCTACAACACGTTAGGTAAACTTCTCAGTCCGTGCGAAGAAATTTACGTGGCGGTCAGTATATCGAGAAAATTTTAAATAGCACCTCAACCTAACAGGTCTCTGTAATTTGAAGAGTATTCGGAAATTGTACTTCTGTAATTATTGGTCACTTTTGTTATTGGTAGTATTATTATACAGTAATGTGATTCAATGTGTAAATTGAGCAAGCAGCAAGCAAGCAAGTAGTAAAGGAAACAAAAGAAAAATTTGGAGTAGGAATTAAAATCCATGGAGAAGAAATAAAAACTCTGAGGTTCGACGATGACATTGTAATTCTGTCAGAGACAGCAAAGGACCTGGAAGAAAGGCTGAACGGAATGGACAGTGTCTTGAAAGGAGGATATAAGATGAACATCAACAAAAGCAAAACGAGGATAATGGAATGTAGTCAAATTATATCGGGTGATGCTGAGGGCATTAGATTAGGAAATGAGACGCTTAACGTAGTAAATGAGTTTTGCTATTTGGGGAGCAAAATAACTGATGATGGTCGAAGTAGAGAGGATATAAAATGTAAAATGACAGTGGCAAGGAAAGCGTTTCTGAAGAAGAGAAATTTGTTGACATTGAGTATAGATTTAAGTATCAGGAAGTCTTTTCTGAAAGTATTTGTATGGATTGTAGCCATGTATGGAAGGGAAGCGTGGACGATAAATAGTTTAGACAAAAAGAGAATAGAACCTTTCGAAATGTGGTGCTACAGAAGAATGCTGAACATTAGATTGGTAGATCACATAACTAATGAGGAGGTATTGAATAGAATTGGGGAGAAAAGAAATTTGTGGCACAACTTGACTAGAAGAAGGGATCGGTTGGTAGGACATATTCTGAGGCATCAAGGGATCACCAATTTAGTGTTGGAGGACAGCGTGGAGGTTAAAAATCGTAGAGGGAGACCAAGAGATGAATACACTAAACAGATTTAGAAGGATGTAGGTTGCAGTAGGTACTGGAAGATGAAGAAGCTTGCACAGGATAGAGTAGCATGGAGAGCTGCATCAAACCAGTCACTGGGCTGAAGACTACAACAACAACATGCCACAGTAGGCACTCGCGAAGTTGGCCGGCAGCCCCAAAGTACAGACCGATACGTGTCGGTTCCATTCGGAATACTTCGTGTTGATTGTAGTCCATTTTAGAGTGCTGCCAACCTGAGAAGTCTAACAGTTGTGACACTGTAGTTGTGTGGTGAAGTGTTGGTGTTTCCACCAACTTGGATTAGCAACAGTATTTGTCCTTATAAAGTTAAATAAATGAAATACCAGTTTTCTTCTACTCACTGCACTGTATTACAACAGCTTTAATTAATTTAATGTTATGTGCTACAAAAAGTGCCGCATTTGTAGATGATAGTTTCTGTAATGCACATTCGAGAATCCGTGTTACGTCCACATCAGAACTGGTCAATACGAATCACGTACGCCCCTTCAGTTGGCAGCAATGGAAGACAAATAATTCAACGCGCCCTCTCTCACATTCCGTAACCCCGCAGTGGCCATGTCAGTTACCCCTCTGCCCCTCAGGCAGCTCACAGCCGAACTCGCAGTATCAATTAAGATTAAGCACATCTTAAGATATTACTCTCTCTCTGTAAGTCGTTTTGTTTGTTAATGAGTAGGAAAACTACACGTTTTCTGAACTGGCCTTTAGCTGCTAAATGCATATTGTTATAAAATACGCCTGAGAACCGCGGGCTGTACGAATACTTAATCTGTGCCGCATGTGGCCGTTGCGCCGCAGTTTGACGACTAACGATGTAAAGATTTACCCTGAGATATGTGGCGGAGGTTACATAGCGTACCAGTCTCATTACCTCCCTTCCTATTCACGGATGGTATGCGGGAAGAAAGACTGTCAGTGCGCCCCCGTATACTTCAAAAATGGTTCAAATGGCTCTGAGCACTATGGGACTTAACACCTATGGTCATCAGTCCCCTAGAACTCAGAACTACTTAAACCTAACTAACCTAAGAACAGCACACAACACCCAGTCATCACGAGGCAGAGAAAATCCCTAACCCCGCCGGGAATCGAACCCGGGAACCCGGGCGCGGGAAGCGAGAACGCTACCACACGACCACGAGCTGCGGACCCCGTATATTTCCGGATTACTATAATTGTAACGCCTTCGAACGATTGCTCTTGGAATTTTATGAATAATGGTCTCCGAAATACACATGGTCTCTCTTATAACGTCTTACACAGTAGTTGGTTGACTCTTATCCTGACTAAACAAACCTGTGACGCAACGTACAGCTTTTCTTGGAATATTTTCTGTCGCTTCAGTTGATCCAGCTTCGTAAGAGAACCAGACAGATAAACAATTCTCAATAGTTTGTCGACAGAGGGCCTTTAATCTATTTCTTTAGTTCGTTGCTAACGCTTTCTCGAAATATAAGTAATTTTTAGATGACAACAAGAAACTTCAAGGCAAAAACTGTATAGAGATATAGGATCATAAACTGAGTACTTCGAGATAAGAAACTCATAACCGGAAATGAATATGTACTTTTTACTGACACATACAAATACACAACATACAGATAGCTTACAGGAACAGTTCAAAGTGACTGCGACGGCGCGGTTCCTTTCTGGGACTAAACCAGCACCTACCTGTGAACTCGTCGCAGCAGATCGACGGTAGGGAAGCCGAGCAAAAACCTACCGTACTGCAGCTCGCACCAGGCTGCATACAACGTAACTATTCTAAAAATTGGGAAAAGGTCTTAATTTTGAATGAAAGGTGGAAGTACTTTCAAAACATCGGTATAATCTGAAGTTTAGAATTACAATTACACACCCAAGCCCGTGCTAACCCTTTCATTCACGTTAGCAAGTTTATGGTAACGTATTTCACGAAATCTGAACCGCTACTAAACATGGATTGTTCTTAAATAAAAATGTTCGCCACACTATTAAGTTTATCAGTGTCTAATGCACTTAAGTTTTTGGTCACCGATCTGCTCAATATGCCACGCGGAATTACTGTCTTTTCTCGTACACAAAATTACTTAAAAATCCATACTTTCTAAAAAAAAAAAAAAAACGCACCGGAATAAATATGCCTTCACTTTAAAGCACTTTTGAGGCATGTAGCACAACTAAATCCGGCAAACTATAACTTCCTTCGGAGCTCATACTACACACGACCGTACAATTGAAAGGCAGGGATCCGACTCCGCCGGCCGGTGTGGCCGAGCGGTTCTAGGCGATTCAGTCTGGAACCGTCTGGAATCCTGCCTCGGACATGGATGTGTGTGATGTCCTTAGGTTAGTTAGGTTTAAGTAGTTCTAAGTTCTAGGGGACTGACGACCATACATGTTAAGTCCCATAGTGCTCAGAGCCATTTGAACCATTTGTTAAGTCCCATAGTGCTCAGAGCCATTTTTAGTCTAGAAATGTGAAATCAATTTGAGCAGTTTGTCGCTACAATGCGAATAAAGAGCTAAATGTGTTACTCAAGAGTGATATTTTCTGCGTCGTTGCTGACTGCTCGTCCAAGTCCTTCGCCGCCTCTAACAGAGTTACAATGTCATCGGCAGACGAAGTTTTTCTTTATTCCGCCTGATCTTTAGTTCCTTCTCCAAAGTTTTTGTTTGTTTTTTTTTTTGTTTTAATGACTGTTCATTGTACAAACTGAATAACATGGGGAATAGGTTACTACCCCTTCTCACTCCATTCTTAACGACTGCGTTCCTTTCATGCCCTTCGACTCTTATAGCTGATGTCCGATTTCTGTTCATGTTGTATACAGTGAGTCCATAAAGCCATTGTGCTGTTTTAATCGGTCACAGAAAAGCAATCAAACAAGATAGTAATGTGAAACAAGACGGAAATGGAACAAAAACCCTCCACGTGTGCATTGCTTTTCAGTGCAGTTCGATGTGGTTTCCATTTGTTGCCCTACACATATCTAAACTGTGTTCTAGTGCTTCCCACACACTTGTAAGAACATCTGGCATAACGGAGTGAATAGCGTCTGTGGTCTTCTGATTCAAATTATTACTAACGTTGATATGTTCACAGTACACACATTGCTTCACATATCATCGGAAAGTAAAAGTCTACTGGCATTAGTTCTAGGAATCCTGGCGGCCATGGCTTAAAACCACCCGATCCTATCCACTGCTGTGGCAATTTTGTGCCCAGAAACTCGCGAACAATGTTGGCACGTGGAGAAGCGCCATCTTGTTGAAAGATGACACCTGGAAATTTTGGCACTGCATTGCAACATGTCAAGGTAGTTGTTGGACGTCACAGTCTGCTCCGCAAGGAAAAATAGTGCTATAATTTTATCATGCGCCATGGCACACCACACATTCACGTTAGGTAGGCGGCAAGTTCCTATGGGACCAAACTGCTGAGGTCATCGGTCCCTAGGCTCACACACTACTTAATCTAACTCAAACTAACTTACACTAAGGACAACACACACACACATGCCCAAGGGAGGACTCGAACCTCCGAGGGGGGGAGCCGCGCTAACCGTGGCAAAGCGCCCAAACCGCGCGGTTCACATTAGGGGTGTTACGTTCGTGAACGAGGGTTTTCAGAAGCCCATATTCTGATGTTATAGTGATGAACATGATCACAGAAATGGAATATGACATCACTAAACACAGTCTTCTTCATAAATCAATCATCATAGTCATTCATCATATCTGTAACAAATTCGAATCGTTTGGGTCTGTCGGTGGATTTGATAGCGTGCAGCAACTGTAATTTGTTACCAGAAAACTGGAGACGTTTCTCTTAAATCTTATGAACTGTAGTCAAATTTTTTACGAGACTAATTTTGAAGCACACACATGAACCGAGTTTTAGGATATCCGTAGGTAGCTATCTCGCTTAGTTTCCGCAGATTCGCATTTACCGATGGCCTTCCAGAACCCGGTTTGTCCAACAAACTGCCGGTATCCTTTAACTGTTTATCCCAACGATTAATGTTGTTTCTATGCGCTGACTTCGTTGTACATGCTATGACATTCACGTTGAACACTGGTAACAGATTCGAATCTATCAAGCCACAGACAACACATTGCACCTGCTTCTGTACCGCCCACATCTCGACGGGCGTGGCATGCTCCGCTGCTGCTGCACTGGGAAGTTGTGTTGCGTCATCACCTGCACCCGGACACCGTTGAACATCGTACTACAGAAACTCTTTGCGATCCTGTCCAATGTTGCGCAAGTTTCAACTTTTCGTTTCGTTTCTGTTACTCACAACAACGTTCATAACTGCTCCATGACTTTACAGTCGCGCTGTACAACATTTCGCTCCCTAAATTACCTCTGCTACCTTCATAATTTCGAAGAGTGTATTGCAGTCGACACTGTAAAAAGCCTTCTCAAAATGTACAAAAATTATAAATGTAAGTTTGTCTTTTCGTAACCAATCTACTAGCGTCAGTATTGCCTCGCGTATTCCTACATTTTTACGGAATCCAAACTGATCTTTCCCGAGGTCGGCTTATACCAGTTTTTCCACTCTGCTGTATGTAATTCGTGTTAGTATTTTGCAACCATGACTTATTAAACTGATAGTTCGGCAACATTCACACCTGTCAGCACAAAATTTTTTAGTTATTGAAATTGTTACATTATTCTTGTAGTATGAGGGTATTTCGTCTCTCTCATACGTCTTGTACACGAGTGGAACAGTTTTGTCATAGCTGGCTCTCCCATGCGTGTCAGTAGTTCTGACGGAATGTCGTCTACTCCAGGGGCCTTGTTTCGGCTGTGGTCTTCCAGTGCTCTGTCAAATTCTTATCGCAGCATCATATCTCCCATCTCATCTTGATCTAGTTCTTCCTTTCCTTATGTTATATTGCCTTCAAGCCCCTCTTTATTCTCTTTCCAGCTTTCGGCTTTCACTTCTTTGCTTAGTACCATTTTTCCATTTGAGCCCTTGATATTCATACAGATCCTCCTGTTTCTCTAAGGATCTCTCTAATTATCCTACAGGCGGTATCTGTCTTTCCCCTAGTTATATATCGTCTACATCGTTACATTTGTCCTACAGTCATTCCTGCTTAGTTATTTCGCACTTCTTGTCAGTCTCATTTTTTACGTGTCTGTATTCCATTTGGCCAGCTCATCTGCTTCATTTTTATATTTTCTTATTTCCTCAATTACTTCCAATATCTGCTGTGATATCTAAGGATTTCTGCTACATCTAGTCTTCTTACTCCTCTGTTGCCTTCAGCATTTCATCTCTCAGTGATACCACTTCGTCTTCTACTGTATTCCTTTCCCCTGTTTCAATCAATAGTTGCCTAATGGTTCATTTGAAACTCTCAATAACCTCTAGTTCTTTCAACTTATCCATGTCCTCTCTCCTTAATTTCATACCATTCTGAAATTTGTTTAGTTTTAATCTACAGTGCATAAAATTTTAAATATGGTTCTGAAATCTCTATCTTAACATTATATAATCAATCACCAGGTCTCTTTCACGTGTAAAACCGTCTTTCATGGTTCTTAAATCAAATGACAGCGATGATCAAATTATGCTCTGTGCAAAATTCTACCGAGTGGCTTCCTCTTTTATTGCTTTCCCCCAGTCTATATTCACCTACTATTTTTCCTTCTCTTCCTCTTCCTACTATCAAATTCCAGTACACAATAACAATTAAATTTTACGCTCCCTTAACTCTTAGTAATTTATTTTATCGCATTATACATCCTTTCAGTTTCGTCATCATCCGCGGAAAAAAATGTGTGTGAATTCGTAAAGGACCAAACTGCTGAGGTTATCGGTCCCTAGACTTACACACTGTTTAAACTAACCCATACCCGAGGGAGGACTCAAACCTCCGGCGGGAGGAGCCGCGCAATCCGTGACAAGGCTCCTCAAACCGGGCAGCCACTAAGCGTGCCGTCATCTGCGGAGCTAATTGGCATATAAACTAGTACTACAGTGATGTGTCTATCTTGGCTACGATAATGCCTTCACTATAATGTCCATAGCAGATTTCACGTATTCTTATTTTCTTATTCATTATTAGACTTACTTCTGCGTTACCCCTATTTGCTTTTGTATTTATAATACTATACTCATCTGACCAAAAGCCCTACCGAATTTCACTAATTCTCACTATTTCTAACTTGAACCCATACATTTCCCTTTTTACCGAAGAGGATAACATCATCATTGAACAGACAGTAGAGCTGCATGACCTCGGGCAGTCTAACGGGTGTAGTTTTACCTTGCTTCCAGCGTTCTCAGTACCAACGCAACAAGGCCTTGATGGGTGAATCAAATGGCTCTGAGCACTATGGGACTTAACATCTGAGGCCATCAGTCCCCTAGAACTTAGAACTACTTAAACCTAACTAACCTAAGGACATCACACACATCCATGCCCGAGGCAGGTTCAAATGGTTCAAATGGTTCTGAGCACTATGGGACTTAACATCTGAGGTCATCAGTCCCCTAGAACTTAGAACTACTTAAACCTAACTAACCTAAGGACATCACACACATCCATGCCCGAGGCAGGATTCGAACCTGCGACCGTAGCGGTCGCGCGGTTCCAGACTGTAGCGCCTAGAACCGCTCGGTCACAACGGCCGGCCCCGAGGCAGAATTCGAACCTGCGACCGTAGCGGTCGCGCGGTTCCAGACTGAAGCGCCTAGAACCACTCGGCCACATTGGCCGGCTTGATGGGTGACGTTACAAGGCTACATCAGTTAATAACACAGACTGTTGCCCCTGCAACTACTGAAAAGGCTGGTGCCCCTCTTCAGCAACCACATGTTTATCTGTCTTCTCCACAGATACCCCTTAGTTTTGATAGCACCTACGGTACGGCTAGTTGCATCGTTGAGACATGCAAGTCACCACCTTCACAAAGTCCGTGGTTCTTAGGGAGACCTGTTAATTATGCTTCTGAAAAAATAGTATTTACTCTTTTCCCTATCATTGTATGTCACTAAGCGTTGGTGTGAATGCATATGTCACATGTGATAATACTATAAAAAAGTAAGAAGATTTTATGAAGAGCGACACCTGTATAAACGTTTTCCTCCTTCAATATTCTTTCGACGTGTTTTTCCTTCAAGCAGTGAGTTACGACACGAAGATTTTTTGTTCGAGTCCATTACTTTTACCCTGGTGACAACTAGCAGCTCATAATTATAAATAAGCGTGAGATACTTTTCTGTCTCCCAAACACAGGAAATAGTTGTGTAGTAAATACTTAAATTTATTTTGTAAACACTGTCACCATGTAATTTACTTCAGATTTTCCTAGAAAAGCGCGTTTCAACTATTAGTCGAGAATTCCCTAGAGTTATTTTCTCGCAATATACTTTCTAAGAAACTGTATTAATTTATCCACCAGAAATGTGGGAACATTTGAAATCTGTGTTCATAAAACAATATTAAGTTCCTCTCGTAAGGTCATAAAAATATAGGAGACATTTCCTACCTCCCCACTAGTTCGCCACGTTTGACGAAGGGGTCTGATTGCGGTTCTTGCCCGGGAGATGCACTGATGCCAATAACTAGAGTGGCTTGCATTGCGTCAGCAGAAAGCAAACCGCAGACGGTTGAAATTCCCGCTGTGCACGCCACTTAAAATGAACAATATCGCTTGGTCGATAGCTGTTGGTACCACAGTTACGTCATAGCCGTTCTATGTGGATGACATCGCGCTTGCGCCTTTCCAAGCTGACAGCGGAAGAACACAACGGCAGCCTGGAATTCGGTTGCGCATAGAAATGACCACATCCGGTACAACGCTATTTCTAACATGGATGAATAGCTGCCGCTCGGGTATGTCACAATAATGTCTTTTATTGAATATTAGTGACAGATTCCGAGTATCATGCCAAATGTGTACTCAACACCCAAACACCTGACTTTTGCAAGTAGTAGTTTTCAAATTAAATCATTCGAGTACACCTCGTAATCCATTAAAAGCTTCTACTTCCAAGTGGCTCCTTTCGATTTCGTTCAGAGTACACAGATATTTCCGTTCTAATTTCTTTCTCATCGTCGTTTTGGCTACATCTTCATGGCCAAGGGGTATCTTGAACCTAGCTCGTTTCGCATGCAAGTCGAATGCCTTGGACACTGCACAAAATAACTCAGTGTTCAAATCAGATATGCCTGAATTAGAAAGGAAGATATTCATGTACGAAGTGCTTTAACAGGGTAAATTATGTATCCAACATGTGCGAATTCCGAAGAATAAACCACAGAAGTGTCTTGTCATAAATTTCGTCTTTTCGAAACCGTTCTCAACAGCTGTGTTAACCCCTTAATATCTGAATAAATTTCTAACTGAAATAAGGAATTTAAAAAATCATGTTTTGTAACCAATAATGAAGTGCTATAGGATACATAAGGAAAAATCTAAGATATGTTATACCTATCAATATAACTATGTACGTTGCATACTTCCAACAACAAGCATTTGAGAAACTGAATATTGACAGCACACTATTTAGTAAAAGATTTTTATTGAACATTTGGATGATTCATTGACAGTAGTTATTTGATTAAAAATAAAAAAATACATGGTGGCATACATTTTAAATAATTATTTATAATACACTCCTGGAAATTGAAATAAGAACACCGTGAAATCATTGTCCCAGGAAGGGTAAACTTTATTGACACATTCCTGGGGTCAGATACATCACATGATCACACTGACAGAACCACAGGCACATAGACACAGGCAACAGAGCATGCACAATGTCGGCACTAGTACAGTGTATATCCACCTTTCGCAGCAATGCAGGCTGCTATTCTCCCATGGAGACGATCGTAGAGATGCTGGATGTAGTCCTGTGGAACGGCTTGCCATGCCATTTCCACCTGGCGCCTCAGTTGGACCAGCGTTCGTGTTGGACGTGCAGACCGCGTGAGACGACGCTTCATCCAGTCCCAAACATGCTCAATGGGGGACAGATCCGGAGATCTTGCTGGCCAGGGTAGTTGACTTACACCTTCTAGAGCACGTTGGGTGGCACGGGATACATGCGGACGTGCATTGTCCTGTTGGAACAGCAAGTTCCCTTGCCGGTCTAGGAATGGTAGAACGATGGGTTCGATGACGGTTTGGATGTACCGTGCACTATTCAGTGTCCCCTCGACGATCACCAGTGGTGTACGGCCAGTGTAGGAGATCGCTCCCCACACCATGATGCCAGGTGTTGGCCCTGTGTGCCTCGGTCGTATGCAGTCCTGATTGTGGCGCTCACCTGCACGGCGCCAAACACTCATACGACCATCATTGGCACCAAGGCAGAAGCGACTCTCATCGCTGAAGACGACACGTCTCCATTCGTCCCTCCATTCACGCCTGTCGCGACACCAGTGGAGGCGGGCTGCACGATGTTGGGGCGTGAGCGGAAGACGGCCTAACGGTGTGCGGGACCGTAGCCCAGCTTCATGGAGACGGTTGCGAATGGTCCTCGCCGATACCCCAGGAGCAACAGTGTCCCTAATTTGCTGGGAAGTGGCGGTGCGGTCCCCTACGGCACTGTGTAGGATCCTACGGTCTTGGCGTGCATCCGTGCGTCGCTGCGGTCCGGTCCCAGGTCGACGGGCACGTGCACCTTCCGCCGACCACTGGCGACAACATCGATTTACTGTGGAGACCTCACGCCCCACGTGTTGAGCAATTCGGCGGTACGTCCACCGGGCCTCCCGCATGCTCACTATACGCCCTCGCTCGAAGTCCGTCAACTGCACATACGGTTCACGTCCACGCTGTCGCGGCATGCTACCAGTGTTAAAGACTGCGATGGAGCTCCGTATGCCACGGCAAACTGGCTGACACAGACGGCGGCGGTGCACAAATGCTGCGCAGCTAGCGCCATTCGACGGCCAACACCGCGGTTCCTGGTGTGTCCGCTGTGCCGTGCGTGTGATCATTGCTTGTACAGCCCTCTCGCAGTGTCCGGGTCTGACACACCGGTGTCAATGTGTTCTTTTTTCCATTTCCAGGAGTGTACAATATAGCCTCATCACTCGTGAAATTTTCGGAAACGGTTTATTCTGTTCTGTAGACGCAGAAGAGCGTTACATTTACTAGGTATGAATACTTTCCGCCCTCTACAATTTGATCTTGTGTCCGTAACCTAAGGCCAATGACCAACTGCATCACATCGGCGGAC
This sequence comes from Schistocerca serialis cubense, assembly GCF_023864345.2. NCBI lineage: Eukaryota > Metazoa > Arthropoda > Insecta > Orthoptera > Acrididae > Schistocerca > Schistocerca serialis. The sequence goes on along the minus strand of NC_064640.1, from coordinate 360,522,091 downwards.
CTAAGTGGAACCGGTTTTGTTGGACTTTGATGCTTCTTGTATATTAGTTCTGCCTTTGTACTGGCTAGAGACGTATCTCTCTTTTCATTTGTCGTGCCTTTCCCCTGCTTGCAGAGTGGCTCTGTTATTGTAGATTTGAATTCTGGTAGATTATTTTGTTTATATCGGGGATTTTAAAACTGTCACAGTCCCTCTTCGCAGGTAGTACATGAGCCTTGAAATCTCCATTTGCATCCCGCGGAGCATAAAACTTTGGGGATCTATCGCAAATAAAATAAAAGCTTCATTGTACTAGCAATTCATCAGAATTTCCACATCGCGATATAAGCGAAATGTAATCAGTCAAAACAATTTTGAGATCGAATGTTCATATGAATTATTCGAAACTTGCAATAAATTTAAGTATATTAATACGTAAATAATAAACACAATCTGTCACTGAAGTGTTCTGGTCCTATAAATTAAGGTAAATATTTGGTTTTACTTCTCTTGATTTCATCTCTTGCAAGCGCCGACAAAGGTACACAAAAGCCTAATGATGCGTATTTTATACAAACAGTATTTTCGAATTAACTTGCACCTGCAACTAATTTGTTACATCATAATGTGATTTATAGAACGAACAAATAATTTTCTGAAGTCAGCTTTCCTCTGTAGCTAGCTGTAATTAAACAACTTCTCGAGTGAGTCCCGTGATCAAAGGCATGAACAGTAAGTCACTTGAGAATCACTCAAAACACTCAGGGGACGGAATCACATGTAAGAGTTGTTAGTAGATTCGTGTAGGGTCTGCACCTACCGTTACTGTCACTCAAAAACAACGAACCTTCCATTTATTACAGTCGCTTTGACATGATACGAATTCGCGATGCACGGACTAAAGGGGTTAAAAATCGGCGGCAATATACGAGAGAAACAGTGTAACGAACTTCTGACATTAGTGTAAGTTGATTTGATGCTGGTTGGAATTATTGCAACGTAACTTCTACTTTCTTCTTGATTTTTCCCCATGCTTTGTTTGGAGTGCAGCTTTGTATCGAAGTGCAACGTAGAAGATAAACTGTGCAGATCAGAAGATAAATGAAGCATTTGAGCTGTGGAGTTACAGAAGAATGCTGAAGATGAACATGGTCCCATATCTAGCGAAGAGGCATTAAATCGAATTGGGGAGGAAGCAAATTTAGCAAGCCGTTGTGACCGAGCGGTTCTAGGCCTTTCAGTTCGAAATCGCGCTGCTGCGATGGTCGCAGGTTCGAATCCTGCCTCGGGCATGGATATGTGTGATGTCCTTAGATTCATTAGGTTTAAATAGTTCTAATTCTAGGGGACTGACCACCTCAGGTGTTAAGTCCCATAGCGCTTAGAGCCATTTGAACCATTTGAAGCAAATTTATGGTACAAATTGACTAATAGAGGGGATCAGTTGATAGACCACATCCAGAGACATCAGGGAATCGTCAGTTTGGTAATGGAGGGAAAATTTTAGAGGGAGACCGAGGCTTGAGTATAGTATACAGGCTTGAAGTGACTGTAGGTTGCAGTGTATCTGGGTAATGAAGAGATTTACCTACACAGGATACTTTTTCTTTGAGAGCTGCATCAACGCTGTCCTTGTATTGAAGAACACAACCATTCGGCCGTCATGATTTAGGTTTTCCGTGATTTCCCTAAATCGCTTAAGGCAAATGTCGGGCTGGTTCCTTCGCAAGGGCACAGCCATTTTCCTTCTCCATCTTTCCCTAATCCGAGCTTGTACTCAGTGTCTAATGACCTCACTGTCGACGGGACGTTAAACACCAATCTCCTTCTCCGGCTACTGAACTACCCAGGACATTTCACCAGCGAAGAAAGTGACTAACGAATGAGCTGTTAGACTTATCATAGAGTTGTAAAACTACTGTAGGCTGCTGTAGAGTGTCGTAAGTAAGCGTAGGCTACGGTAGTTTTCCTGGTAACTTTGATCAATTAAGGTCGTAACTGCGTTATCTGTGCCTTGGCTAAATTGCATACCTATCGAGTGCTATCTCATATGGATCAGCTTGTTTACGTAATCGATTAGTTTCTTACTAGAATCCCCTAGAAAACGGAAGCGATGAACCGTTTAAAAACTGAGGATATATAAAGCGTCACGTAACCTATGAAACATTTTTGATGTTTGGTTTGTGGGGCGCTCAACTGTGGGGTCATCAGCGTCCGTACAAAGTCCAAATTTTTACACAGCCCAATTTTTGTACACAGCCCAGTCTAATCGCTGTCACGAATGATGATGATGAGGAAATTATGAGGACAACACAAACACCCAGTCCACGGGCAGAGAAAATCCCCAACCCGGACGGGAATTGTACCCAGGACCCTGTGATCTAGAGATAGAAACGCTATCCACTAGACCACGAGCTGCGGACATGAAACATTTTTGTTCTACGTAGTTATCCTATGGTCTGTTACTTAAAAATGAGCAGTATTTATATCAAAATTGAAACTGTCGATGTTTAATTTAGGTTTTATTCCAAATTGTTTATTTGTGACGGGAAACAGGGGTATGTGGTAGTAAAAATAAAAAAAAAATACGTGTTATCATCTAGTGCTGGAACACACAGTACAATCAAAAAGAGGTAAAATAAAAAAATCGCAAAACTAAAACTATATAAAACATCGCTTCGATACTTCGTCGAATTTATACAAAACATATTTCTGTTATTCATAAACCACTTTTACATTTATCAATAAGATAATAACAGGAAAATCTTAGGTTTGTTCATGATGAAGAACGTTATATCGAGTACAAAATGGTTCAAATGGCTCTGAGCACTATGGGACTCAACTATCGAGTACAAGAAACAACAATAAACGTACAGATTTTTTAATGTTTGTGCATCTAAACTGTACCTGCATCGGAAGTTACTTCCTTGGTTACATAAAAGTTACATCATCAACTAATTTTTGTTACTTATGAATAGCAACTTATATTCTGAAGGATATAAAATACACAATGCACTAGCAATGAATGATGTGCGATTGTAATTAGGTGCAAAACAACCAACCTACCTACCAACCAACCAAACAAACAAACGAAGAGAAGTCATCGACTCCCAGTTTCTCTCATACACATTAATTATATTTCGTTCTCTACAAATGCTATCAGCACTACTGGAAATCCTACCATTCACCGATATTTATCTAGTGTACCACAAATAACGAACCGTATTTTTGGTAGAACTCAAATCTAATTTAGCATAATAGCATACGAGAGCCCTATTGCAGGTAACACAGATTTCAGTGGAACCATCGTACCAAAGTACCTTCCACATGCATAATGAGCTCGATAAAAGTGATTAATAAATCATTAGGAACATGAGATGTAGTGTCAAAAATGAGTGACTGTATAACGAATGAAGTTGCTTAGCAACCAAGTTACTGCCAGGAAACCAGTATTTAGAAATTTTTCCGCAAGCCACAATGAGGGTATCAGTCAGCAGATGACACATCGAATTTATTTATATGATGCTGTTAGTGAGTTTACTTCACTAACATTTAGTAAACTGAGCGACAGGATAGATGAGTTTCATCTGTGTACCGATGTAGTGTAAAAACAAAATTTTACTTTCGAATCACTGAACCCATCAAATTAAGCTCTTGGTTCCACTCAGCTTTTGCTTATCACTGAGCTTGGACGTCTTATTAAGGTGTGATTCTCTATTTGCTTTCGTAGGAACTTTCTAGCTGGCAGGTCTTTTCATCCCTCAGAACCTTGCTCGGAACATTCAAACCCAAAGCGTACGGCGCAATCTATGCATATATGGATTATAAATTACGGCTCCCGTCACTTTTTCGCTGTTTTTATGTGAAGGCTAATCTCAGATACTACTGTCGATATTTGGATACGTTTTCAATAGTAGACAGACTGTTTCACGAGAAGGTTTTGAGTATACGAGGGTTGGAAATTTAACAGTGGCAACTATTTATTTACAGCTCGTACAAAATAGATACGTGTTTGGCGCTGTCTATCGCCCAACGAATTTGTAGCAGCTCTGAAGCGAATGCCGTGAAGTGTTTCCTTTACTTTAGATATCGAGTTGAACTCACGAGGGCTTAAGTCATGGGAGTGCAGTAGATGGTATAGCACTTAGCGGCCCCATCAGTCAAACAAATCAGAAATAGCTTACACTGTACGTGCTTGAGCATTGTCCTGCAAAATGATGGTCAGGTCCTGCAGAAAGTGTCATCACTTCTGTCTCTATGCTGTTTATTTTTGGAATACAACCTACGACCAGCTTAGAGACAGAAGTGGTGACACTTTCTGCAGGACCTGACCATCATTTTGTAGGACAATGCTCAAGCACGGACAGTGTAAGCTGTTACTGATCTGTCTGACTGATGGCGCTGCTAAGTGCTATACCACCTACTGCACTCCCCTAACTTAAACCTCCGTAAGTTCAATTCGATTTCTAAACTGAAGGAAACACTTCGCAGCATTCGCTTCAGAACTGCTACAAATTCGTTGGACAATAGACCGCGCCGCTCGAACTGTCAACACAATTGGCACTGCTAAGAGTATCGTACGACTTCCACATATTGGTGACTGCTTTGAAGCTCAGTAAAACTTTGAAACACGTATCCATTTCGTACGAGCTGTAAATATATGGTTGCCACTATTAAAGTTCCAACCCTCGTATAGTTTAATACTGCTGCACCAGACAAGTCGTCCGGTCGCAGATATTTGGTGGTACCTATGCGAAGCGTGGATGGTCCGCTAGTCGTACTTCATAATTTATACATCGCTACTCCAATTTGGAGCCTCAGAGGGGACTATCTGATGACTGCTACGATAATCAGCAAGTATTTTAAACATTCCGTTTAATAGCCACAATCATTGTTACCGTGTAGCCGCCTGCGTGGCCGAGTGGTTCTAGGCGCTTCAGTCTGGAGCCGCGCGACCGCTACGGTCGCAGGTTCGAATCCTGCCTCGGGCATGGATGTATGTGATGTCCTTAGATTAGTTAGGTTTAAGTAGTTCTAAGTTCTAGGGGACTGATGACCTCAGATGTTAAGTCCCATAGTGCTCACAGCGATTTTGAACCAACAGTTCATTTGATTGTTGCTGTGTAATTACTGATTCAGTCCTAAACGCTTACTGAATCTTAATTTTCCGACCTTTTTGTGACAAAGAGCACCAAGATGCTAAGCTGTTCCATGGCTTCTCCCTGCTCCAGATAATTTTCGCATTAACACAATATCACACTAATTCATATCAGCGTTGTATGTACCAAACCCAGTGAGTGCCACAATAGAGAGCTTATAAATTTAGATTTTTTCTCTTGCCTTAGTTCTATAAAAAAAATCTGTACACGATGTTCTCAAACATTTTTCCTGAAGAATTCGGTTGTTTTTGTGGAATTAACTGGTTTTAAAGCTCCAATAGGACATTATAATACCTGATCTTACGTACTCGTTTCTATTTTCAGATTTTAGTTGACTAATATACTTTTGCAAATGTGTTTCAAAATTTAAATTTTTGGAAATTTGTGGCATGGTCTTATGGGACCAAACTGCTTAGGTCATCGGTCCCTAAGCCTACACACTACTTAACCTAACTTAAACTAACTTACGCTATGGACAACACACACACCCATACCCGAAGGAGGACTCGAACCTCCGACGAGGGGATCAAAATTTGATTCTAATACAGTGATCTAGGTACAAAATTTTCTACATCTCTTAAACTCTGCATACACCTTGAATTCTTAACCTCTAACTTTCTAGTGAAAGAGTGAGTATTGAAAACAAATCACAAATAAAGCGCCTTCGTTGTTTCATTCGACATCAGTGTCGGTCAGGGTAAGGCTAACCAAAAATTTTCGCATTTAAAGTCCTTCAAATTTATTGGTGTTTCGCGAAATTAAGTATAACTGGACGCTGTTCTACTCTATAACAGAGGGCACGAATACCGACAATCCACTGTTGCGACACACCTCTGATACTAGCCAATGGTGTGCAAAGCTGTCGTTCTAAAAATCTGGGCACTGACACTATACTACTGATGTGATTATTTTCGGTTGTATACCGAGGTGACGAATGCTATGGGATACGTTCAAATAGCGAGTAGGACCTCCTTTCGCACGGAGTACTGCAGAAGCTCGACGTGTCATGGACAACAAGTCGCTGGATGCCCTCAGCAGATATATCGAGCCATGCTCTATAGCCGGTAACTGCGAAAGTGTTGCCAGTGCAGGATGTTGTGCACGAACTGACCTTTCGATTATGTCCCATAAATATTCGATGAGGTCCAGGTCGGGCGATGTGGGTGACCAAATCATTCGCTCGAATTGTCCAAACTGTTCTTCAAACAAGTTGCGAACAACTGTGGCTCGGTTACATGACGTCGTTGTTTGGGAAAACGAAGTGCCTGAACGACTGCAAATGACCTCCAAGTGTACTAAAATCCCCATGTTCAGTCAATTATCTGTTCAGTTCGACCACAGGACCAAGTCCACCCCATGTACACACATCCCACACTGTTATGGTATCACCAGCAACTTGTGCAGTGGCTTATTGACAACTTGGGTACATGGTTTCGCGGGGTCTGTGTCAGACTCGAGCACTACGATCAGCTCTTACCAACTGAAATCGGGACTCATCTGTTTACGCTACAGTTTTCCAGTCGTCTAGAGTCCAACTGATATGGTCACGAGCCCAGGAGAGGCTATGTCGTGCTGTCAGCAAAGGCAATCGCGTCGGTCGCCTGCTGCCATAGCCCATTAACGCCAAATTTCGCCGCACTGTCGTAACGAATACGTTCTACATCTACATCTACATCTACATTTATACTCCGCAAGCCACCCAACGGTGTGTGGCGGAGGGCACTTTACGTGCTACTGTCATTACCTCCCTTTCCTGTTCCAGTCGCGTATGGCTCGCGGGAAGAACGACTGTCTGAAAGCCTCCGTGCGCGCTCTAATCTCTCTAATTTTACATTCGTGATCTCCTCGGGAGGTATAAGTAGGGGGAAGCAATATATTCCATACCTCATCCAGAAACGCACCCTCTCGAAACATGGACAGCAAGCTACACCGCGATGCAGAGCGCCTCTCTTGCTTAGTCTGCCACTTGAGTTTGTTAAACATCTCCGTAACGCTATCACGGTTACCAAATAACCCTGTGACGAAACGCGCCGCTCTTCTTTGGATCTTCTCTATCTCCTCCGTCAACCCGATCTGGTACGGATCCCACACTGATGAGCAATACTCAAGTATATGTCGAACGAGTGTTTTGTAAGCCACCTCCTTTGTTGATGGACTACATTTTCTAAGGACTCTCCCAATGAATCTCAACCTGGTACCCGCCTTACCAACAATTAATTTTATATGATCATTCCACTTCAAATCGTTCCGCACGCATACTCCCAGATATTTTACAGAAGTAACTGCTACCAGTGTTTGTTCCGCTAGCATATAATCATACAGTAAAGGATCCTTCTTCCTATGTATTCGCAATACATTACATTTGTCTATGTTAAGGGTCAGTTGCCACTCCCTGCACCAAGTGCCTATCCGCTGCAGATCTTCCTGCATTTCGCTACAATTTTCTAATGCTGCAACTTCTCTGTATACTACAGCATCATCCGCGAAAAGCCGCATGGAACTTCCGACACTATCTCCTAGGTCATTTATACATATTGTTTGAAATGGCTCTGAGCACTATGGGACTTAACAGCTATGGTCATCAGTCCCCTAGAACTTAGAACTACTTAAACCTAACTAACCTAAGAACATCACACAACACCCAGTCATCACGAGGCAGAGAAAATCCCTGACGCCGCCGCATTTATACATATTGTGAAAAGCAATGGTCCCATAACACTCCCCTGTGGCACGCCAGAGGTTACTTTAACGTCTGTAGACGTCTCTCCATTGATAACAACATGCTGTGTTCTGTTTGCTAAAAACTCTTCAATCCAGCCACACAGCTGGTCTGATATTCCATAGGCTCTTACTTTGTTTATCAGGCGACAGTGCGGAACTGAATCGAACGCCTTCCGGAAGTCAAGAAAAATAGCATCTACTTGGGAGCCTGTATCTAATATTTTCTGGGTCACATGAACAAATAAAGCGAGTTGGGTCTCACACGATCGCTGTTTCCGGAATCCATGTTGATTCCTACATAGTAGATTCTGGGTTCCCAAAAACGACATGATACTCGAGCAAAAAACATGTTCTAAAATTCTACAACAGACCGACGTCAGAGATATAGGTCTATAGTTTTGCGCATCTGCTCAACGACCCTTCTTGAAGACTGGGACTACCTGTGCTCTTTTCCAATCATTTGGAACCTTCCGTTCCTCTAGAGACTTGCGGTACCCGGCTGTTAGAAGGGGGGCAAGTTCTTTCGCGTACTCTGTGTAGAATCGAAATGGTATCCCGTCAGGTCCAGTGGACTTTCCTCTGTTGAGTGATTCCAGTTGCTCTTCTATTCCTTGGACACTTATTTCGATGTCAGCCATTTTTTCGTTTATGCGAGGATTTAGAGAAGGAACTGCATCGTACGTCCCACATTTATTTCTGCTATTATTTCGAGCAGTGTTGTAAGTCCGTCAGCAATGACAACTCTACACAAACGCCACTGCTTTCTGTCGTTAAGTGAAAGCCGTTGGAGAATGGTTCTTTGTGGTAAGAGTAAATACCTGAAATCTGGTATTACCGGCACACTCTTGACACTATGGGCCTCTGAATATCGAATTCCCTAAAGATTTCCGAAATGGAAGGTCCCATGCGTCCAGCTCCAATTACCATTCCACATTTAAAGTCTGTTAATTCTCGTGATGCGGCCATAATCACGCCGGAAACCTTTGCACACGACTCAGCAGAGTACAAGTTACAGCTCCGCCAATGCACAGCTCTTTTATACCTTGTGTACGTTGTACTACTGCCATCTGTACATGTGTAAATAGCTATCCCATGAATTTTGTCACCTCAGTGTATATGACGCAATAGAAGGTCCAAATCTACAAACGAAGGCACAAAATACACTCATGCTCATGAATTAAGGATAATGCTGATACATGGTGAAACAACGCTCTGGTGGGTCGCTTGCGAGTTTAAATCACCTCGGGGTATGACCATGCGGTGGCTTTGACCTGCGGTAGTCGCACGCTGGCGCTGGCAGCAGTCCACACACGCAGAGGTGTGTTGTTGCATGTCAGAGTACAGTGCAGCGAGTAAGTATGCAGACGTTTTCAGACGTGCTAATGGTGACTGTGTGTTGAAAATGGCTCAAAGAACACATATTGATGACGTTATGAGGGGTAGAATACTAGGGAGACTGGAGGCTGGTCAAACACAGCAAGTCGCAGCATGGGCCATCTGTGTGCCACAAACTGTAATCTCAAGATTATGGCAACGATTCCAGCAGACAGGAAAAATATCCTGGCGCTACGGTACAGGACGTCCACAGTGTACAACACCACAAGAAGACTGATATCTCATCATCAGTGCCCGCAGACGGCCACGGAGTACTGCAGGTAGCCTTGCTCGGGACCTTACCGCAGTCACTGCAACAGTTGTCTCCAGACACACAGTCTATAGACGACTGAACAGACATGGTTTATTTGCCCGGAGACCTGCAAGGTGCATTCCACTGACCCTTGGCCACAGGAGAGCCCGTAAAGCCTGGTGTCAAGAACACAGTACATGGTCATTGGAACAGTGGTCCCGGGTTTTGTTCACAGACGAGTCCAGGTATAGTCTGAACAGTGATTCTTGCCGGGTTTTCATCTGGCGTCTACCAGGAACCAGATACCAACCCCTTAACGTCCTTGAAAGGGACCTGTATGGAGGTCGTGGTTTGATGGAGTGGAGTGAGATTATGATTGGTGCACGTACATCGCTGCATATCTTTGACAGAGGAATTTTAACAGGCTAGGTGTATCGGGGCGTCAGTTTGCACCAGTATGTCCGCCTTTTCAGGGGCGCAGTGTGTCCCACATTCCTCCTGATGGATGATAACGCACGGCTCCGCCGAGCTGCCATCGTGGAGGAGTACCCTGAAACAGAAGATATCAGACAAATGGAGTGGCCTGCCAGTTCTCCAGACCTAAAACCCGATGGAGCACGTCTGGGGTGCTCTCTGTCGACGTATCGCTGCACGTCTTCAAACCCCTAGGACACTTCAGGAGTTCCGACAGGCACTGGTGCAAGAATGGGAGGCTACACCCCAGCAGCTGTGCCGGCCGCGGTGGTCTAGCGGTTCAGGCGCTCAGTCCGGAACCGCGGGACTGCTACGGTCGCAGGTTCGAATCCTGCCTCGGGCATGGATGTGTGTGATGTCCTTAGGTTAGTTAGGTTTAAGTAGTTCTAAGTTCTAGGGGACTGATGACCACAGATGTTAAGTCCCATAGTGCTCAGAGCCATTTGAACCATTTGAACCCAGCAGCTGCTCGACCAGCTGATCCAAGGTGTGCCAATCTGTTGTGCGGCCCGTGTACGTGCGCATGGTGATCATATCCCATATTGATATCGGGGTACATGCGCAGGAAACAGTAGCGTTTTGTAGCACATCTGTTTCGGGATGGTTTTCTCAACTTATCACCAATACCGTGGACTTACAGATCTGTGTCGTGTGTGTTCCCTATGTACCTATGCTATTATCACAAGTTTTGTGTAGTACCACGTTGTGTGGCACCACATTCTGCAATTGTCCTTAATTTATGAGCATGAGTGTAGTTATTTTTCAGCAAGAAAACGTACATTATTCCGACTCGTCGAGTAAAGTGCTGTTTCATCAAACAGTTGATTAAAAAAAAGTCACAGTTGTGGATCAGTTACGGTTAGACGCCCAGCTTCTCTTTTTCACATACATATTATTTGATCAAACTCATCCTGACACCACCGTGCAATGCGGAAACGACCACTAGATGTCACGAGAGACGGACGCACCGGTATAAAAGGAGGTGGAGATACAATATCGACATTTCAGCACTATTAAAGCGGCACAAGTCGATAGCTGGTGATGTGATTTTCTATTGGAAATGCGAACGATCAACCACATCTATGCCAAGACTAGGCAGACGTCACGTACTGACAGAGACCGTCGAGTATTGCGGAGGGTTGTTGTAAAAAATAACATGTAATTAGCGGAAGGATTCAGCCAGGCCTTTCAAACTACTGCCAGCAGTCCAGCTACCATTGTGCGAAGGAGTTAACATTTCTGTGGTCAGTGTTGCGCGACTTTTCAGCTGGTGTAAAGAGCGATAGCGCTGGTCAGTGAATAACTAGAAACGGGTGCTCTGAACTGATTAATCACGCTATACCCTGTAACGATTCCGATGGAAGGTTTGGCATTGGCGAGTTCCTAGAGAATTCTGCTTCGCTTCATGTGTAGTTCCAACAGAGGAATAAGAACCAGGTAGGTTTAAGATGTATTTGCGTTTATCGTGATTAGAGATGGTCTCCTTATTGAGATTAAGAAAACGCTAAATATGAAAGATGCGAGCACATTTTACAGCGTTGTGTACTGCCTACAGGAGAGGAACCGTTTAGAAGCAATGGCTTCTCGTATCAGCATGAAATGCACCCGGCTATAAAGCAGCTTCTGTGAGACAACAGTATGTGAACAATAACATTTCTGAAATGGACTGGGCTGCCTGGAATCGCGATCTGAATTCAGTGTAGCACCTCTGGGACGAGTTAAATGTTGACTTCACTTCAGACGCAAGCGTCCAACGTATAAACCTTCTCTGGTTTCTGCTTTTAAAACCGAGAAAGGTGGCGCAGAGTTTAGCACGCTAGACTCTTATTCGAGAGGATGATGGTTCATATCCGCGTCCAACCATCCAGATCTAGTTTTTCCACGATTTCTCTAAATCGCTCCAGGCAAATGCCGGGATATTTCCTTTGAAACAGCACGGCCGATTTCCTTCCCCACACTTAAAACAATCCGAGCTTGTACTCCGTCGCTAGTGACCTCCATGTCGACTGGCGTTAAACCATAATCTTCCTTCTTTCCTTCGGCTGTTGCGGAAGACTTTGCTGCCATTCCTCCCCTGACATTTAGACATCTCAGTGGAAGTGTGCTCCACAAAGTTCAAGTTGTCGTAAGGGCGAACGGCGTACACATCCTATATTAATGTTAACTGATAGGTCAGTCAGTGCTGTTCCAGACGTCACAGTTGCTGCAAACAAGTGCGTTTCCTGACTCAGGATATGTCACGCGGCTGTACAGTCTTGCACTGCCTAGAGAACTACACACTGAGGTAACATAAGTCATGGCCGGCCGGAGTGGTCGAGTGGTTCTAGGCGCTTCAGTCTGGAACCGCGCGACCGCTGCGGTCGCAGGTTCGAATCCTACCTCGGGCATGGATGTGTGTGATGTCCTTAAGTTAGTTAGGTTTAAGTAGTTCTTAGTTCTAGGGGACTGATGACCTCAGATGTTAAGTCCCATAGTGCTCAGAGCCATTTGAACCATTTTTTTAAAATAAGTCATGGGATAGCGATATGCACATATAAAAATGACGGTAGTATCGCGTACACAAGGTATAATAGGGCAGTGCAATGACGGAACTGTCATTTCTACTCAGGTGGTTCATGTGAACAGGTTTCCCACGCGATTATGGCTGCACTACAGGAATTAAGAGACTTTGAAAATGGTTCAAATGGCTCTAAGCACTATGGGTCTTAACATCTGAGGTCATCAGTCCCCTAGACTTAGAACTACTCAAACCTAACTGAGGTCATCAGTCCCCTAGACTTAGAACTACTCAAACCTATCTGAAGTAAGGACATCACATACATCCATGCCCGAGGCAGGATTCGAACCTGCGACCGTAGCAGCAGCGCGTTTCCGGACTGAAACGCCTAGAACCGCTCGGCCACACGGCCGGCATTAAGAGAGACTTTGATCGCGGAATGGTAGTTGGAGCTAGACGCACGCCACATTCCATTTCTGAAAGCGTTAGGAAATTCAATATTCCTAGATCCGCAGTTCCAAGAGTGTGCTGAAAACACCAAATTTCAGGCGTTACCTCTCACCACGAACAACGCAATGGCCAACGGCCTTCAGTTAACCACCTAGAGCATCGGCATTTGCTTAGATTTGTCAGTGCTAACAAACAAGCAATACTGCTTGAAATAACAGCAGAGATCAATGTGGGACGTACGAAGAAGGTATCTGTTAAGACAGTGCGGCGAAATTTGCCGTTAATGGGGTATGGCAGCAGGCGACCGACATGAGTGCCTTTGCTAACAGCACGACATCGCGTGCAGTGCCTCTCCTGGACCATATCGATTAGACCCTAGACGACCGGCAAACCGTGGCTTGGTCAGATAATTCTCGATTACATTTGGTAAGAGCTGATGGTTGGGTCCGAGTGTGACGCAGGTCCCACGAAGCCAAGGACCCAAGTTGTCAACAAGGCGCTGGGCGAACTCCGTAATGATGTGGGTTGTGCTTACATAGACTGGACTGAGTCATCTGGTCCGACTGAACCGATCATTGGCTGGTCGTGATTATGTTCGGCTACTTGGAGACAATTTGCAGCCACTCATGGACTTAGTGTTCCCAAACAACGATGGAATTGTTATGGGTGACAATGCGCCACATCAGTGGGCGACAGTTGTTCGCAGTTGGTTTGAAGAACATTCTGGACAAGTCGAGTGAATGATTTGGCCTCTCAGATCGCCCAACATGAATCGCGTCGAACATTTACGCTACATAATCGAGAGGTCAGTTATTGCAGAAAATCTTGCACCGGCAACACTTTCGCAGTTATGGCCGGCTGTAGAGGCAGCACTGTTCAGTATTTCTGCAGGAGCTTCCAACGACATGTTGAGTCCATGCCACGTCCAGTTCCTGCACTACGCCAGGCAAGAAGTAGTCCGACGCGGTATTATGAGGTATCCAATGACGTTTGTCCTCCATTTCAGTTCGGCTCGATGCCCAACTGGGTTATAGCCATTGTTGCTGCCAGGAGGGGCACCTTTGTGTATTAGTTTTCGCTCCGACAAATTTAATCATGTATTCCAACTACTATAGCGTTTACGCACAATTAGTAAATCCGTTGATCTTGGTTCGATTTTCTGATGCTCTGTTCCTCAACAATGGTAGTAGTGCCTTTCTAAGGATATCTACGATTGCATTCGTTATTGTTGTACAGCGCCAGTACCTGGCGTCGTGGTACGGGTTGTCATCGGGCAATACGAGCACCTCTATCATAATTGCACTAAAATAATGTTCTAGAGCTCCACCTTTCAGGATATCATTAGTGAAGAAGGGCGATCAAAAAGTTTTCGTTTGAGGGCGTTGCTACATGTGCATCTTGACTCGACTCCGATCCTTGTGTATAAGCACCGACATATAGGCAAGGGATTAGTGTGGCATTCGTGCTTTCCGACGTGCGTGCCATAAATATTGGAACGTGAACTGTGGTGACGTTATTGCCAAATGCCTCGACATAAGACCAAAGGGCTGCTATTATTTTCTTCGCTGCCGAAGCACAAACACCGGTAGATGTCCGCCGGAGAATGAAGAATGTGTATGCGGCAGCATGTCTGTCGAAAACCAACGTTGTGAAATGGTGCGAGAAGGGGTGCTGCAGCTTCATGACAACGTACGTCCCCATATCACAAATGTCGTAACGTACAAGTTATGCCTCAGTTGGGAGACACTCGAGCATCCGCCATATAATCTTGATCTCTCTCTATGCGATTATCACGCCCTCTGCCCCTTAAAAAATGTCCTAAAGTGTCGACGAATCCTGTCAGCAGGCAGCAGGCAGTTACGGATTTCTTCAGGCATCAAGACAGTTTTACCAAACGGGTGCGTCGGTGGGACGATTGGCTCAATGTTCACGATGATTTTGCCTGACCGGCATACTGATTCTGGACTGTTCGGGCTTAGAACGGAAACTTTTTGTTCACCCCTTATATATTCTGAGAAGTTCAAAAATGGTTCAAATGGCTCTGAACACTATGGGACTTAACATCTGAGGTCATCAGTCCCCTAGACTTAGAACTACTTAAACCTAACATAAGGACATCACACATATCCATGCCCGAGGCAGATTCGAACCTGCGACCGTAGCGGCAGTGCGGTTCCGGACTGAAGCGCCTAGAACCGCACGGCCACAGCGGCTGGCTTTCTGGGAAGTTATCAGCAATCGTGACATCGGTTTGGCGCTACCGACTGGGGTATAAACTGGTTCAAGCAATAGGGAGGAGATGAGTTATATTTCTCTCCGGCCATCCAGATTTAGATTCTCTTTGATTTTTCAAAATTGTTTTAGACGAATGCCAGTTTAGTGCCTTTGAAAACAACATGGCCGATTTCCTTCCGCATGCTCTTGGAAGTCGAGCTTATGGTCCTTATGTAAAGATCAAATTGTCGACGGGAAGTTAAAATTTAACCTTTCTTCTCTTTCACACGAGACGTGGGCGCCTATCGTATCTTGATAAGAGAGTTGCGCGACCATGAGGGGTAACATGGTCCCCTGAAGATAACGGCGATTCAGTATTTGACAATATGAAGAAACCAAAAAAGTCTATGATCGCAACAATTTGTTTTATTCAGTGATCGGTTTCGACCGTTATAATCATCTTCGTGATGAACTACAAAAGAATGTTCATTCCCCTGAGTAAGATCATCATTGTAAGTTAACAACATTACAGGTTGTAACGTTGATTCATATTATATGAGAAGCGTATATTAAACAACATAATTGTCCCATAGAAGTTAATAAAAGAGGCAAATAAACTGTATAGCCATGATCAGCATCGTCGCATTGTATAAAAACACCTTAAAATTGTAATAAACACTCATGACCCGTGGTGCAGGGTACCCGTCAACAGACCTTGCTTACAGATGCAGAACAGGCAGCTGAGGGGGCTTGACCGCTATGTGTCGCTGACCATAAGCACTGTTTACAGTGACTTGTTACAAAGCAAGAAATACGATAGATCAACCAAAATAGGATAAGAAAAAAATATAGTCAAAAAAGAGCTAGAGCTTAAACATATGTCTACAGTAAACTGTTCGTTAAAATTAGTTGCCCGAGCTTTCGTCACCGGCCGCTGTGGCCGAGCGGTTCTACTGGGCTTCAGTCCGGAACCGCGCTGCTGCAACGGACGCAGGTTCGAATTCTGCCTGGGGCATGGATGTATGTGATGTCCTTAGGTTAGTTAGGTTTAAGTAGTTCTTAGTCTAGGGGACTGATGACCTCAGACGTTAAGTCCCATAGTGCTCAGAGCCATTTGAACCATTTGAGTTTTCGTCTACGTAGTAAGCTACTCACCGAGCTTTAGTGCAGTTCTCCAGGTCGATAAGCAGCCTCTTCCATATCCTATGTTGCTAACAAAAGCAATTTTTAAAGCTGTCTCGGGGGTCTGTGGGTGATATCATGATGTTGGAAGAAATTTTCATTGACAATATTTTCCCAATGAAGGGAAGAGGAGCGGTCGCGTAGTGCTCCACGTTATCCGACTCTGTTGCAAAGTCTTCTGTTAAATTCAAATTCTCTCTTCATTATCGTATGAGGGAGACCATGTGGCACTAATGACAGTGATCCGTTCTTCAGGTGAAGACACTACGATCGGCGTCCCTATTGGTGTTTTGGGAGTGAAGCATGCTATGTGCTAGGATGAGTTTCGCCCTCTCCCTCGACTCTCATTATGATCACCAACAGAATCGGGCCGTACAATCCACATTCAGAGTCTCCTACAGTAAGGATACTCACATATAACACTTCATTGCACGTGGGTGGCAAGTAGCGATGAAGCACCTTCACTTTCAACGTTACCTTGGTGAGCAATACAGCGTTTCTAAGTTGTCACCAGTGCTCGCTGACTTTCAGCGAGCGACTGTCAGTGATCCCAATAACAATTTCATATTCGGACTGCTCTTCAAATTTTCAATCTCAAGTCCATCGCAATGTTTTAGCAGCACCCGGAGAAACCAGAGAGGAAATCACGCAGAATATTTTGATTTTATAGCAATGTCGACCAGAAGCAAAGTCTAGAATAATAAAAAAAATAATTACGGTGCAATAGCCTTCACGTTATGACACAATTCACGGAGCGTATTCCTCTTAGAAATACTGCAACAATGTTATTTTGGCGTAATACCCTTTATGAGTGTTGTGTGGGAACAGGTATAAGAGTTTGAAAAATCGAGTTACAGTCCCGAATTGATGACTCGAACTGACGAGTGAAATTTTGGCATTGAGAGAACGGAGAACTCAGTAGTTCCAAATTTCGTTGCGTATTCGAGTACCACAGGAGAGAACAACGGTTCCCGTTTAACGCTGTGGATCAGCTCGTATTGGCAGCACTCGAGACCAGTTGTTGCTTGTTCTCATTTATCGGATATGTATTCGTTTCCGTTTCTTCTAGCTGCCACTTCAACAGGAATTTTGGTATTTCCCATTTGCTATATTAAAAGAGAACATTGCATTTAAAGGTGTGTTAAGAGAACAGTATTAGATCATGCGTGATTTATTTTTAAGCTAACGTAATCGTTTGGATTTTGGCTGGGAATTTTTCCATTAATTTTCAGAAATTATTATGAAAACATGAAAAGATTAAATATTTTGAAATCAAATTATGATAAAAATACTAAAGCCACATAATTTAGTAAAATTTTAATAACTACGATTAATAAAACTTGGAAAGTAATGCAAATGTTTTATAAAATAATTTGCCTAAAAGTAAGAAATTAACTAGATTAGAGAAACATTTGACGCACCTTTGAATAATGCTTGAAATCATTTACAGCAAATGACACTGTTGTAATTGACAATTTGAAAGTTTCTGCAACACAGCTTTTATTTACGTGAGTCTACATGGATATGACTGAATAACAACGAAAAGATGGTTCAAATGGCTCTGAGCACTATGGGACTCAACATCTTAGGTCATAAGGCCCCTAGAACTTAGAACTACTTAAACCTACCTAACCTAAGGACATCACACACACCCATGCCCGAGGCAGGATTCGAACCTACGACCGTAGCAGTCCCGCGGTTCCGGACTGCAGCGCCAGAACCGCACGGCCACCGCGGCCGGCTAACAAGGAAAAGACACACTCACAAAGCCAGTAAGAATTTCCTACTAGAGGCAACAAAAGATAACTTCTAAGTTACCCACAAGCGTCCGTGATAACACACATACACTTAATTCCAAGTCCTGTTCCGATGGCGAAGATGTAGTCTTCCGTGGAGACGTCCTTGAGGACGGTATTCGGCGTGAACTGACGTCCGGTGGTTTTTTTTTTTTTCTTTATTGGATTTCGATTGCCCCCGAAGGGGGTGGACTGGCAGCAGCTTAGTACGCCGCTCTTCAGCCTACAGAATTTTTAAAACATAAGAAGATAAGAAACAATTAGAGCAGTTGATAAAACGGTGACTTAAATTGTAAAACGGCCGAAAATTGTGGAAAGTTAAAACATAAAACAAATGGTGGGCGATGATAATAAAATACACAGGAAGCAGACAGGGAAAATAGTAGACAGACAATTAAAAAACACGGCAACAGTCTGGATTCTGTTCGCAAGAGATATAAAAATCACACCCTGCGACAGTATGATGTCCGTTCGCAACACTTCGGAGAAGACGCACAACACTTAACAATCACTGGAAACTCTGCACTAAAAAGTCGGCACGAAAATGACACACCACAGGCTAGGGCAGATGGGGGGGGGGGGGGGGGGGCAGACCTGGACAGAAGAGGGGGAAGAAAAGGGATGGAGGAGACGAAAAGACTTCCGGTGCTGGTTCTAGCCTTTAAATAGTATTGGGCAGGCAATCAGATGTTGGTGTAGTAATACTTCCTGCAGGCCATCTCGAACTCCCTCTGCAGGAAGTGGTACGCAGAATGTCTGTTCCCAAAACAGCCGATGTTTACCATTGCTTACGCCTTGGGCATAGACAACCTCGGTCCTGTGTGGTGTTAGATGTGTTGCCGGCACGCAGGGGCTACCTTGGTGACGGTGTACCAGACGCTACACTGTCTAGATAAGCCACCAGACAAATATCCTCCAGTAATATAAGTTAAACAATGAACTTAAAATTCTCAATCAGCACTTCAGTTTCTGTACATGATTTCGAGCATCATTCAAAGGCGATACTAATGTTTCTCTAATCTATTTTAGTTCTTACTTTTAGACAAATAATTTCACAAAACATTTGACCTTTTTTTTCAATTTATTCATTTCAGAATTATTTACTGGCAAGTTAATATCACACCAACTTGCAGAATAGATAGGCCTTGAAGAAATGAGCTTTTTGACACTTTATTTACAACAGCTATTCCTGAAATATTTCAATTTTCCCTCTGATCACTAAGTTCTTTTAGCACCATTTTTTTAAAAATTTGACCTCATCCTGTCAATTTGATACCTTACTTGTCCATTTCCGACTATACGCTTGGCTAGGAAAATTCGGACAAAAATCCATTATTTAATTTCCAGAGAGTTTTGTTTTAGCTCCTCTCAAACACTTTACCAGTAATGAAAAGGTAACTAGCTAATTGCCAAACTGCGATATGAGAGTATAGCAAGCGAATAAACCAGTTGTTTTACAGGATAGTATCCTGGCAATCGTTTGAGAAAGACTTCGTAGCAGAAGAAAAAGTGAAAAGTTATCCAAGAGAACTACCTTCGGAGATGTATTTAGTTTTCAGATGTGTATTAGATTCCTTCTGATGTCGGAGATTGCTTGATTGAGGTGATGTGTGTGTGTATGTGCAGAGAGGGGCTCACCGCGCGGCGCCGCAGCCAGCGCCTGGTGCTCCACGGCCGACAGCCGACAGCGCCTTCTCGCAAGTGAGTCGCTCCACGCTACCACATATGCATGCTTTTAATACCTTTCCACAATGATTGCTCGTTTTCCGTTTACTATTCACCTTCGTGCAGTTATTTTCTTCCTGTTTCCATACGAACACGTGTATTCCAAAATTAATCTTTCACTCTGCAGTGGAGTGTTCGCTTTTACAAAGCTTCTTAGCAGATTAAAACTGCACGCAGGAACAGTAGCTGAAACCAGATCTTCGTCTTTCGCTGTTATCACTTTTTTCCCGAATAAATTATCGAGGATCAACTCTTGGGTTCTATCTAAACCGTACTCCGTGCAATATATGTATGAGAGACACTCCGGAATTTGGAAAGAGGTGAAAATGCGGTGGCAGATAGTCTTTCAGTCCGAAAGCGAATTCTGCTCGCGAAAGGCTAAGATCTGGCTTCCACTCTTGGTGCGCCGCACAGTTTTAATCTGTCGGGACATGTTATCTGTATTTTCGTTTAATACTTCTAAGCTTCGTTCATGAGACGGCGTGTCTTTCACTCTGTGCCAATTCTTTTGCTACACAAATTTATTTTTCACGTTCTTCTCCAATTTACCTTTCGCATGTGTGCTTTCCTGAAACGTTCCCCTCTCTACGTACTAAGTATAAGGTTTTTCTCAGGTAACACGTGTCTACCGCTTTCATTAATTTTCTGTATTGTTACGTCAGTTCCTACCTTTATGCCGAGTAGACCGAATTGTTTCCCACTTTTTTATAAAGAACATCATAGTTACTGGTTTATTTACTTTAAATAATTATGCTAATTCCGTACATTCGTAATTTGAATCACTGTTTAACTTCGTGCTACACGAATTTTACACTCCAATTTATAAACTACATGAAGGCATTCTAGCACGCTTAAGTTTCATTCATTTCTTTCAATAATAAACTGCTCTAAAAAGTTTGCACCTCCTTCGTGTCTGAAAACGTGCGTGGGTTTACATTCAAGGGGAACAATGAATGAAATACAGGGTGTTTCAAAAATGACCGGTATATTTGAAACGGCAATAAAAACTAAACGAGCAACGATAGAATTACACCGTTTGTTGCAATATGCTTGGGACAACAGTACATTTTCAGGCGGACAAACTTTCGAAATTACAGTAGTTACAATTTTCAACAACAGATGGCGCTGCAAGTGATGTGAAAGATATAGAAGACAACGCAGTCTGTGGGTGCGCCATTCTGTACGTCGTCTTTCTGCTGTAAGCGTGTGCTGTTCACAACGTGCAAGTGTGCTGTAGACAACATGGTTTATTCCTTAGAACAGAGGATTTTTCTGGTGTTGGAATTCCACCGCCTAGAACACAGTGTTGTTGCAACAAGACGAAGTTTTCAACGGAGGTTTAATGTAACCAAAGGACCGAAAAGCGATACAATAAAGGATCTATTTGAAAAATTTCAACGGACTGGGAACGTGACGGATGAACGTGCTGGAAAGGTAGGGCGACCGCGTACGGCAACCACAGAGGGCAACGCGCAGCTAGTGCAGCAGGTGATCCAACAGCGGCCTCGGGTTTCCGTTCGCCGTGTTGCAACTGCGGTCCAAATGACGCCAACGTCCACGTATCGTCTCATGCGCCAGAGTTTACACCTCTATCCATACAAAATTCAAACGCGGCAACCCCTCAGCGCCGCTACCATTGCTGCACGAGAGACATTCGCTAACGATGTAGTGCACAGGATTGATGACGGCGATATGCATGTGGGCAGCATTTGGTTTACTGACGAAGCTTATTTTTACCTGGACGGCTTCGTCAATAAACAGAACTGGCGCATATGGGGAACCGAAAAGCCCCATGTTGCAGTCCCATCGTCCCTGCATCCTCAAAAAGTACTGGTCTGGGCCGCCATTTCTTCCAAAGGAATCATTGGCCCATTTTTCAGATCCGAAACGATTACTGCATCACGCTATCTGGACATTCTTCGTGAATTTGTGGCGGTACAAACTGCCTTAGACGACACTGCGAACACCTCGTGGTTTATGCAAGATGGTGCCCGGCCACATCGCACGGCCGACGTCTTTAATTTCCTGAATGAATATTTCGATGATCGTGTGATTACTTTGAGCTATCCGAAACATACAGGAGGCGGCGTGGATTGGCTCCCTATTCGCCAGACATGAACCCCTGTGACTTCTTTCTGTGGGGACACTTGAATGACCAGGTGTACCGCCAGAATCCAGAAACAATTGAACAGCTGAAGCAGTACATCTCATCTGCATGTGAAGCCATTCCGCCAGACACGTTGTCAAAGGTTTCGGGTAATTTCATTCAGAGACTACGCCATATTATTGCTACGCATGGTGGATATGTGGAAAATATCGTACTATAGAGTTTCCCAGACCGCAGCGCCATCTGTTGTTGAAAATTGTAACTACTGTAATTTCGAAAGTTTGTCTGCCTGAAAATGTACTGTTGTCCCAAGCATATTGCAACAAACGGTGTATTTCTATCGCTGCTCGTTTAGTTTTTATTGCCGTTTCAAATATACCGGTCATTTTTGAAACACCCTGTAACAAGCCTTATGAAGTTGAAAGAAACTTTACTGTTAAATAAAAGCAAAACAATAACCAAACCCAGTCTGCTTGAAAGAGCACGTCTTTACACATCTGCAAAATAAAAATCTGCTGCGGGATAATATTTAGTACGATGTTGCTCTCAAATGTTCAAATGTGTGTGAGTTCTCAAGAGACCAAACTTCAGAGGTCATCAGTCCCTAGACTTACACGCTACTTAAACTAACTTAAACAAACGTATGGTAAGAAAACATACATACACCCATGCCCGAGGGAGGACTCGAACCTCCGGCGGGAGGGGCCGCGCAGTCAGCGACATGGCGCCTCTAACCGCGCGGCGACTCCGCGCGGCCATGCTGTTCTATCCTGTGCCATTTAACAAATGGTTCAAATGGCTCTGAGCACTATGGGACTTAACATCTGAGGTCATCAGTCCCCCAGAACTTAGAACTACTTAAACCTAACTAACCTAACGACATCACACACATCCATGCCCGAGGCAGGATTCGAACCTGCGAGCGTAGCGGTCACACGGTTCCAGACTGTAGCGCCTAGAACCGCTCGGCCACTCCGGCCTGCGCCGTTTAACATGCTTCGATCTTCCTCGGTATGCTGTCTACAATGTGGTCAATACGTTATAGCTTATGGATGTTCCACTCTTCGACGGCGGTACTGCTTGAGAACACCCACTGTGGAAGGACGGGGCCCATAGCGACGCACTGAAAGTTTCAACTGGTCCGAAGCATACTCAATGGTTTCATGTCGGCAAATATCGCAGGCCAACCGATTTCGGTTTATTTCTTTATCCTAGACGACTATGTTCGGCCGACTGCCTTGCCGCAGCGGTAACATCGGTTCCCGTTAGATCACCGAAGTTTAGCTCTGTCGGGCTGGGCTAGCACTTGGATGGCGAGAGCTGTAGGCAAGCGGGGTGCACTCAGCCCTTGTGAGGCAAACTGAGGAGCTACTTGATTGAGATGTAGCGGCTCCAGTCTCGGAAACTGACATGCGGCCAGGAGAGTGGTGTGCTGATCACATGCCCCTCCATATCCGCATCCGGTGACACCTGAGGGCTGAGGATGACACGGCGACCGGTCAGTACCGTTGGGGCCTTCATGGCCTGTTTGGGCGGAGTTAAGACGAATATGTTCACGAGGTGATGGTGGTCTGCCTCGTGCATTATCGTCTTGGAGGACGGAACCTTCACCGAAATGTCGACTGTAGGACTGGACTATAGGTTCAAGGATCCTGTGCGAATGCTGCACGTCTTAAAATTATCTTCGACAGCGACGACAGCTGTCTGAAAAAAGTGCACTATACCAACACAAATTATGACTGATTCACTTCCCTACTGAATCTGGAGAACTGCGTGTCTGAGAGGTGCATTGGCACCTGGACACCCCTACTCTCTTATATGGTGATCATCATGAGTCAGACAAATCGTGCAGAGAAGCAAACACGACACTATTGATCTACTCCACATTCCAGGTATCAGCGCCCACCTTCTTGGAGCACCGCAGTACTGAAGTCGTCAGTGGTGAGAGGCGGACGGTTGTTCGTAATGGATGACTAGATTTGAAATTGATCACGTGGTAACGGTTGCGAAATGCCCGGGTCGACACGGTCTTCGTAATTGCCTCAAGGAAGGCAACGAGTAGTTTAGATGCAGTCTCCTCATGGTACCTGTGAGCCATAACTTGTAGGAAGCGATCAGTTGGTGTCGTTGACAGTGGGCGACCACTACGAGGCAAATTTTCAGCAGCGATTCAATGTTCGATTGACGTCGCTGTGGTGTACGTCAGTTCCACGAACAACTTACCGTAATGGACTAAAGTGACAACGTTCGTAGAATCTACATTTGAAATGATCGTTCGAGTCATATTCACAGATAGAACAGTGTTTCTAGGTCGCAATGTCGCCATTATTATTGGAGATACACTGTGCTCTAAAAACTGAACTAAAAACTGAGACACAGGTATCTGAACGTAGCGATTTCCTATGTCCAAAATAGTATTCAGAAAGAGGTTTCTGATACTGATAATACAAAACAACAACAAGTTCTGCAAATCATGGAGGAAGTGACAAATTTCTATTGAGCAGTTTATGAAAGTTTTGTAATCACATTTGTTAGAAGCAAATTCTAATATAAAACTAGAAACCTTCATCTTCCAAGGCAAAATATATAGCCTGATGTGAAAAAGTTGACGATTTTAAATTTTTGTGTTTGAAAAATTCTCAGAAATCATTAAATGGGTATTTCATAATCATACAGCCTTTGTGTTTGTGCATCCTTAACGTTATGATATGTACAAAGCAAAGTTAACAGCTTGTGCGCGTCTTCACATTACACTGCCGTGCCAAAGTCATGCGACAGCTACATGAATATATACAGATGGCGGTAGCATCTCGTACACAAGGTGTGAATGGTGAATGCATTGACGGAGATGTCATTTGCACTTTGATGATCCATGCGGAAAGGTTTCCGACGTGAATATGGCCTCAAACGGGAATTGAAAGACTTTGAACCAGGAATGGTAGTTGGAGCTAGATACATGGGACATTCCATTTCGGAAATCGTTAGGGTATTCATTATCTGAGATCCGCAGTGTCAAGACTGTGCCAAAAATTCACCACGGACGACGCAGTGGTCGACCGCTGTCACTTAGCGACCGAGGGCAAGGTGTTAGCGTAAAGTTGTCAGTGCTAACAGATAAGCTACATTGCGTGGTATTACCGCAGAAATCAATGTGCAACGGACGACGAACGTATCCTTTAGGACAGTGTGGCAAAATCTGGCGTTAACGGGCTACGGCAGCAGACGACCAACGCGAGTGGTTTTGCTAATAGCACGATATCGCCTGCAGTGCCTCTTCTGAGCTCGTGACTCCATCGGTTGACCCTAGACGACTGGAAAGCAGTGGCCCTGGGTCAGATGAGTCCCGATTTCAGTTGGTAAGAGATGATGGTAACTTTCGAGTGTGGAGCAGGGCCCACGAAGCCATGGACCGAAGTCGTCAACAAGGTACTGTGCAAGCTGGTCGTGGCTCCATAATTGTGTGGTCTGCATTTGCGTGGGATGGACTGGGTCCTCTGGTCCAACTGAACCGATCAATAGCTGGGAATTGTTATGTTCGGATACCTGGAAACTATTGGCAACCGTTCATGGACTTCATGTTCCCAAATAACGACGGAATTTTTATGGACGACAATGTGCCATGTCAGAGGGCCACAGTTGTTCACGATTGGTTTGAAGGACTTTCTGGACAATTCAAGTGAATTATTTGGCTGCCGAGGTCGCGCGTCATGAACCCAACGAACATTGATCGGACACAATCGAGAGGTCAGTTCGTACACAAAATCCTGCATCGAAAAAACTTTCGTAATTATGGACAGCTGTAGAGGCAGCATGGCAGTATTACCGCAGCGACTTCCAACAACTTGAGTCCATGCCACGGTGAGTTGCTGCGCTATGTCGGGCAAAAGGAGGTCCGACACGACATTACGAGCTGTCCCTTAACTTCTGTCACCTCAGTGTGCCATCCCATGTTTAGCACGGTATGAAGATTTGTGTCATATTCAAATGCAGTCGTTCATTATGGTTTGAGTACTGGATGTCCAGCGAAGGAGTCCGTGCTTTCGAAGTTAAATATCTCGAAAAATAAGGGCGATAGACGAGTACAACAATACGGTAAGCTGTAAGAATTTCATACAGAAGTTTCGACATAGAAAAAATCGTTTAAGCAATTGCCAGAGAGATACTTTCAAGCGTTAAAAAAACAGGCATCATTCCGCATGCGCAATTATGATGACGTAGAAATCCGTGTTTGGTATTTTCTCTACTTAAAGGCTTCGCGTCCCATTTCTAGCTGGATGCCTGCTCGTAGTAGTGGATCAACAGCTGTTATGCTAAATCTGTGTGCCACGTCTCTAAGACTTGTCACTTTGTGGTCAGCAAACCACAGAAAGATGAGAATGCGCAGTAGTGGAAGCAGCTTCCCGTTTGCCCCCGGATGATACTATAATGGCTAGAGTTCCTGAATTTTTCACTTAACTCCTCTGTCACGTGACACTGCACACGAAAATGTTCCATAAATTCATTGTCGCTATACTGTGGCACCATATTCTCGAAATAATTATCGTTTTTCTGTCTTCTGGTACGATGCAACAAATCCAACTACTCGTCACTCAACAGAAAATCCGATTCCGATTTGTTGAACGTCTGGAGTAAATAGCACTGATAAGTTCCATGTTTCAGTCAACTGCAGTTATACCAGTGAAGGTGATTTTATATGAATATGCTTACCTTACCTTACAATTAACGATGAATCGTAAACATGAGATAGTTGAACACGGGAACTGTAACGAAAGAGATTGAAGAACCCGCAACAAACAAACCACGGGGATCGTGGAATCTACTCCTGTCCTACCTAAGACAGCTCTGCGCATGGGCGAGTCTGGCAACTTGGGAGCGCCAGAAATTATTTTCCGGTTAGTCTGACTGCTTCTTCTCACTAGTTATACAGCAAACAGCCACACTCCGAGCAGCCAGACGCGAGAGAAGGTTATACTTATACGCGATTTCATCCCTGCACATGCGCATGAGCCCGCTGACAGGTGCTTGAACTAAATTAGCAGTGCGCCGCCCCTCAGAGGCATCAGGCTCGCTTGGATGAGCAGTCACGAGGAGGATGTGCGCGCGCAAATTAGCTACGCGGAGGGCGTGGCAGGTCGCCGTCCGCTGGCGCATGCGCCGTTGGCGGCCTCACCTGACCACCCACTGATCACGATTCGCGCTACGGGGATGGACAGGTGGACACGGCTATGGATATTGTCACAACAACGCTATGTGTTCCACTCCCCGAATTCGAAGACGAGAGTATATCCGCCCCTCAGCCTCGCAGAAAAGGTCCAGGTAACAAGAGAAGAGCACCTGTTACGAACTGCGCCGTTCGAAGCTCGCCGAAAGGCAAGATGGTGAAACTGACTGACGCTCCTGACGTCGACGGTTTCGTTCCGGCCTGTAGAACTGTCAGAAGAATGCAGCTCACCACGTCACTGCCATATGACGTCACAGACACGTTGTCGCGCTCACTGCCGCGCCGGAAGAATTACTACATTCTCCTGCGCTACTCGTTCGCCGGTCATCCTCCCATCCGGTAAGCATACAAGGGACTGCAGCAGCTTCTGTATAGTTGGCCAATGGCTATAAATAACGTGTAGGTGGCTGGGTATGACCTGTACAGGGTCACACTCTGCACGCCTGAAGATTATTGGTGAGTCACGCAGCACGCCATTCCTTCCACATACATGCCTCCTCCCCACAAAGGTCCTAAAGATTGTCGTCTGTGACCTACCATTCAACATGGAAACAAATAATCTGCATCAAGAACTCGCCGACCTGGACGTACAGCCGGTGAAGATGAAGGTGCCAGAACCGTGAAAAGATATGTCATTCTTCCTGCTCATTTGCTCTGACACAGTGGAGAACCGAAAGTTGCATCAGCTAAAGTGTATTGCTGACGTCACCATGCAGACTGAAGATCTCCGATCCAAGAGGGGTTCAAATGGCTCTGAGCACTATGGGACTTAACATCTGAGGTCATCAGTCCCCTAGAACTTAGAACTACTTAAACCTAACTAACCTAAGGAGATCACACACATCCATGCCCGAGGCAGGATTCGAACCAGCGACCGTAGCAGTCCCGTGGTTCCGGACTAAGCGCCTAGAACCGCACGGCCACCGCGGCCGGCCGGTCCAAGAGAGGATCAGTGTAATGTTTCCATTGCCATGGCATCAATCACATCATACGACACTGTTCAACGCCAAAGAAGTGCGTGAAATGTGCCAATAACCATGCTGGACGTACCTGGACTCGTCCTTACACCCATTAACCAAGATGCAGGTAGTCTATGGCGGCGATAATGTGGCCATCTACCGCGGCTACAACGTTTTCAAGCGCGCTACCGCTCGTGAGCGCAGTCAAATTCCTGGGCTACGTCAGAAGAAACCAGCAACGACGCGACATGGTGTCACCTTCGCTATGGCAGCCTCCAGGAGGACTTCTCCCCCCTCTATCTGCGTCTGAAGATGGCGCTCTTGCGCAACAGTCACATGTGGAACAACGTTGTCCTGCTTCTGCCACATCATCGTCTCGGCCAGGTTGCTTATCCAGCAGTCGCGAAGGTCGATGTACTGCCGACAGGCAGAAGACTACTTCATCAGTCGAGCAGCGAAGCAGCTGCTGTCCCCCGTTCAAGAGCCACGACTGCGTCTGCAGCTTCAAATGCCAACTTAATCAGCCTAATTACGGATCTCGTGGCCCTCGTGTCCCATGTGACGAAGTTGATTTGAGGTCTCGCTGCAGCAATACACCGCTGCAGTGCCGATAGCAGCACCTGCTGCCACCGACACCAAACACCCACAGACACATATTGGGAAGTGTAATAGGACTGGCGATCGTCGCGTAGAACGCCAACGCCGTGTACAGTTAAGCTGGTGAACTCTCAGTTTCTTCGTGAAGAAGCTTTTGACATTTTTTTTAAACAGCGAGAAACATCTGTAACTTGGTTGTGACATCTGAGCGGCCAATGGCGGACAGAGGAACTGTACTGTGTCCGAAATGGAAATACTCATCAGCCGGCCGTGGTGGCAGAGTGGTTCTTGGCTCTACAGTCTGGAACCGTGCAACCGCTACGGTCGCAGGTTCGAATCCTGCCTCAGGCATGGATGTGTGTGATGTCCGTAGGTTAGTTAGGTTTAAGTAGTTCTAAGTTCTAGGGGACTGATGACCTCAGAAGTTAAGTCGCATAGTGCTCAGAACCATTTTTGAAATACTCATCATTCGGTCAAA
This sequence comes from Schistocerca serialis cubense, assembly GCF_023864345.2. NCBI lineage: Eukaryota > Metazoa > Arthropoda > Insecta > Orthoptera > Acrididae > Schistocerca > Schistocerca serialis. The sequence goes on along the minus strand of NC_064640.1, from coordinate 360,492,905 downwards.
TTCTCAATGATGGCGTCTCTGGGAGCCAACGTCGTCGTCCACAAAAAATGGTTCAAATGGCTGTGAGCACTATGGGACTTTACATCTGAGGTCATCAGTCCCCTAGAACTTAGAACTACTTAAACCTAATTAATCTAAGGACATGACACACATCCATGCCCGAGGCAGGATTCGAGCCTGCGACCGCAGCGGTCGCGCCGTTCCGGACTGAAGCGCCTAGAACCGCTTGGCCACCGCGGCCGGCTCGTCGTCCACACCTCGGTGGGCAAAACCACATTTGTCGCATTGTTTAGACTACTGCCCCGTCCTCTGGAACTAGCGGACATCAATGCCCTGCTGTCCATCAGGGTTAAGGTCGTCATTTCTGGAGATTTCAATTGCAAGCACATCGCCTGGCACTCCAGGTTAACCACTGCCGCAGGACGGTGCCTTCACACGTTCGCTGAATGTCATGAGGCGATTATGGTGGGACCATATGACTCGACTGTGTTCCCTGCCTGCCGTCAATAGGACGTCTTCAACTTCGCCATCTTCAGGGATATTCCACACCAGATAACTGCAACTACACGGAATGCTCTATTATCAGATCACTGCCCTGTGGTGTTCGACGTTGATCTGGACGCCCTGTAGCAACCCGAGAGCGGCATATCGCTCTCTGACATTAATTGGGACCGCTCCAAAGAAACCCTGGCAAACTCGCTCGCCACTTCCCCGCGCCCTGCGGACGTCGTGGACGAAGCGGTACAACACTTCCCTCGCGCTGTCTCTGACGCAACAAAACCGCCTGTACTGCGCACTGCACAGCATCGCTCCCGTCAGCTGCTGCTGGACATCCTAGCGCCTATAACGGAGAAAAATCGGGTGTACAGGGAATTGTAGAGAACGAAACATGCAGCCACCATGCGTCTCCTGAACTAGATGCTTCGTGATATTAAGATAGCCATCGGAAACCACCGTAACCAGGACTGAAGCAACAAGGTCACCACTCTCCGTCTTGACGACGGCATGGCTTTGTCAACAACGAAGCGTTTTATCCTCCGCACGCAATGCGTTACTACTCTGATGGTTGACGATCAGCCTGTCCGTGAACCGGACGCAAAAGCGGAGGTATTAGCCGACGTATTTGCAGCCACTTTCACTCCAATAGAAAAATCCTGTAGATGCTGCACATGACATCTCGATTGCTGACAGGCTTCGAAGCTATTTCCGGTAAGAGATGATGACGGAGCCATCGAAGACACGTCAGACTAGGAGGTGACGTCTATCCTTCGCGACCTCAGATCTAGGAAGGCAGCAGCACCTTACGATGTATCTGACGCCTTTCTCAAAAAGATACCGCCAGCGGCTGCTACTCATCCCGCCACTATCTTCAAGGAATTACTTCCCAGTCTTGGAAGCACGCAGATATTGTGGCGATACTGAAGCTGCTGAAGGAACCTGCTCCACGGCCAATTAGTATTTTACCTGCGGTCCCCAGAGTGTTCGAGAGAGTCTATCTCCGGTGGCTGCAGCGCCACGTCAACGCCGAAGACTTATTTCCCTAGGAGCAATCTGGTTCTCGCAAGAATCATTCGCCAGTTCATCAACTCCTCTGTCATGTGGAAGAAGCGTTTGACGCTCATCAGCAGCGACAGTACTTCAGGGCAGTGTTCCTGGACGTGTCGCGTGCTTACGATAGTGTATGACACCGTGGCCTCTTGATAAAACGGTTAGAACTTGGAACACCGGCGCCACACCTGAGCAGTCCTAAAGCATCGAATGCACACCGACCAGCGCAGCGCTGCGAAATAGCATCAAGAAGGCGCTGAGCCACGAGGCAGCGTAAAGAGCGAGCAGGAAGACAGAGTTCAGCAACCCCTGTCAAGGCTGATTTAGCCAGACACCCATAACTGGTAAGGCCCAATTCGGTCACAGTCTTCGAGAGCATCAGTGCTGAATAATATAAAGACGGCAAGTAGCCTACGTTCTGTGAGTAGTAGTAGTGGATATATGTAATTGCACGTAGGAGGCATAAGAAGTTAATTTTCTTTTCTGTTTAGAAATCAAGCCATTGCAACTTCTCTCCTTCCTTGTTTGTGTCGGTGCTGACTCCCACAGTAGCCGGCACAACACCACCTTCGTTTCATCAGTTACAAACTCAAGGGCCGGACATTCCAAGTGAGAGCTGCAAATGGACTATCCCCCGTTTGACGCATCAGTGCAAGAGTGCCACAGAGCTCTGTTCTGTGGCCACACCTGTACTCACTCTACACTTCAGAAGCCCTAAGATCGATCGCATGCGCATCGCACTATACACAGATGTTACGGTGCTCTTCGACAGAAGCTTGAACGCCCTTGTCATACACCAAAGGCTGCAGCTCGCCGTTGTCACCGTTGTAGCCTGGGTTGTTAAGTGGCTTCTCCAATTCAGCGGTGCTAAAACGCATTTCCTGTTGGTTGTCAGGCGAAACATCCTTGCAGGTCTGCTGCCTGTTCCCGTTGGTGGAAGTTAGTGTCGTACGGCACACTATCTCGGCGTCACCATCGACCGCCGTCTTCCCTGGGGCCCACGCGTCCAGTAGGTGAAGGAGAAAGCCAGGACCAGACTCAGGAAACTCAATGCTTTTCCGAATCCAGACTCCAGGCGACCGTCCCGGCTGGGTGTTAACCTGCACAAGGCGCTGCACTGGCCTCTACTCGAATACAATACCGTCGTTTGGGATACATAGCGAACACTCACCTGAAAACGCTTCAGACCGTGCAGAACCGCGCCCTTCGGCTGGCTCTGTACCTAATGTGTGATTCCCCGGTTGCACCGCTTCACCGTATGGTAGCAGTTCCTTGACGTTACGATCGTTTCAAGACGACCGCCCGCACCTACTAAGGAAATGCACGACGGTCCCGCAACAGTAAAGTATATACACTGGGCCGCAAACTGCCGCGCAGCGTCACCACAAAATGGCCACATCTGCTCGCTACGTAACTAGCACAGACGAACTGCTCCAGGAAAGAGAAGACTGTCAAGAATGCACACGCTTGACACTCAACAATCATGGGAGGTAAAGCATGAACTTGCTGCAAACTTTCACACACGTCGGAGGGGCAATTAAGTTCCCTGTGGAGAGCCATCAGTTTCACAGCTGAAACGTGAAAGGGGGTTAGCGTACGGAAAGAAGAGGTTGAAATCGTGTGTCCCATTGAACAACGTGTTTTTCCAGTACAGCAATACCACATATTATAACACAGTCTTATGGCAACAAGGCGCAGTTTTCAGACACAGTTTGATGAGCCAAAAGGACCCAATGCGAAAACTATTTGCTAGCTCCTCGCCAAATGCCAACGGACAGGCAGCGTGGCTGATGATCTTAGTGGGGAATATTGGCTCCATGCCGTAGTTTCTCCTGCCCATGCAAACCGTAGTTGCTCCTGAAAAATATCGCCACGATTTGTGGAATTCTTCAGCAAAATCCAAAGAAATCCGTCATGGGAACTGAAACAGAGACTGGTCTGAAGCTCTCCAACAAGCAGAAAATACTGAGACAGAGCGTTGACACGTTTCCATGCAAAATCCGGAGCCACCGTGCTATACGTGGATGAGATGTACGACAGAGGCCTGACTTTGCGAACCAGATTCTCATAATGATTGATAATGAAGGATTTGATGTTGGCTGGACATGCTTCACAAATGCATAGCTCCACCTAACGGAGTTTGAGTAAGCAAAACTGGCGATTTTGGCATCCCGATAATCCCCATTTAAGTGAAGCGAAATCACTATAGTCTATTCTCCTAAAATTACTGTTTCGGCTGTGATGTGCAGCAGAGGCATTACTGGCCCTTTTTTCATGAGAGAGTTCTCTCCACACTACTAGTATTGGAGGATCGACCATGCACCTCGTAGTTCATACAAGATGGGGCCAGAACACATCGCACCGAACAGGAGCTTCTGTTGCTTGATGAACACTTAGGAAATAGAGACATTGCGTTGGATTATTGCAAATTTACTGGTACAGGAATGGATTGGTGTAAACGTTTGCCAGATATAATTCCCAATGACTACTTTTTGTGGTGCAAGAAAAGCATTGTCTACTGTCACCACCCCATCATACTGAACGAGCTTGAATCGGCGATCTGTGTGGCATCTGAATCCATTTCCGTTGATACACTATAGGATGTGATGGCAAACAAATTTCATTTTTCGTTTGCGCCACCTCCGTACTGCGAGTGGTGATCATTTCGAAAAGATTGTGATGTGACTGCAAAGAACGCTGGCAGAGAACGAATTTAATTATGCACGCTGATACTGTACGAACTGCACAGCGTACATCGTTAACTGTTAGTAGAGTTCGAACTATTTCGAAACTTCTGAATAAAATTCTTACAGCTTTCGCTATAAACGTAGCTTTTGTTGCACTCGGCTATCGACATTAGTTTTCTACAAATTTAATTTTGAAATCAAAGACTCCTTCGCTGAACACCCTGTCTATACGTTTTAGTTAAATACATTGGCTGCAGTTTCTTTGGAAAGCACAAGAGAAGTTAGCACACCGAAAATAAAATCTTTTGTTTATTGATGGACAAAAGAATTGTAGGTAGGTAATAACTTGCCAGAAAGATACTATTGGCAGGTGTGACTACCAGATTACTCGCGTGAATAACGGAGGTTGCCGGGCACGCCAAAGCGGTGGGTGGCCTTTACCCAGAGACGGCCAGTTCGAAATCTAGTGGCGAAAGCAGTATTCATGATTTGGGGAAGCGGGGGGGGGGGGGGGGCGCAGGGTGATAAGGTGATGTGCAGTTGATAATCACAAGACTGAATGTCAATGTTGTTCGTTAAATCCAAAACCACAATAGCGTCTAGTGGACAAAAAGCATGTGACACTGTTAATTGTTGGTTGGTTGGTTGATTCGGGGGATGGGACCAAACAGAGAGGTCATCGGTCCCATAGGATTAGGAGAAGCTGGGGAAGGAAGGCGGCCGTGCCCTTTCAAAGAAACCATAATGGTATTTGCCTGAACCGATTTAGGGAAATCACGGGAAACCTAAATCAGGATGGCCGGACGCGGCTTTAAATCGTCGTCCTTCCGAATGCGAGTCCAGTGCGCTAACTACCGCGCCACCTCGCTCGATCTGTTAATGGTGATCTGCTGGTTAGATAGATCTAAGCTCGGCATTTCCGCTGGAGCTATTTGACAAAAAGAGGATATGTATTGCAACAGGATTTCAGATTCATTATACCTTTAGTTTTATTTCTATTGTCATGTGTTACAACACTAAACGATATAAAGAGTAATTAGTCATCCACACAATACAGCTACACAAATATTGCATGCACACGACAAAGAAACACAATACCAAACCACCTCCACTTTGACTTACCCAGTAGAAAACAGCGGAGTGTCATATACCGCTACTAGGTTCGGCAGTGAGTTCAAGAATTCAGTCAGTTTTGGAATTATGGCTTCTAGTTATGCGGTAAAGCCTTACCAAAAATGTTTTGTGGAGTTAACATGATCTAAAAAAAAGACCTTCTGTTCGCATTAAATGGAATCAGATACGTCTACAATTTAAGTAGGGTATTACCTGCGTTCACGATTTGATCCACACTGAGGCTTCATTTGCTTTGAGTTCTAGGAAATGTGTATGGGGTATTGTATATCAACTGTACGCCAATCTCGTTAGCGATGCATTTCGAAAATCGGTAGTCAAGAGAAGTCTGACTTTCTTGTGCTCCGACTGACACAGGATTATACACGTATCTGAAAGGTTGCGTGTTGGTTTATTTGAATGCATTGCTAGGAGTGTATCGAAGGAAAATTATCGATTGGCATCAATTCTTTTCAGGCGCAATTGTAGCTGTTTGAGGTACCATAGTTATAACTGACATACTCACCGATCACAATCAACTCGTGATGTATAACATAGTGCCTGTTGCAAGCTAAACACTCAGCACTCGTGTTTGCTACGATCAGCCTGCGAATTAAACCAGTGGTGACATATCAGTAGATCCTGTTTTTTGGGAGGTCCCTCATCTGTAATCAAAATGAAACCTCATACACATTATGTGACTACAGACTTTCTTAATGAATTCTGGTTATTTCAAACAGTGGATGTTTTAAAAAGTAACTGCTATGTCTGGAAAACTGCATGGGTCCAAGTTATACAATACATTCAATGTACCCCCGGGACTATATTCCAACAGGACAACTCCTCATCTCATACTTCGTTGTGAGAACATCCAAAACATAGCATATGACCATTCTTCTCTGATCTGTCTTACTGCTTGACGTGTCAGTCTTCTGTCGGACCATCGGTACCCACGAGAACTCACTTCCGTGACTCCGACTCTCTCATCCAAAGACCCTGCCACATAACTGGTGTGTGAGTCAAAGAATCATTCTATTACAAATTTGCGTATACACTGATGAGCAACTGGATCAAGGGCAATTACCTACTACTTTTTAGCATCCCCATTTACCCAGAGGTCGATAGCAACGCATAATAGCACACAAGCCCCGGGACGCAGAAAGTGCCTGGAAGTCACCCAGATCCATCGCCACTCAACTGTCTCTCACAACACACGAGAATGGGCCAGACCTTGGTCAGAGCCGTGCATGACGTTCCATCTGTGCTCAGTGGGATTGACGTGTGGCCCACACAAGCGCCCTCATGTCCACTGGTACTTCCCAAACCATTCCGAAACAATTCTGGTAGCGGTAGGGTACAGGTCTTCTGCAGGGTACTGAAAGAAAAGAAAATGATGTAGGTGAACGGCGAATAAGTTTGTTGTTTGTATATATCACAAATATGCAAATCTTCATTACACTGCAACTACTTCCGACAATGTATTTCATCATCTGGTAGACTTTGGAGTTTAAAATGATGTACACGACATGTCCATGGTTTAAAAATATAATTCACTCAGTTCTCCACATTGAGTAATTGCGATGGGTAAACGTGTATGACGTTGACTCATTGTGTTGCACTAATACCATGTGATGCCTATACTGAAACTGCGCAAAGAGCGTCCGATGGTGTCTTTTGGCATTATAGTGTATTATTTGCGCCGCGAAAGAGCTTAATTTACGCAACGCCATTCAGCTACACGAAGGATCTTCGTACAGCAGACGGCAGGTCGGAATTTCGAGCACATGTATTATACTACACTGGAGCACAAACCTAACATAGCTCTATGAAAATTTGACCATATATAGAAAGAACTGCTACAGTATGTCATACGTCCTTTTTTTGTAAGGCAGCACGCAATATAACTGATGATTCATGAATTATGAGTCCCGGGTGGCATGCTAGTACACTTTATTTAGCAAGTTAAGTCCGATACTATGAAGATTTGAAATGACATACCTAAATAATTGTCCTGATTTAATATAAGGATTACACAATCAAGAGATGTTAGTCACGACGTTCACAAATGGACACAGATTCACTATTTATTTCATTAACAGTACAGAGTAACCCACCGCCTTGAAATGTAAGGTTGGTCAGATGCTTCTAAATCTAACAGCAAAGGCTTCTCATTGTTATAATATTATTGGTTTACACTTGTTAATGCTTTTTTTAAAAATAATATAAATAACATAATATATAAAGATTTATCTTAGGTTACAGCGTTTCACTAGCTAAATTATATCCCTGTGGGCTGCTGGCACGATGTCACGATGCGGGTGTAGACGCGGTTCCTTTGGCATGGCTACGATAGATGGGCCAGCGAAAAGCCCGGAGGTGAATGAAGGACTGAGTGCTGGAGGCTGAGCAGTGATTTAAATATGCAGCATGTGGAGGGATATCCACAAGCGCTTGGTAGGAACGAGTAAAGTGGACCACGGATGCAAACTAGTCCCTCTTGATTGCAGAGCCACAGTTGCTGACGTGGGCGATGTTTAACGTAACAGGCACCACTGGTGGCAACTGCTAGTGACCGGCATGTCAACAAATTGTTCGTTAGCAGTACGTAACATGCGATGCACTTGCGATGCTCGTAACGGTCTATGGTAGAAGACGCGCCTGCTTACTGAAGCTGACTACCCGGTGGTCGTGGTGTTGTTCCGAAAGCAGGATCCTCAACCTGCACTGTTCGATGTGATCTCGCATTTCATCTATAAAAATTTCGTCAGGGGCGAATGCACCACTGAAATGACGCACATGGCGAAGGAGTACAGGGTCCCAATAACACAGACTGGTGATTGTACCGTCTCCAAAAATCTGGAGGTGAGTACGCCAACGCAACATTACGCCTTTCGACATCATGAGCCATGACATTATGTTACAGAAATTACAATTCTATGGTATAAATGGAATAGCATATGAGTGGTTTAAGTCGTACCTACAGAACAGGAAGCAAAAAATTTCCTTATATGAGTCAAGTGATTTAAATAAGTTTGCCACTTCATCTAATTGGGGTGAAATTACATTAGGTGTTCCACAGGGTTCAATCATGGGTCCCCTTCTGTTCTTGATATATGTAAAAGACCTCCCTTCCTATCTGAAACAGGAAGCTAAACTGACACTGTTTGCTGATGATACAAGCATCATTATCAATCCAGTAAAAGGTAGTCCAATTGAAAATTATAAAGAAAAAGGTCTTTGGAAAAGTCATTAATTGGTTTTGTGCAAATGGGCTTGCTCTAAACTTTGAAAAACACAGTACATCCATTTTTCTGCTGCAAAAAGTACAGTTCCTTCAATAAATATAACACATCAACAGAAGTCAGTAGACAGGGTAGAGCATACTAAGTTTTTGGGTGTACATATAGATGAGAATGTTAATTGGAAAATTCATACTTTGGATCTCCTAAAGCGACTAGGTTCAGCAACTTTTGCGATCAGAATAATTGCCAATTTTGAAGATATAGAAATTAGTAAGCTAACATATTTTGCATACTTTCACTCTCTAATGTCATACGGAATAATATTTTGGAGTAACTCAACATTTAGACAAAAAGTATTCACTACTCAAAAGAAAGTGTTTAGAATAATGTGTGGGGTTCATAGTCGCACATCTGTAGGAATCTTTTTAAAAGATTGGAAATTGTTATAACAGCCTCACAATACATCTACTCACTAATGAAATTTGTTCTCAACAACATGGACCAGTTTAGAAACAACAGTGATATTCATGATTATAATACCACAAAAAGAAAGACTTACACTATCCTTTGCTCAACCTATCTCTGGCACAGAAAGGGATAAAATATGCTGCTATAAAAATTTTCGACAAATTACCAGATGAAGCAAGGTGTCTGACAGACAACAGTAATAGCTTCAAAAATGAATTGAAATCATATCTTCTTGACAACTCCTTCTATACCATAGATGAATTCTTGAATGGGAATAAATAAATCTATAAATATAGTATACGCATTTTGTGCTATTTAAGGGAATGGGGTAAATAATAGAAATATTAATTTTTAACTCTGTACTGAAATATATATCTTCAGCATTAAGGTATATATATATATATCTTAATGCTGAAGATAAGGTGGGTAGATCACGTAACTAATGAGGAGGTATTGAATAGGATTGGGGAGAAGAGACGTTTGTGGCACAACTTGACTAGAAGAAGGGATCGGTTGGTAGGACATGTTTTGGGGCATCAAGGGATCACAAATTTAGCATTGGAGGGCAGCATGGAGGGTAAAAATCGTAGAGGGAGACCAAGAGGTGAATACACTAAGCAGATTCAGAAGGATGTAGGTTGCAGTAGGTACTGGGAGATGAAGAAGCTTGCACAGGATAGAGTAGCATGCAGAGCTGCATCAAAACAGTCTCAGGACTGAAGACCACAACAACAACATATATATTAAAAATATTTGTTTCATATGTGTATTTCTTGTGCACTTGACACGTTCGACATCATAACGGCTACCGTACCGTGCGATTGATCAATGGAACACGCAACCAACTAACTAACTAATAGTAACTTTCGCACACCATTGTGTTACTAGGTGTTCATTGTGATATACTGCTCTCAGCTTGAGTACTAATTGTAAAAATGTTGTTCAATGCGTCATTTTGCGCCTCTTGTATATGCTTAGGAGATCTGTACAGATTCAACTCTTTTCCGATAGACTTTGTTAACTGAAAGGTGCATGCAGTAGTGCAATCAGTTAATCCTGAAAGGAGTGACGCGGTATTACGCTGCTCGTCGTAGATACCTTCAACAGGAACTTACGTAACTCTTTCTTGAGGTAGTGCGGATGCCTAACTCTTAGCGCAAGTAATGACATCCTTTCCCGGAAGCTGAGCTTCTGCGTAGTTTCGATCGAAGCCTTCGGCTTCCCCCTGCAGAACGTAACATACCGTTAAGTAAGCTACATGCCTTTCACTTTTTTTTTTCTTCGACGCTTATGTATACACTTCCGTGAAAATGTTTTCGAATATTTGTCATTCATGTGTAATTTTGGGGGCTAAAATTTGTTAATATATATACTGCCACACACATTTAACGCATGTCGATAGAATTTCGGAATTAATAATAAAATGTTATAGTAGTTAATACGTCGTGTCCCCTAAGAGGATGAAGCCATAAGAATAGTGTTGAAAGATATCTCATCACGCTCACTTTAAATCAACGAATATGCACTGAAAATTAAAACTGTGGTTCAGACTTGAGTCCGTATCTGGTGCACAGTTTTGATTTGTCAAGCAGGTTCGTAAGAGCATCCATTCCGATACAGAACGAACGATTTGAAATGAGCACAACGTAAAGTTAGATTAAGTGCGGAACCCCAGAAAAAAATTGGGCCATGTCGGGAAGAAAATAAATTAGTACAGGTGGTGGAATATATACATTCTTTGAAACCTAAAAGAAGATGAGTAATTATTATTATTGCTGTGAACAACGATATTAGGATAACTTAACATTTTGGTAGTCTGCTATAAAGAGAAATAAGCTATAAATGATTGTCGTCGATAATCGAACACCCCACACACTATTTGCAACAAGAGCAGATTTTTACAGTAGCTTCGATAATGCAATATTTTGGTGTAATCCTATAGTTCATGGTCTTTCAGATCACAATAGTTTATTTTCGGTGTACTTTTAATAGATAAAATATTTGGAAATACGTACAAAAAACACTTAGTGTTCTTGAAAACTATAACAAATTGTCTAAAGTAATTATAAATTATTTCGAAAACTGTTGTACTAATAAATTTATCTGTGTAAGTGGATTAAAAGCTCTTCATCCTCATGTTATGAATGGAATTATAATATCATGAAAAATTAAGAGAAACCTACACTTACGTTAAGGGGTACAGATGATGACACGGTTAAATCATGTTACAACTGCACTGTAAAAGTCGAAACAGTTTTTATAGCATCTTAGCTCTAGCAATATCAACGCCTTTTTCATAACGCGCATTACCAAGGGGGAGGACGGGTACTTTATGCCTACCCTAAAAAAGTAAAAAAAATCGTTAATTGCTATTGACTTACATTAACTACGAACTTCTAAAAGAGGCACTGATATGTAAGTAGGGTCCAGAACATGATAATATCTTATAGCACACTCTTAGCAATATTAACGCATTTTCAATAACGTGTACTATAAAGCTGGAGTTACTTATGTCGACGGCAAATAGTATTTAAATAATGCGAATTTCATTAATTGTTGATGACTTTTACTCACAACATAGTTTTTAAAGAGGTCTTGATATGTAAGTAAGGTCCGAACCTGAAAATGTTGAATGTGGCATTCTTTGTGCAAAGTGACATCTACTACGTAAATTAAATTTTTGGCTTACGTTTGCTTGAAAAATTTAAAACATTTGTGGAATTTTGTAGAAGAAGTCGTTAAAAACAATAAATATCTTTCTTCAAACTTTTAGAACATAAAGTAACTGACTAGATTATAAAATTTTAGAAAGTTGGGCATAAAGTACCCCAAACTCCCCTTAGAATTGGGAGGGTTAATAATTGTGAAGTCAATAAAAAATAAACTTCTTCAACAACAGGATAAGAAGTATTTGTTACCTAGGAAACAAGTGATATAGGGAAAACGAACTCGGAAAATATATCTTTTTAAAGGAAGACAGTGAACTTATCATTGATAGCCCCCATATTGCACGCACTTTTAAGAAATTTTTTTCTGTCAGGAACAGATAGTATCGGTTTCAACACTTTCTTAGTAGATAACACATAGTGTTCCAGACAGATTTAAACATGATGTGAAGCCACTCAACGAACAAAAAGACTAAAAGCTTATGGAGAGTTATCGACCCTACTAACTATTGCCACTATTTTGAAAAATGTTTGCAAGGATAATGGACAATAGATTATATAGACACTTAGTATCAAATGACATACTCAGAAGTAAACAGTTTGGATTCCAATAAAGGCTGCCAACTGGACGTGATATATTTAACATGACAGATTATATACTGAAGTTAATAAATTAGTTACTATTGTCATTTGGAATATTTTGTGACTTGTCTGTGGCTTGTGATTGTATGAACCATAACAGGAATATACAAAAATTAAAATATTTTTTAACAGTCGACGTACAAAGTTCATGGTTTTAACCTACCAGCTTGATAGAAAGCTATGTGTATCAGTTCTGTGTCGATCCCATAATAATATGTACTCATAATTTCAAGCAATCAGACATATTATACCACAGGATTCTGTTTTTGTCCTCTGTTGTCCATGTACATAAAAGATATTCCAGTCTAAATTGTCATGAGATGAAATTTTTTTCTCTTTTTCACATGATATAAGCATAGGAATAAATGAAAGAGCAGCTAATTAATTATTTGAAAAATCTACAAATGTTTCAAGGCAAATGGATTACCGCTACCTTTTAGAAAGTCTTAGTACATACATTTCAGCACTCCTCATAGAACTCCACAAGACATAAATACTGTTTACGGCGAACAGTGAAATACAAGAAGTAGAAAGCGTTACGTTTTTGAGACTAAAGATACATCACAGTCATAGTTGGAAGAGACACTGCCTAGAATCAAGAAAGAGCCTTATAAAAAGAATACAAAAGGGTGTTAAAAGAATTGTATCTTGTGTTCTTTGTTGTTACCAAGATTTATCTTTTCTCAAAAAATAAAGAACAGCAACAGCATAGTAATCGTACCAAACGCAAAGACTTCACGGGGTCAGATTCGTGGATACACATATATTCAACAATCTGCTTGAGCCTATTAAATGTCTTAGAGGTGAGGCGGTGAAGCGCGAGGCTGTATTAAATATCTTATCGTCAAGCGGCATCTTTGTGTATACTGATGTCTTTTCCCGCAGCTACTACCCGATAAACTGTGCAATCCACCCAGCGCCAGTTACACATACGGATCATAAGAAAAGTGCCTACCCGTAGGCATCAGGACGTGCTATAGTTCATCTAAGTGAATTAGTTCCATCCTAGAGTGGAACATATACGGGATGAATATTAGTACAAGAATGGAAATGGCTACATGATAAATAAGATATGAGAACCATCAATAGATGCGCTTAAAAGTATGTTCAGTGAAACGGAAGAAGGTGAGTTTATAGCTTTGCGAATGAAAGCCTGAATGTATATTAATGATCATGATAAGGTACGCATTAGACAGTAACATAAATTACGAGGTTTGGAACTTCAATAGCGGCAACTATTTATTTACAGCTCGTAAAAAATATGTATGTGTTTCAAAGTTTTACTGGCCTTCAAAGTAGTCAGCAGCATTGTGAATAACCCGTTGCCAGTGATGTGGAAGTCGTAGGATACTCTTTCAAGTGCCAGTTGTGTTGACAGTTCTAGCGGCGCGGTCTATTGCCCGACGAATTTGTGAAAGATCTGAAGCGAATGCCGTGAAGTATTTCCTTCAGTTTAGAACTCGAGTTGAACTTACGAAGGCTTAAGTGAGGAGAGTGCAGTAGGTGGTATAGCACTTAGCACCCCATGAGTCAAACAAATCAGTAACAGCTTGCACTATACGTACTTGAGCATTGTCCTGCAAAATGATGGTCAGGTCCTGCAGAAAGTGTCATCACCTCTGTCTCTATGCTGTTCATTTTTGGAACACACCCTACGACCAGCTTAGAGACAGAAGTGATGACACTGTCTGCGGGACCTGACCATTATTTTGCAGGACAATGCTGAAGCACGTACAGTATAAGCTGTTACTGATTTGTTCGACTGATGGGGCCGCTACGTGCTATACCACCTACTGCACTCCCCTGACCTAAGCCATCGTGAGTTCTACTCGATTTCTAAACTGAAGGAAACGCTTCACGGCATTCGCTTCAGAACTGCTACAAATTTGTCGGGCAATAGACCGCGCCGCTCGAACTGTCAACACAACTGGCACTGCTAAGAGTATCCTACGACTTCAGCATCGCTAGCAACGGGTTATACACAATGCTGGTGACTACTCTGAAGGTCATTAAAACTTTGAAACGCGTATCTATTTTCTAAGAGCTGTAAATAAAGAGTTGCCACTATAAAAGTTCCAACCCTCGTATATGAGAAACAGATTCATTGAGACCATTTAGTTCTGCTTAAATTACTTATGAAAACAGGAAATGTGGATCCCAGTGTCTATTAAGCAGATGGAGCATAGAACATTTCCGTTATGCTCCCGAGAACAAGGAAGAAGTGCGGAGAACGGTAAACACACTAGCCAATCAGAAGTCGCCGTGTATAACCCACCAAAATGACGTACAAAATTTTACGGTAAGCCTTTGGATCATTGCGGTGGTCAATAAACTTTTTGGGTTTCTTTTAGTCTATAAACACATGCAACCAAAAACGTAATGTAACACAGATGATGGATATAAAGCTCACTTTAAGGCGATGTTTCTTAACTACGACAAATAATCCTGCCTTCCGCTGAAAATTTGCGGAATGTGAAAAAATCAATTACATTTTAGCAGTACCAGCTAACTGATTAATTGTATGAAGTGGGCAAAGACCCGCAGTATTAAAGGAGTCTACAACTTCACATGCTGCCTTTGGCAAATCACGCCCCTCCTGAATTGAAGAGGCTACAAAAAACAGGTCACTGTATTAATTTTGGAGTAGAAAATGTGATAGTAGTAAATGAAGAGTTCAGAAATGAGAAGACCTGATAAATATTGGAGGACAGGTCACCCATTCCCGGACATAGGGTCAGAATCCTAGAATCGATACGGAACGACAAATAAATGACAAGAAACATGGACACGAAAAAAAATCATGTTCTTCAGATGGCTTCATATTTTGTTGAAGAGGGGGGATTGTAGGGCTATTTAATATTTACACACATGCTGCAGCTACTAACAAAGGCTTTAATCGGACAATGTGAAAAATAGATCACACTGAAAATCTGGTTTTCTGTCAAAAGCACCATATAGTTTGCTGCCTACGAATACAGCATTTTATCCATTAACGGAAATAATGATATCAGATTACTGAAAAACTTGGGCAAAAAATACAGTTAATCAAATCTGGAAGGGATTTCTAATAGTTGCGGAGAGTGAGTAGAGTGAATAGTAAGGGCAGATTTAAAGTAATAAATCCATGATACATAGAGCAAAATATTTTGTGAAAATTTTTATGGTCACAAAATAAGACAGAATGTGGCTAGATAAAATTATTGGGCTAGCCAGCCAATAAAATTTAGGCTTACGGACACATTGCAGTTGGAGCAGTATCCGACAGGCTCTTTGATCATATAGACAAGGTTTACACACCTTAAGTAACTGTACGGAAAAATCAGAGAATAAGAGCAATTAAGATTTATCGCTTCTGTTTTTATTGTTCAAGATGAAATACATCACTTACCAATTTAGTCTTCTTCCACTGTAATGAGTTTTCGTCATTCAATGATTTTCTTTGTTAGTTCCAAAAACAAACGTTTTCTTGCTGGTAAATATATGTGTGACCAGCTGAACCATTCAAACGTAACGTTTCGTTATGTTAGGGTCTCCTCGAAGGAACCGGACATGTGATAATGGCATTACGACACGGAGTAATATATACCTTACACAGCATCTGTCTCTGCAACTGCTGTGGCTGCAAGTCGCCATACATTGAAGAACGCTCTTGTCCGGAATCCGCCTCTAATTGAGAATTACATTTTTAATTCGTCTTACATCAAACTAAAAGTCGTTGTTCCCAGATCAAGTTCTGTATGTGGCTGAAACCCTCTTAGAACTGGGCTTTAGCAATTCCAAAGATGATTTGGTATAAGCTTTTATCAGACAGTTGGTCTGAATTTCTCGTACTCTGCACACAAAAGATGTTTCTACTCCATACCCTTGATCATCTTACATGTGATTTTATGTTTCAGTTTCTCACAGTACAAGAATCTTTTTTGTAGCTCCAAATGAACTGGTTCGGAACACCTACAAGTTGGTCGTAATGTGTGAATTCCGGGGCACCCTAAGTCACTACGCACTATCGTTTGTGGAAACTTCACGGTTGACTCCATTAGGATTGACATGTATCGGCTATCTTTCCTAATCACGACTCCCTTCTCTTTCTTGTTCCTCACAAAGTGTTGCACTAATGAGTGATCGGGACCGTATTCGTTCGTTGAATTTTTTCAGATCTGAAGCTATCAACACATTCATTAAACTTCCAACTGTTCACGATGGGTGTCTCATACTGCTTTTTCATTGACTTGACTTGCCACTGTGGTATGCTTCGATGCGTTTTGGATGGTACAATCGTTGAGTGGAAAGCTCCACAATCTAACGAATCGTCTGCTCGAGGACTTGCTGACTGGACCGAGCGAGACTGGCATGTAGTGCTGAAGAATCTGGATTTTTATTCGCAAAGAGTAGGCTTCAGATTCATGCACTGAACTCCTTACTTAGATTTTCCTGTGGTCTTCCTAAATCACATGAAGCCAATACCGGGATGTTTACTTCGACCATAGGCTTGACATCATCCCCCAATCTTGTGCAACCGAATTAATCCTCCATTTTTATTAAGATAAGTCCCAGAAGGATGTTAAACGCAAACCATATTCTCCTTAAACTCTGTCCATGACTGTTCTTGTCTTTTATACCCTACATTTCGTGTCGTGTTTCACTGCCTTTATTTTTTACTGCTTGTTTCAGTGTTTCCTGTACTTCACAATTTAGCTTGATGTAACGCAAAGTAGACAAATTTTCAAATGAAAACGTCGAGAGTTCAAGTTCCATTGAGCAAACTGTTATGAACAGGGCAGCTCAAAACAATGTTTAAGGATAGTGGAAACAGTTCCAGAGATTTCGTATAACATTTCGGAATTGTAGAATGTAAGTCGAAAGTAAACTTATTCTGTTGGTGCGGCGTGTTTGGACGCTCAACTGAATCTATAACTCCTAAGTTTTAATTCGTTTTGGTGCGGCGTGTTTGGACGCTCAGCTGAATGCATAACTCCTAACTTTTAATTCGTTGATAAAATCAAACCCAACGTATCCGTCGCTAATACGCTGCTAGTGCTATCCAGGGAGAGATCGTACGCCAGTCATAACCTTAATCTTTCTCTTTAAGGCGTCAGTCGTAGGTATCGTGCCATAAAACAACAAATTGAAGTTTTCAGTTTGCGATGGAGCTCGGTTAGAGCCTTCGATTGGAAGGTTTCCATAGACAAGACCAGGGATGTAGTTAGTCTCACTTGGAATATAAATTTAATGTGCCACTAAGATTTAAAATTTGTTAAATTAAAAAAATTATGTGACGATGTAGATGTCACGGCAGCAGTTTATTATTAGGAATATGTTGCAAATGTACTAAGTATGCCGTAGTTGATGTGTCTTTACTAGACCATCGCAAGCTGTCTCAGAATCTGTAATTTAATATTGTTGCTTTTGTGCACTACTCCAACTCGGAATACTCAAAAGGCGCTACAGGTACGTGGAGGCCAGTGGGAACTCAATATCCTTTCACTTATCCATTATGATATGGAAAGCTTGTCTGCTCTAACACGTTGTTCAGTCGTTTCTGGAGCGAGTGTCTGTAAACTTGTGTGCAGTTTGGTTTATTTGTGAGTAAAAGTCTAACGCAATATAAGTATATGCCCGAAGCTGTAACTATCATGTCCATAAACTGGCTGCTATAGTAAAGGCGTTTCGTTTTCGACAGAGGTGTACTGATGACATGTTTCTCATAAATGGTGCTATGTTATTGATGTAATCACAAGCGCCTGATAAAGGAATATACCTGAGTCTTATTAACACACATATCTACAACACAAAAGAAATTTGACTGCAGAAAATGAAATAGACAAACATTCAGTTAAGATTATACATGACTTTCGCACTCTGGCCATCCAGATTTATGTTTTCCGCAATTTGCTTAAATAGCTTAAACTGAATACCGGGATGGTTTCATTAAATAGGACACAACCGATTTCGAGCCCCAAACGAGCAACATTTCCATCTCTGATGACATCATCGAATGTGTGTTAAACTATAATCTTCTTTCGCCTCCCTATTTCAATAAAGAGCGACAGTGGTTTCAAATTAAGTAATGTTTGGCATCTGGAATTCAATTTACGACGATTTTGCCAGCTATATCATCTGCCAGAGCCGGAAAACGGTGAACAGATGAGTGTTTCATGTGATAATCGCGTGGGCATCGTAAAACAAATGCGCATCAAAGAGCGTAGCGAGAGCTGATAGTTTAACTGTGTTGTAGACAGAATCACGATTTCAACATTATTCCATAGCCTGGTTGGAGGTTAGGCTGCGAAAACACGAAACACCACCCCTCGCAGAACCTGATGAAGACGTCTGGAAAAGTCATCTAAATATTGGGCACAAAAATATCATCGTCAGCTCCAATAGGCACCCAAAAGCTTATCTGTATGTAAGAGTTTTAGGAACCTTACACCCCATTCGTATTAGTTCTTTAACAACAAAATCGACAACAGTAGTCATCCACTTCATTAAAAATGATGGATTCCTGCAGAAAGTAAGCACCGTCGACCCTTTATGTTATTTAACACTATTATGCGGATTACCTGTGGTTCAGATTGCTATTGGGGACTGATCAAGACGTTCGTGTCTTTAAACTTCTTTGGTATGGAAGAGTAAGTCTGCTTCCGCTCTTCGCAAGCAAGTTTTCTTTAAGGCTGAAACTGCGTTTATTCTCTTAACGCTATTCAACGAGAAAATGGGCGAGAAGGTGCAATGGTAATATACTGGACTCGAATTCGAGAGGACGAAAGCTCAAAACCTAATTTGACCATCCAAACATACGTATGACTACTATCCACCGCGAGGTTGAATGCCTCCTGGTGATGTTGCGGGCACGTGACGCAATAAGGAAATAATGTAAACGGAAGAGAGACGAATGGGCAGTCATTATAGCGAAGACACGGGCCGCAAATGCGGAAATCCAGTGATTTGAAGCGGTTTTGAGAAAGGGCACATTGTTGTGCGGCTGTGGCTGGAAATGACAACCTCTGAAACAGTGAAGCTGGTCGGCTGTTTGCTTACAACGGTCGTGAGCAGCTATGGGAAGTGCTTGAAGTAATTCCGAAGAGGACAGATAAGCGTAGTGTAGGAAATTTCTTTAGTAGATCTGTTGCATCTTCTAAGTGTTTTGCCAATAAAACGCAGTCTTTGGTTCGCCTTCCCCCACAACATTTTCTATGTATTCTTTCCAGTTTAAGTTGTTCGTGATAGCAGCGCTCCAAAATTACGCTACCTGTAACAAGAGACAGAAAAGAAATCAGATGTTGTCTGAGCATATGTAGATGTGTATCCATAAAAGCTTTATGAGTTAAGCTACTGTTTGCAATAAACCGGATAGCTGTTTCTAACAGAGCTCATAACAATTTTTATTTATTTATTTATTTATTTATTTTTCGAAGGGAAAGAATTTACACTCACCCTTTATTGCTATTCATGATGTCACCGGACAGTCAGAAGTCCCACGCGTTTTAATAGGATGGTGAAATACTACTAGTCTATTATGATACCAACTCGTGTGAGACATTTCTAATAGTTATTAATAAGGAACAAATGAAAAAATGGATGACGCATCTAAAAATGATTTGGCATATACCTATTATTATTACTATTATTATTATTACGAAACAGAGTTATGCTTTCAAAAAAAAAAAATCTGTAAACATGGAACCGATTGAAGTAGTGCACTACTGAAAACATTTATGAACGTAAACGTATCAATGACGTCCTTACATCCTTACCATAACTGTAATCTCGTCAACAGTTGATTGTTAAAGAGTTCTTGAACCGTGTGATGGTGCACAGTTTACGTCAGGCCATACACATTTGGGTTTCCTGGGGCTTCACTAAATCGCAGAAAATAATTTCCACCATGTTTCCTTTGAGAAGGGCACGACCAGTTTCTGAATGTATCCTTCCCCAAACTGAATGTGTGCTCCGTCTCGCCGGCCGAAGTGGCCGTGCGGTTAAAGGCGCTGCAGTCTGGAACCGCATGACCGCTACGGTCGCAGGTTCGAATCCTGCCTCGGGCATGGATGTTTGTGATGTCCTTAGGTTAGTTAGGTTTAACTAGTTCTAAGTTCTAGGGGACTAATGACCTCAGCAGTTGAGTCCCATAGTGCTCACAGCCATTTGAACCATTTTTTTGCTCCGTCTCTAATGATCTCGTCGTCGTCAGCGGAATGTTCCTTCCACTAAAAACCCCACTCAGCCATTCAGAGATAGATTTTCTGTGGTCCACCTAAATCGCTTAAGACTATCGTTGATGTAATTCTTTTGGACGCATTTCCATTCACATATTTGTCCCGTCCTTGTTTTTGCTAAATGTCCAGTGATCTCGTCGCTGATGCGTTCTTATATCCTAATCTTCCTATGTAAAGTTGGATTCTCTCCAAGGAAGCCAGATGATGAAAAAGGTAACAGCCTTTGAGCAGAAATGAACAACGGAGGGAGCAATTGAGAGCTGCATTGTGGGTGATTAAACACTTCCCATCGAAAACGCTGCAGGAGCGTCTTCATTGGCCCTGCAGTATGCGGCTGAAAATTGTCTTGAAGAAAGAACCGCACGCTGGCCACGGTGGCCGAGCGGTTCTAGGCACTTCAGTCCGGAACTACGCGGCTGCTACGGTCGCAGGTTCGATTTCTGCCTCGGGCATGGGTGTGTGTGATGTCCTTAGGTTAGTTAGGTCTAAGTAGTTTTACGTTTAGGGGACTGATGACCTCGGATGTTAAGTCCCATAGTGCTTAGAGACATTTGAACCATTTGAATTTGAAAGAAACGCATGACATTTATGTTATGTGGGCTGCATAACTTCAGGCGCAATCTCTTCCCAGATCCACATACTTCGCGGGAGACACTGTTGTTTTAGTCATTTTTACGTGATCACTTTTCGCTCTCAACTGAAAAAAGGCACACTATAGACACTGCCCAACACATTTATGCAAAGTTCCATCGGATTTTCACAGTGGTTTCCATTTCGTGCCTAATCGGACCTTACTTTCCGAATACGCCTCGCAGATCAAATGTAGCAACTTCGTCCACAGTGTGGTGTGGGCATGGCCATGTCCAAACACAATAGCTCCTTCCCGACATTTTCTATAGACCGTGTGTCTGGAGACAACTGTTGCAGTGACTGCGGTAAGGTCCCGATCAAGGCTACCTGCAGTACTCCGTGGCCGTCTGCGGGCACTGATGCTGAGATATCAGTCTTCTTGTGGTGTTGTACACTGTGGACGTCCTGTGCCGTAGCGCCAGGATATTTTTCCTGTCTGCTGGAATCGTTGCCATAATCTTGAGATTACAGTTTGTGGCACACAGAGGGCCCATGCTGCGACTTGCTGTGTTTGACCAGCCTCCAGTCTCCCTAGTATTCTACCCCTCATAACGTCATCAATATGTGTTCTTTGAGCCATTTTCAACACACAGTCACCATTAGCACGTCTGAAAACGTCTGCATACTTACTCGCTGCACCGTACTCTGACATGCAACAACACACCTCTGCGTGTGTGGACTGCTGCCAGCGCCAGCGTGCGACTACCGCAGGTCAAAGGCACCGCATGGCCATACCCCGAGGTGATTTAAACTCGCAAGCGACCCACCAGAGCGTTGTTTCACCATGTATCAGCATTATCCTTAATTCATGAGCATGAGTGTATTTTGTGCCTTCGTTTGTAGATTTGGAGCTTCTATTGCGTCATATGCACTGAGGTGACAAAATTCATGGGATAGCTATTTACACATGTACAGATGGAAGTAGTACAACGTACACAAGGTATAAAAGAGCTGTGCATTGGCGGAGCTGTAACTTGTACTCTGCTGAGTCATGTGCAAAGGTTTCCGGCGTGATTATGGCCGCATCACGAGAATTAACAGACTTTAAATGTTGAATGGTAATTGGAGCTGGACGCATGGGACCTTCCATTTCGGAAATCTTTAGGGAATTCGATATTCAGAGGCCCATAGTGTCAAGAGTGTGCCGGTAATACCAGATTTCAGGTATTAACTCTTACCACAAAGAACCATTGTCCAACGGCTTTCACTTAACGACAGAGAGCAGTGGCGTTTGTGTAGAGTTGTGATTGCTGACGGACTTACAACACTGCTCGAAATAATAGCAGAAATAAATGTGGGACGTACGATGTAGTTCCTTCTCTAAATCCTCGCATAAACGAAAAAGTGGCTGACATCGAAATAAGTGTCCAAGGAATAGAAGAGCAACTGGAATCACTTAACAGAGGAAAGTCCACTGGACCTGACGGGATACCATTTCGATTCTACACAGAGTACGCGAAAGAACTTGCCCCCCTTCTAACAGCCGTGTACCGCAAGTCTCTAGAGGAACGGAAGGTTCCAAATGATTGGAAAAGAGCACAGGTAGTCCCAGTCTTCAAGAAGGGTCGTTGAGCAGATGCGCAAAACTATAGACCTATATCTCTGACGTCGGTCCGTTGTAGAATTTTAGAACATGTTTTTTGCTCGAGTATCATGTCGTTTTTGGGAACCCAGAATCTACTATGTAGGAATCAACATGGATTCCGGAAACAGCGATCGTGTGAGACCCAACTCGCTTTATTTGTTCATGTGACCCAGAAAATATTAGATACAGGCTCCCAGGTAGATGCTATTTTTCTTGACTTCCGGAAGGCGTTCGATACAGTTCCGCACTGTCGCCTGATAAACAAAGTAAGAGCCTACGGAATATCAGACCAGCTGTGTGGCTGGATTGAAGAGTTTTTAGCAAACAGAACACAGCATGTTGTTATCAATGGGGAGACGTCTACAGAAGTTCAAGTAACCTCTGGCGTGCCACAGGGGAGTGTTATGGGACCATTGCTTTTCACAATATGTATAAATTGACCTAGTAGATAGTGTCGGAAGTTCCATGCGGCTTTTCGCGGATGATGCTGTAGCATACAGAGAAGTTGCAGCATTAGAAAATTGTAGCGAAATGCAGGAAGATCTGCAGCGGATAGGCACTTGGTGCAGGGAGTGGCAACTGACCCTTAACATAGACAAATGTAATGTATTGCGAATACATAGAAAGAAGGATCCTTTACTGTATGATTATATGCTAGCGGAACAAACACTGGTAACAGTTACTTCTATAAAATATCTGGGAGTATGCGTGCGGAACGATTTGAAGTGGAATGATCATATAAAATTAATTGTTGGTAAGGCGGGTACCAGGTTGAGATTCATTGGGAGAGTCCTTAGAAAATGTAGTCCATCAACAAAGGAGGTGGCTTACAAAACACTCGTTCGACCTATATTTGAGTATTGCTCATCAGTGTGGGATCCGTACCAGATCGGGTTGACGGAGGAGATAGAGAAGATCCAAAGAAGAGCGGCGCGTTTCGTCACAGGGTTATTTGGTAACCGTGATAGCGTTACGGAGATGTTTAACAAACTCAAGTGGCAGACTAAGCAAGAGAGGCGCTCTGCATCGCGGTGTAGCTTGCTGTCCATGTTTCGAGAGGGTGCGTTTCTGGATGAGGTATCGAATATATTGCTTCCCCCTACTTATACCTCCCGAGGAGATCACGAATGTAAAATTAGAGAGATTAGAGCGTTCACGGAGGCTTTCAGACAGTCGTTCTTCCAGCGAACCATACGCGACTGGAACAGGAAAGGGAGGTAATGACAGTAGCACGTAAAGTGCCCTCCGCCACACACCGTTGGGTGGCTTGCGGAGTATAAATGTAGATGTAGATGTAGATGTAGAACGTATTCGTTACGACAGTGCGGCGAAATTTGGCGTTAATGGGCTATGGCAGCAGGCGACCGACGCGATTGCCTTTGCTGACAGCACGACATAGCCTCTCCTGGGCTCGTGACCATATCAGTTGGACTCTAGACGACTGGAAAACTGTAGCGTAAACAGATGAGTCCCGATTTCAGTTGGTAAGAGCTGATCGTAGTGCTCGAGTCTGACACAGACCCCGCGAAACCATGTACCCAAGTTGTCAATAAGCCACTGCACAAGTTGCTGGTGATACCATAACAGTGTGGGATGTGTGTACATGGGGTGGACTTGGTCCTGTGGTCGAACTGAACAGATAATTGACTGAACATGGGGATTTTAGTACACTTGGAGGTCATTTGCAGTCGTTCAGGCACTTCGTTTTCCCAAACAACGACGTCATGTAACCGAGCCACAGTTGTTCGCAACTTGTTTGAAGAACAGTTTGGACAATTCGAGCGAATGATTTGGTCACCCACATCGCCCGACCTGGACCTCATCGAATATTTATGGGACATAATCGAAAGGTCAGTTCGTGCACAACATCCTGCACTGGCAACACTTTCGCAGTTACCGGCTATAGAGCATGGCTCGATATATCTGCTGAGGGCATCCAGCGACTTGTTGTCCATGACACGTCGAGCTTCTGCAGTACTCCGTGCGAAAGGAGGTCCTACTCGCTATTTGAACGTATCCCATAGCATTCGTCACCTCGGTATACAACCGAAAATAATCACATCAGTAGTATAGTGTCAGTGCCCAGATTTTTAGAACGACAGCTTTGCACACCATTGGCTAGTATCAGAGGTGTGTCGCAACAGTGGATTGTCGGTATTCGTGCCCTCTGTTATAGAGTAGAACAGCGTCCAGTTATACTTAATTTCGCGAAACACCAATAAATTTGAAGGACTTTAAATGCGAAAATTTTTGGTTAGCCTTACCCTGACCGACACTGATGTCGAATGAAACAACGAAGGCGCTTTATTTGTGATTTGTTTTCAATACTCACTCTTTCACTAGAAAGTTAGAGGTTAAGAATTCAAGGTGTATGCAGAGTTTAAGAGATGTAGAAAATTTTGTACCTAGATCACTGTATTAGAATCAAATTTTGATCCCCTCGTCGGAGGTTCAATGTCTGTTAACTCCCGTCGCGTCGGAAAACGTTTCACATGAATAACCCGACTACAAATGACAGCTCCGCCAATGCACTGCCTTTTTGTAACTTGTGTACGCAATACTATCGCCATCTCTATATGGGCATATCGCTATCCCACGAGTTGTGTCACCCCAGTATATATTCATTCCTTCATATATTCCGCTCAATGTTTCCTGAAAAATAGTAGGAAATCGATTTTAAACTGTAATCGATAATTTAAGTAGCTGGTAGTACAAGTTATGAGGGACAACTTAATGTAAATAAAGTAATCCACGATGAAAAACATAACTGATGAAATGTTTAATTATGTAAATCGTGAATGACACAGCCGCGGGCTTTCAATACCATCAATCACGATGAATTAAAGTAATATCGTAATGTTACAATGAATGAACGTAAGTGGGTTAACCTGAAATTAAACATAATTTTCACTCGAAATCGATAAACCTATTCTCATGAACTCTGTCTACATCTTTACTTGCACACATAAAACAGCGTCAAGAAAAATGAAGCCGGCCGGAGCGGCCGTGCGGTTCTAGGTGCTGTAGTCTGGAACCGAGCGACCGCTACGGTCGCAGGTTCGAATCCTGCCTCGGGCATGGATGTGTGTGATATCCCTAGGTTAGTTAGGTTTAATTAGTTCTAAGTTCTATGCGACTGATGACCTCAGAAGTTAAGTCGCATAGTGCTCGGAGCCATTTTTGAACCAAGAAAAATGGAGTAACTTCATTCTCTTATATTAAAAATACACTGAGCAACAGAATTAAGGGATCAGTTTTGTGAAACCCCGTAACTCCCACCCATTTCAACACTTAAATTTGAAATTCGGTTCAAAGGTGCGTATAGCCTTCCTCTCTAACGGTGCAAAAGCGTGGCACCCTGCGACATCATCCTCGGGCACGATGACGTTGCAAACCGCAAGGTGTTGACACAAGCGAAAAAAGACCACAACTTAGAATTTCATGTGACGTGTACGGTGCGTTAGTGACGCCACATTTGCACCAGACTTCACCACAATTCTTCTCAACGCCACCGTGGACGTATCACACGAAGGGAGGGTCATCGCTGCCCCTCTTACCCACACTTCACCCCTTCTTTTGACGTCTCTGCGATGGAGGCTAGGACCGCGGTTTTCTTATCAGTGACCGAGGAAAGTATTCCAGACACACCGCCGCTCAGTATAGGCACGAAACGGCCGCATGTGGTGGTACAAAGGACCTCAAACAAACCACTCCTTTTCCTGGGGAGTCGATTTCCACACATTTCGCGGTCGAAAACAACAGTCCGCATGTGATGAAAAATAGGAAAACGTTCTTCACAACCTTTGACACTACTGACACACTCGCGCGTTTCAGCCCTTCTCTAAGGATAGTGCGGGACTGCATCACCATCGAACGCAATTTTTGCTCTCGTGCACATGATGGAACTACTAGGGACCGTTCAGAAACATTCGATGAAATCTGAACGAGATCCTAAGCATCAAAGGGCGATTATGCTTTTCCAGCGCTCCTACTTTGTGTCATCCTATCGTGATCACGTGGGAAGCGACACTGACACATGTGTGAATAAAACAGTAAAGGGTCCCTTTAAAAAACCCTAGATCCGCAAAGCGCTTGGTGGCACCCCCCTATCTTTATTGAGAGTTTTAAAAATGTATATGTACAGACATAACCAATGACGAAGTCCTATACAGACCAGCAACCCATTAGACATTCTCGAATTGTGGTTGACCTACCATCACTCACAACAGCAGCAGTGAAACGGCGAAAGAGTAGCAGCGTAGCCTGCCTGCAGTCACCTGGGACTCTCGTCACGGGTTCTTTCTGTACAGGTGCGTTTTTAAGGTGCTCAACAAATGCGGGTGGGTAGCACCGAGACTTTTTCCGAACTGGGGGACCCTTTGCCATTTTATTTATGCATGAGTCAGTGTGCCCTTCCTTCCCCACCCCCCTCCGCCAATGATCGTGCTATAGCAGGACGCAAAATAATACGGATGAAACAGTATAAGCACACTAAGCTGCTTCGCATCACGTTCAAATTTCGTCGAATGGTGTTGAACTGCCGGCCTGTGTGGCTGAGCGGTTCTACGCGCTTCAGTCTGGAACCACGCGACCGCTACGGTCGCAGGTTCGAATCCTGCCTCGGGCATGGATGTGTGTGATGCCGTTAGGTTAGTTAGGTTTAAGTAGTTGTAAGTTCTCGGGGACTGATAACCTCATATGTTAAGTCCCATAGTGCTCAGAGCCATTTGAACCATTTGGTGTTGAACTGTCTTTAGTGATTCCAACCTTTACACGAGAGCAAACTTTGCGTAGCCGCTGCGTTCGAAAGGGGTCATATGACGTTTAATTGGGATGCAGTCCCAAGATGTCCTCGGGGAAGGGTTGAAACGTCCGAGGGTGGCAGTTGTTTCAAAGGTGATGAAGAACTTCTTCCTGTTGCTCATGACGTTACATTTGAACGCGAAACGTTTGGGAATTGACGCCCCAGGGAAAAGGATAGTACCATCGAAGTCCTTTATACCACCCCCCTGACGCCTTTTCGTGCCGATTCTGAGCGGCGGTGTGTCTGGAATGTTTTCTCCAGCCACTCGTAAGGAAATCGCGTGATTTCAACGCTGTGCACCGCGGTTCTATCTTTCATCGCAGAGGCGTCAAAAGGAAGGGTCAAAGGTGGGTAAGAGGAGCAGAGATGACCCTACCTCCGTGTGATACGTCCAGGATGGCGTTGAGCAGAATTGTAATGAAGTTTGGTGCCGATATGACGTCATTAACCCACCCTACACTTCACATGAACTTCTGAAATGTGGTCTTTTTGTCGGATGTGTCGGTACCTGTCTGTTTGTATCGTCGTCGAGCCCGAAAGTGACGTTGCAAGGCGCCATGCTTTTTCACCATTACTGAAGAAGGCTGTACGCATCTTTGAGCCAAATTTCAAATTTAAGTGTCGTATTGGGTGGAAGTTTATGGGTTTAGAAGACGTGATCTTTTAATTCTGTTGCGCAATGTAGTTCCCACAGATTTACAGGTATACAAGGTCCAGTCATATTAATGTGACCACCGACTATGTTCGACGTTAAAATGCAGTAAACACTCACAGACGACAGGTGGCAGCACTAGTGTTGGATCATATATAAAGAATTTCTGGGGACGCCGTAAACACTGCAGTCGTTGTCGTAATGCAGAAATAGAGTGATTTGTCTGACGTTCAAAAGTGCCATAGATGACAGAGGTGAACAACGGCTGCAGAGATGTGTATGGACGAACAGACGCTCAACTGTTGACCAATTGACCGCCCAGATGAACCACGGTGCTACGAACAGTGTCTCCTCAAAGAACGTTCAACGAACGTTGTTGCGAAAAGGCGCCTGGTTAATACACCCATGCTCACTGCTGTTCATCGGTGTCGAAGGCTGGAATTTGCACGCCAGTACCGCAACTGGACGTCCACTGAGTGGCGACAGGTGGCATTTTCACATGAATTACGTTTTATGCTCTAGAAGGCACAATGGATCAACACATGTATGCATATCTGCTTGAGGACCATGTCCATCCCTATATGCAGTTTTTCCTTGGCCCAGTGGCATCTACCAGCAGATCAATGCAACGTGTCAAACAGCTCGCCGTGTATGTGTGTGGTTCGTAGAGCACCAGCATGAGTTTGCCGTACTCTCCTGGCCACCAAGCTCCCCGTTTTTGAGCCAATTGAGAATCTGTGGGACCATCACGATGGGGCTGCTCGCGCCACAATTCCTCAACCGAGAAACTTGGTACATCTAGCCATGGCAATGGAGTCGGCACGGCTGAACACTCCTGTCAGTACCTTCCAGAACCTTACTGATTCTCTTCCTCCTCGTCTCACAGAAATCAGCGCTCCAAAACGTTGTTATTCAGGCTTTTGACAAGTGATCACATTAATACGACTAGACAGTGTAGAACCAGTGCTGCCGAATAATACGTACGTGTATACAAGCCCCAAAAATGCACTCACAAGGTAACATTCCCAGATTCAAATAAACGATCTTCATGACATTTGGAAGGCGTGTAGAGGAGTCAAAATAATTCAATACGATTTTTTTTTCGTTTTTGCCCACGTTCACTTCTCAGAAGTGAACACTCCCCGAAAATTAATCTGGCATATTAGGTTTAGAGGGAATATCTTCGAGACCCTGGAATATAGAAAATGTGTTTCATATAAAGTTTAAAAATGAATTAATGTTCGTGAAAACTGTATAATCAACTTTGACAATAATATGAAATATTGTTAAACACCCCGCTGCAATTTATTAATTTTTTAACAAATTATAACTTCTTTACAACATAAATTAAAAGAAGTTTTCACGCCACATCCATCAATATGTAATGAAGCTGGTTTTTCTGAAAAGCCATTTTTGGAAAATAAGTTGATTGTAACGTCCTGATGAGTATTTTCAACATACCTAAGTAAAATATTTACACATTCTGTAATAATTTGACTTTTTATTTATTGTTATTTTATGTTTTAAATTGTTATTTTACATTTCAAATTCAATTTTCTTTTTTGTTCTTTAGTTTACCTTTTCACATATGTCTTTTGTTAATTGAAATTAATGAGTAACGCATTATTATAATACAAAATCATTACAGTTATTATAATCTTTAAACAAATCCTTAAAACATAACTATTTTTACACCATACACATAAAATTAACAAAATATGTTCACACAATGCAGACGACAGACAACACAATATAAAACAAAATTGAACAAGATTCTCAAGTTGTTGAGGGCCGTAATCTAAATATCCTGATTTACATCAGGCATCTGTTAGTAAATTGGAAGCTCTAGTTCTGCTAAATGATTATGTTGTTTGTCTCCACTTGCGAAACAATATATGAGTAATAAGCTGCTGTCACTTGTACATAACCAGTTCTCTTCACCGGCGTTTTCCAGTGTACTGAAACATGCCTGATACAAATCAGGATATTTAGAGAGCTGCAGAATTTTGTTTTATATTGTTTTGTCTGTAGTGTATACTATGTGAAGAAATTCCGTTCAGTTTATGTACATTAAGTAAAAAAGTTACGTGTTAAGTACACTACTGGCCATTTAAATTGCTACATCATGAAGATGACGTGCTACAGACGCGAAATTTAACCGACAGGAAGAAGATGCTGTGATATGAAAATGATTAGCTTTTCAGAGCATTCACACAATGTTGGCGCCGGTGGCGACACCTACAACGTGCTGACATAAGGGAAGTTTCCAACCGATTTCTCATACACAAACAGCAGTTGACCGGCGTCGCCTGGTGACACGATGTTGTGATGCCTCGTGTAAGGAGGAGAAATGCGTATCATCACGTTTCCGACTTTGATAAAGATCGGATTATAGCCTATCGCGATTGCGGTTTATCGTATCGCGACATTGCTGCTTGCGTTGGTCGAGATCCAATTACTGTTAGCAGAGTATGGAATCGGTGGGTTCAGGAGGGTAATACGGAACGCTGTGCTGGATCCCAACGGCCTCGTATCACTAGCAGTCGAGATGACAGGCATCTTATCCGCATGGCTGTAACGGATCGTGCAGCCACGTCTCGATCCCTAAGTCAACAGATGGGGACGTTTGCAAGACAACAACCATTTACACGAACAGTTCGACGACGTTTGCAGCAGCATGGACGATCAACATTTAAGATGTATTACGAACCGTGGCTCTACCCTTTATTCGATCCCTACGAAACCCTACATTTCAGCAGGATAATGCACGACCACATGTTGCAGGTCTTGTACGGGCCTTTCTGGACACAGAAAATGTTCGACTGCTGCCCTGGCCAGCACATTATCCAGATCTCTCACCAATTGAAAACGTCTGGTCAATGGTGGCCGAGCAACTGGCTCGTCACAATTCGCCAGTCACCACTCATGATGATCTGTGCTATCGAGTTGAAGCTGCATGGGCAGCTGTACCTGTACACGCCATCCAAGCTCTGTTTGACTCAATGCCCAGGCGTATCAAGGCCGTTATTACGGCCAGAGGTGGTTGTTCTGGGTACTGATTTCTCAGGATCTATGCACCCAAATTGCGTGAAAATGTCATCGCATGTCAGTTCTAGTATAATACAGGGTGTTTCAAAAATGACCGGTATATTTGAAACGGCAATAAAAAGTAAACGAGCAGCGATAGAATTACACCGTTTGTTGCAATATGCTTGGGACAACAGTACATTTTCAGGCGGACAAACTTTCGAAATTACAGTAGTTACAATTTTCAACAACAGATGGCGCTGCAAGTAATGTGAAAGATATAGAAGACAACACAGTCTGTGGGTGCGCCATTCTGTACGTCGTCTTTCTGCTGTAAGCGTGTGCTGTTCACAACGCGCAAGTGTGCTGTAGACAACATGGTTTATTCCTTAGAACAGAGGATTTTTCTGGTGTTGGAATTCCACCGCCTAGAACACAGTGTTGTTGCAACAAGACGAAGTTTTCGACGGCGGTTTAATGTAACCAAAGGACCGAAAAGCGATACAATAAAGGATCTGTTTGAAAAATTTCAACGGACTGGGAACGTGACGGATGAACGTGCTGGAAAGGTAGGGCGACCGCGTACGGCAACCACAGAGGGCAACGCGCAGCTAGTGCAGCAGGTGATCCAACAGCGGCCTCGGGTTTCCGTTCGCCGTGTTGCAGCTGCGGTCCAAATGACGCCAACGTCCACGTATCGTCTCATGCGCCAGAGTTTACACCTCTATCCATACAAAATTCAAACGCGTCAACCCCTCAGCGCCGCTACCATTGCTGCACGAGAGACATTCGCTAACGATATAGTGCACAGGATTGATGACGGCGATATGCATGTGGGCAGCATTTGGTTTACTGACGAAGCTTACTTTTACCTAGACGGCTTCGTCAATAAACAGAACTGGCGCATATGGGGAACCGAAAAGCCCCATGTTGCAGTCCCATCGTCCCTGCATCCTCAAAAAGTACTGGTCTGGGCCGCCATTTCTTCCAAAGGAATCATTGGCCCATTTTTCAGATCCGAAACGATTACTGCATCACGCTATCTGGACATTCTTCGTGAATTTGTGGCGGTACAAACTGCCTTAGACGACACGGCGAACACCTCGTGGTTTATGCAAGATGGTGCCCGGCCACATCGCACGGCCGACGTCTTTCATTTCCTGAATGAATATTTCGATGATCGTGTGATTGCTTTGGGCTATCCGAAACATACAGGAGGTGGCGTGGATTGGCCTCCCTATTCGCCAGACATGAACCCCTGTGACTTCTTTCTGTGGGGACACTTGAAAGACCAGGTGTACCGCCAGAATGCAGAAACAATTGAACAGCTGTAGCAGTACATCTCATCTGCATGTGAAGCCATTCCGCCAGACACGTTGTCAAAGGTTTCGGGTAATTTCATTCAGAGACTACGCCATATTATTGCTACGCATGGTGGATATGTGGAAAATATCGTACTATAGAGTTTCCCAGATCGCAGCGCCATCTGTTGTTGAAAATTGTAACTACTGTAATTTCGAAAGTTTGTCTGCCTGAAAATGTACTGTTGTCCCAGGCATATTGCAACAAACGGTGTATTTCTATCGCTGCTCGTTTAGTTTTTATTGCCATTTCAAATATACCGGTCATTTGTGAAACACCCTGTATATTTGTCCAATGAATACCCGCTTATCATCTGCATTTCCTCTTGGTGTAGCAATTTTAATGGCCAGCAGTGTATTTGTTTACTGAGTTTCGTAATGATTTTTCATCGTAATAATGCGTTAATTATTATTTCCTGTAAACAGAATACGCATATATGGAACGGTACACTAAACAACAAAAAAGAAACATGAATGTCAAACGTAAAGTAACAATTTAAAACTTAAAATAATAATTATTAGATTAACAATCAACATTTAGATATTTTACTTAGGTATGTTGAAAAAACCCACACAGCACATTGCGTACAACTTATTTTCCAAAAATGGCATTTCAGAGAAACCAGCTTCATTAAAGATGGAAGTATGTGGCATGAAAGCTTCTTTAATTTTTGTTGTAACAAAAGTTTTCATTTAGCAAAATTAATTGATGGTAGTGGGGTATTTTACAAAATTTCAAATTATTACAGAAGTTGATTGTACAGTTCTCAACAACGTCAGTTATATTTCAACTTTCATACACTGCCGGAAAATAATTAATACAAATAGAAATACGAAGTTGATTTTATTCTAATGGCTGCATATGTCACCTGGGTGATAGTAGATGTACTGATAATTGTTTCAACGTCGTCCGCCAACAGATAGTGTAGTGGAACAGCTACCAGAGCGCCATCTGTGTCTACCTTTTAAAAGGGAATGCTCATAGCCAGAAGGCTCAGCGTGATGTGAGCGTGTGAAGGAAGCAGGCAACATGACACGGAGAAAAACTCGCAATACTGTGAGTCAACCGAGAGAGCTTCGAAGGGGTCAAATTGCGGCCTTCCGAGTGGGGGTACGCTCCTTTCGGAGAACTGCCACACAAAATGGACGTGCTGGATAAGTTGAGCGACAATGCTGGTAACAGTGGTCACGTATACATTTTCACACCTGTAGGCGAGATTCTGGAAGTCCACGCCTCCGCCTGCCAGGATCGTCCTATTATAAGGGCAGCAGTGGCAGATCGTACAGCTACCGCGGCACAGAGGAGAGGACTTGTGAGCCCAGACGTCTCAACACGAACTGTTGGTTAATGGTTAATGTGTGTGAAATCTTATGGGACTTAACTGCTAAGGTCATCAGTCCCTAAGCTTACACACAGCTTAACCTAAATTATCCTAAGGACAAACACACACACACACCCATGCCCAAGGGAGGACTCGAACCTCCGCCCTGACCAGCCGCACAGTCCATGACTGCAGCGCCGCAGACCGCTCGCCTAATCCCGCGCGGCACGAACTGTAGTGCACCGGTTTTTAACAGTGGGACTATGGTCCCACCTTCCACTCACACAGCTGCATGGACGTGCACAGTTCAACTGTGCCGTCAGAGGATCACATGGAACACGGAAACGCGCTCACTGATCTTCAGCGTTGAAAGGACATTCTGCTTGAACGCAAGTGATGGTCGTTTGCGCGTACGACGTAGACCTGATGAGCGCTGTCTCGTAGAGAGCATTCGTCCAACACACACTGGCCCTATCCCAGGCATTATGGTCTGGGGTGCGATTAGCTACAACTCTCGTTCACCTTTGGTGTTTCTGAAGGTGATGCTAACCAGCGTTCGGTACATGCAGAATGTTGTTAGCCCCGTTCTCTTTCCATTTTTGCAACAGGAAGGTGATGTGTTGCTCCAACAGGATAATCTTCGCACACACACTGCCCATGGACTCAACGTGCTCTCTAACATGTGCAGCAAGTTCCCTAGCCAATACGATCTCCAGACTTGTCTCCCATCGATCATGTGTGAGATATGTTGGGACGAGAAGTGACTCGTACGGCTCGTCAACCAACAACTCTTAAAGTAGAACGTGAACAGGTCGAGCAGGTGTGTCATAACGTATCTGTACGATAGATTGGATGCCAAAGTCAGCTCCTGCATTGCCGTCCGTGGATGCTACACCACGTACTAATATGGGTATTTCAGCATGGCTCGGTGCCTGGTTCCTCAGAACCGCTTGTCTATTGATCTGCAAATATAATCATTTCATGTACTCCATATGCACTGCTGCAGTAATAAATCTTGAGTGAACTGGAAACCTCTAAAACGAGGTACTAATTTTTTTCCGTCAGCGTTTGAAACACATTTTTCTAATATTTACTTGTTTCAAAGGCATTTTCTCTAAATCCAATACTCTAAATCAATTTTAAGTGTGTTTCTTGTTCATTAAAAGTGAAATTCATAAGGCATTGTTTTGACCTCTCTACATACGCGCCAAGTTTAATGAAGATTGATTATTTACACCTGGAAATGTTCTCTCCCATGCAACTCGAACAGCATCGTAAACAAACAATCCCCAAACACTTCTACACCAGCTGACAACCTCGAATAGCAAGCGAGCTCCTGTTCTCGGTCAACCAGAACAAAGCGCGCTTATGACAGGTTCACTCGCACGCCATATAATGGCGTTTGACAGATCTGCTCACCTCAACGAACAATAATTTACAACGTGAAATAGTCAGAATCTGCGAAACGTGGTTAATGCAATGAATGAACGAATGGGAGCAGGTACGAGTATTCTTTCACAAATAATTAAAAAAAAAAAAAACAGTACGGTAGGCTGTCAGAAAATACTACATCTGTTTCATGGTGCTGTTCTAGCGTCAATGGTGTCGTATATCGACAAATTACAATAATAAGACTGGAATAAAATTTTATTTTAAAAAGAAACCAGACACTAAATTTCTTTCGCAATTGAGGGCTGGATTGCATGTGGCAGTTGTTTCCAAAATCACCGCTTTGGCTGCACCTCACCTTGTTGCAGGATTCCGAGATAGTGTGGCAAATATGACGTACTGAGCTGGTATTTGGGGATTTCGCGTTGAAAATAACGTCTCCAGGTCAGTTCCATATCCGTTGCAGGTAATGATAGGACTCTTGCACTTTCTGAGCTGTCGGCGCGAGCTCCATGTCGAACTAAAGCTCCAGTGTGTGCCCAATTTGAAATGTGCGGCACTGATATATTCACGAAGTATATTCCTCTGAAGTACACAATGTCCTACTCCGTAGCACCCGCGAAACAGGTTCAGTTCTGATTGACACGACACAGTTAAAGGCTTATTCACATCAAAGCACAGTTCAAACCTGATATCGTGCACACGCACAGTTTCGCCAATGACACAATGACATGCTTCAATTTCACACGAAAATAAAAGCGCAACGTCCAGTTCACAGTTCACTCAAAATTAATTGCTTTATTTACGAAGTACACAGATCGCTACGATGCACATATTAATTAAACTCTTTTATCCCACTCTTTATGCACGAAAATGAACATACCAGTGACGCTGTCTCGTCAAAAATCAGCGTTTCCTATTCGTCACCTCCTCACCAGTAGATTGTTCTTTGTTGACAGTCGAAAACAGGCTCTCTCACAGAAACCAACATACAGATTTATTGAAAAATTTATTTTATTATATTATTTAAATGAACTGGCATTTGTTACTGAATATATAAAACAAAATTAAGAAGACAAAATATTTATATAGCCTACCTAAAGTTATACCTTCGCAGGTGGTTGTCTGTAGGATTTACTGCCAGCCCACTGTGGATAAGGTCGCAAACTTCCCCATGGTGAGAATAAAACGTACATTAATCAAGGTGAACAAGATGGGAACATGACAATGTCCCTGAATATCATAAAATATTTTACTAACACAATGCAAGTTCCGGTGGCCATCAGGATTTCATGAAGAGGTGCAAAGAGCCATATTAATGCTTTAACGGGAATAGGTCAGAAAAGAAAACATTTCTACACCATGGCGGAGCATTACGTCTCCATTTAGAACCAACATCTGTTGAGAGGGACGGTTCGAACTTCAGTTCAACCAATAATTAGGTTTATAATTCCACCTTCTTCATTAAGTATTTTCTGCGGCAAGTGATGCACCACAAGGCCACTATCTACACTCCTGGAAATTGAAATAAGAACACCGTGAATTCATTGTCCCAGGAAGGGGAAACTTTATTGACACATTCCTGGGGTCAGATACATCACATGATCACACTGACAGAACCACAGGCACATAGACACAGGCAACAGAGCATGCACAATGTCGGCACTAGTACAGTGTATATCCACCTTTCGCAGCAATGCAGGCTGCTATTCTCCCATGGAGATGATCGTAGAGATGCTGGATGTAGTCCTGTGGAACGGCTTGCCATGCCATTTCCACCTGGCGCCTCAGTTGGACCAGCGTTCGTGCTGGACGTGCAGACCGCGTGAGACGACGCTTCATCCAGTCCCAAACATGCTCAATGGGGGACAGATCCGGAGATCTTGCTGGCCAGGGTAGTTGACTTACACCTTCTAGAGCACGTTGGGTGGCACGGGATACATGCGGACGTGCATTGTCCTGTTGGAACAGCAAGTTCCCTTGCCGGTCTAGGAATGGTAGAACGATGGGTTCGATGACGGTTTGGATGTACCGTGCACTATTCAGTGTCCCCTCGACGATCACCAGTGGTGTACGGCCAGTGTAGGAGATCGCTCCCCACACCATGATGCCGGGTGTTGGACCTGTGTGCCTCGGTCGTATGCAGTCCTGATTGTGGCGCTCACCTGCACGGCGCCAAACACGCATACGACCATCATTGGCACCAAGGCAGAAGCGACTCTCATCGCTGAAGACGACACGTCTCCATTCGGCCCTCCATTCACGCCTGTCGCGACACCACTGGAGGCGGGCTGCACGATGTTGGGGCGTGAGCGGAAGACGGCCTAACGGTGTGCGGGACCGTAGCCCAGCTTCATGGAGACGGTTGCGAATGGTCCTCGCCGATACCCCAGGAGCAACAGTGTCCCTAATTTGCTGGGAAGTGGCGGTGGGGTCCCCTACGGCACTGCGTAGGATCCTACGGTATTGGCGTGCATCCGTGCGTCGCTGCGGTCCGGTCCCAGGTCGACGGGCACGTGCACCTTCCGCCGACCACTGGCGACAACATCGATGTACTGTGGAGACCTCACGCCCCACGTGTTGAGCAATTCGGCGGTACGTCCACCCGGCCTCCCGCATGCCCACTATACCCCCTCGCTCAAAGTCCGTCAACTGCACATACGGTTCACGTCCACGCTGTCGCGGCATGCTACCAGTGTTAAAGACTGCGATGGAGCTCCGTATGCCACGGCAAACTGGCTGACACTGACGGCGGCGGTGCACAAATGCTGCGCAGCTAGCGCCATTCGACGGCCAACACCGCGGTTCCTGGTGTGTCCGCTGTGCCGTGCGTGTGATCATTGCTTGTACAGCCCTCTCGCAGTGTCCGGAGCAAGTATGGTGGGTCTGACACACCGGTGTCAATGTGTTCTTTTTTCCATTTCCAGGAGTGTATTACGAAATTTTGCTAAGAACAACATCCTATTCGAATGCTTTCGCATATTGTGGGAAACAAGATAATTTCGTAAAATATTGAA
Organism: Schistocerca serialis cubense; assembly: GCF_023864345.2. NCBI lineage: Eukaryota > Metazoa > Arthropoda > Insecta > Orthoptera > Acrididae > Schistocerca > Schistocerca serialis. The sequence continues at coordinate 360,454,539 of NC_064640.1, read as the reverse complement.
TCTAAAAACATTAACTCCTCTCCTAAAGTCTGGTAAGAACAGAGATTGAAGTTTTTGCACCACTTGGTGCGTACAACAGACAGTGGAGCAGTTGGTCAACCGCTGCCTTCTCTCTATCTCAGAAAGCGAACATCTCCTAAATCGCTTACTGCATGGGTTCAAGATATATCGCTCCACCATTGATAAATTCACCCAGATGGAGGCAGGAATGAAATAGTTTTGCTGTACCTAAGAGGTACTTGTTGCGAGTCTGAGAAAATATAATGCCGTATTACAGCTTCACGCATTACACTTCCGAAGAAGTTTCCCTTCTCTCTCTCTCTCTCTCTCTCTCTCTCTCTCTCTCTCTCTCTCTCTCTCTCTCTCTCTCTCACACACACACACACACGCACACACACACACGCACACACACACACACACACACACACACACACTCATTCACTCACTCACACACCAACATACACTAACACACACACACACAAAATCTTTCTTTTTTTCCAGTCCCTCCTCTCTACGCTTAGTGTTAGACATTGAGTCGGTGACGTCCTATCTAATCGTTTTGTACAAGAAAATGGTGTCCCTAAGTGTAGCGTTTTGTATGTAACGACATTTTTAATAGCTCTGGATAGAATTACGTCCACATTTAGATTCACAGTTCAATGCTCTTTATTTGTGGAAAGATTTTCGGTTCTAGTTCAATTTTCACATTTGCAGCAAAGTTACGCCTGCAATAAATTACAATTAAACTGATGAAGAAGAGGACAATAAACTTTTCCGGGACAGTTTGTGTGATTTCTTTTAAACTGTTTCCTCGTCATTTTGAATCTCCTAAAGCTGATAACAAGGGACATTTGTTTCATCTGAGCCTCGTTTTTCGTCAGAAATAAGAATGGCTGCCACTTATGAGGGATACGAAAACTCAGTTTTTCAAAGCTCTCAGTATCTGCAAATGCATTGCAAACAGGACTATTTTTTGGGGGTAGTTGGGGGGGGGGGGGGGTTGGATGTACTATGAAGCCTTTGAGTCCCGTTATGATTCTCGATGCACAGCGTACTGATTTCGTAGACCATCATACATAAAGATATTGAAAGCAGTGCTCCATTGGGGAATTAGGTTGGCCAAAGGGGCGCTTTGAAACAGTTCCAAAGCAAACCTGTGCACCGCAGCTGGGAGGCTTCACTTCAGTTAAGGAGATGACTCCTCACTTATAACAAGGATCCTTCGTACACAACGCTGTCAGTGTACCACTCCGTTGCTCCCTCACCCATGACACTATTTTTTCAATATTACAGGTACAAAATGAGGAAACGGCCAGAATTTTGTAGCTTACACTGAGGTAACAAAAGTCAGGGGAGACCTAATTTCATTTCGTACCTCCTTTTTCCCAGCGTAGTGCAGTAGCTCGACGAAGCATGGACTCAACAAGTCCTTGGACGTCCACGGTGGAAATATTGAGCCATGCTGCCTCTAAACCCGTCCATAATTGAAAAAAGTGTTGCAGAGCAGGATTTCGTACACGAACTGATCTATCGATTATGTCCCATAAATGTTCGATGGGATTCATGTCGGGAGATCTGGATGGCCAAATCATTCGCTCTAACTGTCCAGAATGTTGTTCAAACAAATCGCGAACAGTTGTGGTCCACCGAAGTCCAGTCCACGAATGGCTGTAGATGGTCCCCAGGTAGCCGAACATAACCATTTCCAGTAAATGATCGGTTCAGTTAGACCAAAGGACCCAGTCAGTTTCACGTAAACACAGCCCACACCATTATGGAGCCACCAGCAGCTTGCACAGTTCCTTGTTGACATCTTGGGGTCTGCGTCACATTAGAACCCTACCATTAGCTCTTGTCAACTGAAATCGAGGCTCATCTGACCCGCCCATGGTTTTCCAACCGATATGGTCCAACCGATATGGTTACGAGCCCAGGAGAGACGCTGCAGGCGATGTTGCGCTGTTAGCTAAGACACTCGCGTCGCTCGTCAGCTGTTGTAGCCCATTAACGCCAAATTTCGCCACACGGTCCTAACGGACACGTTCGTCGTATCTCCCACATTACTTTCCGCGGTAATTTCACGCTGCTGCTCTCGGTCGTTAAGTGAAGGCTGTCGGCCAGTGCGTTGTCCGTGGTGACAGGTAATGTCTGAAATTTGGTAGTCTCGGCACACTGTTGACACTTGGATCTTGGAATATTGAAGTCACTAACGATTTCGGTTCCCGGGTTCGATTCCCGGCGGGGTCGGGGATTTTCTCTGCCTCGTGATGACTGGGTGTTGTGTGATGTCCTTAGGTTAGTTAGGTTTAAGTAGTTCTAAGTTCTAGGGGACTGATGACCATAGATGTTAAGTCCCATAGTGCTCAGAGCCAGAGCCACTAACGATTTCAGTAATGGAATGTTCCACGCTCCTAGCTCCAACTGCCATTTCGCGTTCAAAATCTGTTAAATCCGGTCGCACGGCCAAAATCATGTCGTAAACCGTTTCACATGACAAATGACAGCTCTGTCAACGCACTGCCCCTTCATACCTTGTGCACGCGATAATACCGCCATCTGTACATGTGCATATCGCTATCCCATGACTTTTATCACTTTAGTGTACAATAGAACTTTTACGGAGAGGAAAAAATACTGTCCCTTTCTCACATCTTTCCGTGAACAGGAAAAGATACGTAAACTGATTTAAAGGAATGGGATTACATGGGTACTGCATAATCGAAGTCTTACTGAGGAATATATTTATCTAAATCAGTGGAAAAACTGTAGAATGTGCAGTTATGTGAGCGTTATACAGAATTCAGGGAACTCAATGAACCAAACCAAAATCAGTACAATTTCGGGAAAGAAAATTCCATACGATCAAATATCTACAAACGGTAAACAAAATAACCGAGGAATTGGCAGCAGTCGTTGCTATTGACAGCTTGTGGTGGTCGGAAGTTTCCACAGTGTTGAAACGTTCTTTGTTTGCCTTTTCTCCTGTCTTCTATGGGGTCGGCATACAATAAAAATCCCTATGTGCGTCTAATGCAGCTTCGTAAACTATTACAGAATCCCAAGATTGGACAGTAAACTGAATACATGCCCACACATCTCCATATACGATCCGATATTTTGAGATACTGGAATGGATTGCTTGTGAAAAGAGTAAAACTGACACCTTCGTTGAGAACGAAGGAATATTATGGTTGACAGCCAGTCAATGTTGTAACCATTATACAGGGTGTTCTGAAATTTCCGTTACAAATTTGTGGGACTTGTAGAGGGTAGTGAGTGCATAAAGGTCTGAATAGGAACCCATGTCGGGAAACGTACCGCTTACTTCCACAACGGTTTATGAGCAAGTTTGCTAGGTAGGTATGCAACAGGATAGTCCTGGTGTGGGGCGGTCAAGTCGAATCGTTGATGTAATTAGACGTCTATCCTACCTCTCTGACCCGGTTCGAGTTTAATTCACGTGTCTGTGAGTATTAGAGCAACATGGTTAGCTACGTGTTTGCGGATTAGCCAAGCTCACAGTGATGCTAGAGCTACTCGTTTCCTTCATCAAGATCGTTCTCCACAAAAGTCTGACTCCATCACATACACTTTATGCAACAACTACGTGAAAGGGTACCTTCACTGTCAGCATGCGTCACTGTGGCGCTCCGAGGATACGCAATACGCCCAATTTGGGAGAGGCTGTACGGCATCACGTTAAGGAGAGTCCTTCAACGAGTACACGAACAATTTCTTTGGCTATTAATCAGTGGAGTTGTAAAACAAGTGATGTACTGCGCCAAGCCTAATCAATTACTTGTAAAACTGGTCGCGTTACCAACATGCTTTCAAACGGTTGTTGCACGGAAACAGTAAGTTTCCGCTCACGGGTTCCAGATCAAAATATTACCCACTCAGACCCCTATACATAAATCTGTGACGGGAATTTCCGAACACCCTGCAGATGAGGCACGTAAACGTATTGGGTACTGATGCAGAATAAGCTAACCTGTGATAATTTGAAAGAACCATCCCAGTATTTGCCTTAATCTATATAGGAAAACAACGGAAAACCTAAATCTGTATTACTGGTTGAGAATTTGTATCCCGTTAATCCGGAATACGAGTCCTGTGGTTTAACCAGTGTGTTGTCTCAGCCTGTACACATATAGAAAGGGATCATTACGTCCGCAGAACATCTACTGTGACGAGAGAACCAAACTGATGTGTCCCAAGCGATTTTGCTTGACCACGATCAAGATCAGTGACATCACTGGTAGGAGAGTTGTGGACACGTGCCCCGTGGCGGACTTTTCTTAAGCAGCGCGCTGCAGAGAGAGCGTCAGAAGCTGCCGAACGAGGCACGAGGAGGCGCGATGACTGTGGTGCCGGCAGTGGCTCTGTGGCAGTGCGGACGGAGCGCGACGTACCACCACTAAGCGAGCATTGCGCCCCAGACGCGACGCTTTGTTTCGGTGGGATGAAGTTTGCGAGCGTCCTTGTGAAGTGCGGGGCGTCCTTAGCAGCTTTAACGACAGTTGATACGGTGAGGTGGGACAATGAACTATGGGGTACTGTGCTGGGGTTGCGGCTCATTATAAATGTTGTACAGTGCCTTGGCTGTAGCCCTTGCATTTTAAATTTGTGTCCTGGACATTCCAAGCAGTAATTCACAATGTCAATTTCACCTTACGGCCTATTCAAGTAGTCATCGGTACATTTATTTGCTAAGTTTTCAAATCCAGAAATAAGTTGTTTTGGCAGTGTGGATGTATTTCGCCGCCAACTTCAAGACTGTTCTGGTTCCTTTTGTTGCTGTCCATTGAGCATAGCCGGCCGCGGTGGTCTAGCGGTTCTAGGCGCTCAGTCCGGAACCGCGGGACAGCTACGGTCGCAGGTTCGAATCCTGCCTCGGGCATGGATGTGTGTGATGTCCTTAGGTTAGTTAGGTTTAATTATTTCTAAGTTCTAGGCGACTGATGACCTCAGAAGTTAAGTCGCATAGTGCTCAGAGCCATTTGAACCATTTTAGAGCCATTGAGCATATTGCAGCCAATAATAAGTGCACGCTTGGATGTGAATGACATTTCAGTTAACTAATTTCGCCAACTTCAAGACTGTTCTGGTTCCCTTTGTTGCTGTCCATTGAGCATATTGCAGCCAATAATAAGCGCACGCTTGGATGTGAATGACATTTCAGTTAACTAATTTCACTTCTCGGTTTGTTGTAGAAACCTAATTATACTCTGCGCATTGGTTTCCATGGCAGGATGGTATTGTTTGTAATTGCAAGTGGCCTGGGGCGGGTTCAACCACTCGTGTCGAGGCGATCAAGTGGTCCAATTCTTTGCTGCAGTTCTGTAATGGTGGTACTGGGATTTCCCGGAATTAAAAAATCTAGAAATATTTTTTTTGCTATGTATTTATTTAATGTTATGGAACTATTTGTCAGTGATTAGAAGTTTTGATTATTGCCCGTACATATTCCTTAGATTGATATTTATGTGTTTTCTGAACTTTAATGTAAGGTGACTTCGTAAGCTTTCCCAACATAATAAGTCTTGAAAGCCTCTTTGCGTTTTCTGCCGGATCCTAAAATCAACTCGATTCAGTATTCAGCTATTCGCCATCTTCAGGAGAATGTTGCTTCTGCTGATGAGTCCCGCTAAGAACTTATGCCAGGCTCCTTTTTTCTCCTTTACTGTATTTCAATGCCGCATCTGGGGTTGGTTGGCAGCAGCATATGCGCTGCTCTTCAGCCGAAAGACATTACTTATACAATAGAAGACATTTAAAATATCATACAGGAGAAAATATGGCGTACATAGATATAAAAAGGGGCTACGTTATGGATGAGAACACACGAAAAGGGGCCGACTGTAAAATGGGGATGGAAACCGTAAAAAAGTACTGGACACAAAAAAAAAAACCACACACTGGGACAGTTAAAAGAACACAAGGTGAAGTACGGCCGGAACATAAAAGTATCAATGGAAAGCGTAGCACATAAAAATCACTGACAGTAACACTATGTACAGTTCCAGCACACGATTGAAATCACAGCTCTTGACGTCACGGGAGAACAGCACCAAACACAAGACTAATGAAGCACACTGATGATGATGAGCAAACTGAAAGGATCTGCCAGGGTCATGGAGATGAGGGAGAAGGGAAGAAGGGAGGGAGAAGGGATAAAGGGAGGGAGAGGGGAGGAGAGGGGGGAAGATGGACTGCGGGCAGACACTAAAGGGTGTTGGGGAGGGAAGGACGTGGGAGGGAAACAGTCCAGGAGGGGATGCTGGGAATCAGGGGCAGAAGGAGGAAAACCCAGTCTGGGAGAAGGAGGGGAGAGGAAAATGGGGGCCCAGGGGAGGGGGAGGGAACAAGGCCAGCTTACAGTTGGAAGGAAGGGTAGATTTCATGGCAAGGTTCAACATCCGGGAGGTGGAGGTGCTGGAAATTGCCCTGATGAAGGAGATGGGGGGGGGGGAGAGGTGGAGAGAGGGTGATAGATTTGCAGCAATGGGCGGGGGGCAGAGAGGAAGGAGGAAACCAGAGGGTGGTGGGGAGGGGGGGGATCAAGCCTGCAGACAGTGTAAAGGGTGCAGAGATGTTGGAGGAAAAGGAGGAGGTTGGGGAAGGGGATGAGGTCGTACAGGAGCCGTGTAGGGGAAGAAAGGCGGATACGGAAGGCAAGGCAGAGCACATGGTGTTCAAGGATTTGGAGGGCCTTGTAAAAGTGTATGGGAGCAGAGATCCAGGCAACGCTGGCATAACAGAGGATAGGACAGATGAGGGATCTGTAGGTGTGGAGGATGGTGGAAGGATGCAATCCCCATGTCCGGCCAGACTGGAGTTTCGGGAGGTGGAGGCTGGTATTGGCTTTCTGTTGGATGGTCAGGAGATGAGGGGTCCAGGTGAGGTGACAGTCCAGGTTGAGGCCACGGTATCTCAGGATGGGTGTCAGGTGGATGGGATGACCATAAATAGTCAGGTAGAAATCGTGGAGACGTTATGAGTGGGTGTTGCAGCCTATGACGATGGCGTGGGGTTTTGGAGGGGTTGATACAAAGGTACCACTGGTTACACCAAGTGGTGAACTGGTCAAGGTGGGTTTGGAGAATGTGTTGGGACCGTTGAAGGGTAAGGTAGAGAGCCAGGAAGGCGATGTCGTCAGCATATTGGAGGAGGTGGACAGGTGGGGGTGGCTTGGGCATATCGGTGGGAGGAGAGAGGGGAGAGGACGGAGCCCTGGGGGATGACAGCAGTGGGATAAAAGATACGGGAGTCGGTGTCATGGAGGGTTACATAGGAGGGACATAGTGAGAGGAAGGAAGCAACCAGACAGACAAAATTGATAGGCAGGGCGTAGGTTTAAATTTAAAGAAGAGACCAGGATGCCGTATGGGGTCATAGGCATTTTGGAGGTCGAGGGAAAGAAAAATGGCGGGGAAACGGGAGTTAAGTTGGAGGGCGAGAAGGTGGACGAGGTTAAGGAGTTGGTCTTCGGGTCAGAAGCCACAATGGGTAAGGGGGAGGAGGTGGGGTTGATGGAGGTGCTGATGGATGCGATGGGAGACGATGGATTCGAAGACCTTACTGAAGACAAACGTGAGGCAGATGGGACGATACGAAGAGGTGACAGAAGGGGGGTTGTTGGATTTGAGGAATAAGAGGACGCAGGAAGTCTTCCACGGGTTGAAGTAGAAGCCTGTAGAGAGGATGACTTTGTATAAATTGGCAAGGACAGTCAGGAAGAAGAAGGGGCATGATGCCAGGCTGCAGATTGACATCCTATATAGGCCTCTGTACCGTACACGGCGCATGCTCCACCCATCACGATTGCTGCCCTCCAAGACTGAGCAGGTGGCGCCGCCCTTAGTAGAACAGCGGCGGCAACGATATATTGCACTCACAGACGATTGTCGAACACTCGGACTGGCCCCACCAAGGATCGTGCTGTTTTGATGTGGGTTAGTACAGGATTCAACGTCCAGCTAAGAGGAAACCCATTGTCTCTATTAAGTAAATTATCCGCCAACCTAATTTCAACTGCCTCTTTACAGCATTGTTCGAAAAACCAGAAGTGTTGGCAACTATCACAGTTTCGTGAAATTTCATACCGTGTCCCTCGTTTAAGCAATGTTCTGCTACTGCCAACTTTTCCGGCTGTTGTAGCCTCATATGATGGTCATGTTCCACGTACCTGGAACTTCCTGACAGATTAAAACTATGTGCCGGACCGAAACGCGAACTCGGCACCTTTGCCTTTCATGGGCAAGTGCTCTACCAACTGAGCTGCGAAAAAATTACTCACGACCCGTCCTCACAGCTTCAATTCTGCCAGTAACTCGTCTCCTACTTTCCAAGCTTCGCAGAAGCTCTTCTGCAAACCTTGTAGAATTAGCACTCTTGGAAAAAAGGATATTGTGGAGACATGGCACCTTAGCCACAGCCTGAGGGATGTCTCCAGAATGAGATTTTCAAGGTTCGCAGACGAGCTTAGGTGATGTTTGGATTGTAGGAAACTGTGAGGAGTGCTCGTGAGTCGTGTTTGCGTAGCTCAGTTGGTAGAGCACTTGCTCCCGAAAGGCAAAGTTTGCGAGTTCGTGTCTCGGTCCAGTGTACAGTTTTAATCTGTCAGAAAGTTTCAGGTATGTGGAACATCACCGTCATATGAGACTACAGCAGGAAAAATCGGTGGTAGCAGAACATTGCTTAAACGAGGGACACGGTATGAAATTTGACGAAACTGTGATAGTTGCCAGTACTTCTGGTTTTTCGAACAGTGCTATAAAGAGGCAATTGAAAATAGGTTGGTGGACAATTTAATTAATAGAGAAAATGGGTTTCCTCTTAGCAGGACGTGGAATCCTGTACTAACCTGCATCAAAACAGCACGGTCCTTCGTGTGGCCAGTCCTAGTGTTCGACAGTCATCTGTGAGTGCGATATATCGTTGCCGCCGGTATTCTATTGAGGGCTGCGCCACCAGCCCAGTCTTGGAGGGCAGCAACCGTGATGGGAGGGACATTCACCGTGTACGGTATGGAGGCCTATACAGGACATTGATTTGCAGCCTAGCATCCAGGCAATCATCCTAAGCCACACCACCCACTCCTTCCGCCTCTGTGATTTCTACCTCACCCTTTATGGTTGTCCCATCCAGCTCACCCCCAACCTGAGATACCTTGAACTGACCCTCGACCATCACCTCACCTGGACCCCTCACCTCCTGACCATCCAACAGAAAGCCCATTCCCACCTCCGCCTCTTGAAACTCCTGTCTGGCCAGACATGGGGATTGCATCCTTCCACGATCCTCCACAACTACAAATCCCTCCTCTGTCCTATCCTCTTTTATGCCAGCATTGCCTGGATCTCTGCTCCCACCCACTTTTACAAGGCCCTCCAAATCCTTGAACACCATGCGCTCCGCCTTGCATTCTGTATCCGCCTTCCTTCCCTCACACGGCTCCTGTATGACCTCATCCCCTTCCCCCACCTCCTCATTTTCCTCCAATATCTCCACCCTTCTTTTACACTGTCTGCAGGCTTGATCCCCCCCACCCTCTGGTTTCCTCCGTCCTCTCTGCCCTCCGCTCGTTGCCGACCTCTATCACTGTATACCTCCCTCTCTCCAACTCCACACCCCCCATCTCCTTCATCACGGCAATTTCCAGCACCTTCCCCTCCCGGATGTTGAACTTCGCCATGATATCTACCCTTCCTTCCAACTGTAACCTGGCCTTGTTCCCCTCCTCCTCAGGGCCGCCCTTTTCCACTCCCCTCCTTCTCCCAGAGCTGATGTTTCTCCTTCCCCCCTCCCCGCGAGTCCCTGCACCCCATCCTCGTCTCTTTCCCTCCCACGTCCTTCCCTCCCCGGCCCTCTTTGGCGCGCCCCCCGCCCGTCTTCACCCTTCCTTCCCCTCCCTCCCTTCTTCCCTTCTCCTTGCTCTCCTTGCACCTGGCAGATCCTCCGATCTGCTCATCGTCATCAGTGAGCTACGTCAGTGTTGTTTTTGGTGCTGTTCTCCTGTGTGTCGAGAGGTGTGATTTTAATTGTGTGCTGGACTTCTACATTTTGTTCCTGTCAGTGATTGTTATGTGCCGCCGTCAGTCGATACTTTTATGCTCTGGTCATCCTTCGCTTTGTGTTCTTTTAATTGTCCCAGTGTGTGGTTTTTTTGTGTGCGCTATTTTTTACGGTTTTTATCTCCATTTTACAGTCGCCCCTTTTTGTTTATTGTCTTCCATAATGTCCCCCCCTTTTTTTATATCTATGTACACAATGTTTTCTCTTTTATGTTATTTTTAAATGTCTGCTGTTGTATGTTGTATGTCTATCGGCTGAAGGGCAGTGCATATGTTGCTGCCAGCCCGCCCTGATGGGGAACTGAAATACAATAAAGAGAAAAAAAAAGCCTAGCATGAATTTTCAGCGGGACTCGTCAGCAGAAGCAGCGGTCTCCTGAAGATGGCGAATAGCTGAATCGACAAAATATTGAATCGAGTTGATTTTAGGATCCGGCAGCTATCCCGAAGAGACTTCCAAGAATTATTACGCTGGGAAAGCTTACGAAGTCACCTGACATTAGAGTTTAGCAAACACATAAATAGCAATCTAAGAATTATGTACTGGCAATAATCAAAACTTCTAATCACTGACAAATAGTTCCATAACATTAAATAAATACATAGAAGAAAAAGAAATATTTTTTTTAGAAATTTTAATCCTGGAAAATTGGAGTACCACCATTACAGAACTGCAGCAAAAAATGCACTACTCGATCGCCTGGACAAGAGTGGTCAAACCCGGCCCAGGCCACTTGCATTTACAAACAGTAGCGGATTATAATTAGGTTTCTACAACGAACTGAGAAGTGAAATTAGTTAATTGAAATGACATACACATCCAAACATGCGCATATTATTCGCTGCAATATGCTCAATGGACAGCAACGAAGGGAACCAGAACAGTCTTATCACTATTTTTATAAACCTGAAGTTGGCGGCTAAATATATTAATGCTGCCTAAACAACTTATACCTGAATTTCAAAACTTAGCAAAGAAATGTACCCATGACCACTTGAATCGGCCGTAAGGTGAGATTAACACTGTCAATTAGAACCTTGGAATGTGCACAACAGAAATTCAAAATTTAAAGGCTACAGCCAAGGCACTGTACAACATTTTAATGAGCCGCAACCCCAGCACAGTCCCCCTCAGTTCATTGTTCCACCTCACCACGTAAACTGTCATCCAAAGCTGCTACAAAACGCCCCGCACTTAACAAGGATGTCCGCACACTCCTCACAAAACAGGGCGCCTGATCTGGCGCGCAGTGCTCTCTCAGTGGCTGTACGTCGCGCTTCCTGTGCACTGCCACAGAGCCACTTCCGGCACCATGGTCCCCACTTCACCTCACGCCTGGTTCGGCAACTTCTGACGCTCTCTCCACAGCGCGCTGCTTAAGAAAACTCCGCCACGTGGCATGTGTCCACAGCTCTCCTACCGGCTGAATTCTATCGTGGTCTATCAAAATCGATTGGGACACATCACAAACCGGAAGAAAAGTGTAGTCCAGGTCTTGATCTAACAATTACACGCAATCCGATGTGGCACAATGCTTAAATCACTGGACTTGCAGCCAGGAGGAACAGGATTCAGATCACCTTCCGGCCGTCGAGGTTTAGATTTTCACGTTTTTCTAAACCAGTTTATTGGAATTCATGGGTAGTTACTTGTAATAGGACACTATCGATTTCATTCACCTTCCTGGTCCTTTCCAACCTTTTGGTCCATTTCTAATTATTTAGACCCTGACGACACGTAATAGCTGCACACACAAGCGGTGCTTTGAGAAGGGACCGAAAGCGGAGTTTTAATAGAAAACATTTATCTTATTGAAGGAAAAACTGTTAAACGCACGACTCGTCACACTTAGAGTAAGTGGGGAAAGCATCATTACAAAAGAAGTATGTAATTACCAAGGAGATATATTGTACGTGAATCAAGGATTCCTAATTGAATAAACAAAATAAGTAGTAGAGCGGCAAAAAGGAAAAATTAAACTGCAAATATTAATATAAAAACTTTTGCGTATTGGCATTTTTTGGTTCAAATGGCTCTGAGCACTATGGGACTTAACATCATAGGTCATCAGTCCCCTAGAACTTACAACTACTTAAACCGAACTAACCTAAGGACATCACACACATCCATGCCCGAGGCAGGATTCGAACCTGCGACCGCAGCAGTCCCACGGTTCCAGACTGAAGCGGCATTTTTTGGGTTTGAAAGTAAGACTACTATCTGTAACTACTGAAATCCGATATGACGCTGCATAGAATGTAACATCGGGAAGATCACAGATGCGTAGAGACATTGAAACTTTTGTTTAAATTAGGCATTTCTTCCACATTTTGAATGGGTGTGCAAAGTGCAAATGTTTATATAAAGTATAATAAGTTATTGTGTTTACAAATTTTGAAATTGTACGATTGCAAATACTGATAATGGCGAAATGTCTTTACGGTGAATATTACATAGATGAGAGAATGTACTCAGTTCATGCGTTATAACATAACCCATTGTCAGAACTGAACAGTGGGAGTCAAAATTATTTGTACCCATTTCTTTCACACGTTGCCCAGCTTATTTCTTGTAGCAAGCTCAGAGCAAGTATTCAGTCTGTCATTAACACTTAGCACAAAATTTTACTGCATTCCCACGAATATGAATGTTTTCTGTTATACAATGTGACGGGTCGCCAGTGCCTCGTTTTCAGGGCACGCTGAAAAGAAGTGCCTCTGAATTTTTTATGTGAAAACTCTTACAGGTTTTTAAATTAAACAAGCGTTTTTTCATTGTTATTCTTCATGTCTACATATTTATTTCTCAACAGAGTCACCTTCGCAACGATAGACAAATTAGGGACTGTATGGAATTTGATCTATGACAGATGTCGAAGCGCTCGTGTGTGGCCTAGCACAGTCACGCTCCAGGAGAAATTGCTCCATGTGTGAACGAACTCCACGAATTCGAAGCTCGATTACAGCAAGCCGTTTCGCACGCACCGGCATGGTTATGTAACACATCGCCATGTTACACGCAACAGTTAGTAGTCCTTTTGCGGCAGAGGGCTGAAAATAGATAGACACGAAGAATAATGATGTAGAATATTAATAACGTTTGCATCATTTTAAAATGTTTTAGAGGTTTCACATAAAATTTCGGAGCCATTTCTTTTCAGCACACCCTCGTACAAGTCTGCAGGTTCCTTGAAAATCGGTTATGAACTCTAAACAATGAAAAGCCGCACTGAAGATACATCGCAGACGGCTGTGCATAGTTTTGCAAGGTACCAATAACAACGTTGGTGGGGAAGGCTTTAAGCGCTACGAAAAGTAAGAAGTTTGTAAGCATGTGCCGGCCGAGCGGTTGTAGGCGCTACAGTCTGGAACCGCGTGACCGCTACGGTTGCAGGCTCGAATCCTGCCTCGGGCATGGATGTGTGTGATGTCCTTAGGTTAGTTAGGTTTAAGTAGTTCTAAGTTCTAGGGGACTGATGACCTCAGATGTTAAGTCCCATAGTGCTCAGAGCCATTTTTTTTATAAGCATGTGCTTACATGCACTGCCTTTTGAAGACATCGTACCGAAGGATATATTCATTTCCGTTTACTGGCTCCTCATCTCAACATACTCAGTTTAGGTCATCTACCGTCTGCATAGTTTTGAACCTAAATGTTTGGAAGCCATGCATATAATATCAGCAAACAAATAAATAAGTAAGAGAAGTCACTTGTGTTAAACACTGCATCATTCCTCACTTTCGTCGTAAGTTAGGCAAATGAAGGAAGTAATAACATTACGATTTGATGTCCCGTCAACGACGTCATTAGAAACAGAGCATAAGGTGTGTGAGGAAAACGATGTCGAAGAAACACGGCCAGGTCCTTTTAAAAACGACCATTACAGCTCTCACCGTAATTTTTTCAGCAAAGCGATGGAAAACTGCTGTAGATTCAGTCTGGTATATTTCCCATACTGAATGCTGACGGACCAAAGAGATGCTATGGTTGAGACACTGGTCTTATACAAGAGGAGACAATTATATCTTCAACCACCAACGAATGGGTTTTCGGTGGTTTTTCTAATTCATTTAGGGCAAATTCAGATCACGAAAGCTGACAACGGCCGGGAGAGCGGTTTGCTGACCACATGCTTCTCCATATCCGCATACAGTGACGCCTGTCGTCTGAGGATGACACGGCGGTCGGTTGGCACCGTTGGGCCTTTCTAGGAAGGTTCGGACGGAGTCTGAGTTTTAGATAGAGTAAAAAATAGGATGGTTCCATTTTATGAGACCACGTTAGGATGCTTCCGTAATCCTCCTACTACTAAGTCGAAGATACATCCCTAATGACCAACTCGTCGACGAGATTTTAAACCCTAACCTTCCGTTCTTCCTTCTGAGTTGGTACACTGTCTCCAGTAACATAGCTTTCCACTAGAAGTCTAACCGAAATCTGTGTTAGAGTACTTCAGAAAATTCGAAGAAATTTGGACATCACTCAAATTGTACGCAGTAGCTATTAACATACTGTAGCTCTTAGACTTCCCTCAGTAGAGCTGTGTTCGGAAAAGCTGGGAAGGGATATTAATAAGTAATGTTCTATCGACGACGACGTCATCAAAGACGTAGCGCAAGCTCGAAATGGGGGATGGGAAAGGAAATCAACCTTATCCTTTCAAAGGAATTGTCCCAGCTTAGGCAATACATGTAAACCACGGTAAAACTGTATCTGAAGTAGGAATGAAAAGCACAGCTCACTCTGAAACGATACTTGCGAAACTGAATAAACAACAAACAAATCATGTCCTAATATATCGAAGCTACAGTACATCTACATCTACATCTACATCTATACTCCGCGAGCCACCTTACGGTGTGTGGCGGAGGGTACTTATTGTACCACTATCTGATCCCCCCTTCCCTGTTCCATTCACGAATTGTGCGTGGGAAGAACGACTGCTTGTAAGTCTCCGTATTTGCTCTAATTTCTCGGATCTTTTCGTTGTGATCATTACGCGAGATATATGTGGGCGGTAGTAATATGTTGCCCATCTCTTCCCGGAATGTGCTCTCTCGTAATTTCGATAATAAACCTCTCCGTATTGCGTAACGCCTTTCTTGAAGTGTCCGCCACTGGAGCTTGTTCAGCATCTCCGTAACGCTCTCGCGCTGACTAAATGTCCCCATGACGAATCGCGCTGCTTTTCGCTGGATCATGTCTATCTCTTCTATTAATCCAACCTGGTAAGGGTCCCATACTGATGAGCAATACTCAAGAATCGAACGAACAAGCGTTTTGTAAGCTACTTCTTTCGTCGATGAGTCACATTTTCTTAGAATTCTTCCTATGAATCTGAACCTGGCGCCTGCTTTTCCCACTATTTGTTTTATGTGATCATTCCACTTCAGATCGCTCCGGATAGTAACTCCTAAGTATTTTACGGTCGTTACCGCTTCCAATGATTTACCACCTATGGCCTAATCGTACTGGAATGGATTTCTGCCCCTATGTATGCGCATTATATTACATTTATCTACGTTTAGGGAAAGCTGCCAGCTGTCGCACCATGCATTAATCCTCTGCAGGTCCTCCTGGAGTACGTACGAGTCTTCTGATGTTGCTACTTTCTTGTAGACAACCGTGTCATCTGCAAATAGCCTCACGGAGCTACCGATGTTGTCAACTAAGTCATTTATGTATATTGTAAACAATAAAGGTCCTATCACGCTTCCCTGCGGTACTCCCGAAATTACCTCTACATCTGCAGATTTTGAACCGTTAAGAATGACATGTTGTGTTCTTTCTTCTAGGAAATCCTGAATCCAATCACAAACCTGGTCCGATATTCCGTAAGCTCGTATTTTTTTCACTAAACGTAAATGCGGAACCGTATCAAATGCCTTCCTGAAGTCCAGGAATACGGCATCAATCTGCTCGCCAGTGTCTACGGCACTGTGAATTTCTTGGGCAAATAGGGCGAGCTGAGTTTCACATGATCTCTGTTTGCGGAATCCATGTTGGTTATGATGAAGGAGATTTGTATTATCTAAGAACGTCATAATACGAGAACATAAAACATGTTCCATTATTCTACAACAGATTGACGTAAGCGAAATAGGCCTATAATTATTCGCATCTGATTTATGACCCTTCTTGAAAATGGGAACGACCTGCGCTTTCTTCCAGTCGCTAGGTACTTTACGTTCTTCCAGCGATCTACGATAAATTGCTGATAGAAAGGGGGCAAGTTCTTTAGCATAATCACTGTAGAATCTTAAGGGTATCTCGTCTGGTCCGGATGCTTTTCCGCTACTAAGTGATAGCAGTTGTTTTTCAATTCCGATATCGTTTATTTCAATATTTTCCATTTTGGCGTCCGTGCGACGGCTGAAGTCAGGGACCGTGTTACGATTTTCCGCAGTGAAACAGTTTCGGAACACTGAATTCAGTATTTCTGCCTTTCTTCGGTCGTCCTCTGTTTCGGTTCCATCGTGGTCAACGAGTGACTGAATAGGGGATTTAGATCCGCTTACCGATTTTACATATGACCAAAACTTTTTAGGGTTCTTGTTTAGATTGTTTGCCAATGTTTTATGTTCGAATTCGTTGAATGCTTCTCTCATTGCTCTCTTTACGCTCTTTTTCGCTTCGTTCAGCTTTTCCTTATCAGCTATGATTCGACTACTCTTAAACCTATGATGAAGCTTTCTTTGTTTCCGTAGTACCTTTCGTACATGATTGTTATACCACGGTGGATCTTTCCCCTCGCTTTGGACCTTAGTCGGTACGAACTTATCTAAGGCGTACTGGACGATGTTTCTGAATTTTTTCCATTTTTGTTCCACATCCTCTTCCTCAGAAATGAACGTTTGATGGTGGTCACTCAGATATTCTGCGATTTGTGCCCTATCACTCTTGTTAAGCAAATATATTTTCCTTCCTTTCTTGGCATTTCTTATTACACTTGTAGTCATTGATGCAACCACTGACTTATGATCACTGATACCCTCTTCTACATTCACGGAGTCGAAAAGCTCCGGTCTATTTGTTGCTATGAGGTCTAAAACGTTAGCTTCACGAGTTGGTTCTCTAACTATCTGCTCGAAGTAATTCTCGGACAAGGCAGTCAGGATAATGTCACAAGAGTCTCTGTCCCTGGCTCCAGTTCTGATTGTGTGACTATCCCATTCTATACCTGGTAGATTGAAGTCTCCCCCTATTACAATAGTATGATCACGAAACTTCTTCACGACGTTCTGCAGGTTCTCTCTGAGGCGCTCAACTACTACGGTTGCTGATGCAGGTGGTCTATAGAAGCATCCGACTATCATATCTGACCCACCTTTGATACTTAACTTAACCCAGATTATTTCACATTCGCATTCGCTAATAACTTCACTGGATATTATTGAATTCTTTACTGCTATAAATACTCCTCCACCATTGGCGTTTATCCTATCCTTGCGGTATATATTCCATTCTGTGTCTAGGATTTCGTTACTGTTCACTTCCGGTTTTAACCAACTTTCCGTTCCTAATACTATATGCGCACTATTTCCTTCAATAAGAGATACTAATTCAGGAACCTTGCCCTGGATACTCCTGCAGTTTACCAATATTACGTTAACTTTTCCTGTTTTTGGTCTCTGAGGACGGACATTCTTTATCAACGATGATAATGTCCTCTCTGGTAAGCCGTCAGGTATTTTATCGTTTCGCCCAAGGGGGGGTCCCTCTAACCTAAAAAACCCCCGTGTGCACGCCACACGTACTCTGCTACCCTAGTAGCTGCTTCCGGTGTGTAGTGCACGCCTGACCTGTCTAGGGGGGCCCTACAGTTCTCCACCCAATAACGGAGGTCGATGAATTTGCAACCATTATAGTCGCAGAGTCGTCTGAGCCTCTGGTTTAGACCCTCCACACGGCTCCAAACCAGAGGACCGCGATCGACTCTGGGCACTATGCTGCAGATATTAAGCTCAGCTTGCACTCCGCGTGCGATGCTGGTTGTCTTCACCAAATCAGCCAGCCGCCGGAAGGAACCAAGGATGGCCTCAGAACCCAAGCGGCAGGCGTCATTCGTTCCGACATGTGCTACTATATGCAGCCGGTCACACCCAGTGCGTTCAATAGCTGCCGGAAGGGCCTCCTCCACATTACGGACGAGACCCCCCGACAAGCACACCGAGTGCACACTGGCATTCTTCCCCGACCTACCCGCTATTTTCCTGAGGGGCTCCATAGCCCGCCTAACGTTGGAGCTCCCTATAACTAATAGGCCCGCCCTCTGTGACTGTCGGGACCTTGCCGGAGAATCGGCCACTGGCCCAACAGGCGAGGCACCCTGTGGTGGCTCGGAAACGATGTCATCACCACTAGGAAGCACCCCGTACCTGTTGGAAAGGGGTAAGGCAGCTGCCACGCGGCCAGATCCCACCTTCGCCTTTCGGCCAGGCACGCGCGAGCCCACCACTGTCCGCCATTCACCCTGGAGTGATGGCTGTCCGGTAAGATGCTCACTGCCGGAAGACGCAGCGACATCAGGGGTTCCATGTGATTCCAAGGCCACCGAAGTAGGCATAGGTCTCACCACAGTTGCCCCAACGCCACTACGAGCCGACGCCTGCGCCTCGAGCTCGATGAGCCTAACAGACAAAGCCTCCACCTGCCCCCGAAGAGTGGCCAATTCTCCTTGCGTCCGCTTACAACAACCACAGCCCCTACACATGACTATGTTTACCCTACTCTATACGGTGACAAATTCCCAAGATAATCTTCTGATGAGCTACTCTGATAATCAAGAAACACTCACTGAAATACGAGACGCGAAAACTACGCTAGGTTTTCCCAGAAAAACTATTTAAAAGCTAAGCGCAGCAAATAAGTACAAAAACGCTTTATACAAACAGTACTCGCTGCTGCTGGTGCTGTCGCTCTGGCTGTCACAAGACAATTGCTGATTCAAGTGACTAGTGGCTAACGGCCGCGAAACAAACAGAAGACGGTTTTAGGGCGCTTTCTGTTCTAAACGATCAAGAAAACACTAAGAAATCTAACACGAAAACTACGTAAAGTTTTATCAAGAACTGTTAGTTACTATGCAGAGCAGATAAACACAAATAGAACCCCTTCCTTAGTGGAAGGTCGTAAACAAAATGCAAAATAAACGCTTTATACAAACAGTACTCGCTGCTGCTGGTGCTGTCGCTCTGGCTGTCACAAGACAACTGCCGATTCAAGTGACTAGTGGCTAACGGCCGCGAAACAAACAAAAGACGGTTTTAGGGCGCTTTCTGTTCTAAACGATCAAGAAAACACTAAGAAATCTAACACGAAAACTACGTAAAGTTTTATCAAGAACTGTTAGTTACTATGCAGAGCAGATAAACACAAATAGAATCCCTTCCTTAGTGGAAGGTCGTAAACAAAATGCAAAATAAACGCTTTATACTAACAGTACTCGCTGCTGCTGGTGCTGTCGCTCTGGCTGTCACAAGACAACTGCCGATTCAAGTGACTAGTGGCTAACGGCCGCGAAACAAACAAAAGACGGTTTTAGGGCGCTTTCTGTTCTAAACGATCAAGAAAACACTAAGAAATCTAACACGAAAACTACGTAAAGTTTTATCAAGAACTGTTAGTTACTATGCAGAGCAGATAAACACAAATAGAATCCCTTCCTTAGTGGAAGGTCGTAAACAAAATGCAAAATAAACGCTTTATACAAACAGTACTCGCTGCTGCTGGTGCTGTCGCTCTGGCTGTCACAAGACAGTAAGAATTAATGGAGTGTTTCTAAGCTTAAGGTTACAAATCACGTGCAACTCGTTTGACATGTGTAACAACTTCTTGTATGCATGTATCTTTCAGTCGATCGGTGTTTGTCATTGGGTTTAGAATTTGTTTACTCAGGCTGAGCCCGCTTCAAACAGACGCAGTTGAATGCTTCGCGGTATCGAATTACGTTGAAGGAAAGAAAATAAGTTAAATGGTTCAAAGCAATATGGTACCTAACATCTGAGGTCATCAGTCCCCTAGACTTAGAACTACCTAAACCTATCTAACCCAAGGACATCACACACATCCATGCCCGAGGCAGGATTCGAGCCTGCGACCGTAGCAGCAGCGCGGTTCCGGACTGAAGCGCCTAGAAAGAAAACAAGTAAGAGTATCAGTAGTGCCCAGTTAATGCGGAAAGTGTGGTATGTACTACAAGCAAGGAAACTGGAACGAATATTGGCTTTTTACAGAATTTTGAAACAATAAACTCATTAAATTCTTTTGGCTTACTTTCAACACAGAATCTTATCAGCACTTAAGTCGAGTGACTTCGTAGCACTTACCTAATGTTGGCTGTCAAATACTACGCGGTTATAAAACTTCCTGGCAGATTAAAACTGTGCGCTGGACCGAGACTCGAACTCGGCACCTTTGCCTTTCGCGGGCAAGTGCTCGACCAACTGAGCTACCCAAGCACGACTCACGCCCCGTCCTCACAGCTTTACTTCTGCCAGTACCTCGTCTCCCAACTTCCAAACTTTGCAGAAGCTCTCCTACAACCTTGCAGGACTAGCACTCCTGAAAGAAAGGATATTGCGGAGATATGGCTTAGCCACAGCCTGGGGGATGTTTCCAATAGGAAGTTTCATATCAGCGCATACTCCGCTGCAGAGTGAAAATCTCATTTTGGTACGCGGTTATACATTATACACTCTACTATCCATCCGTTTGAAGATATAATGGTCACAGATCCTAAAGAAATATTTTAGGATCCTATCTTTTATGATCATGATGGTCTTACGGCACGCCAGCCTGAAATGTGAACCAATTAGTTTGATCTATTTCTAATAGAAATTGTTTGGGGGCGACTCGAACATCAGAGCTTCATGATGCACTGATATTAAGAATCCAACTGTCCCATTCGAAGCGATGCAATGGATAAAGACGTGTGTGCGAGGTATGTTAAGAAAACGGCTGAACTAATTTATTATGTGGACCAACGCATGTAGCGACGCGTGATTGACAGATCCTTATCTGTCGCAACATGCTGAGTAATCACATTGTTAATATCTAGTTTAGTTTCCTAGCTATTGGCATTATATTACTACGCTGGTCACAGTCATTTTTATAATATCTGACATAATGGGCCATATATTGCGAGAAAGAGAGGAAAGAATTTATGTAAATGCTTATATTACAGAAACAAGCCTACGGAGACAATGCTCTATAATCACACCTGTGTCACGATGGTGGTCAGTTAACTGAAACTGACTTTCGGCAAGGAAGGTCATCGACCAAAATTGATGGTTCTCATGTTCAGAGAATTGAGAATCTCCAGATATTGTAACCAAAAAAATTGAATATGACTCGAGTTACAACGAAGTACGTTCTTCACCGAGTGACCTAAGAGCAGAATAAACCGAAAGTGAGCGTTTGCAACGCACTCATTGAATAGCCTGACAACAATGATACGAGGGGGTGGTGAAAAGTAATGGCTCAGAATTTTTTTGTGTGAACGCACTTAATGTTTTTTAAATAAAGTAAAATTTATTGCTATTCTACATCTTTATTCTTCATGTCTACATATTTATTACTCTACGTAGCCATTCCAGTGACGGACACATTTCTCGCGACGGGAGACCAGTTTGTTGATATTGTCACTGTAGAATGTTTGACTTTATTGGCGGAGCCACAACCCCAACTCTGCTTGCACCACGTGATCAATATCAAAGTGAGCTCCTCGATTATTTTCTTTAAGTTTTGGAGACAGATGATCATCGGATGGGGCCAAGTTGGGACTGTATGGAGCATGATCGTTTACACTGAACTCATGGTATCGGAATGTCACAAATGTCGCAGCTCTCGTATGTGGTCCTACTTTGTCGTCCTGAAGAACAGAGTGTTCCATGTGTGGAGGAACTCCAAATCCAAAGCTCGATTAAAGCACGCTGTTTCTCACACACCTACATAGTTACGTTACACACTGCCATGTTACACGCTACAATTCGGAGCCCTCTAGCGGCAAACGGCTGCAAATACGTGGACATGAAGAATAGAGATGTAGAACGTAACATTTTTTTCATTTAAAAAGCTTCAATAATTTTTACATAAATAATTTGGAGGCATTACTTTTCAGCACACACTTGTACATTAATTATGAAACTGAGACGTAATTCACTTCACAGTAAGTTGACAAAGGATCTCCACCGCCCATCCCCAAAACAATTGCAATAAATAACATTTGAAAAACCACAGCTGTCTCGATCCATTGTCAAATTGACGCTCATAGTTTTTCCATGTCAAAGGAATTGAGCATTTTGGGGTTTTCGTTCTAGGTTAGTCAGTCAACTGTCATGCTATGAAACTGTTTTGAACAGACTTCATGGGAAAACTCACCAAAAGAGACCAATGTTGTGGCAAGACAAGTCACAAGTCTTTCACCATAAAAACATGCCTACCCACTCGGGTTAGTCAGTTCACGAGTTCAGATTGCTTGTCTCTCTGACAGCCTTCTCCACAGGCATGGTTCCAGGAGACGTTTTATTATTCCCACAATTAAAATCAGTTCGGAAAAGACGCTGTTCCGACAACAATGATGTCATTAAGGAGAATTCATGCTGAGCTCTGTAGAACATTCAAAAAGAAGCTATTCTGGACAGCATGGCCAAATCGAAACAGTGCTGGGATGGGTGTGTGAATGGAGATGGGAATGCACTGTAGCCGCCAGGACTAAAAATCTTGAAGTCGAATAAAAATGTTATATCAACCAAGTTGGACTATTATTTCGACAATATTACTTTCCAAACATGTAAGAATCCTAGAAATGATGGTTGAGGTGTCAAGTCTATAATCATCTTAATGAAGTAGCAGCCACTATTAAACCCACACACTTTTCTACGGTTGTCGACTGCACTGATGCAACAAAGGGGTACGTGATCGTTAGAAGATTCCCACACTCCGATGGAAAATAAAAATACTCCGATCTGCATTGTGGGAAATTAAACTTCTAAAATGTCCTAGTTCTAGGCTTGTATTCTTGAACGCAAGTTTACTGTATCTTGTACCGATCAGTCTATGCAGGGTAGCTCTTGTTATTGAAAAGTCGTTCTCATTAACGGTGCCTTCAAAATTTACCTGTTGAATAAACTATGCAGTGTCCAACTGCACGGTAATACTGAAAACGTCATAGCAGATGAGAAGGAGCTATAGATCTTAGGTAATTAAATTTTCCTTGAGACATTCGAGTCTCAACTTTATCTAAGATAATGGCAGAAGCTGGAGAAATGAATCAAAAATTTGTGCCATGGGCAGGACATGAACCTTGGTCTCCACAGTACTAGGGAGATGTGTTAGCCATTACACCACTGTTGCAGTGTCCATTACACATCCGCACAGACTACCTGAATTCATGCCTTCAGCATATTTACCCCTTCTTATGGTGTGAATTAAGGTTTGTGTTAAGGCGAGCGTAGTCCATGCAGCTGTGTTACCTATACTGCTACGGTGGTGTAATGGCTGACACATCTGCCTAATAAGCAGGAGACCCCTGTCGAAATCCTGGACGTAGCACAAATTCTGATTCCTTTCTTCAGCTTCTATCATATCGTAGATGAGAATGAATTTACTTCAGAGTTTAATGTGCATTAGAAACAGGCCATTATCTTAGGCGAACATAGGCAAAGGAGAAAATCAACCGTGGTCTTGTGAAATGAATCCTCATCGGTTACGATTATTAATATTTGTGAAAACGCGAAAAACTTTAATTAGGAAGGCCTATAGATGTTAGAAACTTATTCCCTTTAAAGTCTAGCGTCTTCACTATTGCACCTACTTGATCAGGAACAGTAGATGAATATTAGATGTCGTTTATGGGCTCGTAATTCTGTAGTGGCTTAATATGTTTTCCGCTGCTGTCCAGAGAATTATGAATGCCATTAAGATTCTAAACACGGAGAAGAAGCTTTGAACACTTGTGCATTTCGAAACCAGAAGGAAAAACTTTATATGATAAATTAACATAAAAGTGATCCAATGAAAGGGCAATCAGGCAGTGGCAGATCTTGTTACAAAACCTGGGGATGAAATCTCTACCTGAGTCCTTGCATGGCACTGAAATCTGGTGATATGTCGCTCTTTCGTTGAAATAAAGTTACCATAGACCAAATACAATGTAACACTGGTAACGCAATAGTATTCGGAACCAGTATAATTCAAATCAAAGTTTATTTATTATGATGCAGGATCTCTACAATTTCGTGTGATTCCTAGAGACACTGTTTTAATAACCCCTCATTACACTGTTGCTACAAGCTCCGCGGACAAAGTACTAGACATTCACTTAAAAGAGCACACTGGTCGGTTTTGAACGATGCAAATGATGAAAAACTAGCACTAGGCGACCATGTGACCCTCCATCTGACGCAATTCATGGCAATGAATTGGGATGTGTGTGTGTGTGTGTGTGTGTGTGTGTGTGTGTGTGTGTGAGCGTGTGAGCGCTCCCTCGCAATTCGGTTGCATGGAATCAGCATGGTAAGATGAATCGATGTGAGAGAAAATGTCGGGAAGGAGCTATTGTGTTTGGACATGGCCATGCCCACACCATACTGTGGACGAAGTTGCTACATTTGATCTGCGAGGCGTATTCGGAAAGTAAGGTCCGATTAGGCACGAAATGGAAACCACTGTGAAAATCCGATGGAACTTTGCACAAATATGTTTGGCAGTGTCTTTAGTGTGCCTTTTTTTCAGTTGAGAGCGAAAAGTGATCACGTAAAAATGACTAAAACAACAGTGTCTCCCGCGAAGTATGTGGATCTGGGAAGTGATTGCGCCTGAAGTTATGCAGCCCACATAACATAAATTTCATGCGTTTCTTTCAAATTCAAATGGTTCAAATGGCTCTAAGCACTATGGGACTTAACATCCGAGGTCATCAGTCCCCTAAACGTAAAACTACTTAAACCTAACTAACCTAAGGACATCACACACACCCATGCCCGATGCAGAAATCGAACCTGCGACCGTAGCAGCCGCGTAGTTCCGGACTGAAGTGCCTAGAACCGCTCGGCCACCGTGGCCAGCGTGCGGTTCTTACTTCAAGACAATTTTCAGCCGCATACTGCAGGGCCAATGAAGACGCTCCTGCAGCGTTTTCGATGGGAAGTGTTTAATCACCCACAATGCAGCTCTCAGTTGCTCCCTCCGTTGTTCATTTCTGCTCATAGGAACCGCTGGCTACGAAAATATCATTTTGGCACAAACAACGAAAAGCAGACCTGCGTAGAGAATTGGCGAAACCACAGGCAGCTGCTTTCTGTGACGAGGGTACTGGAAAGTGTGTACAACGCCACGACAAATGTCTACGTCGGAGCGGTGACTATTTAGAGAGGTAGCTGGAAAGTGTGGCTAACTGTTGCGAATAAAATATTTTTGATTTTCACTATAGTTTTTATTTCGCAACCGATCGGACCTTACTTTCTAAACAGCTCTCGTATCAGCTCCAACAGTATAAAGCGTCTACAAGAACAATGTGCCGTTCGCCGCTATGTAACACCGTGTAAGAAACGTTGTTGTACAAAGGCCCTCACTGACAGACAGTAAGATGAGCATCACGCCCTGCCTATGACAAACAGTTTCAAACCCGACAGGAATTACAGCTGACAATGAGTGCAGGTCCATATCAACCAGTTTGTGGGTGAACATTGTGCATTAGAGTTTTCTATATGGGTACCTTGCAAAAGGGCATTATTCACAGCTGCATATATAGATGCCAGTCTTCATTGGGCCAAACAACTGGACGTTAGATGAGTGGAGGCTTGTAAAGTGGTCAAACAAGTTACGATTTTGCCTCTTTTCATGTTGTAGCGAACTGGGGCTGGGGTCGTATTGTAATCCGGAGGTAGAGAGAAGAGTGAGGGTGAATGGCGGTATAACTATCTTCATAACTACAGGCGAGGGCCAGGCGCGGTCGCATGTGCCACGAAGGAATGCTGACAGCTCGTTAGTGAGTCGTAACGTCACCGCCACAGGTCAGTGCCACAGCTGCGTGCTGTGCTGGCGACGGTAGCAAAGGCGAGGAAAATGCGGCCCACCCAGACTTAATGTGATGAGCCAGTGCAGCAACCACCTCAGAGCTCTCGAAGACAGCCCGTCATGCAGTCGGTGGAGATTACCGAACGTGGTCCAGGAAGCTGGCTGTCATGAAGACTAGACCCCAGTCACTCACTAGGGATCGGCCAAGATGTCAGCAGACGCTCACGAGTTGGCCAGAGGGCGGCGCAGACGCGCCTCGCCTGGTCGGTGTGCAGATGACAGCTTACAGGTCATTTGCAACGACTTACTTGGGGATGAGGACTGCTGTTCACCAGCCTTCTCAACCGCAATGTCCAAGTATGCAGCTGTGGCAGACCACAGTAATGGAATGCATTAGGTTGGCTGCCTCTCAGTGTTGAAATCAGCATGCGAGTAGTAGACTGTCCATCATTGATCAGCACGTCGTGGTTTGACTGAAACTCAACAGACATTCTCTTTGATTCTAGCGACACAGATACAATGGCAGCACGACAGAATGTGTTCTCGAGATCCTAAAGCCTCTGTATTCAATGGGTCTAGCATGCATCTTTGACGCAGTGGCTCTAGTTGTAAATGTGCATTTGTCCCCATTCGTTGGACCCATCAGCGCTCCTTGCCTCACTATGGGTAATTCCAATAATGGTTCTGGGCATCTGAATCAGGTTTCCTACGTCTGCGTTTGACTTTGTAGTGGAACTCAGTCGGTGAAGTTGTGTGGTGTTGCCTCACCATGCCCTGCTAAGCAGCACAGCGGTGCTTGCGTTTCTGCCTGCCGTGAACCTAGGTGTTGCATTGGCTATATGTTGTGTTGAAATAACGACTGGCTCAGTAGACCAGCACTAACTTACTCTGTTCCAAACTCACCTCTTAGTACTTTAACAAGATTTTAAGTCTGCCCAATAAAGTTATTTCCCTATGCTATAATATGATACAAAGCATCGAGGGCACATAGGCCTGATGAGCGTTTGACCCACAGTGTGTGGAGGGTTCACTTCATGCCGTATGGGTGTGTTCTCTGTACCATGACTTGTGACCTTTCACTCAGGTTACCATAAACATGTACCACTTTGTTTATTTCGGCATTCTCGATGAGTGAGTACTGTCTTTTCTTCCCCATCTTCGTGATGGGTACATTGTGGATATTTTCGTATCCAACACGACAACTGTGAACACAGGACCGGATGCATATATTCCTGGTTTCATGAACACTCAAGCACCATAACGCACCTCGACTATCCCACCAACCGACTGATGTTAAGGCTATAAAAATGTAGGACACTATTTGGAACGGTGGGTTGAATGTAGCAATAAACCTCCCTGCTGTACGACGTATAATCATCAGTGAGTGGCTCCAGATGAATAAGGCATATCTGAAGAAATTTGTGGGCCCTCTTCCTCGTTGAACGGAGGCCGCTATATACGCTAGAGGTATTAGCGTGATGTCTCCTGGAGTAACTAATTTGTTTCCAGAATGAGATGTTCACTCTGCAGCGGAGTGGGCGCTGATATGAAACTTCCTGACAGATTAAAACTGTGTGCCGGACCGAGACTCGAACTCGAGACCTTTGCCTTTCGCGGGCAAGTGCTCTACCAACTGAGCTACCCAAGCGCGACTCACGCCCCTTCCTCACAGCTTTACTTCTGCCAGTACCTCGCCTCCTACCTTCCAAACTTTACAGAAGCTCTCCTGCGAAAGTTGCAGAACTAGCACTCCTGAAAGAAAGGATATTGCGGAGACATGGCTTAGCCACAGTCTGGGAGCTTTTTCACTAACTAATTTGTTATCCGTTGTGCTTACTATCGGGACCAATAATCTTATATTATTTTTAGCAATCAAATTGGTTCAAATGACTCTGAGCACTATGGGACTTAACATCTGAGGTCATCAGTCCCCTAGAACTTAGAACTACTTAAACCTAACTAACCTAAGGACAACATACACATGCATGCCCGAGGCAGGATTCGAACCTGCGACCGTAGTGGTCACGCGGTTCCAGACTGTAGCGCCTAGAAGCGCTCGGCAACACCGGCCGGCTTTTAGCAATCAGTTGAATTTTATTTAGCTAATGATTTTGTTTTCCAATTAAATAATATGTCATAACAGATTATCTGAAAATCTACTGTGTCGTTTCCTATACGATTAAGTGTATGTTTGTGCGCAGTCCCGCGTGTGGCGTAGAAGACGTGAAGAAGCCAGTGAAAACTGAATGTTGCACTCTGTAGTACACATTAGCTGTAAACGAATTAATAGGTTTTCTCAGTTAAATAAATGGCGTTATAGTAATGACTCTGGAATCGGTATGGGGAAACGAAGATCGCAATATCATTCATGTGTTTCTTACTGGTGCCATGCTATATACACAATTGTCCATTTTCGGCTCTTCGCTCTACTTGATTGTTTAAAATAAATGGTTAAATAAACATTCAAATAAATTAGTTTAATAACAGGCATCTGTGCTCTTAAAGCTAAAAGGAAATAGTTTTCCACAGAGTTTCAAACCTAGAGATTCTCCCGGAGAGGAGAAACACCGTAAAGAGCATGCAGCACGAGGATAAATTGGAAAAAAGAAGTTAAAATTTATTGGTATCTGGTCCAGATCAGTGTATTTGTCTTCACAGTACTGATTTTTCGGAAACATGAAGAGATTTGCCCACAACACGAGTATCAGAAATTATGAATCTGATACTATGACGTATGACAAGTCTTTGCATGTCCTTTGTGTGTAACGTATGTGTTTTGTGTCTGTATTGCATATACCAATCTACCACACTTTAAGCAGAGATATCGCCAATATTATTATACAGCGTGATCAGAAACAGTCCAAAACACGAGTAACGATGTTGCAGGGTAGATTGTAGTCAGAAATGTTTGTTAAGACAAATGTCGATACATTGTTGTTGATCGGTAACATACAATAACTACATTAGCATACGCACGAGTAGCTAGCAGGGTCAGATAATGTTTTTCACTAATATTATAAACCGCAATAGCCACAGCCACCAGACATTAAAATGCCTTCCTACGTCCAGGGATGATCATAGAAGCGCCATTAGAACACAGAGTCCGGTTCCTGGGCGTCACAGAGTATCAGGGATCTACAGTTCTGTACACAGACACAGGTCTTACAGTGTGTCACTCGAACGCCTCACCGCAAACGGCAAATTACTTTCCGTCACCAGTTTCCAGTGTAGCGTGGCTACAAAAAATGGTTCAAATGGCTTTGAGCACTATGGGACTTAACAGCGGAGGTCATCAGTCCCCTAGAACTTAGAACTACTTAAACCTAACTAACCTAAGGGCATCACACACATCCATGTCCGAGGCAGGATTCGAACCTGCGACTGTAGCAGTCGCGCGGTTCCAGACTGAAGCACCTAGAACCGCTCGGCCATACCGGCCGGCCAACGCGGCTACACCGGTGCCGTTCCCGTAGATTTGCACATCATCTTGGCATGTAGAGAAGTATTCAGTATTAAAGTGCTTCTTACTCAGATACTCAGTTTCTAGAGAGCCACGCAGGCACGCACACACACACACACACACACACACACACACACACACACACACACACACACACACATGCATACACACGGCCACCACTGAAGTGGACAACAAAATTAGGCTATGCTCCCATTATACAGCTATTGAATATTTCTGAGGACCACACGACAGCCGAGAGGCTGATGAGCACCTCGCAACTTTCTACATTGCTCGCATGAGGTTCGTGACAAGAGTCCCTCGTTGCGACCCTCCCTTGCGAGATTGCTGTTGTCTGAGGGATTAGCATGAATCCTCGTATCAAGTCCATGAGTCTCATCAACTATCTTTCACTGCCTGTAGTATAGTATAGTCGAAATTGCTATCAAATAACCAAGAAAGGGTTAACACAATCGTCTTTAAACTATTTTCGACTGAAATATCGGCAAAATGCTCAAATTCGTGCAGCCACTATGCCATGCCAAACGCTCAAGTCTGATTAACACTCTAAGTAAAACCATCGACAAGCACCCATCTCCCTGATTCCCGATCACACAAAGTCGCGCGTCCTGCATCCAGGTGTGTGAGAAACCTGGTCCTATGTCCTCGGAAGTGCCACCCGTTCCAAACGCCAACTGGATTCGAAGCATTGACCTACGGCAAGGCTTAAAGTTTGGTGAGTGCAAATGGGCGCTCAGGTTCAGTGGAGATGGCGCCGTTGCGTGCTGCTACGTTTCCACGCGCACACGAGAGATATGGCTCACAAAATAGTTAGGCAAGGCTATTCGCGTTAAATTTCCTCCCCAAGGCTCATGAGCTGCTTGCGAACACGTTGCCTGCAAGTGTGTACTCAGTTTTACAAGAGAGCCCATTTACCATCTTACATGTGCAATGGATGTTGAAATTTAACGCAGCATGTAGCGTTACACCCAAGTAAAAGTACCTTAAGCTGACCAGAGGATTCATTGAAAGACTATTTTGGCAATGCAACGAGATAGCAGCTAAGTTTCTATATGGCTACTTGAGTCATCACCATACTCACGTCAGCTGCTCTCTCCTGACCATTGGTTCCAAACACGAAAAGTTTTCTTCGAGAGGAGGGACAAGATTGTGGTGTTGTGGCTGGGATCACTCGAGTTGT
Source organism: Schistocerca serialis cubense (assembly GCF_023864345.2). Classification (NCBI taxonomy): domain Eukaryota; kingdom Metazoa; phylum Arthropoda; class Insecta; order Orthoptera; family Acrididae; genus Schistocerca; species Schistocerca serialis. The sequence goes on along the minus strand of NC_064640.1, from coordinate 360,423,784 downwards.
GAGATTTCAGTGGCGTTCATAAGAATAAGCCCACAAGCCGAGAGCATTATATCGTGCAGGGCGCAAACAGTAAGGATTTTGAGAGTATGGCAGCCTGTCGAGCAGAAGAATTCAGGTATCGTACCAGAATGGAGATTTTTTCCTGTCGTAACAATTACAGATGATCCATACTTTGGCATGAATATACTCAGCCGATCCACCTGATCCTATACTAACAGTTACAGATTTATTCCGTCGTTTTAATGTCCCATGAATCATGTTAATGCTAATTCTCTGTGATGTGGAATCTGTCAATTAGTTTCAAAAAGAATTTACGTCAAAATATAACAATATGGGGGTCTTTTGCGTAAGTGTTTTAAACATACCAGAGACATCCAGACACCTATTACTGGCCATCAATATGGGGATGTCCATCCTTCGCCTTTAATATGGCTTCAGGTCACTTACAGTGAGATGTCTGAATGTCTGGAGGAATGGCAGACCATTCTTTCTCAAGAGTCGTAACCAGAGAAGGTGTGATGTTGCACTCTGGAGTCCCAGAGCGAAGTCGACGTTCTAAGGTGTTACAGTGGGTTAAGGTCCGGACTCTAGGTAGGCCCGTCCATTTCAGGAACGTTATTGTCCACAAACCATTGCCTCACAGGGTGCATTGTCATCCTGACATAAGCAGCCATCGTCTCTGAACCCTTCACCTACTGCAGGTAGTGCGCAATGCTGTAAAATGTGTTCATATCCTCCCGCGTTTGGCGTTTTCGTAAGCGCAACAAAGGGTATACGTTCTAACCGAGAGGTGCCGCTGTTACTGCTTTTCTAATGACAACATGACATTCCCGTCCTCTTTTTACTTTGGCGGATCAGCCTCTCGTGAAACCTAGTGGTGAGTTCCGTATTACACAAGGGCATCCGGATGATTTTAATCAGACTTCGTCTGTACTTGATACTGTAAATTACCAAATTCGACTTATGACTGTGATAAATAGACTTTTAATTCCAAAATCATTCGCAAACTGAGGACACCTCAACAAGAAATGGAGAGATGCATTTGCGAATTATTAGGAGAGACAGGAAAATAAATGGATCGGGAAAAAAATCGAAGAGGAAGTCGTAATTGTAACTGTAATCAACATGAAGTGAGAGAGGACTTGACATGTAGCCAGGCAAATGGATGGTAGGCGACTAAGTTGTTTGCTGTATTCCAAGAGATGAGAAAAGACTGAGATGACAGCCTTAGGGGGATGCGTAGAAAACACACAAGAGAAACCTACATGCTTACCTTTCAAGACCGCAAAGCACGGAAATCTCTACGTGAGACCTTTTTGCAGAAGTGGATGTCAGCTAGATGATGATGATGATGATGACGATGACGATGGTGATGATGACCACAATATTTAATTTGCCTTTAAATTAAGTTAACTGAACATGCTCATACGTACAAGCAAGCGCATTTGCGAATGCGCGCGCGCCCACACACACACACACACACACACACACACACACACACACACTACAGGCACTTACACCACACATATATATAATTTTGCATTAACAGTTCCGTCAGTTATCAAACGCTGAAATATTACCATAATGAGTATCAGATAAGTTTCGTTTGTGTGTGCTTGGGTCACTTTGCTGCGAAACATGTCTGATTAACACAGTCATTGGCTTACATTTACTTTTGAGTAATGCTCTGAGGATTTCAGAATTTGATAGTTGTGTTTTGCTATAGCATACTGTGTTGTTTTGCACTGTGAAGCTCAGTCTGATTAACAGAGTTGGCTTACACGCAGAACTTGGTGGTTACGGTTTGCTATAGGAAGTATCTAATACATATTACAATACATTTTTATTATTTTTCAAACAATAAGTTTTGTAACAGGATAACAAGGCTGTAGTTGTAAGTTTCATTGCATGTATAATTGCTTCCCTGAAATTTTCCTTACTTCAGTTTTTTAATTTTTGTTTTATTTTTTCTTATGTTTGCTAGCTTGGAGCGGCATTCGAGTGTTGTCCAGACCTGCTCCTACTAGGCAGTATGCCGAACTAACGGATTACAAGTGGTACACTCAAGTAGTTGCTCTCCATTTGGGCATCCAACCTCCCAGCTCTTATCCTCTGCCTTGTGTCACTGTATATTAATGATAATCCATTCACCCTTGATAAAATGGCAAGACTGGAAAGTGAGTATATTATATTTTCGTCGTAATAAAGTTATATTTGTTTTAAAGAAAATGCTGTCGGCATTTGTTTCTTTTCCAGGAAAATCTTTTGTTATGTTTTGCATTTGTTACGAATGTTTCTATGCCTTTACCCGTAACATAGCAGTACTGTATCTTATTTGAAACAATCCGTACTGTAGTCTGGCATATGGTCCTCGTTCTGTGTTAATCCTTAGCCATTCGTAGTTTGGGATATTTTTTTTCTCTTAGACATTTGCTTTGCATCTGTATTCGTTTACAGGATTGCCATGTCATGCTTGTACTGCTTACTATTTAAAAGCGTCTTATAATTACTTGGCCACGAGAAATTATCTTAAAATGTATAAGCTGAACTTCGGAATATCAAATTAATAGACTGTTACTTATTGTATCACAATTAGTGATCCTGAATGATATTTGTTGTAAATTAAGTGAAAATATATTAGCAGGAAACTGTAACAATGAGTACTTCTAACTGTTCCTTATAATCAACTGAATATCAACGCTGTAAATTATTGTCTTGAAACTGAAACTCTTTAATTTTCAGTGCAAAAGTTTTTCAATTGCTTTCTTTCAAAAACTGTATTTCCTGTGAACTAATTAGCCATTATTATTACTATTATTATTACAAGACTCACTAAATAGACTGCTGATGCTATGGTTCGGCTAAATGTTGCCGCATGTTACATGAATTTCTCAACTTCCATATATAGTGTTCTACAGGGTAGTTGTGATCCTGAATCGAAGTATACCAGAAGAACAAGAGTGGCGGCAAACCACGCTAGAAAAAGTAGATATCATTTATCGGAGTGCCTACGTTCAGACTTGTTACGGGCAGAGAGAGAAAATGCATTATGATGGTATGAAGGCTTTCATGATCGGATGATAGTGCTGCTGGTAAACCTGTCGGGATATAAGGTCGTGGTCCACCAAATTCTTCTGTTCCTAACGTTTCGTCCAGAACTGCGCTGGACATCTTCAGAGGCGTTGCTCCTGCGTTGAGTCCTGCCAACGGAGGAGCAACGCCTGTGAAGATGTCAAGCGCAGTTCTGGACGGAAAGTTAGGAAGAGAAGATTTCCGTAGACCACGACCTTATACCCTGAAAGGGTTACCAACAACAAATGTATTAAGACCAGACGATATGAGCTGATGACTTTAGAGCGATAATAATAGACGGTGCCAAACGAATGCGATATACTGTCTTAGAATACTACAAGAATTGAATTCTTCTCGGCAGCTGCTATCAAGTGTTAATCGATAAGGGCACTTGAGGCATCACCATCAAAATTATGGATCACAACACTTACTTCAAAACTGACGGGTGACAACAGTCTGGAGCCAAAGACAACTCATGCAGCCTGACACTAAATCAGAACTGAATGTGGGAACTTTATGTGTCTGACTGGACAATGAGACGTTCCTTAGCTCCAAGAGGTATGGGTACAGAAGACGAGCCGAGGCCTTTGATGAAGCCACAGCATACAAGTCAGTCTTTTGGGGCTTCTGAGGCTGCTCATTAAAAAGTAGAGTACTCAGTGTATGGGCATTCTGGCGTGACTCACTGTAAGAGTCTTATAGGCCTTGTGTATGTTGTGCGACTAGGTACTGCGTAAACCACATAACGCCTCGGATGTTTCTTGCTAACAAGGCACCGTTCAGGCAATTTATGAGCCTGTATGGCTGTAGGATTTTCTCGCATGAGCTTGATTAGGTGATCTTGTCATTCATGGCAATTCGCGCTGGCCGCTCTGAAATGTCACTTGGTGTTCTTTTAAATACTGACGGAACAAGATGATGCAGTGGGTAAGTCACAGGTTTCGCCCGTCCAATTATCCAGATTTATCGTTCCCATGTCTGCCATAAAGCGCTTAAGGTAGCAGCTGCGAGATGCCATATCATATATTTTAGCTTATCACTCCATAAAACCTTTTCTACTGCTACATGCCAGTTACAGTGTCGTCTGCATTTTAAGCTGTGTTACGAAACCAATTACTTCGAACAGTGGCTACAGGACAGCAGTACGACCTGAATACATGATTCCTATGCCTCTTGAGAGGACTTTTTGTCTCTGTCGTCTGTATCTGAACTGTAACGGAAGTCCTATAGAATAGTGGACATGTGAGAATTGATCTCTACAGAAGGCTTAATTTCAGGTCATCACTTTCGGGCCGTTCTGTACGTCTGTAAACTTGCTACAGTACCAGAACATTTAAAGTTTAGCCTCATCTTATAAAACGCAACTGTAGATGTTAAATCACCGAGCTCCTGTGATGCTGCGACTCCAGGATACCCAGGAGAAGGTATCCACTGGATGAAGCAAAGAGCAGAAGTCCCCACGAAATTTACCGGAGCCCACTTCTTGTTCTGCACTGAGCCCTCTTGTTCACGTTTCGTTATCTCTGTGGGCATAGACCACAGTTACTGCGCACCTTTGTCTAGCAGTTGTTGAGCTCTATCTACGAGCTTACTGCCCACGTGTCTTCTGAGGTATTCAGCTCTTATGCGCCATATCGGACGACGATTGGCTTCTCTTCGTTCTCCTCTTATTAAAATTTCCAGTTGTTCTATCGATAATCTGTTAATGATGCATGTGGTTTAATTTATGGAAGGAACTTGTAAATTGTTTCTTTTCCTACCGTCAATGAACATTGTTTTTTCTTGTTTTGCTTCTCAAATATCTATCACTAGTGAAGGGCAATGTTCACAACTACTACATCGTAGCTCGGCTTAACAAAGTGTGTGGCTAGGACATTGGTACCTTTTACAATTTTTTGCGTTGAAGTATCTTCAGGTCGTATTAGTTTCTTATTATTTTGTATTCCTTCTCAGGAGAGGAGAATAATGCAAACGCCCACAGTTTATACTCACTGTTTCATTTATCATTTATCTTCAGCACACACATAACTCTGTGTATTGCCCTCGGCATTTGGCACACACTTCGCTTGGTCTGGCTGGAAGTACTTAAAAAGTCTATAAACATTCACCGTTTTGTGCACTATCCCATGTTACGCTATTATTTGCACTACCATTCACAAAGAATTAAAATAGTTACATACATCGTCCATACATATCTTACAGAGCAATTCCAGAGCTGTATCATAAGCAAATTTAACTGTGAGAGTAAGAGAAAAAAATATAAACTTATTCATTACGCCAATGGATACCATCTTTCAACGCAGTCTTACACACACACACACACACACACACACACACACACACACAAAGTGCAAATTGACTATGCCTTAAAAAGTTTATGAATTCATTTAAATAACTTACTTCGTTTGTCCGCGAACGCACTCTGACGCACTTCACCAAATTCAGTCGACGTCTTCTGAAAGTTGCACAAGTCGCACTTTTATTTCACGGATTATCCAGTTTTGAACCTATGTTTCCTACTCCTCTATGAATCCGGGATCCTTTTGGTAATATCTGTGAACTACTTACCCTATTCGCACTTTTGGTGCTGTGGCAAATACGCATGGCCACATTAAGTCTGTCTACATCTTCCCCTTAACTGCAGTAGAATTCACTTCTGTGTTAGTCAAAAATTAATACAAAACGGTGATTTTGTATGGTTTGTGTGTCAAGTTAAATAAGCGTAATGACATTACTATTTTGACAATCTTTCAGAGACAGCACTATCACGTCCAAAGCATGTGGTCCCTTGTTTCTAAAGCATTGCTCTTCTTAGAAGATATTTCAAATTCTGTTAGTAAATTTAAGATATCTATTTCACCAGTCGTATTTAATAAGATAGAGAGTATTCCATCGCAAAGACATTTGGATTCTATGCAGTAAAGCTTTCACGCAGAGAGTGTCAAAGGACCGTCACAGGGCTATCGTTCCCACGCATCCTTAACACTGACTTGTATTCAGTTTCAGGTTCCCCAAGTTGCGCACGGCAGCATGTTTTCCGTATATCTGCTCATATTCTTTGACTTGATGACATCCTGTACCACAAAGCGACGGAGAGCTGGGAAAAGAAATTTTTCAGTCCTTTTACAGGTGCAAAATACAAGAAAAACTTCCTACAATGCAGCATTTTATTTCACTTTTCAATCTTTTTTTGTAAACCACGCATGGATCACATAACACTCATTAAATTAGTGGCACTTAACTCACTCTTATGGCTTGCACATTTAGTTGAGTCGGAACAGAAATCCTGCGTTTCACTATTATGTCACATCAGTAGTCAGGGTACGTTTCAGTTCGGCAGGGAAAACTTCATGCTTAGAGTCTGCATTAGCAGACTTGGCGTACAACAGCGGCCATACTTATTTGCTCGACACCAGAGTTGTTTAAATCACCATAAAGGCGACACTACGCTTCCTTTTGATTAATAACTTCTGGGCAGCAGTACGACCACTGAACTGGAGACTTACCACAAACAGGAGGGTCGTTCTGTCACTGAGCTGTGTCAGCTGCAACGGAAGTCTGCTACAATAATTAGTAAGATAGGTTGGCTGAGCATGGTTTGCAGTTCGGTGGTCAGCGTTTTATTTCTTCAGCCTAACAGATGCCTGAAGGTGTGCTTCTCTGGCGTTTGTACATCACAGTAAAATCGTTAACAGTGGACCTACGTAATCTGGTCAAAAGTGTCCGGACATCTGCTAGCGAACAGTAACATGGGGTTTCTCCACCGTTCGCCATTACATGACTAGAGCTCTGCTGAGTATACTTTCAATGATGTGTCTGAAAGTGGAGGCATGGCAGCCCATTCTTTCACAAAAGCCGAAACCAGAAAAGTTAATGATATTGGACGCTGGGGTCTGGAGCGAAATTGGCGTTCTAACTCACCGCGGAGGTGTTCTGTTCGGTACATATCGGGATTCCGAGCATCTCAGGTCATTTAATAAATCTTATTGTCCACAAAGCATTGCCTCACAGATCCTACTTTACGAGGGGCGTTTGAAAAGTCAGTGTAAAAATAAAAACTACTTACGAGTTTGAGGTAAATCTTTTTTTTATTATTTTTCGACATAGTCGCCTTTTAGATTTACACACTTTGTCCAACGCTGTTCTAATTGATCCCTTCCGAATAATAGGAATTGTCCAAGTCTGCAAAATAGCAATTAATTGCTGCAGTCACCTCCTCGTTTGAATAAAATCTTTGTCCCGCAAGCCATTTCTTCAAATTGGGGAACAAACAGTAGTCCGAGGGACGCAATTCCGAAGAATAGGGGGGATGGGAAACGAGTTGGAATCCTATGTCCATTAATTTTGCAACCACAACTGCTGAGGTGTGTGCTGGTGCATTGTCGTGATGGAAAATGACTTTTTTGCGGTCAAATTGCCGGCGTTTTTCTTGCAGCTCGGTTTTCAAACGGTCGAATAACGATAATAATATTCACCTGCAATAGTTTTACCCTTTTCCAGACAGCCGATGAGGATAATCCCTTGCGAATCCCAAAAGACAGTCGCCATAACCTTTCCGCCTTTTTGGTGCAGATTCTCCCTTGGTAACCCATTGTTTAGATTGTTGTTTGGTTTCAGGAGTAGAGTAATGTATCCATGTTTCATCCACAGTGACGAAACGGCGCTTAAAGTCCTGCGGATTCTTCCTCAACAGCTACAAACCTTCCATGCAACACTTCACACGATTCCGTTTTTGGTCAAGTGTCAGCAATCGCGGAACACATTTTGCGGATAGCTTTCTCATGTCTAAATGTTTATGCAAAATATTATGTACCCGTTCATTCGAGATGCCCACAGCACTAGCAGTCTCACGCACGTTAACTCTGTCATCCATCACCATATAATGGATTTCATCAATGATTTCTGGAGTCGTAACCTCCACAGGGCCTCCAGAACGTTTAGCAACACTTGTGCCCATATAGACACTCTGAAAATTTTGAAATCACTTGTAAAGTGTTCTCATGGAAGCTGCAGAGCCACCGTAATATTTATCAAGCTTCACTTTAATCTCCTGAGGCGTTTTGTCTTTCTTAAAGTAATGTTTAATCACTACACGAAATTATTTTTCTTCCATTTTTTGACAATCACTCAGCTTCCTTGATTCACACGAATGCCAAACACGAAGAAATAGACCAATATGGCTGAAACCTGGTGTGCGTTCTTTCCAAAGATGCTACTAACTAAACATGACCTCAACACGCGCCGGTGTTTGCATCTCTCGGACTTTGCACGGACTTTTCAAAGGCCCCTCGTATGACAGAGTGCATTGTCAAGCTGATACAAACAACCTCCGAGCTGTTTCTCTATGTCCACAGTACACAATGCTGTAAAATATGTTCATATACTTCCGTATTTAGCGTTTTCTTAGGCGCAATAGGAAGACGACTCCCTAACCATGAATAACACGCCTATACCGTAACGCCGTCCCGTCTGCACTTTGCTCTTAGTACTAAACATAACGGCAGTAATGTTCTCCAGATATTCACCATACCCAAACACTCCCGCCGGATTGACACAGGGTATACGTGATTCATCGCTCCAAATCACTCGTCTCCAGTCATTCACTGTCCAATGGCGTCGCTCCTTACATCACTTCAAGCGTCTGACTACAGAAGTGTGTGGCCTATGAGGAGCTATTCGATCACTGTATCCCATTCCTTCTTACTCCCTACGCACTATTATTGTGCCACCTGGAATCCTGGTAGTACTGTGTAACTCACGAGTTATTCCTTCCATTGATTTCATGTGATTTCTTTGTTATAACCCTCCAAAATGCTCTGTTCGTCAGTACATGAAATCCACCCGGTCTTGGTTTAGCTGTTGTCCCTCCACGTTCCCAGTCCACAATCACGTCACCAACAGTCGACTTCATCATCTTAGGAACGGTTGAAATTTCCCTGGTGGATTTGTTACTCATACGTCAACTAATGACTAGTCCACGTTCTCAGTCACTAAGCGGTCCTGACGACCCATTTTGTTGTCACTCTTTCTCTACAGACAACACCTCCTTTTAGGCTGGCGGGTCCACTTCTGGTGACGTCTAACGGTCAATTGCGCATTACATAGGTGTGTCCGGCTACTTTTGATCAGATAGTTGTTCAAATGGCTCTGAGCACTGTGGGACTTAACATCTGAAGTCATCAGTCCCCTAGAACTTAGAACTACTTAAACCTAACTAACCTAAGGACATCACACACATCAATGCCCGAGGCAGGATTCGAACCTGCGACCGTAGTGGTCGCGCGGTTCCAGACTGAAGCGCCTACAACCGCTCGACCACACCGGCCGGCGATCAGATAGTGTATGCATATGTAACTCTCTTACACATATGTGACAGAATTTCTGAATTTGTATGATCCTACAATCATGTTCTTCTGCTGCAAGGAACTTGTGAAATGTTCTCGAAGAAATTTCACACCATTCGTCAGTGCGGATAGTATCTGCAAGTTCAGTATGTAAGCTCGAACAGCTGAAACAGAATAAAAGTTATTTCAAAATACAAAGATGTCTCTCTTCTACCACCCATTAAATTCGTTTATCTGCAAACACTAAATACGTTTACAATCGGCGTTCGAAGGTAAATGGATTCCTGGGCTCCAGAAGGACCAGTTGCTGAAGAAACAGACAGTTATGGCATTTATGACAAGAAAATTCACAAAAGTCATAAATGAGCTATTATTTGACAAAGAGCTGAATATTAGCTAGTTACAGAAATAGTACTTAGATATATTCCAAAAAATAGCTGCCTTGTTCTACGATCTTCCGAGTTCATATCTACCTAAGTGAATAAACAGCTGTATCCTGGATCGCTAGCTAAACCACACCTGTACGGATTTACAAAACTCAACAGAGAAGGGCTCCCTATGCAGCCATTGTCAACATCATTTACTCTCCGACCTGTGGAAAGGGGCGTCAAATGAAAATCGAACACCCACCATAACTGGACCATGGAATGGTTCCATTCAAAAGTAAACACTACACATGTAAGACATTTATCTTACTGGAAGACGGTACCATCTGTTCCTGTTTAGCAAAACGCTGTCGGCCGCTGACGAATCCATCTCACCCACTCTCGCACTGCTTCGTCCGACTGCAACCGAGTCCACGCACGTCTTTCTTCAGATTCGCGTAAGATGTGGAAATCACATGATGGAAGATCAGGGCTAATGCGTTTCGTCCGAATGTGGTCCCACGCTCAAGGAATTGTTTCGATAAGATGAACACTGTCCGTGTAGCGAGCGGGCGAGGAATGCAGGCCACGCTCGCTACACTGCTGTCTGAAGGGTGGCCCAATCGCAGGCGCTAGCCGTAGGATACTATGCCAGCTGGACGACGACTCTAGATAAGTCCGCCAACGTCAAGGTCATAACCCAACAACAGCCTGCACATGTGGTGTAGCACCATGGCCTTCCCCACCCACAATGGTAACAGTATCGAAACGTAATAACAATGGGGCCACCTGCAGCGCGGGTGTGTTATGGCGGGTGTTCGATTTTCATTTGACTGCAATAGACGCTATCCAAGCCTGTAGGTTGAACTCTTTTCTTTGATCACAAACAGGAGCTGTGCAATGCCCTCAATTCGTTACTAGTGTAGGTCGTGATCAGAACAGTGTTCTGTGTACTTGTGACTGAATTTGCTGGAGCTACGTAAATTCGAACGTGGGCAAATTTTTGGTGCTCAAATAGTGGACGCGAACGTAACCAAGAGAGCTGGAGTGTTTGGTGTTTCAAGAGGCACCGAGTCGAAGTTTTATTCCGCATACAGGGAAAGCGGAAAAACTTAATCCACTAAGTCGCTACGTGGATTAATCTGTGTGTTGAGTGATTGTGACAGACGATAATTGAGTAGGATCTTATCGAAAAATAAAAGGACGACAGCTGCGAAAGTCACTCCAGAACTGAATGTCACAATCGCGAACGCTGTCAGCACCAAAATTACACCGAGTGAGCTGCTCAAGCAGACCATTGCAGGGCGAACTGGATTTCCAAAACCACACATCAGTGATGCAAATGCTTGTAACCGGAAAACTTAGTGCCGAAGCCGTAAAACCTGGGTTGTGGAGCAATGGAAGAAAGTCATTTGGTCGGATGAGACTTGTTTCACACTGTTTCCAGCTTCTGGCCGAGTTTTCTCCCCAATAGTGAAACGTGGTCGGGGTATGGTGAGGATTTGGTCAGCCATATCGTGGTTTTTCACGGGCCCCTTGGATACTCTGTAAGTACGCAATCCTGGAAAGGACACTGTGACGATTTCGGCTGATCAGGTCAATCCTGTGATATAATGTTTGTTCTCCAACGGTAATGCTATGCACGAAGAGAACAGCGTCCCTGTTGACTCAGTTCGCATCAGCCAGAACTGTTTTTGTGAGCACAAGGATGAACTGTCGCATCTTCCCTTACCAGGACCGTCAGCAGATCTCAATACTATTGAGCTTTTGGGGCCTATTTTTTAGACAGGAGTGCGTGATAGCTATCCAACTCCATCATCATTGCCTGACCTTGCCAGCATTTTGCCCTTTAAAACCATATAGACCTTGTATTTATCCATTCCGAGGTGACGGGAAACTGTTTTGAACACCAACGGGTTTTCTTCGTCCTATTAGGCACGGTAATGTGCCGTGCTTTTGGTGTTTCCATATTTTCGACCGCCCCTTGTAGCTAAACTTCTACAACCATTGTGGAATACTGCAGTCACCATGTGAAGCACTCTTCCGGTTTCAGGACAATACATAATAGCATGCAACTGCAGAGAGATGAGCTGCTTACAAGCTTCGATATTACATCACTATTCAATTAATTTCCTCGTCAAGACTTCTTGGCACTCGTGAATCATCACTTCCAGCCGCAAACATTAAAAATCATTGAAAATGCATATAGGTACTGTAAGAAAAGCTTAAACAGCATTCACCAAAATATCGTAATCACGGTGGAACTAGAAGAGAATGGATGTACTACTTTCTTGCGTATCCTAATAATGAACAAGGCTCATGGTACGCTATACCATGTAGTTTATAGGTAGAGGACCTTTGTAAACCTGTATCTGAGTGCGACAAGTGGCAACTATCATCCACAGAGATGTCCAGTGTTAACCACCCTGGTACATAGGGCGTGCGTCATAAGTTAAAAAAGCCTCCCAGCTGAGCTACAACACCTGAAGAAAATATTCTGTGGAAATGGGTTCTGTGAAGCCCATATTAGGACGTTTAAAGAAGGAAAAGATGTAACAAAGCAGAAAGAAGAGGACGGAGGACAGAAACTCGTTTTTCTTCCATAAATCGGGCCACTCTCAGCAATGATCGTGAAGCTGCTTGGAAAAGTGCGACATCAAAACTGGTCACAAACGAAGACGAAAGATACTTTTGCCCCTACAAACGAGCCAGTAAAACTTCACTTCCCCGGAACATATGGCATCCGAGGTGAATGTGGCCGCCAGTATAGCTGTCAAATGCAGTACTATATCTCGAAACGCTGCCAGGAAGATATTATGTCGATACGTCAAGGACACAGAGAGAAATCAGCAGTGGCAGAGCACAGCCTAAATGAAGAACATAACTTTTATTTTGAGAACACTAAGTTACTGTGTTAACCCAGTAGCTACTGGGAAAGCACAATAAAGAAATCAAGAAATAAGAATTCACGAGAATCTTTTGCATAAACACGAAGGTTATCACCTAAGCTTAGCGCACGATCTCGAGTTAGTGGCTATATGCCGAAAGCGCCCCAACAGCGGCTAGTACTCTAAACGAATCGAGAACGCCCACGCAGAGGTTCGAGAGGAGCCTTCGGCCTACACCCACACGATATCTTTGCCTCCAGCCCCGCGGTTCTTCCGCCGACCACACAAGATCCTAGTGCTCGTACCCAGGCTGCATCACGCGTATAAATATATGGGACCGACAGTAGCTCTACACTTCGACAGAAGATGATCAATATGCCACTAGTCGAAACGTCGCGATACTTAAATATTGACACCCTGCTGGAAATCTCGAGAGCATTTCATCAAATAATTATAGATTACTTAAATACACTGAAGCGCGAAAGAAACTGGTATAGGTATGCGTGTTCAAATACAGAGATACGTAAAGAGGCAGACTACGGCGCTGCAGTCAGCAACACCTATACAAGGCAACAAGTGTCTGACGCAGTTGTTAGATCGGTTACTGTTGCTACAATGGCAGATTATCAAGATTTAAGTGAGTTTGAACGTGGTGTTACAGTCGGTGCATGAGCAATGGGGCACAGCATCTCCGAGGTAGCGATGAAGTTGGGATTTTCCCGTATAACTATTTCACGAGTGTACCGTGAATATCAGGAATCCAGTAAAACATCAAATCTCCAACATTGCTGCGGCCGGAAAAAGATCCTGCAATAACGGGACCAACGATGACTGAATAGAGTCGTTCAACGTGACAGAAGTGCAACCCTTCTGCAAATTGCTGCAGATTTCTGTGCTGGGCCATCAGCAAGTGTCAGAGTGCGAACCATTCAACGAAACATCATCGACATGGGCTTTCGAATGACTGAACGGCACAAAGCTTCACGCCTCGCCCGGGCCTGTCTAACACCGACATTGAATTGTTGGTTCAAAATGGCTCTGAGCACTATGGGACTTAACATCTGAGGTCATCAGTCCCCTAGAACTTAGAACTACTTAAACCTAACCAACCTAAGGACATCAAACACATCCATGCCCGAGGCAGGATTCGAACCTGCCACTGTAGCGGTCGCGTGGTCCCGGACTGACGCGCCTAGAACCGCTCGGACACACCGGCCGGCTTGAACTGTTGGTGCCTGGAAACATGTTGCCTGGTCGGACGAGTGTCGTTTCATATTGTATCGAGTGGATGGACGTGTACGGATATGGAGACAATTTCATGAATCTATGGACCTTGCATGTCAGCGGGAACTGTTCGAACTGGTGGAGGCTCTGTAATGGTACGGGGCGTGTGCAGTTGGAGTGATATGGGACCCCTGATACGTCTAGATACGACTCTGACAGGTGACACGTACGTAAGCTTCCTGTCTGATCACTTGCATCCATTCATGTCCGTTGTGCATTCCGACGGACTTGCGCAATTCCAACAGAACAATGTGACCCCCCGCATATCCTGAACTGTTGCAGTGTGGCTCACCGAGTTTAAACAATTCCGCTGGCCACCAATCTCTCCAGACATGAACATTATTGAGCATATCGGATTCCTTTTAACGAGCTGTTCAGAATAGATCTCCACCCCCATCGTACTCTTACAGATTTATGGACAGCCCTGCAGGATTCATAGTGTCAATTCTCCCCAGCACTACTTCAGGCATTAGTCGAGTCCATGCCACGTCGTGCTGCGGCACTTCCGCGTGCTTGCGGGGGCCCTACGCGATATTAGGCAGGTGTACCAGTTTCTTTGACTCTTCAATATACATAAAAAGTTCTGGTATAAATAGTGCGATAGAATCTTAATTTCGTTTTAAAATCTGATTCATTGTCATTTTATACACATTTAATGTTTATCGCACGGTTCAAATGGTTCAAGTGGCTCTGGGCACTGAGGTCATCAGTCCCCTAGAACTTAGAACTACTTAAACCGAACTAACCTAAGGACATCACACATATCCATGTCCGAGGCAGGATTCGAATCTGCGACCGTAGTGGTCGCGCGGTTCTAGACTGAAGAGCTTACAACCGCTCCGCTACAGCGGCCGGCTTATCGCACGGTTCCATGATGGTTTTCTTAGATTTTGTATGACAACGCTTCAATTACGAAATGTCACCAATAACGTGTAGGGATGACACGCATGTATTTTGATTTTTACATTATATTAATAAAAAATGGAAGAGCAGAAATTTTTTATTTGTTTTTGATGTTGATTTTTTCTTTTCTTATTGTAGAATCTGAAGATAGCCCGTGTATGACCGATACCGCTCGTGACTGTTGTCACATTATAAATGTGAACATGTGTGAAATAAATAGAACTGTATATCTACAGGAATATAATTTTGGAACGATTTAGGTTCGAATATTCAGACAAACCTAGCCACGGAGAAAGCAGATACCAGACTGAGATCGGAAGAAACATAAGGAAGAATGAATCACATATGGTGAAGCTCGCTTGCACAACCCTCGATCATCAGTTCCTATGCATGAAACTCCAATGACGAGGAGAGGTTTTCAATCATAAACAATAAACTGAGGCCAGTAAAACCAGTTGCCAAACCACAGCACACCTCGTATCTGTCACTACTATGGGACAAAGGTCATGTGATCATCTTCCGAAAGCAAAGTTTACTGCGGGCTTACACTCTAGTTTTTCTGACGACGAAACAATTGTGGTGAAACTGAAAATTATGTGTATTGTCTGGGGTCATATCTAATTTCAGCATCAGTTTTAGCATCATCATCATCATCATCATCATCGTCGTCGTCATCGTCGTCAACATCGTCGTCGTCATCGTAAACCCCTATAACAAACCGGAAACTTTCGGCACAAGCGCTACGTCATGTGATTATCTGTGTTTGTCCCAGTATTCCTAGCAGTGCTTCGCAGACTGCGTTCTGTTTTGGACAGTTACTGATATACACTTTGAATACTACACAGTAGCTTATTTGTACGGACACTCTTAACAAAAAAAAAAAAAAAAAATACGAGCGTACACAACACCAGACGAGGTTTGTGATTGGACTAAAAAGTTCCTAGCAAACAGAACACACAACGTCATTTTTAACCGAGATAAATCTTCAGACGTAAAAGTAACTTAAAAGTTATTACAAAGGGGTATTATGGGACTAACACTGTTCAAAATATACACTACTTGAAAAAAAAGCTTGATAGTCAACGTAACTTCGTGCATGCGCGGATACGTAAATTATTAGAGTTGCAATTCTTTGTGACATGTAGAACGGCCATCAGAGTGCATTATTGTTGTTCGTGTTTAGTGCCGTACCAGGCCTGGTAGGGTATATCAATGGCCTGACCAGTGTCAGATGTTGAGTGACCAATGTGAAGGAAACGGAAATGTGGTATACTCGTGTGAACAGCGTTAACAGCACCCGAAATAGTTTGAAACAGGCCTCATTCTGTGTCTCCATTTGGCCGGCCAGTCAAATCGAGCAATATCCAGTTTTATAGTGTATTTGGGTGACATGGTGTTGCACTGCATCGGAATGTGGGAGCAGGCTCGTCGTTAAGGTTCTGGTCGACCCTGTCTGACCACCAAAAGAGTGGATCGCTGTACTGTGCAACAAGCACATCGTAACCCATTCACATCTTCACTCATCCGAGAAAAATCAATGGACTCCCGGCAACATTCTGTGTCATCCCACACCATTGGTCGGAGACTAGCACCATCCAGAGTTGGGAATTACCGCCCACGCACAGGCTGCCATTAAAATAACATCACAAACGTCTGCGTCTGGAGTGGTGCTTTGGCTAGCAAACATAGACTGCTGATGAATGACATCACATTGTGTTCAAGGATTTTGTACTGTTCTGCACGACCTCAGATGACCATCGTCGGCGAGTACGGCGGAATCTTGAGGAGAGGTAACATTCTTCCAATGTTTTGGAGAGGCATAACGGTTTTACGCCTGGTCTCCTGATGTAGGGCGAGTATGACTTCAGATCATAACTGGTAGCGATTGAAATAATCCTGATGACACAACGAAACTTCGCGTACATCCTGCTTCATCATGTGTTACCTCTCAAGCGACAGTATGGTGGTGTCATTTTTCAACAAGACAATGCTCGTACACACATAGTACATGGCTCTACGAATTATCTGCGTTATGTTGAGGTACTCCAGCGGCCAGCAGGATCCCCAGATCTGTCCGCGATAGAACATGTGTGGAACAACTGGGGCGTCAACTTTCGTCCCAATCCCAGTGGTCATTATATCAGGGGCCAGTGTTATAACAGTTGTGAGCCATATTCTCTGAGGAAAGGATATAACAAATGGTTCAAATGGCTCTGAGCACTATGGGACTTAAATTCTGAGGTCATCAGTCTCCTAGAACTTAGAACTACTTAAACCTAACTAACCTAAGGACAGCACACACATCCATGCCCGAGGCAGGATTCGAACCTGTGACCGTAGCGGTCGCGAAAGTATATAACAGCATTATGACACCCTTTCCAACCGAATGTGCACACATCCAGGCCAGATGGGGTGCATCGTCACACTGATACGTGGGCTCATACTGCCAAGTTCTTTGTAAATTTGACTCGATTTTGTAATTACTAACATAACATCACGTAGCCACTCAAACCGTGGAATTTCGTTTGTTTTCCTCCCGCTCCCTCCCCTCTCCCCTTCTGGGTGCTTCAAATGTTTTGTCGGATACTGTGTATGTAAATGACCTAGCTTATATCGTCGGAAGCTTCGCGAGTCTGTTCGCGGAGAATTCTGTTGTGTGCAGGCGAGTCACAACGCTAGAAAATTCAGGAAGATCTACAAAGAATCAACTCTTGGTGCATAAATTGGCAATGGGCCCTCAACATAAACAAATGTTAAGTACTGCGTTTAAATAGGCAGAGAGCTCTGTTATTGTATTATTACACAATGACGAACAACCACTGGAAGCAGTCACATCCTGCGAGTATGCGTATAAAGCGATTTGAAGTGGAACGACCCCCTAAAACGAACCGTAGAAAAGGCAGATACCAGTGTGACATTTGTTGGAACAATCCTAAGGCAGTCTATTTCACTCACGCAGGAGGTGGCTTACAAAAACATCGTTCAACCGATGTTAGAATACTGCTCGTTAGTTTGGGACCCTTATCAGATTGAATTGGTATAAAATAAAGAAGGTCCAAATAACAGCAGTGTGTTTTGTCACTGGTTTGTTTAGTAAGAGCGAAAGCTTCAAGGGGATGGTAAGCCAACTCCAGTGGCAAACGCTGCAAGAGGGACGTTGTGTATTAGGTGTGATTCACTGTTTCTGGAACAATTAACCTACATATTGCTTCCTCCTAAGTATATCTGCCAAAAATCTGTGATTGCAAAATTAGAGATTCGAACACGCACGGAGTGCTGCCAAGTTCCGTTCTCCCACGCAGCATTAGGGACTGGAACAGGGCAGTCTACATCCATACTCTGCAAACAATTGGGAAGTGCGTGGGAGAGGGTATTCCCACTGCGCCAGTTATTAGGACTTCTTCCCCTTCTATTCACGTATGGGGCGCGAGAAGAATGATGGTTTAAACGCCTCTTTGCGCGCTGTAATTAAACTATTCTTATTCTCACGATTCCCACGGGATCGATACGTAGCGAGTTGTAGTATATTCCTAGAATCACCATTTAAAGCTGGTTCTCTCTAAGCAGGCTTTCTCGGGATAGTTTGTGCCTGTCTTCCGATGTCTGCCTGTTGAGTTCTTTCAGCATCTCTGTGACACTCTCCTGCGGATCGAACAAATCTGTGATCATTCGTTTGCCTTTCTCTGTATACTCAATATCCCCTGTTAGTCCTATTAGGTATTTGTCTCACACACTTGAGCAGTATTCTAGGATGGGCTGCACGAGTGATTTATACGCAATTTCCTTCGAGGACTGATTGAATTTACCTAGTAGTCCACCAATAACCGAAGACTGTCACGTGCTTTACCTTCTACCGAATTAGTGTGAGCTTTCATTTAGTATCACTACGAAGTGTTACACCCAGGTATTTGTGGGAGTTGAGAGATTACAATTATGGCTCGTCGATACTGTAGTCACAGGATACTATGTATTTCTCGTTGTGTTAAGTACACAGTTTCGCATTTCTGAACATTTTAAGCAAGTTGTCAACTGAATATTTATGCATATTCTTTTAGACAGTACTTCATTATAGATAACTACATCATCAGCAAAGAGTCTGAGGTTAATATTAGTATTGTGTGCAAGGTCATTAATATACAACGTGAACAGCAAGTGTCTCAACACACTTACTCGAGGAACATCCGAAGTTACTTTTACATCTGTCGATTGCCCCCCGTTCAACATAATATGCTGCATCCCTCCTGCCAAAAAATCCTCGGTCCAGTCACAAACTTCGCTTGCCATCCTATACGACCGCACTTTTGATAATAAGTGCACGTATGGTCTGAGTCTAGTGCTTTTCCCAAATCGAGGAATACCGTATCCACCTGACTGCCTTGATCTATGGTTTTCGGGATGGCACATGAGAAAAGTGCGAGTCCGGTTTCGCATGATCGGTATTTTCCATAATGTATGCAAGCTGCCATGGAGAAGTTCATTCTTTTCGAGATACCTCATTATGTTTGAGATCAGAATATATTTTACTATTCCACAACAAATGAAGGTGAAGGATGTTTGTCGATAGTTTTGTGCATCACTACTGGTACTCTTCTTGTAAACTAGTGTGACCTGTGCTTTCTCCCAACTACCGGGCACGGTTTTATGTACGAGGGATCTACGGTACATTATGGTTGAGAGATAGGCTAACTCAGTCGCAAGTTCGATACAGAATCTAATAGAGATTTCATCGGTACCCAGAGATTTGCGGAATTTTTGCGATTTCAGCTGTTTCTCGACATCACTGCCATTAATATCCATATCACTCGTCTTTGCGGTGATCCGAAAGTTGAACTGTGGCTATACCTCTGTATTTTAATTTGTAAAGGAACATTTTCAAACGGAGTGACGCGTTTCTGCTTTTGAATTGCTACTCTCAATTTCAGTCCCTCTTTCGTCCATGAGTGTCCCGACACTAACAATTATACCACTGAAAGCCTTTTCATAATCCCCAAATTTCTTTTGGATTTGCGAGAGACGTTTTAATAATATTCACCTTCGGTACTCGTTCAAGACAGCACGCATTGCCATTGCCCTCTCGACAGCCAAACGCGTTTCATTTACCGTTTCTGTAGAAGATTCTTTATAATGAGTTTATTCCGTGGAGGATCCCTCCCATCATGAAATGTTCTGTTAGGTACATGGTGCCCCAGGAGGACTAGTCAGTATTCAGGGATATCACATGAACCATCATTCGAAGAAAAAGCGTTTAGTAAACCTGGGCCCTAAAATTCATACCTTAATAGCTCTGAGCACTTGTTCATGTTCGCTAACGTCAAACACTTCTCTTCTACTGACAAGTGCTCATACCTTTTGATATATGCGTTTTTCAGTGCATGTTTACAAGATAATTTCTTCTAACACTCGTCCGTTATTGTTTCCGTTCGGGCGCTAAAGACTACACTGTTGAGCGCCTATAATACCATATCCATCCATCCATCCAATTTCTTCTAGTTTTGGGTCATACTACCTCCTCCCAAATTATAAACACCAAAGAACAGTAGAAGAGCTTTTTTCCACACTATCGAACATGTATAAGTGCTCATAGTTCTTAATGTATGCATTTCAGTGCCCATGTTTACTAGATTTTTTGCTTCGTATGATCGTTTCTGACATATTTCTGAATACTGACCATTCCTCCGGGGGGACACTGTATTAAACTCATGCTCAACTTTTCTTCTAAGCCTGAGCCACACTTCTTCTACGTGCCCCCTCCACTTTCGAGTTCCTTACTGAGGTACAACACTACTTCTTCTTTGTCTACTCGTACTTTGCTGAACATATAAGTCCTTCTACTTGTTTTAGTTGGCCTTCCTACATTGGCAGTCATTGTGGTCATAACTGTCTCATGATCACTAATACCAGTTTCCGTTTGGACATTCTCAAAAAGGTCAGGTCTATTTATTGCTATTAGGTCCAATATAATTCGGTCACGAGTGGGCTAACGAACATTCTGCTCTAAGTAGTTCTCAGAAAACGCATTTAGTAAATTTTCGCAGGGCGTCTTGTCACACAAGCCATTTAAAAAACTATAATTTTCACAGTAGACTGTTTGATGATTAAAGTCTCCTCCAATGACGACAGTATGATTCGAGTAATTACGTACTAACTGAACTTAGGTTATCTTTAAAGTTTTCTGTCACATCAGGAGGTGAGTCTGTTGGTCTATAGAAGAAATTTAACGCACATCCTTGATACTGAGTCTTGCTCAAACAATCTGGCATGCAACTTTGTCTATCTCGATTGATTTAAGTCTCGTGTCTTCTGCGACCAACACATCACCATTTCCTCGTCTAACCTTTCGGTATACGCTTAAAATTTCTCTCAAATTCTCAATGCTGTCAATTTCTGATTTAACAAGCTTTGTATACCTAGTTTTGTGTGAAATCTTGTGACTTTTAGGAGTGCTTCTAACTCTGGCGCTTTATTGCGAATGCTTTGGCACTTAAACACTAGGATTTTACTACCCTCGACTGCAGGAGCCATTTCTTTTATACTGATACTTCCGTATCCTCTATAGCTATCGTTATCTAGACTACCTAATTTAAAAAGAAAGAAAAAAACATTGTGTGCACACCCACACACACTCAGCTACCTGGGCACAGCAGCACCTGATGTATAGTGCACACTTGACCCATTTAGGGGTACCCTACAATTCTCGGCCGTAGGTTCCAGTCCAGGAAGTCTCAGCTTAGCATGTCACAGTACCTTCGAAGTCTCTGGTTCAGTCCTTTCAGTAGACTCAGAACCAGAAGGCCACGTTCAGTTCTGGAGACAATGCTTCAAATTGTAAGCTTCGTTGAAAATCAGTGAGCATGTCTGGTCTTCTCAACTTTCTATGCCAGTCACTGGCTCAGTGTCGATTTCAAGTGAAATTAGCACCCCGAGTTTGTTGATTAATGGGACAACACCCTGAGGTCTCTAGGGTCCTGTGTCCCCTGTACAGGGGCTTAGCTCTCCCTCTGACTCGTCATTAACAGTCAAGTAGATGGGTAGTTATACATCCTATAGTTCTTGTAGAGGAGACAGGATCTACAAATGAGGACAGTACTCGGGGTACCTTTGGCACCTCTGGTACAAAGACTGTCGAGAGCTCTCCCAACATACCGATCTGCAACAACTTCCAACTGTTTGACAGTATCCAGGGCAAATTCCAGCTTCTTACGAACGTCAACTGATTCATTATGCTACTGAGAACAGTGTTTACAGTGGGACTGCATTGTGACTGGTGCAATGATTTTCAAAACAGTAAACAAATAACGTTAAAATAAGCTTGATGATTTTCTTTTATTTTATGGGTATGTTACGCAAAAAGTATTACTAACTCACTGAAGATCTATTTCATCTTCCACCTTGGTTGTGACATGTTGTTGCTGTTGTTGTTGTTGTGGTCTTCAGTCCAGAGACTGGTTTGATGCAGCTCTCCATGCTACTCTATCCTGTGCAAGCTTCTTCATCTCCCAGTACCTACTGCAACCTACATCCTTCTGATTCTGTTTAGTGTATTCATCTCTTGGTCTTCTTCTACGATTTTTACCCTCCACGCTCCCCTCCAATACTAAACTGGTGATCCCTTGATGCCTCAGAACATGTCCTACCAACCGATCTCTTCTTCTAGTCAAGTTGTGCCACAAACTTCTCATCTCCCTAATCCTATTCAATACCTCCTCCTTAGTTATATGATCTACCCATCTAATCTTCAGCATTCTTCTGTAGCACCACATTTCGAAAGCTTCTATTCTCTTCTTGTCTAAACTATTTATCGTCCACGTTTCACTTCCATACATGGCTACACTCCATACAAATACTTTCAGAAACGACTTCCTAACACTTAAATCTATACTCGATGTTAACAAATTTCTCTTCTTCAGAAACGCTTTCCTTGCCATTGCCAGTCTACATTTGATATTCTCTCTACTTCGACCATCATCAGTTATTTTGCTCCCCAAATAGCAAAACTCCTTTACTACTTTAAGTGTCTCATTTCCTAATCTAATTCCCTCAGCATCACCCGACTTAATTTGACTACATTCCATTATCCTCGTTTTGCTTTTGTTGATGTTCATCTTATATTCTCCTTTCAAGACACTGTCCATTCCGTTCAACTGCTCTTCCAAGTCCTTTGCTGTCTCTGATAGAATTACAATGTCATCGGCGAACCTCGAAGTTTTTATTTCTTCTCCATGGATTTTAATACCTACTCTGAATTTTTCTTTTGTTTCCTTCACTGCTTGCTCAATATACAGATTGAATAACATCGGGGATAGGCTACAACCCTGTCTCACTCCCTTCCCAACCACTGCTTCCCTTTCATGCCCCTCGACTCTTATAACTGCCATCTGCTTTCTGTACAAATTGTAAATAGCCTTTCGCTCCATGTATTTTATCCCTGCCACCTTCAGAATATGAAAGATAGTATTCCAGTCAACATTGTCAAAAGCTTTCTCTAAGTCTACAAATGCTAGAAACGTAGGTTTGCCTTTCCTTAATCTAGCTTCTAAGATAAGCCGTAGGGTCAGTATTGTCTCACGTGTTCCAATATTTCTACGGAATCCAAACTGATTTTCCCCGAGGTCGGCTTCTACCAGTTTTTCCATTCGTCTGTAAAGAATTCAAGTTAGTATTTTGCATCCGTGACTTATTAAACTGATTGTTCGGTAATTTTCACATCTGTCAGCACCTGCTGTCTTTGGGATTGGAATTATTATATTCTTCTTGAAGTCTGAGGGTATTTCGCCTGTCTCATACATCTTGCTCACCAGATGGTAGAGTTTTGTCAGGGCTGGCTCTCCCAAGGCTGTCAGTAGTTCTAATGGAATGTTGCCTACTCCCGGGGCCTTGTTTCGACTCAGGTCTTTCAGTGCTCTGTCAAACTCTTCACGCAGTATCGTATCTCCCATTTCATCTTCATCTTCATCTACATCCTCTTTCATTTCCATAATATTGTCCTCAAGAACATCGCCCCTGTATAGACCCTCTATATACTCCTTCCACCTTCCTGCTTTCCCTTCTTTGCTTAGAACTGGGTTTCCATCTGAGCTCTTGATATTCATGCAAGTGGTTCTCTTTTCTCCAAAGGTCTCTTTAATTTTCCTGTAGGCAGTATCTATCTTACCCCTAGTGAGATAAGCCTCTACATCCTTACATTTGTCCTCTAGCCATCCCTGCTTAGCCATTTTGCACTTCCTGTCGATCTCATTTTTGAGACGTTTGTATTCCTTTTTGCCTGCTTCATTTACTGCACTTTTATATTTTCTCCTTTCATCAAATGTCTTACAATTTAAAACCTGGTTCCTAAATCTCTGTCTTACCATTATATAATCTGTCTGAAACCTATCAGTATCTCCAGGCTTCTTCCATGTGTACAACTTTCTTTTATGATTCTTGAACCAATTGTTAGCTATGATTAAGTTGTGCTGTGTGCAAAATTCTATCAGGCGGCTTCCTCTTTCATTTCTTAGCCCCAATCCATATTCACCTATTATGTTTCCTTCTCTCCCTTTTCCTACTACCGAATTCCAGTCACCCATGACTATTAAATTTTCGTCTCCCTTCACTATCTGAATAATTTCTTTTACTTCATTATACATTTTTTCAATTTCTTCGTCATCTGCAGAGCTAGTTGGCATATAAACTTGTACTACTGTAGTAGGCGTGGGTTTCGTGTCTATCTTGGCCACAATAATGCGTTCACTATGCTGTTTGTAGTAGCTTACCGCACTTCTATCTTTTTATTCATTATTAAACCGACTCCTGCATTACCCCTATTTGATTTTGTATTTATGACCCTGTGTTCGCCTGACCAAAAGCCTTGTTCCTCCTGCCAGCGAACTTCACTAATTCCTACTATATCTAACTTTAACCTATCCATTTCCGTTTTTAAATTTTCGAACCTACCTGCTCGATTAAGGGATCTGACATTCCATGCTCCGATCCGTAGAACGCCAGTTTTCTTTCTCCTGATGACGACGTCTTCCTGGGTAGTCCCTGCCCGGAGATCCGAATGGGGGACTATTTTACCTCCGCAATATTTTACCCAAGAGGACGCCATCATTATTTAACCATACATTAAAGCTGCATGCCCTCGTGAAAAATTACGGCTGTAGTTTCCCCCTGCTTTCAGCCGTTCGCAGTACCAGCACAGCAAGGTCGTTTTGGTTAGTGTTACAAGGCCAGATCAGTCAATCATCCAGACTGTTGCCCCTGGAACTACTGAAAAGGTTGCTGCCCCTCTTCAGGAACCACACGTTTGTCTGGCCTCTCAACAGATACCCCTCCGTTATGATTGCACCTACGGTACGGCTATCTGTATCGCTGAGGCACGCAAGCCTCCCCACCAACGGCAAGGTCCATGGTTCTTGGGGGGAAGGGTTGTGACATAATCACTGTTATTTACACAACTATCAGCTAATATCGGACTTTGACCATTTTCAAGTAAATACTCCTATATTCTTGAAGACGGTCGCGAACAACGATAAACTGTTGATATGGATAGAACGCTGTTCACGCCTGCGTCTTTAAGAACATAGAAGTATTAACTAGAGAATGGTTAACAGGCGAAATCCGTTGACAGTGATGTAAATAACAATGATTATGTAACAGCCAAGGTGGAAGATGGATTTTTCCTTCAATGAATTTGTGGCTGTGGCACCCGAGATGAATAAAATTACTACTAATTTCCCTTAAGAACTGAAGCAATTAGTATGCTAAACGAGATTTCTATAAAGGCAACAGGAAAACCTGGAATAAAATTTAATAATTTCCTGAAAAGTTTCTGAGGTTACCGTTGCTAACAAAATCTAAATCAGTGCTAATTTACGATAAATAAAGGCAATATACACTCCTGTTGAAAGGGAATACTAAATGTAATACGAAATGTTAATTGTAATATGTGGTACAGTAACTAAATCAGAAACACCAAATTCCTACGAAGTATTTTATGCACAATACTCATAACTTTCGAAAATTCTCAAAAATTTGCTTTTATTCATGTCGATATACACTGAAATTGGGGCCGAACGGTTCTTTGACCGAGGATACTATTGCTAAAACTGGTACACGGTGGTACACAAAATACCCTCCGTCACACGCCATAAGGTTGCTTGCGGAATATAGATGAAGATGCACCCGTCTCCGACTTTCTCTGAACCAACATAAATGAACATATTCTTTGTGGTTCTACTAGAAGAACACTTCATCACACTCTTCTACAACGCTTACTGCAGTTTTCCTTAGAGTATTAACTGTTATTTCAGAATGGTTTGATGTTTTCACATTTTATTTCTTTTTACACTTTTGACCATTACCAATGCTATCAATTTTGTGGGGAAAGTTTCCTAGTTTGCTGACATGTTTCTTCAGTACCTCGTGGAATCGTACAGCAGACGCAGCTATTTTCTCTTTTTTTGCTGACAGGGACATCTCGTTACTGTCTCATAGAACCGCATAGCAGTCAGAAATCTTTCCTGTTTTTCCTACCAGGAAGATATCGTTGACTTTCCTGTGAATTCATTATGCTCAGTTGGTTTGCCATCCTTTCTACAACTTTTACTGCACGTAATTATACAAATTTATACACTGTATGACAAGTAGAGATTTTCAGCTGTAGTATGATAGAGTTCATTATGGCCTTTCTGTTCCTTACAGCTGTGTAACCATAAGGAAAACTTCCTATTAGAATTATTGTGCAATCAACCCTGTGTCCCCTGATGCTAGCCTTGTGAGCAAATTTTAACCATGTAGTATGATTTTACATCTCCTTAATAAAGACCCAATAAGAGTTAGACAAGTTAAATCCACTTGTCATATTGAACTTTGGAGGAGTCTTTTACAGGCGCCATGATGTCTTTGTAAAACATAAATATTTTTGCAGGCATAACGTAACTACAGTATACTTAAGTACAAGATGAAATCGATTGTCCTGTGCTAATAAGCTTTATTGGTATTTGTAACAAAAATACTTATATTTATTCTATACAATATTTGAAGCTAGCTTTATTTTAGCTACTAAAAGTTTTCATGCTTTCAGTTAATATCGCTAAATAATAGTGAACTGCTTACATTTACAATATTAAGCATTACTTAATTTTCTGCGTGGCTTCCTTTCTTTTGTAGGTTAAGAAGTATTAACTCAGTAGTATTTCTTGCATTATTCTATCGATGATTAAATTTAGCTTTGCATGTTAAAATCCTTGCAGAATTTTCCTTCACTTCTCTTAAAAGATTAATTTTTATGAAATACTTGGTGGCTGTCTACATACTAAGGTCTTCTACTTTTGCAGTTCCGAGTATAGTGGTACATAACGGCTCAAATAGTGCACCCGGAAGTCCAAAAATGCGAGCGCAGCGTACATTGTCGAGACAGGTATGTTCCAAGACAACTAAATGCCACTTTTTAAATGTCTTCAAAGCTACATATGTCACATACGGTGTATGGTCAGAAAGGAGTGTAAAACTTTAATGATGTATTAAATATGACAGTATGTGCGTAATACGAGTTTTCTAAAGAGCACTGCAATTTGTGTTAATAACCTGCAGAAAATATTTTTATGTGACTTAGACGTTAACTGCCGAGGAAGTATTTATACATTTACTGAGTTCATATTATTTCCTTCACTGGGTCTATTATGACATACTACTAAGATTAATACATTTTTTCTAGCATGTTCAGGCCGTTTTACAATTACTATTACGGGCTTCTAGGGGTTAAAGTGAGAGACTTAGTTCTGATAACGTATCTATGTTTGGAAATGTACCGTTTGGATGTAGAAGTGAAATAAGTTTGAAGTTCGGGTCACTTGCGAACCCCTCGCTTCACGGTACGCACAGAAACTAAGGAGAGGGTGGCGCTATGAATTCCTGTTGTAGTTATAATATCGCGTACCATTTCCCTCCGACTAAACAGCGGCTGCAAGAAACTGGTATGTTCGCAACTAGAAGGATTGACGGTGATGCGTCATGGACGAGTCGCACTATCTACTTTGAAGAGGACGTCCGTTACGCAGAAGAACCTGACGAGTAATCGACACATTATCCACGCCATGGTTCACTGTAGAGTAAACTGCTCACAACTCATTGTCTCCGTTGTGGGCGTACCGTGAAGCGGGAGATTTTAAAGTGATCCGATCTTCAAACTTATTTCACATCCAGACGTTACATTTCCGGACATGGGTTCCTTATCAGAACAGATGAAAATCGGATTGGGCCAAGTCGAAGCTGTATGGAGGGTGATCAGTGACAGTGAATACAAGCCGTCGGTTTGTTGCAGATGTCTATGAGCTCGTATTTGGTCTGGCATTGTCATGCTGAAGAGAGGATGCTCCATGTGTGTGGTAACTCTTCGAATTCAGAATTCTATTACAACACGCTATTTCTCACTCACCGACATAGTTAAATTTCACACGCAATGTTTCATGCTACGATTCGGAGCCCTGTAGAGGCAGAGAGCTGCAAATATCTAGACACAAATAATAAAGATGCAGAATGTTGATAACTTTTGTTTTATTTAAAAATCTACATGATTTTTAACATAAAAAATTCGGAGACATTAATTTTCAGCACTATTTCGCAGTAAATTTCCTCTAAAACTTCTAGAAGCCTTTAATAGGAATTGTGAAACATCTGTAGACACTGACGGAAATGGAAAGTGTTGTACGATAAAACATCAGTCCAATATTTATTAAACTTCGTGGAGGTGTTCATCACGTATGGCGATTTATATAATTAGACTTCCATTTCATTTGAAACTGGTGTCCAAAATCATCAGTACGAGATGTAATCCCACAAGCTGGAATGTACTGTTTCATCAGTTGTTGCATGGAGGTTGACACCCTCAAGTAGCTGCTGTGTCAGTTCATGAAGATGCCTGGCTGGAAGTTGATATGAAACAGTATGTCTTCCAATCGTATCCCAGACAGGCTATATGGATGACACACCGAATAGAAATCACATACTCTCTCCATTCCTTACCTTTATGAATGGCTTTTTCCATATGAGAATAAGCTCCCATAGGTACAGAAATACTAGAGTATCAAATTGGTAGCATTCGGTCGGGTTATTCGTGATATAATGTTTCCCATTTCCGATAGTGTACATCACATGCCCGGCTTACTTCTCACAGTAAAGAAAATGGATGCAGAAAGTTTTACTAGCCAGATCGGGTAATTCATACAATGAAGGTGCCGAAATCTTTGACTATTGTCACGGCGTCAGTTTTGGAGAAATCGAGAGGCGAAACTGGAAACGTAACTGATTCGGGCGAATAAACAGAAGAAATGCAAACGTTCTTCCTGTGGGTCCTACCAGGAACCATTTCATCCCTGGAACTTCCGCGCTGGGTCGCCCGAAAGGATTCACCGAACACGGCTGTTACTTTAAACGCTGGACGTCTGTTGGTTTCCAGTGGCACAGTTATATCATACCTGCTGCAAGCAAGTGTTTCCTAGATTCCTGTCCTGCCATCTCGTAATACAGCAGTCCCCTAGGCAGGAGAACGCTGAGCAAAGGCATTCAAGCAGGTTTCCCTCACTCCGGTAAAGAAGAGTAACAACAGCCAGCTCCGACACCTTCAAACGCCATCAGGATGAGCACACTGGGGATAGTAATGTTATGCTCTCAAAAATCCGCCACGCTGCATATCCTCACATCAGGGGAATGCGGAGAGCAGAAATCCTAGTCCGCCAAACCCAATTTTTTTTAACACACAGTTCTCTCGGCATCAGTTATAGGGGCTCCGAAGGTGTGAAGGTCGATTTGTGACCAGTTGTGTAGAGCTTAGCGTTTTTAAGTCTCGCCTCTCCTCCGTTACCACTGGTAGAACTATACATCTTGCACGACTTCAATTTT
The DNA here is from genome assembly GCF_023864345.2 of Schistocerca serialis cubense. NCBI lineage: Eukaryota > Metazoa > Arthropoda > Insecta > Orthoptera > Acrididae > Schistocerca > Schistocerca serialis. The sequence continues at coordinate 360,394,048 of NC_064640.1, read as the reverse complement.
TTGTGTAGTTCCTCTGCAACACCTACGCAGTCGCTGTACAGTTGCTTATGGTCAAGGCAGAAAGAACATAACTACTGAACTTCAATATTTGTTCCATGGGATTGCCCTTTTGCCGTGAGTTTCCGCAATTACCTAAGTCCAGTACAGGCGACCCTATCATAGGACACAGTCACCTCAGTTTACATCTTCAACCTTTCAGCAAATAGGTGCTGACAGCTCACAGTGCCTCAGGATGACGCACAGACCTACCAGTCACAAAAATGGGACTCAGGCTCGCATGGTCGAGAGTAAGGATGTAAATAAATTGTGTCCTTTTTAAAAGAAACCGTTCATAGAAGAAATCATACTATTTGTATGGGAACGGCAGCGTGGAGAACGTGGAGGGAAGGAGATGGGGGTCTTCACGTTTTGATCTTGGGACCTTTGCTGTTTTCACCCTTTAGAAATCATCTGTAACTGTATTTATCCGAGGAGAAGAGAATTAGGCCTTTTTTGTAAGAGGTACAAAGTTGTGTATAGAAACATCAACACAGAATGTGTAAAATGGAGTTTTATGAAAAGTAATGACTGGGTGTGCATAAAACGGTTTTATTGAAGTTCTGAAAAATCTTAGCGCGTCCCGTTTCACTGTGACAAACATGTTACACCTATCAGTTGGTTGCAACAACCTGAAATTTACAACAGCAAGTTGTCAGCAAGTCACACTTTTCTACAAATGACAGCATCTACTGCCAGGACCAGCTTACATAACGGAAAAACATCCGGTTCCGCCCATGGGAAAGAGAATGTCTTCTTCCTATGCCTACCATTTACAATAAAGGCTGGGAGAAGTTGTTTCAGTGGTTCGACAAATGATTTTCAATTTCCCGTGACGGCATAAAACAGTGAGAAAACTGGAGGCAACACTGCAGACGACGAGAGTGACGCAGGGGGCCCTTGCTGGATGGTCAAGTACACTTTCTGTTAGTGTAGCTGCAAAATGTGTTTTTTTTTTTCCTGCAGTGCGTGGTACCGTCTCTCTTGCTGTGCTAGGGGTTGCTTCTGCTGTTCCCGAGACCGATCGATCTGCTTTTTCTTGTGCTAGATGTTACTTCTATTATCGACACTGCTCGATCTCGGAAATGCACTATCCACTTTGCTGATTACGAGTTCAATTGTAAAGTTCGAACTGCCTCACACTAAATCGCACAATATTGCTTTCCCACACAGTACAAAAGCACTTACGTCATAAGGCGCAGTCTGCAGATATCTATCAAATAATAGTTTGTGCCGCTTCTCAATCAAAAACCACCCAGTAACCAGAATTGGCAGTAGCACAATCACTGACAATCCTAGTAATGTTCAGAGACTAAAACAGTTGAAATACAACAGTCGTCGTACGTGAATCCTTTCGGAGATTGTTGGAGGTGAAGCACTGTAGATGGCGTCGATCACAAGTGGCCATTTGCTCCGTTTCACCAGAATTTATTTCCTTGTGTCTATTGGACGCCCACACGTTTATTTTATTGAGTATTATGTATTCATTTTCGTAGATGTTTGTGTGTTATGAGCATTAATTCCCCGTGTACTGTCTTTGTAGGCTAGTTTCACGCCGCCATAATCGCCACTGTCGCCTGATTTAGTTTAAATTTGCAGTCGTTGGAAATATACGGTAGTACTTCCTTTGTTGACCAGTGGGCGGCAGAAGTAACACTAATACTTAGTTCGTTAACTGCGTTTAGTTTCGTCGTTTTCTTATGTGCTTCTGTGTAGAAGTGAGCTCTAACTTTGTGTTGAGTTGTGCTTATTAATGTTTTTAGTTGTGGGCGTGTTTTACGTATATTACTCGTATTGTCATGTGATAACATTAGTACTAACATTAGTAGTTCTGCTTGACTGAGCAGCCGATATTGTCTCAGATCTTTAGATTATCCGACCAGACAACGTTATATTCTTTCAATTCTTCGTATACTTTATTAGATTTGCGAAGGAGGTCAATGTCCCTGTCACTAAAATGAATGTCAGTCTACCATCGTCTGACTTCAACATATGGATAAGTAAACTGGCCTTAGTAGACTTGAGAGAATTGATTCTGTCAGTCTTTCATTAAGGTCAATACTGCGCTGTGATCCAACAGTAATAAGAAACTCCCTCAGTTTTAGAAAGTTCAGTCGAGCTAGAAGGTGACAACTACACTAGTACGAATACGTAGCAACAAAGCTTCTACTCTTTCTCACTTACATCGGACAGACATCAAGGATAACCCTATTTAAGACTGTCAGAAGAAAGAAGAATGAGATGTAAACCTGCTGCTATTTTCCAGCAGTTTATTCAAAGCACAGCGAAATCTCTTACAGCAAAACCTTGTGAAATGAAGGCGCCCCTTCAATCAAGTGCTCCGGGTATGTTGGTTCATGAAGATACACAAATACACAAAGCCCCTTTTGATTTTATACAAAATAGTTAAGTGTGTTCATGAAATTTGATGTACAATCAGTGGTTGCATAGTCACTTCAGTTTTCAGGTGTATGCTTCCCAATCTCTGTTGAGCTCTCTTTCATATTCTATTTCGTCTACAGTTTGCACGATTCTTGAACTATATGTATTGTGCCTATGTGGATGCTGTCATATGATCTTAATTCATTGTTCAAACTCTGCATATTTTGGTTTCTCTGTATAGTTTTAATATTTATACCAAGCCTTGGCAGTATTTTCAAAAAATACATGTGATGAAAAGTAGATGGATCAATATCCGTTGCACTGGAGTGTAAGTCTCTCTTCTTCAGTAGCATTCCGATAGTTAAACGCGCATACTGAGTGGTACCGAAAGGCGAGGAAATCAGGGAATTTAGTCTTCGGGGCTGCGTTCAGGTTTGGCGAACCCGAGATTCCAAAACTGTAAGCAGGTGTGGCTGCTAGTCTTCCTATAATTAAGCTCTGGGCTTGCATAAGCGCCCTTCGTTACTACACGTTGAGATGCGACTTTATGTGCAGTGTGGAGCGGGGATCTTCGCTTAACCGCCAGGATCGCGCAGATGGTGTAAACCTCTATAAACAAAGGCTCACTCTCAAGGCACTTTACTTGCCGGTGGCCTAGATGGCTGCGGAGCAGAATTTGTCGTTAGCAGGGAACTGCTGGGGCTCCTATTGCACCCAAAGTGACTGTAACAGAGCATAGATCTCTCGAATCTGGGAGAAGGATTGAATGACCTTAAACTATACGCCTGCCTCACTGATGTCCATTTCACGTAGAAATACAAATATTCGTTGCACTCGCCTATGATGGCTTTTCCCTGGTGACCGCACAACTCATTTTCCGAAGTAGCTAACGTTGGAAACTCAGATGGCTCTTCTAGTTCATGAAATACGGAAGACAATAGGCAGCGGAGCTCAAGACGACGCTGTTTATTGATTTTCAGAATGCTTTACATACAGTTCTGTCGCCTAGGAAACAAAATCCTACCATACAGGGTATCCAAACAGCTAGGTGAATACCGGGCTCGTACCCATCTACCACCTCTGTTACACAATTCGCGAACATTTAGAAAAAGTTCGCACACTTTCACATGAGACAACACTAGACACAGAGGCGGTACAACTTCCGGTGACGGGGGTGGGGTAGGGAGAAGAGATGGAGACAGAAACAGCATGCGCTCTAACCAAAAATTAACATGCCGACCGCGTAAAGATACGGGATTAAGAACAGGAGAAAAATGGAGAGTATGAAAACTGCTATGCGTCTGTATTGCAGATTTCCTAGCAAAAAGAACTCTGTATGTCATTCATAATGGAGAGGTGATGTCAGAAGTGAAAGGAGTGTCCGGTGTGCCTCAGGGTTGAGTGACAGGCCCACAGCTGTTAATGATGAGTATGAATGACCAGAACTTAATGTCTCAAATCAAATGAGGCTGTTAGACGACTATATTTGTACCCAGGAGGTGACATCATTAGAAATTTGTACGGAGCGAAGTGGTGCATTGGCAAACACTGGGCTCGTACACCGGAGGATTGTGATTCGATCCCCGACTGACCATCCAGATTTAGTTTTCGGTGATTAGCCTAACTTTCTCGAGACCAATGAATTGATGGTTTCCCTGAAAAGGCACTGCCGATTCCCTTCGCTAGGCTTCCACAATCCGACCTCGAAAGATGTCTCTCATTCCTCCGTCGTTGGCGACACGTTACACTCTAAATTCCCTGCTTATAAACCTATCTCGAAAGCCAGAACACTTGTAGATGACCAGCGCCTTTTTCTAAGAGTGTCAGCTGCTGCTGAACATAAATAAATGTAGGTTAATGTCTGTAAATAGGCGGAAAGGTGCTATGTCGCTTGACTATGCAATCTATGTTCGTTCACCGCCTTCAAGTATCTACAAGAATCTGTGTAGAGTGATTTGGTTACTAGACGCACTCAAAAATATTTAGAATAAAATTCTTAGGTTACATGGGATACACACCATCCGTCCAGTTACTTTCCGTGACTGATTTTATTCCTGGAGCAAACGCGACGTCAGCGCAGTAACTACAGTGGCTCAATCAGTGTAATCATCAGATTTGCATTCGACCAGTCATTTGTGAGAAGGCAGTGTACGGCCGTAGTGTGTCAAAGCTGTTTCACAAATCGCAATGGAGCAAGAACTCTAAATCATGTCTTCAAGGAATAGCCCTGAGAACCAAATCATCATCATCATCATCATCATCATCATGAAATAGCACTGGAGCTACTGTCTTCGTTTTTCTGAATAAATTGTGCATCCAGTGATTGTTTTCCACGCTTCCTCTTTGCTGCCAACATCAAATGGTTTCGATGCCTCACAGATGAGCTTCAATGCCTTTATATTTTATGTGTTTCCCTAAAGTACAAATACCGTGAACGTAAAAAAGATGCTAACGTTCTGCTCGATGTAAGGATCCGTGCTGACAAAATTCAAGTATGACGACACTATAGAGTTGTTTCACCTCTCTTTTTTTTATGTTCAACGATGTAGTGGTTTTCTGCACTGAATGCAAGTTAGTTTTACTCCTTATTATATCAACAACGTCACTGTCAAAAGGCTTAATAAAGTGTGGTACAGATGACGTGAAGTTATATTCGTCACAATCAAAAGTAACACTATCTGTCAGACTGGATGCAATATCTTCCTTGCTCCTCTTGAAAGTTGTTCCTTTGTGCAGTATTTCTGCCGTACCTGTAGTACGCACTGTAGACAGTTACTCATGTACAGTCACTGTATGAAGATCATATATATTCATCTCCCGATTCCTCGTCGTGATCTGGAATAAGTAATACGCCACTCCTTAGTAGGATGTTTGGAACATACAGTGCCTGACATAGAAGTGAAGCACCCAGAAGGAGAGGAGGAAAGGAAATGAAACTTCGTATTTACGAAGAACTTGGCAGTACGAGCCCATTTATCAGTATGACGTTCCACCTCCTCTAGCCTGGATACATGCCCTGATGTGGCTGACAATTTTAATCTCTCCTGAGGCGAGCTGGCCCACAACTGTTGTAACTGGTTCTTGATATCTTGGATACTGGGATTGGGATTGAGATTGAGAACGGATATGGAGATCTTGTTGGCCAGAGGAGAACCTCAACATCACGCATACAATTTGTAGAGATACGTTCCATGCGTAGAGCAGCATATCCCTGCAGAAAACTGTGGCGCGAGGGGTAACTCATGACGACGCAGGATGTTCGTAACGTTCCGTGTGCTGTCAGAGCTCCCTCGATCACCGTGACCTGAAGCCACACCCGATGGCTCCACACACCAGGAGTAATCAGCAGTCCATGCAGCCTGGTCGTGGCATCACTCCAAACTCAGCCTTTGGCTTGTACTATTAACGACGTCGCTAATTCTCTAGTACGAATGCTGCTAGTCTCTGACCAATGGTACACAATGCCATAGAATGTTGCAGAGTGTCCATTACTTGATAAGCGCAGATGTAAGGGCTGTGATGTTCCTGGTGCACAATAAGGCGATCCTCTCCTGGGCCACTGACAGGAGCCGGCCGAAGTGGCCGTGCGGTTAAAGGCGCTGCAGTCTGGAACCGCAAGACCGCTACGGTCGCAGGTTCGAATCCTGCCTCGGACATGGATGTTTGTGATGTCCTTAGGTTAGTTAGGTTTAACTAGTTCTAAGTTCTAGGGGACTAATGACCTCAGCAGTTGAGTCCCATAGTGCTCAGAGCCATTTGAACCATTGACAGGAAAAATAAAAACGAGTATACCTTCCCTCATGTTCCCATGCAATCAAACATCGAATCAGTTTCACTTACAAATCCTCCACAAATCTGGATATTGCACGATTCAATCATCTGCCTAAATGAAGATCCATGATGAGGCCCTTTCAAAGTCTATTAGGTACTAGTAACGCAGTGTCACACGAACATGTAGCATTTCTGTGGCTTTCAGAGTTATCACTCAATACCTGAAGCTGTACACACACTTTCTATGCCTTACGAGGCTTGTGATCAACACTAATTCACTCAGTTACAGAGAATGACAACGCCAATCATATACATACCTGCTGACAGTGTGCATGTGTGCGAAGTTAGACTAACAATCAACCACGTCTTCTGATAAGGGACCCTCCCCATCGCACCCCCCTCAGATTTAGCTATAAGTTGGCACAGTGGATAGGCCTTGAAAAACTGAACACAGATCAATCGAGAAAACAGGAAGAAGTTGTGTGGAACTATGAAAAAAATAAACAAAATATACAAACTGAGTAGTCCATGCGCATCATAGGCAACATCAAGGACACCGTAAGCTTAGGTGCGCCGTGGTCCCGTGGTTAGCGTGAGCAACTGCTGAACGAGAGGTCCTTGGTTCAAGTCTTCCCTCGAGTGAGAAGTTTACTTTTTTTATTTTCGCAAAGTTATGATCTGTCCGTTCGTTCATTGACGTCTCTGTTCACTGTAATAAGTTTAGTGTCTGTGTTTTGCGACCGCACCGCAAAACCGTGCGATTAGTAGACGAAAGGACGTGCCTCTCCAATGGGAACCGAAAACATTTGATCGCAAGGTCCTAGGTCAACCGATTCCTCCACAGGAAAACACGTCTGATATATTCTATACGACACTGGTGACACCGTGTGCGTCACATGAGAATATGTTGTCGACCCACCTAACTTCTACACTTGGCGAATGGGTAAAAAGATTCTTCTACCTTGCCGGATTTAGGTTTTCTTGTGGATGTGATAATCACTCCCAAAAAAGTGATGAAAACATAAGAGTTTGTCACATAAACTGCAACAAATGAATGCAACTGTTTCACAGACACACAGTTTTCCCTGAGCTCTGTCAAAACATCCATTTTTAACGTTTTCAAGTTTTTCCGTGTGTAGACCGTCAAATCCTGCATATGTCCAAACAAATCTGAACATGTCCTGGAATTTTGGAGAGCGAAGTTTATTATGTGTGAGTGCCTGAACTTTGATAATTGTCTGAAAAAAAAATTAAAATTTTCACTCGAAGGAAGAATCGAACCAAGGACCTCTCGTCCCGCAGCTACTCACGCTAACTACGGGACCACGGCACTCCTGAGTCCATACACTCCAAAATGTTACCTATCTTGCACATGGACTTCTAAGTTTGTATATTTTGCTTATTTTTTTCATAGTTCCACACAACTTCTTCCTGTTTTCTCGATTGATCTGTGTTCGGCTTTTCAAGACCTATCCACTGTGCCAACTTATAACTAAATCTGAGGGGGGTGCGATGGGGAGGTTCCCTTGTGAGTACTTCACCTTCTTGTCAGGCAGCGTATTCGGTTTCAACACCACTATTATAAGCAGCAATATCAGTCACTATCACAATCAGACAAAAAATGAATCTGGTCGTAAAAAGGTATAAGAGTATATTTTTTGCGATAGTATTAGCACGTTACCATCTCCAGTACCCTGAATAACAGAGCAGTTACCACTAAAACAAAAATACAATGAAGCACCAAAAAAACTGGTGTAGGCATGTGTATTCAAATACAGAGATATGTAAACAGGCAGAATACGGCGCTGCGGTCGGCAACACCTATATAACACAAGTGTCTAGCGCAGTTGCGGACGGAAACAGATCCCGTAAGAACGGGACCAACGACGACTGAAGAGGATCGTTCAACATGACAGAAGTGCAACCCTTATTCAAATTGCTGCAGATTTCAGTGCTGGGTCATCGGTAAGTGTCAGCGTGCGAACCATTCAACGAAACATCATCGATATGAGCTTTCGGAGCTGAAGGCCCACTCGTGTACCCTTGATGACTGGACGGCACAAAGCTTCACGCCTCGCCCCGGCCTGTCTAACACCGATATTGAACTGTTTGTGACTGGAAACATGTTGCCTTGTCGGACGAGTCTCGTTTCAAATTGTATCGAGTGGATGGACGTGTCGGGTATGGAGACAACCTCATGAATCCATGGACCCTGCATGTCAGCAGGGGACTGTTCGAGCTGGTGAAAGATCTGTAATGGTTAAGGGAGTGTGCAGTTGGAGTGATATGGGACCCCTGATACGTCTAGATACGACTCTGACAGGTGACACGCACGTAAGCATCCTGTGTGATCACCTGCACCCATTCATGTCCAGTGTGCATTGCGACAGACTTGGGCAATTCCAGCAGGACACTGCGAGCCCAACACGTCCAGAATTGCTACAGTGTGGCTCCAGGAACACTATTCCGAGTTTAATCACTTCCGTTGGCTACCAAACTCCCCATACATGAACATTGTTGAGCATATCTGGGATGCCTTGCAACGTGCTGTTCAGAAGAGATCTCCCCCTCTCGTACTCTTACGAATTTATGGACAGCCCTGCAGGATTCATGGCGTCAATTCCCTCCAGCACTAATTCAGACATTAGTCAAGTCCATTCCACGTCGCGCTGCGGCACTTCGGCGTGCTCGCTGGGGCCCTGCACGATATTAGGCACGTGTACCAGTTTCATTGGCTCTCCATTGTATAACGAAAGACGATCAACAGCTCATTTATGGGTGGTTTTGCCTTCAAGTAACGTGTTTTTCGTGCTAAATTTTAAATACCTGAGACTTCTTTCTTTTTTCGTTATGTCAGCTGGAGTGCGTTTGAACTTGTTTGCTTGATGTGACAGCTTCATATTTTTCATCTCTTCCCAAAATCTCTACAAGAATTGACTTTGTTGCTTCTTGCGTTCCTCTGTCCATTTTTTGCCGTGGTTTTTACGTTTTTTGCTTTGTCTGCGAATGTGTAATTTACAACTAGCATTCCAAAGACTTTACATTCTCTGATGGAGTCTTCTGTGGCATTCATTTCTCATAATTCCTGCTTATGTTCTTCTAGCCAAGTGTCTTTTAAAGTTTGAATAATTATATAAAGTAGTTTTTTGTTTATCTATTGTTGTTTATTCTGTAGATTTGACTACAGAACTTCAAGCGTCTTCTACCTACTACATTAGTGAACTTTTCAAGTTCTATGTATAGTGTTGTATTCTTTTGCACACGGAGGTGGAAAAAGAGAACAGTCGTTTAACATTCACAATCAAATAGCATAATTCTTCATTTAGCACTTAAAGGTACTCATCTTTAGAGCTCTGCACTGCTGAAACTGACGGAACCACTCGTGGAATTATTCATATAATAGTACGGAAGTTATGAGCAATTGGTAGGAGTTTGCCTCATCTGCACGCACAGCTCACCTAATTCTCGTAAATTAATGGGAGTGAGGCAATTAACTCTGACGCTACGTTCAATCACATCCCAGATGTGTTCGATCTGGTTCAGATCTGTGGAGTTGGAGGGTCATCATATCAATTGTAAATCTCCACTGTGTTCCTCGAACCACTCCATCACATGTGATATGCCACATTATCTTGCTGATAAATGCCAGTTTCGTAGGGAAACGTAATCGTACTTGGTCTGCAACAGGTTTACGATACTCCTTGGCCGTCATGATGTATTGCACGAGCTCCACTGGAGCCATGGATTCCTGTGTGCATGTTCCTCAGAGCATAACGGAGCTGTCGCTAACTTGTCTCCGTCCCGCAGTACAGGTGTTAAGGAGCTGTTACCCTTGAAGACGACGAATTCGCGTCCTCCCATCGACATGGTGAAGAAGTTATCGGGCTTCATCAGACCATGAAACGCTCTGCCACATCAAGTGCTCATTTAATAGTAGTTGCCGATGTCGTCGTGTTAACTTTCGCACATGCAAGGGTTGTCGGCTGCGTAGTCCCATAGTTAATAGTTGTCGATGCACTGTGTATTCAGACACACTTGTACTCTGCCCAGCATTAAAGTGTGATGTTAGTTCCGCCACAGTTCGCTGCCTGTCCCGTTTTACCCGGCTGCCCGGCCGACGACGACCGACATCTGTATTGAGGGGTGGCCGCCCAAGGCCACGACGTCAGGACGTTGTTTCACTTTGGTTACGCCACCTGTTGGAAACACACACCAAAGCACTCCTCCAACACGCGACAAGTCTTGCAGTTTCCGAAATGCTCGTGCCGAGTCTCCTGGCGATCACAATGTGCCCTCGGTCAAACTGTGACTGTTGTGCATGGAACACTAAATGTTCTAAACGTAGATGCTACAAATACTGCCCTTTACACAAAGTTAATCACTAACGGAACTGCCGCCTTTGTTCCATGTGGCGGTATTTCATAACCGCTGCGTGGTGGCGGCGCCTCGCAACTCCCGGGAGGCGTGACTCTTGCCTCGTCCTGATTGGCGCCAAGCGTGGACATGCAGTGTCTTTGCGGTGACCGACTGCCGATGTTACGTTATTGAAGATAGATGACACTGCATTCCTCCCCCCCCCCCTCCCGCCGCAGCCACTCACTGTCATCCCACCCCCTCAGAAAAATCCGCACCGTCGTCGTGTAAGGAGGAGGAGGAGTACGACGGTGGGGAGAAGGGGAGAGAACGGAACACCGACAGAGCTGCAGGCGCCGGAGTCGAGACCGTATTCAACGTCGAGCACCACCCACACCCCGGCTTCCGCCCTGAGCGTGGCCGGAAACGCCGCCCGGAAGAAACAGCCACAGACTGCGTAGGCGCCGACTCAGGCGCTGACGTCGTTTGGCTGCCAAAGACGGCGACGGGAAACTCCGCTGCGCCCGGCCGGATGACCGGACGCGACTCCACTGACCGCGGCGCAGGCTGCCATCACAGCTGTAACGTTGTAGGCGGCTCCAGGTCGAGTTCCGTAGGTGTCCCCGGCGGAGGAGGCGACCGTGCTGCAGGAGTAGGCGACTGAATCTGCAACGGCGGCTGGAGACGAACTGAGTCTGTGAACAAAATGAGGCGGCATAATCTCGAGAAGTAATAGGCCTAATTAGTTAGGTTTAAGTAGTTCTAAGTTCTAGGTGACTGATGACCTCAGAAGTTAAGTCCCATAGTGCTCAGAGTAATAGGCCTAAGCTGGTTACGATATCGCCAGTGCAGCCCCGTCGGACTCAGGGCGGTGTAGGTGGACCGCGAAATCGCATTGGAAGCTACACCGTGGTCCCATCTGCGACCCCAGCGATCTTATACGTGACTGTCATTGTCACAGCAAAATTGTTCAAAGTCGCACGACGTAAACTGTGACCGGTTATCAGACGCCATTACTTCTGGCAACGCTTCAATACAAAAAACTGAAGTCAAGGCTGTCACAGTACTCACAGGCGTAGTGAGGGTCATGGGGACGACGATGGGGAACTTGCTGTAAGTTTCCACTACCAATAACCAGCGGATATTCCAATATGGACTGGCCAAGTCTATGTGCAGGTACTGCCACGGTCAAACAGGGTGCGGCCACTAAAAGTGATGCTGAGGGGGAGCGACCTGTTGCTACGCACACGTAGCACGCTCTGAAGTCATCGCATCTACCTGAGAGTATGTGCAGCCATGTACAATGACGCCTGGCTAACTTTTTGGTCTGGACGACACCCCAAAACCCTGGTGAAACAGTCTGAGTAATTCCTGTTGGAGAATCTGAAGCATCATTACGTGAGTCCCCTTTCTGTGGGAAAGTGGAGGATGCCGCTCTGCACTGAGATGGCTCGACGGTGCGCAAAATAGTGGCATATTACAGAAAGCTGGATTACATTAATGATACGAGGTTACCCATGACGTACAAAGTATAGAATCACTCTCAAAGCCAGGTCCAATGGCGTTTCACTTGCCACTCGGGGAAAAGTCACCTGAAATCCCTCCAACAGGCGCATCTCCTGAGAGTCGATGTGGAAACAGGAGTCCTCCGATGAATCAATGTTTGCATCGCAGCCCAATGGTAGCCACAACAATAGGTCAGAGTCGGAATGCTTATTGTTGGGCCGATACGCCATTTGATATTGGTAATCGGACAACAATAAGGCTCACCACTATAACTTCCGTGCTGTCCGAGCTGTACAGACTGTGAGGAACCAAACTAGGCCACCAACAACCTGTGGTCCGTAATCAAGTAAAAACGGCCTGCGTATAAGTACTGATGGAAATGAATAAAACCGTAAACGATAGCCAGATCCTCTTCTTGCGTTGTTCTTTATTCGTCTTCTATGCGTAAGCAGCCCACGCCCTCTGACAACACCGCAGCTACACCATAAAAGGAGTAGCTCACTGCAAGAACGACAAGCTTGAAGAGGTCGAAGTGTGTCAGACGTCAGTCACTTAACAGTGTATCCTTTAAGGGCAGACAAGCGGTCTGATAATCACTGTACAAAATAAAAGAAGCACTCTTGAGGTGCGCCGCGCGGGATTAGCCGAGCGGTCTCAGGCGCTGCAGTCGTGGACTGTGCGGCTGGTCCTGGCGGAGGTTAGAGTCCTCCCTCGGGCATGGGTGTGTGTGTTTGTCCTTAGGATAATTTAGGTTAAATAGTGTGTAAGCTTAGCGACTGATTACCTTAGCAGTTAAGTCCCATAAGATTTCACACACATTTGAACATTTTGAACTCTTGAGGTACAAATAATTCAGTGGAGCCGCGATCTGAACGGTTTTTGGTGAGAAACGAATATAACATGTCAGTATTCCCATGACTGCTTGCAGTTCTGTCACACTTGTGGGGCAGCACATGACCCTGATACTCTGTTTCCGTTTTAAAAAAGGAACACTTGGGACGATTACACTTTAAACCTGCCGCTGATAACACTTTGAACAATGCTTCCGGATTTTGCAATTGTTCAGCTGGCATACAGCCAGAAACGACTACGCCATCCAAGCACATAGCACATAATGGCTCTGAAACTGAAACGGACCCAGATAGATATTGATCACAAAATTGGTTCTGGTTACTTCTTCCAAAGACAGTTGCAGATATACCTCCTGTTAATCAGTTTTTGAAAAATAAAAAATTACCTTGTCCAAGTTTTTCCGTCAAATCTTCCGATCGGGGTAAAGGGAAGGAATCAACAACAGTTTGTAGACTGACGGCAGCTTTGAAACCAGTACATACTCTTTGCTCATCCGATGGCTTCGAGAGGACGACAAAAGGGAATGCCCACTGGCTAGCAGACACAGGTTTAAGCACGTCGCAATCCTACCAACACTGCAATTCCGCTACTACCCGGTCCCGTAGAGCACGTAGCGCTAGACGAGCTCGATAAATTTTGACCGTACATTGTCTTTTAACGTTACATTGACTTCGAACACCGATGCCTTTCCTAAACTACCATCAAACAAAGAACTGTAGTTGTCACATAGTGCAATGACGCTAGCAAACTGAACAGCCGAATTGGTTTGCAACACATTTCCTTAAACTGACAAAGCAAATAAATCAAAACTATGCACTCCAAAAATATTTTTGCAGTATCATGAAAGTGGGACATGAAAGAAAACTGTTTTAGTAGAACCACAGAAAGTAGCAGGCAAACTATACATGCCTAAAACAGGAATATCTTGTCCGGTAAATTCTGATAGCGTGGCACTTTGCCGACACAGCTGGGGGCAACCTAACCTTTATACGTTGCACGGTTCAGCAACGTATCAGTCGCCCCAGTGGCTAATGGAAACGTCACATTCTCATTCGCCAACGCAGATGTACAAAAAATTTGTTAGAATTTCTGTTAATCACTGAAGATTGTTTGTCCTGGCAAACAGGTTGAGTAACAAACTCATCTGTTTGCACAGGCGCAGCGAAAGTAACCTACATGAGCTTTGAGACAGTCTGGCACCCAGTTTGAAAACTGCCCGGCACCAGGTTGTTAAAGACACACTGTGTATGAGGCCCTGCTTGCCGCAAGCGAAACTCTTTGCCTCCCGACACGGTCACTGTGCTCCGTCATGTGCAGTGTCAGAACGGGCGGCAAGGGGCTCTGGTCCGTGATGTTGCTCGCTCTTTAGCACAGAAATGGCCGCGGAGCCTGCATGTCAAGTTCAGTAACGTCTGCTGCGTCCTGAAACTAAATTATTGACAACACAATCATCAGTCTGGGATTGGAAGCTTGAGAGTAGAGGCCAAATGCGTAGACCCGAAACACTGTCAGTGACAGCAAAAAATGTGTTCAAATGTGTGTGAAATCTTATGGGACTTAACTACTAAGGTCATCAGTCGCTAAGCTTACACACTACTTAACCTAAAGTATCCTAAGGAGAAACATACACAGCCATGCCCGAGGGAGGACTCGAACCTCCGCCGGGACTAGCCGCATTGTCTACGACTGCAGCGCCGTAGACCGCTCGGCTAATCCCTCGCGGCAGTGACAGCATTGCGAAGCATTATATCGCTATAACTTAAGCCACAGAACATTTGAAGTGACAGTTTTTTGTTAACCTATGCTGTCCTGTGGCCCACTGATTTTAGGAGTGCCCAGGCTGCTGTTTGAGCCGAAAGAATTTATAATTTATACCTAGCAGCTGCCTCACATATACTTGCGATTCAGAATGATCAGACAGTTTGGACACTAGTTCATGATATAGCACTTCATCAGAACGAACGTCTGGAAATAATTTGACTGCTAAACGGTGCAGTTCGCAGCTAACATCTACAGGAAATAGTAAATGCGCTGGGTACCTGTGGTGGAGTAGGTGTGGTACTCAGCTGTAAGCTGGGACACATTCTGCCCACTCTTCGCGTTGCTCCACAAACTCTTGGAACTCAGGCGCATAAGCCACTTGCTGCACTGGTTGAACTTGAACAGACTACAGCGGAAGTTGTTGCGCTGCCGCTACTTGTAGTATGCCTTGAAGTGGTTGTAATAACTTGTCAGTACATTGCCTGTCTAACGGAATGATCTGAGTTAATGCCAAGTTTGGCACTGTAGTAGGAATAAACACGATATGCACTCTTACTTAACTAACACATAAAGCCGGCCGTGGTTGGCCGAGCGGTTCTAGGCGCTACAGTCTGGAACCGCGCGACCGCTACGGGCGCAGGTTCGAATCCTGCCTCGGGCGTGGATGTGTGTGATGTCCTTAGGTTAGTTAGGTTTAAGTAGTTCTAAGTTCTAGGGGACTGATGACCTCAGAAGTTAAGTCCCATAGTGCTCAGAGCCATTTGAACCATTTAACACATAAAAACAAAGCCATAAAGAAGGACGTATTACTACAACATGCCACAGCGAACGAAGAGAGCGCCCATCCCGGTGCCACTGTTGTACACTCCTTTGTATACGCAGGTGGAAAAAGGGAACAATCGAGCAACACAGTCAAACAATACAACTTTTTATTTAGTATTTAACGACATTTATCTTTAGAGCTCTCCACTCCTGTGACTGGCGGGATGACCCGCGGAGTTATTTACACAGACATAACATTTAATTTCCACAGTAAACTAAGAAGCAGCCGAAGACACTGAGCTGCATGAAATTGCAAGCCTGTAGGTCTTGCACTCTAAATGTTCTAACTGCAGATACTACAAGCACTGCCCGAAAGACACAATTAACCACTCTTAATATACAAGTCTGACAAGCTCGAAAGAGCGACGACTTTATCCACTGGAAGCAGAAGCAGACTCGATCCCAACTTCAGACGTAACTGGGGCGCTTGTCGCTTGCGGCCGAGTTTCATCACCGCGGCTCGCAGGTCCCGGAAGGCGTGGCTCTTTTGCCTCTTCCGGATTCGCGCCGCTGGTGTTGCTACGTGGACATGCAGCATCTTTGAGGTGGTCGACTGCTGGTGTGACGACAGTGCATATAGGTCCGTAATTTTTCTTTTAATCCATAATTATGCCATTTATTTCAGTGGGACCAAACATTTTCCTTAGAATGTTTTGTTCTTCCTTTGTAATTTCATTAATACTTGTATGGCTTCATGAAGGTGTACTCTCTGAAGCACACAGTCCTTTAGGCAAGACAACTGTCTTGTAATGCTGAAGTTTCCTATTACAAGATATCACTTGTTTATTGTAGTGATTCCATGTTTTCTGTACGCTTTCTGGAATTTGGTGACTCTAAATTGGCTTTACTGTCTACTTCAGATGGTACTATGATTTCCCCGAGATATTTAAAAGAAGACAAATGCGATACTGTCTCGTATTGAGGTTGTAGTGGTAATCTTCTGGTATTTCATGTCAATTTTCCATCAAATGAGTATTCCCATATGATATTTGAAGGCCTGTCTTTGATGCTACCTCGTGTAACTTCTCTATGACGTACTTGGTTTCGTCACTAGTCTTAGCGAAGATAGCTTAGTCGTCAGCAAGAGATAAGCACTTCACTTTGATTCTCTGCCCTGACGTCGCGATGTTTCTATCCTCGATTTCTTTTCTCCATTCTCTGATGACTTTCTCTAACACACTGTTAAAAAAAGCAGGTTGAGGTCATTTCGTTGTCGAACTCCTGTATGTACGAGTACATCAAAAGGATCAGATACTACACCCAGAAACTTCACCTGAGATCTTCTCTGGTCTTCTTGTTTATCCTGAGCTCTTCTAACGCGTTCAAAACGGTTTTATCTGTCAACAGGCCCATAAGCCTTCTTGAAATCCACGAAGGTTATATCTGTGTTTGTGCTCCGACATATCTTAAATATTGTCTTCAAACACCAAATCTGCTCAGCACATGATCTGCCTTTCCTAAAGGCTGCTTGATATTCACCAATCAAATGATCTGTTCGCTGATAAACTTAGTTTATTTCAACTTTGGATAAAACCTACTATGTAACTTGCAGAAGAGACAGACATCTAGTTTCCGGGGTCAGCTCTATCGCCTTTTTTATGCAACGGATTTATGATACCTTTCTTCCAGTCCTTTGGAATCGTTTCTATTTTCCTTATCTCTACTAAATGTGCTTGAATTCTTCTTATGAGGTTATCTGCTGCTATTTTCTGCGGTTATGCTATCCTCTCTTGGTGCTTTTTTATTTTTGACATGTTTAATTATCTTTTCTGTTTCTTGAATTGTTGGGGCATGAGAGTCTAGGTTTTGTACATGTGTTTCAAAACGCAATTTTCCACTGAAGGATCACACTTTAGTAAATTTTGAAAGTAATCAGCAAGTACCATGCATTATTTTTCTCTAGATTTCCATTATTTTGACGAAAACAGAAATTTGGTGGTTTACACCCAGGTAAGTCCTCGCGGAATATCTTGTAGAAATTTCGGGTGTTCTTTTCTTCGAAATGATGGTCTATGTCCATGAGCCTGTTTCTGTCGTAGCCACGTGTTACGCGGCGAATTGTATGTTATGCTGATTTTTGTGTCTTCAGGAAGGATTCCCATCTTTCAACTGACTGATGTCCATTCCAGTGATTCCATCCTTTGATTAGCTCATCTACGGTATCATCGTAGGTCGTGTTTCACAATCTGTGTTTACGCTTCCTGGGTGGCTACACTCATTTTACGGCTGGTGTTTGTAATGTGTTGCTGAGATTTGGCCACACCTCGGAATTTTGTTCTTGTATGACACGAGCGAAAGCCTCGACTTTTTTTTTTTTTTCAGACTGTATCAACTCTTGGGAACCGGTTCCCGCCGGCCGCGGTGGTCTCGCGGTTCTAGGCGCGCAGTCCGGAACCGTGCGACTGCTTCGGTCGCAGCTTCGAATCCTGCCTCGGGCATGGATGTGTGTGATGTCCTTAGGTTAGTTGGGTTTAAGTAGTTCTAAGTTCTAGGGGACTGAAGACCCCAGCAGTTGAGTCCCATAGTGCTCAGAGCCATTTGAACCATTTTTGAACCGGTTCCCGTTGGGTCTGATTATGTTTGGTGCGAACCTAAATTTGATTTGTGTTAAGTAGCGATCAGAGTCAACAACTCCCTTCCGTACTCTGACACATTGAATCTCATGTGTATTCTTTGCAGAAACCAACACAGGATCAATCTGGAATTCCACTGATAATGGGTTAGGTGACCTCCAGGTTTTCTTTTTGTGTACGTATCTCGTAAGCTTTGTAGACATAACACTCATCGCAAATGATATACAGAATCTTGTTAGGCGTTTCCCATTGTTATTCTTCCACCGATGCATTGAATGAAATCCTACTATTCATCTCTATTTCTTCTCCATGCCAGCCTATTCGTTAAAATCACCTAATAATCTCTCACAGTGTTTGGGGGAATTGCTTATAGTTTCTCTAGTGTTTTCCAAAATTCTTCTACTTTCTGAGGAAATTTCTTGTCATCGCTGTTAGTGGATGCGTGAGTATTTATAAAGGCATATGCCTTGTTGTTTGATTTCACTGTAGAAACTGAGATTCTTTCATTCGGGTCGTAACGTCGATAAATGAGTATAAAATATTTTTCCTTACTGCAAAGGCTGTTCCAAGTATTGATAACTTGACTATGATCTTTATTGCTGGTTTACTTTTAAACATCCTGAAGCCTTCTGACTCGAAATGGTTTTCGTCTTGGAAACATGTTTCCTGGATTGATAGTATTGTAATGGCGAACTTGCCTAGAGTACTAGGCAGCTGTTTAAGTTTGATATTTCTTAGCAGTGACTTGATATTAGTAATGCCCAAAAAGATCTTTTCTTTCGGGCGAAGAAATTTTGAGAAGCTCCGATTTTTCTCATTAGGATGCTTCCGATACCCCACAATCCGACGATCGGTAACAACCGAACATGCGTTCGGGGCCTGTGATAGTTGCGTTTGCAGCGTCTATTCCATCACGCCAGCTTTAAAAGTTGAAGGTGTGTGGGGATGGATATTTAGGATAAAGTCACAGAATTACACCTCGACTGTTAAGATCGAGAGGTCCCTCTTCATGTTCTTCGACTGAGACTCAGAATATAATTTCTCACTATTAATGCTTATTCTAATTTTTTTTAATTGACATATCGTCAGATGAATGCATGCAACTATCATAAATGTTAATATAACAATTTATTGATTTGCGGTCGCTTAAAGATATGTAATATTCACATTACCGGCTTCGGTACCAAGTTGCCATCTTCAAATAAAATTAATTCACTGAAAAGCACATCGAGATACGTAGCATTTACAGTTAGGCACTTTGAACATCATGAAGTCTTAAATCAGACAATACATGTACTCATATCATTATATGGAATGTTATAATGTATATTCATTGACTTATTTTGCATTTCACTGTGTCCAGAGTGTCTAACTGTAATTGCTATACATCTTGACGATGCTCTTTAGTGAATTAACCACATCTGAAGATGGCAACTTGGTGCCGACCCGGTAATGTGAATATTACATATTTTTAAGCAATCGTGACGTAATAAATTAACATGCAAAAGCTTATTCTAATGTACAGCTGTAGCTTCCGAAACCGAGCACCAAGTACAGATGTAATAACAAATAGTGATACATGGGATGACGTTGAGATTACCATGAATAACAAATGAATGCTGTTTGGTTTGTGGGGCACTCAACTGCACGGTCGTCAGTGCCCGTACTAAGTCCCAATTTTTACACAGTCCAATTTTTTTCGCCGTCCAATCTAGCCACTGTCACGAATGATGATGATGATGATGATGATGATGAAATGATGAGGACAACACAAACACCCAGTCCCCGGGCAGAGAAAATCCACAACCCGGCCGGGAATCGAACCCGGGACTCCCTGAAACGGGGGCAGTAACGCTAGCCACTAGACCACGAGCTGCGTACTAACCAATAAGATAATTATGCATACTGTTGAAATTCCTTAAACTAGGAGAAAAGAATATCGTTGGCTCCCAGATTTCAAACCTTGCTTGAGAGCGACGTTGCACTACTAATGAAAAGAGCCGGAAAGAGTAGCGGCAATAGATGTTAGATTTTGATGTTGCTTGAGTTTAAAGCTACTCAAAAATGTTCAAATGCGTGTGAGGTCCTAAGGGACCAAACTGCAGAGGTCATTGGTCCCTAGACTTACACACTACTTAAACTAACTTATGGTAAGAACAACACACATACCTACGCCCGAGGGAGGACTCTAACCTCCGGCGGGAGGGACCGCGCAGTCCGTGACATGGCGCCTCAAACCGCACGGCCGCTCCACGTAATGCTACTCATTTCAGGGTTGAGGTGGAACATCACATAAATCTACCGGTTTGAAAGGCAGATGGTAGATGGTGACATCCAATGCCTCGTTATACAGTACTTCCTTTCAGCCCCCCAGATAACCCGAATTATACTAATGGCCATTAAAGTTCCAACTACGTGAAGGCGGAGTGCAACAAACGTCGAATTGGCATGAAGTGGACTACATGCAAGAATACGCAAATGCTCAGCATTTCAGCGCGACAGCTTAATGTAGATGGAAGTAACGCCATTTGCATTATTCTGTATATATAAAGAAAAATTACGCAGAGGTTTCCTTGTTCAGAAATCGCATTTGAATCTTTGTTTGTAAGAAGATCGTGCTATGCCATGTGGAAAAATGGGGCAAATCGTATAGTCTTGAGACTGGGTTTCATCGATCCGTGATTATGATGCCCGCATTGGTCAGGATCCCACATCTGTCATTTGAATACGGAATTTGTGGCTTCAAGAGGGTGTTACTCAACGCACGAGAGAACAAGCGTCCTATTCGCCCGGCGGTGTCTGACTGTGTAGTCACGTCAGATAGGTTGAGTCAGGAAACGAGCTAGTTTGCGGGAAGAATAAGTATCCTCACGGACAATGCGACGACGTCTGGAGCATCAGGGAAGCACGGACTGCCAGCACAGAGAACACTGTTGCAGTTTCCCTCCACCAAGTGGTGCATCCAACGACAATGCTGGACGCATTAGTGGCACCGCGTCGTATTTTTAGACGAGCCCTAGTTCTGCCTACAGTATTAAGATGCACGTATCACGGTGTAGAGAATTCATAGACGTTGCCTGATTTCATTTGTCATCACACAGGCCAGCACCTTGCGTGATGAAGTGTGCCATTTGGTACACAACACAATTACCTCCGTTTCATACAGGCGACAATTTGGACAGCAGCTGTTACATATCTGACGTCTTAAGGTCAGTGATTGCGCCCTACTTCAAGGACTCTGTGAAGTTATCTTTCAACAAGATAATGCAATAATGCATATTACCCGCGTTTTCCTGACTTACCTTGACACAGATTGTTGATTGTTGATTTGGTGGTAGAGACCAAACAGCGAGGTCATCGGTCTCATTGGATTAGGGAAGGAATTCGGCCGTGCCCTTTCAAATTAACCACCCCGGCATTTGCCTGAAGCGATTTAGAGAAATCACGGAAAACCTAAATCAGGATGGCCGGACGCAGGATTGAACCGTCGTCCTCCAGAATGCGAGTCCAGTGTGCTAACCACTGCGCCACCCCGCTCGGTCTTGGCGCAGAGGGTGGAAGCTGTTCGACTGTTGCCCTGGCCAGCGCTTTCTCCGAACCTCTTACCCACTGAAAACATCTGGACATGCGTTGCCAAAAAGACTGGCACGCCACCATTCGCTCGCCACTGTGGCTGACGAGCTGTAGCCCAAAGTTGACGCAGCATGTAATGACGTACCAGTGCCTGTCATCCAAGCTAATTCGAATAAATGTTCAGCCGGGCTAGAGTCACTATTGCTGCCAGAGATGGCAGTTTTGTGTACGGAATTTCGTACCCTTACAGCCCCATATCACTTACGGACTTCATCACGTCTTTCTACTATATTGTATACGTACAATAACTTAGATTTCTTTGTTTGCTATCCGTCCTGATGCTGCAGTTTTAATGCCCCGCAGAGTATGCCTTGCTCCTTAGTGGTAACTGTGTTAACAGTGGCGTCTCTGCCAGATGATCATTCGCACGGACATTCTTCCCTAAGAAAACAGCAACTGCTTCTCAACCCAATTTTCCTAGTGTAGTTTCCACTAATTTAAACAGTATCGGCAATCATAAAATCAATACCGTCTCTCGTATCTTGTTACCTGGTTGATTAATCTATTTCCATACTGTATTCTGTCACTACCTTTCGTCTGAAATAGTCTGTTTCGTTTCCTTAGACTATACATTCTCGCAGCTGCTGCACAGCTGCATTTCGCAGAGGCTACGTTAATTTCTGTCTGGTATCATCTGTCGATGATTTCACACTCCGGTGTGTGACGTTGCGATGTAGCTGCTGTATCAGGTAGGGAGCGAGTGCTGGAAAGTGCGAGTCGTTGTTGTCAGCCACGAGAGGGGGCGGCGGCCGCTGTCTAGCAGGCCACTGACCAGATGTAACTTGGAATTGCCGTCACTGTTAGGTAGAATTGTACCGCCGCATGCTTGTGAACGGCGAGCAGATAAGACCAAGATCTGACTCCGGTAAATCTAAAGGCTTCCAATATTCACTAAAAACATGAAAACCAGTTCTACAATTGTTACAGAAAATCTGATTACAGCCATGGAATATCAATAAAGAAACGAATACAATAAATTTATTATCATATTTATACAAACAAATATTAGAAAAGTTATTAACATTTATGCGTAAAATTATAACAACGGCACCAAAAGTTATAGACACGCTATGTACGCATAGCGACACGTCATTGGATAGGTCCTGATGTCAGCTATAAAATGACCATAGCTATTCATTTTATTTTGAACAAACGCACTACTTGTAAATGATTTATTTAATATTTATTAACATACTGCTAAAACAAATAGTTTTCACTTCACAATCACATCACCAACAATCGCCTGGGGCAGATTAAGAAGGGTTTCTATGACTCTGATGGAATTGTCACTAAGGTGACATCCAATGACTAGGCCACATGCGCACTCACTGAGCACTCCTAACTGCCCCTCTCTTCTGTTACTGAGCCCTTTGATTATTCATACAGCCTTTCACTTCTTGAACTTGTTAAACAGCTGGGAGGATTCACTCTCTTTTATTAAAAACAACCATTCATTTTAGCAGGATGGATGTTATTAGAGACAAGACTGCTGATTATGATTTCGTTAACAGCGTTGAATTTAGTATTTACAACCCCAATTTTTCAGCTAAACTTTATGATAGTAGTAGTGGCTACTCTCGGCAAACCGATTTTACTGTGCCAATGTACATTTCTAAGTCACAGCTTCATTTGTTATGTAAGGGCATTCATTGCTCTGTCAGCGTGCCAGAAGCGCGTATTTATGAATGTTTCTTGATTTCTTTTGTATATGGCAACACAACGAAACAATTGCCGCTAGTTAAACATACACAGTTCACAAATATGACAATGCAAGTTTTGTAAAGTTAGCTACATTTTTATTCTGGCAGCTTCCCGACATTGCTAAACAGGTTTAAAAGAAGGAATTCAAAAGTAGGACAAGAAATTCCAACATCAGAAAGTCCTTTTCACCCTAATTAATAATAGCTTTAAGCAGGTCTGGCCACAGTGCTGAACAGATATCAGTGATCAATCCACCCCCAAGAAAATCCAGTACTGTAAAGAAAGTACATGAAAATCAGTGTGATTTCTGAAAGGAATGGGGCAATGAAACGTGGTTACCTTGCTACTTGGGACAATCATCATGACAGACGTAACAGGGAGGGAGGGAGAGAGAGAGAGAGAGAGAGAGAGAGAGAGAGAGAGAGAGGAAGATGATGGAACCTTGAGGCAGCGTCTTTTAAGACGCTCAACAGACAGTTATTTGCTGCTGGGCCATGTAAAGAACCTCATCTTCACGAGAAACATTAGACATTTTTGTTTGCCCACCAACGCGAAGAAACTGTTTCTACTCGGCGGGAAACTGAAATGTGTTGGAACCTATTAAGCTTTTACCGCAGCTTCTTCTCAACCACCAGAGTTTCTCTCTGTTCTGTTATCACTGTTTCACAATGAACTCCCAGCGTCTTTTTCTACCGTCGTATTTAAATAATTATTTCAATAACCTTATATGTTCTGGTTAAACAAAATTGGAGGAATATACTGCTTACGTTCAAGAACTTTACTAACTAGTTGCTTCCTCTCTTCCTCCTCAGGCACACATGAGAATAGCTCATACACATTGTAGGAAGTACGCTTATTTCTTCCAAACATATGAATTAATCTGAATGTACCAGTCAGTGTAATGTCCTGATATATGTCTAAATCTGAAATCAGTTTGTCAGCCCTTTGGGTGTGTTACTAACAGCCCTTAGAGTGGTCGTAATTCGTGGACGGCTAACCTAATCTAGTTCGTCTTCAAGCCTTGCAGAACCACAGGTATTAAGGTTTCCACAGGAAGTCTGTGTATGTAGTTTTCGAACATTTGGAAGTGTTCCAAAACCAGCAACCAGCGAAAACATTTTAAATTTTAAAGATTTAGTAAAATTTATGGGCATCTTCCACGATATGAAACTTACGAGCTTGCTACACATCAGAGGTCTTAAAAATTGTTCTCTTAAAATAGTTAATATTTTAAAATGTATTGCATGCAGGGCATGGGGAGATGACAGCTTGTCTCCTCGAGCGGTGTATAGTTTACGGTTGTATTATCAAAGCTGCAGGTACTGGATGAAACATAGTCTGTCGCAAGAGAATTAGGTCGATTAACAACAGCCTCGTTGTCAGCACTTGGGCCAAGGCTGGCGAGCCGCACATCATGTTGGGTGGTTGCTGCTCATGGTCAGCCATCATAATAAACACGTATATTCCCCATCCCAGGCGTCTGAATAACACAGCGTTGTCCGTCTGTAGCAAATTTTTCCAATAATTGTCCATGAATAACGACGTCTTTTAGAATTCGTTGAAAGAACTATCTTTTCGAAATGATTATATCGATATTAATGTTTTGCGCGAACACAGAAGTAAATCATCGTCTTTACGTCTAAGGAGGGCGATAACTGTAAAACGACAGTCAGAGGGGAAAAGTTTCCAACATGCTTCTGTTACCTTACCGCTTTTCGTACCCTCCAGAAATGTACCAGCAGAAATAACACTCCAGGACATCCACAAGACATTTCTCTTCCAGCAGTATCAGAGTTAGAGGGTTGGTTTCTCTTGTGTGCGATGTAAATTATGCAAGGTGGTATAGCTGCAGTGGGGACTCCATCGTGGGATTATTACATTTGATCATAGAGACAGGATGAGAGCACTCACACCCATTTCCAGATAGGACATAGTCCACACTCACACGGTGATTTGCTCTGGTGAGAGAAACCAAACGTTTGTGGTGCCCTTCAAGTACCAATTCCAATACAAAACATTTTATTGGAATTCATATTGCTTTCTGACGAGAGGCTGGCATCAAATTTAACCACAGACCTAAACTCATCCTTGCTGACGAGGTGAACAAGATAAATTTAAAATTTAGCCTATTGTCTCGATTGCAGTTCACGCTTGTAGTATGGAGATGTTAGTATGTTGCATAATGCATTTTTTTAACTTTCATCGTTGACCTTTGTTCTAATTTCAACACGTGTTGTCTGAGCAGTCTTACTCTCTTATATCTGCTGCATGGTTCTCTCATACTTTATGGTTTTCCTGAAGTGGTACTGGACTAACATTTACCCGTTCTTTACTGACAGTGCTTGTGTGATTATGATGAAATGTTATTGATATGTTGCCTGTGTCTTTTTACTTTAGTTTGCAAATGACGCTGAAATACACATTTATTCAGAGTTACAGAGGGTGAACCAGGCGAAATGGTCCGTATTCAGGGATAGGACAGGAACGACCATTCGAAGCAAAAAGGTCTGGTAACCATGGGCTCTAAAATGCATACCTTAAGCGACTTCTCCGATTCTGTGAAATAAATATTCTCTGTTGCAAGCTCTTTGTTTTCCATGTTTTGAGAGTTGGTAGCATGAACCGAAAAAAGAAAAAAGTTTAGCAAACATGGACTCTGAAATGCGTATTTGACAGCCATGGGAACTTATCTTCGTTACTGTCAAACACATTCCTTCGACTGAACAAGTGCTCATATCCCTTAACGTATGCATTTCAGAGCCTATGTTTATTTGAAAATTTTTTCTTATCTTGGTCCATACTACCTGCTCCTAAAATGGAAAGCAAAGAACTTGCAGTAGAAGAGATTTGTTTCACAGTATCGAAGATGGAGACGTACACATAAGGTATGCATTTCAGAGCTAGTGTTAAACAGACTTTCTTCCAGTGATCATCCCTGTTTTATCCCTGAATATTGACCATTCTTCCTAGGACATTCTGTAGATACATCCTCTTAGTACAACATTAAATGTTCATTGCCACAAAGTACACCTAAATACACTGAAAGATACGAATTGCCAAGACATTTGAAAATTTGCAGATTCCTCCTCTCGATAAAGAGTATACAACTACGCTGCTATCTGTAAATATTTTATACATACTGATTTTAGCTTGGACACATCGACTTATTACGAAAATAAAAACATGAATTTTAAGCAGAAAGTACCGTTAGAAGAAAACAGCTGAGCAATTTTTTATTGCCATTCTCTCTCTCTCTCTCTCTCTCTCTCTCTCTCTCTCTTTCTCTCTAAAGTAGTCCGGACGATTAACCAACTGCGACGTTGACGGTGACTCACAAATACAAAAAAATGAGTAATTTTTTCTCTCATTTCTTACAAAATATATGTTTCGTTGTGTTGCAGGCGGAAGTGGAAGAGTTGGATGATGAACAAACTCCTATACCCAGTGAGGAGAGCCTGGGAGCAGAAAAGTCCGTTCCTGAAACAGCAGAAGAAACACCACCTCCGTCCAGATCAAGAGTATGCACATTGTTTCTTTATTATTTTTCATATTCAGGATAGGGCTGAAGGCGAAATTTTTCTCTTTCCTAGACCAGTACCACTAACAAGGATCTTTTCATGATGAAATAGTCTCTAATAAAGCAGCTAGATATAAAAAACGTTATCTGCACATCTGCATTAAGATGTACACGAAACCTGAGACTCAAACTAAGCCCCAGGAAGTCACAGGTGATCCTTATATTGTGCCTAGAGTTAATCAATGGACTATTTCTAGAAGCCGTTCCTCACGTACTCCTCGATGGTTTCCTATAACCCAATCAAAAAGCGGTAAATGTCCTTGGAATAATCGTAAACGAGGATATAATTGGGCAGAACATGCAGTTAACGACAAACACAGCAAAACCTATGACTGTTTGCCTAAGATACATGCGTAACATTCAGTTGTTTGGCCAGATTAGTCCTCAGGCTCAGAGCGAATGCAGTCTGGTACGTATCATAAATTTGACATGTTCTTTTTTCTTCAATGATTTCCTATCCGCTGGACTCAATACAGCTCAGCGTTCCAACCTTGCAACATAATACCTTGTATTCTAGCATTTTGATTGTTCCTACGAATAGCACTAATGCTGTCTACATTTCACCTAATGGTTCTGGAACAAGCTATCCAATAACCGTGCTTCCTATTACTGAAATATGGGAGGTCCCTGTAATAATGAGATTAGAAATCGCTGGTTTCCTGCAAGTCATAAGAATAACCCACTGAAATTTTGAAATATTCAAAAAAAATACTGAGTTAATTTCCTGGCTGAAAAACTTCCGTTTACGAGATTTCTTACCTGATTCTTGTTGCACGTTTCAATTGGAAAACTATCTCTATGAGAGGCTCCAAAAATTCATTCATAAATGAAAATGCATGTCGTCTGCTTCCAGTGAACTAGTCAGTTGACTTTCATTACTCCTCCCTAGATGGAGATGAGTCATAATGACGTTCATATCTCAAGGGAATTTTAAGCAGGGCATGAAACTTGCTACAGTGTACTACTTATGTATAAAAGAGAACGAACACCTCAAGCTTGTGATGTTGAGGAACCACTAAAAATGTTAGCATTTCTTCAGACAGGCATTAAACAAGCGCAGTCATACAGATCGACAGGTTTTTTTAGTTCATTATCCATGACAGGGAGAAACGATTGCCGTTTACTCTTTCCTTTTCTTTTCTTTGTAAGAATCTGTACATAGATAAACCTAAATAGAAGCTACTAGTTGCTCATAAGAGTATATTAACCATATCCCGTGAAATGAAAGCCAAAATACAAATATATCTATCAACGAAGTATTCGTTTTGAGACAGATTCTGAGATGAACGCCCTCGTTTTATTGACGTCTACTGACAAGCGACTCAGGTCATTACAAGCAAATGGTGCTGGTATGACCAACACCTACATATACAGGATGTAAACGATACCTTTTTACGACATATCACAGTGGTTAAGGGGAGGCCTGGACGAACAAACTGATGTATGACACTTTTGGTTCACAACTTCAAATTGGTCTAAAAAACCAGTTAAACTCCAGTTCATACACGCCAGGCGACTTCATTTCTTTTTCTCGCTAAAATCGACATTTCATATTAAAATCCCTTTGTTCTTTCACTTACAAAATGTAAAACTGACAGTGTAATTTTTCCCTCAAATATAATGAATTTTAACAGCAAAAAATTTACAGTTACATTGTTTTGTCTGTCTGGCCTTCTTACTACGAAACTTATGTGTTTGTAAGAGTTAAGTTTAGATCTAATTACAAACTTAATTAGTTTCTGCATAACGTTTAAAAATGTTTGTTATTTCATTACCGTCACGAGAGAGTTTAAATTAGTAATGTTAACGAAATAGCCGACTACGCCAGTGGCATTAGACATAGAAATGATATCGAAAAAAACGCGCGAAGCGCATGCGCTCTAGCTTAGGTGGGTTTTCAGGCCAATTTGGGGCTGGCTTCCGGCCTGATGGATCCCATGTGTCCCATATCAAATTGTTAAACTCGACTTCCTCTACACCACTAGACCTGTTGTAAGAAAATGGCTCTGAGCACTATGGGACTTAACATCTATGGTCATCAGTCCCCTATAACTTAGAACTACTTAAACCTAACTAACCTAAGGACATCACACAACACCCAGTCATCACGAGGCAGAGAAAATCCCTGACCCCGCCGGGAATCGAACTCGAGCGCGGGAGACCTGTTGTAACCAGTTATCTTTTACACTCCGTATACTCCGTAAGCTACTGTACACTGTATGGTGGGGGGCTGTCCTATGGCATTCAAGTACTGACCAAAGAATGAATGACTGTCTGCTTGCCTCTGTACGCGCCCCACTCTCTCTCATGTTATTCTAGTGGTCCCTACGCGATGTACTCGAAGATGGCAAAGTAATGGTTGCACTATTTTAGTAGAATATAGCTTATCTGAACTTACCCAACAGGATTTCGCGAGAAGTATGTTGTTGAATCTACACGTCAACGTAAAATGTTGACAACACATACTGAGGTGCCACTAATGTTAGCGTGACGCCACTCCCAGCCAAACAACAGGCACGCATGATTATTAGTATAACTACTGATATTACTGCAGCTCTATTTCCAGAAACAACGTTTATTGAATGACACACAAATACTCTGCTTTGAGATCGTTGTACAATATTCCTAGCCTGTGACATTCCTACTCCGAGGCTAAGTCCAATTCGTGCGCAATACAGTCCTCCAATACTGTGTAGGCCCTGCCGTGGCCGTGGAAATGTGTGCTGTTGTCGAAGAATGACGGATTCTCTCCGGAAATTTGAGCTGCAATGAAGCTGTACCGGCATCTGCGAATGGGACTCGTGGGATTGGCTGCCGCTGAACACCTCGTTCCCACTCTGGAGAACAGTCCTGCAGGAACTCTGCAGAAACTCACTAGGATATCCGCAGGAACTCTCCAGAAACTTTTGAGGAATTCTTAACACACACACTCGATAAAAACAAGCCTGCTCGAGCTTGATGTACTGTAGCTTAAACAATCTGCTGCCGTTCCTGGCAGCCTGGTGTCCTGCGATGGAGAATTTTGGTCTTGTCATGCTGGATTGTCATATGTGGTTAGTGAAATGAAAGTGGTGATCACATTATGTCGCAGGTATAGCTCACACCAACAGAAAGACCGGCCACTGAAAGGTCGCCTTAGATGAACTTGAGGGCCAGTGTGCCCGATGAGGACATTGTTAAACAGTTGCACCTTCTCGTGGAAGAGACGAGCAGCCTGACGAACGGTCCTGTGCGACATCATAGCATATTCCCGCTTAAGTCCCTATAGTTTCATGAAATTCCGATAGGCTATGCATAGCCTTCAAAATGGCGTCTGCAACGGACGTGCATTCCAAGCAAAGAGCTGTCATTGAGTTTCTTTTGACGGAATATCATAGTATCGCAGATATTCACTGGCGCTTGCAGAATGTCTACGGAGACCTGGCAGTGAACGAAAGTGCGGTGAGCGTTCAGCGACGCATCTGTCATCACAACATGGTCGCGCAAACGTCTCCGATGTCCCGCGTGCCGGCCGGCCGCACACAGTTGTGATGTGCTACTCTCGGGACATTTAAGAAACGACTTCAGCGTGTTGGTCGCCAAAAAATTTCAAATGATCGTCTCATCCACCAAACAGCCCGAATCTCGCACGTTCCGACTTCCACCTGTTTGGCCCAATGAAGGAAGCAGCCCGCGGGAAGCAGTACGTGAATGATGGGGACGTTATTTATGCAGTAAGGCGTTGGCTCCGACGTCGACCAGTAGCGTGATACCACGCAGGCATACAGTCCTTCCCAGTAAGGTGGCGTAAGGCCGTCGCATTGAACGGAAATTATGTTGAAAGATAGGGATTTGTAGCCGAAAGAGTGAGGAGTAATATGGTGTACGCGAATCCTGCACAAAAACCAACATGCTTTCAGAAATAATACGTTGCATTACTTTGTGAACGGCCATCGTACAAGATCTAGAGCAAAGGCCAAGCAACAAGCTGCTTGTATTTGTCACGCCCTAGACAGTGCACCGCCTGGCATGTAGGAACAGAGCAGCGAATGTGTGACGTCGGGATCCCATGAACGATGTCTGTACACAAGGCCATCATGCCACAAGGGGGCTAACACCCTGGAAACGTCCAGGAGCACCGCCCCAATATACTGTTGACACTCCGGCACTCCTGGTCTATTTCACCAGCAAAAGCAGCTGATGAGAGAAATGTGGAGTGGCCCCTCTGCAAGCCGAACTGCTCGTCTGGCATGAAGCCCTCAGCAGCGACATGGTCAACAAGCTGCCTGGTGTAAACGCTCGGTAATTCTGTGGCAGCCAAGGACGTCTGCCATTCTTTGGCATAGCAACCACTTACAGATATTTCCCCATGGAAGGGTAGATACCAGGCCACAGGACAGCTTTAAAAATGCTGGACAGCAGAAAATGAGCTGCAGAAGGCAGTTGTCGCAGGACCGTCTGCCTTCTTCAGACTGAGTGCTGGAGTTGTGGCCCAACTTCCTCCTCGATGATTGGCTCGATCACGTCTTTATCATCTATGGCAACCAGAAAATCCAACAGGCGCTCTCTCACCGGACAGATTTGCTTGTAGTCGATTGGATCCACCACCAGCGTGAATTTGTCTCCGAAGGCCTCAGCCAAGTGACTGGTCTTTACACCATGTTCACAGACAACGTCTCGTCCCGCCATCAGGGCAGAATCCGCTGCTGCCGATGGAGAAACCGCTTCGACATTCTCCAGGCGCTGCCATCTTCGATGCTGAGGCTAGCAGCTTTGCCCATCCAGTCGCGGTTGTGTTGTTCACTATTGCCCAGATTCCCCAAGCCAGCGGGTTGAGGAAGTGCTTCATCATCGTATGACGGGTCAGCTACCATTGGTGGAAAATGCGGTTCTTCTGCTTGACAGCCTCTAGGATGGGAGGCGGCAGATGTCACAAGAAGTTTTGTGGATGGGTCAGGCCTCTGGGACAGACGGCAGTGTCTAACTGGAGAGGTGGTCCAGCACTGCATCAGAACCATTGACAGTTGGATCTGACGCAGTCTCAAATTAGCCCAGCACCTAGGCCCAGGAACACTCCTCGTCAACGGCGTGGAAGGAGCAGTGGCTGCTCTGCTGGTTAAGCCATGAAGTGCCACTTTTATCCTAGCATGCAAATATACTATACATCCACATTTTTGTTGCACGTGATATATGACGTTAAACATACACTGTACAACACAAAGCATCACTTTTTCAAAAGTCTGTAACTGGCTCTCATTGCGGTGCGTAAGTAAAGATTGGCTAGAAGATGCCTACAACCTTCTTCTGTAAGGATGGAAAAGTGTGGTTCCCTGCGACGTCACCCTCGGAACCGGCGAAGAGTCAAACAGCAAGGTATCAACACATGCTAAAAAAGTGTTAGGTGGGATAACGACGTGACATTAGCACCAAATTTCACCACAATTCTGCTCAACGACACTATGGATGTGTCACATCTCCTCTTACGCACATTTCATCCCTTCTTTCGACGCCTCTACGATGGTACTCAGAAAGGCGACGCCCAGCGTTAAAAATCACGCTTTTTCTTACGGATGGCAGAGGAAAACATTTCAGACAACGCCGCTCAGAATCGACACGAAAAGGTTTTACTGTGTGGCGTAAAAGGCATCAGAGAAACCACCTCTTTTGTTTGGGCGTTGATTCCCACACATTTTGCAGTCGAAAACGACAGTTCGCAGTACAATGAGCTACAGGGCGATCTCCGTGACAATTGTTAACACTGCTAACACTCCCTGAGAATTCATCCTTTCTCTAAGGACACTGTAGGCCAGCAGTCCCACTAAACATGATTGCACACCTTTAGAGTACAGAGCGACCGCGTTCTTTCTCTGATGTACAGGACGGAACCACTAGGCACCGTTCAAAATTATTCGACGAAATTTGTACGTGATATGAAGCAACAAAAGTTGCTTATGCTTTTCCAGCCCTCCTGTTTCGTCGCTTCTGTGGCGTGAGCACGACGGGGTGTGACATTGTAAAATGCGTAAATAAAACTCCAAAGTGTCCCTTTAACACCCCTTCGGTGTCACTCACCCACCTTCGTTGAGTGTGTAAAAATTGTACAGACAGAACCGGTGACGAGAGTCTTAGCCGTCGGCTGGTAGACTATGCTGACGCTTTTGTGCCTTCTAGTAGGCCTTCTGGAATTTGTGAAGTGTCAAGGGGGTTGCCTAGGATTCCGTCACAGCTTGTCTCTGTTCAGTTAAATTTTTAAAGTACTCAACAAAGGCAGGTGGGTAGCACCGAGGGTCCTAGAAGAATCCTTCGCCATTGCATTCATGTATGTGTCATTGTCGCACCACTCCGTAATCACGCCACAGGAGGGCTGGAAAAGCACAAGCAGCTTTTGCTGCTTCGTATCGTGGTTACATTTCGTCCAATGGTTTTGAACACTCCCTAGTAGTTCCACCCTGTACACCAGAGCAAAAATTGCGGTGGCACTGACCTCCAAAGGGGTGAGATCACGTTTAGAAGTGTTATTTGTCCGCGATGTCCTTAGAGGCGGGCTGGATCGTCCGGGGATCAGTCTCAAAGGTTGTCAAGAACCTAGTCCTGTTGCTAATCACACTGCAAACTGTCGCTCTCGACTGCGAAATATGGGGACATCAACGCCCCAACGACAAGGGTGGATTCATTGACACCCTTTATGCCGCTTTTGCGTGTCGATTCTGAGCGGCGGCGTGTCTGAAATGTTTTCGTCGGCCACCCGTAAGATAATCGCATTATTTAAATTCTAGGTACCTCAGTTTTGACCTCCGTCGGAGAGGCGTCAAATGAAGGGTTGAAATGTGGGTAAGAGGGTGTGACGACCTTCTGATCATTCACGACGGCATTTGGCAGAATTGCAGTGAAATTTGATGCCAACGTGACATCATTAACCTACCGTGCAACTCATATGAACTTCTGAGAGTGGTCTGTTTTCTCGCATGTGTCGACGCCGCACTGTTTTAAGCGTCGCCCAGTGTGAGGGTCAGACATCACATGGTAACATACAGTTTTTATTTTGTTGTCCCATGTAATTATTTTTTCTCCTAATAAAGCTGCTTCGATTTCTGGATTACTTGCTTTAATATTTTGCTGTATTCTTTGTAATTCATTACAGAGCTGTTCCTAGATAGTAAATATAGTCTCCTTTTTGTCCCACATGATATCTTTATTCCTTGTGTAATCCATGGTTTATTTTTTGACTTCTGTGTGATTTGAGTTACATTTAAGAGAAAACAATTTTCAAAAGTGGAGGTAACTTTATTAATGAATGCTTTGTACTTTCCATTTGAGTCAGATGTATTGTAAACATCTATCTGGTTGATGTCTGAACAATTTCCTGAATTTCTCAATTTTTGACTTATTTATTACCCTCCTGTACTCAGGCTTAATAGATTTTTATCTTGACAAGTTTCAAAATTTAACACAAGTCGCTACATATCGTGATAAGATAGCCCATTTACTATTGGTTTTGTAATATGACGTTTTTCGTAGATCTGTTTACAAAGATATTATCAACAGTAGTCTCAGATCATTTACATATCCTAGTTGCAAAGTTTACAGCAGGAAGTAAATTGAATGATAGTGTTACTGACTGCAATAATTGTTCACTGACCGAGCTTTTCAATAAATCCACATTAAAAGTCACGAGCAACCACTTTTTCCTTGTTGTTTATTGTGAGATGGGAGAAGAGAGCTTCCAGATTTTTTGTGAAGAGGTTAAAATTCCCTGAAGGTGACCTCTATACACCTACTATTATAAAGGATTTATCACGAAATACTACTTCTGTTGCACAAGCTTCTAAGTGCTGCTCTGAGCAAAATTTATTAATATCAATATTCCTGAAATCAAAACTGTTTCCTACAAGTATGGCAGTTCCCCCTTGCTCCATTTTTTCTCTACAGAAGTAAGAAGCTAAATTGAATCCTGCAACATTTAACTTGTATATCCAGTGGTCACATGATGTTCAGAGATGCAGATTATATCAAATGGTTTGCTCAACTAATTCTTCAACACAAATAAGCAACTCATTAAGCTCACCCCTTAGTGCTCGGATAGTCTGATGCAACAAGCACTGGCTGAATTACAACTGGATGAACCTAATTTTCCTATCAATTCCTGAGTATCTCTAGTTTCAATCAGATCCTGCCTGCATGAATTGTGTATCTTAAAATTTGTTTTCTGGCAGCCTGTTTTATCAATGTGGATGTCATTTTCAGACTGTCTCTGAACATCTTTTGTTTCTGCCCTCTTCACCCTAAAAACTGCTGTTCTTTCACTTGTAACCACTAGTACTTTACCACTTGTAACAGTGCCCCCCCCCCCCCTAAGTTATTTGCTGTTAGCCCAGACAGTTTTCCCTTCACTTTTTCTGTCGAGGTGAAGGCCATGCCCAATATAGTCTCACCTGCTGATCGAGTCAACATGTACCACACCGATATGAGACCCCATACCTGATCCAAGCAGCCGTTTCACCTCTAAATTAACTCTCCTAACAGAAGAATTTAAATGGGACCGGTCATGGCGCCTCAGAACAGACAAGCCCAACACCAGTACGTCTCGTTGCTGAAGTTATCTTTACCAGGTTACTCAACTGAATAACTAGGGTTCCTATTTATGCTGTTGCCGGTCCCACTCACTATTACCACCGTGTCTTCCTTTGTGAAGTGAACCTATATCCTCAATCACCTGACCAAGACTTTCACTAGGTTTAAAAAGCTTGTGACCTGATAACCTGTTCTTAGTTCATCCTGCAACAGTTGGCCATCACCTCTGCCACGTGAACTACCTAACTACAAAACTTCCTTCTTTTTCACAACTTTTTCTGGCTTCTCACTTTTCAAACACTTTTTGAAAGTTTGTTGCGTCCTGTCTACTAAATCTACTTGTGGCTCAACAGTTTCCAACTGTGACAACATATCAAACCTGTTTTCCACATTCACAACCACACTGTCTGAGAACGTCCTATTCTTATTTCTTCTATGACCTGTTGTCACTTCCCACCTCTCTTTTCCCTTCTCCCCCCTTAGCTTTTCCAGATCTTGTTTCACTTTACCTAGTTCCGCGTGAAGGGCAGCAATCTTCTCCTCCTGTTCCACTATCCTCCTATCTCTACAGCAAATCCTACACAACCAGTGAACCTTGTTTCTTTCTCCAATTCCCACGCCGCTGCAGTCACCCACATGAAAGAAACTGCAACAACTCTCACACCACACCGTGGAACTAACAATCCTATGGCAAGTCATACACTTCTCGCTCATGACAAACAAATTTTAGCTTTAGTCTGAGTTAAAACAATAACTTCCTAGACTGCTCAATTAATATATTAAAGTTTTTAGAAAGTTTAGGCTTAAAATTGGGATGCTAATTCAAAACTTCCGGAGAAAAAAAAACGATTTAACCTCTATTGCTTACGTGACGAAACAAAAGGTAAACAAAGCACTGAGCCTACACTATATAAACTTTTCACTTATTTTGGAACTTTTCACTTCGGCTACATACTAGAGAATCAAATGTATAGCGTGTAAGAATACACCAACAACACAAACTTTACTTTACTGAAATAATCACGTAAGTTACAGTATACGACAACGTAAACAAAACCTAGTCCAAAATTCGAGCCTATGAAATGTGGTCTTTTTCCGGAAAATACGCGCAAAATGTTAAAACTTCAATTGATAGCTTACAATATGTATTAATTTACGTATTTGCGATGTAATATTGCCTCAATTAATTGTTGCTACTCAAACCCTTACCTTAGCGAGAGCTATGAATGTACACCACTCATCAACCAAAGATGACGTCAGACGGTCAATCACACCTTTTATTTGGAAGTTTTAAGAAGATTGTGCAACAGTGTTCGTCATAAAAGACCCGATTTGTGGCAGCCAGGAGACTGGTTCTTCCACCACAATAATGCACCTGCACACACAGTCATCTGTATTAGACAGTTTTTGGCTAAAAATGGCATGGTTCCCTGCCCCACCTTATTCACCTGACCTGGGTCCGTGCGACTTTTTCTTATTTCCAACATGAAAAGGGGCATGAAAGGACACCGATTTGACAACATTCAAGAAGTCAAGAAAAAAAAAAAAAACGAGGGAGGAGCTGTCAGCCATTTCCAAAGATGACTAAAACTGTTTAGATCAGAGGAAGCACCGATGGGACAAATTTATTAGTTGTAATGGAGAATATTTTGAGGGGGACAAGGTTGTTTTGTAAACAGTTTGAAAATATATAGCTTTTAAAAAATAATTCGGATGTTTTGGGTGCCTCCTCGTATTATACTGGATTTGAATTCGATGAAGATCATAAGACAAATTTTGGCAATATGTTAAAAATTTATATACCGCATATCTTTGAATCCAAGACGAGGTTTTTTCCCGACATTTCGTGACAAGTAGCAGGGGATATCTTGGATTCACGGCACATGATGTGAAATTTTTTTTCTTTACCAAACAGAACCTCGACTTCCCACTAAGCTGTAAGGCCACTCTCTGCCACGCCTACCGCTTTAACCGTGAACGTATGCATGTACTTGGAGCATCGTTGTACGACGGCTGGAACTGTTAGTTGCAGCAATTCTTTTCTTTTTTTTCGGTTGTTGTTCGACTTTGGAGATCCCACTTGTGAATTGTGCAGTTAAGTATGTAACGGACAGTAGGGTGGAACACCGTGGTTCAACTCTTACCACCTCTAGACGTGTGGGATGGGGAGGGCGCGAGAAGCCGTCACATTTAAAAATATTCGATATCTATCGACATTAATATCGAAATTGTAGTTTGCTCTGTCGCTAACCTCAATGGTGACAGTTCCGAGAGAGGACAGATAGCGACGTATCAGTGGGGGACCACAGTCATATAGAACTTTTTGAAAGAAATTTCCCCATTAGACTGTAAATTTCTATTCATTTATTTTACATGGTCATAATTGCAGCTTGATGGCCATTACCAAGTGCAAGTATAAATGTTACAAAATGTCTAACAACCTTAGATGACATGTTATCGTCGAAACAACATATCTGGTCTTATAAACCAGTCCCACTCTATAGGATATTGCCAGGCCACATATCACCAACTTCGATCCGAGTCACAAACCGAAGAGCAAATTCAGAACACTGCCGCGTATCATGAGATTTCAGTTGATGCGCTGTGTGGATCTTGTACGAATGCCAGGATAAAATAAACCGTAAAACATTCCAGAACTGTTGACCACGGAATGGGCAATGTACGTGACAGTACACGAGCATTAGCAGAATCCCTGGCACGTACTTCACGGTCAGTTACAGCAGCAACAATCCCTTCAGTAACTTCCGCCGAGATGAGAGCCCACTCGCGTTTTCGAATTCCAATATCATCGTTCTGAAACCATTTAATGACATCGTGCCTCTCCTCAGACCCTTCAGTCGGCGATACTCTCGCAATGCAGCACTGTAACTGCTGCCGTTCACATAAAGCACTTACAGCGCACAGTCTCTCTTCTCGAGAGCCATACTGTTAGCTTACGTTATGGCTTGTCAAATGGCAGCGTAGGTATCATACAAACTGTGTACAGTGCCCCCACAACCCACTCCCAGATGACATGTGTTTTCCTCAACTGGCACGTGGGTTGTCACCACTTCCTCACTCCCATCCCCCTCCACTTCCCCCTCCCTCTCCCCTCAACAACCCTATTGGCAGTAATTTCGAATCTTGGCGGGAATTTCGAATTTTGGTGGGAATTTCGATTTTGGTTGGGAATTTCTTTGACCCAGGACACATTAAAGCCAACATTTTTTTGGCGTAAATCGTTTCCACACTAATGCATTAGCATATCTTTCAAGAATCGCTGCCATGCAATAATTACAGCCCACAATGGACCTCCCTGAGTAGATGCACTTATATCATAACAACCCAGTACATTGGTGTTAAGACAGATCCATGTTTTCAGTATACTTATGGCATTCTTACATACAAGTTGTAACTAGATTCCCTTTACAGATTTTGAGGACAGTTTCTCTACACCAAAAGAAGAAAAAATGCGAGTAAATGTGGGCTTTAAACCGCATATCATAACAGCTATGACCACATGTTCAATAGAGGAGATGTTTGATAGTAGTGAAAATGAACAAGTTCTCATAGTTTGTAAGGTATGTGTTTTACAGCCCATGTTTACTAGACTTTTTTCTTGTTTTGGAGTAAGTAAAATGTCCTCAAAGTCCGTAAAGGGAATTTGGTTACACCCTTCAAACCGATGGATTTTAAGCAACCCACAACGCCTTCGAAGACTGTACACGAGATTTTCATATTCTGTTACTCGACACACGCAAATTGTTGGTTCTACAGAAAAAATAAACATGAAATTTTTGTAGGAAATTTAATGTGGTTAAATTTTATACTTGGTTACGTTTGCGCTAGAGGCCACCGTTTTCAAGTTATTCAAGGAAAACGCGTTTGAATTTCTATTTTGAATAATTCGAAAACTATGGCAGTAGTAGGTAGCTAGCGGCATGGGTGCAATTTTAATATAAAATTAATATGCAAATTAATTAAATTGATCGATTAATTACGCCCCTAACCATGCCCCCACAACCCACTCCCAGATGACATGTGTTTTCCTCAACTGGCACGTGGGTTGTCACCCCTTCCTCACTCCCATCCCCCTCCACTTCCCCCTCCCTCTCCCCTCAACAACCCTATTGGCAGTAATTTCGAATCTTGGCGGGAATTTCGAATTTTGGTGGGAATTTCGAATTTGGTTGGGAATTTCTTTGACCCAGGACTGCGATGACGTCTCACCCCACCCCCTACCCTGGAAATGAAGGGAAATTAAAAATGATGGTTCCCTTTTTGGGACTCAAACCATGGTCCTTCTGGGCGGAAAGCACACTACCCCTAGAAACAGCCCAGATGCGGGAGAGGAAGTTTAGGTTGCTGATCTTTATTTATTTTGGTTGGGAAACTGAAGTAATGAACCCCTAATTACGAAATTAGTCATAAAGATTGGGCCTAATTACATAACTATAGGTATAGCGCTACACAAGCACTGCCTAAAATAGCAATACAGTTCACCAATTGACAAGTCCATACAAACGGTTTGTCCTGCTGGAAAAAAATTTTACAATACGACTCAAAACTACTGGCAGATGCACTCAGACTCTACCCTACACCTACAAGCTAGCGGGAAAAAGTTTGGATGTGAGGTATTAGCTTTATTTTATTTTTATTTTCTGGTGGGAAATACATTCAACTGATGAGAAGCTGGTGTTAGAGAGGAATTTAATAAGAGTATTACCTGTAAGCGTGCAGCTGAGAGCTGCATCTATCGATGTTTGACTTCAAAGTTCGCTACAGATGCCTGCTCGACAATCACTCTGCAGCCCAGGTGATTGAAGCCAACACACACTACCGCAACTGATGGCAAATGCGTCACTGTTCTAATTACACATCGAAATTGTCGTGAAAAAACCAGCACTCGTAATCAATGCGTCATAATGGAATACATGTACTGGGGATTGGGGAAAAATCATCATAATAACACAACTACCGCAAAAAACGACCCCAAAAGATTACAGAGGGTCAGCAGTTGCAACTGTGTCCTAGAGGAACGCTCATGAACTAACCAACTTGAAGGTAGTCCGACTCTCTCCCCTCCCTTCCGCCCCTCATCCCTCCCTCTCCTCACTGTAGGCAGGGATAGAGTCCTGCCACGGGTGGTCCACAAAGAGATTCTTCTGGTGGCATTAATATATTGTCTCCAGTCTGCGGAAAACAGTCACAGGTAGACAAAAGACAAGAACAAGACGTTTCATGCAATCTGTATCTCTCGGAAAACCAATGTGCACTCCGTGTGCATACCGGGGGGAGTCATTCCAGATGTGGAATGGGTTCTTCCGGATGCCATGAAGGGTACAGGGTGCACCCATCTGCAGGTGGTCGTCACCAATGATGTGTGTCGCTATGGATCGGAGGAAATCCTCTCTGGCTTCCGGCGGCTATCTGATTTGGTGAAGACTGCCAGTCTCGGTAGCGGGATGAAAGCAGAGCTCACCATCTGCAGCATCGTCGACAGGACTGACTGCGGACCTTTGGTACAGAGCCGAGTGGAGGGTCTGAATCAGAGACTGAGACGGTTCTGCGACCGTGTGGGCTGCAGATTCCTCGACTTGCGCCATAGGGTGGTGGGGTTTCGGGTTCCGCTGGATAGGTCAGGAGTCCACTACACGCAACAAGCGGCTACACGGGTAGCAGGGGTTGTGTGGCGTGGGCTGGGCGGTTTCTTAGGTTAGATGGCCTTGGGCAAGTACAGAAAGGGCAACAGCCTCAACGGGTGCGGGGCAAAGTCAGGACATGTGGGGACCAAGCAGCAATCGGAATTGTAATTGTCAACTGTCGAAGCTGCGTTGGGAAAGTACCAGAACTTCAAGCACTGATAGAAAGCACCGAAGCTGAAATCGTTATAGGTACAGAAAGCTGGCTTAAGCCAGAGATAAATTCTGCCGAAATTTTTACAAAGGTACAGACGGTGTTTAGAAAGGATAGATTGCATGCAACCGGTGGTGGAGTGTTCGTCGCTGTTATTAGTAGTTTACCCTGTAGTGAAGTAGAAGTGGATAGTTCCTGTGAATTATTATGGGTGGAGGTTACACTCAACAACCGAGCTAGGTTAATAATTGGCTCCTTTTACCGACCTCCCGACTCAGCAACATTAGTGGCAGAACAACTGAG
Organism: Schistocerca serialis cubense; assembly: GCF_023864345.2. NCBI lineage: Eukaryota > Metazoa > Arthropoda > Insecta > Orthoptera > Acrididae > Schistocerca > Schistocerca serialis. Next base: position 360,352,372 of record NC_064640.1, on the reverse strand, counting down.
AGAAAATTTGGAATACATTTCACATAAATTTTCTCAGCATGTTATACTCTTAGGAGGAGATTTCAATTTACCAGATATAGACTGGGACACTCAGATGTTTAGGACGGGTGGTAGGGACAGAGCATCGAGTGACATTATACTGAGTACACTATCCGAAAATTACCTCGAGCAATTAAACAGAGAACCGACTCGTGGAGATAACATCTTGGACCTACTGATAACAAACAGACCCGAACTTTTCGACTCTTTAAGTGCAGAACAGGGAATCAGTGATCATAAGGCCGTTGCAGCATCCTTGAATATGGAAGTTAATAGGAATATAAAAAAAGGGAGGACGGTTTATCTGTTTAGCAAGAGTAATAGAAGGCAGATTTCAGACTACCTAACAGATCAAAACGAAAATTTCTGTTCCGACACTGAAAATGTTGAGTGTTTATGGAAAAAGTTCAAGGCAATCGTAAAATGCGTTTTAGACAGGTTCGTGCCGAGTAAAACTGTGAGGGACGGGAAAAACCCACCGTGGTACAACAACAAAGTTAGGAAACTACTGCGAAAGCAAAGAGAGCTTCACTCCAAGTTTAAACGCAGCCAAAACCTCTCAGACAAACAGAAGCTAAACGATGTCAAAGTTAGCGTAAGGAGGGCTATGCGTGAAGCGTTCACTGAATTCGAAAGTAAAATTCTATGTACCGACTTGAGAGAAAATCCTAGGAAGTTCTGGTCTTACGTTAAATCAGTAAGTGGCTCGAAACAGCATATCCAGACACTCCGGGATGATGATGGCATTTAAACAGAGGATGACATGCGTAAAGCTGAAATACTAAACACCTTTTTCCAAAGCTGTTTCGCAGAGGAAGACCGCACTGCAATTCCTTCTCTAAATCCTCACACAAACGAAAAAATGGCTGACATCGAAATAAGTGTCCAAGGAATAGAAAAGCAACTGGAATCACTCAATAGAGGAAAGTCCACTGGAGCTGACGGGATACCAATTCGATTCTACACAGAGTACGCGAAAGAACTTGCCCCCCTTCTAACAGCCGTGTACCGCAAGTCTCTAGAGGAACGGAGAGTTCCAAATGATTGGAAAAGAGCACAGGTAGTCCCAGTCTTCAAGAAGGGTCGTCGAGCAGTTGCGCAAAACTATAGACCTATATCTCTGACGTCGATCTGTTGTAGAATTTTAGAACATGTTTTTTGCTCGAGTATCATGTCGTTTCTGGAAACCCAGAATATACTATGTAGGAATCAACATGGATTCCGGAAACAGCGATCGTGTGAGACCCAACTCGCTTTATTTGTTCATGAGACCCAGAAAATATTAGATACAGGCTCCCAGGTAGATGCTATTTTTCTTGACTTCCGGAAGGCGTTCGATACAGTTCCGCACTGTCGCCTGATAAACAAAGTAAGAGCCTACGGAATATCAGACCAGCTGTGTGGCTGGATTGAAGAGTTTTTAGCAAACAGAACACAGCATGTTGTTATCAATGGAGAGACGTCTACAGACGTTAAAGTAACCTCTGGCGTGCCATAGGGGAGTGTTATGGGACCATTGCTTTTCACAATATATGTAAGTGACCTAGTAGATAGTGTCGGAAGTTCCATGCGGCTTTTCGCGGATGATGCTGTAGTATACAGAGAAGTTGCAGCATTAGAAAATTGTAGCGAAATGCAGGAAGATCTGCAGCGGATAGGCACTTGGTGCAGGGAGTGGCAACTGTCCCTTAACATAGACAAATGTAATGTATTGCGAATACATAGAAAGAAGGATCCTTTATTGTATGATTATATGATAGCGGAACAAACACTGGTAGCAGTTACTTCTGTAAAATATCTGGGAGTATGCGTGCGGAACGATTTGAAGTGGAATGATCATATAAAATTAATTGTTGGTAAAGCGGGTACCAGGTTGAGATTCATTGGGAGAGTGCTTAGAAAATGTAGTCCATCAACAAAGGAGGTGGCTTACAAAACTCTCGTTCGACCTATACTTGAGTATTGCTCATCAGTGTGGGATCCGTACCAGATCGGTTTGACGGAGGAGATAGAGAAGATCCAAAGAAGAGCGGCGCGTTTCGTCACAGGGTTATTTGGTAACCGTGATAGCGTTACGGAGATGTTTAATAAACTCAAGTGGCAGACTCTGCAAGAGAGGCGCTCTGCATCGCGGTGTAGATTGCTCGCCAGGTTTCGAGAGGGTGCGTTTCTGGATGAGGTATCGAATATATTGCTTCCCCCTACTTATACCTCCCGAGGAGATCACGAATGTAAAATTAGAGAGATTAGAGCGCGCACGGAGGCTTTCAGACAGTCGTTCTTCCCGCGAACCATACGCGACTGGAACAGGAAAGGGAGGTAATGACAGTGGCAGGTAAAATGCCCTCCGCCACACACCTTTGGGTGGCTTGCGGAGTATAAATGTAGATGTAGATGTAGAACCCTCTGGAACATCAACGAAATTCCAGAGAACTCTCCATATCACTTTTTCAAACGTCTGCTGCTTAGAAAACAGAAAGCCCTCCACCTAAAGCGACCGCAGACCCCAAAGTAGCCTCCTACGAATCTGGTTGCAGAGTCTTCAGTATAATGCATCCCTGATGAGCACGTGGCTGGGCAGTAAGCGTTATCGACGCCGACAAAAGCTACACATACAATAGAGCGCAACGCCAGCATCCCTCAGAACAAAACCGAGATAAATGAGGGCTATCCTGACCACGAGTTGGTTATCTAAAAGGACAGCTGCAACCTCCTACGGAACTCAGCCACCACGCCTCTAGTAACCAAGCCAGCAAGTGCATGCCGTGAAAGCAATTTACTGTAACATTTGTTCTGCCTGTTCTGACATGGTCATATTACGCTGTTATTACTGGTGCTAAATATAGAAAGATGTCACACATTTGGGTAAGAAATATGTGGTTTCAGCCTTTCAGTGGTATAATGAAACATTACGTTACATTTTCTGTTTGGTTTGCATATTTTTAGGAGACATTTATATTAAATCTCATTGACCCATACAGGTGCTAAAAGGTTAGGCTATGTATGCTGTTAGGCACACAAATTTATTGATGACAATGTGTCTGCTGTGGGCCTGGTGATTAGACACAGCAATGTTTGTCATATTTGGTATTTATTAACTTCCCGTAACCTATGTCAAAACGACAATTTGTCACTACTCTCCCTCATGTGCAATTTTCTATAAAGTTTCAGATCTGACAGTGGCCAGCTGGTTTAGCCGAAACTTTCTTTCTTTCTTTCACTGGTGCCATGTCCCGCGCTGACGCAGGGTCGGCATTGTTAGGAACGGATTTGGCAAGGTTAGTGGAAAGGAGTGGCCGGATGCCCTTCCTGCAGCCACCCCGTACCCACCGGGATGGAATTGGTGTACCCCTACTGTCTGCGTCGAGTCTACGAACGTGTTCAGATATCTACGAGTCGTGTAACTGAAGCGGAACGTGGGGACCAGCCTGGTATTTACCTAGCGGGATGTGGAAAACCGCCTAAAAACCACATTAAGGCTGGCCGGCACACTGTCACTCATCGTTAATCCGCCGGGCGGATTCGATCCGGGGCCGGCGCGCCTACCCGAGTCCAGGAAGCAGCGCGTTAGCGCTCTCGGCTACCCTGGCGCCGGCTGGAGTGGCCGAGCGGTTCTGGGCGCTACAGTCTGGAACCGCGAGACCGCTACGGTCGCAGGTTCGAATCCTGCCTCGGGCATGGATGTGCGTGATGTCTTTAGGTTAGTTAGGTTTAAGTAGTTCTAAGTTCTAGGGGACTTATGACCACAGCAGTTGAGTCCCATAGTGCTCAGAGCCATTTGAACCATTTGGCTACCCTGGCGGGTTGGCTTAGCCGAAACTAGTTACCATGAATGTAAGCAAATTTTGCGATACTGATTGCGAAAGGATTATTTATAAGAATTCATAAATTCTAACATTTTGTAGAGCGCTTGTCCCCGACCTGACTATGCTCCGCCATAGTCTGACCAATGCCTACTTTGAAAACTATCATTTAGACTTTTGTTCACTTCTGTTCAGGGCAAGATACAGGGGATAGACAAAAATATGGAAACACCAAAAAACAACACATTATAATGCCTAATATCGTGTTGGAATTGAAAAGAGCTTCCAGCCATCTCGGAATTGATAAATACAGGTCCTGCATGGTTTTCAGTGAAATCTAGTACTATTGTTCGGGTAAAATAGTGGCATATTCAGGTAACGATGATGCTGGTGGACAGCGATTACGCAACGTTCTCTTCAAAGTAGAAAACAAAGATTGAATAATACTGAGATATGGTGACTGTGGTGGTCAAGGGAGATGCTACAATTGATCCTCGACCGCACAAAACCAGTCCTGGATGGTACGAGGTGTGTCAACAGCCACCCTGTCGTCTTCGTACACAGTATCACCAAATGTTCAAATGTGTGTGAAGTCTTATGGGACTTAACTGCTAAGGTCATCAGTCCCTAAGCTTACACACTAATTAACCTAAATTATCCTAAGGACAAACACACACACCCATGCGCGAGGGAGGACTCGAACCTCCGCCTGGACCAGCCGCACAGTTCATGACTGCAGCGCCCAAGACCGCTCGGCTAATCCCGCACGGCACAGTATCACCATTGGAGCCCAAATACTATACCGTAGAATGGACCTGACCAGCTGAAATCTTAACACAGCCCTTGGCAGGATTGAGACGTTTCAGAATAACCATGGGGACAATGGCTTTATGGCTTCGGTAGCACGTTTTTCTCTTACGGGCGATTGCAACACTGATGAGTGGTTTTGGAATTTCAGTTCGCTCTGCAGTTCCCAACTTGAGGAACTCCCTTTGTGTTGTTTTGCCATTGATAAGGTTTACGTGTACGACATTCAGTTCTGTAGTGACTTTTGTAGCTGTCGTCCACTAATTTTCCGTCATAATCCTGTCCAATAACCGTCCGCCAAGATCACTAAACACACACTTTCGTCCGCGGTGTGACTTGGTGGACGATGCTTTTCCATTTTCCCTGTGTGCATTATAAACCTTCGATACGGTGCCTCTTGAAACACGAAGCACTTGGGCTCACTTGCTTCACCAAACGAGCACCAACTATTTTCCCACGTTCGAATTTATTAATTCCAACACAGTGCACTCATAACTACACAGAACACTGTTCTGACAAAGACTGACGTTGCGAAGGTGCCGTTGTGACGTTCGTGGTCAAATACAACAGCGCAACCTGCCAGCTTGGCTAGAATCTGAATTTATGTTCAATCATGCATGTATCGCGACGTTTCCATATTTTTGTGTAATCCATGTATGTGGTGTGGTTTTAGATGCAGCGATTTTTAGGTGTATTTTCATGAGAATATGACGGTTGGCCATCTAACTCCAATTTACCCTCGTATGACAGGTTCAGTAATATTGCAAGACACCAGTGGGACTATGGGAATACTTGTACCTAATAAATCAGTGATCTGTATCGAGCATCCCCTCTTGATATTCAGATCGTCCCACTGCAGTTCAGATGTATGAAATGAGATATGCCCAAGGAAACAGAACAGGGGGGTGGCCCTGACAAATGAAATGTAGCTATAGGTCTCTTATTAAATAAATAAGTGTAGGTGCAGGGAGGGGTTACGTTCATCTACTGAATTAAAATCATGTTTTATTGACAAAGTTTGACCGATGTCAAACAACATTGGACATGAAATTACAAATCTGATTATCTCACAAACTGGAGGTGAGTGCACGAAGGAATCTGAAACCGTGCAAATTAGTTCCCTCCGATATTGGGTAGGAAATGATAGTCCACGGAGGAATGGGACAAACTGTGGTAATAAGATCGCCGTGTACCTAATTGAATAGCAAATGTGGTGCCACGTTGGTCACGACGATTACATCTATTCCGAAAAGTGAAAGGGTTAAACATGCATGACGATCAAATAGCAAAGTTTTGGCCAGGGTATCAACCCACAATACGTGATCGATATAAGTCCCTAGTTATATGAAGCATAGAAACGCGCCTATTTCCACGTCAGTGCTACTGACTCGCCTCACTGCTGTGTGAACTTACACTCAATATGTGGAGCTGGAGCGTGAACTGGCGCTGCAGCAGGTGATGGACTGCAGAAGGCTGTCGCGCACATCTCAAATGTGGGGCGTGTAAGCCACACTAATCTTCAAGCCCCAATCGCTAACCCAAACGACGAATCTTGAATATCTACTGTCGAATCCCAAAACTGAAATTTTAGTGACAGTCTTGAATCTAGAATTGAGATTCTTAAATCGTGAATGACTCCAAAACTTTCCTTCTGGCATACCATCGCTCACAATACCACCAAAATTACACCAGTTTGAAGGACTGTCTCAACCTCAGCCGATTGGAGTCCACGTCTGACAAAAATACCGCTGCTTCAGAAAGTTGAGAGTTTCAACGAATGGCGGAACTCTGTTTCTAAAGTTTGCAAACATTGAGCAAAGAGAATGTAGTCTGGTGTCCGTGTCAAAACTCCACATGGCCTGTTCCTAAATATCAGCGCCAGCAAGGCGTCGGCAGACTACAAATTTGTCCATTATCAATGGCACTATGCATTTCATATGTAATGAACTGATCTTATCATGCTGGCCCGGCCAGAGGCACTCACTGTTCACAGCCCAACGTCCAGTCATCCCCGTCCACCTTCTCTGTGTCGCTTTTAATCACAAGATATGCCACTGAAAAATGCCATAGCCTCGTAGACGTAATTTTCACTATAAAGCTGCCCATTCACAGGCCGACTGGTTGGCCAACCCTCCCTGCTGAGCTAGTCTTCCCCAACACTTTCACTTTTTTGGTGCACGATTTTATAGCGGTTGAGTCCAGGGTGTCCACACCCAGTAGCTGAGTGGTCAGTGCGACAGACTGTCAATCCAAAGGGCCCGGGTTCGATTCCCGGCTGCGTCGGAGATTTTCTCCGCTCAGGGACTCGGTGTTGTGTTGCCCTAATCATCATCATTTCATCCCCATCGACGCGCAAGTCGCCGAAGTGGCGTCAAATCGAAAGACTTGCACCAGGCGAGCGGTCTACCCGACGGAAGGCCCTCGTCACACGCCATTCATTCAGTCCAGGGTCTGGGTACTTCAGCTCCACTGATGCACCGCTACCTGCTAGCATCGGCCTCTACCTGCCACCTCATACTCTGTCCTTTTCCCTTCTGTTTCAGCATGGCGAAAGCTGTCACATGAGTGGGCGCAGGTAGTGCCCCCCACGCAGTCACAATGTGCCTACACATAATCAGACAGGTTGGCGACCAAGTCAGTGGTTTTAGAGGTGGGGGGGGGGGGGGGGTGTTGGCTGATTTGTCGGCCTGTGAATGCCGGCTATGGGCCCCCAGTCTGCTTAAAAGTTCGTCCCCTCAAATGACACTTGCCTACTGCCCACCAGAATGGACGGGATGGCACGGCAGCTGACCACTGCCTCACAACAGTTCAGATCCCAGCTTATTTCGAAACCCCTGTCCTAACTGCCCCTTATCTGTGTCCAGTCCCGTGGCGGGTTTCAACATGCCTAAAAAGAAGGGAAAACGATGGAGTGTGGGGTGGCAGGTTGATGTCTGGGCTAGCAGGTAGTGGAACACCAATGGAGTCAATGCACCCAGACTCTGGATCCAACCGCTATAAAATCGTACACCACAAAGGCAAATGTGTCGGGGCAGACCCGCTCGGCAGGGCGAGGTTTGGCCAACCAGTCAGTCTGTGAATGGGTGGCTTAAGGGAAATGCCTTGGACACAGCTCGGCTTCTATAATCACTAACTACATTCAGACTGACTACCGAATGATACATTTCAAAATATAAAAGAGTGACATCTGCAGTAATCATTCCTACCCTGTCTACGAATCAAATCTACATTACGCATGCATTAGTTTACGAAGAGAAAAACTGCATATCGTACTACTAGAGTTGCACTCTATCTAAACTATGGTTCAGTCGTTTTGGTAAAATACGTAAGTGACCTGGTGAATGGTTCAAATGGCTCTGCGCACTATGGGACTTAACATCTGAGGTCATCAGTCCTCTAGAACTTTATAACTACCTAAACCTGGTAAATGGTAGGATTGCTGGTACTGTTGGTAGCATTGGTAGGGAAAGAAACAAACGAATGTGTAAGAGAGAAACTGGGTGCCAACAACTACTCTGCTTTTGTTTATTTTCGCACATCGTTAAGTGTTAATCCACTGTATATTCTACATCCTTACAAAACATAAATTGCATTTCGCAAGTAATAAAAATTAGTTAATCACATAACATCTGCGCTTTTACACTACTTGCCATTAAAATTGCTACACCACGAAGATGACGTGCTACAGACGCGAAATTGCGAAATTTAACCGACAGGAAGAAGATGCTGTGATATGCAAATGATTAGCATTTCAGAGCATTCACACAAGGTTGGCGCCGGTGGCGACACTTACATCTTGCTGACATGAGGAAAGTTTCCAACCGATTTCTCATACACAAACAGCAGTTGACCGGCGTTGCCTGGTGAAACGTTGTTGTGATGCCACGTGTAAGGAGGAGAAATGCGCACCATCAGGTTTCCGATTTTGATAAAGGTCGGATTGTAGCCTATCGCGATTGCGGTTTATCGTATCGCGACATTGCTGCTCGCGTTGCTCGAGATCAAATGACTGTTAGCAGAATATGGAATCGGTGGCTTCAGGAGGGTAATACGGAACGCCGTGCTGGATCCCAATGGCCTCGTATCACTAGCAGTCGAGATGACAGACACCTGTCTGCATGTCTGTAACGGATCGTGCAGCCACGTCTCGATCCCTGAGTCAACAGATGGGGACGTTTGCAAGACAACAACCATCTGCACGAACAGTTCGACGACGTTTGCAGCAGCATGGACTGTCAGCTCGGAGACCATGACTGCGGTTACCCTTGACGCTGCATCACAGACCAGAGCGCCTGCGATGGTTTACTCAACGACGAATCTGGGTGCACGAATGGCAAAACGTCATTTTTTCGGATGAATCCAGGTTCTGCTTACAGCATCATGATGGTCGCATCCGTGTTTGGCGACATCGCGGTGAACGCACATTGGAAGCGTGTATTCGTCATCGCCGTACTGGCGTATCACCCGGCGTGATGGTATCTGCATCTACATCTACATTGATACTCCGCAAGCCACCCAACGGTGTGTGGCGGAGGGCACTTTACGTGCCACTGTCATTACCTCCCTTTCCTGTTCCAGTCGTGTATGGTTCGCGGGAAGAACGACTGTCTGAAAGCCTCCGTGCGCGCTCTAATCTCTCTAATTTTACATTCGTGATCTCCTCGGGAGGTATAAGTAGGGGGAAGCAATATATTCGATACCTCATCCAGAAACGCACCCTCTCGAAACCTGGCGAGCAATCTACACCGCGATGCAGAGCGCCTCTCTTGCAGAGTCTGCCACTTGAGTTTATTAAACATCTCCGTAACGCTATCACGGTTACCAAATAACCCGGTGACGAAACGCGCCGCTCTTCTTTGGATCTTCTCTATCTCCTCCGTCAACCTGACCTGGTACGGATCCCACACTGATGAGCAATACTCAAGTATAGGTCGAACGAGAGTTTTGTAAGCCACCTCCTTTGTTGATGGACTACATTTTCTAAGCACTCTCCCAATGAATCTCAACCTGGTACCCGCCTTACCAACAATTAATTTTATATGATCATTCCACTTCAAATCGTTCCGCACGCATACTCCCAGATATTTTACAGACGTAACTGCTACCAGTGTTTGTTCCGCTATCATATAATCATACAATAAAGGATCCTTCTTTCTATGTATTCGCAATACATTACATTTGTCTATATTAAGGGTCAGTTGCCACTCCCTGCACCAAGTGCCTATCCGCTGCAGATCTTCCTGCATTTCGCTACAATTTTCTAATGCTGCAACTTCTCTGTATACTACAGCATCATCCGCGAAAAGCCGCATGGAACTTCCGACACTATCTACTAAGTCATTTATATATATTGTGCCATATATATATATGGGGTGCCATTGGTTACACGTATCGGTTACCTCTTGTTCGCACTGACGGCACTTTGAACAGTGGACGTTACATTTCAGATGTGTTACGACCCGTGGCTCTACCCTTCATTCGATCCCTGCGAAACCCTGCATTTCAGCAGGATAATGCACGACCGCATGTTGCATGTCCTGTACGGGCCTTTCTGGATACAGAAAATGTTCGACTGCTGCCTGGCCAGCACATTCTCCAGGTCTCTCACCAACTGAAAACGTCTGGTCAATGGTGGCCTAGCAACTGGCTCGTCACAATACCCGTCACTACTCTTGAGGAACTGTGGTATCGTGTCGAAGCTGTGTACACGCCATCCAAGCTTTGTTTGACTCAATGCCCAGGCGTATCAAGGCCGTTATTACGGCCAGAGGTGGTTGTTCTGGGTACTGATTTCTCAGGATCTATGCACCCAGATTGCGTGAAAGTGTAATCACATGTCAGTTGTAGTATATTTGTCCAATGAATACCCGTTTATCATCTGCATTTCTTCTTGGTGTAACAATTTTAATGGCCAGTAGTGTATATAATCAAAGCAATTACTTTCGATCCAACTACAGTTTAGATGCACAAAATATAAAAATCTATATTATTATTATTATTATTGTTTTTTACACTCAACAGAACGTTTTTCGTCATGATCAAAGGCAAGAGTTTCCTGTTATTATTGGTAAGTTCGGAAGTTGTTTGTGAATTACAGAAACATGTTATATGTAATCTCGACGACGTATTGGAAAAATGTTTGGTGTGCTTTGCTTTACATTTTTTTAATTTCGCCTTTTTTTTAGGACATTGCGTTTTCTAGCGCTATATAATAGATCTACTTTTTTTTTATTTTTCCTTCAATGTCCCTCTGTTTCAGGTTACAAATCAACAATTTTCGAATAAAATCTTAATTAAACACTAACAATTTCAAGTTTGCTACAAATATTGTTTATTTTTAAGTAAGAGATAGAAGGATAACTATGCGAAAAAAAAATGTTTCGTAGGTTACGCGGCCCTGTATATATCCTTACTCAGTTTCTACACGGTTCACTGCTTTCAATTTCTAGGGGAATCTAGTAAAGCACCGATAGTATATGCAAACAAAAAGATGGAAATGAGATAATGCCCGATATTTATGCAACACACCTAACATACAGGTAACGAGGTTGTGAACTTACCTTAAATCCAGCCTTGTCGTCAAATGTTAAATCAAGCCTTGTCGTCAAATATATGTCTCGATGCTCGTTGTCAAATATGTAGGGTCCAATAACCCTACCTTATCGGTTAGCTAGACCAACAATTCAAACAAATTGTATTAATGAGTTTTATTACAAAAAAGAAAAGTCCAATACTTAACTTTGTCAATTACACAGATGTACCGAAAGCAAAGGGCGACATACAAAATAAGCAATCTCTTCAGTATACCAGTTCTCAAGTTTGTGTTACATAGATTGTACAAGCGAAGTAACGATCGTTGACGCTTCTATCCAAGTCTCTAGTCTTGAAGCTTCTATTCAACTGGGCCATCGCCAGTCGGTCGCGGCTCTTATGTGCTTCTCACACAGGGGCCGCTGCTGTCGCGTTGTCGTCCTGGCGAGGGGTCGATCAGCGTATGATTGGCTGACGTCTTCTCACAGCCATCTCCTCTCTATCGTTTCCGACTGGCGTGCCGGTGCTTTACTTTACGCCGTAACATAACTGACCAAAGTTACGAAGAAAACTACTGTAGCCAACGCTTCCTTGAGATAGTGTACAGCATATACAGGTGAACATAATGAAACCCACAAACTGCAAGGACGTATTCCTGATTCGAAATGGAGGAAAAAAGGTCCTATGGACTTGTGTCTGGGAATTCATGGTGTGCATGCAACGACAGCAAATTGTCCCGGAACACAGTGCAGCGCAACCATACTACCAGTGGTACCGGTAAACTTGATGTGGTAGGAAGATTACCATCGCTTATGTCCTACAGCTCCTGCAAGTTACCCTCTGTAGTACTGGTGTCACAAATGCGTGTAGTCCACGAAGTTACAGGCCCCTGCGAGTTACTGCTGGGGTATCAATTTCTATCGGGTGGGTTTAACCAACCGGTAAAAATGTGAAGGCAACGCATAACGCAATCTTTAAAACCACTACAGAAGGCACTTATTCTGGGCTTAATAGGCAGCATAGAGCTTTTATTTACTTTCATTCGTCGACCCAGCATGCGACTGAGGTAGTGACTAACTTTCACCTATTCTTTATGATGAAGGAAATTCTTTATGATGAGGAAATAATCAGTCGAGAATGTAGGTTAATTGATATTTACTTAATACCTATTGCATTTCAACAACCAGTCGTGTATTTATTGTAATAGTTACTGTCCATTCTTATGCAATAGCGGGGCCTCCCATATTACACATCATCACAATTGCTCTCTCTAGTTAACACGATTATCTTTCGCCAAGTAATTATGGAAAGGGAGAGGGGAGGGCAGCTTCAGCGGAATTTTATGCAGGCACACAATTATACTTAAACCTGTTCCTTCTATTGATATTAAGTTTAAATGCTACAGGTCACGCAGAAAAAGTTCACCAAAGACACTAACAGCGAATTCGGTCAGGGTGGAAGGGTATCTGCCTAAGTATTTCAATTTTCATTAAAACGTATGCTGAAGAGGGAGTAGCAAGCGGTACACTTGACTATGACTGCCGTTTTGGCTTAATCCTGCGTTCCATCATATGGCAGGAAAATATTGCAAGTCTTTATCCCATCAATTGGCGTTAACATCCGATCTTTCCCTAGATACAAGAGTTTAAACCGTGTATTCTATGTGACGCACTTCATTATAAGCAAATCAAATAGTTTTGCGGGCACAAGAAACATTTACTGACTAGCATGTTGATACTATTCCACACACATGGCCAAGTTGCGGTAGCCAACATAAATGCAAAAATACCGACACACAAGATTATTCCTTCCCTATCTTACACTCACGCACTACCGTATAGTTATTCACTCGTGTTGTGTACATGATCAGACTGAAACTGCACTTCACCAATGTGGCGATTGTTCCAACCGACCACGTGGCGGGAAACCAAGTACACAAAGAAAACATATGAGAAATTAAAAAAAAATCCACCAAAATAATACTTTAAAAGAAACATCACATTAAAACACATTACATGAGACAACTTCTGTTAGGCACAGAGCAATAATACGACCGTGAGCAAGGGTCATGGTGCATGCTGACCAAGGCACAAACGCAAAGTTCTTACTGAAACTTGATCAAATTACCAAAATAAACTCCCTTATCTGATTCCAACATCTGGACATAAGTAACGAACAGATTTGAAACATTCTAATACCTTCGTTAATATTACCACAAGTCGAGCTACGTCTCCACGTCTGTCCAGCACCGCTACCGTGGAACAAGTGGACCTGCGGTCACATCGCCTAACCGTTGCTCGTTCTAAAGATGGTGGAGGGGGTGGTTCACCAACCTAACCTTCGCGACCTCTCGGACCTGATTTGCACACTATCTTTGCCAAATTTGTTCGCGTTTAGGGATTGGTACTATCCTACCACTGAACCACTCTACTCATACCATACTACAACCTCTGACTAAAGCTTTCTGTTACTTCACATTGTTTCTCATTCATACAGCCCAGGTCTCACAAGGGAAAGGATGCAAGGAAACGTGGCACACACGAAATAAAATGAATAAATAAACACCGTGTGGTCCATTCTCTCCTGCCTGTTACCCACTGTTTTATTTCTGCCGAGTAAAAACACTCTCGCTATCAATTCTCTTGTACCGGAATTCTATTGAGAAAAATATGGAACTGTACAACAAGTTCTGTGTCAGCAGTACAGAGGCGCATTGCATCTGCATCATAACAGATGTTCAAAGTGGCCTCCATGGGAATGCAGGTGTTAAGGATAGTAGCGGTTGTCAAGCAAGATACACGTAATTGTAGTTTTGGCTTACACCGTGTTAGTGGGCCACTTTCCTTAAGCACGTACTAGAATTTGCCTCATTATCCATTAGAATGCAGTCCTCCAAATGCGGTTCACACCCAGTCCGCACCTCCCTGCACGTTCATCTGTCTGAAAGGACCCATGATCACATACAATCCCAAAAAGGGATCGAAATGTTGTGTGATGTGGTTGGTGTCTGAGAGGATAATTGTTTTGGTATAGCCGTGCCGCCTCTCGACCGTTTCCATCTGCTTGACCATACATAAACACCATCCCGGCTTCTTCCTGACATGAAAACCGGACCATTCTCCTGCTTACAGTACGCTGCGTCAATCACACAGACTGCAGCACACAAGGAACACACTGCGCGTGGTCAGAGGAACTGTCTTTCGTCAACGGCATCTACCATGGCAACAATGCATTTCCGGATATGTGTTCATACGAAGTTCTTTCCTCCATTTCCAGTCAGGAATCCATCTATGCAGTTTGTCGGTTTTATTTATGTTCACCTTATATATGGTTTCTGTTTTCTGAGTCATGTCTGAAAGAACAGATACCGCATATCTACATATATATAGTTTGGTACATTCAGTGCAGATGCAGACCTAGGCTCCACGTCTTACGGGAATCAGCAAAATGCTGCGAGTAATGAGGATAATGGCAAGGGCACTACATTAGTAGTGTTTGGATAAGTTGAGAATTTGGGTCTAACGGGAGGCGTTCCAGGACAGTCTCTTCAGCTGCAGAGACCACTGTATCTGGATGTCTTAGTGGCCAGAGCATCTGCCTAGTAAGTAGGAGACCTCCCAAGTCCTAATCCCGGGCTGGCACAAATTTTCAACTTTCCCCACCGACTTTAATCAATGCCCGCTCGCAGACAGTGTGTCTTTATGTCTTAAAGTCTACAGTAGCCTACGGTGGTTTTACAACTCTACGTATTACTAAATTAATTCCAGTGCGTAATAAAAATGAAATTTCTGTACGTATGTTTACGTTGTGTGTACGGCCTATGATTGCAGGCGAATTCGAAAGTCAAGCTGCTGGTCCGAAGTCACGCACTCCGAGAAGAGGCGTCACCGCCTCCAGATCCTGATGCACAGCACGAAGGAGAAGAAGAAGAAGAGGAGGAGGAGGAGGAGGAGGAGGAGCAGGAGGAGGCGGACGCACAGCCGGAGCCGCAGCCTCAGGTAGAGGCAGAAGCAGCGGGGGAGAGCGAATCGGCGGCCGCCGCGACTCCGGAGGGGCAGCAGGAGGCCGCCGACCTGCCCGCGCAGCAGGCCAGCCTGAGCGTGGCGCGCCCCGCCTCCAGGCACAAGGTGCGCCGCCAGGGCAGCAACGACGGCTCCTCGCCCTCGCTCTCCAGAGGTAAGCCACCCACATTCACTGTCTGATCGGTAGCCGGACATCTCCGTGTAATGCCGAATTGACCACTAGATGTCACGAGAGGCGTACACGCCAATATAAAAGGAGGTGGGCAGTACTGTGTTGTAAGTCTCTAGAGAAGTAGTAACAGCAAAATGGTTCTGTCAGAAGAGCTCAATGACTTCCAACGTGGACTAGTCATTGCGTGTCATCTGAGTAATAAATCCATCATGGAGATTTTGAAAGTGTTGTTAATAAAAATTCTCTATTTAAACTAGACTGAACTGCATGTGACTGCTTTAGTCTTTAATAAAACTTGCATCTGACTGCGTATTTAACTGAACTGAACTTTATCTGACTGCATGAAAATATTGTTGGAAAATACACATCTGACTGCATGAAAGTTTAGTGATAAAAATAAATGAAAATCACCAACCTGCATCTGACTGCGTCTGTGGACTTAGCTCGTGCACTCCTTCCCGTTTAGCCGATAATAAAACATATATTCAACTCAGCCGTAGTGCAATGGCATAAAATTGTCATTCTAGATAACTTTACTCATTTTGGCCCTGTTTGTTACTTAATAAAAATTCTGTCCTGATCTGAATAATTTGCCAACTGTGCAATGGCATATAGATTATTTTACTCTGATAAATGAAATTATTAGCTTTACTCATGGGAACTTTACTTTAATGTACATTTTGGTTCAATGCGAGCACAGGATGCGGAGAACGACATAAGGTGTGAGATGAAACTCTAATTTTATCTAAAAAATATTTATCGTTCAAACTTTTAAGGCACATGTGAAAAACTAAAAATAACTTCTATAGCATGGATTTACGAGAAAGTTTCACAAAACGCTCATTGCATCAACAATGGGATTTCTATCTAGCTTTTAGACATTATTTAACCAAAGAAAACCTATTTTATTAATTATTCTTTCTAGTTTCCCCAGGTATGTGCCGAGTTTCGCTCAATATATAGCTTATTATGTGCGTAGCGCCAGTTCTCACTTTGATGCTGTCACGACCCGGCTGCCTCCTGTAGGCATCTAGCTCCGACTCGAATCACGTCTGCTGTCTCTGCGCATCTCCTCACCACTACTCAAACTTTTACCGCGTGCACCTAGCTCTGTTAACTGTCAGAGATCTTACTACTCGAAGATGTACTACTCGTCCAACCTTGTGGTTGGGAACTATCGACAATTTTCACTGGCTCTATCCTGATCGAATCTCAGCACATACATTTCAATTTCATTCCTTCTAATGCTGCCCAAGTCGACTGTTGGTGATGGATTGTGAAGGAACAACCGCAGCTAAACAAAGGCCAAGCAGACCTCGTGTACTGACGGACAGGGCTTCAAAATGGTTCAAATGGCTCTGAGCACTATGGGACTTAATATCTGCGGTCATCAGTCCCCCTAGACTTACAATTACTTAAACCTAACTAACCTGCCGGTGGCAGAATTCGAACCTGCGACCGTAGCAGCAGCGCGGTTCCGGAATGAAGCGCCTAGAACCGCTCGGCCACAACGTCTGGCTACGGACAGGGCCTGTCGATCATGAAGAGCGTGGTAGTAAAAAATCGTTCGAAATCAGCGAAAGGAATCACACGTGAGTTCCAAAGTGCTACCAGCAGTCCAGCTGGTGGACAAATGAAAAACTTGAAAAAATTCCGAGAAAATACACAAATATTTAGAGAACAGAAGTCAGACTTTGTGCAATATTTGAAATGAAGAATTTCATCAGGCTTCTAATCTACACTGCTGTATTCCAATCGAATAACGATTAGATTACATTAGATTAGTTTTTCGTTCCATAGATCCATGCTGAGGAGATCCTCGTGGATGTGGAACATGTCAATTTTTTTAAGCTGAAATAACAATATCAATATTATGAATATATGCAATACATCATTTGTTTCTATTAAAAAATTCGTCAATGGACTAGAAGGAGTTGGCCACTAGTAAGTCTTTCAGGCTCCTTTTAAATTGATCTTTATTTGTAACTAAATTTTTTGTTTGCTGGCAAATCATTGAAGATGAGTGTTCCTGAGTAGTGGACCCCTTTTGAACTAAAGTAAGTGCTTTTAAGTCTTTGTGCAGATCATTTTTGTTCCTGGTATTGTATGTATGAACTGAGCTGTTTGTTGGAAGAAGAGATATATTATTTATGACAAATTTCGTTAAGGAGTAAATATACTGAGAGGCAGTGGTTAGTATACCCAGTTCTCTGAAGAGGTTTCTACATGACGTCCGTGAATTTACTCCACAAATAATATGTATTACACGCTTTTGGACTCTGAAAACTTTTGTTTGACTTGAAGAGTTACCCCAAAATATTATACCATATGACATTATGGAATGAAAGTAGGCAGAGTGTGCAAGCTTTTTCATTTTTATGTCGCCTGTGTCTGCTAACACTCGAATTGCAAATACAGATTTGTTAAGGCGTTTCTGCAGTTCTGTGGTGTGCTCCTCCCAACTGAATTTATTATCAAGTTGGAATCCCAGGAATTTAAGACTGTCAACCTCTTCTATCTGCTCTTCTTCATACTTTATGCCTATGCTGGGTGGAAACCTCTTACAGGTTCTGAATTCCATGTAGTGAGTCTTTTCAAAGTTTAATGTCAATGAGTTGGCTTTAAACCATTTATTAATATCCATGAAAATATCATTAGCAGATCTTTCTAGAACTACACTCGACATACTATTTATTGCAATACTTGTGTCATCTGCAAACAAAACGAACTCTGCTTCTGGCAGTGTAAATGATGAGAGATCATTAATGTACACAAGAAAAAGCAATGGCCCTAAGATGGATCCTTGTGGGACACCACATGTAATTTCTTCCCATTCTGATGATGACTGATGACTTAATTCACTAGTCCCTTGTACTGACACCCTTTGTTTCCTGTTAGCTAGGTATGACTTGAACCATTTTGCAGCACTGCACGAAGACATACGTTCGCTCTTTTGTATTGATGGAACTGGCTGTGATATTTTCCGTATCAATATGTCATCAGCAAGATTTGCTGTATTTCTCAACTGCCTTAGATTTGAAAACCCTGATGACAGGGTTCGAGTCTCGGTCGGGCACACAGTTTTAATCTGCCAGGAAGTTTCATATCAGCGCACACTCCGCTGCAGAGTGAAAATCTCATTCTGGAAATATCCCCCAGGCTGTGGCTAAGCCATGTCTCCGCAATATCCTTTCTTTCAGGAGTGCTAGTTCTGCAAGGTTCGCAGGAGAGCTTCTGTAAAGTTTGGAAGGTAGGAGACGAGGTACTGGCAGAAGTAAAGCTGTGAGTACCAGGCGTGAGTCGTGCTTTGGTAGCTCAGTTGATAGAGCACTTGCCCGCGAAAGGCAAAGGTCCCGAGTTCGAGTCTCGGTCGGGCACACAGTTTTAATCTGCCAGGAAGTTTCATATCCTGTGTTTTTGGATTATTCATTATGAAGCCTTTGTCTAATACATAAGAAAACAACAAGAGAAACAACATAAATACAACTAACTGTAATACTATCGAAACATTATCGAGTCCCTGCTCATTATCTTGACCCATGCAGACTGTCTAGCACTACGTGCAACAAATGGAGCATGTCGTTGGCGCTGAATCTGTACAGCGTGCATTTTGACCTAATAAGTTACATGGTGTGCAGGTCATTGGAAGCTTATCAGCTTATTATTCCCTTACATGTCCTTCAAATTGAGTCAAGTCTGGACCCTATGAATTTGATCCTAAAATACATACACCAATCCAGGTAATGACCAGCCATCGCACTCAGAGAGACTATAAACACGAAAAGTTAGTTTCTTCTTCACTCATCTCACTCTGCTGATGGGGTGTGCGTTGACCCACGATGCTTCTCGAATCCAGTGGCCACTTCTGACACAAGTTGTAACGAGTGTCTTGATGGCTTGCATGTTAATAACTTCGTTGTAGGTCGCAATGATGGTGCAGGTGTTTGAGAGAGCGGCAGTCACGAAGAGCCAGGGGGGAAATCAATGTAAAGTCATAGATACAGTGAAAAGACACTAATTCATTTAGTCATTGCATATTTTAGAGCAGTCGAAATGTCGGCTTACTGCAGTCAGCATCCACAGACACAGGCTGGCCCTGGACAGTGGTGTGTGCTTAGCTCAGCATGACGGCCAGTGCCCAAAGTCGTTACACCATACAGGCAGCAGCAGTGACGAAGTTACGTTGTCAGTACATTAGCGAGCGTAGTGCCATGTCCGGCCCAGGCACGAAGCGAAAAGGCAGCGAGCTTGAGCTCTGTAAGAAGTCAGTCACACCGTGTGGTGCAGAAGTGTCACTCAGCGCAGGAAACACCCAACCACAAAGGCAAACCAAGGACCTAAGTGTAGGATGCAGCGACAGTAGCCAGCAGATGCAAGCCTGCAGTAGTTGAGTGCACACGTGCAGACAGGAGGCAGCTCAGAAGTAAGTCGGCAGGTTGAAACCATAACCACCAGTAGGCGCCCTGAAGTCAGTAGCCCCCAGCTGGTAGGCACCAGCTCACTTCCTGGTGGCATCAGGACTAACCGCAGTCAGCGGACCCACAGCTAGCGGAGGTGGCATCTACACTATGTGATCGAAAGTATCCAGACACCTGGCTGAAAATGGCTTACAAGTTCGTGGCGCCCTCCATCGGTAATGCTGGAATTCAATATGGTGTAGGCCCACCCTTAGCCTTGGTGACAGCTTCCACTCTTGCAGGCATACGTTCAATCAGATGCTGGAAGGTTTCTTGGGGAATGGCATTCTTCACGGAGTGCAGCACTGAGTAGAGTTATCGATGTCGGTCGGTGAGTCCTGGCACGAAGTCGACTCTCGAAAACATCCAAAAGGTGTTCTATAGGATTCAGGTCAGGACTATGTGCAGGTCAGTCCATTACAGGGATGTTATTGTCGTCTAACCACTCCGCCATAGGTCGTGTATTATGAATAGGTGCTCGATCGTGTTGAAAGATGTAATCCCCATCCCAGAATTGCTCTTCAACAGTGGGAAGCAAGAATGTGCTTAAAACATCAATGTAGGCCTGTGCTGTGATAATGCCACACAAAACAACAAGGGGTGCAAGCCCTCTCCATTAAAAACACGACCACACCGTAACACCACCGCCCTCGAATTTTACTGTTGGCACTACACACGCTGGTAGATGACGATCGCCGGGCATTCGCCATACCAACACCCTGCCATCGGATCGCCACATTATGTACCATGATTCGTCACTCATACAACATTTTCCCACTGTTCAATCGTCCGATGTTTACGCTATTTACACCAAGAGAGGAGTCGTTTGGCATTTACCGACGTGTGCAGCCGCTCGACCAAAAATCCAAGTTTTCTCTCCTCCCGTCTAACTGTCACAGTACTTGCAGTGGATCCTGATGCAGCCTGGAATTCCTGTGTGATGGTCTGGATAGGTGTCTGCCTATTACACATTACGACCCTCTTAAATTGTCGGCGGTCTCTGTCAGTCAACAGAAGAGGTCAGCCTGTACGCTTTTGTGATGTAAGTGTCCCTTCACGTTTCCACTTCACTATCACATCAGAAACAGTGGACCTAGGGATGTTTAGGAGTGTGGAAATCTCGCGTACAGACGTATGACACAAGTGACACCCAATCACCTGACCACATTCAAAGTCCGTGAGTTCTGCAGAGCGCCCCATTCTCTCACGATGTCTAATGACTACTGAGGTCGCTAATACGGAATACCTGGCAGAAGGTGGCAGCAAAATGCACCTAATATGTAAAACGTATGTTTTTTTTACGGGGGGGGGGGGGGGGGGAGGGCTGTCCGTATACTTTTGATCACATAGTGTAGCAGTAGTGTGTTGGATGATCCATATCTGGTCTATGACTTTAGTGGAGTACCTTTCAAAGGTGGCTGCAGCGGGTAACAGACAACGCATAGCTGGAATTGGTGGTATTTGTTGTTGCTCTTTCCATCACTGTTACGACAGGAAATGAATCAGAGGGCAAAAAAACGGCGCAGTGCGGGTCTCAGACGTTTGTAATCCAAGGTACCACTGCGACTGTGTGGCCCCCACACTTTGCTGTGCCGACAATATTCCAGACCCGGCAGCAGCATTGTGATTACAGATGTGGCAACTAGCGCTACTCTAGTGTAGACAGCCTTCTGTTTTGCTGGCTACAGGTTAGAGATGCGAAGTTGAAAGGCATTGTTGCAACACTGATACAAATATTTCCAGGGTAACATTGGTCCCACGAATAATGTTGTTCCGTAGGCCTTTTAGCAGCGTATCAAACAGACTTAAAACATTCGATATTACAGAAATTACTCCTTTATGTGCGGTTAGGCTGTTGTGACTACGCAAAAGAAAACTGGAATGGAACAAGTGGAGGTCAAAAATCGTAAATTGGAGTATTTGGTGAAAACAGTTGCCATCAAGGTAGAATATAATCTACTATTGGAAAAAAGAGGATTAGGGTGATTTCAGAGAGCGTTTGGAAGCTCTGCTGAGAAGACCTATGGCAGAGTGTCCAGAAGGATAAAGGAAAAGGAGACACCATGGTGGAATGAAAGGATGAAGGAGGCAGTAAAAGAAAAGAAGAAAGCCTGGCATGAATGGAACAGAGACCGAACAGCGTAAAGTAAAAGTAAATAACAGGACAGTAAAAGTAAATGTAAAAAAATGGTAGCAGAAGAAAAGAGGAAAAGCTGGCAGAAATTCACCTGAGAGTTGGAAAAAGATGTTACTAGTGATAAGAGGATGATATATGGAATTACAAAGAGTATGAGGAAGAAAAAAACATACAAAAAGCTAGTGAAAGGGGAAAGCAGAGAACTATTAATGCAACCAGAGGAGGTAAGAAAAAGGTGGAAAGAGTATTCTGATAAATTACTAAATGTGAAGAACTACAATGGAAAGGGAATAGAAGTATGGCAGTGCAGCAAGGGTCTGGAAGAAGAGGAGGACATAACGATGTTAGAAGTGAAACTAGCCCTGAGAAAAATGAAAACAGGAAAGGCACCTGGGATAGATGAAATTACTGGGGAGATGATAAAGGCAACTGGACCAGTTGGGCTACAGTGGCTATACAAACCAATAAGATGCATTTGGGCCCAAAACTGTGTACCTGAAGAATGGGGAAAGGGAATAATAATCCCAGTTTTCAAAACGGGTGACAGGAAAGTATGTGATAACTATCGAGGGATCACACTCATATCCTAAGTAGCAAAAATAAAGGAGAGTATACTGGAAAGAATAGTGAGAGAAAAAGTGGAAGGGCAGTTAGACTTTTACCTATGTCTAATGCAAACGAAATATTTTCCAAGATTATCAGCCTTAAAATGAAACTTTCAAATGATCATAATGACTAACTGATTTGTGGCTACAGTTCATACTAATGAAGCTGCTTATATCATCTTCGTAACTGAGTTGTCTTAGCGTGTGATTCTCAATACCGGTACCGAATGATACCAAAACGTTCAGCCTGTCTTCTGACAATGAGCTTCAAAACCCGTGTTTGATCAGTTTTGAAAATAACGTTTTTCCATCGTTGTTTGCTACCAAAAGGGTGGCAAGAAAATTCTTAGAGCAACCTGAATGTTGGGAAAACTATGTTTGACGTTTTGTGCGTCCTGGTTATGATGAAACGAGCAATGGAATAAGTCGGCTTTCACGGAATCTACACCGTTTCAAACCGCCAAAGTTCCGCCAACCTTTCTTTTAAGATATGATATTGCAGTGCAGTAGAACGGACATGTATGCAGTTACTCCTAGGTATTTTACGGTTGTTACTGTTTCCAGTGGTTTATCGCCAATCGAACTGTAATGGACCTCTTTACTTGTGTATGTGCAATACGTTATATTTATTTACGGTGATTGACAACTGGGAGTCTGCATCAGTCGCCAATCATCCGCAAGTTCCGATCCTGCCCTCCCTCCTCCACCGTCGCCGCCATGACCCCCCCCCCCAACCCCCCCATCCCGCCCCCCAACCTCCCCTCCATGCCCCACGTATGTGCGAACACTATATCCAAGATCTCTGTCACTATGGACTGTTTCAGGCGTTTTGTCCCTCCAGAGAGAGGTTAGTGCATATAATACTGGACAGATTGTGCAACCAGAACCGTTTTTATTGATGTTCTGTTTTTTTTTTTCATACTGTAACTATATATATATTAATTATTTGTTTTAGGTATATCATAATTGTTTCAAATAATGTGTTGCAGGCAGCAGCAACGAGTATACAGACAGCACTGGCGTGGATTTGCAGCAGTTCATAAGGGAAACACTGAACAAGAATCATAAGGATAGAATGTTACTTCTGAAAATAGAGCATGAAATGTTGAATCTCACCAGAGACAACAAGTAAGTCCTATAGTTATGAAAAATTATTGGTATGTTTAAATATAAAAGATCTGAGAGCACTTTCTCTTTCAGAAAATTTAGGATTTATTTACAAAGTAAACTGGAAGACATTTTTGGGTTTGGTATGGTATATGTACCACATAAACAATGATCATTCAGAAAGTATGTAGATAACCTCAGATCTGACAAATAATTTAAATATGGAAGGTATGAGTAACAAAATGAATAATGTTTACTGCTCATGCACATGTACTGTAGGTACACCTTCCATACCACTCCTTTTTTTTCCTAACAAGACACTCCCCTCATGATGCGGGGACATCACTGACAGGTATTGGCTGATTGTGATCATAGACAACTCATGAAAGCTTCTGCTCATTTATCATTATCATTACCACAGGAACACTGCTCTACAAGGAATTACATTAAATAAACAAAGAGGCTAAAATCACTGCCGTCTGCATCAGGGCTGTAGGTAGAGTGAGGAAATTTTTCCCAGCCTCAAATTCTCTTGCAGGGATGGTAATGAAAAACTTACATTTGTTGAAAAATTCGAGGACAGTGCAGTAGACATATTGATGAAATCAAAAAGAGATCCTAGTGGGATATATTTTACAAGAATTCAACAGTTTTTTGGGTCCTTACCGACATGGGCTCGAACTTCAACAAAGGCACTGAAGGAATATGAAATGCACTGCCAGGATCATAACCATTTGATAAAATTTGTGAAAGCTTGTAACAGAAACACTTTCTTTAGTAACTTGGGTAGAAATTGTTTCGAAGAAAAAGGATGTTGTTCACACAAAATACTGTTAGTTCATTTAATATATTTGCAGCAGTGTGTGGAACAGCTGTACGTTTTACATTTTTCATTTCATGCAGTGATCGTAAGACTAGGAAGGATTAACATGCATTTTTCTTGTATTTCATACTCGAACAGACTAGAGCATGGCATGGCTAAAAGAATAAAAGTTAATGTTGTTGTGACTTGGTAAGACAGCCAAGTCCCTATGACAGGAAGCCGAAAGGCACGCGTTTAAGCTCACGCAGGCTGGCGTGAGGTCTGGAACAGTTAAAGGATTTGAGTCTAGCAAATAAAGTATGTAGCTGTTGGAATACTTAACTTTAATTCATAATTGGTGAACATCGGTCTGACGGTACATGCATCACAAGGTAAATAACAATTGATAATGTTGCCTTGCTAGGTCGTAGCAAATGACGTAGCGGAACGCTATGCTAACTATCGTCTCGGCAAATGAGAGCGTAATTTGTCAGTGAACCATCGCTAGCAAAGTCGGCTGTACAACTGGGGTGAGTGCTAGGATGTCTCTCTAGACCTGCCGTGTGGTGGCGCTCAGTCTGCAATCACTGATAGTGACGGCATGCGGGTCTGACGTATACTAACAGACCGCGGCCGATTTAAAGGCTACCACCTAGCAAGTGTGGTGTCTGGCGGTGACACCACAAATGTTCTATCGGCAATGAATGCACTGGACACAGAATTCGAGCTTGGATAGAATAGTGATGCAACAGGAAATTGGCCTTGGTCGTCTCAGATGAATCAGCTTACCATTCAGCTTCAGTCATTTGACACATACTGTTCCAAAGTACCAGCCACTATGCACTGTACTCTTTTGTAGCGTAGGGGCTGCATATGTCAATCTGTGAAAGATGTAGATGAATTTTCTCAAGCATTATTGATGAGGAGAGCAACACTTTAGGTTAACCTGCCATATCTGTTTCTTGTTGTATCACATGGTTCACATTTGTGTTGATGGTGATGTCTTGACAAATAATTATATCAAAATCTGTTAGATTTCCAGATGTTGGTAAATTAATTTGAAATTGTGAACTGATAATTCCATTACCCATTTTACCGCAACGCCTAATATAGATATTTAGTTCCAAAATATTGAACCAGAGGTTCCTTTTCCATCAAGAAAAAAGTTACATGCAGAAAAATGAGAACACTTTATAACTCGGATAAAATATTTCTGTGACTTGTGTTAAGAAAAAATGCAGGCAAAGATAAAAAGTATATTGCCATTTGTAGTCCGTCCTTCAGATGGGATTGGTGTGAGACCTAATGTACATGCTGGATAGGAAAAGTAGCCACCTAGGTAAGTGCATGGAGATATACAAACACATTAGAAAATCCAAATATTATGGTGCATCAGCCACCAAAATCCCAGTACTTATCTTGCCATGAAAGTAATGGCTATTATATAACACAGTACAAACTGTTTGGACTGCCTACAGTTGATAGCACTGTGATGTCAACAAAAAACAGTAATAGGTGGTGAATTGTGCTTTTAAATAATCATAAAATCTCCCATGAGTCCAGTGTTTATTCATGATGAAGATAGTATTAAGGAAAAAAACCACACTTGCAGGATAATGAATTTGCATTTTATGATAGTTATTTTGAACAACTCTCCTTACGGCTTAAATATGTCATTTTTTAGCATCTCATTCCAGCCCTGCATCAAAAATACTAAAATAACTTGTACAGAAGGTTAGATGAACTACATTTGATAGGGAACATAACAAGTCACTAATATCACACCTTAGAAATCAGTTGATTGCTTTCAGCCCATCTCAGTTCAGCTGTTACATTCATCCCTGCATGTACAGGGTGTTTCAAAAATGACCGGTATATTTGAAACGGCAATAAAAACTAAACGAGCAGCGATAGAAATACACCGTTTGTTGCAATATGCTTGGGACAACAATACATTTTCAGGCAGACAAACTTTCGAAATTACAGTAGTTACAATTTTCAACAACAGATGGCGCTGCAAGTGATGTGAAAGATATAGAAGACAACGCAGTCTGTGGGTGCGCCATTCTGTACGTCATCTTTCTGCTGTAAGCATGTGCTGTTCACAATGTGCAAGTGTGCTGTAGACAACATGGTTTATTCCTTAGAACGGAGGATTTTTCTGGTGTTGGAATTCCACCGCCTAGAACACAGTGTTGTTGCAACAAGACGAAGTTTTCAACGGAGGTTTAATGTAACCAAAGGACCGAAAAGCGATACAATAAAGGATCTATTTGAAAAATTTCAACGGACTGGGAACGTGACGGATGAACGTGCTGGAAAGGTAGGGCGACCGCGTACGGCAACCACAGAGGGCAACGCGCAGTTAGTGCAGCAGGTGATCCAACAGCGGCCTCGGGTTTCCGTTCGCCGTGTTGCAGCTGCGGTCCAAATGACGCCAACGTCCACGTATCGTCTCATGCGCCAGAGTTTACACCTCTATCCATACAAAATTCAAACACGGCAACCCCTCACCGCCGCTACCATTGCTGCACGAGAGACATTCGCTAACGATATAGTGCACAGGATTGATGACGGCGATATGTATGTGGGCAGCATTTGGTTTACTGACGAAGCTTATTTTTACCTGGATGGCTTCGTCAATAAACAGAACTGGCGCATATGGGGAACCAAAAAGCCCCATGTTGCAGTCCCATCGTCCCTGCATCCTCAAAAAGTACTGGTCTGGGCCGCCATTTCTTCCAAAGGAATCATTGGCCCATTTTTCAGATCCGAAACGATTACTGCATCACGCTACCTGGACATTCTTCGTGAATTTGTGGCGGTACAAAATGCCTTAGACGACACTGCGAACACCTCGTGGTTTATGCAAGATGGTGCCCGGCCACATCGCACGGCCGACGTCTTTAATTTCCTGAATGAATATTTCGATGATCGTGTGATTGCTTTGGGCTATCCGAAACATACAGGAGGCGGCGTGGATTGGCCTCCCTATTCGCCAGACATGAACCCCTGTGACTTCTTTCTGTGGGGACACTTGAAAGACCAGGTGTACCGCCAGAATCCAGAAGCAATTGAACAGCTGAAGCAGTACATCTCATCTGCATGTGAAGCCATTCCGCCAGACACGTTGTCAAAGGTTTCGGGTAATTTCATTCAGAGACTACGCCATATTATTGCTACGCATGGTGGATATGTGGAAAATATCGTACTATAGAGTTTCCCAGACCGCAGCGCCATCTGTTGTTGAAAATTGTAACTACTGTAATTTCGAAAGTTTGTCTGCCTGAAAATGTACTGTTGTTCCAAGCATATTGCAACAAACTGTGTATTTCTATCGCTGCTTTTTTAGTTTTTATTGCCGTTTCAAATATACTGGTCATTTTTGAAACACCCTGTAGGAACAACACTAGTGCAAGCACTTGTGCTTGAAAGTGCCCCCCTCCCCCCCTGCTCCCCTTCCCCCCCCCCCCCCCAAAAAAAAGAAGAAGAAGAAGCTCAACCAAATCATCAAAGCAGACAGCAAATAGTATACAAAAAGCTTCACCAACTTCACTATCAAATGATGAATATTGAATATAAGATCAGAACTCAAAACAGAAACTATCACATTCTTCTTGCTTTCAGTGTGATTAATGAGGACCTGTCTGTAAAGTCATGGAATTGGTAATCAATCTGATATACCAAATGTTTCTCTTTCCCTCTTACACATCACACAGTCTTCAAATAAGAAGAGAGAAGATACAAGAGACATGGATAAAGTGGATTCCATACTTCAGTAGAACATTAAAGAATTCAAGAAACACCTGGGGGGAAATAACTCCATAGAAGGATTGTTCCTGTGGTTATATTCAGAAGAAACTCTTAGTAATGAATCTGACAGGATTGCAGCCAACACAGAAAGGATATCCTCTGAAGGAAGAATGGCAAAAGTGGCGTATCTGTCTTCTTTAATGGACTGTACCACATCTTGACTCTTCTCATGGCTACCAACTTGCAAGTACCACTACACATTTCATGTAAAGTAGTGATACATTCCCTGGATGTATCCAAAATGTCACCAAAGATGAAGAGTGAAATAGTCTCACATGGAATGCACTGTACAACTCTCCCAGATGTTCCTCCTTTGCAGTGACTCGAACGCATTTAATGCAATCATGCAAACCATCCTAGAATATTGCTGAAGTGTGTGGGACCCATACAAAACAGGACTAAAAGGATATATTCAAAGTATACATAGAAGGATGGCATGAATCGTCAGAGGCTTGTTTGAGTCATGGGAGAGTGTCATATAGATGCAAAAAAATTTTTGAACCAGCAGACGCTTAAAGATGGATGCAAACTGTCCCAAAAAATCTAGAAATATTGCACAGATATTACAAGGAAGATATTAGACTAATTACAGGACATACAGAGATGTTTCAGCAATCATTCTTCCCACATTTCTTATGTTAATGGGACAGGAAAAAGCCCTTACAATTGGTACAGTGGGAAGAACTCACTGCCATGCACCTCACAGTGGTTTGTGGAGTATGGATATGGGTGTAGATATATACCTTCCGAACCTCAAAAATACTGCTCAGTGGAAAATGGTTGACGACTTGCATTCCTCTGAAACTGCTGTTCATGGATACATCTAGTTGATTGAACAGTGTATCTGAGGAAACAGTTGAATGGATGCTCAGCAGGGCTTACAAGACACTTCACAGAGAAGTGGATGCATGTGAACAGTGAGACAGAGTCTGGGAGTGAGTGGATCACATAACAAATACAATCTGCCAGGTCACTCATTCATTCACTCTAATGGCTACAGATCATTTAAAAAGGCAGCATGTTCCCTGGTGAAGTGAAAAGTATTCTGGAGCCCTGCAGACATTATAATGCCAACCAAGTGCAGAGAATATTACAGCCTTCACATTGCATTGTGAAGTCAAACTATTAAAGAAATCGAGAAGAGGTCCTGGCAAGGGGCCTTTGATCGTATCACTCTTTTCTCTGACATTACATAAATATGGGCAGACAGCAGAAGGATTTCAGGAAATCATTAGTACACCTTACTGAAGGAAGTGTGTATACAGGCAACACCTTCAAATGTGGCCCAAGTAATAGCAGAGCATTTTGCAGACGACATGTCCAGTGCCAGCCGGGATCCAGTATCCCATCATTGTTGTGTGATAGAGGAGCTTGATTCAGCACTGCATGGGGCTCCTAATCATGATGCTTTTGCCATACCAGTATTTTCAATGTGTGTTCAACCTGTTATCAGGGTAAACTCAGATTTTGGCTACCAGTGATGAATCAAGTGAGTGTAACTAGGAGTTAGGAGCCTGAAATATGTGAAAATGAAAAGGAAGTTGAAGTAAACTTATTGTGCTAAAATATTAAAAACTTAGAAAATTAAATACAATGGACTTCTGTTATGTTTAGATGCAATGCAGCCTAGGAACCATGTAGATGAAAATGTGCATCTAAACCACATTTGACCACTGAAATAAAATTTTGAGTATGAATGTATACAATCTAGTATCAATTTAATGCAGGTTAGGTACAGAGAAACCTGAAGTTACCATTTACATTATGAAGGGGCACAAATATATAACACAAATATAGAAACATTCGTACCCTTAAATTTGCAATTTGAGCTTGTACTATGGAAGTATCAATTCAAGTGAGGTTTATAATAATAGTCACAATGTACAGGTCTCCATCTGATCATTTTGAGCTATTGATAAAGCAACTTCATATATTAACAAATTTCTTAACTTCTATATAGTATGAGGTAATTTGGATTAGAGATTTTAATTTACATTATTAAAGCAAGCTATTCTGAAGCAATACTTAAGTCTTTGCCAGTACATATACTGTAATTAAACTCCCCTAGTACAATTTATATCAAGTGTAATGAGAACCGACAGCAGTGCTATGATGTTTTTATAGACACATTGCAATTGTGCAGTCATAGTGTGAGTCATATAGTTATTCATTTTGCAGATTGTCATTGTCTATTGCTGATGTTTAATGCTGTATCTGAGTGCATTACATAAATAAACAGTCATAAAATTTCCTCTTAACTGAGGAATTCAAAACGTAATTGTGAAATACAGGTTAGAAAGATGCACACAACACTCTTGCTATTGATGAAAAATATAATGTATTCTCAAAAACAGTCAGAGTCTACTTTAAAATTCATACCCTGTGTAATCTAATGATGTGGAAAGGGTGTATGAATAGTTCTTGCTCGTCAGGATGTGCCAGAGTCCTCAGTGGGTGTTATAGGGTCTGTAGCTAGTTTTGGAGATATGTGTGACATGTGAGGAACTTGCATACAAACCAGTAGTGATTATATAACAGTTGTTTATTAATCTATTCCGATTAGAGAGTCTCTTGAGTGTGCCCTATTTTCTGGCACAGTCTGATGTTCGCTTGCAGTATCCACCACTATGGAAGCAGGTGCTGGTGTGCAGCAAGCGGTGTGCACTCACTGCTCAGGAGGCAGAGTGCTGAGATTTCACCTCTGGTACGCCAGCACTGTGTTGACAGATTTGGAAGATCACCTCTTATCAGTTTCTGCGATGTGGGGCTGTGAACAGAGGCAGGTACCCTGAAGACGTCCAGCTGCATCACCATACAGGGACTAGGAAATAGTTGTCTTCAGTTAATAGCTTGGTGAAGACAGAGATGGCTGGACCATCACCTTGTACTCCTGGGACAGTGGCAAAGTGCGGGTCTGCCCTGGCACTCTGGTGCTTTGGCTGGCAGGCAGTAGTACATGTCTTGGCAGTGGTAGATGTATACATGTCATCGTCGGGTGCTGAACAGGCTCGAATCACTTAACTGTCCAACTATTCAACCATTGATCAGCTGGCTCAGCTGCATTTAAATACTACTTCTCTGTGGCAATTTCATGGTAATGGTGGTGTTAATGTGCCATGCTAAATAGTCTGGAACAAGGTGGTGACTCTGCTGTCATAATCGGGGTGTAATACTCATTGCAGGCTGACCCGGCATTGGCAAGTGTGGCCTATCGTCACATAGCCTGTGCCTGATTATGGCTGTGGTCTGATTCCATCCTGGCACTGCGATTTTTTTCTATATCGTCCACTCAAAGGACAAGTAGTTGTGTGTGAAGATGTTACTAATTAGATAGGGTCTGAAATGTTGAGTTTGCAGTCGGAAGGATGTTGGGAGAGATAGAGATTGATAGTAACAAGACATGGGCATAGGGGATGTTGGTGTACAGGAGGTGGAATCAACAGTGACATACAGCGATACAGCTTTAATATGAGAGGATAGACTGCGGGAAATTGGCTGGAGGGGTTGATCCATAAGAGCAGAGTTTCTTTCAGTGGAATCATAGTAAGTTCCTACATTGGGCAATCTAGGATTGTCAGTTTTATGGATTTTGGGAAGCCTTTCCCCCTGACATTCCTAGTCCATGCACCTCCTGCCTCCCTACAAGCCATTAGCCAACGTTCTCCAACTCTTTGTTCCACTCCTCACTACCTTTCTCCCCTCACCCACTCCATCCAACACAACTTCTGACCTCAATGAAGCTGGAGATCTCCAGTCCCAACACAGTGTACTACTCAACTGGCACAATGTAATCGTGTAGGTGTGTGTGTGTGTGTGTGTGTCTTGTCTGCCTGCAGTTAATCCCTTCAATTCCTCTTATGTCCTGAGCACTTTTTTTCAATGCAAAATTGAACAGTAAGAGGAAAGGTGACTAGTCTAGCTCTCTATCAGACTCCCACTCTCATATCAGAAGATTTATACATTTTGCATACACAAGTTAGTTTTTTTTCTTTTTTTATGCTTTGAATTCTTCTAGCATGTGGATCAGTGTTTGTTCCCTCTATTGAGTCATGTGCTTTATTGAAGGCTTCATGGGTTTCATTTATTTATGCAAGTTCAAAAAACACTAAAACAAAAATAATCTAAAACTACACTCTGTTATCAATTACAAGCAAGTTTCATACTTTATGAGTCTAATGTTCAGAAACTTTCACAGGTGATCACCAACGGTCGACCTTTGCATATTTGTAAGGTGTTTTGAGATTGAGAATTTGTGCTGCACAGGATCTGCCTTTCCCTAATTCTGCCTGATCTCCTTCAATTAAATGATCAGTTTGTGCTTCAGGTTTATAGTCCTCTGTAGTTACTGATGTATGTTTTGTCCCCTTTACATGCAAGTGGTGGATTAGTCATTTTTCCAGACACTTGGTATTTTTATCTGGTGTCTGTATCTGTGAGGATATGTGAATTTTCTGAGTGGCATTACTGCCACTTAATTTTTACATTTTTGCTATTATACCATATTCTCATGTGGCACCTTTCTTCAGTTATTTGCTTAATTTCTTCTAATGTCACACATTCTGAATATGGAGCTGGTATGAATTTTGTACAGGGAGTTGATCTTAAGGTGATTCTCAGTTTAAAAGACCTTTGAATTAATTTTCTAGAAGTTTACACTCTTCTTTTTTTCCAGTATTTGTTTCCAAATGCCCTTTAAGATGCTAAAAACATAGGCTGGGTGACTGATAATCTGAATACTTTTTAGAGATTCTGCAGAAGGGTTTCTAGAAATCTTGTTTCATATTTGCCATTCTGTCTTGATCATAATGTCAGTTTTCAGATCTGATGACCTTTGAAGTACTTTTCTTAATTTAGGTGAGCTCATGCTATTTTTGAGTTGTCTTGTGGCAATTCCATTTTTAACAGGCTATGATTTAGTGTTCTATTGCCTTGCCACATGTGTCATTCTGCCATTTATGTTTGGATTTACTCAAAAGCTTGCCAATACATTCAGGAAGCTTCCATGAGAGTATCCATAACATCTAGCTACATGAATTGATTTTTGTTATGTGTATTTACAAGGTAAATGCCAGAGTTTTACTTAAGAAATTCTGAGTCATTTTATGGGTTTCAACTCATTCTCGGTTTGAGTCTCTCAGTTGAAACTTTACTTTAGTTAGAAACAGTTGGTAATGAGAGTCAAGTGTTCCTTTTTTACCTTCATATGTGTAATTTATTTTTGCTTTTTCTTGGAAATGGCTACAACATTCCTGAAAAACAAATAGTTCCCCATTCGGATCTCCATGTGGGGACTACTCAGGAGGATGTCATTGTCAGAAGAAATAAAACTGGCATTCTATGGATTGGAGGGTGGAATGCCAGAGCCCTTAATCAGGAAAGTTGGTTAGAAAATTTAAAAAGGCAAATGGACAGGTTAAAGCTAAAAATAGGAGAAGTTACTGAATTTCAGTGGCAGGAGGAACAGGACTTCTGGTCAGGTGAATACAGGGTTAGAAATACAAGATCAAATAGTGGTAATGCAGGAGGAGGTTGAATAACGAATAAAAAAATAGGATTGTAGATAAACTATTATGAACAGCAAAGTGAACACATTATTGTACTCAAGATAAACATGGAGCCCACACCCACCATAATTGAACAAGTTTATATGCCAACAAGTTCCGCAGATGATGAAGAGATTGAAGAAACATATGATGAGATAAAAGAAATTATTCAGATAGTTAAGTGAGATGAAAATTTAACAGTTAGAGGGACTGGAATTCAGTAGTAGGAAACTGCATAAAGGTAGGAAATTAAGGACATGGGATGTGGATAAACCGAAAGAACCATAGGTTGTAGAGAGTTTTAGAGGGAGCATTAGGAAACAATTGACAATTACAGGGGAAAGGATTACAGTAGAATAAGAATGAGTAGCTTTGAGAGATGAAATAGTAAAGGTAGCACAGGATCAAATAGGTAAAAAGATGATGACTAGATGAAATCCTTGGGCAAAACAAGAGATACTGAATTTAATTGATGAAAGGAGAAAAATATAAAAATTCAGTAAATGAAACAGGAGAAAGGGAATACAAAGCTTTACAAAATGAGATTGGCAGGAAGTGCAATATGGCTAAACAGGAATGGATAGACAACAAATATAAGGATTGAGAACCATATATCACTAGGAGGAAGATAGATGCTGCCTACAGTAAAATTAAACAGACATTTGGAGAAAAATGAACCACCTGTATGAATATCAACAACTCAGATGGAAAACCAATCCTGAGCAAAGAAGGGAAGGCAGAAAGGTGGACTGGGTACACGGGGTGTTACAAAAAGGTACAGCCAAACTTTCAGGAAACATTCCTCACACACAAAGAAAGAAAATATGTTATGTGGACATGTGTCCGGAAACACTTTCTTTCCATGTTAGAGCTCATTTTATTACTTCTCTTCAAATCACATTAATCATGGAATGGAAACACACAGCAACAGAACGTACCAGTGTGACTTCAAACACTTTGTTACAGGAAATGTTCAAAATGTCCTCCGTTAGCGAGGATACATGCATCCACATCGCATGGAATCCCTGATGCGCTGATGCAGTCCTGGAGAATGGCGTATTGTATCACAGCCGTCCACAATACAAGCACGAAGAATCTCTACATTTGGTACTGGGGTTGCATAGACAAGAGCTTTCAAATGCCCCTATAAATGAAAGTCAAGAGGGTTGAGGTCAGGAGAGCATGGAGGCCATGGAATTGGTCCGCCTCTACCAATCCATCGGTCATCGAATGTGTTGTTGAGAAGCGTACGAACACTTCGACTGAAATGTGCAGGAGCTCCATCGTGCATCAACCACATGTTGTGACGTACTTGTAAAGGCACATGTTCTAGCAGCACAGGTAGAGTATCCAGTATGAAATCATGATAACTTGCTCCATTGAGCATAGGTGGAAGAACATACTGACGAAACTAAAATGAGCTCTAGCATGGAAATAAAGCGTTTCCGGACACATGTACACATATATTTTCTTTATTTGTGTTTGAGGAATGTTTCCTGAAAGTTTGGCCATACCTTTTTGTAACACCCTATATAGAGGGTCTATACAAGGAAGATGTACTTGAGGCCAATATTATGGAAATGGAAGAGGACATAGATGAAAATGAGATGGGAGATCTGATATTGTGTGAAGAATTTGACAGAGCACTGTAAGACCTAAGTCAAAACAAGGCCCCAGGTAGATAATATTCCAATAGAACTACTGATAGCCTTGGGAGAGCCTGTCATGACAAAACTATTCCATCTGATGAGCAAGATGTATGAGACAGGTGAAAAACCCTCAGACTTCAAGAAGAATATAATGATTCCAATTCCAAAGATATCAGGTGCTGACGTGTGAAAATTACCAAATTATCGGTTTAATAAGTCACAGTTCCAAAATATCAATCCCTTCTCTGCACAGTGGCAATGGAAATAATATCAATGATAGTGCTAGTAAAGTAGTGTTACTGAACACAGCCCTCTAAAATTCCTTCACCAAAGAAGACAAACTAATATTCCAGAATTTGAATCAAGATCAGCTGCCAACATTAGTAAAGCAGAAGCAGATATCCAAGAATTAGTGAAGCAACTTAAATCACTTAATAAAAGCAAGTCTTCTGGCCCAAACTGTACATCAGTTAGGTTCTTTTCAGAGTGAGCCGATGCAGTAGCTCCATACTTACCAGTCATACACAACCACTTGCTTGATGGAAGATTCATACATAAAGACTGGAAAGTTGCATAGGTCACACCAATATTCAAGAAAGACAATAGGAGTAATGCATTAAATTACAGGCCCATATCATTATCATTGATAAGTGGCAGGATTTTGAAATGTATATTATGTTCAAACATTATGAATTTCCTCGAAGAGAACAATCTGTTGATACATAGTCAACACGGATTTAGAAAATATAATTATTGTGAAACACAGCTATCTCTTTACTCACATGAACTGTTTAGTGCTATTGATAAGGTATTTCAAATAAATTCTCTATATCTAGATTTCCAGAAGGCTTTTGAAACTGTACAAGTACCTCACAAGTGGTTTGTAATCAAATAGCTTGCTTATGGAATATTGTCTCAGTTATGTGACTGGATTTTAATTTTCTGTCAGAGAGGTCACAGTCCATATTAATTGATGGAAAGTCATCAAGTAAAACAGAAGTTATTTCAGGCAGGTCCCAGGGCAGTGTTATAGGCCCTTTGCTATTCCTTACCTATACACATGATTTAGGAGACAATCTGAGCAGCCATATTAGGTTATTTGCTGATGATGCTGTTGCTTATCATCTATTGAAGTCATCAGAAGATAAAATCAAATTGCAAAATGATTTAGAAAAGATGGTGCAAAAATTGACACTTGACACTAAATAATGAAAAGTGTGAGGTCATCCACATGAGAGCTAAAAGGAATCTGTCAAACTTCAGTTGCATGATAAGTCAGTCAAATCTGACGGCTGTAAATTCAAATTAATATCTAGAAATTACAATTACAAACAAAAATTGGAGAGAACACATAGAAAATGTTGTGGGGAAGGTGAACAAAAGACTGCAATTTATTGGTACAACACTTAGAAGATGCATCATATCTGCTAAAGATACTTCCCATGCCACACTT
This sequence comes from Schistocerca serialis cubense, assembly GCF_023864345.2. Taxonomy (NCBI): domain Eukaryota; kingdom Metazoa; phylum Arthropoda; class Insecta; order Orthoptera; family Acrididae; genus Schistocerca; species Schistocerca serialis. Next base: position 360,315,432 of record NC_064640.1, on the reverse strand, counting down.
GTCTGTCATCTTGAGGAGCACTGCTGCACAGTGTGGAATCCTTACTGGACAGGATTAACAGAGCACTTCAAGAAAGTTCAAATAGCAGCAGTGTGTTTGGTATTATCAAGAAGTAGATGAGAGAGTGTCAAAGACATGATATGGGATTCGGGGTGGACATCATTAAAACAAAGACATTCCTCATTGTGGTGGTATCTTCTCACAATATTTCAATCACCAACTTTCTCCTCTGAATGCGAAAATGTTTTCTTGATGCTCACCTACATGGGGAGAAATGATCATCATATTAAAATATGGAAAATCAGAGCTTTCACTAAAGGATATAGGTATTTGTGTTTTCTACATTCTGTTCAAGAGTGAAATAATTGAGAATTATTGTGAAGATGGTTCAATGAATCGTCTGCCAGCACTTAAGTGTGATTTGCAGAGTATCCATGTAGATGTACATGAACTTCAGTGTTAGATTTGTGATATTTCTTTCATCTGAAAATTCTGTGCCAGCTTTACTGGTTTCTTGGGAATGGAGATTGTTATTTTCCACTGTAAATAATTCAAAATGATTTTTTTTACTTTATATCTCATTCCTTGTAGCACTATAATTTGAATTTTGTGACAGTCTGGTGCATCTGTTACTTGCTTGATTTTTCTAGTCTTGAGAGGTATATTGATGTTCAAAATGCCAATGAAATACTTGTGCATTCTGCAAAGATATTTAGGAAGCTCTGTTACATTTCAGCACTATCATCTCATTCCCCAGATTCTGATGATGAAGATAAGCTAGTGCATTTACTAGGACCTGGGCAGTTGCTTTATTTCCATACAGTTCTATCATGCTATTAAACTGAAGACAATAAGGAGAAAAAACTGAGCCAACCTCAGCATTGCAGCTAACTTACTGATACTTTTTATTTTGATTCTAGATTTTTTCTAGCCTTTATTTCCTGGCTTCTTCCAAAGAAAATTGTCCTCACTTATATGGGCTCTGGAGTAGCAACAGAGCCTGCTGTGCTGCTCAGTCCAGCCAGTAATCTCTTCAGGAACAGTAAACAGATTAATATTTTATAATGTTGAGTCACTCAATTTATTGAAATTAAATAAAATTTACATTTTTGACTAGTGCATCTGTTACTTGCTACTAGTGAATGTACAAAATGTTGTCGCAAGCAAGGGGCGACATGCAATATAATTCAGAGTCCTTGGCTATATACAATGTTCCTGCAAGTCTGTCATACAGTTTGTAGATAACTACTAACAGTTGTTGTAGCACTCTCTGCTGGGCTGTGCTATGCTCCATGAATACATTCCACTAATTTGTGGCCAAGGCTGGCAGGAGCAGCACTTATATTCACTTCTTGCAGGTGCAACTCATGTCGTGGCGTAGTTCTAATCAGCACACCATTGGCCAACGTCATTTCACTGCCTTCTCTTTTCTTGCATTCTTCATCTTCATTCTGGCGCTTGTGGTTATGACAGATATTTCATGAAATCATCTTGTCTTTCTTCTGTTCTTTTCATGTTGCTGAACTTAAGATTTTCCCACATAATCTCTGTTCCATACTTTATGACTAGCATCAGTGCTGCTTTGAACTGTGTCATCTCTGTGCTTGTTGATAGTTTGGTTATGTTCAAGATATTGAATGAGTCTTTGATGGCTGCTGCTCTTTCTTGAATATGGATACTGCAACATTTTTCTGTAATTCCCATGTGTTTATATTCCCCTACTATTTGTAGCATTTCATTGTACAGAGGCACACTGTCTTTGAGTGATGTTCTTCCTCCCTTCCTGGAAGACAATTGAACTGTCTTCTCTTGCTTTACTTTTAGGTCAGTTTCTTTTGTCCAAGTTTCTAGTCTTTGCAGTGCACCCTGTACAACCTCTGTTACTACTGATCCTATCACCGTATTGTCTACATATATAAACATTTATGCTTTTAAGTCTTCCTCTCTTATGTTTGTCACATCTGCTGTATAGATGTTGAACAGTACTGGACTTTTAGGATCTCCTTGGAGAACTTCATTCATCTGTATAATTTTCTCTGAGACTTTTAACATTATTGTGTTTTGATCAGATTTGGTTGAAGATGTGTCTTGATTGTTCTCATTTGTGGGTATCCTTTTCTGCTTTTCAGTTTCTCCATTAGTTTTTGTTTATTTACTGAGTTGGACACTTTCCTGTGATTTATGAAGACTGCTAGTACTTTCCTCTTTGGTGTCTCAGTGTTTCTTATATCTGGTCCATTAAGTATTTCACTGTCTGTAATGTGCTCCTGCCCTTTGTAAAGCCAAACTGGCATTCCAGGATGTTTCCCTTGACTTCAAAAATGGTTCAAATGGCTCTGAGCACTATGGGACTTAACATCTGAGATCATCAGTCCCCTAGACGTAGACCTATTTAAAACTAACTATCCTAAGGACATCACACGCAGCCATGCCCGAGGCAGGATTCGAACCTGCAACCGTAGCAGCAGGGCAGTTCCATACTGATGTGCCTAGAACCCCTCGGTCACAGCAGCCGGCCCCTTGACTTCATTGAGTAGTTGCTGTAGCCACCAGAAAGATCGCGGGAGGCGCACATTGGCACGGCGCGTCATGGACGGTAGTTGCTGCAAGTAGAGTCCCGTCCACCAGAGGGCACGCGAGAATTCGGACGCGACCTCTGCCGGCATAACAACAACAACAACAACAACAACAACAACTCCGGCAGCACGGGCTGGCCCCAGTCAGTGGACATCGGGCAGGTCTAGCAGACAGTTCCCGGTCTACACTAGGTGAAGTGCGACGGAAACGTGAATCGTGTTACTACACAATTGGCAACGAGTAGGGTCGTTCTTTCGCATATTGCGTCGTTGTTCCGGTTTCGTAGCTTCTCCACGGCATGGAGGATTTGGTGCGGGTTTTGGTTGCGCAGCAGACGGAGCTCATGGTCACCATGAAACAAGTGCTCCCGGCGTTGCTCTCCACGCCGTCTGCTCCGGCGCAGTTCCCTCCTCCCTTTCCCCCGTATGACGAGACGGCGGAGGATTGGGACGCATATGAACATCGCCTTCGGCAGCATTTCCAGGCGTTTCATGTTGCCGATGCGGAGGTATGTCATGATCTCTTCTTCTCTTGGATATCTCCCTCGCTGTATCACGTTTTGCGGCAGCTAGCGCCGTTGCAGGAACCCTCGTCCTTGTCTTTTGACGCATTGTGTTCCTTGCTGTCTTCATATTATCGCCGCCGCACGCATGTTGTGGCGGCTAGGGTCGAGTTCTATCAATGCAAGAAACAGCCCCATCAGTCCTACCGGGCGTGGGCAGCTACCCTGCACAGTCTTAGTCGCAAGTGTCATTTTGTCACGGAGCAGTCGCGAGAGTCGTATGCCCACGTTATGGTACGTGACGTCATTGTTCGTTCGGACCCTGATAGGGAGGTCCAGCAACGGGCCCTGCAGTTAGAAGACCCTTCCCTCGAGGAAGTCCTGTCCATTGCTCAATCGTATGAAGTCTCTCACGCAGGAGGTCAACATTTGGAAGCATTGTGCGACATCGCGGCGGTTCAGGGCGCCGCGGCCGCGTCCACTGTGTCTGGGGTAGACGACGTGCGAGCGGTACAGTCCGGCCGTTACGGCCGCTCCCGCACGGCGCGGAAACAAAATTCCGGCCTCCGGCCCCTGTTGCCGTCCTGTGCGTCGTGCTATATACATCATGATCGGTCAGAGTGCCCCCAGCGTTGGGCCGTCTGTCGCAAATGTAATAAGAAAGGTCACATTGCTAAAGTTTGCCACTCAGCCTCAACAGAATCGAAGGAAGCAGGTACAGCGGACATGGACGTTGACATTCAGGAAGTTTCATCGGGCCAGGCTCCTGACACATCGGCACGCAAACTCTTATCGAGGTGTCGGTTCGGTCGCGCCGGCTACACCTGCAAGTAGATACGGGCGCGGCAGTTTCGTTGTTGAATGCACAAACTTATTCCGACCTTGGATCGCCCCCATTGACGCCAGTTTACCGGCGTCTACGCGGTTATGATAAACAGTTCATTCCCCTGTTGGGTCAATTCACTACCGACGTGACTTACAAATCAGTCACTCGGCCTATTACTTTTATTGTTGTCAGTGATGCGAGCTCCACTAACCTTTTTGGCCTGGATGCCTTTCAAGCTTTCGGTTTTTCTATCGCTGACACCATACAGTTGGTCTCCAAAGACGTTCCCTATCAATCATTGGAATCTTTGATCTCAGACTTTCCAGATATTTTTGAGGAGGGCCTGGGGCGTGTTTCAGATTTTGAAGCTCACTTAACGTTGAAGGCTTCGGCTCGCTCGCGTTTTCTACGCGCGAGGCAGATCCCCATGGCTCTCCGCCCTCAAGTAAAGGAAGAGCTAGACCGGCTGACAGCCCTAGGGGTCGTTCTTCCCATTTCTTCCAGTTAGTGGGCTTCGCCCCTCGTTATTGTAAGGAAGCCCTCGGGAAAATTACGTCTTTGTGGCGATTTCAAGGCCACCATTAATTCACAATTGGTGGTGGACACCTATCCTTTGTCTCATGCTGATGAATTGTTCTCCGCTGTGGCGGGAGGCCAATATTTTTCGAAAATCGATCTGTCGGAGGCTTATTGTTAGATACCACTTGATGAGGACTCCAAACGGCTGGCGGTCGTCAACACTCCGTTTGGCCTTTACCAATACCAGCGGTTGGCCTTTGGAATATCCAGTGCCCCGGCGATATTCCAGCGTTATCTTGAGCATGTCACGTCGACAATCCCTCATTGTATTAATTACCTGGATGACATAATTGCCACAGGCTGCAGCACGAATGAATACTTGCACAACCTTCGCACCCTCTTTCTCAAATTCAGGTCTGTGGGCTTGCGTTGCAACCTGCATAAGTCAACCTTCTTCCAACCGTCCATTGAGTATGTGGGCTACACCATATCTCGGCACGGCATCCAGCCACTAGGAAGTTTGGTCCAAGGTATCGTCAACCTTCCTCGGCCTGCTTCGCTGAAAGAGTTACAAGCTTTTTTAGGCAAGATAGCCTATTACCACCGGTTCATTCCCAGGGCTTCCACTATAGCCCACCCCCTGTACTGCCTTCTGCACAAGGGTGTTCCTTTTGATTGGTCGCCTGCATGCGAGCAAGCGTTCACCTCGTTGAAGGGCCTCATCACGTCAGCCCCTTGTTTGGCTACTTTTGATCCCCGTAAGCCGTTGGTCCTGGCTACAGACGCTTCGCAGTATGGGGTGGGGGCGGTCCTGGCCCATCGCAACGTAGATGGTTCCGAGCAACCACCGGCGTTTGCGTCTAAAATGCTTAGTCCCATGCAGGCCCATTACTCCCAGGTGGAAAAGGAGGCTTTGGCCATTGTTTACGCTGTTACCAAGTTTCACCCTTTCTTGTGTGGCACGAAGTTTCAGTTAATCACTGACCATAAGCCGTTAATATCGTTATTTGGCCCCGCCTCTCAGATTCCGGATAGGGCGGCCCACAGACTACAGCGCTGGGCCTTGTTCCTCTCTAAGTACCATTATGACATTCATTTTCGCCCTACAGGACAGCATGCCAACGCCGACGCTCTTTTCCGTCTTCCGGTGGGCCCGGATCCTACATTCGATCGAGAGGAGATTATGTGTTTTCATTTGGATGTGGCGTCCCGCCAAGCGGGTGATGGCTTCCCGATCACTAGTTCTCGAGTCGCCAGGGAAGCGGCGGCTGACCCGGTTCTCCGGCAAGTAGTTCGCCTCATTCAGCAGTGGTGGTCTTCCCGCCCTCCGGGCCGGGCCTCGGACCCTCTTCATAATTATTTTCTTCTACGAGACCGCCTCTTGGTCTTGGAAGGAGTTCTCCTTCTGGCTACCAATGATACAGCTCCTCGCGTGGTTGTTCCTGCAGGTTTACGAAGGGAGGTCCTCACGTTATTACATGCGGGGCACTGGGGTGTTTCCCGTACTAAAACCTTGGCTCGCAGGCATGTGTACTTGCCCGGTATTGACAGAGAAATTGAGCACTTGGTGGCTGCCTGTTCCCAGTGTGTGAGCCAACAAGCATCTCCCAGGCAGCGTTCTCTTCATGACCGCCGGCAACCCAAGCATGGGAACGTGTTCACATCGATTTTGCGGACCCATTTCTCAATGGCTTTTGGCTCATTGTCATTGATGCTTATTCCCGATTCCCATATGTGGTTCGCTGCTCCTCAACCACTTCAGAAGTTGCAATCCAGGCACTATCAAAAATCTTTTCTGTGGAAGGTCTGCCAATCACCCTGGTCTCAGACAATGGACCGCAGTTTATTTCGCAGACCTTCCAGGATTTTTGTAGGCGCTTCGGTATTCGGCACGTTTGCTCTCCCCCTTCCATCCACAATCGAATGGGGAAGCTGAGCGCATGGTGCGCACATTTAAGACGCAGATGAAAAAGTATGTGCACGAATTTCCTGCTGAGGAAGCATTGACGTTTTTCTTGACGGCATACCGGACCACACCAATAGGAGAACGCAGCCCCGCAGAGCTCCTCCATGGGCGTCAACCTCGGACTCTGCTGCACCTCCTCCGGCCTGGTCCTCGCCAGTCTTCACAAAACGGAGTGCTTGGCTTTCCACTGGGTACGTCAGTTTCGGCCCGTGGGTTTGGTCGCAATCCACGTTGGATACCGGCGGTGGTCCTGCGCCGACATGGCCACCGGCTCTATACCTTGCAGGCGGGGGACCGGGTGGTACGTCGTCACCAAAATCAGCTACGTCCACGTTCGGGCACCCACCCTCCGACCTCTCGGACACCGGCTTCCCCATTGCCGGCACCTGTGTTGGTTTCACAGGGGACGTTACCTCCTCTCCTCGCTGTGACTCTGCCGCACTGCGATGGTTCTCAGCCTTGGCAGCCTCTAGTAGCTCCAGCACCGGCATCACCATCATTCGAGATGCCACAGCGAGAGCCGGCCCCCCTAGCAGGCCCGGTTTCTCAGGAGGCTGGTTCACCGGGGGTCGTCCCTTCCCCTTCGTCCCTGCCACTGGGTCTTGACCCTCCTGAGGTGGAACAGGATCCGGCGTTCGACAGCTTGTCGCCCGTTCTGTCCCAGGCTCCAGTTGTGGGACGACGGGGGCCTCTTCATGTGGGTCACTTCCAGCCATATTCGAAGGGTCCGGCTCGAGGGTTGGCAGATCCCCTCGACTCCGGCCATCCAATGGAGGTGGAGGTCATCACTCCGGCCCGACGCTCCACCTTCCGACGCAATGGATCACAGTGGCTGCACCCCCCAAAGGAGGAGGAGTGCTGTAGCCACCAGAAATATCGCGGGAGGTGCACATTGGCAAGGCGCGTCACAGACGGTAGTTGCTGCAAGCAGAGTCCCGTCCACCAGAGGGCACGCGAGAATTTGGACACAACCTCTGCCGGCATAATGACAACAACAACAAGAACAACTCCGGCAGCATGGGCCGGCCCCAATCAGTGGACATTGGGCAGGTCTAGCAGACAGTTCCCGGTCTACACTAGGTGAAGTGCGACGGAAACGTGAATCGTGTTACTACAGTAGTCTTTTGTTAAGTACTTTTTTTTACTATTCTGAGAGAATTGTTTTCTAGTGCCATCCCTATAGATGAATTTGGGGATGCCCTGTCTCCTTTCCCTTTGTATGGGATCTTTATTGTTTCTGTTTCAAAGACAGGGAAAATTCCTACCTGAAGGCCCTTGTTCAGGCCCTTCCATAGTTTCTCCCTGCTGTCAAGGGAGTCTTTAAGACACTCCTTGTATATATTGTCTGGACCTGGTACTTTCTTGTTTCTTCCTTCTTTAATTGCATTTATTGTAGACAGTGCTACATCCTTATTTGACACTCAGCACTTTCCTTAATGTTGAGCTCTGGTCCATTGTTGTAATTGTTATGTTCTATTACTTCTGTTTTGGAGAAGTTATTATGAAGTTAGAAATTTAACTAACAGATAAATACGCTGAATGATTATACAGGTAGCCATGTGCTTACACATTAGGAGGTATCATGAGGATCAAATAACTTTATCTGAGTTATTTCTTATTTGTTTTAATTGATACTGGTAGACCAGCTGATTCTGAGATGAGCAAACAGAATTTCTCTGTCTCAAACTTGTTCACAACAACAGTTTTAGAATAATTAACTCAGAAAGTAGACCATCATTGAAGATATTACTTCGTTAATTAAGGGAAGTTAAACTACCTGCATACAGCCTAAAAGTCATGGCAAATGATGTGTAACATAAAATAAAGCACACATTAAAATGAAATGTCCTTGAAAGTAATCAGGTCATCATGAACAACTCCGAACACTGTTCCTGACAATATCTGCAGCACGTCTGAGTCTGTTTTCGTGGTTTAATCACAACAACCAACAACAAAAGTAAGTTGTAGAAATTACCAACATGTTTCATGTATCCTCTCAGCTGACAAACAGGGTCATTTTCTTTTGTGAACATTTACAGTAACCTAGAAAACAAACTATAAACAACATTATCATAGCAATAATTGACAGTATATGTAATAAATAGTTGCACTGAGATGAATAACATTAACACAGTGCAAAATAACACTAACACAAATAGTTTTATTTTATGTCTAAAGTTTTCACACCATGTAAAGATCAATACTTTAGAGAAATCCTTGCTAGTTGCAGATCAAAACTCTATAGAAATATCAGCTGTATTGAAGTAGACAGTAACATTAACATGTGCTGTTAAAGTATGTATTTTTTTAATATGGTGACCACAATTCCAGTTTATATGTATTTGTATCTATCATTTATTTAGTACTAGTTAAGTACCTGGCCTTGCCAGGGCATGCATGTATTCCAGTCTTCTATCATTTTGTATCTTCCTCCCCCTTTCTGTCCACCTCCTCCATCCCCCTCACCCTGCCCATCTCCTCCTTCCCCCTCTCTCTGTCCATTGCCTCCTTCCCCCTCTCTCTTTATCTCCTCTTTCCCCCTGTCTGTCTGTCTGTCCATCTCCTTCTACCTCATTCTCTCTCCAGGTTATCATTCTGACCCCAATAGGAGTTTTCTGGTTCTTATACTCACAGCATTTCTTTTCAGATAGTAAGTAATATGATTACCAAGTTACACTGAAATCAAATCCAGGAGTTTAGAAATCACTTATCACTTTTTACCTGTGGCTTTACCCTCATACACATATCAAATAATTCAACATATTTCCCATGTATCTCTAGCAAATTTTGCCCCGCAGTATCATTTTCACACAGCTCAATGTTTATGATGTCGTATCTCCTGAACTATGCATCATACAGTGATAAAATTTTCCAAGTACACCCATGGTATATGTGGATACTGTCTAGAAAACATGTTGTGAATAGAATTAACAGTAAGGAATTAATAAACTAAAACATCATGCATGATGCAGGAGTTTTCCTGCATGAACAGCAAAACTATAGTAAGCAATGAAGTTTTTTCCTTTCATGATTTTGAGGGAGGCATCGGCAAGAACAATCTCATAACGTTTTGAAATTATGTATAAAGTTGGTTGCAAGTCACTATGTGCTCTCATTCTCAAACACTGAATGAATATATTCTGCCTATTTTTGCATGGTGAGCTATTCTTTTTCACCCCCAGCCTCACTCCTTTGACAGGTAGGTGGTCCTTACCTGCACAGTGGTTCTTTAAAAATATGTATCAAGTTTGGTTGAAAATGATCCAGTGCTTTAAGAGATGTAGTACATACAAGGTCTGTTAGAAAATTATCTGCTCTTTGACAGGGGAAAAAAACTGGTTTACCTGGAGCATTGGACACCTAGTCACCTGGAAAGTAGTTCCCTTGCAGCTCCACACACTTCTCCCACTGGTGCTGCCATTGGTGGAAGCGTGCCGAGAAAGCCTCTTTTGGAATGGAGTTTAGCTCAGCTGTCATTGCTGGCATAATGTCCTTTCTTGTCTGAAGTCATGTTCCTCTCAGTAGCCTCTTGAGTTTGGGGAACAGCCAGAAGTTTCAGGTGGCCAAATCAGGAGAGTAAGGAACCTGCTGAAGCACAGAAATCTTGTTTCTCGCCAAAAATGTCTTAATCAAGTGTGATGAATGTGCTGGAGCATTGTCATTATGGAGGTGCCAATTTCCTGTTGACCACAAGTCCAGTCTCTTGCAATGCACAGCTACATGTAGACAATGGAGGGCATCCCTGGAGTACTCTTTGACCCTGTGGTGCGTACTCATGGTACACTGCGGGAATCAAACAAAGCAGTCAGCGTCACTTTGACATTGATGCAGACTTTGTGGGCCTTCTTTGATCATTCATTGTGATGACTGGGATTTGGTTTCCAAGTGCTGATGCCCACATCTTCTACAATTTCTCTGAGATTCACAATATGGTCCCACTTTACCACAGTGTTTGCTTTGGCAATGACCTGGTCATTCTGGTGTACTGATGGCTGACTGGAGAGTGGCTTGCTCTTGTATGATGTGCAGCTGTCTTTAAACTGGTTGTATCACTCCTTAATCTGTGTGATGCTCATAGCATCATCAGCAAAAGCCATCTGAATCTTCTGAATGGTTTCTACATGGCTGTCACTCACTTTCCGGCAGACTTTGATGCAGCAGCACTGCTCCAGTCATTCTGTGATTTCCCTTGCAATGAAAAACTGACGTGAGCACCACACACTGCCTCACTCAACTGCTGCATGGCTGCAACTGACACTATCGACAGGCGGGAAAAAATTTCTGCATGCACACAAAGGTTCAAGGTTGGCTCATGTAAGAGCACTACATTCAAATCCATCACATGTTCACACAAAAAAAGGTGGAATACTTTTCTAGCAGACCTTGTGTGTGTGTGTGTGTGTGTGTGTGTGTGTGTGTGTGTGTGTGTGTGTGTGTGTGTGTGTGTGTATTCCATTGCTTCCAAAAAAGAAGATTGGTCTGTGTGAAGGCATTGCTTCAGTACATATTCTAACACAGCAGTATTTAGTTTGACTGGTTTTATGAATGCTAACTTTATATTACTATGATGAAAGATTGCAGCATAATCTAATTGTGATACATCAATAATCAACGCACGGTGAGCATTTTGCCAGTGTGTCCCTCCAAGTGTGCGTCAATGTGCAGAAAACATTTGTCACTTTCTTTAACCTCAGATGATTATATCCAGTTTGGGCATAACACATCATCATGAGTCAATAAATTAGTCCTGAAATCATGTGGTCAAAATTAATATCATGGTATGATCTAACAAACCTCAGCTGTGTAGCAATTTCCTGAAAGCTGATATTGCTTGTCCTTATTTTATCAGGCAGCACAATCTAATCTGTGGAAGATATCATGGAAAGTGCCATGTCAAATTCTTTTGTAGTTATGGAGGTTCATGAAAAGTAAACCTTTGCTGTGGAACCAAATGAAATTGGTTGAGGTATCATGGAACGTGCCAAATCAATTTGCTTTAAAGTTATGGGGGTTCATGTAAAATAAACCTTCCCTGTGGAATCAAATAAAATTGATTGAGGTTTAATAGATGGTGGGCTGATTATGTCCACAAAGTATTACATCCAGCCAATCCCCTGTAGTCTCGTTGAACACAGTGAAATTCAGCAGAACTGGATATGATGCTTATGTGTTTGGTACTAGCAAGAGCTGCATCTTGTTTGGTGTTACCACTATAACAACTGTAACTGCTTCTGATACAACAGTTTCTGCTCTTGACAGTACTGTCCTTGAACTTACAAAAACTTAAGCATAGCTGTGTTTATGGTTCATTATTTTAAGTACTAACTCACATTACACACACAAATACACTGTACTTGAAAGCGGCCAGTCCATTGTGACCAACTCCAAATACATTTCCTGATCTCTGTCCTGGAAAGTCCAAGACCAATATCATAATTGTCAATTGTAGGTACTATGATAAGTCTAAATCTTTCCAAAAAATAACAACTCAGATCCATTGTAAGGAGTCTATATGATAGCAACTGATCTAGAAAGGTGGTAGATAACGCAACCTCTGCAGTGCATTTATATAACTACTTAAGAGTCATTTGGGTCAAATATTTACCTCTCTCTAGATTAACAACAACCAAATGCACGGCCTATCAAAATCACCTAACAGTGATGACTGGCAAGTTTGATGCACTGCTAATATCTGTTATAATTCCACTGTTGATATTGGCTCAAAAAATTCAAATTACAGGTCAGTGACAGTGAACTATTCAGTTCAATGAGGCATGTGAAACACAATGCCACCTTGGTAGTTCCACTCATTTGGTTCACAGTGTTGATCAGAAACAAATACTCTAGTTTAAGTTTCTGGGTAAAATATATCATACCACAAATTGTGATTTTTAAACAATTTCTTTTCAGGCGCACACATCATAAATTTCCACCCATGTCATCCTATCAGAGAATGCTTGTACACAGAGTTGCTGCTTATTTTGGGATGGAACATAATGTAGACCCTACAGGATGCAGTGTAATTGTCAATAAAACCAAAAGTACCAGAGTTCCTGAGATGAAATTCCGAGAACATTTACGTGAGGACTTACTTTTCCCTGAGGAACCAAGAAGGTCAATCCTAAAGAGGGATTCCAACTCATTTGAAGATTGTAACAGCATGAAGGTAAGTACCACTGTTACAGTTGTTACTAGTACAGTTTAACATGTAGGTTCACAGTTTCATATGGTTGCTTTCTGCATTCACCTTAAACTCGATTTCCTTAGAGGTTTTTAACTGCTATTCATGCTCATATGCTACAATACAGCTGCAGTTCGTGGGTATTAGTGTGAAGTCTCGACATCTATTACATTAGCCAAGGGTTATAACCTTTTCTACAAATGCTCATTAAAGTTTCTTAAAATTATATTAATTTATTTTTTCTTCAAGTCCATGTTTTAATACTGTAAAACTTGGCATGTTCACAAAAAATTGTACCAGTTAGTATGAAAACACACTGATAGCATGTTTGAATCTTTATAACAAAGCATGCCAATTTTATCTTTAATTTTACCATGCTTTATATCTCTGAATTTTAACCAGAGCAGTGAGTAGTAGTTCTTCACTTTCCACATTTCTGCATTATTTACTATAAATTCAAAGAAAGATTGCTACTTCCTTGAATATAACAAAAACTTCGTATGTTACGATTCATCATTATTTGTCACCGATAACATTTTACTACTCTAATGCATTAAGGTAGGTAGATGTAACATGAGGAAAATTTAAAATATGACAGACTCAAAACTTCTCCTGGATTGTGGTAGACCAGTAAGTTAAGAAGGTGTAGTATTTTGCAAGTTTATCTTACTGCTGTAACTAACTTTGATTTGTTGTAGTTGAACTTACGCAAACTCTTTATATGTTGGTTCACGCTCATCAGTTTCATGCACTGTATAGTCACAGAGCTTTGAATGCTTAATAGATTTTCTGCTGACAAGAAAATCAAAAAATAATTGATACAATTCTAGGTGGCTGCTCTTTCTTAGCAGCAGGTTTTTTAGATGTTTTTGAGAATGTAAAATATACAGGCTACAATGTCATGAACTTTCAGCCAAGTCTAAACATGTTATATCCATTTTTGTTTTGGCCTTTGGCTTAAATATATAGTGTCACTCACATGTTTTACTAAGGTTCTGTATTCCTCATTCTATCAATGTATACTGGGTGGTTATAGTTAAACTGACAGAGTATCGCGTACTGCAGTGTGGGCCATATACATTGCAAATGCTGAAACATCACAGGTATGTTCATCAATTGGTGCACTTGTGGAATATATTGAAAAAATAATTGTCCCACATTTCCCCACCAGGTGATGCACTCATGGAATATACTGAAAAAAATAATAATTGTTCCACGTTTTGCTATTAGGTGAGAATATGTTACTGTAAGCAGTCAGAATGTGGTTCGGATGCAGGAAAAGGGGAGTAACAATCAAACACATGATAACAGTAGTACAACATGTATTCACATGCTCACCTGACTCAGCAACATGAAGCATCTGTAACACACCATGATCAATAGTTGCTTGCAGCATATCCAGTGTAATGTCATTGTATGCTGTCCTTGAAATCAGGGAGAGTCCAGATACAACTCTGATAGACACAGTCTTTCAGATATCACCACAACCAGAAGTCACTTGGATTTACATCAGGAGATCTGGAAGGTCACATATCTTGAAGTTGTCTAGAGACAATAGGTCAGTACCGAAGGTTTCTTGAAGCAAATATTTCACCTGACAAGTGACATGTAGTGTCACCTCATCTTGGATGCAAATAGTAGTGTGGACACAGTTTCATTCTTGCAAAGCTGGAATTATGTTGCACAAGGAGGTCTTCATAATGTGCACATGTTTCTGTACACGTAACAAGCCTTGAGGTGTCATCTCCCCAAAGAAAAATTGACCAGGAATGAAGGAGCTTCTAAAGACACACCACACAGTCACATAAGCTGAGTGCAGTGGATGTTCCTGCACAACATGGGATAGAGTAGACCCCCATATGGGACAGTTCTGTACATTCTCATCACTGTGCAGAGTAAGATGCGCCTTGTCCATCCACACAAGGAAACAAAGGCATTGTAGCCTATCTTGTGGCTTCATTTGGTGCGCAGTCTGAATATTGTAAGGATACAAGTGTAAACTGCACTGCAAAATCTTTTTAATTGTTGATCAGGGGAGAGACAATTCCCGTGACACAGTTCAAACATAAGTTGCAGAATTTGGGGGATGTACTGCACATTCAACTATAGCTATAGCAACTTCATTAACAACTTGATGGGAATTGACCACTTCCCTCTCTCTGGTGCACCAGTTTATTCACCTGTTTTTCAAATTTCTTGATCATATTCTTTAGCACATTTATTTACATCGGCCTCTTCGCAGCTGTTTCTGTGAGTGATATTATCACAATGCAGAGCTGCTGTTGCTGTTGTTCTGATAAAACAACATTACCAGCAGTGCACAGTCTTCCATCTAATAGCCATTGCATTTTGTATGGAAAACTTCAAACCTTCTTAACCCTTTTGCACCAACAGTCACTTCACAAAAGTAATCAATATGCATTACGATGCAACAATGAGCATACTGACATCAAAACAGGAAACATTTCACATTCTGTCAGCTTACAGCACCATATTTTCACCTGGTGGCAGAAAGTGGAATGATTTTTTTTCCCAGCATACTCCATGAGCACACTGATTAATGAACATTCATATGATGTTTGAGGGTCCTGCAATGTATACAGCTCACACTGCAGCACTTGGAACACCATCAGTTTAATTATAAGCACCTGGTACAAAATTCGAAAAAGATGCATGCTTTTCATACTCGAGACAAGTTAGCCATGTCATGAAATGTATTGTGCTGTAAACTTTAATCTGAAGATCATCTATCCTTTTTAGTTCATCAAGAGACATAACTTGATGTATCCAATATTTGGGCTAAGCTGCTGGCTATTTAGGTCTCAGCAACCATCTTCATGAGCTATGAATAGTATAATATAATACAATAAATAGTGAAGAAGTTAGTTAAAATAATGAAATTAAGTCACATTGTAGATATTGGGTAATATCTGATCAAATAGCAAGAATGGTTTTACAATGAATAAATTGTGGAGAATACATCAGTCTTAAAGCATTAAAAATCCAACTATCAACTCAAGTTGTAGAACAAAACTAAATACTAATCTATAAACAGCTCTACTTATTAACCACTGGCAGAAATTTTAAGCATAAATATATTAAATAGAATTAAGACCCAACACTACAGTTTAAAAATGAAAAAAATGTAGATTTAAATGTGAGAAGTTACTTTATAATCAATATTTTGTTGGAAACCATTACTCAGATTGCAGTAACAGGATCGAACAAACAAAATTAAATGGAATACCAGGCAAAACATGCCATCTTTTGAAAAGGAGACTAGTGATGTAAGTGAATGATTATGTAAGTGCTGCATAATTTACTGAAGTAGAAAAAACTAATCATGAAGGTCTAAAAGGTTCCTAGTGGTAGACAATATTTGTGGATTAAAAAAAAAATACCTTTTCAGCTTTTTGGATTATTATCACTAATACAGTAAACCTCATTTAGGCCACAATTCCATCCTAATTGCTAGAGACACTGTGTAATGAATTTTCACCCAGACCAGGCTGAGCAACTAACCACATCACTTTAAAGCCATCAGCTGTCCCCCTTTTCTTTTGTGCTCAGTTTATTCCATCCACATTAAAATAGGCAGTTAAAGCTGACATGGACTGATTATAGCAGCAGGGCATTCTTAGACAAATCCCTTCCAGTCTATGGGAAACACCACCAGTGATCATATAAAAATAAAATGTGAAACTGAATCTTTCCACTGACTTCAAAGTAACAGTTGATTCACAAGCAGTTATTGACATTTATTTCACTCCACACACCAAAGAAGCTTTCTGCCATCCAGTTCATCTCAGAGATTGACCTCACAGATTCATACCTGCAGATACTCTTAGGAGAAGTCTCAGATGGTAGCTGTGGTTGAAACAGCATTCACTCTCCACCAGTTTCGGTACTTGCAATGCAGCATCAGTAGTGCACTAGTGCTGCTCCATGACATTTAGAAAAATTGATGAGAGACATACTGTCATACATAACCTATTTGGACATCACAGGAGCTAATCAACAGGAATACATGCCAAACCTACACATCTTGTTCAAAAAAGTGTAGGCAGCTGTGCAGAGCTGCAACTTAAGCAAAAGCAAATTCTTCCTGATAGAACTGAAATGTTGGGTCACATACTGAACAAAAATGGCATCCATCCTTTGGAAGATCTTTTAGAAACCACCAACAGTCTGAGAACATCCAAGAATGTAACACAGTTACAATTTTTCATGGGAAAAACAAAGCATTATGTTAAATTTAATCCACATGCAATTAGCAGTGCCTAACCCCTACATCAACTATAGAAGAAGAGTGCACAATTCGGATGGAGACTGGTCTGTGACAATCAACAAAAAACTGAAGGAATATCTCCAACCTGCCTTATACCCACCACCATATCAACCTGGCTGACCACTGATCTCGGCAGTCAATGCATTATCATATTGCATAGGGCAAGTACTGTCTAAAAATAATACTGAAGGTGTTCTGCAGGCAAAATAATATGCTTAAAAATGCTAACACATACAAAGAGGCATTATTCCTGGATATAATGAGAGGCTTAGCCACCTTGTACAGCATTACTGAATTCCACAAATGTCTCTATGGAGCACCCTTCCACCTAATCACTAATCATAAGCCTTTTCTGGCAACATTCAGGCCACACAAACGGCTATCAGAGTGAACAGCACAGTGCCTGCAATTATGGCCCTCAGCATCCAGACTGGCTTCCAAAGTAATCAGCCCCTACAACTTCCCCACTGCAGACAACCTTTCACTTGAATGATTTCCTTTTTGTTGTTGATGAAGTTATACTACTGCCTGCAGATTGCAACATATTCCATGTAATGATTTTACACTCATGGAGGTGTCAAATGTTGCTTGTTCTACATCAGGGCTACTAAGGGAATGACACACATGAAGAACATACTCACATATGTATAAGCTGCAGATCAACAGTGCCATCAAGCATCTGGCATATGAATATAAGAGGTATGCTGAACATCAAGTACCTTCGCCACAAAACTTTGCACCATGACCCACAAGATAGGATGCACATGGACTTCACTATGCCTTTCCTAAATTTGATGTGGCTCGTAGTGGTGGATACATTGTTGAATTACCTTTACATGGTTAATATGACTCCCACTATCACAGAGGCAACACTCTGTGGCCGGACAAAAATATTAGCACTGTAATAATGGACAGTGGCCTCCGATTTGCATCCGAAACATATGCAGAATCTGACGTATCGGAGATCACAGCAGCATCATTTCACATAGCATCTAATGGAGACATAGGAAGAATAGTTCACACATAAAAACAGCAAATATCAAATGCCATCGGAGATATGTCAATGTAGGCAGCAGTAACCTTATTGCTTAACAGTTACAGGACAATACCAGTCAATGGTCACATCATTGCTGAAGTAATCCATATCAGACAACTGTACACCCTCCTGCACCTGCTCTCACCATTCATGGGTGACAACAAGGATACACTCCACATCTCTGATCTACTGTATGGAAACACATTCAAATGTTACCGCAGGGACTCTGGAGACAATCACTGAGCGTCAGGGATGTCACACATGTATGGCAGGGAGAAGGTGCACCATCACAACCAGTTGTAGTCTCATGAAGCAATACAGCAGTCACCACATCCCCAAGACTTACACACCTCAGGAGGCAGCTCCTTCTCCTCCTCCAGTCAGTGTCACCAGGCGTCAACACAACTTGCCATAGGGAGTGTGGAGTCTCCAAGGGTGCAGGACAAACACAGAAAGATGGTAGACATAGCAAAAATCAGTATTACAGTTGTAAATTGTTGTAGTTGTGTAGGGAAAGAACCAGAGCTCGAAGCACTAGTAGAAAGCACATAAGGTTTAATCCTTATAGGTACCACAAGCTGGCTAAAGCTGCAGATAAGTTCAGCCAAAATTCTTACAAAGGACCTAATGGTGTTCAAAAAGGATAGGTTGCATACAGTTGATGGTGGCATCTTTGTTTTTAGAAGTAGTTTATCTTGTAGTGAAAGTGAAGTAGATGGTACTGTAAATTAGTATGGGCAGAGATTATACTTAGCAACCAGAATAAATTAATAATTGGTTCCTTTTAATGATGCTCCAACTAAGATGACACAGTTGGTGAACAAGTCAAAGAAAACTTGAGTCCCATATCAAACAGGTACCTCAGTCATACAAATATGTTTGCATCATCAGAAGTTGTACTAAATGCTTTTTCTGAAAATTATTTTGAGCAATTAGTTCAGGAGTCCATTCAAAATGTAATGGTTGTGAAAACATACTTGACCACAAGATCATGACTATAAGGTCATTGAAGCAAGACTGGCCACTGCAATATCCAAATCCACCAACAACAGAGACAAAATGTATCTACTTAAAAAAAGCAGATATTGTAAATGCCTTTCTAAGAGACTGTCTCCACTCCTTGCAATCTCACTAGTAAGCGTAGATCAGATGTGGTTAAAATTTAATGAAATAGTGTCAATGGGAGTTGATGGATATGTCAGAACACTATTGCAGAAACTACAAAAAAAGCATGCTAAATTTATAAAAACACAAAATCTCCTAGACTGGTGATATTTTACTGAAACTCAAAACTTAGAGATGCATTTAATAGTTTCCACAACAAAACTCTGTCTTGAAACTTGACTAATTTCAAAGAGATTCCAGTCATATGTGAAGTACACTAGCGGCTAGATACAATCAGTACCTAAACTGTGTGTATTAGACAATTATTGTACTACTGAAGTGAAGCTATTAAAGTCTTCTGAAATTATTTCACCAAAGAAGTTGAAGTAAATATTCCAGAATTAAAATCAAAAACAACTACCAATATGAGTGACTTAGAAGTAGATATCCTTGGTGTAGTGACACAGCTTAAACCACTTAACAAAGTCAAGTCTTCCAGCCCAGATATTATACCAGTTAAGTTCCCATCAGAGTATGCGGATACAGTAGTCTCATGCTTAGCAATCCCATACAACCCACTCATTCAACAAAAGATCTGTACTGAAAGAGTGTAAATTTGCACAGGTCATGCCAATACTCATGAAAGGAAAGAGGAGTAATCTGATTAACTGCCAACACATATCACTGACATCAATTCTGGATTCTGGAACATATGCTGCATTGTGTTATAACTAGGAATAAAACAATAAATATACCCTTGTACTATGGTTATTGACACAACACTGACACAAATAAATCTGTAACCAAGCACCAAGTTGTTGATGAACACTTTATGGAAAATTATGTAAACTGATAGTGGTTATTCCAAAGTCCAGGAAGTGCAAGTGGAATGTTAAATTCCAGCAGAAATCACAAGTCCATTGACATACTAAGCCTAGTGAACATTGAATTCCAGGTTCCAGTATAGCATTCGGATTCTAAGTCCAGAGTGTAGCTGAATCAACATCAAACAGCAGGTCCACAACAGTGTAGTGCTTCTGAGCTATGGAGTAGAAACATAGAATGATGAAAACTGGCTTGTAGACATCAGTAGCTGCGTTAAATAAGACTCCATATTTAATAGAGCTGGTGGCTGGGGTCACTGTATATTCTGGGTGGTCAATCCCTGAGTGTTATGGATGCCCAAACACTGTGTTTTGAAGTGTGTACATGTGAAAAAAGCCCGCAATTATAGCAGCAGTCTGCACATGGAGAAGTGCGTCCAATGGTGCATTTCTTGGCCATGCGTAATAGAGCACACCACTGCTCAGTGTGGAGATGAAATAGTGATGGATACCAGTCCCCTTCCCCCTTGATGAAGCAGGGAGAATCTTCTGCAAATGAACACACATCCATGGGGTCCTCCTCCGAGTCCTCAGCAGCATCGGTGACTTGGAACACAGCAGCATATGGACGAAAACCTCTTGGCTGCAGGTGAAGTTTGTATGGTGGGGGTATCAGCAGCAGATCCAGTGGAGCAGGAGGAGCCAGCGGCAGGTCTTCATCTTCATCTGGAATTACTCGTGGCTGGTGACCAGGCAACATCTCATAGTCTGGAAAGGGCAGCCTCTGGGGCTGGTTGACATCTGGGGTAAGTCACTCTTGTTGGGCTGTGGTGTTGGTCAGCTGGCTGTGCTCAAAAAACATTTATAATTCTGATGTTACTCTGGCTGGGTGGCTTGGGGTAAGATGGGAACTATGGGACTGGTAATGGTGGTGCAGAGAGAGGAACAGAATAACTTGTTGGGCAACTAATTGTGGATGAAGTTGATTGGCATGTCACAGAACCACCCGGTCTGGAAGCTGCACTCTCAAGACCTACTGGCCCCAGGACTGGACGATTGTTCCTGGAATCCAGGCTGGTTGCCAGTCAAATCCTTTCATCCACACCAAGATCCCCAGGTGGAACTTGGAAGCAGACAGAGGTGGTGCTGGTCATGGCATTGGCATGAGCAGGCTGAAGAGGGTCTGGTACTGCTGTCCATGAAGAAATTCTGCAGGACTTTTATCTCCAATGGGTGTGTAACTGCTCAAAAAAAAAAAAAGTTTGTGATGCATCAGAGGAGTGTTCCTATCGGTATTTATTCATCTGAGTTTCGAATGTGTGGACCTTCCTCCCATCTTCTCCATTCAATTGTTGATGGAAGGGGGGTCATAGGAATGTAGCAAATGCTATGCTGGGCATAGAAACTATGAAGCTCCTCACTACAGAATTGCGGACCATTGTCAGTTATGAGATCTTCTGGCAGACCTTCAATTGCAAAACAGTTTTCTACATGTGTGATGGTACTGGTGGTTGATGTGGTATTGCATTGGGTGGTGTATGGAAATCAGGTGTAAGCACCAACCACTATCAAGAACAAGGAGTTAAGCACTGACCTGGCAAAATCAATGTGTACCCACTCCCAAGAGCAAGCAAATGGTGGCCAAGGAGCAAATGAATGTTGTGGGACTGCCTGCTGGCTTTGGCAGGATGGACATGTTTGGGTGAGTTGTTCAATCTCATGGTTCATGCCTGGCCAGTAAGTGAACCTGCAAGCCAGGCATTTAGTTCGGGATACTCTGATTGGCCTTGGTGCAATAGTTGCAGAATTTGCCAACATTATGGACAAGGAATGACTACTCGTGGATCTCCCTCATTGGAAATGAATAGAATTACTCCATCGATCACCATGAGCTGATGGCAGGCATTAAAGAACTGACAGAATGCCATGGAAGCCTTGGGAGGTTGTTGTTTGGGCCATCCATGAAATATGTGACTCCAGACTTGTTGGAATACCTCATCACTACCAGTTGCATCTGCGAGCCATGAGCTGATAATGGGAAAAGAATCTATGGTGGCTTCTGCTTCTTCATTGATGTGAAAACACATAATTTCTTCTTTGTCAGATTCTGGACTGGGTCACCATGGAAGGCGGGAGAGGGCATCAGCGTTGGCATGCTCATTCATGTTGCAGAGGTGTATCTCATACTGGTAGTGTGCCAAAAATAAAGCCTAGCACTGGTGGTGGGGAGCAGTCCTATCTGGAATCATCACTACTGGATTGAATAAGGAGATCAGTAATTTATTGTCTGTGATGACATTAAACTTTGTGCCGTAAACAAAAATGTGGAATTTCTTTAATGCACAGATGATAGCCAGTGCTCCTTTTTCTATTTGGGAGTACCTGCATTGGGTATCAGTCAATGTTTTCAATGCACAGGCCACAGGGTGCTCAGAGCCATCTGCCTCCATGTACCATAACCACTCTGATACCTGTATCAGATGTGTCCATTGCAAGACCTATCTGCTTTGTTGGATCAAAATGTGCGAAGCACGGGGCTGTCAAAAACTAGAATTTTAGCCTGTGGGAGGTGCACTCACCAGCTGCTGTCCACTGGAAAGGCACCCCTTTTTTGCATAACTGGTAAAAGTGGGTAGTTTCTGTTGCTGTTGCGGCTAAGAACTTTCAGTAATACGATATCTTCCCCAGAAAGGAACAGAATTGCTTAAGTGTTGTTGATCTGGGAAGTTTGATTATGGATTCAACATGTTTATTCAGAAGATGAATGTCCAAGCTGCAAATGATGTGGCTGAGGTACTCAATCTCAGGCTGGAAGAAACAGTATTTTTCTTTCTGCATTTTAGGCCAGTCTCCTCTAATACACTGAATAAAGATCTCAGATTGTGAAGGTGTTCCTCCATGATTCTCCCTGTTACAATGATGTCATCTAAATAGTTAATGCATCCATCCACTTTGAGTACTAATTGTTCCAAAAACCATTGAAAAATGACAGGGCACTTGCTATACCAAACATTGGGCAGTTCAAATGATAAAGCCTGTGCATCATGTTAAATGTAAGAAACATTGAGATTCTGCATCAAGGGGAAGTTGGAGGTATGCACCCACTAGGTCTATTTTAGAGAAGAAGTTTCCACCTTTAAATTTTGGCAGTAATTCTTCTGGCTTTGGAATAGAATATGTCTCAGTCTCTGATTAGGCGTTGACAATTACTTTAAAATTGGCACACAGGTAGATCTTTCCTGATGGCTTTCACGCTATGACTAATAGTGTAGCCTATTGACTAGAAGGAATAGGTTCTAGAACTCCAATTTCAGTTAAACAAACCAATTCTTCCTTTACTTGGTCTTTGAGAGCTAACGGAATGGTGTGGGCTTGAAAGTACCGAGACCATGGACTACATTTCAGCGCAATGTGTGCCTCAAAATCCTTTTCTGTGCCAAGTTCTGGGGTAAACAGGTCCCCATAATCTAGGCAAAGTGTCTGTAGGCTGAGTATGAAACATCTTGAGATACCAGATGCACAGAATTGTCTACTGAAAATCCAAATTTCTGAAAAGAGCCAAGTCCAAACAAGTTCTCAGCTGAATCATTGTTAATGACTAATTAAGTAATGTGACTGGTGATATTATGGTATGTTGTTGGCAGTTCAACTTGACCACATACTGGGATATTATTTTTATTTTATGCCATTAGATGTCTCTTTGTTTCTTGTAAGGAAGGAGCTCCAAGTTTCAGATAGATACTGTGATTCAGAATGCACATGGCTGTGCCAGTGTCTATTTGTCATTGAACTGATTTCTCTGCAATTTGCACATCTACAAGAACCTTATTGGAGGTCTCTTGATGGTCTACAGTGGCTACCAGATTAACATCAATGTATCACAGAGGAGGATGTCTTGCCTGATGGCACTTATGACATACAGAAGCTAAAAAGCCATTGGCAGGATAATTTTGGCTGTAGGCCCATCTGTCAGGACAGTCTCCACATTGATGTTTTTTAAAGCAATCTGGACCCAAGACCAGTTTGATTGGCTTGAGTGGGGTGGAGCACATTGTTGGTTAATGGTACAGCATCCTGCCTGTACAGTTGCTATGTCCAAATCACCACTAGTGTGACCGTTGGCTGCTGGTTCAGATGTGTTTACATTAACACTGCTACGTCGATCCACGACTCCAGTCACTTGCCTGCTACTCAGGACACTTTGAAGCTTTGTGCATAGTCCAAAACTTTGTCTAATAATGGGTCTTCAAGTTGAAGTGCCTCACACTGGAAATTCCTGTCTGGAGTACCCCAGATGATCATGTCTATGATCAGTTTTTCTCCATATGGCTCCTTATGTTTAGGGCTAACAAAATGACATTTTCGCTCTAAACCTTGTAGCTCTGCACCCCATTCTCTGTGAATCTGATTTGGCTGTTTGCTGCATTGGTAAAATGCTGCCTGGGAGGCAATAATATGGGTATGCCATTGGTAATATTTTGGCCATTACAAAAACAAAGATTTCAAGAGGCTGGCATCAATTACATTGAATGCATGGAAATGCTCCAGTAATCTAATTCATAGGCTTCCCAACCTTCTAAAGCCTCATCAAAGTAAGGAAAAACTGGCACTTTCTGTGTTGCTTGTGTCTGCAGTAAGCTTTGAAGAAGAGGTTGGAGGGTGTTCAGTAGCAGATCCTGGTTTTCGTCTTGCTGATGAATAAGTTGCATGAGTAGAGCTTCCAATGTAGATGTTTGCTAGTTTGTTGCCATTTTATCATGTTATAACTAGGAATAACACAATAAATATATCACCATTATTTGGTTTATTGGCACAACACTGATACAAATAAATCTATTACCAAGTGCCAAGTTGTTGATGAAACCTTTATGGAAAATTATATATATATATATATATATATATATATATATATATATATATATATATATATAATACTCCATACCAATGTCCAGGAAGACCAAGTGAAATGCAAGATTTCAGTGGATATTACAAGTCGTTGACGTACTAAGCCTAGTGAACGTTGAAGACCAAGTTCCAGTATAGCATTCGGATTCTATGTCTAGAGTGTAGCTGAATCAACATTGAACAACAGGTCCACCATTGTGTACCACTTCCAAGCTGTGGAGCAGAAACATAGAAAACTGGCTTGTAGATGTCAGTAGTTGCATTAGATAAGTCTCCATAGTTAACAGAGCTGGCGGCTGGGGTCACTGTATATTCTGGAAGGCCAATTTCTGAGTGTTATGGGTGGCCAGTCACTGAGTTTTAAAGCATGTGCATGTGTGAAGATGGCCTGCGATGTTAGCAGCAGGCCGCGCACCGAGAAATGTGGCCAACGATACATTTCTCAGCCACGCATAATGAAGCGCACCACTGCTCAGTGCTGAAATATAATAGTGGTGGATACTACACATTCAAACATCATGAATTGCCTCAAAGAAATCAATCTATTGATACATAGTCAATACAGATTGAGAAAATATTGTTCTTGTGAAACACAACAAACCCTTTATTCACATGATGTAATGAGTTCCATCAACAGGGGATCTCAAATTGATTCCAGATTTCAAGATTTCCAGAAGGCTTTTGACACACAAGACTTCTATCAAATTGCGTGTCTTCACACAATTCAAGTGTGTGAGTAGATTCATGATTTCCTGTCAGAAAGGTCACAATTTGTAGTAGTCAATGAAAAATCATTGAGTAAAACAGAATGATATCTGACTTTTCCCAAGGAAGTGTTATAGGCCCTGCTGTTCCCAGTCTATATATGTGATTTAGGAGACAATCTAAGCAGCCCTCGTAAACTGATTGTCAAGGATATTATCATTTACTGTCTAGTTAAATCATCGCAAGATCAAAATCAAATGCAAAATGACTTGACACTATATCCATATGGTGCAAAAAGTGGCAACTGTCTCTGAATAAGGATAAGTGTGAGGTAATCCACATGAGTGTGAAAAGATAACTTTAAACTTTGTTTACACAATAAATCACACAGAACTAATGGCTGTCTGTTCAGTTAAATATCCAGGAACTACAATTATGAATAACTTAAACTGGAAAATTCACATAGATAATGTTGTGGAGAAACCAAACCAAAGACTGTGCTTTATTGGCAGATGACAGTCACCAAGAATCTCTTTGATGGCATCATCAATGACCATCTTATCTAGTGGCCATCAATTCAGTATTCCTTTTCTGAAATGTTGAATTCTTATCATTGTTAGCCAAAGAAGACTATGTTGTGTGATATAGAAGTCCAGCTGACAAGCACATGTATTGTAGGAATGCCTGTCAATGACAGATCAGAGCCCTTCAAATTTTAGTAAAATATATTTACTCTCAGACAGGACTCATTGCACACACCTCAAGGAGTCATAAATGTTGAAGATCAGAGCTCATGACTGACAAAGCTATTACAACCAATACACATAGAAAAGATTGCTCAATATGGCTGCTTGTCTTTAAGGACATCATTATCCAACTATCATCAATGAGATGAGTTCCAGTCAACAGTTAAAATGCTCAGTTAAATTGTGAAGCTTTTGTCAACTGCAAAAAGCTACTCAGGTTCAGAAAGGAAAGCTACACACCAGTGAAAATCATATCATTATAGCTGGACAAAATGGAATTTGGATTATCAGTTTTCATGAGCAGCCACAACTCATCCCTAAAGTTATGTGCATGGGAGTTGCCATACTAGTAAAGGAACGGCAGCTTAATGCCCCTGACAAAGAATCATGATCCGCTATCTCTACAGACAATGCTGGGTTGGAGCAACTATCGAACTCCCAATATGATCTCGCTTGACTGAGGAACAACTCTGGTGAATGATATTGTGGTCAGTTTCTGGACACTTTCAAATCTGAAGTGGAGGGGAAAAAAAACAGGTCGAACAGACTATGGTAATACACCATATCAACAATGAGTATCATCCACCAATAAACCAGTGGTCATGTAGAGTGTTTCCAATTGAACAATGCTTAATATGGGAGGATGTGGAGAAGGTACTGCAAGATGACATCATTGAAATTTCATAGAATCATTGGTCACCTCTGTTGGTCCTTGTGAAGGAGAAGGACAGCACATGGCATTTTTGCATCTAGTATCAATGACTGAACAAAATCACAAAGAAATGTATTTGACCGTTACCACACATTGATGATACACTAGACTGCTTGAAAGGAATAAAGTATTTTCCAACTTTGGAGATGCGAACAGACTACTGGTAAAATGAGGTTGATGAGGCTGACAGGGAAAAGGCTGTCTTCACAAAACATGATAGCTTCCATGACCTCAAAGCTACACTATTTGGACTATGTAATGCTCAGCTAATTTAGAACTGTTCTGGACAACCTGCTTTGACAACTTAATGGACAAATTTTCTTTCTTATCTGGATGACATTTTGGTTTTTTAAGGCATTTGAAGAACATTTGATAACAGTGTTGAAATGTGTTCAGAATGGAGTCCTATACCTGAAATCAAAAAGGTGCCTCTTCATTGCCCAAGAAACAACAATCTTAGGCCTTCTAGTTAATGGCAATGGACTCTGTTCTGATCCAGAGAAAGTTAGGGTAGCCACATATTTTCTGACTACTCATCACATCTATGATGTGAGAAGCTCTCTTAGAGTGTACTTGTACTACCAGTGTTTCATAAAGAATTTGTGTTCCAAGCCACGTCCTTTGAAAGAGCTACTGCAGTGAGATGCCAAATTTTCCTCCAACAGTATGAGAAAAAGATCCTTCCTCATCCTTAAGAAAGTTCTAGTATCTTCTCCAGTCCTAGCATTGTCTGATGAGAGTGCTTAGACAGAACTTTGCACTGATGCTGGGAGTTAGGGTCATGTACAGTTCTAGTGCAAATTCAGGAAGCTGATGAAAAGGTGATAGCTTATGCCTCCAGAATACTCTCCAAGCACGAGATGTACTACTCCACAACTGAGAAAGAGTGCCTTGCAGTTGTCTGGGCCATCAGCAAGTTTTGTCATATTCATTTGGCAAATCATTTAGCATTATTATGGACCACTATTCTCTGAGCTGGCTGACTAGCCCTAAAGCTCCATTAGGTCAACAGGTATGATGGACCCCAAACCTTCAAGGAGTACAACATCAATGCAGTATACAAAAACTGATGCAAATACAAGGACACTCCCTATCTTTCAAGGAAACGTTTGGTGGCACACAGCAGCATGGGGAAAATCTCAGTCATTGTTGCACTATGTGACATTGATGCTGAACAGATGGAAGATCCAGCATTGCTGAAAACATAGAAGCCTTAATGAAGGAAGAACTGATCAAAGAAAAATTCCAGTTAATAAATGTGAATTGTATGAGAGGAATTATGATCCAGTGGGGCCAGAAATAATTGCTTGTTATCCCAGGTCATCTATGGCTAGCTATCCTGGAACATTTGAATGACACTCTGAAATTTGGTCACTTGGGATTTGTGAAGATTGTAGACAGAATTGGATGCAGGTCTGTGCTTTATACAATATGTGAATCACTGTAAGGAATACCAATGGTGGGAGAACATGCTGTAATTACCTCCTGGGCATCTCATACCAATCCCACCTGGAGCAGCACCATTCCACCAAATAGGAATTGACCTCTAGGGGAGGTTCCTGTAGTCGATAAATGTGTATCAATGGAGATTAGTTTACTCTGACTACCTCACCTGCTACACTGGAAACAAAGCTGTGCTCTAGACATTGGGAAGTTTCCTTGTAGAACATATAATTTTGAAACACAGAGCACCATGTATGGTCATGTAATTGTTTTCCAGTTGAGACTAGTATCAGAGGTCATTTCATGTAGCGACATTACCCACAGGATGACACTGCCTACCATCTGCAGACAAATAGCTGTACAGAATGCTTTAATAAGACATTGATATATATTCACTCAGTGGACTTTGATATTGAACAGAGAGATTGGAATGTAATACTACTCAATATGAAATTTGCATGCAACACGCTGAAGCAGAACATTAAGGCTTCCCATCTTTCTTTATGATCTACAGTTGCAAGGCCAAAAAGGCAATTGATACACTGTTCCCATTTCAACCAGATGACATTCAGGATGACTACATGAAACATCTTGTCACCAGCACCAAAGAAGCAAGGCAGCTGGCTCAGATACAGGACCTGGTCACTCAGGAGAAAGATGAAGAATGATATAAAATGAAGCACTGGTCAGTGAGATACAGCCCAAGAATCCTTGCATGAATTTTATGCCTGTGAAGAAAATGGGACTATCAAAATGTTCCTAATGCAATTCTTTGGACCACACCATATCTGTTGTTGCTTGTCAGATGTTACATATGAAGCCACAGATTATGACTTTCACTCAGGAGACAAGAGCACAGAAACATTGTTCATGTCCTCCACATGAAGACCTACTACAGTCCAGATCAATGATGGGATGTTCCAGGAAACTGGAGACCCACTTTACATTTTCATAATTTCATGGGGAAGCTACTTTTGATGCTCATTGCATTGAAGAGAATGTAAAGCCATGACCAGAACACATGGATTCACTGGTAACACCAGAGGACATTGACAAGATCTACATCCTGGGTGCTGTAGTCAGCTGCAACAAGAACTTCTGAAACAGCAAGTTGCTGCTTGTCCAAAAGAGGGAGCAATGCTGCAAGCTGTGGTGCATGCAGTCGCACACAGTGGCTAGCTTTGCTGGCCAGCATGTTACTGGTCACCAGCTGAAACCGTACTATCGGAAATTATTTGTTTTTATTGTGTATCATTTCTGGAAGATTCTTATAATATCTTATGTTTGTAATGATTGTATATTCTGAAATATTCAATGTTTGTACAAATAGCTGTTGTCTCTGTGCTGGAGTTCAGTTCTGTTCTGACTGTATGTAGGTGTCAGTAATAAATGTGCTTTCAGTGCTACATGTTGTGCTTCCCTGACAACCCTACATTCAGATGTCAACTTGACAGTGGTTTCAGTGTGACAATATGTAAACTCAATTATTTTCTGTGGAATTCTTTTCAAGGGCACAAAATATGAACAATTTTTAGACTACAGAAAAGCATCATAAGAATAATGACCAAAAATAGTAATTATGTTCATTGCAAAGATCTGTTCAAAATACTGAGGAGCTACACTATGTGAGTACATTTACCAGTTAATTATTATATATACAGAAAATAACCATGATGTGTACTCCACTGACAGCTCGGTCCATGACCATGCCACAAGATCATGACTGAAATTAAATTTATTGAGGAAGTAAGAACATAAAACTCGAAACAACATTCTGTAACCACAAATAAGATTGTGCAATAAAGAGCTTGAAATGATTAAACTGATTACTAAAATTATCCTACTTAAAAAGTAATTGTTAAGCAATAAATTCTGTACAGTGAAAGATTACTTAGATAATGCAGAGTAAGGATTTGGTAAAAAATGCAACATGAGATAATACGAATAATAATAATAATAGCAATAAAACAAACCAAACATAGTTGCCATTGTCGTGACATCAGCTGATAGTGCTTTTATCATTACATTATGAAATAATATGTGTATAATCAGCGAAGTGTGTGCATTTATCACCATTGAAAAATGAACAGTATAACACTCACTTTTTACATTATTAAATAACCTCTTTACAAAACATTACTGTACACTAGGACACTAGGGATAAACCAAATGAGTTTGTACATTTTTAAGCAGAATGGTATTGTATTGAGGAGGATAGAAGCCCCCAATCTTCAACCAACTATTCCATGGTTTTCCTAAATTACTCCAGGCAAATATATGGACAATTTTCATTGACTCCATTGGCAGCTTCTTGTCCCACCTTTGTCAAACTAGAGCTGCCAGTACACAAATGCCTGCATACATTAAGGGTCTTTGTTTGTTCTTGAAATGTAATACCAGTACTATCACATGCCCAATATCCATGTAAAAGTTTTCTGTGAATGAATAAAACTGCTGCTACTACTACTACTACTACTATTACTACTACTACTACTACTACTACTACTGGAAACTGTAGAGTGAGAGAAAAGATTGACTGCAGTAAGCTGGTTTTGATGGGTAGGGGTTGCAGTCATTATATAGAGATAATCAGGCATTCACAGGATAGAATAGCATGGAGAGATGCACCAAACTAATCTTTAGACTGAAAACTATAACAACAACATGAAACAACTTCTGGCAAATTTCGGTTTCAGTCTAGACTGAAAAATATTACTTTTCCAATTGTGCAATCCAGGCCCATAACCTGTTGGGGTGTTGTGAATTTGTGGCCATGTCATGTAATCACAGGACTGCTTTATTAAAGATACCTACTGTACAGTAGGGTAAACAGAACTGAGTGAAATCTCATGCTGAAAACAATAAATAAAAGATAGTGCTATTCAGGCATAGGAGCATTACTGAAAACAAAGGTAAGCACATGATAGTAACAATTAAAATCTTAACACATGTATAAATAATTATGATTACAGCAGGGAGAATGCCTAGATACTAACAGAAAAAAAGTGCTAAAATAGTTGCAAAGCCAGTCTTTGCCAAGAATGTTGTAGAATGCTTGTTTACAAATTTAAATGAAGAAAAGAAAGAGAGTGAGTATAAGATATTAAAAGTAGTGGTAGCATTGAATACCTAATTGATGGATAATGGCTATGTTTGATAAAAATTCGTCTTTACAAGTGTGCATTGAGGCTTAGCTGAATGCTGTATTGTCATTCCATATTCACCTGTTATTTCACTTTATTGTATATTCCATAGGTCCCTGTCAACTAACTGATCTGACCCTTTCCCCATATTTATCCACAGTGTATCGACTTCTCAGAGGTAGGTTTAAACTGACTTAGGTACTCTTTGCCTATATCTTACACAGGTTGAAAGAGTTCCCTCAACATCATTGCAACTGAATCTAAAAAATGCTCAAATTTGGCCAAATACTGTTCTGTGTACAGGACTCATTTAATAGTGATAGTCATCTGTGGTTCTGTGTAGCCTTTCTTTTAGCTTTTGTGGTGCACTTTTGGGCTAGGTAGTTACATTCCTATGATAAAAGCATATTAATTATATCTAAATTTCTGCCTATTTCTTACTTAAAGATTCATCCATAAATTTGTCTTTATATTGTTTCAGTTTGGAGTTAGATTGTAATTGAAATTTCTGATATACACACATCAAAAAAAGTTTTCATCACCCCAGTTCCCAGAACTCCTGAAGATAGACTTTGACTGTGGATATTGTATCACAGACACAGTCACTTTGACTGTTCAGAGATGTCACTAAACCCACCCAAAGATGTAAACAACCATGCATGAGCAGCACCTATTAGACAGAGGGGATCCGACAGCCTATCAATTCCAGCTATTCCACCAGGAAGGAGATACAGAGCTCATGTTGTCTATAGTTCAACCACGCCTAGGCAGTCAATACCATGGTTCAATCATGTCCACATTGTTGCTTCATGCCAGGAGGGGCTCTCAAAAGGGAAGTGCCCAGACAGCTCGGAATGAACCAAAATGAAGTTGTTAGGACATGGAGAAGATGCAGAGAGACAGAAACTGTTGATGACATGACTCGCTCAGGCCACCCAAGGACTATTACTGCAGTGGATGACTGCTACATATGGACTATGGCTCAGAGTAACCCTGACAGCATGCCACCATGTTGAATAATGCTTTTCGTGCAGCCACAGGACATCATGTTATGACTCAAACTGTGCACAATAGGCTGCATGATGTGCAGCTTCACTCTCAACATCCATGGTGAGGTCCATCTTTGCAACCATGACATTATGCAGCACAGTACAGATGGGCCCAACAACATGCTGAATGGACTGCTCAGGACTGGCATCATATTCTCTTCACTGATGAGTGTCGCATATGCATCCAACCAGACAATCATCGGAGACGTGTTTGGAGGAAACCCGGACAGGCTGAACGCCTTATGCACACTGTCCAGTGAGTGCAGCAAGGTGGAGGTTCCCTGCTGTTTTGGGGCCGACATACACTGTTGGTGGTAATGGAAGGGGCCGTAATGGCTGTATTATACATGAATGCCATCCTCCGACCGATAGTGCAATCATATCGGCAGCATATTGGCTAGGCATTTGTCTTCATGGATGACAATTTGTGCCCCCATCATGCATGTCTTGTGAGTGACTTCCTACAGGATAACGACATTGCTCGACTAGAGGGGCCAGAATGTTCTTCAGACATGAACCCTATCAAACATGCGTGGTATAGATTGAAAAGGGCTGTTTATTGATGATGTGACCCACCAACCACTCTGAGGTATCTATGCCAAATTGCCATTGAGGAGTGGGACAATCTGAACCAACAGTGTCTTGATGAACTTGTGGGTAGTATGCCACTAGGAATACAGGCATGCATCAACACAAGAGGACACCCTACTGGGTATTAGAGGGCCCTGTGTGTACAGCAATTTGGACCACCACCTTTGAAGGTCTCGCTGTATGTTGGTACAGCATTTAATGAGTGGTTTGCATGAGCAGTAAAGAGGGTGAAAATGATGTTTATGTTGATCTCTATTCCAACTCTCTGTACAGGTTCTGGAACTCCCGGAACCGCGGTGATGCAAAACACTTTTTGATGTGTGTATATTTTAATACTTGAAGATGAACCAGGTCATCATCTTATTTCATTTACATGAAGATGTACTTATCATCTTTTCTTTTTATTTGACTTTTTCATTTATGATCTTAATTTATTGGATTTCTCTACCTACTGTTTTAACATGGGACTTCACATATAGGTGTAATTGAGAACACGTGAGAACACAGAACATTTCTCTGGTGTTTAGGGAGATATTTTCTGCAATTTCACTTTTGCAATGTGTAGCTGGAGTGAGGCCAAACAAATACTGTTCATCTTATCTTTCATGCGACACCTAGTGTCAAAAGAAATTGTTTCCCATTATGAACAAAATGATTTTCAAAGCAGAATTTTACACTCCCACTTGATAGTGTGGTCCCAAATTAGACTATTGTGATATTTGTTTTATGAGTATGTCTGAACAAAGACAGTAAAAAAAGGAAAAATAAGGAGTATTCCAGCAGCAGTTGAGCTGATTGGCAGTAGCTGTCAGCACTAGCCAGTCCAGTGCTGTTGCTGCTGGAGTCTTCATGCTTAACTGTCCTTATTAATACATTTTAATAAAATGAATATTGCATGAGACTAATTTGGTACTGCTCTATCAAGTGATGACATAACATTGTGCTTTAAAAATAATTTTGTTTGTAGTATGGAAACAAACTGACACTTTCCATCAACACTGGATGTTGCATGGAAGATGTGATGAGCTGTATCTGTATAGCCTCACTCCAGCTACACAATTCCAAAACGAAGTTTTGAACATCTGCCTAAACACCAGAGAAAATGCACCTGGTGACTCTTAGGAGATACACCCTGTATATTTGATCTTCCACCATATATAAAAGAAGCAGAAATAGTTTTCTTTGCTGATGATGCATGTTTTATAATCAAACCTGATGGAGTAACTTAAGCATTTTTAAAAGCTAAATAATATTGTCTTGGAAAATTAATAAGCAGTTCTCTGCAAATGGACTGTCAGAGAATGTTGATAAAATACAATACATGCTGGTCAGTACTACACAAAGCTTGACCACACCATTAAAAATAATACATGAGAGTAAATCAATAAATTAAACAGAATATGTTAAATTCTTAGATGTTTATATTGATGAGAGCCTAAACTGGAAATTACATGTTACAAATCATCTTAGACTTCTAAGCTCCGCAATTTTTGTTTTGTGGATAATATCAGATTTTGGAATCACAAACATAAAATATTTTATTTACTTTTTCTATTTGCAATCAATAATTTTCTTACGGCATCAAATCCTGGGGTAATTTGTCTCTTAGGACTACAGTGTCTGTTGCACAGAAGCTTGTAATAAGGATCAAATGTTGCATCAAGTGTAAAACCTCTTGTAGGCAGCTCTTTAAATAGTTGAGCAGTCTGACTACAGCCGTACAGTACATTTACTTTCTTATGAAGGTTTTTTCCAATAATCAATCAAATTTGAAAAAAACAGTAACATTCATGAATATAATACTAGATGATGAAATGGGTTTCATCATCCATTATGCAGCCTTTGTAGCCATAAAAGTTTTTGACCACCTAAACCATTGACATAAAAAAATTAATGGATAGTAAATTAGATTCCAACACAAATGGAAATTATACCTGCCTGACAAATCCTTCTACTTCATAAAAGAGTTTCTGAGTGTGTAGTAGTATGAAAAATGGGGGTGGATGCATGTATGTGTTCTTTTAAGTAACTGATTTGTTCCATATCATAATAAGATATCCCTATTATGATCTACCAAACAAGTGTTGCTGCATTATTGGCAGAGAATCTTAGGAAGCACATCATTTTCAGAAATAATATTTTTTTCAGTCAGATGCTCATGTAAATCCTCTGATAGTTAAACCACTTTCATCTGACTAGTTGTAACCAACGGCTCATAAATATTTCTTGGCTGATGGCTGCATCAGAACATGTTAAGAGTCTACATTTTCAGAGGGCTCCTCCTGGAGGACCCTAATAGTTTTATAAGAAGTCTCTTTAACCTTATCGCTCCTGAGCTGTTATTCCTAGGTTTTTATCAGAAAAGCTCTGCTTGGTTTTGAAGTACAATGCTTACCATTAAAAGTGTGTTTAATACTAAGGCCAGTGTGCAGACAGAACAAAAATAAAGCCCTGGATGGAGAGTACTGCTATTTATATGAACATGAACTGTTCAAGAATACACAACAACTATAACCACAAGAAATTCTGAGAATATTCCATAAATGATAAATACTAAATAACAAATAATTGCTGGTGGTTTGGTGTGAAATGATGAGTCTGTCATGCAACATTGCAGCACAGCTGACAGCATTGCTCCCTCTCCTGAGGAAACAGCAACTTACTGTTTCAGAAGTCCATATTGGAACTGACTACAACACCCTAGATATAGATCTTGTCAGTGGTCCTCTGTGTGGCAGCATTGGTAGATCTTCTCATTCTTCATGTTGTCACATCCTCTTTACAACGATGATCATTGAAGAAAGAACCTCCCATCGAAGCTTCAGAGTAATCAA
Source organism: Schistocerca serialis cubense (assembly GCF_023864345.2). Lineage (NCBI taxonomy): Eukaryota > Metazoa > Arthropoda > Insecta > Orthoptera > Acrididae > Schistocerca > Schistocerca serialis. The sequence goes on along the minus strand of NC_064640.1, from coordinate 360,279,481 downwards.
GTGGAGCTTCAGTTTCCATGAACGAGAAGCCCCCATCATTGGTCCGTGACTTGAGACTGTAGTAGGGCTTCAAAGGGAGAACATGGACAATGCTTCTGCACTTTTGTTGTGCTTTTGTCCTCAACTTTGTATGTGCTGTCTGACAAGCAGTGAAGGATATGATACGGAAAAAAGAAGTGCTTTGGTAACTTTACAGACAGTCACACTTTTCACACAAATCTAAAAATGCATACCGAGTCTCCCAAGCTGTATTTCACTGGTCAGTGCTTGACGTTATAGTGCTCTCAGTCCATCTCTTGGGTCTCCTGTATCCATATGTGAGCCAGCTGTCTTGCTTGCTTGGTCCTCGTGATGAGGTGTTCCACATAGTCATCCTGAGTATTGTCCAGCTGAAACAGTAACAGTGTATCTATTTTTGTTTCACTCTCATGACTATGGAGCAGAAGGAATGGTGTGAAGTCTGTAGTGTCTTTCTTTGCTGTGCTGCATGTGAATGTCATGGCGGGCAGTTTTGTACACTAACCTTTCTGTTTGACCAAGTGAGGTAACTCTGTGGCTAGCACACTGGTCTAGCATCAAAGACAATGATGATTCAAATCCACGTCTGGCCATCCTGATATAGGTTTTCCATGAATTCCCTAAATTGCTCCAGGATAATGCTGAGCTGGTTCCTTTGAAGGGACATGGCTGAAGGGACATGGCTGATTTCTTCCCCCCTTTGAAACAATCAAAACATGGTCTCTGTCTCTAATTACCTCAATGTTGATGGAACATATACCACAGTCATCCTTCCTTACTCCCTTCTTTGTTCAACATCAGCATACATCAGGAGCATATCTAGCAAAATCTTATTAATGCACTCTGTGAGGCCATTCATCTGGGGAAGGTAGGCAACTGTTATCATGAGGGTGATGTTGCAATGTGAATGTTGTGTATGTGCCCCCTTGTAATGTTTTGTGGTTCCTGGCTAGATGAAGAGAGGGTAGTATGGTAGGTGCATGGCCAGTTTCCTCTCACTACAACACAAAATTTACATGTGGTTAAAACACACTTTATTACAGGAACCAGTTGGGTAATTAACTTCAGTGATGTCCAGTCTAAAGTTCTGTGGTTAACAGCAACCAAGTAACATGTATCGATTCTTGAATCTTGTCAGTGTCCATATCACAACTATATGCAATGACTAACATTCCCTCACAGCTAGCTAAAGTGTGAGGTGATGACTTTCACTGTGAAAGACTAGAGCACAGTGCGAAGTATTGAGGTGCAATGTGAACTGAATCCCAATATGATGTACTGAGGTTCTGAGATTGAGTGACTGAGTGAATGAGACAGCTCTGTTGATGGCAGCAGCCTATATGCAAGCTGCCCAGGGGGCATTATTGGTGCATAGTCCAGCAGCTTGTCTTGGTCTGGAACCTAGCTATTTCTAGAGCTTTGGCAGTCTGCACAACTTTGATGACAGTGTAATGGGTAATTCAGTTAGTGCATACTATTTTTCTATGATTCTCATTTGTTGATTTTGGTTTTCTCCCCAAGAGGTCAATTACAGTTCAGTGAAATTGCACTGCTGCAGGTGAGACTGGTACCAGATACTCATACTTCCATTGCTGGCATTCCTTACAATGGGTGACATTGTGTTTAAGAGAACAGTAGAGACATGTGTCTGATTCTGTTTAGTCTTCATGAATACTAGGTGATCAGATACTGGAGCGTCATGGGAAAACTTCAGGATAGGAGGCCGTAGGTGAGCTGGGAAGACAAACAAACTTCCTGTCCCACAGAATCATAATTCCCCATATGCAATGTTCCATTTATTAATTAGTATTCTCCTTTGGTCAGTACTTCCATCTTCAAGGCTTCTACAGTTTTCATCAGTGCTGGATCTTACCCTCTATTCAGCGATGATGACATTTAATGGGTTGATGACTGAGATTTCCTCCATACTGCTGTATTCTGCCGATTCCTTGGAAGGCAGTCAGCATCCTTTTGTTTGCATCCATTTTTGTACACTACTAACATGTCATACATACTTCCAAAGCCACAGTGTCCATCACACCAGTCAACCTGTGGGATCTTTCTGGCTAGTCAGCCAGCATAGAGAATGATAGCACATCACAATGGTGAATTCTTAGGCCAATAAATGGCTAGAACTTGATGGCCCAAATAACTGCAAGGCAGTCTTTCTCATTTTTAGAGTACATCATTTCAGACTTGGAGAGTAGTCTGAAGACATTAAGTATCACATTTCTTGCAGCTTCCTGAATGTCTACTAGAACTGCTCCTACCTCATAACCCTTAGTGTCAGCATGAAGTTGTGTCTTGGTATTTTAGTCATTTATTTCTAGGACTGAAGGATATGCTAGTGTCTCCTTCATAACTAGGTAAGACCTTTCTCTCATCTTGCTAGAAGAAACTTTAGGGTCTCCTTGCAAAAGTTCTTGCAAAGGATGTGAATTGGTACAGAAATCCTTTATGAATCACTTGTACTATGAGCACATTGAAAGAAAACTCTTCACATCATAAACATGCTTAGGATCTGTGATTGCTCTTATTTCCTCTGAATCAGAACTGATCCCATTTTTGTTAAGTAGTAGCCCCAAAACTATTATTTTCTGGCCAATGAAGAGGCACTTGTTTGGATTCAGGTGTAGGCATTCAGTTTGCATTGACTCCAACACGGTTATCAGATAACTTAGATGTTCTTTGAAGAAATGACAGAGTCATCCAGACAGCAATGACATGTCCATTTAAGGTGTTGAAGCAGGTTGTCCATGATGTTTGAATGTCGCTAGAGCATTACCTAATCCAACCAATGTAACTTTGAACTCATAGAGGCCATCAGCAGTTATCAAGGCAGTCATTTCCTAGTCAGCCTCACCATTTGACAGCAGCCTGCCTGCATATCCATAGCTGAGAAATACTTTGCCCCTTTCAAACAGTGTAAGGTGTCATCAATCCATGGCAATGAGTAGCTATGTTTCTTTGTGATTTTGTTCAGTTGTCTGTAGTCAATGCATAAATGTGCCATATTTGTCCTTCTTCTTCTTTTTAAAGGTTCAATAATCTCACCCTGCAGCAACTTCAGAAGTATATGTTCTTCAACCAGTGACAGCCTATACAGGTGCTAGCTAATTAGTGGATGACCCCCCAATGTTTATACTGTGTTTCACCATTGGCCACTTGGCCTGTCTTTTCTCCACTCCAGATTTGAAAGCATCCAAAAATTGACACAGAATGGCTAACACTTTTGATGTTTCTTGGTCAGGCCAGATTCTATTGATGGTTTGATAGTAGCTTCCTCCTCTGCATTTCAGTAGTGGTCACGGAACTTGATTTTACATTGATGGCATTGAGTTGCCCATTCTGGATCGGTTTGGCTGTTCCTGCACTTGTATCTTAAGGGACATGTTATAGCTGCTTGTGACAACTAATGATCCAAATTTCTGCTTGATCGCCTGTAATGCTTATGACTGTTACTTGCGTGTAGATTTCATTTGTGAGCATGAGTATCTTTTTGCAATCAGTAAAAGCTTCACAGTTCAATTGAACATCTACACTGATAACTGGAATGTGTCTATTTTATGATAGTGAAATAACAATATATTCAGTGCAAACAACAGCCCAAAGCAATCTTTATTATGTGTAGTGTTTGACAGTTCCACCATTCTGGAGTCATGATCTTCTACAGTCAATGAATGCATGTGATATCTGCTAGAAGTCCCATCCAAGAATAACATTATGACTGCATTTTGTTTAAGTGAAAAAGTCAGAGGGCTGTGTTCTGTCATTGATAGTTATTCTTGCAAGACATGTTTCCATTTGCGACCTTCAGCACAGTAACTTTTGTATAATGGAACATAGTCTTCATTAGCTGACAATGATCAGAATTCAGAACTACAGAAACAGATGCCCCTGAGCTGACTAGTATGTGGACAGATTGTCCATTGATAATGATTCTGACGAGATTTCATGAAATCTTGGGTAAATGTCCTCCATGGAAGATTTTCATCTGTAACAGCCTCCTCTCCATAGGTGGACTCTTCATTTAGTTTTTCAGAAATTGGCAGCTGGGGGTGCACTTAGTACCTGTGTACAGTAATTGGAAACAGCCTCGGTGGATTAGGGACGAACTTTTTCCATGGTAGGGACATGGGCTTTGTCCCACAGGTCAACTATTATAATCTGTAGTTGACTGGCATAAATAGAACTTGGAATGCAGCTGGTACCTGTATACAGTGATTGGAAACAGCCCCAGTAGGTTAGGGAGTAACATTTTCCATGATAGGGACATGGGCTTTGTCCAACAGGTTGACTATAATCATCTGTAATTGACAGGCATGAATGAACTGTTGTGATGGTTGAGATCTGATGTGCTAGTAGTTGTCAGACACTTTTTTTCTTGCTCCCAGGATACCCACAGTGGAAACAAACTGGCATGTTGTCCTCTGTCTTCCAAATGACTGTTCTTCTACAGGACATAATACTTGATGAAAGAGGTAGTTGTACTTCCAATGGTCCAATGCTGGGTTGTCATTTGATGACTGTAGGATAGTCTGAGTTGGCTGTGTGCATTCTTTGTGGTCGATTGACCTAGTGGCAAAGACTGGTGCTAAGGAATGAAACACCTATTCTTGAATATTCTCTGTTAGCTCCTAAACTATGGGATCAGCATTTATGCCCACTGTCTCTTGTGAACTCTGTCCAACATCTCTGCCTGCCATAAACTGTTGTATCTCTTCTTTACTTATTGCCTTACTCTTTTCTGCTGCAGTTTTTTTAATTCATTGGCACCAATTGACATATTCCTCTGTCATAGTGATATCAAATACTGGAGGAGCTTTGTGCATGTCTTCTGTAACTCCATTAATTGAATGTGACATTTTTTCAGCTTGTGTCATATCAGATTTATGGTGTGATGTAAGACCAAACATTCTGTATGTACAACGGTGTCATTTCCCCCTGATTTTGAGTCATGTTCTTCAATTGTTCTAGCTCTAAGTGGACTTGCTGCTGATTGTCACAAAACATTTTCTTCTGTTGTCCCAGCTATTCAACATCTGTTCAATGTTCTCAAACCAATACTGGGTTGCAACATCTAAGTTGAAGTACACATCTGTCAAACACATCGTGTCATCTTGCCTGTAGTATTTGGTGACTCAGTCAAATCCATTCATCCATTTCATTGGTATCTGGCCGGCATCTCCAGAAAATATGGATGGATGCTTGAAACGCAGCTGATTTGCTGCTGTTTTGAAATCAATTGGTTTCCCAAATTTACAGACCTTTTAAATAATTTACTGTTTATGTTCCAATTCCTGTCCATATATTAAATTGCCAGATGTGACCACACCAATGTACACTGATCACCCAGAAGATTATGACCACCTACTCAGTAGCCAGTAAATCCCCCTCTGGCATGGTTAACAGCAGCAGTGCATCATGGCATATAAGAAGTGTTGCCTTGGTAGGTCTCTGGAGGACACTGGCACCACATCTGCACGAAAAAGTCACCCAATACCCCAAAATTCTGGGGAGGGAGGCAATGAGATCTGATGCACCATTCAATCACATTCCAGATGTGTTAACTCAGTTTCAGATCTGGCAAGTTTGTGGGCCAACACATACGTTGTAACTTCCCAACACATACATTGTAACTTGCCACCAATCCATCACACTCCTGGCGTTGTGACATGGCACATTATCTTGCTGAAAAAGTGCCATCAGTAAACATGATCATCATGAAGGCGTGCACATGGTCTGCAACCAGTGTATGATACTCCTTGGCATCATGCTGCCTTGCATGAGCTCCACTGGGCCCATGGATGCCCATGTAAATGTTTCCCAGAGCATATTGGATACGTTGCCAGCTTGCCTCTGCCCCACAGTACAAGTGTCAAGGATTTTTTCCTCTGGAATATGACAGACACACACTTCCATCACATGATGAAGAAGATATTGGCATTCATCAGACCATGCAGTGCTCTGCAACTGTGCCATTATCCACTGCCAATAGTCATGTGCCAATTTCAGTCGTAGTCACCGATGTTGTGGTGTTAACATTGGCACATGTAAGGATTGTCGGCCTTTGAGGCTCATTGTTAGGAGTGTTTGGTGCACTGTATGTTCAGGCACACTTGCACTCTGCACAACATTAAAGTCTGATGTTAGTTCTGTCATAGTTAGAAAGAATAGATACGATATTCATATAGGCTTACCGGCCAATTATCTTCTTCAGTGTGGATGCACTCACATTGCCCGAACTCTTATGGGAAGCAGTAGATTGACTGCCATGAGTAATGAGTATATTGGGCAGGGGCACTACAAATGTAGTGTGTGGACAGTAAGATGGAGATGTGGGTCTTGCAGGAAGCATGCCAGAGAAAAGTCCCTGCTCTAGCCTCTGAATCTGAACTGTAGTGTTTCACTGGTTCACCTCATTCCTCTCTTGCAAACTGCATGTGTCTTAATTTGATGTTGTGAGAAATTTATCCTACCAGTGAAATTTCACATTATCATTTTTCTTTCCACTGAGCTCCTAAAATCTAACTTTGGTGTGTTCAGTTTACTGTATTTTTAAATTTAATGAAGTATGTATCTTACAAGTTGCTGATGAACAATATTAGCCTTTCAGATTTCCTGCAATAAAATGGTTCCATCTCTTTTTACAACACACAGTTTTAACAGATTACTTTTATGATAGACACAAATCTGCTGATTTTGGGAGAAGCTGTAAAGTGTTGTAAACTAGGAATAGGACGTGCTGAAGAGGGCTTTTATTCTCTTTAAACATAAATAATTAACTTATTCACAAAACAGGAGAGAAATAAACCTCTCATAGGAATATGCAGGAAGATGCAGAGAAATACTGTTCCAAACAACTGAAGATTAATAGTCTTTGAATATTCTCTAACTACAGTTGTAATGTATAAGTTATGCAAATCTAAAGATCTTTTCATAGTCTCAATGAATTATGAAATGACTTTAAGGGTTAATGTTGCCATGAAACAGCATAAATTAACAGTTACAAAGCAAATACTTGCCCCTTGCGAGAAGTGGTTGTTTTTGTGTGTATCACATGACCCTTTGAGTGGTGATTCATGGAACAGTAAAAGTTAGGGTGACAAAATAACCATTTCAATATTAAGCTGCTCCCAATAAAAGAGACTTCATATGTGATGTACACTTTATGTGAATATTCATTGTAACTGATGAAGAAGCGTCATGATATTGTTTTCTTGAATCATATAATATTCAACCAAAAGGTTTTGACCAGAGGTATCTACTATAATGTTTGTTTTAGTGAAGAGAAAGGCATACCAATATTCCTGGATGCAGAGCACTTATTGTGAACATGTGCTGCAAGAATACACATGAGTGTCTTAGAGAGATGGGTAATTGGATAACAGCAAGTCTTGAGTAAGGTGGCCTGATGATGATAGGGAATATCATATATTCATTATTCGCGGCAATTAGTCTACCGATTCCCATAAGAGTTCGGGCAGTGTGAGTGCATCCACACTGAAAAAGATGATTGGCTGGTAAGCCTTATCTAATAGCCTGTAAGCAGCTAAAGGTCTGGCTTTCATTGTAATTTCATTCTTCGAGAGCTGCAAGATCACCAGTGGTATCTGTTCTTGCAGCACATGTTCACGATAAGCACTCTGCACCCAGGAATATTGGTATGTCTTTCTTTTCACTACAACAAACATTATAGTAAATACCTTTGTTTAACACCTTTTGGTTCAATATTATATGATTAAAGAAAAGAATATCTTTACGCTTCTTCATGAATATTCACATAAAGTGTACATCACATATGGAGTCTCTTTTATTGGGAGCAGCTTAATATTCTTTCCAAAAGAACAGATACCATCTTCATATAGATAAGGCTTAACAGCCAATGATCTTCTTCAGTGCACTCACATTGCCCAATCTCTTACGGGAATTGGTAGATTGTCTGCTGCGAGTAATGAGTGTAGTGGGCAGGGGCAATAGAATTTTAGTTAGTGCACAGTAAGCTGAAGATGTGGGTCTCACAGGGAAGGTGCCAGAGATAAGTCTCTGCAGTCACACTATCCTCTGTGTTCTCAATGGCTCAGACGGATAGAGTGTCTGCCATATAAGCAGGAGATCCCGGGTTCGAGTCACGGTCTCTGTCGTTGTTGATATTTATCAATGCCTGTAAGCTTTAAAGGTCTGGATTTCATTGTAATTTCATCCTTCACCAGCTGCAAGATCACAAATGATAAGTGTTCTTTCAGACATGTCTGAAAGAACAGATACCATCGTCATATATTCGTACATCTGGAAGTGGTCTCACCTTGGTTTTCCATGTGTTGAAGACACTCACCAAGGCGCTCCTTGAACACCCAACAACTCATACAGTTCCTGAAATGCTTGTGCAAAGCCTTTGGTTCCCCACAATTTGCCTTCGGTCAAACAGATAGATCGCCTGCGTTCTGCATTCTACGCACAGACAGTACACTCACTGATACTACATGCACTGTGCATATGTCTGGCTAGCAGTCTTTCCTCACCAGGTGGCACTGCTATCACATAGTCAGGTTTATACCAATGGAACATAAGTGGTCATAGTGTTCTGGCTGATCAGTGTATATGTTTTGAAGTAGCCAGTGTCTCCATGAAACAATATATCAATGTAATCATAATCAAGTCCAAATCTGAAAGTAGAGTCACCACTGAAGTACATCACTTAGCACAAAAAGCATGTTTATTACACACAACACCATACGGACAGAACATAACCATACTACTGGATTGAAAGTGCTTCTACATATACAAATATTAAATACTCCAAAATATGCAAACATTACAAACATAAGAAGTTTCAGGACCTTCTAGATATGATAAATACTAAATAACAAACAGTTACTGGTGGTTGGGTTTGACCTGACAATCTGTGGCATGCTAGACGGTGATGTTTACTGCTGTTGCCACATTGCGTGCAGCACTGTCTGCACAATATGTCTCAATACAGTATTTCAGAGTTCTTTGTATGGCAGAGTGAGAGCATTTCTCATGCTAATTGTTGGCTTTTGATACTTCCCAGTATCATCAGGCTACCTTACTCAAGACTTGCTATAATCCAATTTCCCATCTCTCTAAGACACTCATGTGTATTCTTGCAGCACATGTTCACAATAAGCCCTCTGCATCCAGGAATATTGGTATGCCTTTCTCTTCACTAAAACAAACATTATAGTAGATACCTCTGGTCAAAACCTTTTGGTTGAATATTATATGATTCAAGAAAACAATATCATGACGCTTCTTCATCAGTTACAATGAATATTCACATAAAGTGTACATCACATATGAAGTCTCTTTTATTGGGAGCAGCTTAATATTGAAATGGTTATTTTGTCACCCTAACTTTTACTGTTCCATGAATCACCACTCAAAGGGTCATGTGATACACACAAAAACAACCACTTCTCGCAAGGGGCAAGTATTTGCTTTGTAACTGTTAATTTATGCTGTTTCATGGCAACATTAACCCTTAAAGTCATTTCATAATTCATTGAGACTATGAAAAGATCTTTAGATTTGCATAACTTATATATTACAACTGTAGTTAGAGAATATTCAAAGACTATTAATCTTCAGTTGTTTGGAACAGTATTTCTCTGCATCTTCCTGCACATTCCTAATGAGAGGTTCATTTATCTCCCATTTTGTGAAGAAGTTAATTATTTGTGTTTAAAGAGAATAAAAGCTCTCTTCAGCACCTCCTGTTCCTAGTTTACAACACTTTACAGCTTCTCCCAAAATCAGCAGATTTGTGTCTATCATAAAAGTAATCTGTTAAAACTGTGTGTTGTAAAAAGAGATGGAACCATTTTATTGCAGGAAATCTGAAAGGCTAATATTGTTCATCAGCAACTTGTAAGATACATACTTCATTAAATTTAAAAATACAGTAAACTGAACACACCAAAGTTAGATTTTAGGAGCTCAGTGGAAAGAAAAATGATAATGTGAAATTTCACTGGTAGGATAAATATCTCACAACATCAAATTAAGACACATGCAGTTTGCAAGAGAGGAATGAGGTGAACCAGTGAAACACTACAGTTCAGATCCAGAGGCTAGAGTAGGCAGTTAAAATGTAAGAAAGAAATAACAATCAGGTAATTAGTTGATTGTTTGTGGATGAACACTATTCATCTGAAAAGAAAGAGAAAAAAAGAAAGATATGATTGATAATGGAAAGTGAAATAAATTAAATGAATGTGTGGAGTTTAAGAGAGACCAGGTGGTAAGAGAAAATAAAAGTTTTTGGAAGGAAGAATGAAAATAGCAAGAAAAGTAAGGAGTAAGGGAGAAACAGAATGAGATGAAGATGTGCTAATGAGAACACTATGGGGATGATAATGAACAGTAAATTGTTATCAGGAGATGCTAGAGAGTAAGCTTAACCTTCTGGCTGCTGCAGATGTGCTTGCTGCACGTTGAGCTGATTGGTGCATGATTATTTCCCATCACATCTACCTGCGCTGAGTACCCTGCACTTAAGCTTCTGTCTGGACTGTGGTTACATAAGCAGCCTGCCTCACCCTGTGCTGAATATTTCTGGACTGCTTTTAACAATGTCTCTTTCTGTTAATCTATATTTGTCACTGTTGAGATGAAGATTATTTTAGGTAAAAAAATTATTTTTTGAATTTGAAGGTCTCTGTGAATCTACAGAGATATAAAGATGGGTTTTCCTTCAAAAGTTTCTGATCCAATTTTTAATATCACTTTCACATTCTTCAGATCTGGAAGAACTATCAATTATATCTCTTGTTGAAATGTAAGACTCTAGTGTTATGCCTGCTGATGTAGACAGCTTTGTGCTATCATTTTCAAAGTTTGTGGAGAAGTTGTGACTTGCATTGACAATGAATAATTGATCCTCACTGTTGTTCTTTGTCAGTATCCCTATGATCGCTTCTTCAATACCTCCACAATGCCTTGTCAGTTTCTTTGTAGATTAGATGATGAGAACAACATTGTGATGCCAGCCCTGATGAACAGTAAGACATAAAGTGTAGTCAAATGCATTAAAATGAAATCACACTAGAGATAGTACTTGAACAACTTAGTGGTCAGAAGTGTGAAAAGCTGCTGAGATATGGGATGGAAATTCTGAAGTTTGTTTATACTCAACAGCAACACTCAGGTGCCAGAGTGGTGGTGTGTCTTTGTTATTAGCACTCAGGTGTTGGAAAGTAGCCTCGAGTTAACTCGTCAGTAGTGCTGAAGGAAAACCCAGAGGCCACACTTATAAACTTTTCAACAGCACCTGGGAAGTGGTCTAGTATAATAAGTTAACTCACTGACACCAGTGATAGGGTTAAATAGATTGAAAATTAATAAATAAATGTAAGCTACATCCAGTTTAACAGATGAAAACAAATACAGACATCTCATGTGAAGAGGTTTCAAAGTACAAACGCTGAGAGATGGTGTAAATATGTCGGATGATGAAGCTATTATCTTGCAAGGGAACATTCCCAAGTGTCAATAAATGATCTTGATGAAACTTGGCTGCTGTGTAGAGTGGACACAACAATGCAACATGTATTTCTTGTTTGGCATACGAGGTATGGAGAAAATATCTGTAAAATGATGATGTATAAATAATGTTCTCATATAAAAGTTGATATGTAATTAATGTTCTTGAAAACTGGGTCACAGAATTTTGTAAGAATTTGAAATTCTGAGAAGTATTCCACCACCAGCAATTCATTTTGGAAAATGAAAACTTTCTTTACAACATAAATTAAAGAATATTTTAAGCTACACATGTCCATGTGTAATGAAGCAGGTTTCTGAAATACCAGTTTTGGAAAATAAGCTGTACTCAGTATGCTGTCAGAGTACTTTCAACACACTGTACATGATTAAAAAATCTAAACACTCATTAATAGTCTATTTATTTAGTTTACCTTTATTTTTATGTTTTAAATTGTTATTTCACATTTTGTATCCTTTATTTTATTTTTTACCATTCTCATATGTGTATAATAAGTTTTTTTTTAATGTTGTGTGACGAGGGCCTCCCGTCGGGTGGGCCGCACGCCTGGTGCAAGTCTTTCGATTTGACGCCACTTTGGCGACTTGCACGTCAATGGGGATGAGATGATGACGATTAGGACAACACAACACCCAGTCCCTGAGTGGAGAAAATCTCCGACCCAACCAGGAATCGAACCCTGGCCCTTAGGATTGACAGTCTGTCGCGCTGACCCCTCAGCTACCAGGGGCGGACTGTATAATAGGTAACTCATTATTATGAAACAAAATCATTACAACAATGATAATCTGTCAATAAGTTAAATAAATGCTTTAAACATAACGTTTTCTTACACAGTACACATAAAATGAATGAAATTTCTTCACATAATATACATGACAGAGAACACAATATGAAGCAAAATTCAGCAGCATTTCAAATTGTGGGTGATCCATTAAATATTCAGATATGTATCAAGCATGTTTCAGTATGTTGGTAAGTCATGGTAAAAAGAACTGATTATGTACCAGTAACTGCAGCTTAATTATATTATTTATCAAGTGGAAATTGACATCAAAATCATTCAACAGAACTAGATCAGAAAATCTTCTCACAGAGTTCTTCCAACATACTGGTATACATACCACATCTGTACCTGGGCTGTTGGGTCCTTTGGGATCACCAGATGAACAAGTTTCTTGCGCTTGGGTATGATAGTCAAAACTGTCTTCACACACTGACCAACTGCCTTTTCATAGTTTTAAGAGAAACTAATGATGAGTTTGGATCAAAAATTTGAGAATCTCTTCTTGAACCTCCAGATGTCCTTGTGAAAGCATTGAAATCTGGTAAACAAATGTTTGATCAGATCAAAAGCTATTTGAAAGATCCTTTCTTTCCCAGTGAGGTAGAAAAATATGTTTTATTGTTAGAGTGTTACAGCTGTCATTGCGAAAGAACTGTATAGAGCATTGTACCAGGGGGCAAGGAACATGTTCATCTGGTGATTCTAATGGGATTGATGGCACAGGTACAGTTGTGATATGTATACAGCTTTCAATGTTCGAAGAATTTTCTGAGACTATTTGAAGATCTCATTCTTTTGAATGATTCTGATGTCAGTTTCTACTTGAGAAACAATATACTTAAGCTGGTCTCACTAGTACATAGTCAATTCTTTTCACCAAGGCTTACCAATGAATTGAAATATGTTTGATACAAATCAAGATATTTAAAAGATCGTCCATGAAAATTTGAAATCCTGCTGAATTTTGTTTTATTATGTATCCTCTGACATATATATTATGTAAGGAAATTTCATTCATTTTATGTGCATGGTGTAAGAAAACATCACATTTTAAGCATTTGTTTTCAGATTATCATTATTGTAATGATTTTGTTTCATAATAATGAGTTACTTATTATTTTCAATTAACAAAATACATGTATGTGAAATGGTAAAAAATAAATAAAAAATAAAATGTAAAATAACAGTTTAAAACATAAAACAAATATAAGTAAAATAAATAACTGGACTACTACTGAATACTTAGATGTTGCAATTTGGTACAATGTGTTGAAAATACTCTCACAACACACAGTGTACAGTTTATGTTTCAAAAATGGTATTTCCGAAACCTGCTTCATTACACATGGAAATATGTAACTTAAAAGATTCTCTAATTTATGTTGTAAAAAAACTTTCATTTTCCAAGATGTATCGATGGTGGTCAAACATTTTTTCTAAATTTCAAATTATTACAAAATTCAGCCTAGTTTCATAGAATGACTCAGAAATAAGGACTAAATATCAGAATTGTTGATATTTTCCATGGTGGTTTTGTTTCTTTTCTTAATTAAAATCCAAGAGGCCACCTTAAATGTCTTGTGAAGTTTAAACTCAATTCAAATGAATAAATAAATATCTGAAAAGCAATATTTGAGGTTTTCTAACAACTTTCACACATAACAAGTAAAATATTTTCTCTGCAATGGCATAGTTTTACAGCAGATGATTATAGTACAGGATTTGTAATAAAAACATTACAAGTGCTGCCTGTCTTTCTACTTTCCTCAGGTAGAGCACCTACCTTACCTGAAAACAAATTTATCAAATTTTCTAGCGTAGTTCATCATGAAAACAGGTACGGTAGTTGATAATTCCATTATTTGACCAATTCTTGAGTATTGCTCATCAGTGTGCGACAATTACCAGATAGGATTAATAAAATAATGGAGAGAATACAAAGAAGAAGAATATGCTCAGTCATGACTTTATTTCAGACATATGAGATAACTATAGAGATTTTCATAAAACTATAGTGGCAGAAGGCAGAAGAGAGGCAATACGCATCATGGAAAATTTCACTGTGAAGATCCCAAGAGCATATATTTAAAGATGATTCAGGAACATATTACTTCTTTTCACACTCATCTTTGATTAAATAACCATAATGGCAGAATCAGATAAATTCAAGCTCATATGGAGGTTTACCCACAGTTATTCTTCTTGTTAACTGTTTGTGAACAGGTAAAGGGATGTTGGGCTGATAATGGTATCCCAACTATCCTTAACCACAAATGTAGACATAAAAATAGAAAAATCGGTAGACTACATGAATGTCACAGTATGTTACATTTCAAACAATGGAAAATCCAAATTGGAATGTAACAATATTATAAAAAGGAAAGTTGCTACTCAACATATAGTGAGAAATGGAAATGAGCATTCGGCGTCATTGGCCAGGAGGCCCCTTGCGGGGCATGCCTGGCTGCCTTGGTGCAGGTCTTATTACATTTGATGCCACATTGGGTAACCTGCACGCCAGATGGGGATGAAATGATGATGAAGTCAGCACAACACTCACTCCCTGAATGGAAAATATCCCTGACCCAGCCGGGAATCGAACCTGGGCCTGTAGGGCGGCAAACCATCATGCTGACCACTCAGCTATTAGGGCGGACACCATATAGTGGGGACGCTGAGTCACACATAGGCACAAATAAAACTCTCTCACAATTAAAGCTTTTGGCCATTAAGGCCTTCATCAACAATAGACGACAGACACAGACACACACACACACACACACACACACACACACACACACACACACACACACACACACTCATGCAAACGCAACTCGGACACACAACCACATCTCAGGCAACTGGAAGCACACTGTGAGCACCAGCACCAGTGCATGATGGGACTGTTGACAGGGTGAGGGTAAGGAGGGGGCTGGGGAGGAGAGGGGGAGGGATATTATGGTGGGGGTGGCAGACAGTGAGGTGGGATGCACAGGGAGTAGCAGAAAAGAAGAGAAAGAAAAAGACCGGGTGTGATGGTGGAATGATGGTTATGTAGTGCTGTATTGGGAACAGGGAATAAACTGGATGGGTGAGGACAGTGTCTAACAAAGGTTGAGGCCAGGAGGGTTTCAGGAACACACGATGTATTGCAGGGAAAGTTCCCACCTTCGCAATTCAGAATAGCTGGTGTTTGTGGGAAGGATCCATATGGCACAAGCTGTGAAACAGTAATTTAAATGGAGGATGTCATGTCTGGCAGCGTGTTCAGCAACAGGGTGGTTTCTACATAGAATGCAGCACAGTGGTTGCAACTTAGCTTGTAGATCACATGAATGGTTTCACAGGTAGTCCTGCCTTTTTTTGTTTTTTTTTTTTTTTTTTAATTGTTTACTTTCATCCTTGTGATTTCTCACTAATTTTAGTGAGCTTTTGCCTTTTGTTATCATTGACTCCCTCAGATTTCATCTTGTTTCCCCCTTTTTCATCCATTTCATCATTTTTGTGATTTTTTTTACAGGTATTTGGGTGTATTTTTGCGATTTTTTTGGGCATAATTCTATATTATTTACGTAATTTTTTGCATTTTTTTCCACCACCATGGATCCTTGCTCCTTTCATCTGTATCAATACAGAAAAGTTTTCTTAACCCTAGCCAGATCCCAGTCCCACAAACTGTTCTTGTGTTGTTTCTTGGCTCATGGAATGCCCCCTAATAGTCTTACCATCAAATTACTCATCTCTGGCTGCCACCCCTCCTTCCACAATGACCTCCACCTGTTCAGATTTCACCAATCCTTAGCCGTCATCAACATTGTCCAGTAAAACCATATCAACCAAGTCCAAACCTCCTTGCAGTACCTTCTCTCCATCCACAAAACTCTCCTGCTATACAATCCCAAATTCCTGGAACCCATAACACACACTGAAACTCTTGCCCTGCAGGAACTTGAGCAACATGCACAATGCCACCTCAGAAAGCTCTCCATCCTGCTCACTTCCTGCTCCCACCTCAAAGTACCACTGCCCACCAGCCTCATACCTGGCAAACCCTGTCTCACAGACCTACTACCTCTATCCCCTATTCCACCCTCCAGAAATCCCTCCCTCCCACTACCATACAGAATCCAGAACCTAAACAAGTCCCTCAACATGCAAATTAGCCTTACATACGCAGAAAGAACCACAGTCCTACATCTAAAAACTGATCCTGACCTTATAATCATACCTGCAGACAAAGGCTCCACCACTGTTGTTTTGAACCGCAAGTATTACCTGACAGAAGGACTCCACCAGCTCTCAGATACTTCCACCTACAAACCTTGCCACAGTGGCCCCATTCCAGAAATCTAGCAGGATCTTCAGTCACTAATCAAATCCTTAGCCCCATCCCAGGACCTTTTGACAGAGTCCATCTCTCTACTCACCCCTTCCACTCCCACACTCCTACCTTCTACATTATTCCTAAAGTCCATAAACCTAACCACCCAGAACACACTGTTGTGGCCAGTTACTATGCACCTACTGACTCCAGTTACTATGCACCCACTGAGAGAATCTCACCTTCAACCTATTACCCTCAGCCTACCCTTGTATATAAAAGAGACCAACCATTTCCTCCACCAACTCTCCACAGTTCCTGTCCCTTTACCACTCAGTGCCCTGCTCCTCACTACTGATGCCACCTCCCTGTACACTAACATTCCTAATGCCCATGAACTATTGAACACTACCTTTCCCAATGCCCTATGGTTCCAAACTAATAACCTCCTTCCTAGTTGCAACAACCAACTATATTCTCACCCACAATTACTTCTCCTTCAAAGGCATTACCTACAAACAAATCTGGAGTATGGCTATGAGCACCTGCATGGCACCATCCTATGCCAACATTTTCATGGTCCATCTAGATTAATCCTTCCTAAAAACCCAGAGTCCTAAACCCCTTACCTGGTTCAGATTCATTGATGACACCTTTGCTATCTGGATCAAAGGTGAGGACACCCTATCCACACTCCTGCAGAACCTCAACAACTTCTGCCCCATTTGCTTCACCTGGTCCTACTCAACTCAACAAGCCACCTTCCTAGATCTTGACCTCCACCTCAAAGATGGCTACATAAGTACCTCCATCCATATCAAACCTATTAACCACCAGCAATACAACCACTTCCACAGCTGCCAACCTTTCCATACAAAGAAGTCCCTTCCATACAGCCTAGCCACCCATGGTCATCACATCTGCAGTGATGAGCAGTCCCTCTCAAAATATACTGAGGGTCTCACTGAAGCCTTCACTGACCGTAACTATCCTCCCAACCTTGTACAAAAACAAATCTCCCATGCCTTATCTTTTTCGAGCATCCCACCACCTCCCAAAGTTCTACCATCTGGCCACAGAGCTGCATTCCCCTCATAACTCAGTACCACCAAGGACTGGAGCAACTGAATTACATTCTCTGCCAGGGTTTCGATTACCTCTCGTCATGCCCGAAATGAGAAATGTTCTGCCTACTATCCTTCCCACCCCTCCCACAGTGGTATTCCGCCGTCCACAGAACCTACACAATATACTCATCTGTCCTTACACAACCCCTGCTCCCAATCCCTTACCTCATGGCTCATACCCCTGTTATAGACCTAGATGCAAGACCATCCCATACATCCTCCCACCACCATTTACTCCAGTCCAGTCACTAACATCACCTATCCCATGAAAGGCTGGGCCACCTGTGAAACCAGTCATGTAATCTGCAATCTAAGCTGCAACCACTGTACTGCTTTGTATGTAGGCATGACAACCTACCCTTTGTCTGTCTACATGAATGGCCACTGACAAACTGTGGCCAATAAACATGAATACCACCCTGTTGCTGAACACGCTGCCAAACATGACATCCTCCATTTCAATGACTGTTTCACAACTTGTGCCATATGGATGGCCAACACCAGCTATTCTGAATTGCGCAGGTGGGAACTTTCCCTGCAATACATCCTATGTTCCTGTAACCCTCCTGCCCTCTTCCTTTGTTAGATACTGTCCTCACTCATCCAGCCCCTTCCCCCTTCCCAGTCCACCACTACACAACCGCCATTCCACCATCTTTTTTTTCGCTTATTTTCCGCTACTCGCACCCCGCACCCCACCTCTCCCCTACCCTCTGTCTAACCAGCAGCACTTCACTGTCTGCCTTCCCCACCATACTATCCCTCCCCCTCCCCATCGCAGCCCTCTCCTTACCCCCACCCCGTCACCACTTCCATCATGCACTGGTGATGCTGCTGGCAGTGTGGTTTCAATTGCCTGAAACTGTGGTTGTGTGTGCTAGTTGTGTTTCTGTGTGTGTGTGTGTGTGTGTGTGTGTGTGTGTGTGTGTGTGTCTGTTGTCTGTTGTTGACGAAGGCCTTAATGGCCAAAAGTTTTAATTGTGAGAGACTTTTGTTGTGCCTATGTGTGACTCACCATCTCCCCTATATGGTGAGTAATAACTTTCCTTTTCATTATATTGTTAGTATATTACATTTGTGACAAAAGCTCTCTTTAGTTTATTAAATGAGTATCTTCTGTGTCATGTAAAAAAGAGAGAAAAAAGGAACAGGAAAATGTAATATAAATCGTAGATATATGTGACTTCAGTTACTAAAAGTGTGTTGTTATTTAATATTGGCAAAGGATGATGATATAAATCATTCCATGACCTAAACATGTTAAATATACAACTTTCATCAAAAACAGACCCCACACAAAATTCAGGGTGCTTATTGCTGAATCACAATTTATTGCAATCCTTCTGTGAATATTTCTCTGATCTTACAAGGCGTGTGAGAAACATAATGAAAGTAATTTTTTACCATCAAAGTTTTAATTTTTTTTTTCAAACAACAATATTGTCCCCTTCAAAGTAGTTTCCTTTGGAAGCTAAACACCAGTGGAGTTGTTGTTCCCAGTCTTGGTAGCAATGCTAAAAGGCTTCAAACAGTAGGGCTTCTAACATGTCAGTCACATTCTATTGAATATTCTATAGAGTCCCAAAAAGAAGTCCTTGTAAGACATTTTTAAGTTTTGAGAAAAGTAAAATGTCACAACGATTGAGATACAGCGATTAGGGGGACAGATATGCCTTTGAGGTCAAAAATTCCATGATGCAAGAGGCCATTTGACATGAGGCATTGTCATGATGCAGCATCCACTTGTCTGCAATGTCCAGTTTCACTCGATTCACCCTTCTTGTGAGCCTTTCAAGAACATCTTTGTAAAGCACTTGGTTGACAGTTTTTCCTGGAGGAATTATCTCACAAGAGAGACACACATTAAACATGTTTGTCGAGTTTCCAAGTTGGTTTCCCTGAGCAAGGTTCATCTGCAACATGTTCTCAACCTTCCAAAAATGATTGGTGACATAAGGAATGTTCCTCATAGACCTGTTTCCTCTTTTTAAGGGTTACACTTGTGGATTCCTGAAGTTTAGCGCAAAACTTTATGGCATAATGTTGCTCTAAATTTTTCTGTTCCATTTTTTGTAACACAAAACAAAAACACAACTTCACTGATGGCTATACAGAGCTGAAACACTGAATGGGCATCTGGAAGATCTCATTACTTTTTTTACACACCTCAAATGCAGTAAATTTAATAGTTAAATGTTTTGTCATTATATCTGTTGCACACTATAGACTATTTCATTAGGTTCACTGTCTCAGTAGTTCCTTAGAGCACTCTTTCAACTACAAATTTTTGACTACAAGAAATGCCCCATCAGTCCAGAAAGTCTTAATAAAAATTGGAGAAATATTAAGATGGTGGTTTGTGATTCAGGTGACCTACATAGTCTCTCCCTACTTGTGTACAATACACAGCATGTTCATTCAAACATGTGAAACAGTCATAAAAGTCATTCTTTGAGATGTTGTTTGATACCCGCATCACACTGGTTTGAATATCAGGTATGACATCAAAACATTGGCCCTTCATGGAAATTTCTGCCCTTTGTCAATTTATGGTAGGTTCATATTGATAACACCCAGTCTTGTTCCCCATGATGATTTTTTTCCAGAAAAGAATTGCCAGCATTTTGCATTTTAGTCAAGGTACAGCAGGAATCCACACATCATTGTTCTTGTTCAGGAATCAAGGAGTGTGGCACAAACTCTGCACACACTTTCTCTTCTTCAGAACAATCTGGATAATGACTTGAATGTTGCTGCATGTCAATTTGTGTCACAACAACATTGATACAATGCAGTTGCATGTCCACTATTTAACTACCACTGCCTGCTCATGATTGTTTGAACACACATCTATCACTTAAGGTAGTTAAGTTTGAGGTGTCCCCATAGTAATTGCAAGGCCATAATTTATATGCCAGGAATAAAATTAGTCTCATGACTTTTTGGACTGATGGTCAATGCTTTCAACAAATTGTTTTCACTTTCTCAGTGAGAACAGATAGACTCAATACAACACTTTCTGTTTTAATAAAGTAATTTTCTGCAAAAGGAGCCAACTGTTGTTCAGTACAAAGAGTAGTTCAGCAAGCACATAAACTGAAATCACTTTAACTTAATACTGTTATTACTACTACTGCATCCAGCTGATATTACTAATGCACCTCTAATTCAAAATTCAAATCACACAGTCAACTTTTTGGCAGAACAAAGGTAAATATTTTTAAACCATCATCACTAAGAATCCTGACATTACAGTATGGTCAAAATAAAACTTATATTTTAACAGAACACTGATTGTCTTTCCGTAAATAACCATATGACTGACTGATGCCATCAGTGAAAAGTATCTCTATAAATAGCCAACAGCCTTGCTGCAGTGGTAACACTGAGTCCTGTCAGATCACTGAAGTTAAGCACTTTCAGGCTTGGCTAGCACTTGGATGGGTGACTGTCCGGTCTGCTGAGTGCTGTTGGCTAGCGGGGTGCACTCAGTTCTTGTGTGGCCAATTGAGGAGCTACTTGACTGAGAAGTTGTGGTTCAGATTATGAAAACTGACAATGGCTGGGAAAGTGGTGTGCTGGCCACATGCCCCTCCATATCTGCATCCAGTGGTACCTATCATCTCAGGATAACACAGCAGTTGGTCGGTATCATTGGGCTTTCCAAGGGGTTTAGAGATGGAGTTGTATTCTCTGTAAATAACTTTAGAATTTGAACATTGCATTTTCATAGTTACACATACATTCATTGTGTTGATGTACAATTAAAACTTACCAGCAACAACTTACAAGCAAAGTTTTTGTTTACACCCAGTATATGTACAAAGCAAATTGATATTCACCGACAGAACAATGACACTGCCGTGTTAAAAATGGTTTGAGTTATAAACTTACAAGTCACATCAAAAACACTGGGAGTGATCACAGAGAAACATAATCAGATGTCAACCATATTTTCCAAAGGCCACAGATGAAGTCAGCTACTGTCTTACATACTGTCTATATTGAAGTTTACATTATCAGGTTCCCTCCAATTTAGAGTAACTTCTTACTATTTTAACAGAGCCTGTAATATCTTGTCTCTCATGAAACTGTGTCTGTAGTATGGAGAACTTGATTTACTCTTTAAATTTGCCACAAATAACTCAAACTAACATGAACAACCAGACAATTATTTGAAGGCACACCATCAACATTCAGTATTCAGTGGTCTACTTGGGCACTGATGACTGGGCAATTGAGCGCCCCACAAACCAAATGCCATTATCATCATCATTGGGTCTGCTTTGCTCGCTATACAGTGAATTCACATTTAGACTACATGAGAGGATTGTGGATTTAAAAGAACTAAACATCTGAGGTTTGCAGTCTCCTATTCACCCTTGCCTCCCCCAGATGGAACCTGTGTACCTCACCTGTCTGTGTCTGGAGTAAATCTCATGTGCAGGTGTGAGAAAATTTTGTGTAAATATTTACAAAGCATTTATCTGAGGTGTGACATGGATACTGGCCTGATATTTACCTAGTGGATTATGGAAAACTACCTATAGACCACATTCAGGCTGGCTGGCTCACCAGTCCTCATCCATTAACCCGTGAGCCAGATTTGATTCAGATCAGGTAAGGTGCACTTCCCCATGTCCTAGAATTCTGTGTTGATATGCTCAGCTATTCAGGAGTGTGGGTTACATAAGTACAGGAACAGTTTGCACTGGCAACAACAAATATCACATAGTAGGCAAACAGCAGATTCTATTACACAAATACTACCTGGCAGAGGTGGAACTAGTGAATACAGCTATGAGTTAAGAAGAGGACAAGTACTTACACTTTACCAAGTGTAAAACTGCAGTGGAAGCCATGTGTTCTAGTTATCCAGTTATCTCGCTAAGTGATTCTAATTTGTGAATGCCTTAGGGAACCCACACTGTACTATGTGGGTCAAAGGCTCACTATACACTCTTTTCATTGATCACCACAAGATGCAATAAAATTAATTTCAGCTTCAACTGCTTCCAGGTCAGTAACCAGGTACAGAGCTGAAGAATGGTGTGTGTTACTCACAAACACAACTACCCCACCCTTGGGACTTTCCCCAGTCTGGTCATCCTTTTGGTGGAGGGTATAGCCTCATAGCACAGGGGTGTCAGTAATTTTAAAACTCGTTTCTTATAAACAAAACCACAGGGAATGATCCAAAAAAGCTGCACATGCTTCTGCTGTATGATAATTTTCTGTTATTTGTTTACCAGCTTTGCAGAAATTTGAATTATTTCCTCCCTTTCTCTCCTCTTTTTTGTCATGTAATCTTTCTTAATATTGCCTTTGCTGTCTCTCTTTTTCTTCTTTTCTCTCTCATACATTTATTTACTAAGTTCCTTGATAACTGACGGGTGGGAGTAGGGGAGGGGATAATGTTTGCCATGTCCACGGTATTTCCAAATAAGATCTTATAGAATAAATCCTCTGACCATTCTTCCTAACAGGAGACTTCAATAATGTATTATGGTGCTCAAACTCTACTTTTCCAGGGGTCAAGCTTCAAAGAGCCTCAAAATGTCTCGGGAGCTGTGTATCCTCAATACGGGCAACACTACTCATTTTAACACTGTTATTGGGTCATCCTGACCCATAGACATCTCTTTCTACTCTGCAGTCATTTCAGATTTTCCTCAGTGGAAAGTTACTGATGACTTTCACTCCAGTGACCACTCTGTACACTGGACCCCCCTAACAGACCAAGGGAGAGCAGTTTGAGATGTCTACTGTCATTGTGAGCCATGTGACCATGGAGAGGGATGAATTGGACTTCATATCCAACAATTTTGAGTCATACAGTTACTCTTTCTCCGTGTGGGAGCAATGTCTGAGACTCGTGATGCTGTGCCTGGTCACTACCAAATTCTATACAGCATGCTGACAAACTTTCAAACTATATCAAAGGAAATCATTATAGAATGTTTTAATATGAAATGGCAAACAGGACAACTTCCCAACTCTTGGAGAAAGACAACTTCGATACCTCTTCTCAAACCAGGAACGGACCACACAAGTGTCCCAGTAGCTACAGGAGCCTTGCCTTAATGAGCTGTTTAGAAAAGACCTTGGAGTGAATGGTCAACTGTCATCTGGTCTGTGTATTAGATACCAAGCTCAACAGGACTTCTTGCTCTATTGGCAACAATAATAGAAAAACCAACTAACATACGAAATATAGTTATTTAATAATGATGTGACCATTTGTGTACCAAAACAATATGAGCAAATGGCTGATAAAAGCTATATACGTTACTTAACTTTTGTTCTTGATGATGCAGAATTTTTCTTTGGCTTGTTGTGTAGTTCAATGACACCACTTCCTACAAAAGGGATGGGTTGTTGCTTTCATATATGTGTAGTGAAATGTAATAATGAAGCCAGATCTATGATTTTGCTTCAGTTTTTTAATGTGTGTCAGTTCATTCACTTCACAGTACAAAAAATACTGAGTAATTCAAAGGAAATATTTATAGAAACAAATATTCAATATAGTTATTAAATGAAACAACAATTTCACTGTTACCAGTCACCGTTTTTTATTTCCACGACGCGTTTCGAAGGTTTAAACCTCCATCATCGGGTGGGTTTACATTAGTAAGTATTACATTTGTGTGTGTGTTGTGTTACGATTTTTGGGGGAAACACAACACACACACAAATGTAATACTTACTAATGTAAACCCACCCGATGATGGAGGTTTAAACCTTCGAAACGCGTCGTGGAAATAAAAAACGGTGACTGGTAACAGTGAAATTGTTGTTTCATTTAATGTCAGTAACAGTCACGGTAAAGCCTAACCTAAAAATGTTCGCATTTAAAGTTCAATATAGTTCATCGTAAGTGCTCACATCCCATTCCGCCATAACTGTACAATACCAGGTCCAGAGTCCAACCAACTATGCCATTGCACAACTACTACTAACTCACAACTGGTTGCTAAACTCACACAGTGCTGTGATACACAAAGTTGCAGCACAGAGCTGTGAATACACATTGATCTCTACATCCAAGAAGTATAACACAGTTTACTACTTCTTGCTAAATGTTTTCAGAATAAATTGTGTAATGACATTATTTTCAAATCATAGTTACAACTTTATCTTTCTGAGTGATAATACAAAACATGAAGTGTTATATTAACAATGTATCCCAAGAGTCATTACTTTAACTTGCGTAATATTGTACTCTACAATACTTCATGTAAAACAAGGTGTGTTGAGCAGTTCCATTATACAGGCAACTCCTTAGTCACTCTCATTTTGATTTACAAGATTTTGATCCACTGACAGTACTTGGCACTACTATCCAGCAGGCTCAGGCAGCATTATTATTATTATGGTGATATTATTTGACATCATTATGGTGTATGACACTAGCTGGAGGCAAAATACTGTATGAGAGCTCCCTCTGCTTACCTACCCATATTTATTCAGTCTCTCGTATCAAAATACTTTTTTAGGTAATGAGCTGGTGAAATGCTGTCATCCAGTTTTCAGCAGGAGAATGGTGTTCCTCACGACTCTCTTGCAATAGCCACAAACAGTGTAGCATCTATTGTATGGAGTCCTTTGCATTCTCCTTATTTTTGAATGATTTTGCAGTTTTTTCCCTCCTCTAAGACTACAACAGCAACTTATCATATACAACTTGTAGTGAAAATGTTGGAGAAGTGGGCTGCAGAGACAGGTTATCCATTTTCTCCAGATACGTGTGTGTGTGTGTGTGTGTGTGTGTGTGTGTGTGTGTGTGTGTGTGTGTGTGTGTGTGTGTGTGTATTGTTATGTTTGCTAACAATGTGCTTCTGTGTTCCTTGAGTGCATTGTGACTTCTTAGTCAGTTAGTGTGTGACATTCCAAGCAGTAGCTCATGGGTGGACATTGTGATTTACCAATGCAGAAAAAGCTGACATACTCATGTTGTGTGAATGGTAAAGGAAGAATGCAATTCATTCTTGTATGGGGTATGCGGCAGGATATCTCAATAGATGTCAACCATCTCGGCAATTATTTATCAACCAGTTATTTGAAAGTGGAAGTGTAACACCTAGACAGCTTAACAGAAGGATAGAAGTGATAACAGAAACGGGGGAAATTAATGTTCTTGCTGCTGTTGCAGCTGATCCAAACATTAGCTCCTGCACAATCACACAAGGAAGTGGCCTGAGTCAGGCAAGTCCTCTACGCATTCTCCATTGATATAGGTTCCATCCTTATCTCATCTCTCTGCATCAAGAGCTGCATTGAAATGATTAGGAGAAGTGTGTTAACTTCTGTATATGGGTATTACAACAGGATATTCCAGATGTGTCTTGTATCTTCTTTAGTGATGAAGCCACATTTACCAATCACAGCAAGGTAAACGGGTATGCGGCAGGATATCTCAATAGATGTCAACCATCTCGGCAATTATTTATCAACGAGTTATTTGAAAGTGGTAGTGTAACACCTAGACAGCTTAACAGAAGGATAGAAGTGATAACAGAAACGGGGGAAATTAATGTTCTTGCTGCTGTTGCAGCTGATCCAAACATTAGCTCCTGCACAATCACACAAGGAAGTGGCCTGAGTCAGGCAAGTCCTCTACGCATTCTCCATTGATATAGGTTCCATCCTTATCTCATCTCTCTGCATCAAGAGCTGCATTGAAATGATTAGGAGAAGTGTGTTAACTTCTGTATATGGGTATTACAACAGGATATTCCAGATGTGTCTTGTATCTTCTTTAGTGATGAAGCCACATTTACCAATCACAGCAAGGTAAACTACCTGAACATGCACTATTGGTCTGTTGACAATCCTCCTTGGCTTCATCAGGTGGAACATCAGTATTCATGGTGTGTAAACATGTGGTGTGGGATAGTCAACCATCCACTCATAGGCCCGTTTTTCGTAGATGTAAAGCTGAATGCACATACACATCACAACTTCCTGACAAACCACCTTCTACAGGTGCTAGAATACGTTCCTCTGCAGGCTAGAAGGAACCTGTGGTACCAACACAGCACATGAGGTACTACAACATGTGTTCACAAATTGTTTCCAAATCATTGGATTGGACACAGAAGACCTATACCGTGGCTGGCCCAGTCCCTGGATTTAACACCTGTAGACTTTCTTCTGTGGAAAAAGCTGAAAGACACTGTCTACATGGACATACCAATTACACCAAATGATATGTGATGGTGTACTACTGCAGCCTGCTGAGACATCTCCACTGGAATTCTAGCATGTGTGCAGCAGTCATTCCATATCAGACTGGAAACATGTATTGCCACTGCCAATGGTCATTTTGAACACAATCATTCTTATGATCACTCTGGACTCATTCCATGTTTTCACATCTACTATTGATCCTTCATATTAATCTCAACCAAATAGGAAACTAATTTTCTGAATTTGCACTAAGTTTCTGGTTTTTACTTATCTAGTGCAATGACTTATTTGTACTCACTGTTTACAATTCTCATACATAGTAATACATATTCCACCTTGGTTTCCATGAATTTAGGAAAAACTATGTTTTCAGTTCCCAGAGACACATTAAAGTTTTTCCATGTGTTACAAAAATATTTGGGAGCAAAAATTTTGCATGATAATTATGCCCTATTGTATCCATACGTACATTACAATTCCTATTCTCTTTTATTTATCTTGAAACCTTTATTCATTTCATATCCAACAGCATTTTCACAAATTCCTCACATGTAATTTTACAGCCATTTTCCTTCATGATAATGATGATACGATCTTCTACTGCATTTCTTAACTTTGGTATGATGAAAAGTTTTTAACAATTTTCTACTCATCCGTTAGCATTCTTTACTGGTCCAGTAAGTACTTTTTTTAAATTCTCTTATTTGCAGCATGTTTTGTGACAATAATGTCTTTTTACCTGGCTTTTGGGCTTCTAAATTTCTATATTTTCAATTTCTTGTCACATCTGTGCTACATCTCTCAAGATATTAAATACCTAGTTTTCTATTGATTGATTAATTGAATTTTATTTGGTCCTATTTGATTACATTTTGTACAAAGTGTGTACTTGTAATATAGGACAAGTCAATTTAAACCTATTTTCCTCCAATATTTAACCTATTTATTACAGTTTAATACATCAAAGTGGCAATACTTATAATAATGTTGCACACATTTTTCACCAATTTTTTTACATTTTTCTCTAAGCATTCATGTTCTCATATTATTTACATATCATAATATGTTCAATTAATTACAGTATCTCTGTAACAGTAATGGTAGCATTTTTCATTCATTGATGCATATACTCTTCTACACTATAACATTATTTTTTCATTAAATAATCCTTTAAAAGTTTTTGGGATGTCTTTTTGCTCACATTGTCCTGCAAACTCTTTGGGAGGCACTTTATGAGTTTCACACCTGAGTATCGATTCTTTTTCCAGCAACTCTCAGTTGGTGTTGTATACTTCTCAACTGGCCTTTATTTCTTGTTTCATATGTATGAATGTCTGCATTTCTTCCTAGAGCTTCATTTCCTTTTATTAATGATATTATTGTTTTGTAAATGTATAGAGATGGAAATGTCAGTATTTTTGGACTATGGAAAACAGTTCTGCATGAGTCTATTTGTTTATTGTTCAAGATGGTCCTAACAGATTTTTTTGCAATGTAAAAATTCTTTTTTTATTTTTGCTGCTGGAATTTCCCCAACGAGTAATTCCATATTGTAGGTATGGTTCAAATAGAGCATGATACACTGTACATAGAAGCTCCTTGTTCTCCTTGTTGGCATAATGTGCAAGCTGTTTCGTAACAAATATTGCAGTGGTTAATTTACAGCAAACATTATCTATATGTTAACTCCACTGGAGCTTATTGTCATCTGTAATCCCCAAAAATTTAGTAGTGGTAACTTCTTCCAATCTTGTTTCATCTATGAATATATCTGTGTGTTCTTCCTTTTCTCTGTTTGTGAACACCATCTTTTTTAGATTTAAAATTAGGTCATTTTGTTTAAGCAACTGCGCTGTGTTATTTATTGACCTAAACGCAATTCTTTCCAGTATTTCCAGATTTTTTTCTACATTTGTTAGCGTCATGTCATCTGCATATACTGTAGTATTTTTTTATCTTTCTCACTGACACCAGTATTGTTTACAAATAGGCTGAACAGAAGTGGGCCAAATACAGATCCATGAAACACTCCATACTTAATATTTCTGATTTCAGATCTGCATCCAGTTTCTGTTTCCAGATACTGTCTTCTGTTGCTGATGTATGATTTTATGCACTTCTCTGGGTGTCCATGAATACCATAGCTTTCAAGTTTTTCAATAAGTGTAGTGTGGGTGATTGTGTCAAATGCTTTAGACAAATCCAGAAACATAGTAGACACAGAGTTTCTTTTGTCTAATGCATCTATAATGTATTCTGTGAGTCCTGAGATGGTGGTTTCTGTAGATTTCTCTTTTTGGAAACCATGTTGTGCTGGAATCAGAATACTGTGTTTCTCGAGGAATGTTGTCAACCTACTATGCATGAGCATTTCCAGTATTTTTGAGAAACATGAGGTTATAAACAGTGGTCTGTAGTAATTTGGATCATTTTTGTCTCCTTTATTAAACACTGGTAATATGTTGCTTACTTTTAATTTTTCTGGGAATACTCCTTCTCTAACTGAGCAGTTTGCAATATCCAAAAGAGATTTGATAATTTCTTTATTCACTTGTTTTATTAGATAATTTGATACTTCATAATCTCCGGCAAACTTTTTGGGTTTTAATTTCTGGATTATTTTTATCTATTTTTGTCACTGGTTCCAGGAACATTGAGGGAGCTGGTTGGCCAAAAGTTTTAGCCTGCTTCAACCACTGATGATTTGTTTTCCCTTTTAAATTTTGTACAGCATGTATAAAGTTGTTGTTTAGTACATTAGCAATTTTAGTTGTGTCTGTAACTAGCTTATCTTGAATTCTCATTGGCTTAATAAAATTGTTGTTTTTTACACTTTTTTGCTATATCTTTCACTGTTGATTATCTCTCGTGTTGTTTTACTTTTTTTATTTGAATTTGCTATGGCTCTGTCTATTGAAAAGGCTTTTGCTTCTCTTATTAATTGTCCGTACTTCTTCTGATATTGTTTATGTGTCTCCATATTCCATGCTTGTGTGTGATCTTTCTCTCTAGTCCTGGGTTCAATTATTTCTGTTGTAATCCATTTCTTACTGAGATGCTGCTTTTTCTGATAGGCTGTTTTGGGGAAGACTACATGAAAGTGATGCATTAATGTGTTATGAAATCCATTATATTTCTCATTTGTACCTTGAGCTTGCATTGGTTTGGCTCATTCTTCTTTCCTCAGTGTTGTTTTGAAAATGTTCATATTTTGTACATTGATAATCCTGACTTCTTTCTTATCTTGCATTTCTTCTGTTCTTGAGCTCCTATTTATCTGGATGTGAATTATTAACCCATGTTGGTCACAGATTGTTGTCTGTAGAACTTTTGCTTCACGTTTATTATTTTCAATATTTGTGATTATGTGGACAATGATGGTCTGAGTATGATCAGTCACTCTTGTAGGTACATCTATTATTGTTTTCATGTTACACTGTAATGAAATCACTTTCAATTTTTGTTTTGGTTTTGATTCTTTACCTATATATATGTTATAGTCTCCACATATTACAACATCTTTCATTTTAATCTTAATAAATAATGTTTCTAGTTATTTCAGAAATGTAATGTTACCACTTGGGGACCTGTATACACAGATTATTCTGAGCTCTTCTCTCATTATGCCAGTAATTTCAAAATCTTTTTTAATAGAAGCTGGAAGGTTTACATATTTAAAGCTTTCAGTATCATGTAGACTTCCAATTTTCTTCTTGTATATAGCAACACCGCCACCATTATGTTTTGATCTACAGAAATAATTAATCAAATCATAGTCTCTAATTATTGGGCTACTAAGTTCTGCTTCATTTAATCTATGCTCACTGATGCATAATATACCCAGTTGTGTTTCATTCAGGACCACTTTCACTTCAAGTTTTTTGTTGCCTTAGTACTAAATATTTTGGTACAAGATTTTAATGTTTTTGTACTCTTTATGATGCTGTATTCATTATTGTTTATCTTGCCCTTCTTCTCTTTCGTTGGCTGTGAAATAAAAACTATTTTCCTAAATAGTGGGGAACTGCTCACGCTCTCAGTGAAGTCCATGTTGGTTTCCTTTCTATTTGTTCAAATTTTGAAGTTGTTGGTTGTACGTTTTGATGTGTTTCACAATCTTTTTGTGGTGCTGTGAGTGATGCTTCCTTTATTATATTTAATCCACTGTCAGTTGTTTCTGTTGACACATTGTGATCTTCCTGCTTTTTACAGTGTGTTTGTTCCAATACTGCTGTTTATGCTGCATCTGCTTCTAATGTTGTTGATTCAGTGTGTCTATCTCATTGTTGGAATGTGATGGTCCAGGTTTTCGATTTTCCAGGTTTTTTGATTCTATAGAAGATTTTTTAGCTTCTGGCATGATGGCTACTGCTGTGATGTTTCCGTCCATGTGATTTTTCTTATATTTGTTTATTAATTTCTTTCATTTTTGCCTCTATGATACTAGTAAAAAAATGTGATACTTTATAAATTTCATGTCTCAGCTTAAGGGTTTTGTCACTTTAGTTCTTGCTTTAACTTCTGTGCCTTGCTACAGTTTTCATTCAACCCTTGTAGATTGTTTTACATACACTGGTCTTAAATTATATTTCTTTATCTTTCTGATACATTCTTCCTGCTATCCAGTCTTCTTTTCATCAGATATTTCTCAGTTTCTGTTTCTACAACTGAAGATTCAAATCTTAAATCTTAAAACACCGTAATAGTTACAGACCATATCAGCAAGTGAATGTTATATTGTCTTACTGTTTCACAATACATTTGTTATCATGCACCATTAATTGCTACTGTCAGAATACACATTGGCAGAAAGAAATTAGTATTCCTGGAAAAACAATGCCGATTTTGATCTGATGATGGCATATGTCATATGGGGGATAGTAGATGTACTGTTAATGGTTTCAATGTTGTCTGACAACAGAAAGTGTACTGGCATAACTACCAGAGCACCATTTGTGTTTACCTTTTTAACAGGGAGTATTCGCAGCCAGAAGGCTCAGTTTGGAGCAAACGTGTGAAGCAAGCAAGCAACTATGCCGCAGAAAAGTTTGAAAGGGATCAAATTGTGGCCTTGTGAGTGGTGGCATGGTCCTTTCAGACAATTGCCACACAATTTGGATGTGCTACATCAGTTGTGCAACAATGTTGGCATCAGTGATTGTGTGAATATTCTCACATCCATAGGCGAGGTTCTGGACATCTACGCAGCACAGACACTTGCCAGGATCATATTCTAAGGGCAGCTGTGGCAGATTGTACAGCTACCATAGCACAGATAAGAGGGCTCCTGAACCCAGAAGTGTCAACATGAACTCTAGTGAACCGGGTATTAGCAGTGGGACTATGTGCACGCACACCTCTAGCCTGTCTTCCACTGATGCCATAGCATTGATGTGCATGGCTCATTTGGTGCAGTCAGATAACCACTTGGAAGATTGAATGGCATACCATGGTATTATGTGATGACAGCAAATTCTGCGGGCAAACAAGTGGTGATCATTTACACCTAGCATGAAGAGCAGGTGAGTGCTGTCTCGTAGAGTGCATTTGTCCAAGACCCACTGACACCCACCCAAGGCCTTATAGTCTGGGGTGTGATAAGCTACAACTCTTGTTTACCTTTGATGTTTCTGGAGCGGATTTTAACCATCGCTTGGTATATGCAGAATGTTGTTCGACCCGTTCTTTTGCCATTCTTGCAACATAAAGGTGACGTGTTGTTCCAACAGGATAATGCTTGCCCACACACTGCCCTTGAAACTCAGTGTGTTCTACAGGATGTGCAACAACTTCCCTGGCTAGCATGATCTCCTTTCTTGTCTTCAGTTGATTACAAGTGAGATACAATGGGACAAGAAGCGACTTGTGCCACTCATCAACAAACAGCTCTTACAGAGCTACTCGACCAGGTTGAGCAGGCAAGGCATAACAAATCCCAGAGCAGTATTCACCAACTGTATAACTGACTGTTGTGCAGGATCAGCACCTGCATTGCTGCCTGTGGAGGCTACGCCACATATTAATATGGCCGTTACAGAATAGGTCGATATTTGGTACCTTATAACCACTTTTTCTATCGAACTGTAAATGTAATCATTTCATATACTCTGTATAGACTGTTGCAACAATAAATACCTCTAAAAGGGTGTACTAATTTTTTTTCTAGCTGTGTTTTGATACTTGTGAAATATGGGTACACTGTTACATGAAATAATTTGGAGTGCTGCACAGAGATCTACCAGTTGTTGGTTGGACTGCATCTTCCTTTGCCCAATATTTCTAATAGTTTCTCCACTTGTTTCTTGCCTCCCATTATTTGATCTTTATTCAGTTACTTTATTTATTCATATGTTGCATACCTAGATTCCAGCAAGAAGAGACTGTTTGGAAATGTAGACTGGATGAAATATCACATTATCCAAGCAGCCCCGACAAGGGAGATGAGGTGGCAAAATTCCCAGGGCTCTATTCTCATGAGGGATCCAAGTTTTTCAAAGGTTCAGATTCTCCAGAGTGCTCAGTTGGCAAATAAGAGACTGCTATTGTAAAATAAATTTTTATCATCTAATAAATAAAAGAACATCACCCCAGCACCAGCATAGCCAGTCTAGCTCTTGCTTTCCACTTAACTTCTTGACTTTTATGTTTCTTACAAGCCAACTGCATGCAACTCTATTTTGTGTGAAATCTTTAATGCAAATATTTTCCTTAGACATCGTGCACCTTGTGAGGGAGTCAAAAATGCACTTTCTTTAAATGTTGCTGGTAATCTCACCAAACCATTTGCCCAGCAAATATAAATGGCAACACGTGTGAAATGTCATTATAATTTGATAGGACTGCCAACAACGTTCAAAGATAAGACACTCCTGTTCCATCACAATGTGATTTTATATGAAATATGCAGAAAATATTTCTCATTAAAGAGTAAGCACAAAATAAAATATAGCCATTTGTACATAACTGTGGTTGTTCTGAATGAATTGTAAAAGTGACGAAATGAGATGATGTGAAAGAGGTACAGTGGCCATGCTCATGATCCGAAGTATAGAGGTAATGTTCCTCTTTTGTTCATCTATAGAACAGCTAACTTATCTGGGAACTACTTAGTGTGACATTATTTCTTGGACAAAGAGGCTTGGCCTTCTGAGGTTCATATCACAAAATTGGAGATTCAAATAATGGGAACCTTCTCAGAATATTAGAGCACTTGAGTCACTACGATTCAGTTCTTGCAAAACACGTTACCAGTATCAGGGATGGACAAGAAGCTGGACAGCATCTACAGCTGCAGTATCTGTCAACTGATACTGAGAATGAACTAATTTCTAGTTGTGCCCATCATGTCAAAGTGCCATCTTGGAACAAAGAGAAAATTATAAGTACTATTCAGTTATTTTTGAAGTAACTCTTCATTCAAATCATATTGAATAGACAACATTCATCCTGTTTCATACACTGAAGCACAGAAGAAACTGGTATAGGCATGTGTATTCAAAAACAGAGATATGTAAACATGCAGAATATGGTGCTCTGGTTGGCAATGCCTGTGTAAAACAAAAAGTGTCTGGCACAGTTGTTAGATCGGTTACTGCTGCTACAGTGGCAGCTTATCAAGATTTAATTGAGTTTGAATGTGGTGTTATAGTCAGAGCATGAGCGATGGACACAGCATCTTCGAGGTGTTGGTGAAGTAAAGATTTTCCCATATGGTCATTTCACAAGTGTATTGTGAATATCAGGAATCTGGTAAAACATCAAATCTCTGACATCACTGTGGCCAGAAAAAGATCCTGCAAGAATGGGACCAGTGACAACTGAAGAGAATCATTCAACATGACAGAAGTGCAACCCTTCCACAAATTGCTGCAGATTTCAATGCTGAGGCATCAACAAGTGTCAGTGTGTAAACCATTCAGTGAAACATCTTCGGTATGGGCTTTCAGAGCCAAAGGCCCACTTGTGTACCCTTAATGACTTTATATCTTGCCTGGGCCCACAACACTGGCACTGGACTGTTGATGACTGGAAACATGTTGCCTGGTTGGACGAGTCTCGTTTCAAATTTTATCAGGTGGATGGAAGTGTACGGGTATCGAGACAACCTCATGAACCTATGGTCCCTGCATGTCAGCAGGGGACTGTTCAAGCTGGTGGAGGCTTTGTAATGATGTGGAGCATGTGCAGTTGGAGTGATATGGGACCCCTGATACATTTAGATATGACTCTGACAGGTGACATGTGTGTAAGCATCCTCTCTGATCACCTGCATGCATTCATGACCATTGTGCATTCTGACAGACTTGAGCAACTTTTACAGGACAATGTGACACCTCACATGTCCAGAATTGCTACAGAGTGGCTCCAGGAACACTCTTCTCAGTTTAAACACTTCTGCTTGCCACCAAACTCCTCAGACATGACCATTATTGAGCATACCTGGGAAGCCTTGCAAAGTGCTGTCCAGAAGAGATCTCCAACCCCTTGTGCTCTTATGGGTTTATGGACAGCCCTATAGGATTCATGATATTGCTTCCCTCCAGCACTACTTCAGGTGTTAGTTCAGTCCATGCCATGTCATTCTGCAGCACTTCTGCATGCTTGTGGGGGGTGCTACACAATATTAGGCAGGTGTACCAGTTTCTTTGGCTCTTCAGTGTAGTTACTTAAATAAGAAATTTGATGAATATGAAATAAATGTTTAAATTCATAAATTGTAATAGAAAAACAGGAGCTGCTATTTCACATTTAATTTGATCAATGCTTTGAAACACTTATTTCCTATCAGTAAGTGCAATGCACAAGATTATGGTAAAGGAAGTAATATGAGAGGATCTTATAAAGGGGCTCAGATGCATTTTCTTCAGTGGAATCCTCTTACAAAATTTTCTGTGTGTGCTCGCCATAGCCTTATGTGGAACTCATTCCACTGAGAGTTTTTGTGAAGCAGTTACTTTTTGACAGTGACTCTACTTTTTTAGAACCTCTTCAGTTGGTGTCAATAATGGAGGGAGATTCTAAAAACAGAGTTGGATATTCTTCATTTGACATGTCTGATACCCAATGGAGAGCTTTGGGTTGATGCTGTAAGGCCAATTGTAGCTCACTTGGATAAGATTTTAATTGCTGTTGGAACTCTCAGTAAGTTAAATTTGTCAGCTGAAACATGTTTTGTGGGGCAGCATGTTTTGCAGTATGTGAGATCTTTCAAGTGTTTAACCATGGCATGAATTTGGCTAAAGTTGTTGGTACCAATTGACCACAGAAGCAAATTACTACAGTCCCAAAATACTGCCACTGATGCTGAGTTAAGACAGTTTGAGAGCTTATTAAATGAATCAAACTGTCTTCACAAAAATTGGGGCAAAATTCTCCCCAAATCTAAAGCTGTCGCCAGTGCAATTAATATCGATCTTAAATTTCTGGAGGTTTACACTAGGAAGAGGAAATCAATGAATGATGAAACTAGGAATGAGGTGACAGTAGTGAATTTTTGAAGAGATATTCAAGATAAATGTTTTTATATTATTATTGACAATTTAGTGTTTAACTTGAAAACCCAGTATGGAACAGTAAATATTTTAGATGAAACATTTGGGATTTTATGGAAATACTCAAAGATGACCGGCAATCAGGTCAGAGAGGCATGCAAGCTATTTATCAATGAATGCCATAATGATGACATAGCAGGTTTATAACAAGAAATTAAATATTTGAAGACAATTCATACTTCCATCTTTGGATACATTGCTTTGGAACTATTAGACCTGTCGAATAATGTGAATGAGCCAATATTTTCTAGATTCTTTCTGAATGTATGTATAGCTTTGTACATCTTTTACACTCTTCCAGTAACTGTAGCTAAAGCAGAAACGTCATTCAGCACTCTGACTCATGATAAAAACTATCTCAGGTTGGCTGTGCATCAACAACATCTCACAGATTTGGCACCTTTTGCAACTGATTATAATTTGACAAGGCAACTTGTCTTTGATGCTGTGATTCAAAAATCTGCTGAATGAAATGCTCACAGAGTGCCATTGATAGCATTATTGGCAAGTAGTTTATAATATCATACCTGTTGCATGACCCATTGTGGTTTACATGTGAGTGTGCTGATGTCTATACAGGGTGAGTCACCTAACATTACCGCTGGATATATTTCGTAAACCACATCAAATACTGACGAATTGATTCCACAGACCGAACGTGAGGCAAGGGGCTAGTGTAATTGGTTAATACAAACCATAAAAAAATGCACGGAAGTATGTTTTTTAACACAAACCTAAGTTTTTTTAAATGAAACCCCGTTAGTTTTGTTAGCACATCTGAACATATAAACAAATACGTAATCAGTGTCATTTGTTGCATTGTAAAATGTTAATTATATCCGGAGATATTGTAACCTAAAGTTGACGCTTGAGTACCACTCCTCCGCTGTCCGATCGTGTGTATCGGAGAGCACCGAATTACGTAGGGATCCAAAGGGAATGGTGATGGACGTTAGGTACAGAAGAGCCTGGAACAGCACATTAAGTCCACATGCTAACACCTTTTTATTGGTATTTTTCACTGACGCACATGTACATTACCATGAGGGGTGAGGTACACGTACACATGTGGTTTCCGTTTTCAATTACGGAGTGGAATACAGTGTGTCCCGACATTTCAGGCCAATAGATGTTCAATGTGGTGGCCATCATTTGCTGCACACAATTGCAATCTCTGGTGTAATGAATGCCGTACACGCCGCAGTACATCTGGTGTAATGTCACCGCAGGCTGCCACAATACATTGTTTCATATCCTCTGGGGTTGTAGGCACATCGCGGTACACATTCTCCTTTAACGTACCCCACCGAAAGAAGTCCAGAGGTGTAAGATCAGGAGAACGGGCTGGCCAATTTATACGTCCTCCACGTCCTATGAAACGCTTGTCGAACATCCTGTCAAGGGTCAGCCTAGTGTTAATTGTGGAATGTGCTGGTGCACTATCATGCTGATACCACATACGTCGACGCGTTTCCAGTGGGACACCCTCTATTCCACTTCGTAATTGAAAACGGAAACCACGTGTGTACATTTACCTCAACCCTCATGGTAATGTACATGTGCGTCAGTGAAAAAGACCAATAAAAAGGTGTTAGCATGTGGACATAATGTGCTGTTCCAGTCTCTTCTGTACCTAACGTCCATCACTGTTCCCTTTGGATCCCTACGTAATTCGGTGCTCTTCGATACACACGATCGAACAGCGGAGGAGTGGTACTCAAGTGTCAACTTTAGGTTACAATAACTCTGGATGTAATTAACATTTTACAATGCAACAAACGGCACTGATTACGTATTTGTTTATATGTTCAGATGTGCTAACAAAACTAACGGGGTTCCATTTAAAAAAACGTAGGTTTGTGTTAAAAAACATACTTCCGTGCATTTTTTTATGGTTTGTATTAACCAATTACACTAGCCCCTCTCCTCACGTTCGGTCTGTGAAATTGATTCGTCAGTATTTGATGTGGTTTACGAAATATATCCAGCGATAATGTTAGGTGACTCACCCTGTATACTCAAATGTGAGGGAAGGCCAGAGAATGAGCAGGTACAGAGCACTTCATATGACAGCATTACTGGCACCAGACATTTTGTCAATGTACAAATCAGTATAATATTTAGCCTTTCATTTTAAAGAGAAGTGGAAGTACATTAAACGAATTTAAAAATAAAATTAAATGGATTGTACATACATTTTACAATATTCATTACTGAGCAGCATCTGAAATTGAGTTTGTAGGTTCAACAGTCATATCAGTTTTCTCTCTTGCCATTTAGGTCTTGGTTGAGTTATCATCCAGTTTTCTGGGTTCCTGATAACTGTCTGCAACACTACTTTTAAAACTAATATTTATTACTATACTTTTGCTCGCCTACTCTATGAAAGTGTCATGGTACTGGTATGCTTTCTCAATATATTGAACCATTGCTCAGTCATTCATGATTTGTCCAATTGGTTTATAAGTTCTTTCAAAGCCATGGTGGGAAATTGGAAATGTGATTATGACTATTTTTTTGTTTTATTACATGCCAATGAAATAAACAGTTTACCTAATAAAGCAGGGTTCAGTAATGCATAATTTTGAACATGCACTGTGCATATTGTAATAAAAATGCTGGAAGGACTTCATTGCAAAATGAGTGGGAAATTTAGAGAACTATCTTAGGATTGGCACACCATACAAGCGTTTTACAAATTATTTTCTTTCTATGAAATTGATATAATTAAATATAGTAAAAATCATAAATATATCATAATTTTTCTTTTAATTTGTGGCTATGGCAATCTGATCTAACTGAAAATGTGTGTGGAAATAGAAGCAGATAGTATGCTCAGAAAAAATTACGTACTGGATGTAAGTAATATAACTTTCAGTGTCAGTTCTGTAATTTAATATCCAAAAACTAAGCAAACCAATTATATTCTGTGACTTATAATAGCAAACTAACTTCAGTATTTCATTGTTTCCATAGTAATAATAACAGCTGAAACAGCTGCATCTAAAATCTGAGTGATAAGCACCTGATTTTCCATAGAAAATGAAGCATTTGCAGACATTGTATTATTTATAAGTAATGTTTATGTTTATGTTCATGTCCTCTTATTAGGGACAGTTACTCTGATACACCACTATATACACTTACTGCTCTGTGCCAGAACACTTTGTGCAGTTACTTCAAGGGCATCTGCTATGGAATACAATGTGATGGCATGTCACAGTCTGCATAATTTCCTCAAATGTCTACAGGCTCTATAATACAGGATAACACTGCATTCAACGTGTAACCACACTTAGTACTGTTAATAGTGGCTCAATTATACACATGTGTATACTACCACACAATCTGATTCAACCCACTGTGACTTGAACAATTGTTAGTTCACTTGAATTCTCCCTGAAATATCTCATGCAATGTATAGTACCACAGTATAAATTGAACATATGTTTAATATTTAACAAGAAATTATATTCAGCCTATACCTTATCCTAATGAGTATTTTTTGTGTATCTCCAATATTCCCCAAATTATGTTATGTATAATCTTGTCAAACTTTCTTTAGTGTAACAATAAAATTGGATTGCTACATTCGGAGATGGGGACAAAGCACACATCCTGTCTTGGTCCCAGTCCAGGCTTTCAGCAGCCCTGTAAAAAAGATCTGTAAGCTAGTTTGACTGTTTACTTATCATTAGTGACAACTTGATTTGGTAATAAAAAGAATGGTTTAATCTACGTTCATTCAAGATATCTGTAAAAACATTATTTGAATTAAATTTCTGATCATTCACTTGCACTCATCAGCTGTATTTGACCTATTATTGTGCATGGTACTGAAAACTGACTGATTATAGTATCTGAATAATTACCAACAGTCATACTAGTGTAATGCACAAATGTGCTACCTCATGGATAATAATGTAAGTCATGTTGTGATCGAATCCATTGCCCAGAACAACTGGTATTAGTTATGGGTACTACTTGGTTTTCCATCTCATTTTTATGAAGACTGTGCTGGTTCTCTGCCTCTATTTGATAAACACAATACACAAATAATTTAATATGAAAACACATAGAAGAGAATTTATACAATCTGGAAAGAACTACATTTCCATAGTGAAGGAGGACACCATGATGAAATACCTTTTCAAGATGCTTTATCATCCAGTACAGTCACACACAGTATCAACATGAAATTACTGGTTTCAGTCATCACTGGCCATCTTCAGATCCTAAGTAGTAGTTCACTCCAAAGCATGACGAAAAAATCACTCACTGAGCTTGGTCGTAAACTATTGCTTGTGATTTGAAGACGACTAGTGATAACTGAAACCATTCATTTCTTACTGGAGATATCTGTCATTATGCTATATAACAAACCACTTTTAAACACAATTTACACAGTTTTCAGACAAATGGTGCATATGCTATTCTTTTTTCCTTGGTAAACCTCATGATTTGAGATCCATAATTTTAATGCACATTCCCAATGAGTTAAGAATCATTAGCTGTTGGCTCTACTATGGCAAAAAAATCATGCAAAGGAAAAAAACTGAGAACGATCTATAGCCTGATCGGTTGTAATACTAAAAGTGAATAAAAAACAGAAGTAGCCAGATATTCAAAGTATTTACAGAAGAAATGGCTTGATGCGAGTTTTCAAATTTTTTTTTAACTATCTAGAGCTTATTCATTTAATGTTCTGTTCTTCAAACTAATTAAAATATTTACACCAAAATGTGGAACTCTAGAGTAAACCCTAAAGAAGAATGTACAGTCTCGAGAGATTTTTTAAATATATTGTCTCATTATTGCATACATCAGATATAATGTGAAATTGACATTTATTACAAGCTCAAATGTTATAGGAGGAAACACATCTTTGAGTCCATGATACGGCTCCCCCATGACTTTTGTTACTGAGTAAATGTCTTCTTTTTTATGTTATTTTCTTTTATGGACTAAATAAATTTTGATGTTTGTCACTTACTGCAGGAGATTGAGTAACAGGATTGAGTATGAAAACATGCAAAACATGATTTTTTTCTGCAGCTCAATGTAATAATATCTACATCTGAGTAGATAGGGTTTTCAGTAATTTGTTTATGTGTGTATTACTTACAGTGTTAATAAACATATAACATACATTGTTACTATTTATTCTGATCAATGGTGAATGGTGAATGTATTTCTTCACTCATTTAATGCTTTTATTCTGATTATTACTGTGACATCTTCTCAAAAGTTAATGTTAGAAACTAGAGACAAGTACTGTAAGAGAAGATCTGGTAAATGTGACAATTGCTGAAGCTACTAAAGAATTATTTATCAAATATTGTCACATTTGTGATTTGTATATTTAAAACACACATGATAATCTGTCCAGGATCAAATAGATAAGTTCTGCACGCAAGTGTCTTCTGCATCTGAAGTAAGATTTCACCTGAGCAGCTTTGTAGGCCACTGAATTAGAAATGGAATTCAAATAATACTCTATAAATAGTTTGGCAAAAATAAATATACTTGCTACATATTGCGAAAATTATTGTATTATCAATTAAATTTGTGGTGATTAAAATAAATCACACTTATATATTTCAAATATAGCATGGGGCATGTGGAGGAACAGAAGGAAAAAGTGTGTAGCATCCAGGTATTCTATAACAGAATGGAAAAAAATCTACAAGCTCCAAATCAATAAGTGGAGTTTAATAAGGTATATTATCATCAGCAATCATCTGAGATGAACAAGATTATTAATTGAGATACAGGAGCACTTTTTGACAAAATCTACTTTCCACTTTAGATGCTATCTTTGGACCACGACTGAATGAATGCTTAGTATAATCACATGTATACACAAGAAAAACAATTTGCAAACATAAAGCTTCCTTGCACAAATCAAATAAGGTTCTGTAACAGTTACACTACTGACTCTTATTTTAGGGAGTGTGTAGGAAGGGGGATCTACTCTTGTTGCACAAGTAGGAGCTGAAAAACTACAAGGACATGCTGAAAAGTAATGCCTCTGAATTTTTTTATGTGAAAACTCCTCAAGCTTTTTAAATAAAAAATTGTTATTAACATTATACATCTTTTTCCTTCATGTCTACATATTTACAGTCCTCTGCAGTCAGAGGTCTGTGAATTGTAGCATAGAAAATGGATGTGCTTTACATGAGAGTTTCTCCACACATAGACCCTCTCCTTCAACATGAAAATACCAGACCACACATAAGTGCTGCAACATCCGCAACGATCCAGTGCTTTGGTTTCACTGTCATCAATCACCCTCCATACAGTCCCGACTTGGTGCCATCCAATTTTCATCTGATTCCAAAGTTCAAACGAAACTTTTGAGAACTCAAGTTTGATACTGATGAATTGGTTAAAGCAAAGGTGAGATTATTGCTCCATCAACAAAGTCAAACATTTTATAGTGAATCAATAAACCAGTCTCTCATTTGAAGAAATGTATTCATCACCAGGATGACAATGTTGAGCAATAAATATGTAGACATGAAGAATAAAGATATAGAATGCTAATAACATTTG
The DNA here is from genome assembly GCF_023864345.2 of Schistocerca serialis cubense. NCBI lineage: Eukaryota > Metazoa > Arthropoda > Insecta > Orthoptera > Acrididae > Schistocerca > Schistocerca serialis. The sequence continues at coordinate 360,236,400 of NC_064640.1, read as the reverse complement.
TTTCATTTAAAAATCTAAAAGCTATAAGAGTTTTTACATACAAAATTTGGAGACATTACTTTTCAGCATGCTTCATACATATGCCTGATACATCATGACACATGGCAAGTAGCTCAGACTGGTTGGTTTTCACGTGGTTCAGGTTTGGTGAAGCCAGGATACCCAAGCTGGACTGAGCAGCTATTGCCACAAGCTGTGAACAAGATTCGAGAACCACTGTTTGGCAATTTTATTTTTTTATTTATATTGTTTTCCAGTGACCTGCACTGCCAATAGATCACAGGATATGGGATGATCACTTTTAAAAATTTGTTGTTATTACGTTGATGTATTATGTAAGTAGCACTAATCAATTTCTTATCAAGGTATCAACAACTTACGTTCTATTATAGTGAAATAAAAAGTATTCAAATATGTCTACAATAAAAAAATGAGCATGGACACAGAACACTTAATTTGTGGAAGGACATCATTAAAATCGTTACAGCCACTGAAATGGACACCCATCTATACCATAATCAGATATGTATGTCTGTATTGGATATTTTCTTTCCTTCTAATATCATGACTATGACACAGACTGTTAGGTTTAAACTTTTTCTTTATGAAGCTTACCAGAGAGAATATAGACTGTGCACTAGATGTGAGGATTTCACGTTCTTTAAAAAGATTTCCATGTGGTTCTGGGGTGGACTCTACTCATGATTCTTATGGCTCTTTTCTGTGAATATAGAACTTTTCTAGCCAATTCCTGATTTCCTGAAAATGTGATTCCATATGCCATAGTAGCATGAAAATAACTATAATTGTTTCCATACTTCTGTAAGAGCATAACAATTCATAATGCATAAGAGGCAGAACCACAGTCTTTTTCACTGATCCAGGATGTGGTCTGACTAGTTTAGTTTGTTCTCAGTGTGTAAGTCCAGGTATTTAGGAGCACCCAACCTAGCTCTGTTGGTCACCTGCCTTTTCTCCTATTTATTCATATTTAGAGGTTGTGTGAAACTGAATAAATTTTGTTTTACTGTAATTTAACAGAAAGACCATTTATGTTGTGTGGTATTGGCCAATGAGTTGATGGGTTCTATGAGAGAGAGCAAAATAATAAGATGCATACATAGTGTTTGATAACCTTCTTTTACTTAACTTGAGTTACATATGCAATTCCAGATCTACATTCAATAAAAATCCATTAGATAGACAAGTCTTATATCACCAGTAGCAACAGAGGCTGAGTGCTAACAATTAGACTAGACAGAGTAGGACTGACAGACAGACTATACCGAGATGGGTTTGATGTCCTTTAAGTTGGCTCCATGGTGACCCTGACTGAAGAGGGTGTGTCTCAGAGCTCGCTGCAGATAGAATGTGGAAATGCATGGTCACTGCAAACTTCTACACATGGATTGGTGCAGCATGGTATCGATTGCACATGATATCACATTTCTTCCTTCCAAAACTCATCACTGTCGTCATGTACTGGTGGTGCTCTAAATTATGCTGGGAAGGTGGGAGGTCTGGTCACTGGTGTGGCTGAGGAGGCAGGAGCTGGAAGTTCAGCCAATGACAAGCTCCTGCCCACACACTGTCATTTGTCTTATGAATGGCTTGAAACATCGGCCTAAAGACCAACCAATGGGTGCCCACCCACACCCAGAGACTGAGCATCTTCTTCTATCAGTGCAATTGCAACTGGAGGGTCCATGGCAGGCTATCGGAAGGCATCAGGGTGATGGCTGCCCACCTCCTGCACCTTGGGCTGCTGACACTGCAGTGACAGTGATGGTAATTGAGATGGTGATGTGCCAACATCCATAGGCTCCCTGTCAAGTGCCGGCAGAGAGGTGGAGATGGCTGAGGCTGTGGGGCTCTCCTCGGCACTGAGTCTGCGTATGAAAAACCTGTGGCAATATCATGCAGCCTACAAAAACAAAGCTGATTTTGATGGTGCTTTTTCAGCCTTGTGGGGTCCTATGCGATATACAATGAGTGGCTCAAGATTTTGGTGATAATACCTTGTTCTTAGCAGCAGTGTCTGCCAAATACTCTGAAAAAGATCAAATCATGCACATTAATCTTAGAACACTGTGGGGAATGGTCTGACCATTGAAGAGGATGCAGCAGCTGAAGCAGTGTCCTTTGTCAGTGTCCATGCAAGAGCTTCACCAGCAATTTGTCACATCATGGCTGGAAATGGTAGGATGACAGATAGAGCACTGAGGTTTGATACACATATATCTTGTTCATTTGCTGCTAGAAAGTCTTGATGAAGTGTTCTGCCACACCATTGTATCGAGGATGAAATGTTGTGTTTATAGCATCTCTAAATTGCTGAAATTCTGCCGATGTGAACTGTAGTCCATTGTCCAAAACCAGCACTTTGGGTGCTTCAGTTCCGAAAGCTGCACATAAGCATAGCCTTCCTGAAGGTTTCTTTATAATCACTAAAGGGAATGCCCATTGACTGGCTGCTACAGGAGAAATCATACTATTGTCCTGCTAAGAGTCCATGTGCCACTTGATTTCTGATAACATGCTCAGCAAAACCGTGGCTGTGCATTGCCTTTCATTTCCATAGGCACAGAAGAGTTCACAGCAAGAACATTGTCATGGATGTGTAAACCAAACAGATCAAAAGAGTCAGTACCAAAAATATTTTCACTTTCATGTGAGCAGAGAACTGTGAATGAAACTGTTTTAGTAACATTCCAAATTGTGGCAGGTAGGCTGCAAATACCCATTACAGAAATATCATGTCCACCATAACCAGAAAGAGTTGCCTGTGAAATATGTAGCTTAGGCTTGACTAGCAGTTTTGTGTGCTTCTATTGAAAAGAGTCACAGATGCACCCACGACCAATTGTGTAGGTATCTTGTGTTTGGCAACCTACAGAGTGACAAACAATTTATTAGCCTGCTGTTGGATAAAAGACGTGTGTCACTTCTTTGCTGTTGCACTTGATTATCACTGATCTAGACTCACTATTTGGTTTTGAAAATATTGTATTTCCATCCATTGACTGAGTCATTGGAGAACATGCAGAGTGCTCATTGGACTAGCATTTCTGCAAAAGGACAGATTGAATATGGCCTTGGTTGCCATAATAATAGCACTTAGTGTAATGTCACAAGCCCACTTGTCCCTTGTCTGCTGTCAATGACTGAAGGAGGGAATGACATCCACTATCCTGCTGCCTAGCACTCAGACTTTGTTTAGGGTGTTGCCCTGGCTGAGACATCGCATGCCTCAGTACATGAATGAAGGGTACAACCTATTTACTATTACTCTGCACTCCACAAATATGAGCAGAATAAACCTACCACTGCACTATCATATGAGGCCTGACACTCCTCTAATTCCAAAACCTGTTACATGAAAATAAGGTCGCTTATCCCTACCTTCAATGTGATGCACTGTGAAGTGTGAGTTGAGCTGTGCCCAGTACTCAAACCATTCCTCTTGTCAAAAATCAGTGCATTTAATGGGAGTATGGGAACTGGTGCTGCTTGCTGTGGTGGTGCTGTGCTGGGGGTGGTTCTGCTGTGTTTGTTTGCACAGTGAGCAGGCTGGTCATCATTTGCATTAGCTTCTGCATCTGCTGTGCTTGAAACTGAACAGTCTGAATTATTGGCAGTTCTTGTGGTTGACTGGCCACGATAAAATGCACAAAAGTAGCACTCGAACAAAAACAGAGTGCAGTTCCTATGGTGAAAGCAAGTACAAATAAAATTCACTAAAAATACCAGCCTCCGAAAAGCACAGGGAACACAGTTAGTTGCAAGGCAACTGTCCTGAAACACACACAATAACACTGAAGCAATGTGGCAGTTCAGCACAGCAAATGTCCACAATTCTACGAGAAATATAAACAGTGATCACCAATTTTTTGTATGGTGGATGAGAAAATGAAACTGAACATGGGTGAGGCAGTTAGATGAATGACAGACAAGAAACTTTAATTGATCACCCATGAGAAATGGCCTCATTGTCAGTTGTTTGGCCATCTCAATGGTGGATCCCAAGGAGTTGGTGGATTCTATGACAGAGAGCAAAATAATAAGATGCACACATAGTGTTTAATAAACATCTTTTACTGAACTTGAATTCCACATGCAAGTCAACAGCAGTACACAGCACAAGTCTATGAGATTGTCTGAGTCCAGTATCCACAAAGTAACAGGGGATGGGTGACTACACTCAGACTAGACAGACAGAGCTAAACTAACAGGCTAGACTAAGACTAATGTGGTGTACTTTAAGTTGGATCCATGGTGGCACTGTCCCCTCGAGTGGAGGAGGTAATGTCTTGCAGACAGCCTTCGATTGGTGGTGTGAGCGCGGAGTTACTGCCGACATCTATACATGGACTGATGTTATGTGGTATTGATAGTGCATGACACTGGATAAACCAGTTCACAGTATCCCTAAAACCTTATTAGCTGATACCACAATTTTTTTCAGTGAATTATCAATAAGTACCATAGTGCCATCAGGATTGTGAATTTACAATACTCTGTACAAAGAAGCAGATTGTTTCTAAAAAAAAATAGAGTAGGAGAGCCTGAGACACTCCACATGTAATGGTACCCCATCCTAATGATACTGAGAACATTCTCAGCTATCCAATACAAATTTCTGCTTTCTGTTATAAAGGTACAAATCAAGCCACTTCCCTGCTGCAACACTTATACCTAGGTACATGGCTTTGAATAAAGTATTTGGTGACTGACACAATCAAATGTTCTTGTTAGATCACCAAATATTCCACCCATCTTCATTTTTATGTTGATGGACTCCGAGACATTAGCACTCAAATACTGCATCTTCTGTTGTTAACTCTTTCTGAAATCCATATCAACATTTGCTGATGATATTAGACTCACTAAGGCAGTTAACAGTGCTGGTATGCATTAGTTTCTCTAACACCTTGGAGAAACTCATGAGTAATGGCATTACCAATAGTTAGCAATATTTGCCTTACCTCCATATTTATACAGTGGCTGATAGAATTTAGAACATTGTGCATTTCTGAGACTGGGGTTCTTACTCTAATTGCTCTGCTTGTAAGAGTGGTTTTAAGCTGTGTGAAAATCATTCATACATCAAAGTGAGCTAATTTACAATTCTAAGATAAAGGCCAGAACTCAGTTGTCCTATATGTGTGCAGGAATGCAGACAATTTTCTAAGTAAATTATATTTCTCCACTTCACTGGGGAAAATTTTCCGGTTCTAGTAAGTTAATGCATGTTAGAGCAATAACAGGTAATCATGAACTCAGGCATTCTACCAAGAGTATCAGTAGGCACTACGTGCCACAGAATCTTGTTCTTATCATATAAAAAAGAGGGCTCATCCATTGGTGCAATGACCTGATATTCATAAAGGCTTGCAATGTGTAACAGTTGCATTGGAGTCCATAAAGTTTGTGAGAAATTGTGCTCTTTTAGTAGAGTGAACAACATCACGATTAGCAGAACAGGATCAAAAAATTAAAAGTTTTTGATACTGGTACTGCTAATTTTTGTGATGGCCCAATTATGAAAGAACTGGACAGGACCTTCAATTCTAACTGTTGTATTTCTTAATGTAGAGATCTGAACCATATAAAGGAATGCTGGAAAATGTGTTGCATTATAGATGGATGATCATAACATTAGTCCAGCAGGGTGGCACTTTCTGTGTGGTTATGCCTATCTGTATAGGGCAGTCACATATCATCCTGCATAATGGCCAGCTGGCTATATAGAGTTATTGGTGAACTAGTGATTACTATCTGCTAGTGCACTCAACAGTTGCTGTCAGATTGACTTATTGCCATGAAACTTTGCCATTTTTTGGATGTTTCCCAGCTTTTATAGTTTCTGCATATGACAAGAAAAACAAGTAATTTACTACCAGTAAAAGAGAGAAAGTTATTTGGTTTTGCTCACAATAAACTGGCTGTTCTAAAGAACTTGTATTTCAGTATATGCATTGATTTACAGTAATAAACAATGTTTTGTTTGCTATTTACAGTGATAACAAAAATTTTGAATTTACAATAGTGTTCAAGAGTAGTGCTGTTAACAGTAAAAATGGCTCTGTTAATAGCAACAATTTCACATTGAATGTCAAGAATAGTGTCAACAGTTGCAATTAATGATTAATGGTGTTAGAAGATTGAGACTAGATGCACATTGTGTTAGTACAAGATACACCTGCATTCAGGTTTGGACCATTTATTGAAACCATGGACTGCTGAGAAATTTGTTGACTGTTTTTACACCACATCCAGCCTTTCAAGGAATTGCAACAGAGCAACAGTGCAATTTCGTTCTTTCCTACCATCCACCTGACATTGTGCATCTTTTTGTGAAACAAGTATCCATTAGTTGATTGTAGTGATTACCATTCTTTGAAAATGGTGATTTGTTAACTGTTGATTATGCAAAGTAAACTTTTGGTGTGGCTGTACGACTTGGGTTCTACCAACTATAGAAGCTGCCTGTGTAGTTTTACAGGGTTTACATATATTGCAGACTAATGTGGCCTTTGTTCCTCTTGCTAGATTGTAAGTTCTACTCTCAGCTTGTCAATGTAGAACCTTTTACTTTGGACATTGGTGTATATCTGATTGGGATATGCATTTCACAGCATTAAAGCATCCAGCTCCATCATTAGATGAAGTTTTGAGCCACAGACAAGGATTTTCTGTGGCAATTGAATAGAATTTGGTCAATACAGCTAAGATCATGGTGGTGACGGCACCAGAGAAGTGTATTCAGTCTCTGATACCTACATCTGCAACATCATGAGGTCACATTAGCCAGCAGTGTCATTCTAAAGAGCTGTCAAAACTGGCTACAGAGAAACAACATCAAACTTCCTCAGTGTCAATATCATTACAAGTACCACAAAAACTCCCTCAGACAATGTTACGATCATATGATTTCTTTTTCAGATACAATTCATGTTGCAACTGTGTGCACAGATTTTGAAAATGTGTGTCTTGCCACAAGACAGGCCACCTTTACTACATTTATCTGTTGCCAAACAACGTGTTTAATGCTTTCTGTAGAGTCAATACTAATGTAAGGCTGCAAATACCCATTACAGAAATGTCATGTCCACCATAACCAGAAAGAGTTGCCTGTGAAGTATGTAGCCTAGGCTTGACTAGCAGTTTTGTGTGCTTCTATTGAAAAGAGTCACAGATGCACCCATGACCAATTGTATGTGTATCTTATGTTTGGCAACCTACAAAGTGACAAACAATTTATTAGCCTGCTGTTGGATAAAAGACGTGTGTCACTTCTTTGCTGTTGCACTTGATTATCACTGATCTAGACTCACTATTTGGCTTTGAAAATATTGCATTTCCATCCATTGACTGAGTCATTGGAGAACATGCAGAGTGCTCATTGGACTAGCATTTCTGCAAAAGGACAGATTGAATATGGCCTTGGTTGCCATAATAATAGCTCTTAGTGTAATGTCACAAGCCCACTTGTCCCTTGTCTGCTGTCAGTGACTGAAGGAGGGAATGACATCCACTATCCTGCTGCCTAGCACACAGACTTTGTTTAGGGTGTTGCCCTGGCTGAGACATCGCATGCCTCAGTACACGAATGAAGGGTACAACCTATTTACTATTAATCTGCACTCCACAAATATGAGCGGAATAAATCTACCACTGCTCTATCATATGAGGCCTGACACTCCACTACTTCCAAAACCTGTTGCATGAAAGTAACTTTGCTTATCCGTACCTTCAATGTGATGCACTGTAAAGTGTGAATCGTATTTTTAAACATGTGGTACCTTGTGAACATTTCTTATTAATTTAGAGATTATGAAGGTTTTTATTCCTATTCAAGTGGATATGGATGCTTTAGTGTCCTTGGTCAACAAGATGGCACATATGCATTCATATGTACAGTGATAACAGGTCAACAAATGCATTTCCTTCATTGCCGCAGGGAGAGAAGTTCAAGCAATTAACTCACCAGGGAAATGCCATGGAAAAAGAAACTCCCATCACAACCAATCTTCAGATTATCTTTCATACCTGATGCCAGAGTGACATTAAAAAATATTTTTAAAAATTCTGACCGTACCAGCAGATGCTTTGGCTGATTTCTAATGATGCCTGTACAACACTAGAAAATGTCACAGAAATGCATGCTTCACAAGCTCCATGTTCATCCTAGCAGGCATACTGTAGATTATAATACACATAATTTCTAAATATAAGGAAAATAAGATAGAAGGAGCAGTGGAAGAATATAAATTTTGATATAGAAACTAAAGAAGGACAAAAGATCGTACAAGATTGCAGAGAGTGAATTTGGAGTAGACTTTGGAAGAAAGTAAGTAAAAGCTAGCAAGAACTGTAGCAATGATGTATTGTAGCCCATGAAGCTACTGAATAATTTATTTTGAATTGTATGGCCAGTTTCAGTTACAGACAATTTTCCAGCCCTATTGCACAGTGTGATGGATACAGGACAAGTTTAATGTAAAAAGGGTATTTGAAACTTCTAGTAAGATGTACACAATACTTACAATATTTGTTAACAACAGGTGTCACATATATCTCATAAAACAACTATTGAAATATAAAATTTGTAATTAATATTTTGTTTTGCAAAGGGAGAGGTATATGTTACAACTGTCATAGAAATAGCTCACTATGAGAGAGAACAATCTGTGCAAGAAATAAAGCAAGGAATAAACAGAAAGTGTATTGTGAGCTCTCTAGGAAACAACTGTACAACATACAAAGGAAAGATTCTTCAGTTCCATCAAAAAGACAAAGACCTTTTTATTAAGAGCATTACAGATCAAACAGAGAATTATTCAAAAGATTTATGGACTTTCATAAATTAGGTGAGGGAAAAAATGACAAAACAGGCAGGATGAGATGGTGTTACATTACATTTCATAAAGGAATGCGGGGAAAGTGTACCAAAAATTTAACCCATCTGTTGAATGCTGTAATAGAAGAAAGAATTTTGCCAGATTCACTAAAAGAATATGAGATAAACCCAGTATTTAAGACAGGCAACAGGGGTAATCTAGGAAACTACAGCCCAGTATCACAGATTTCCACCTTTTCCAAAATCTATAGAATGATGATACAAAATAAAATTATAAGTTTTATAAAATAATTTAAAATATTACACTGATCATGACATGGTGTTAGAGATGGGAAATATCAATTATGGCATCAATAAATTTAGTGAAACATGTTATGATTTACCAAGACAGGAAAGAAAAAATATGTGGGATGTCTGTGGATCTGTCTTAAGAGTTTAGCTGCATGAATAATTCCAAGCTAATAGAGAAATTGCATCAGTTTGGAGTTCAGGGGAAATGCTATGACATAATACATTTGTAAGAGATGGGAAAGGAGGCACTGCACGGAAATTAAATATGTTAGTGGGGAAAATACGGAGTTGTCATAATTAAACTTTTGCTATTGAGAAGGCCTTCATAGCAAAGGAATGTTGAAGCACACTGAAACTATGTGGAAACATTTGTAAGGATGTGCAAAAGAGAAATAATGAATAAACCATTGAAGGAAACACATTAAATTTCCACATGAAGGTTAACATTAGTTAACTGTGTGCCTTATTTACATTTCAGGCTGCAAAAATTGTTCAGTGTAATGACCATCTGCAGTCACAAAAGCCTGGGACTACACTTGAAGTACCATTTGACAATTGTTCATAGCAGTTTTTGAATGGTGAACTGTGGGGCATTCAGCATTCATGACACAGCCCATGCGTTGCTTGTATGTTGCGCATTGCGTCCAGCATTCTCAGCCACAGAAACAGTAACTTCTCCTACAATTTGTGGGGTAATTGACCATTAGCATCTCCCAGCAGCCATTACCAAATCATCAGTTAATTTGAATTTCTGTGTCACGTTCTTCAACCCTAATGTGGAAAGAAGACCTCTTTGTATTTCTTTAATGCATCGATACTCATGAAGACAAGTAGCTCTATTGCTGCTCACCTTGTCCAGGCCTGCATTGACTGTCTGAAACTATAATGCATGCTGGTAGATTCTGTTTCAACTCTACGTCACCATATCAGTTCTGCCACCTAATGGCAAGTCATGACTCTAACACCACTAAGAATGCAAATCCTGCAGTGCACAATCAGAACATCATTTCTATGAAGTTCAGTACACACGCAGTAAATAATTTTCTGTCTACACTTACTCAAGTACTGAAAGTTTAGTTATAACCACCCTTAGCTTTGAGGTGCCAACTGAGGAGCTACTTGACTGAATAGTAGCTGCTTAATGGTGTGGAAAGTCTGAAGAATGGCTAGGAGAGTGGTGCGCTGACCACATACACCTCCATACTGCATCCACATGATGCCGTAAGGTGGGGGTGGCACAGCAGCAAGTAGATATACCTTGGGCCTTCACGGTCTAGCAAGGAGTTTGTTGAATAACCAGCTAAAGATTTGAGCTACAAATTATCAAACATGGTGTGCCACAAGGTTCTGTACTGAGTCAAATACTATATATTCTAAGAAATATTTTTAGGAGGTGATGCTATACAGCTTTAATGAATTTTAAGAACTGCACTATACAATGCACAGCTGTATCAGTATACATTATTAGAGATGACTGATTTTGGTCTAGGATCAGACCATCATCAGGTCCAAAAGCCATTTCAGATGTGCATTTGTGTAATTGAAATAACAAGAATAATATGTACATTGTTCCATTAATGATATTAACTATAAATACATAACAGTATGTCCATGTAACCTCGTAGCCGTATAAATTGAGGTTAAATGGGCATAATGTTATGTATCTATAGCTAATATCATTGGTGGAACACTGTAGATCTGATTATTGTTATGCCAGTTATGCAAATGCAGAGCTGAGATGTCTTTTGGACTTGATAATGGTCTGATCCTAAACCAAAATGCATCCTCTCTTGTAAAGTATACTGTTATGGCTGTGTCTTGCATAATGCATTTCTTAAGTACTTATTCTCTATGGCAATAATTTCAGCATAAATTAGAAACTCATAGGTATTGTGATTGTATGATAATCACCTATTCAGATTAGACAAAGGAAGAACTTGATAAGTAACCAGACCTCAATACTGAAAATGTGAATAAGTATCTATTACAAAAAAATATTTCTATAGCTCAGTCTGAAAAAATGAATCTAGTGTTTCAGATCAAGAAGTATGAAATGAATAAAGTAAATATAAAAATAAGCATGCTACATAAAAATTTTAGTTGCTGTTATAGATATGTATTTCATATGGAAGAAGCACTTACATAAAGTGTGTAAAATGATAAGTACATAGATCTCCCTGATCCACACAGTGTCATATGTCATATATGAGAACGTTCTCAGAATGATGTTCTATGGATCTGTGTTCCCACATATGTCAGATACAACTTATATATGGATAAGTGCATGAGCAGGCTGGTGAAACCACAAACTGCCAATAGGTTCTCCACTTAAAGCAGGCGAAAGTATTTACATAATAAGCTACCTAACTCAATTAAGGAAACAAAACGAATCAAGGTCTCTAAAAATCACTTACATGATCCCTCCACACAGGAAGGTACTCTTAGTGCCGCATGAGTGAGTGTATCAAATGTTACAAAACTTCAGATGTTACATTGTTACTGGAAGTATCTAGTGCACATAAAGACATTTATGTGTTTGTAAAATATGATCCTACACCAAATAATATATTTTCAGTTTTTAATATAGTTATATGACTATGACATATAGTTAGCATAAGTAAAATTATATGATATGCAGAAGATACAAAATTTAATTTTATATAAAAAAACCATTTATTCCATAAATTTTATATTTTCTTATTGTTTCTACAGTATATTAAGAGAAAATATTCTTCATCACAACTTCAGATTTATAATCATCTCATTATAATTACAACATCTAAAACTGAAGTGAAGCATTCCTAATTTTTCCAGGAATTAAGAAAAAATAGTTTAAAATATAGCTATTAATAATCACTGCTACCCTTAGACAAACAGTTAAAAGGATGTGAAATTCAACCATCTCATAACATTTGGGAAAGAATACGTCCATAATTATTACACAGATATATACTCGAAGTTGAAATTTTTATAGCTACTTCTACACCAGACCAGGTCCAAGAATCATTTTCATTATTGTTCTGCAATAGCTATGAAAACAAACCTCTTTTCAGATTGAAAATAATTATTATTAAACGTTAAGGTATTATTTACACAATGTAAGTAAGGATATGCAGAAAATAGGTTTATTTTACATTTTTCCTAAAATTCATGTGTTATTGTTTCAGTATTCACTTCCTTATATGACATACATGACATACCAGAATTGTAAGCTTATTTTTGGGTATTGTGTTGAGGATTTGGTCTGGTGCATCTCGCTAAATGTCTTTGTACCTAGAAATCATTAGTCTGCATTTGATAATGCTCTAGGGAATTTATAAATCAAAAACTTTTGAAGGCCTAATACAATGATAAGAAACTTCCTTGAAATTTCCACTTCATAACACATTGGGCATGGCACATGTGCCTCCTGTAAAAATTTTATGGAGTCATACTAAAAGACCAAGGCTTCTGCAATTGTGTCCATTTGAAACATGTATCCTTCTGTCAAGTCAGTATGTCTGTGATGATAAGAATAATTCCAGTACGTATGCGTTGTTACATATCCAGCTTGACATTGCATAAAACATATTCAGTGGGTTGTCTGTAATAAATGAGTCACTCTAATCTGTTCTTACATAAGAAGTTAGCAAATGAAAATCAACACTACCATAAAATATACTTTCTTTTTTCTCACCAAAGCTAAGAGTTACTCACACACTTAAAATGTGAAGTTGTTACTTTCATATGATGAACAAAAAATTAGTTACCCATAGAAGACATCACACTACTACAGTGCAACACCATCTATAGCCTTGATACACTCAGTTCAGTTAGGAAGAGTGTCAACAAGTTTCTTCAAAAATGTCACATCCACTGAAAGCCATCCAATGATGATACAACCCCTTTGAGCTATTGAATTATTACAATGTTGACTGCAAAGTTTCAGCTGCTGTTCCAAATAGTCCTACACATTTTGTATGGGACTAAAATTGGTTGACACAGCCGGACAATTGGGTTGTGATAAGGTGTCTGCATGTTTGTCAAGCCAGGAATGTTTTCCTGTGGCTAAGAGGGGATGCTGAAAAGAAATCCCTCCAAATTTTTTTATTCTAATATCCGTATTGGTTGAAATACTGTTTTGAATGTCATTGACACCAATTGCAAACACCTGCCACTAGAGACTTCCAAATTGTAGTGTGCAATATAGTGGTGTGCAATGTAACATTGTCAGTCCATGAAAAACAGCATGCTGTCTGTAATTCCACAGAAAGCTAGAAGCAAGAATTCAAAGAGTTCCCACACACAGAGAGCCCTCACCTTCAGTAAGACAATGCCAGACCACACACAAGCACTGCAACATCTGCAAAATCAGACACCTTGGGTTCAATGTCATCAACCATCCTCCATACACTCCTGACTTTGCCCATCCAATTTCCATCTGTTTCAAAAACATAAAGAACACCTTAGAAGCCCTCACTTTGATAATGATGAAGTGGTGCAAGCAGAAATGAGGTAATGACTTGATCAACAAAGTCGATTTTTCTAGAGTGACAGTATCAACAAACTGCTCTCTTATTGGGAGAAATGTGTTAATCACCAAGGTGACTATGTTGAGAAATAAATGTGTAGACATAAAGAGTAAAGATATAGAATGTTAAATAAAGTTTGTTTTATTTAAGAAGCTATAAGAGTTTTCACAAAAGAAGTTCAGTGGCTTTACTTTCCAGCATGCCCTCATACATAGGTGTTATCATCCTGAAAGACAAGACTGTCCACAGCATACTCAACATGAAGAATGTAGATATAAACATCCAATTTCATTTTTATGATAACCTGAATAACTGAGCCCAAGACATGGTATGAAAAGCACTTCAAACATCACGGAACCACCTCACACCCGAAGAATGCACTCATTAGGCCACTGGTGCACTCAGTACCTTGAATCATTTGGAAAAATACAAAATCATGACTCATCAGACCACATCACATGCCTTCAGTGAGCTACTGTTCAATTTCTGTGTTGTTTGGGCTGCTGAAGACATGCAGCTGTGTGACACTGTGAGCAAAGACCTTTTGTGATGTACCTGAAGTCTGTTGTCCATTTCAGGCAATTTTCATCAAAATGGTAGCTTAGCAACTGATTGAAATGGACTTGTATTCACTGACAAGGTGTGACCCTCGTATCTGATGTCCGTCAGTTATGGTCTTTTTATTACCACTGTTCTTACACCAAGTTACATTGTTGTGAGTTTTACTTCATTCCTTTCTGACATGTTGGACAGTCTGCACTGATATGCCAACATGTTGGGTAACTGCATTCATGAAGTGGTCATCAGCACATCCATACTCAATTCCTATTTACTGACTATCTGTTATGCCCCATCACCTTAGCTTATTAGCAAGCACACTGTCATAAACTTAATTAGTGATGGAGGATTACATGTTCACCTGCTACCATTTCTACACCATCTACAGTGCTTCAAAGTGATCTAGTGTGCTCTCTTAAGGGAGTGTCAGACATTTTATATAGTAAGATTATATTGCACACTATGCATAGTATTAAATTTGAAGCATTCTCCTTCATCATTAAAAATGCTTATATAGCACAATGAAAACTACAGTCAATATAATGAAGAATAACCACAAATTTGGTGTACCAGAATAAGAAGCAGATGGAGAAGCTGAACAGATGTAATACATTTAACTGATATTCATAAATCAGCCCCAAGTAAACCATAAAACATCTACTAAGTGCTCTATGACCACTGGGCAGTATTTTGAATGTGTAGGAGATAAGGCCAACATTGGTCTTAAGTTGTTAGAGACCCATGAGGGGTCAACAAATACATGAATAATCATTAGTTTTATATTAAGAAAATCTGGAAATATAGTAACATAGTGTTATCAAATGGTCCATGTTGAAAGTATATCATGAGAGAAATAGAAGTAAGACAACAACAAAATTATAAGATTAAATAATTGGATGTGGATTAAAAGTAACAGGGGTGAAAATGCACTCACCATTTGAATGATATAATATATTGCACAAGTAAAACAAATGAATTTCAAGTTCTGTACTGCCTGATTGAAAAGTTGAAAGTAAGAAATATTCTCCAAATTGGCATGGAAAATACATCTAGAGAAAGTGTGGTAGCAAAGAAAATGTCCTGCTGAATTAGAAATAAATAGCACTCACATTAACTAATAGTTTTATGAAATAGCAGCCAAGATATAGACCATTCAAGAAAACCTATTCCAACAATAAGTAATCAAAATTACATACAGTGATAGCATACTAGTGCATGAAGGAAAGAAGGAAATATTTAGTGCTAGACTAAAGAGACCACAGCAAATGAAACTGGCAAAGAATTTACTGAAAATGAAAATGGAGAATCCTTAAAGAGTATACATACCTTATAACTCTGTGGGATTACATGAAATACGTATTAAGTCAGAGGTAGAGGAACTGCCCATCATTATATTCAAAATCTCTGTTAATAATCGTTAAGTTAAATGGGACAAGTTTTTACTAGTATTATAAGTATTTGTTACAGTGTCTATGGTAATTATTATAATTATTGTACTTAAATCTTTGTTGCCTGTTGGTGCTTTTAAGTACCACCTCTTTTGACCCTTGTTTATGCTGATTGTACGCATATTTCCCACATCCTGAGCTTATAATGCATTTAAATATATGTTTACGTTAAGACGTAAACACTTCACCACCTTCTAGATGTTGCTTGCTGCTCAAAGAGTGTGTGTGTATAACTGAACGTTTGCATTAGGGAGACTGCAATTGTTTTGTTTACTGTGATGCAATTGTTAGCAACTTTTGTTTTACTAGCATAGATATTATTAAGGTTAGGTCCTATTTTCTTCTCATACAGCTTGTTTGTTAAATATGGGATTTCATTTACAGAATAGTTAAAAAACTGTGTCGTATTTTAGGATACCATCTGGACAAGTGTACATTTTTCATGTACTGACACACAAGTGTAGTCTGTTCTTCCTTTGATGTTTTTCATTGCATTTCTCTAGTTTTATCGATCTAGCTTCATGAAGATCAAGCTCCTTTTAGTGTTGGCACAGTTTTTATTATTACAAATGTAATTTCATGGAGAAGAGTCATGTTTTGTTCATTGGCAATCTAAAAGATGACAGAATTATTGTGGTTCTTCTCAAAGATTTCTCAGATGATAAAGATATTATGGAAGTAGAGGTAGATGAAAACAATGGTGCTAATGCAAGTGGTGCTAATAATCCTACATCTTGAAGTTTTGACTGCATTTCTGAAAAAGCCTAAGGTTTTGATGTAATTTCTGAAAGAGACTTAATAGACTGTTCATCAGTGGAGCTCAAAATCAGTTTAGCTGAAACAGAAGACAAATGCGAAAAATAAAGGAATAGATTCTTGTATACATGAAAACACTCTGAAAAGTAGGAATGTGACTGAGAGCAAAATTGACAAGAGGTGGGGAAAAATAGATATCACAATCATTTTCTTCAAAGGGATGAAATCAAGAAATAATACAGCCCAATGAAGCCTGTATAACATTGTCACAAACTACGGCATGTTGTAGACCTGAAACACTACTGTCTTGCATTTGATTTTTATGAAGGGAGAAATGAAGCTATGGAGAGAAAATTTGAAAATTGTCTTTTAGATGAAATAGTAGTTTTGGATTATCAAAGAAGTTTTGGGCCAAAACCAGGAGACAGGATTTTGATACCATTTCTACTTACTTTTCCCCATCTGGAAAGCTAAAAATATAACAAATTTCAGCTTCTGGCATAATGAGGATGAACAGAAAAAGTTTCCCATCAGGCTTTTCACCTTCTAAGCAAATGAAAAGTGATGACTTTGACTATAGTATGTCATCCTCCAGACTTGGGGTGTCTTATGGGAAGTACAAAATTCTGTTTATGGCTTCTAATTACCATGGGACAGGAGTAATGTTTGTGCCCATGAAGCAAAGGAATGACACTATAATCAACATTCAGTTCCATTCTGAAGTAATGGATTACAATTTCAATATGAGATTTGTAAATCATGTTGAAACACACAAAGCTGCTTATAGGCTCAGAAAAATACCCGTAAAGTATGTGTAAATGCTTTTGAACTGTCCTGTGAATGGTATACAAAGATTCCACTTCTGGAAGTTAAGGGAACTATTTCTCAGAGACTAAAGGGCCAGACAAATGTAAAGCATGTCCCAGAGGTGCAAGGCAAGTAATATACATTCAACTAAATGAAGAAATTAGTCACAAAAGGATGTAAGATTAGGAAATAAATATGTTAATTTTATCACTTTTGCTGCAACTGGGGGAAGAATGTAATATGTAGGAAAAGAAAGGTTCAGTTTAGACAAGGAGCAGTATCAGGTCCCACCTGATAAAGGTTATGAGCTACATTACTGAAATATTGTGCAAGAACGACACTTATATCCGGCAGAACACCCGACAACCCAAGATGTTAAAACTCAAAATGTTTGTTTTTTGAGTATATCTCTGCAGGAATGAAAATAAAACTATATTTTGCAGAATTTCATTTTTTAACTGTGTAATTACCCTCCTAATACTCACTAACTTGCAGCCTCAGGGCATTCTAACACATTCTAATTCATTGCCTAGGAAGAATGTACCGAGAACTGCTGGTTGGCAAGCCACTGGAGGGCCAGATGGTACTAAAAAATACCAACTTTGGGAAAAAATTCCGAAAAAATTTCGCTGTTGTTCTGTTACTATTCACTGTGATGATCCACTAAAAAAAAAGATAAATTTGTGTGTTTCTGATAGTTCCAGCAACAAAAGGTTAAAGAAATATTTAACACATTAGTAGAAGCAATACTTGGAATCATAGAATAAAACGCATATTCATCAGTAAATTCTCAT
The DNA here is from genome assembly GCF_023864345.2 of Schistocerca serialis cubense. NCBI lineage: Eukaryota > Metazoa > Arthropoda > Insecta > Orthoptera > Acrididae > Schistocerca > Schistocerca serialis. The sequence goes on along the minus strand of NC_064640.1, from coordinate 360,218,372 downwards.
CTTGTATCTGTCAAATATCACACACTCCATCCTCAGCAGCATCATTCATCAACATTTTCACTGATTGCAGTCGGTGACTTTCTTGTTACGCACATTACATGTATTTCAATGGCTCTGTTTAGTTAAACTTGAATCATTCTTTTTTATTTGTCTCATGTATTATGGTAAAATAAGTATTGCTGCTGTACTTCATGCATAATGTGTCTTCATAGAAGATACTTCAAATATCTCAAAATCTCTAATCATTTAACTGATAGCATTTTGTTTTATCCCAAACCCAAGTTATCTTCATAAAGTGATTTTATTTCATTTTTATAGAGATAATTTTGGTTGCTGTTCTAATTTACATATGCTATACTGAACCATTCCACCACAAAATTTATCAGCTTCTGTAGATTCAGCTTCAAATGTCTTATTTTTCATTCTATGCCTACAAACTGTTGTGTTTTATTTTATATTAATGATCAGTATCTTCTTGCTTTTCTCGTTGCACTTTTTCATTTATCTGTGAAAATTTATATTTGATGTATACTGTCTACTTCTTTACATTTTTTCTGTAACTACCACGTCACAACTATCTAGCTCTTGCATCATAACTCATAAACTTTACTTTCTGGCTTTCTTTCTTTTCGTGCTCCATGCTCCTTCTAATGTCTTATTTCTTTTTCGTGAGATATCCACACCTTTTATTATTACTTCACTGAAATCTTACAATTTCTTGTTTAAATGTATACCAGCTGTTTCACTGTTTTTATTTGCTATTTCTGTAACATTTGTAATATACTGCAATGCCTACATTTTTATACTATTCTCTACTTTCGTTATTATAATTTATTTCATTTTAGTGTTGAACCAGGGGATGAAAACTTGATGACTGCCATAAACTTATAGCTTCCACAATATCAAGTACCTGACACATTAATCTGATTAGAACATTTTAAATTATTTAATGTTTTTTTTTACCTCTGTACTCCAATGATTTTTCTGTGATGAAAAAGTTGCTAATCAACATTGTTGTTGATGGAATCTTCTCAGGTTGTCAGCCAAGTTATGTGGTCATGTTGTAGCAATATTTTGGTAATACTTGTTTTGGAGATAAAACCATCTTTTTCTTGCTGCAACTTAATTTGTTTTAGCCAGGTGCTTTTCAACTTTTTCTTACTCTGTGGCCTCTTCAGTGGGATCTGGAATGATACAGTTTTGTTGTTTTTAGACTCTCAAACAGCTAATGTCACATTCATTTATGTAAATAAGTAATTACTTACATTTTCTGGCATCAGTGCTTCCTCTCATCTGGTCTGGAGTTCGCACTACCAGTTCATTTCCGAAACATCAACATAATTTTGTATTTCGAATTTTTTCTTTCACACTGTTCACCGTGTTTCTCCTTCTTCTTTGTGGTGCACAATTATTCTTTTGCTGCTAGTTATAGCTTTTTGTTCAAACACTGTGCTTTTAAAGAAGTAAATATTGTGAGTTCATTATGTGTTTCCTCCTGTTTGGTTTGTGTACTTAAATGTTGCCAAGATAAGAATAACCAAATTAACTTTCTGAATATAATAATCAAAAAACAAAACAATAAGCATATCTTTGAAATTTACTGTAAACCCATAGCAACATACATTATCATTATGAAACTTCCTGGCAGATTAAAACTGTGTGCCCGACTGAGACTCGAACTCGGGACCTTTGCCTTTCGCGGGCAAGTGCTCTACCATCTGAGCTACTGAAGCACGACTCACGTCCAGTACTCACAGCTTTACTTCTGCCAGTATCTCGTCTCCTACCTTCCAAACTTTACAGAAGCTCTTCTGTTTTTTTTTTTTTTTTTTTTTTTTTTTTTTTTTTTTTTTTTTTTTTTTTTTTTTTTTTTTTTTTTTTTACAGAAGAGCTTCTGTAAAGTTTGGAAGGTAGGAGACGAGATACTGGCAGAAGTAAAGCTGTGAGTACCGGACGTGAGTCGTGCTTCGGTAGCTCAGATGGTAGAGCACTTGCCCGCGAAAGGCAAAGGTCCCGAGTTCGAGTCTCGGTCGGGCACACAGTTTTAATCTGCCAGGAAGTTTCATATCAGCGCACACTCCGCTGCAGAGTGAAAATCTCATTCTGGATACATTATCATTCCCCAATCCTCAAATCATCCTCACTCACAAAAGCAAGCAGCTCTTCAACAGAAACTCCATAGGCTCAACACAGTGCCACTTACCAAAAATAACTACCAAAAAGAATCTGACATAATACTGCAGATAGCACAAAACAATGGTTACAATAGTAACATAGTCACAAAGCTGAACCACAAAATTAAATGTAAAATAAAAGAAAAAAAAGCACCAAACCACAGACAACAACACAACACAACCAAACACAAACACTCAGTACCATTAAAACTACACAGAATAATCAGAAAAATTCGAAAGAAAGAACAAGATGGTACAAAACGGCACACAAACTCACACATAAAATCATTAACATTTTCAAAAGACAAGGAATAAATATGGCATACACAACAGACAATTCTGTACAATAATACACCCCAAAACTGACAATAACAGACATATAACATAAGTCAGGAATATATCAATTACAGTGTAACATTTTTGATGGTAGATACAGAGCACAAACAGGTAGAATATTTGATGTCAGATACAAAGAACCCATGAGACCCTGGAACACAACACTTGCAGAACATATAAGAGATCATAATAACAAACCAACCAATGTAGAAGAAGACATGAAAAAAATTAGAATAAACAATAATAAAAACACCTCCTAACTCTGCAAGAAAATTACCACATGCATAAAACTAAATCATAAAAGAAAACACTGTTGAATGACACATGCCAAACAACAGAGTAACACTCCACAAGAGGATTATTATCATAATAATAATAATAATAATAAATATAATACTAGTAGTAATACCATCCAACACCTTTTCACTCGCTTGTCCATAACCCCTCCACAGAACATTTAAACCAACCCTTTACAACTGAAACCATTAACCTCCCCCCCCTCTCTCCCTGCACACATACACACACACACACACACACACACACACACACACACACACACACACAGGATCATAAGTAGGCATTAGTTTTCAACATATACTGCATTAGGTTGGCAACATGTAGGTAAACAAACCAAACAGGAGGAAACTCATAATGAACTCACAATATTTACATCTATAAAAGCACAATGTTCAAACAAATAGCTATAACTAGTGCAAAAAGAATAATAGTGAAACACAAAGAAGAAGGAAAACACGATGAACAGTGTGAGAGACAAATTTTGGAATGCAAAATTGTGCATATGTTTCGGAAATGAAGTGATAGTTTGACCTCCAGATCAGATGAGATGAAACAGCAATGCCAGAAAACTGTAGTTAATTACTTATTTACATAAAAAAACCTGATGTGAACTGATTGATAATCTAAAAATAACAAAATTGTATCATTTTAGATCCCAATGAAGGTGCCTTAGAGTAAGAAAAAGGTAAAATGCATCTGGGAAAAATAAACTACAGTAAGAAAAGGCAGTTTTATTTAGAAAATAATTATTTCTGTGATTGATGTTAAGGATGGCCATATAAACAAACTTGATATTTTGGTGAGTTTCCTACTTCACCAGAAGATCTCAAACAGGAAACTTATCAAAACATTTCAACAACATAATGGCACAAAACAGGTGATAACCTAAGGAGATGTCATCAATGAAATTTGACAAGAAAGCCTACATTCTCACACAAAATGATTGTTACTATTCTGACCTCTTGAATCATCACAGATCATTATTACATCATGTTTGAAACATAATTAATAAATTCTTTATAATAGTATTCACAGTTCTAGAGGCAAGTGCTTTCTTTCAGTTTTCCATGTGAAACACAATTACTTAATTTAATATAAAGGTTTTGCAGTTTTATGTCAAACAACATGTTTATTTACACAAACATCACATTTTTATTAAATATTACATGATATTCCTACAAATATACACAAAATACCTGTATGTTGATATAAATAAAACCATCTTAGATAAGGAGAAAATTATGTAAAGACACAGCTGGTAGCACACAATTGGACAGGTTGGCCTGTAAACAGATCACTGCAATCTTATTTATGAGGCATGTTTATGAACAAGGTACTTGACTGATTCATACAGTGACTCATGAAAATCGTCTATCTGATGAAGCACAAGCAAGTATTATGGCTTACAAGGAGTTAACTCATCACTTGTCAAACCAACAGATAATTAGTATAGAATATTCTGACAGAATGTAAATAATGTAGGGATAAAGGAGACCACTTACCGGATAGTGGAAGTGTTCAATTGTTGACATGCACATACAAAAGAGAATGAAAACTTTAGAAGAAATCCTTTTACAAGCTAACACACACACACACACACACACACACACACACACACACACACACCTGTGCCCCTTCATTGTGCTGACATGACAGTGTTTGCAGTCTGGCAGATGGACTAGGGTGAGGTACAGTGGAGGTTGCGTCAGATGGAGTGAGGGAGGAAGAGACATTGCGGATGGGTAGCAAGTGGCTTTGAGGGAGGTGGAAGGGAAGAGTTCCAGATGGGTGGCCTAGGTGCCCACACCAATGAGGTGTGGCACACAATGGAGATGACATTAAATGGTGGACTGGGTACAGGCCACGGGGACTATAGGAGTGAAGGATGTGTTGCAAGGATGGCTCCCATCTATATCATTTGGAATAGTTAGTGCTGTAGGGAAGGATCCAGATGGCATTGGTGGTGAAGCAGTCACAGAAATTGACCATGTTCTCAGTGGCATGTTGTGCCACTGTGCAACCAACTCTGTTCTTTACAACAGTTTGGCAGTGGCCATCCATTCTGGTGGACAGCTGATTAGTCATTGTGCCAACATAAAAAGCTGTGCAGTGCTTGCAGCAGAGTTAGTGTATGACATGGCTGCTTACATAGATGGCCCTGCCTTTGATGGGATGGGACAGGACAGGCTTGGGAGGTGCTGGGTGAATGGATTGATAGTGGCAAAATCATGGACATGAGCAATGTGGCATCCACAGTAACAAGTAGGGATCCAGATGGTAAAGGTGTGGAGATGGTCAGTGAGTGCAAAAAGTAGTTAGTGTCTTTGATGTGAAAGGCTAGGTTTGTGGCAATTGGTTTGAGGTGTAGATCAACATACTTGAAAATTATTTCACTGGTAGCATAATAATCAACTACAGTGAGACATCTAAAATTGTTGGGTTTGTGGAATTTCGGATGCATATAGAAACAAGTCTGCAGAATATCATTGGGATAAAGACTGTGATGGATTCAGGTGTGAGATTCTGCAATTGGGCCAGAGAATTTCAATAGGGGTTATAAGTTATGTTGGACTTCTAAGATTGGATCATTCAGCAGATCTTGTAAGTGGATGAATCAAATAGTTTGTGGAAGGCTTCTGTCAAGTAGTTACTGTGATACATCATGACATTGGTGTGGCCTTTTCTGCATGGAGGATGATGGAATCATAGTCTGTTTTGAGGCTGTGGAGGGTACTAGAGGCTGTCATTTCTTCTCTTGTTAGTTTTATGTTTGTGGGAAGAGACCCGGGAAGGATGGTAAAGCCAGGTTGGTGGTGATGAATTTGTGGAAGGTGAAGATGAAGGGGCTGATTAAGTGACATTGTTTAGGGTTTGTTTGGGTTCTGGATTTTGTGAAGTGTTCAGAGGGAGTTTTGGTTTGGGTGCTATGAGACATTGATGATGAGGTTCACTGTGGTTAGGATAGGTGTTCATGTATAGTCATGCTTCAAGGCAGGAGTAGGATTTCAACAGGTTCGATAGCTTCTGGTGTCTGGACTGCTCTTCCAGATGTTGGAGGGCATGTGGTTTCAATTTTAAAGATATGGAGTGTGTAGTTGGTACTGCACAGTGACAAAATCTTGGAGAGGGGGCAGAGGTGGTTCTGGGATGTCTTTGCCATGGATATGTGTTTCTGCAGTACCAGATTTGTGAGGAACAGGGACTGGCAGAATCTCAAAAGGTGAAGGTCATTGTGAAACAAGGGCTTGAGATCCAAAGAAGAGGATTTTTATGGTTAGGCCTGGGGGTGGGGGATGTTCCATGCTTTAGGTAGCATTAAAGGAACAGGATGTGGGACTGGGTTTTAGCTAGGTATAGGAATACTTTCCTGAACTGATGCAGTAAATGCAGCTGGGTCTGTTTGGGATGATATGTTACTATTAAAATGTGAAATGACATGAGAAATGGATGAATGAAAGCATTTGGTAATTATAAAGGGAACTGGAAAACGAAGCATGGATTTGGGGAATGAAAAGGTGAGAAGAAACTACAAGATTATTATCATGTGGAGAAAGAAAAAGGAAACATTTAAAATTGTGATGGTAGTATTATGTGAGGAGGGAAGGGTATATTTGGAGATGAAATATGGTGGTTAATTATTAGAATAGTGTTTTAACTATAATCCAGTTGACAGGCGTTTTGTAGGATAGCTAGCAAAACTTTCTTTTTGTGTGTGTGTGTGTGTGTGTGCCTGTTGGCAACTCAGTGCTTCAACTATTCAGTGACTGGTCTCCTTTACTCTTAAATTATTGGCATATAATTAGGATACTGAGACTCTGCTGTGATACTGAGTACTTAGTACTGATAAACAGCAATACATGCACACAAAATATCTGTCTTAACAATTGAAATGCTTCATATTTCATGAAAAAAACATCCAAACTGTGAACTCATTACAAATAGTGCATGACTGAGAGCTATTTCCTCCTGCCAGATATGGAAGACAAAATTTGGCAACAGGTGTAACCTTTGAATTTAAGATGTCCCTCCATGAACAAACTTCTTAAATACCCATAATCAGGCCAGAATGGCTGTAACTGAATACCGTGCCTCTTGTATTTTTGAATGAGATCATGAAATTTTCAGAAATGAGAAGTAGTATAGTTTGAATAAACCAGGTGGATTTCGGTATTAATTAGCTAGATCTATGTGCAGAGGTCAAGGTTCAGATAAGTAAGAAATTTGGTGGCAGATTCATTATGAATTGCTCATAAGTTAACTCACACCTGACATGGTTACAAACAAAGATGATCATGATACTTACTGTTGTTAATTGTACATGTAGATGGCAAGTTGGGATTGTGGCAGCTAAAAAGTGTAGTTCCGAAATAATAAGTTGTGTTTCAAATCTCACTTGAATAACCTATCTGATAAATATTGAGGTTAATTTTTGAAATGATGGTCAGTATGGACAACTATTAAAACTGTAATATATAATGTTTGCCTGTTTTATGTTATTTTGTACACTAAAATGAAGCATGTCTGTCAGTTTCCAGCCAAGTAATAGGGTTTCCTTAGTGTCAATGACTTATTGTTGGATGAGCAAGACATAAGCTGGGCAAAATTCCAAGGATCTCTGCGTAATATTTAATAAAATTTTTATACCCAAATGATAAGCATGTTGTATAAAATGTTCACTATCTTCTTGCCACGTCAAATGAAAGTAAAAATTCGAACTTTGAGTGCTTATCTCCATTATTTTTGTCTGTTCCTGATAAAGGTTATGAACGTAATTCTGAAGGCCCTAACAAATTGCTCAGATGGTCATTCAGTAGGGAATGAGTAATATTTGAACTCCTGAAGATACTAGAATATTGATTATCCAAAACTTGGTCAATGGAACAAATGCTTAACTGACCTGTTACTTGCTCATATATGGGGCACAGCTCTCTCCTAGCAACAATGCCTTAGATAAGCATTAAAATTTTTTTATATAAGCTTGATTGCAGTGATTGATCAACAACTCATAAAACTGTGAAGCCTACCACAAACACAGGTCTAGATTTTGCTGTTTAAAAGCTGTTTACACAGAAAAAATAACAAGGATTCTATGTGAAAAGGCAATTCAGTTTAATGAAAATCTTGGAGGGCCATCAAATTTTAAAGCAAGCATGAGCTGGTTAAAATTCCTTAAGTCCAGGTATGACATTCATGAGTTTCATATACAAAGAGAACAAGTATCTGCTGATTCTTCAGTAGCTGATACATTCACAATCAATCTAATGGGCATAGTGATCTATGAGGATTATGCTCTTGAAAATGTTTACAGTGCTGACAAAACTGCGCTCATTTGGAAAGCTTTGTCAAGAACAAGAGTGGTTACATGTTATACATTAGGAGAACCCGATCATAAAATAAGCAGTATCATATTACTGCTTTATCTTGTCCTAATGCTATTGGTAGCCACCAATTACCTATGCTTTTCATTGGTAAAAGTAAGGAATCATGTTGTTACAGAAATGTTGGTATGTCTGAGTTACTTATGTTTAAAATCACAAAAGAGCACCTGGATGGATAGTATTTTCATGGAATTGTTTATGGAAGTTTCTGTACCCTCTGTAATAGCTCATCAGTTAAAGAATGAAAAGCTCATTAGTTAAAGAATAGCTACAGGGAGAAAACTTTACTGCTCCTTGATAATGGATCAACTTTGTCATCATGTGTCATTTTAAATGAAAAAGACAGTTCATAAAAGTAATGTTTCTTCCAGTTAACATAACATTGTTACTATAGCCCATGTTCAAGATGTTACTGAGACTTTCAAACGATATTACAGAAGAGAATTCTCACATACATTATTGTGAGAAAGAGAGAAGAAGGGAGAAGAAAATATGTTAAGAAATCATAAAAGATTTCATTTGGAAAATGTACATGAGTGGAGCAGCATCGGATAAAGTAAAGGAACAGAATTTTTATAAAGCCTAGAATAAATTTTGGGTAAGGCAGAAAGTTTTCAAAGTCTAATTGAAAATGGCAAAGAAAAAGACACATCCAAAGTGCTCAGTATGCTAAAAGAACTCAACTGCCATGAATGTGATGAAGAAGACATTGAAGAATGGATGAGTGTTGATGATGCAGGATACAAAATTGTAAACATCATCAGTAACAAGTTGTCACTGATAAAGCTGATGCCACTGGTGTTTCATCAACAAGTGGTTCAAGAAAGGAAGATGAAAATACACCAGCTGCTTCTGAAGCTTTTGCCTGTATAGATACTGCATTCAATGGTTTTATTTCTTTTCAAAATGCTTAAAGTCCATATCATGCATATGCGATCTTAGGCCTAATTTTATGGGTATACAGGTTTTGAGTTTTAAGGGTATTTCAAGTGTATTATGTTAGTATATTAATAGTATGCACATGAATTAGTGTTCCACATAAATTTAGTGACTCTTGTGATCTGCAGTTAATATAATATTACTGTTGTTGTCTCAATAAATTTTGTAAAAAGATTGTAAACAACCACAAGCAAGAAGTGTTTGAGCTGTCATAGGAAAGGTAGTTCTGTGGTTCTATGCAGCTGTTGTGACAGATGGTTACATGGGAAAGAATGTAGTGGCAGGGGAATTTGGGAAGTAAATGGATCCCTTCCATGGTATTGCGAAGTATGTTCAAGGGATAGGAAAATAGCTGAACAGGGAGGGAAAATTAGGGCACTTAAGGCTGAAGTGGATAGTTCTAGGGAGGAACTGATGAGGCTAAGGGGGGAGAAGGGTGAACAGGTGGGAAGTGGTAGCAAGGAACAGAGGCCACAGAAAGAGAACAGTATCTGACAGTTTCATTATTGGCACAAACAACAGATTCACCTTGCTACCTCGGTTAACTAAGGAAGAGGCTCAAGTAGATGTAAATGTAGTTAATACTCAATAGTCTTTCTCCAGAAAGCCAACTATTTCAAAAAAAGTAGAAAGTAGGAGGAAAGTTTTGTTTTTAGATAGTAGCTATGGAAGAGGTGAGGACCAGATCTTGAAGGAAAAATTAGGTAACAGGTACATTGTCACAAGTTTTTTTTCAAACCCAGTGCATGGCCTAACCAAGTGATAGAGCATGTAAGATGATTGTGCAAGGGTATTACAAAGCAGTGTTTTGATAGTGGGTGGAGCAGGAATGTGACCTGGTAAAAATAGCAGCTGCAACAAACTATACAAATGTTGGCTCGGCTCCCACTTTCATGCAGTATTATTGGCCCCAATTGAACAGCTCTCTCAGGAGGGTCAATATGGAGTTAGATCAGTCACTTCGGGCATTTACTTTGTCAGGCATTGGTTTGGTTGCTGTTGGTACTATTGATAGGTGGGACTTCACAAGGCATGGTCTACATCTCAGTAGGAAAGGGAAGGGTAAATTGGCCAGGATAAAAGCAAAATCTTTAAGGGAAGGAGGGGGAGGGAGCACTGAAACTCATGGGAGTGCCTCTGGCTGAGATCAGCATCGAATGGTTCAACATTGAATGAAATTAGGCTTAATGAGAAGCTCAGGCTGGCAGTTACTAGACATGTTAAAGTATTACATGACTCTCATAAAAGTATACTGAGAAATAAGGTTAGTATATCATAGGATTTTCACAAAAGTACAGTGTAAATTAATGTTAGTACTGTGCGTCAGAATATCAGGGGATTAAAAACAATGTAGATTAGCTTCTTGTTTGTTTAGAAGATTTAGAAACTCAGGGTGGAATAGATGTGCTATGCCTGTCTGAACATCATATAGTCATAGATATTGAAGAGGTAAATGTAAGTGAATATAAGCTTACAGCACATGTAAGTACAGACACTATGGAGAGTGGGCAAGTTGCCACATATGTTATAATTTATCATACTGTGAAACATTTATAGAAACTAAAAAAAATTGTTTAAAGCAACATATAGAAGCACGTGCTTGAGAGCTTGAGCATAGGACCGCACTGGGAATTTTTTGGCTATTTCAGAAACACTTGGATTCTTTGTTGTACCATCTGTCAGAGAGAGGGAAGCTAATTATTCTTTGTGGGGATTTCAGTGTAGATTTTCTGAAAGAGTCTGATAAAAAGAATGACCTTGATGTATTACTTTTTTCTTTCAATTTGACATCAGTTGTTGATTTTCCCTCTTGGGTAGTACAGGAAAGCAGCACACTGATAGATAATGTTTTAATAGACCAAGATAAATTTAATCAAATAAAAACTTTCCCTGTTAAGAATGGTCTTTCTGATCATGATGCACAGCTAGTTACAGTATATGACATAGCCCCATACAGTCCTCCAAAATAGAGTGTTTAGTTAATGATTTAAAAATTGCAAATTTTAGGAAAAGCTTGCAACATTTAGACTGGGATGTGGTGTACAGGAAACCTGATGCTAATTTAAATTTTAACCTGTTCCATGATACCTTCGCAAGTATATTTGAAAACAGTTTGCCTAAGAAAACAGTGAAACATAATTGTAAGAAACCATCTAAAAAGCCATAACTTACTAAAGGAATAATTATGTCTTGTAAACAGAAAAGGGAAATGTGTCTTATAGCTAGAAACAGTAATGATCCAGAAATAGTTTAACATTATAAAAACTATTGCACTCTATTAAGAAATGTTATTAAACAGTCCAGAAGTGTGTCCAATATGTCTGATATTAGAACCTCTAATAATAAAATTAAAACACTTTGGAATATTGTTAAAAGGGAAACAGGGCAAGCAAGAGCACTGGAAGACTGTTTTTCCATCAAACTCAATGAAAGATTTGTTAACAAAAAGTTAGAAGTAGAAAATATTTTTAATAATCATATTTTTAAGTTTTGTAGAGAAAAGAGGGACCATCTGTACATTACAGGCAATAACTATACAATTTCATAAAACTGAAATTCAGTCCATCTCTCCTACTGAAATTAGGAAAATAATGAATTCACTCAAAAGTAAAAGCTCACATGAAATTGACATAATTCCCCACAGGGTACCAAAGAGACTGAAATATGCTATTGTTAAACCATTGCATAAAAAGGGGGATAGGTCTGGTGCTGACAACTACTCTTCAATCTCACTTCTGACAGCTTTATCCAAAATTCAAGAGCAGCTACATATATTTGTAAAAATGAAATACTAACAAAATGTCAGTGTGGTTTTCAGAAAGGCTTTTCAAGAGAAAATGCTATATATGATTCCACAGATCCAATATTATATGCTTTGAATAACTTAACATCACTCATTTGGATTTTTGTGTGATTTGTTAAAGGCTTTTGACTGTGTGTATCATGAAAGTCTTCTAGATAAGCTTAAATGTTGTGGCATGACTGTGACAGTGTAGAAATGGTTTAATTTGTATTTAACTGGAAGCATACAGAAGGTGTAAATTAACAGTACAGACAGTCTGAAAAAAATCAGCAGAATTCTCTAACTAGGAAGTTATCAAGATTGTTGCCCCTTGGGGTTCAATCTTTGGCCCATTATTGTTCCAAATATATATTAATGACTTGCCACTCAATATTCATTAAGTTGTAAAGCTAGTTCTTTTTGTTGATGATACAGGTATTTAACCACACCCAACAAACAGGAATTAACTGAGAAAATTGTGAATAATGTCTTTCAGAAAATTATTAAGTGGTTCTTTACAAATGGACTCTCTCTAAATTTTGAGGAAACACAGTCTATACAGGTGTGGACAGTAAATAGCCTAACACCATTGATAAATATAGACTTCAAACAGAAGTCTGTTGCTAAGGCTGAATATTCAAAATTTCTGGGTGTGTGAACTGATGAGAAATTGAGTTGGTAGAAACACATTGATGATCCACTGAAATGTTTTATTTCAGCTACTTATTCTATATGGTTATTGCAAATTTTGACAATAAACATATCAGTAATGTAGTCTATTATACCTGTTTTCATTCACTGGTCACATATGGCATCATATTTTTGGATTATTCATCATTAAGAGAAAAAGTGTTAATTGCACAAAAATGTGTAATCAGAATAGTAGCTGGAGCCCATTCAAGATCACCTTGAAGACGTTTGCTTAAGGAACTTGGGATATTCGCGGTACCCTCAGTATACATATATTTACTTACGACATTTGTTATTGACAACCCATCTCAGTTCAAAAATAACAGTAAAGTGCATAGCTGCAACACTAGAATAAAAGATGATCTTCACTATTCTGGGTTAAATCTGAATTTGGCACAGAGAGAGGTGAATTATGCTGCCACAAAAGTCTTTGGTCATTTACTAAATAGGATTAAAAATCTGACAGATATCCAACCAGCATTTAAAAACAAAAGAAAAGAATTTCTGAATGTCAACTCCTTCTACTCAGTAGATGAATTTTTAGATATGAAGTAGCAATTGTAAAAAATAAATAAAGAAAGAAAGAAATTTAATTATATCATGTAAGAATCCTTATGGTAAACAGACATGTTCTACATCATTGGAAAATGTCATATTTATGATTTATGGAACAAATATTAATGTAATGTAATGAAGCACAAGGTGAAAGGACTGAAATGAGATATCTGCCCTGAAGAGTGTGCATGACTTAGCTACACATAAGTGTGTAGGCTTGCTTGGACAAGCGAAAATTAAGGATTTTTTAAGCATTAATTCTGTAAAAATATACCTGTAAAATCCATATGTACGACACATTATTTTGTTTACTAGGCTATACTATGTACATTCCAACTGCACTTGCGTTTGTAACAGTAAAAGAGATTCAATATATAATAAATATACATAATTTTTATTGATAAATTGGTAAATATGATTATACAGTTTGATTATCCAAATAAACACGTTTTTTGAACATCCACACACCCAAGTTAGTTCTGGTAATTGTTGGTGTACTGTAAATAAAAAGCTCTGAGAGAACAGGGATGTATGAAATGAGCATTTCCACAGACCGTAGCAGATTCTGTTACACAAACCCACAGAAAATCTCCATTCTAAATAGAAGCGAACCAGACACTAGAACAGCATATAAAGGTGGAACACATATTTAATTTTGACCTTATGGTGATTGGGGAGGAAGAGGAGTAGGAGATATTGAGATGAAAGGAGAATCATCATCATGTATAAATAAAGTAACTTAATGTGCTGCCCGCCATGTAATCATGAAATGAGGGATAAAACCAGTATCGGAGTGAAGCCAAATGTTCCAGGAGAGTTTAATTAAGCATTCTGTTGGGATCAGTGTGTTAGAAAACTTAATGAACATGGGTGAAGCTTCCAATTTAAGCTCTACTTATGAACTGTTATTTACCCTATTAGGATTTCACTGATCCTCGCAGTAATCATACATCTTCCACAATAAGGAAGTTAGGGTATTAAAGCACACATCAGAGAGCACAGAATGTATGGAGAATTGAAATAAAGTGCAAATAGTGGCACAATAACAGTTACTCAGTCTCTGACAGAAGTCTTGATAGAGAAGACATGTGAGGTTATTTTTACCATAACATGATAAAGATGTTTACATAATGAGCAAAATATTGTGTACAGGGTGATATTTTTGCACCATGTACAAACTATAGGGACTGACTGATGAGAGGATATGGAACAAAAAAGGTCTAATCGACTTATGTCTGGAAATGCATGCTTTCCATGCTAGAGGCCATTTATTCAGTCATACTTTGTTACAGAGGCTGCAGTCAATTACATGCTGTACCATGCAGCCACAGTTACAGTATGTGCTGAAAATGGTTTCCATGTGTATATGCACCAGTTCAATATCACAAATTCACATCAGTCAGGCTACATCCAACCAGAGTCAAAGCCAGCATGAACACACTGCTCCAGTGTCTCCACATCTGGAATGTGTTATACATACATGATACTTTTGAGATGGCCCCATAACCAGTGAATGAGCAGGCTATGCAACTGGACCCCCTCATCCAATTGATTGACCAGGGAACACACGATTAAGATGTGCCCAGAAATTAATGGTGAACTGGGCTGGAGCACCATCATGGAGCAGCCACATAACCCTTTGAATCTTTACTGGCAGCAGGAGAGGCAAAGCCACCCACAAGAAACGCCAATAGTTCGAGTCTGTTAGGTGACATGGAAGGAAGACAGGTCCCAAAATACAGTCGCCAGTTATCCCAGCCCACAAATTCTGGCTGCACTGGTGCTAATGATTCACTGTCACTATACCACAGGAGTTCTGCGTATTATCCCACAGATGACTGTAATGAAAGTGTAAAGGTGGCCTCATCTGTGGATAGGATGATTGGGTAAATGGTCTCTAGTAGGGAAATCTTTCATTTCCAGACATAAATTCATTAGACCTTTTTTGTTCTGTATCCTCTAATTGATCAGTCCATAGAGGCTGTACATGGTGGAAAAAATCCCACTGTATAGCTGCGAAATTATCTTCCTGGCCAGCTGTCTGGAAATGTGTGTTTTACATTCTATTTAGGTCATCACACACACACACACACACACACACACACACACACACACAATGAAGAGCATTGCTTGTCTAGTAGTAATACAATGAAATAAATTAGACTGAAATGGATATCAGGTATTGTGGCTCTGTATATGTAATACTTTCCTGCAACAGATAGTGTCATCCAGTCCACATGTTTTTCTGTTTTACCATGTAAATTCAATGAAGGCAGAGAAAACACCAAAGGGCTTCCATAGATATTCTTCGTATATAGGATTGATATCCAATGGTTATTATAAAAATTCACGATTTTCTTCACCTGCCCTCCACTTTGTAAGTATTTATAGTTCACATGCTTAGTTATCTACACAGTAAAGTGACATTAATGTGGCCACTGCCTACATTCAGTATCAGCATTCAACAAATACTCAGATAACGCAGGCTGCAGCACTAGCAGTGGAGGGTACATAAAGCATGTCGAGAGGACAAGGAAGACAGTGCAATCATTATATAATATGGAACCAGAACGATTTATCTAATGGCCAAAAGGGCATCATCATGGGCTTTCAGACCAAGGGTGAAAGCATTCTGAACTGGCTAGGCTTGTAAACTTTTTGCATGCTGCCATGGCCAAAGTAGGCCTATACTCTGCATGGTAAAGTGGTGCCATCAAAAACTGGTGCTGAGGCAACTGTGATGCACCACAGACCATAGATAACACAGGCCAATGATGGAAAAACTTTTTTGCTGAAAATATCTTATATTTTTTAGGGTGAGAAATCCAAATATGATACCATTTCTTCACATTTTACAGATACATTTATTAAATTAAGCGAATTTTTAAAGAATTTAACAGCTTTTATTTAGTTAAAATAATTTAAAAATGAGGTGTAATGAATGTAGATGACGTTGGTAACACTGTTGAAAAACATTTGCTGGCAAAAAAGGTCGATTCTATTGTTATGTTAACATATGGTGTTTTGTTTACTGTCAACCTAACCTCATTGTCTTGACATTGTGGTTGTAAAAACTCTGTGGACAGTTTTTGCTGTATTTGTGGTGAATTTGCAATTAAAAAACGCCAAAGAAGTACTACTAAACTAAAAGAAGTCATCTTTGTCAGACCTGACATTAGAAAATTGATGTTTGATGTTAACTTTGAATCCACAATGACCTTAAATGAGAAAGAAGCATGGGTATCATTCAAGAAAGTTCTTAGGACATGAAAAAGACCCAGAATATGTTCCTATTATAGCTACAATGTTAAAGAAGCTTAAAACTTTAGGATGTTTAATGAGCCTGAAAGTTCACTTTTTGAACAGTCGCCTTGATTACTTCCTGGACAGTATAGGAGATGTTAGTGTGGAGCAAGGAAAACGATTTCAACAGGACATTAAATTGATGGAAAAACTCATGATGGGGGACTGCTGTTGGTCATTTCACTGAGAAGTTCAGCATCGAAAAAGCTACGCAAGAAGCTTCAATGAAAAATGAGAAAGAAAATACAAACCAATTCCAGCTGACAATTGAAATCTCTATTAACACATATCATTGTTTTAAGTAGCTTACTGTAAATACAAACCATGCTTATATTGTAATAAAGTGTTTCATTAATTTCCTCATTTACCTATAGCATAGGATTTTTATACTATATAATAACAATCATATTGCTCGAAAACTATGCATGATACAAAGACCTAAGGCTAGATTTGGATTCAGCTCATAAAAATCTATAAAGATCAGCTATAAAACTACAAAAAGTTTTTCAAAAAAAAATTTTCATTGGCCTGTGTAATATGGGGGAACAATGGCTGCAGAGACGTGTATGGGCAAATAGCCATGTCACTCTTGAGCAATTGACTACCCAGATGAGCCAAGGGACTAACAATAGTATCTCTTCAAAGATTGTTCAGAGATAGTTGCTGCATATGGATCTCTGCAGCAGGTGCCTGGTTAAAGCACCCATACTGAGTGCTGTTCATTGGTAACAAAGGCAGGAATTTGCATCCAGTACCGCAACTGGGTGTCCACCGGGTGGTGACAGGTGGCCTTTTCAGATGAATCATGTTTTATGCTCCATGGCAGATGGCCGTTGGTGTGTATGGTGTGAAATATCTGAAAGCATATATTCTGCAGCAATTGTTGGAAGGTTGGAGGGAGCATTATGTTTTGGGGAATGTTTTGTGGCATTATCTAGGTGATATTATGATTCTGGAGGCCACATTGGATCAACACAAGTATGTATCAGACATTGTGGACCATGTCCATCACTTGTGCAGTTTGTTTGTCCTCAGTACAATGGCATCTCCTAGCAGCACAATGCAATGTGTCACATGGCTCACAATGCAAATGCCTGGTTTGAAGGGTTGTAGGATGAGTTTACTGTGCTACCGTGGCCACCAAACTCCCTGAATTTAAAGCTAATTGAGAGTCCTTGGGACCACCTTGATCAGGCTGTATGTCCCACAGACCCTTAACCAAGAAATATAGCACAGCTGGCCACAGCACTGAAATTGGCACGGCTCCACATCCCTGTTGGTACCTTCCAGAACCTTGATGATTCTCTTCCTGCACGTCTCACAGTGGTCCGCTCTGCAAAAGGCTATTGTTCAGGCTTTGGCAGGTGTTTCAATTAATGTGGCTGGACAGTGTATTTCTCCCATGTAACCTGCCAGTGTGGTATTGTTTTTAGAATCCTAATTTTTTGGCAGAGAACTTCCTGATTTCATTTTCAAATCCTCACATATGGTACAACATGCTCTTCTTTTCAGTGTGTGTAAACAGTAAACATGTATAAGTTTTATATTTTTTTCCTGAAATCTCTCATTTGTTAAATAACTCTGGCTTACTTCCAAAAAGGTTAAATAGCTTGAGACATGTTGTTCTGTGTTGACACTCTTATTCATAAGTCCTCTTTCTGTATGCACTATAGCATCCCCTTTACTAACAATAAATTTTTGCACCATTTGGTCAAATATGGTACAGAGAATTATGTGCTAGTAGCAGGCCTTTATTATTACAGTAATCGTTTTAATTTGTCAGCACATTTTTAATTGCATTTAATGTGGAAGAGTTTGCACTGAGTGATGTAGTTGCATCTGCATGTATGAATGTATGGATTATTATTGCTTGAAATTATCATCATACTGCTGCATTACATCAGTAAAGCATATTATTTAATTATATGTAAGTAAATAAATCTGTTGCATTTATATAAAAAATTATTATTTAGTATAATTGTCACACAGGTAAGCTACATCATGTATTCTTCCAAATGTAAAATGCAATAGAATTTGTTATAATTATTTCAGTGTGCAGGCTATGGTCATGAATGACAAGTGTTCACTTTTTTATGTTTGTAATGTCTTCTTTTGGTACATAAATGTGCTTTATGCATGGATTTAATTCTCATAAATGTCCTTATTATTACTGTTGTTATCATTACTGATATTATTGATTTAGTCTGCAGCCTTAGCAAGTGTGCTCATGGAAATATTTTGATGTATCACTCGTATTTCAGCTGAACCTCCCCTCCACCCTCTGCACCCTATCCCAACCTACCACACCTCAGCCCCGCACTCTGCTCCAACAAAACAGAGGTACAACTCTGTAACACCCACTTTTGAAATATTGCCATCATTTATGCTTATTCACATGAATGAAAACTTACTGAAGCCCAGTGTTATGATCGTAAAATAAAGAGAATACATGGTACTGTTCCTAAATGTAGCATTTCATTTACACATCCAACAAAGTTACATTCCATTGTTGTGGCAAACATTAATGTTAGTGCAGTTTAGATGCCGTCAGAGATCTTGGGTCTACCTGTGTATTATGTTAATTACTCTTTACCTTTTCCAGTCACTGCTCTCAAACTTCCATGTTATTACTTAATTATTAACAAACTGTTCCTGATATAGATTCCATAACTTTTCTATTGAACTTACATTCTTCATCTTGACATTATTTACATTTAATGGCAATGTGATTTAATTTATTGAGGTCCTTTAAGTCTAGAGACAAACTCAGTTGTTTATCTTTCCAGCAAATCTTCTATCATGATGTGCCCTCCTTTGTAAACAGATAATAGAGTGGTACACTCTCATTCATGAGGAACCATTCCTTCATCAAGACAAAAAAGAAGCTTTCGATAAATATTGCATCATGATCTTTCTTTTTAATTTCCTTCGTAGGGCAATTAATATTCATATCATGTCAATATTAAGTGACCACATAAGCCATACAATTGATAATAATAATAATATTGTCAGTAATGATTGGAAGAAATATTTCTCTCTGTTTCCTAAGCTTAAACAATGACCTCTAGTTATCTTTTACAAACATATGAAAATGTCATTCTTCCTTTGACCTCTCAGCGGAATGATACATTCCCTTTTGGTAAAAAGGCTATGGCAAAGTCCATTTTCCTATTATCACCCTTGTCCAAGAAGTCAAAATACTGCAGAATCAGTGTTTATTTTTTAACAGAGAGAGAGAGAAAAAAGGTAGACGTTTAATGTGAGAAGTTTTTTCAAAAGAGTGCTTAAACTGATTAATTTGAAGTGCTAATTCTGTGGAAGCCAGAATCTTGGGCTCAAGTTTTGTCCCATCAACAAAATTAAACTATCGCAACTGATCAATACAGTGAATACATCACTATGACTAACATTTTGTTGCAAAAAGAAACTCAAAAATGTGCTAAGGTTTTTCTTTCCATAATTCTTTCTGTGGATATTAATTCTGGTTGGTTAACAGGAAAGATTCTGCAGATGTTTCAAGAAAAGGTGAGGAGTAGTAGCAGGCTGAAGCTGGAAGCCAGTGCGTGAAGGATTTCTTAAACTGCTCTGTTATAAAAACTCTGTCTATGAAAGGCAGGTTCAGATACTGGTGTTACTAGCATGTGGATTAAACCTGTCATGAATGTTCAGTTACAAAAAACAGTCATCAGTTTTACTTGCCCATTGAAGTGTCTCTTATTTTGCTCATCTCTGTATGTCATTGCTACTAGATTTCTTTCAAAATAGTATCTTATCATTTTCTTAGCCTGCTACTTTCTCTCTTCAGTATGTATAACATCTCATCATCTTCTCTCTGTGTTTTCCATGTCTGCATCATTCCCTTTTTAGTGTTTTACTTTATGTACTTATTGAGATGATTGTAGTCTTAGACAATAGTTTCAAAAGTAATTTCATCTCAGTCACACCTAAGGTATCATTGAAAACAAACATTTTTATCAGGTCATGCAAATGTAGTAACTAATGACTGGATAAAGCCATATTGGCACTTTTACTATTTTTTCTGATTCCAACATTTCAACTTTTGTTCCAGACAAAGGTGCATAAAAATCTCTCTTTTCTTGTGTTCTTGTACTTATTATCTAAAGGAATACTAACACTCTTGCCTGTTTGCTAGGATTTACTGTGTTATTACTCTTTGAGTTTCTACCACATCTTACACTAGCGGATTTAAAAAATTGTGCTTCTTGTAGTTTTTGCTTCTAATGAATGCAACATTCTTTTTATTCATGTGCATTTCATATTTTCACTCATAATTCATCATAAAGTTCAATCTGCTATTTTAAGTCGATAACACCCAACACTAATTTAGAAGCAGATTTTTGAAATCTGCAGAATTAATGTGATGTTACATAATTTTGTAATATGTATGAATCCTACTTCTTTATTCCATCTGAGGATCTTATATACTTCTGACAACAGTTGACTGGTTGGACTTATTTGTGATCATGATTCTGTTTTAGTATTGATGTGAAAGTGAGCATTCTATCTGTCGTAATTCTTCAGTCCAACTCACTGTTCCCAGTTCATCTTTAATGTTTTATCAAATATATATTTCAACAATTTGGCTAACCTCTTCTCTAGTTTGTAGTACTTACATGTGTTCTCTAATGCTGTTTTGCTCCACATCACCTTCTTCTTCTTCCCCTGAAAGCACACATATCTTATGCATTTTCTGCTGTGTTATTTTTTATACATAAACAACCACTGTTGCTATATTTAATATACTTTGCCTAAAATATAAATTTGTGGCAGATAATAATTACTTTCTCGTATATAGTCAAGGACATTCTTTGATAGTCCAATTCTTGTATTTGCAAGTTGTTATTTTCTTCACAAAGAGCAGTGGTTCACTGATGAAAAAACTTCATATTAATGATAAATTCATAATATGTATTGTGGGGTAGAAATGGGTACTTGTTGCTAACTTGTTATTCTACAATATGAATGGGGTGGGGGGTGGTGGGGCATGTTGCAGTCTCCCGAGAGGCAGTTTAGCTCTGAATCACGTCGCAGTAAGAGTTTTGAAGAAAGGGAAGAAGAATACGAAAAAGCAAGGAAAAGGATATTTCACACTAATGTGAGTACTTGCAGACTGGTGTGTATGTTCCATTGACTCACTTTGTTGAAGCTGACGTACTGAATAATGCATGTATTGCATGGCAGCTGCACAGTGTATTGTGATGCATTTTCCAAACTTTGTGATGCCCCTTTTAAAGCACCTTATGACTAACCCATAATTTTCAGATGTAGCTCTTCATAATTAATACCAACATATGTCACTGAAACTAGTTAAATTTCCACATAAAAAGAATGAAGTAACATCTTAATCCTGAACACTCGCTAACACTACATATTTATTTTGAAAGCTAAAGTTTAAGAATTTCAACTCCAAGTACCATATTAGATTAAAAAAAACACAGTCACTGTTAAAGGAATTGAAAACTGTAGATAGTAGTTTGGAAATAAGTAGTCACGGTATTTGTCTTCTGCTCTTTATCTAACTATACAAAAGAACTAAAACCAGGCCTCCAGATATTAACCTGCCCAGATAAGCTGTTTCTACTAATTAGATAAAAGAGTTAACACATATAAAGTTTTCACTTTAATGTTTGTATTAACTTTAAATTAATTTTCAGTTTTTTCTCTATTTATTCAGTATTTTGTGAATAATTTTAAAATTACTGTATCTGTCAGTTTTCATATTGTAATACAACTTATTATAATAATTAGTACAAGGTATATCCCAAGGGAAAGGTAAATCCTCCTAAAGGGCATGAAATCAGTCATTTAAAATCAAATAATCATTCAAAATGAGACTTTTGAATGGCCTCCAGCACTCTAAGGCAAACACAGAAGAGATTGCACACCAATTGTTGAGACATTAAATATGAAACCAAGACTGACAGGCACTGGATATGAAACTTTCAGACATCTTAAGTGGTTTATTAATCTGTAAAAATAGATCTGAAGTTCTGAAGATCTAGCCTTTCTGTAATTCTACTTATATAGTTAAGGTCAAAAACACTGATTAGGTATTACGTGAGCCAGCTTTACCTGCAAAATAATGAGGATTATATGGATTTTCCAAGTATTTGCACTATGTAACTTCTTCAGGTGCATAATGTGAAATAGTGAGCCTCTGTAAATGTCTTTACATTGGCTGATTTTGTGCCAGCAGAAATTCATTAATAGTTACTTGAAGGGTATAAAGAATCTCCTCCTTCAGTTTTGACAGTAAACAAAATGAGCAACATATTTCAGATGTTTTCACATATACCTTGAAGATGACAAACATAAAGGTCATCCAAAAACAGTAATGAAAGGTGAACATATTGTGAAAGTATCCAACAAGATGTTAGATGTCTTGAAGGTCACGCATATGAAGTACATCCAAAAAATAGCAATGAAAGATGAACATATCAAGAAAGTATCCAATACAACGTTAGATAACGAGAATTTAAAGACCTATGAAACATTAGTTGCCATATATCAGAAAAATTAGTCTAGTAAATTTTACATGGGATTTAGCAATTACAAAGTTCTGTGCAAGATGTGTGAGACACTGTTGACCAGTAACCAAAAACAAATGTGAAAATGAATTAGTCAGCAGTGATTCACCAGCTTTAAAAAGAATCCAAATAATGTAATCTAACTTGTTACTGTGGATGGAACATACTAATCAGCTCTCAAAGCAGTAAGTGGAAGCTGGTTGAACCTCCGCCATAGTAGGTGAAGGAGAGTCAGTAAGGTTATGGGTAGTGTGTTTTTTAATTGATAAAATATTAATCTCATAGATTATTTCAAAATTGGTAAAACGTTAACTGGTGAGTGCTTTGAGAGCCTTCTGGACTCATTGAATGAAAAAACAGAGGCCATTTTGATTGGAAAAGAAAAAATTGTCTTTCATCATGTTAGTGCACCTGCCAATAAACCTGATTTGGTAGTGATAAAACTGTGGTAAAAAGTATGAAATATTGGAAGATGCATGCTTTTTGGTAGATTTGTCTCCCTTTGACTTCCATCCAGTCTCACAGAGCAAGAAACTGTTGCGAGCCCAATGAAAAAGATTATAGTAGTTGTAGAGGGATAATTTGTTGATCATCCATAATCTGTGCATGAAATCTATTCACTGAGAAATGTGGACGAATCTCATTTACTAAAATGAGGATATAAGGAAGTGCTTTCCATGTAGAATGTTGTTTTATTGAAAGGCCGATGTCACCATTGTACTTCCTAACTCTCCTAATGAAAGAACTCATTGGAAACCTCATTAAACCATAATGTCAATGTATTATCAGCTATTTATGAGCATGTATGCCTTGTACCAGTTGTTCTCACTCGAGCAACTGGTAACCAGGAACTTACATTCTGTATCATGTACTGTTTACATGAATAAATAGATGCTCATCACAAACAGGATATTTTCACCTATTAGAATGAACTAAAATCAGTTTAAATAGTGACAGTGTTGTGGTGTTCAATTCTCTCTCTACTATTTGAGCTTGATATTGAATTACCTGATATGAACAATCAAGCTTATGACCAAGACAGTATTATATATTATTCAGCTCTTTTGGTGATAGGGATGTTTAGAAAAATTAAGACATATTCTCTGATATTGAAAACATAAAGCTGCAACACATTAATAATTTCTACTGTGGTTGTTTTACTTTGCTATTGAAGCACATTGCATTATTTATATGGTCATCAGGTTACAAAATAAACAGTGTTTTACCAGATTTTCACTGGCTACATTAGAATTAGAAGATTCACACTATTAATATTACTTGTGTTTTTAAACATAAAAAAGTTATGTAATATATTATTAATATTCCTGACAACTGCTCTAAAACAAATACAATTATTTTAAACATATTTCAATGTTTCATTAACAGTCAAACTAGATTCAGCAAAAGTTACGTGGAGATATTCTGTTATTGTGGTTTATAGTTGGTGGAGAACTTTGAGCAAGGGTTAGTCAGCCCACTTATGTTTCTGGTATAATGAAGATGATTTGTGTTCATATTGCTCAATTTTTTATGTTCACTTGGAACAGAATCAGCATATACGTACTTCTCACAAGCACTTACTTTAGTATTAATATGGTAAGATGGAGGTTCATTGGCAGTATGAAAACTGATTTTATATTATTAATGATGTATGGGCCTGTTTATCTGATGTTATAACAGAATATTACAACATACTCATCCATCTTAATAAAATATGTTAGATGAAGAATCAGAGAACATTAATTAGAAACAAAAATCTATGGATTTTCAGTGTGACGGAACATTCACCCACTCTGTTGTATATGTGAGGCAATCTTTTTACAGTGACTGAGTTATTTTAAATTAATTAATTAATCAGCAAAATTGTGAAACATAGTGCATAGTCAGACACAAAAGATAACTGTTAGCTGGTGAAAAAATGACTAAATTTTGTAAAGTTGTAGGCTTTAAAAATTTGTCAGCCTGAAGTAACAGATTCAGTTAAAAGTTTCTTAAAAATTATTCACAGTCACGCACATTTCAATAAAATACTTATGTTTTAAAATGATTAATTTCTTGCCCTTGTGGAAAATTAGGTTTCTTATTGAGAGCTAATGAATACTGAGTTAGTCGATTTTTTAACAAATATGTTATACTTTCATATGTACATAGACCAGTCCGATTACACTTGTAAATCAAAATGGTCATCCCTAGTGTCTGTACAATTTTCTGCCACACTAGAAGTGAACTGATTCCTCAATAGATTAAACCATGAATCCTTGATGCAGAAAGGTTGTCAGCTGCGCACAAGACCTCATTGCTGAATGTAAATATTTTTGTTGTGAGGAAAGAGTTGGGATGAAGGATGAGCCAATATATTTTGTGCTTTGATCAGTGTTAATATGGATGATGGAGTAGTGCCTCATTCTGTCACATAGTGTCAATCTGTACAAGTTTTTGGGTAAAGTGTGGATTTCCACTTTAATACAAAATTAAGGCACTATGTCTACTGGCCATTACCAGATGAATAAGAATAAACTGATAGTCCACTCCATTAAATTTTCTCTGGAATAATATGTTAGCATAAAACAGTCAACAAAGCATATTGTCCTCAGACTGTGTTGAATGCTCCACTCATGAATCATGCAGATGATTGTACTGTCTCTCTGCAAATTTGATTATTATGCCCTTGTTTCCTCTTCACATTTCTCTGGCTTCCTCTTACTCACTATCAATCTTCTTATCACAGTAATGATTTCTTGGCAAGAAATAATTTAAGAAAATACAAAAACACTGATAAAAGGAAAGTAGGGTTTGCAGCTATAACTTCTTTACTCAAGCCCCTCTTGATCTTTTTCATAGTTGAATTCAGCTCATTTCAAACCAACAATGAAACTTAATGAATTAATTTGCAGTCTCATAATAAGAAACAGGTTTTCTCTGTTTTTCCTGAATCTCCTGCCATGCACCACTGTGAGATTTTCAGGAAAACCGTAACCCATTCCTTCTAGGTTCCCACTCAAAGGTGATAGTATGCTGCATATACAGAGTGGGTCACTAAATATTGCCACCTAGAATAACTCTGGAAGTATGGTAGTAGCTGAAAAGTTTGTCAGACAAATGTTGCATGAGACAATGGGGGCCATAATATGACATTGGTTTTTTGTTGCTAGGTGAGGTTGTGTCAGAGATATGAAGGTCAACTTCGTTTTTCTTAAATTGGATGCTATAGTTTGGTACTTATTTTCTGATAGCGACCATCGAAGCAAATCCAATGATGTGTAAGAGTAATGTCTTTGAAGGTCAATGAAGGTCAACGAGGTGGCATGAATGTCCATTTACAGAATTTGTTCAAATTGATGACCACTGGTATCAGTGCAGTGCTACAATTTTCTTATCATGGACTGAGTGGTATTCCTTATCACTTTGGCACTTAACAAAGCACATGCTCTGACAGTTCTCTCTCATGTATCATGCAAATAGTAAATATTTGCCAAATACGGCATATCCATCTAACGTGCCATTGACTTGTAAACACTATTTGACAGTTTCACAATACAACACTAATTGGAATGGTAAGACTAGTATTGCTGAATCAAGCAAATGTGAATGATGTATTCCTTTGAAGAACAAGTCAATATGCTTCTCATTTACAGAGAATGCCAACAAAATTCAGTGAGAGCTAGAGACTTATATGCTGAAAGATATCCTTAATGTACTCACCCTACATGTTGTGCATTTAAATATGTGTATGATAAATTGAGAACAACTGGATCTTTAATGCATTGGAAACATATCTGGCAAAGGAAAATTACTAACAAGGAAACAGAAATTGGTACTCTTGCCACTGTGGTTCAAGATCCTTGTGTTAGCCTGTGTTAAATCACAAGGAAATCACATTCACAAATCATGGAAATGTTAATAAACATAACATGCATTATTGGGCAGCAGAAAATCCATGTTGACTGCAGCAAATTTTTCACCAAAAACTGTGGGTGGTGAATGTATGGTGCGGGATTCTGGAGGGCAGATTTATAGGCGCTTCTTTCTTCAAGGAAATCTTAATGGTTGTAAGTACATCATATTCCTGCAAGAAACATTAGGTCTTTTTTTTTGGAAGAAATACCTTTAGAAACAAGGAACAGAATGTGGTATCAACATGAGGGGTGTCCAGCACATTTCTCGCTGATGGCTAGAAATGAGTTGCAGAGACAATTCCCAAATTGTTGGATTGGATCTGGAGGAGATGTGTTGTAGCCAGTTTGTTTCCAAGGCTTGATGCCTCTGGATTTTTTCTTGTGGGGACTTGTAAAAGTCATTGTTTATAAAGATGTTCCAACTACACCTGATGATATGCGAGAGAGAATTGTCAGAGCATGTGCTTTTATAGCTGCCAAAGTGATAAGGAAAACCACTCAATCCATGATAAGAAGATTGCAGCACTGCATTGATACCTATGGTCATCACTTCGAACACCTTCTGTAAATGGATATTCGTGATACCTTTTTGACATTCATTGACATTCAAAGACCTTACTGTTACACATCAATGCATAGGATTTGTCTTGATAGCTGCTATCAGAAAATAAGTACCAAACTATAGCATCCCATTAAGAGAAAAACAAAGTTGACCTTCATATCTCTGAAGTGACCCCACCTAGTAACAAAAAACTAATGTCATAATACGGTCCCCCCTGTCCCATACATCTTTTGTCCCACAAACTTTTAGCTAAGTTATTCTTGGTGACAATAGTTAGTGACTCACCCTGTATAAAGGCATCACTTTTTCTTAAATATTATAGCTGTAAAAATAAATAATGTCAGACAAGGAAAGGAAAGGATACAAAATCAAAATAATGATAAAAGGAAACAGAATGAATAATGAGGATCAGTGGGAAAATGGCTACCATATACTTTTGATTTCATTTATAGATAATGATCAAAGTAACAAAAACACACATACACTAGAATATAGCTTCTTTGTGAAATTGGGCACCAAAAATTAATACATGCAGTATGACCATTGTTTGTTATATGAAGGAAAAAAGTTATTTTGCAGCACACTAGATAGCATGTTAGTAGTCACTACTCTAACTAACTGCCCACAAAAGAGTTAAAATAGGATACATACCTGATACTTGAAAAGAGAATTTTTTATTGCATAGTTGGAACAAGTATATTTTGGACTGCTGTGTGTTAGTTGAATGATTAATAACACTATCCATCATTGTGACAACATGCAGAATGTGCAGTGAGGAAACATTGGATTATTGAAGAGTGAAAGAAAATGATAACCAATACCATGTGACAGGAACTCCCGAATTCAGAAATTTGCTGTCACAAAGATCCATACACATATTGTCAGGACTCAATCATAATTTCAAACCTGTTTCTATAATTAAAATCTGGTTTTTATCTGAATGCTTACACCAAAGTAACAATTTTCAGATATCTGATTACCAATAGTTAATATGACACAAACAGCTGTGCAACAATACAACATGGAGCAAAGATACTTGGAAGAGATTGTATGGGTGCCAAATGAAATTTGTATATTTGCATGGTGTTCCGGCCCTCTAAATATGGACACATTTTATGTTACTCTGTTGGTCTTATTATTATTACTCTGTAAGGAAACAATTTAGTGACTAATAGTGTTAAGGACAAAGAGAATCACACTTTGTTTAAGATGGATAAGTTCTTATTAACATAGCTATCTCTGGTTGGGCATGGTTTGATAACTATGTTACTGGACTTTGGCACTTCCTCAGGCCCATCGCATTCCTCCACATAACATAAGTTTCATTGAGATCCTGTAGTCAGTTTTGGAGTACAGACACTCATCCTGATTTGCTCATCTGTCATAGACAGGTAAACTTTTGGCAGTGATTTGGATAGTGGTGTTTCTTTTAAGTAATTTTTGTTATCCTTTAAGATCTCAGCTAAAAAACTAAGTGATGTGCTTCTCTTTGGTCATTGGTGGTACTATATTTCTGCCTAATTGATGTAGAAACACATTGTAGAATATATCAGCCTACATCTAGTACTGTTCGTCAGCAACATTACTGACATGGAGTATCTAATTATCAATACAAACCATCTGATACATCTAAATATAAAGAATTCTCTAAAATATTATTTCTGTTTCCTTTCAACATTTCAGTACATAATGTAACAAGTAATATTATTTGAATGTATCAGCCTGCATACCTATATCTTTATACTGCATAGATTTTTGTACAGGCATGATCTCACCTGACAAGTCCCTCTAAAAATTCTTGACAGTAAGATATTATTTTAACTGGCAGGCCATATAATTTTTTTTTTTAATTCAGCCACAAGTTAATGAGCTTAAGTGCCGTCTAGTAAACTGACTGTGTGTCACTTCACAGAGCTCATAGAAAGGTGGAAATGATAATGCCTGGCGCTGATCACTGTCATATATTTTATTAATTATTATTATGAAAATAATGCTTACTTCACAACCTGAATGTCAGATTAATAACCCTAGATAATCCTATCTACAAACACAGCAGTAGATAAAAGACATAGAACCAGTCACCTGATAAATGCAATGGTGTAAAGGAGCCCTATGTGGCTGTGGCTGTCACATGTCAAGCTCTCATATGACAGATCTTATTTTATCCAGTCATATGTAGCTGTGATTTCTGTTCCACATATATCTGAATGGTATGGATCTGAGAATACTACTATGTACAAACATGACTCAGTCTCCAATAGTCCACAATGGAACAGTTGTCAAATGTGTTAATTATGGTAGACAAGTCATCAACACGGCAGCAGGTCATTATCCTTCTGTAACTAGAATGTGTGTCATGAACTTGCATTCTGAGTGACTTGTCCTTCCTTTAGCTGCTTTCTTACACCTTTCTATTTCCTCCTTTCCTTGTCTAGCTCTTGAAGAAGGAATCTTTGGATCCAAAGGCTCAGGATTCAACATTTACCTCTGAGTATTTCTATCAGGCCTACTGCAATTATGAGTTTGGTGAGCACTGATTTTTTAATCAATTTTTAACATGTCAGAATATACAATTATGCATGATTGTACACAGTTATTCAATTTTGCTTACTGTCAATATATCAGGAGAGAAGAATCAGGATGAAGAATAGTTGTGTGAGCAGATAATCAATATATCCAATCCATTTTAAGTGCTTTTCTATTCAATGTCAAGAATTATTGTATGCTAGAGATTTAGTCATTTCATGGCACTTTATTTCCATCTTAAAAACTTGTGGGTTACTGTCTCTGTCTGGACTTGCATAAGCTATTTTTCTTTATAATATTTGGGGTTACATAATTGACAGTACTAATTAAACCTGGTTAATTATCATTTTATTTATACTGATTTTGGGGCAGCTGATATTTATCATCAGAATATTTCTATAATGAGCAAACATCACAGCCTAGCCATTTATTTAGTGGAATTTGGGTAATCATAATATAAAGCAGAAAAAAGAAAGAGCTGAAGTAGGATTGTGAGGGACTCCATATGCAGTATTACCTAATTTTGGATACATTGTTACATCTGCACATGCTAGAACAGGCCATCTTTTGCCATATTTAGACAAGATTCAAACAATGTAAAGGCAAATGTTATTGATTATGTAGTGTTGCAGCTTTTTCATTGTGGTTATACTTGATTAACGCTCTTTGCATGATGTCTGAGAATGCCTAGTGGGTACTGATTGCAGTTAATTTACATGTAACTGTGTCAGTGATGCATTGTATAGCTCTTTCTCTCTCTAAACATATAATGAGACATTAATAACTTAACAGGTACTCAGATTTGTCATTCAGAATACCTTTTATAAACTAACTGTCCCTGTAAAAGAGAAGAGATTGTCCATGTGTTATTGTAAGGCTGTTTCTGCATTCCTCATTAAACAATTAAATGAAGAACAGAAATTCTGTCTCTATGCTGGACTCATTGAGAGAAGTGCAGCATATTCATAAAATTTTTCAGCAAATTTAAATATTGCTGATTTTCAAAACTTTTTTGTGGACATTGATATTATTTTATTCTGATTCTTGTATAATTTATATAAATTAAACCATGAAAATTAAAGCACAATAACACTTTGTGCTTTACTATTGGTTTTAAGCTTAACATGGTCTTTGCATTTCCATTGACTTTAGTGTACCAGTATGGCGCAAGTGAGATTATGGTAATAAGAAACATATTAACATTGTATTTTCCTGTCCTTTTCTTTTTCAACGAAATTAATCAAAAACTACAGTGTACTCACTGTATACTTATGATGATCACTAGGGTGCAGACTGTACAAGGATTCAGATACTCCACCAAAATCAGTTTTAACTAAATGGTTACTTGATTTTCATCCATTAAATCCATCTCAAACCACAATGAGTTGATTTAATGCGACTTATTTCAGGAAATACCTACCATATTTGTATATGATATCTAAGCAGAAATGATATTGGGTTCACAGACACAGAAATAATGTAAGATGTGCCTCTAAGAATTGTGATGAGACCGTTACTGTTCTTCTGATATATTTATCACTTGGAAGATAACATTAATTTTAACTCAAAATATTTTCCAGGTCACACAGATAACTAGAATGAAGTGCTATAAAAATTAATGTAATAAAGATTACTACATATACATCCAACAGTATGATGTGATATGATATCAAGAGATTTAAGTGAAGTACAAAAATCTCTTACCATACAAAATTCTTAAGTTGTGAAATTTATGAAAAGTAATAATAACACAATGTTTGATTGTAGGATTCATTCCATTTCTATCATTCAGATACATACAATTAAGTGTGTGAGTATATGAAAGACTTTAACCAGTGGTAAATAAAATGGCAGAGTTCATTTTATTGTTAGGATACTGGCATAGTGCAGTGCATCATTGAAAGAGCTCGGTAACAAAATGTTCTTCGATCCATCTTGAGGTATGTATTTGGTATCTGGAATCTGCGCTGTACTGGACTACTGGTTGGAGGTGGAGGATAGAGAAGATATACAGGGCGTAAATTTTAAGTTCACGAACCAGAATAACTCGGAAAATAAGCTTCACACGAAAAAATGTGTAGAACCCAAAGTTGATTATTTGCGAGGGGAACATCTGCTGGTGCTAAAATCAGCCCTCCATCCCAGCCCCCTGGCGGTGGGGTGGGAGGCAATTTTAAAATTTCAAATGGGAACTCCCATTTTTTTATTGCAGATTCAGATTCTACATAAAAAAAACAATGTACATTTTGTCTTAAACATTTGTTTTGATTCTTGGTAGTTGGTGCTGTAAGTCAAGAAAATCCATGTTCTCCTTTTTGCATGGAAAATGGTTACTGATAAAGAAAAAATACTTATTTCCTTCTTAAATTTTGATTTGCTAAAACTACAACTCTCCCTCTTTCCCCATAGGGTGTGGTTTGAGAGAGAGAAATTAGTTTTACAAGTGTTGACCCACATATTGATTTTTACTGCAGGTTTGGATAAGTTTTTTTGTTTTGTGGTCCTCTCTCTCAAACCCCACCCTATGGGGAGAGAGGGAGAGTTTTAGTTTTAGCAAATCAAAATTTACTAGGTAAATAAGTATTTTTTATTTATCCGTAATCATTTTCCACACAAATATGAGAACATGGATTTTCTTGAATTACAGTACCAACTACCAAGAATCTAAACAAATGTTTAAGACAAAATGTACGTAGCTTTTTATGTAGAATCTGATTCTTCAATAAAAAAATTGGGGTTCCTATTTGAAATTTTAAAGTTGCCTGCCGCACCACCCCCAGGGGGCTGGGGTGGCGGGCTAATTTTATCACCAGCAAATGTCCCCCTTGAGAAAATCAACTTTGGATTCTACACATTTTTTCATGTGAAGCTTATTTTCCGAGTTGTTCTGGTTTGTCAGCTTAAAATTTACACCCTGTATATAAAGCATTTAAAAGAATAGCATTCGAAGTGAAGACAACACAATGATAAGAGAGTTACAGAAATCTTTAAGAAATATAATTGAGGGATGGTCAGAGAAAGATAGCAACTGTTTTCTGAAAATTTAGTTGGAGGCTTTCTGGTTACTCTTCTTCAATTAGAAATATGAAATATCCTTCAGCCTGGTTCATAGTATGAATGTATAATTATTGAAATAAGGCCAGACTAGCTGCAGCTAATAATGGGCCTTGTGAACAGTCATTTATCAAACTTCACCTATGAATCATACTAAGAGAAATTTCTGGTCAAAGTAAACTTTAAAAAAAATGTGTATATACATATCATAACAGCTACACTATGCAAGAGCTTGTTTTTATGAAGAAGTTACCATTATTCTATTTTAGATATTTGCAGCTAAATTCAAATCTTCACAAGTAAAGGGTCAAAATTAGTTTTAACTACTGTACGTAGCAGCCAAAGTTGTCACCATCAATAGACAGGTAATTTTATGTCCATGGAAACTACTGTATATTATCTAAAGTTGGAAAGATGACTATATTCGAAATACTTGGAAGATAAATCTACTCTGTAATAATTTTAACGATATAAATATTTGTATTTGATTAAATTTAAGTAAATTTTTGAAACTTCCCTTCTCACAGTAAACAGTTTCAAACGATAATTATTGACTCTAAAATGTTCAATTTATATATAGAGTGCATGGCTACTGATAAATTTTCTGTCTGATTGCCAATACCTTTTTAATTTCCATAATATGTAAATCTTTCTTGTATTTTTGTGAAGGATGTAGTAACTGTGAAATCATTATTTTGCTCCCAAGTTTATCTTAGTCTGACTGAAAACATACAATGGTGATTACTAGAGATACACTCTAAATCAAAGCTTGAAAACTGCC
The DNA here is from genome assembly GCF_023864345.2 of Schistocerca serialis cubense. Classification (NCBI taxonomy): domain Eukaryota; kingdom Metazoa; phylum Arthropoda; class Insecta; order Orthoptera; family Acrididae; genus Schistocerca; species Schistocerca serialis. The sequence goes on along the minus strand of NC_064640.1, from coordinate 360,184,551 downwards.
ACTGCAGGGCTTCTATTTTCAAAATTTTTGTGTTAGTAAATAGAAATGTTAGTGCAATCATATATAGAAAAATTAATGTTAATGATAACACACATTGCACAAATTCCCACCTACAACAAAGGCTAAGTAGTGATAGAAAAAATGTAATTTTATACTTCAGTAGTCATCAATTTTGTATAGACTGAATGACTACAGAATTAATGATTACATGCAGTCTGACAAATACTTTTTCTGGTTAATGGAAGTAAACTAGTTCATCTCCATAGCACCTAAGGGGAGCTTTCCTGAATAATTTTCATTTCCTAAATTATTAAACTAAAATAATTAATATGTACATATTATCATATGTTACATAAAAACTAATAAAAGAACATTTTCATCGAATTATTATGTATAAATGAAAATATAATGTAATCTTTCATTAACAAGTAATATAAATTACACATTTTAAGCAAATTGTTTTCAGGACAGGTCATTTTCTAAACTGCCATGAAATCATATGAATTGGATTTCAATGTGCCAGCTTTTGCCACATAAAATATTGTGATGTGTCTTACACAAAGTATGGTGTGTCTAGTTATTGTTACCATGATGTTTCTGTTGTCAATTTGCTACATAAACATTTGAGGAAGCAACTGATATTAAATACTTTCTGCTGATGTAACAGTAGTGTGTGAAGAATTAAAACAGTTAAGACTTGCATTAACATTAGAAATAGTTCATATAATTGGGTTCAGTTAAAAATCTATCAAATCAGGCAAAATGGTTTGAAGTGGGTGCTATAAAGATGCAAGCTTTATTCTATACATATGCCAAAACTAAAGTGCTTTGACTATTTTCCAATACCTATAAAAAGTACAGGAATTAATTTTTACATCACATTCAGAATGGCTTTTTACTATCACTTCTATACATACTATAGCCCATTGCTTCATCTGTGATTTAATCTCTTTCTGGAAGACTGAACAAGGCTGAACTGAACTGGACTTTGTTTGCATTCTCTACAGCAAGTTTATGTGCAGTGTAGACCACACAAAACATTCAGTATCCCTCATTTCTTTAGGAGAAACTATTATGATTATGCTCTCTGACATCACTGATTACAAAGAACAATCTATACAAATTTTATTTAGTAATGCTCTTTAATACTGCAAAATTTCATTTCTATCATGGTTCATATCTGATTCTTCCTCCATGTGTTGTGGTTGTGTACACTAGCATTTGAAAATCACTGTTTTTGTGATTTACATGGTTGTTTCGTACAACATTGTAAAACATAAGGTACCTAGATTTTGAAGCAATTTCTCCACGTTTCTCGTTAAAATGAATTGAATTTTTTTCAGTGTCAGAACACTTTTTGTTTCCTGAAGGTGTGTTTCCCCACACTGTCATTCCACACTGAAGATACAGTTTAAAGAGTCCATTGTATACCATGCGCAGTAGCTGTTTGTCTGCATATTACAATAGCTGTTTCACTATGAATTTGACAGGGCTGAGATTCTTACGGACAGAATTAATATATTATTTCCATATCAGCTCATTATGATGCAGAGTTTAAGGAAATGGTCTCTCGTTGAAAAGCATGATGGATCTTATCCCAATATGGCCGTCCATGTTTAAGTTTTCTGTAGTTCCTGTGAGTTCACAGTCTCACACAATTGCTAACAACATCAAGCATATTATTGAAACTGCTTCTCGCTTTGATGCCAACATGAAATTTGAAAGATAGGAGATGAGGTACTGTTGGAAATAAAGTTGTGACTGCAGATTATGAGATGTGCTTGGATACCTCAGTTGGTAGATCACTTGACAACAAAAGGCAAAGGTTCCAGGTTTGAATCCCAAATTTGGCATACAATTTTTATCTGCCAAGAAGTTTAAAATCAGTGCACACTCTGCTGCAAAGTAAAAATTCATTTCCGAGGCATTAGTAATTGAAATGAGTCTTAGCGCAGTCGGTGAGATCAGGCCATAAGACTCTACTGGAAGAGCACTATTCCCATAAAATAGGGCTCTAACTTTCAGTGCCATCCAAGTACCTGATTGTAATGTTTAATAAATGTCCATGCCAGGAAACATGACGTCAAGTGTGAAAGTGTTTTTACATCTGTAACAGATTTCAGTTCCTCCATATTCTTGCTTCCAGAATGTTAGCCTTGAAAAGTTAGTGGAAGATCTGGCATCGACACTAGAAGAGGAGGCAGAAAAGAACTTTAGAATGAAAATTCAAATTTTTGTGCTTAAGTTCAATTAGTATAGCACCACTGAATAAAGAAAAGGATGTAGATTTCAGTGACAGTCCCATACACTATCTTAACCGATAATTAATTTTGAATCTGGTAAATGGATTTCAATTTTTGATTAAGATTTTCTTAGAAGAAACATACAGTTAGTGAGATTGAGAGGCCAGTGTGATTTGTTTCAACAACAGGTTCCTATTTTGGTTATACTGATCATCAGAAAGTGAGTCCTACCATTTTTTTACTTTATATACAGGCTGAGTCAAAATTCATGTCCCGTAGGACAAATGTGCTGAACCATAACTCCACCAACATGGATGAAAACAAGAAAAAATGCCTGGTAGACATGCACTATAAAGTACATACCTTAAGAGCTATGAGAACATGTTCATCTTCACTACATTGAACATCTCTTCTGCTGAAGAAGTGCTCATAGCTCTTAAGGTAAGCTCACTAGACAATTTTTTCTTGTATTGGTCCATACTGGGCCCTCTAAAAATTTGGAATACAAAAAGCTTGCAGTAAAAGAGGTTTGTTTAATAGTATCAAAGACAGAAGAACTATGATAAGTGCTCATAGCTCTTAAGGTATGCATTTGTGGGCCCACGCTAGTTAGCAGTTTTCCCATACTACCAGGGTGTTGTTCGAGTTCTGGTTCACTGTATTTATTCTAAGGGACATGTTTTTTTTAATCACCCTGCATATTAAGAGGTAATTCATGTATAGTTCTATACTTATTGTAAATTGTAATTGTATAAGGGGATAATACATTTAATTCTCTGCATACTGACTGCATTTCTTGACTTATTACTTACCATATAGAATTTTTTCTCTTGAAATATCCATGGTTCATTCATTTGATAAATCAAATCCCACCATTAGGAAACATTTTGATCATCAGTGTTTGTGCTGGTAGGTAAATGGGAGATACCAACGTAACTGCAAAACCATACATAATTTTCCCACATTACATACCAAACATCTTTGATTTTGTTGTAGTCAGACGATGGTGATGTATCTATTATATAGATCAATAAGCTTGGTGGCTCTCATAGTTCTTTCTGATAAAAATAATCAGTCTATTGGCAATGAAATTTTTAAATTCCCTTAACTTTTATATGACTTCATAACATAAAAATTACTATGATTTTAATAGGTGTCCAACACAGTCACTTTCACTGTGCATACATCATAGTAAACATGGACATACACTTTTGTGATTGGCAGTTGCACAAAAGTAACACATCAGTTTTCTAAATATTTTTGGTAAAAAAGGATTCCTACAAATACTCATGAGGAAAATGATTAAACAAGATGATATTGCTGTAATTGTCATTGCATTATGTATAGAAAATAGAATAATTGTGTAGCTAATGTTGATAAATGCTGTCACATGTACATGTATACAATGTAGAGGTGTTTTCCCTGTACTATATTTGCAGTGAAACACATTCAAGGGTATATTACTTAAAACACTACTGAAGATTAATAAAAAAGAATGAAATCTGGTGAAAAGCTATAAATAGACATGAAGATAGTTGCTATGACAGATTGAAATCATTCATCTTTTGTTACTATTTGGTGAAAGTGGTGGAAAATATATAGATTAAAACTATTTGCTGAACTGGGACTTGAATCAGAGACCTTTTCCTCTTATAAATGCTCTAGCAATGGAGCTATCCAGGCATGAGACGTTACCTGCCCTTACAGCTTTACATACACCAGAGAGAGGTGCTGGTGGAACTAAAGCAGCAAGGGAAACTCATAAGTCATGCTTGATTATCTCAGTTGATATAGCATGTGCCCATCAAAAGTTAAAGTCCTAGATTAGGGTCCAGTCCAGCATATATTCTTAATCTGCCAGGAAGTTTGAAATCAGTGCACACCATACTGCAGAGTGAAAAATCGTTCTCAAAACTATCCCTTAGGCTGTGGCTAAGCCATTTCTCCATTGTATCTTTTCTTTTAGGAGTGATTTTTGAAAGGCAGGAGAAAAGTTTTGACAGAAGTAAACTGTGATGGCATGTCATGAGTTGTGCATGGGCAGCTCAGTCGGTAGAGACAGCTCAGTTGGTAGAGCACTTGTCTGTTACGTCAGAAATTACATCTTCAAGTGGAACTCTGGCACGTAGTTTTAATCTGCTAGGAAGTTTCTAAACAGTGTACAGTCAGCTGCAGATGTCAATTCCATTCTGGGATAAATGAATATTCAAGTACAACTTAGGTAACAACTTATAAACTGAATTCTGAAATAAGTCACAAATGTTATGGAAACTAGGATCCAATCATCAACTTACTTTTAGTGCTGCTTCTCCATTTAAATTACCAAAAGCATACCTTATGAACTTATTCAAAACATCAGCAAAAGTAATTTTACTATGTCATGAATGTTTGTTTCAATGACTACTATGTTAGTGAATAATAAATGTTTTTCTCGAAGGTACTCCTTTCTTTGTCAGCAATTATGCTATTATTTTTTATATACTGTTTCTGCCTAAGTTACTAAACTTGTATCAACAACAACATATTGAAGAAGATATTGAATGAGAAAATACATTGTGGATTTGAGTCTGTTGTTACTGGAAGAAGAGTCATTTAAGTTTATATTCTGGCAAATATCCAATTATAGCCTTACACATATCATCTGCCTTATTTAATAAATATGAAATCTAATTCTTGAAAGTTAAAATTACCTATCATGAACAATTATACTTAGTCATGGTTCAAAGCACACTTTAAGCAAATTCTGATTACAATTAGTGATCTATTACCAAATGAGAAATGGAAGAAGTCCAAGTATTGATAAATTTATGGCACAAAACAAGGACAATGTTTGTATTAATTTACTACTGCCTGGAAAGAGCTAACTCAGCAGTAATGCACAAGAAAGTGGGTTGGAAGGCAGGAAGGGGTGAGGGAGGGAGGGAAAAGAAGGGAACTGACTGTGTTAAATACCTGAGGAAGAACTGTGACATATTAATATGTGCTAGATTAATAAAAATCTAACTCTGTGTCAGTATAAATCCACAAATATTATTTTTTACTGTTGATATGATATGACAGCTGTCATCTCCAGGATAATCTGAGATGGAGCACAAGCTAGTACAGGACAGGGAAGGAGAAGGAAACTGGCTGTTTTCTTTTTAAAGGAACTGTACTAACATGCGCATTCAAGTATGCCCATATGCTAGTTTGTTGGGGGGGTGGGGGGGGGGGGGGGAGGCCTGGGCATATAGAGAATTTCTCATATTTTGGAAGATGAGTGGCAGCTTGTAAGTAGCTATAAAAACTACACTATATTTCTTCTTTCACTGTGAGCTGGAGGGGAGGGCAGGGGGCACCACCTTGCCTCCAGGATAGGCGCCCTTATGCACATTGGCTAATTTGGAGAAACTGTGGAAAACCTAAATCTGTGTGGTCATATGGGGATTTGATTCTCACTCCCAACAAATTCAAGTGCTGTACCTACATTACTGTGTTGCTCCACTCAGTAATGCTAAAAGTCACACTGAACATACCCCAATTAAAATGTGACATGACCATTATTTCTCACAGTATACATAAATGGCTACCACAGTCATATAACTGGGGGATAATGTAACTCTCTGTTAATCAAAAAAGGGAGAGAATACACTTATGAAGAATAGAAAGTGAACAAATGGTTGTGATGTTTCTATATTCTTGTCTTACCTGGTACATTTGTTTCTATTGTGAAATATGAAACAATCTTAAATTTTATTTACCATGTATTAAAATCTGATTATGTTTACTAAATGCAAGCAATGTATGTGGTAGTGTTGTGGCCAGTATCATTTGTCACCAGTTAGGGAAATGGAAGCCTATGTGGATAAAAATATGTCTGGTCTTATGTTCTAGAATGTACAAAGCTGTAATTCTTAATTTTACATTGCACCTCTCATACGTCAGTCGTCTGGGATGTATAGGACAGTCAAGTATGTCTATTTATGTACAATATAATGAAACAACTTAATATTACAAAATATTGCTGAACTAAAGTTAATGGTAACAATTTGAAGAATGTCAGAAGAAGATATAAACTATATCATTTTAATCCATTTGTTCTGCAATAGAAAGTGTCACATGATGTTCCATATTGTAAATCATTGGCAGAGTCTATATGGGAAATATTTCTACATTTATACCATCACATGATTCCACTGTCATTTTTGTAGCATGGAGATGTGTTAGTTTTGCTGTATCATCAATATTGGGCTCATTGTCCTCATCATGAAAAGACAATGAGTTAAAAGGATTAAATGAAGACAGTCAAAGACAACATGACTACTTTTTATCCTTCTTGGTGACTTTCTCACAGGCACTTCTGAAACGGGTGTATTGATGTCTTCCTGCTGGATTCTCGCACAAGTGCTCTTTTTCAAACTTCTTTTGCTGCTTTTCTCCATACATGTTTCTGCATTGTTGCTCATTTGAGAGCTCCAAATGATGCTACTGCTTATGTTACACTGACAATAAAACTTGCTGTATACAACAAAAATATTTTACATATAAATAAGCAACATATAGGCCAACTAGGCCTGGTTTCCATTATATTTTTCCCATGGCTTCAGTTACTTCACTTGTGCCTGTTCCCTTGTTTCTGAGGTGCAGATATAAACTTGAATTTACTCCTAGAAAAAGACCCATAAAAGCTTCTGTGATAGTACACCTACTTATTTTGCTGGTAAAGTAGTGTTGCAATTGTGCTGTTTCACTGCTTTCCACTGTCATCAGAGGCTGCTCTATAATTTGTCACCTAACTATAATTATCAGGAAAGAAGTATCAGAAACATCATACATTCCTGGGCAATGCTCAATAAAATTCTTATTACATCTACAAGATGAAGATGTTTCAAGTCCCAAATAACTACAAATAATTATTTAGATAAAGAAGCTTGGGCAGTATTATTAAATTAAGCAACCACACAAAATATTGCTATAAGTTCATACTATGAGGTATAGTTAGACTCAGTATAGTTCAAAATCAACTGTTCTCCTGTACAACACACTTCATTATGTTAATTCACAAAATGTACTTATATGAGAAGGCAGAATCTATATTGGTTATGTAAAATACCTGACAAAGGTCATGAAATAAAATTTTTATAATCTGCAAATTGCACACAACAAATGCTCAATAATTTAGACTGTTCACCAGCATGTTATATATAACTTATCTCAGCAGGGTGCTTTTTCCTCCATTACAAAATTTACAAAATACCACACAAAGAATTAATGTCCATTTCAAATGTTAATACTGCTAAATAAAATTTCTGACACTGATGATTTACATGTCCACAAGCCATGATAATTTCTGCTCTTTCCTAAAGCATACTGTTACTTGTCTACTACCTGAGTGTGCCATAACCCACAAAACTAGTTGGTGCAGCAAGAAAGATGTATTAGTATTACAGTTGCATGGCTACATCTCCTCTAGCTTTCTGTCTACATAAATTTTTCTGGAACAACAGAGTGCAGATCAATTCTGCCCTCATTAACAGAAACGATCTGTAGCCACTCAGCATAAGGTCATATTGGTTGGTTGTTTTTGGGGAGGAGACCAGACAGCGAGGTCATCGGTCTCAACGGATTAGGGAAGGGTGGGGAAGGAAGTCGGTCGTGCCCTTTCAAAGGAACCATCCCGGCATTTGCCTGGAGCGATTTAGGGAAATCACGGAAAACCTAAATCAGGATGGCCGTACGCGGGACTGAACCATCATCCTCCCAAATGTGAGTACAGTGTGCTAGCCACTGCGCAACCTCACTCGGTAAGGTCATATTCACTCATCCAATAGCATCCCATTAACTGAAAATATCTTTTCATGGAAACTGACCTTTTTGAAAAATGAATAAAGTTTAATTAGTTACTGTTTTCTTTACATGTTCCTCTGCTCCACACATCAGTCTGATGTAGGTGAGGGGCTGCATTATCCTTATTTTATGTAACCTTTAATTATCATCTATGTACTTGTTTGCAGTTCAGGAGTAAAGACAACCCCTCCAAAATATAATTCTGACTGGTTTGCAGTCACCTTCCATGCTGTATAGATAACTTAATTTACATACTTAATTGGATATCTCATTGGCATTCATGCTTTACACACAGTTTCCATTCACTTTCTCGTTCACTCTGTTGGTTCTACAACTGCCTGTTATTAATAAAAATAACTTTATATGCAGTCACATATGGAAATTATTATGAGACATTCAAATGAACCGTTACAGCTACAAGCATTTTCTGAGCTGGATGCTGACAAAATTACTAGTTCAGAATCTTTTATGATCTGTTTGCATTACTATATTACATTACATTGGGTTTTGTATGAAAAATTCATAAGTAGATACTTTGGGTTAATTTCAATATCTTAGTAATCATTGAAGCTATAGTTTCAAGATATTTACTAAGGGTAAATACTGTAGCTTCCAATCTCATGAAAGATGGTAACATTAAGATAGGTTAAAAAGGAAAACCTATGTTTCTAGCATTTGTAGACTTGGGAAAAGCTTTTGACAATGTTGACTGGAATACTCTCTTTAAATTTCTTATGGTGGGAGGATAAAATAAAGGGAGTGAAAGGCTATTTACAATTTATACAGAAACCAGATGACAATTATTACAGTTGAGGGGCATGAAAGGGAAGCAGTGGTGAGAAAGGAGCAGGACAGGGTTGTAGCGTATCCACAATGTTACTCAATCTGTATATAGAGCAAGCAGTAAAGGTAAAAGAAAAATTTGGAGTAGGAATTAAAATGCATGGAGAAGAAATAAAAACTTTTAGGTTTGCCGATGACATTGTAATTCTGCCAGAAACAGCAAAGGTCCTGGAAGAGCAGTTGAATGGATTGGACAGTGTCTTGATAGGAGAATATAAGATGAACATCAACAAAAGCAAAATGAGGATAATGAAATGTAGTTGAATGAAGTCAGGTGACGATAAGGGGATTAGATTAGGAAATGAGACACTTAAAGAAGTAGATGAATTTTGCTATTTGGGGAGCAAAGTAACTGATGATGGTTGAAATAGAGAGGATATAAAATGTAGAATGGCTATGGCAAGGAAAGTGTTTCTGAAGAAGAGAAATTTGTTAACATTGAGTATAGATTTAAGTGTCAGGAAGTCTTTTCTGAAAGTATTTGTATGGAGTGTAGCCATGTCTGGAAGTGAAACATGGACAATAAATACTTTAGACAAGAAGAGGATAGAAGCTTTTGACATTTGGTGCTATAGAAGAATGCTGAAGATTAGGTGGGTAGATCATGCAACTAATGAGGAGGTACTGAACAGAATTGAGGAGAAGAGGAATTGTGGCACAACTTGACTGTAAGAAGGGATTGGTTGGTAGGACATGTTTTGAAGCGTCAGTGGATCACCAATTTAGTACTGGAGATTAGCATGGAGGGTAAAAACCATAGTGGGAGACCAACAGATGAATACACTAAGCAGATTCAGAAGGATGTAGGTTGCAGTAGATAATTCAAGATGAAGAAGCTTGCACAGGATAGAGTAGCAGAGAGCTGCATCATACCAGTGTCTGAACTGAAGAACACAACAACAACAAACAAACAGACAAAAACAATTATTGAAGAGGTAGGTGATGTAGAAATTTTCCAAGAGCACATTAACTCATTATAGACACCTAGTCAGACCATCTGTTGCTTTTTGCTCGAGAAGAATGAATCTCTCTCTCTCTGGTATGGCACTGCAGCATGGCATATCTGATTGCTAAACCTCTCACCCCCTATTTTTATTGCCTTTCATATATAATTGCCCTGAACAATACTAAATGGTAGAAATATCTAATTATTGTTTTTTGCACACTGTATTTAAATTTTATCATGACAATTCTCCAGTGCGAAGTGCATCTTCATATATTATTTATTTCTACCATCTTAAAATATGTATAAAGTTTCTCTTGTTACTTATTCCTGGATAAAACATATTCTTGGACCAGTGAAATAATTTTTAACAATATGTGTAGACAGACACTATTTGAAACAATATAGATCCTTCAGTATTGGGGTTTTACTGAAGTGCTAACTTTTGGACAAGAATCATTAAATTTTATGTTTTTTTTATGAAAAAAGCATCTAACTCAAAGCTGTACAACTTTTTGTTTCAAAGAAAAGTTCTTCTTCCACTGTGTAATCATTATTCTTGCACTGAGGCAACATTCACTGCTACTTTTTATTGTGTCCATCCTAACTTTGAAGAGGCCTGCTTTGCATCCACCTTCCTACGCATACACATAGTCACTCATCCAGACGTCTACACATTAGCTAGCTTCCATTTTCTGTTAAGTAGATTCGAACATATATTATCACCAATCTCGTTTCTGAGAATTCTTATGAATGTTAAAATTGTCTAAGCCTGTGTTTCATTACAGTGCACTGTGGAAAGCAAACATGTAATTGACTTGGAAGAAATTCTCTTGTTCTCCAAGAGAAAAGAAAGAGTCTTAGAAGTTGTGTAGCTTATTCCTTAGAAAATACACTCTAAGGGGAAAAAGTGCACCATGAAGGAATTATACAAATGGGACAAAAATCAGTAGATGTGTTTTACATGTACAGTCAAAAAATATTACAATTTTAGAAAAGTTGGATGATTTATTGAAGAGAAGGAGCTTCACAAATTGAGCAAGTCAATAATGGGGTGATCCAATTCTAGCGCTTATGCAAGCAGTTATTCAGATTTTCATTGATTGATAAAGTTGTTGGATGGCCTCCTGAGGAATATCTTGCCAAATTCTGTCCAATTGGAATGTTAGATTGTCAAACTCCCAAGATGGTTGGAGGGCGCTGACCATAATGCTCCAGATGTCCTCAATTGCAGAGAGACCTAGTGACATTGCAGGCAAAGATAGGGTGGTTGACAGTCAGTTTGGTATCTCATCTGTGTCTGGGTCATCTCCAGAAACGTCTTCACTGATCACTGAGGCTTAATTCAAAGCAGGACTCATCACTTAAGGCAGTTCTGTTCTAGTCAATGAGACTCCAGGTATATTCTATGACCCATTTTGTTGCCATTCATGGCAAGCCATCCTGGGCTTACATTTCAGTAAGATGTTGCCCCCTCACATACAATGGGAGTTTCTACAGCTTGTTTTCATGCTTGCCAGACCCTACCTTGGCCACCAAGGTCGCTGGATCTCTCCCTAATTTAGAATATTTGCTGAATTATGGACAGGGTCCTCAAACCAGCTTGCGATTTTGATGATCTAATGTTACAGTTGGACAGAATTTGGTACAATATCACTCAGGAGGATGTCCAACAACTCTGTCAATCAGTGGAAAGCTGTAAAATTGCTTGTATATGTACCAGAGGTAGACTAATGCATTATTGACTTGCTCAATTTGTGAAGCTCTTTCTCTTGAATAAATCGTCCAATATTTCTGAAATTTTAATTATTTATTTGCCTGTACACATACATCATGTCTACGAATTTCTGTTCCATTTGGATAATTCCTTCATGGTTCTTTTTTGTATTTTGTCTTAAAGTGTGTTAACATTTATCTTCCACAAAATTCTTTAGAAACCAATGACTGAAAATTTGCTTCAGTTTTTTCTACGGATAAACAAATTACACTACAAATATTTATACTTCCTTTTACCTATTTTACTTTACAGTTTTACAGTCTGTTAGCATACTTGGTGGACAAGTCAGCATAGCTTTCCAGAAAATCTTCTTCATTACAAACTGAACTTCTGCTAAAATATAAAAATACGTACAAATGCAATGACCTTATAAACAACATGTCTCCTGCCAAATTTTCTCACTGTTTATTAACTTACAATTGTTTCAAAGCTAAAGAAAATTTGATTATCTATTTATTACCAGATAGGGCCCCTCAACTATACATCATTTATTACAAAATGTTTCTATTTTACTATTACTATTATGTTTATTTTATTTTCTTTGTCATACCACCATAATACTTCTAATAATACTTCTCAGGACACAAAAAATTCTTGCTACCTTCTTAATTATAAACACAAAAATACTTTTCTTCCCCTGTCCTATTCTTGTCAGTTCCACACAAAATACACCTCTAATTGTTTTGAGATAGTTTGCAAGACAACTTGACGAACATTCTTCACCTTGGAACATACATTCTTTTTTATACTTTATCCCAATTGCAAATAGATAAGACTTCTTCCAATGATAGTAGATTCAAGTTTACAATAAATGGATAACATACAACAGAAAATGAAGTAATGTCAGTAACTTGGGTACCCAGTGTTTGCCAGTCACATGACAATGTACAGACTGCATATGCCCTGAGGTCTTTCGATAATGCCTTACAATCAGTTGCTGCTTCATTCCCAAACTCATAATATTCCTCAGTGTCTTCTTTGCTCCTTCAATATTTTACAAGCAGATCATTCCTTTCCTCCTGTGTCATTCTTCCCACCTGGAAGTTGTTGCTCAATTTCTTGAAAATGCAGCCTATTCAGTTCTGCACAGGAGAGGCTAAAACACAAGTGATACATTTATGATATGAATAGGAGATAGTAAATAAGGCAGCATTAGAAATTTTTGAGTGTATATATTGGAAAAATTATAAATTGGTGGGTGGTGGTGCTTTTTAAGTACTTCGGTTCAGTCAGTTTGTATTTCATTTTATTGCAGTGCTTAGAGAGAAACACATTAGTGTTTGCATATTTTGTATGTCTTTATTCAGTAATATTTTATTAAATTATTTTATTTTATTAAATTGTATTCCAGGGTAACTCACCCTTAAGACAAATAATATTCATTTCAAAAAAAGTGTATTGCAAGAACAACATGTAGGGCTCAACCTTGACCATCTTGTATACAGCTCCTTAAGGAGTTAGTTATTATTTTAACTGCATGATCACAGTACATATTTCCTCTTATTAAATTTGCTGTAAATGATCCATTAGCATTTTGAACAAGTAATGATGTTCATAACTGCAACACTGGAAGAAACATTCACCTTCGTTATTCTTCATTAAAACTGACCACAGCTCAGAAAGTAATCTAGAGCTGTCACCAAAATCTTTAATCATTTACCCAGTAATATTATATACCTGACTAACAACAAAGATAAATGTGGAAGTAAGCTGAAAAAGTTCTTTTCTTCTATTCCCTGAAGTTTTTTATTTAGAAACTTAAAGATTATTTAGTGAAACATTGTTGCATAACTACTTGGGTTGTTAAACTAAATATCATTTACTGTAATGTGAATTCACTATAGAGCCACAGTTAAATGCCAGTTAACTTAATATGCTGTTAAATGTCTCATTTCACACAGTTACATCATATTCTGCAAAGTGACCTGTGGAAGATATAAATAACTAGTGAACCAACTTTTGACGTAGTGTTAGTTTGCATCCTTCTGTGTGTTTCTTTTATTGAGAGCATGGACCTGTTAGAGGCATAATTGAAATTACAGTCATGCATTAATGCATCTGATAATCAATTAGTCTAAAACTTAGCACTGAAAGCATGTTTATTATGAACACCAGAACAGAATTAACCTCATGGATAGATAGTGTTCCTGTTTATACAAACATTGAATATTTCAGAATATAAAAACAATATGAACATAAGAAGTTCAGAGAGCCTTCCACAAATGATAAAAACTCACCTTGAATCAGAGAAGCACTCTGGCCACTGGAGGGAAGATACTGGTGCTTCTCAACAGAAACAATCATTTGCTTTTCAGGAGAAAACTGTTGAAATTTTTGCAAAAGGATACATTCCAGGCAAAAAGCAACCACCACTGATTTTTAACAGTCAACTTCAAAGCACTAAGATTTTATCTTAAATCACTTATTGTGACAACCTTTTAATATTTACAGTTAATAGTTTACAAACAAAAAAGTTAGATGTGGTCCATTGTGATGATTGTGACAGAATTTCTATTTTTTCCCATCAAAAGATTACATTTGCAGTACAATGTGAAACAACAAAAAATTGAAACAAGCACATAAAGTTAGTTGCAGGGAAGGTGAGAGGTAGACTATGATTTATTGTAAATTTCAGTGTGTCCTTAAAAGACACTAGTTACAGCAAGTTTGTGCAAGGCATTCTTGTGTACAGCATGGGTTTCTGGCATTCTCACAAGGACAGAGTATAGGAAAACCCTGAAGTCATTCAGAGCTATGTTGGTAGATTTGTTAGTAGTTTATTCAGCTGTATGAGAGAGTTACAGAAGTGATTTGTAAGCTTAAATAGGAATTGTAAGTGGAAAGCAGGGGACCTTCCAGTAAAATTCTTATATGAATTTTTTTTGCAGGTTTTTGGGAGGTTCAGTCTTGATGGACAAACAGTTATATCTAGTAGCCAGACATTCCATATTCTGAAACATGCTAAAAATTATTTAAAAATTATTTTTGGGTCAGGTTTAGCTCCTGTTAAAAATATCAAAGTTGAGGAAATACTAGTTTTAATAGTTGTTAAAGAAGATATGGGCCTAACCTCACTCAAGGAACCATCATGGGTATCACCAAGAACAATTTGAAAAAAAGGAGCCCCTACAGGACTTACAAGTTGTAGTTGGGAGTGATATTTTTGTGTGACTACTCATAACTACAATTCAGAAATTTTATTTCAGCACCTCCTTAGTGGATATCTATATCTATATCTTTCCACCCCATAGAAAAAGTCAAGTAAGTTACAGTCTATTCTAGAACCCCATAAATATTTGCTTAAGACTTCACATGTAGCTCAGTAGTAGAGAACTGCAACCAGGATTGGGGTAAATGATTTAAAGTGTGTGGTTTGATAAAAATACGAATTTAAGAGTGGGTTTTTCTTACTCAATCACCATGAAAAAACAGGTGTAATTTTGGGACCTTGCCAACACATCAGGAGTTTCAGTAAAGCCTATAAAGTGCAGTTGCATGGACAATGCCATTAATTTACACTGTGCTGAACCATCCATGAATACACACTGAATACAGTATTTCTTTCTTCAGTTCAATCTTTCCAATTTCTTTCCTTTATTTCAATTCTAATTGCATAAACTAGAACTAATACATACCAGATCACCATGAACAAACTTATGTATCCAATGTACCAAGTGATGAATATAACCAGCTTTCAACTGAGAATTGTCTGAGAGTTGTTTGTATTCAGTTACTACATGTAAATTTCCTTATAAAATATGATGATTTATTTCCATGAGCATTTTGTTGGACTAGCTCTGAGATGCCAACAGTATGTCATTTACAGTCAAATAGTCAGATAATTTGTATATGTTACTGTTTCAAATAAAGAAACACCTGTGGTATGTGCATTACATAAAAGATTTCACAGCAACTTAAGAGAAGAGCCACATTCTTTAAACAGCAATTATCATTATGTATCATTACATAAAAGCCACAAACTGTACAGAAAACAATACTTCATCACAAAATGGTATTTCTGGAACAATTATGTCATTCATAGCAGCCTTAGTTCTTTAATTCCTAGCAAAGGAATACCACTAATGAATTAATCTTTTTTTTGTTTTTCTTTCTGGAATTGCAAAGTAGAAATCTTCATAAAATTAATAATGGACCCGTTTTAAACAATTGTTGGCCTATTCCATTACTCTCTTAGCCAGGAGAATTCTGGTTCCACACAAAGTTCCTATCTGATCTCACTGTGTATAACTACGTAGTCACACAAAGTAAGGTTCAAACTTATGAAACTATAGATTAATTGCAGACAAAACAGAGGCTAATAAAATAATATCTCATGCTATGACTGTGGTGACACAGGTGGCACAGAGCTCTGTTACTAAAATTATAATCAACAAAGAATGAAAATAATAAAAAATGGGGACTACTGAATTTTTGATGGTGATAATATAAATTAAACTCTTCCATGAAATCAATAATGCATCCTCCTTGGTAAGCACCAAGCACACTCACTGTGTGCTGTTCTACTGCAAAGAGAGCAACAATGAAAGTAACAGCAGGTATAAAGTGAGGAGTGGCTTGCTGAACTACTCAATACATGAGAATCATGTAATGAGGGGAATGTCATGTCAAAATAGTGTGTCAATCTGACATAAGTATCCATATACACACCTCTGGCACTGGGCAAACAAAACCCATGAAGGTTGCTTGCTTCAGACTTCATTGTACACACTACCATACTATGAATTGATTGTACTTTCCCACTTGATACATTCCTACATCTCATAAAAATCACAGATTTGACAATGAGTGCCTCCTGCTAACATGTTTTGTGAATTTTAAAAAAGTCATTGTCTGAATATTGCATGTGGCAACTGTTTCAGTTTTGATTAACTTTGTAAGCAGCTAACACCATTCCTCAAACTCTCACAGCTAAATTTTATAACTGCAATGTTGCCAGGATAAAATATGTAAGAAGCAAGGACATAGATCATGGAGACATTTTTATAATTGTGTTGTATTTTAACATTGTTAGAGGTAATAAGGAACATTTCTAGACTAGCTAAAATGGGCTTGGTGTTATAAGTTTCCTCATGCTGACATTCAAATTGAAGTTTTCTGAGGTTTCTCTAAATCAGTTCAAGCCAGTTCTGTGATGTTTACACCAATAAACTGTGATTAAATATCTCATACCTCAACATCCCCCACTTTCTTTCTCCTACTGATATAATCCTCTATACTGTCCAAGAATTTTAAATTATGACATTCCCTGTTTCTCTTCCTCATTCACTGCTTTTAATTAGTGCATAATTAAGACTGCTTTCCGCATAGCAGTTTACAATGACTGATGTCTGCTCAAACCCAATTGTCATAGATATCATATAAATGATTTTTATTAACTCATTAAATAATTCATTTATGAATATCTGACAGAAGACTTGGAAATGTTCACTTAAACACTGAACTATACAGGTGGCACATCCACTACCTATATAAGCTTCACAGCTATGAATTGTCTGTACAAATGACTCTCAACATGTTGGAGACATGTCTGCAGACAACTGTTTTTAAATTTTAATCTGTATGAACTGTGCATTTCCATTTTAGGTGTAACTGTTTTTTTTTCTGACAGTTATACTGCATCTAAAACAACATATTACCAGTTTTTAAAAAAGGATTGTTTTTAGTCTAAATCAAACAATGCAAAATCCCAGATGGAATAATGACAATATTATGAAAAGGATAGATGACCATTCATGATATAATTGTTGTCAAGTCTTTGAAGTAAACACTCCAAAAACGAATTCATGGAATCCAGATGCTGATGGCTCCAATTATGTAAGTATCAATATATCTCATTGTCTATACATGGACTGCTTAGGGGCCTCAGGATGGCATTAATAAGATGCCACAACTGGTTATCTAAATAAAATACCTTCTCAAAATGTACGGCTGCTTGGCAATTTTCCTTGGTAAGTACTTGACCAACCACTGTCCCGTACCAACAATGGATCAACAAAGATATAGTAGAGGTGATGAGTCACAGACAGGCACAACAAAAAGACTGCTAAAAAAGTGAGCTTTTGGCCAAAACTCCTTCTTCTAAAGTAGACTATACAACACATTCAAGCAAGCACAGCTCACACACACATGACCTTGGTGGTTATGCATGTTGAGTTGTGCTTGCATGAATGTGTGTGTGTTGCCTACTTTAACTGAAGGCCTTTTGGCTGAAAGCTCACTTCCTTAGCTGTCTTTTTCTTGTGCTCATAAGCGATTGAACATCTCCACTATAAGGTGAATAGCAGTCTATCCTTTTCATAATATTTTCCTTGTTACTTGATATCTCTTTCTATAAGAGTCATTTCAAGAAAACTGTGCAATGGGCATCCAGTAGTTTTACCTGAAAGCTTTTAACAGAGTCTGCTTATGAGTATGGCATTTGTGAATGACATTTGCAAGACAAACACAATGTATATATTTTGTGTAGATGGTGATGAGCTATAGACTGGCATCTAGCAACAGCTATAAAATGATTGCAGGAAATGAGGAATACTTCAGCCACCTGCATGTACCTGCAAGGTATTCCATGACCTCATTGGTACAGCGCTTATGTCCAAATGAGTTTGGTTCCAGTTGTGACAGAGATAAAGGTCTTTATTCAGGTTTTTAATGACTCTCATCTAAGGAGCAGTCCTATCACACTAACCTGGGGCACTCCTGATGGTACCCTTGTCTCTGACGAACACTCACCATCGAAGATAGTGTACTGGATTCTAATACTTAAAAAATCTTCAAGCCACTCACATATCTGTGAACCTATTCCACATGCTTGTACCATCATTAACAATATGCAGTTGTGCACCATTTCAAATGCTTTTCGGAAATATAAAAATATGGAATTTGCTTATTGCACTTCATTCGTAGTTCACAGGATACAATGTGTCAAAAGGGCAAGCTGAGCCTCACATCAGCAATGCTTTCTAAAACCATGCTGATTCATGGACAGAAGCTTTTCTGTCTCAAGGAAATTTATTATATACAAACTGAAAATATATTCCATTATCTGTCTTTTCAATATACATTGCACGACTCACTAAAGATGTCATAACTTTCTACTTCAGCTTAAGCCAGCTCCTGATCCCATGAATATTCTGAGTGTGAGAAATTTCCTGGATGGCAGTAAATTTGGGAACTTTGTTACAAATGCTTTGACAATTTACTGATAAAATTTTATTAGAGTAGATACACCAAAAAGCTGCTTATAACAAAATTTATGATGACATTTTGAGAGTTGAAGTGTCTTTACTCAGGACACTGTCTGATTTCACCATCTGTGTGTCATCTGGTGAGTGTTTATCAGAGTTTGGGGATATGTGTGGCTGTTTGTGTGAATGTGTGCACAATTGTTAGAGAAAAAGCTAGTGCTCGAAAGCTAGTGTGAATGCTGTTCTGTTTCCTTGTATGGGTTATTGTGCTCCACACCTGAGTCCACTGTAAGTGCATGGTTCCCTTTCCCTTATTTTACATATTCCTCCATCAAGGATTTGACATAATGGTAAAACACTGGTTGAGATATGCTGAGAATATGAACTAAAGATCATTAATGGATACTTTCAAAATAAAAATATTAATAAATTGATTTTGTTTCAACCTGCATGACAACTTAAGACCATAAAAGATTACATTATGTTAAGGGCAGGCAAAGATCCCCACCTTGGGGGTATGGGTGTAAAGATATATAAAGGAGGGGAATTTGGCACTGAGCATCTTTTGCTGAAGGCAGAAATCTTAGTTAGGTATAAAAAAACAGAGAACACTCAAAATACAAACAGTGCCTATGATGAATGAAAATATAGCCCAGAACTCTTGAAGGATGAGTCCATACAATTCCTGTATGAGTTATATTTGGCAAAGAAAATAAGAAAGTTAAAGGAAGGCTCAGCAGAAGTTATGTATGAACAGCCAAAAAATTATTATGTAGGCTACCTATGAAGCTTTAGGTCTGATCCCTAAAACACAGGTGCCACATCAGTTGATGTCATCAGCTTCTGAAGGACATGAGCATGATAAATGGAACACAAATGAAAAATCTTACCTACTGCAGGTCAGGATGAATGGAAACTGTTTGTTAGAATCAGAATAGAGGAGAAAAAAGGATAATAAAAGCTAAACATTAATTTGGGCAAAGTAATGTGAGGAAGTAGAGAGAGATATATATACGAGAAGCAAAATTGCAAATAGCCTGGAACAGCAAAGGACCTAAAAAAAAGAAGAACAATATAAATATGCCACTGATAAAGCTGAAAAATGGGTGAAATACTATGAAAATATGTTAACAGAAGACTGAGAAGAGTTCATGCATATGGAAATCATGTAGGAACAAAGAGGTATAGAGCTAAGTATGTGCTTGAAAGATTACAAAAATCAGTCAAACAGTGGAAACTCCAGGTAGGATTATCAACAATATAGGAAAGCACAGATTGCTACTCACCATAAAGGAGACATGTTAATTTGCAGACAGGCACAATTAAAAAGACACAATAGCTTTCAGCAGCAAAAGAAAACACACACAATTTATACACACAAGCAAGCACACATCATGCTGACATGACCACCAACTCCAGCATCTTGGGCCAGGATGCAACTATCACTTGGGATGCAGGCAGTAATTTCAAGGGGGCAGGGAAGGGGAAGGGATAGTAGTGTATAGGCATGGAGAGACAGAAGCACTGTCTGGTGGAGTATGTAGGGACTAGAATGCCTAGCTGACCTTTTCAACATGCCACATGCCCAAAAACTCCCCACCAACTCTTCACCAAATCCAGAGGAAAATCATTCCTGTACAAGTTTCAGTTCTATCCAAAGGCCTCACCTTAGCTCCACACACAGATTTAACCATTCTGGACTTGTCAAAGACCTACTCTCCTTCTCCTAATCCCTGCAATGAAAGCACTTCTTTGCTGCCAGTCTCTCCAACCAAAACCATTCTAATTCCAACATTGAACCCTGCCTCTTCCAGTTCATACCACCATCCAACTGTTATCCTCCCTCCCCCTTCCACCTAACCCCCCTGTTCACCTTCAAGGAATTCCTTACCTCCAACTTAGCCTCACCATCCTTCCCCAGGTTCCATCATAAGAAAACAAACTTTTCAGTAGAAGAAAGAATAGTCACATACAACCTCAAAACAAATTCTAATCTAATCATCCTATCTGCAGACAAAGGTTACACCACTGTTTTATGAATCACAGTGACTATCTGGTGGAAGGCCTCCTCCAATTATCTGACTCCTGCACTTATAAACTCTGCCAGAATTATCCCATTCCAGAAGTCCAACATAACCTCTAATCTCTGTTTAAAGCTTTAGGCCCTTTCCAGAACCTCTCCCCTGAACCGATTTCCCTTTTCACCCCTATGACACCCTGCACACCCACCTTCTACATGCTCCCCAAAATCCACAAACCCAACAATCCTGGATGCCCCATTGTGGCTGGTTATTGTGCCCCCACTAAATGAATTTCAGCCCTCATTGACGAACATCTCCAACTAATTACCCATAATCTATCCTCCCATGTGTAAGACAATAATCACTTCCTTCACTGACTGTTCACCATCCCAACCACTTTACCTTCTGGATCCCGAACCTCACTGTTGATGCAACCTCCCTATACACCAACATCCCTCATGTCCCTGGTCTTACTGCATTTGAACACTACCTTTCCCGGTGTCCTTCAGACTCCAAAATCACTACCTCATTCCTCATTCAAGTTAATAACTTTATCATAACCCACAACTACTTCTCCTTTGAAGGGAAGGTACATAAACAAATTTGTGGCACAGTCATGGGCATGCACATGGCACCCTCCTAAGCCAACCTTTTTACAGGCCATCTAGAGACCTTCCTAGCCTCCAAAACCCCAAATCCCTAGTCTGGTTCAGGTTCATTGATGATACCTTTATGACCTGGACTCAGGACAAAGACACCCAATGTTTGTTCCTTCACAACCTCAACACTTTCCCTCCAATCCACTTCACATGGTCCTCCTCAACACAGTGTGCCAGCATCCTAGATGTTAACCTTCTACTCACTGATGGATCCATCTGCACCCCTGTCCACATTAAACCCACCAACCACCAATGATACCTGCAATTCAACAGCTGTCATCCCTCTCACACTGAAACAACCCTCCCGTACAGCCTGGCCACCTGGGTATGGCACATCTGCAGTGACAAGAACTCCCTTGCTCAGTACACTGAGGGTCTCACCAAGGCCTACACAGACAGACACTACCCCCAGACCTAGTCTACAAACAGATCTCCTGTGCCATTTCCCTTCACACCCTGAATCCTCCCACCATCCCCAAGAACCAGCCACAAAGGAGTGTCCCATTCGTCACCCATTACCAGCCTGGATTGGAACAACTGAACCATGACATTTGCCAAGGCTTACCTATTGTCATGCCTTGAAGTGAAGGACATCCTTCCCAAGATACTTCCCATCACTCCTAAACTGGTGTTCTATCATCCACCCAACCTCCACAGAATCCTAGTCCATCCCTATGCCACTACCAATCCCAATTCCTTGCCACTAGGATCATATCCCTGTGGAAGAACCAGGTGCAAGACCTGCCCAATCCACCGACCCAGCACTTCCTATTCCAGTCCTGTTACAGGTTTATCATACTTGATGAGGATCTGGGCCACTTGTGTAAGCAGCCATGTCATTTACCAGCTCTGCTGTAATCATTGTACAGCTTTTTATATTAGTATGACTACCAACCAGCTGCCCACCAGGATGGACAGCCATCGCCAAACTGTGGCCAAGAGCAAAGTAGATCACCCTACGGCACAGCATGCACTTAAACATAACATACTTGATTTCAATGGCTGCTTCACTTCTTGAGCTATCTGGATCCTTCCCTCCAGCACTGCTTTTCTGAACTACTCAGATGTAAGTTATCCTTACAACATTTTCTCCAACCCTGTAATTATCTTGGCCTCAGCCTATAATAACATACTGTCCCCACACTCGCCACCCAACAGTTTCCACCCCCTCTGTCCCATCATCTCCTCCCCATTCTTCTCTCCCACCATGTTTATTTGCTGCCCTCTACAAACATACTTGCTCATCTTTCTCCACTCTTCTCCTCTCTCGCTCCTCTCCTTTCTCACTCCTCTTTTGCCCACCTCCCTGCACACTCCAGCAGACAGCTTTTGTCTTTCTCCCCACCCATACACTGCTGTCCCATCCTCTTCCCTGCCCCCTCTAGATTGCTGCTTGAATCCCACATCATAGTAGCATTCTGGTCCGAGATGCTGGAGTGGGTGGTCATGAATGCATGAAGTGTGTTTGCTTGTGTATATGAATGGTGTGTGTTTCTCTTTTTCTCATTAAGGCTGTGGCTGAAAGCTTTATGTATCTTTTTAACTGCACCTGTCTGCAACTTAACATGTCTTATTTATGGTAAGTAGCAATCTGTCTTTTCCTACATTGTTAAAAATGAGTCAAAAGTATGAAAAATGGAAATTCTCCATGAGAAATTCCCATTGAGCTCATAAAACATGCAACAGAAGACACCCTAAAAATAAGTCAACTTACTTATAACAAAATTTTGATCAAATAAGATGACCCCCAAAAGAATTGAGCAAAGCATACATGATGCCATTCATGAAAAAGAATCAAAGAATAGCAACTACTACAGTGGGATTGCCATTACTGCATCAGAGGGAAGGATGAATGGTTGAATTATAAAAGAAAATCTGGGGATGAAGTTCTAATAAGAGAAGAACAAAGAGGCTTTACTGCAGTCCAATCTGTACAGATAGCATATTTATATAAAAGAAACTGTAGAAATTCACAGATTTTTTAAAAAAGTATATAAAACTACCAATAAAAATCTATATTGCTATCTTGATAAGAGCACAACAAATATGATATATGTAGCTACAACTCAAAAGTTTACAAGGGATTAGAGATGAGAATTAAAACAGGAGAAGAAATCTCCCAAGTAATATGAACAGTCACATGCCTTAGACAAGGGTGCTGTATATCACCTATTCTTTTTAAATATTATCTTAATAAATTTCTTGAAGAATGGGCAAAAAAGTGTCGAGGAATGGGTCTAAACACAGATGGGGATTACCTATCAAGTTCTCTGTCACTAATAATCAAATAATATTGGCTGCTGATGATTATGATACAGAGTACATGATGAAGAAAATCTTAGAAGCATACAATAAAGATTGACTAACAACAAATTTTTATGAAACAAAATATCTTCGTATAGGAAGTTAACTACATGACATTATAATAGATGGAAGTTATAATCTCAAATTAGGGTTCCAGTAAACAAGAAATAAGACATGGGACAAGGCAAGCCTAAAAAGCAGTCAATAAAATGAATTATATCCTTTGCTCAAATAAAATTAAAAAACAAAGTTATAAGAATTAATAATTCAAAGCATTTGTTTATATGGAGCATAATCCTGGAGAATATCAAAAAAAGATGGAAAAGACTTGAAGCTGTGCAAATGGATTTTTCGAGAAGACATTGCAGGGCTTCAGGGTGAGAGTATATTCCACATAAAGAGATCAGGAGGGAAATGAACACTCCGGAATTCATCACTGAAGAGGTGAAAAACAGCATTTAAAATCATATGGGCATGTGATAAGATTAAGGGATGAATGATGACTGAAAAACTTACTAGGTGTCGACATACATAGAAGGCAAAAAGAGGGAGATCCTGAGTAAGATGGATAAATCAAATGGAGGAGGACATGGAATTAAGAAATTTGAAAGAAGATTTATAGGAGGATCAAGAGGCTTAGTTGCAAAGGTTGTGAGAAAGAGCCTAAAGAGCTGAAAAAAACCTGTAATTATATCATTAACACAGAATGTTATAAATAGACAATAATTAGATTTATTTGTGTAGCAGTTTCATTAGATGGTTGAATAATACATTTACTACTATGGTGGACTTTGTTCCTAAAGTTTTTACCATTGACTCTTAATAAGATCATCATCCTTAACAATTCCAACCATATGAACATGAACACTATCTTTGTCCACTGCTAACTTAATACAAAATCATTGTCAAATCAAATAAAATTAAATAACATAAAATCAACATCAAAACACTTTACCTATTACAAGGCAATATGTTTTTTGTACAACATGTAGCATTATATGCATGATTTCTTTAATATTAGTACTTGGAGTGATTTAGGAAAAGCATGACAAGTTTATATCATGATGATCAGAAAATTATTTCAACTGTTCATCGCCCAGTTGGCAACATTCAAGTGATGTGTGACATAATTTCAGTTAGTTAATAATACTAGAAGCATGTACATGATACTCAGTCTTTCCCTTCAATCTCTCTCTCTCCCTCCCTCCCCCTCTCTCTCCCATCTCCCTCCCACCCACCGTCCCTCCCTTTCTCCCACTCCCTCCAGCCTTACCACTTCCCCCCTTTCCCTCTTTCTATCTCTTATTTTATTTTTATGGACACCATTTTACCATAGTACTCTTCTATGATGCACTTTGCTCTGCTCATACATACTTCATACTATGCACTGAAAGATACTTATCTTACATAAATGAAACTATAATTTGAAGACTGACTGATCTCAGAGTGCAGTTATTGCAGTTCAAATATACAAATTAATGGAGTTTTAGTCAAAAACCCATGAGTTTTGTCTTTCAGCCATTGTGAAGGCTATTATCCAGTTATTTTTTCCTGGTCGACTGACCTCCATCCCACAACCATAATGATCATACAAGGGTAACTGTTGAGAAATGCTAGGTTCAAAATGGTTCAAATGGTTCTGAGCACTATGGGACTTAACATCTGAGCTCATCAGTCCCCTATCACTTAGAACTACTTAAACCTAACTAACCTAAGGACATCATACACATCCATGCCCAAGGCAGGATTCGAACCTGCGACTGTAGCAGTTGCGCGGCTCCAGACTGAAGTGCCTAGAACCGATCGGCCACACTAGCCAACTGAGAAATGCTAGTAACAGCTTTAAAATATTATTATAATCAGTTTCATTTCTTATATATTTTTATTAACAACAAATTTTAATTTCTTTATTTGTTGATTAATGACATCATTCTTGCATCTGCTGGTTGTTCTGTGTATGTGCGTGCACTATATTCCTCATAACCACACTGCAACTCTCATCCATGTAAAATTTGCATTACATAGATGGTTGATTTTTAATATTAGTGTGTTGAAGCCTCAAAGTAGATCTATCTAACAATCTCTCTTAAAAAGTTTTGAAGTTATGTTCTTGTATATATCATAAATGGCTTCAGTGTTCACATGTTACCATACTACTTAATGACATGAACGGAAGTTTTTTCTTATTAGAGTGGTTAATTAACTCACATAGAAATCTGTAGTCTTTGTTTGCTATAGAATATTGTAGCTGGATTTGAAGTAAAAATATTAACAAATTACTTCCTAAATAATACTGCAAAATACACCTTTTTTCTTAAATAAAACCAAGATAGGTTTAAAGGTGTGTAACCATAACACAGATTTCTTGTGACCAATCAAACTAGGTGTGTTCACCTGCAAAATACACTGAGGAGCCAAAAAATCTGGTACACCTCCCTAATATCATGTAGGGCCCCATGCAAAAGTGCCACTAAACAATGACATGGACTCAACTAATGTTGAAGTAGTGCTGGAGGCAACTGACACCATGAATTCTCCAGAGCTGTCCATAAATCTATAAGAGTACGAAGGAGTGAAGACAGCATATTACAAAGTATCCCAGATATGCTCAATAATGTTCATGTCTGGGGAGTCTGATGGTCAGCAGAAGTGTTTAAACTCAGAAGAGTATTCCCGGAACCACTCTGTAGCAATTCTGGACATGTGGGGTGCTGCATTGTCCTTCTGGAATTGCCCACATCCATTGGAATGAACAATGGGCATGAATGGATGCAGGTTATCAGACAGTATAATAGTCACCTGCTGACATGCAGGGTCAATGCATTCATGATATTGTCTCCATACCCAAACATGTCCATCCACTCAATACATTTTGAAACGAGACTTGTCCAACAAGGCAACATGTTCCCAGTCATCAACAGTCCAACATCAGTGTTGAGGGGCCCAGGCAAGGCATGAAGCTTTGTGTTGTGCAGTCACCAAGGGTACATAAGTGGGCCTTTGGCTCCAAAAGCTCATATCAATGATGTTTCATTGAATTGTTCACATGCTGTCACTTTTTGATGGGCCAACATGGAAATCTGCAGCAATTTGTGGAAGGGTTGCATTTCTGTCATGTTTATCAACTCCCTCCAGTCATCATTGGTCCTGTTCTTGCAGGATCTTTTTCCAGCTGCAGCGATGCTGCAGATTTGATATTTTACCGGATTCCTGATATTCACAGCACACTCATGAAATAGTCGTATGGGAAGATCCCCCCGTCATCTCTACCTCAGAGATACAGCATCCCATTGCTCATGTGCAACTATAACACCACATTCAAACTCACTAAAATCTTGTTAACCTGCCTTTCTGGCAGCAGTAACTGATCTAACAACTGTGCCAGACACTTGTTGTCTTATATAGGCATTGCCGATTGCAGTGCCATTTTCTGAATATTTACATATATCTGTATTTGAATACAGATGCCTGTACAAGTTTCTTTGGCACTTAAGTGTATAAATATTTATACATCTGTGACATTCATGTTGTAACACTCCAGTTTCGTTATACATTAATGCAAATATATTGGGTGAGAACTCACTAATGCCATGCTCAAGACCATCAGAACCAAACAATGCTCACAGGTTAAGAACTTAGTGTAATGCTTCATCATTACACAATCATTTATGAAAACAGTATTATTTATATGCATATTAATTTCTCTAGATCTGTCACAGGAAGATTCCTCACTCTGCTGACAGGGGATCAAGAAGTGTCATAAAATACTGCTACACGTTGTAGGAAACATAATTGATTCAACATACATGTGAAACATCCTTCAACATATTTATCAATGTACATTTGTGTTACTCTCAGTTGGATTCAAAATATAACTTTATTTGTCTAAAGTAAGTTGCGCTCAGTATAATTTGTTTTTGAATCTCTTATAAGTTTACAAATCATATTTTCTGGTACCTACTCAAAAAAAGTTTTCTATGGCTCTGCCTGATTTTTGACTTAGCTCAGGCATAACAAAGTTCAGTAATCTTTCTTCATGAGTGAGGAAAAGCTGAAACCCAATTATGCATGAAATAAAGGAAAGAAATGCTAACAAAAAAATCAAACTTCAATTACTTTTCAAATTAATTTCAGCATTCCTTAATATATGCTGCTGGAAAAAAACTTAGTACATGCTTTTAGAGGTTTCCAGTTCAGTCAAGAATTATTGTTGCAAAAGTGCATGTGGAGTACTTGAAATGAGTACATTTGCAGATCAGTAGCACAAGCGGTTCTAAGGTTCCAGCTATCAACCCTTCCTGAAACACCCATATTAGTATGTGGTGTAGCCTCCATGGGCAGGCACTGATTCTGGTATCCAGTCGATCATACAGATAGTGAATGCTGTCCTGAGATACATTATTCCATGCTTTCTAGGCCTGTTCATGTAGATCTGTTAGAGTTGTTGGTTGATGAGTCACATGAATCACTTCTCATGCTATCATATCCCATATGTGCTTGATGGGAAATAAGTGTGGAGATCATTCTCACTATGGAATTTGCTGCACATCTTGCAGAGCACATTGAGTTTCACAGGCTGTGTGTGGGTGGGCATTACCCTGTGGTGTGTGGACATCTAGAACCTATCTACACATGTGGGCGTGTTCATGTGACCACTGACACCAGCATTGTTGCACAATTCATGCAGTACATCCAATATGAGTGCCAATTCTCCAAAAGGACCATCCCACTACTCAGGAAGACCCTTTCAAACTTGCTCAGTTGGCTGTAGGAATCATAAGTGCAGCTGCTTGCCTCACATGTCTGCACCACACTGAGCCTTCTGGCTGTGAGCATTCTCTAGTAAAAGGCACTCTGGTAGCTATGCCACCATGCTGTCTGTTGGCAGATAATATTAAAATCATTACCAGTACATCTACTATCTGCCAGGTGCTGTCATCGTATCATAATGGAAACCTTCTTTCAGGGTGTAATCTTTTTCTGCTGGTGTGTTTAGTGCAACATGAAATTAATTTGAAAAGTCTGTCTACATAAAATAAAATTCCTAGATTTTTACTACATGATTTTCTCATTTTTCATCAAATGAAAACCATCAGTTTAAGAGGAACTGACTCACTTTTCAAACCATGTGAGAATCACTAAGTACAAAGTTACAATTGATAGAATACTGTTTAACCATTTTACAGACTATATTATCAATTCACTAATATATTCCAACAGAATTTAAAGTGTTGTGCTCTGTGAGTAATTTTACATATTGCCAGAACACATGTATTTGGGTTATGACTTAAAATTCTAATCCACATTAGCTTTATCAATCTTGTTAATAAAAGGTGCTGGAGAGAATACTTTAGTGTCTGGAAGCTATTTTTCAGTACCTATGTAATCCATTATTAATATCTCAAATGTTTTCTCATTTCTCAGTTCCAAACACAAAGTATTCTTTCATTAATTTTAGGAACAAAACATTTAGTTACCATAAGTGAGTATCCATTGTTCTTTATTTTCAAATAGTGAGCTACAGGAAACCCTTTTGAACAATTTCTGTGATCTTACTTCGATTTACTTTGTCTCTCATATCAAGCAGTAATGTAATGTTTTCTTTGACAGTTACCTATTGAAGTCCCAATCTTACACAAATACTCTGTGTGTGCTTTTAAGTACCTCATACTTATAGTGCAAATACAGCAGTGAAAGTGAATTAAAGTGTAACACTACCTGCATAAAACAGAATTAGAATGTTAATAATTTCATTGACTACAGCATTCACGCACCTTACTCCACAGATTGTGATGACTGATTTCTTTATCTGATGAATACAGCTTTTGACAGATATAGATGTGGCCAATTTGCATATAGAATACAGAAATCATGGATTAAGATTATTATTGTTTTAAATTCAGTGTTGATATTCTTCATCATATTTTTGTTTTATACAATAATGATGGTGAATTACTGACACATAGTTATGATTCTGTCCAGAATTCATCTCTGAGAAGCAGTCAAGAGGATTTCCCTTGGCCTAGTGATATCCAGCAGTGGAGCAGTTCAGATAGTGGCACATCTAACCAGCTTCGTGCAAATCTACTTCATGAAAGGGATAGGAGGTAAGATTGAGTTAATTAGCTTAATGTTAATACATCAATTGAAAGAAACATTTTGTGTACCTTCTCAGCATCAGAAAAGAAGTGCTGTTCAGTGTCTAATTGCTGTAAGAGGTGGGTCAGGTGATGTAATTGCAGGAGAGAGAGAGAAAGAAGTAGCAAGGTTCAGGCAGAGGGTGTGGCTACTGGGGACACAGAGAGAAACCGGTGGGCAAGGAATACTTGTGCAAGGGCAGCACTAAGCTTCCACATGGGAGTATATGAAATCAGGAGATGAAGATGAAAAAATGATCACCTTAGAGACAGATGATTCAGAAGACATTGTGAAAGTAGGGAGGAAGAATGGGTCATGAACAAAAGTAAAATGTGAGAAGGAGGGAACAGAATGAAGTTAAGAATATTTGGCTGAGTAGTGTATGAAAGAGTGGGTACAGCTGTGAAGCTGAAATAGCAAATTGAATATAGGAAATAATGGAGTCTGAGGAACATCCAGAGTACAGTAGGGTCTGTTGGAGGGTTAGTAAACACCTGTACAATTAAGAAAAGTTGGTGCTTGAATGAGGGAAGGAGAAGTATCTGTTGTCTTCCAGCATACAGTCCTCTGTTCCCATTCAACTGTACAAGATGAGTATAGTTAAAGTCAAACTTTCAAAACGCTGTAGAAATAACACCACTTGTCAGAATGATGTCAAATTGCAATGGAATATTATTGGAGAAGGGGGAAAACGTATGGCAGAAGATACAAATAGTGTGAAAATTGATCAATAGATGGCACTGTATGTGTCATAATATGCAAATGAAAACACCTGACATGCGCACAACCCATTTAAGTTGGTATAAACACATGAGGTACACAGCTTTTCCTCCTTTCGTGTCTGCAATGTTCGCTGTCTCAATGCAGGATCACGCTCTGCTTGTAAAGCTGTATTACAAGAATTATAACTGTGCACACATCGCCTTGCAGAAGTTCTTGACAATGAAGGGCTTGAAAAAGAAATTGCTCTGATGACTGCCACAGGTCTGGAGAAAATGATTCAGAAATTTGAAAAGATGGGTTCTTTTTATGTACAGCCTGGTAGAAGGAGGAAACAAATTGATTTGATGTCAGTGGAAGCAGTGGCCACAGCAGTGCAGGAGGAGACAATTGGTAGTGTGCAAACGTGTAGTGCATGGAGAATTGCCCAAACATTGGACATACCCTTGAGCACGGTGCGTAAAATCCTATGAAAAATCCTTCTTAGCTATCCATTCAAAATTACCCATGTGCACAAGTCACAAGTTGCTTGCTGTTGACCTGCCAGTAAGAGAGACCTTTGCTTTAGAATTTCTTGCTCACATGGAAGTGGACAATGATTTTCTGTGGAAGATTTTGTGGACAGATGAAGCCCACTTCCATCTGACAGGATATGTCAATACACAGAATTATCGAATATGGGCAACAGAAAATCCTCACGCAAATAAACCAGTACCACTTCATCCTGAAAAGGTTGCTGTGTGGTGTGGGTTTATGGCATCAGTTATCATAGGGCCATATTTTTTTGAAGAGACAGGTGCTACCAGTCCCGTTACCTGTACCACCACTGGTAAGTGCTATGAGTGTCTTTTGTGCACACACATCATTCCAGCTCTCCAGCAGCAGGGATGGGATCATTTTTGTGCAAGATGGCACTCATAAACACATTTCAAATCAAGTTAAGCAGCTGCTGAAGCACCATTTTGCAAATGCTAGAATTATCAGCCACTATTTCCTAACAGCCTGGCCATCCTGCTCACCTGATCTTAATCTGTGTGACTGCTGGCTGTGGGGCAGATGTTGTGTTCAGTGTTCCAATTGCAAACTTAGCTGCATTGAAGGCACACATTGTGCAACACATTCTGAACGTGATCTCAGAAACACTTGGCTCAGTTGTGGAACATGCTATTTCTCGACACAAAAGTTTTCTGTGTATGGTACTGCATCATAATGTAAAAACTACTGCTGCTGGAGAAAAACCAATGTTTGAGCCATGGTTGCAGTGGCGTTCTAATTACCCAGGCCACTGCAACCATGGCTGAAACATTGGTTTTTCACCAGCAGCAGTAATTTTTACATAATGACGCGGTACCATTCGCAGAAAACTTTTATGTCAACTGACTCTGGCCGAGGAAGCCTAAGCAATTACATGCTTTTTCTCGATTTCAACTTGTTGCAGAAAATGGTGGACAACATATTGAACATGTTTTTGTGCATGTCACATGGAAATTAACAATCCAGTTTGATTCTAATTGATGCTTTTTATGCATTTTTTGGCGTCAGGACAATTAAAAACCAATGTAAGTAATGTGTTTTGCATTGTTTTTGGCCTCAGGAGAATCAAAAACCGATGTGACTGATGCTTTTTATGTGGTTCTTGGCCTCAGGACAATTAAAAACCCATGTGAGTGCTGCTTTTTATGCGGTTTTTGGCCTCTGGATAATTAAAAACCTATTTTTCCCATCCGATGTGGTATCACCTTCCTATGGTGGATGGGCTTATGTAACTAACAGTATCTCACCTGTACACCCATTCACACTGAGTAGTACAATTTGTTTAACATCAACACCTTAGGCATTGTTGTATAATTCATCTGTCATTTGTAGTCGACCACTATTAAATTCTGATGCTTAGAGTGCCATATACTGCTACATTTTGTAACTATTTATTTTTCTTCTGCCTTACGTTTTGCCCCTTCTCCGATAATATTCCATTGCAATTTGACATCATTCTGACCAGGGGTGTTATTTCTACAGCAGTTTGAAAATTAAACTTTAATTATAATCACCCTGTATATGTCTCATCTCTTTTCTGCTCACTTCTCTACACCAATTAAATGCAAACTTCTCCGAACCCATGATTTTAGCTTCATATTTAGTTTTAGTTTTCTCCTTTCACTATGCATTTTTTGGCCCATTCTCCCACTCTTGGTTCTCTATGTGCACTCGTCAGACCACAACATATACTCTAAGACAAGAAAAACATGATGCACCACAAAGGAGTTATGCAGATTTCTCACAAGTTGATATTCATACATATACTGACAGAAAATGCAAAACTGTAATCTTTGACAGCCGATAAATGAATGTGAGATGCTGCAGTATAATTTGTTTGCACACCTTGCAATGATAGTAAACAGGGGACATGTCGACTCCAGGGCATAAAGTCTTTGCAAATTTCATTCTTTGTACTCAACTGGACAGTAGCTATGTCTCACAGGCAGACAGGTGAACAATATATGCAGGGACATGTAGTTGGGCTCAAAAAAGCTGGTTGGAGTAATCGGCTAGTTGTTCAACATTTGAATACAAGTGATGCAACTATTCAATGGTGTTGGCAGGAATGAGTGATCCATGACTGAACACACTGTCAGGAAGGAAGCAGTCAACCTAGAAAGATGACAGAATGCGAAGACTCTGCAATTGTCAGAGAGGCAGTCAGAGACCCAAATTCCTCATTATCATCAATACAATGTGCAACTGGTGCTACATTGATGACAAGGACCATTAAAAGGTGGCTCACAGAAAGGAGGCTGAGTTCACAGCACCCCTTGCACTGAATGTCATTGACCTGTGCACACCAACAAGCCCGTTTGCAGTGGTGTCTGGCACATCCAGCCTGAAATAGAATTGTCTTCAGTGATGAGTCCCACTTCAAACTGAACCCAGATGACCAGCAAAGTCATGTCTGGAGACGCGTGAGACAGTAACGGGATACCAAGCTGACTGTTGCCAGCCATACAGTGTGACAACCAAGTGTGATGGTCTGGGGTGCCATTTCTTTTGATAGCAAGACCCGTTTGGTTGTCATCAACAGCACTCTTATAGCACAGCAATATGTCGATGATATTCTGTGCTCTGTTTTGTTGCCTTTTATGGCAAGCCATCATGGTCTTACATTCCAGCAATATAAGGCCCTCCCATAAAGAGAGTGAGTTTCTATGGCTTGTCTTCGTGCTTGCCAAACCCTACCCTCACCAGCAAGGTCATGAGATCTCTCCCCAATTGAGAATGTTTGGAGCATTATGGGCAGGATGCTCCCACCAACTCAGAACTTTGACAGTATAATGTTCCAGTTGGGCAGAATTTAACATGATATCCCTTAGGAGGACATCAAACAATTCTTATCATTCGATAGCAAGTAGAATAGCTGCTTGTTGAAGGGCCAGAGATGGACGAAACCATTATTGGCTTGCTCAATTTGTGTAGTTCTTTCTCCTGAATAAATCACCCCATTTTTATGAAATTGTAATCATTTTTTTATCTGTACTTGTACATCACATCAACTTATTTCCATCCCACTCAGATAATTCCTTCATGATGCATAACTGCAAAAAATTCAATACATTATTGAAGACAAATGCAGATGTATTACATTTAGTTTGCATAAGAGTAAAGGACTTCATTTTTGAGGTGTAAAATCTAAACAGTTCATAAAAGTTTTTTTATCACTCACAGTTCAAATGGTTCAAATGGCTCTGAGCAGTATGGGACTTAACATCTGTGGTCATCAGTCCCCTAGAACTTAGAACTACTTAAACCTAAATAACCTAAGGTCATCACACACATCCATACCCGAGGCAGGATTCGAACCTGCGACCGTAGCAGTCTCGCGGTTCCATACTAAGCGCCTAGAACCGATTGGCCACCGCGGCTGGCTATCACACACAGCCATTATCTTTTTGGCTACAAAGATTTGTCTAGCAAAGTACTGAAACAGTGGTTCTTTGAAAGTGTATTTTCTAAAATACTGAGGTATGCTGTAGTAACACCTATATCTTAACTTAGAAGTAAGTAAAAAATTCTGATTTTACAAAGAAGGTCAGCATTGGCCGTAATATTCATGGTTTATTGATACCAAAATCGATTTTCAATCACATAGTGATCATCTTCAGTGCTGTGGTGTACAAATTAAACTCATAGGCACTGGTATCAAGTTATTATCAGTAACCCAAGCTTTGGTTACTGATTCATTACCATTTTCTTTAAATCATTAATGACATTGGGCCTCTTCTGACACCATTCAGTCAATGATACTCACTCCATGCACCTCTATAATTGGTACCTTTTGTATAACTTTAAAGTTGAACAAAATGTTACCTCAGCTTCTCAACAGCTGTACTGTTCACTTACTTTATGGCTTGTCAAATGTCAGCATGGATGTCATACAAACAGTGTACAGTGCCAGATTTGCAGCTGCTGATCACAACTGAACTATTTTTTTCCCCAGATTAAATCACCACATTAACTTATTAATGCAACTACCAAGTTTTGCTGCCATACAATAATCACAGCCCACACTGTACCTCCGTGACTAGCTGCATTTTAATTATAACCACTCGTACTTATACAGCATGTGGTTGGTAAAGGCTGTGTTGGTCATGCACCATCTTGTACCATGAAACAGATGAAGGTCTTTTACCATGAAACATATGATAATTTGTAAATTAACTGAGTTTCATTAATGTCTTAAAAGTTTTACCTGTCTTGAAACTGGAAATTTATGTTGGTTTCCAGTAGCTTCATTTTCAAAATATATTTAACTTTGAAATAGCTTTTGATAATACTTCACTTAATTTGGTTTCATTTACTGATTATTAGTGTGTTATAGAGTAATAATGCAACAGTCTGAGAAGTTTTCCAAGGTGCAACACTCTTCCCTGCCACCACAATAATAATCCATCTTCTATTTCAAGTAGACCCATGTCTTCTACATTATTGTTCATAATAAACTGAAATATTCATGATAAATCAATGGTATGACTTTCTAGAGATCCCAAATACTTTTCTTCTTCTGTATCCCAAAAAGCCTCTTTTTAGCACACAATTGCTACTGCATCACAGCCACGAACTAGTTCAGTTGTCCTGTCAAAACATATTACACAAATCATATATCCTTTTTAAGTGTGGGGTTGTAGAAAATGGCATATCATTTTGAAATCTTGAAGTAGATGCACTGAATCCAAAGTCAGTATTGAATTTTCTTTGAACAGTGATATCATATTCAAGTTCTTTTGTTGCTATAAAGTCTGCAATTTGCAGACAACATGTGCAATTTTATCTCTGAACTGTTCTAATTGTATTGAATCACAACAATGAGATGGTAGAGTACTGAACTTTGATGCTCAACAACTAAATACAATCTTACGTAGCACATACCTCTGCACTGAGATGCTACTTACCTGTAACTAAGGGATATACTAAGTGCATTACTGGTGCATATGAGAAAGGGGAAGTACAGCTTAATACAGCTTAATACAAAATCTTCGGCATGGCCGGTTGGCCGGCTAGGTGCTGGGGAAGCTGGGGTGGCACCTTCAGCGGAAGGGCCACCACTTGTGTTCTGTGTACTGCCCCCAACTAAAAAAAGGGATAATGCGAGGGGGGGCTGGTAACCCCCCCAAGCCCCTGGTGCGGTCTTCCACTCTGCGAAAATCAGTGGGCCCATGAGAAGGGGAGAAGACCGCAGGAGAGGAGAGGCTAAGAGGGCTAGGCCCATGTATTGTGCATCACTCTCCCTGTAACTACAACCCAAGGAAGGCACCTCGCAGTAGCAGCACGACTACATCAAGACCGCGCTTCGAAAAGCCGAGCCCGGATGCAGCCACACCGCCGCCACTTGGCCACCTTAAGAGAGTCATAGTTACTCCCGCCATATTTTGCAGAGGCTGACTTGTGCCTGAGTTGCTTTGAACTCCCAAATTATTTTATTTTTTTCTTTGCATTACATTGCCTTACCTTTTTATGTCTTCTCATACTTCCATCTGCCATTCCATTAATGCCCCTGATGCAAACTGACTGATTTTGCTATCTGACGTAGCTTAATGTGAAATTTACTTTTATATCAGTCATTCTATACAACTATACAACTTTATTTGTTGCTACTTTCATCATTTTCATCAATTTATGAATGAAAATGAATCAAGATCATGAACTAATTGCATTAGTTGCATTCTGATGCAAGCAGTATTTGTAGTAGTGCTTGTCTTAACAATCTGAACATAATTTGTATAATGGAGCACTATGTTGTTTCCTATGAAATGGGTCTGTTGATAGTGTTGTGGAACAATAGCACTTAATTGAGGCCAATGATGTGCTATATCCACTCTATTTTGGGCACCTGCCAATGTAGAGGAGGTTTTGGTTCTAGCTATTTGTGTATGAACTGCTCTGCATGTTGTACAGTTTCATAATGGTGTGTCTTAAGTGAAGAATAACTCTCTTCATCTGTTGACTGATGAAAATAATGTTCCTGGACACTGTTTATTTTGATTTCATGACTTAATGCTCTTTGTGTAGCTGGAACTATCTGAAATAGCTGAGCAGTTTTTAGAACTCCATTATGACTTTAATCTGATTTGCTTAATGTCTTAGTATGGCACAGTCCTGACACTTGAAATTACATCATTAGCTACATCCTTTTAAATCGGCTATCCAGTATGAGTAAAGTTGACCACCTTTCTTGTGGTTCTAACTGATTCAAAAACATGCAGCTGCTATATGGACTTGCTGACCATGATGTTCAGATAGAAAACTGCAGATATCAGAAAGATACATACCAGGGTCTTCAGTGGTTTCAGCAAAACAAAAGTACTGTCCTTTGATGAATGGGGTCAACAATAAAACTTACCTGGCAATGTAGAAAAAAATAATGAAAGTGAACTTCCCAACTCTCCTTTGATGTTTCAGCTCATCAAAACTAGAGAAAGGTAGAGCAAGCATAGGCAGTGGTGGACGTGGAGCCCTCATTTACATGCCACATGTTGCAGCACTCCATTTTATTTGAGTTGTCACTATTCAAGCCTCAAGCCATCATTCTTGAAAGTGTTGTGTTTTGAGCCCCAATTATTTGTGCAGTTTCTTAGCTGCTCTTACTGTTATTTTTGCAATGCCAGTGGCTGCTGCAGTTATAATTTCTGAAAAAGTGCTGCTGATATTACAACAAATTCAATAATTCTGCATCCACAATGACTTAATTTTCTTGTCACCAACTTAGTTCATGTTAGGTTATACCACTAACTAACTGAATAAAGATGTGACCGTCGAATGCAGTTTCATTGTGATCAGTCATATGTCTAGTCTGTGCATGTTTGTCAGGGGTTAATTTTGTAAATGATTGTGCAAGAAAAAGGATTTTGGTAGATTTCTTAAATTCATATCATCTGTTGCAGACTGAATTTTTTCCATCTTGGGTGGAGGGGAACAGTAGCACAGCCTTAGACAATATTTCTATTCATTCTGCATTACTAGATGGGTAGTCTGTTAGTAAAAGGATGAATGGCTTTTCAGACCATGATGCACAAATTTTAATGCTAAAAGGCTTCTGTACTCAAAAAAATGTCCCATATAATTACAAACTATGTAGGAAAGCTAATCCAATGGCAACAGAGAGTTTTTCAAACCTCGTCATGGAACAAGAGTGGCAGGATGTTTATAGTGCTGATAACATAAATGACAAACATAATGCTTTCCTTAACACATTTCTCATGCTCTATTGCAACAATTAATCTTGAGTGAATTGGAAACCTCTGAAAAAGTGTACTACTTTTTTCCAGCATGTATATGTCAAAACCACCAACTTCAGTTATGGTTCAAAGAGAATGTATAATTTTAGATACCCACATAACTGTATTGGTGAACCCATTTTCTAGACAAAGGAAGACATGGTCATTCCCACAGGATCATATCTACTCAAGCACTACAACATTTGCCCAATCTTTGTATTCATGGTTGCTTTTCTTTTGAGACTGGGCTGCCACCATATTGAATGTTTGATCTTTTATGACACTGAGGCTCATGAGGAAAATTATTTTATTTACAGAATGAATAACTGTCCAGGAAAATACTTATTGTTGCTAAATAACATTTTAATGCAGGCATACAAGACTTCTGAAGGTGGAATCTTTTGAAGGAAGAGATACACTGAAGGCTAATTCCTTACGGCTGGCTGTGTCAAAGTCATACAGTTTTGGTGGCTATCCAGTGTCTGTCACAGTTGGTGAAGACAGTCAGTTCAACAGTTCCAGCTCCAGATTATTAACTAAGCAAGGTAAGAACTGCTGAAGCCAAGACATTCATTTAGTAAAGAAATGTATTCTAAAATGTATTCTGGAAATGTATTCCAGATCTTTCATATGAAAAATAGAACTTCTCACAAGTATATATTTCCTTTTGAATACATAGGTCAAACAAAGTTTTCTAGAAATTTAGAGATTCATAAGAATTGGTGCAAATATGGATGTTATTGAAATGCTTAAAGAGTTTGTCACTAATGTAATTAAAGTAGTGGGAATGAGTGATGGACAGTTCCTTAGTGTCTCAAAAATGTGATAGCTTACTTTAATAACAGAAGATTTATGAGAAGGAATGGTGTTTTCAAAAGCTTATTTTTGTGATAATACAGCACTATAATCTTTGGATGGTTAATATGAAGATTAGTAATTCTGTTTCATGCCTAGGCTGTTAAACTTTGAAGAAACACACTACATCTAATTTAAAACTTGTAAGAGTTTGTGCATGAGTATAAGCCTGAATATGATGACTAACAATTAGAAGAATTTGACAGTTCAAATTCTTGTGATTACAGCTTGCAATAATAAATTCAACTGCATGGAGCATATCAAAGAATTCCTGAAGTGTCTACACAAGTGTGTTTACAGTGTGAATGTTGTCAGATGAAGTGATACAAAAAATAAAAAAGCTGACTGATTATGTTTACTTTCATTTCATAATGCCGTTCAGAATAATTTTTTTGGGTAACTCATCAAGGCAAGCCAATGTTTTCTTGCTCCAAAAATGTGTAGTAAGAATTATTTATAGTGTGAACTCAAGAATGTCCTGCAGAGAACTGTTCGCAGAACTGGGGACACTAGCTACTTCTTCCCAACATATTTGTTCATTGCTGAAATTTATTGTATATAATATGTTTCTTTTCAAATCAACAACTAAGTTCATGGAAACAATACTAGAAGCAAGATTAACCATCATAAAGATTTAAAGTTACTTACTGTCATCCAGAAGTCTCCATTATTCAGGAACACACAGTAACTTGCCAGCAGACATACAAAATTTAAATATTATAAATTTCTATTTATTAGGAGCAGAAAGGATTTGTTGGTGGCCAACTCCTTCTATTTCATTGAGAAATTTCTTAGAAGAACCAACTGATGTGGATATGTTACTAATAATATCAATAATGTG
Source organism: Schistocerca serialis cubense (assembly GCF_023864345.2). Taxonomy (NCBI): domain Eukaryota; kingdom Metazoa; phylum Arthropoda; class Insecta; order Orthoptera; family Acrididae; genus Schistocerca; species Schistocerca serialis. The sequence continues at coordinate 360,144,413 of NC_064640.1, read as the reverse complement.
AGCATTAGTTCACTCTGTGAAAATTCAGTTAAGTAAAGTGATCATTATAAATTAGGCCTCAGAGAACAGAACATTTACATATTTTGTGACAACTTATTTCTTACCTTACAAATAGAAATATATTTAAGACTTTTTAGATTCATCCACATCAGTGAAGATAATTTCTCTTGGGATCTCTGGGTGGTACATTAGCATATTTATTTTTATTCACAAATATTTAATATTTTTGTTTTGTGACATGTTATACATCCTGGAGGATCTCCTCACTGTGGATCCAGTGGAATGAAAAATACATCTAATCTAATATAATCCCCCAGATAACACAACATGGTGATGACTTTATGAAAGTATGTGTCTTTCAAACAGAACTACAAATAATAACTGACAAAAGAGAAGATAGTATTTGAAGATCTAACAATAATTAGGTATGAAATACATAACTCATACAGACTTATTAGAAATACAGGAGGGCAAGATGAGTCAGGAGAAACTGTAGATGTCAGTTAACGTTTTGATATTCTAATTTGTTTTGCTAAAAAATGTGTTGAATAGTTATAAAAAGCATAAATAATACCAGACACTTGCTTAAATACTGATAACTTCACAATAACCTAAGTGATTTTTTTAAAAAACATGTAGTCTCAACTCCTACCATATGTCTTTCATTTCTTTACAATTGTAGAAACAAAATTAACTTTAAAAGCATCATCCAGGAAAGTTTATATATTCAAAACCACTGCTTTTGGATGTGATTATATATATACACAACAATCTGGTTTTCTTGTATATGAGTTGAATTGAATATTTCACATTCAACAATTCCATGTGAAAACTGGAATGTGGATTTACATGCTTAGCAAATCTGTGAAATTCACTTGGTTTTGTTGCATTAGCATTATCAGAATGTGAAATCTTTTAATTTGAAAAACTCTGTTCGATAATATGTACAATCAAACTGTTTTCTTCACATCATCACCCATTTTTATGCACTCTGCATCACTACGAGGGAGGGATACCAAGAATCCTAATCTGTATTGCTAATTGGTTAACCTGATAGACTATCACCCACACTCTGCTGAAGATTGCCCATATTGCCTTCCATTGGCAACAAAAATTTCATTTTCAGTATTTCATATAATTATTGACCAACTTTAAAATTTTAAAATGCTGTCATAATATACTCATAAAGAGGAGCAACCTAATGTTAAACGTTGAACACAGTAAGAGAAGCACGATATTACAGTTAGAAATTTAGTAGTCTTGACGTAGGATAACTCATGACACACAAATTACCCAGACTATATTTATCCAGTATTTGACAATGATAGCTCTTAATGTCTTCCAACAACCAATACACATAATTTCAAACCTTTTCCTTAATACCATCTCCCCCAGAATGTTTATGACTTACTACATTTTTACTGTTCATGCAGTATAACTTCAGCACCGGGCATGACATATTAATTTATTATTTCTTTACTAATAACTATATTTCAACAAATTTTGCTGATAGTATCCTAATATATCACTGAAAGTACCTGCAAAATTATATCACAGTATGGCATATATTTCAGGAGCCATTACATCACAAACAGTGAGATATGTGTGTAAAACTAGTTCCTGGTTGGAAAAGAGCACAAATTGTCCATCATATACTCATACAGTGTTTATTAAAGAGAGCACTTAAAGACTCCCAACAAACTATAAACATAATTTCAAACATTTTCTGAACTTTTTCTCATTTACATGTTTGACATCAAATATTTAACACATTAACTCATTTGTTGAGTTGTAACATTTTTGAAACTATTTTATAAAAGGAAGTTTGATTCCTTAAGGAATTGGCGATTTGCTGTCCTCCTCTGGGCTTTGATTCTACACTGCTTCCTGACTGATTTAATGACTTTTCTCCAGTGTAGACAAATGTCTCTGGTTCCCCTCTCAGAAATCAGATTTGCATGAAATACTTAAAGAGGCTGAAACCTTCATCGGTTTAAATTTTTGAGTTTCTAGCTTTACATCTCTCTGATGGTTCCTTCATGAACTATGATTCATAGTTCACAAAATATTAAATGTCTGTTCCAGTTACAACAACCATATACATTACACACCCACAAAGTCTCACATGTGTAATCCTAGATATCCGACTCTTCAGCTTCCCCTAGTTGTACATACCCTTTGCTTAGATTAGCAAACATAAATATGTTTTCCATCCTTACCCCATCAAAATATTTTCTATGTACAGTCAGTGATTTACGAAGATTTATTCATTACCTTCATTCACCTTTATGTGCAGAAAATATTCATTTTTTCCTGTAATTATCATGAATGCTCTCTTTAGTTTATGTAAAAATTCTGAAGTATCATCTTTTCTGTAGTATTCACTAAACAATCCATGAAATATATCACAATTATTGCTTTCTTTGTGTCTGTAGTTTCATGTTGCTCATAGAAGTCCATATTCACTTTTTGAGGATAAAATTGATTACAATTATGAGAAACATTTACTTATTCAATTACTTTACACTTTCTTTTTGCATCCATATACTTCAATCATTTATAAAAACTGTATTAGCATGATGTGGACTCTACAAAACCTCAAGGATCCTTCACATTATATTGTTCTAGCTGAAGAATTAATTTTCAGAAACATCTGACATGGATGTAATTGTATCAAAACATGTGATAGACTTTACTTATCATTATAGTCAATACTGTTTTGTTGAATGAAACATATAACCTCCATGATGAGCCTTAAATTTATGAAACTGACCATCAAAATTACACTGGATTGATTCACTTACATGAGACAACATTGGACCCTCAGAACTTGAAACAGAAATTACTTTCTGCTTTCACACATTCCTTCCATTTGCAACAGTAAGTCAGATTTATGGCCTCTTCAAATTCCTTTGGCTCTTCATCTTCTACCACAATCATTTCTCTATAATAAGCTAATGCTTTTAACGTTTCTCTGATCTTTCAATTTTCATTGATCCATTATGGATCATGGGACAACAGCTCGCATGAACTTCTTGATGCAATAATTTACCAACAGCTGTATGATTTGTAGAAGTTTATTTTATTTTATGAATTTCTATGTGCTACCAGTTTTGGTATTACATTGATGCCATCTTCAGGCCCCACTCGTCATAGTCGTAAAATCGCTATACACGGAAGCAGCCATTTAACTGGAGCCAAGAATCAATCGTCCTGCAACAGCTCTTGGTTGCCAGGGGACACAGAGAGTCTGTGTTGCCTGGCCACCAAGAGCTGTTGCAGGACAATTGATTCATGGCTCCAGGTATATGGCTCCTTCCATGTATAGCGATTTTACGACTATTACAAGTGGGGCCTGAAGATGACATCAGTGTAATGCTGAAACTGGTAGCACATAGAAGTTCATAAAATAAAATAAACTTCTACAAATCATACGGCTGTTGGTAAATTATTGCATCAAGAATTTGTATGCTTTCCTTCTGATAATTTCTCAACTGTTTCTCCTGTAGATGCATCAAATTCATATTGCCACATTGTAACCACACTCCTGGAAATGGAAAAAAGAACACATTGACACCGGTGTGTCAGACCCACCATACTTGCTCCGGACACTGCGAGAGGGCTGTACAAGCAATGATCACACGCACGGCACAGCGGACACACCAGGAACCGCGGTGTTGGCCGTCGAATGGCGCTAGCTGCGCAGCATTTGTGCACCACCGCCGTCAGTGTCAGCCAGTTTGCCGTGGCATACGGAGCTCCATCGCAGTCTTTAACACTGGTAGCATGCCGCGACAGCGTGGATGTGAACCGTATGTGCAGTTGACGGACTTTGAGCGAGGGCGTATAGTGGGCATGCGGCAGGCCGGGTGGACGTACCGCCGAATTGCTCAACACGTGGGGCGTGAGGTCTCCCCAGTACATCGATGTTGTCGCCAGTGGTCGGCGGAAGGTGCACGTGCCCATCGACCTGGGACCGGACCGCAGCGACGCACGGATGCACGCCAAGACCGTAGGATCCTACGCAGTGCCGTAGGGGACCACACCGGCACTTCCCAGCAAATTAGGGACACTGTTGCTCCTGGGGTATCGGCGAGGACCATTCGCAACTGTCTCCATGAAGCTGGGCTACGGTCCCGCACACCGTTAGGCCGTCTTCCGCTCACGCCCCAACATCGTGCAGCCCGCCTACAGTGGTGTCGCGACAGGCGTGAATGGAGGGACGAATGGAGACGTGTCGTCTTCAGCAATGAGAGTCGCTTCTGCCTTGGTGCCAATGATGGTCGTATGTGTGTTTGGCGCCATGCAGGTGAGCGCCACAATCAGGACTGCATACGACCGAGGCACACAGGGCCAACACCCGGCATCATGGTGTGGGGAGCGATCTCCTACACTGGCCGTACACCACTGGTGATTGTCGAGGGGACACTGAATCGTGCACGGTACATCCAAACCGTCATCGAACCCATCGTTCTACCATTCCTAGACCGGCAAGGGAACTTGCTGTTCCAACAGGACAATGCACGTCCGCATGTATCCCGTGCCACCCAACGTGCTCTAGAAGGTGTAAGTCAACTACCCTGGCCAGCAAGATCTCCGGATCTGTCCCCCATTGAGCATGTTTGGGACTGGATGAAGCGTCGTCTCACGCGGTCTGCATGTCCAGCACGAACGCTGGTCCAACTGAGGCGCCAGGTGGAAATGGCATGGCAAGCCATTCCACAGGACTACATCCAGCATCTCTACGATCATCTCCATGGGAGAATAGCAGCCTGCATTGCTGCGAAAGGTGGATATACACTGTACTAGTGCCGACATTGTGCATGCCCTGTTGCCTGTGTCTATGTGCCTGTGGTTCTGTCAGTGTGATCATGTGATGTATGTGACCCAGGAATGTGTCAATAAAGTTTCCCCTTCCTGGGACAATGAATTCACGGTGTTCTTATTTCAATTTCCAGGAGTGTATAATAAAATCTAAATCTAGAATTAGGGTTGTTAATACAGTAAAAAATTGGCAGTGAAAGAATGTTTATTATGTACTTGAATGTACACACAGTAGAGAACTACTTATTTTGGCAGAACATGATGCTGTTTATGTGAACACTGAATATTCCAAAAGCATACAAGCATACACAAGAAATTTAGAGAATCTTCCACAAATGATAAATACTAAATAACAAATAATTGCTGAAATTTAGCTTTGAAATGGTGATCTGCTGCATGCCATCAGGTGATATTAACCAATATGACACATTACATTCAGCATAGCTCATGGCATTGTTCCCTCTCCTCAAGAAATAGCAACTTGTTGTGACAGAAGTTCTCACTGAAGCTAACTCCACCATCCTGGATCTAAATCTTGTCAGTGGACCTCAGTATGGTAGCATTGAAAAATCCTCACATTCTGGTGATCATCTTACATCCTCTTCACCATGAGAGCATCGAAGATAGCCACTTCTGTCAAAGCTTCATGGTCACTGAGCATAGAATGGATCTTCAGTTTCCTTGAATGAGAAACCGCCATGTCGCCCAGTGCCCCAGAACTGTAGTACAACTTCGTATGGAGGACATGGATGAAGTATCTGCATTTTTGTCTTCTTGATGAAGGGTCATAATCCTCAACTTTGTATGTGACATCCAACAAGAAATGAAAAATATGATATGGCCCAAAGCAGTAGTTTCTGATACTCCCACTTTCCACACAGACATAAAAATCCATTCCAAGTCTCCCAAACTGTATCTCACTGGCTGGTGCTGGGCATCCAGTTCCTGTATGTGAGTCAACTGTCTTGCTTCTATGTTCCTGGTGATGAATTGTTCTAATTAGTCATCCTAAGTATCATCCAGCTGAACAGGAATATTGTGTCCACTGACATTTTGTCCTCAAAGTCATGAAGCAGAAAGGATGGTGTGGAGCCTGCAGGGTCTTGCTCTACAGTGTTATATGTAAATGTCATGGTAGTCAGTATTGCATTCCTTCTCTCTTCAACATCAACATACATCAAGAGCATTTCTGCCAGTGTCTTATTAAAGCATTCTTTCAGACTATTTGCCTATGGGGGTAGGTGGTTATCATCCTCTGTGTGTGATGTTGCAAAATGAAATTAGCTCTGATATTAGTCTCAACTAGAAAACTTTTCCACATTCAGAATTCATCACTCAGTGTGCCATATGCTTCAGAATTATGTTGTTTACAATGATCCTAGCAATTTGTGGAGCTTCAGCAGTTGGCACAGATTGGCTGATAGCATAGCATATGAGGCAGTAAATGTAGACTGTTATCCATTAATTCAATTTGTCAACTTTGACAACTTCCACAAGAGGTTGACTCCACTTCAGTGGAATGGTTCTGCTGCAGGCAGGTGGTATCCGATACCCCGGAGGTAACTGCAGCACATATTTACATTCCTTACGGTGGCTCACATAGTGTCTAACTGAGCAGTTGAGACCTGGCTGGTTGATACATGCATCTGATTCTGTTTAGAGCCTTCATGAACCCCAGATAACCAAGTGTTGAAGTTCATTGAAAAACTACACAATAACTGATCATAGGTGAGCTGGGATGACAAGCTACTATTTCCACCCCACCAGATTGTAGATTCTTTCATACATTATTCAATTTATTAACTGGAATTTTCCTTTGGTCAGTTCCTCTTTCTTTAAGGATTCTATGGTGTTTAGAAAAGCTTGATCTTCCCTCTGTTCAGCAGCAATGTCATTAATACTGTGATGACTGAAATTTTGTCCACTCTGCTGTTTACATCAAAAGGATTCCTTGAAAAGCACTCAGAATCCTCATGTTTGTTTTTGTATACCACTGTGATGTAGTCCATTCCAACAGTCAATCCAATTTATGCTTCAGGATAGTAAGCCAGCAAAGAGAATTGTTGTCTGTGACTATGCTGAATGGTTTGCCATATAAATACAGCTGGAACCACTTGATGGCTCAAACAGCTGCAAGGCACCTTTGTCACTTGTGAGAGGCTACTCTGGAAGCATAAACTATCACTTTCTCACTGCCTTTCTGAATTTGCACTAGAACTGCACCCATACCATAACCATTAGCAGTGGTATGAAGTTCTGTCTTGACATTGTCATCATGCAAGGACTGGAGAATATGTTAGCATCTCCTAAATGACAAGGAAATATCTTTCTTACACCTTGTTTCAGGAAAATTTGGGATCTCCCTGTAGTAGTTCTTTGCAAGGGATGTGGCTTGTCACAAAAATACTTTATAAATCACTTTTAGTATGAGCAAATTCTGAGAAAACTCCTTACAGAAAAAATGTGTGAATTAGTCAGAAAATCTGTGACTGCTTTGATTTTCTCTGGATCAGGACAGACTCAGCCACCATTTAGTAGGTGCCCCAAGTTTTTTGTTTCTTGTGTGATGGAGGGGAACTTTTCTGTATTCAGCAGGAGGCCTGCAGTCTGAACACACTTCAACATGCTTGTCAGATGAGATGTGTTCTTCAAATGTCTTGGAAAAAAATGACAGTTTCAACCAGATAGCAAAGACATGTTATCTGTTTAAGGTTAAAAATTTGATTGTCTGTCATAAGTTTAAAGTGCCTGGATATAAATTTGAACTCATAGATGCCATCAGGAGTTGTGATGTCAGTCTTGTCTCAGCCAGCCTTGTCAATGTGATTTTCCTGCAGCCTGTCTGCACATCCATAGCTGATAAATCATGCATCATTCAGCTTATGACACTATATGAGTGCTGGATAATTGGTGGATAATCCCAACTCTTTATATCCTCTTAACCATGGACCACTTCGCCTTTCTTTTCTCCACTCTAGATCTGAAAGAATCTGAAAACTGATGCAGACTGACTGACACTCATTGATATTGCTCCCTCACCAGACCAGATCTTCATATCACTTCTGTAGTAGCTTCCTCCTCTGCATTGTCTGCAGTGTTAGCAGAGCATGAGTCTTTGTTGAGCACAGTAAACTGCCTGTCCTGAACTGGTTTGGATGCCCTGACCCACATACCTTTAGGGAGCTTTTTTGTGAAAATTAGTTGTGCAAAGCTCTCCTTGACCTCCTGTATTGCTTACAATTGTCACTGGTATATAGATTTCTTTTATGAGCCTGAGTAGCTTTTTGCAGTTGACAAAAGCTTCACAGTTTAACTGAGCATCTAGATTGATGGCTGAAACTCATCTCATTTATGATGGTGGGATAACATCTCCAGTGGCCAACAACTATCCAGACCAATCTTTGTTATGGGTATTTGTTTGAATAGTTTTGTCACTGTAGATATCTGATCTTCATATATGATCTTCCACAGGCTGTGACTAATTGTGATGCCTGTAAGAAGTCTCAGCCAAGAATAACATTATGCCTACATTCTGCTAAAAAGTCATAGACCTATGGCTCTCATTGGCAGTTATTGCAATACACATAGCAGTCAGCTGGACATATTTCCCATTTGTGATCTTCAATACAGATCTGTTTTCTTGAGCTGGCAATGATAAGCATTGACATTACAGGAAAAGAAGCCCCCGAGTCAACTACAACCCAAACATGTTGGCCATTAATAATGATGTCTATGAGGGTACCTGATATCTTGGTAACTGTATTCCATGAAGAATTTCCATCTGTTTCATCCTCACCTCCATAGCTGGTTGCCTCATTCAGTTTTCCTGAATTCAGCAGCTAGATGTGTGGCCACTACTTCTGTATGGCAATAAGGAGCAGCTATGTTATCTTAAGGAGTGATGTCTTCCTGGGTACAGTAATGAGCTTTGTCCCACAGGTCAACTATAATTGTATGCAGTTGATTATTGTAATAGTTGATGTCTTGCAGCATAGCAGTTATCAATAACTTGCCATTTTCTCTGTGGCATGTTCTGTCATATTAGATTCACAGTTTGAGATAGGGCTGAAAGATTTTATATGTAAGACTTTATTGTATCCGCATGACCTTGGACCCTGCCCATAAATCATTCTTCCGCTAATTAGTTTTGCTGCTGATTATCACCAAATATTTTTTTCAGTTCGAACTGGAATTTCTCCCTGCTGATAAACTCCTCTTCATTACTTTCAAACCACTGCTGGGCTGTACCATCCATGTAAAAGTACACATTTGCTGAACACATAATGTCATCCCATCTGTTGTGTGTGATAACCCAGTTGAATTCTTTCAGCTATTTCATCTGTTTCTGATCAGCATGTCTGAAAGAGACTTTTGGATACTTTATGTCCAGCTTGTATATTGCAGTTTTGGAATCCATTGGTTTCTTGAATATTCAAACCTTGGGAACAATCTACTGCTTGTATTCCAGTTCCTGTCCATGTAGGCAATGACTTTTATATTGCCGAATTGGAACTATAGTGATGATGTTTGATGTGCCTGAAGTCTGCACCAAACAATTCACAAAAATAAGTACAACCAAGTCTAAATCCAGTAGCAGGGTTGTCATTAAAATTAATACTTAGTACTGGAAGTTCATTTATTACAAACACCAATGGACAGACAATAGCAAAATGCACTTCTGCAGTACACAAACATTACAAACTTATGAAATTTTGAGAACATTTAAGAAATGATGAATACTAAATAACAAATAACTGCTGGTGGTTTGGCTATAACTGGTGACCTGAGCATGCCATCCACTGACTTCTGTATATCATTTCATGCAACTCATATCATGGCAATACTCCAAAGAGCCATTTAAATTGCTGTGTATAAAAGTTCATTTACAATTATGCTTTGGTCTTGCATACATGCTTCTTCATTAAACAGAGCTGACATCATGTTACCCAGTGAATGCTATTCCATGGGACAACAATCACACACATTAACAACTACACATTGCAGCTTACTCTACAATTAAATGGAGGAAAACTGCTCTGTTCCTGTTATCTTCAGCCCAAGTTTCACATAATTCATTTTCAGTAGAAACAGTAATATCTTTTTGTTTCCACAGTTGCTCCATATTATGTTTGTCCTGATATCCTAATCTTGCATAGTTAGTACATTAGGTACTTGACATGATAAAAATAAAAATTGATTACTGATCATTTGGACTTAATTTTTCTTTAAATTCTTTAAGTTTAATACTGGGATTTTTCCTTTGAACAGAACACAACCAGTTTCCTTTCCCATTCTCAGTGATTTTGAGTTTTACACTGCTTTTAATACTGATATTGCCAGTAGAATACTAATCTTTAACATTCTTTCCTTCCATCCAGTTTTTCTTACAAAATCTGCGAACATTGTTCCCCAAATGTATCTCAAATTCAAATGTCTTGATTACGATCACCATCCCAAATGGCTGTCCACCAGAAATTAAAATGAAGAGCTTAAGGAACAGGACTACACTAGCTGGCTTACAGCAGATGAGACAAAAAGCATGTTTCGTTTCACAATGATAATATAAATAACATTTTCCATTATTCATTCTCCTTTGTGTCATCAACATTTGCTTTCAGTTTTTCATTTATTTTCTTATTGCACTCATTGTAGATTCACCAACAAGAAAAATTTTCTCGGTTTCTGGTAATTGTTCAAAATTAGTCAAATAACCTATTGTTCCCACATCACTAGTGCATCTCACATGTTCGCATTTAAAGCATTTAAGATAATTTTACATTTTTACCAGTAAATTTATTTTTGCAACGCACAAATCTAATTATTGTGTGACTTTTTATTTGACTTTGGTACCACTGATGCTAAAGTTTCTTCTTTCCCCAAAAGATTATGTTGATGGTGACATGTTTCATAAAACACCAATACAGCAACCATGTTTTAAAGGTTATTTTTGCCCATGGTGCTTGATGCAGCAAATCATATGCTTCTGACAATGTATCCAGGAACTTCACCATTTATTTATTCATCCATAAGAAAAGAGTCACCCAAATGACATAAATTTTGTGCAAACCAAAGAAGTTCCAATAATTATGCTATGTTGTCAGCTTTTTGTATTCTGTGAGCTGCTTTTTCTGATTACTGCAAAAAACAATATGAACTTGATTCTGGTTCTTCTGCAGAGTGTCATGCAGTCAGCAGCACGTTCACACTGCATTTTCGAAATCAAACTACAATTTGTCTCATTCTCCTTTATCTGAGTTTTTAACCAGTATGTTGTACATTAATCACTTTTCAGTTCTGGCTCACTCTGAAAGTAAATTTGTCTTCACGATGTTTGTGTACAAACCTGTCACAGTACTGTACAATGCAACACAATCTTTATTCAAGTGTCAAATTTTTTGGCTTTTTGTAACTTCTCAATCTTGAACATATGTACTTGCTGCCAGGAGGTGCTATCCATCATCTTGCGTACGTGTGGTGCTCTGTCCATGGTGTATAAAGGTTTCCATCATTGTGGCTGGAATTCAGTTCCTGAAAGGCAGTGAATGAGCATTAACTCACGTGAAGATGACGGCCAGCTGGTCCGCCAAAATATTGTGTCTGGACGACAACATGATCCAGCTGCAAACCTGTGAAGAATATCAGCATTGAACATATCTATTTTCTTTTGCTGAAGTGATGGCATTTCACAAAGTTTCATGTTAGTTCAATTCACAAATACATTATTTCATTCTTTTTCTGTGTTAAAAAATGCGCTACTTACAAGGTATTTTTTTCTGATGTGCAGTACAAAATACACATTGAACATTTTTCAAGATAAGTTGACCACGCAGTTGTTACTCTATTGGTTTAAGATGGAAGACATTGATGCAATTCAGTGGCAGGCTGCTAGATTTGTTAGAAGTAGTTTCAGTTAACACACTGGCATTATGGAGATGCTTTGTGAACTCAATTGGGAATCACTGGAATGATGCCAACATTCTTTTTATGAAAAACTATTAGGAAAATTTAGAGAATCCTTATTTGAAGCTGTCTGCAGAACAGTTATATTACTGCCAATATACATTTTGCATAAGGACCACAAAAATACACTTTGAGAAATTAGAGCTCATACAAGAGCATATAGATAGGTTATTTTCCCCTGCTCTATTTGCAAGTGGAACAGGGAAGGAACTGACTATTAGTGGTACCTAGTTCACTTTACCCTTCGATGTATAGTGACTTGCAGAGTGTGTATCTAGTTGTAGCAGTTGTAGATGCAGAGCCATACTGTGTTATAATGGTGATGTTAAAGCATATTTAACATCTTGTTTTGTTTCAATACACAGTTGCACAAAACATTAGGAGTGCCAAAACATGGACTAGCCTATGCTAGCAAAAATAAATAAACTTATTTAGTTATAAAATATATTTACTCATAATGTATTGGTGGCTTCATTAAAGTTCTTGAATTAGTTCTCTCACTACTCTTGTGACCATAGGAAATGATTCTATTTGGAGATAAAAGTAAACTTCCATTTATGACAGAAATAGTCTATCCTCTCCTTGGCAGTACCAGTCTTGGTCAACACAAAGATGAAAATCTAACTGTATTTTGGATGGTATCTTTTCATTGATGTAGATAACACCATATTTATGGTGATGTTAATGCAAGCAATTTATTCTTGTGAAGTTCACTTATTAATGGCTGTGACCAGTTTTTACTCTATAAAAGTTAATTATTTCAAGTCTACCTGCCAGCACTCACGATTAGATCTTGAAGTAACTTCTTTTATTGTGGTGCCAAACAGTGTTCCTGTTTACACAAAAATATCACAGTTCTCATTTATCACAACACAATTCAAATTTAGCACAACCCTTAAGTAATTTGCTAAAGACAATTACACTTTCGTATTTCATTTATGACAGCCCAGAACACAAATCATTGAGTCCAACACAATTTAATCCATTGACAATGTTAGTTCACAGTACTTGTTGATCACATCACAACTCAGTCACAATGTTCATTAATTAGAGATGCTGTAATTATGTGAGAGTTTTCACACTTTATAGTTCTTGGATTTTGCACTGAACAGAGTGTTTATTCCTGCATGCAGATATACATAACTGTGACTTGTCAAACAGTGAGAGTGCCTCTGACATAAATGTTACCTGCTCACTTTCAAACTGTGTACTGGCTATTTTGAGTGTTGTCTGACTACTTAGAAGCTGGAATAAAAACAAACTGTTGTTTTGATAGGTACATGATGCTATGAAATGTGGCTATATTGGAATGTACTGTTTTTAATGACCTACAGGACTTGGTAGAATTTTGGCCAATTACAAAAGCACAAGAGAAAAAGATGGAAGTGGAAGAAATGAGAATGTTAAGGTGGATGAGTGGGGTGACATGCAAGGATAGACTAACAAATGAGTGCATCAGGGGAACAGTGAAAGTGGGGCCCATATGGAAGAAGATCCAAGAAAGAAGGCTAAGATGGTATGGACATATGCAGAGGAGAGGGGAGTACTACATGGGGAGAAGAATTGAAAACCAAGTAGAAGTGGAAGACCAAAAGTGAGATGGAAGGACAAGGTAGCAGGGGACCTAGGGAGAAAGGATGGCTTAGAGAAGAAGCAGTGGATAGACATTTATGGAAGAGAAGGATCCAGCAAAGCAATGCTGACCTCACATGTTGTGGGAAAAGACTGAGATGGTGGTGATGATGAGGAGGAATGTGATGAGGATGGGAATTGTCTGCAATGGAGAGGAAGACTAGACTGATTTCACAGCTGAAAAGCCACACATTTGGTGGCATTAATTCTCTCTGCACCTCTGACCACAAACAGAGATACGTATTTTTGTCCATCCATCATGATGCATTCTCAAACCTTACCTCTCTACCACAAAACTGGTCACTTTTCTTGATATTCCTATAAATGTCCAGGCTTATAGATTCCTAAATATGTGATGAAAATCATAATCAAAGTTAAAACAATATTCATCTCTCAGAAGTGTAATCCTCCATTCATGTGTCAGCCAATAATGACGTTTCTGACAACACAGCCAAAACATTATGACTACTACCATCATGACATAGGATGCCACCTAGTGGCATTGCAGAAATGTGATGCACTGACAAAAGTATGTAAGCGGAGCAGGCATGGATGGGGGATCACCCTAGTGAAGATATTAGCCACAAATGTGGAAATTCAGTGAGATAAGTGACTTTGACAAAGGGCAGATTGTTATTATGCAGAGCCTGTGAAGGAGTATCTCCAGAATGGTGAAGCTGGTCAAATGATCACATGCTTTTATTGTGAGCATCTACGGGGAGAGTTAAAAGGACAGTGAAACTACCATTAGGCATTAAAAAGTGGGATGTTCACAACTGTTCACAGAATGTGGGGTTCAGAGGCTTGTCTGCTCAGATGGTGATCTGTGGCATCTCTGCCAAAGGAGTGCTTGCTCAAGTATTTTGGAGCACACCATTCATTGTAAATTGTTGAGCAGGGAGCACCACAGCAGACCATCCCTACATGTTCACATGTTGATCTAACATCATCAATTACAATTGCAGTGGCGCAGGTCCATCAGGATTCAGCCATCGATCAGTTGGTTGTTTCCCCTTTTGTTTTTTCCTACAAGGACATCAGTGAATCATACTGCAAGTGCTGCTGTCCAAGGTAAAGGATTCCTGTCGAAATATGCTTCCCCTAGAAATCTCATCAGTTCCTGGTAATTGGAAGGCCTATGTAGTGCTAGAAAAATTCTATATGTTCCTGCCTGGGGCAGATATCTGCTGATTTACTAGGTGGTCTAGGAAAATGACTTCTGGTTGTCAGAAATGGTATTTGTGTTCATTTATGACTATGACAAGTAGTTCTAGTTGATTAAATACCTTGCAGAGGTGTTCCTTGTGTTTATTGGGGGGAAGCTGAGAAAACTAGGATGTCATCTAGGTAAGAAAAACAAAATTGAAATTTGATAAATAGCTTATCAATGAAGTTCTGATAGGTTTGCATAGCATTTTTTAACCTGTAGGGGATAAAGAAAACTTGTAGGGTCCAAACAGGATGATTACAGCCACTTTTGGCCCATCTCTGTTCATCAAATGGATTTACAAATATACTTTCTTGCAGTCTATTATGCTCAAAATGGTGGCACATGCCAACACATATGAAATGTCTTGGATATTCAGAATTGGGTACTTAAAGTGTATTTTATGTGCATTCAGAGCCCAATAACCCTGCAAAGTCTTTATGAACCATCCTTTTTCAGTATTAAATTTGTGGATGAGGCCAATGAACTGTCTGCTAGCCACACTATTTCTTCATACAGCAGCCCATCTGTCCTAGTTTTAGCCACATGAAGTCTTGTCTGGTGCTACGCACCACACTTTAAAATGCACCACTGATTCAGATGTAATGTGTATATGATGTACAGTACCATGTTTCACTCCCAGCTGTGAACTCTGTCTACAGAGTGATTGTTTGGTATAAGTATCATGCAGTGGGGGCTCTTACACACTTTGATTATGGCACTGACAGATCTGAACAAACCGTGAGGACTGTGGCTGTTGCTCTTGGCATGATGTGCTCAAATGTGGTTGTTGCAGTGGCTGCTGTGATGTACGATGTTTCTTTTGATGCTGAAGTGTGTAGTGCTGTAGCTGTTCATGTTGTAGTTTCATGAGATATGCTTGTGTTTTGAATAGTTCTTTGTCTGTACTGAAGTTTTAAATGCTGCATTCTCCTCTGATTGTTTAATTCTTTCTTGCTTGACTGCTTTGTATTTTGTTGTTACATCCGAGAGTACATGGTTCAGTTTGCCTGTGGAAGGAGAAATTTGTACATTCAGTGCCTGAAGTTCTTCCTTGAAATCAGGATATCTGTGTACGACTTCACTTTCAGTGGTTTGCCTAAGTACTTTTGTCATTAGGTATGACTCAAGGTGAAAATGTTGAAGGAAATCAGCTCCTATGATCAGTTCATACACATTTGCTATTATGAACTGCCACATGCACTTTGTTGCCAGTCTGTGAACTACCATTAATTTGACAGTTATGATTTGCTCCACTGGTGTGTCATTAACTGCTCTCTATGAGAAGGTCCTGCTTTTGATGATCGTGTTCTGCCTGGGATGACACTGACTGCTGATTCTGTATTCACTAACAACTGCTTCTTTGACATGTGAGTTGGGTGTCACATGTAGGAATAGCCAAACTGGTTTAGTGTCATTGTGTAGGCATCTTGATTTCATTGGGCAGTCATGTGTGCCTATTATGGGCTGCCTTCATATTCTGGGAACTGGCAAGGAGCTGAACATTTCTACACTCTGCTGCAGAAGCATGTGTTAAACCAGCAATGACAAGGCCATGCCCCTGCATCATCTGTCACATTGCTATTGTTTACATTTGGAGAGTGGGTCGCACATCTGTAGATCAATGTCCTGTGGTCAGTTGCTGTTAGCAGCACTCGTGCTGGCCCAGTGTCCAGTGTCATTGCACAGTCATGGCTGCCATGGTGGGGTGGCTGGCTTAACTCTGCCAGAATACATAAAGTCTGTCTGCCAAATTTAGCTTAACTTAAGTTAGGTCCTGTTCCCTAAAAATTAGCATTAACTGCAGTTGGAGAGGTAATCGTAGCATCCAAACAGACCACAGTACAACATCTAGCATCTCGCTAGGGTGCACTGTTACTTGCAGATATTGCCAAAATTGCAAAGATGTCTGTGGACCACTCTTCTTTTCATACAAAGCTTCACATAGCCATTGTCACAGTATTTCAGTGAAGCATTGTAGGAGGCCACCTATAGCTGCCTCATATCTGCTGATAACATGTGGTGCACTCATGATGTCATTAATCAAATACACATACTCGGGAGATGTTGCCGAATAATGCTATGGATTTTGATGTGTCCTCTATAATTATGTGGCTTTGTAGGATCACTTTTTGCAATGTGGAATTATGTGGCTACATGGTCGAGTTGGAAAACTGATAGTTTAGGAATCAGTCTATAATTTTAATTAATATTGTTTTTATACTGGTTGCTGGTGAAGAGGAAAGTTAGTTATTAGTATTTTATTAATGATCTCATTCATAAGCAGCCATATCATAGTCATCACAGTCGCTCAAGAAAGTTATAATTAAGCTTTACTTGTTTAATCAAAATCGGATGATGACTCTCCTTGTCCGCAGTCTCGATGATTTGAAGCGTTCTGCAGTCCTGTGAAAATATAATGTCTTGGTTTTCTTGCATTGTGTAGTCAGTCGGGAAACCTCAGATCAAGCAGAAAGTTTGCTTTGATAGAGTTTAATTATCTGATGAAATAATGGAGCTCTTGGATCTAATAACTGCAGGTTCGTTTCCAATTCATCGGAAGTTCCCTTCTGATTACCAATGAAATGACACTTCCGTGTAAATTTCCAATCAGAGAATACATGTATAATGAAATTCCTTACACAGCTTTGATGTAAATGCTCAGTATATATTTTCTTGACTAGCATACAATATATTTTCAATCTCTTTCTTCCAGTAATCTCGATAGCAATATTACAATTATTCAATGCGGCTATTCAGCACGGAGAAGATCCTAGAAGTTCCCTCAACACACCAGAGAGAATATTACAAAGAGTAATTATGTGCTCATGGAATAGTAATAGTAATGTACTACTCTGTGCATCGATTTTGCGAGTATATAGATGGTCAAGTAGGAAATGTAATTCACTCATAGAATTGTGCAGGGATAGTTAGTAGAATATAAAGAGATATTAGATGTCCATGTCTGAGCTAAACCCCGCAGGTATTATGCCCCTGTTGCACATGCACAACCTTGGTAGATGAAACCTTGTTAGGTATTTGTGGTGTGGAAGGAACTAAGGTACACATTTTGTGCTCAACTTGTTGGGCTGCATAATTACAATGGGCTGGCATATCCAGTGACTAGTGCAGATGGACATTATAATGTGTGTGAGTGTCTGTCATAAGAAACTGCTGGAATAAAGTCTTATTGCTCCAGTTCACAATGACTGTGTGGCATAAAATCACTGAATAAGTCTTGTTGTGGAGGGTATTGTTCAGATCCACCAATACCATTGAAAATGTTGGTCACACAATACATCAGAATTGCATTTTCATTTATTAGACTTGCATCTGAGCATGTGAAAATGCTTTACAGACTGCACTCATTATCATTGTTTTACAAGGTAACAAATACACTGTGCTCTGGGGTCACCACTATAGCTACAGCCACAGGGAAGTTAAAAGAATTACATAAATCTGAAAAGATGGTTGACAAAAGACACTTTATTGCTAATAACACTGCAAAAGCTACAAGCACATGTTTACAATTCTACAGTCAGAGTCAAACAGCTGGAAGCAAAGAACGTCTGTATTAACCCCACCTTAGGCAGACATCAGAGAGATTGCTTTGTCAGAAGCTTTACATTTGTAATGTTTTTTTCTTCACATTCTTAGCTTTCAAACACTAATTATAACATTTCCAAAATTTTACATGATAAAATATTTGAAGAAACTGTTTTTATTGCCATACTTGAAAGCAATAAGAGTTTGGGAAACATTAATACTATTTCTATTATGAAATGCATAATGAGTTGATAGGTTAATGAATCTAGGTGACATATATTCAGCTTTATAATGTCATGTGGAACATTACTGTGAAGCAATTCACTTTTCAGAATGAAAGTTTCTATTGCATAAAATTGCACCACAAGATGAACATACCTATGGGTTTAGCGTGGTAGGGTTGCCGAATCCAATGATGCACGCTACACCACGTGCAATAAACACCATTTTTATTTCTCGTAAGCACACATATACAGTTGTTTACATTCTGAATTCTCAGTACACGTCCGTACACTTTCACGCACGACCACAGACTGGGGCAAAGAGCTTGCCAAAAACAAAGATATTACCCGCGACTTGGTCGATAGTCGCCACATTAGCCCCCCCCCCCCCCCCCCCCAAGAGTGTGGAGCACAAACATAAATATACAGTTGTTTACATTCTGAATTCTCGGTACACGTCCGTACACTTTCACGCGCGACCACAGACTGGGGCAAAGAGCTTGCCAAAAACAAAGATATTACCCGCGACTTGGTCGATAGTCGCCACATACCTAATCATAGTGTAAAGAAATTAATATAGAAATAAACATTTCCAGTGTTGTTTCACGTTACATGTATTAATCAAATGTGATATTAACCTCTGTAGTACCAACAATATTTATTGTTTTTGATGAATTTGTCTACCAGGCTGTATGATGGTTTTAATTTTTTTGAGTTAAACTTAGCTATGAAGAAAAATACTAGTACTAGTAGATACAACTTTTCATGACAAATGTCATAGTCAGTTCTTTCTGTTCTGGGCCAGTATCACTTTAAGAACAATATTGTTAATAAAAGTTGAAACAATTAACAAATTTCATTGGTTTAGACAAAAAATCTTTTAGCCAGTCTGCAACCATGTTTGGCTCAATAATACACTCTTGTCTTGGTTGCTATATTTTATTATTATTATTGCTCTTGATTACACATTTTACTTTAACACCATTTTCAGAGCAGATCTGTTGTACAGAGAAGTAACATTAAAAGTATGGGACAAACTTTTATATAACCATTGTTTAGAATAATTGTGGTGATACCTAATGGACACATAGTATCTAGTCAGAGTGTAAAGCATCTTAGTCAACATCAGAATCCAAACTGGTTCCCACTGTGCAGTGCATCATAAAGTAAACATGTTCAGCCACCAGGCAGCAGTAGTGAACAGAAACATATAAACCACTCCATCTACAGGCCACAAGTGGCCCATCGGGACCATCTGACTGCCGTGTCATCCTCAGAGGTGGATGCAGATAGGAGGGGCGTGGAGTCAGCACACTGTTCTCCCGATCATTATGATGGTATTCTTGACCAAAGCCACTACTATTCAGTTGAGTAGCTCCTCAATTGACATCATGAGGCTGAGTGCCCCCCGAAAAATGGCAACAGCGCATGGCGGCCTGGATGGTAACCCATCCAAGTGCCGACCATGCCCGACAGCAATTAACTTCGGTGATCTCATGGGAACCGGTGTAACCACTGTGGCAAGGCCATTGCCAGGTTAACAGCATATAGCAAATATAATTTCCCACATTAATGTTTAATGTGAAAAAGTTATTCCCCTCCTTAAACATTCTAATCACAGCATAAACATATAATTTTCTAAAGTCATTTTACAGTGTACACTATTGTGCATTGAAAGTTGTGTGACGTGAACCATGTGATGCTGCATTTACAATTTTTCATTTTTTTGAAAAAAGGAACAAACCTGTAGTTGTTACATGTGCAGAAAAATTGTCTGACTGTAGTATTAATACATAACTATAGCTAACAATACTGCATTTATAGAGGAACATGAAGAGGGAACTTTATTTTTAGACCAGGAGAGGAAAGAAATCTTATATATGGCAACATAGATGTGGGCTCATATAAAAAAACAATGATGACAGCGATAACACAATGATAGTAATAACAATAAAAACCATTGACAATAAAAGACACTGATTACAGTAATGACAGTGAGTAATACTGACAGTAATTCTGAGGGATTTAGATTAGAAAATAATATAAAAATACTTAAAGTAGCAGATGATTTTGCTGTTTGGGCAGCAAAATAACTGATGATGGCTGAAGTAGAGAGGATATAAAATGTAGACTAGCAATTGCAAGAAAAGCATTTCTGAAGAAGAGAAATTTGTTAACACTGAACATAGATTTAAGTGTTGGGAAGTCTCTTTTGCGGGTACTTGTGTAGAGCACCAGCATGTGTAGAAGGGAAACATAGACAAGAAACATTTTAGACAAGAAGAGAACAGAAACTTTTGAAATGAAGTGCTACAGAAGAATGCTGAAGATTAGATGGATACCTCATGTAAATAATGAGGATGCACTGAATAGAATTCATGACACAACTTGACTAAAAGAAGGGATTGATTGATACGACACATTCTGAGACATCAAGGGATCACCAATTTAGTACTGGAGGGAAGTATGGGGGATAAAATTCGTAGAGGGAGACCAAGGAATGGGTACAGTGGACATATTCAGGAGGATGTAGGTTGCAGTAGTTATTTGGAGATGAAGAGTCTTGCACAATATAGAGTAGCTAGGAGAGCTGCATCAAAGCAGTCTTCAGACTAAAGACTACAACACAACAATATAAGGAATATGTACCTAACTACCTCACCAGTTGCACAACTTAAATTTCCTTTTTATGTAGTAAACAACATCTTTCATTTCAAAAAATGTAGTTTCATCAAAAGGGTAAGTTCATTGAAGATTTAATTACAAAGTTTTGTGCCACAAATTGTTCCTTGTGGCCTCGTTTTGAATTACAGGGTATCTTCGTATACCTCTTGGATGCAGTACACATCTGTGTAATTGACAGAAAATCAACTGAATGGAAGATAGTAGTGATTAACCAGCTCTCTCCAGTCACTTTGACTTTAACACTGAATACTGAAATATTAGTCTAGTATATCCCAAAGACAGACCCCCCATCAACAAGAATAACAAGGCAGTTCTTGAAAATGCATCATGCTGAAAAAGTGATATATTTGAAACACTTCTAAAATGAATGTGGCATATACAGAATGGTGGCTAAAACTTCATTTCAATAACAGTGAGATGTCATTCACAAATTTAAGTGTGTGTATATCAGACAGGTCAACAAGAAACAGAAACGCTATACTTTTAGAAATACATAAGAAAGTCCATTGAGTTAAAAATTGAACACCTATGCATATATTGAAAGTATTCTCCACAGTCTGATAAATTTTTAGTAGACTGCTAAACTTTTAGTAGACTGTTATATTGTACACAGTAGATCACATGATGAAGTAGTTTCAGAATCATGAAATAATTTTTATTTTGTTATATTACATACATGTTACATTAAGCATAATTGCAAAATCTGTAAACTGTTTGGAATATGATGAAGGTAACATGAATCTTATTCATTACCTCCCTCAACATCACTGAAATGCTAATGGTTACAATGTTGGATAATATTTCAGGACATATGACATAGAAAAGATATTCATAAATAATGCCCCACTTAGCTGATTAGTAGGGTATTTATATAAAAAGAAAGTAATGTAATTTTATCAGAACTTACTTGAGTATATGCATATGTTATTTGATCTGTTTTTGACTTTTGTAATACAATGTCCATTTTGTTAATTACATCAACAGTGCAGCACAAAAATTTTAGTTATAATAAATTATTTGAAACACTTTCAGATTCAGGAAGCAGTAGTATGTCTTCTCGCCTAAGCCCATCAAGTTCAGGTTACAAGTCACAGTCACAGCGCTCTGATGCAACACTGTCAGCAACACCTTCTCCAACAGCCACTCCAGCTGCACAGTTCACTTCAGTTGCTTCACCAGTAAATGTGAGTACCATGTATCCACTGTGTGAAAAGAAGCTACTTTGTTGTCATATTAACTGCTGTAACATGCTTTTAAGCTAACAACATACGAATTATAAATTAAACATAATTTCAGTCACTGTTCATAATATCTGCATGTTTTTATAGTAGTTCTGACTTTGGGACTCATCATTCTAGATATAGGTTTTTAGATATTATGGTTTATTGTTTTTTCAGAACTGATACAATAATTTGCAAAAAAATAGAAACAAATAAACAATTGCACCCATTTAATGGTAATTTGTTTGAACAAACCAAAGTGAAACAAATTTGAAATATCAAACTCTGAGACAGTAGTACCAAGGCATGTCCATTCTTCAAATGAGAACTTCAGTTGAATGAATCTCAACAAAAAAATATGAGGGACTAAAATTTCTGGCAATCTGATTATGGCATGGAAATATAGAATGAAGATCAAATTTTTGCCATGAAAGCTCAGAGGATGTACTGTCCTAAATATTTCATAAAAGACTCATACACATCATTACAAAAAATTCATAGTTTTGTAATCCTCACTTTAGGGCCAACCACCGTTATTTAACACAAGTAAACTTCTGTAACAACAAATGAAAATTGTCTGCTAGTCCATAAACCATATAATAATAATAGTTCTTGCTATAAATATCATAGGTAATAACTCCAGATAGAAATTTATTACGTGAGACCAAGCACTACGTGGTTCTGCATATATGTTGTTGTTGTTGTTGTTGTCTTCAGTCCTGAGACTGGTTTGATGCAGCTCTCCATGCCACTCTATCCTGTGCAAGCTTCTTCATCTCCCAGTACCTACTGCAACCTACATCCTTCTGAATCTGCTTAGTGTATTCATCTCTTGGTCTCCCTCTACGATTTTTACCCTCCACACTGCCCTCCAATGCTAAATTTGTGATCCCTTGATGCCTCAGAACATGTCCTACCAACCGGTCCCTTCTTCTTGTCAAGTTGTGCCACAAACTCCTCTTCTCCCCAATTCTATTCAATACCTCCTCAATAGTTATATGATCTACCCATCTAATCTTCAGTATTCTTCTGTAGCACCACATTTCGAAAGCTTCTATCCTCTTCTTGTCCAAACTATTTATCATCCATGTTTCACTTCCATACATGGCTACACTCCATACAAATACTTTCAGAAATGACTGCCTGACACTTAAATCTACACTCAATGTCAACAAATTTCTCTTCTTTAGAAATGCTTTCCTTGCCATTGCCAGTCTACATTTTATATCCTCTCTACTTCGACCATCATCAGTTATTTTGCTCCCCAAATAGCAAAACTCCTTTACTACTTTAAGTGTCACATTTCCTAATCTAATTCCCTCAGCATCACCCGACTTAATTTGTCTACATTCCACTATCCTCATTTTGCTTTTGTTGATGTTCATCTTATATCCTCCTTTCAAGACACTGTCCATTCCGTTCAACTGCTCTTCCAAGTCCTTTGCTGTCTCTGACAGAATTACAATGTCATTGGCAAACCTCAAAGTTTTTATTTCTTCTCCATGGACTTTAATACCTGCTCTAAATTTTTCTTTTGTTTCCTTTACTGCTTGCTCAATATACAGATTGAATAACATCGGGGACAGGCTACAACCCTGTCTCACTCCCTTCCCAACTGCTGCTTCGCTTTCATGTCCCTCTACTCTTATAACTGCCATCTGGTTTCTGTACAAATTGTAAATAGCCTTTCGCTGCCTCTATTTTACCCCTGCCACCTTTAGAATTTGAAAGAGAGTATTCCAGTCAACATTGTCAAAAGCTTTCTCTAAGTCCACAAATGCTAGAAATGTAGGTTTGCCTTTTCTTAATCTATTTTCTAAGATAAGTCGTAGGGTCAGTATATGGAAATTGTAATATTAATCCCAGTTCCACTTAAGACCACTTAAGTTATTTTGTGGTGGAAACTGCATGTACATCAACTGAAGCACAGTACAGCATATGGCTAATTGATCTAGGTAAACAGCAATGGTCATTATAGTTCACTGCTAGAGGAAGTCAGCCACTACGTGGTCATACGTCTGTCCACTATGGAAGTTCACATGACTGGCATGTGATATCACTAGCTTTTATGCCAATGACACCATTGTCAGATGTGGGCTATGTTGTCAGAGGCAGACATCATACTGGAAGTGGGTGAAAGAGTCCATGATGATTAACCACATGCACCTGAAGGAAGTGCCTGTGAAGTCATCATGAAACTGGTCCCAAGGCTACATCAGCAGTGGACATGGAGAAAATAACTGTGGTGGGGTGGGATAGTGTGCCTGACAAACAGCATACTCTCAAACCACACATGCAACATTGTCATAAATACAAAGTCAGCTGATGTACTGGCATGCCAGTTGCTTCATTCTGAAGATCCCGTAGTAGACTTGAGGAAGGATTTAGAGCTTCCGAAGTTGCAGGGAGGATCACATCACCAACCACCACTGTTCATCAGCTTGTGTGAGGAGCACTACACCTTGCTGAAACTAAATTTGGTGCTACCAATGAAAAATAACTCAAAGGGCTGTGAATTCTGAACTGGAGAACTTGGTAGTCCAACCTCAATGGACAAATTTCAAGATTTGTTGAGGAAACAGGTCACACCTGGATACTGAAGCAACATCCTGGGAATCTGTAAGAAACTCATCAAGCAATTGTTCCAGTTCTCTGTCTATTTGAAACCAGTCCCCTGATGGCCAAACTGAGGAAATGGACCTTCCACAAGCTGAGAAAGTGCATCCACATTTGAACAATGAGCAGGAAGGTGACAGGGAATGGAGTTTTGGAAACTGGTCAAATAGAGGGTCCATTACTGAAGGCAAAGTCTGTTATGCTTTGGCGGTTTATAAACACCAAATATTATGGGCATAACTTCCTTTTTTTAACTGTGCACTCTTCTGAACACTGAAAGGGGACTACCTTTTTATGGTGATGATTTAGAGGGCAGGCTATGAAAGCTACCTGAGTAATAAATTGTGGTTAGTAATTTACTTGTTTTATATCTATTTGAGGGTCCTTTTGTGAGTTTGGGCATGGGCATATTCTGAATAGCATATTCTTTGGTGGTCTGAAGTCTCTCTTTGCTCAGGACATATTTTAACTGGCTGAAAGAAGGCACATAACGAAAAGTTGCATGTAAGGCTTTTCTGTGCAAGGGTTGCAAAAACCAGACTTAAATTGTGCAAATGTTCTAGCATCATTCAACCAGTGACCAGAATATTGTCAAAATAATTCACACAGTATGGAATCTCTGCAACAGTCTGTTCAAGAAACATGTTGAATGTATTGGGGCCACTAGCCATGTTGGAAGGCAACTTGGTACACTGTTACAGTATGAAAGATATATTAAAAACTAAAATCTTACATGTTTCTCCATCAAGAGGCAACTGAAAATATTCCTACACTAAATTGGTTTAGAGAAGTGTTTTCTTTCTAAAATTTTTGAAAAATGTTCACCTGGATGAAGCAAATGATAAAAATCAATATATTGTTGAACATGAATGGTTTGCTGAAAGTCTCCACACAACCAAAGAGAGACCCCATATTCTAACAGTTAAGGCCACTGACAGTAGGAAATGAGGGATAAAACCTTTTGTTGTTCTTATATGTTGAGTTCAGACTTTGCCACCACCTTAATGGCTCACAAATTTGGACAAGCTTTGCTAAATCTTGAACTTGGTATTGGCTTTAAGGCAATTTAATCCTGAAAATCAATTACCTTCACAAACCAAATGGCATTGTAAGTTGCAAGAAGGTGTATCAATGACTTCACAGGGTACTCACAAGCTGATGTAGTGCACTACAAGATATAACAAAAACCCAGATACAGAAGACGGCCAAAAATGTTTTCAACCAACAGATCCATCACAGCCAAAAATGACAGCGTCCTAGGCATCTAATTATAAGTGACTGTCATTTGCACGTGACCTAAAAGTGACACCTCATAGTGGCCGTATGCCTACAACTTTGACAGCACCTTGCTGAGTGAAAGACTGCTCACACTAAAGTGTATAGACTGGTAAATGACTGAGAATGATGTGCCAGTAAAAAAGAAAGTCTATGAAATGCCTTGCACTTTTCCATTTAACAAAGTTTTTCTTGTTTCCAGCACATAATCACTACATGAAATGTTATTAATTTGAATCAGCCCATGCCCAGTGTCTCGTGTGTGTGCTTAGGCATACTTCAGTGATGTGACATCTGTATAACCACTTATAACACTCATCATTATAATGTTGTCATTACCATCTGGGATGCAAGAAAGAACATTTTGAGCAACATGGAAATAAAGCGTATCACCGTGAATGATGTGTGCTACTAATCCTCATCCTCAGAGAATGAGACCATTTGACCACCATGAAAGGAACTTGTTCTCTACTATAGAGTCTGTTATGGAAAACAGCTACACTCTATCACAATGGCTGTGTGAAGCATGTGGAATGTCAAAATTTGCTATAATAGTTTGTTGCACAGCTTTTGATATTTTATATGCACACAAATTCACATTGCTTCAGCCAGAGAATGGTCAGACTGTCTTATGGTTTGCATGTGGACATCCTTGTGAGTCACTATGCTATATGTTAAACTCTCTTAATTTGGTTGACTAAACACACACACACACACACACACACACACACACACACACACACACACACACAAATTTTGATTTCTTACTCAATCTGCAATTCAACATGCATAACTTGGCATCTAACTTGTTTTGCCATAAGAATTCCAGCATTGCCACTAGCATATGGATTTTGTTGGAATAATGGTAGGGTAGTTGTGAGAACATGTTAGACAACAGTAACACAGGTGGATTAGACAAGAGGGCTAACTTTTGAACCAATTAATATAACTGTAGATTTGTAGACAGAAAAAAGACCAATTGAAAATTTTGATATTTAATATCACTTGCCAAAAAGTGCTGTGTATGGTGCTTTTCAAATACTTTCCAGTGTTCATGATCCTCATTGAATGGCTGAAACACCATTATGGGTGACAGCATGGAACATGATTCCTATTGCTGCGTTAGCTGTTCTGCTAGAGGCTGATAAATTTTGCACCCATTGTAATGCCTGGAGAATCAATTGTCAGTACTGTAATCAACACTTTAGGGTCATCCTCCTTTGCTGAACAGAAATAAACTTCTGTTACAACACCTTAAAATTATCTATTAGAAAAAAAAAAGTTCTTGATAAAAATAATGTAAGTAATAGTTCCTGATAAAAACTGGTATGATAATTTGAAGCACTACTGCGTCATTATGCATGTATATGAGAATTACAATATTAAGCAGACTTCCACCCTACATCATGTGATGGTGTAAACCACACACTCATCTGAAGAACTGTCCAATACAAGGCTATGTCAATCCAGGTAATCAGTAGGGGCAGTTGTAGTTCAATGGTAGAAGCAAACTAGATAGAAGTAACTGAGAGAGAATCAGCCATCAGATAGCCTTATATTGACTGTTACAGAATTTCACATGACCAGCCTGTAATACATTTGAATTCCCTGCCAAAGATTCCCTCACTTGCTATAGGCAGTGTTATGAATATTGATATGTTTGTATCTTCTATTTTCATGTCTGTGGAATTGTTAACATAGCATTAACTTTTTGTGATTAGTGCCATTCAATTTCTTATCTACACAGAATGTAGAGCACTAGTTACAGAATACATTATAAACAATCATGTGTTTATAGATTAACTAATGATTGCAACAATTGTGCGTATTATGGAGTTCATGTAGGTAATATTTGACAGTATTAAGTAAACCCTAGGGTTATATTTTCTATAGTTCAGTTCTTAGTAGTAGAATTAAAGTGAGATGATTAGATCATTACTGGAATTGTCATTTCTTCCTTGAGTGGCAGTAAGCTTCTGTGTGATAGGTGTTATACTAATATGGATCCATTTGGCATTTGAATTGTGGTATATTGCTAATTCTGATAAAGAAACCAGAGCACTAGTAGGTAAGATAAGAATTTGTTATATGCTATTGATGTGAATGAGTATACAGTCAGTAACAGAATTCATGAGACTCTTCATCTTAACATTATCCTGCCTCTGATATACCATTACATGCAAGGAAATGAAGTGCTACCAACATATTGTGTACAATCATGGAGTCAAAAAACTATCTGAATATTGTCAGGTTGTTTGGCATCATGTGGGAGACTATATTGTTGTTGATTAATTTATCTCTTATGCTTATCTGTTGTGTTCACAAGCTAATGAAAAAACACTCTTTAGTATGTACTGTACCAATACAAATGATTTAAAACTTATCATAACAGTGCTATGAAAAAAGTACTTTCTAATACAACAAACTACCTAAGACTGTCAAGAATTAACAGCATAATACACACTTTTGTCCTCAAAATGGTCTGTGTTTATGTTCATTCCACAATCATACTGAAGTAGCATTACAGAAAGGACTACCACAAAAGTCTGAAAATGTAGTACCAGGGACAGTGTGAGTAGGATGATGTGGTCCAGTTAGCAAATTGTTCAGTGTCTCAATTAAGTCAGTACAACTGACACAAGCAGAAAAAGCAGGCATTAACAAGTGTGCAACTTTTCAAAATTTTCCCCATTAGAAGTGCAGGTTACAGAATCAGGGTAGTGACAAAACTCATGTGGGAGAAGCTGGCTTAAGATTTCTTTACTGCTTGTTGATCTGGCTGCTAGTGGCTCTTTCACAGAAGAGGTAAAACCCTTGTGTCCAGTGAGATTAGAACTGAAAATTAACATGGTCTTTCCCTTAAAGAGCCAACATTTTACCACAAAACTAGCCTACAGCTGTAGCCAAAATTACTCCCTTGTTGTCCCAGTTATGGCTGAGTTGGAGAATTAACAATATTTATGGCAGAGTAATCTGCAGTTCCTGGTTGAACAAGCTACCTGGACTCAAAAATATAAATTTGTTACCTCCATGTCATCCTTTAAGTGAGAATCATTCAGAATGTTTAATCTAAATGACAAGAAAATATTTAGTGAATTTATCAGGATAAACATGAACCACTGTAGGAATAAAATCACCAGTAAGATAGTTGCCAAATGAATTCTACAATTTTGCCAGTTCTCCATTAGACTAGTGACAGACAGATTATGTTTGCTCAGTTGATATGCAGAGTGCTGACATGTTGACTGGGAGCAAAAATACATAGTATAGGTCAATGAGTTTTGTTCACATTCCAGGAACAATGATTTGGAACAAAACAATGGTTATGAATAATATCCAGCTGCGCTGACTGCAACTGTAATGTTATAAATAAAGAGCAAGGGAAACTATTCAGGTTACTCTCTTCTTCAGGAGCTGTCATATCTATTTTTGTTTTTTGTCTTAATTGAACTGCAAACTAAAGAACTCATTCAACAGAAGCTATTAGCTTACTTAGCATCACCAGGCACTATTAACTTTATGGGTAAATAACATTTATTTTAATATTATATTCTTTAAAAAAGTTTTCCTTGTGAAACATCATTTTCACCATCTCTAACACATAATAACGGAAATGAGAAGATAACATACCACTGATTACAAAATACAAACATCCACAAAGAAAGTTCATAAGCTGTGAATAACTTATAGTTTCAGATTGCAAATGCAAACTGTGCAAGGAAATCTTATGGAAAGACCAAAAATATGACTCAAAAGCTACAAAGAAAATTAAACAAGTCAATGGTTGCAGTCCAAGTTCTATTTCAACTTCTTATAACATGAAAGGAGAAGCAATTGGGATGAGATTGCAAAACAAAGGACAATAATGTATCAAATATATCATTCTTAAGCAAAACTGTGATACATTCTATAAAAATCAAACAGATGAAAACTGTCATCTACTTGTTACAATTACATGATGATGTTTTGTCAATAAAAGTGAAAAACACTTGATGAATGAACTTGTCATTTCCCAGACAGCTTAAGACAGGGAGGAGCCAAAGTAACAAGATGAGGTTACCCTAGGTGAGCTTGGAGCAGAATTTCTATGCAGTACTCACAGTTGGCACCTTTTGCTCATAGTTTATTTCCCAGTACTTTCACACTTACGACACCTCTATGCTATCACAACATTCATATGTCAACTACCAAATTGTGTTAAGGCAAACTGTAATGTTAAATATTACGGTACCTGTGGGTGAACCTAACTCAGTGGACAACAATAATTGTAATTTCATTTTATCGTGGAGACTGTTGAAAAGACTCAATAATGCTGGCCTTGGCAGCTAGAGACTGTTGTCATGGGTGTGTGTGAAATGAATTTGTGTGTGTGTGTGTGTGTGTGTGTGTGTGTGTTTGTTTGTTTTCTGTCTATCTTGCCTGTTTGGCCAAAAGCTTTATTTGACAGTCTTTTTGTTGTGCCTATCTGTGACTCAGCAGGTCCCCTATACAGTTAGTAGCAACAATCCTTTTCATAATATTGTCATTATCCCATCCTGGCTTTTCCATTGTTTAACAATTCTGTCCACAACACATCAACTTGTCTTCTGATGCAATTGCTCATTGACTCTTACTTAACTATAAGTTGAGGGTCAGATAAGTAGGGCAAAACCAGAAGGACAAACAGACATGGAGAACAGACACCTCACTCTGTACATCACCATGGAATAACTTGAAAAAGTTGAACATTGGTAAGGGAATGAGGTTGATGAAATAAATTAAGCATTTCAGGAGAAGACCAGAATCAAAGCTTCAGTAAGCACTTCCATTTTTAAATTGCCCCTACACAGCATACGTTTCATTGAACACCTCTTCAAAGTGTTTTAGACACTTACTTTGATGACATGAAGTCACAGTGGGCAGTGCCCACCACCTGATAGTATTGTCATTGCAGTCCCACTGTGATGAAGCATGTGACCTCACTAAGTGACACAATTATTCCACTATCCAAAAAATCTGTGGTCAGTCACAGATCAATGCTCTTAATCTTGGTACTAATGAAATGGTTTAGATAAGGCTCACCAGTAACACCTTGAGCTGCAAGATGAGGATAAACAAGTCATCAGTTATATACCACCATCCTCTCTCTAGCAGTCGGATTAATTCCACATATTTTTCAAATTGATGCAACTGAACGGGAAACATGCATTACTTCTAGTCTCCACATGAAACCCAACTAGCACCCTGCTGTATCATCAGAAAGTGTGTCTAAAAAGGGAAACCCACCAGAGATCACACAGTCAAGACATCACGTGGTGAAAGAAGGGTGAAATTAAAGTAACATCTATTTTGGTGCCAACACTCAACAGTTTGTAACAAAATGGTACTCCTTTTGGTGTCTCAGAAGTATGTAACATCAATGACATCAGAATTTAGTGACATTGAGTAATGCAGTGGGACTATTGATCAAAGAAATAAGAATTTCAAAGCCCATTAAAAATAAATTTTATCACCATTAAACGTATATAACATTATACAGGGTGATTCAAAAAGAATACCACAACTTTAGGAATTTAAAACTCTGCAACGACACAAGGCAGAGCTAAGCACTATCTGTCGGCGAATTAAGGGAGCTATAAAGTTTCATTTAGTTGTACATTTGTTTGCTTGAGGCACTGTTGACTAGGCGTCAGTGTCAGTTGATGCTAAGATGGCGACCGCTCAACAGAAAGCTTTTTGTGTTATTGAGTACGGCAGAAGTGAATCGACCACAGTTGTTCATCATGCATTTCGAACGAAGTATGGTGTTAAACCTCCTGATAGGTGGTGTATTAAATGTTGGTATAAACAGTTTACAGAGAATGGGTGTTTGTGCAAAGGGAAAAGTTCTGGACGGCCGAGAACGAGTGATGAAAATGTAGCACGCATCCAGCAAGCATTTGTTCGCAGCCCAGGAAAATCGACTCGCAGAGCTAGCAGAGAGCTGCAAATTCCACAATCAACTGTATGGAGAGTCCTACGAAAAAGGTTAGTTATGAAACCTTATCATCTGAAATTGGTTCAAGCACTGTCTGCAGCTGATAAGATTAAAAGAATTGATTTCTGTGATTTTATCCTTGCTCAAATGGAAACAGATGAATCTTTCATTTCAAAGATTGTGTTTAGTGATGAAGCAACTTTCCACACTAACGGGAAAGTCAACCGTCACAATGTCTGTATATGGGGCACTGAGAATCTGCGGGAAACAACGCAGTATGAACGTGACTCGCCTAAGGTGAACGTTTTCTGTGCCATTTCAGCCAATAAAGTTTTTGGTCCCTTTTTCTTCGAAGGTGCTACTGTAACTGGACTACAGTATCTGGAGATGTTAGAGAATTGGCTGTTCCCTCAGCTCGAACAAGAAGCACAACAATTCATATTTCAGCAGGATGGAGCGCCACCACATTGGCACTTATCTGTCCGTAACTACCTGAACGTCAACTACCCGAGGCAATGGATCAGCCGCCAGGCAGCCCATGACAGAGCACTTCATCACTGGCCTCCAAGAAGCCCTGATCTTACCCCCTGCGATTTTTTCTTATGGGGGTATGTTAAGGATATGGTGTTTCGGCCACCTCTCCCAGCCACCATTGATGATTTGAAACGAGAAATAACAGCAGCTATCCAAACTGTTACGCCTGATATGCTACAGAGAGTGTGGAACGAGTTGGAGTATCGGGTTGATATTGCTCGTGTGTCTGGAGGGGGCCATATTGACCACCTCTGAACTTGTTTTTGAGTGAAAAAAAAACCTTTTCAAATACTCTTTGTAATGATGTATAACAGAAGGTTATATTATGTTTCTTTCATTAATTACACATTTTTAAAGTTGTGGTATTCTTTTTGAATCACCCTGTATAATTAACAGAAATTGAAAACAAAAATATATAAATTCTATTATTTCATTGTTTGTTTTGATATTTTTACTTTTATACTTAAAGAGAACCAGTGCATTTCCCAGCATGATATATATCATAAAAACAGTCAAAGCATATAAATTCAGAGGATGCTGCAGTCGCATTTTTTAGTGGAAATATCATTAGGAAAAGCAACATCATTAACATGCTAAATACCTCACACTCTGGCAATAATTTTGTATCAGAGCAAAAAATATCAAAGCATTTTCTCAAAATGCAGAGCCAGCAACTGATTGCAGATCCAGCAGAGTATTTTATTAATTACATCACTTCTACCTGTGATTACCATTTACTGTGCAATGAGAATAGGGCACTTGTGTAATGTGTGACTGTAATTCTTTGCCTGTTGTACTGATAAAAATATTTGTAATAGGACAATATCCCAGTTTCATTGGCAACCAGGTCATTGTATAAGTAGGAATGACTTTGCTCATCCCGTGAGTCAATAACATACAGAAGTGGCTCTATGTAAAAATAGGATCCAAAAACTGATGATAGATTTGTTTGTTTCATTTGTCACCTCAGAATGATAATGTTCTCTTACTAGTGAAGTGATGCATTTTCTTTGATCCATACATATAAAAGCAAAGCAGGGCTGAATTCAGGATCTGTAGTGGACATTTGAAATGGAAACAGTTTAGCTGTTCCCAACAATTCATTAAACAAACACTTATATTTGGTGCTGACGTATTTGGTATTTGGTGACATGATGTTGCCAAATTCTATGTTTCCCCTTCAAAGAATAGTATGAGGTGATTGAGACTCTGCGTTCAAAACCTTCAAACAGCAGAGAGGCACTGCACCCATTGCCCACTGCCACAGTGTTGTGTAGTAATCACATCTCTGTTGTTTCTAGCCTCTGTAAAACCATCAAACATTCATGAGTTGTTCATTTTATAGTTATCCTGAGTGATTCCTCCTCTTTTCACTTGGGTCCTTCTTCAAGATAGCTGTTTTGTCATTCTGAGCTGGTGCACTTGTACACTGCTCAGTATGGATTAACACTTTCTAAAAAAATGTTACTATTGGTTTATGTTTACCTTCAAGACGTCAGTGGCAAATTTGGTCCTTGAGACCAACAAGACACAAACCAGTTAATTAAATGCCATCATGATGGATATGAAATAGCCACAAAATCTGGAAAGCTCACAAAAGATAACTTTCTACAAAGTTTTGTGCTCTTACGTACACTGATGAGCCAAAACATTATGATCACCAGCATAATATCTTGTTTGTCTGTCTTTGGAACAAAATACATAACTGATTCTGTGTATCATGGCTCTGACAGGTTGTTGGTAGGTTTGTGGAGGTATATGGCATTAAATATCTACACACAGGTCATGTAATTAGCATGAATAACAAACTAATGATTGGTATAAACAGTGATAGTGCCCAATAGCAGCCCAGATGGGTTCCATAGGATTTACATCAGGCAAATCTGGTTGCTGAGACATCATTGTGAGTTCATTAAAGTGCTCCTCAAACCACTGTAGTATGGTTGTGACTCCTAGATACTGACAATTATACTGCTGAAAAATGGCATCGCCTTCAGGGAAGACATCAAGGATGAAGGGATGCAGGTTGTTCACAACTGTCAGCATGTCTTCAACTACTAGAACAAGTCCCACGCAAGCACAGGACACTGTCTCTCATAGCTTAATATTGCTCCCTCCAGCCTGTGACCATGGTGCACTGCACATTTTGAGTTGCTGTTCACCTCAATGGCAGCATTTGTGGAGATGACCATGACCTAATGTGATTCACTTGAATAGCCGATACTTTTCCACTGATGAACAATCAAATACTGAGGGTCCTGTGCCCACTGCAGTCATAATTGATGACGTCATTGGGTCACCATGTGTATATGTAGGGGTAATCTGCTGTGGAGCTCCATGTTCAACAATGTACAATGAACGGTGTGTTCCGAAAGAGTTGTGTGTGCACTGGCATTGTGCTCTTTCAACAGAGGTGCTACAGATCACCATCTGTGCTACTTCACCAAGCAGACAAGTCTAGAAGTCCCTCTGGATTTTTATGCTTTGAATTTTTTTTATGATATACATCACGCAAGAGGAATTCACTGGCTCTTTTTAAGTATAAAAGTAAAAAATCAAAGCAGGCAATTAAATAATAGAATTCATATGTTTTTCTTTTTAATTACTGTTCATTATATAAGGTTATAAAAGATTAATAGTGATAAAATTTATTTTTAATGTGGTTTGAAATGGTTATATCTTTTAATAACAATCCCATTGTTTTTCTCAATGTTACAAAAATGTTGGTGTCATTGATCTTACACACTTCTGCAACACCAAGACACACACACATAAACAATGGTATTTGAACACAGTGTGGAAAAATTTCAAAACTTTGCTCTTAGCCACTACACTAGTATCAAAACTTTGACTTTCATTTTCTTGCAAAGTGTTGAGAGTTGTCACCTAAGACAAAATAGGTGATCCGTTATTTTCACCCTTCTTTCACCAAGTGGAATTTTTTCTGTGTCAGAGGGTGATCTATGGTATTTCCCTTTTTTAGCCACACTGGTGAGCCTTAGGTAAACCATTTCATTCGTATCAAGACAAAGGGCGTTGATCTGGGTCTTACTACAAATTTTTCAAATAATGGACTAATTGTGTCACTTAGTGTGACTACATACTACATCACAGTGGGACTGCAATGATAATAGTATTGGGTGGTGAATCAATACTATTAGCTGTGCAGTAGTGGTTTTCTTTCCCTATGTATGTGCAATATGTTACATTTATTTATGTTCAGTGTCAACTGCTAGAACCTGCACCATTCATCAGTCCTCTGTATGTCATTCTGTAAATTGATGCCATATTCTAGTGTTGATACTGCCTTATAGACAAATTCATGATCTGAAAATATTCTTAAAGAGCTTATTACACTTTATACTAGATCATTTCTTCCTAGGGGTAGTCCAGAAATTACCTTTACATCTATTGATTTTGCCCTGTTAAGAGTGATGTGTTGAGTTCTACCTGCAAGGAAGTCTTGAATGCAGTCACATATCTGGTTAATGTTCACTAAGCGTATATTGTTTTGACTAAATGGCAGTGTGGGACAGCGTAAAATGCCTTCCTGAAGTCAAGGAACTTGGCATCAACCTGAGTGCCATTGTCTATAGTGCCAACAGAGTGAGCTGAGTTTTGCAAGAGCTCTGTCTGTGGAATTCATGTTGGTTTTTTATAGCAGAGGTTTTTGTTGTCCAAAAACATCAATATTCTTGAACATATAACATTTTTCATAATTCTTCAATGGATTGACATCAATGATATAGGCCTATAATTATGTGTATCTGTTGTATGATCCTTCTCAACAATGGGAATGACCTACTGTCTTCTCTAGTCACTGGTTACCAATCATACCTCCAACAAACTATAGGAAACTGTTACTGGAATGTGAACAAGTTCATTCACAGATTCTTTGTAGAATCTTGAAGTATCTCATCTGGTTCTGATGCCATTCCTCTATCAAGCAATTGTAGTTCCTTTCTGTTCCCTAGTATGTTACCTCAGTAACTGCCATTTTGACATTCATATGATAATTGAATTGAGTAGTGGTAATAAAACTTTTCAAAATTTGTGTTTCCTCTTCTACATGCAAGGAGAGAAGGAAGGAATAGAAAACATAAGCTTTTCATGCACAAATTTCTTGTACATTACTTGTAGAAATATATTTCCTGGCTGTTTTCTCTCTCCCTGTAGTATTTCCCATGCTGTATACTGAACATTCATAAGCATAGTTAGCCATTGCATCTGTCTGCTGATCTTCATCTATACCTACGTTTACACAGATATTCCACAAGCCACCGTGTGGAGTGTGGCAGAGGGCACCCTGTACCACTACTAGTCATTTCCTTTCCTGTTACACTTGTAAATAGAGTGAGGGGAAAATGACTGCCTATATGCCTCTGTATGAGCCCTAATTTCTCATAGCCTATCTTTGTGGTCCTTATGGGCAATGTATATTGGTGGCAGTAGAATCGCTTAGCAGTCCGCTTCAAATGTCAGTTCTCTAAATTTTCCCAATAGTGTTTCTTAAAATGAATGTCACCTTGCCTCCAAGGTTCCCGTTTGGATTCCCAAAGCATCTCCAGACACTTATGTGTTGTTCAAACCTACTGGTGACAAATCTAGCAGCCCACCTCTGAATTGCTTCAATATCTTCCTTCAGTTCAATCTGGTATGGATCCCAAGCACTTGAGCAGAAGTCAAGAATATGTTGCACCAGCATCCTATCTATGGTCTACAGGTGGGCTACTCATTCCTAAAATTCTCCCAATAAACTGAAATTGACCATCCGCCTTCCCAACTACAGTTCTCACATGCTAGTTCCATTTCATATCGCTTTGCAATGCTACACACAGATATTTAAATGACTTGACTGTGTCAAGCAGGACACAAGTAATACTGTATCTGAACATTAGAAGTTTGTTCATCTGCATTAACATACATTTTTCCACATGTTGAGGTAACTGCCGTTCATCATGCCGACTGCAAATCTGCTTGTTGTGAGTGCTCACCATAAAAACTTTGACTATCCATGCACACTCCATATGCCACACTGTGTACATCTTTATATCATAGTCCACTATAATGTTGTGTTTATGTGTCTCAATCCATAAAACCCTAGTGAAAACACTGTTCATTCATTGTAATATATATTTGCTCCACCCCCCCCCCCCCCCCCCCCAAAATAAATAAATAAATGAACTTTGTTCAGTGTCTTCATTTAGTGCAATGTAAAGAAACAATTTCAGTGCTTTCTTTCAAACTATTCTCATCAATTACTGCTGAATTCACAGACTGTGTTGACATTTTACATATACTTTCCAAATGATTCAGCTTACAGCTAGAGAAGATGTCACTGTTATATAAGAAAATAAACAAATAAATAAGAAAATAAATGGTAAATTATCATCATTTCACTTCTGCTTTTATTCACAATATCATGACAGTTTCAAGGCAGGTAAATAATCTAGCACAAACACTAAAATGTAGGAAACATATCTTGATATTTTAAAGGTAGATCATTATTAGCAGAATTTGAACTTAACCTACAATTTCAAATATTATAATAACTAGTGATACATCACAGAGTAGTTAATTTTAACTTACTTAAATCAGAATTTTGAAAATTACTTAATTTTCATTATTATGACAGAATGAATAAAGGAAGGCAACTGTGATTTGTTTTCACAGTGCTCCACTAAATGTTTTCTATGCTGCATTAGATTTGTCCAATAGATACTAATTGGGAGGGATAGCAAGAAACACTAGTGCCACTACCAACTCACAGCACTTTTGGGAACACCCATTTGTAGGAGAGTAAACGTACTGAAAATTTCATTACACATGTCATCATTTATGTGAAATAACTCTTGTTAGATCCACCAAGAAACATTAGAAGGTTTAACTGTAAATGATTAGAGAAACACAGGCCAGTATTCAATGTGTGTGAGTATTAATAAGAGGAAATCTGCAAAATAAACAGTGACGTAAGGCCATATATTTCTGATTTGTTAGCTGCCTGTCATTTACTTCTTTCTGCATGCTTTCTTAAAGCATATAATTATTACAGTATAACTAGACCAAGGAAAATTCTGAGATGGTTTCTTCCTAATCCCTGGCCAAGGTCTGTCTGTACTATCTTCAGCATGTATGGGATCTTCCTCTCCCTTCCCTTTGACACTGACAAGAGGAGCAAATATGAACTTATAATCAAAGAAAATTTCTCTTTTTATATGGGTTCCTTGTTCATAAATATATAACTAAAAGATTTCATTAAACACTAGTTAATTTCCTCATACATAATATTGTGAAGTTGTTCTGTAGATATCTCTCTTAACTAGTTTACTTAGTCAGAGTCATTTTATAATTTTATTTTCTTTGATTTTTGGAATGTATTAGTTTGTATTTTTTAACAATTGAATTAAATGATTTAGGGAACCTTTTTTGGAATATTTGTAAAAAAAAGGACACTGATGCCAGTCCAATATTAGCAACATAGTCACTGGGATAAGTGGAGAACAGTTTGACTATCTGAAATCAAAAGAATTTAGACTGCACAGGTTCATAAATCACTTAAATGATATGCCAAAATAATATAAAGTTCACTAAACATTTGAAGTACTTCAACTTTTGAAAGGTGTAAAACAAGACATTTCAAAACAATCTTCTGCTATTGCCCATCAGTTCGACCAAGATGGAGAAATTGCCAGTGTGTGAAACAAGTAAACAAATATATACTGTGTGATTTGCATTACGTAAAAGAGTATCAATAGATATCATCTCAACAACAATATTAGAAAAATGATAGATTGCTACTCATCATAAAGATGACCCATTGAGTTGCACACAGGCACAACAAAAAGTCTGTTGTCTTTATGGTGAGTAGCAATATTTATCATTTCCCTGATACTGTTGATGTTCTAACCTGGAGTTGTCATTGTTAGATATCATGTTAAATTATGTAAAAGAAAACTACTATGGTTTAATGCTTGATACCACTAGTTGTTAGGAAAAGGATAGAATCCTACTCACCATAAAGATAACCCATTGAATTGCAGACAGGCACAACAAAAATACTGTTATCATTATGGTGAATAGCAATCTATTCCTTTCCTGATGTTATTGATGTTGTGACATACACAAAAGAACAGTGCTATGGCTTAATGTTGATACCACAAGTTGTCCGTTTAGTTACTGGTGATTGCCTCTGATTGTTATCTAACATCTTGAAAAAGAAGCAGTCACATTGTCATAAAAGCCAATAGAGTGACACAAATCTGAAGAACTATACTAGGCTTGGTGCCATATGACATCTGTGAGAAATAATTCTTAAGTTTTGATCATCACCTCACAAAACATCAAGCTGTGACTTAGGAACTTGCTAATGGTGTTAGTCCTCCTCTACATAATCACCCTTCATTGTGACAAATTCCTTCCAATGATGGATAACTTCACAGAGGCCTTGGTTTTAGAAGTCTGCATTTTGGATTTTCTAGGGACATTCCCCCTTGAAAATCACCTTTTCATCATTCTGAAAATGCCTGCCATGCAATTTTTTCATCACAAGCAGAAAAAAGAAGAGGGTCCCATTTCAGGAGAAGACAAGAAGTGAGGCAAAATGTGACTGCACAGAGAAGTAGCTTGTGTGACTGTGCTCTCTGCAGAATAAGCTGTGGTGTTGTACAGCAAAAACACCCCTTTGGCTGTGTTGTCTTGACAATGCCCCATAATCTTAACAGGATATTTTGGTAATGTACTTCTGTTATAGTTTTCCACTAAGAAGCATAATCTATTAGCACTACACCAAGGTAGACCCAAAAAATGCTCATCACAGTTCGCTATGATCGTTAGGGTCTTTGCCTTTTACAACTGTGGTGAATCCACATGTTTCCACTGATTAACTTGCTCCTTTGTCTTGGGGTCATATTGATACTCTCAGCACTCATCTATGGTGCTCAGGCGACTAAGGAATTCATCTGGATTGACCTGACACAGATGCAACATTTCTGCTGCTGTCTTAGCTTGGAAGGTTTTTTGTCTCGGTATGAGCTGTTGCAGAATCTGGAGAGTGGTAATCTGTTGGAAACTTAACATGGACCTACATTTTTTATTATTTTTTCTAACAGAGAGACAATCTGGTAGTTTGTTGGTCATCACTTGGACTTGTTTGATCACAAATGAATCATATGTATCACCTAACCACTGTCTAATATGTTGGCACATTGTTGTGTTACATATCCACCAACACAGCATGGAGTGTTGCAGCACTATTCTCCTTCAAAGCAGAAAATCAATTACCACATAGTACTTCATTTTAGAAATGTACTGTGTGATTTTGTTTTCATTCCTCTTGCAACATACGAGGGTGAGTCAAATGAAAACCTTAAATTTGTAATAACAAATCGAAATTTTGTGCCGTTATCCTATAAGCTGGTAAGTGTGCTACAAACAGTGTGCAGAATGGCCTGCAGGTGGCAGAATAGTGCAGATGCACACATACCATCACCATATCAGTATAAAAATGGCTGCCCCACTTGCGACTTGCACTAAGGAAGAACAGCATTCTGTTATTCAGTTTTTGTGTAGTGAAGGTGTGGAACTTATTGAAATTCATCAACAAATGAAGGTTCAGTATGTTGATGCATGTTTGTCACAGCAGCAAGTCTACAAATGGAGTAGGAAGTTCGCAAATGGTGTGACTTCAGTGGAAGATCCTCCTTGTCCAGGTCAGGCACAACGAGTTGTGACTCCACAGAACATTGCAGCAGTTGAAGCCATAGTGAAAGAAACCTGCCGAGTGACATTGAATGACATTGCAGCATGTTTACAGATTATTCATGGGTCAGCACACTACATTGTGCATGATGTGCTCCAGTTTCACAAAGTGTCTGAAAGATGGGTGCCACGGCAGTTGAATCCTGAAATGAGAGAACAACATGTTGATGCTTGTGAAGAACTTCTTCAGCACTTTGAATGAGAAAGTGATGGCTTCCTTGCAAGAATCGTGACTGGGGATGAAACCTGGGTTCACTTCCACCAACCAGTAATGAAGAGAGCAAGGAATTGTGCCATTCCTCATCACCAAGTGATTTCCATATGTTTGGACTACTCAAAGACGCAGTGGAAGGAAAGAAGTTTTGTTCTGATGAAGAGGTATGCCACACGGTGCATGAGTGGTTGCGCAGACTACCAAAAGAATTTTTTTCTAAAGGAATTTTTACATTTTGTACACACTGGAGGACTTGCATTGAGTGTGGGGGAGATTATGTTAAAAAGTGATACAGCTTTGTACCACTTCTGCACAATAAATAATATTTTTTTAAATATTTAAGGTTTTCATTTGACTCACCCTCTTAGTACAGTATTGAGGTGCAGGGTTTCAGTATGTACCAGAACTTTCAATGTGTACGAGCAAACCAATAATGAAAATAATTAAGAAACTTTATTTTTTGAGTTGATAATTAAAACCTTATACCTACTCCTTGTTATGAAATTTTTAATATTTTAATATCATTAGTATTATAAAGCCATTAATATGATATAAACACTTGCAGATTTGAAGCATTAAAATGGCTCTGGTCTAATATGTATTCAAAGGAACAGCTGTATCAGCTGTAAACAGACATGTGTCCTTTGGACAGTAGACATTTATATTGATCTCTTCTTTATCAAGATAGAACACACAATTACACCCTATCACATAACAGAGGAGAGGGAATACTTTTTGTAGCAGGGTTTCTGCTGTGCACCTGTACATCAGTGATTGGATGTAAACAAGACTAACACTTTTTAGAAGTACTCAAGGCATTGTATAATCCTCCACAATTGATAAAAGTTGTGAAAAATTAACTACACTATAACTGTCAACAGGGTTTAGGATTAGTTAACTGTCTACATAGAAAGGGTGGTATTTTCATTTGGTCTGACTGTAACTACTACATTTAGAAATATTCTTGCATAAAATATCTGTTCTACATTGTAATTTTCAGTGCACAAATTTTTCAACCAGGCCCATCCTAGCTCACAGTTCCACAAATGAAAGTAAGAACAGATTGGACTGATCCTTTTACACTTGCAGCACAGCCTCTCTGTCTAGTAACCAGCTTAAGTTTTGAACTCACTACTTGTTATTGCAAGAGCAGCACTTTTTACCAGTTAAAAAGCAGATTATAGGAAACACATGGTGTTTAATGGTTTTGAATGCTCACTAAAATATCATGCATTTAATTATATTTAGGGCTCTGGAAGTTCATGTTTATAATTGCACAGTACATCACATGGAATTTATTACCCCTTGAAGGAAATTCTCAGTTCTCCCAAAAACATTCAAAATTTCCATAGTAGTAATCTATGACTGATCATAAATGTTTACAGATTAATCCATTTCTTCATAAAATAACTATTGCATAATCTTCAAAAAAGATTAGAACTTTGGGCTTCAGGACTTCACAAAACAAGAGCTGACCATGGAGAGCTCAAGACTTACGTGCATAGATCCTCTCCCAGTACAAAA
This sequence comes from Schistocerca serialis cubense, assembly GCF_023864345.2. Taxonomy (NCBI): domain Eukaryota; kingdom Metazoa; phylum Arthropoda; class Insecta; order Orthoptera; family Acrididae; genus Schistocerca; species Schistocerca serialis. The sequence goes on along the minus strand of NC_064640.1, from coordinate 360,101,242 downwards.
CATGCAAAAAGCTCTTCTCTGATTTGCTAAATAACAGAGTAGCCAATCAACTTCATATTTCAATACACGTAACCTGGTACCCTTCTTATATTGACCAATTTCAGTTCTGAAATCAGTTTTCACAAAAATACAAACTAATACATACCAAAGAACAAATAAAATTAGCTGCATCTTTACTCATCCAAAGTATCAAAGTAAATATATCTACAGAGTACTCAAAACTACCTACTTTACAATTATCTTCAATTCCCCATTGTATGTGACTCACCTCAATGTTGCACTGTCTGTCTCCCGTGCTCACAAACAGTTATTGACAGTATCATAATTCATGTCTCACATACATGTGGTATCAATCTTCTCATTTAGTTAGACAATACAACAAATGAAAATAGTGTCATTCAACAGATAAAATAATATAGCTCAAGGAAACTGAAAAATTATGTAAAATTTAAATTCTTAGTTAAAACTCTGTTTACTCAGTTATCTAATGATCAAGTATTTAGCTACAGTTCTTCACTTACTTTTACACAAAACACATTTCCATTTCAGGAAACTTTTTATCATGGTAAGTCATAAATAGTGGGTTTTACGTAATTTTGTTTTTAACAGTTGCTTTAGATATTCAACTAAAATTAATATTGTTAACTATAATCATTACAATATGCTATACAAAGCTTCATGACAACTTAGTTACTATAAATATTTTTATAATTCATAGTGATGTACAAACACTTAATTTCTAATAAGCACACATATGCAACTTCTCTAGATGAGACAGTCAATTCATGTGTAACGTAATGTTACTCTCAGTGTGAAAAAGCATTCTCTTGGCCATGTGTCATTGTGTGTAGCAAGAAAGCTTCTGTCAGATTCCTTTCCAGCAACGTATATTGCTACAGCTGAAGTGGGATTGAGATATTGCCCATATATTCTACATCTACATCTACATAGATACTCTGCAAACCACCATATGGTGCATGGCGGAGAGTACCTTGTACCACTACTACTCATTTCCTTTTCTGTTCCACTCAAAAAGAGAACAAGGGAAAAATGACTATCTACATGCCCCCATATGAGTCCTAATTTCTCGTATCTCATCTTCATGGTCCTTATGCATGTTGGCAGTAGTAGAATCATTCAGCAGTCAGCTTCAAATACCGGGCCTCTAAATTTTTTCGGAAGGAGAAGGGATTGAATCTGCATCTGGCTATTCTTATTAACCAAATGCTAGACTGGTCTTTCCTACACCACCCTTGTCTTGTGTAGTTTATGCCCCATAAGTAATGACCACATCATTAATGTGAAATGAAACTTTAATCCACATTTCTTTTCATTTATTCTAGCCACAATAGGAAAGTTATAATGCAGTCCATTGCAAATCAGACAATGCAGACTTTCGGAAATAGTGCAAAAATATTTTTGTGGTTTTTATGTATGTAATAGAGAAGAACATTGAGAGATGGAGCTGGAAGTTGCCAATGAATTGTAGGCTTGTGACCAATATCTTACCATTAACTGAAATTAAGTAACTACAGCAAATCTCTGGTGGTTTCCTGTTTGTGATAAGAACATATTATTGAATGCACAAAAGTATTTTAGGATGGAGTATTACAGATTATGTAAACCTGTTAAATGGATCAGTATTTCACTAGCACTTAAAGAGAAACATCTGTAGAATGGATTACATTGCTTCTCTATCTATTTTTGGAACAGAAATAATTAATTCAAGATTTAACATAACTTACATCTTTGTTACAGTTCAGATTTAAGATCTCTTCTATAAAGTTCATGGTTACATTAATATCATCAACTCATGTAGAATATAACTTGGATTGTCAATTATTGTTTAACTTTTTCTAGTAATGCAGATTTTATGTACATGTAATACATTCTGTTACCAGTTAGTATATAGTTTTAAATACTCTTACCTATATTTTCCTCTGTTGCTGTGTATTTATCAGATGTAAAAAAATCTGTAATTAAGTGTAGTAGATCACATAATACCTCTATGAAAACCATATACTCATGACCATGGCCCATTTCTAGGCCTGTCTGTGTATTCCAGTGGTAGAGTACTCGGAAATATTTAAAAAGGTATGGAATTATTTTATAGAAATTCCTTATTTTTAGTCATAATTTATTACATTGGCTGTTTAGAATTGATATTGTGTGCTACACTGTTTTCAAAACAACATACAAAGAAATAAATACATAGCATATAAAACAGTAGTGCCACTATGTAAAATTTCAACATCCTAAATTGTGAATTATCATCAGTAAAGAAATCATAGTTTCAATTTGCTTCTCTTGAATAATTACAGGTATTTTCTCTCTACTCATGCCCACAGTAGAGCCATGGGATGCTCTACTAATAAATTACTGAATCACTGAACAAAAGAAAAACAATGTCTTTCAGCTGGAATACAATAGCGTTTCATTACATATCCACATTTTTGTGGCTTGTATCTGAAAATTTGATCAGTTTCATTAATCTAAAATCTAAATGAGGAGAATAATTTGCAATTTCTCTTATTGTTAAGCATACAATACAAATAAAATACCATGTGTTGCTACTTCTAAGTAATTGGAAACCTGCACTTTCTATATGAAAAAGTTTGTTAGAATTGTGGGAAGCTAAAATTTGTACATTAAAAAAGTTGTTCCTGTATCAAAATATGCACTATCTAATCAAAGGTATCCAGATACATGTACATAATAACTGACCACTGGATGTCATAATAGGAAGACCACCAGTGTAAAAGGAGGCAGAGAGAATTGTGTTGTCAGTAGAGAAGTAGAACAGTAGATTGGGTCAATCAAGAGAGCTCAGTGGTTTCGAATGTGGTCTAGTCATTGGATGTTAACTAAATAAAAGAGCCATCAGGGACATTTCAAGCTTTCAAAAGCCACCCAAGCAGCTCCTCTAAAGTGACATATTTCTATAGTTATTTCTATAGTCAGTGTTAAGCAATGCTTGACACAGTGTAAAGAGTAATTCCACTGGACTGTGGATGACTAGAAATGAGTGATCACACTATTCCCTGTGGCAATCTGATGGAAGGGTTTTGGTTTGGTTAATGCCTGGAGAATGTTACCTGCCATCATGTTTAGTGCCAATAATGAAGCATGGAAGAGGTGGTGTCATGGTATGGGGGTGTTTTTCATGTTTAGGCTGTGGTGATTTTATAACACTTAAGAAAATGCTGACTGCAGAGGGGTAGGGACATATTTTACAGCTTTATCAGCATGTACAGTAGAGGTGAAGTTTGGAGAAAATTATTGTTTGTATCTGCATAAAATCCATCTATTCATAAAGCAGTATGGTAATGCAGTGAGGTAATGGTCTGTGGACAATGACATTTCTAAAGTGAACTGGTCTGCTCAGAGTCCCAACTTAAACCCAGTGGAATACCTTTTGGATGTGTTAGAATGTCGTCTTCACCCCAGACCCCAGGCCCCAATGTTACTACCTTCTCTGGTTTCAAAGAATGGGCAACCGTTCCTCCACAGACATTCAGATATCTCATTGAAAGTATCCCCAGCATAGTTAAAGCCATGATAAAGCCATAGGATGGACACACACTGTATTTATGTCCACTAATATATGTCTGGGTACTTTTGATCAGATTGTTCAGTTAAGCATGAGGTCCATGACAAGTTTGTGAGTCATTGTGTATGTGTAAAGAAGGTATGTGCACATGATCACATGACTCCTTGACTTTCAAGAGAATGTTGGCTAAATGCTGAAAAATCTTCAGTGGAAGAAATTGAATAAAAAGACAACTAATTTCTACAAAAAAATTCATTTGAGAAGTCTTGCAACTTGTTTTCAGGGTATAATATGTGTATATGCTCAGAGTCATGAATTTATCTTGCCAGAAACTAAATAAAAAGACAACTAACTTCTCACAAAAACTTCATTTGAAAAGTCTTCAAACTTTTTATTATTGTGTAATATGTATATATTCTTGGAATCATGAATTTATCTTCATAAGAGTTTGCATGCATGCATACAAGCAGTCTTTTTTCTCACAAATATCTTTAAATAGTAAGTCATGCAAAGAATCCTAAAATCTCATATGATAAAAAGTATCCTTCATTGCACATTTTAGAGTCATTTATTGAATGTGGTTGTTGCTGTACACATTCTAAAACACAGTACATGTAATAACTGTGTTGATCAGCTCTTCATATGGTAACTTGTATGCTAAATTTGCATCCATGTGTAGATTACTGATTTGTTTGCACTTTCAGGATACCTCGCTGTGTGAGAGCAGCCTTAAACAAGTTGTCCTTTTTCATATTTTCATATGATTGAGCATTTCACACAGTCTAAAGTCATTTATTCCACTGAGTGATTATATCTAACTCTTAAGTGTGTCAGGATGTCACAGTTCTGATCACAATTCAGTTTCTGCTTAAAGATTGTATTGACACCAGGTGAATAGTAACATCCATAAATAACAACTTTATAACTGTGTTCTAATGCAGAGTCTGCATAAAATGCACAACACTGCATATTTTAATCACTGATTAGTTTTGGGGTTAAAAATTGTTTGTGCTGTTTTTGTGGCCTCACAGTATGGTACTACACACTATGTGACTAGGCATGAGAAATGAATTTGAGTACGGGATGCTATTATAGAGGTGTAGTTTCCTGAGAACAAGTATTTCTTTACTAATTTTACACATCATTCTGACCATGTGTTTATCTTAAGACAGCTTGAAATCAGTTTTCATCCTAAGGAAGTCAATAGCAAACAAATACTTTTCCATTAAGGTATTATGGATCCATGCAGTACAAAGCATCTGGTACACTCTTATCCAGTGATTGTTGCAGAGGGAGCTTGGGAATCATAAAATTTTATCTTTATCATTGGTTCACTTAGCTTCATATATTTAACATCTTTACCATTTCCAAAGTTATTCAAACATAAAGATTTTCAAAAAACAAATAACTGCATTTGGATTGCCCCATTGCACTATGGCATATGACATGTTATTAAGAAAAAGAATAACCTTTAGAATTCTATAATGTAAATATTATTTCATAATTTCAAAAAGGATTTCTGTAAATCCTTAAAAGTTATTTTGTTTACTAGCATTCTGAATCATAACATTCTGCTGCACTGGCTATCATTGATGAGATTAAAGTATTCTTTTATTTCTTTTACTTATCACTACTTCGTAGTTTTAACTGTGTAGCCATTTCATGCAATGGCCCAAACTCCATACACACTGTGACATACTTACAATGCAAGTTATAAAACAACTATCCATTGTTTACTTGAAAGAATAAATCTGTCAAATTTACATACTAGAGTTACAGATGAATTCTTTGTCATATAATATAATGGTAAAAATACTGTAACATTGGCCTAGCGTGCAATAAAATTATGCACAAGTCATGTGGAATCACAGATGGTGGATATGGGACATTCTATAAGGGAGAAAATCGTGTAATAAAATATTTTCCCACATTACCAGACATGTTGCCAAGTATTCCCTAACCAGCTGTAACACAGCATACCACTTAGAAGTGTAACAATGTACAGTGACATACAGTGGCCAAATGGTCAGAGATGAAACTGAGTGGCAAGATATTCTATGAAAGTGATATAATGCAATGTGTGAATGGCAGAAAAGGAAAGAGGGGAGAACTTTGAAATAGCTGACAGCTTCATAATTACAAGTTATTACTATGATAATTAAATGTGAGAACACTTTGTGATTCAGAAATAGTTTTCTAGTGACACATTTTTTCATTGTTGTCAAGATAAATTCCTCATGGATTCATTCCCCTCATACTGATCATTGCATAAAATATAATTATGGTTGAATGGTACCCATTTCTTGCAAAATTGCATGAAGCAGTCAACCTTCAGTGCCATCACTGCAAGTCATATGAGTGTCAAATTTAAGGCCTTGCATTGTGAATTTGAAATTTTTTATGTTCATTATGAGGCAAAATTTTTCACTGCCATCTCCATCTTTTCCCAGCAGATACTATAGGTACTGGCTGTTACTTACTTGTTACTTTTGGAAATGCAAACTAAAAATAAGATACTTTTGAATATTTTCAGTTGAATAACATCTGTTAGTTTTATGTTTATTTATGCTCAAATGAAGTTTTGTTGCTCTCATTTCACTTATTTATTTATGGATTTATAATGAGCAAAACTGAATGAACTATGAGGCAATTGCAGTATTCCAAAGGCTTTCTCATTTATTTTCCCAAATCTATTGGTCCAGGTAACTTTTGAATAATATTTTGGGCCCTGAAACATACTCCCTATGATGATGAAACTTTATCCCATTTTGTCTTTTTCCTCCTTCCAATATAGTACAGTTCATTTTTCTCAAGTACTTCCTCTCTACATCTACATCTACATCTACATCCATACTCTGCAAGCCACCTGACGGTGTGTGGCGGAGGGTGCCTTGAGTACCTCTATCGGTTCTCCCGTCTATTCCAGTCTCGTATTGTTCGTGGAAAGAAGGATTGTCAGTATGCTTCTGTGTGGGCTCTAATCTCTCTGATTTTATCCTCATGGTGTCTTCACGAGATATACGTAGGAGGGAGCAATATACTGCTTGACTCTTTGGTGAAGGTATGTTCTCGAAACTTTAACAAAAGCCCGTGCCGAACTACTGAGTGTCTCTCCTGCAGAGTCTTCCACTGGTGTTTATCTATCATCTCCGTAACGCTTTCGCAAGTACTAAATGATCCAGTAACGAAGCACGCTGCTCTCTGTCGGATCTTCTCTATCTCTTCCGTCAACCCTATCTGGTACGAATCCCACACTGCTGAGCAGTATTCAAGCAGTGGGCGAACAAGCGTACTGTAACCTACTTCCTTTGTTTTCGGATTGCATTTCCTCCTCGCCATCACTGTCTTCTCCTTACTTTGTTTCAGAATATTCTGGCCGAGCTTAAATTTTGTCATCACAGTTTGTATCCACTTCATTTACAAAATTCTCTTGAACTTCATTACTGTTCTCTTAAAAATAACATGTTTTGTATTTCAGTGACATGCTTTGGGTCTAGGAGACTATAAGCCTTACTGTAGTATACCATGATCAATTACAACCCAATTAATACATGAAAATTCCAATAAAGCATCACAATAAGATGTAGTGTATCAATCTAATATTGGATATTCAGACAGCCTTAATAAAAAAATAAGGTAAATGCCATTAACATTCCAAAGTAGCTGTCAAATACTTGCAAAGTTATGTTGATAACGAAGTAAATGTGCCATTGTAATGAAACAGGAGAGGCCACTGTCTCTAACTGAGCAGTCAGCAGACATCCTGACAACATAGCAGTTACTCCAGTACAGAAGTACACAACAACAAAAAGGGTCAGAGAAGGAAGCTAGTAGCAAGAATGTGTCATTGTTGTCAATTTTTGACACGTAATTGACAGAAAATTTTGGTGTATCAATTTGATAAGCCATTCCCAATGAAATGTTAACAAGAGAAGCAAAGAAATGATTTATGGATATTCAATGAAAAGGAAAACAGGAAGAAGATAAAAATATAGGGGCCTGGACATGAACACCCAATTAGTTTCCCATAACCTTTGTCTTTTGTGAAAAATTTATTTAATTTCATTGCAGACCAGGCTCACCACATACACTCTTTTGCATTATATGACTTGAGGAACACTAACTGTAACTCAAACATGCATATTTGATGGATTATATGATTTATATATCCAAACAGTTAATGGTTATTTTGTGTTTTAACTACGTTTCATCTAGTACATAATTCTGACCACCATGTGAAAGTGGCCATACACAACTGCACAGTAGTTGTGAATTCAGAGTAAAAGTATATTTTAATTTTCCAATGACAGTCAGTTTGGCATGATACTAGCTATTATAATTTTGTAGGATCCATATTTATTTAACACATTTAGAACAAGGAATATTTCATTTTTATCTATTTTATGGACTACACTGCAGTGCCTGTTGCTCAGACAGTTTCCATATTTATTTATTTAGTCACATTATTTAATCAGTGTTTATATTTCTGTAACATACAATGGACAGCAAACTAATGTTAAAATACATCTAAGCATTTGGAGAGACACATGCTGCTTTCAATCCATTTGTCATAAATATATTGTTTAGAAACTGACACTGAAATGAGGATGGTCAGCATTATGCTTAAAGTATGTGTTCCATTGCACAGGTAATAACACATCTGCTAGTAAATCAGGTGGATGTTCTCCACAAACACATTATAAGTTTCTCCATTGATAATAGATGGAAGAAGATAGGGCATTGACAGTCACCAACAATGCCAATTCAAAAAATAATAGAAAATTATCATTAATCATATGCTTCAATAGTTTGTTTGGTGACTCACATTAGCCCATATATGCTGATTACAATCAATCATGTGCTTCTACAGTTTGTGTGAATACTCACATCTGCCCATGCATGCGTGCATGCATCTTGTTGAAACTACAACTTACTTGTAAAGAGCACAGTTCCACTAATATAAGGCTTGATGTACTGTTGACTCAGCCATCTCCAGAAATGTACCTGCACTGGAAAATTAGCTGCTTACTGTGCTGGCACATGCAAGAATGCTGCAGAAAATGCAGCCTATCAGGAGAGACTTGCTGGACTATCATGTGGTTGTCATAATGTGTTCCACATATTTATCTGACATGAAACTAGGTTCATTATCAACTGGATCAATACCAGTCTCCAACTGTTACAGTGTTCTAATTCTTCAAGCTCATTCCCCAGAAGGAAGTAGCAAGAGTAAACATCAGATGCACCCTAAGAACTACATTTCCATCTTCATACATACTCTGCAAGCCACATTATGGTGCCTAATGTAAGGTTCCTTGTACTGCCACTATTCATTTCCTTTCCTGCTCTACTCACGGACAGAGTGAGAGAAAACTGACTGTCTGTATGTCTCCTTACAAGCCCTAATTTCTCTTATCTTATCTTTGCATTCCTTGTGCAAAATGTATGTTGGTGGCAGTAGAATCATTCACTAGTCAGCTTTCTCTAAATTTTCTCAACAGTATTACTCAGAAAGAACACTGCTTTTCCTCAAATAATTCTCATTTTCATTTGCAAAGCATCTCCATCATACGTGTGTGCTGATTGAATTGACAAGTAACAAATCTAGCAGCCTGCCTCTGAATTACTTTGAAGTCTACCTTTAATACAACCTGGTGAGGATCCCAAACACCTGAGCAGTACTCAAGAATGGGTTTCACAACTGTTCTATATGCAATCTCCTTTACTGATGACCCACACTTCCCTAAAAAACACTCAATAATCTGAAGTCAACCATTCACCTGCTCTACTATAGATAAAATTTGGCCAAATCATCTTGCATCCCACTACAGTCACTAAGCAGCAGCATCATTTAAGTATATAGAGAATAAGAGTGGTCCTACCACACTTCCCTAGGTTATTTCTTCTGATACTCCTGTCTCTGATGAACTCTCACCACTGAGGACAACATACTGGATTTTATTACTTAAGGAGCCTTCAGGCCACTCACAAGCTTGAAACTTGTTCCATATGCTCAAACCTTTGTTAACAGTCTGCAGTGTGGCACTATGTCAAACACTTTCCGGAAGTCTATAAATATGGAATCTGCCTGTTGCTCTTCAACCATAGTTCACAGATTACCATATGAGAAAATTAAAGATGATTGATACTTTCTAACTATATGCTGCTTTATGGACGAAATTTTCTGTCTTAAGGAAATTTATTATATCCAGACTGAAAATATGACCAATAACTCAGCATCAAATTGATTTTAAGGATATCCTTGAGGGTCCATTCTGTTATCCTTTTTATGTACAGGGGTCATCTGTACTTTCTTCCAGTCACTTGTGCTGAGTGAGAGATTTATGACAAATCAAAGCTAAGGAAAGGGCTAGTACTCTCTGTAAAACCAAACTGGGATTCCATCCAGACCTGGTGACTCATTTGTTTTCAACTCTCTATGCCAGCGATGCCTAATACTATTTCCTTCATACGAAAGTCTGTGTGACAGTCCAGTGATGGTATGTTTGTATGATTCTCCTGTGTGAATGACATCTTAAACATGAGATTTAAAACTGTGGAGTTCCTTTTGCTGTCTTCTATTGTCACCCTAGACCAGTCAGTGGCTGATTGGATAGAAGCCTTTGACCCGCTTAAAACTTTTACATAGGACCAGAATTTTCTTGGTTTTTCAGCAAGACCTTTTGCTAAGGTATGATGGTGGAAGTCATCATATGCTTTGCTCACAGACATTTTTACAGGCACACAAATTTCTGCCAACTTTTGCCTGACATCATCTGAGGATTCTTTCTTGAACTGAGACTGCAAACAATCTCTGCTTCCTCAGCATTTTCTGAATTTTGTTATTAAACCATGCTGGATTTTTTCCATCCTTAATCCACCTACTCAGCACATACTTCTCCTGGACAGGATTTACAATCTGTATAAACTTTGCCCATAATTCCCCTGTATCCATCATACTAGAACTAAATGATGTCCCTTCACTGTCCAGGCCTTCTTGATGGATGTACTAATTTTCTTAGCATGATCGCTATGATGGCATCATGCTCACTAACCCCTGTCTCTATACTGACACAGTTGATAAGGTCAGGCTTGTCTGTAACTACAAGGTCTAAAATATTTCCATTAAATGTGGGCTCTCAAGCTAACTGCTCAAGAAACTGGTTGGAAAACGTGTTTCAAACTACTTCACAAGTCGGTCTGTCTGTGCCACATGCAGTAAATCCATAGACGTCTCAGTCTATACTCAGTAGGTTAAAGTCACCTGCAGCTAATATTGCTTGCTCTGGGTGCTTCCACACTTCTGAGCATAGACTTTCTTTGAATGATTCCAAAACTGTCAAAGCAGAACTGGATGGCTGGTAAAGACATCCAATAATTAACTTCTGTTTGTTGAAACAGGGTATAAGCACCCAGATAACTTCACAGCCAGACTCAGTTTTGATAGACATAATATTTTTGTCAATGACTATGAACACTCCCCTTCCTATGGCACCTGATCTCTCTATTCTATATGCATTCCATGTCTTGCTAAATATTTCAGAACTTTTTTCTTTGGGTAATTTGAGTGCAACAACTTTCATGGAGGTCAGTAAATTCAGGAACATTGTTACAAACACTTCAAGAATTTGCTGTGAAAATTTTGACTTTTTACACAGTCTGATCTCACTCTTGGCATATCTGCTGGTGAGTGTTCACCATAAAAGATCAAACTGTTGCCCTGCCTAAAACCACCATGTGAACTCCACAAGTAGTATGCTACCTGAGTAGAGTGCTCCTGGCCAAAGGAACTCGATCAGCTCTGGGAACAATGCTGCAGATTGTGAGATCTGGTTGCACCCTGCCTGTGCGGCCATCAGTCTTCACTACCTATGCCAGCCACCCATACAAACTTAGAATGACCTGAGAACCCAAGGAACAGGTGTTATTGATGCCAATGCGAGCCACAAGATGCAGGCAACTACATTCTGCATGCTTGGTAGTTGGAGGCAAGGCTTCCTCCACATCTCAGATGAGAGGGTGAGACATGTTAATTGCCATGAAGCCAATGCATGAACAGTCTGTATGCATCTGAGTGTCCATGCAGCACAGTGTTTGATGAATTTTGTTGTGGAACTGATTAGTGCAACACTTTGTGTGGTATAGCAAAATGTCTGCAAGAAATCTTTTGAGTGTTTAAAATTGTGGGTGAGCAGGTGGATGGCTTGAAGTTGGTCAAAGTGTCACTATCCTGGCCATAATGATGGGTGTGGCCACAACTGTCATCTTGCAAATAAAAAGGCCGCTAAAGTTGGAAAAGCTATGCAAAAGGATGCTAGTGGTGGTAGGTACACCACAAGAGGATCAATACATAGACCTATTGGTGAAAAGAAACAGATATTTCAGTCCTAGACAGATCCCTATAGACATTGTAACATGCTTGGAAGGATGTTAAATACATCCCAATCCAACCATACCAACACTGAGAAAGAGCTCATTCTTGGAGGGAGCATGTTGGTTGAGATCAGCAACAGTGGTCCAGAGCTATGTTCTCTGATGAATCCCTCTATATTGTATCGAGTTGTTCTGTCCACCAGTTAGAGTGAAGAGTGCCAGGAGCATTTTACACATCACAGGATGTTCATGAACTTTAAAGGTATGGCCTAGGCCTTATGCTGTGGGCAGGCATTATGCAGAATGTCCCAACACAGCTGCATATTTTTGGGCAAGGTACACAGCAGTATTGCCGGGAGATTATTTTGGATCATGTCTGTCTGTTTAGGGGTGCAGTGTGTCCCAACTTTCTGTTTATGGATGACACTCTCCCCCCCCCCCCCCCCCCCCTACACACACACACACATGTGCACAGGACCACTGAGGGCTTGGAAACACTGTAGGTTTCACTGTAGTGTCACTATGTGACCACTCCATTTTGCATCATTTCTGTGTTTTGTGGACTGTAAAATTTTACATTTCTGAATATTTAAAGCGAGTTGACATTCTATGCACCACTTTTAAATCTTAGTAAGACCCTTTGGAATATATGTGCACCTTATTATGAATAGTACCCCATTACAGAAAACTGCTTCATCTACAAAATTTTCCAGGTTTCAATTAACAATATCTGGCAGGTCATTACTATACAACTTGAATGACAAAGGTCCCAGCACACTTTTCTCTGGCATACTTGAAGTTATTTCTACATATATTGATGACTCTTCATCCAAGATAATATGCTGCCTTTCTGTACCAAAAGATCCACAATTCCATCACAAATTTTGTTTGGTACCATTATGAACAAACTTCAGTTAACAAGCATTTGTGAGGTATTGAGTTAAATGGTTTTTTGGAACTCAAGAAATGCTGCATTTACCTAACTCCCTTGTCACATCACTTTCACAATGTTATAAGAGGAAAGTGCAAGTTTGGTTCTTTATGACCAATGTTTCTGGAATCCATTTTGGATGGGAAGGAGGAGCTCAAAATATATTTTAAGACTGTGCAACATGTAATTGTCACTGACATTGGATGGTAGTTTAGGGGATGACTTTCATTACTTTTCTGCTAGATTGTTATGAACTGTGCTTTCTTCTAGCTACTTATCACATTGCTTCATTTGAGGGATCTAAAATATATTATGTTTAAGAGAAAGTCTGACTCTGCTGCAAACTCTGTATAGAATGTGGCAGGGATTCTTTTGTGTCAAGGGCCCTTGTCCAATTTTAGAGACCTTTCATTGTTGCTCAGTGTCACTGATATCACTCCTATTTGCTACAGTGTGAGAATTAATCTAGGACCATTCTTTCAGACTCTCTTTAGCTATGGAACATCTGAAATGTGTGTTCAGCAAAACTGTTTTGTATTACTATCCCCAATTTCAGTTCATGGAGCATATGTACATGTGTGTCTCAATACTAGCTTCAGTGCAACTTGAGGCCTTTACATATGGCCAAAATATCATTGGGTTTTGTGAGAGGAGTTTCAATAAATTCAGCTATGGTAGTCACTGACGACTTTACACATTGCCAGTCTGACAACCAAACATGTTTAATTTAGCATCTCTCCATCTATTGCACTGTGCTCTGTTATGCACCTATAGTGCAGACGCTACTGGTTTATTAGAGGTTTCTTTACAGTATGTCTGTACCAAAGAAGAGACCTGTCATCATGAAATTTTCTGTTAGTAATACAGCTATCCAGCACTCAGTAATTATTTTTCTAAACTTGAGCCACAATTCCTCCATATTTATGTTCCTGGCTATAGCTAAATATGTCACATTTCTCCTTGAGATATGACACTACTGTCTCTTTATCTAGTTTAGTAAAACTACAGCTTTTTACTAGTAGTAGTTACTCTGTGTACTTCAGTTACTGATACAACTGCCTCACTCACAGAGGTCAGGTGTATTTGTTATCATTAGATTTAATGTAGGAGTATTTCTGTCAGCAGTGGGCTTCAGAACTATTTGTCCTGAGTAGTTTTCGGAGAAAGTGTTTAATATTGTTTCACATTCTTCTCATATCCTCCACATACCAAATTGTAATTATTTAAATCAAATATTGATTAACTAAAGTCTCCTCCAACAAATGACAGCATTATTGCAGAACATCTGCATTAGCAAACCATCAGTTTCTCTAAATTTTTCTGTTACATCTGGAGATGAATTGAATTTGAATTTTATTTGATACTGTAGGATTACATTGTGTACAATGAATGTACATGTAATGTAGAACATGTCAAAAATAGAAAACATTCATTATCACATACTGTCTATCATTTTTTATTTCATTCTAACATAATTAATTATAAGTAACATCTCCTGATACGAACACTGAATAGTACAGCCATTATCATACCCTAACACATACATCAAAAATATATATGTTGACTTTACAATCATTTTGTGTGCTTCTGTTTCACTGTACAAGAACCCAAGTCTGTGACGAATACAAGTAAAGAGACAAGTGCCTGCCAAGTCCATAATGATTACAGTTGACAGTATATCTAAGTAGAACAGTGAAGTGATTTTCCCGTCTACATGGCAATGATTTGAGTTCCATATCAGTGTTGTCTGCAGTAAAATAGAAAGCAAGACATTGGGTGTGACCCTAAAAATATTAACTAGTCATACCAAAATAGCACTGTGAACACATTACGTAAAAAGAAGTGTCTTGTCTTCTACCTTGCACCTGTCATTAGCACACTGGACATGAATTAAGGATGATGACCATTCAGATACACACCCAGCCAGACAGATTTAAGTTTTCTATCATTTCCTAAATTGAGGAGTGTTTTTACAAAAGTTGATAAAGCAAAAAAAAGTAAATTCTTGAGGAAATACATTTGTTTTAAGTATCATACCAAAATACTCATTATATAAATGAGATAATTTAAGATTTACACTGCTTTTGTAGGCAAAATTCTGACTGAGTGTTGATGTTTAAAAAAAAATTCATTTTTTATATCAGAGTAGAGGGACAAAATTTACAAGTTCTTTCAAAAGTCAATAACTGCAAAGATGGAAGTTAAAACATTTTGTTAATGTACACATTCAGAGTGATTTATTATGTTTATTTTTTATCTTTAGTTACAAAGAAAGCTACTTTATTGATCATTTTGCACAGAAATACAATAATGCACTACAGTATAACACATTAGCATCATGCTTTTACATAAATATTTGATAAGCAGAAGTGCAAAATGGCAATCATTGTTATTGAAATACAACACAAAATTCTGGCTGAAACCATATTTAATAGGAAATTTATTGACAAGTTTCAACAATGTACTTAAAAAATTCTTCTGTTCCTCCTCTACATTAAAATGCTTCAAAAGTTTTCTGACATCATTTTTCTTTTTCTTGCTGAACATGTTCTACTTTCCCAAGTCCCAAGGCGGGTGCTTAACTAACTTCCTGACTGTTATTTCTGAATTTCCATTCCCCAAACTCTGCAAGACTCCCAGTATAACAGTCTGACCCTGACAACATAACCTTATTTCATAAGCAATTACTCACTTAGCAGTAATTTTGAAAGGCATCTTAGATTACAGGGCTTTTAGTGCACTAGACTTGTGATACTTTGCTTCCAAATTTTTATTTAGTATCTTGACATGTCATATTGTTCTAGCTCTTTACAGTCTACCAACACTGTGTCAGGTGGCGTACAGCTGAGACCATGAATAGGGACGTAAGGCACCAACTTACTAAATTTTCTGCTCTCTTCCATAAGGCCACTATAATGCACATCATTACTGTATTTTTATTTTGACTGGTACAGGAGTCAGAAACTAAGTGGATTTCATTTGGATCATTTTTTTGTTAGGACACATCAAAGTTTCTGAGAAAGTCCAATAGAGCAGAGGCTACTTGGCTACATTCTTTCAGTCCTTCTGTTTCAAGCAAAGTATAGAAAGCAATCCTTTCCCTTCTCTTCACTCAGGAATGAATCATAACGCCCAAATTTTGTAGCCAAACCTGTCTTGAATAAAATGCTTCACCTGCAGGGAGCTTTGATACTGGCTGATTTTGTTGTATGTCAGAACATGCTTTAACCACCTTAGGATTTTCCTCCTTCATTATTGCATAGAACTTTTTAGCATGAAGTTTGTGCAATTTGTGATTTTTTATTAACTGATTATTTTTCTCCAGATCTTGTTCCTCCTTTTAATTTCAGCAGACTAATCTTGCATGTTGAGCATGTGTCCGTATTGGGTGTTATAAATGACAAGTTAAAGCAGTGACAGTAAATACGCTTTTACTTTGATAAAGAGATAGTTGGAAGGTTGGAAGTCTCTTTTTTAATGAAATGTATCCACATTTTGACTGCATTCATCTTGGATGGTAACTACCCTCTTTTGGACTTTTTTCTTGAATAGTGTCTCTCTCTACACTTATTTGTTTTGATATAATTCTTTATAGGTTGTGTAACTTCCTGATCTTTAGTAGTTCTGCAATCTACCCCCACCCCCTTGCCCCCTCCCCCTTCCACAGTATTCAATCAGTAACTTCCCTATTACATAAAATTTATTGGCTAAATTTGAGTGTGTCTTTGGACATCACTGAAGTTGCTTGAAATTTTGTAGCACATACAGAAACTGTCTTGCATACTTTTTCCTATTGCTGTACATTATCAAAACAATATTCTTCCTTTGTGCTTCTTTCTTGATTTTTCTGCATGGTAATGTGATTACCATGTGTTTCATTAATAGTTTAACCTGGTCTGTTCTTTTAACTGTTCTCATGATGATGAAAAGTTGTGATATAATCATAATTGAGATCGGGTGCTCGGCATTTTTTTCTTCCTAATGCTTTTCGGATGATTGGTATGTCTGGTGGCCCAAGTGAATAGCAATGGTTCGCTTTTCTTGTTGGACTTCGTTCATGCTTTTGATGCTTTCACTCTCGACCAGGACTTTCTATGACCTGAGCACTCAGCTACATGTACATCATTTTCTGAATCACTTTTATTAACTTCCATTTTATAGTTTAACAGGCTACCCATTTACTGAAACTTCTCTCTTACAAAGTTGGTAATCAGGAGGTAATGTGTAAACCTGTAAACCACTAATTTCTTTTGTTGGTTCTGTAGCAAGTGCTTGCCTACAGTTTTATTTATTTTATTTTATTTTATTTTATTTATACAAGGGCGGTTCAGAAAGTAACCTCCGATTGGTCACAGTGCGGGTTGTGGGGGGAGTAGCGACGCCATCTGTGCGTTCACGCACTCAACAGGTCAGTCGGCATCAAGCCGTGGTCGAGTGAACGTTGTACCTGCACTAGTTTAGTTTTTGTGGCAGTTTGAAATGTGTGCTGCAATAGAAAACCCCGCCAAATGTGAAGTGCGTGCTGTCATAAGGTTTTTTACAGCCAAAGGATATTCTGCAGCAGCTATTCATCGTGAGCTTTGTGCCGTGTACAGACCAAGAGTTATGAGTGAAGGAGTTGTCCGTGAATGGGTACGTTTATTTAAAAGTGGACAAGAAAACGTTCATGATGAAGAGAGGAGTGGTAGACCATCATTGGTGACTGACGAACTCGTTCAGACAGTTGATGCAAAAGTTCGTGAAAATCGACGTTTCTCAATGTTGGAGTTGTCTACTGGTTTTCCACAGATTTCTAAGACTCTCTTGTATGAGATAGTGACAGCAAGATTGGGTTACCGTAAGTTCTGTGCACGATGGGTGCCCAAAATTCTTACCGACCACCACAAAACTCAAAGAATGGCCTCTGCATTAGACTTTCTGTCACGTTATGAGGATGAAGGAGAACCATTGTTAAACAGAATCGTGACCGGTGACGAAACCTGGATTAAGTACGTGAACCCTGAGACAAAAGAACAATCAAAGATGTGGGCACATTCAAATTCGCCTACCAAACCAAGAAAAGCCTCGCAAGATTTTTCTGCCAGAAAACTGATGGCAACGGTGTTTTGGGATGCCAAAGGTGTGTTGTTGGTTGAATTCATGGAACATGGTATGACCATTAATCAAGACGTGTACTGTGAAACAATAAAAAAGTTACGACGGGCTATACAGAACAAACGCCGTGGTATGCTGACTTCCGGTATCGTTTTTTTGCACGATAACGCCCGTCCTCACTCTGCTCGCAGAACAATGGCCCTTCTTGAGTCCTTCAAGTGGGACGTTATCAACCATCCACCTTACAGCCCAGACCTGGCGCCAAGTGATTATCACCTCTTCATGCATTTGAAGAAATGGCTCAGGTCACAGCGGTTTGATGACGACGAAGAGCTCAAAGATGCGCTCACAGGCTGGCTCCAGGCACAAGCGGGTGATTTTTATGCAGAAGGAATTTCAAAGCTTGTGAAGAGATACGATAAGTGCCTCAATCGCTATGGAGACTATGTAGAAAAATAGTGCAAAGATGTAGTTGTAAGATGTATATATTAAAATATTTTTATTTAACTTGGTGTATTTTTTTAAATCAACTGGAGGTTACTTTCTGAACGGCCCTCATACATATATTTATATTTATATTATGCTCCTTGATTACTCCATACAAATGTCAGGATGGTTTCTTTGTCAAGAACAAGGGAAATTTTCTTCCACATCCTTTTGTAATCCAAGCTTGTGATCTGTATTTGATGACCTCGTTGCCAATGAGACATTAAAATCTTCCTTCATCCTTTTGGTACTGGTCTTAGTTTTTGAATAATCACTTCATTTTTGACAGTTTCAACCTCTTGGGGAACACAGGATTGAATAATAAATTCTAAATGTGTGCCAGCTCATTCAGTAACAGCTTTTCTAACAACAGGCAACATTCTGGGTTCAAGCCCCAGTCTGGCACACAGTTTTAATCCACCAGGAAGTCCAAAACAGAATACACACCACTGCAGAGACAACGATTCATTCTGGAGTGCTGTGTCATAAATTTTACCACACTAATTTTGTTGTATGTACAATAAAATTAAACCCTTAAAGAATAAAACAAATTGATGTACAAAACCATTTATAAAAATTTGTATAAAATTATACCAGCAAAGAGATTTGGCTCACTGACTTTGACTGTAAGAATATTGATAAAGGAATGAGATCAGTATCTACTAAACAGTATGAAATCTTTGAAACTGTGGTAGAAAATTGTCAGTGTCTCTCCTATGAATGTTAATGAGTAATAGGGACAATGCAGACATCCCAAATTCCTATTCTTGGCTAGATGTTTTGTCACTGCCTTTTTCTGACCTATAATTATGTTTCAACTGTTTATTTAAATAATATATATGACTATTGTGAGTGAATGTGGAGTGTAGTGTCATGTACTTATGAGGATAAAAATAGACACTTAACTAACTTAATTACCCCTTCCTATTAACAGATTGTCATTGTCAAATACCTTAGCTCTATGTGATATAGTGAAGAAACTTGGGATTAACATATAGTCGAAAGATCAGAAACATTATATCACCATCTGTCTCCAATCATTCTCAGGCTAATACGCTGATGAATAATTTTTCTCCCATGTTTAGTTTTTTTTTAGTTTATTATCATCCTGTGTGTCACTTACATAGTGTAACAATACCAAACAGCATATGCACAGCACAAGTCTACAATTTAATATAATAAATATAAAATTAACACTTTACAAGATACTAAAAATGATACAAAGAACTAATCCAATGGACTTACACATGCTCTCTGAACAAGTAAATAATGATTTGACATTTATGTAGTAGACTTTGAAAAACACAATTATCATATCATAGAGTATACAAAAATTGTAACATTTACAATGAGAACAGTATTATTCAAATTGACAATGAAGAAAAGACAAGTATTTTTTAGTGATTCAACCAGATAATTCAGAGTACATTACTCAGTTCAACTGCAGTGGTGGATGCAACAAGCATAGACATTAAGAATGAATAATTAAGTAACTACAGATCCCTTGGATCTAGTGCAGTAGTAGATGCAGGAACTGCTAACAGACAATACTTTCAAAGATGCAGCAGCCACAGAAATAATTCAAGCTACTAAATCTCTCAAAAATATTAATAGATTCTCTACTAATGTGGATCTGGCAAAGTATTTATATCCCTGACTTACAGCTAGGATTCATCTCACACTATCTCACAATCAATAAACATGGAAATAATATTTAAAAATATGATACTCTCTTACTACCCAGGTAGAGTATCTTGATTGTGTCTGTAATGTTGAAATTGGGCCATTTGCATATATCCTTATGACAAATGTCTAAATTTCAGTTTAGCCTAGCATACACTTTTAATTCATCTAGGATGGCTTGCATTGTTGAGAACACATAACATCAAAGTAAAACTTTCTGTTAACATATTTTGTTACGGTCACCAGACAATATTGCATCCATAATTTGCATGCTTTTGCTCTTTCATATTTTGTAAAATTAGATTGTGGGACAGTGTAACTAAGTTCAGCAAAATGTCAGCTCACAAAAATTGGAGGAAGTATTTCGTGTATATTTGATAGTCAAATGTCTGGCACTGACTACATCAAGAACATAGAAATTAATTCACTCAAGAATCAAGAATCAAGAATTTTATTCACTGTAGATCATTTTACAATGATATTTGCTTTGTCATACAAGATGTACCAGTACATACAGAATAATAAAATAAACTTCTGTCAATACATTATAGAATACATTTGAAGCATGGCAGTGCACCAAATTACAAAGGATAGCTTTTAAAAGTTAACGCAACAAGCTATCTTATAATCTAATATAATATGGTATTTTATTGTTTATAGTATAAACTTTGTAATTACACATGATTAACCACAGCACAAAATAATATGTTTAACTACAGACAACTTTTAAATGCTTATATTCTCCTCAGGCATCTCAAAGAATTCTTTAATGTCATAGAATGGATGATCTGACAGCCAGCTGTACCACATAATTTTAAAAGAATTTGTATCCATGTCATAGAATGGATGATCTGACAGCCAGCTGTACCACATAATTTTAAAAGAATTTGTATCCATAGACTGAACATGAACTGGCAGTTTATTGAACATTTTGAGTGGATTAACTTTGTGGGAATTTCCTGT
Source organism: Schistocerca serialis cubense (assembly GCF_023864345.2). NCBI lineage: Eukaryota > Metazoa > Arthropoda > Insecta > Orthoptera > Acrididae > Schistocerca > Schistocerca serialis. Next base: position 360,080,162 of record NC_064640.1, on the reverse strand, counting down.
TCTCACTAATCTGTGGCACGGTATGTCTAAATTACCATTAGCCCTGGTGTTGTGTTCATGTATTTCCCTTCTGGCAATAAATTCTGAAAAAATATTTTTTATATATAGTACAGACACTAGATGTATAGATTTATAATTGTAAGTATTCTGAGTCTGGAAAAAAGAGGACGACAGTGCTCCCTATGACCTCTTTTACATAATATATGTATGACTTTTTTTTGTAATTTCAATACGTTTTTGATGTGAGGGGAGAGCCCCCATATAATCAGACCATATGAAATATGTGACTGGAATAGCCCAAAGTATGTCACCCTGAGGTACTCCAAGCTCACTACCTCCCTTAGTTTCAAGAGAAGGTATGCCACCCGAGATATTTTTTCACATACATGATTGACATGTTCCTCCCAATATAGTTTTGAGTCAATGTGAATACCTAACAGTTTTACCAACTTATTGCCTACTTCATTTGATGTTCCCATTAGAAGTTGTTGTGTTTTGTCAGGGTTGCATAGGAGCTTATTGGCTGCAAACCAGTCCAGGGCTTATTGTGAGCATAACACACAACAGGGTGAGCTATATTTTTAGGTAAATCATTAATAGCGACAATGAAGAAGAATGGTCCAAAGATAGACCCTTGTGGTACACCTATGATGATTTCCATGATGGAAGAATTTAAATTTCTGACTGAAACAAATTGTTTTCGGTTACTTAAATAAGAATTTATCACAGATAAAGTGCTCCCTCTCACCTCATAAAACTCTAGTTTCCCCAGTAGTATGTCAACAGGAATGCAATCGAAAGCTTTGCTTAGGTCACATAATACCAGTGATAACATGCTATTATTTTCAAAAGCTGTTAAGGTTTAGTCAATCATTTCCAAGATGGCCCCTGTTGTGTTCTTCCCTTTTCAAAAGCCAAACTGATTGTTACATAGGATATTGTGTTTTTCAAATAAGTTGCTTATTTGTGTGTGTATCAGTGCCTCAAATACCTTTGAGAATATTGGAACAATGGAGACTGGTCTGTAGCTTTGGGGGAGATGTTTGTCTCCTTTTTTAAAAACTGGGACAACTTTTGATACCTTGAGTGCATCCGGAAAAACTCCAAATTCTACACATTTATTAAAAATATAAGCTAATGGTTTGGCGATTGAGTGTATTGTCTTTTTAATTACGTTATTTGATAACCAATAACAGTCCATACTTGTAGAACCTGAAAATTTGGATACAGCTTTTATAACATCAGCAGGTGTGACAGCCCTCCATTGAAATGCCAGGTTAACAGGCAGTGGTGTTCCAACAAGGTTCATTGCAGATGAATTTGTTGCTTTGATACTGTTACTTATTTCTTTAACCGAGTTTGAAAAGTACTCATTTAATTCTTCAGGATCAAGCAGAGCTGTTTCTGTGTGTTTCGGTGTATTCTGTTGTTTTATTATTTGCCAGGCTGCCTTGCATTTATTGGGAGCTCTTTCTATATAATTCTCCACTGCTTGCTTTTTTGCCAGAAGAAGTTTAGCTTTATAGTATTTTTTGCATTTCAGATATGACCTATGAATGTTCACACTCTGTTCTGCCCTTGGTCAGAGGCTTGTTTATGCATCTGGTACAGCATATGCAAGTTTCCTCTAATTTCTACTAGCTCTTGTGTGAACCAGTTCAGACTTTTCTTTTTCATTTCATTTGGATATCTAATTTTTTTTACTGGTGAGCAAGAATACCATAAATCTGTGTACTTTTTAAAGAAGTTACCAAAGCTAATTTCAGCTTCCCTTTTTCCAGATTGACAATTATATATAAAGTCCCAATCTGCACTTCCTAATCTATCAACAAACATATATATGTACTCTTCCTTCTGTCTTCGCACCACTACTACTTTAGATTTTTCAGTTTTAACTAGCTGACTCTTACAGAGTGTAAGGAGTAGTGACTCATGATCTGCAAGTCCACTTCCTGCAAGTCTAACTGTAAAATCCTCCCTATGGAAATTCACAATAATATTGTCTATACAGGCATTCTTACCTGTGGCACAGTTATTTGTACAATAGAGGTCTAATGATCTTAGCATATTCAAAAATGTCCTAGCAACTGGTCTCTGTGTGTTTACCATTTCTATGTTGAAATCACCACATGTAGCAATTCTCGTTTTACTCTTCAATATTTTTTAAATTGTTAATTCACATTTTTCAATAAACAAATTTACATCACCGTCTGGCGACCTATATAGACTAACTACCACTATATTTTCATTCATTAGTTTTACACAACTAGACTCCCCATCTAGCACTGAGGAGTATGTAGATACATCAATTCTGGAAAACATTATTCCTTCTTTGACAGAAATTCCCGCCACACCATTCTTTCTCTGTTTTCTACATATCATGTCTCCCACAACATACCCTTGGGTAATGAACATATTTACTTGTTCTTGTGTTAACCAGTGCTCAGATACACATATAACATCTACATGCTCAGTGTTACATAAATGTTCTAATTCTAAAATTTTATTTCTAATGCAACATATGTTAACTTGTAGAAAAGTAAGTAGTTTGTCTCTATCTGTATTCCTCTGAGAGCAATTTGACTTTATATTTGAAGTTGTAGATTCCGTTAATGTCTTTAATCTTGATGCACTGTGATCATATGTGTTATGATGGTCACATACCTGTTCATCCACTTGATGACTCACTTTGTTAACTGCTTTTGTCTGTGAAACCACTGCTGATCCCACCAAAAATCCTGGTCCCTCGGTTGTGGTTTCTTTTTTTGGGTTGACTGCCGTACTCCACGTGTTGGTATTCTCATCCCTTGAGCTTGACTTGCTGTTCTTCTTTTTGCAAGTAGGTCTCTCTTCTTATATGGTGCCTTCTTTGCTGCCACCTCATTTGCTGCTTCTTCAAACTTTTGCACTGTCCTCTTGGGTAAGTTTATTGCTTGAGTAATTGTCCTCTCCACACAAACAGAGTTCACTTTTAAGGATTCTGTTGTTATTTGTGCTGGAGTTGAGTCAGTAACAATTCTCACTGATTCTTTATCTGAGGCTTCAGTATACTTCCATTTAAGTTCTATTGCTGTTTTGAACACTTTCCTGTTTGTTTCCACTGATTCATAAATCCTTGTGGCAATTAGTTCTTTACCAGTTGCATGAATGTGTTGTCCATGTGCTGTATAAAGCTCCTTGTTAATAGGAGTATCAATAAAACAAGTGTTATGGAAGCCTTTCACTATTTTTTTTAGTTTTCTGTTTGCAGATTAAATTTCTTGGTTTACACAAGACCATTCAGGCAGCTCATGTCTATATGGTACACCAACTACAATCACCTTTGTATTTGTATTTTGTAATGCTGACAAGGCTTTATGTAGTGAACGAATTGCCAACTTGGTTTCATTCTTTGCTACATCATTAGCCCCTGCCCAGATAACTGCAAAATCTTCACTTGTCAACTTATGAAGGTCATTGCATTTTTTTAGTATTACACTAGTGGGGGCACCTGGTATCACCTCCCCTTCAACGTCATATTTATTTGAAGCTAAGTTTAAAATGTTTCTTGCACAGTCTCTGCCATGACCATCTGAGGCAATGAATATTTTGGGTCTCCTATTCACTTACTGACTCTCAGGAGCAAAGGTTTTCATTTTCATTGCTGCACCCATAGATTGATTTCCTTTTTGAACTGCATTCTGTGTTGTGGTATGCACACTGTGTTGTGAATCGTGATTTATGTTGGGTGCATCAAATCTGTAGTTTTTGCACATTTCTATCTTGCCTGATTCTCGCTTCTGTAGTTCGTTTGTTAGCAAACATATAATTGTTTTTGAATACTTAAGTTCCTTTCTTACTATTCTGAGTTCATTCTGTAACTTTTCGCACACACACGTTTTTAACGGGTCTGTTTTGATTTTGTCCATATCGTCACCGTCAGTACAAAAACAATCAATGCATTTCCAGCTTTTCACTCTATTCGTTGAATTTACACATGAGTACTGGAATTTCCTGTTACACTTTACACAACACACACCTTTTCTTGCTGTTTTGTTACAGGGACACGGTTTATTCCACGCTTCCTCACTTATTTCATAAATAGTATTCAAATTTTCCGAACTGGTCACGCCCATTGTGCACTAGTTAGTTTCAAAGCACAATATGTCACTGTTCTTTCAACAGATCGCCGTATTTTTAGTTACTCACTGAGAACAATTACTAATCCACATATACACACCATAATATGTTTAACTTATTATTGTGCTGTTTATGTGCAAATAATTAATCATAGTAAAATAAATAATTATACCTGTGACTACAATACAATGCAAAAAACCATAATTTCTGTATTGAGTCTGTATTCTTGATGCGTTACAGAATAATGCCCTTTTCATAATATACATGTATTTAGTAAATTCACAGTGAGCAGAGGACAGGATACTGAGAATCTTCAGAAATTCAAAAGTTCACTAAATTCAGATTGTGTAAATAGTCCTCCCATTGATTATTTGAGTATTAGAATTCTAGATTTACTACTCTCTCTTAGATTTCCAGGAAGTAATTGTTTTGGGTAAATAATCATAGTAATTGTTATTTTCAAACAGTTATCACAACACCCATAAAATTTAAAAGTTTGTATTAATAGATGAACTATATTATTCAATGGTACAGTTGTAAAATCAGCAGAAGTTTTCAGAATACCACCTGCTTTTGCCACTTGTGTGAGATATTCATCTGCATCCCTCTTCTGTGTAAGTAAACAGTGGAAAGTACCATGACAGTTAATATAAATTGTGTTCATTTAATAACAGCTACTAATGCAGTCTTTAGAAGCAGTTAACCATAGCTCCATGTTTGTGACAATCTATAGTAATGGCCAGCACACGTCTGAAGTTCTCTCTCTATGGGAACCACAGAATACTCATGCAGCCTGATTTAAATTATTCCATCTGTTGAATGTAATGTTTGTGATGTTTGCATGACATTATGTATCCATTTCTGTGATTGGTTGATAGAAGCAAACTGAACTGACGCCATTGATGTTTTTGCAAACTAAAGTGCTGAATTTGATTGTTTTCTTATTTATACTTGCAGATAACAAATGTATGAAGTTTAATCGGTATACCAAATTAAAGTTCTCTACAAACTGTGTCATTTCCTGTATGATTTGTTTTGTAAAATTTTCAGGAAATGTGATGTTCATAGTTAAAATTGTTGGAATATAATTCATTCAAAATATGGTATTTCAGTCTGATGTCACATCAGGGTTTACTATGTGGGGAATGAACTGTAATGAGACTCGGCCTTCAGGGGGAAAAAGTCAAAATTCAATTTCAACATACCATAACTATCAGTTACAAATAACAATAAACTGCAATTCTCAGATGTAAAACAGTTTTATAAGTGAAAATGCAAAAGGCTGTGATATTTGCTAAAACTTCAGATTTCACATTAATTGTAAAAAACACTGACTTCATATTATTTATTGTAATTCTACTATGTGATTATCAAGGTTTACTCATTTTCCACTGACATATTGGGAATGGGCAAAGCAGTTACTTGTATGTCTCTAAGTGAGAATATTTTACATGTGTGATGTGGAAGAAAATAAAAAAAGTTAATACAATCATTATGAGAAATTTCCTAAGTAAGCTTCTTCAAAATATTAGCTTTATTTCTGCTATGTGAGATTTTTAAGTACAGTATAGTTTTCTTTCATAGACAAATTGCAGTTTGCTAATAGAGTTTTACAAATCACCTAAAACTGATCAAATTCTTTGTGTAAAACCAAGTATATGCAGTCACTGATAAAATAAAGTTTGCTAGCAAAGTAACATTCCCAAGTGTCAATAAACGATCTTGATGAAACTTCACAGGTATGTAGAAGGTGCAAAATAGTGGGATATGCATTTTTTTGTTTTTGTTCAATTTCACTTTTAAGCAGTAAAACATACCATGAAAGGTAATTTAGCCTTTTAGGTTTAGAGGGAATATCCTTGAATTGATGATACATAAAAAAGGTTTTTCTATAAAAATTTATACTGGCATGTAATAAATGTTCTTGAAAACTGTTCAGTCAACTTTTATAATAATTTGAAATTTTGCAAAATTCCCCACCATTGTTAATTAATTTTCAAAAGTGAAAACCTTTGTTACAATGCAAATTAAATAAGCTTTTAAGATCCATACAACCTTGTGTAGTGAAGCTGGTTTCTTAAATACTATTTCTGGAAAATAAGCTGTACACAATGTGCTATCTGAGAGTTTTCAGCATACCTCATTAAAATATGCAAACATCCATTACTATTCTAATCATTTATTTTACTTATATTTGTTTTGTTTTAAAATGTTGTTTTACATTTTACATATATGGCTTTTATGTTTCTTACTTTACTGTTTATATACATGTATTTTGCTAATTGAAAATAGAAATTAACTCATTATTATAACATATGTTTCAACTAGTTTCCTACTTGCCACCTTTGGATGCAGATGACAAGTAGGAAACTTGCTGAAATGTTGCTGCAGAGCAATGCCTTGACTCACCTATTAACGTGAGGAGACTTCATCATCAATTACAATATTGACTATCTGTAAAGAAATAACATAAGGTTTTTTTTTATGCCATGCACATAAAATGAATGAAATTTCCTCACGTAATGTATATGACATGGAAGACAATGTAAAACAAAATTCAGCAGGATTTCAAGTTGTCATGGGTGATTTTCTGAATATCCTGAGATGTATCAGGCTGTTTCCAATACATTGGTAAACCTTGGTGAAGATAAATGGTTATGTACTAATGGCTGCCACTTGATTATATTGTTTCTCAAGTGTAGATTGACATTATAGTCATTCAACAGAAATAGATCTGAAAGTCTTCTCACAAAGTTCTTCCAACATCAGAACCTGTATATATCCCATGGCTGTGCAAAGGGCTGTGATCCCTTTGAGATCACCAGATGAACAAGTTTCTTGTCCCTAGATATGATGCTCTAAATGGTTCTTTTATATTGACCATTGCAAGAACCTAACAATTATACAGATATTTCTCCCTCACTGGGAAAGAAAACATCTTTCAAATAGCTTTTGACATGATCAGACATTTTTTTAACCAGATTTCAAAGCTGTCACAAGGACATTTGGGGCTTCAAAAACAGATTCTCTAATTCTTGCTCGAAGCTCACCACTAGTTTCATTTAAAACTATGAGAAGGTGGGTGGCCAATGTGAAAAAAACTGTTTTGAGCTTCGTACCTGAGAACAAGGAAAGTTTAATGATCCCAAAGCACTTGACAGCACAGGTACAGCTGTGTAATGTGTACAGCTTTCAAAGTTGGAAAAACTTTGTGAGAAAGTTTACAAATCTACTCCTGTTTAATGATTATGATGTCATTCTCCATGCGAGAAACAATACAATCAAGCTGCAGTCACTAACATACAATCAGTTCTCTTCACCAAGGCTTACAAATGTAATGAAATATGCCTGATACAAATCAAGACATTTAGAGGATCACCTGTGACAATTTGAAATTCTGTTGAGTTTTGTTCTGTATTGTCTTCTTTGTTGTGTATATTATGTGATGAAATTTTGTTATTTTATGTGTATGGTGTAAAAAAGTCAGGTTTTATGCATTTCCTTACAGGTTATCAATATTGTAAATATTTTATTTCATAATAATGAGTTACTTTTTATTTTCAATTAGCAAAATATGTGTATGCAAACAGTAAAGTAAGAAACAACAAAAAGCCATTCATGGATGTAAAATGTGAAACAACAGTTTAAAACATAAAACAAATAAAAATAAAATAAATGATTAGAATAGTAATGAATGTTTACATATTTTAATTAGGTATACTGAAAATACTTGGATCTACATTGCGTACAGCTTATTTTCCAAGAATGGTATTTCAGAAATCAGCTTTATTACATAGGAATGTTTGTGTCTTGAAAATATCTTTAATTGTATTGTGATAAAAGTTTTCATTTTTCAGATTTTATTAATGTGAAATTATTTTTAGGAATTTATATGAATGAAATGATAATGTTCTGTCACACCAGCGGCCACTGCATAGAGTAAAGTATCTTTTCATTTCATCATTAGCTCAATTTTTTGTCTGTGAGCCATTTGCAAATATTTGTGAAATTTAGACCACCAAAACTGACATACATGCATTAGAATCCAAGCAATCATCAAACCACATAACGGTAAAAATGTACTCTACATAGTCCAGTATATTCCTGCTCTCTGAAGTCAAATGTTGCTTCACTCCTGTTTCTGATATACTTGGTGTAAAGGCTTCAATTATTTCAATTATGAAGTCTGGATAACACCCCCATTTTTACCCTTATATGCTTTGATGATTGCTTTGCCTCTCACCTAACTCACATGTGGGAGGATGGTGATTTAAATTCCAATCTAGCCATACAGATTTAGGTTTGCCACTACTTCACTGAGTTGCCTATGACCAATGGTGGGGTGGCTCATTTTAAAAAGACATGATTCGTTTCCTGCTTGATCCTTTTCAAATCCACACTTGTGCTACAATTCTAAAGACACCAACACCAGAGGGATGATAAACCTTAATACTCCTTTTTTACAACCCAAGTATGTCCATTTTGATAGCTTACACTATACGAGCATTTGAAATTGGCTTCACAGCCAAAACTGAGCAAGAACAAAAACAAAATGAAGGTATATTTTAAACCACCCAGTGTCTGCCAGTGTGACAGAATGTTAATGCTCAATTTATGGTTGCTGTGAAATCTGTGGCAGCTATACATTACAGTAACGCTTTTAGAGCATATGTCATTTTCAATTTCAGCAGCCCTTCGACATTGTCTGTAGTGGATTCTGTATCTTTTATATCCTAGTGGTACACTAATTGAATGATGGCAACATTCCTTGTTTTCCCTTTCTTAAGGAACATTAGGAAGTAGAAATAAACATTTTGACACTCATTTTGCTATTGTCTGTCACAGTCCATATCTTAGTAATAAGTATATTCACACAAATGTTTTGCACCTCTAGGAGTTCTATCTATGACAAAATTATGTGAAGATATTTGGAAAAGATTCTGCACCAGTCTTTTCTGTCATAATGATTAAAGTATTGATGTATTTGCTCCAATAGCAACTGGGCTTCAGTTAATACATACAGACATTTAAGAAACTACCTGACAATATATTTATACCAAGAGGATACCTACTATTTTCAGTTATTCTGCAACATATGTATTTATCTAGAACTATCTGCTTATCTAGAAATATCTGCTACACTCACAAGTATAAATATTTCTTATATTTGCTTCTACAGTCCCTTTTGTAGTTGGATGATCATCCACACTGCAATTGCATTGTGATAACTGAAACCAATGCCTCTTTATCACCTACAGATGTGTTATATATTTCTCCTGGGTTGGGTTTTCTAAGTAAGTTTCCCAAAAATCAAATAATGGAAAATTCAGGACAGAATTATGACAATATAAAGAAAAAGGATAGATTACTACTCACCCCACACAGGAGACACTGAATCGCACACAGGCATAACAAAAAGACTGCTGTACATTTGAGCTATTACCCATAAGGTCTTCTTTTTAATTAGAAAACACACACACATTCATGCAAGTACAATTCACACACATATGATTACTGTCTGTGGCTGTTCATAGAAGACCTTTTTGCTAGAGGCTCAAATGTATAGCAGTCTTTTTGTTGTGCCTGTCTTTAGCTCAACATCTTCTCTATGTGTCAAGTAGAAATCTATTCTTTTTCATAATATTGTGATGATTTTTGTAGAATTCATTCTGAATAATTCTGTGGGAATTTTTATTTCAACTGCTACTTGTAAAATTTCCGTTTTCTCACTCTTTTGCCAATTCTTCCAATTATTATAACACATTTCTTTAATTACAGTCATTTATCACAAAAATTATCATTACACCATTCATTTCAGTTCATAGTGACCATTTTAAGAACTTGTATGACTCCAGCATGCTGAGTATAGTGGGACAGCAACTCATTTTAGATTGTGATGCAAAAAGAGACAGCCAGAGTAGCAAGTAAAATGAATGTTTATTTAATGAGTGACTGGATTCAGGCTACACCCATTCTCAAACCAATCAATGTTTGCCAAGTACAATTTACATCCAAACTAGCACTAAATAAAGTGGGTATGGGACCACACATATATGTACACACTTTATTTACTGCTATTTTGGATGGATATTAGCTGGGTTGAGAATGGGCACAGGCCAAAACAGGTCACCAACTAAAAAACCATCAGTTTTATTTGCAACTCTGCCTGTCTGTGTTCATCACAATCTTCAGATTTCTCAGAAAAATGAAAATCACATAAAACCGTTGATCAATCTACATCTGTTAAATCATGAATTATGAAATAATGAAAGGTACTAATTTCATATACATAGAATACACAAGCTTAGAATATGCTGAAACATACCTGTTTAAAATGCTGAATGACTGGCAGACATACATACTAGTGAACTCAACTTTTTCATTTACATTTATGGAGAAGTCTTAAGATGGCTAATAGAAGGATTCATCTACATTTTTTACCACTGATAGTCACTTTGCCAAAACGGTTTCGCATTTGGACTCAATTTGTACCCCTGTGTATTTAATTTTCCTGTCTACTGCTACAAGCACACCAATCCTCACCTCTCATAGGTAGTCCTTTGAGTAAATTATTAGTACTGACCCAAAAAAATCTCACTCCTGTCAGTTTCTGGTTTAACCAGTTTCTCAATACTGTTATGTGCTCCCATTGCTTCTTAGAAATTCTTCAAATCATGGTACTTTTTATGCACTGTTCTGCAGTTGATTTGTAATTGTTTGTAATTATCATATATGCAGAGAATTTATTGCTATCTGATATATGTGTGTGTGAATGCTTTGTAGCTGTGTTCATCCTCATTGGATGAAGAGTCACATAATTAAGGAGGAAAAATTTCCTAATGTGCATTTCACATCATCAACTGTGTTACCTCCTTGAGGCATTTGAAAGGATATTGTAGCTTTCACCATTACGGCACAACTCAAAGAAGTTACTGTCTGTCTTGGGACCAAAAAACAATTTAAATAATTTCATTCAGATCGATCCACAGTCATTAATATAAAAAAATAGCACAAATTACATGTTTCAGCAAAAATTGAATAGCAAAGCTCCTTCTTCCAGCACTGTGTTGCAGTCAGGAGGAGGAACTGAGTAAGAGGTCAGAACTCAAGTGACAAGCATTCTTTGATGTTAGGTGTTCTACTATCTGCATCTTATTGCACTCTTTACCACCACTTTTTGCTTTTACAACCTTGTAAACATGTCAAATTACTACCTCAGCAATGCAAACAGAATGAACATTCTGAGCCTTTCCATTCATATAAATTGACTCATTCTACATCCCTGAAAGCTGTCCTTCATGATAGGGGTTATGAAAAATGATACTTCAGTGAATAAGTCGCTTTCATCATTTCCTAAGGGGTGCCATTATTCACTATATCCTGAAGCTGCTATTGTCTGATAGACCTCTCTACTATTGACTTAGTGTGGCACAGGATGTTGGAAGTGTTCTAATAAAAGAAGTTTTTTGTACTAATTCTTGATCACTGTCAGTTTTAGACAGAATTTTGTAACTTTTGTAAATAGGATTGGCTCTTTACCAATACTGCTTTCAAAGTACTGAGTACCTAGACTTGCAAGGGTCTAGTACTTTCTGGTGCTAAGTCAGTGTTGTTGGGCAGTGATAGTATTTGAATTACTCTGTGTCCTTCAGGCATGTGAGTTTTTTAAAAAAATCTCACATATTAGATTCATCAAGTTGATGAATGTAGCAACTCATTGAATTCATTTCCGAATGTGAATATCTCTACACTCAACATTCTGGTGTTCACTCATGAAACCTATAAACTATCAGATTAAAAATATTTTCACACCCCTTTATAAGTGTAATTGACCACAAAATGTCACAAGAGTTGGACATATGAGTATAAAATGAGGCAGACATGAACATTTGAACCGTTCTAAAACTGCCAATGTTGACTGTTGGTGATGTAATTGTGAAGTGGAAATGCAAAGTGACAACCACAGCTAAACCAAGACCAGACAGACCTCATGAACTGACAGGCAGTGCCCATTGAGCATTGTGGAGGGTGGCTGTAAAATATCACATGAAATCAGCAGAAGGATCACATGTGATTTCCAAAGTGCTACCAGCAGTCCAGCTAACACAATGACTGTGCATAAGGAGTTAAATACAATGGGGTATGATCATTGAGCAGCATCTCATAAGCCACATATTTCTATAGTCAATCCTAAGCAGTGCTTGGGGTGGTTGGAAAGAGCAACACCAATGGACAGGTGATGACTGGAAATGAGTTATTTGAAGTGGTGAATCATGCTGTACACCATTACAATTTGGTGGAATAATTTGAGTTTGGTGAATGTAATTAGGTGTAGTGCCAGTGAAAAAAAATGGATGGTCTAACAGATTTTTCAACACCATTGTGGACTGTGTATAGTACAGGAAAAGTTCTCTTATGATGATTCCTTGTATCAGTATGATAATGAATCTGGTCATAAAGCAGGATCCATGAGGCAATGGTTAATGGGCAATAACACTCCTGCAATGAACTGGCCTGCTCAGTGTCCCAACCTGAACCCAATGGAACACCTTTTGGATGATTTAGAATGTCAAATTCACTCCAGACCCCTGTGTCCAATATCACTACTCTCTCTTGTTTTGAATCTTGAGGAAGAATGGGCTGCCATACCTCCACTGACATTCAGACTCCTCACTGATAGTGTTCCCAGCAGAGATCAAGCCACCATAAAGATGAAGGGTGGACACACCCCATATAAATGTCAACCAATAGGTGTCTTGAGACTGTATATTTGACCAGCCATCTGTTCCATGCAATAAAATTAAATTTTTCTGTATTAATCAGTATGTTCCTTTTGGGAATACTAGGCACTATTTATAAGATTTATGAGTTCTAAACAGAGTTCAAAGAAACTAAATTAAATTTAGTGAGCAAATTATTATATAGTTTGGGTACTTACCATTGTTATTTCACCTTTGAGTAGAATAGTTTATCCTACTGTAATGTGACAGCATTTTCTCACAAACAAACATTTTTCTAATATTAAACACAGTAGATTAATTGCTTAAAATTATACATGCAGGATATTTCATTTGCTTAAAAGAAATGATTTTATTTTTGCTGTTTACAGCTGTGCTGTTACTTTAATTATGGATTCTCATATTTCATAATTACTCAGATTCAAATTTTTTAATTATACATTGTTGCCATGAGATACTGGCTGTGTTATGTAAATTCATGATCTGGATGTTTCTTTCAAAAGTCTAGAAACTACTCAAAGATTTTTTACAATTTTCTTTGTGTGCTGACCGACATGGTTCAGACTAAGACTGGAATTTTTGTAAGATAACAAGAGACAATGGATATTTGATAATTATTTGAGCTCCAGATCTCATCATTTTTTTGTAGCTAGTCCATTTATAACACATGCAGACATCCTTTCTTAGTCATTGTACTTTATTTTCAAAGTCACCTGGTTTTGCAACATGTGAAAGCTTTACCACAAGAAAATAACAAATATAAATAAAAGCAGCTATTAAAATGAGTGCTCAATTCACATCTCAGATTTGTTTGAATAAAAAAAAGAAAGGAACTCAGAGAAGAGAGTCAACTTCTAATAGTGTTTGTTAATATTATCAATAAGTGGCACTAAGTCATTGAACCAAATCTCATGTTTTGTTTCCCTTTAACTGTGTATTTTGAATCTGCATTGTATAGTATGAAGTTTATTGTATGATTTAAAAGTGATGAATTAGTGCACACCATTTTGAATCTCAATCTACAGCTGTAGTAAGCTTTTCCTAAAAGTAATATTAAAGTACTTATTTAGAATTTTGTTTAGACAGAACCACCTGCGCCACAACCGCAAAATGTCCTAGAAGATCCAAATGCAGAGCCTGTGATGTGGGCAGTCAGTGACTTGTCATCCATTCCACCAGGAAGTATTCTAATAAATCATCAGGTGTGTGATTATGATTGTACAGTCTTTGATTAACATACTTTCATTACTGAATACAGTTCTACTTCAGATTAAACTGATATATTGAAATTGATTGTATTACCTTTGCAGACCCTTGAGGCATACACAAACCCTGATGGGTCTCTCTATCGATTTGATCCTCAACATCCTCCAAAAGTTGTAAGAGAAGACCACAGTGTGAAACTTAGCCGAGGAACTTCACCAGAACCAGAAGCTGATAATCAAACAGACAAGGACCCAGATAAGAAACGTATGTACCTTTTTCATTTGTTGATTTGCAATAAAATATTGTTATGGAGGCATAAATTTCACAGCATAAGTTTTGTACAGCACAAATATGGACTGACTCATGAAAAGCAACTGCAATTAAAAGACATGCAGTGCACTGTCAGCTAAGAATACACTCATGAGTACTTGAATTAGTGTCAGCTGCTGTGTGGGAGAGAGAGCACTTTTGTCATTGTAATAAATGAAATAGTTCACTACATCACAAGACTGTGGTGTCATCAGGGCTTGTGCTTGCTATTGGATTGACAGTGCAAAATTGGTAAGAAACATGCAACAGCACATTTCATTGTGGCCACATCCTGGATGCCTAACACATAGGACACTCCATTTCCATGGACATGCGGTTACTAGTGTTTTGTCATACCACCAAGTCAAGAATGTGCCACTAAGACCTCCATATATGGAAATCCTCCAATCCCAGAGTTAGCTACCATGGAAAAGACTGAATGGAAGACAGAGTAAACATCAAACAACATGGACATTTCAGCAGATCAACATATCACACCATGGCACGCAAATCCCTCAGCCATTCAATATTGGGCAACAACAACAACAACAACAACAACAACAACCAGTGAACAGATATAACATCAAGAACCAGATAAGCAGCTGTCCCACATCTGCTCTACCTTGGAACATTTTTCAGACTTTTGCCTACAGCCTGCCCTGTAATAGAAGTTTAATATACTTTCTTATTCCATATTTAAATGATAGCATTCACTTTGTGTACATTGCGGTCTTTTTCTGAAATTACAAAAATTACTCCAGAAAGGGTTTTTCCAAATGTTCACATATTCCATTCAAATTTAAAAGTCAAGAAAATCTCGTCAATACTGTGTTTAATAGTCTATGTGTTGCATTTTTACTCTACTACATACCAATAATCACTAAATGAAATCAAATTAAGAAGTATTATCAACAGAAAGTTAAAAACATTTAGATACCGTATAGTAGTTATTGGCAACTAACACTAATTTCTCTTTTTGAGAAAGGAAAAATTGTTAAGACATTAAAGAAATGCTGTTCATTTGCAAATATCACATGTTCCTTGGTAAAAAGACATTTGGTTTCAAGTTACAAGACAGTGAACAACTAACAAAGAATGATTTAACTGTCCACATATGATTTAACTATCTTTAAAAATATACAGAGTTTTACTTTCCATAAAACTTTGTAACTGAAGAATTTAACAATATCCTCAAGATAGTCCTAATATATTATACACAGCACTTAAATGTGTAGAGCTCATAATATATGCAAACATTGCTCAAAACACAGCCTCATGTATCACAACAACAAAAACTGTAGAAACTGCTGGAAACTGCTTATAGCAATATTCACGTTCCTGTATGTGTTTGTAAAATCAGTCACTAGATTGAAACACCAATCAGAAAACAACACTCTCCCCTATATGTTTTTGACACACATCAATGACAGGGTATGAGTATGTGAAAAATACATGAATGCAAACTACTTACCAACAGGGGACTGTTTCGGCAAGTTGTGAAATTATCTCATGTGAGGATGTTTGCATGGAGGCGAAATCAACTTGCTTAACTCTCAACAGTGAATGATACAAGAACCTACTCTCATATTACGTTTATTAATTAGTTCACATCCAGCACCCTCCAAGTCATCTTTACTTTCATAAAGAGAATATCACATACCATCACTTCCTAATTATGTTGGAATTAGTGAAGATCATTCCACAAAGGTGTGGCTGCTTGCATAGCTCTCACAGTAAACATAACTACAATTCTACTGAGCACATTTGAGCTTCCATCAAGCAACATGTAAATGCCTAGGGTCATATTTAACTAATCTCCATCATGCCATCATGGATTAGATAGCTCCCCAATACCTTGAAAGTCTTTTGTAGTCCATGTCAAGAAGGGTCACTGCCTGCATCAGGATGAAATGCCATGCAACATGCTACTAGAGGAGGGAATGGGGGGGGGGGGGGGGGGGGGAGGGCTTCGTATTCACTTAATAAACAGTGTATAAGTAACTACAGATTATTTTAATGCCCAGAATTATATGTCTACAGAAAAGCCACTATTTATCTATTTTAGACTGCTATCTTAAATTGTTTTTGTGTACATAAAACTACAATTAGAAAAAAGTGTCATGATTTTGTATTATGAAAATCATTCTCATTAATGATAACATACATTAGTAATAAAACATTCTTTCTATTACAGTTGAGAGCAGTGCAACAGAAAATGAGCAGCCACCAAAGCATTCCTCACCGGTTCTTAGGACAACTGCTACATCTCCATCCTTGCCCGAGACATCTTCAGCAGATCATAGTCCTGCAACTACAGCAACTACAGCAACAACAGCAACTACAACTGAACAGCAGCTCCCCACACCTCCATCAAATGTTGTGTCTGTATCTCAGACTTCAACATCAACCCAACCTCAGTTCATGGCAGTGTGTCACTCCGGCCCATGTCCGTATGTGACAGTGCAGCCTGACCAGCCTCTATTCTTCCCCAACACACCACAATTTCTACAGCCTGTGGGAATGCAGCCAGGAGAAGTCTATGGAACTCCAGCAGCAAATCAAAATGTGACGCCTTGTCCCTTGCAGTCATCTCCATTGATTTACACTAGTTATCCTATCCCAGTTCCTGGAGGTGCCTCAGGAGTTAATGCAGTTTATGATACAAGGCTGTTAGTAAGTATATTAATTTAAAGCCCTTTACTGTTTTCTCTAATTTACAATGATGAAATATTTATCTGCCAAAGCATCCACATTAAAGTCCAATTACTCTCATAATACTATCTACAGTATGTTCATACAGTGACTAAAATATGTTATGCATAGTGTAATTAGGAAAATTACACATACATTACAATAATAAGGAGAAATGATCTTACAACAGAAACATTTTAGGCCTCCTGCCACCAAACCAATTCATCTGACAGTGTCGTCAGAGTGAGAGTGGTTACGACTGCTGTGGTATAGTGACAATGATCATCAAAGGTAAAACAATTATCAAGTCAGACAGGAGGATATTGATGTCTGATAGACTGATAAATAATCACTAATACCCTACTTAGCAGATGAATATAGGATGTTTAACGAAAGTCTGGCAAATATAGAAGATTAGTGGTTGGAGATAAAGCATGTTACAAAATGTGCTGTGTGTAAATCTGCATGAAGTGAGAAAGTAAAGTAGGCCAAAGACCCATCTTAGTGTAATGCTACCATATGGAAATGTAAAAACAAAGATTGATAAGTCTTGTTCCAAAAATGAATGCTGGGAAACTGATAGTGAAAACTTAATGGTAATTAATGCATCCATAACAAAAGTTAGGTATGATGCCTAAAACAAATTCCTTAGGCATAACTTAGTGAAAAATAATTTAAAAAATCTTAAAATGGCCTGGTCTTATGCAGAGTCAGTGAATATATCAAAACCTTTAATAGTGTCTCTCACAGATCAGTTGTTTCTGAATTCTGAAATAACCAATCCTGGTCTAGAAAAATATTTGAAACGTCTCAAAACAGTCAGGTGAGATACTGATTGAGCTCCTATTATATATTACACTGGATTTGTTATGGAACTAGCCCATTTTCTAACTTATATTTACCAACAATCTTTTGTGCAGCTAACTCTCTCACATGACTGAGAAAGAGCACAATTTAAACCTGTTTACAGCAATACTGCAAGAATGATTGAACAGAAATACAATGTACTACCCAAATTGTCTGTCTGTTGCAGGATTATTAATCTGAATGTTATATATTATTAAATGAAAAGTAGTTTCTCTCAAAGGATTAAGGAGGTTCAGGAAAAGCCATTTTTGTGAGACATAACTCAATTTTATTGCAAACAATATCTCACTAATACAAAACACAGGTAAACAGGATTCCATCTTCGTAGAATTCTTAAAGGCATTCAGCACATGATCATTTGGTGAATTTTCCCACACATGGGACTGGTAAAGCCTAGTACATTGTTCAACAGAAATGGAAGCAACATTTCATGTGATCAAATAATAATGCAGATATTCTCAATATGTGCAACTTTTATATACCGGTAAGGTAGAACTGTAATATTATTATATTGTTTGTCAATGTTATTCATGTCTACAGGAGTGTATTAGTAGTTGATCAATGAACAACAGAAAGGACATCATAGTATCCAAATAAAATATAAGTGGTAAATTTCTGGAGCCACTCACATTCTCAGGTATCTAAGGATAATACCACAAAGTGATGTGAAATGAAAGGAACTCACATAAAGAGTAATATGAAAGTTAAATGGAAGATCCATATTTGTTGGGAGAGTTTTGGAAAAGTCCAGTATGTTACATCTTTTAAGAAAACATGCCCTGATGCAAAAAAAAAAAAAAAAAAAAAAAAAAAAACCATTAAGAAATAATTCATGTAGAGTAACAAAATTTTGGGAATACATTTGTCTAGGTAACATATATATGTGATTAACGTTGCAAGATCACAGGTTAATGTAACTGCAAAGAAAGACAATGCAAATGTGAAATGCTGTTACATTAAAATTAATGTAACTGCCAGAATGTTGAATGCAAGCATACAAAGGTGCATGCATTGTTTCGTACAGGTGCTGGATGTCAGTTTATGGGATGGGAGTTCCATGCCTGTTGCATTTGATGGGTTAATACAGGGGTGTTTAGTGGTGGTTATGGATGGCACTGGAGTTGTCATCCAAAAAGTCCCATATGTGCTCGATTGGAGACAGATTTGTTGATTGAACAGGTCAAGGCAACATGTTGACACTATGTAGAGCATGTTGGTTTACAATAGTGGCATGTGGGTGAGTGTTAACCTTTTGTATAACACCCCCTGGAGTGCTTTTCATGAATGGCGGCATAACAGGTCAAATCATGACTGACATACAGATTTGCTTTCATGATGTGTGGGGTAACCACGAGAGTGCTGCTACTGTCTTATGAAATCACACCCCACCCTTAACCTCAAGTGTAGGTCCAGTGTGTCTAGGTGGCAGACAGGTTGACTGCAGGCACTCACCTGTCCTCCTTCTACCCAATACACAGACATCACTGGCACCAAGGCAGAACCAGTGTTTATCAGGAAACACAACAGACCACCACTCCATCCTCCAATGAGGTCTCACTGGACACACCACTGAAGTGGTTTGGGGTCAGTGGAATGCACGCTAGAGGGCATCTCACTCAGAGCTGTCCTAGAAATAACCAATTTCTAACAGCTTGTTTTGTCATTGCTGCTGCAGATGCAGTATGATGTGACACAGCCATATCCCAAACATGATTATCTTCCCTCTCAGTAGTGCTAAGTGGCCATTCGGAGGCTGGTCATCTTGCGACCTTTCCTTCCCCTGATCACTGCTGCCAGCAGTCATGTACAGTGGCTACATTCCTGCAAAGTCTTTCTGCAATATCATGGAAGGGACATCCAGTGTCTTGTTGCCCTATTGCATGGCATCACTCAAACTCATTGAGCTTCTGATAATGGTATCTTCATTTTCTTAAAGGCATTCTTGACCAACATCAACTCACTACATCTAGTTGCAGAGGTAACTAACACTCACAACCAGTACAGTGTGTAATTGAAGCAAACTTGATTTTCATAAACATAGTGGTGCCTCTAGCGCCATTCTAATGCAACTACAGCTAAATTTGAATAGCTTTCTTCTTTAAGCTGTAGAAACACATCTACTAAATTATGTTTATGTTGCACATCTCCTTCTTGGTATTGTGATTTTTTCTGTAAGTTTGTATACAGGTTTGCCAACTTCCTTTGAGCCACAGTTGGGCTCTCATTGCTCTCATAGTATGCCTTCACAAGAGCTATATGCTCAGGCCATGTACCATGACATTTTCACGTACAAGTGGGTGATAACAACAACGTGCATGCAATTGCTGATACTAATACCCATTATTCCCATGGCCAACTGTGCAGTTTGAATGTAACCTGGGGAGATGTTACATTCTTCCAATGTTTTGGAGAGGCAAAGCAGTGTTACTCCTGGTGTCATGGTGTGAGGAACCATTGGGTGTGACTTCAGGTCACAGCTGCTAATGATTGGGGGAACTCTTATGGTAAAACAGTACATCATGGACATTCTGCTTAATCATGTGTTAGCTCTCACACAATGATATCATGGTGTCATTTCTCAACAGGACAATGCTTGCCCACACATGTAACTTGTCTCTATGAACTGTCTGCATGACGCTGACATACTCCTGTTGCCAGGAATGTACATGATCCGTCTCCGATAAAACATTTGTGAGACCAGGTGGGATATCAACTCTGTCTGAGTGCCAGTATCCAGGATATCAAGGACCATTTAGAGCAGTTGTGGACCAGATTCCCTGACAAGAGGATAAATTTGACTCAATCTTGTTATCACTGAAACAACGTCACATACCCTCTCAACCCATGAAGTTTCACTTTGTTTCCTGCTCCCCTTTTGATGCTTCACTTTTGTTGTCATGCAGTGTATTTATAGGCTAGTTTATGACTCGATTGCTGATATATGCAAGTTTTGGCATTTTTGCCCAGTGCAAAAATAACAGCTAAATAGGACACCAACTGCGCCCATACAAAAGATGAAATTTTGGTCTACTGAAAAGAAAGTAATATAGAGTTTGAATGAAATGTGACAACTGTGGATATTTTAGATTTGGTAGAAAGAGACAAGCCGCAGAAAATGCAATATGGAACTGATTCACCAGCAATACACTGTGATATGAAATTTATGTATATTACGAGATACCTCTGCAATGTCATTGCCATGGAACTTGTTTGGGCTCAAACTGCAGCAGCAACCTTGGAGTGAAATAAAAATACTGAAGTTCAAAGTCACAGGAATATACCTGAATGAGACTGTTACTTGAATATTTCTAGATACATGGAAGAAAATAATTAACCATGCATGAAATAAGATCAAGAGATTGAATAAATAAAAGGACTTAAGAGAATAAACAATGCCAGTTACAATAGTTACTCAATCAGTTGCTGAATGAACATTCATTATCATGAAATTTGGATGGTGCATGTGAATGTCTTTCCAATCACTATGATCTTGATGTTTCTGTCACCCCCAAAAAAGGAAGGAAAGGTCCTCACCTGTGTGTGTGTGTGTGTGTGTGTGTGTGTGTGTGTGTGTGTGTAACTGGAATTTTCTTATCTTCTGTAGCGCTGGCAGCATTTTGCAGTTTGTGGTTGAGAGTTAGCAACAGTACTGCAGACCATCAGAGATATTCTTTCACAGAATGGAGTAATGTTATGATCTTAAAGTGCTCTAAACAGCTGTCTTGTGTGTGATTGTTTTTGAGATTCTAATGCGACTTTTAAACATTATTGGTGTTGCATTCCTGTTTATAATTGAATACAAATTTGAGTGCTTACTCTGCCTCTGACATGCTTTTTTTTTTTTCCTGTGCCCAAGCTATTATTGTATGTCACATGCATCTCCGTAGTATTCTCCAGCTCTGACAGATGATTGCTAGGATCTCAATAAATTTATTACCTGGCCCTAATCCATGCTTGAACTGAATCCTGTTCCTTGTTGATTAGGTTTTGAAATATCCTTGTTTTCATAGGCCAGGGTACTGGCCATTTTTTGTCTAATTTCATAACTATATCCCAGTCACGGTGTGGTAAGAGTTAATTTGCTTGGCTCTTGTTTTAGGTGAGTACATTGCTGATATTCCTGACAGTTCTCCACAGCTATTACAATTATGTATCCAAATATGACATTCAGAACTAACACAGAATGTTGTATACACTCAGTTTTCAGAGACTTAGATCATTTTTAACAATATGAAACAGTCAATTTACTATCATTAGTTAGACTGACATGCATTGGATGTTGTGTTTCAGTAAGAGTCTGCCAATTTCCTTGGGGACCGGGCATTCATAGGGCAAATAAGTGAAGCTTAGTTTATCTTTTTCTTTCTCATTCTTGATCTCTTTGAGAGATATTGTTGATTTTATCTGCAGTGACTGCACTATCTGTCACTCTGAGTACCTGTTAATTTGGGGCACTGTTAATTGTTGCTGTAGTTCTTTGGTAAGGCTTTCCTGTCCAGACAGAGTGTGAGGTCTATGGCCCACAGACAATAGCATGGCATTTCTTTTCGATAGATGGTGAAAACTGAAGGTGCAGCCTTACAGGTATATTTATATGAATTTTTTATACACATCACTGACAAGGGATCCATCCACTGGTCTCTTAACTAATATACTGAGGAAATATTACTGGGCCTCTTTTCCATGTTCCATTGTGAACTCTATATTAGGATGGATATGGTTTATAGGTTTTACAAGAGCTTGTAAGGTTTTCCTATTCCATGTGGCAGTATCAAAAATATATCATCTATGTTTCAATAAAATCATGTTGGGTTTAACTTACCATATCCTAGAGCTGTTTCCACAAAACTTTCCATTTATAGGTTCGGTAATGTGCTACCCAGTGCCAACAATTTAGGTTCTTCATAAAATTTTGGATCAAACTGATAACAGTTAAATGTGAGAACATAGCTGAAGAGTTCAGTAAAACAATGATAGAACTTTTTGCCAGTTCATTCCAAGAATTCTAAAAGTGGGACTACCACAAAGAGAGGTATCACATAAAAACTTATCATAATATACTTACCTTGGAGCTGCAGTTGACAGAGACAGTGTATAAATTCATAAGAGTTGTGAATGTGATGTTCCCTCTGCCCTCATAAATTTGCTGAGAATGTGCTCACATGTCTTATTTTATTATTATTATTTTATTTTATTGCATATTCTGTTGATCCTGATTGCAAGTAGTTGCAAGGATATGGAACGAGTCAGTATTTTTACAATGTTAACAATGCAGCAGCAGGTAATATGGTTAATTCATGACAAGACTCATAGTAACAACATGTAACACTAGAAGAAATAAAAACATATTACTTACATCAGAATTAATACTCATGAGTACATACTCAAACTGACAATATCAAACTATCTGAGCAACAATGTAACACTACAGCAACAAATAGTTAACATTTATGCTAACATTGAATGGCTAACTCAGTTGTACAATAAAAACTTGCTCCCATGCACTATAAAATTCACTAATTGAATAGAATGACTTTTGTATTAGATATTCCTTCAGTTTGCTCTTGACCTTTGGTGTTTCAGGAGCAAGACCTCTCATGACACTGGGTAGATCATTGTAAATTTTGATGCCTTATAATTTACTCCTTTCGGTACAATGGTACAGTTTGACTGGTTGCAATGAATGTCCTCTTTTGACCTTGTGTTGTGACCATGATATTCCCTATTGGTTTTGCAGAGAGAGTGGTTTTTATTAATGAAAAATACAAGAGAGTATGTGTGCTGAGATATCATTGTAAATACCTGCAGTTTCCTAAACAGATTCCTGCATGAGTGCTTTGGTTGCATACCACTCATGATGCATATAGCTCTCTTCTGATCAATAAAAACTTTTTTTGCCAAGGGCATGGAAATATCCAACATAAGCAGCTCTTATGGAATCCTTATGTGTGGCTGATGCAATTATGAGTAAGGTAAATGTTGCAGAATGTAACGTTTTTTCTATATTTAGAATATGGTTGGACCAATTCAGTTTGCAATCTGTCTACACACCCAGAAACTTAGCTGAGTCGACTTGCTTTATTTGTTGTCCATTACCTTCTATATTTATATCCCCTGGTTCTTTATGTGCTATATGAAACTGTGCATAATGAGTAATTTTTATATTCAGAGAGAGTCCATTACTGTTAAACCATTTCAGAATGTTGTCAAATGCATTGTTCGCACATGTCACCCCATTGTTCCCTGTTGCTTTACCAACTAGAAGAGAAGTACTGTCAGCGAATAGGGTGAACTTGCTCACTTATGTGGTGCAGTGTGGGAGGTCATTTATAAATATAAGAAACAGTAAGGGTCCCAATACTGAGCCTAGAGGCACTCCTAGTGCTGACTGTGCCCCACTCGGGTAAAGTTGGGATTCCACTACTGTCAGTAATTATTACCCTTTGTTTCTTATCTGTAAGGAAGAATTTAATCCCTGTCCCCATTATTCCACTTAAACCATAGTAATCTGCTTTATTTAGCAGAATGTCATGGTTGACACAGTCAAAAGCCTTGGATAGATCACATAAGATTCCAATTGGTGCCAATTTTCTGATCAGAAATTCAAGAATTCAAGATTCAGTGAAAGAGAAAATAGCATCATCAATTGATAGGCCTTGCCAGAAACCAAACTGACACTGATTGAGAATGTTATGGCTGTACAGGTGATTAACAATCCCCCTGAATACCAGTTTCTCAAGGGCCTTTGAAAATCTTGTTAGCATGGATATTGGACAGTACCTTGTTACATCTTTCTTGAAAATTGGTTTCACACAGGCATATTTTCATTTAAGTGGATCAATACCTTGTTTTAGGGATTCATTAAAAATGTGACACAAGACTACATTTATGTAGCCATGACAGTGCTGAAGTATCTTAGTTGAAATATCATCAGCCTGACAAGAGTTTTTTGATTTCATCTCTCTGATTGTCCTGTTGATCTTACTAATTGTTATGAGGGTTATCTGCATCTGTAAAACTGTGGCATTGTTAGCTTTATGCAGAAGGGCTATCACATCACTTACTGAGCCTTCACAGACAATTTTTTCAGCAACTGTTAAAAAAGGTTTACTGAAGATATTAGCAACTTCCTCAGTATTTTTTACAGTATTTGCATCCTGGATTAATTCTATGTCAGTCATGTACTCTACTTTTTTACCACTCTCCCTTTTTATAATTTGCCAGATGGTTTTTGATTTGTTATTTGAGTTATCAATTGTAGATATTATGTACATAGTTTTGGATTTTTTATTAACCTTTTTAAAATATTACAGTACAATCTGTCTTGTCAGCTGATGCAAAAGTGCACCAATGTTGCTAACTATTAACTTTAGAGGAATGCCTTCTCTGTGTACCATACTAAATTCCTTATGGATTCACAAAACATATTATGAACAAACTGATGTTTTGATGATTGGTAACCCACTGTCACCCATTGTGACCAACCTTTAATTGGTTCATTTTCATGATCTCTTGAAGGACCTAAAAGTTCTCAGTGGTAATTTGAAATAATTTCCAGATATGTTTCCTTGGTGTATTAGTTGAGAGAAAAGAGGACAGAATCATTAACTATAGAAAATCAATACATAAAAAACTCATATCTCCATGACTTCTGCCATCACCATTTATCACAAATAAATATTCTGCTGAGAGCTATGGTTCATAGAATGTGAACAAAACAGATAATGAGTGCGACACTGAAGAACAAAACCTAAAAAAAGGGTTCCAAAACTAAAGTGTACTAAAATAAATTTGCAGAGCAGGCAATGCAGCCAAAATAAACAACGCCTGTAGGAGACACTGAACTGGAACACCTGTGGGAGACACCGAACTAGGAAATAAAAAGGAGGACCAAGGGTCCATTGCCCATGCTATGTTGCATAAATCTCCAGACTGTCTGTACGGCACATTACTTGGTGATGTGGCATGTCATATATGAGAGAGATTATTGGAACAGCCTATGAGAGTTACAAAGAACATCAATGGCATTCTTGACCCAAACAGCCAAGCAAACCAGCTCTCAACATACAGTGAGTATAATATAATCATG
This sequence comes from Schistocerca serialis cubense, assembly GCF_023864345.2. NCBI lineage: Eukaryota > Metazoa > Arthropoda > Insecta > Orthoptera > Acrididae > Schistocerca > Schistocerca serialis. The sequence continues at coordinate 360,054,143 of NC_064640.1, read as the reverse complement.
AAATGAGATACAAGAAGACCAGTATTATTGTATGCATTGCAACTTAAAAAGAAGGCTGTCAGGAAACCTTTTAAAAGGGGCAAAGTTTTCAAAATAAACAAGTCCTGACACACAGTACTCAGTTTATTTGCATCTTATCATTAAGCACATAAGTCAAGGCTGGGACGCTGCAGAGAAGTGTGTTTCCTGATAAGATCGCATGGATATAGGAAAACAAATGTACACTCAAAACTGTAACAAGTGCCATGAGGAAAACTCAGTTAGCAATGGGGATACAAAACTGACAGTACCTTACAGCACTCACACATAATACACTAAAAATTGCTAGATCAGCCATTACAATATTGTGTACAAATTCTCAACTCAAGAAATTTGAAATGTTGTATACTTGGTGGCCTCAACCCAAGATTAAAGTTGAGTGACTGGTAACTACTGTGGGATAACTTTGTCAGATCAGCCACTGAGGGATCACAAATATTATTTGTCACTTGAATGTGACAAATGGATAGGCCAAGGAGGAATTGTTACCTATTAAGTTCTGCTAAGTTGTGGAGAAGGTGTAGACTTTCTACGTATCACCTACTTCCATGATGATTTCCATCAATGCAATGTCAGCAAGCCTTCTGAAGAAGGGATACAATTTTGACATTTAGAACTTCAGTCAGATAATGGATGCCCTTGAGAGTACTGAGAATATGAAGAAATTCTGATCATTAAGGATAAATTATGATGTCCCCTAAAATTATTCCTACTATTTATATGGTATAACTACCTGTAATATGTGTTGAATTGTGACCTAAAGTGTTGCCAATGAGGATCCACTGATCAAATGAGCAGTCAGTTAAATGGGTCAGAATCAGGTCACCTTACTGGTGATTTATTGTAATCATGGTTACATATATACTTAGTGCCATTTATTTCTCCATACATACCATGTAACATTGATTATAGATATCAGGTGTAGAGATGCAGGGTCTCGTCAGTACTTTACCATTGTCAGCAGCAATTGAACTGCTGTATATTAAGGTTATTGTAATCAAGATAGAAACCTTTTGTTACAAAAATTAGTGATAGTGTATTGTCAACCTTTAATAGCATATCACCTAACAGAAATGTTACAGATTTCAAATCATCTACTTGTAAAACCTGTAAAATATTTTTCCATCTTTTTGTTATTACCAATAAATAACAATTTATTAGGATGGAGGCCCAGTCACTGAGCTTCACCCTGGAATGCTGGGTTTAAGTTTATCAGATCAAAGACCAAATGGTGATTCAACACAGCAGGCTCCATTGGCAACACATGGCCACACCTATCAAGCACCAAATTCTTATTGGCAGCAGCAGTTACCTGGTCCCTTTCAGGTATGTTTATAATTGTTTGTGTCATTTGTCCAATGTAAAGGACTTCTGTAACCCTAACTGGAAAAGAAAGTAAAATATTATTTCCTCTCTAAAATGTTTCTTAAGACAAATGCAAATTAAAGTATAATGGAAGTTTGCTCATAAATTTTTTTCAGGTGCCCCATACAACACAAAAAAATTTGAATAGTTATTTTTCCTTCTAGCTGATATTTTTCTTTATACAGAAATAATCATATTGTCCATGTTGGAAGAAGGCTGCTTTTGAATGTGGAACATCTAATTGCCTTCACTGGAAGCTTGTTTCACATTTCACTCTTAATTTTTCTAATTTAGCAAGTAAAACAAATTACAAAGTAGAGATACCTGTAGTATAGCAATCAGTGATACTTTATTATCTTTAAGGTGACATGTCACTGCTCAGTATTAGTGATGTAGAAGTAGAATTCGTTTTTTTCCTCATATTAATAGTCTTGGTATGGAGAAAAGCATTGTCTGTAAGCATAATTTTATATTATTATTGAAATGGGACATATGAGATAAAGAAACATGCCATTTTTATTTCACAATGAATAATTTGATCAACAGGCACCAAAAATGATTTTAGTGTTAATAATCTATCAGTTATACAGAAATTTTATAATTGAGTTTTTGTTATTTTCTTAGAACACTTTTATTCCTTGACTGTTTATTTTTACCTTTTTATGATGGTGTACACCATAAGAAAAAATATTTCCTCTAATCTGTAGTAACAGTGATAAGCTGTTTACCATATTGAATTCCTAGAAATGGTGGCACCATTCTTGCAGCATTCTTTATAATGGCATTGCCTTCTCAGTATTGGTGCAGCAACAACACAAATAAGTACACATGGAATAACCAAATCACTTTAATGAGAACACTGATCATAAGTTCCATACAAAATTCATATCCACAGCTAGGCTGAGTCCAAACAAATAATGAGTATCCCGAGAGTGGAGTCAACTGAGTATACAACTGAACATAACAGAATAAGAAAGCCTTCTGCTCAGAGATTATGATAGGTAGTAAACACTTCCGGGCTAAGTTGCCGTGGTCGATCTGTAGAACTTCTTCTCCCTGATGTTTCGTTCTCATCTACGGAGAACATCTTCCGAGGTGAGTCGACGACTGGCTGCTAGGAGCTGGGGCCGCCACTTATATAGAGATTGTAGGGGGCGCCACCACACGTCACATGGCATTGATGTGCAGCTATCTCTGGCTATCGTCTGTTCTCTCGATTGCAGGCAATCGATTGTCACGTGATTGATGCAACGTCGACCACCATATCTTATCCAATTTTAATCCTTCTTCTTTATGATTAAAATTGTATTGATGTTTGTGGATTTCAATTGCCTCTCTATACATACATGTATAATAGTGCAACGTCCTCACTAGCATGCTTGTTTCACCAAATTTTATTTCATGATCTCCATCCTTAAAAACATGTTCCGCTACTGCCGATTTGTCGACATGTCTCAAGCGACAGTTTCTTTTGTGCTCCGTCAACCGTGTATTGATGCTTCTTTTTGTAGTTCCTATGTAAACCCTGCCAATAACTACACGGAATTTTATATACCCCTGGGGTGGCTAGGGGGTGACAAGCATCTTTTGTTGATCTTAGGCATTCACTAATTTTCTTAGTAGGTCTAAAAATGGTCTCAACCTGAAACTTGGCTAGTACTTTTCCAATTCGATCCATGATATTATGGATGAATGGAAGAAATACTTTTCCAGCTGATGGTTGTTGCTGTCTCCTATTTTTAGGCATTTTTCTATTTAGGTGAAGTGCTCGGTTAATCTCGTTTTTCGTATAACCATTTTTCGCAAAGGCCATTCGTAAATGATTTAGTTCTTCTTGTAAGTAGCCTGGTTCACAAATATTATTGGCCCTATCCACTAATGTTATTATGACCCCCCTCTTTTGCCTAGGGTGGTGGTTTGAGTTCTTATGGAGGTAGCGATCAGTACGTGTACCTTTCCTGTAGACCTTATGTAATATGGAATCATGAGGAAGAAGACTTGAATTATTTCCTGGTACACTTAAATAGCATCAACCCAAAGATTAAATTTACTATGGAGAAGGAGAATAATGGACAACTTAACTTCTTGGATGTATCAGTTATCATACGGGCGGATGGGACCTTAGGCCATAAGGTCTACAGGTCTACAGGCTGTTGAAGGCCTTGGGGGAGGGTTAGGAGCTGGCTGGTCTGGCGCCACCAGTTGCTGCTGTAGGTTCTCTGCATCCAACCCCTGATGTTCGGTCAGAGGGCTAGAAAAGACATCAGAGGAGGTTTAATTAGGCAAGATCATGTTCAACATAGGAGGTGGAGACAAAACGAGAGAAGGGGGCTCCAACGGTGGCAAAGAATGAGAAGATCTGGTCACTGGGAAGGAGGGAGTGGGGCTAATAGGTCTGTGCTGTGGTAGTGGAGGTCAATCCTCTAGCTGTGGACAGAGTTGGTTGCAGTGTCAAGTCACCAGCCTTCACCCAGCTGTGGCATGTAGACTCCCAACCCTACTGGCCTTGGAAAACCACCAGGATCTTGTGCCCATTGTGATCAAAAGTGTGGGCTCCTACTATGGCCTCCAGTATGTATTGGGGCAACAGAGGTGTCCAAAGAGGGTGTGGCATGGGCATTAGGACATTGAGAACTGTGAGTAGCTGGCACCGATGAAGCAGTTCAGCCAGGCTCTTTTCACCCTGTGGTGTCTACCTATAAGAACTGATAAAATGGATAAGCTTATCTTCAGTTGTGGTACCTTCTATGTATTTCTTCTTCTCTGTCTTGAAAGTCTGGATGAGGCTTACCACCTTCCTGTTGAACTGAGGATGGGACAGCAACACCCTTATGTGGGGGATACCATGTTGCACACAAAACATTTGAAAAGTTTGTGGGATAAACTGTGGGATGTTGTCCTTCACCAGGGTGTGAGGGAGGCTGTCGATGGGGAAGGTCATGGTGAGGACCAGCACCATCGATTCTGCCATCAGTGAGCAGCAGTTTACAATGGATAGAAACCAAGAGAAGACATCTATGACAACTAGCCAGTAAGCATCCAGAAAAGGGGCCCACAAAATCAGGGTACACACAATCCCTTGACAGTGTAGTTTCCAGCTATAGAGAGTAACACTGCTGCAGGGTGGCCTGGTGACCCGCACACTTAAAACAAGAATCAAATAAATGTTAAATCTCATGATCAATCCCTGGCCAGTAGACATGTCAGTTGGTTAATATCTTCTTCCTTTGTAATGCACCTGAGTGAGCATGATGCAGGAGGTGAAGAATGTCCAACCCGAAACACACCAGAATGATCATGTGCAGCACAGCACATTCTGTAGACAACAGAATAACACCATCAATAAAAGTCAACCTGTGGAACAACACAAAATAATTACAAACAGGTTACTGTGCATGAGCAAGAAACCATTCTGGCCACCCACACTGAATATACTGCTGCACATGGCAAAATAAAGGCTCCAAGCCTACCACCTGGGTGATGCAGGTGCCAGTAATAGGGAACCCATCCACTGTCTGTTGAGCTTCAACGTCAAGTCAGAAACAAAGAACATCGTCCTGGTTGAAGCATAAGAAGGCAGGAGATGGCATCAACATTAAAGCACTGGGCCGTTTTGTGAAAATTGATCTCTTAATAATAAAGACTGAGGAAGAGAGCCCATCACTGAAGTCTGTGTGCTGTTTTGCCCAGCAGATGTGCTGCAGAGCTACAGAGGGAAATAAAAGGTTTATGGTCCATAACCAGGTGCAACTGCACACCATAAAGAGACACATGAAACTTCTTGAATGCATAAATAATAATGAGGGCCTCCATCTTGATTTGCAAGTAATTTTCTGTCTTGTGTCTTCAAGGCAAAAGCAATGGGCTGTCCCAAGCCATCTGTATTACAAAGAGACAGCATGGCCACCATGTCATACTGTGATGCATTGGTAACCATAACGAGATGGTGAACCTGCTGATATGTGGCCAGGCACAAGTGGAATGCAGACCATTTTTCAGTTTCCAGTATGCTTGTTCACTGTCAGCTGACCAAACACCTAATGTGACCTTCATGAGCAAATGATAGAGATGATATCTTACTGTATCTGCCTGCAGCAAGATCTTGTGGTAAATAAGTGGTAAATAAGGCCTAAAAATGCCTGGTGCTGCTTCATGTTAGTGGGATGAAGGCAGCTTCAAAAGCTTTACTATGTATGTTTATCACCTGTTTCGCCCAATGGGAAATGGCATGACTCAGATATTCAATAGAGGGTTGTAAGAAATACAACTTATCCAAATCACACCCACAACCTGCAAGGTCTGAAACAGAAGCTGAACACTGTGAAGATGGTCCTCAGTGGTGGGATCTGTGACCACAGTGCTATAAAGGTTGTTGATACAACAAGGGATTCATTGTTTGAGTTGTTCTAAATAATGATGAATAGTCATGGAGTGCTATCAACTCCAAAAACCAACTGGTTGTATTGGTAGAAGCCATATGGCATACTGACAGCATGAAGCTGACATGTCTCTTCCTCAAGAGGCAGCTGCAAATATGTTTCTGAGAAGTCCAGTTTCAAAAAATACTGACCCCAAACAGTTCTGTCTCAAGTTCTTCCAGGTGGGAATGGGGTATCTATTGACCACAGATTGTGAATTGACAGTCACTATGAAATTCCTGCAAAGGTGGAGTTTTCCCATCATTGTGGAGCTTGCCCGTCATTTTCTTAGTAATCATTAATGGCATAGCCCACTGATTAGGTGATATGGGTTCCACGGTGCCTAAAGGTACTAGCCTATGTACTTCTTCTGTTACTTGATCATAAAGTGCCAGGGGCACAGACCAGGCATTAAGAAAGAGAAAATTAGATTGTACAGAGGGTTTGACAGTGATATGTGCCACATAATCTGTGGCCTTGCCTAGTCCAGGCAAAAGAAGGATGGGAAATTCCTTGCACAGATCATCCATTTCTTGATAGGGCATGAGGTCTAGCACTAAATGTACTGAATTGGTGACTGCCCATCACAAGGAATCTCAATGAGTGCACCCCTGCCTTGTATGTCTTCTCTGTCTTAAACTGTCTCGCAATGGAAATTTGTTGCCAGATATAACTCACAAGACATCTTGAGGGCGTAAACAGCAAATTGAAACCAAGGTGCAGGTAAGTGTTCAGAACTGATGCCATTGTACCTGCTATGACTGAAAATACTAGAGTCCATAGCATGAGGGTTAGAAGTGAAAGCCAGAGCCAATTGAGAGTTGCACACCATTACTGTGTGTCTTTCTTTCAATGTTGATGGCGAGAAGCCCAATACTGAAGGCTGGCTGGTCAGTTGCATTGAGCAAAACAAGTGGGGCAGGAAGGTATGGGCCTGTGGAAGTTTGTGCACCACAGTTGAGTGTATGTGGAGCACAGTAGCTGGGCATGCTGTACCACGATAGCTTCTGCATCTAAAGGCATGCAGGAATGTGAGTGCGAATTGTGATGTAAGTTGACAGTTGACACATCAGCTCTACCTGATTGGCCTTTGTTGCTTGTGCTGTCTTAAGTACATGTTCTAAGGAGTGGTCTCCAAGCAGCAGTGTCCATTGGCAGACTTATTTATCAGGAGCCAACATTATGACAGCTTCACAACCTATTGTGTCCACATAAGATCCCTTAGATTGAGTAACTTAAGTCTTGCAGCTACATAGCCCAAGACCAATAAGATTCATGAGGTTGTTTCATTCATTGATGAAACTTCACTAATGCAGATATCATAGGAGTGTGTTTGCAATAATATGAAATCAGCAAATGACACATTTCATTGAATGACAGAAATGCCGGACCCTGAAGGGAGACTAACTAGTGTAACAAGTAGTACGTTTCGGGGGACATCCATGATGGAAAGATAGCTTTAAGAGAGTCGGCATCTGTCATCTTGAAGGCCACAAAGTGTTACCATAGACATTTCTCATAAGGTACCCAGCATTTAACAGCTTTGTCATAGGTGGAGAAAGGTAGCAGATAGGTTGAAAAATTTTGAGGTCACGTTAACAGGCCTGTCAACACTCAGTCCAACATGGCCTTGTGTTCCTACTGCGGCATTTCCAACTGCATCTGGATTTCCATTTGCTGCCACATTAACACCTGAAGAGCAACCTGCAAAGATGCACCTGTTGACACTTCAGGTTGACACTGTAGGTGTGAGCCTCTCTGTGATGCTGTCATTACTCTTAGATTGTGTCACCACCTGGTGGGCATACCTGTGCTGCCAGGTGCCAGTGAGGCTGATCTGAATCATAAAAATATGAGCAGGTATGCCAGCCAACGTGGCACTGGTGCAATAGATGGGGTAATGTAGGGTTATCACAATAGAAATGAATAAAGTCCACTAATAATTTATAGTATTCAACACACTTTAAATGTACTTCATGCAATACAACCAATGTGTCAACAACCCAATTATGAGAGCATTGTCTCCTGGAATGTGTTCTGTTGTGTGAAGTACAGGTAAAGTGTTTTGAATACCACCAATTATTAGTGAAAATATATAAGAACTTCTGCCCGACATCTGAACAATGAGTGATATTACAATGATACTGAAATCTTCTGAAACATAAGAAATAGGTTCCTATTCTGTAGAAACTATTCACATTATGAATTTGTCAATGAGTTAGGAAATCTGTTATGGCTCTAATGGTTCTGGTATAGGATGGACTTCATGTCAGATCATTAGGATCCCTAAGATTTTTATTTCTCAAGGAGTGATGAGCCACTTTATAGTTTTTAGGTGATGATTCCTAGCCTGCATATATTTTACCAATGAACCAGTATCCCTAAGAGCCATTTTCTAGGTTTTAAGTCAAAATTCCCAGCCTATATTACTTTCATCATGCTTGTTAAGCAGCTTGTTTGCTCTTTAAATGCCTATTAAGAAACAAAAATATTATGTAGGTAGCAAAGACATGCCCAGTGTAGACAGAAAATTATTTATGTACGGGTACCCAGCTTTACAGGAATGGTGTTCAGACTGTGCGCTGCAGAATTTGCATTTTTAGTAGTTTTAGTGTCATGAATTGCTGTTAGTAGCTGGTATTGGTATGCCAACATAGCGTAGAAACACAAGCATCCATGTGCAGTCAACATGCGTCTGGACAAGGTGAGCAGGGCTTTACCCATAAAGTTGTTTTATCAAATAATAGCAATAGTGTTGCTGCTCTTTGCAAGTATCAGTGCATTAAAGGAATATGGAGAGGTCCTATTTCTGCACTGAGATTGAAGAACATGATTCAGAAGTTTGAATTAACTGGCAATTTGCAAATTTCTCCTGGGCAAGGCCAGTGGCCAATTCTGCTACGAATCATTGAAGAAATTACTGTTGCCATGGCTGAGAATGTTGGACACAATGTATGATCTTCAAGCAATGCACAAGCTGTGTCATGAGAGCTGAATATTTCATGGCCCACCACTTGAAGAACACCGCAAACAGTTGCAGAATAGCATCTGTACAAACTTCATTTTACTCATCAGTTTTTGCAAACTGACACAGACACTCAGGTAGGTTTTTCTCCTACATTTATTTTTTGGGTTCAAGTTAATGACATGTGACCTTGGAATGTTTTGTGGATTGTTGAAGCACACTTTACCCTCACTGGGATAGCAAACACACAATTGTCACATTGGGGATCGCCACCACCAACTAATGTTCATGAATGAACACGTCACTGTTTGGAGTGGCTTCATGACACAGTTCATGATTGATCCATTTTTCTTGGAGGAACTTTGTCCCCAAGGTCAAAGGACATGCAGCATGAATGGCAGACCCCACTGTAATGTGCTTCATCCACATGTTATCCTTGCTTTTTTGGAGAGACATGATTTGGACTCAGCTGTTTTGATGCATGATGAAGCTTCATCTCACATTACTTGTGAAGTCACTTGGTTACTCAGTAGCTTATTAGGAGAAAATTAAATCATTCGTCAATCATTACAAACTCCATGGCCACCAAGATCACCAAACATGAACTCACATGATTTCTGGGTGTAGGGTTACCTCAAGGACAGGGTTTATCAATAGGCCAATAACACATGTTGGAGGTTGAAGATGAACATCCCACCTGATATGTTTCAGGTTCTTGTCCTTTGAAATTCCTCTTGTCCTTACAGTTTCAAACTGTGCCATCCAGGTAAAAGTAGACACATACAAAATACATATTTTCACACTGCTTGTTGCATTTGGCATCTTGGCTGAACCCTTGAACTGTTTTATCAAATTCTGATTATCATTTCTGACATACACTAATGGACACCTGATGTGTAACTGAGTCACTGGTGTTTTTGTAGATATTAGTCTCCTGATTAGGACAACCTCAGGAACAGCTTAGAGCCTCTTTTCAAGTTCTTAGCATAGTTGGAATCATAGCACCTCCACCAAACTATGCTGTATAGTCACCAGATTTATGTACCAAATATGAGAATTGGGTCATCAGTAAAATTTGACCCTTAACACTGAAAGTATTTTATGTAAATACAGCATAAAAGATACACATAGTTAAATAGGATCCTGAAGCACGTGCACTCCTTTCTGTACACAATATTCAAAGTTCTATAATTATACAGGCATTTGATCAATGTGAAGTTTCTAGATCTTTTAGAACTCTCAGATACTAGATTATAAATATTACCAGGGAATTTGAATTGAACCAGGGTCCTGAATGTAACCAATCACTAATTACAACCTCTATAATATGCTGGATAATGTTTAGACTGCTGAAATTTTAATTCATCTTCTTCAAGAATGTTTATTTTTATTTATTTATTTCAAAACAAGGGAGTTAGATATTTATTTGCATTATCTATAGCTCATAATTCCACATTTACTATGATGCTCTGTATACTTCAGTGCACAGGGCCCAAGCCATCTCACCCTGAAACTGCCACCTGACTTTTGAGTACCATTATACTGAAGTAAGCAGTACACATGTTTAGAAGAGAGAACTAAATCTGCAGTTTTGAAAACTGCTTTCATATATTGTTCATGCTATGGAGTACAGCAACACAAAAATCTTAGCATCCACTTTTGTCAGTTGTGACTGTGTTCTAAAGGAACCAACCAATATTAAACTGGTGTGAGACCATATGAACAGGGTGTCAGGATTTTTTTAATGTTATGTCAGAACTCACTCTCTCCCTTTTGAAAAATTAAAGGGACCAAGTGAGCATTAGAAATTCCTCTGAATTATTATTGATAACATATTAGTGGTAGTTATCTCTGATTGACTGGTAGCTACAGTATCATGCATTATAGTTTGTCCTCCTGTCTTATACTGTTTATGCCAGGGGCTCAGCCCCATGTGCTGTGGCTTTCAGCAAAAGCAGATGGTGTTGTATTGTCTGCCTTGAGAATGACATAAATCATCTGAGTTTACAGTCGCTTGTGAAAATTTTCCCATCTCTTAGTGCATCAACTTTGAAGCATGTGTTTCAGGCCTCATGAACTCTGAAGAGAAGCATTATATTAGAATGTGATCCATTGTTTGCTCCATTGATCCATTAGGCGGGACTCCCTTTGGAAGTAAAACATGTCAGAAAAAACTAACAGAATACACATTTTACACTATTATTCTTGTGTTTTAGATTTAATGATCCTTCCATCTAAATGAAGTGATTCTTGCGAACTAGAAAAGGTCAAAAATATTGGAGTCCATAATCATTACTCAAGCAAGTGCAATAAATCTGTACAAAGTACAGCCGATATATCTGGCAATTTATGTTAAATATCATCAAACAAATTTTGTTCATGCACCTTGTTTCATTGGTTACATTACACAAATAAATATCCCATACCCATAAATTCATTAATCAAATGCTGTGATTAATAAAGGGAAACCTTCTTTGACTGGTAACTGAAATGACTTACCATACAGAATAGAGCAATATACAGCATTTTTTAACTGTAAAGAATATGTTATTAAGTAAATAAAATAACTGGAGTATACATTAGGTGTTTTGATTGCTATAAATTCACAAGACATTGTCAGTGTCTAAAACTTTACTCATGAAGCTTTAGAAAATAGCTCTAAAGACAGTTATAAAGGAATTCTGTTACAGCCAGCAGCCCAGGCAGTGTCAAGTATGCCACTGTTTTACATACCGTCTTCCCCAGCAAGTAACATAATAAGTTCATCACTGCCACATCATGGGACCTTGGCAACATCTGGCAATGGCTCTCATCGATTCATGGCTTATCCTGCTGTTCAGCCATTTACATCTAACCATCAACAATCAACAATCTCCAGTTTGAATGCTACGGGGCCAACAGCAGATAGTTCTCAGACATCTACAGGTAAGTGTTAAGCATGCAATGTAGAGTTATAAGATTTGTACTACAACTGGATATCCCTCTAAAAAAAGTAAAACTTTTACATGACTGAAGCAGGTCTGTGCTTCAAATTAATGAAAGATTGTCTTTAGCATTTAAAGAATTAAATTAAGAAGACTATTGAAGATAAGATAGTTATGGACACATTTACAAACTGGTTAGAAGACTTCAGCAGGGAATCAGATGATATGAAATTGTTAACATATACTAATAATTAGCTGAATGCCTCCAATTACAAAAATAAAATGTCTACAATCAGTGGGTCATTATGCTCAGTCTAACGCACTGTTTCTCAAAGAACATGAATGGAAATTTTTCTAGTCTTTTAATTTCAAGGAAATAAGATGTAGTTGTATCTAATAAAAATATCTGTAAAGAAATATCTAAATATAAGCTCCATCATCAAATAAAAATAAAGAGCAGTTATATATGATATTTCAGTACCTGTGATATTTGGAATTATGATGCAATGTTCCTTCGGACATGCATGCGTGTCTGTTGTGACTCGCCGATAATTCAAAGTGCCACCACGCAATTACGCACATCCTCTATGTGCGGCGCTGTCTGCCAGCCATGCAGCAGCTGCGCCACACCTAAGTGGCCAGCCGAGCAGCGGCCACTAGACTGGGACTCAGTGCTCATTCGAATGCTAACGTGTACACATGTCTTGCTTGTCAACTTACTCTGTGACTTATATGTGTTGTGTCATTCTGAAATGTATGTGTTAAACTTGACGTTATAACAATTGGCGACGAGGTAGTGGATTTTTCCTTTTCACCGTTGACCCACAGGGTTCCATGGCTACTGTCAAGCAGCTATTGCAAAATCTCTTTGAACAGCAAATGCTTCTAACAGTGGTGATTTGCGATTTCGTCGCGGCATCAAATGCGTTTCTCGTCGTTGGCTATACCTCCTTTTCCTCCTTATGACAAGATGGCGGAAGACTGGTCTGATTATGAAAAACGTCTTCGACAGCACTTCTTGGCACTTTCATGTCATGGACGATCAACCATGTAAGTCTCTGTTCCTTTCCTGGATTTCACCTCAAATGTATCGGTTGTTGTCGCAATAGGCTCCTTTGAAGGATCCTGCATCTTTGTCCTTTGCTGAAATGTGCTCACTTCTGTCTGTCTATTTTCAAAAGCAAATGCATGTGGTAGTCTCTCATGTTGCCTTTTACCGTTGTCAAAAACAGCCACATCAGTCCTATCGTGCCTGGGCTGCTGAACTTCACGGCCTCAGTTGAAAGTGTCAATTTGTTACTGATGTTCACAAAGAATCCTATGCCGATTCCATGGTACGGGATGCTATTATCCGGTCGATGCCCCAACAAAGATGTTCGGCAACGTGCCCTTCAGTTGGCAAATCCAACACTAGATGAAGTTCTCTCCATTGCGCAGTCTTTTGAAATTTCTCGCGCCGCTGGGGCGCAAATAGAGGCGTGGGGTGATGTCGGGGAAATACAACCTCTGTGCGCTGTTGACGACGCGTGCGGCACGTCCCCACCAGCCGATGTGGCCGCAGTGCACTCCCACGTGCAGCCTCGGCCTAGCCGTAAACAACCCGCTAAGAAACTGCAGCAAAACCCCAGGCAACTTCCTTCATGTCCGTGGTGTTTTACGAAACATTCACGCGAGGATTGTCCTCAACATTTGGGTGTGTGTCACAATTGCAAAAAGAAAGGTCATGTGTCTTCCATTTGCAAATCCGACCGCATACATGATGTTCATGAACATGACGCTGATTCTGATTCTGTTGTCTGTCAATTGCACTTCTTCCCTTTCAGGGAAGTTATTCCTCACTGTCCAAATCCTTGGTTGAGATGTTCGCATGCAAGTGGATACTGGTTCTGCTGCCACTGTAATTAATTCTCAGACGTATCTTCAGTTCGGTTCTCCACTCCTGTCACCTGTCACTCGGCAATTATGGATGTACAATAAACAGAAGATTTCTCTCTTGGGACAGTTTAATGCTGAGGTATCTTACAAATCCGTTGTTCGCACTGTTCCCATGTTTGTGGTCGACCAGAGTAACGCAGAGAATCTTTTTGGTTTTGATGCCTTTGGTGTTTTTGGGTTCTCCATAGATGACTCTGTCAATATTGTCTCTGATGCTATTCCTTATGCTCAACTGGATTCCTTGTCAACGACATTTTCGTCCCTTTTTTCTCCTGGGTTAGGCCATGCAAATGACTTTGAAGCTCATATCATGCTCAAACCCACTGCTCGGTCTAAGTTTTTTCAGGCTCGGCCCATTCCTGTGGCCCTTCATGATAGGGTAAAATGGGAGTTGGATCGTCTCACTACTTCAGGGGTCTTACTTCCTGTCACTTCCAGTGAGTGGTCCTCTCCTGTCGTTGTCGTTGCTAAGCCAAATGGTGATATTCGTCTCTGTGGCAATTTCAAAGCCACTGTAAATGCTCAATGCCTCATCGACACTTACCCTATGCCCCGTCCTGAAGAACTGTTCACTAAACTTGCTGGAGGCCAGTATTTTTCTAAAATTGACCTGTCAGAAGCTTATCATCAACTTCCTCTTGATGTTGCTTCCCGGCAGTTTCTGGTCCTTAACACGCCTTTCGGCCTCTATCAATACCAACGCTTGCCATTCGGGGTTGCTAGCACCCCTGCTCTCTTTCAGCGATTCTTGGAACAATTATTGCTCCCTATCCCTGGGTGTATCAATTACATGGACGACATTGTTGTCACTGGCTCCACCACTGAAGAACATCTTCAAAATCTCCGCACACTTTTTCATGTCGTACAGACTGTCGGTCTTAAGTGTAATCTTCAGAAATCACAATTTTTTCAGGCATCTATCACGTACTTGGGGTTTCAACTGTCTCGGGATGGTATTCGTCCACTTCAGCAAACTGTCGCTGCGATCGATGCCCTTCCTCGCCCTACACCTGTTAAGGAACTGCAGGCCTTCTTGGGGAAAATAGCATACTATCACAAGTTTTTACTGTCTGCGGCTTCCGTGGCTCAGCCATTGCATCGCCTGTTGCATAAAAACGTGCCTTTTCACTGGTCCGCGTTATGCAAAGCGGCTTTCCAGAAATTGAAGACTATGCTGAAACAGGCCCCATGCCTGGCTACTTATCGACCTGTCCAACATCTTGTTCTTGCCACAGACGCCTCTCAATACGGGGTCGGTGCAGTCCTTGCGCACCGTTTTCTGACAGTTCGGAACAACCCATTGCTTATGCCTCCAAAACGCTCACGGATGCCCAACAAAAGTATTCTCGAATTGAGAAAGAAGCTTTGGCCATTATATATGCTCTTCATAAGTTTGGTGTTTTTCTCTATGGCTCAAAATTTGATCTTGTTACGGATCACAAACCACTTTTTCCTTATTCCATCCATCAACGTCACTTCCCGACAAGGCTGCACACCACCTCCAGCATTGGGCTCTTTACTTGTCTCGTTTCAATTACGAGATTCATTTCCGGCCAACGGCTCAACATGCAAATGCTGATGCTCTGTCTCGCCTTCCCATGGGTCCTGATCAGGCATTCGATAGGGACGAACTTTTGTGTTTCCACCTGGATGTTGCCGAGCAGTGCGTTGTGGACAGGTTCCCCATCACTGAGCTCTTACATGGCCGACAGCCCCGCACGCTACTTCATCTTCTGCGGCCTTCCACCTCACAGCCGTGGGTGCCTTCACTTGGCCCGTTCAACGCCGACGACCTCATCTGGGTACGGGGATATGGCAGGCAGCCAAAATGGAGCCCGGACCGCATCTTAAGACACTGTGGCAGACGCCTATATGAAATCCAGATGGACACAGGTGTTGCAGTGCGTCATTCAGACCAGCTTCGGCTTCGTGTGCCAGTACCGCCTGTTCCGAATGCCGCTACACCACCTTTGGCTCTACCTGATGCTCGGGATCTTGGCATCTCTCAATACTCACAACGCAGCCCTCTCAACGTCATCGCGATGCCAGCACAAGAACGGACACCACCAGGAGACGTGCTCATGCAGGAACCGGATGACCATCCTCTGTCAGAGCAAATCTACTCGCCTCCTCCTCCAATGGACGCCAACACATCGCCCATGTCTCCTGTCATATCAACTGGACTTGCTGCAATGGGCAGATTGGTGCATGGGGCTCCAGCAGATTCGACCCCTATGTCTCCTGTCATCTTGATCCGTTATCATCGGGGACACTTCCGTCCATACGGGAAGGCTCCTCCTCGAGACTTTACGGCGAGTCATACAATGCCTATTGACATTAGCCATCTCCAGGACACCTCCATCAAGACCAGTGCAATAATTTAAAAGGGGGGAAAAGTGTTGTGACTCGCCGATCATTCAAAGCGCTGCTGCGCAATTACGCGCGTCCTCTATGTGCGGCGCTGTCTGCCAGCCATGCAGCAGCTGCGCCACCTAAGCGGCCAGCCGAGCAGCGGCCGCTAGACTGGGACTCAGTGCTCATTTGAATGCTAACGTGTACACATGTCTTGCTTGTCAACTTACTCTGTGACTTATATGTGTTGTGTCGTTCTGAAATATATGTATTAAACTTGACGTTATACCAGTGTCTGAAGGTAGGGGCACTGTGGTGACTACAGGCATTATGAAATACACAAAATGTATTCACAATCGCAAAAATGGACAATCATCAGTTTTATAATGGAATGATAACAACAAAATGACCAGGACTGGAATCCAAATCTCCTGAGTATTGCGAGTGGTTACGTCTTACTGTTAGGCTATCTGACCATGAGTCACAGCCATACTCCAACTTCCATATGTCATCAGACATGTATCTACAGCCTGTACTTGTACATCCATTGTGTATATTCTCATCTGGGGGAGACATTTTACTTGAAAGACGTTTGTCTGGTGTCAGCAGATAAATACAATATTGCAGTGCCAGTGTTATTCCGAGTTATGATACAATGTTTCTTCAAACATGCATGCATAGTTTCTGCAATAAAGAGCACCTCACCTTCTCCAGCCACTGCAATGTGTTGTAGGTATCCTGATACATATTCCCAAGCATTGTTTTTGATGAGTGGTGCTATTATTATAATGATTATGTATTGAGCATCTATGTTATTATATACAGTGATACGGGATTTGTCATGGGTTAATACAGATAAAATTAATAAAAGCATCTTATGAAATAGTGTCTGTGGATAAATCTTAAATCAAATACACAAACCAAATGATATAAACTTAAAACAATACATTTAAGTAATTAAACACAAAGATAGATATATAGAGAGAGAGAGAGAGAGAGAGAGAGAGAGAGAGAAAGAGAGAGAGAGAGAGAGAGAAAGAGAGAGAGAGAGAGAGAGAGAGAGAGAGAGAGTAATAATAATGGATAGAAACAAGAAACAATTAATTTAATACTCTATACTGGCATATTAATAAATTTTTTTTTATGTGTACCAGTGGTGGATCATAGGCCAAAATTCTGGGAAGGCCAGGAAACATTGGAAAATCTCCTTTTCTTCCCTTTTAATGCATTGATACATAACATTCCTAACCATCACTACTATTACTGTTACTACTAGGATGATGATAACTACCAACACCACCACCATCACCACTACTACTATTATTACTGATAATAATAATAATAATAATAATAATAATAATAACAATAATAAATCAAGTAGATCCTAAGTTGATACAGTTCCTAAACACAGTAATGAAAAATTGGAAAACCACACTTAATATCCAAACAAATTCAAATAATATCACATCACAGCCAATACAGATTAAGTGTGGAATATACCAAGGAGACTCATTAAGTCCTTCCTGGTTCTGCCTTGCTCTGAACCCACTATCCAACATGCTAAATAATACAAATTATGGATATAATATTACTGGAACATTCCAACACAAAATCACACATTTGCTATACATGGATGATCTAAAACTACTGGCAGCAATAAATCAACAATTCAACCAATTACTAAAGATAACAGCAGTATTCAGAAATGATATAAATATGGCTTTTGAAACAGACAAATGTAAGAAAAACAGCATAGTCAAGGGAAAACACACTAAACAAGAAGATTACATATTGGATAACCACAGCGACTGCATAGAAGCGAAGGAAGAAACAGATGCCTATAAATATCTAGGACACAGACAAAAAATAGGAGTAGATAATACAAATATTAAAGAAGAACTAAAAGAAAAATATAGACAAAGACTAACAAAAATACTGAAAACAGAATTGACAGCAAGAAACAAGACAAAACTATAAATACTTATGCTATACCAATGTTGACCTACTCATTTGGAGTAGTGAAATGGAGTAACACAGACTTAGAAGCACTCAATACACTTACATGATCACAATGCCACAAATATAGAATACATCACATACATTCAGCAACTGAAAGATTCACATTAAGCAGAAAGGAAGAAGGAAGGGGATTTATCGACATAAAAAACCTACATTATGGACAGGTAGACAATTTAAGAAAATTCTTTCTAGAACGAGCAGATACTAGCAAAATACACAAAGCAATCACTCATATAAATACATTGGCTACACCACTGCAATTTCATAACCCCTTCTACAACCCTTTAGATCACATAACATCAACAGATACAAAGAAAGTGAATTGCGGGGGGGGGAGGGCACTACATGGCAAGCACCCGTATCATCTAACACAGCCACACATCGATCAAGACGCATCCAACACATGGCTAAAAAAAGGCAATATATACTGTGAGATGGAAGGATTCATGATTGCAATACAGGATCAAACAATAAACACCAGATATTACAGCAAGCATATTATTAAAGATCCCAATACCACAACGGATAAATTCAGACTTTGCAGACAACAAATAGAAACAGTAGATCACATCACAAGCGGATGTACAATACTAGCAAATACAGAATACCCCAGAAGACATGACAATGTATCAAAAATAATACATCAACAACTTGCCATAAAACATAAACTAATAAAACAACACATTCCCACATACAAGTATGCACCACAAAATGTTCTGGAGAATGATGAATACAAATTATACTGGAACAGAACCATTATAACAGATAAAACAACACCACATAACAAACCTGACATCATACTCACCAATAAAAAGAAGAAATTAACACAACTAATCGAAATATCCATACCCAATACAACAAATATACAGAAGAAAACAGGAGAAAAAATTGAAAAATACATCCAACTGGCAGAGGAAGTCAAGGATATGTGGCATCAGGATAAAGTTGACAATATACCAATTATACTATCAACTACAGGAGGCATACCACACAATATCCACCAGTACATCAACGCAATACAGCTACATCCAAACGTATATATACAACTACAGAAATCCGTAATTATTGATACGTGTTCAATAACCCGAAAGTTCCTAAATACAATGTAACATATACCGTACAGTTAAAAGGGAGTCACGCTTGATGAAAGTCCACATCACTTTCCAGTTTTAACCAGACCTAAGGTCTGAGAAAAATAGAAATAATAATAATAAATCCCGTGGAGGCCCAGGAAAAGAATAGGCCTCCGGTATGTTTTGCCAGTCGTAAAAGGCGACGTAAAGAACAAACCACACATACGGCTAACCCCCCTTTTTGTGTGATTAGTTGGTTCAGGACAGAACTAAAGAAGCCTTGGACAAGCACCGTCATGGTCGGGGACGACACTTGTACCCTATACCCGCCCACAATGGTAACGACACTGCTAGCCAACTGGAAAATGAGTTACATCCAAATAGAGCTGTTTTGCAGGATATGCTTCCTGCAACCACCCTAGAAGGAAAACAAAGACAGAGGATGAGATGGTGAGATGAAGTTAATCAACACCTCATGTTCTGTTATTACCAAGCAACAAACCTAGGAACCAACACAACTGGATACAGATCACAAGTATACAAAACATTTATTACCAGATACACAGAATTAAAATTTTTAACAGAATGACTAGCTGATCAGATCTGTGTAACAATAAAAAATAACAGGATACCCGAGTCAGAATTAGAAAACATCAAAGAACAAGTACAACAAATACTGTAACAAAATAATGTGCAATCAGAAGAAGAAGAAAATACAGTAATGGACTCAAACATCCCAGAGAAAACAAACAAATGACAACACGCATCAATTAAACAATCAGAGGAAAACGAAATCTTAAGACAGACACCAGAACAAGCACAAATAGAACACGAAGTGAAACACATGTTACGTATAGAAGAAAAATTTCAGCTGACATATATAGAATACAAAGACACAAATACAGACATTAGACCATTCTTGGATAGACCGCCAAATAACCCACAAGTC
The DNA here is from genome assembly GCF_023864345.2 of Schistocerca serialis cubense. Classification (NCBI taxonomy): domain Eukaryota; kingdom Metazoa; phylum Arthropoda; class Insecta; order Orthoptera; family Acrididae; genus Schistocerca; species Schistocerca serialis. The sequence goes on along the minus strand of NC_064640.1, from coordinate 360,034,104 downwards.
GAAACAACAATAAAAACTATCAACACAATTATACACAACAAAATAAATGAAAACACAACTATGGAAGAGTTACAACTACTGGTTTATATAGGAGCACTCACTACACTAAATATACACACTAGGCAGAGACCAGAACCAACCAACACACAGAAGAAACCCACAAAACCAGCATGGCAACACAGGCTACAGATCAGAATAGAAAAACTGAGAAAAGACATCGGACAGCTAACACAATTTATAAGAAATGAAATGTCAGAAAAAAACCAAAAAAGGTTAGGTAAAATCTCACAAGAAGCGATAGATCAATTAGATGAAAGGAAGCAGAAATTACAAGCATTGGCCAAACGACTTAGAAGATACTAAAAAAGTGAAAATAGAAGGAAACAAAACCAAACATTCAACACAAACCAAAAGAAATTTTACAAGGCAATAGATAACACACACATTAAAATAGACAATCCACCAAACATAACAGACATGGACACACTTCCGGAGCAACATATGGTCAAACCCGGTACAACATAACAGACATGTATGGTGGATACAAACAGAAACAGACTCATACAAGATGATACCACAAATGCCTGAAGTGATAATTTAGCAACATGAAGTCACCTGAGCACTTAATTCTACACACAATTGGAAAGCCCCTGGAAATGATAAAATAGCAAATTTCTGGCTAAAGAAGTTCACCTCAACACATTCACATCTAACTAAATTATTTAACAATTACATTGCATACCCATAGACAGTCCCTGATACACTTACACAAGGAATAACTTATCTGAAACCTAAAGATCAAGCAGACACAGCAAACTCAGCAAAATATCGCCCCGTAACATGCCTACCAACAATATACAAAATATTAACTTCAGTCATTACACAGAAATTAATGACACATACAACACAGAACAAAATTATGAATGAAGAACAAAAAGGCTGTTGCAAAGGAGCACGAGGACGTAAAGAGCAACTGATAATAGATGCAGAGGTGACATATCAAGCTAAAACTAAACAAAGGTCGCTACACTACGCATACATTGATTACCAAAAAGCTTTTGATAGTGTACCCCACTCATGGTTACTACAAATATTGGAAATATACAAAGTAGATCCTAAATTGATACAGTTCCTAAACATAGTAATGAAAAATTGGAAAACCACACTTAATATCCAAACAAATTCAAATAATATCACATCACAGCCAATACAGATTGAGTGTGGAATATACCAAGGAGACTCATTAAGTCCTTCCTGGTTCTGCCTTGCTCTGAACCCACTATTCAACATGCTAAATAATACAAATTATGGATACAATATTAGTGGAATATACCAACACAAAATCACACATTTGCTATACATGGATGATCTAAAACTACTGGTAGCAAAAAATCAACAACTCAACCAATTACTAAAGATAACAGGAGTACTCAGCAATGATATAAATATGGCTTTTGGAACAGACAAATGTAAGAAAAATAGCATAGTCAAGGGAAAACACACTAAACAAGAAGATTAAATATTGGATGACCACAGCGACGGCATAGAAGCGATGGAAAAAACAGATGCCTATAAATATCTAGGATACGGACAAAAAATAGGAATAGATAATACAAATATTAAAGAAGAACTAAAAGAAAAATATAGACAAAGACTAACAAAAATACTGAAAACAGAATTGACAGCAAGAAACAAGACAAAAGCTATAAATACTTATGCTATACCAATATTGATCTACTCATTTGGATTAGTGAAATGGAGTAACACAGACCTAGAAGCACTCAATACACTTACATGATCACAAGATATGAAGAAAGTGAATTGGAGGGGGAGGGCACTACATGGCAAGCACCCGTATCATCTAACACAGCCACACATCGATCAAGACGCATCCAACACATGGCTAAAAAAAAGGCAATACATACAGTGAGATGGATGGATTCATGAGTGCAATACAGGATCAAACAATAAACACCAGATATTACAGCAAGCATATTATTAAAGATCCCAATACCACAACGGATAAATGCAGACTTTGCAAACAACAAATAGAAACAGTAGATCACATCACAAGCGGATGTACAATACTAGCAAATACAGAATACCCCAGAAGACATGACAATGTAGCAAAAATAATACATCAACAGCTTGCCTTACAACATAAACTTATAAAACAACACATTCCCACATACAAGTATGCACCACAAAATGTACTGGAGAATGATGAATACAAATTATACTGGAACAGAACCATTATAACAGATAAAACAACACCACATAACAAACCTGACATCATACTCACCAATAAAAAGAAGAAATTAACACAACTAATCGAAATATCCATACCCAATACAACAAATATACAGAAGAAAATAGGTGAAACAATTGAAAAATACATCCAACTGGCCGAGGAAGTCAAGGACATGTGGCATCAGGATAAAGTTGACAGTATACCAATTATACTTTCAACTACAGGAGTCATACCACGCAATATCCACCAGTACATCAACGCAATACAGCTACATCTAAACTTATATATACAACTACAGAAATCTGTAATTATTGATACATGTTCAATAACCTGAAAGTTCCTAAATGCAATGTAACATATAGCGTACAGTTAAAAGGAAGTCACGCTTCATCAAATTTCACGTCACTTTCCATTTTTAACCAGAAATAACGTCTGAGAAAAGGATAATAATAATAATAATAATAATAATAATAATAATGACAATCTTATCTACTAATGAACTGGTGGATTGGGTGTTTTAGCATTGTCACTTTTGTAAAGCAAGTTAACTTGACGATCCATCTTTTTTTTAATTTTTTGATGACATCATCATACCATGTGTCTCAGCTTTCAAGTATTCACAGTACAGGTTTTTCAGTTGAGGTATAAGTAAGAGCTGACAAGCAACCCTGGGCCATACTGTTCTTCAATTATGTTTTTACATGTTGAAGACATGAAAAACTCCTTTCCACTCTAATACTTGTAGCAGTACTAATGGTAGCAGTTAGACTAAATCGTTTGAAAGCTTCTGGAAGAATTTGGTCCATTTCAGCCTCAGTCATTCTTTTTATTAAATTTCACAAACTGACAGAATTAAATGTTTATTTGTGCTGGGAAAAAAGTACAGTCTCCAGTTCTACATGCAAGTGCGAGTGACTGAAGGATGCACCATACATTTGTAATAATTAATACATACTGTCTACAGGGAAATACTTAGCATAACTGGTGAACTGATTAGTATCACCTCATTTAAGGAAGCACAGTTTTTCACAATGTAAAAATCTTGTTTCTAGTTGTGTTACAATATTATCCACTACTTCGGAGTACACCTGTTTGTATTTTGACTTTAGTGGATTGACGATGTGTTCATCCATCATTTCAGCTCTTTTCATGTAAGCTTGAGTTTTTGAATTAGTCAAGAATTACATGTATTTTAAAAAAACTGATCATTTTATTTTCATTTCTAAAGTTTTTCATGTGAGCTCTGCATCCTGAGACAGGATTTTTGCAAAACTATGCATCACTTCTTTTTTCTGAAGAATGTTGGAAAGCAGTTCACTCTTTAAAAATATGCTTTGAAAAACATGGAGAATAAAACTGTAGCCAAAGTCTAGGAGGCTATTTTTGAAACCAGGGGCTTCTCTTGTAGTCCCTGCATTTGAGTCTGGACTGTCAATTATTTAATTTAAAATCTCAGTAATCTCCAGATGGTTTTTGAGAATGGTAGATATTATTCTGGCATTATAGTTCCATCTCGATTCACTGCTCAAAGGAATATATTTACCAAGAATACTGTCTAGAATTGCTGTGCATTTGGAATAACAGTGTAAGAAAACAGGAATACCATGAAGTGTATAGAAAAAAATCCTTACTGGTTTTATACTTAACAGGCCTTAGCTTGCAGGCCATTTAATTCTTCAGACAGAAGCACTATCATAGGTTTGGGCCACCAGTTTGTTCTTCATATCATAATTCTGGAGCACACCACACAGCACAGTGAATAATGCAGCAGCAGTTCTACACACAACAAAGAAAGTTTTGCATCACTTTGGTTCCAAGAGTTCTGGAACCTGTACAGAAAATTGGAATAGAGATCAACACAAACATCATTTCTGCCCTTTTTTATTGGTCATGAAAACCACACATTGTTGTACCACCATATAGCGAGACCTTCAGAGGTGGTGGTCCAGATTTCTGTACACACCGGTACCTCAAATAGCCAGTAGCTCATACTCTTGCATTGATGCATGCCTGTATTCATCATGGCATACTACCCACAAGTTCAGCAAGGCACTGTTGGTCCAGATTGTACCACTCCTCAATGGCAATTCAGCATAAATCCCTCAGAGTGGGTCACGTCCTCCATAAACAGCCTTTTTCAATCTATTGCAGAAATGTTTTATAGGGTTCATGTCTGGCAAACCTGCTGGCCACTCAAGTGGAGCGATGTCATTATCCTGAAGGAAGTCATTCATGAGATGTGCATTATGGGGGCGTGAATTGCTGCCCATGAAGATGAATGCTTCGCCAATATGCTGCCAATGTGGTTGCACTATCAGTTGGAGGATGGCGTTCACGTATCGTACAGCCTTTACTGCACCTTCCACATGTCGGCCCCACATAATTCCACCCCAAAACATTAGGGAACGTCCACCTTGTTGCACTCACTGGATATTGTGTTGAAGGCACTCAGCCTGACCGGGTTGCCTCCAAACACATTCGGAAGATTGTCTGGTTGAAAGTGTGTGCGACACTCAATGATGAAGAGAATGTGAAGCCAATCCTTAGCAGTCCATTTGGCATGTTGTTGGACCCATCCCTACCATGCCGAATGGTGTCATGGTTGCAAAGATGGACCTTGACATAGACGTCGGGAGTGAAGTTGTGCATCATGCAGCCTAGTGCACACAGTTTGAGTCGGAACACTACAACCTGTGGCTGCACGAAAAGCATTATTCAACAGAGTGGCATTGCTGTCAGGGTTCCTCTGACCCATAATCCGTAGGTAGAGGTGACCCACTGCAGTAGTAGCCCTTGGCTGGCCTGAGCGAGGCATGTCATTGACAGTTCCTGTCTCTCTGTACCTCCTCCATGTCCGAACAACATCGCTTTGGTTCACTCTGAGACACCTGGACACTTCCCTTCTTCAGAGCCCTTCCAGGCACAAAGTAACAATGTGGACGCAATCGAACCGCGGTATTGACTGTCTAGGCATGGTTGTACTACAGACAACATGAGCCGCGTACCTCCTTCCTGATGGAATGACTGGAACTATCGGACGTCGGACCCCTCCATCTAATACGCGCTGCTCATGCATGGTTGTTTACATCTTTGGGCAGGTTTAGTAACATATCTGAATAGTCAAAGAGACTGTGTCTGTGATACAATATCCACAGTCAATGTCTTTCTTCAGGAGTTCTGGAAACTGTGGTGATGCCAAACTTTTTTTGATGTGTGTAATGAAATAAACCTATTTTGATCATCTTAGAAGAAGTATGCCATGCTAAACCTGTCGACAGATTCTTCAGATCATTGAAACCTTGAGTGGACCATACAGTTTTTCTTGGGCTTAAGAGCAAATATGGCAAGCAGAATTATTTTCCTGTTGTAGGGCTAGCACATAACCACTTGTGTTGCTGATACCATGAAGTATGGAATGCGTGTGTTTTGAACTTATCTTTCTGAAGAAGACATAATGCCATTGTTGGGCATCTTTTCTTCAAAATTTATATCTTTCAGTGCCACAGCTCCTTGAAAATGAAAGCTCCTATGAGGAAATAATGATGTCTTCACTCAAAAGCATTACATCAGTACTTGTACAAGGTTGAGGTTCATCCACGTTCACTGCATGTGGGGAAACTAACATAAGGGAAATCTACAGAGGCAGCACCACAGCAATTGACCTTCCATGGTACAGATATGCATGACAGAATGGCTAAGGCAGCTTGTTCCCCCTCTCTTGCTTCTGGCAGTAATGTAATGGTTACCAAGGCAACTCAGCATTTACAGGTGGCCTCGCTTGTGTCTGGCCTCCTTGCCATATGCTTCGCACCTCCGTCTGCTTTAGGTTAGAGCTAAGCTTTCGCCCTTTCGCTTGCTTTCTAGTGCTGATGATTTAGAAGAAATAACACAAGTTAACATATTCATGCTCACTGAAAAAGCTACATAAAGGTTGATTGTAAAACTAATTAGTGCTAATACTACTGCTATTATTTATACCACAGAAAAGTAAGGATGCCCAGCCTCCCTTGCCTTCTCTAACCAGTCACCACTGATGTGTACATAAAAATGAGTAAATTACACTTAACACTAACATGTCTTTGTCACTGCATTAAGCATTACCTGCTAATAATTCTGCTAGTTATCAATAACTTCTATAGTAACTCAGTTCATCAGCCAGTAAGTATAACTTGTGATACATGGCTACATGTAACTTGAATTATAAAATAGGTGTACTGAAATTATGAAATTTCATTGGTTCAATTACATTGTAAAAACTTTCACTTATTAACATTTCTTAAGCTAGTTTTTCAAGCTGCACAACTTTCGTATCCTTAAGCAGAGAGCTTCAGTGTGTATTTTTCTTCTATTGCAATTATCATGTTCATGTGTTTTTAGTTAAACTCAATGTGCAGCAGTCGTATCCGCCATATTCACTGTGTTAAGGAACTTGCTGATTTCCACACTTTTAAGCTTATGAACTGAAGTGTTTGTCAAATCACAAAAATGTTGTTTTTGCTGATTGCATAAGTTGGATCCATAACCTGTTAGGATGTGGTTTGACAGTACAAGCATAGAGAATAATACAGAACTACTAACAATTGACTTGGAAACATGTGCATAGCAAAATCTGGAGACACTGAAGATATTACATGGTGGTAATTTTTTTTTATCTCAGCAAAACTTTCAATAACTCATTGGGAAAATTACAATTTTATGCATGAGGCATGTAACTAGTCATCTTGTGAAACTGCATAGAGCAAATAGTTCAGGAGCACACTCATGTAAATATATTAAATTTATGCCAAAAATAAATCTGACCTTTTATGAGAATGTCCACATAGTCAATGACTATGTTAAAATTCTAGCACCACTGATTACTAAAGTGCAAAGGACATTTTAGAAAACAGAAAGATTTACATGTTTAGTGAAGCAGATAAAGAGGTAGTAATGACTTATCTCAAGGAGGAACTTGAACCAATTAGCTTTGATCTGAAGCATAGAGAGATACTGTGGCTCAAGTTTAGAAGAACACTTGATGAAGCACTGAATATATACGTACTTAGTAGAACAGTTCATAATGAGATGTTATACAGTTTACAGTTCAGGTTAAACAGTTTCTGTAAAGAAACTTCTAAGGAAATGACTACTGCACAGTAGATGTGAAACAAAGGGTAGTGCTATAGAGAGAGAGAGATGTTGAATAAAATGCATTTGGCTGCCAAAAGGGCATATGCATCCGTCAACCATACAGGAGTCTTATCAAGAGAGCTCTCACACACCCATAGACATTCTGATCATATGTTCATCATATCAGTAGCACCAAAGTTAGTCTTCATTCACTCATGAATGACAGAGGAATCCAAATTGAGGGCAACAAAGCAAAAATAGAAATTTGAACTCCATTTTTAAATGTTCCTTTTCAGAGGAAGATCCAGGAGGAATTCCCCAGTTTAATTCTAGCAGTACTACAAATAAAAGTCATATGGATACTCTTGTCAGTGGCGTTAAGAAACACATGAAATAACTAAAACTGAACAGGGCTTTTTGGGATCTCTGTCAGATTTGGCCATTAGCCTCAAGTTGAATATACTGGAGAATACAAGATCTTGCTGTGGGGAGTGTTTATATTTTTGGCCTTTATGTTCCCATAAGTCAGTTGCCCTGTTCCCAGTTCTTGATCTTCAACTGTTATGGAGACAGGGATGTTTTGTGTCTGAGGACAGTCAGTGACTGCCAGTGGCTCAGTGTGTGCATTTCAAATCAAAATTTATATTTTTCTGCAGGCGAATTTTGCTTCAATAATTTTTTATGGTGCACCTCAAAAATTTCTTATTGTAATGTTGCTGTTGAAACAGCGATATCTAAGCACCATTTCATACAAATTGATTGGTTACATATGCACACATCTGCGGACATAGTGCGAAAGATAAAATAATCTCAGAGACAGTAACTCCAACTGACTATCAATCTGTAGATGAAATGATTATCCACTTACAGTGTAGAAGCAGGGCAAAACAATATATAAAGTCTAAATTCAAAAAGTGGGAATCCAGAACGTGAGTATGCTGTAGCTCAGATGGATATGTAACATTTTGATAGGTGTACCTATGGAAAAGGCAAGAACAGAATACCATACCATGCCCTAACTTGGGTCTTATTGGGAATGTTATTGTAAGGAAGTGCTAGGGACTAGAAGGAAAGAACTACAAGCTAATTCTTGACAATCTATTCACAAAATCCCACTGCTTTCATATCTGAAGCAGAATAAAATTCATATACTGCGAACCATAAGGTCCAACAGATTGCAGGTTGCAGAGAGTAAACTGTCTAACAGTGAAGCTCTAATAAAATCAGGCCAAAGTTCCATCTCTATTGCTGTTTCTAATGACAATATAAAAGTTGTGTGAGGAATGGACAGAAACATTGTCCACATGCGATCTACCTTTGTTCAAGGGACACCAACTTATATTAACAAAAAGATGGGATCTAACAAGCCATGCTTGTGTAAAAATAGAGGAGCCATATGCTGTAGCATACTACAACAAATTTATGGGCAGAGTAGACATGAGTGAGTGGATGGTAGAACATTATCATCACACTACGTAGAGCAAGAAGTTTTATTTGAGATTATTTTATTTTATTTTTATAATGCTGCGCTTGGAAACACATGGACTCTTTTCAAATGAGACACTACAGAAAATATTTATTTTGTAGTATTCAAGGTATCAGTTGGTACAACAGTTATAGAGCTTGGAAGTCTGAAAAGGAATTGTGGCAGACCATCAAGCACCCCTGACCATGCTCACCTGAAGAAAATGCAACACATTTGGTGTTCTGCAAATGTAAGACTGGATGGAGAAACCCATTACCTTGCAAAGAAGAAATGTAGGAATTCCCATAGGTGCAAGGATAAAAACTCCAAAAGAGAAACAAGATGTATTTCCAAAACATGTACAAAACCAACTTGTCCAGACTGTATGGAGTTCTTTCATAAGAAGTAATATGAAGAGTTTCTTGTTGTCTGAATTTTTCCTCTATTTATAACATTTCTTGGTTTAACAGTCAACAAAATTCTTCTGAGTATGTGATCACATTATCAAAGTGTAAAATTCTTCGATATTCTGACCACTGTTGCAAATGGCCTTCCTTAGTGTGTTTTTGCTGTCTGATGAATCATAGAAGTTTTGGTTTATATATACTGGCAAAAGAGGCTCTTCTGCCAATATGTGTGTTTTGCCTTCTCTCATGTTGAACATATAACAGTTAGGTTAGTGAGAGGAAATGGTATGCGTAACTTTAAACTAAATAGGAGTAGCATATTTTGCATTTTTTAGTCTGTGTTAATGTATAGATTAGTTCATGGGGAAGTAGCAAAAGCATAAATGACATTTTTGTAATCCAGGAGAAGGCAGTCATAGGAATCATAAACTTATAGCTTAAAGTAATTACTTTTTGTGTTTTTCGTAGTGTTCATTGTGTACTTTTTGAACTACCTAACCAAACTGTAACAAATCACATACATAAGTATAATATTAGAACCTTTGCTTTCTAGTCTTACCACAAAATAGATTAGCAAAAACTATCTGTTGCCATGTTCATACAGCAGTCAAAGTATATAAGAAACTTCCAAATTTCACACACTGTATGGCTGTAAAATTCTTTAAGGGAAATAATGCCCGCTTTCTTATTAGGAAACTCACTTTACTCATTACAAAAATTAATGTACATGGCCAGTACAAGTTAAAATTTTTAATAATGTATTTATGCAAAATTTCATATTAAGACATACTAATTCCTTATTTTAAGTGAACAGAGAACATCTATTCCATGTTTTTATGCCAGATGACTGATAAAGAATCTGAATGTGAATATTATGTTTAGTCTCTTCAGGGATGAAGTTTTTAAATAATTTCAGTACAGACAGTTATTTTTAACACTACATTTTAGATGTTAGGCTGTCATTACAAATATATTTTTGGTGCAAATGTAACTATTTACTATTCAACAATGAAAATGAGAAATGGCTTTTTTTAAATTTAATGCTAAACTATTTACACTGAACAAAGAAGTTACATTATCTGTCAACAATTTCATATACTAATAGGTGACTGAGTATATAACTGTCCCCAGAGGTTGGAAGAAAGTTCAGCTCACACCAGTCTACAAAAAGGCTATAATAATTTGTGGGATTTTGAGTCTACAGCTCTAACGGTTAGCATTGCTGCCTCTATATCATGGGGGCCCAGGTCCAATTACTGGGCAGGTTGAAGATTTTCTTCACTCAGGGGCTGCTTATTTGTGGTGTCAAAATTATTAGATCCCATCTTCATCAACACACAAGCGTCAGAAGTGACATCAAATAGAAGCATCTTCACCAGGTGGCTGAACGACCCCAGAGGGAGTCTCCTGGCCAGTAATGCCATAGAATCATTTAATTTAATTTGTGGGATTTGGGAAGGAATCACCACATAAGTTCAGTTGTACATAAAGCAGGCTGCAGGTTTCAGTCCATTGATGGGATATTGGGAAAATGTAATAAGCTTCAAAAGGAGAATGCTCACAGAAGTGACTCACCCTGAATATTACTTATGTTTATGGTACCCATACCAAATAGAACCATCATTGGATGTGAACGCATGCAAGGAGGGTGAGCTTGATTCACAGGTTCGATTTACTTGTACAAGAGCACCACAGAAATGTTGAAAAAACTGTACTGGTAAACTCTTGCAGATTGATCCCAGTTATGATTATAAAGAATCCACCTCGATTGAAAATAGAAACCAGATGTGGACCTAGGTTTCAGTGCAGATAATCATGCTTTCTTCAGAACAAACTAAAACTACAAACTGCCTAAAGAGGCATGGTCCAACATTAATATGGAACACCCGAAAGTGCAAAAGACTCACATAAAATGTAAAATGAATGGTATGTGTGTACCATATCAATAGCTGTCGTTAGCTCAAACATCAGAAGCATGCTTCCTCACCCCATCCAATGTTCAGTGGGCCATGTGCTCGCAGGTAAACTGAGGTAGCGCCGGCAGCTATGTTGTGAGAATGTCAGAAAGGAACGCGCACACACAAATTGAGAAATCATCTTCTTCCATGTGATTGGCATAAAATGCATTATGAAAGTGATCCAACAACTGGGTCAAAGACACAGGAAGTTAATGCATGTGTATGTATAATGTCCTAGCTGGAGGACGATTTTATAGAATTATAGAACGTGGATAGGCCGAAACTATATATGTGGAATCGCAAATTCCACGGATGCTCAAAATGCATGCACGCAGTACAGACTGAATACCATCAGCTAGAAGCATGCTAAAATAATCATTAAATTATTCATGATTGCTGATGTGCTGCAATGTTATAAGTTCTCAATATCCCAGTTATCCTGCAAAAGCCTACTGAACGAGTTTTGAGTACCAGTTTTAAGAGAGGCCTCTAGGAATATACTACAGCCTCCTACCTATCACTCTTGTAGGGACCACAGAGCAAGATTAGTCTAATTAAGTTGCACACAGAGGCAGTTAAGCAGTCATTCTTCCTACACTCCATACATAAATGAAGCAGGAAGGCACTCAGATATGTCGTATAATGGAATGGACACTCTGCCCTGCATTTCACAGTCATTTTTTAAGTACGGCTGTAGATGTTGATGAAGATGTTGCACATGTTGTGTCACAGAATGTCTTAAGAAAATGTTTACTAAAAATATATGGTTTTAAGTAATCTATAAACCTGCCTACTGGACCATCATAGAACCATCTGAGCACTCCACTTAGCTCCAAACCAGAGAACCACATTCACTTCTGAGTATGATTACGTAAATTATGAGCTGCTGTGATTCACTGTTAGCTGCACCCTGTGCATTCAATTGCCATTGGCCTTATTCGCATCTAGGATAAATGACTCCCATATCCCCACCTCACTACCAACCTCATACTTACACAAAAAATGCACACTGATCTTTCTTCTAGCCATAACAGCTGTAGCTGTTTCCCAGAGGAGCTCCATTAGCTACCTAACATTGGAGTTGCCATTGGCCAGCAAAACATCATAAGTGCTTGCCAAAAATTTTCTTAATGATCAGCCACAGATCCAGCAGTCAAGGCATCATGTGATGGGTCAGATGTCCTTTTAACTATGAGCATCACCTCATAACAATTGCCAAGCTGTTCTTGGACAGCCATGTTGCAAAGCCCTCATGTCTATCTTCCACTCAAAGATAGTCAGACCCACCACTGTGCACCACATGTGCCCAAATGTTATCTGCAGTTAGAACCCTGTCAACTGCTGCCAGTGTTGCTTCTAGCTGTATCCTAACAGTGGCCACTTCCCTTCCAACCATACATGACAAACATAATATTTATTTATGGAAGACAATGTAGAACTATATAGTAACATAAAAATAGGTGTTAATGTGAACAACTGAAGGATAAGTGACAATTAAAAGGAGTCTACTACAACAAGAAATCATATTATATAAATGTGATGCTTCAGACAGAGCAAAACCACACTATTACAACTATGAACTACAGAGCATGAAACAAAGAAAATAAAGATGGTGATAACACTAATCTTTTCACAAGAATAAAAATGCAAGTTACTATTTAACCACAGACACAGGGCATTTATATATTTTATGTGCACCAACAATAACTTGCTCTCATGCCGCTTCAGTCAAATATACATGAACCAGTAGTGTCCAGTTTGACACTAATTTATTGCTTACAGTAGACAAGCAGCAATGGGATGCAGCGTGCACATGCACTTGTATACTCATCAACACATGCCAAGTAATCGAACAGTTCAGCCTACTTGAAGTCCAAGTATCACCACAGTATTGAAAAAACTATCAGTTAGACAATCCCTTAGGGACCGTATAAAGATCAAGCACAAAATAGTCCATAAAAAAATAGATAGATATTTACTATCTGAGACCTACATGTGGAGCACATAAAATGATCTACCAAGTATTGCTTATGCTTGGTCCTGGTCATGGTCATGGCTTTATTCAGTGCTGTGGATCATGGCACTGTCACAAGTATCCTCTTGGTAATGCCACTATTGTGGCAGATTCAACTTTTTTACCAGTTATAAACCAAATCAATATCTGCCCTGTGAAGAGTCTGTGTGTCTGCTGATGGGCCATGTTCAAACAGTAAGTCCCCAGCTTCTCTTTTGTTGGACAGTAATACTGCCACTTCAATTTCATTGAAGTTAAGGGTTTACACAGCTCAGTGCATATAGATTTGACTGTTTAAGCTGTATTTTGTTGTTGAAGTTCTTTGTAGTCACAAACTTTCCATCTGTTGTCAAAGATGCAAACAAAAAATGTCATTAGAAATGGAGCACAAGCGTAGACTAAACAAGATTGGAGACAGAAATCAATTCTGGCATTTTCAGAGGAACCATTCAAATGTTGACACAAGTAATTTAAGGAAAACATGGAACTTGGATGATAAGATGGAAATTTGAACACAAGTTCCATAAAATGTGATTCCAGTGCCTGAACTTTGGATTCCACATCATCTTTAACCTCCAAACAGCTTCCTCAGTCAAAAAATTAAATGCTTCTCTGCAGAGATAGATAGTGTACTTCTCCAACATAGTGAAGAAAATCATATGAGAACATCTCCAGTGTTAGATAATTGACACCATTACTGATAATGTACACCTAGAAAAGTGTATTGCTTTAGCAGCAAATGATTGACGTATGAGCTGCTGGGAAGATAAAACTTCCAGATTGTAAGAATCATTCTTTTCAGGCTAAATTTATTGAATGTCTTTTTATCATGTCTATTTTAAGCAGCAGTTCATCCACAGTTCAAAATATGTTTTCAATGCTGTGTTTAATTCACTGATCAGTCAGAACATTATGACCACCTACCTAATAACCAGTACATCCACCTTTGACATGGATAACAGTGGTGATGAATCATCATATGGAAGCAATGAGACTTTAGTAGGTCACTAGAGAGAGTTGGCACCACATCTGCACACGGAAGTCATCTAATTCCTGTAAGTTCTGGGGAGGGGGCCTATGAGCTCTAGCGCAATGTTCAGTCACACACCAGATGTGTTCGATTGGGTTTAGATGTGTCAAACTGGGGGGGGGGGGGGGGGGGCAGCACATCAATTTGAACTTTCCATTGTGTTCCTTGAACCACTCCATTACATTCCTGGCCTTGTGACCTGGTGCATTATCTTGTTGAAAAATTCCACTGCCATCCGGAAACATGATTGTCATGAAGGTGTGTACATGGTCTGCAACCAGTTTATGATACTCCTTGGTCATCATGGTGCCTTGCATGAGCTCCACTGGACCTATGGGTGCCCATGTGATTGTCTCCCAGTGCATAATGGAACTGCCACAAGCTTGTCTGTCCTGCATTGCAGGTGTGAAGGAGCTGTTCCCCTAGAAGACGATGGATTTGCACCCTCCCACTGGCATAATGAAGAAGGTATTGGTATTCATCAGACCATGCAGTGCTCTACCATGTGCCAATGTCCGCTGCTGGTAGTCATGTGCCCATTTCAGTCATAGTTGCTGATGTCATGGTGTTAACATTGGCTCATGTGTCATCGACTGTGGAGGCCCATATTTATGAGTGGTTGGTGCATTGTGTGTTCAGACATAATTCCACTCTGTCCAGCATTAAAGTCTGATATTAGTTCCACCACAATTTGACACGTGTCCTGTTTTACCATTCTGCCCAGCCTACAATGTCTGATATCCATAATGAGGGGTGGCCGCCCAACCTCACATCATCTGGACATGGTTTCATCTTCCTTTCACCATGTGTTGAAGGCACTCACCATGGCACTCACTGAACATGCAACAGGTCATGCAGTTTCTAAAATGCCCATGCCAAGCCTCCAGGCCATCACAATCTGCCCTCAGTCAAACTCAGATAGATG
Organism: Schistocerca serialis cubense; assembly: GCF_023864345.2. Lineage (NCBI taxonomy): Eukaryota > Metazoa > Arthropoda > Insecta > Orthoptera > Acrididae > Schistocerca > Schistocerca serialis. The sequence continues at coordinate 360,018,945 of NC_064640.1, read as the reverse complement.
GCGCACCTTCCCCATTCTACACACAGACAGCACGCTGACTGATACTGCGTGCACCATGTATCTATCTGACCAGCAGTCTTTTCTTGCCAGTTGGCACTGTTATCACCTGGATGGCTTTATATCAATAATAAGTCAGTGGTCATAATGTTCTGGCTAATTAGTGTATATTTAACAAGGAAAAACATTTTTAATGTCTTACAGATTAGATTCATCTTATACTCTCTTTTCAATGTAGCAAGCTGCCCTGTTGTAAATTATGGATCGGTGCCAGCATCAGGAGCAGTGGACACTGTTTCATTGTGCACACAGCCTGCAGTGCACATGCTGTATACGAGTCCACCATTGAACCCGTGAGTTACTTAATACAGCATTTAATATTTTAGATGGTTTTCATTTACTAAGAAAGTATTATCGAATGTGTAATGTCAGAAGTTAGATTAAACAAATGCTAATAATTCTCAGAATTGCACCACTGTTACTCAGTTTCCAGAAAATGCCAAAATGATAAAATATGGAGCAAATAAATCATGAAAGTTTCATCACTATAAATTTACATTATAGGAACAAATCAATTTTGTGAAGCCATCTCAAGTTAGAAAGGGAGCCTTTACACATTTTAGTAACTGATCAAATAGATGTTGGTTCTGTTTCTTGGAGTAATACCTCCTACTGCTGAAGAGCACTGCTCAACCAGTTATGAAGTGACTGTTTCTCATAGATATTAGGTTGGTTACAGGTCTGGTGAACAGTAAGATTACAGTCCACCTTGCAAGCAATAACACTTGTTGGTTGTCATTGCCATATTTTACAAAACACATTTGCAACTAATAATAGTTATGCCCTACATCAGCACATATTTTTATGCATCTATACATACAAGAATGGTCTACAATGAAACTATACCAATATCTGATCTCATCCTGTCTTACTTTACCTCTATTTACTCATGATCCTAGTAAAAGTTCTGTCTAACCCTCACAAAACTCCGTTTACATAAATACATAATCAGAGTTATTAGTCATGCTGTAAGGTTGGTGCAGTGAATAGAGTTTTGAGTTAGCATGCAGGAGGTCGAGGGTTCAATCCTGGGTTGGGGCGTATTTTCTTATTTGCTAATTTCATTCTGAAATTTCATACTGTAATATACACCATTTCTTAGGTCACATGTATCCTAAATTTACAACATTTTGTAATGCTGAACATAAAAAATACGTGGTTAGACAAATAAGAAACAGACAATTGAAACAAATGACCTGCCATCGGACAGAATAACTACAAAAACATCAGTTTTGAGATGCTAAAGATGATATCGCAGTAAAATAACACAACATCTACTTGTCATTTATACTACATGTACTATGAGCACTCAAATGTCACACAGTAGCAATAATGTACATATTAATGAGGGCAAGACCTTCACAACAGAATACATTGTCCTCAGAACAACAGATGTCCAAAGCAACCTCCGTGCACGTCCAAACATTGCACAACCATGCATTGTGAGACATGCAGCTGCCTTGCTACACTACGTGTACTTTGCTGAGGTTCTTGGTGTATGGCCTCCAAAATAGCTTCCTCAGTAGCTGGATTACGGCGAGTCCATGGACAACCTCTGTCATGTGATGGTGGAAGGAGAGAATCCGACTCCCAAAGGTGCAACTCCAGATGACATAACACATTTTTACATGGATGGCTTCAATGAGGGTATCTAGCAGCATATTCACAAGTGGCATCACCAGCCCGGTTAGCAGATGCACCAAGGACCAGAAGCATATCCACATATTCATCATTTGTGTATGCCATACATCTGCCACACTGGTTTAGAGGTTCACAATGACAGAATTCGATACGTGTACACATGTACACTGGAGTCTGTCATGGGTGCATTACTCCACTCAAAACTAGTCCTTGTCTGGTGGACAGCACATACAGTATAAACACACCGTCAGTCCTGCACACTGTGCCATATAATGTGCATTATCCCTGTTACAGATATAGCTCTGCATGATTCATCCCGACACCGCTAATTGTGAAACGTTCAGTTTCATATTACACTGTTTCCCTAATGGTAAGACTTGATGTTTCCACAATCCCATTGATAGAATAATAATAATAATAATAATAATAATAATAATAATAATGCATTGAGATATGTACTAAACAGCATGTCATTACCATACTTAATGTTGAAAGGCATAATTAGCAGGACCCTGGTGATAACACATACAAATAGTAACCAAGTTTGGACATTATTCGCAAACTACATTGCTAGTCCTACTGGTAATGTAAGGCCCTAATGAAATGTAATGGACCTGAATGAGACAAGAATAATAGTTGGTACCAATCTATTAGATCAGTGGAGGAGGGTACAAAGAAAACTGGTCTCGCATCTAGTAGATGAAGTGGTGCCAATAAATTCACACCCACGACATGGAAAGGGTTTCTTTCAAAGCTGACCAATCTTCCATTTCTATGTTTATAGAATGTAAGTGCAAATGTTTGCTAGAGGACTCGGTGCAGTCACTGTTGATAGTTAAGATGCCAGATACCTTACCACCTGGACTGCATTTACCAAATAAAAAATGCATGCTTCAACCCAGGATCAAACCCTCGACCTCCTGTATACTTACCCAAAACTCTATCCACTTCACCAACTGTACAGCACAACTAGTGTGTGCTGACAGAGGAAGTTACTATTCATATGGTTACAGTGTTGCCAGACTGCCACTATTTAATGTCTTTTTTCTGCCAGATGTACTCACCAGACCAAATTTTGTGAGAGACTTTTTTTATCGGTGGCATGTGAGGAGTCGCACTGCGAAGCCCAAGTGTGCGAATTTCACTTCACCCTGTATATAATCTTGTCCAGATTGAATGAACCAAATGTTCTAGCCAGAGGAAAGGAGTATCAATATTTCTTGTATATATTCAATGAGTTGTTAATGTTTGTACTACATTTATATTTTATCATGGATATAAACCTTTTATATTAGTTTTATGCTGAAGCTATATCCATCCACTCTAATCTACCTGCAAAAATGTCAATGTAAATTAATTTTCCAAAATGTCAATGTGAATTAATTTTATTTCTTTAGTCTTTCACATTTTTTACTGTGGTATTATGAATAATTTTCTGTTCTGCAATGTGGAAAGTATCTGTGCATAAATACTTGAGGGAAACTGTCTGATAAATATTGATAAATATTAATGTCATGAATAATTTAGGCACATTATAAAAATTTCAGTCAATGTATAGGATAAATAATATCAGTGAACTTACACTCAGAGCTTATGTCTGGTGATTTGTTGTATGAAGTATTCTTTGCATTAATAAATGTAGAGTTTTGGGATCTTTTTTGAATTAAAAGCCTTTAATGAGGCATTTTTGATTCCTTATTTAAGTGTTTAGAATTTTACTATACAGTGTCAGATTTGGAGAATAGAGCAGTTTTAAAAAATTAAAAGAACTGAAATCACTAAGGTGTTATAAGCTACTTATTAAAATCTCCATGGACAACTACATTTTTAAAAGTTGATTTATATCCATGCAAAAATCTGTATTTCATTTTTGAAAATAACACACTTCAACTATAAGCTAATATTTTTAGTTGGTAAATTACAGATAAGAAAGGAAATTTAAAGACCATTAAAATTCATATTTACTATAATTCAGATATATTACTTTTTCACAGAATTTGCCTTAAAATGAAAGTTTCAAATAATACCGTTGGCTAAATGGCTCATACCTACACTTCATACTAATTAGGTTACTTTTGTTATCTTTAGAACTTAACTATAAAGCATAATTTTCAATTCTGTGTCAAGTCAGAACATAGCACCTGTCTTCTAACATGGACATTAGAAGCCTGTATTTGGTCAACTTCAATTGTGAGAAGACCCTTTTTGACTGATATTTGTGACTGTAAGTGACAGGTACATTCTTAGAGCAACCTCAATATTAGGAAACACACTTAGATTTTTTTTGCATTGAGGAGTTTACACAGTCACCTATTCTAAGCACTTACTCTTTACTTCCCCTCATCATCTTCCTGAAACTAAAGCCTTGAAATGAATCAATTCATTTCTTTGTTGATTATCTAAGTCATTGTTGTGTGTCTAAAACTAGTTTGGACTTAATTGCAGTTTTCTCATCAAATTTTAAAATATGCAACATGTGAATTGGCTAGTTTTTGTACTTTGAGCCACTGTCACAATGTAGATTTTAATTGATCAATCACAGGAAGGAAACTCTTAGTTTATACTTTTTCTGTTGGGATCAGCTTAATTTCTTTTGCTTCAGCAAAGTCGAGAGGTTACAAATGTATGATCATTCTGTTCTTATGTAGTGTTACAGTTTTAGTCTTAGGCCAATCAGCTGTCAGGGTTTTTACCTCATATTCTTCAAAGTTGTATCTTTTTGTTATTTTGAATTTTGTTAGAAATGTCATTACTGGTGAACTGTGTAAATGTCTAGTCTAGACTCCTGCAGAATTTTGTGAGTTTGGTGTACTTGTCACAAGATATCAAACCAAGATACTGTGTAGAACCACATTCCCTCATTTGACATTTTGTTGTGCAAACCTAGAGAAAATACATATGATTTTCCTGACTCTGCTTTGCACTCTGAAATTTGAAAAGCTGCATTCTTTCTAGTGTTGCAGGAGGGCTTTTGTAGCATCACCTAAGCCTGACAAATGCATTGTTCTTATCCTCCTCTGTGCAAGAATAGGTTTGAAAATTTCCACATTTTTTCAGGTAGTCAGTTTGAACTATATATCTGTTGTTTAATGCTGCAAAACCTCAAGTTCTTCAAAACATCAAAAAAGCTCACAGTGCTCAGATAGTTCCTGGCTACTGTGAGCACTGCAAGATTTAGTGAATGACCAGTTCTAAATTATTTCCTGTGAATACCAACACTTGAAGGCCATTGAACTTTCTGCTCATTGGAGAATTGTTACCATAAGACTGACATAGACATAAATGTCTATTTCTGTGTCTATAAAAAACTGCTGTATGCCCATTGAATATACCGACACTAGAATGTGCCACAGTAACAATTACCTGAGTGACAAGAACCACGACTGAAAGGTTCTATGCTACAGAAGAACTCTTGCCCAGCTCTGTAATGATACTATCCTATATAACCCAGGGTTACACTGCAAAATACTGCAATAGGGCTACTGACAAATTTTTGGGTCATTCCAATTGTTGGCAGACAAAAAATTTTTTAGTAAAAATAGTTATATTTTTAATTCATTTGTTTATTTGACTTTTGAATTTCTCACTTAAATCTTCATTGTAGTTGCACTGATTTGCTATTAAAACCTGAGTCACTCTTTTTTAAATCTCTTAACACTTTTGCCAATGGGAATACCATGCATTTGACCATGCATCACTGGAAATTTGAAGTAAGGGAGTGAAGGGGTTTGAGATGTGAATGCTGACTTCATTCATATCAGTTGTTTACTGAAAAATTCAGTCATATTGGTCCAAATAAAATAATTACATCTACATCTTTTATGATTGTAAGAGGACTCTCACTACAGTATTTTTGAAACAAAGAGGCCACTGAGCTCTTAATGCTACCCTTTTATAACTAAAGCTCAAAGAATTTTGGCAGTACATAGGAAACTTGTGTATACTTGCTGTGTGGAGTGGCCGCACGGTTTGACGTGCCCTGTCACGGATTACACGGCCGCTCCTGCCAGAGGTTCAAGTCCTCCCTTGGGCATGGGTGTGTGTGTGTGTTTTGTTCTAGCATCTACATCAATCTACATCTACATCTACATGGATACTCTGCAAATCACATTTAACTTCCTGGCAGAGGGTTCATCGAACCACCTTCACAATTCTCTATTATTGCAATCTTGTACAGCGCGTGGAAAGAATGAACACCTGTATCTTTCCATACGAGCTCTGATTTCCCTTATTTTATCTTGGTGATCATTCCACCCTATGTATGTTGGTGTCAACAAAATATTTTCGCATTCAGAGGAGAAAGTTAGTGATTGGAATTTCGTGAGAAGATTCTGTCGCAATGAAAAATGACTTTCTTTTAATGATGTCCAGCCCAAATCCTGTACCATTTCTGTGACACTCTCTCCCATATTTCATGATAATACAAAATGTACTGCCTTTCTTTGATCTTTTTCGATGTACTCTGTCAGTCCCATCTGGTAAGGATTCCACACCATGCAGCAGTATTCTAAAAGAGGATGGACAAGTGTACTGTAGGCAGTCTCCTTAGTAGGTCTGTTACATTTTCTAAGTGTCCTGCCAATAAAACGCAGTCTTTGGTTAACCTTCCCCACAACATTTTCTGTGTGTTCCTTCCAATTTAAAATGTTCATTATTGTAATACCTTGGTATTTAGTTGAATTTACGGCTTTTAGATTAGACTGATTTATCGTGTAACCGAAGTTTAATGAGTTAGCATAAGTTAGCTTAAGTAGTGTGTAAGTCTAGGGAGCGATGACCTCAGCAGTTTGGTCCCTTAGGAATTCACACAAATTTGAATTTTTTTGTGCATACTTAGTGCCATTACTGTGTACGTATAAGTTCCAGTGCCTGATTCTATCAACACTTGATTGACTGTTCTAGACATTTTTCTTTAGCTACACTGTTAATTTACTATGTTTTCTTGATTATAACATAATAATAAGCACAACGTTCCTTAAGAACATCTTTTCTGTATCTAGGAGTATTACATTTCTGTGAATATAAAGCCAGAGTAACCATTGTGTTTTAGAAATAGTGAGGCATACATCTGTCTTCCCTTTTATGTTTAATGGACCTGTTATTCTGAACCTCATGTACACACATAGTAACTGACTCCCACATTTATCATCAACAAATGTCTTCATCATTTTGCCTAAGAGGAAACATATTATTTCCACCATATTCTCATAATTTGTTACATTGTTTCTACCCTATTTGACAACTGCTTTTTTATTAGTGATTCTAACTAACTTATTATGTTTCCCCATCTACTTTTGCATCAACTGGCTGCTTTCACTACATGGTGTCAGACTCCTCAGCAGTTTTAATACATAACACTTTAAAAGTGCCATTGGAGAAATTAGGGCTTTATTTGTGAGTGGAACAGGAAAGGACATGACTATTATTGGTACAGGGTCCTCTGTTATGCACTCTATGGTAGCTTATGGAGGGTGTATGTAGAGGTAGATGTAGAACTAGAATTATTTATATGACACCTCTGCTACCTTTATTTGTCTTTTGCTGCCAAGTTCCTCACTGTGCATTAAATAGCTGATTTCTTTGTGTAGCTTATTTTTTTTCTCTGCAGTCATAAGCCTACTTCATTACATTGCATCATACATCATCATTTACACAACTGTCTCAAACTCTGGGAAAGAAAAAAATAACAACCCAAAATCTAAAATAAAAAGGAAGAGATAACCAATGCAAAATCTGGAATAATTTACAGCTCAGTTCTCTTTTAGTCTGTACTGTTTCTATTATCTACATATTTTCTTAAAACTGTTTATTTACCACCCTGTATTTTGTAGTGTAATCTGACTAATTATTAGTCATTGCAGGACTGTAGTTAATAAATCAATCACTAACTGCTGTCTAAGCTTCTGAGTATCATGTGCTTTCAGCCTGAATACAGTGACATCTGGTGGAACACATGTGGCGAGTACAGCAGGAATGCCATACTATGCGTCTGCACCATCAGTTGGTGTGCCATCATTCATTTCAAGTGGCCAAGCTACTTTCCACACTCCAACTCCACCAGGCACACCTCCTCAAAATCAGGTAAAAATTTTTTTTGTATATTGCTTTTATGCTTCTTGCATTTGTTTAATATTATAGTTTCATGTATAAAAATTATGCCCTGCTAAATTATAACCAACAAAAACAAAAAAAAACAAAAAAAAAAGCCAAGACACCTTCTTATTTATTCAATCATCAGCTATTTACATAAATGTTACTGGTATGTACATTTTCACTACCTTTACTTGTATAGACATTCATTTAGACACTGTTTAAAATACATAAGACATTAAGACTCACAAAGCAACTGGAAAACTGTAAATCTTAAGTTTTATTATTTTTATCCCAAGCCAATTCTTACCTGTCACACACCATTTGACATCGCTCATATAGCACTATATCTGTATGTAAAAAAGAAAGATCAGGATTTAACAATCTATCATTTTTGTCAAAAATTGAGTAGAAACTCAGATAGGAAAAAGATAGGGAAGGAAAATGGCGGTATTATTTTCAAAGAAACCATCTTAGCATTTGCCAAAGCAGGGTTAGGAAAATCACAGAAATGCTAAATCTGGATGGCATGACAGAAAGTTTTATCTTGCTGCTCACTAATCGAAGTAAGTGCCTTAATCACTGCACTGCCTCCCTTTTTGCTTTTTGTGTATCATAAAAGTTATAATCTTACCAGTTTTTTATTCCACATTAAATATGCATTCCTGTTATTTAACTGCCTGGGTGAATTGGTTCACAGGTTGTAGAAAGAGAAGGTAGGACCATGAAACTTCCTGGCAGATTAAAACTGTGTGCCAGACTGGGGCTTGAACCAAATACCTAAGACTCATATGAGCAAGTGCGATACCAACTGTCCCATCCAAGCATGACCCCAAATCCTTCCACACACTTTAACTTCAACCACTAACTCATCTCCTACCTTCCAGACTTCACAGGAGTACTCCTGCAAAACTTGCACTGTTGGAAGAACACATGTTGCACAGATATAGCATAACCACAGCCTGTGGGACTGTTTCCAGAAAGAAATTTTCACTCTGCATCAGAGTATGTACTGATACAAAACTTTCTGGCAAATTAAATCTGCATGTCAGACCAGACTCGGACCCGAGATCTTTGCCTTTCATAGGGAAATAATTCTACTGATTGAGCCACCCAAGCATAACTCACAACTGACCCTCACAGCTTTACTTCTTTCAGGACTACTAGTCTTGAAAGTTTTGCAGGAGAACCACAAAGGAGTATAGACAATATAGTGGATTAGGTACTAGTGGAAGTAAAGCAGTGAGATGTAGCATGAGTCATGTTTGAGTAGTTCACTTAGTAGGGCATTTGCCTGCAAAATGCAAAGGTCCTGGTTTTGAGTGCTGGTCTGGCACACATTTTTAATCTGCAGTCTGCCAGGAAGTTTCATATCAGTCTGCAGTCCACTGCAGAGTAAAAATTTCATTCTGGAAATGGTGTACCATCTGCATAAGAAAATTTGTAACAAAGAATTACGGTGTTTCTACCAATCTTTTGATAGACAGCAATGTTACATAGATTAAATTAGATTCAATTTTCATTCCATAGACCCAAAAATGAGATGATTCTCATGGGTGTGGAACAAGTCAGAAAGAATAACATAAAAAATGTAAAACATTTGAATATAATACTCACTATCCTGATCAGTTGTCAGGACATTGTCAAAATAGGTGAATACATCACAGTAAACTGGAATTGTAGATATTTACAGTATTAATACACTGTCAGAATGAAACACAGTCATGCACTTTCAATAAATTTATAATACACAAAATAACTAATCTTGAATGTTGGAACCAGCTGCTGTAAAAACTGAAATCTAACAGACATTTTTACTTAAGCTGGGCTAACAGTCTCTGTTAAGATATTCATCTATAGAGTAGAAGGACTTGCCTATCAAAAGGTCTTTCAAGCCCTGTTTAAATAGTACTTTATTTGAAACCAAGTTTTTAATAGTTGCTGGCAATTTATTGAATATGTGTGTTCCTGAAAATTGGACCACTTTTTGGATCAAGGTAAGTGATTTTAGTTCTTTACATAGCTTGTTCTTATTCCTAGTACTGACAGTATGTATTCAGCTATTGGCTGGAAATAGAGAGATAATACTTGTGACAAATTTCATTAAGGAATAAATATACTGGGAAGCAGTGGTTAGAATACAAAGTTTCTTGAACACATTTCTACATGATGTTCTTGAATTTACACCACAAATGAGTCTTATTGCATGCTTTTGCACACTAATAACTTTTGCTCTGTTTGATGAGTTACCCATGACTATGATCCCATATGACATAACAGAATGACACTAAGCAGAATATGCAAGTTTTTCATATGTTCTACATCTGATATCATTCTCACTGCAAATACAGACTTGTTTAGGGGCTTCAGAAATACTATGGTATGCCCTTCCCAACTGAATTTATTATCAGTTTGTAATCCCAGAAATTTAACACTGTTAACCTCTTCAAGCTGCATGTCTTCATTTGTCATACACATGCTGGAAGGGAATATCTTACAGGTTCTGAACTGGATTAGTGGTTCTTTTCAAAATTTAATGACAGTGAATTAGCTTTAAAACATTTATGAATGTCAGTGAACATTTGATTAGCAGCCATTTCTAAATTTGTACTTGACTTGCTTCTTATTGTGATGTTTGTATTATCTGCAAACAAAACAAACTTAGCATCTGGTGATGTAACAGTAGAGAGGTCATTAATGTACACACAGAAAAAAACCTATGGACCTTAGTGCATAGATATTTCACAATGACACCCTTTGTTTGTTAGTTAGATAAGACTCAAACCATTTCACAGCACAGCCTGTGATTCCATAATATTCTGATTTACTTAAAAGAGTGCAATGATTCACATAGTCAAAGGCTTTTGACAGGTCACAGAAAATGCCAGTAGCCTCTAATTTGTTACCTAATGAATTAAATACATTCTCACTGTGCATGTAAATAGCTTCCTCTCTATCAGAACCCTTAAGAAACCCAAACTGTGACTTGGACAATACATTATTTGCTGTTAATTGCTTAAAGAGACACATGACCACAACCTTTTCAAATATTTTTGAAAAAGCTGGCAAAATTGAAACTGATTGATAGTTTGATGGTCTCTCTTTATCCTCCTTCTTGAAAAGAGACTTAACTTCAACATATTTTAGCCAGTCTGGAAATGTTCTGCTGATAAGAGATTGATTACACAAATAACTTAAGACAGAAATCAACTCACATGAGCATTCTTTGATTAACTTTGTTGACATGTTATCATAACCACTAGAATACTTAAGTTTTAAGGATTTTAAGGTAGGTGCTACTTCTTTGGGAGACATGAGTGTCATTTCCATTTTACTGAAGTTATTTGTAAAGATTTGTCCCAGATACTCCATTACACCATTTACTGAACCTGATAACCCCAACTTTCAGTAACAGAAACAAAGTACTTGTTCAGGAGGTTTGCAACACTACAAGCACTTGTTACCAATGTCTCATTTATTTTTAGAGCTATCTGTTCCTCTTCCTTTTTGGCCCCACCTGTCTCTGTCTTCACTATACCCCATATAGTTTTTATTTTGTTGCCTGATGTAATTATCTTTTTCTCGTAATAAAGCTGCTTAGATTTCTGGATTGCTTGCTTCAATATTTTGCAGAATTCTTTGTAATGCTAACATCAGAGCTGTTCCTAGATAGCAGATACAGTCTCCTTTTTGTCACACATGATATCTTTTTCCGTGTGTAATCCATGGTTTATTTTTAGACTTCTGTTTGATTTGAGACACCTTTTGGGGGAAACAATTTTCAAAAGAGGAAGTACCTTTATTAATGGATTATTTATATTTTACATTTGAGTCATAAGTATTGTAAACCTCTATCCAGTTCATGTCATTGAGCAATCTCTTAAAATTCTCAATTTTTGACTGATTTATTACCCTCCTGTAATCATATATAATAGATTTTTTACCCTGACAAGTTTCAATATTTAACACAAGATTTAGCATGTCATGATCAGATAGCCCATTTACTATTGGTTTCGTGATATGACTTTTTTTCTTAGATTTGTCTACAAAGATATTATAAATTATCAATAACAATCTCAGAGCATTTACGTACCCTATTTGCAAAGTTTACAGTAGGAATCAAATTGAATAACAGTGTTATTGATTGCAATAATTGTTCACTGATAGAGCTTTTCTGTAAATCCACATTAAAATCACCAGCAGCCACTATTTCCTTGTTTCTTACTGTGAGATCGGACAACAGAACTGCCAGGTTTTTTTATGAAGAGGTTAAACATTCCAGAAGATGCTCTGTATATACTTACTATTATAAAGGACTTATTATGGAATACTACTTCTGTTGCACAAGCTTCTGAATGCTGCTTTGAGCAAAATCTATTAATATCAATATTTTTGAAATCAAAACAGTTTCTGACAAATGTGGCAACTCCATATTTTCTCTATAGAATTAAGAAGCTAAGCCTGTAACATAATGTTGAGAGAGGAAGATTATTCAACTGGCTTGCTCAACTCTAATTCTTCAGCACAAATGATTAACTCATTAAGCTTACCTGTTAGTCTTCAATGTACTCAAAGATTCATGTTGTATGTATAAACAGTGACACTCAGTAAAACTTCAGTGACAATACTTTGTAGGCGATGGGCTTTTCAGTGTTTGCTTACTGATATAATATAAAGAAAATGATCTTATCATCTAATGTTGTAAGTATTCAAGGATATCATGGAAATTATCCTAATCGTGATGTAATGTTTAGGACTCAGGTATTCCTCTTTTCAAGTTTTCTTAGCATGAAAATAATCATACAAAAAAGATAATGAAGTAAAGTATATAGTAAATATCTGTGTCATTGTAATTTTTTGAGATGAGTTTTTTCCCAAACATTTCTTTGAACTTTAAAAACATGAGATTAATGTCATTAGTATTCTATGGGAAACTGGAAAGCTAATATAAAAGTATGAATAAATCTTATAATTATCAGATTAGTCTTATGTGTATTTTGATAACACTATGCTGATTGATGGATAAACTTTAGACACAATGTACAACAGTGGCTATAAGTATAGCTTGTTGAGCTGTCTTGATAATCATAAATCTCATTTTGAGAAATCTCACTTCATATAGCCAATTTCTTGAGTAAAGGCCCACTGAGAGAAGGCATTGACCAGAAGACAGATGTACAGGTTCTTTTCTTTTCTTTAAAAAAAGTGCCCCATATTCTTACAGGTACTAGAAAAAAAGTCACATAAACTTATGTATGAAAAAATATACTTGTTGAAATATGAACCATTTTACTTGTTCAGAATGATCAGTAATCAGTAATGTAGTCTGTCTTCCTGTTGCTATATCACCCATTTACTATTTCTTGTGTTTGTCTCTGTAATTAGTCCTCTGATTCTGATACTGTTGTGATGCATCTCACTTACAACTACCTCCTACATCAATTGTTCCATACATTCTCCAATGGCATTTTATTGTCATCAGAACAAGATTAGTGATTTCATGGAGTGTGAACAAGGTAAAACGATAAAATGGAAATTTTTCTACACAAGACATGGCAGACATGTTATTCTAATACAGTTTAGCCAATGGTGTTAACCAACAGCCTGTGTCATGTTAGATTTACACATACATCTGCACTCTGCAGACAACTGTGAAACATATGATAGTCGGTACTTCGCATTGCACCGCTTACTAGTCTTCTTCCCATTCATCTCAGGTCAAGAGCAAAGGAAAATTGACTCCTTAAATGCCCCTCTGTGCACTGTAATATGTCTAATCTTACCTTTGTGTTTATTATGGGAATGATATACAGGGAGGTTGTAATATACTCCCAGATGTCCTTACTTAATGCAAGTTCTTGGAACTTTTTAAGTAGGTATTTTTGGGATTGTTCACATCTGTCTTCAAGCAGCTGCATGTTAAAGTTTGTCAACATCTCTGTGATGCTCTACTGTGGGTCATATGTACACATTTAATATCCCTTGATAGTGCTATTCAGTATGGCTTGCACACAACTGAACAATAGTCCAAGATGGGTTGCCCAAGTGTTTTGTATGCAATTTCCTTTACATTTTCCTAGTGTTCTACCAATGAATCAAACTATCACCTGCTTTATCTACAACTTAAACTCTGTGATCATTCTAATTTCATAATCCCACCAAGTGTTACACTCAGGTATTTGTAAGTATGCTGAACAACATCTTTCACGCCATGTTCCATTAGCATGTTACTCCAGTAACTTATAGACATGAGACCATTCGTAATGGGGAAAAGGGATTGGAGTATACCTCATACAGTTTACACACCAGAAGTGAGTGTTGTGACAAGTATAAGATGATCCTGAAATAAATGTGCAAAAGATGGAGCAGATAAAGGAATAAATAATGCTTTTTTATAGTAAGTTCTGCATAGGAAGTTACTTTATCCATTTCACTTACAGTGTCAGTCATTCAGAGCACAAGACCATTAGACCATATTACAGTTCTCCCTTTGTTATGTAATGAGTACTGCTGAAGATCAACAGTTCATGGCTTGCATTTCATTCATAGATGAGACTGGAATCATCCAGAATGCAACAATAACTAACCACAATAACCACATCTAATCAGATCAGATCCATGAGTGAGCATGGAGGTAAGGTTTGTCTTAGAGTCAATATGTGGGCGGGAACTGTGGTGACAGTTTCATAGGGCCACACACTTTACTGGACGAGTTAGCAAGTGTGGTTTATCTCCAGTTTCTGTTACTGGAGAATGTCATCCTTTCATTAAACAATGGATATAATTTATGCACACTAAAGAAGCACCAACTTTTCTGTGCCTTGTTTGACAGCACATAACACAATTTTTTTAATGAATGATGCCAGTAGCTTGGCTTCACCAGTCAATTGACTTTAAGCAATTCGATTTCCAGCTATAGCAACATTTAAATTTATCAGTGTATTCTACACACTTTGACAATCTGCACACATGACAGGAGCATTTGCTCCATAAATATTACTGCAGTCTGATGTGATCACATGAGATCAAAATTATAAGAGAAGTGGAGCTGAAGGATATGGTAACAGCACTGAGTACTTCTTAGTGTCATCTGACAAATACATATCACAGGAAGGAATGATCATATTTCAAAAACTATTTATTTTCAGACTAAGTAATAGGCATTGAGTGCCTGACTTTGTAACTTTTAAGCAATTTCTCTCTCATCAAAAATGAAAAAGAATGACTATAACAAACAGCTGCTAGAGAAAGGTAAGGATATTCCACAATGTAACTTCAAGCATATCTGCAGAGCAAAAAATAATGCATACTATCTGCGCAGTTCAAATATTTGTTAATTATATATTTGCTAAATTCATTGGCATGTATTCCAGATTAATAGCCACTATATGCACAAGAGCTGAATGACCAAAATTTTTCACTTTATCTGTGTCTCTGTCAGTCCTGTTCCATTTGTTCATGTTGCAATTTCATTGTAGATACACATGTGTTCCAAATAGTGTTCCAGCTGTTTCTGTTGTTCATATTTTGATTTTATTTCCTGTGTTCTTCAATAACACATGGATACATATATTCATATACATGAAATTTGTAGCATTTAGATAAGAATGTGTCTAGGATAAGTGATAAAAGGAAGAAATTTTAGGGTTTAACATCGAACCAACTACAAGGTTATTAGAGATGGAGCACAAGTTGGATTGTGGAAGGATGGGCAAGGAAATAGGCCACAGTCTTTAAAATGTACCATCCTGTTGTTTGCCTTCAGTAACTTACAAAAATAACAGAAAGTGTATATGTGGGTGGCTACACAAGGACTTGAACTACTATCTTCTTGAATACAAGTGTCTTTGTCTTGTGATTTTTATTTGTCCTTTAAATCATACATCATAGAAAAAGAGTATCATCATACACAACAGCTCAGAGTAGGTGATATGATGGTAGATAATGGGATGTTCTGTGATATTTACATTTAAAAGGTACATTTAATCATATAGTGACTATTAACGTGGAATGCATGCCAAGGAATTCAGAAAATACATAATTAACAAATATTTGAGCTAGGCAGATAGTATCGTCACATTATTCAAATAGGTTACAAGGTACTAAGATTAATAACCACAAAATTCATATGTTTGCATGATCTTATCATGTGCCAAACCTCCATAAATCTTTCTCAGAAAAGTGATGAGTCCGTAGAAGAAGTAGAAGGATATGTACAGTAAAACCAACATGGCTTCCGCAAAGGAATAAGTACAGAGTCAGCCATCACCCAATTCATTGAAAATATTGTAACGGGGCTAGATAAGAACAACAGTACAATAGGAATAAATTTGGACCTCTCAAAGGCATTCGATACTGTCCAACATGATATCCTGCTAGACAAATTAGAATATGTCAGTATATGAGGAGTAGCTAAAAAGTGGTTTCAGTCATATCTCCATAATAGGAAACAGGTAGTAGAAATTGCAACAACAAACAGTAAAAACCAAAGTACTGTTTACAGATCGGATATTCAGACTGTGCCAATAGGGGTACCGCAGGGGAGTGTTCTAGGACCTCTCCTATTTCTTCTTTACATAAATGATATAAAGATTCCAGTAAATGGTACTCATATAACCCTGTTTGCGGATGACACAAACATTGTAGTAACTGACATAAACCGGGTATTGCCAACATCTGCAACCAGAGTTATAGAATATTTGCAAAATTGGTTTGAAGTGAACAAATTAACCATAAATATCTCTAAAACTAATTATATCCATTACAGGAAAGCAAAGTCACACTCTGATCTAGATCTCAGAATACAAAATAAAGAAATTGTGAGAGTTGCTATCACAAAATTCTTAGGTGTACATATAGATGAAAATTTAGACTGGAAATCCCATATCCTGTATCTCTCACATAAGTTAAGCTCTGCTTGCTTTGCTTTACGCGTTATTAGCTTTGTATGTAGTAGGGAATGTAGCAGAGCTGTTTACTTTGCTTATATACATTCTGCTATTACCTATGGCCTCATCTTCTGGGGTCATAGTAAGAAAAATCTCAAAACCATCTTCATTCTACAAAAACGAGCTGTTAGAATAATTACCGACAGTCCAAGGCTAACTCCTTCAAAGCAATTATTTAAACAGCTGAATATTCTACCCCTACCGTGCCTCTATATACAGAAAAGCGTAATTAATGTAAAACGAAATATTAACAATTTCCAATCCAACTCAGATCTACATACTTACAACACAAGAAAGTGCAATGGCATTCATATAAAAAGAGTTAACAAGGCTTTGGCGCAGAAACAAACAAACATACATGGAGGTAGACTGTATAACAAACTACCGGTAAAGATAAAAGAAATAAAAAAATTGTCTTCATTTAAAGAAGCAGTATTCAAATTTTTAATGACCAACTACTATTATAGTGTAAAAGAATACCTGGAATAGCTCCATACTAAACAATTATATTTATGTACTCTGTGCCAATAGTAATTTTTATCTGACTGTTGCTATGATCTAAATAAATAATATGTACAAAAGTGCTAGAATTGTATGTGTTATATCTAAATATCAACTGTGTATTCCATGTAAAAAGTCTTTCTCATACATCAATGTAAATAATCAAAGTTGTACATGCTATTTCAATGTGGTCTGATGTGACGTAGTCTACTATGCACATCTGTATTTTGTATGGTATTGTTCACCCTATATGTGTGTGTGTGTGTGTGTGTGTGTATATATATATATATATATATATATATATATATATATATATATATATATATATATATATATATATATATATATATGTATTTTTTTGACGAAATCCATGCAATGTAAATTGTCTCTGGATGAATAAACTACTACTACTACTACTACTACTGATCTTCCTGTTCACCCAAGATTGTGAAGGGGAAGATAAACCTTTCTTGGATTACCATTATAAATCAATATGTAAGGTTTCCTCTTACTTGCTCTCTGCAGTGCTCTCACTTATGTTGTCCCTCACAGCAGATCTTGTAATGCACTGAAAATATGTGGTTATGATTGGAAGTGCAGGTAGCAAATCTACTTCAAATAATATTACAGGACACAATTATGGTGCATTTCCTGATAAACACCATAAAATAATTTGCAGTACTCAGTTTCAAACACTTAATTTCAAGGAATACTGAAAATTGAGAGCATGCTTGACATGAAGATCAGACCAGGAAAACATTCTAATGCTGACCGGCTTACTTGGTGCTTAACAGGAATCTCAATAAAACCTTGTATGACATGTGAAGTATTTGTACTTTGTTTTTGGTGTATGCACCTTCATTTGCTTCTTATTACAAGTTGTTTATTGCATGGTGTAATAATAGTACAAAAATATAATTTATACATGTTGTTGGGAGGATCTAATGCTGCAGTTTACATTAGAATGCAAGACTGCTTGATGTGAAATAGTTAATTTCATAACCAGTTTTGATAGTAACTAGCTGACATCAACAGATTCTCAGATCACACAGAAATGTAATTACACATCAGTTTCGTTGACATACTGAGGGGAGCATGTTCCAAGTATGTCAATGAGACATTGCCATTCATGTGGCCATACATTAAAATCATGTCTGTATGCTTGTGAAATTAATATCCTGTCATGTTTGAATGGAGGACTTTCAGTTAACTCACTGCATGTAGCATATGTACACTATGGACAAGTTAAAGACAGATGATTGATGAATGTAAACATATCCCTGTGGCAACACAACACCGTTTACCGTACAATGAGTTAAACGAGTGTGTAGATAATTGAAGTTGTTCAGTTGTACCTGGAATATGTTTATATGAACTTTTTTCTTGTTTTTATGTAAAGAACCTGTCCTCAAAGTTTGTAAAAGTATTTTTGAAACACTCTGTACAAATCAGAGTTGGGTCTAATACCTGATTTTCAGCAACTTTGATCTTCATTATTAAACTGCAAGAGCTAATATAGAAATTAAATGTCTCTGACAAGAAATTCTCTTAATTTCAGGGAATGTGTAATGTTGCTGCATCACCATTTTTTTATCTGAGTGGTGCTCCAAGCTACACACCACTTCAACAGGCTCCAGGACTGACACACATGACTCATCCACCCGCTCCTGCATCTGGGTCTATTGCACCAAATGGGCCCTACCTTTCTCCCATGATGCCAAACATGGGAATATTTCGACCAAACGTGCAGGTTTGTTCAGTGAAACACCATATGATACAATTTCTTCTTTCTACAGTGCTTTAGTTGATGTTAAATAAATATTCTGTCTAAGTATGATCAATACCCCAAGAGGATCAGTACTATTAGAATTAAATTATGTAAACAAATGTTAAATTTATAATAAAATAAATGTAGCATTTTAGTAACACCATTCAGTCTAAACTTAGCTGTACATGCCAGTAATTCAACTTTCTTGATACACAGTGTGAGTTGATGGCTGATATAGTGGGCACTTATGAATACATTAAAGGTACAGAATGTTAGTAGCTGAACAGGCGTGAATGGCACAAAATGTATAAATGTTATTCCATTGCTTATTCCAGTACCATTCAGATAAAGGTTTGATAATGAACAGACACATTTGAAACTTGTCAGCAACAGTCCATATTGTCTGTGCAACTGCGATGGAAAAATAAATAATTAAGACTGAATAAAATTGTGTGTCCTTTTGCCAACACAATGTTGTAATTTCTGAAGTACACCCATTTGATGTATTATACTACATTCACTTGAAAATGGCTACACGAATGGTGCTACACAGTAGTAGTGATTGCAAAATGAAAGGGTATTTTATTACAAATAAAGATAGGCAAAATGCTAGATTGTTATCATTCAGACCAAAAAATACACACATAGACATTCAGTAAAAACTACATCTCATAACTTCCACATTAGATATCTTGACATCATTTTACAAATAATGTTCAATGTAAATAATTTAGAAGTAAAGGGGAGCACTCACCCAATAGCAGAAGCATCGAATCAGTGACAGGCACACACAAAAGGGAATGAAAACCTGCTAGTTTTCAGAAGAAGGCCTTGGATAAGCTGGAGTACGCTAGCATATGTGCAAGCACATACCCATCTGGGCACGCGCGCGAGCGCACACACACACACACACACACACACACACACACACACACACACACACAAAAAAAAACATGTGCCTATACATTGTGCCAGGTAGAGGGAGAAAGAGGCAGGGAGCAGGAAACAGGGCTGGGTATTGGTAGCTATCAGCTTGGAGGGAGGCAGCAGGTGCACTCGCTAGGAAGGTGCACAGGCTAGGTATGTGATACATGGGTGCCGGAGCTGGTGAGTGGAGGCATGGACTGGGAGGGGATGACAGTACAGAGGAAGGGGAAACATTGGGTAGAGAGTGTGGGGAGTGTGGGTTAGCAAAGATAGAAGCCAGAAGGATCATGGGAGCAAAGGATGTGTTGCAAGGATAACTCCCATCTACATAGTTCAGAAAAGCTGGTGGTATAGAGAAGGATCCAGATGGCACAGGTTGTGTAACAACCATTGAATTTGAGCATGCTATGTATGCTAAGCAGTATGTGGAGCCACAGTGTGGTCAACTTTGTCCTTGCCAAAATTTGGCAGTGGTCATTCATTCTGTTGGACAGTTGACTGGCTGTCATGCCATCATAGAAATTGTACAGTGATTGCTTCACGGTTGTTACATGACATGGATGCTTTCATTGGTGACCTTGCCTCTGATGGGATAGGATGAACTTGTGAGGATTGCAGTAGAAAGTGCTAGGTGGTTGAATGTCTGTTTAACTCAGAGGCAAATTGTTTTCTAATAGGTATGAGGCAATTACTTTTGTTGATAAATTATGAACACCATATAATTCTAAGTTTTCAAGTTATATTTTACAAGGATTACAATAATGGCATCACATAAAACAAGAGATACCTCAATCTTATTTTAAAAAAACTGTTATATTCTTCACAACATCAAAAGCTGCTGAGATGGTGTTTTTGTCCAGCTGATAACTAGTCTGATTCTTTGGTTTTATTTGATTTTATTTTGTCCTGTGCATTAAACACTATACAAGGAGTGTACTGGTAATGCAGGACAAGTCACAGAATACAGTATTAAATAACACTTAGTATAAGTTATTGTATGGATGCTATTTTTGAGATATTCCAAGGATAATTGGCTGCATGTAATACAATTTATTTCATAAATAAATAATTTGTTATCTTAATAATGTAGTTGAATAACAAGTCATAATTCTTACTTTTTGGGTTGGATATAATGTGATCGCTTTTGTAAGTGTTATTCACGTGACAGTATTCCACAGAAAAATCTGTCTCACTGAACACTGTTTTTTCTCTTATAGAAGTAGCAGGAGAGGTATTTTTGTTCAAAATTTCCTAATTTATTAAACTAGACTGGTATAAAGGGGTCCTCACACATCCACTAATAATGCCAAACTGTCAATATATTGACCATGTGAGGGCATGTATTTTTAATACTAAAAATATTGACAAGCATTATTGATAACCCCAAAAAGATTCTCACTATGGTCAAAACATACTCAGCAATGAGGTTGACTACTGATGGTTTGATAATATTCACCATCTAGGTATTATCAGAGCTTCAGGAACCAGTCACATGTGTTTGTGTACACTTCTGCATTTTCCTTTCATCTTTGTGCATATCCTTCCTCTGATTCGGTTTTTCAATTAGTTTTTAACAGAAGTTTTAATGGGACTATGCAGGGTTAGTCCTGTATATTGCATTGCTTTCTTTACCAAATTGAAAAAATTCACAAGCCTGTTTGCTTGCTGAATTAGACAGTAGTGTTGAAAAAGGCTTGTACTTTGAAAAATACATCACATGTAGTGACTAGTAAGTGGTCTGTGAAATAAGTATCAGTCTTATCACAAAAAAAGAAAAAAAAATATGTCTATTACCTGAATGTGTTGTGACAGGACTGATATAATTACTTCACTTTAAGCATTCCAATGTTCTACCACTTGCTTTATATCTCAAAGTACATATAATCTCTCATTGACTGCAAAGCCTCTCTCATTAATGTGTTCTACTTCTCTATTTTAATAATTTGTTGTAAGATACAGGGCAGTGATGATTCTTTTATGAACCAAGACCGGCAGAGGAGTAAAGTTAAGTTGGTACAGGTGGTGGTTTGCAATGCACCATTTCAAATTGGTAAAAATTGCAAATCTTTGATGATTGATTGTGGCTAAACAGCTGCACCAATTTGAAATCTTAAATAGACC
Source organism: Schistocerca serialis cubense (assembly GCF_023864345.2). Classification (NCBI taxonomy): domain Eukaryota; kingdom Metazoa; phylum Arthropoda; class Insecta; order Orthoptera; family Acrididae; genus Schistocerca; species Schistocerca serialis. The sequence goes on along the minus strand of NC_064640.1, from coordinate 359,996,892 downwards.
ATTCTACACAGAATTTCATAGTATTTTATTCAGGTGTTTTGGAAATTTTTTATAGGTTGTATTGTTTCCAAGTTATAAGCAAAAAGTTGAAAAACGGCCAAAATTTTTTTGGTGTTTTGACCCTCAAAAGACTCATTTAACGTTTATTTTGGATGTCTAACATCAATTAAAATTGTTTCCAGCTTTTACATATTTATTTGCCATCAAAAGTGTAATGTGCCTACACTAATCGTCGTAAGAAATCATCCTGTTCAACATTTGTTTTATTCATATACCAGCTACCTCTAAAATGAATAAGACTGTCAAAACACAAGCATCCTGTTTTGAATGTTATTTTCTCCATTGTTTCAATTTAATTCTTGAATTTTGTGGAATGTTGAAGAAACAGAGATGTCAAATTTTGCGAAAATTTGCTATATTCAGGCACATTTTACAATGGAAAATATTCATCTTTGTTGTATTTTCTTTTAGCCATTGTGTGAGGCTCATATTAAAGTACCATAATTCATTAAAAATGATGTTTGTTGAGTTTTGTTAAAATGGTCGTCAATTGGTCTTGAACTTGTGAAATGTGTAGTGGACTGAATAGTTTTATATTACACTGTGTAGCGACACTTTTTCCCCATTGCATGTTGTATGATTATATCATGAACCCAAACTGTTACCATTTGGACTCATCACCTTTGTAAAGAGTGCTACAGGGTAATGTTGTGATGAACAACATGAATTGTACTCCTTAATCTTGCTCATGCGTTTTACACCACACCTGTTGGTGCCCTGTTGATGGTCCTCTTTTCGTTGGGCAACATGGTATAATAAAGAAATGCATTATGTTGTGTATTGTGTGGGCCATAGGATCAAGACAACAAGAATCCCACCCCCGAACCTGCAGATTAGGTTATTGGTAGTCAGATTAGGATACTGGGGCCACTGCAATACAGATTCACAGTACCTCCTGCATTATGAGGGACATAATCTATACATACAACATAGACTGTTTTTTCAAAGGTCAAACCCCAAATATCTTGATGATGATGATGATGATGACTGATAATGTTGGTTTGGGGAGGGGGGGGGGGGGCATTCAACATCAAGGTCATCAGCACCCAGTTCCAATCTCGACACTTCCTGAATGATGATAAGATGATGAGGACAACACAAACACCAAGTCCCCGGGTGGAGAAAATCCCCAACCCTGCCAGGAATTGGATCCAGGGCCCTGTTATCCAGAGGTAGCAACACTAGCCACTAGACCATGAGTTGCAGACCCAAATATCTCAATCACATGAAATGTGCTGTGACAGTAATCAGTGAAGGCAGGGAAGAGCTATTATGCATCTGTAATAGGAGGAGATTGAAAAGGGGGTGGGAGAGTGTTTAGTCATGATCCCCTTCCCCAGATAACATTTTACTAAAAGCACTTTTTTTTTTACGTATACTAATTTTCAGATTTTTCAGCTTACTGTCAAAGAACACAGTACCCTGAGAACTGGCTATCTCAAAAATATCAAGAAATTCTAAGATAGTAAAAGCTTCATTTAATTCAGGATATTTTTCATTTGTGTTCCTGTGGGTTACCTCACATGGATTGGTTTGCTGCCAGACTGGCTGTAAAAAACATTCCAGCTGGGTAAAGGTGCCCATGTACTGGCTCACCATGCCTTACTCAGTTTGAGAGAACCATACGAAATTAAAGGAGTAAAGATGGAAGAGGAAAGAACCACACCAAGAAAAAATCATAGAAAGATACACTTCCCTAAACATAGGTGGAAACAACAGAAAGATACAGCTTTGTAAAGTTTTGAAAGTTTGTTGCTACTATTGTTCTTAAAACATTGCATGATGCAGGTACTTCATAAATTTTTGGGCAAATGTTTTTCAGATGATGGATTTATCTGAATTACAACTTTTTAGAAGTTATGCTGAGGCAATGCACTAAGAACTGATTTATAATAATATACAGAGTATTTTGATACAATGATGATGATGATGACAATGATGTAGATATTAATATATTGTTATCTTACAATATCTTAGGGAACTGTTGCTTGTTAAAACTAAGGGTGACTGCAAGTTACATTTCTTAGGTTTTAGAATGCATTAGACCAACAGATTTGTCAAAATATTTAGTGAGTGTGTTGGGCCAAAATTTCAGTTGGAGCACTCAACCAAATGAGCAAATCACACCAACTAACTGTACGATGATACTTAGCAGTCTGAAGCAGGCACATAGAAATGCTACCTGGATTAATGAATCTATCAGCAGACTACTGACAATCCCATTTTCACCAATGACTCTTCTCAATAATTTAAATTCAGTAGCATTTTTGGTCATTATTGTTTACATGAATCTGATATGTTAGGAACATGATGTAAGGGTTGGAAATTAAACTGCTACTGTAAGAATCAAGTTAATGACTGTAAACTTACTAAATAACTTTGAAGCCTTGCCAGTTGCACATATGAACAATGCTAGTTTATGAAATCGTAGAACATTTTGAACAATGGGTACTACACGGCACCTGTAAAACTACCTTAATTCAAATGTTGAACTGGTGTAACTAATTGATGTCTAAAGAATTTAATTGAAAACAATAAATTCTGTTGAATACAATAGTACACCATTGTTGTTTTCTTGTCTGTTGCACTAAATTCACATTTTTGGTTACACTGTGTTATGTATAATCCCGATATATGATCATATTAATGTTGATTCTTCAGTTTTCCTTTTTTGTTGTTTTATTCGGCCATGTTAGTAATGCTGAATAATTTTTCTATGCTTCTTCATTTTCCCCTCTCCATATTTTTTTTCTTTTCCTACTATTTAATTATATACAAATGCAATACTTAGCTGTAGTTAAATTTTGTAATCAAAAATTTCTATGAATGTCTAATGTGGTGACATAACATATAAAATGCTCAATTAGTTTCCAAAAGATAATGAGGGTAGGACGTCTTGTGGCACATATAGCAGTAAGCAAATGCGTCTCGATAATGCACGGAATGCAGCAGGACTGGTCGGTGAAGTGAAGTATGGCAGAAGTGCTGTAGCTCACCTATATGGAAGAACATGGTCCAGAGACAACAGCACATGAAGAAAATGAGTTCTATTTCAGGTTGACTGTTAACATGTTGTTGACATTTGTGAACATACTTTGATGTATGTGTTTTCACTTTTACCACTTTTCTTTTTCTTGTTTCCTTTCTTTCTTTTTGATACTCAGCCTATTCATGCCCCTGGCTAAGAGTTGGGTTGTAGTTTGAGGTCTGTGGGAGTTGTCACCTAGACTACTACTTACAGATTTGTAGCTGAGTACCTAACAGTGTTGCTCAATACTTTGAGATTCTAAGGGCTTACCTATTTTAACATCCAGTATTGACAAAGTTTTGACAGAGTATGCCTTTTGTCAACAGCCACACAGCTAATGATTTATCCACTTCTTTCTTATTGGGGTTACCATAGGCATAATCTTCAAGATGCCCCCTTTGTGAAGCAGAAAACAAAGTCAGGCTTTAATATCCAACTGAAAATGAGTATGAATCCCATCCATTCCAATTTCTATGGGCAATCCTTGGTTTCAACAAAATGTCTTAATGTTCCCAGACAACTTGCAAGGCGCACAACCCACATTTTCATATCACACTGGGCTGCACAAGCAGTATTTTAGGTTGGGGATTGTACCACTGATAAAACTAAGATATCGTTCAACCATAAATTTTCATTCTTTCGACCTAAAATGAAATCAGTTATCATGAAAGCAATTATGCCATTTAGTTTGCAACAGTTAATTAATGATTAAGTCATAAAGTAAAACAGAAGTAATATCTGACGTTTCGCAAGAAAGTGTTATAGGCCCTCAGATGATTTACACAAATGATTTGGGAGACAATCTAAGCAGCCCTCTTAAATTGTTTACAGAATATGCTGCCATTTACTATATTATAAAGTCATCAAATGATAAAAACACATTGCAAAGGAACTCCAACAAAATATCTGCATGGTGTAAAAAGTGACAGTTGACTCTAAATAATGAAAAGTGTGAAGTCATCCACATGAGTGCTAAAAGGAAACCACTATATTTAGGTTACAATACAAAACACACAAATGTAAAGGCTGTAAATTCAACTAAATACTTAGGGATTACAATTATGAATAACTTAAATTGTAATCATCATATAGATAATGCTGTGGGAAAAGTAAACCAAAGAGTGCAATTTATTGGCAGAACACTTAGGAAATGCAACAGGGCTACTAAAGAGACTATGTGCACCGTGCTTGTCCACCCTCTTCTGGAGTACTGCTGTCCGGTGTGCAATCTGCACCAGAGAAGATAGACGGAAGACATCGAAAAAGTTCAAAGAAGGACAGCACATTTTATATTATTGTGAAATGGGGGAGAGAGTGCTACAGATATGATATGCGAACTGGAGTGGCAATCATTAAAACAAAGACTCTTTCATCGCAGCAGGATCTTCTCATGAAATTTCAGTCACCAACTTTGTCCTCCAAGTATGAAAATATTTTCTTGCCACCCACACACATGTAGAGGAATGTTCATCATAAAGAAATAAGAGAAACCAGAGCTTGCATGAAAAATTTTAAGTGCTCATTTCTCCCGTACACTGTTCAAGGATTTAAAGAGTGGAACAGTAGAGAAATAGCTTGAAAATGGTTCAATGAACCCTCTGCCAACCACTTAATTGTGAATTGCAGAGTAATTATGCAGATGCAGATTTAGAAGATACTCCTCCTCTGAGTACTTGCTTAGTGAGTCTGCATCTTCTTGACTAATTAATAGCATTAACCCAAAATAATTAATATCCAGTGAACTGGAAAAGAAGTTATAAATTATATTTTGCTTTAAATAAGTGGGCTTCAAAGTCGTGGTGTAATTGGTAACTTTTATAAGCTCTTGCTACCTTCAAAGTAGATATTAACTAAATATTTACATCATGTAACATGTAATGTACCTACTGATTATCAAAAATTATTAAAAAAGCACACTCAATCGTAATACTGATCACAGTGTATGCATGCACACTCTGCAAAAATGCTGACGAACAGTAAACTGCTAGACTTGCTGCACTATGCCAATGGAAAAAAATTAGAGGCGATTCAGGATAGATTAAATGCATCCTCAAAATTTTGTTTGATGTAAGATGGAAAACCTATAAAGAGGTCAGTGATCAGTTTTAGCACTTATGCTTAGAATTTAGTCTTGACCACAAAATGTATTATTGAATGTATCACAAGGATAACTGAATAACAAAATAATTTTAAATCCAAGTCAAATGTCAGTGTGTAAGTGCTGAAAATTTTAGCTTTATGTCTTACTGCTACAAATGGCATAAGCTTGCAACATGACAGTCTGAATCATAAAAGGAACATGGAAATTTAGGTTAGAGCATTCTCTGGGTGCCGTGGCTGTGAAGTTCAATTTTCACATTTAGACAGATTGTGAAAATCCTAAATATTTTCACTGCAGTCAAATTTATCTTCTTGCACTTTGAAACTAGTGTTGAATGTATGTTGAACAATGAACACCACTCAGTAGTGTGAAAGCTCTATACTTTTACACAGTTTATGAAAGTAGTGCAATTAAGTATTTTATTGAATATAAGATGCTGTTTAACACCCTGTCTACTTGTATAATGAACTCAATAACAAAATGGTCCTAAACTGTAAACTTCTTTGCTCCTACCTTTATATGTTGAGTATTTTGATGTTGATGAGGTTCACATGTGTTCTATAAGCTGGACCCTCATGAGAGATCTAGTGAAATTGTAAGAGAAGGTAATCCAATAATCATCAATTTAAGACATGTTTACAGTAGCTTCAGAGTGAATAACAAATCTAGTAACATTCACTACATAGTCTTTCAACTATTCTACTCAACTGGAAACAACATATCAACCAATTGTTGTTAGTTTTATTAGTTAAAAATGAACATGAACAGTCACAACTGCAAGAAACTTCTTTCTCTATGAAGCTACCAGTTTTGGTCTGTTTTAAAGCATCTTCAGACCTCACACCATGATGATAAAATGGTGGTTGTGAACGGAGCAGGTGCTATGAGTCCACAAAAAAGTTTCTTGTGATTATGGCCATCATGTCCATTTTTAAGTAATAAAAAAGAAACAGCTGTACTCAAAGAGAAATGTTTTCAAAAATTATTGTTCTTAGTGTTTTGCTAAGATGAAAAAGTAAGTTACTGAAATTCTTGCAGTGTACCCTCTAAATGGCATTTTCATTCACACTGTTCAGTGAGTTATTTATTTGTTAGCCTGTACCGGTATGAGTGCATAAAAGGTGTAATAGAAATACAAATATGAAATATACTTAATTTTGATTATTCTAAAAACTTGACACCAAAAAAGAAAAAATTGTTGACTTATAAAATACTAAAAGTGTATTGAAGGTCCTTAAGAACCTTGGAGAGGTGTAGCAACTCTATGTAGAGTTTGTGTTTGCTACAGTATATTTATAATTAATTTTTGTGGCTACAAATTATTATCTAAGAAAATGTAATAGCATATAATAACAAAAATACCAAGTCTTATTAAGAGGATACTTCTTGTAATGCTTTGATTAAATACTCAGAACAATGATCTCACAAAATACTCTTAATGGTAATTAAGTCACTTGTACAGTAGGAATATGATGAATGGCTGATTACAGATGAGTTCACCTCCAAGGCCGATCCGTGACTCTGTGCCTGTAAGGGGCCCATTGTGCCGTGGTCCTGCCCCCAAGGAGCGTACTGCCACTGACAAGTCTCCTGCCATGCACTACCCAACTGTTCCAGTTTTTGGAGTCCGTTTTGTACCTGGTACGTCCATTAGTATTATTTTTATATGAACTAAAGAATGGGGAAAGAAAGGGAAGGGATGGCTGGCAATTCTTTACTTCTAGCTGTACAGGGCATTGTCATAATGCAATGGAGAAAGTTGAAAATTTGTGCTGGACGGGACTCAAACCCAGATTTGCTATTTCTTGTGAGTGGTTGCCTGAACCACTTTGGCCATCCACACACTGTCCCTCACTAACTCAAATTTCCAACTTATCACATACTGCAATGCAGTGTCCCTCATCCTTTAACTCCCTACTTGCAAATTATTAATTCAAATTGGCATTTGGACAATATTACCACCTCTGCACTGAAACAGATGACAAGGAGCTGTCATGCTCTTGCAGAGATAATTGTATTTGAATTATGTCTGTTCTGTTGGACACATCTGACAGAGTGGACATCACTCAAATATAAACATTAGTATTATCAAAATATTCTCTGTAAATTTCTAACTTTGTGTGTTCACAAATCTTGCTGGCTGACATAGTTTTGCTTCTTCCTTCTAGTTCCTGTATAATGTGTGTTTGAAACTGTAAAGCAAAAAATTTCAACGAATTTTTTTCAGGAGTAGTCAGAGGCTCCTGTCCGTCCGCTATGCGCATGCCACTCACTGGCAGTAACATTGCTCATCGCCTGCCGACCCCCAACGTACAGCGAAATCTGTCAGAAGGCTCACCTAACTCTGGCACACGGGTGCAAAAACCACGAAAGCAACGGTGAATATTTGCAATATAATAATTTTTGTAAGTAGTACAAAGGATATGACAACAATGTTTAGTGAACTTGTAGCTGTCTTTTGAGTTTGAAGTGCAAAGTGACAGGGGCGTAACAAATGTAAACTGATATATTAATCATCTGTTTTGTGCACTTGTGTGACACATTTTTATTTTCCATTGTTTCATTCATGAGTTATTCAGTGCATGGCTTCTCAAATAGCAATATGATTTATTATATGAGAATCATAAATTCTGTGACAATTCCTGGATTCATTAAATTTAAATGTTTTCTTGATTACAGATCACAGCTGTGACCTAAACCTACTTCTCTTTCTCATTGCTGAGAACTCTAATATGTGATATCAGTTACAATATACAGTTTTAATAGCTGTTTGTCACCTCTAATAATGTGTTAACAATTTTAAACTTACATATTTCTGCCCCAATCCCCTGTTTAGATATAAGGATACCCATGTATGTAAATAGTTCATAGGTCAGGATTGCTAATAAACACTTAATGCCTAACAAGCCTTGAAAATTCAAGCTTTCAGTCATTTTACACACTTATCTTTGAAAAGTCACTGGATATCTGCCTTGAAGGATGTATATATTTCAACTTTTTCATCATATTTGTTAATACCTTTAAGTTGATATGTGTGTAACAATATATTCACCTATGTTCCTTAGTGACTGAAGATGGTCCTCAAACATTACAATTTTCAACAAAAATGTATCAGTCCATCTCATACGTTACCATCACTTTTTATCACTGGATATATACGTTACAGTTCCCTATCTTTCACTGTCTCCTTAAATGGAAAAAATAGAAACTAAAGAAATTACTTCACTGCGACCCAGTTGACAATGCACTACTATAGACTCTGTGTTCTGACTATAGCAGCTTTTCCACTGAATTACAGTGCATGTCATTCGCAGTTCAAAAACCATTATCACGTGCAATAATGAGAGAAAACAATGCTTCTAAGTATTTTCCATGGTAGAGATGGTTACTGCTACTGTTATTAGATCTTTCTTCTTCTTCTTCTCCTTCAGCTACCTTTCATTTTAATGTGTGTACTTACATTGCTTCCTGATAATTGGTACCCTCTGAGACATGAACGTTTCTTGTCTCTGAATCAAGTCTACTTTTCTTCCCATGTATCTCTACTAATTAGGCAATATTTCTACTGATAATGACTTTGAATAATCTACTTCTTACCCACAATGTATTTCTCTCTCCTGGTGTTTTACTATGGCTGTACAAACAAAAAATGTGATTTTGAGTATTTGAGTCTGACTGTTGATTTTTCCCACTAGTTATCTGCCAAACATGGCTGCTAGTTCTTACTGTTGAGAATGGTATTAATAGGTATATCTACTCAAACTTAAACTCAAGTTGCCTTTCAATAAGAACATTTTTGGTTGACTGGCACTCAATCAGTTGGCTTTTATTGGATTACAGGTACAGCTAGAAAATATTTACCTGTTAGTTTTTCCTTCTTTTTTCCCCTCTTGCCTCCTTGATGTTCGAAATCAAAACCATATAACAACTCAGACTGTTAATAATTGCTATTGCTAAAACTTGTAAAATTAATTTGGTGAAGTTTACATGTATACATATTTTATCATGTCATAAATTACTTGCCTGTGGGGTTCAATTGCATTATGTACTAGTAGTAGTAGTAGTAGTAGTAGTAGTAGTGGTGGTAGTGGTAGTAGTAGTGATGTTTTTATTCCTCTTAGGTTCAAATGGCTCTGAGCACTATGGGACTTAACATCTGTGGTCATCAGTCACCTAGAACTTAGAACTACTTAAACCTAACTAACCTAAGGACATCACACACATCCATACCCGAGGCAGGATTCGAACCTGCGACCGTAGCGGTCACGTGGTTCCAGACTGAAGCGCCTAGAACTGCACGGCCACATTGGCTGGCTATTCCCCTTAGGATCCCTTTTACAAAGGATATTGTACATGTCATGGTATTACAGTTTTAGAACAAGATAAACGTAATTCATACAGGCAGGCATTTATATACTTATAGGTCTAGTTTGACAAGGATGACACATAAACTCTGCATAGTCTTGTAGTTGGGTTGTTGGAACCATCACGGCATTTGTGCGAAGACGGTTAGAGAAACTACGGAAAACCCAAATCAGTGTCGCTGGATGGGCCAACCTTACAAATACATGACACCTGCTACAGTGCAACACACTCTTTAGTACACAGAAAATAAGGATAAAAAGCCAAGACAATAATCCAGATCATACAAGATCAAGCAAATCCATCAATAATACTTAGCACATCAATGCAAAATGAAGTCCAGCTGATATCTAGTAAACAGTCAGGTCATGAAAGTATGCTGTAAGTAAGGCAGAGACCTTACCACAACACAATTTGAAGTACCTTGCAGCTGCCTGGTGAATGGTTTGTATCTCTGGCTTGACATAAGTGGTTGAACACATGTGGCAGCCAGCTGGTGCAATTTACTGGTTGCTACAGGAGTCACTGATAGTGGCCATTGCAAGGTATCAACCTTGCTGTTGGATGATAGATATATAATATCCCTTTCCACTTTAACTGTCATGTAGGCCTGAGTTGTCCCTGCCAGTATTGGGATTTCTGTCTGGGTAAGGAAGGTGTTGGTGGGCAAGCCAGCTAAAGGTTTACTGTCCATCTTCATGTCTGGTGTCACTGTGTCCTCAGCTTGTGGTGGGTGCATAGTATTGGTACTGGAGTTGGATGGAACTGGTGTTCCAGTCTTCAGGTCTGTGATGGAAGTCAGTGGTGCTGGAGGTGGAAACGGATCCCATTCCTTGGTGGACCAGCTCTGGTGGACTGAACCTAGATATGGAGGTCTGTCAGATGTCTAAAGTTGTATCGAGGTGTCTCCCGGGACAATGGTGGTTGTCTTAGGGTGGAAGCTACTAATATCCCCAAGTGTCAATAAACGATCTTGATAAAACTTGGTGGGTATGGAGAAGAGGCAAAATGATGCAACCCACATTGTTTGTTTGTGCCCAATTTCACTTTCAAGGGGTAAAACACAGCCTCAAACATAATTTTGCATTTTAGGTTTAGAGGGAATATCTTTGAAGCAATGATATACAAAAATGTTTTTTAGGTAAAAGTTGATATGTAATTAATGTTCTTGAAAATTTAAATTTTGCCCAATTTGCCCTCACCATTTCAAATTGTCATGGCTGATCCTCTAAATATCCCAAATATCCTGATCTGTATGAGGCATATTTTAGTACATTGGTAAGCTGTAGTGAAGAGCATTGATTATGTACTAGTGACTGCAGCCCGATTGTATTATTTCTCAAGTTGAGATTGACATCAGAACTAGATCTGAACAATCATCTCACAAAGTTTTATAACCCAGTTTTTCATAGTTTTAAAGGAAACTAATGGTTACTTTAGACAAGAATCTCAGAATATCTTTTTGGAGCCGCAAATGGCCTTGTGTCAGCATTGAAGTCAGGTAAATATATGTGTGACCAAGTCAAAAAATATTTGAAAAATGTTTTATTTTCCAGTGAGGGAGAAATATTTGTATTATTGTTAGATTCTTGCAGTGGTCAATGTCAAAAAACTGTTTAGAGCATCATACCTGAGGACAACAAACGTGTTCACCTGATGATCTCAAAGAGGTTGATGGCTCAGATACAGCTGTGAGACATATAAAGCTTTTGATGGTGGAAGAACTTTGTGAGTAGAGTTTCAGATCTAGTTATGTTGGATGATTATGATCTCAGTCTCAACTTAAGAAACAATGTAATCAAGCTGCAGTCATTAATATATAATGAACTGTCTTTGCCAAGGCTTACCAATGTAGTGAAATAGGGCTGATACAGATCAGGATACTTAGAGGATCACTTGTGACAATTTGAAATGCTGCTGAACTTTGTTTTATATTGTCTTCTCCATTGTGTACACTGTATTATGTGAAGAAAGTTTGTTCATTTTACGTGCATCGTGTAAAGGAACATTATGTTTTAGGCATTTATTTACAGATTATCATTATTGCAATTATTTCTATCACAATAAGGAGTTTTGTATTATACATGAATGTGAATGGTAAACTAAAAAACAACAAAAAATGATGACTGTGAAATGTAAAATAACAATTTAAAACAAAATAAATATAAGTAAAATAAATATTTAAAATTTTAATGAATGTTTAGATACTTTTAATTGGGTACGTTGGAAATGCTCTGACAGCACACTGTGTACAGCTTGTTTTCCAAAAATGGTAGTTCAGAAACCAGTTTTGTAACACGAGGCTGTATGCTGCTTGAAAGCTTCTTTAATTTATGTTGTAATAAATTTTTTTATTTTTCAAAATGAATTATTGGTGGTGGAATATTTTGAAAAATTTCAGATTATTACAAAAGTTGACTATAAAGTTTTCAAGAACATTAATTACATGTCAAGTTTTATATTAAAACCATTTTTTATAGATTATCATTTTGAAGAAATTTCTTCTGAACCTAAAATGCTGTCTGCTTTAGGGGTATGTTTTACCCTTAAAAGTGAAACTGAGCACAAACAAACAAAAAAATATTCCACAATTTTTCTCCCTCCACATTTATTGACATTTGGGAATGTTCCCTTTTAAGTGTGGGTGCAGCTGGGGTGCAGCTGGGGACCAATGTGAACATTGTTGTGCTGCTGGTTAATAATGAATGGAATAATGGTAGTTGCTGAGGAAGATGGCCCAGTGATATAGGTGTTGTGCTCTCTCTCTCTCTTTAAGTTGGTTCTCAGAACTGACCAAGGAAATTAATGGTTTATGGTCATTATGAGGTAAAATTCTGTGCTGTTTAGAAATGGAATTGTTTTTATACTAGCCAATACTCCTTATTTGTTTTGTGAGTAATTGATCTTGGCTGCAGTGAGCATTTTAGATGCATATGTGATGTGTTTCTCGAGCTCATCATCACTCTTGTGGGAAATAACTGCTTAAGTGGCCTGTTGAGATATGTCAGTGGCCAGGATAAAGCATTTTGATGGTTCATAGGTCACCAGACACGGAGAGGACTTCAGATAATGTTTTAACTTATGAAAAGCCTCCTGACACTGCTGTGAACATTCATATTTTCTATTGTTGTTGCATATATTATTAAGCAGTCTGGCAGTCTGGGCAGCATTGTAAGTTTTGTACAGTAATTCAATTTTCTGAGAAATGACAGAAAGTCTTGACACTCGGATTTTTCCTATGGCTTCCACCTGTTGCTGAGTTGGTTAAAGTCCTTTATGACTCAATATGTGGCCAAAGTGCCCCACTTGCTCTTGAAACAATTTACACTTTTGTAGGTTTCACTTTAGTCCATCTTGTTGCAGTGTTTGAAACAGCAGACATAAATTAGCAAGATGTTGGTTTCTTGTAGTGCCACTTACTAATATATTATGCAGATAACTGACTGGGTTTGACCTGTTTTGAATTAGTTGCACCAAACTACAACAGAAAATTGCTGGTGTGCTAACAATTCTGAAAGGCAACCTGTTGTATCCATACAACTAAAATGGAGTGTTGATGACCTTGACTTGGTCAGATTGTTCATCTACCAGTTATTGTAAATAAGCTTCAGGTATATTAATTTTAGAGAAGTACTGTCCATCTGATAGCCTTGGCATTAGCTCTTCTGGCCTTGGAATGAGATATGAGGTGTGTGAGAAAAGTAGTGAGACTGACTTATATCTAACAAAGTTTTAATTTTTTCTCAAACAGCAATATTGTCCCCTTGAAAGCATTTCCTTTCAGCAGCTATACACTGCCAAAGTTGTTGTTCTCTGTATTGGTAGGAGCTAGGAAAGGCTTCAATTAGTAGGGTCTTTAGTGTGTCAGTCACTTTATTTTGAATGTTCTACAGAGTCTCAAACTTACACCCTTTTAAGATACATTTTCCATTTTGGGAAAAGAAAAAAGTCACAAGGACTCAGATCAGGTGAAATAGGAAGGGGAGGGGGGGGGGCTGTGGCACAACTGATAGAAGTAGCTGTTGGCATGTGGCATTGTATTGAAGCAGCATACTCTTGTCTGTGATGTCCAATCTCACTCAATTTACCCTTTTCCTGAGCTTTTCAAGGACATCCTTGTAAAACATGTGGTTGAGAGTTTGTCCTGGAGGAACAAATTCTTTATGTATGATACCCTACAGTCAAAGAAAGCAAATCAGCATTATTTTGATCTTTGTTTTGCTCATTCGAGCTTTTTTCACTTGAGGAGATGTTTCAGTGTGCCACTCCTCACTTTGCTGCTTTGTGTCAGGATTGTACCAAAAAAATCCAGAATTCATTACTCATGATCACACAACTAAACCATTCATGGTCATTGGCAGTCCTCTCAAGAAGACCAAGAAACACATTTCTACGAGTGTCCCTTTGCTGAGTTGTCAGGTTTTTCAGCAACATTTTGGCTCCAACCTTTAGCATGCGTAAATCTTTAATCAAAATTTGATGTATGGTGGAAATGTATAAGCTTAACAAGTCATCCATCATCATTAGTAATAAACATTGAGCCAGCCATGGTGGCCAAATGGTTCTAGGCACTTCAGTCTGGAACTGCGCGACTGCTGTGGTCACAGGTTCGAATCCTGCCTCGGGCATGGATGTGTGTGATGTCCTTAGGTTGCTGTTGTTTGTTGTTGTGGTCTTCAGTCCTGAGACTGGTTTGATGCAGCTCTCCATGCTACCCTATCCTGTGCAAGCTTCTTCATCTCCCAGTACTTATGCAACCTACATCCTTCTGAATCTGCATAGTGTATTCATCTCTTGGTCTCCCTCTATGATTTTTACCTTCCACGCTGCCCTCCAATGCTAAATTTGTGATCTCTTGATGTCTCAGAACATGTCCTACTAACCGGTCCCTTCTTTTTGTCAAGTTGTGCCACAAACTCCTCTTCTCCCCAATTCTATTCAATATTTCATCATTACTTATGTGATCTACCCATGTAATCTTCAGCATTCTTCTGTAGCACCAGATTTCAAAAGCTTCTATTCTCTTCTTGTCCAAACTATTTATCATCCATGTTTCACTTCCATACATGGCTACACTCCATACAAATACTTTCAGAAACGACTTCCTGACACTTAAATCTATACTCGATGTTAACAAATTTCTCTTCTTCAGAAACGCTTTCCTTGCCATTGCCAGTCTACATTTTATATCTTCTCTACATCGACCATCATCAGTTATTTTGCTCCCCAAATAGCAAAAGTCCTTTACTACTTTAAGTGTCTCATTTCCTAATCTAATTCCCTCAGCATCACCCGACTTAATTCGACTACATTCCATTAGCCTCGTTTTGGTTTTGTTGACATTCATCTTATATCCTCCTTTCAAGACACTGTCCATTCCATTCAGCTGCTCGTCCAAGTCCTTTGCTGTCTCTGATAGAATTACAATGTCATCGGCGAACCTCGAAGTTTTTATTTCTTCTCCATGGATTTTAATACCTACTGCAAATTTTTCTTTTGTTTCCTTTACTGCTTGCTCAATATACAGACTGAATAACTTCGGGGCGAGGCTACAACCCTGTCCCACTCCCTTCCCAACCACTGCTTCCTTTTCATGCCCCTTGACTCTTATAATTGCCATCTGGTTTCTGTACAAATTGTAAATAGCCTTTCGCTCCCTGTATTTTACCCCTGCCACCTTTAGAATTTGAAAGAGAGTATTCCAGTCAATATTGTCAAAAGCTTTCTCTAAGTCTACAAATGCTAGAAAAGTAGGTTTGCCTTTCCTTAATCTTTCTTCTAAGATAAGTTGTAAGGTCAGTATTGCCTCACGTGTTCCAATATTTCTACGGAATCCAAACTGATCTTCCCTGAGGTCGGCTTCTACCAGTTTTTCCAATCGTCTGTAAAGAATTCATGTTAGTATTTTGCAGCTGTGACTTATTAAACTGATAGTTCGGTAATTTTCTCATCTGTCAACACCTGCTTTCTTTGGGATTGAAATTATTATATTCATCTTGAAGTCTGAGGGTATTTCACCTGTCTCATACATCTTGCTCACCAGATGGTAGAGTTTTGTCAGGACTGGCTCTCCCAAGGCCGTCAGTAGTTCCAATGGAATGTTGTCACCTCCCGGGGCCTTGTTTCAACTCAGGTCTTTCAGTGCTCTGTCAAACTCTTCACGCAGTATCGTATCTCCCATTTCATCTTCATCTTCATCCTCTTCCATTTCCATAATACAATCCTCAAGTACATTGCCCGTGTATAGACCCTCTATATACTCCTTCCACCTTTCTGCTTTCCCATCTTTGCTTAGAACTGGGTTGCCATCTGAGCTCTTGATATTCATACAAGTGGTTCTCTTTTCTCAAAAGGTCTCTTTAATTTTCCTGTAGGCAGTATCTATCTTACCCCTAGTGAGATAAGCCTCTACATCCTTACATTTGTCCTCTAGCCATCCCTACTTAGCCATTTTACACTTCCTGTCGATCTCATTTTTGAGATGTTTGTATTCCTTTTTGCTAGCTTCATTTATTGCAAGGTTAGTTAGGTTTAAGTACTTCTAAGTTCTAGGGGACTGATGACCTCAGATGTTATGTCCCATAGTGATCAGAGCCATTTGAACCATTTTTGATAAACATTGATTTGATCTTACAACAGTACTCACATGTTCAACATTTTCATCAGTTTTTTTAAGTGGAAGGTCTCCCTGGATGAGGTACATCTTCAGTGTGTTCTCAGTCTTCCAAAAATGATTTGTGACAGCAAAAAACTTGTGCTCTTGATAAGAAATGTTGACCATAGGCCTGTTTCAACTTTTCAGAGGTCAGACTCACACATTCACTAAGTTTAACACAAAATCTGATTGCATATTATTGACCTAAATTCCACTGTTTCATTTTCGCAACACACAACAAAAACATGGCTTCAACATTGGCACTGTCAAAAACCATGTGATGGCTGTATGGAGCTGAAACTTGGACTGAGCATCTGAAAGAGATGAATACACTGGTCTATACAAGTACAACACAGCATTGCCAGAGTGCTTGCAATGTTGTCAGTCTCATTACTTTCCTCGCACACCTTGTAAATGTGAAGCTCCAGTTGTGCATTAATAGTTGATTTAAATCCATTACAAATACACAAAGAGCCATTTGGTTTTCATAACACTACTAATGGGGTTTCCACTGACTGGATGCGACAGGTGCGAAGATATTTTGTTGCCCCAGGTAATCTACTTGGACATGAGGTCATCCTACAATGTTATTGGCATTTTTCTAGCTCTAAAGTAGTTCAGTGCTGCAGATGACTTCAGCTGAGTGTGAGCTACATGATTATTTGCACCCTCTAAGCCTGATGAAAATAGGCCTGAAAATGCAGTGCATAATAAAACAACATCATCAAATGGCGTAACTGCTGATACAATGTTGATGTCATCTGCTATTTTACAACAAAGATCAGAAAAGCACCAATCTCAAAAATGTTTTCTGACTTGATGGTACAACTAAGAAATAATCAGACAGACTTTCTGTACAACACTGTTACTGTGCATTTACCACAGAAATATATGCGGTGCTTGCTGTGGGGTTGTAAACCTTATGATGTCAGTTGAAGAGACAGAGAACTAATTTGAACATAGGTTTTCTCATTTATAATAGAAACTGGTGAGCCGGCATGAACAAGAAATGTTATTAATTGGTTCTAGATCATTAGTGGGAGCGAACACTTTTGTGGCTGCTCCATGAAAATGTTCAACTGTGGCTGTAACATGCTTATGCTGTTGCAGCAGTGTTGGTGTGTCACCATGCCAGCACATTTTTCTGTATGGGCACTGAGTGCACATATGTCTAGCAAAACATTCTGGATGCTGCATAACGGTGTTTTTATAGCAAGGGTAGATGGCAGATGGACTATGTGAAGACTGAGTCAAACACATGCTGGTGCTTATTTGTTGTTTAGGCTTTGTCTGTAAATGGATATGAGTCAGATGACAAAGATGAACCTGATGAGTTCTTATCAAACTTACTGTGACATGAATGGGAATGCCATTGTATGGAATCTACCTCACTTTCAACAAAATTTTGCTGTGCTGTACTGGATATTTCAAGCAGTTTTACAGAAAGTGTACTGTTTTGCTCAAAACAGCACTGTTCATCTGATATTTCCAAAGTTTTTGCTGTCATTAACATGTCTCTGAAAGTAGGAGTTATGAATTTCAGTGCTTGTGCACAAACTTCTTTATGTCTGCATAAGTAATTAAACTATGCTGCTAAAATGTGTTTGCTGCACGTAATGTTTAGAGAACAAACTATTGGTTTTAGACAAATGTAAACACTTAGGTTCATCAAGAGGATGTAACTTGTGCAGAGGACACATTATTGGGGATTTAGTAGATAGCAGAAAAGCAATTTGTTTAGCAACATTGGCTACACTACTCCCCTGGACTGGGACTGCATACATATATAGCATGAGTAGCAGTCTTTGTCTTTGGATGAAATGGTGTGAATGGATGTGATGAATTCTTCTCTGGCTCGATGAGATGCTTTAGTGTAAGCAGTTGCTGCTGTTCTTGTCTATTATTTGCTTTTGTTGGTCATCTTTTCATGTCTGGTATTGAATTTGCAGTTGTAGCTGTTGCAGCCACAGTTTTCTGAATTACAGATCCATGATCACTGAATTTGGTCTGTTCTCCTTACATGCAAACTAAGTTCGAGTTCTCATGGCCAATATTACGCTTGCTGTGGTACAACACACTCTTTATTATGCAGCAAACATGGATACACTATAAACTCTTTGTAGCCTAGTTAACAGGTCAAGTCTGTGCCATGTCATCATAAATTATAGAACACTCCAAGAGCATAATCCAGATCATCCAGAGTCAAGTGAATCCATATAGCACAGCAACCCAAAATATAGTCTAGTTGACTCCCAGTATGCAGCTAGGTCACAAAAGTATGATGTAAATGCCATGCAATCTACAGAGCTGTATATATTAATTCGACCATTCATTCATACCTCATGTTCCTTAATCTCATCATGAAGGAGAGCTTTCAGACATGTGGAATGAGTAAAGATGTACACTGAACAGCCAAAGAAACTTGTACACCTGCCTAATATCACTTAGAGCCCCCACAAACATTCAGAAGTGCCGTATCACAACATGGCATGGACTTGACTAATGTGTAAAGTAGGGCTGGAGGGAATTGACACCATGAATCCTGCAGGGCTCTTGATAAATCCTTAAGAGTATGAAGGGGTGGAGATCTCTTCTGAACAGCATGTTGCAAGGCATCCCAGATATGCTCAATAATGTTCATGTCTGGGGAGTTTGGTGGCCAGTGGAAGTGTTTAAACTTGTAAGAGTGTTCCTGGAGCCACTCTGTAGCAATTCTGGATGTGTGGGGTGTTGCATTGTCCTGCTGGAATTGCCCAAGTCCCTCAGAATGCTTAATGGATGTGAACGGATGCAGGTGATGAGAAAGGATGCTTACGTATGTGTCACCTGTTAGAATCATATCTATGCATATCAGAAGTCGCATATCAGTCAAACTGCACACACCCCACACCATTACAGAGCCTCCACCAGCTTGAACAGTCGCCTGCTGATATATAGGGTGCATGAGGTTGTCTCCATATCAGTACACATGCATCCTCTCAATACAATTTGAAACATGTTTCCAGTCTTCAGCAGTCAAACATCAGACGTGACAGGCCCAAGTGAGACATAAAATTTTGTGTCATGCAATCATCAAGGGAACACAAGTGGGCCTTCGGCTCCGTAAGCCAATATCAGTTATGTTTCATTGAAGGGTTCATGTGCTGAACTTGCTGATGGCCCAGCACTGAAATCTGTAGCGATTCGTGGAGGGGTTGCACTTCTGTCATACTGAACAATTCTCTCCAGTCGTCATTAGCCCTGTTCTTGCAGGATATTTTTCTGGTCACAGCCAAGTCGGAGATTTGATGTTTTACTTGGTTCCTGATATTCATGGTACACTCGTAAAATGGTAATATGGGAAAATCCTCACTTCATCACTACCTCAGAGATGCTGGGTCCAGTTGCTTGCCACTGACTATAATTCCATGTTCAAACTCACTTAAATCTTGATAACCTGCCATTGTAGTAGCAGTAACCGATCTAACAACTGCACCAGACACTTGTCTTAGATAGGCATTGCTGACTGCAGCACTGTATTCTACATTTTTACATATCTCTGTATTTGAATACGCATGCCTATACAAGTTTCTATGGCACTTCAGAGTATGTTCACAGGGGGAGGGGGGTGGGGGCTGGTGCATAAAAAAAAAAAAGAAAAAAAAAAAGAACATGCTGCTGGCTACTTCTGTAAAGCACACTGACCATAAATTATCACTAGCCCTAATTAACTTACACTGATAATTATGGGAATTACTTTTAGGTTATTTATATATGAAGAACAGGTGAGAAAAATTACTTTGGTAAAAAATACTACAACTCTTCCTATACTACTCTACTACTCATCTGCTATTTTCATCTAACACTTCAAACAATGTATTTTTGTAACTTTATGCATAGCATCATCAGTTGTCTATAAACTAGCAATGATAAGATCTATCAAATACAAATATTAGAATTTTGCAGACTTAACACTTATAAATGTGTGTGTGTGTGTGTGTGTGTGTGTGTGTGTGTGTGTGTGTGTGTGTGTGTGTGTGTGTGTGTGTACTGGCACGTAAGTAATATTATTACTGCTTATTCTGTAGAATAAATATAAGGGGCCGTCAAACGAAAATGAGACATGCTATAGCAAGAATAAACACGATTTATGGAACATGGTACTTTCCAGAGCAACGCATAAGATACAATGAAGTACAGGTTGTGCACAGCACAGAACATATTGACTGGATGACAGTAATACAGGTTACACAAAAGGCCAAGCACTCATCACTTAAATAATACTTTGGTGACCCACCAGAGCATGCCAGGGAGCTGACCCAGGTGACCTCTACAAGCAGGCATGTGAACTGTATGGGGGGTGATCTCTGAAATCGTGTGGGACATGAGCGCAGGTATATCCCTTGTCCCTTCTAGGGGGTGGGAAAACCACATGTAAACATAAAAATACTATGTGCAAAAAATACATGGTACAGAAAAAAGCAGTGGTGCTATGAAATGAAAAAAAAGCACTGATCTCACAAGGCACTGAGATTACAATGCATGGAAAACACGAATGATGACACTGACGTCCATTTCATCACCCAGTGATGGCGGCTGCTGCATGTGGCAGGCAGTCTCCAGTGGGTAGGGGCAGAAGTGACGAGGGATGGGTTGGAAAACTATCCCCCTTCTCATGAGAGGCCACAGGGCAAGACCAGAGATGGCATCTTGATAGTGAGATTCTTGTCCAAATCAGTGGTCAGCATCGAAGGCATCACCGGGATCATTGGAGATGACACCTTCAGAGGACCCAGCAACAGAGGTGGCAGCAGCTGTGGTATCAGGTGCAGTGGTGACTGCACCGATGTCAACAGTCAAGGTGAGGAGTCGGAGGCAGGAATCCCAGACAGTGATATGCCAGGCAGCAACCCATGCTGTGGTGCAAACTGGACCATCTTCGGCACGGAACAGGCATCATTGGTGGTGGTGGGGGGGAGGCAGTGACCCATCCAGAACAGACTCCACCGTGCGTGACCACAGCTGGTTGAAGTGACAGGACATCCACCCATCAGGAGTGCAGATGATGCAAAAGTGTCAGCCCCCAGTGATGCTTGATGGTGGCAGCAACCCAGTTCAGCCAGCAGCCAAAATCGTGAACCCAGACACGCAAATCCAGCTGGAACCATTGCAGAGCCAGCATGGCGCGAGGTGCAGCAGACGAAGAAGGATCCGTGGTTGGCATCCGTGGACCAGCTGCTCTGCTGGGCTCTAGTGCCCCACCAGAGTGAAATGGTACAAACTCAAAGAACAGTCTAAACCAGCTTCAGGAGACCTGCCGGATACGTACTTCCGCATCTGAGTTTTAAACATCTGAACTGTGCATTTGGCCTCACCATTAGATTTAGGACGACACAAGAGAGCTGCGAGATGGCAATCACTGCTAGCCTGACAAAAAGATGCAAATTCTTGAGCAATGAACTGGGGGCCATTATCAGTAACCACAGTGTACAGCAGTCCCTCAATTGCAAAAATCTTAGACAGGGCAGAAATAGAGGCCACCATGGATGTGAACAGACAATGTGCCAAGTAGGGAAAATTGGAACAGGCATCCACTACAATGAGCCAATGACGATTTAGGAAGGGCCCAGCAAAATCGACATGTAGATGCTCCCACAGGGGCTGCGGCACCAGGCAGGGGGAAGAGATGCCCGCAGGGCTGCCTGTTGCTGAACACAATGAGTAAAAGTGGCAATAAGCCATGTAATGTCCTCATCTATGGCTGACCAATACACATGCCAACAGGCCAAAGCTTTTGTGCTACAGGTTCCCAATGGCTCGCGTGCAGAAGCCACAGTACATTATGGCATAAGGAAATGGGAATCACAGCCCGGGAAGCAGTGTCCTCGATAGCTACTGAGAGAACACCGTGAAACACAGAGAGGCAGTGCTGGAGGGAGAAGTAAGTATGCAAGGGATGTAGGCATGGTCTAGAGGCTTTTCTGGCCAACTGTGCTACACAAAAGAGAGGACCCAACTAAGTACAGGATCCACTGTGACAGCCGAAGCTGTCCTCGCACTAGTGATGGGAAAACCATTGACTGCATTCCGGTTTTCAGTTTCTAAATAGCAACAAAGCATCTTGTCCTTATAAAACACTGTGTCCAGCCCAGACAGAAGGTGAGATAAGGTAATGGCATTGGCACATTGTGCTGTCAGCTGGAAATGGATCTGATAATGATAGTATGATAGTGGGAGACAAAGAGAGCCCACTGCTGCATATGATGCACTGCTTTGTCTGGTACAGAAGCCAAAGGGTTCGAAAGAGCAACTAACGGCTTGTGATCCGTGATTAAATGGAACTTAGAACCATGGAAGAAGACGAGAAATTTAATGAGGGTGAACACAATCACCAAAGCCTCCATTTCAATCTGAGTATACCGCTGCTGAGTCAGAGTTAAGGTCTTAGAATCATAAGCAGTGGCTCGTTCAGAGCCATCTGTATGTTTGTGCGCCAACACCATGCTGAGAGGCATCTGTACCCAACACAAGATGCTGACCTGAGTGAAAAGTGGCCAGACATGGGGCAGATTGAAGCTCCAATTTAAGCAAAGTGAATGCTCCATCACCGTATAGGGCCCAGAGAAAAAGGCACATACGTCCAGTAAAAGCTACCTATAAATGTCTGCTACCTATAAATGTCTGCAGTTCCTTAACGGAGGTCCACTGCAGCAAAGCTGCAATTGCATCAACACGGAGACGCTTGATCCCTGCATGAGAAACCTCAAAACCAAGTCACTCAATTTGTGGCTGAAAAAAATTGAGATTTGGCAAGAATGCACTTGAGACATGAAAACTGCTTTTACAGAAAACAATGACCACAGGTTTTTTTACGGTGGTCTTCAGTGGAAAAACCTAAAACAACGATATCGTTGAGGTAATTGATGCTACTGGGCACAGAGGCTGTCAGGGGCTCTAAAACACACTGAAGAATTGCTGGCACACTAGCGACACCAAAAGGCAAGCATTGACATTGGTAAAGGCTGAAAAGTGTATTGACAATGAGAAGGCTCCTAGTGGCCTCATCCAAGGGGAGCTGGAGGTACATTTCTGACAAATCAATCTTGGAAAAGTAGTGGCCATCTGATAACTTTATGTGCAACTCATCAGGGTGGGTCAGAAGGTACGTATCTATTATGGACTGTGCATTAATCATGACACTGAAGTCACTGCTAAGGTGAAGCTTATGCTTCAGTTTCTTATTGATGGCCAGTGGTGTAGCCCATTCACTAGAAGAAATATGCCAAATGATACTGGGCAATGTCAAACTGTCTAATTCGGCACAACATGAGAGGCACGTGCTGCGTCAAAAAAATAAAAAAATTAAAAAAAAAAATTTTTTTTAATAAAAAAAAAGAAGAAGAGGGCAGGCGGATTCTTTCATGGTAATGTGGGCCTGAAAACATACAGTACAACTGAGCCCAGGGGAAAACAGAGACAAAAACTCAGAGCAGTGAGACTCCAGTTGCTCAGTTGCTGATATGGAACTTGATCTGAAATTAAATTTACCTCATCGACAATGGAAAAACTGAAAGCATTAAACACATCTCACCTGAACAGGTCTGTGGTATGGGAATGATCCACAACATGGAAGGTGAGAAGGCAACCAACAGATTTTTAAGAGACAGGAGTGAAATTCTGATGTAGGATGGGAATCTGCTGTTTACTGTAGCTAACCGACTCTCATGAGGGGAGGGGAGGGGAACCAAGTCAATGTACATTTGTGCATTTACTAAAGTCACTGCAGCTCCTGTGTCCACTTGCATTTTTAGCAGCTTACTAAGGAGGGATGCAACAGAAAATGTACACATTTATTAAAAAAATCATTACAGCCATATTTATTAATATACAAATCTAAAATTTTTCATGTGTAAAGAAAAAGAGCTGTGTTTTAACGGAAAAAATATAATAAAATACACAGGATTAATATTTTGCCAGAAACTTGAATTTTTAAGCTTATAAGGCTATAAGACCACTGAACTGCAGTTAGTAATTTATGGTACAAATTGTGTTATTAACAGAGTTTTTAATTTTGCACATCCAAAATTAACTTATTTTCTACATAAAATCACCTAAAAAGCAGAATGTAATTAAAGGATCTCATATTTTTTAGTTACAGGTAGACAGCAATACGTTGTGAACAGATCCTGAAAATTTCATAGCATTAGCGCATATACTTTTTACGAAAAGGCTTATAATAACGTAAAAAATGTAAAACATAGAAAATGAGGTTCAAAGATTTTCTTCTCAAACTTCTACATGTAATAAACTTACATCAATTTTAAAATCCTCCATAATGATAGTATTGTATTGTATTGAACTGGGGACCTAGAAATGATGGAGAGGCTTCGTCCCTGTGATAGCCTACAGTGGTACACAACCCCACAACAAGCTACTGCAGTCCACTCACCTCATCACTGCCCTACACCAAACTCAGGGTTATCGTGCAGTTCAGCCCCCAGTGGATCCCCTCAGGAAAGTCTCACACCAGACGGGTGTAACCCCAATGTTTGTGTGGTGGAGTAATTATGGTGTACTCGTACGTGGAGACAGTGTTTGTGCAGAAACCACTCACATAGTGTAACTGAGGTGGAATAAAGGGAACCAGGCGGCATTCTCTGAGGAAGATGGGAAACTACCTTAAAAACCATCCACAGACTGACCGGCACTCTGGACCTCGACACTAATCCACCAGGTGAATTCGTGCCAGTGACCGGCACGCCTTCCCACCCAGAAAGCAGTGTGTTAGACCACACTGGTAACTGGACAGGCTCCATACTGATACTCCACATCCTCCAGGTTTCTCTTCTCTCCTCTTTGAACCTGCTTCGCCTGTATTTGCAGGTAAGGCACTGATTTGTTTGCTTTCTTGACCCTGCTCCTGTCGATAGTGTAAAATGATTTTGTTGTAAACACATCAAGATCTATACCAATTCTTTTCAGCACTTCAATTCTGCCATTATATCCGTTATTGTAACATAAAACTGCATCATAGGCACCTATTTGAGTACTTCAAGTCCACAGAATGTCCTTTTTGAGCAGCTAATCCAAATTAAATTCTTGAGGCTTTCATTTGCATTTTGTGTCTTTCCATGGAGACACTTCCTCAATTAATCAGGGTTTGCAAGAAACCTGAATGTGGGCTTAATTGCATTCATAGCAGATTCTGGTAATGAGTGTTTATGTGAATACATCCATTTCTGTTGTTGAACTTACACCAATCATCTTTCGGACACAGGATGTGCATTTGTGTTTGGTCAGTGGATAGTTTGTGGAAAATAATTGCCCACACAGCACACCTCATTGCCTCTAAATTAAGTGTGTTTTTCATCATAGCTCTCCCATAAAATAACTGAAGAGAATCAATTTCTTTCAGAGTAAGCCTGCCTTTTCCTCCTAGTGGTTTCCCATTCTCAAGTACTCCACCTTTCTCCTCTTTCGAAGCCTACCACCAAGCCTCATTTGGATGTGCCCAACACATTCCAACTTTTCTGTTCTTGCAATGTACGGATTTTTATCTGTTACAGCTTTGAACA
The DNA here is from genome assembly GCF_023864345.2 of Schistocerca serialis cubense. Taxonomy (NCBI): domain Eukaryota; kingdom Metazoa; phylum Arthropoda; class Insecta; order Orthoptera; family Acrididae; genus Schistocerca; species Schistocerca serialis. The sequence goes on along the minus strand of NC_064640.1, from coordinate 359,971,132 downwards.
AAGATGAGTCCCCATCACCAAGGTATTTAGTATTTCTAACACCATACTGGTCCTCAGAACTGGAGTACATTCTCATAACTGCAGCAGCCTCCATGCTCCCCCTTGAGCCACTATAATTTTTAGAGCATGTTACTGCATGCTTTTCTTGCCACAGTTTCTCACATTTTCCATTTTGAACACTGGTGGCAGTATTTAGACATTAAGCAATAACAGATGCAACTCCATAGAGAGATGTGTGACCCCTTTTCATACAATGCAACCTATAGACACACACAGGTCAGTAACATTTATAGAAGATTCACTGTCATAAATGTATACCCCAGGATCTATTTCTTTTTGGTTTATTTCCACCAATTCCTCCACTGCTTTCTTCATAGAAACTTTGCCAGTATTGCATACAGCATCAAACATTTCTTAACTTATTTTTCAAACCTTTCACATGGTGGAGGCATGTTCAGAAAAACACACAATAAGATACCTCCTTCCATGCCCTGTCCACAGCATCTCAGAGCATATGCCTCTTTTCGTACAATGCCACCTGTAGACACACACAGGTCAGTAACATTTATAGGAGATTCACTGTCATAAATGTATACCCCAGGATCTATTTCTTTTTGGTTATTTCCACCAATTCCTCCACTGCTTTCTTCATAGAAACTTGGGCAGTATTGCATACAGTATCAAACATTTCTTTACTTATTTTTCAAACCTTTCACATGGTGGAGGCATGTTCAGAAAGATACCTTCTTCCCTGCCCTGTCCACAGCATCTCAGAGCATATGCTAAACTAAAATTGCTTTCATAGGTACCAGTGTCAGTTTTTTTGGAGGGGAAACTGAAAATTCATAGCCACATGAATTACAAATTAATTTAAAATCACAAGCTATTCCCACTCTTCTTTCTTCAACAACAGTCGTGCATTCCATATTTTTACAGCTAACACATGAACATGAAAACTTTATAGCCTGACGGAGAATCTCTAAATCAATAAGTCTGAATCCAGTGGTATCCATACCAACATCATGATTGTATACCCCAGGATCTATTTCTTTTTGGTTTATTTCCACCAATTCCTCCACTGCTTTCTTCATAGAAACTTTGGAAGTATTGCATACAGCATCAAACATTTCTTTATTTTTTTTTTTTCAAACTTTGCACATGGTGGAGGCAATTCTTCTGTCCCAAGTTCCGATGCTGAAGTTGAGATTTTATGTTCTTCATTTCGAGCTGATTCCTCTTTTTTGTTGATAAACTGATCTCCATGAAACCTCCATTTTCTAAACACAATTTTTCCACCACCCATTATGCACAAATCTTGACTTCCACATTAATATTTGCGAATTCAGCCTTCCACCTAGTGTGTTAGTATTGTCAAATGTAAATAAACCACAAGCAAGAAATTTTTCACGCAAAGATATAGATGTCAGCCAGAGATATAGACGACAGCCAAAGATATTGAAAGAAAATAGCCTTCACACTGACAAAAATTCCGCTGAAGAGAGCAGTTTCCCAAATGTTGCAAATGGTGGGAGTGGCCACCAGTGCAGAGTTAATCATTTTAACAATTTAAAGGCGTTTCTAAAGCTGCTATCACGATAAAAATCACACACAACATAGATTAAATTGTGTAGATCAAGGAAATAATATTTTTGAAACATCGATTTTTTGGACCAAACTCCATTACATCCGCCCTTAAACACATGCAAGTTAATGAACAATTTGTTCAGGGATACAGCCATTGTAGTGGTACGGTTTATGTCCATCGGTGCTACTGTCATTTTTGACACTTTTGACACTTGCTGCAAATAGCCCAACGCTTAGGGAACACAACATGCTCATGTTGGACAAAGCAATACAGGCAAGATGGACATGGAACATACCACTGCTGTTGTGACACAGCCTGTTACTGCTGTGGTTGTAACCGATGCTGCCCCATGCAACTCTGAGTCGCTGCCCATGCAACACACTGAGTCAAAGGTTGGACTGATTTAATGGCTTCCCCATCATCCTGAACACTGGCAGTGTGTCTAACATGGACGGACTGAGCAATTTCCAATACCTTTCCCCTTGCAGCAGTCTGATCGTCTATGACCCATGACACTTCAAAGAACTGTGCTATATTGAGCACATCCATAAGTGTCGGAGTCTCACATTGAAATGCTTTTCACAGACTGCCCTATCTGGGGCCAGATGGATAATAACATTATGCACCATGTGATCAGCATAAGATTTGTGATGGGTACTAGTGACAAATTTATTATGACGGCTCAACCCATGTCATTCTGGACCCCAGGCTTTGTAAAACTGGTTTGGGCATTTCTGACAATGGTAAAATTCTGCAAGTGTCACAATAACATGTGTTCTGTCACAGTAATAAGTTGGAGAAGCTTGCACGTTTTGCTAAATGATTAGCTAGCCAGTTCTTGCAAAGGTGCAAGTTGGCACAACTGATAAATGCATGATGAAAGCCAGGAAAGTAAGAAAGACCTACACAGGTTTTCATGACCCATGTGAATACCCTGGAAATGTTGGTGTAACCATGTCTTGTAGGAGTCCCAATCTTCAGCCAATTCACCATATGCCAGAAAGGGTGAAGGTTGCACAGAATGGCAGAGCAACCTGCCTTGAATGTGCAAATGCCACTTGACTCACAGCTGTGGGGAGAACCTGCTGTTGTTCCACGAAAGCTTGCTGCTGGGCAATGGTAGATTGGAGTATCTCTTCCATTGAGATGTTTGTGACTTAGCACTGACATTAACATGCAGAGAAACTGTAGCCATCACTTGTCATCAAGTTTACTATAGCAAGAACTAACACAATTTATGGATCATAGTACTTCAAACAGTAATACATAGGATACAATGAAGTACAGGTTGTGCATAGCACTGAACACACTGACTGGACAACAGTAATACAGGTTACAGAATAGGTGAGCACTCGTTTGCAATCGCTTAAACAATACTGTTTCTTTGCAGCCCACAGAGTGCACCAGGGGGCTGACCCAGGTGGCCTCTATAAGTTAACCTGTGAACCGTATGGACACATGATCTCTGAAATCATGTGCATCATGAATGGAGGTACATGACGTCAGAAAAAAAAAGTGATGCCCAGTGCCCTCATGGAAAAATGTTTGCAGTTACATACGGAACCATGATTGCACCAATGCATGCCCCTTTCATCTGAAGCAAATCAGTGGCCATGAATGTCTTTCTTCGGGGCTCCAAATATTTGAAAATCACACGAAGAGATATCAGGACTGTATGGAAGATGTGTAAGGGATTCCCACCAAAACTTCTGCAATGTACTCAAAACAACCTTGACAACATGTGAAGTCCTGACACGTTCTCCATACAGTCCCAGTCTCTCCCCATACAATTTCTATAGTTATGGAGCACTGAACAAAGACATATGTGGCCATCAATTTGTTTCAGATGAAGAGGTGTGTGCCTGGATAGGCATGGTTCCATAGGCAATTGCAACCAGTATTTCCATGGAAGCATCAACCATTTTGTCTCAGAGTGAGATAAATATATTGGCAGTTATGGATAAATATATTACCAGTTATGGTGAATACTTTTGAAAAATTAACAGTTTACTTATTTTTTCCATGTCTCTCATTTTCATTTGACTGTCATGTGTACTTTTATCACCTTCACTGAAGTCTTCTAGAAAATTTTGCCACAGGTTAGCACCTGGTGACTACCACCTCAGTTTATTAGGGAAATGTCATACAAGGAGTCTACTCCAATGTATGCCTATTACTCTCTATTTCTGATTCCTGTCTGTCATTTTGATTCGCTTGGAATGTCATCATGAGTTCTTCTAAGATTAAGCGTGTTCCAGTAGTCTCCTGGCTGTGCCTTGTATGCATATGTTTGGGCCCTTTATAAATGTAGTTGTGTCATCAGTGAACATTATAGTTTTTTAACAGTTCTCCAGTGTCCGTGGTTAATCATTTATGTGGACCATGAACAGTAGCAGGACAAACTTCAAAGCTTGTGGTACACCATATTTAAAGTTTATCCACTCTGAATTTAATATAATTCAGCCACACTTTGTTTCATTTCTATTATCTTTTTAATCATTTTTTGAAAGCTTGCACTATACTTTTAGACTGATGATGATTAATGGACATGTAATATTTGAACAGTATGTGGATGGTCAGAAGTTTAAAGAAAATGTTGTTCCCAGTAAATTATTAATAATGAGCTCATATAACTCAGGGAGAAGTTGCTTTGGGTGTATCTTTCGATCACTTGAGAGGATTGACAGAGTTCAAAATACGCACAAATATGTTTCTAGATAATGTTGAAAGATCTCAGAGGCAAATCAGAAATGATGTTTTGAATCTTTTCTACCAACAGAAGGGCTCGTGATCTCCAGAGATGTAAACTAGTTTTCCAGCATTTGGGTTTTACCATGTGCCTCCTCTTAATTAATTGAATAAGAATTTACTTCATAAGGTAACAGACACAGCATATACTTAAAAAGGTATATTATTGCCATTTGTAATCTGAAAGTATTAACTTTGTTGTTTTTATATATGACTGCAGCAGTGTCAAGAGTTCATTACCTTTTAAAAGTATATGCTTGTTCTGTACATGAATTAGTAATGCAAGTATTTTGATTCAACAAAATTAGAGAGAAATTAGTAATTTTAGAACAGTTTCCTTTGTGTGTTTATGGGATTTTGACTGTCAAAGAACGTTGACAACAAGTGTCTCACATAAGGTTTTCCTTCATGACTTCTAAGGAGAAACTGAATTACAGTTCACATGTTTGAAAAATTAGCATACATCTGTAACAGTAAAACATATAAGAACTTGTAAACCAATTGTTTTTATGAGTGGTTCACTTTTTCCCAGATAAAAAATTTCACCAACATCTACTAATGCCACAACTTTTCTGTTTTTCAGATAGGGTCATTTATGTGGCCTACAGTACGAAGCTCACGTCCTGAAGAACTTTTTTTTTGTGAAGAGTTCTGTCTTTTACGAATATGAGTTGTTACAAGAGAAGAAAGAACATAAAATTTTCTACTATAACACTAAAGCACAAACTATGTCTGTGGAATGCCATTGTAGATTCAGAGTCCAGGAAGACAGTAATGATTTTATGTGTGTGTGTGTGTGTGTGTGTGTGTGTGTGTGTGTGTGTGTGTGTGTGTGTGTGTGCGTCTGTATGTGTTTTGTAAGTGAGCATGAGCATCTGAGTGGAAGAAAAGAGAGAGAACTTCAATGTTCAGATCACAATTTAAAGAAAATATCATTTATTTACCCTGTTCTGTTACAAGTGTATTTGAATATGTACATCGTGAAGATTTTATTGTACATACATAGAAGTTAAATATAATTATTGTACTTTTTCTTTTTGTCTTTAATTTACTTACTACCCATATCTTCCTTAAAATTAAATTCTCATTGGTATTGTAGTAAAATTTACTGTTGGTTATTAATTTTGTTTTCAAGCTGATTACACACAGAATATAGGGCCAGTTACATATGCAAATGAGCCTCCAGTGCCCAAAGCAGAACTAACAACTCATTTACTGAGAGAAATTGCTCTTTCGAAAGAAATATAGTATTAATGCAAAAGTTAGCAAGACTTAAACTTTGTCTGTACACGTATTCCATCAAAATACAAAGGATGTGAAAAATAAAACTGGTAACCCATCCAAAAGATGTAGAAAAAGGGAGTCATCCTGATATACTATGTTCTTCTGGATATCAGATTACAAACAAAAGTCACATGTTATAGATTAAAAACTTTGTTACACTGCTCATTATTGTAGACCCAATATGGGAAAATCTGGAGTTGCAGTTTTTGTTATAAATAATGTAGTACTAAATAAACCTACTCTATTCAACAACATTTTCAGGTGCATGGCATTGAAATAACAGCATATGGTACACAGTTATTGTGGTGTCAATTGACAAGTAAACTGCTGTAAATTTGCATGGTTTTCTGAGACATGTTAACTCACTCTTCTCACATCTGTCTAAAAAGACTAATTCATTTATTCTTTCTGTGACTTTAATGTGAACTTCTTAGCAGATAATATAAACAGAATTGACCTTGAACACCTGATGTGCCCTTAAACCTTAGTATCAACATTAAACACTCCAACTAGCAGCTACTTATAGTACTTTGGTAGATAATGTAAAGATATTTATAAAAATTAAACTGTCAAAAATTTTATAAATGGCCTCCATGAACATGACTGACAGTTCCTGACCATAAACCAAGTAAATGTACAGAGAGAAGTAAATTTTATTTGGAAAAACTTCAGGATTATAGACACACAAATTATCAAAAACTTCAGTCAATAACTACAGTGTGGAGATTTCTCTCATGTATATGATGCTGTTGACGTTAACTCCAATGTAATATGTTTACTAATGTGGTTTTAAGTTTACTTGAAATAATTTTTCTTAAGAATATGGCCAGCGAAAATCTATTTATATCAGGCTATAGACCTTAGATTACTACAAGCATCAAATTTTTCTGCAGAAAAAAATTGGGCACCTTATGCAGTAGCTAAGTGATAAGATGATCCACAATGAGATGAGCCATTAAAAAATGTACAGCACAGTTCCTAAAAAGACCACAGTTACAAACACTGAAGACCATATTCTTGAAGGCAGAAATTCATAACTCAAACAAGAAAGTAACAACTGTCTAGAATTTCTTAAAGAAGGAAACAGGAAAGTGTAGTTTCATGAGAAAATATTCAAATAAAAATTGAGGATCATCTTTTATTAATCCAAAAACAGATGATGTTAAACTCAACAAATATTTTTAACAGAGGCAGAGCAAACAGGATCACAAGGGCCCATAAAACGTGCCATGAATTTTCTACAAGCCGATATAGCTAATATAGTACAACATATCCAAGTAATAAGACACTGTACAGGAAAGTGAAAGAATCATTAAGTCTCCAAAAAGTAAAATTTCTACTGCAGTTGACAACATACCTAGTAAGTTATTAAAATACTGCTGCTGCCTTGCGTTAATGAAAATGCTTTGGCAAATTTTTGATCCATCATTTAAACAAAGTTCCTGCAAGCCCTAAGTATGCAGTTCTGAACCACTGCATAAGAAAGTAGTTAAGGCAGCTATTGTTAACTATCACCCAATTTCACTACTGATGGGGTGATGCACAATAAGAGTAGCGTCATTCCGCTGTTTTGATCTGTTTCACACACTGCTAAGTGTACTTTGAACACGTAGTGATGATTTCCTTGTTCTCTAGTGTACAGGTGTTGACGGTTATATTGTTTGTGTAGCGTCCATTATGGCTGACGGAACTGTAAGGCACCAAGTGTTACACAAGCAAACAAGAGCTATAGTCTTCCGAGCGTACAACGTCTTCAAAAGAGAGGCTGAAGTAGACGACTCGCCACCTCGTGGGGAACAAACTTTTAGTGTAAATAGCTGAAGGTAAATAAAATCGTAACAGCTAAATTGGCCTACAAATATTCCTGAATAATAGGTTTATCACGGGTGTATTGCAATGTGCTATAGCTGTGTTTAAATTATTTTATAATGATGCTGGCAAAATAATTACATAGCATGCCCAGAAAACTGAGATAAGAAAATGAAAAAAAAAAAAATCTACAACGTACGCAAGCTAGTAGGGACGCAACCCGCAATTTTTATCCTTTTTTAGTTCATCTCCAAATCACTAGAGGTGCTACTATCTGTCTGTGTTTCCCTCTTGTGACACAGGAGTTGCGCTTTTCTTTTCTTGTTGTTCTGTGGCTCACCCCAACGTTGTTAACAGCCAGACGGGAACGGCTGAGGCGTGTAGCGTGCCACTGAGAACTGTGCAGCGTATCCCAAGCGGAGTAAAGGCGTCAGTCAAAGCCAGAGTTACTGTAGTATTAAATCGCCTGGGAAGCTTTGCAGTCATAAGAAGGAAGTACGCGCTTTGGACGATTTTTTTAAAGAAGTTTTCACATCGAACAATATTTGACATGTATTCCAGAAGCGTATACCCAACTGCAGACAATTTAATTTCACGAATGAAAGAGAACTTGTATTTTAACGGCAGTGATGGCTTTCGATATCACAAAATTAACGATGGCAGAAAATTCCTGCCAGAGATAAGTGATATTGTGGCTGCAGGGACTATATTTTTAGTAAGAATGCTGGAGACTCGAGACAGTGGAACAGTTCTCATTCATTATATCGACGAAATGCATGTGAACCAGAACCACTGAAGGACAGTGTGCTGGAGGATGAGTGATGGGTTTGGTGGTCTTAAAAGTTCCAAGTTACAGTAAATACAGGGTCAGCAGACACAGAGTTTATTCCTAAGAGTAAACTAATGTTTAAGGCTTCAAAGTCGAAGATCTCTGAGGATTACCACAGTGAGGTAACGTACAGTGTGTTTAAACAATCGTTTGTTGTTGTTGTGGTCTTCAGTCCTGAGACCGGTTTGATGCAGCTCTCCATGCTACTCTATCCTGTGCAAGCTTCTTCATCTCCCAGTACCTACTGCAACCTACATCCTTCTGAATCTGCTTAGTGTATTCGTCTCTTGGTCTCCCTCTACGATTTTACCCTCCACGCTGCCCTCCAATACTAAATTGGTGATCCCTTGATGCCTCAGAACATGTCCTACCAACCGATCCCTTCTTCTGGTCAAGTTGTGCCACAAACTTCTCCCCAATCCCATTCAATACTTCCTCATTAGTTATGTGATCTACTCATCCAATCTTCAGCATTCTTCTGTAGCACCACATTTCGAAAGCTTCTATTCTCTTCTTGTCCAAACTATTTATCGTCCATGTTTCACTTCCATACATAGCTACACTCCATACAAATACTTCCAGAAGTGACTTCCTGACACTTAAATCTATACTCGATGTTAACAAATTTCTCTTCTTCAGAAACGCTTTCCTTGCCATTGCCAGTCTACATTTTATATCCTTTCTACTTCGACCATCATCAGTTATTTTGCTCCCCAAATAGCAAAACTCCTTTACTACTTTAAGTGTCTCATTTCCTAATCTAATTCCCTCAGCATCACCCGACTTAATTCGACTACATTCCATTATCCTAGTTTTTGTTTTGTTGATATTCATTTTATATCCTCCTTTCAAGACACTGTCCTTCTATTCAACTGCTCTTCCAAGTCCTTTGTTGTCTCTGACATAATTACAATGTCATCCGCGAACCTCAAAGTTTTTATTTCTTCTCCACGGATTTTAATACCTACTCTGAAGTTTTCTTTTGTTTCCTTTACTGCTTGCTCAATATACAGATTGAATAACATTGGGGAGAGGCTACAACCCTGTCTCACTCCCTTCCCATCCACTGCTTCCCTTTCATGTCCCTCAACTCTTATAACTGCCATCTGGTTTCTGTACAAATTGTAAATAGCCTTTCGCTCCCTGTATTTTACCCCTGCCACCTTTAGAATTTGAAAGAGAGTATTCCAGTCAACATTGTCAAAAGCTTTCTCTAAGTCTACAAATGCTAGAAACGTAGGTTTGCCTTTTCTTAACATTTCTTCTAAGATAAGTCGTAAGGTCAGTATTGCCTCACGAGTTCCACTGTTTCTACGGAATCCAAACTGATCTTCCCCGAGGTCGGTTTCTACTAGTTTTTCCATTCGTCTGTAAAGAATTAGTGTTAGTATTTTGCAGCTGTGGCTTATTAAACTGATTGTTCGGTAATTTTCACATCTGTCAACACCTGCTTTCTTTGGGATTGGAATTATTATATTCTTCTTGAAGTCTGAGGGTATTTCTCCTGTTTCATACATCTTGCTCACCAGATGGTAGAGTTTTGTCAGGACTGGCTCTCCCAGGGCCGTTAGTAGTTCCAATGAAATATTGTCTACTCCGGGGGTCTTGTTTCGACTCAGGTCTTTCAGTGCTCTGTCAAACTCATCACGCAGCATCATATCTCCCATTTCATCTTCATCTACATCCTCTTCCATTTCCATAATACTATCCTCAAGTACATCGCCCTTGTATAGACCCTCTATATACTCCTTCCACCTTTCTGCTTTCCCATCTTTGCTTAGAACTGGGTTGCCATCTGAGCTCTTGATGTTCATACAAGTGTTCTCTTATCTCCAAAAGTCTCTTTAATTTTCCTGTAGGCAGTATCTACCTTACCCCTAGTGAGATAAACCTCTACATCCTTATATTTGTCCTCTAGCCATCCCTGCTTAGCCATTTTGCACTTCGTTTACAAACAATTATTGCCATCTCTCCGCCCAAATTCAGTTATTGTGACGAACAATGTCAGTGTCCACTCAGTGCAACACAACGAAGTCCCTACTAGCCATATAAGAGATTGCCCAGAAATTGCTTGGATATCTAGTAATAACATCCCTTACAATCTTTCACGAGCCAGAGCGGAACTGATGCTGCTTGTCAACGCAGATAAGCCAGCAGACCAACGTATGAGATACACGAAATCGCTAAACAACATGATTAGATTGCCACTGTACCATTGTCATTACACTCCCATCAAGATGTTATGGGCACAGGTGAAAGCTTTCGTTGCAGAATAAAAAATAATTTTAAAACTACAGATGTTGAGAGTTTTATGAATGCAGCGATGGAAAGATTAGGGTTTTGGCACGGGTGGACTGTGTTAGGCATACAAAAATATTACGGGCTGAGAACTACAAACAAGAAATTATTAGGGAATGTCTTACGGAGCCTTTTGTAATAAACCCCCGTGCGTCATATTAATCGCAGACAGACAGCGAAAATTTATTGGCTTCAACCTGGAAGTACTAAATTCATCATTGTGGTATTGTACGGAGATCATGTTGTCACACCAAAGTTGGAATCGAGAATCAATAGCACAGACATTAGCGAGGGCTTGCTGCAATCCATAACGACGTGTAGAAGGCACTCCTGAAGACCGCGCCTCGCCCCTGAGCATAGCAGCGCCTCCACGTTGATGTTAGTATAGTGTCGAGCTAGCAACATCTTTGCCCCAGTTAAGACCTCAGCTACACCAGTTAACATCATTGTCGAAGACCAAAACGATAGTTAAAGTTTCTGATGGACCTGTTCATTTAAATTATGAACACTGAACCTCAAGAGAACAGTTTGTTAATTAGTGCGTCAAGTGATGCTTCGATAGTCCATGACAGTTGTAAATTATCCTGTCCTCCTGTGGCAAAAGGAATGTGTCAAATTTAAGTAAATCTTTTTTTTTTTCATTTATATAACAAAATGAACTAACTTTTAATGTGTTCTAGTTTGATGAGCCTTCTCCCAGAGCAAACAAAGATCTTCTAGTTAGTTGAAAGTGCGCGTCTATTATATTTCAACATGTCCGCCTCGCTAGCTGAATGGTCAGCGCGGCCCAATGCTGCGCAAGGGGACCCGGGTTCGATTCCCAGCTGGGTCAGAGATTTTCTCCGTTCAGGGTCTGGGTGTATCATACCCCTCGGCACGCAAGTCGCCGAAGTAGGTAGCGTCTCAAGAATTGCCGGCACAGTAGCTCAGCGTGTTCGGTCAGGAGGGTTACGTAGCCTCTGTAATTAAAAAAAAAAAAAAAAAAAAAAAAAAAAAAAAAAAAAAAAAAAAAAAAAAAACTGAGTTCATTGATCATCAACGAACTTCATCGGATGTCTTACGACGTCCGCTCCGAGCAGATACAACGAACAAAAGCTAACAAAATGAGATTTAAAAAAAAAGTGGCGCCAACTTAATAGGCTTGCACCAGGCGACCGATCTACCCGACGGGAGGCCCTAGGCACACGACATTTCATTTTTCAGATTTCAACATGTATGATCCGCTACAGGAAAAGGCACTAACCTAAACTACACACATTCAGGCAAAGGAGATACAACGCCTGCTTCTAATTGTTGGACAATTGACATCCTTACTCAAGAAACAAGCAGCACTGTTGCTCCGAAATTTCATCCATACAACAGCCATGTCGCGAATGCTCACACTACAGAGCAAATTAGTGGCCCACTTTCTTGCCTGCAAAATAACATGTATGTAGTGCAATGCTTACTTTTTGTCCATCGTTGGTCCTGAAATTTATAGGGTCTGTGAGAAGTTATGTGCCAGAACTGTTCCTGAGAAAGTCACGTACGACTCCCTTGTGAAATTTCTAGATGAATATTTTGACAATCAAATCCATGCCTCTCAGTTTAAATTTCTTTCGTCTGGAGCAGGAACCTGCTGAGGTAGTCAAACAGCGGATAGCAGAACTCAAGGTCTCACCAGACATTGCAAGTTTAAATGTGGAATTAACTGTAGTGACATAAAGTTATGTGATGCCATAACTGAGACTGTATCTGACGCACGCAATTCTAAATCTGCCTGATCCTGATTTAAGAACAATTCTGTCTGTTGTGAAATTACAAGCCATTGTAGACTCAACACAGTTTGATTTTGAGGTTCCTTGTATTTCAGTTGTTCATAGTGCACCAGACACTCCGTCTTATGTACGGAATAGTGTTCAAGTATTTCAGACAAGAGCTCGTACAAACAGTACAAACAATAAGAACAGTAAAGGTAAATATTTCAAATCTCATAGCACACGGCATTTGTTACAAAACTCTGGGAGAAAATTGTGTCCTCAGTGTTCTTCGAGGCTTGATTGGGAAGACTGTCCATGTCAGCTAGTTGCCTTCGGTGTGGACGTGAAAGTCAGATTCAAACTCTACGTTTACGTGGCAAGCAAGGCAAACGTGACAGCCGTCGTAGTGTTAGCACATGGCGGCTACAGCAACGCTATCAAAAAATGTACAAAGTACAGGCTGGGCCACTCACTCTGCTGTGATCCAAACCAAGTTCTCCCGCATCATGAAGCTCTTCCGCTGCAATACCGAGGCATACAAACAAACTTTTTATTCGTCTTAAAGTAGAACATAAGACTAGTAAGTTCCAGTTGGACAATGGTGCTTCTGTTTCCCTGGTAAATAAAGACACTTGTGCCAGAAATAGTAGCCCACAGCTACTGCAGCCCACTTTGTATTATCCGCATACAGTGGACATACATTCCAGTCCTTGTCGTGTGTAGTTTGCCCATAACTACCCAGGGAGTGACAAAGTGTTTTTCTTTTCATGTACTCAATTCTCAAAACAGTGCAAACATATCTGGATTATTTAATTTATTCAGTTTGTGCATTCAGAACAATGTGTTACAAATCAGTACTTCTGTGGCTCACATTAACGTTTCTGACTTGTGTAGGAACTATTTACAATAGCAATAAGAAGGGTTAAAAACTTTGCATCGCACATAACTGTGAATGGCAATATACAGCCACGATTTTTCGTTACGAAGTATTCTCCTTGCATTACGTAAGCAAGTTGATCAAGAACTGCAAAGATGGCAAGATAATGGAGCTAGCCAAGCCATTTCTCCAAACGAGTGGACATCACCCTTGGTCGCTCTGAAGAAACCTTCATGTGGTTTACAATTGTGTGCTGACTTTAAGGCAAAAGTAAACCCACAAACTGTAGTGGATTTTTTACTTCTCCGTGTCCAGAGGAATTGATGAACACACTGGAATAAGGCAGATACTTTTCAAAGGTAGTTTTGTGAGAGGCATATGTAAAGATACCATTGAACGAACAGTTCAAGCAATACTTTGTGATAAACACTCACTTAGGTTTGTTCCAGTTTCAAAGATTACCATTTGGAAGTGCTTCAGCTCCTGAAATTTTTCAGCAGTTCATGAAACAGTTAACTGTGAAAGCTCCTTCTTGGACAAACGATTTAGATGATATTGTTGTCACAGGCCACACGCTTACGGAACATTTAGTGAATTTAGACTGTTTGTTCCAAGTTGTTTCTGGTGCTGGCTTAAAGTGCAAAAAGTACAAGTGCTCCTACTTCCAGAAGGAATTGAACTATTTATATCATGTAATAAATTCATCAGGTATGCATCCAACTCCATCGCACTTAGATTAGAGATCTGCCAGAACCCCATAAAATTTCGGAGTCGTAGGGAAGCTTATCTATTATATCAAATTTATTCCTAACGCTGGACAAATTGCTGCTCGGCTTAACTGGTTGGGACGGAAAAATGTTGTTTTGGTGTGGTCCAAAGAATGCCAGAATGCATTTCAGTAATTGAAAGAAGTATTGTTAAGTCATCAGTAATTTATTCCCTTTGACCCAGCGAAGCCTGTCATGTTAGCTGTGGCTGGATCTCCCCTAAGATTGGTTCTTCTGGTGAACCTACTGCTTTCACCTTGAAGAACTCTTAACAAAGCGCAGTGTAATAGGTTTCTGGGAACAGAAGTGGTCAAATTTCTGACATGGGCAAACCGCATTGATAAGATCTATTTAAAAATAAGTACAAATATATTCTTAACGAAAGGAATGTGCTATACAATGACACAGAAACCTTAGCAAACGTACCTTCCCGCACATACTATACTGCATACCAATATGGAGACGAGCAGCAGATGTACACATTCAGAGATTCTTAAAACTTAAAACAAAAGCCATCAGATGCACAGTTAAACTAGCATCACGAGAATGCTGCAAAAACAAATTCAAAGAATTTAAAGTATTGACTGTGCCATGTTTGTACACTTATGAGATGGTACTTCTTTTAATGGTAAAGTGCACAGCACCTCTAAACAGAGATATACATAACCACAACACAAGAGCTACAGATAACTACCATATATTCAGCGAAAGATTGAAAATGACAGGTAGGGACCCTGTAAGTGCAGGAAGCTTATTTTATAACATACTACCACTTGGCATAAAGGAAGTGAGCACCTTCAAAAGAAAACGTGAGGACCATCTCAATTCTGGATGTTGGTATAAGATGAAGAATTACTTGCAGGCAAATCCATAGATTAAACGTAAAGTGGGAAATGGAGTAAAACACTTCCTTTTCCATGTGGAAACAAATTCCCTGACAACTTGGGTCCATGGCTTCGTGGGGTCTGCTCTACTCTTGAACCCTACCATCAGCTCTTACCAACTGGAATTGGGACTCCTCTGACTAGGTCTGAAAATACAAAAGGGAACATACAGTTTAAGTGTATTGGTGCGAATATGATTTAAATGAGTTTTCACAATGCGTATATGTCTAAATATTTTCTACGGTATGACCAACATACATGGCCTAAAATACTTGTTTTCATTTCATCTACACTCCTGGAAATTGAAATAAGAACACCGTGAATTCATTATCCCAGGAAGGGGAAACTTTATTGACTCATCCCTGGGGTCAGATACATCACATGATCACACTGACAGAACCACAGGCACATAGACACAGGCAACAGAGCATGCACAATGTCGGCACTAGTACAGTGTATATCCACCTTTCGCAGCAATGCAGGCTGCTATTCTCCCATGGAGACGATCGTAGAGATGCTGGATGTAGTCCTGTGGAACGGCTTGCCATGCCATTTCCACCTGGCGCCTCAGTTGGACCAGCGTTCGTGCTGGACGTGCAGACCGCGTGAGACGACGCTTCATCCAGTCCCAAACATGCTCAATGGGGGACAGATCCGGAGATCTTGCTGGCCAGGGTAGTTGACTTACACCTTCTGGAGCACGTTGGGTGGCACGGGATACATGCGGACGTGCATTGTCCTGTTGGAACAGCAAGTTCCCTTGCCGGTCTAGGAATGGTAGAACGATGGGTTCGATGACGGTTTAGATGTACCGTGCACTATTCAGTGTCCCCTCGACGATCACCAGTGGTGTACGGCCAGTGTAGGAGATCGCTCCCCACACCATGATGCCGGGTGTTGGCCCTGTGTGCCTCGGTCGTATGCAGTCCTGACTGTGGCGCTCACCTGCACGGCGCCAAACACGTATACGACCATCATTGGCACCAAGGCAGAAGCGACTCTCATCGCTGAAGACGACACGTCTCCATTCGTCCCTCCATTCACGCCTGTCGCGACACCACTGGAGGCGGGCTGCACGATGTTGGGGCGTGAGCGGAAGACGGCCTAACGGTGTGCGGAACCGTAGCCCAGCTTCATGGAGACGGTTGCGAATGGTCCTCGCCGATACCCCAGGAGCAACAGTGTCCCTAATTTGCTGGGAAGTGGCGGTGCGGTCCCCTACGGCACTGCGTAGGATCCGACGGTCTTGGCGTGCATCCGTGCGTCGCTGCGGTCCGGTCCCAGGTCGACGGGCACGTGCACCTTCCGCCGACCACTGGCGACAACATCGATGTACTGTGGAGACCTCACGCCCCACGTGTTGAGCAATTCGGCGGTACGTCCACCCGGCCTCCCGCATGCCCACTATACGCCCTCGCTCAAAGTCCGTCAACTGCACATACGGTTCACGTCCACGCTGTCGCGGCATGCTACCAGTGTTAAAGACTGCGATGGAGCTCCGTATGCCACGGCAAACTGGCTGACACTGACGGCGGCGGTGCACAAATGCTGCGCAGCTAGCGCCATTCGACGGCCAACACCGCGGTTCCTGGTGTGTCCGCTGTGCCGTGCGTGTGATCATTGCTTGTACAGCCCTCTCGCAGTGTCCGGAGCAAGTATGGTGGGTTTGACACACCGGTGTCAATGTGTTCTTTTTTCCATTTCCAGGAGTGTAAATGTGTTATATTTGCAGCAGTATAATAAAATATATAGCTTTGTATACTTTCCTTAAATATGCAAGATTGTTGCACAGATTAATCTATCCTGTTAGTATATTTCATCATAGTATTTTAAAATTGATTACTTATAAACTATTATACAAAAAAGTGTTTTTACATGTCCGCAACATATTTCTAAGATTTTATTTTTATTCCGTATCAAGCTGTAATAATTGCATGTCTAATATCGTTGTAAAATATGACCTATGGATAAAAACTAAACTAAACTATAATTGTGAAAGTGTTACTGATGCAGGATTTTGTGCACAATATGACCTGTCGATTATGTCCCATAAATGTTCGATAGGACACATGTTGGGCCATCTGGGTGGCTGAATAATTCTATTGTACTATTCGGAGTGTTCATCAAACCAACTGTGAATAATTGTGACCCAGTGACATGTCATCGAAGTTTGGAAATATGAAGCCCATGAATGACTGCAGATGGCCTCCAAGTAGCCGACCATAAACATTTACTGTCAATGATCGGTTCAGTTGCAGCAGAGGACCCAATCCATTTCACGTAGACAGAGTTAATACCATGATGGAGCCATCACCACCTTGCGCAATGTCTTGTTGACAACTTGGGTCCATGGCTTCGTGGGGTCTGCTCTTCTCTTGAACTCTACCATCAGCTCTTACTAACTGGAATTGGGAATTATCTAACCAGGTCTCACAGGGCTACAGTTTCCAGTTTCCCACGGTCCAACCGATATCTCATGAGCCCAAGACAGACGCTGCAGGTGATGCCATGCTGTTAACAGAGACACTCGTGTTGGTCATCTATCACCATACCCCATTAACGCCAAATTTCGCCTCACTGTCGTAAAGTAAACGTTCGTCGTACGTCCCACACTGAGTTTTGTGCTTATTTCACGCTGTGTTGCTTGTCTGTTACCACTTACAACTTTCCGCAAACGCCACAGAACTCGGTCGTTAAGTGAAGGCCATTGGCCACTGCATTGTCTGTGGTGGAAATTTGGTATTCCTAGTACACCCACGGCTCAGTGGATCTCGGAACATTGAATTCCCTATCAGTTTCAGAAATGGAATGTCCCATGGGTCTAGCTCAAACTGCCGTTCTGCGTTCAATGTCTGTTAATTCCTGTTGTTTGGCCACAATCGCGTCCGAAATCTTTTCACATGAATCACCTGAGTACAAATGACAGCTCCATCAATGTGCTACCATTTTATACCTTGTATATGCGAGACTACCGACATCTGGATATGCACTTTTGTCAGGTATAAGTAGAATGTTCTTTACCAGAGGCACAACGCATCCATTAGAATGGTGAAACAATTACGAGTAACAATATTGCTAGGCACGCGATACTTAGCTTCCCGCTCAGCTGACACGTGACAGTGTAGGCAGCACTGAAAGGGCAAACTGGCGACATCACAAGCATTCTCCGTCTGCGCCTGTGCAGAATGCTTCACTCAGCCGCCTTATTAAGGATACAGGGTACTTTTCCGGCTCAATTTTATGTAAAAATCAACATCTGTTTCTGTCAGGCACTGTTTATAATGTATATGTTTTACAGCTTTTTTGTTCATATCAGGTAATGTAGCATACTTTCTAAACAAATTAGTAGTATTTTGAATATTTTTGAACCTGCTTAGGTTTATTAAAAATTAGAATGAAACTGATGCAATTTTTTTCCAAAATGCTTCCTCAAATTGAGGTACCATTTAATCCAATGTTATACGTTTGAAGGAGACAAAATTTTTACCAGATATGCATGACATGATGGCTGAGGTAATAGACCTATTTAATTTCACCTATTATGTATATTACAAGGATAAAAATATCACATCGTACATTTTAATTTTTATAATTTTTTCCTAATAAAAATGTTATTTTTTCTATAATTTAGTTGATTCTGCAATAAACCTTAGGTCTACTACATAAGTATGGACTATTGCAAGCAAAAATTAGAGTAATGCTTTACAAACTTAGGAAATATTTGCACCTGAATTCTGAAAAATACAACTTGCGGGAAATTGCGAATGAAGATATGGATCCAATTAAACAGTGCCTCAGAACATTCCTGAAACATAGTCTTCATCCAGCAGAATTTCTTCATCTTCAAGTTTCCTCTTGGCATTCCTTTTAGCACTTCTTGCTTCTTTGGTAACTTGAAGAGCGAATCTTTCAGCTTCATGCACCCGTTGTCTGTCACACACAAGCAATTGATCTTCCATGTTAGAGCCTCATTTTATGCCTAAATTTCTCAGGATTTTCAACCTTCTTATCAATCCATCACTGAAACATATCACTGCATCTAGTACACCAACTTTTAATGTATTTAGTCCTACAAAAACTTTCTTGGGTAATATTTCCCATATGCAATGGTTGAAAATTTCCTTTATATTCTGAGTGGCCCCATGAAGACATTTACTAATCAAGACAGGGTCACTCAGGTCTCTAAAAATTGGTTTCATTCATAACAGGTTCAGGATGAGAGTGCTTGTTGTTGTGGTCTTTAATCCAGATACTGGTTTGATGCAGCTCTCCATGCTACTCTATCCTGTGCAAGCTTCTTCATCTCCCAGTACCTACTGCAACCTACATACCTCTGAATCTGTTTAGTGTATTCATCTCTTGGTGTCCCTCTGTGATTTTTACTCTCCACGCTGCCCTCCAATACTAAATTGGTGATCCCTTGACGCCTCAGAATATGTCCTACCAACCTATCCCTTCTTCTAGTCAAGTTGTTCCACAAATTTCTCTTTTCCCTAATTCTATTCAATACCTCCTCATTAGCTATGTGATGTATCCATCTAATCTGAAGCATTCTTCTGTAGCACCACACTTCGAAAGCTTCTATTCTCTTCTTGTCTAAACTATTTATCGTCCACGGTTCACTTCCATACATAGCTACACTCCATACAAATACTTTCAGAAACGACTTCCTGACACTTAAATCTATACTCGATGTTAACAAATTCCTCTTCTTCAGAAACGCTTTCCTTGCCATTGTCAGTCTCCATTTTATATCCTCTCTACTTCGACCATCATCAGTTATTTTGCTCTCCAAATAGCAAAACTCATTTACTACTTTAAGTGTCTCATTTCCTAACCTAATTCCCTTAGCATCACCCGAGTTAATTCGACTACATTCCATTATCTTCGTTTTGCTTTTGTTGATGTTCATTTTATATCCTCCTTTCAAGACACTTTCCATTCCGTTCAGCTGCTCTTCCAAGTCCTTTGCTGTCTCTGACAGAATTACAATGTCGTCGGCGAACCTCAAAGTTTTTATTTGTTCTCCATGGATTTTAATTCCTACTCCGAATTTTTCTTTTGTTTCCTTTACTGCTTGCGCAATATACAGATTGAATAACATCTCACTCCCTTCCCAACCACTGCTTCCCTTTTATGCCCTTCGACGTTTATAACTGTCATCTGGTTTCTGTACAAATTGTAAATAGCCTTTCGCTCCCTGTATTTTACCCCTGCCACCTTCAGAATTTGAAAGAGACTATTCCAGTCAACATTGTCAAAAGCTTTCTCTAAGTCTACAAATGCTAGAAACATGGGTTTGCCTTTCCATAATCTATTTTCTATGATAAGTCGTAGGACCAGAATTGCCTCACGTGTTCCAACATTTCTACGGAATCCAAACTGATCTTCCCCGAGGTCTTCTTCTACCAGTTTCTCCATTCGTCTTTAAAGAATTCGTGTTAGTATTTTGCAGCCGTGGCTTATTAAACTGATAGTTCGGTAATTTTCACATCTTTCAACACTTGCTTTCTTTGGGATTGGAAATATTATATTCTTCTTGAAGTCTGGGGGCATTTCGCCTGTCTCATACGTCTTGCTCACCAGATGGTAGAGTTTTCTCAAGGCCGGATCTCCACGTCTATCGGTAGTTCTAATGGAATGTTGTCTACTCCTGGGGCCTTGTTTCGGCTTAGGTCTTGCAGTGCTCTGTGAAACTCTTCACGCAGTATCATATCTCCCATTTCATCTTCATCTACATCCTCTTCCATTTCCATAATATTGCCCTCAAGAACATCGCCCTTGTATAGACCCTCTATATACTCCTTCCACCTTTCTGCTTTCTCTCCTTTGCTCAGAACTGGGTTTCTATCTGAGCTCTTGATATTCATGCAAGGGGTTCTCTTTTCTCCAAAGGTCTCTTTAATTTTCCTGTAGGCAGTATCTATCTTACCCCTAGTCCTTACATTTATCCTCTAGCCATCCCTGCTTAACTATTTTGCACTTCCTGTCGATTTCATTTTTGAGACGTTTGTATTCCTTTTTGCCTGCTTCATTTACTGCGTTTTTGTATTTTCTCCTTTCATCATTTAAATTCAGTATCTCTTCTGTTACCCAAGGATTTCTATTAGCCCTCGTCTTTTTACCTACTTGATCCTCTGCTGCCTTCACTATTTCATCTCTTAAAGCTACTCATTCTTCTTCTACTGTATTTATTTCCCCCATTCTTGTCAATCGTTCCCTAATGCTCTCCCTGAAACGACCTACAACCTCTGGTTCTGTCAGTTTATCCAGGTCCCGTCGCCTTAAATTCCCAACTTTTTGCTGTTTCTTCAGTTTTAATCTACAATTCATAACTAACAGATTGTGGTCAGAGTCCACATCTGCCCCTGGAAATGTCTTACAATTTAAAACCTCGTTCCTAAATCTCTGTCTTATCATTATATAATCTATCTGAAAGCTTCCAGTATCTCCAGGCTTCTTCCATGTATACAACCTTCTTTAGTGGTTCTTGAACCAAGAGTTAGCTATGATTAAGTTATGCTCTGTGCAAAATTCTACCAGGCGGCTCCCTCTTTCATTTCTTACCCCCAGCCGGCCGTAGTGGCCGTGCGGTTCTAGGCGCTTCAGTCTGGAGCCGAGCGACCGCTACGGTCGCAGGTTCGAATCCTGCCTCGGGCATGGATGTGTGTGATCTCCTTAGGTTAGTTAGGTTTAATTAGTTCTACGTTCTAGGCGACTGATGACCTCAGAAGTTGAGTCGCATAGTGCTCAGAGCCATTTGAACCATTTTCTTACCCCCATTTCATATTCACCTACTACGTTTCCTTCTCTTCCTTTCCCTACTATCGAATTCCAGTCACCCATGACTATTAAATTTTCTTCTCCCTTCACTAACTGAATAATTTATTTTATCTCACCATACATTTCATCAATCTCTTCGTCATTTGCGGAGTTAGTTGGCATATAAACTTGTACTACTGTGGTAGGCGTGGGCTTCGTATCTATCTTGGCCACAATAATGCGTTCACTATGCTGTTTGTAGTAGCTTACCCGCATTCCTATCTTTTTATTCATTATTAAACCTACTCCTGCTTTACCCCTAATTGATTTTGTATTCATAATCCTGTATTCACCTGATCAGAAGTTTTGTTCCTTCTGCCACCGAATTTCAATAATTCCCACTATATCTAACTTTAACCTATCCATTTCCCTTTTTAAATTATCTAACTTACCTGCCCGATTAAGGGATGATCTGACATTCCACGCTCTGACCCGTAGAACGCCAGTTTTCTTTCACCTGATAGCCGGCCTGAGTGGCCGAGCGGTTCTAGGCGCTACAGTCTGGAACCGCGCGACCGCTGCGGTCGCAGGTTCGAATCCTGCCTCGGGCATGGATGTGTGTGCTGTCCTTAGGTTAGTTAGGTTTAAGTACTTCTAAGTTCTAGGGGACTGATGACTTCAGAAGTTAAGTGCCATAGTGCTCAGAGCCATTTGAACCATTTTTTCTCCTGATAACAACGTCCTTCTGAGTAGTCCCCGCCCGGAGATCCGAGTGGGGGACTATTTTACCTCCGCAATATTTTACCCGAGAGGACGACATCATCATTTAGCCATACAGTAAAGCTGCATGCCCTCAGGAAAAATTATAACTGTAGTTTCCCCGTTGCTTTCAACTGTTCGCAATAGCAGCACGGCAAGGCCGTTTTGGTTAGTGTTACAAGGCCAGATCAGTCAGTCATCCAGACTGTTGCCCCTGCAACTAATGAAAAGGCTGCTGCCCCTCTTCAGGAACCACACGTTTGTCTGGCCTCTCAACAGAGCCCCCCCATTGTGGTTGCACCTATGGTACGGCTATCTGTATCACTGAGGCACGCAAGCCTCCCTACCAACGGCAAGGTCCATGGGTCGTGGGGAGGGGGGAGAGAGAATGCTTATGATGGTATATTTTACCACTTTCTTTTGCTTTTTGGTAACCACACCAAGAATCCGCTCCTTTAGGGCAACTTATGAAAGTAGGTGGCCCATACACCTTTTCTCATTCAGAGGTGCAGTTCGTCTAATGACCCATTCATAACAACTCTGGAGGAGACGTATTTCAGTTTCTGTCAATCTGCCTCGGCCAGACAGAGATTTTCCATCAGATAGCAACTTTCCTTTCATTTCTCTTCATAGCTTTCTCAATCTAGCACCCATCCTCTTTTGCACATGTCCACGACACTCCAGTTTTGTTACAAAGGTATCAACATAAACATTGAACTCATTAATTTTATTGAAAGCTTTAGAGTCTCCATTGCCTATGTACTTCGTATATCTAACGTTATAAACGGGCACCGACCTCTGAAATATTTTTAGAGCTCCATCACACTTCATACCTCCACTGTAACCATCATAATTCTTAGAACACTGATGTTCAATACGTCCTTCAGTGTTACCATGGCAGGTGTGGCAGTACTTAGATAAGCACTCAATATCAACAGCTTTTCCATTCTCCAGAGAAGTAGCACTAACCGACACCATTCAAGAAACGATGTCCTCGACGTTGCCATGTCCCATCAAGTGCAACAGCAATGTCCCTGGTTTCACTAATATTTAGTTTCTTCTTCTGCATGTTTCATAGATGCTTTAGACACAACCGTCAAGGCACCTAAAAGTATTTTTATGTACTTGCTGAACGTACTGGGAGGAGGAGGGAGGACCATCAAACCACAAAACGTTTGAGCAGCCGTTTTTCCTTTTCCTATTGCACGCATTGCATACATTAACTTCAAATTCACATCATATGAATTATGCACAATGTTCGAAGTCATTTTCGAAGTAGATTTATTGCAGGATCTACACAGAACAACTAATTTTGACGCTAAACCCTTCCTGCTACTTTGTTGTTTAGATATTTCCAGACAGCCTACACCATCACATTGTTTGCATTTCGACACTTCCTTTACCGAAGAAGATAAGATGCCCACATTAGAAACAACGAATACACTACAAACAGCGTCGTTGTTAACACAAAAATTTGAATCACCAGGAGGGGTGTCATGTAGGAGTTTCTTCCCTGAAGAACTGAAACAGAAGTTACTTTCAACGTTGCGGCTTGCTTTGTTTGTGAACTGGGTATCACGGAATTCCGTTTTATTGAATTTCTTGATGCGTGGCATAGTTCATATTTATTGCACACTGAAGGATATGTACTTCCACATACAGTATATATGTAACACTTGGGCAACAAACATTCAGTAGCACGTGAAGAAGCAGCTTCAGCGAAACAAAAGTAAATACTAACAAAGATAATCATTTGTCCGCAGCTCGTGGTCGTGCGGTAACGCTCCCGCTTCTCGCGCCCGGGTTCCCGGGTTCGATTCACGGCGGGGTCAGTGATTTTCTCTGCCTCGTGATGACTGGGTGTTGTGTGATGTCCTTAGGTTAGTCAGGTTTAAGTAGTTCTAAGTTCTAGGGGACTGATGACCAAAGATGTTAAGACCCATAGTGCTCAGAGCCATTTGAACCATTTGATAATCATTTACAGACACTAGAAACGTGCACTTACCAATATATACAATATATCATATGTATAATCGCTGGAAACAGAATGTTCACAGTTCTTATCGAAATAATACTGGTTTCTGTAACAGAAATAAAGGTGTTGTGGCAGCATACATGACTGTAACTTTAAAATTTGGTATATATAGGTCATTTTTAATTTGAAACCCTATAATGTAATCAGGAAAGACTATAGAATTTAATAAAGTCATAAAAAACTGCGATTTTTCCACCATTTATAAGTATCCTGTATCCGTAACTGCACCCACAATAAGCGGTGGATGGTGTACGGCTGGCAGCTGGTGGCCGTAGGCCGCTGTGCGGCGAAGAAACTTTCAAGCGGTAAGTGTTTTGATTTTGACGCAGCCACGAGCTGTTTAGTATAACTGTTTCTGGAGGTTTTTGATGGATTAGACAGTGAAGCGTATAATCTTTAAGGTTCCATCTGACACAATGTTAGCAGACTGCCGAAATACGATAAAAAAGGAAAAGCCATCGAAGGGCCTCAAAATCGCGAATTTATATCAACATTGCGCGACGTTTACCAATTTTTCCCCATAACTGTAATTTACTGAGTAGTCTTTATGTACAGTTAACTTACTGTGAAATAAAGACAGCAAAAATCAGTGTGACGCAGACGACATCTATGAACATAGAATTAATTAGGAAAACCACAACAGAAGTATGTGAATATTAGTGCACACAGGAAATAAACTTTACGAAAAGCAATCAACAGTGGTCACAGTCAGCTTCAGACTGGTGGAGAGATGGGTCGAATCCCGTAGGCTGCTCATATCGTGTTGGACCTCCTTTCGACCGGCGTAGTGCAGCAACTCGACGCGGCATGCACTCAAATAGTCGTTGCAAGTCTCCGCCAGAAATATTGTGCCATGCTGCCTCTATAGCTGTCCGTAAATGCAAAAGTGTTTTCGGTGCATGAGTTGTGCACGAACTGGCTTCTCGATTATGTCCCATAAATGTTGGACAATCTGGGTGGGCAAATCATTCGGTCGAATTGTCCAGAATATTCTTCGAACCAATGGCGAAAAATTATGGCCTGCTGACACGACATCGCTGTTTGGGAACATGGAGTCGCATTGTTCTAACTGGCACTTTCGTAGTATGCCTCCATTGATTTCTGCGCTTATTTCACGCAGTTTCGCTTGCCTGATGACACTGACAACTCTACGCAAACGCCGCTGCTATCGGACGTTAAACGAAAGTTAGTAATTCATTGAAGAAGACTAGGTGAGTGTTTCTACTAGATAGAGCAGATAAGCAGTTATTAGCATCTCACTTAGTGATTTAGTTCCAGTAAGACGGATGTAGAGGAATTACGAGCAAAGTTTAACCAGATTGCAAATCGTAGTCTGGAGAGTTACGTGCGGAGTAGAGATTCGTGTGTCTGTGAAAATATCAATCCGCGAAGCGTACAGTATTTACTACCGTCACACCTTAGCAAAAGATCTGGCAGAGAACCCGAGGAAATTCTAGTCTTATGTATAATCGCTAAGCGGGTCTAAGGCTTCCATTTAGTCCTTTGTTGACCAATATGGTGCGGCAGTTGAATATAACAAAATGAAAGCCGAAGCATTAAATTTCACGTTCCAGAAATCGTTCCCACACGAGAATCGTGCAAACATACCGTCATTTGTCCATCTGACAGAGCCCCGTATGGACGACATAGTAATAGAGTAGACAAACAACTGAAAGATTTGAAAGCAAATAAATCACCAGGTCCGGATAAGATCCCACTGCGATTTTACAAAGAGTACTCTACGGCACTGGCCCCTTACCTAGCTTGCAATTATCGTGAATCTCTCGCCCAGCCAAAGTCCCAAGCGACTGGAAAAACGTGCAGTGCTTCCAGCATATAACAAGGGTAAAAGAACAGACCCGCAAAATTACAGATCAACATCCCTCACTTCTGTCTGCTGCAGAACCCTTGAACACATTCACAAATATGATAAACTTTCTTGAGACAAGCTTATGTCCACGAATCAGCATGGTTTCAGAAGATATTGCTCGTGCGAAACTCAGCTTGCCCTTTTCTCATATGGTATACTGCGAGCTATAGATGAAGGGCGACAGGCAGATTCCATATTTCTAGATTTCCGGAAACCATTTGACACTGTGCCCCATTGCAGGCTGTTAACGAAGCTACGAGCATATGTAATAAGTTCACAGATATGTGAGTGGCTGGAAGACTTCTTAAGTAATAGAACCCAATATGTTATCCTTGATGGCGAGTGTTACCGGTAGGTTTGAACAAAATGTATGTGTTACGCAGATGCTTCGGGGACTCAAATGGGAATGCCTGGAGAGAGGGCGATGTTCTTTTCGGGAAACACTGTTCAGAATATTTAGAGAACCGTCATTTGAAATTGACTGCCGAATGATTCTACTGCCGCCAACATACATTGTGCTTAAGGACCACGAAGATAAGATATGAGAAATTAGGACTCATACGGAGACATGTAGATAGTTGTTTTTCCCTCGCTCTATTTGCAAGTGGAACAGAAAAGAAAATCACTGACAATGGTACAGGGTGCCTGAAACTTGGTAGTTCCGGCACGCTCTTGACACTTGGGATCTCGGAATATTGAATTCCCTAGCGAATTCCGAAATGGAATGTGCCATGCGTCTGGTTCCAATTTCTATTCGGCTTTCAAAGTCTGTTAATTTCCGTCGTGCGGTGATAATGACGCCGCAAACCTTTTCATATGAATCGCCTGAGAAACAATGACAGCTCCGCCAATGTACAGCCCTTTTATACATTGTGTCGTGAAACTACCACGTTTGTAAACGTGCATATAGCTATCTCATGACTTTGGCCACCTCGGTGTAACGGATTCTATAACTTCGCAATTTTCTTCTGGAAATATCTGCGCACAAACAGCTTCTTGGTGAGTGCTGCAATGATGAGTAAGTATCTCGTGATTAATTTTTTATTTCAAAATAGCAACAAACCCATTCCTTAGGCCAGTCATACGTTCCGCACAGTCTGTTGAAATAGAGAAAATTTTATAGAATGGAATATGATGTTTTTCAATGCCCTCAGTATTTGCTGTGTCCTCTTCTCGTATTTGACCTTTGAGTATCAACAATCCCAAAAGTTCTCCTTAGGGTGTAGATGAAATAACTCGTACAAAATGTGGTGTCACCGCCAGACACCACACTTGCTAGGTGGTAGCCTTTAAATCGGCCGCGGTCCGGTAGTATACGTCGGACCCGCGTGTCGCCACTATCAGTGATTGCAGACCGAGCGCCGCCACACGGCAGGTCTAGAGAGACTTCCTAGCACTCGCCCCAGTTGTACAGCCGACTTCGCTAGCGATGGTTCACTGACAAATTACGCTCTCATTTGACGAGACGATAGTTAGCATAGCCTTCAGCTACGTCATTTGCTACGACCTAGCAAGGCGCCATTATCATTTGCTATTTATCTTGTGATGCATGTACCGTCCGACCGATGTTCACCAATTATGGATTAAAGTTAAGTATTCCAGAAGCTACGTACCTTTTTTGCTAGTCTCTATTCCTTTAACTGTTCCAGACCTCACGCCAGCCTGCGTGAGCTTAAACGCGTGCCTTCGGCTTCCTCGCGTAGTCGCTTGGCTGTCTTGCCAAGTCACAACAGTTTGGCGACGAGAATTCTGCGTTCGTACCTATATTGATTTACTTGTGTAATGGCTTCGCCACAATCTCCAGATGTACTGTTCGAATTTTATCGCTTGCAGAATCAGCAGACGCAGGCCTTATTGGATGCCCTTGGACAGCTCGTCCAGGGTCAACGTGCAATGTAAAACGATGCGGCAGCCGCCGCTCCACCGCTACCGTAGCCACAAAACGCAGTTGCACCACCTTTTCGTCCTTTTGATGCGGCACAGGAAAGCTGGACGGAGTGGTCACGCCAATTTGGATTCCATCTCGCCGCCTACAGAATTGAAGGTAACGAGCGGCAGCCTTTCTTATTATCGTGCGTTGGCGTGTCCACGTACCATGTGATAGTCAAATTATTTCCCCGACGCGACGTAGCAACTCTGTCCTACGACGAAATTTTTTCTGCATTAGATGCATATTTCAAAGAATCAGTCAATGTAGTTGCGAAAAGGTATACCTTCTTTCGTACAAAACGTACGGCCGGTCAAACTAATTGGGAGTGGGTTGCAACTTTGCAAGGCCTTACTAGGGATTGTGCTTTTGAGTGTGAATGTGGACTCCCTTATTCAGATACTATGGTACGTGATGCAATTCCACAGAACGTTTCTGATGTTCGTATAAGGGAACAGATTTTGAAACTAGTCAATCCCTCGCTTCAACAAGTGATAGACATATTGGATCGGCAGGACACACTTGACTTTGCTGAGGAATCATTTGAAATTTCGCCACCCGTGTGTCAGGTTGACCCGCCCGCCGGGCGCGCTGCACGGAACAGTAAACAGCCCTCGCGCCCATCTGCGCAGCTGCCGCAAAGCTCTCCGCCACGTGTGCCGCGCAAGCAAGCAAATGCAGTGCTAAAATCATGCCCGCGGTGTGCTACTAGACATTCGCGTGAGAATTGCCCATCACGCCAGGCTATTTGCTTTTTCTGTAATAAAAAAGGACATGTTCAAAGTGTTTGCCAGAAAAAGCTCAGAATGGACACTCACAACCATTCCAGGCCCTTTGCTTCACGCCAGAATCGGAATCAAACCCACAATACTCAGGCTCGTGCACCTTCGCCCATGGAAATTCATGTAGTTCATTCCACTCCGCCCAGTGCCACTCTCTCTAACAGTGACTGTGTTCGTCCCACAAATAGTGTGCGTCGACATCACCGGAAATCCCGTCAAGTCGCAAGTGATTCTGTACCTGTGTCAGTTCACGTTGCACGAGACAGTCGCTCTTGTCGTCAGCAGGACAATAAACTTTTTGTAGATTTGGACATTAATGGCAACGAGATACCATTCCAGCTCAATACAGGAGCTACAGTTTCATTGATCAATCACGACACGTACAAACAGCTGGGCACACCTCCGTTGTGTGCCGCAAATGTTAAGCTCAGTAGTTATTCAGGACAAGCAATCCCTGTGTTAGGACAGTGCAGCCTTTTTGCAACATACAAGGGACAAACAAAACTTGTCATTGTACGTCCTTCGTTCTTCTGCTGCAGTGAACTTGTTTGGTTTAGATTTATTTCAGTTGTTTAACTTGTCTATAGTAAATCAGGACCTATCAGTGAACCAGACTGTGCCTTCAGCAAGTGTTACTCGTCTATGTGAAGAATTTGCAGACTTTTTGCACCGGGCCTTGGTTGCGCTAAGAACTATGAAGCACATTTGGAACTGAAAGTCAACGCGCAACTGAAATTTTTCAGTGTGCGCAATGTTCCCCACGCATTGCGTGATGAGGTCGCAAGAACATTACACGATTTGGAATCACAAGGTGTAATTGAGCATGTGCAGGCTTCTCTCTGGGCATCACCCTTAGTAATTTTGCAAAAGCCTTCCGGAAAATTGAGACTTTGTGTGGACTTCAAGGCAACAGTGAATCCCCAACTAGTGACTGCAACTTTTCCTTTACCCCGCCCGGAAGATCTTTTTGACAAACTGTGCCTGGATAAATATTTTTCGAATTTGGACCTAGCAGATGCGTACTTGCAAATACCGGTGGCCGACGAATCCCAGCGCGTCTTGGTGGTTAACACGCATCTTGGTTTGTACCGATTCAAACGACTGCCATTCAGGTGTGCATCCGCCCCTGCATTGTTTCAGCAATATCTGCAAACTGTTTGTGCGTCGGTCCCTACTGCAGCAAACTATCTGGACGATATTGTGATCTCCGGAAAGACGGAAGAAGAACATTTAGCCAATCTCAGAACATTATTTCAGGTCTTGCGCCAAAATGGTCTTCGCTTGCGGAAGGACAAATGTGTGTTTTTTGCTCGTGACTTACCCTATCTGGGCCATGTACTCAATGCCCAAGGCATACAGCCCAGTCCAGAGCACCTCCGTGCCATACAAGACTTGCCTTCGCCGCAGAATTTGAAGCAGCTACAGAGTGTGCTGGGAAAAATCAATTACCACCATAAATATGTGCGCCACGCCTCTTCCATTTCAGTTCCGCTTCATCGCTTACGCCGTAAAGGTGTTCCGTTCGTCTGGACGACGGAATGCGAACGCGCCTTTCGCCAGTTGAAATCGGCGTTGCTTTCCAATACTTGCCTTACGCCATTCGATCCCACGAAACCTCTTTTGTTGATGGTGGATGCATCGGATTTAGGGATCGGTGCTGTGCTTGCGCACAAAGATGGATCGCACAATCGCCCTATTGCCTTTGCGTCCAAATTGCTCTCGTCTGCGCAAAGAAATTATTCACAGATCGAGAAAGAAGCATTGGCTCTCGTATTTGGTTTTACTAAGTTTCATGATTTCTTGTATGGTCGTCACTTTACCATCATCACAGACCACAAACCTTTGACGTCACTTTTTCATCCGAACAAGCCTGTACCTCCACGTACAGCGCAGAAATTCATTCGCTGGTCTATTTCCCTCTCGCAGTACCGCTACGATATCTTGTATCGGTCCACTGCTAAGCACGGAAACGCCGATGCGTTGTCCCGTTTGCCTGTTGCTGAGGATAAAGCATTCGATTCTTCCGAACTTGCTTGCATGTTCATTGATGCGGAAACCGATGACGTGGTCGAATCGTTTCCGATTGATTTTCGTTCTGTAGCTACAGCCACAGCTGCTGACCCTGTCCTTGCTACCGTTCTGCGTTTTGTTGCTACGCAATGGCCCTTGTCAAAGTCACGGATCGAGGATCCGTTGGTTCGCCGATTTTTTGCTCACAAGGAGAGACTTTTTGTTCGACGTGGTGTTTTGCTGTTGCGTTCTGGTAATGATCAGTCCAGGGTGGTGGTCCCACTTTCGTTACAGTCCTCTGTCTTACGGCTTCTCCACCAAGGACATTGGGGTATAGTGAGAACGAAACAACTTGCTCGTCAGCACTGTACTTGGTTCGGAATCGATGCTGCGATTACGAATATGTGCTCCTCTTGCATGGCGTGTGCCGAACAACAATCCGCACCACCGCGGAAATTCTTTGCATGGCCAAAAGCCATTTCCCCTTGGCAACGCTTACACATCGATTTTGCTGGTCCATTCTGGAATGCTCGATGGTTGTTTGTGGTAGATTCATTCAGTAATTTCCCTTTTGTTGTCCGGATGTCTTCCACGACATCATCTGCCACCATCCAAGCGTTATCTGCTATCTTTTGCATTGTAGGTCTTCCACAGACTATTGTTTCCGACAATGGCCCGCAATTCATGTCCGCAGAATTTCAGTCATTCTGCAAGGCCAATGGTATTCAACATCTGACGTCCGCGCCGTTTTCGCCACAGTCAAACGGTGCCGCTGAACGATTGGTCAGGACTTTCAAGTCACAGATGTTGAAATTGAAAGAGTCGCATTCTCGGGAGGACGCGTTATTGCTCTTGTTGTTCTCGAATCGCTCTCAGCCCCGAGATGGTCCCTCGCCGGCTGAGTTGCTCCACGGTCGCCCTCATCGCACCTTGATGTCTTTGCTACATCCGCCGCATCAGGTTCCTGTGCAGGGGCAGACACCTGCTTTTGCCCCAGGCGACGTTGTATACTATCGCTACTATCGAGGTTCACGGCGTTGGCTCGCAGGGCGCATTCTTCGCTGCCTCGGCCGCGCTATGTATCTGGTTTTGGGGGCCTCTGGTGAGGTGCGTCGGCATCTCAATCAGCTGCGCCTCTGTCGTCGCACGGGTCCTGCCGCTCCCTGTCTGCTTTCAGCGACGGTGCCGTCCGGTCAGCGCCCTGGGGACCCATCTACTGGCTCGTCTCATCCCCAGGTGTTACCGACGCTGCCTCCCATTTTGCCCCATGGCGACGCGCCGCCGCCTGTTCTCCCGCCGGCGACGCCTGCAGTGGACGCGTCGCTGCAACCGCCGGGCGCCTCCCTGGGTCACGCGCCGCCGATCGCTTCCCGTGACCCGTTGTCCTCCGACATGGAACTCTTGCCCGCTCCGGACCACATGGCATCTCCTCCCGTCGGGTGTCCCGACCCGATGGAGGTCGACCCTTCGGCCCCTCCTGTCTCTCTACGGACGCGTACACCGCATGTTCGCGTGCACCCTGGACTACGTTTTCAGGCGTTTCCTAGCTCCCCTCGGACCGAATGGCAGGGTGCGGGTGGCACAGCCTCGCCTGTTGTTAGGCTCCCCACCTCGTCGCATACGTCAACATGGGGTCCTCCCCACGGCGGGCGGAAGCCTTATAACACAGCCGTACGCCGATTTGCGGGGGAGGAATGTGGTGTCACCGGCAGACACCACACTTGCTAGGTGGTAGCCTTCAAATCGGCCGCGGTCCGGTAGTATACGTCGGACCCGCGTGTCGCCACTATCAGTGATTGCAGACCGAGCGCCGCCACACGGCAGGTCTAGAGAGACTTCCTAGCACTCGCCCCAGTTGTACAACCGACTTTGCTAGCGATGGTTCACTGACAAATTACGCTCTCATTTGCCGAGACGATAGTTAGCATAGCCTTCAGCTACGTCATTTGCTACGACCTAGCAAGGCGCCATTATCATTTGCTATTTATCTTGTGATGCATGTCCCGTCCGACCGATGTTCACCAATTATGGATTAAAGTTAAGTATTCCAGAAGCTACGTACCTTTTTTGCTAGTCTCTATTCCTTTAACTGTTCCAGACCTCACGCCGGCCTGCGTGAGCTTAAACGCGTGCCTTCGGCTTCCTCTCATAGTGGCTTGGCTATCTGGCCAAGTCACAACACAAAAAGTGAAACTTGTGGTGTGTAATTTATATCACAAGACTGGTCAACTGCAGTTGATGAAGCTAATAACAGTTTAAGATCTTTGACTTGCTGGTTGTTTATTCTCGAAGATATTTTGTCTGTCGTATTTTTCACTGTTTTAGCAGGCAATAGTAAATCTTTTTTTAGAATATCTATGTAAAACAAAGTTTTACGAGGGGCCTTCAAAAAAGAAGTTATACGTTATTTTGGCAGGCCAAGTAACTTTTACTGAATCCTCCTCTACATTTCAAACCGACACAGGTACAAGACACTGTTTCTTAACACAGTCACGAAGTCTCTGTAAACTATGGTCGGAATGTTCTAACATTCTTTAGGTTTCTCAACGTTAGAAATCCGCTCCCAGGCAGAAATCGTACTGTCCTGCGTGCTTGAACGTTGGAGTACGTTTCTAGCTGCCGCGCCATTTCGGGCCCTCACTGTGATGCACCTGTTAATGATACAACAGCAGAACTGTGTCTTGAGGAAACCCATGCAGTCTCTCCAAACAATGTGCCATTCTCGTAGCGCAATGGTTTTGGAGTTGGACGGTATGTATAATTTACTTTTTGAAGTCCCTTCGTGCATATTCGCCGTCTGTCTTTGGTTCTCTTCTCTTGACTAATCACGTAACTTGTAATATTAACATTGTTGGAAGATAACATCTATTAATTAAATACAAAACTAGATTTTTCCTCTCTCTTCTAAACTGCTTTCTTCTCGGATCAACGAAACTATATTGAGCACCGAATGGCACGTGTTTACTTGTAAAGTGTCTTTCCGAATTTGATTTCTTGTTAGAAACCAATTTTTCTGATAAATAAAACAGGTCAGAAGGTCATTTAAGTTCTGAATAAATGGAAAAGTCTCGGTCCATTTAACTTCAACCTCAAGGTTTTCGTCTTGCTTTTCCTAGCCTGTTCTTTGTAGTCGTGTAAAACAGAGCACTCAAAAAAATGTTTCATTTTATGATAATAAAGCCAACAACATAAAATAATTACAATTCGTAATTGATAACAAAAATACCTGTAGGATTTGCAGCTGGTTGGAAAAATACAGTTAACTTTATGCTTCGAGTAGGAACTTCTGTCGCCTGCGAGCGATTTACAAACGTGACTAACAATAAGAACTGCACAGTGAGACTGTTGGCTAGCTCACGCAACTCGAGCACGAATCGTTCGCACCACCCTTTTACAGGCCGAGGAAAACTTCGTGATCCTTAAACGTGCAGAACGCCAGCGAACGGAGGGGAAAATGCCGCTGACGGGGGAATCTTGGAAGAGATGTAAAGTGCTTCGGACAGAGGCAGGTGCATTTGCGAGCCGCAACGGTGTGTATTTTAACAATTCTCGCCTTTCCTGTGGGGTCACGAGCTCTGTTGTAATACATTGTAGAGGACGAAGCAAGGATACGACTTAACGATTCGCGTTGACATTCTCTCTTCCTAGAAATGAACGTGAGCGTCCGAATATATTTTGTAGAAGAGCCACACTTAAGAGACGAAAGAGCTGCAGGTGGCTCCCGATCCGCGATTTGCCGACTTTAGCTCTAAACCAGGGCCTAATTTGCCGGCCTGTGCGAAAATTTCAAGCGCTGACCCCCCCCCCCCCCCAATCTACTACATCCTGGAATTTTCAAACACAGTTGACCTTCTTCGCTATGTTATTCATCCACCACAGTTTATTTCCACATATCACATGTGCTCATACGTCTTTTTGACGCAATTTGTCTTTGACATCACAGCCAAGTATGGGACACCAGTCAGTAACACAAACGTGAAAGGTGTACAGTGTAATAAATTTTAAGTTACAGCTCCAAAATTAATTATGACAATTAGAATATCGTTATGTCACTCGCAGTCTATGTAAATAAAGCGTCGAATGAAAATTTGTGCTTCATTTGTCGCTACTGTCTGCAGATAAGTATCATAGATATTTGAGACTTGAAAAAGATCTCTTGGACCATATAGTTACATTGTATAAATATAATTCTGTTTTTCTCGTTCCCTGACCAAGAGAATCGTGTAGCGTGGAGGGAGGAACATCATGACCGCCGAGGGGAGAATAACAAACTGGAAGTAGAGAGGCGAATAGAGGTCTCGCAGTACTTCCAACGCTCATTAATTCTTTTGGTAAGTTTGCACCAAATGAATAACAATTTTAGTATTATTTGCTTTAAAACATCAAATCCAATGAGTGTCAACATTATCAGAAATATCTAACGTAACTATACCATATTAATTTTTTTTGAATTATAAGGTATTACATCAGTCATAAAAACACCTCTAAAATGTGTAATTTTTAATTCCTTAGCCATATATTGTGTAACAAAATATGATAAATTTTTATTTATCATTGTTTTTGAAACTTTTTAAAATCCAGTTCCTTTCTCTTCCATTGGTAAATAATGTCTTTTTCATTCTTAAAATTCTTTATCTTTCCATTTTATATTTTTTATTGTGCTTGCTACTCTTCTGCCTACTGTACCAGCAGCAACTAAATGTGATAATGCAGCCATTAAGAATGCTGAATTTCCACCTTCATGATTTGTTAATCCATTACCAGTTTTTCTTTTTTATAAGATGTTTAATTTTTTTCACAAGTGGGATATCTAATGTTATAAGCCCATTTCCACCAGTTTTTATCTCACTTTTCTATTTATTATTGAATTGTTCATTCTTTAGTTTCATTTTAAATGCTTTACATTTAGTTTAACCACTTGGCAGCAAAGTATAATCGACTTAAAAATTGATTTATTTAGATTAAGATTGTATAAAATTTTGATTAAGAAATTTATAACAATATTTTATTTACATTAAAATTCTATAAAATTTTGATTAAAGAGTGTATAAACTATTCTATTGAATATTATTAAATTAATGTAAAACTTTTATTGGAAATTTATAAATACATGTAATTTAATTTAATTAAAAAGTTTACAGTACCCAACCATAATCATTGAGGTTCATTTGTAATTTTCGTTTCCTATACATTGTTACACTAATTGCTTTTAGCTAATTATTCGACAGTGAAGTATGTTCAGCATATAGTCTTTCTTCTGAGGTTAATTGAAGTTCTTTATCTGCTTCATGTCCTTTTTTTTCTGAATCTTAGTCATCTCTATACAAAATGTCATGATTTATACAAGCTTCATCTAATGGATTTATTCTTTTATCACCTCCATCAAATCTTTTTCCTAATCTTGTGTTGGACTGCCATCTATAAGCCAGAAGATGTATTTCAAAAGGTAATTTATTAATTAAAGTATAAAATTGTTACCTTTCCAAATTTTTCTAATTTGCAAAGCATATTAGGTACATCCCCCCCATGAACCATGGACCTTGCCGTTGGTGGGGAGGCTTGCATGCCTCAGCGATACAGATAGCCTTACCGTAGGTGCAAACACAACGGAGGGGTATCTGTTGAGAGGCCAGACAAACGTGTGGTTCCTGAAGAGGGGCAGCAGCCTTTTCAGTAGTTGCAAGGGCAACAGTCTGGATGATTGACTGATCTGGCCTTGTAACAATAACCAAAACGGCCTTGCTGTGCTGGTACTGTGAACGGCTGAAAGCAAGGGGAAACTATAGCCGTAATTTTTCCTGAGGGCATGCAGCTTTACTGTATGATTACATGATGATGGCGTCCTCTTGGGTAAAATATTCCGGAGGTAAAATAGTCCCCCATTCGGATCTCCGGGCGGGGACTACTCAAGAGGATGTCGTTATCAGGAGAAAGAAAACTGGCGTTCTACGGATCGGAGCGTGGAATGTCAGATAACTTAATCGGGCAGGTAGGTTAGAAAATTTAAAAAGGGAAATGGATAGGTTGAAGTTAGATATAGTGGGAATTAGTGAAGTTCGGTGGCAGGAGGAACAAGACTTCTGGTCAGGTGACTACAGGATTATAAACACAAAATCAAATAGGGGTAATGCAGGAGTAGGTTTAATAATGAATAGGAAAATAGGAATGCGGGTAAGCTACTACAAACAGCATAGTGAACGCATTATTGTGGCCAAGATAGATACGAAGCCCACACCTACTACAGTAGTACAAGTTTATATGCCAACTAGCTCTGCAGATGATGAAGAAATTGAAGAAATGTATGATGAAATAAAAGAAATTATTCAGATTGTGAAGGGAGACGAAAATTTAATAGTCATGGGTGACTGGAATTGGAGTGTAGGAAAAGGGAGAGAAGGAAACATAGTAGGTGAATATGGATTGGGGGACAGAAATGAAAGAGGAAGCCGCCTGGTAGAATTTTGCACAGAGCACAACATAATCATAACTAACACTTGGTTTAAGAATCATGAAAGAAGGTTGTATACATGGAAGAACCCTGGAGATACTAAAAGGTATCAGATAGATTATGTAATGGTAAGACAGAGATTTAGGAACCAGGTTTTAAATTGTAAGACATTTCCAGGGGCAGATGTGGACTCTGACCACAATCTATTGGTTATGACCTGTAGATTAAAACTGAAGA
The DNA here is from genome assembly GCF_023864345.2 of Schistocerca serialis cubense. Taxonomy (NCBI): domain Eukaryota; kingdom Metazoa; phylum Arthropoda; class Insecta; order Orthoptera; family Acrididae; genus Schistocerca; species Schistocerca serialis. The sequence goes on along the minus strand of NC_064640.1, from coordinate 359,933,482 downwards.
AACTGCAAAAAGGTGGGAATTTAAGGAGATGGGACCTGGATAAACTAAAAGAACCAGAGGTTGTACAGAGATTCAGGGAGAGCATAAGGGAGCAATTGACAGGAATGGGGGAAATAAATACAGTAGAAGAAGAATGGGTAGCTTTGAGGAATGAAGTAGTGAAGGCAGCAGAGGATCAAGTAGGTAAAAAGACGAGGGCTAGTAGAAATCCTTGGGTAACAGAAGAAATATTGAATTTAATTGATGAAAAGAGAAAATATAAAAATGCAGTAGGTGAACCAGGAAAAAAGGAATACAAACGTCTCAAAAATGAGATCGACAGGAAGTGCAAAATGGCTAAGCAGGGATGGCTAGAGGACAAATGTAAGGATGTAGAGGCCTATCTCACTAGGGGTAAGATAGATACCGCCTACAGGAAATTTAAAGAGACCTTTGGAGATAAGAGAACGACTTGTATGAATATCAAGAGCTCAGATGGAAACCCAGTTCTAAGCAAAGAAGGGAAAGCAGAAAGGTGGAAGGAGTATATAGAGGGTCTATACAAGGGCGATGTACTTGAGGACAATATTATGGAAATGGAAGAGGATGTAGATGAAGATGAAATGGGAGATACGATACTGCATGAAGAGTTTGACAGAGCACTGAGAGACCTGAGTCGAAACAAGGCCCCCGGAGTAGACAATATTCCATTGGAACTACTGACGGCCGTGGGAGAGCCAGTCCTGACAAAACTCTACCATCTGGTGAGCAAGATGTATGAAACAGGCGAAATACCCTCAGACTTCAAGAAGAATATAACAATTCCAATCCCAAAGAAAGCAGGTGTTGACAGATGTGAAAATTACCGAACTATCAGCTTAATAAGTCACAGCTGCAAAATACTAACACGAATTCTTTACAGACGAATGGAAAAACTAGTAGAAGCCAACCTCGGGGAAGATCAATTTGGATTCCGTAGAAACACTGGAACACGTGAGGCAATACTGACCTTACGACTTATCTTAGAAGAAAGATTAAGGAAAGGCAAACCTACGTTTCTAGCATTTGTAGACTTAGAGAAAGCTTTTGACAATGTTGACTGGAATACTCTCTTTCAAATTCTAAAGGTGGCAGGGGTAAAATACAGGGAGCGAAAGGCTATTTAAAATTTGTACAGAAACCAGATGGCAGTTATAAGAGTCGAGGGACATGAAAGCAGTGGTTGGGAAGGGAGTAAGACAGGGTTGTAGCCTCTCCCCGATGTTGTTCAATCTGTATATTGAGCAAGCAGTAAAGGAAACAAAAGAAAAATTCGGAGTAGGTATTAAAATTCATGGAGAAGAAATAAAAACTTTGAGGTTCGCGGATGACATTGTAATTCTGTCAGAGACAGCAAAGGACTTGGAAGAGCAGTTGAATGGAATGGACAGTGCCTTGAAAGGAGGATATAAGATGAACATCAACAAAAGTAAAACAAGGATAATGGAATGTAGTCTAATTAAGTCGGGTGATGCTGAGGGAATTAGATTAGGAAATGAGGCACTTAAAGTAGTAAAGGAGTTTTGCTATTTGGGGAGCAAAATAACTGATGATGGTCGAAGTAGAGAGGATATAAAATGTAGGCTGGCAATGGCAAGGAAAGCGTTTCTGAAGAAGAGAAATTTGTTAACATCCAGTATTGATTTAAGTGTCAGGAAGTCATTTCTGAAAGTATTCGTATGGAGTGTAGCCATGTATGGAAGTGAAACATGGACGATAAATAGTTTGGACAAGAAGAGAATAGAAGCTTTTGAAATGTGGTGCTACAGAAGAATGCTGAAGATTAGATGGGTAGATCACATAACTAATGAGGAAGTATTGAATAGGATTGGGGAGAAGAGAAGTTTGTGGCACAACTTGACCAGAAGAAGGGATCGGTTGGTAGGACATGTTCTGAGGCATCAAGGGATCACCAATTTAGTATTGGAGGGCAGCGTGGAGGGTAAAAATCGTAGAGGGAGACCAAGAGATGAATACACTAAGCAGATTCAGAAGGATGTAGGTTGCAGTAGGTACTGGGAGATGAAAAAGCTTGTACAGGATAGAGTAGCATGGAGAGCTGCATCAAACCAGTCTCAGGACTGAAGACCACAACAACAACAACAATTAGGTACATCATTCAAAACTCTAACAAGTTATGGAATATCTTTTGAATTATTCATAATACAATCATATAATGCATTTCTTTACATTTTTGTTATAGCTTTTTCATTAACATAATTTATATTTCCAGCTAATTGTTCAACATGAATTAGTGCTGATCTATTCATCCAAATATCTTCTGTTGGTTTTTCTGTACTTTTTTTAAAAAAACACCACCACGTTTCTCATCTGAACTAGAATCTCAGTCTAAATCAACAATAATTTTCCTAAAAATAAACATAGATGATTCTTCTTATAAGGTATTTGTATTTACTGCCTTCACGTGATTTAATATTTTTTTGAATTTTTATCAAAACATACTGCATGTGAATGATGCATTATATCCACATAATTTGATAAACCAACAGCATCCTACTTTTTATTCATATCTGAGCCGTGTATACTTCCATATTTCCACGGCTCGTTTCCTGAGCGTCATGTGGAGCCAATATTTTTGGTAACAGACAGTGTTTGGGCGCGATCGGGCTCTAGCATCTCGTTGCTGTCTTTTATTGCTTCACTTCTATTTCGTTTTTCCGTGGTTGTTCAGGGTTGGTATTTTATGAAGCTCTTTCGTTAGAACTCCTCCCCCCCTATCCCCCCCGCAGTGTACCCACTTTCGATTGCGAGTTCTGTCTTTGGTGTACTTAGAAACCGTAGGTTTGTAACACGACCGACACACATGTTTACTGAAACAGACTCTTTGGCCTGTACTATTTATAGGCGAGCGCGGTCACGCTGGAGGAGGTTGTCGCGCAGTGGCCTTCGTGTCCGCTCTGGTGACGCCGACATCCTGCCTTCCGCGTACAGGTGTTATTGATCCCGCACTTCAAGTGGAGGAACGTCGGCCTGGTTGAGGCTCCTCTGTCTGCTCTTCACTGGTTGTCTGCGGGAGGCGGATGGCAGTCTAATCTTCGCCTGCGTCGACGAAGGCTAATAAACAGTAACCATCATGGGGCGGTGGAGCCCCCGTTCGGCGAGGGTTTGAGTCCGGGAGCAGTTTGGCTGGGTCGGTGTCTGCCGCGACGACTGGGGACGGCTCAGAATTGTGCACAGCAGTCCCGAATAGACGACGAAGTGCACCGAGGGAAAGGAGAAAAGAAGTTAAGTGTGAATGTTTCAAGTTGATCGTCCTTTGGGATTGAGTTCATCCAGTCGTCTTTCCCGCCTTGTGGCCACTGCTGTGGCAATCCACTGTTCTGTTCACTGGTGCAATTCTGACAGTGCCGATTCCACCACGCATCGTTGCTAACCGGTGTAGTGGTGTATTTTGGTAGTTATTTGTGTACGTTTGCACTTCTAGGTTTTGGTAGTTCATCCTCCCGCCCGGTGGTTGCACTTTTTCGGGTGGGGAGGTAGTTCCTTGTCTCCAAAGATCTTGTGCTGTATTATTAAGGTTCATTCTAGTTCAGTCTAGTGTTCTGTTAATCCCTGGGTATATGTGTCCGCCATACTATTTGCGCTGTATTTATTCTAAGTGAGTTGCATTGACAGTAGTTGGGGGCTCGAGTCCTGTCACGGGTTTGGTAAGGGGTCACATTGGTTTCAGCTTGTCAATTGGAGAGTGTTGTCTTAGAGGTTTGTTAACATTAGCATGTCAGCGTTGTCTAGCGCTACCGCGACCTAAAGAAGAAAATTGTGCTGATTAGGGAATGTTGTTACACGTTCTTGTGTTCATTTCGATACCTAAGTTTGTGAAGGCAAACGCACGAAATGAGATCTGTTCTGACGCTATGTTGGATATTGCGCTCTTGGGAGTTTTGGTTTTGTTTTGATCCCGACTATTTGGGTGTCAGGAATATGGAAATGTGTTGTTAATGTTTGGATTGAACAGCGAATGTGCGGCTAGTTTAGTGCGTGTGTAGTGGCATGGCGTCCTCGTGAACGCGTGCCCTATAGATTGCTATTGCGTCTCCTCAAAGTGTAATTTCCACCTTACTAAAACCCCCTTGTTAAAAGGGAGGAAAAAAAACTTTAGAAATTTCTTCTATTTGCATTACCTATCTTACCTGTCGCTTAAGTAAATATCTGCTCAGTGATTAAGTTAATGGGAGCACCTATCGTAAAAGCAACTAGCACACTTCTGTTATGGTGGCCGTCGTGCCTATTTTGGTCCGAAAGATTGTATAAACAGGCATACATGCTCCGTATCGAACTTCTGATGTTTTTTGAGCGATTGTGGATTATTGAAACTATAGTCCAAACGTTTGTATTTTACCAACCGTGCTTATAAGTTATTAATGTGATTGACTGGAATGTAATACGAAAGTTTTAGGACCATAGGTTCTGCAGGTAGAAATTTGAAGCCATGCTGTGTTGTGAATTCATGTATTTATGTTTTATATTGCAGTGAGAATTTAAATGTGGTAAACCCACGCTTTGTGATTAATAATTAAAGATTTAAGAGTGCGTTCACTTAGCACTTATGTGTTGTTATTATCATAATAGGCGTTTTAGTTTCTCAAGTTAAAGCCTTTCCACTTTGAAAGTGGTGGCCCTCCCATTTTGGGCAACTGTAAGCATCGAAGCAGGATTTACTTAGTTGGTGTTATGTATTGTATGTTATGAATAAATTATTTATGTGTAAAATCACGTCTGATATGTCAATTCCTTGGCCCCGTCCACACCTTGGTCATAGTCTTTTAGTGTTAAATGATCAGACCACCGTTCCAATATTATATACAGTAATCTATCTCTTAGTTTACAGATTCATTAATTCATTTGTACTTCCATATGTTTTGTCACGAACTGTTAATAGATCACCTTCAAATTTCATTGTAACTGACCAACAAATTTAAGTATACCCAAAGGTCTTAACCCAAGAACTGTATTTTCACTTCAGCTGATTTATTCCACGATTCTTTCACTAACATTTATCTTTTTAATATTTGATGCTTGTTCATCATCATTTAACTTTTTGCTATCGGTAACTTCTTTTTCATGTTTATTTAGTAACTCTGTGTTTCTCATTCAACTGAAGTATAATCTCTATCATGTTGTTTGTGAACCGTCCGCAGCTCATAGTCGTGCGGTAGCGTTCTCGCTTCTCGCGTCCGGGTTCCCGGGTTCGTTTCCCAGTGGGGTCAGGGATTTTCTTTGCCTTGTGATGACTGGGTGTTGTGTGCTGTCCTTAAGTTAGTTAGGTTCAAGTAGTTCTAAGTTCTAGGGGAATGATGACCATAGATGTTAAGTCCCATAGTGCTCAGAGCAATTTGAACCATTTTGTTTGTGTACCAATAAATTCTTATAAATAATGTTATGGTTGATGGTAAGAACAATTTTGTTTTTTAACTTCCCTATTTTGTTCAACTGATTGTAAAACATTATCACCAACTTTTCACTTACATTAGTAACAAATTGATGATCTTTTATATATTTTTCATATTCAGTTCTAGATTGTTTTTCATTTTTTATATTACCCTCTAAACTGTTTATCTTTCTATCTATTTAATTTTTTTTAATAACCTCAGTGTCATATTTTCTAAACGCTTCATAATGATAAAAAATGTTAATGAAATTTTATGTTCCTAAATATCTTTAATTTTTGTTTACTTATTGCTGTTAGAAACATTAAAAAAGTTTATTCTTAACGTTTATTATGTTAAAAATATTTCACAGTTTTTGTTTTCTTATGTTGTTAAAAAAGTTGCACAGCGATTATGAGGTTTAAAAAAATCTTTATCGTTTTTTGTCTTGTGTATGTTGTTAAGAATCGTTGTTTATCAATTGTGGAGTTTAAAAAATCCCTAATGTTTTTGTTTTAAGTTATTAAAAGCATTGACTAACAACAATGCTGTTAAAAATCTTTAGGTTTTTTGTTTTCTCTGTGGTTCCACAAAGAGATTTTCACTCTGCAGCAGAGTGTGGACTGATATGAAACTACCTGGCACATCTAAACTGTATGCCAGACCGAGACTTAAACTCAGGATCTTTGGCTTTTGTGGGAAAGTGCTCTACTGACTGAGCTACCCAAGCACAGCTCATGACCCATCTTCACAGCATCAATTATGAAAGTACCTTGTCTGCTATCTTACAAACTTAACAGAAGCTCCTCTGCAAACCGTTAAGAAATCTTTTATTCTATATCTTTATTTCGCTTCAATAGGTTTTCTAGTCATATCTAGAGTAATAAATCCAAATTTATAATTATTCCAACATTTAGTGCACATTTACTTAAAGTAATCAAATTTCAAATTGTCACTGACAAATTCATGATACATACGATTTAAACTTGTATCATCTTGTCTAAAAATATTTAAAAAATTAAAACTGTAACTATTTTGTTATTTTTGAATATGTTTTGGCTAAATAAATGTAAAGTATTCCTTTGTCTTCATCTGATAAAATACATTATCAATATATGTTGATTTTTCCAAGAACAAAAACATCAAATAAAACAATAAATTATCTTCACAGCCTTCTAGTGACACAGTTTCATCATTATTTTCAATGAAAGCAGCGATTTTAACCATCCAGGATCTAAAATATAATTATCAATCTTTAATGTCGTTTTTCCACATTCACCTGGTTGCATGACTGCCAATTGAATAGAATTGTATAAAAGCTTAAGATGTTTACTTCTTAATTTTGTTTGGTTCCCAGTCAGTTTTGCGTCACATTCACTTCAATACGATTTTAATAATATTAAGTATTAGTTTTTATATAACTTTTTAACTTCAATTATTACTTCAAAAAGTAATAAATTATTTTGTGATGCAGAAACTATAATAATTCGTATTGTACAGTGTAAGAAGTGTAGAAAACATTATTAATACAAAAAAGACAAATATTCACACTAAGAAAGATATTATTTTAAATAAAATTGTCATTGAGATGGATGTTAAATTATAGATAGATATAAAAGATAGTACTGGAAAAAAATTGTTCCTTGATCATCAAATTATTTAAGCTAATAAACTATTGGTAATAAGTTACCAAAAATTATACCTTTTCAATTAATAAATAGAAATTTTAATGAAGCTGACTGAATGTTGTCAGAAATGGATAACTATATTCATCAAGAAACTGTTATTTCTTCTTTTAAACCTAATATAGAATTTGCTTTACCTATAATTTCTGGACCCAAATACCTGTTATTTTAATTTGATAGATTTTATAGGTGCTACTCTAATAGTTAATTTTGAAATGAATGAATTACATTAAGTAATTATGGTGTTATCCATCTTCAAATTATGAGACAATTTTTCTATTTATAAATGGAATCATTTAATAAGACAGCTAACAAGGTAAAGTTTTCTATCTTTTTGAAAACTTATTGAACTAGAATTAATTTTTTAATAATATTACTAACTGTAAATATGTAAATTGTAGATCTGTTGGAAAAAATGGTTGAGAACTCAATAATGAATCTACAATTATTTTGCCAAACAGATACAGTAAAGTAAATAATGGATATGTTCATAATAATCATGTTTTAAACTCATACAGGAATAAAATCTGAAAAACTTTTTTTTCATAATTGTCTATGGAAAATGTGTAGGAGATTATTAACATTTCCATAGAGTTATGAAATAACACTATTGATGTTTCTTTCTATATATTTTTTTAAATTTTGTAACTGCTCTAAAACATAAATTCATTTTTAAAGAATTAATTTTCTTTTGTGATGTTGTAGAATATATTTTTTACATTTATCTGAATAGTCTTTAGTTGTTGGATTCTTATAAAAACAATTTAAATCTTTAATTTCTTGACAATTTATACATTTTTTGGAATTTGTGTCAGCTAAAGAAGACTCATGGTTTTCTATATTATTTCAATGATAATAATATTTTTGGATGTTCTTCACTTGGAATTCGTTTGAAATGTTCTTTCTAGTAATATTTAGAACCATGTTTACCATATACAAAAGAAATGTGGTTTTTATTATACTTTTTATTCTCAGTTAAATATGCTCTACACCTTGTCCTATAACTATCTTTTTTGTATTTCTGCGAAATAAATTATCAGCTGATTTCTCATCGTTACAATTTTTACAACTCTTAGATTTAACAAGTTCCATTTATTAAGAAAGAAATTTAATAGAAATAAGAAATGAATATGTTCACATTTTTGTAATTTAATCTCATAAAATAAAATTTTTTCCATTTAGGGGATTAGATTCACTTAAAATTTTTTGATTAAGCGATTTTCAGTCATTTTTGTATTGAATTAAAATTGATAACATTTCTGATATGTTATTTATTTTTATTTCCAGTTGAAATTTTTATTTTTTTATTTGTTCATGAAATTCGGGTTTATTTTTATTTTTTTAAATAAAAATGTTAGTCCTGTTTCCTAACTACTCACTTGTTGCTTTACATACATAGCTCACAGACTATGATGTGAGAAACAATAATACAAACTGAGTTTCACACAAGTAATTATTGATGAAATCGTGCAGATTCATTGTCAGAAGCTTTTCTGTCTCAAGTTTATTTATTATATTCAAACTGAGAATATGTTCAAGTAGTCAGCAGAGAACTGACATCAGTGATGTTGATATGCAATTTTGTGGGAGCGTTCTCTTACCTTTCTTATATACAGGTGTCATCTGCATTTTTTCAGTTGCTTGGGCCTTTGTCCTGGGCGAGAGGTTCATGATAAATTAAAGCCAAGTAAGAGGTCAATGCTGTAGAGGGCTCTGTGTAAAACTGAACTTCATCTGGACCTGGCGACTTATTTGTTTTCAACTATTTCAGTCGTTTCTCAGTGCTAGATATGCCTTTTGCTATGTTTTGCATATGGGAGTCTGAGCAATGGTCAAAGGCTGGTATGTTTGTATGATTCTCAGGTGTAAAGAATTTCTTAAACGCGAAATTTAAAACTTCAGATTTCCTTTTGCTATCTTTTACTTTCACGCCAAACTTCTCAATGAATGACTGGATAGAAGTCTTAGACCAGCTTAGCGATTTTACATAAGACCATAATTCTCCTGGCAAAATCTGCTAATGTATCACTGTGGCGGCTGTTGTATGCTTCACACGTCAATCTTTTTACAGATGCACGAATCTCTACTAACGTTTGCCTGTCGTCTTCTGCAGGTTCACTTTTGAACTGAGAGTGCAAAAGCCTTTACTTCCTTTCTGAATTTCTTTCTAAACCCCTAATGGGTCTTTTCAGTCCTCAGTCTGCATACTCAGCACACATTTCCCCAGAGCACAATTTACAATCTGTTTAAACTTTGCCGATCATGATACTCATTCATTGTTTAAGTAAGATGCTAACCATTGCTTATCTACTGTTTCCAGCAGAAATAGCTACCTATCTTTTTTGACTGATTTATTAACTTTAGTAACCATAGTCAATGTGATTACATCGTGATCGCCAATGTCTCTATATTGATGCTATCGATAAGGTCAGGCCTGTTTGTGTTTCTATTGTGTATGGGCTGTCCAACTAGCTGCTTAAAATAGTTTTCAGCAAACGTGTGCAAAAGCACTTTGCAAGACTGTCTGTCTCAACCCTCTTGTAATGAATCCATGGATTTTCCAGTCTATACTCTGTAGGTTAAAGTCATCTATAACTAATAATGCATGATCTTAGTATTTCTATGCAACTGACAATAAACTAGCTATGAATGATTCTAAAACTGCCATAGTGGAATCAGGTTGCCTGTAAAAACATCAACTAGTTAACTTGATTTCACCTAAACCCATTATACATGACCAGATTGCTTCACTGTTAACACCCAAATTCGACTTCAGTAGAGACAATATTTTTCTCAGTTGCAAGGAACACTCCCTCCCCTCCTCCCCCCCCCCCCCTCCTGCATAAAGTCTAATCTGTCTTTTCGACGAACTTTCCATGAATCTCTAAATATCTCAGTTTTCTACTTCAGACTTCAGCCAGCTCTAGGTCCTGAGAATAATTTACTGGAGGGCAGTAAATTCTCGGACTTCGTTGTAAATACTTCGACAATTTACTGATAAAATTAGCGCATTTGAAGTGTCTTTACTGTGAACAGAGTCTAATGTCGCAATCTGCATGTCTTCTGGTCTGTGTTCGTCAGAGTACCAAAACATGTGCACTCCAGAAGTACTCTGCTACTCGAGTTGCTGCTTCCTTTGTGTAGTACACGCCTAACCTATCACTTGGGGTCCTAAAACTCCTCATTCGATATCACAGGTCCAGAAATCTGCAGTCAAGTATATTACCGAGTAGACGAAGCCTTTGGTTGAGACCCTCCACTTGCGTCCAAACTATAGGACCCCGATTAGTTCTGGGAAAAATGCTGCAAATAGCTAGCTCTGCTTGCCCTCCACACGCGAGACCAGCTGTCTTCACCACTTCTGTTTGATGTCTGTATGAACTTGCCTTTCGCGGGCAAAGGTCCCGAGTTCGAGTCTCGGTCCGGCACGCAGTTTTAATCTGCCAGGAAGTTTCATATCAGCGCAAACTCCGCTGCAGAGTGAAAATCTCATTTTGGAAACATCCCCCAGGCTGTTATGTCTCCGCAATATCCTTTCTTTCAGGAGTGCTAGTTCTGCATGGTTCGCAGGAGAGCTTCTGTAAAGTTTGGCAGGTAGGAGACGAGATACTGGCAGAAGTAAAGCTGTGAGGACGGGGCGTGAGTCGTGCTTGGGTAGCTCATTTGGTAGAGCACTTGTCCGCGAAAGGCAAAGGTCCCGAGTTTGAGTCTCGGTCAGACACACAGTTTTAATCTGACAGGAAGTTTCATATCAGCGCACACTCCACTGCAGAGTGAAAATCTCATTCTGGGAACTCAACATGTGTTTAAATATTTTTACTCCCTCAGGTTTTTTTAAAAAAAATATTTTACCCTTGTCAACCAGGATTTTTTACTATACAGCCTTTTCCCCTGAACTATTACTTTGCATTTCATTTACCCTTTCCTTAAACATTGCCATTTTAGTACACTTGAATCTTTATAGCTTACATAACTGGCTGTCCAAAGGAATTCTGAAGAAGTATGTACTGCCACCAAAATTATTCTTATACATCCTATTTGATTAGCTTATTCCCCATATTTTAGTTAAATTTCAACATTATTACACAAAATTTGCCACACAAGCAATTTACATATTAGTCTACCCATAAAATTATGTTTAATCACATGTAAGGTTTCTTTAATAATTCTTTTGATAGCTTATATTCCTCAAAATTAAATGACATATAGACTTGCCTGTTAACTTTCTGGTTTAAATTCTCATGGCGTCAATCGCACTTACTCCAGTCGTAAGTATCCCAATAAATTTGTCTCTCGAATTCTCCAGCAAAGTCTCAATAAAGTATTTACTAGGAGCCTTTCTGTATAAGCAAATATATTAATCATATTTCTCAGCTTCCTTGTTATACACATTCTCCTTCATCTTCACCTCTTAGCATATTATATTCTACTTATTCTACTGTTAAATCAGATTTTATATCCTATTAATGTCAATAGATTTCAATTTTTGACACATAGCCATCAGCTCTGTGTCATCCAAGATGCGTAGATTTTTATGTTCTTATAAAGATAAGTTATTTATACTGCAATAACAGTTAGTTTAATACAGAGCAAATACATAATTTTTAAGCTTTCTATTAAGGGTTTAACTTTTCTTTAAATATTACTCCAGATATGCGAAAAGATAATAAAGTCGTGTTGTACTCGTGTTTTTGTTCATATTTGGCGTGGTGAACTTAGAGAATCTCCTGTAACTGCAGTTAGATGAGTGCTGGGTTCTTTGTTTTAAGTGTAAATAATTAACTTTTTACGCTATACACCTGCAGCGCTAACCTACAGGTTTAATTTTTGCAGCTACCATGAGTTTTTAACTGTTACTCTTTATACGTCCACTTATCTCCACTTTAACTGAAACATTTGCTTGACAATATTTGCTTATTGGTATTGATTTCCTGCCTTGATTAATGGAAGTGTAGCACTATGCTTTTTATTTCATTATCTTTCTTCTTGTGTGTAAGCCAGGAAAATTTTTAGATTGTAGGTTAATACAAAGAATATTTAGCACTTGAGCCCAGGGAAAAGATGCATGTAGCCACAAATAATGGTGCGCACTAGAGCTCAGGGAAAAGGTGCATGTAGCCAAAGTGCTTTTAAGTGTAGAGGGAATTATCAATAGTAATTGCGTGGTGCCGGCCGGAGTGGCCGAGCGGTTCTAGACGCTACAATCTGGAAACACCCGACCGCTACGGTCGTAGATTCGAATCCTGCCTCGGGCATGGATGTGTGCGATGTTCTTCGGTTAGTTAGGTTTCAGTAGTTCTAAGATCTAGGGGACTGATGACCTCAGATGTTAAGTCCCATAGCGCTCAGAGCCATTTTGAATTGCGTGGTAAACGAGGTAAATACGTGGATCAATTAGATCAGCTGCAGCAGAACACTGCTGCGCTTGTGCTAGAAAACCAACAATTGAAGAAAAGTATAAGCTGTGCAGTTGCGGCTGCAGCTGTAACCTACGGGGACGAACGGAAGCAAACCGGTCACCCCGCAGCAAATGTGTCAACATCACTGGCCCCCATTAACATCTCATTTCTATAAATAATTTTATAATAATTATGATACATTAACTATAAATTATTTATAAATCAACCCTAATCGAGACAAGTAAAATAAATACTAAAATTTTGATAAACCCTGATACAAAAGGTACAATAAATAAAATCTACTTTAAAAAATTTAAAATAATATTCTGTGGCAATGGCAGTTAATCCGGTAGTAGACGTGGCCTTGAGTAATTTTGTACAGTCTTTTTCAGGGAAGTTGAAAGAAAATGTACAGACATTTCTCCTGAATATTAGAGATGTGAGTCGTCTGCGCGCATAGTTGAGTGAGTTTCAATTGAATATCACATGACTAAAACAATCTGGTGATGCCAGGAGCTGTGTTGAGTCAGTAGATTCAGTTAGAAAGGTTTCTTCTTCTGAAACACTTGCGTGACGGTTGGTGGGATGTTTCGCAGATAAAAAAGTTTTAGGTTTTAAAAAGATAGGTTATCTACTTTGAGAAAGAGAACCTGCCAAATACTTCGCAGACAGATGCGGGTTGCCTCTAGCCGGACATATGTGTTGACAGAATCGCAAGAACGTAATTATATCTTGCTTCGTGAGGCACAGGCAAGCTCAATTGATGACTTTGTGAAGGGGATTGACCCTAGACTAGCAAACTAAATAAAGTTCGCATCCATAGATACGTTACAGGAAGTAATATGATACGCTCCATTAAGGGAGTAGGCAAACCAATTTGCACCAACTGGGAACCGTGCGACTGACGTGCGTCACATTTTCGTAACCAGCGTCCAGTGAAGTCATTTCCAACGGCCAGGATGAGTCGACTAGCGCCGTGTTGTGTGCATTGCACGGAAACAGAACTTACGCAACAGCATACCCTAACTCAGTGTACCAGCAAGATGGGAATTTTACAAATGTTACACGTGCCGACAGAGGAAATAAGAGAGGCAGAAATTTGGGAAACGCACCAGGAGCCGGAGTAGATATTTCTCCGAACTACCATTGACTCACATTAATCCGGTGAGAAGCCAAGGATTAGAAAAGGTGGGAAATGTGGCGTTGATCAGAGAATCAGATAAGGAAAAAATGAAGATACGTTTTGATGCAAGAGGGCAGATGAGTTTAACATTCGCCCCCTTAATGACAGGAATGCCTCGTGGCAGCCTCGCTCGTGTGTGAGTGTATTCGGAAGAAAAGTAATACACATTGTAGGCTCACAGGAGATTAATTTGAAGACTGGGAAGGAAGTATTTGTACTTTCAGTAGAAGGCAGTCACGGAAAAATTTAGATGTTGACATGCTTCTAGGGAGTGATTTCACAGTGCAGTTGACTTTTGATCAAGTTCTGAACGATGTGGTGACCAGAGAATGTTTGGCAGCGACAGTACTGTACATATGTCTAAGAAGGTCTGGAAAAGATTCGTCCTACCTTTCTCAGAAGATCGATGCACTTCAGAGGGGAATGATTCTCTGGTTGAAGGTGAAATCTAAATTCCCCACGCATTCAGTAGTTCCTAGGTGACTTGCAATTGCATGCGAAAAGAAGTATTTGTCAACTGATCACACTGAATGAAGAAATATTTTTGCCAGTTAGTACAGATTATTTTGACAGGACAGATGGCATGATACCCAAATGAACAGTTTTAGCAAGAGATTCTGGCAAATGAAACTGCGAAATGGGAAGACAAGAGAAATAGACGGAACAAGAGGAAGTTAAGATGCAGAAGAGTTGTGTTTATGTAAATAAAGAAGACCTCACGACCCCTTTAAAACAGAAGTTACAGGAAAAAATGGTGCGTCTGCCTGAGGGTAGATATTTGTTGTATTCAGTATGTGAAGAACTTAATGCCATTTTGCAAGAACTGTGGGAATCCCCTGCGACAAATTTGACGCTTCATGAGATTCGCATAGGACATACTAGTCCTATCAGCCAAAAATCATACAGAATTCCATATTATTTGTAACCTTTGGTTGAACAAAGCATTAGAGAGTCCTTGGAAGCGAGAATAATACAACCATTATGCAGTCCCTGGTCTTCGCCTATTGCCATCGTCCCTACACGGGTACAAGTTGGGAAAAAGAACATACCGGATATGTGTCACGATTCCAGACACATATTCCCTCTCAAGAACTGACAAAACATTGGACTATTTAGGCAACTGCCAGTCTTTCACAACGCTAGACATGCGTACTGGATATCACCAAATAAACCTTGCTTCAGCAGCTGGTGAGAAATCTGCATTTGCAGTTAGCGACAGGCACTATGAGTGTCAGAGGATGCCTTTCGGATTACCGAACACACCCACAACATTCTAATGGCTTGCAGATTTATTGCTGAGGGGACTGAAATCTTTCGTGAGCCTAGTGCAGAGGTCGGCAAACAGCAGCTCTCGAACCACATGCAGGGCTTTGCTCCCATGAGTGTGACTCTTGTACAAAATATCGCATGCGGCCGCTGATGTACATTTCTAGGAAGAGAAAATGTCAACGCATAAGAAGTTGTATTTTTGCATCGTGCTCTACAATGTATTACTACCGAGTGCGTGTCCAAGCAAGGGAATTGCTAAAATCTGCACCCTAGCAGTCAGCCAGCCCACCTGCCCCTTCCGAAGCACTTAACCTCCCCCTCCAAGGTTCCCCTGCCAGCAGCATTTTCACCTCCGTTTGCTGCGTTTTGCACATTTAGTGGCCACCAAGATTCAGTCGGCCTGCACGCGCGGGAGAGGAGCGAGCGATTCGTGCTTGAGTTGAGTGAGTCAGTCAGCAGCCTCACTGTGCAGTTCTTACTGTTAGTAGAGTCCGTATATCGCTCACGAGCGAGACAAGTTCCTACTCAAAGCATAAAGTTACCTGTATTTTTCCAGCCGGCTGCAAATCCCACAATTATTTTTGTCGTTAATAAAGAAGTGTAATTATTTTGTGCTGTTGGCCTTATTATTATTATTGTTGTTATTGTTGTTGTCTTCAGTGCAGAGACTGATTTCATGCAGCTCTCCATGCTGCTCCATTCTGTGCAAGCTTCTTCACCTCCAAGTAACTACTGCACCCTGCATTCTTCTGAATCTGCTTAATGTATTCCTCTCTTGGTCTCCCTCTACGATTTTTACCCTCCACACTGCCCTACAATACCAAATTGGTGATCTCTTGATGCCTCGGAACATGTCCTACCAACCGAGCCCTTCTTCTAGTCAAATTGTGCCAAAAATTCATCTTCTCCCCAGATCTGTTCAGTACCTCCTTATTAGTTACACAATCTACCCATCTAATCTTCAGCATTCTTATGTAAGACCACATTTCGAAAGGTTCTATTCCCTTCTTGTCTAAACTATTTATCGTCCATGTTTCACTTCCACACATGGCTACTCTCCATACAGAAACTTTCAGAATAGACTTCCTGACACTTAAATCTATACTCGATGTTAACAAATTTCTCTTCTTCAGAAACGCTTTCATTGCCACAGCCAGTCTACATTTTTTTATCATCTCTACTTCGGCCATCATCAGTTATTTTGCCCCCCAAATACTAAAACTCATCTACTACTTTAAGTGTCTATTTCCTAATCTAATTCCCTCAGCATCACGTGATTTAATTCGACTACATTCCATTATTCTCGTTTTGCTTTTGTAGATGTTCATCTTATATCCTTCTTTGAAGACACTGTCCATTATAAAACTGAAATATTTTTAGGTGCCTTGTTTGACATGGTTACAAAGACAACGCAAAGAAATATAAGAAAAAACCATGAATTTGAAGTTTAATGACCTTCCGCACAGCCCTATCGGTCACGAAAAATTGGCTCATAACAAGAGATCAAAGTTGGAGAGACATTTTACAGCTAAACATGTGGCATTTAGTACTGAATAACGTGTCTGTAATGCAAGGAAAAAAAGTTGAACTTTAGGAGAGTCAATAAAAATCATATTCTGTATTTGATTAATGAATACAGTCTCCCAACAACTTTAATTTAACAAGTTTCGTGATTAGTCAAGAGACTGCCAAGAGAGGAGAACCACACACAGAGGGAAAGTACGTAAAAAGGGACTTCAAAACGTAAATTACACATGTCCCTCAACTCGAAGACCATTGCATAAAAAGAGTGGCGCATTGTCTGCAGATACAGTTCTGATGCTGTTCCATTAACAGGTGCATCACAGTGTGGGTGTAAAATGGTGCACCAACTGGAAACGTACTCCAGAGTTCAAGTATGTGAGACAGTATGATTTCTATCACAGACAAACTGAAAGATTGTTATAACATTCGAACCGTTGTTTATGACTGTGTTGAAAAATGCTGTCGTATATAGATCTGATAAATATCGTAGATATTGTCATGCACCTCTGTCACCTTGGAGTATAGGGCAGCACTCAGTAAAAGTTGCTTGGCCTACCATAATAATGTCTAATTTCCTTTTTGAAATCCACCCCTAAAATTTTTTTACACAGATATTCTAAGAAATTAAAGAGTTACTATTGCCGCCAAAATAGTGAAAAATGGAACAGTCAGAATTTATTCAAAAATAACCAAAAAGAAAATCGCAGATCTTAAGTTGGTTTCAGCTTTATCGATAAGAGGTGATGAGTCTTGTGGCAAATGACGTAGTACAAGTTACACTTTTCGGATAAGTTATTTCTTCTACTTGTTCCAGAGAAGAACTTTAGGGCTATTGTCACTCGAGGTCAAACATGTGGAGGAAAACAGCAAATACTGCAACTGAGTGCATTGAAAAACATATTTCACTCAATAAATCTGTCTCTACTTCAACAGACATGGTGTAACATATGACCAACGTAAGAAACGTGTTTATTCCTGTTTTGAAAAGAAAAATTCATCACGAGATACTTATTCTCTATTGCATCATCCATCAAAAAGCGCTTTGTGTGCAGACATTTCCAGTAAGAATTTGCAAAGTTATAGAATTCGTAATCCATTTGAACTATGCTTTTAACAGCCGCCAATTTAAAGAACTTTAATTGACATTTAGAGTGAGTAACAGGTCTTCTGCAGTATGACAAAATACGTCGGCTATCAAGAGCAAACAGTTTGAAATTTTCGCTGAGAGGGGTGTTAACCATCCAGAACTATCGAACAATAAGTAGATCCAAAAATTAACCTACATCCTGCTGAGTAACGAAACATAATGACGATTATCGGTAGGTAAACACGTACATGCTTATAATTCATACATATTAACATGACATCACGGTAGCGGAGGAGTGAAGTGTGTGGGAGTGTGGATGCGTGGGGCGTGGGGTGCGAGTACTTCACGCAGCACCTGTAGAGGTGTAGGGCGTGTGGGGAGAGGGTGCTGATGTCAGTGAAATACGACATACAGTCGACTCTCACTCCCACAAACGCAGAGGAGCACTTGGGGCAGGGGGTGATTCATGCGAAATTTTCGGAAGCGCTGGGCTCTTCTCTCCCCTCCCCTCTTTGACCTTGACATGTGGCAGGATGTCGTGACTCTTGGAATGACCTTGGAGATTAGGAAGTGGTGATGGTGATGTCAACGAAATATGACATATGCAATTGCACGAGATTCCCTGGAATGAACTCTAGGTTAGGGTCAAGGTTGCCTCGTTCTCACCTTGCCCTGCTACTGCTGCAATGTGCAGAGGCTGCCAGAACTTCTGCACTGTGTGGTGGTGGGCGCTTTGGCGTCGCTGTCGATGCTGGATCTCCAGCAGAACTCGTAGTGGCACGAGGTGGTATCAGGTTTTGATCGTCCATCACATCGTGTCATGCCGCCTTCACATACGTTAGTGGGAGGGAGGTCATCGTGAATCACTGGGGAAGTTCTGCACGGAACACCTGGACGGTCCATCGCTGCAGACACTCAGACTAGTTACGGCTCTCCTGGCCGCAGGCACAGCTCGAGCAGGTTCTCGGTTGTCTGACATATGTGACAATCGCATGGCAGCTGCCAGTGAACACATATGATGGAATGTGCTTCTGAAGTTGTATGCGTACTTGATGTACCCCACTAAGTACAGGGTACATTTCAAAGGTATTTCATTCTTCTTCGGTGTGGCTCAAAACTGTGCCATATAGCCGCAACGTGTCAGCGATAAGGTTGGCGGAAACTTCTAACGATAATTAAAACATGCCTACGCTATGTACCCTAAGACCAGCACGGTCGACCGCTACCGCGCTCACATTACTGTCAGCGTGACAGAAGCGACAACCGTTGGTAGATGGTTGAAGGAGTCTGTCAGAGGCCGCTTCATCAATGTATTTGAGGTATACTGTGTTGTATACAATAGACAAATGGATGCCTATCAGTTCTTGCGATTGTATGTGCATCATCACATCTCGAAGAAAGCATTCTATTCCATGGGCCTTCGGTGTTGTGTACAGTGCGTTGAACGTTAGTAAAAAATTGGTTCAAATGGCTCTGAGCACTATGGGACTTAACTACTGAGATCATCAGTCCCCTATAACTTAGAACTACTTAAAACTAACTAACCTAAGGACATCACACACATCCATCCCCGAGGCAGGATTCGAACCTGCGACCGTAGGGGTCACGCGGTTCCAAACTGACGCTCTTAGAACCGCATGGCCCCACCGGCCGTGAACGTTAGTAGCTTGTCGATACAATAACGGCATGGTGGGTTGGTACTATAACTCAATTGAATGACTCAGCGCCGCGCGCCAGCTGGTAAACAAGATCGCTTGCGGAGCGCTGCTCAGCGTGCCGAGCCCCGTGCGCACACTGTCACGACTGAAAGCCTACTGCCCAACTGAGCTACTGAAGCGCGACGCACGATGCATCCTCACAGCTCACAGCCTGGGGAATGTTTTCAGAATCTCATTCTGGAAACACCCCCCAGGCTGCGGCTCAGCCATGTCTCTGCAATTTCCTTTCTTTTAGAAGTGCTAGTCTTGCAAGTTTTGCAGTAGAGCTTCTGTGAAGTTTGGAAGGTAGGAGATGAGATGCTGGCCGAAGTTGTGAGGACGGGTCGCGAGTTGTGCGTAGGTAGCTCAGTCGGTAGAGTACCTGCCCTGACAGGCAAAGTTCCTGAGTTCGAGTCTCGGTCAGCCACACAGTTTCAATCTGCCAGGAAGGTCCTTATCATCTGTTTTCATGCAAGTATGTAAGTTACTAAAAAATCAAGAAGGCGGCGAACTACTCACGTCTACCCAAAAAGTAATCGTCATGTAGAGTGTTATGCGAATGCATGTCCGAAAGAACAGACGCCACGCATTCAAATAATTGATACGCCTAGCAATGGGTCCACCTTCTTCAGTGCGAATGCACAATACTTCCGAATCTCATGGGAATCTCAGAGCACCGAACGGGAGTATAATGGAGATGGACTGTGGACAGGTTGCGCTCGGTGGGAATGTGGATCGGCCGTGAGGCGTGCCGAGATATTTCGCGCAGTTGCGATGAGCTGGGTGCCGGATGCGGAATGGTTAACGCACCTGCCTAGTAAGCAGGAGATCCCGGTCCAGTACACGTTTTCACTCCTTGCCGCTGATTCCGCGTAATGTCCCGTTGCAGCTGACAGCTGTGACCCCTTTCATTTTATTTGTAGAGTGTGTCCGTAAGTCATGCAGACTGGGACAGGCTGTTCCCATTCACCGTGATAATGCGAGAGAGCATGAATCAATTGACTGCACTCCGTACACGGACCGGGCCGGCCGGTGTGGCCGAGCGGTTCTAGGCGCTACAGTCTGGAACCGCGCGACCGCTACGGTCGCAGTTCGAATCCTAACTCGGGCATGGACGTGTGTGATGTCATTAGGTTAGTTAGGTTTAAGTAGTTCTAAGTTCTAGGCGACTGATGACCTTAGAAGTTAAGTCGCATAGTGCTCAGAGCCATTTGAACCATTTTTATTTAAAAAGCTGTAAGAGTTCTCATACAAAAAATTTGGAAGCATTTTTTTCCGGCACACTCTCGTAATCTGCCACGAGTCGGAAAATGATACAGCTACTTCTTGTGATTTTTCCTATCTTCTGAGACAATGCCTTGGGGATTACAGTAGCTTCATTGTACCCGCATCTTTCATTTCCTCTAGGAAGTTACACAGGTTTCCATGGGACTGCAGGATGATATCAACTCCCTACATATACAACAAAATGACATAGATTCATGTGTTCCTCGCAGTCGAACCTTGATTCACAATAATCCATTATAACCAGGTAATGCCTTTCCGCTGCACCGCGATCTCGGAGCCTCGACGAAAGAAAAATAGCCCGACTGGCCAGCGAAACAATATTTCTAATCCGTCGCGATTTCACATATTCGTTGACTGCCTCACACATCCTAGCAGTGACCTTAATATAGTAGATTTATTCCCTTTTAAAACCATGTTTAAAGCTAACCCTAAACCCATAGTTTCTATATTTATATTCTATTGATCACACCTGTTTTCTACTTCAAAATCATTCCTAAAGTGGGACTAACCGAACCACTATCATATAGAATCCTTCGACCATGCAATAATACTACCAAAGTTACCCTATGACTACTGATATTTGTTCTACAGTATATTCCCTCGTTCCCCACTGAAAGGAAGAAAACTGGTGCATCAAATAGCAGGAATCACTGATAATGTGCGATAACCTTTCCTCATTGGAATTCTCAAAGTTGAGCTCAGTCGCTGCTTACATGCTGATCTTACAAGGAAGCTTCGCAGCACCGTGAACTTGGTGCTGCCGTGTAAACTACCTGACTGAGAACGTCCACGCTGACACACGCACGTGCCACGAGTCACTGTCGCGCTACTGCGGCTCATTGCAGCTCAGCTCTTCTGCCGTTCTAATGCACTTATTTCCTATCACCAGCAGCCAGAAAGTTTTATTTTTTTCGCATATTTTCCATCTATCAGTTTACCAATATCTCTCCACTTTCAAGTTCAGTTTAGAACACCCTGTCCTGTTGCCAGAACTGCCTAATTTAGTAATGAATTAATTACTTTTTGTTACAGTTATAACACAATAGAAAGAGCAACTCTCATTGAAAAGGCAGTTCCCGTTACCATACAGCTGCATTATCACAACTAAGTACTTAATCCGGTATACCTCATTTACAATCGAGGCTTCATTAATAATAGGAACGTCTGAATAATAAATGTAGAACGAATGATACTCCATTTTCTTGTGAGGTTCCTCCTGTTCTGAAATGTTTTTATTTTCTAAATTTTACGTTTACTAGAACTCGGCTGATAGCAGAGGTAATTCGATGCTTTAAGCAGTCCTGCAGAATACGATAACAGCGAGAAGGAAGCTGGTTCCCACGAAGACAGCTGACGAGTGGAGCGAATAGCGCGGTAGTGAATCACAGGAGTGGGGAAAAGCACGCGAATCTTGAGAGTAAATCTGGTTTTTCCGTCAATACATAGGGGAACCACTAGTATTCTGGCGCGAAACTCAGTATTTTACTTACTTGGGGTAGGGGTGGGGGTGAGGGAAGGTACGGGCACTCAGCGCAGAGGTTATCAGCGAAGTTTCTTTATTAAATACTAGTTATTGAAGTCCATTTTGACACAGAAAATGCCAGGAGGAGTCTACAGATAATCAGAGGTTTAATATCATAATACCGCTACGCAGTAAACCAGTTAATTCAGTACACAACATTATTAAATTACCGAAGACATACGAAGAGCTACGAAGTTTTACGACGTAAGCAAGAGATTTCCGCCGTGCATCAATCCTGCCAGTCCGCGATAGGATGTACTAGGAGCCTATTCTTATGTGATAGTCAGTCTTACCACCATCTCAAATTTTATTGACTTTATGAGAGGAAGCGTTTCAAAGTATTAAATTATTACTGTTTTCCGGTGTTTGCTGATAAACACAACGTAATACCATCCGGGACTTAATTCAAATAAAGTAGTTATCCACTCGTCCATTTATAATCACATGGAGCCTGCTTGCATCCTCTGAAGAATCTACGCTATAAGAGCTGCTTTGAGGGACAACATCTATGCGAGATTCAATAAGCAGTCTCGTGTGGGAAGACAGAACCAGTTATACTGTACGTCTCCTGTACCACTTCTTACGGAATCGCTGATAATCTGAGAAAATTTTATTTCTGTTTGGTACTCGGGGAGATTTTGCACATGGCATCCGTTGTGTGGGGAAAGTCCTGTTAGAAATTCTGTGCTGTGGATAGGGATAAACATGGCAGATATTGCACATGGTATGCCTATGCTGGGGATAACCTTGCGTCGGAAAGAGCAGGAAGTGAAATGTGAATTAAAAGTGACGAAATTTGTGGCTTGCGGGTACCAAGGTCGAGTTAAAATTGTAGGCGTCGCGGAGTGCGAGAAGTGTTTCACGTAACGTAATAAGTTCGCGTCAAAGAAAATTTAAATCGCTTCTAAGGATTACGAACATTCGCGTGTGAAACATAACGATCGATCGTAAAGGAGATATTGTGAGGAAGAAGAAAGAAGACGGCACCACAGTAGCCGTGGCGAGGACTGACAAGTAACTCGGAGGAACGATCGCTGCGCGCAGTGAGCACCCGAAACGCAGTGCGTCACAACAGCAGCAGCGTGGGGCGCACACACGGATTTCGACGCACGTTCGCGGCGTCAGCACACCCTTAAACCAGCTGTATCGCCAGGAGAGTGCAGAAACTTACATAACGTAAGACGAGTTTAACATTTGCGACAAGGGTGCCTGAATTTTAGTAATTAAGTATCGTGGTGTACATTCTCTTCGAGAACACTTAAAGTAATACTAGGTGAAATGAGTACGTTAGAAGTTCGTGAGGATCCAAGAAGAACTGAAAGAACTGTAGATTTAACAAAATGTAATGGTGAAGAGGATGAGATACTTCAGGTCGAACAAAGTGAACATATTTGGGCTATTATGGAAAAGTGAGAGAAAAACAAGCCGATGTTTATGAGAGAACAAACGAGTTTTAAAATAAGGTCTATTAATAATAAAACTGATACAGAAGGAGGATACATACTAGATATTAACACTATCGGGTAGGACGGTATCAAGGAGGTTGATATACACTGAAGAACCAAATGAACTGGTACATCTGCCTAATAGCGTGTAGGGACCCGCGAGCATGCAGAAGTGCCGCAACACGACTTGACACGGACTAGACTAATGTCGTCTGAAGTAGTGCTGGAGGAAACTGACACCATGAAACCTGCAGGGCTATTCATAAATCCGTAAGAGTACGAGGGGGTGGAGATCTCTTCTGAATAGTATGTTGCAAAGCATCCCAGGTATGATCAATAATGTTCATGTCTGGGGAGTTTGGTCGCCAGCAGAAGTGTTTAAACTCAGAAGAGGGTTCCGGGAGCCACCCTGTAGCAATTCTGGAAGTGTGGGGTTCGCATTGTCCTGCTGGAATTGCCCAAGTCCGTCTTCATCCACAATGGGCATGAATGGATACAGGTGATCAGACAGGATGCTTACGTACGTGTCACCTGTTTGACTATCAGGGGTTATATATCACTCTTACTGCACATGCCCCACAACATTACAGAGCCTCCATCAGCTTGGAAAGTCCGCTGCTGACATTCAGGGCCCATAGATTCATGAGGCTGTCTTCATACCCGTACGCGTTTAACCGCTCGATACAATTTGAAACGAGGCTCGTCCGACCATACAGCTTGTTTCCAATCATCAACAGTCCAATGTCGATGTTGACGCACCCAGGCGAGGCGTAAAGCTTTGTGTCGTGCAATCATCAAGGGTACACGAGTGAGTCTTCGGCTCCGAAAGCCCATATCGAAGATGTTTCGTTGAATGGTTCGCACGCTGACATTTGTTGATGGCCCAGTATTCAAATTTGCAGCATTTTGCGGCAGGGTTGGACTTCTGTCATGTTGAACGATTCTCTTCAGTCGTCGTTGGTCCCGTTCTTGCCGGATCTTTCTCTGGCCGCAGCGATGTCAGAGATTTGTTGTTTTGTCGGATTCTTGACGTTCACGGTACACTCGTGAAATGGTCGTACTGGAAAATCCCCACTTCATCGCTTCCTCGGAGATGTTGTGACCCATCTTTCGTGCACCGACTATAACACCACGTTCAAACTCACTTAAATCTTGATAACATGCCATTACAGCAATAGTAATCGATCTAACAACTGCGCCAAACACTTGTTATCTTATATAGGCGTTGCCGACCGCAGCGCCGTATTCTGCCTGTTTACATATATCTGTATTTGAATACGGATGCCTATACCAGTTTCTTTGGCGCTTCAATGTATAAAAACTAGGTGAAATTGGTAGGGATGTTACCGAAATATGGGGTCTTATCGATCATGGTCAAAAACAACTTAGTGAATCTATAGAATCCTGTGATGAGTTTTATATGCTGGCGGATATTAAAGAGAAACTAATTACTCTCAATGAAAGAACAGGAAAGTCTGTTGCGAATGCGGATAAGTTGATAAAGTATGTAAATGCAAAAGTAGGGGATTATAATAGGGACACTCAAATTAAAACAGAATTTACTGCCGACGAGTCTTTCGCAAACAGCTGGACAAGTATAGGTGGAGAACAATCTGATAAGAATTCTGAAGAAGGTTGTACGAAAGTTCAAGAAGTCAGAATGAGTAATTTAACGTATCATCAGGACGAAAATATATTAGAAAGTGCCTCTGGAAATGTGGGAGAGTACAAAGTTAGGATGAGCGTTGCTATAAAGAATGAGGAGCAGGAAATGGCTCAAGGGGATGTTGGTTCAACAAATAAGGAGACTGAAGCTAGTAATCCAATAGCGAATAGTGAAGCTGAAATTAGTGAATGGGAAAGTTAAGAACAATGAAAACATAATAGAACGTTCTAGGGACGAAGATAGGACTATAGATAATATTGGCATAAGATTTGACATCAAAGACGCCTCTGTTAAGAATATTAATAATAAAAGTAGCGGAATCATAACAATTATCACTGATACTGAGGAAGGAACGAAGGGCGCACCAGAACATTCTGTGAATATCTGGGAAAAACTAAATTTAATAATGGTCGAATAATCTCACAGAGTGAGTTAAATCCTTTACGTGGAGTCTAGTAAAGACGTCAATGAAAATGAGAAAACTATTAATATTTCGCAAGATACTGTCAGCTATGAGACTGAAGAATGTAACAGAGCAGTCTCTGACGTAAATAATAGGCCCAGATGAACAGATTCAAATAACACTATCTGTTAGAGTAGTTACTGTTAAGAAATTTGTTGTAAGTAATGCGAAGGAGGTGACTGCAAAGGTAGTTGGTATCAATGCCTTTACTGACAGACGACCACTAGGTGAAAATAGGTACGTTCTGCAAGTTTGCTGTTAGGAGAGACATACACACTGCAAGTAACCATACGAAGAAAAACGGAAATGTTGTTAATGAAAGCCACTACTTGAAAGTTGGTGATTTAAACAAGCTTGCTACTAAGTGAAAAGAACACTTTATAAGTAACCACAGGAAGAAAAAGAGAGCTGTTCCTGATGATTACCTCTCTTTGAAAATGGATACTTTCTGCAAATTTGTTGCTAACAGAAAAGTACACCATATCGGAACCACAGAAAGAAAAACTGGAATGATCTGAAGGCTTCGTATCAGCTGGGCGCTTTGCCAGAAAAAGCAACGAAAGTTAACAATTGGAAAGGCGTAAGATGGGAGTCAAAGAAATGTTCCCGAAAACAAGAATGAAAACTATGACAACGACTTTCCCCAAAAGGAATAGGTGATAAACGAAGGATCTCACGTTTTTAGGGCGATAAACAAAATAATGATTGTGTCAAAGAAAAACTGATGAGAATTCACATTTGCATAATAAGAAACAATGTAAAGCGTTTGACCGAAAAGACCTTGAAGGGATTTCACATTTTCATTGTAACAGGTGATGTAATGGTCATGGCAGAAAAGTATAAGTAAAAGGAAAGAAGTGAGGAATAAAAATAAGAGAATTACCAGTTTAGTGTGAGGACTGAAGTTGGTGGTACAGAAATAGTAGCTACTATTGGGATTGGTAGCGTTTTGTTTGCCTTTGTAAAAGGAGGATTTTATGAGCAAATGATAGGTAAAGAGAGTGTACCAGTTTTACCAGATTGAGTGTTTAGGCCGTAGATGCCGTCAGAATAAAGAAACAAGTGGTAGTACAAATGAAGGATAAAGAAAAATGAGTGAGAATTGTTGACATTTTGGTACCAGGGCTATGTATCAGTCTTATTATAGGAAAGGAGCTGTGGGTACGCCGTGCTAATATGAATTTTGAGAAGGGCAGTGTGACCATTAAGGTGAATGATATGGGAAATATAGGCAAGGTTTGCAAATATTAAGGGTACTTGCAAAGGAGCGCACATGGAGTGACGATTATGAGTGGATATTTCTAATATGAATTCAGTATAGAAGAAATTATCTCACAAAGGGAAAAGAACAGTCAGAACTTTACTGAAACAAGAGTGTCAAACTGGAATAAAAGTTGAAGTTAAGGAAATTAAAATAATTAACTAAGTGGTGAATGGAGCAGCGAATAATTTTATTTTTAAGTACGTGAATGTGTTTTCAAATAGTGTACACATGAAGAAGAGTGAAGAGAACGAATATAATGTTATTGACATGAAAATTCTGTAAAAATAGGGTTAAAGATTTTGCTCTCAAAGCAACAGAACGTATTTTCGAAATTTACAAGATTAATGAAACATGGGTTTGGTATAGCGGGAGGATTTTACATCCTGCTGTCGTCCTGAAGGAAATTTTAGCCTTCAAGTATCGGAAAACATTGGCGTATAACTGTGTATGAGTAATCCAATATTGTTCTTGCTAATACATTGGCAATTTTCTTATATATATATCATATATGTTATTAGAGTAGAAGTAAGATATTTGTAAAGTGTGGCGCGACATTTCAATTTGTTCCATGTATGTTAGTTGTCGCATTTGAAAGATATATTGTTACGGAATACTGTATATTAGGACTTTATTCCCTAATGTATTTTTATCCGTATTAAGGAATAGATTGTGTGGCATGCATCTTTCGCCAATACTAGGAAATGCCGTTAAGGTTCTAGGCCTGATGAAGGGAAACTCCTGATCTACACCTCCACGCGGTAGAGAGTGGGCAACGTCATTTCATGTGATGGCTAACGTAGACAGGGACCGAGTGATGACCGGGATAACTCATCACCCCAGCATTTGCTGGGCAGGGCACCCTCTTGCCCTGGAAATGAGAAACCATTTCCAAAGGCGGAAGAAACAGCTGATGGTCAATGGCATAGGATATGGAAGGCAACAGAAAACCACCAGATTAAAGAACTACGGATACCCCAAGCACCAGCAGTAAACCATGTCAGTATCTTCTGTAAAATTTTCCGGAGATATAATAGTCCCCCAATCGGATCTCCGGGTGGGGACTGCAAAATATACAGACAAGGAGAAGGAAAAGAATCTCGATTTTAACATAGCAACTGGGAATGTGAGAACACTGCTTCAGTGTAGCAAACAAAAAAACCTAAAACTTGAAATGGAACGACAGGAAATCGCTATCCTAGGCATATCGGAGATGATATGGCCCCAACCAGGTGATTTCTGGTCTGAAGAATACAGAGTCATTCACACCGGAACTGACCAGGATAAACCAGGAATGGTAGGAGTTGAAATAATTTTGAGGAAAAACTCACGTGTCAAAGGATTTGTGCAATGTAGCTCTTGGCCTGCAGAAGAGCAAATAATTTTTTTAACAAACTTAAAACAATACTGTCAGGTACAA
The DNA here is from genome assembly GCF_023864345.2 of Schistocerca serialis cubense. Lineage (NCBI taxonomy): Eukaryota > Metazoa > Arthropoda > Insecta > Orthoptera > Acrididae > Schistocerca > Schistocerca serialis. The sequence continues at coordinate 359,905,169 of NC_064640.1, read as the reverse complement.
GAGAAAATAAAGAGGGGAACATGCTGTTTGGTGAAGACATGGTGAAGAGATGGAATGAATACATTGAGAAGTTGTACGCCCAAACACCACTTTCGGAGGAAGTAATAGAAAGAGAAGGGCAAGAAGACGAAGATGACAAGGGAGATGACATTCTGTAAGAAGAATTAGACAAAGCTGTAAAAGAACTACAGGGCAAGAAAGCAATGGGTATTGATGACATCCCTGCTGTTGGTGACAGCATGAAAATGATGCTGCTTTAACTTGTTTGGTCGGTCTATAACCCAGAGAGATACCGACAGGCTTCCATAAATGCAACGTTGTTTCTATACCAAAGAAGGCAGTAGCTACAAAACGTGAATAGTACCAAACGTCAAACCTAATACCACATAATTCTGAAGAGAACTGAAGAGAAGGTGGAGGATATGCTGAGTGAAGATCAGTTTGGTTTCAGAAGGGGATTGGGGACAAGAGAAGCGATTCTGTGTTGTGTCTAGGAATCCTGCATACTCGGTTCGCTAGACAAAAAATCAAACAACTCGTATTAATGAGTTTTATTACAACAAGACAAGTTTAAATACTTAAATGCAATCTGAAAATTCTTGTAGTCCTTTATAAATTATCATCCACAAGTGCAATTAGAGAGATGTGTCGCCGGAAAAGGGTGACATAGAAAATAATTAGTCTCTTCACAATAGACAAACACAAGTAACACTTCTGGTCCTAGTGACCGCTTCTAACAAAGGGTCTGTCAACTGAATTGCAGTGACAGCTAATCTCCAACTGCACTACGTAGAGACTAAAGACTACGCTGCGTCGGCTAACGAAGTGACTAACGTTGAAGCTGCTATCAAAGTGGGCTGCCAACAGCCGGCCCCGGCCCTTATTTCGTCTCCACCTAGGGGCCGCTGCTGTCGCATTGTGATGCTGGAGGGAGGTCGGTCAGCGTGCGACTGTCTGCCCTCTTCTCACAGCCTTCTCTCCTCTATCGTTCCCGGCTGGCGTGCTGGCGCTGACTTTACGCCGTAACATTCTCCCCCCCCCCCCCCAAAGCGACGGACCGTCGTCGTGTATGGAGTACGACAACGGTGGGGAGGGAGGAGCGTGGCCGTCCTGATGGATCGGAAGCTGTGGCTGCAGACGTCAGGTCGTACCCCGCAATCCGGCCTTTGCTCTGGTGGAAACGTCCCTCGGAAAACGCCCAGAAGGGTACGCGTTCACTCCCTAAGACCCACATCAAGATGTAGAAGGCGTCGGCCGTTGTAGCGTGGGCGGGTCCAGCTCAATCGGTAGGACGAGAGGAGGCGCAGGAGGCGAAGGCTCCGTCTCTATGAGGTCGTCCCGCAGTGTTGTGATGGCACCCTGTGGCGGCTGCTGTGGCCGTGCTGTCCTCGGGAACCTTGAATCTGGGGGAACAGATACCGAAGGATCACCGTGCATATGGGAGTGGCGAATTTGATTGTGATTGCGGCGCTGCAATCAGTGTGGGCCTAAAATGAGATACATGTATGCGCCAAGTGGATGAAGGCTCTCGCCTCGCGCCCACCGTCAGCTGCCGCTAAAAACCTTGAAAAACACATCATGCGGCGCGAAGCGCTACTTGCTGCCTTCCTTCGACGCCTGATGCTGAGGAAGATGGGTCAGGTGGAGCAGTGTCAGATGGAGGTGGCCGTGAAACAATTCCGTCGGCGACGGCCTTCCCATGGATGCGAACAATAGGAGGAGGGACAAAGTTACAATGCTTCATCCCTGGTGTGTGCGGTGCGGAGTTTGACCATCTGCTGCTGAAGGTTCTGACAAAACATTCCGCTTCGCCGTTTGACTGTAGATGGAACGGTGCACTAGTTAGATGCTGTATGCCATTGTGTTCACAGCACGTTTCAAATTAATATGAAGTGAACTGAGGGCCGTTGTCCAACTCTATGACTTCAGGCAAATAATAGAGAACTTCAGGCAGATAATAGAGAACAACGCTTGAACTGTGCTACGTGACGTAGTCGAATTCATTGGTACAACAAAAGGACACTTGCTATAAGAGTCTACCACAATCAACCAAAGAATGCTCCAAAAAGGATCCGCAAAGTCTGTGTTCACACTTTGCCATTGTGATTGCGACTTAGGACAAGCAGAGAATTTTCATTGTGGAGCGGACTGATTTTCCGCACATGCCTGACACTGTGCCGTCATCTGTTCTGTTCGGGTGTCCATACCGCGCCAAGTATAGTGTGGACGCGCTAACCGTTTCGTACGAACAATCTCCCAGTGTCCTTGGTGAAATAACTGCAACACTTCTTTTTGGAAAGCTTTGGGGATCAACACAGGTGACTGTCCACAGTCATTTGGAACAAGAATTATACCTTGCTGTATAGCGAGGCTATGCTGACGTGCAAAGTATCGTCTCACTGCAGTGTTCTTTATGCTATGCAATGAGCGAGGCCTAGATGTGCGAATGTATTTATAAAAAAGTGTTCAAATCTGAATCAGCTTCAGTAGCCTGTGCAATTTTCCTATAGTTCAGAGGAAAGGATTGAAGCAATTCAGAATCGTGAGCATCGATGTGACAACAACATGCAGCTGAAGCGTCTAAGTCTGTATCAGGACCAAACGGAAGACGTGAAAGTGCGTCCGCATTACCTTGTTGAGCTGTCGGACGATACACAATCTCGTACTGCCATTGAGACAACAACAAAGCCCATGAAACTTCCTGGTAGATTAAAACTGTGTGCCGGACCGGGACTCGAACTCGGGACCTTTGCCTTTCGCGGGCAAGTGCTCTACCAACGGGGCTACCCAAGCACGACTCACGCTCCGTCCTCACAGTTTTAATTCCGCTAGTACCTTGTCTCCTATCGTCCAAACTTCACAGAAGCTTCATTCTAGAAACAAAGCCCATCTTTGCAACTTTTCGGCAGTTCGTACAGGAACTGGCTTCATCGGATGAAACTAGGACAGCATTGGCTTGTAATCCGTTACTAAGTAGAATTTTCTGCCATACAAATAGTGGTGGAATTTGGTGACACTACACAATATCCAACGCCTCTTTCTCTATTTGTGAATAGCTACACTGAGCTTTGGACAACACTTTTGATGCGAAAGCAATAGACCTATCTTCATCGCCAAATCTGTGTGGAAGCACGGCACCGATTCCGTAAGAGGAAGTGTCAACGTGCAGCAAGACGTGTTTGTCTCAATCAAAGTGAACTAAGCTTCGATCACTGTGCAATGCATTTCCAAGTTTTTGAAAAACTTCTTGGCACGCATCTGTCCATTCAAAGGGGACGTCCTTGCGACGTAAGCGATGAAATGGTGTTGCGATTTGTGCAGCATTCGGTATGAAGCGAAGATAATAGTTCATTTTTCCTAAGACTGACTCCAATTCTGTGACATTGCAAGGAACTGGCAGGTCACGTATGGCTAACAACTGTGACTAACGAGGATGTACACACTGACTGTTTATGACATGACCAAGATACTGCAACTCAGGTTTAAAAAATCACACTTGTCAGGCTACACTTTAGTCCTGCGTCAGATAACACAAGAAACAAAGCACGCAAATTTTCAACGTGTTTTTCAGGTGTACGACCTGCTACAACAATATCATCCAAATAAAAAAAATGGCTCTGAGCACTATGGGACTCAACATCTGTGGTCATCAGTCCCCTAGAACTTAGAATTACTTAAACCTAACTAACCTAAGGACGTCACACACATCCATGCCCGAGGCAGGATTCGAACCCGCGACCGTAGCAGTCGCGCGGTTCCGGACTGAGCGCCTAGAACCGCTAGACCACCGCGGCCGGCTATCATCCAAATAGTTTGAACAGTTTGGCACTTAAGCAGTCAGCTGTTTCAAATACCGTTGTAAAATAGTGGGTGCGGAAGCACTGCCAAAAGGCAAACGCAAATATTTAAACAAGTCCAAATAAGTTTTCATAGCTCACACCGTTTGAAATTCTCCATTTAGTTGTATTTGAAGATATGCGTCGTGAAAATCAATTTTTGAAAAGTAGCGACCAGTGCCTAATCTGTCCATGAGATTCTCTGGGCGTGGCAATGGATAAGCGTCAATCACAGTTTGTGGGTTGACTGTAGACTTAAAGTCAATGCAGAGGCGAATGCGACCTGAAGGTTCGGGGAGCAAAACTAGTGGACTTGCCCACTTGTATGGACGCAGTAGCTCCGCTATCTTGCATTTCTTTAAGGTCAGCAGCCACGTTGTCCCGTAATGCAGTGGGAACAGTTCGGGTCCGGCCTAATTACGGCTGAGCGTTGTCTTTCATAATGTTGAGTGTTACTTAAGTAAATAAATTAGTGAAATCAAAGTGAACTAGAAATTAGAATATAAATGGAAAACTTGGTTTAGTTTAGAGAGTTACATACTGGCATTCAGCGTGCAGAACAGCAGAACAGAAGAGACAATGACCATGAAGTCAGCAGTTCCACATAAGCGGGTGCTGTCGATTCAGCCGTCAGGGCATCGCCCGACCGGCTCACGTGTTTCTCAGTTGTCGCATGTGAGCAAAGGCCCTCGCCTAAATTCCAAGAGCCACTGGCCTTGCCCCGCCGCGCCGCTCCGCTGGTCGACGCACAACACACGCGGCCGCTTAGAGAAGAGAAACACTGGGACGCCACACCCAAGGTATCATCCGATGCACGACTTCGCTCGCAATAGTTAAAACCGGCCACCTCGCGCTGCGCGTCTCCGGTCAGCTGGGTGAGACGGCGACACGAGATACACACCGCTACGCGTAATCAGACGCCGCCGCCGCCGCTGCCGCCGCCGCTGCCGTAGCAGAAGGCTACGCAAACGACACGGCTGCCGCTCTCCGAACCAGAACGTCCCAGTAAGATACAGTTGTACGAAACTTTCAATAAAAGTTATCTTATGTAAAAATGATGTTTCATTCGACCTCATACCCGAGCCAAGGGAGAACCCACCCTGCCCACATGTTGTTAAGAGAGAAAAGTTAATTTATTTAATATTTTCACCCTGACAGAATGCTTTAGAATGCTCATCCTGACAATTGACAGCATCAAAAAAGAAAACCCAGTTACATTGAGTGACAGAAGTGTCACGTTTAGTAACACAACTGTTACATTTGATGTCAGAAGCCGTTGTAGTTGTTACAATTGGTGTCAGAGAAAAAACCCTTGGCTCAATATGAGGTGTGAATGACAGTCACTAAAGGTCCACAGTTAGTATTGTTTAATGTGTGAAGGGATAGAGGTTTGCATATCAGTCGTAATATTTTCTTTATTTAGAAGTGTATTTTCTCTCATGATTTAAGAGTTTGTCGGAAATATTTAAACATCTTTTAAATTCAGTATAGGAAGATTGTGTAACTAACAGTTTGTAAAATGATGACACGAAATCGTACAAAGTCAGAGTCAGCACCACAAGCGGTTTCTACTGATGAAGCTATTCAGAGCTTAGTTAATCAAATAGCACAGCTTAAAAATGATAATAATGCATTATTTAAGCAGTTGTGTGAGGTTAGGCAAACCAGTTCAATCCCTCCCACCCTAGATTCCTCAGCAGCAGCCTTAGTAACTCCTTTTTCAGGTAAACCTGGCGAGGACATAACAGCCTTTTTTGATGATTTAGTAGCAGCTGCAAAGTTAGGATCATGGTCAGATGAACAGCTCTTACAAATGACAAAGTTAAGATTGACAGGAGAGGCTAAAGCACACGTCTTATACCATGAAGAATTACGGAATGCTCCAACACTTGAGGAATTGAAGAAAGGATTACTTAAACGTTTTCAAAAACAGAACAGCTGTAGATTTTATAGGGAAAAATTACACACTATCACTCAGAGGCAAAACGAGTCGTTAGAAAGCTTTGTAGATAGGATTAGAAAAGTTAATATTAACACCTATCAGTTGACAACTAGTGTTGAAGCAAATAAGGTTATTTTACAAGAGGCAGAAGATAGAGCTCTGGATACATTTTTACGTGGGTTACCACCTGAAACGTCCCGTCGTGTCAGGGCAGAGTTTCCTAAAAATTTAGCAGAAGCTGTATCTGTGGCGACAGCTTTTGAAGAAATTGACATTGCCACCAGATACAAGGAGAAGCGAAATATATTTTCAGCAGGAGTACGATGTTTTAGGTGCGATCGACACGGACATATAGCAAAAAACTGCAGACGACCTCAATGCACTAATTGTCAAAGAATAGGTCACACATTCAAGGAAGGCAGGTCTAAGAAAGTTTTTGGAAATAGAAATCAGTTAAACTCAAACGGGAATGTCGGAGCCGCCGCCAGGCGTTCCCAATAAAATTTCATGCCATTAAGGCGAATGTGAAGGCGGAATGCTGGTTATCTGCTACCATACAGGATAAAGAGGCAAGGATACTGGTGGATACAGGCGCAAACGTATCAATAGTAAGTAATGAATGTATTGGAGAAAAGAAATATGACCCTCCAAGGTATAGATTGAATGGAGTAGGAGGAGGTACAGTTAAGTACATCATTGATTTTCTATATTCACGGTGTACAATTTCAAGAAGATGTAGAAGTGGTAACAAAGGTAACTGACGGGTACGACGCGATCCTAGGGTTGGATTTCCTGAATAAACATCACGCTAAAATCAACCTCAGACAGCAAACTGTAGAACTTAGCGGAATAGTGTTTCAGCTAGGTGACACCGCTGCAAAGGGCCCTCTGCCGCAAGATTTCCCTAACCGGAAGGCGAAATCAACTATACTGCGTGCAACGTCCTTGAAGGTTGATTCGCGGGATCAGATACCATATGGCTCAGGAAAACTTCTCTGGATGACCGTTGACCACGAGGTACCTACAGATACAGTGTGTCTAATAGAGCCTTTAGAGGAAAATGAGGAATTAGATGTATCGCATTGTTTTGTACGTAGGAGTGTTGTACGGGTTCAAGACGTTGAGGGAGAAAGAAAAGTACCGGTACATATTGACAATTTCGGAGTGGAGGACAAAGAGTTGCATAAGGGAATATTAGTAGCTACAGTCAGTACTTTTGAAGAAGAAGATTTCATTTGGTCAGATATTAATGATGGTCAGAAACAAGACGCCTATAAAACCGCATTGCGCCAGAAGATTGAGCATTTGAAAGGAAAGGATAGAGACACGATAGAAGCAGTTTTAGTTGAGTTCCAACATTTATTTAATGCCGAAGGTCCATTGCCAGCAACAGACATCACACAGCATAGGATCCCAACAGGAAATAGCCCCCCAGTTTATAGGAAGCCTTATAGAGTTCCGCATCACTTACAGCCAGTACTGGATGAATTTTTGGAACAGCATCTAAAAGATGGAATTATAGAATATTCTGATTCTCCTTATAATTCAAATATCGTAATTATTCCAAAGAAGTCTCCCGACGGTACGAAACGATATAGATTTTGTTGTGACTACAGACACCTTAACAAACAAACTATCTCAGATGTTTATCCTCTTCCAAACATTACAGATATCATTGACAGTTTGGGTAACAGTAAATACTTTTCAACAATCGATCTACGTAGTGGATATCATCAATTGGAAGTTGCTCCTGAAGATAGGCATAAAACAGCATTTTCTACCCCTGGAGGCCACTGGCAATTTAAAAGAATGCCTTTCGGTTTGAAAAATGCACCAGCAACTTTTCAAAGACTACTCGATGGAGTATTGCGAGGACTCAAAACTCAGCAATGTTGTGTATATCTAGACGATATTATTGTATTCTCCAGAGACATTAATGAACATGCTGTGCGTCTGCGTAATGTTTTTCAGAGACTTAGAAAAGCTAAATTAACATTAAATATGGAAAAATGTAGTTTTGCATTGACAGAGATTACATACCTAGGGAATGTCATTAGTGAAAAAGGAATTAAAACAGATCCTCGATTAATTTCTGCAGTTAAGGACTTCCCAACACCACAACGCGTTAAGGAAGTACAAAGTTTCATTGGTCTCGCATCGTATTACCGAAAATATGTTCAAAATTTTGCTGAAATTGCCCGATCCTTAACCCAATTATTGAAAAAGGGTGCAAAATTTCATTGGTCTGAAGATTGTGAATCTGCATTTCAAACCCTTAAAGATAAGTTAACACACAGTCCTGTATTAGCCTACCCAGATTATAATAAAGAATTTATTTTATCCTCTGACGCAAGTGGTCATTCAGTAGGAGTTGTTTTGAGTCAGAATATTAATGGCGCGGAACACCCCATAGCCTACGCTTCGAGACAACTAACAACGGCAGAAAGAAATTATTCCACAATGGAGAAAGAATTGTTAAGTGTTATTTATGGTATCAAATACTTTAAATGCTACTTGTATGGTAGAAAATTCAAGGTTATTACAGACCACGCAGCTTTAAAATGGTTGCTTGGATTAAAGGATCCATCTAGTCGTCTTACCCGTTGGGCCCTATGTCTTTCCGAAATGGATTTCGAAGTTATCCATAAACCAGGCAAAAAACACACGAATGCAGATTGCCTAAGTCGGAAAATAGCACTTTTGGAAGCAACAGGCCGAGATACTGAGGACTGGAAAAAGGCACAAGATGAGGATACAGAATGTAAAAAATACGCAACTCAAAAACAATTTTGCTTTGAAGATGGTGTATTATGCCGTAAAACAAAACTTGGACCGCGAATTGTTGTTCCCCAACACCTTAGACAAGAAATAATGGCAGAGGCCCACGATCATATCCTTGCAGAACACGGTGGACAGCGGACAACCGAAAGACGTGTAGCAGAGCGATTTTGGTGGCAAACCAGAAAGCAGGATGTTGCGCAGTACGTTCGTAATTGCATTGCGTGCGCACAACGAGCTGAACTTTCTCGTTCAAAAATACCCTTACAGAGGCTCCCCGAGGTTTCATGTCCATTTCAAATCTGCGGAGTGGATCTCTACGGGCCATTTCATAAAACACCTGCTGGTAATAAGTATGTTCTTACAATTATCGATCACTTTTCACGCTATCTAGCTATGGTGAGTCTCCCAGGTCAGCAAGCAAATACAGTTGCCCAAGCTTTAGTTAACAACTGGATACTTAAATTTGGAGTACCTGAAGCTATTATCACAGATCAGGGATCTAATTTTATGTCTGAATTAATGAAACAGCTATGCCACTTATTAAAAATACGCAAATTACGCACAACTCCGTTAGACCCTCAGTGCAACGGGCGCACAGAAAGAGTTCATCGGACAATTGGCAAGATGCTTAGTTATTATATTAACGAACAACATTCTAATTGGGATACGTATTTAGCAACTGTTAACCATCCGTTCCCATGAGTAAAGGAATCATTGATGTCGATGCTGAAGTTCAGTCTGCAGCCACAGAAGACTACGGGTCCATCCAACAGCGAATGTGCAGCGACAGATTTTATGGTATTCTTTTTCTTGTCGGCGGCAGATGTTGTCATTTCGACATATTTGGTATTTGTAATGTCAGACCAAGGGTACATCACTGTATGTAGTTAGTTTCTGCAATTTTGGATTTTCATTTTTTGGCATGTTGGACTTAGAATATTCGCGTTTCAATTAAGCGACGAAAGTTAAAGTCTGTATACATTGGATTCCCTATGGGACTTAGTCTCTGAATTGTTTGTTGTTGAATATTGTGGTCATTTGTTGATGAAATTGTTTAATATTCGGTATGTCTTGCACGGCGACGATATCTTCTGTATGGCATCTTGGCAGCGTTCAATGCAGTTGCCTGTGCAGCAGCAGCAGCAGCAGCAGCGCGAATGATCCGCTACGCGGGCAGCGCTCGCTTCTATAGCCGCGCACTGGCGCGGCGACAGATAAGGGACTTAGAATATTTCACAGTGCCAGCCGAGTGTTATCCCGGACGCGAGCACTAGCCTCACTAGGCGCTCGCGTCCGCTGTTTGTCAGTCTTCGGCGGCTGGCGCGCTGCCAAGATGGCCTTGAGCTACTACGTGTATACAGGGAGAAGGGTGAGGGTGACATATATGTGGATTTGCCAAAGTTTTTATTCGCATTTTCAGTAACATGATATGTTCGATACGCTATGCTATCTCGATCGACGAAGCTTTCCAGTCCAGATACATTAGGTACGCCTGTACCACCACGTACAATAGCAACTGTTAACCATCCGTTCCCATGAGTAAAGGAATCATTGATGTCGATGCTGAAGTTCAGTCTGCAGCCACAGAAGACATTGCCAACGGACGACGGGCGTACCTAGTGAGGCTAGTACGCCCGTCCGGGATAACATCAAAAATCGAAAAGTTGAATTTCGAAAAACAGACATTGCCATTGCATACAGATGTGATATAATAGTAATCATACCGAATATTAAACCATTTCATCAACAAATGACCGCAATATTCAACAACAGTATACAACGCCAAAACGCATGAAGCAACTGGCATGTCACCTTATGAAGTGGTCTATGGAAAAAAAATGCCGTCCCCTTTTGATGTAATCAGGCAGAAAGACGGAAAAGTCGGAGAAACAGTAAGAGATTTCAGTCGAATGATGAAGGATGTATGGAAAAAGGTTCAAAAATCTAATACAAAGGCTTTGGAACGACAGGAAAGATTAGGTAATACCCAAGCTAAATATCCAAATTACAAAATCGGTCAGTGGGTTATGCTTTCAACTCCTTACATAGCGAAAGGAAAAACGAAGAAATTTGTAACAAACTACAGAGGTCCTTATCAAATTATTGAGATCACGTCACCAGTCAACGTTAAATTGCAACTGCCCACACGAACTACCATTGTCCATGCAAGTCGTTTAAAACCTTTTAAGGGCGCTCCAGATGTAATTCCTTCAACAATAGTGTCTGCTTTTCCGAAGGGTGGAGGAAGTTCCCGTAAAGGAAAAAGAGTGGCCACGCCAGCACAACATACAGACATGGCACCATACAATCTTCGACCAAGAGTGCGAATGTCCTAGTTGAATCTTAGTAGACTGTAGTATACAAATGTAAATAATTAATAAATGATAGTGGTTTATTTTTTAAGAAAAAGAAAGTTGAACGTAGAAACATGTAGATCTTGTAGTTAACAATGTATTTCCTCTTTTCTTTATTTTTGTTTTTACTAGGTCCGTAGGTCTATAACCATGTTTGCTTTTTTCAGACAACGCCATGCAAGCATTTCCTACACAAAACCTATCCTACCTCAATGACTCCCTTTACAGTTCCCTTCTGAAGTCATAAACTCACAGCAAAGCAAAATTGATGCCAATGTTATGATGCAACATGTCTTAAAATTAAAAGGTGAACGCAAAACTAAAATTATAATGCTAGGAACGGGAATATCTGGAACCTTTGTGTTGGTGTTTCTGCTTTGTACAGTTTTCTTTTATTTAAGACGAAAAAATAAGCCAAATCATAATATACCACTTCATCAAATCCCTGTTAACTGGATACCACACTCTTAACTGGTGTACTTCAATGGTTACTTTTCAGCGTTAGTGTATTAATTTTGTTTCTTGTACTTCACTCTTTACTAAACAGTCTTATGTTAAAGTAAACAATACTGTAGAATAGATATTCTTGCATTAGTATAGGATAGATTAAAAAGCTGTTGCTCTGTAATTTTCTAAGTGCAAAATCTATTTTTTGTTTATTCATTGTCATCAAGATTTGTCACACTTATTACAACCATTTATGTAAGAACTATGTGATTCATGACCGTACAGTGCTTTTGTAAAGTGATAAAGTATTTTCCACATACTTAATGTGAAGCGTGTGTAATCTTCTAAGTCGAGAGTTTTCAGTGTTTGTGCTTTTGCCGTGTGAAGAGTGGAGGAATGTTGAGTGGTAAATTCGAGGGCGAATTTCTCCGAAGGGTGGAGGAATGTTGAGTGGTACTTAAGTAAATAAATTAGTGAAATCAAAGTGAACTAGAAATTAGAATATAAATGGAAAACTTGGTTTAGTTTAGAGAGTTACATACTGGCATTCAGCGTGCAGAACAGCAGAACAGAAGAGACAATGACCATGAAGTCAGCAGTTCCACATAAGCGGGTGCTGTCGATTCAGCCGTCAGGGCATCGCCCGACCGGCTCACGTGTTTCTCAGTTGTCGCATGTGAGCAAAGGCCCTCGCCTACATTCCAAGAGCCAATGACCGACGTTAAGAAGATTCTTCGAGAAGCTTTTCAACGTGACAGAAGAGGCAATGGCCGTGAAGTCGTTCACCTCCAGTAAACTGAAGTGAATAAATACACGAGACGCGGTGGGCCCGACAGTTGAAGACAGATGAAGACAGTTGAAGACAGATGAAGGCAGATGAAGACAGATGAAGACAGACGGAGACGAAGACGAGAGACGAAGGAAGAAAAGAAGAGTAGCAGTAGTTTTCAGTCAGTTTCGGTGCTGAAGACCGTCATGCAAGAAGAGACTACATTATGCACAGTCGCACCAAGTCCGCCGCTGTAATGGAATAGCAAGCAGCGGCCGCGGCGCCAGAAGACAGAAGTTAAAAGGTATTGGAAGTCTGGTTTTTACATACCCGGGTGACTCGTGAGGACGGGAAGGAGACGGCCTCACATCAGTAGTCACCTGTGAGCTGGGATGAATACCTGACAGCCGAAGACTGGCAAGCGGGAGTCCGTGGTTCGAGTTCGGGACACTGGCCTTGCCCCGCCGCGCCGCTCCGCTGGTCGACGCACAACACACGCGGCCGCTTAGAGAAGAGAAACACTGGGACGCCACACCCAAGGTATCATCCGATGCACGACTTCGCTCGCAATAGTTAAAACCGGCCACCTCGCGCTGCGCGTCTCCGGTCAGCTGGGTGAGACGGCGACACGAGATACACACCGCTACGCGTAATCAGACGCCGCCGCCGCCGCCGCCGCCGCCGCCGCTGCCGTAGCAGAAGGCTACGCAAACGACACGGCTGCCGCTCTCCGAACCAGAACGTCCCAGTAAGATACAGTTGTACGAAAATTTCAATAAAAGTTATCTTATGTAAAAATGATGTTTCATTCGACCTCATACCCGAGCCAAGGGAGAACCCACCCTGCCCACATGTTGTTAAGAGAGAAAAGTTAATTTATTTAATATTTTCACCCTGACAGAATGCTTTAGAATGCTCATCCTGACAATTGACAGCATCAAAAGAGAAAACCCAGTTACATTGAGTGACAGAAGTGTCACGTTTAGTAACACAACTGTTACATTTGATGTCAGAAGCCGTTTTAGTTGTTACAATAATGAAATGTGCAACAAAATTGTTAGCCTTGCCTAAACCTTCAGAAAAGAGTGCAGGGAATTATTTCAGCAAGCTAGCTACACTGTCTTTCGCACTGAATGCAGTCACTGACAACACATTATACTGAATTTGAAAGCCAAACAAATCAAACGAATCAAGGTCAAATATGTTCTCACAATCACATGATTGTAGCACAGTGAAAGTCACAATTCGTGTATGCGAGTGGTACATGGCAGGCAAAGTACATTTTCCGAGAAGGAGAATGTCTGCTCCATTATATGCCGTCAGATGTATGCTAATTTTAGACAGGCGTGGGGAGCCTAACAGTTCATATGCGTTACGACTCAGCAATGTAACAGAGGCACCAATGTCCGACTGAAATTTCACACGTTTCCCACTAAGATGAAAATGAACAAAAAGTTCGTTGGACTGGCGTAGCACTGAACAAACTGTTTGTTTGCTAGGTTTGGCTGGCCGGCGTGACCGAACGGTTCTATACGCTACAGTCTGGCACCGTGCGACCGCTGCGGTCGCAGGTTCGAATCCTGCCTTGGGATCGATGTGTGTGATGTCCTTAGGTTAGTTAGATTTAGGTAGTTCTAAGTTCTAGGGGACTGATGACCTCAGAAGTTAAGTTCCATTGTGCTCAGAGCCATTTGAACCATTTTTTTGCTAGGTTTGCTAATGTCTGCAGCAGACTTTGAATACACTGCTTTGATGGCATGGGCCTTGTGACTAGATTTTTGTGAGTGGGGCAGAGTTCTTATGCTTGTTCCGTTGCTAACAGACGGATTGTACATGACCTTTCTTGCCACAACCGTAACACTATGCTTGTCTGGATGGGCAATCTAGATGTTTGTGCCGTGACCGGCACCTAGGGCATGACAATTCTATTTACTGATGGAGCTGCCTGTTTAGAGAACTGTTTACGTGGCTTGGCGGGTGCGTGATGTTCTTGCCTCCCGGGGTTGGTTGTGTGCAAGGGACGACTCTACTCAGCAATTTGGTGGCTGCTCAAATTTATTGGCAGCTACGGCACCTAAATCATACTGATCTAGAATTTGCACTACTTGATGAAATGATGGTCTGACTGTTTCCAAATATGTTCTCTAAGTTTGATATCAATTACATTATACACTATCGCATCACGCAACATAACATGCAGTTCCTCGTCGTACCCTGCAAATCTGTTACGCACTCGCTGTAAGTTTGTTCTGACCTTTTCTTACAACGAAAGAATTGGTACCTAGCTGTCACCATATTCACTTGTTGGTCATAATAGTTAGAGAACCTACACCTGCGATCATAAGAAAGTCCACTTGGAGTGGTGTTAGGAAACAATTTCTGAATGAGGTGAAAGACTGCACTTCCTGAGCGTTGACAAAAAGTAATGTAGTTTCACAGTACCTGATACTTTGTGAGCAATGCTGGGGGCTTCATTCTGTTGCAGCCACTAGAACCATTCCTCTTTTTCGTTAAACTGGCGAAAAGGCGGTATGCCACTGGGAGCTACAGTTGTTGCATGTTGATCAGGTGGTCGCACTGCGCTTGTTGCTTGGTTGTCCAGTGGCTGTTGTACCGCGTATAGAAGGGTTGCAATCTGCTCCGGCTGAAACTGAAACATCTGTGTTAGCTGCGTTGCATCTATCGCTTGCAGCTGAGACGCCTGAGCAGGGGGTGAGTTGTTCATTTTGGAATAGGCAAATGCAATAAACAGACAATGCAAGCAATAAAAATGAGCACACAAGCAAAGAAAATGTCTACAACGCAACCTAAAAACACTGAATAGAAAAAACACTATAAGAGACACTGTTAAACATGTAAAGACACCCACGCAACGAAAAGACAAGGTAGAATTCAGGCGCCAGTGAAACAGAAAAGCCCACAACAAAACAAAACAGAGACAATTAGTGGCTGCTGATGGCTCTGGGTTCGAAGCGTTAACAGGTTGTCGCTATGTTATTGCTCCTATATCGTCGGCACCATGTGATTTGTACATCTCGTCACTGTGTTGTTGTGTCTAGAAATCCTGCATACTCGGCTCGCTAGACAAACAATCAAACAACTCGTATTAATGAGTTTTATTACAACAAGACAAGTACAAATACTTAACTTTGATCTGAGAATTCTTTTAGTCCTTTATACACAATCATGCACAAGTGCAATTACACAGATGTGTCGCAAGAAAAGGGCGACATACAAAATAATCATTCTTCTTCAGAATAGACAAACACAAGTAACAAAAAATGGTTCAAATGGCTCTGAGCACTATGGGACTTAACTACTGAGGTCATCAGTCCCCTAGAACTCAGAACGACTTAAACCTAACTAACCTAAGGACATCACGCACATCCATGCCCGAGGCAGGATTCGAACCTACGACCGTAGTGGTAGCGCGGTTCCAGACTGTAGTGCCTAGAACCTCTCTTCCACACGGGCCGGCCACAAGTGACACTTCAGGTCCTAGTGACCGCTTCTAACGAAAGTCTGTCAACTGAACTGTGCTACGCAGAGATTGCTATTGAAAAGGCTACGATGCATCGCCCAACGAAGTGGCTAACGTTGAAGCTGTTATCGAAGTGGGCTGCCACTAGTCTGGCGCGGCACTTACGTCGTCTCCATCTAAGGGCGGTTGCTGTCACGTTGTCGTTCTGGAAGGAGGTCAGCGTGCGATTGGCTGACCTCTTCTCACAGCCTTCTCTTCTCTGTCGTTCCCGACTGGTGTACCGGCGCTTCCTTCACGCTGTAACATTGTGGCACTGAGATTCCTTTTCGAAAAGCAATTACAGAAAAAATAAACCAACTTATAGTGCCTATGTAGACCTGGGAAAGCCATTTGATAATGTTATCTGGCAAGAGATGTTGAGAGTGCTGAGGAAAAGTGGAATGAAGTACAAAGACATCCGTGTGACACTCAGTTTCTATAAGAACAAGGTGGCAGTGATTAGGAACTGTCACCAGGAACAAGAAGCAAATATTAGAAAATGGGTAGGACAAGGATGTGCTCTCCCTCTTCTTATATTCAAGGCTCACATCCAGGAAGCTATAGACCAAGTTCGAGAAACTACTGAGATGGGGATCAAAATTAATGGGCACAAGATAGACGTGCTAACTTATGCAAATGATATTGCTAAGTCACGAGACAAAAGAAGATCTAGAGGAAGTCCTCAGAACAATGGAAAGGATTCTATACAATCAGTATGGAACGAGAATAAACAAGATAAAAACTAAAGTGATGGTGTGCGGCACAGAAGTTGAATATGAACCTCTGAGAATGAGAACTGGAAGAGCGAAACTGGAAGTGATAGAGGAATAAAATCTGAAAAGCAAAGTCACAAGGGATGGTAGAAGCCGAAAAGAAATTGTAAGCAGAATACAACAGGCCAAAATTGCTTTTAATCTGAGGAGGAACTTACTCACCAATACGAACATTAGTCTGAAAGTAAGGAAACGTATCATGAAAGCTTTTGTTTGAAGTGTGGCCCTATATGAATGTGAAACTTGGACAATGGGAAGAGAAGAGAGAAGACGGCTAGCGGCCCTGGAGATGTGATGCTGTAGAAGGATGATGAATATCATGTGGAGAGACAAAGTAACAAATAAAGAGGTGCTTAAAAGAGTACAGGAAACGAGATCTCTGTGGAGGCACATCAAACAATGAGAGACAAACTTGTAGGGCAGAGCCTAAGACACAACAACATCGTCAGAGCAATAGCAGAAGGAGCTATTGGGGGAAAGAATCGGCGACCAACAGATAATGAATGATGTTGGACGTAACACGTACATGGAAATGAACAGGAAGGCAGACAGAAGAGGGGAATGGCGCTCTGCTGTAAACCAACCTTAGGGTTGAACACTAAAAGAATAAGAAGAAGAAGAAGAAGAAGACACACTTGAGAGAGCGGTATACTTAAAACGATATACATGCTATGGAAGAAGTTTAAGGTAACATTACGTATCTACATCTCTCCATACTCCCTCATTAATTAGAGTTATTGTGTTCCTTGTATATTATATATTTGAGCTATTGAATGCACATAATGCTTATATACAGGCACCTAGGAATATTTTACAGTTTCTTAATCACGTTAACGTTGGTTAAGCTGAAGCCTTTAATTTCTACATCCATGTGCTTTTCAAGAACCCCCAGTTGCTGAAGAGATCAATTGTATGTAGTTCTTATCTTGGTACATCATTGAACCTGGTGAGTAGGAGTAACCAGAGTAAGATACACTCCTGGAAATGGAAAAAAGAACACATTGACACCGGTGTGTCAGACCCACCATACTTGCTCCGGACACTGCGAGAGGGCTGTACAAGCAATGATCACACTCACGGCACAGCGGACACACCAGGAACCGCGGTGTTGGCCGTCGAATGGCGCTAGCTGCGCAGCTTTTGTGCACCGCCGCCGTCAGTGTCAGCCAGTTTGCCGTAGCATACGGAGCTCCATCGCAGTCTTTAACACTGGTAGCATGCCGCGACAGCGTGGACGTGAACCGTATGTGCAGTTGACGGACTTTGAGCGAGGGCGTATAGTGGGCATGCGGGAGGCCGGGTGGACGTACCGCCGATTTGCTCAACACGTGGGGCGTGAGGTCTCCACAGTACATCGATGTTGTCGCCAGTGGTCGGCGGAAGGTGCACGTGCCCGTCGACCTGGGACCGGACCGCAGCGACGCACGGATGCACGCCAAGACCGTAGGATCCTACGCAGTGCCGTAGGGGACCGCACCGCCACTTCCCAGCAAATTAGGGACACTGTTGCTCCTGGGGTATCGGCGAGGACCATTCGCAACCGTCTCCATGAAGCTGGGCTACGGTCCCGCACACCGTTAGGCCGTCTTCCGCTCACGCCCCAACATCGTGCAGCCCGCCTTCAGTGGTGTTGCGACAGGCGTGAATGGAGGGACGAATGGAGACGTGTCGTCTTCAGCGATGAGAGTCGCTTCTGCCTTGGTGCCAATGATGGTCGTATGCGTGTTTGGCGCCGTGCAGGTGAGCGCCACAATCAGGACTGCATACGACCGAGGCACACAGGGCCAACACCTGGCATCATGGTGTGGGGAGCGATCTCCTACACTGGCCGTACACCACTGGTGATCGTCGAGGGGACACTGAATAGTGCACGGTACATCCAAACCGTCATCGAACCCATCGTTCTACCATTCCTAGACCGGCAAGGGAACTTGCTGTTCCAACAGGACAATGCACGTCCGCATGTATCCCGTGCCACCCAACGTGCTCTAGAAGGTGTAAGTCAACTACCCTGGCCAGCAAGATCTCCGGATCTGTCCCCCATTGAGCATGTTTGGGACTGGATGAAGCGTCGTCTCACGTGGTCTGCACGTCCAGCACGAACGCTGGTCCAACTGAGGCGCCAGGTGGAAATGGCATGGCAAGCCGTTCCACAGGACTACATCCAGCATCTCTACGATCGTCTCCATGGGAGAATAGCAGCCTGCATTGCTGCGAAAGGTGGATATACACTGTACTAGAGCCGACATTGTGCATGCTCTGTTGCCTGTGTCTATGTGCCTGTGGTTCTGTCAGTGTGATCATGTGATGTATCTGACTCCAGGAATGTGTCAATAAAGTTTCCTCTTCCTGGGACAATGAATTCACGGTGTTCTTATTTCAATTTCCAGGAGTGTATTATGGCTATTATGAAACCTATAATAGGAAACCTCTCCCCTCTTTATCATTACGTTCTGAAGATAAGATTGATCATGTCGCTATATTTAACCTACTTCTAGATACATAAAAGATGTCAGTTTAATGCCCACTTGTTTGCTTAGTCCAGATTTAAGTATTTAATTTAGAACCTAATAAGGCACTGGGAATATGTAGCTATTTACGTGACATAGCGTGCCACATAATGGTGACCTAAATAGGTTTAGTTTATGCCAATTTCTCACAATTCCCAGAAAGACAAATAAATTACTTCACTTCGATTTTGTTATTGCTAGTGTTAAAGAAATCATATGCTATCATTTCCTCCTCAAAGCAAAAAGCAAATGATAAGTAAAAACCATAATAATTACTGTAAATTTCTGTTTTTGTTGTATCAACTACAAGCTTTAAATTGTGGTATTCCATAGCCTTCCCTTTGGGATTATAACATAGTAATTACCAATTCACTATGCTCACACGAGTCGTAGAAGTTTCAGCCCACCTTCACATGGCTATCAGTACCAGCCTGGCGGCTACTCTATCCCTTCTAGCGCCTCCAAGCCACAGCTACTGTTCAGTCACATAAATGTTAGTGTTGTTGTTGGTTTCATGACCTTTTCAAATTACATATTGTGAATGTAACACCATTAAACTTTCCTTCTCCTTTAAAAATCCTTCTCTTAACTATAGGCCACCAAACAGAAAAAAAGTCACCACATTACGTGGACTTTTCTGAAGGGGGAGGAATGTAAAATGTGTAATTGAGTATTGTAATAGCCTGTATACTTCTTGTCCTTCTTACGGGGTTGGGAGACAGGCGAGGGCCCACGTGCAATACCGCCAGTGCTGACACTGCGGTGTCACCGCTGATGGTGCAGCGGTTCCCTGGTGACCAATAAGCTTTCCCCGATCAGATCGGGCGAGTTTCAGCTATAGCGGACCTGGGAGGCACCTCACTCTCTCTGTTACTGGCTGCGGTACTCGTCGGATCGATCTTGGAGAGACTGAAGTTTTCCGCAGTGCCTCCCCCTATGTGGTACTTCTGTATCCCTTCCTTCCAATGAATCATTTTGTTGTTTGTCAATCATGCTTTCATCTTATTACTTCTATATTCACAGCCTACCTTGTCGCCCACACTCTGAGGTAACTTATCTTCAAGAAAGAAAGTCTTCCATTGCTTAAACACGTACTATAAGGATAATACGTGGTGCCCACCCAAGATCAACTTATAGACACCTGTCTAAGGAGTTAGGCATTTTTACTACCCTAGTGATTCACAATATGGTTATTGCCTCATGAAGTTAGTTGTAAATAATGCACTCCAATTCAATTATGTGCATGATCAAAATGCCAGCAGAAAAAATGACGTCATTAATCACATTAAGGTTTTCTTTAGCACAAAAAGGTGTACACAATTCTGGAACCAAAACCTTTGGTCACTTATCTAGTGATATAAAATGTCTTACAGACGGAAAAGTAAATTTTCGAAACAAACTGAAAAAATTCTCCCTGACAGCTCCTTTTATTCTGTAAAATAATTTCTTTAATTATAGAGTGTAAAAGGTGGTGATCAGGAATTAATAACTCACATCTGTACGTATTTTTCGAAAGAAAAGCTTGTAAATGATCAGTATGCACTCATATTAGCAAAAAATTGTGATGTGAATATAAAATAATTTGTTCCACATAATTACGATTTATCGTGAAAAGTATCCATGGAACTAGAGACTAACAAATTAATTAACTAAGAATAGGTCAGCCATTTTAATTATGTGGGATGTGATATCACATACGAGTGTGATAATGACATAGAGAAGGAAGTAGCACAGTTCGGAAACATATGTGGAACAATAAAGAGATGCTTCACAAACAAAGCGCAAAAAAAAAATCTGAATGAAATTTTATGAAGTAAACGGGAGTGACTCGTGGGCCTCTTACAAGCGACAAGAAAGTAAAATCTAGGCAGCTGAAATGAGGTTTCTTATGGCTGTGCAAAGCTATTCCACAGTAGACAGATTAATGAACAGTGACATTAAGAAAGAATTAAACATATTTAACGTAAGAAATAACATGGAAGACATCAGAAGAAAATGGAGCGAACATCTTGACAGAATGAACAGTGGGAGACTACTGTTAAAATCAGAAATTATAATCCGGTAGGCCAAGTAAGAGGTAAAAGGCTAATATTTGAAGTGTTGAAGAAGAATACATCGTCTGTCTTCTATTCTATGCCTACATCCAGTTGATATGCCTTGTTTGTGAACGACAACACACCAATGTCATCCACCTGTTCACCAGCACTGGTTTCAAATACTCCATTATTGATTGATTTACGCTTTTTAATTGGTGTTTAACCACTCTTCAAATTCATAATTCTCCTCACATTCATTTTCAGCATCATCCTCCAATCCTTATCCATCTTCACCCGACTCGTAGTATCTCTAGTAAACTCCGTTTGGTCATTCTCTCCTTCGTCCAAATCTCCCACTTATTTCCACTCCATTTCCTTCTTCATACTCTTTAACACCAACACTCAACGTCTTCATTTGTTCCACTCGTTCACCTTATCGATTATAGGAAGGAATATACCGAGTATACCATTTGGCACCCGTCTTTCTACCAAAATTTTAATTTTTGGCATCACAGTCAATATCTGACTAATTTAGATCACAGTCCATGACATCGTTTACCTCACTGCTTCTAATTTTAGGGATCCATTCCTTCTCCCATTATCAGCCTCTCATAGACCACTTTTTCATTAAAATGAGAACTTTCTTACACATTAAAGAAACTTACCACTCTTTGATTTTCCATCACCTTTGGAGGAGATTCTATCTTTTTAAAACAAAACTTATATGTTGGTGAACCCTCCTATCCACATTTTTATTACACCAGGACAGGCAGTCTTCTCCTTTCTTCTGTCTGAGTTTTCTGGTAATTGTTAGACTTACAGGCACAGTTTTCACCAGTTGAGCCTATCGCAATTGTTGATCTGAATTTTCATCTTTGTGTCTGTCATAAAATTCACTGCATGTTCACTTCCTGTTACTAGCAGTCATCCTCCCTTTCTCCCTCTATGAACTCGCAGCACTCGTACCCCACATTCTTAATTCATACTTTCTTTATTATCGTTCGCTTGAGTTCAACATTGCAATTCACCCGTTTTACCCAAAAATATTTCTAAAATACGATTACCAAACTAACATAAATATTTTGTGTAGAAGGTGTTGAACAATTTTTAGTAAGGTTCAAAATTGCATTATAAAATACACAGCTGCACCACTGTTTCGTATTGAAGACAACAGATTTACGTCCAACGTCAGACAATCTTTGAGTCTCAAAGTAGTTTTTGAGACCCTAAGATGATCTGATGTTGGACCGAAGTCGATTGTCCGTGAATTTTATAATGGAAGTTTTAACTGACACAGTATGACGTATCGTACGGTTGGCGCCCACGATTCTGCTAGCCGCCACGCAGCTATGTATCGCAAGTGGCCTCCCTTTTCGCCTGCTTGGTGCACGTCCTCTTAAGGGCACAGGCAAACAGCCTGACGTACACGAAACCAGAAAGGATTGTTTTCCTCCAAGTCTCCAGCAAACGTCAAGCGTCCTGGGGGCGCAAGTCCCGCTACAGGTGTCACTGCCAGCGCTGGCACGATACTGCTGGCGCCAGTGACGGTCCTCCGAGCGCTCGCCATTGTATCCTTCGGCTACCCGGCTAAGATCACGGCTCGGCCGATCTAAGATAGTTGCAAACGAGAGCATTTCCGCTGTCAGTCGCAGACCGTTCGCGGTTCTTCAGTACGGAGCTCACCTTACCGAACGCAGTTGCAACTCATCGGGAGTGGCCACCTCGCTGCGGTTCCTCTGTATGGAGCTGCCTTCGCCGGGAGCACCAGACTCGCCTCACTGGCTTCCGAACGCATTCATAGTCCAAGGGGCACACCACCTGCCGCGTCCAAACCGCTGGTCTGCTGCCTCAGCATCACGTTGCGGGACATCTCCACCGACTTCGACTTCAGGCTCTCAACCTCGCGAGACATCAACTAGAACCAGGAAAAGGACATTCCACTAGACGGTGACGAACACTAATCTGGCATCAAGCCACGCACCCGTGAAGTACTGTTATTTATTCGTAGTGAGTCCTGAGACCACTGTTCTGTTTGTTTATGGACCAAGAAGAAGACTCTGCTGTTGTAGCTAGCTGTGTTTTCATACCTGGCCACACAGACACTTCACTTTCTGTGCACATTTACCAAAAAATGTACTTCCGACATTAATAATTACCCGTTTGCCGTCCAAACTGTCTAAACATACACCCATTTTTCTCATTGTTCCATGATCTATATGATGTTGCGGGTGAAAATTCATTCTACAGCTCCTTTTTTCTATTTTGTCTATTTTGCGAACAGTACTTGCCTAAAACCTTACCTAAAAGATTTTTTTCAGAATGTTGCGCCCAGCATCTGCTTTGATCATCCTATTTTCCACATCTCATGTAAGCGTTCCGCTTTGCTGTCCTGATATAATCACTCTCAGGTCGGTTAAAATTAAATTGCTGCATACATTTGAAAAATAAATGGTCGATGACTTACACCGATTCCGACTGTAGCTGCTTTATGAAGGACTTCAAGGATTTAGTCATTCCATATACATCTGTCCTAATTTCTAAAACTTTATTATCTAATTTTTAGTTCACTTTTTCTTCTATTCGATGAATCATAGTTTTTACTATTCTGTATATGCTCAGTCTGTTCCCGAAGTTTGTGTAGAGAGTGGGAAAGACCTTCTGATCTTTAGTTTTATCAGCCTTCAATTTTACTCCTTTGTATCACGATCGACCTTATCATTTAAGCACTTTAATTAATGACATTTTCTTTTTGGAATGTGGAACGTGCGCCGGCCGGTGTGGCCGAGCGGTTCTAGGCGCTACAGTCTGGAACTGCGTGACAGCTACGGTCGCAGGTTCGAATCCTGCCTCGGGCATGGATGTGTGTGATGTCCTTATGTTAGTTGGGTTTAAGTAGTTCTAAGTTCTAGGGGACTGATGACCTCAAAAGTTAAGTCCCACAGTGCTCAGAGCCATTTGAACCATTTTTTTGTGGAACGTGCTACGAACAGTTAGTGCATATGTGTCCACATATACAGGTTAAAAGTAATAGATATTCATAATAATAGTCACAGCTGACAGGGACTGGGAAGTCTAGTTACCTTTACACTATGAAAACACGATACATAGTCTACACAGTACACAGACCCAGTGCCTAATCCAACAACACAGCACATAAAAAACACCTAAGTACTGGAAAATACAGTACTCAGAATCACAAGCTCAGTTGCTACCTATCACCAAAACTAACATGATATAACATACCACCATATAAACACGAGGCCAACGTCCTTGCCACAGTGGTAACGCCGGTTGCCGTCAGGTCACCGAAGTTAAGCGCTGTCGGGCTGTGCAAGCGTTGTACACTCAACCCTTGTGAGGCAAACTGAGGAGTTTCTTGCTTGAGAAGAAGCGGCTAGGGTGTCGTAAACTGGCATACAACCGGGAGAGCGGTGTGCTGACCATATGCCCCCCCCCCCCCCTCCACATATCCGGAACCGGTGACGCCTGTCTGCTTTGAATGACACGCCGGCCGGTCTGTATCATTGGGCCTTCAAGGCCTGTTCGGGCGGAGTTCAGTTTAGTTTTTATATAATCATGAGAATCATCACCACATAAGCCGAAAAGTAATGAAACAATTATGTGTTAGTTCACTAGATAATTATTCGTATTCCGCACAGTGGTGCACATAGCCGTACTGAGGCCATGGCGAGATATGCCCCGCCAGGGGCGCAGGCGTAGAAAGAGCGCAAAAACTGACCGAAAAAAAACGAGAAAGAGGCTTTAAGAATTAACTGGGAGAGGTACGTGAGTTCTCCTGCCCCACGCACACCTGACCGCCAGCGAGAGGAAGCCTTTTCCTCGGCCCGAGACTGTAAACGCACAGTGTCATAAAAAAGAATGGCTCTGAGCACTATGGGACTTAACTTCTAAGGTCATCAGTCCCCTAGAACTTAGAAATACTTAAACCGAACTAACCTAAGGACATCACACACATCCATGCCCGAGGCAGGATTCGAACCTGCGACCGTAGCGGTCGCGCGGTTCCAGACTGTAGTGCCTTTAACCGCTTGGCCACCCCGGCCGGCACGGTGTCATCACAGTGTCATTTTTTTCAAGCAGCGTGATAAAGAAATCACTACTAGCGAACAGGCATCACATGCGTTGTGTGTCAACAATGCGCTTGTTTCATATAGCTGACGCCTTCAAGATAGTTCATGTTCAACAACGGAGTTTTTGTTACTATTGCGCAATGCTATTGTAGGATCTCAAATGTTGGTGAACAAGTGCTGAATAAAATAGGCTATCTGACCAAGGCTTTCGGTTTTTGCCAATGTCTGACGACTGAGGACTGCAGTGAAACTGTTTAAACTAGCTAGAGAGCTGTGGAATGGGAAATAGATCTCACATATAACGCACCATTTCATCTCACTTTAATTTTTTGTCAGGAACGCTTTAAATGGAAGCTCTGTAGCTTGCTATGAAAAACACGCAGCAGATTTTGGTACTAGTAATACTAGAAATATCGATGAGCTGAGCTACGTAACGAAATAGTGGCTTTCAAATTCCAAAAGAAAAAGCCGATGAGCATTCACACAGCTCCTCATTCGGATAGTTTTGTAGTTTTTTTCAACGTATGGGTTATGAAATGCTTATCCAAACATAGAAATAGCTTTTAGGATATTTATAATAAATCCAGTGACTGCAGCATCTTGTAACCCAGTTTCTGAAAATTAAAGAAGATGAAAAAACGACTTAAGGCCGAGTACATCTGAAGCACACCGTTAGATTCAGCTATCTTGACGACAGACGAAGACACAGCTGCTAAATTTTTCAATGACATTGTCAATGAGTTTTCTTCACCTAAAGCAAAGAAATAGAAAGCAAAATCATTATAAAATTGCATTTCCTGGAAAGGAATTTATAGTTAATGTTTTATACACTCTTAATAATTTGTGAATAGCAAATAAAATATCTTCTTTACTATACATCATATTAAAATCAATGTGCAGTATCTTCCCTAAACGCTACGACATACAATATTAATTAAATTTTTCATAGTTTCTTGGCAGAGTATGACTATAGTATTAACTAGGAAACACTTCCTGATTCTGCAAAATTACTTTTATTTGCCCACGAACCGGCTTTTGGTTTCCAAATGTCGAAAACAATGACGTGCGACTTACACAGATATTATTTATACAGTCGGCACAAAAATGATGACATGTAGAGTGTTTACATAGAAAGGTAATGCATTTTATGTCACACGAAAATAATTACATTTAAAAAAGAAAGCAAAGTTTTCTTTGTGATTGTACATGTAACATCTGACGAAAAAAAATTGAATATACAATTTCAAGCTATTATTTGTAACTAAAAATTTATTTTAAAAAAGGGGAAAGGAAACTGAGTTTCATCATTTAATACTAAGCTGGAGTTCTGAGTCAAATGTTTGTGGATTTCGAGTATTTCTAGCAGTGTCATCTTTCTACTTTTCTTTACAGAATTAAAAATTTTACATTCTACATAACATAAGTGGTTTTCTCTTAGAAGATTACTGGCAAAGGTTAAATCTTTCTTTCTTAATCTCCAGCTTCTTTCATGTTCAGATAACCTAACTGGCACAGCTCTGCCTGACTGGCCAATATATACTTTCCCAGATTGCTTGCACATGAATTTATGTATACCAGTCTGCACCAAAGGTTGCAGTTCCTTTTTACTATTGAATAAAAATTCTGATATGCAGTTATAATTATAAAATGCAGGCCTGTAGTTGCGAGTCGTCAACTTTCTACTCAGGTTATCTGGAATTTTGCCAGAGTATGGCATGATGCACCATTTTTTATGACTATTGACGGGTACCTGTTGGCCAGCATACTTAAGTGGTATAAGTTTACGCATTTTCTTTTCTCGTAATACATTATCAATCAGAGCAGAGCAGCAGCTATTACTGAAAGCGATATATTTGCTGGTCTGTAGTTCTGTTTGAAAGGCAGTTTCATACTCGTGTAATGGAACACACATGAGACGATGCACCATTGAAAGAAAAGCTGCGTGTCCGTGGTTGTGAGGTCCTTTGAGTTGCAGGGATTATGGTATTTGTAACTATGAATTTTCTGTAAATGCTAAATAAGTGTCACCCTGCGCTAATATTTTTATTAAGGCCCAACAAATTTATAGCATAGCCTCACAGCATCATTGTGAACTGAGTTTTCCCATGTCAGCAGATTCAATGTTGTAGTAACGTACGGTATCTAACTGTCTGGTGGCACCCGTCCATAAGCACAGCACATCATCCACATATCTGAAAGAATATTAAATTTTGCAGCTCGCTGGCTCTTTCTATAGGAATTTGTTTTTTTCGAAAATGTCCATGTCAACTTTAGATAATACGTACTCAGACGAGAACCCCTAGTTAGGACATCAGACTGACTATAATATGTTTTCTGAAATTGGAAATCATTTTGTTTTGCACAAATTTCAGTAGCAAAGATTGCCATCTAATTCAACAGGATTTACTTTGGATTTGTGCAACAGATTTGTTAACATGTTTGTCACTCATCAGTAGGAACATTTGTAAATAAGCTAGTGGTATCAAGTAATACTAGTTTAGAACTGAACGGGTCTTGTATAATCTTTTATTTTATCAACAAGAGCTATGGAATTTTTGACACTAAACTTAGTTTCAAAATTGGTTTTCTTTTTAATGATGTAATCTAGCTCGTTTGCTATTAGGTATGAACGAGCAGAAGTGGATGACCCTACAGGGCGTACTGAAATGCCATCTTTATGTAATTTAGGTAAACCAAATAATCTAGGAGTCATTAGATTCATACTAACAAGCATACGGCTGTAGGAAGATATACTTGTACATGATTTGATAGTGGTTTATAGTTGTTCATTGAAAGTAAATATAATTTTGCAGAACTTCAGTAAGTATTTCCTCTTTAGACTAAGACATATATTTTGTTTCATTTTCAATAAAATATTTGGAATATTTCTCATCCGTATAACTCATTGATGTAATATTTTATAATCTACGTTACAAATTACAAAATTTCCTAAATACATGTAGAAAAAAATCGTAAGAAGGTAGTTTTCCTTGAGGGGAGGGGAGGCCAACTTTGGCACTTCTGCCAAGGGTGCAGGGTCACCTTGGTACGCTCTGGCAGTGCCGACCTTCTACATACAAAGAAATATCATTCCCGTTCATTACTTTCTCCCGTCCTCTCCACAGGCTCAAGGTGATTACCTGCTTAGTGTACTGTTTTGATGCTACATATAACGCAGCAACAATACCATTTCTGCCAATCTAGCGTTTTATAATTACTCTCTCTTCAATTTGAATGAAAATTACATTGTTACCATGAGGCAACTATTATACACCAACTATTGAAAGCGTTATATTACAAAAATAGAGGTATTAATAAACGACTAGTAACTTTAAGTGAAAATACTGATTAAATTGGCCGACAGGTGTGGCCGAGGGGTTCTAGGCGCTTCAGTCTGGAACTGCGAGACCGCTACGGTCGCAGGTTCAAATCCTGCCTCGGGCATGGATATGTGTGATGTTCTTAGGTTAGTTAAGTTTAAGTAGTTCTAAGTTTAGGGGACTGATGACCTCAGATGTTAAGTTCCATAGTGCTCAGAGCCATATGAACCATTGTTTGATTAAATTGTATTCCAAAGTCGTGTTATGCGTAACAGAACCGTGCCGAAGCGATGTTGTACCTCTGACGGAAATGCCAAAATTGCGCCCCTCATGCGAAAAGTACATTTCTGCAATTTTTTCTGCTCATATTTTAAGTTTCTAAGTAGTGTTAATAAAAAAACTTGAGAGTTACATGGGATAAACGTTTAGCGAAGTGACTGGAAAAGAATATTAGTTTTCGATGCTTTAGCATGTGTTAGAATTCCATTCGTGAGATTCACAACAAAATACGTACTACATAAGTAAGGCGTACTTTCAGTGGTCTTACTACACCAGATGGTTGAGAAATCCAGATGATGACCAATGACAGATAATATGTCTATGTAATAATCTTGGAGCATACGTTTGTTTATACGAGCATTCAACGCAGATGATCAGATTATAACTGCCTACAACCGTAACGACAAACTCCTCAAATATTATTATTCGCCACAGAACATTTATTCATAAATCGATTTTATTTACACAGCAGATCGTATCAATCGAAACTTGGGAGCAATAAAAGCAAGGGCTGGAGGGGAAGTAATTACGAAACCCCTCCACCTTTCTTGCTACCTGCCTCCACCATCGCGTCTTGCTCTAACCCTCACTCGTCAGAATCGGAAGCCTTCGGTTAATAGCATATACACTTCAGCACCCGCTACCACTGTGATCTTACAATGCAGTAGTGAAGTAACAACAACAACACCATTGTTGAACATGACCGAACTGTGTAGGCGGCAACTAGGTGAACCAAAAGCAGTGCTGCCACACCAACCATTGTAGTGATAGACGTCTGTTCGGTAGAAGTCGTTTCTTTATAATGTTACTTGGAGGAAATGACACAGTAGAAATGACACTCTGTTTGTAGTCACGGTCGAGGAAAAGGCTTATTCTCATAGGTAGACGATATCAACACGGTTAATTGTTAAACATTTTATATTTTTTTCTTGCGCCATTAGCGTCGGCCAATCTCTGCATGCTCTTCTCACATATACTGCATGAGGCCACATCCACCTACTGCAGATGGTGGGTTCAGTGGCTTTCTGTAAATGTGACCACCTATAAAAACTATAGATTGCATGTAAATGGAGGCTGTGACTCGTATTGTCACAAAAGAATGCGCATAGCACTTCCAGTAGTATCACGTCTAATAAAGTTCTGCAATGTTCCCTCCAGCCTTCATGTTGATCATGCTTGCTTTTTTATACACACTATACACAAAAAATAAAGAATAAGAACATTTTCTGATGTAAATGTGCACAAGGAACTGTTCTATTAAGTACTACTCCCTAGATCTTTCCATGGAACCTCTAAGTAGTAATAGTTCATTGCACCTACGTTTTCTTGTGATACCTAAAGTTCGTTTCCTAGGAGTGGTTCTTTCTTGTGCCACTTGAAGCGCAACTTCTGAAACGTACGGCCTACAGTCAATGATGGCTGTATCATTAGTGCTAATAAGTGTTCTAATTCTGATTCAAATTTCGCCCCGTTTTCCTATTTTTATATCTAGTTGCGATGGATCGTTGTGCAAATCGTCTACAGCAGAAGGTATGGGCGATGACACAACAACGAATGTAATAACCAATTGCATTACGATAGCTGCTGATAGTATATTGGTGTAACTTCCATCCATCAATAACTGGGGCGGTCATTCTGTTTGCAAGTGTCACATCAATATTAGCTGACACTCCAGCTCTGCCTTCACAGGTACCAGCATACCTGTGCCATTCAGCACTCTTATATGGCATCCTGCAACACGAATTCACGTTCGTCACTTACTTTACTACGTCACATTAAAGAATTTTGCAGTTAGGTCAGTTGCCACCACATCCCACAGACGTGCAGAGAAATATACAGCTGCTTTCAGTCTCACTGTGTAGGGACGAATCTCGTGAAAATGCTCAAAATATTACTACATTTTTATGCGTCTTTGACGCGTCATGTGAGTTGATAAAACACGAAAGTTTGTGCAGCTGAGAGTGTTATTATTCATACTGCCTGTGTATTGAATACAGTCACGTCCACAACTGCAAAAATGGATAAAACTACAAAGGTTCTTCAATAAATAATGCCCTAACATTTTTGGAGTTGTAAATACATAAATAGAAAAATGTCCATTTAGTTGCTTCAGATAAGGTATTTCTTCTCCACGTGTGCAAAGTTTCGAGCAAGTTCGACAGAAGGCAGAGTCGTAGTGAACCATTAAAATAGGGTCTACACAAGACACTCATTAAAACAATGTGCTGCAATTAAATTTTTGGCTGTAGAAAAAGAACCGTGGAGAGCATTCATAAACATTTGTGAGCTGTGTATGACAATGATGGGGTTGTCAGGAGAACTGTTGGGCCATCGTTAAAGAGAATTACAACTCCAGGAAGTGCAGAAACTGACACGACTGTCCACGTTCCGGATGTCCTGTCACAGCTACTGCTGATGACATAGTGAGCCATACGGACGTTATTATTCGTGCAGATCAGCTCACCATATCACGACAGTTGGCTCTACGGCCGTCGGTGAGCATTGGAAGTGCGTGTACAGTGGTTGAGACTCTTGAATTTTCAAAAGTGTGATCAAGATGTATTCCACTAAATTTCACAACAAACCACAATACTCAACGAAAAACCATTTCATGCTAACAGTTGACTTAGTTTGAGGTCAGTGAAGAGGTATTTCTATCAGAGGTTGGTACAGGTGATGAAACTTGGGTGCATCACTTTAAACCGAAAACAAAATGGCAGTCACCGGAGTGGTACCTTTCGCCATCACCAAATAAGAAGAAATGCGAGGCAGCTCACTCCACTGGCAAAGTCATCATGAATATCTTTTGGGATAGTGATCGTGTCATTCTCGTTGACATGTAGCCATAAGAGTCAACCATTAATTTGAAGGCATATAAGGAGACTGAAAACTAAGACAAGCACAGTTTCTGACATGTTAAGTCCGCCAAGAATCCAAAAGAAATTTTGCTGAACACAGCAATACACACAAACATACAAGTCTTAGAACCCACGAACGTATCAGCAAACTAGGTTGGACATCAATGTCCTTTACACTCCATAGCCCAACCCTGGGGCCCTTGGACTTACAAATGTTTGTCTGCTAAAGGATTCTCTACGTGGAACACAGTTTTAAGATGATGAGAGCATAATTCATGCAATTAAAACACGGCTGAGGGCACAGGACTAGAGCTTTTACGGACAGGAATAACGTACTTTTACACAACCTCGGTGTAAGGCGACAGAACTAACAGCAAATGGCTGAACTGATGTCCATAACACATGCGCGCGCGCACGCGTTGTGAGTGTGTGTGTCTGTGTGTGTGTATTTTAGTAACATCAGTACTCGAGTATTTATACCTTTTTGAATGTGACGCAAAGAGTGGCGCAAGGCAGTGGTTGTCAGCTACTGTGGGAAGAAGGTGGGCTACTGGGAAGAAGGTGGAAGATGTCTACTACTAGGGGAGGTGTCAGTTACTGGGGAGTGGGAGGGGGAGAGATGGGGTAAGCTATTGGGGGATGTTAGCTACTGGGGGTATTTTTTAATGTTGAAGGGTCACACATGAGAGATGCAGTTTAATGACGAGGTGGAGGAGAAGAAAGAGAGAGAGAGAGAGAGAGAGAGAGAGAGAGAGAGAGAGAGAGAAATATGAAAAATTTGTGCACGCACATATGTAAGATGCAGTTTAATTGCACAGGTGCAAAGAGAGATAGGAAATATTTTTTAAGTGAATTTTAAATGAAGAGAAGTACAGAATGCAGTTTGTTACAATATTGCTTTAACATGGAGGGGAAATTTGTTGCAACTTTTCTGTAATATGAAATGCAATTTGTTGCAGTTTTGTGATAAGATTGGTCAGTTTGTTACATGAAGGGCAACTTCGTACCATGTCGCTCTAACATAGACGATAATTTGTTACAATATCATTGTTTTTTTGAGGATCACTGCTGAGAAAATTTAGAGAACCGGCATTTGAATGGACAGTAATTTGTTACAGGATCACTGTAACATTGAGGAACTGTTACAATTTCGCTGTTACAGGGAGAGGAAATTTCTTAAAATTTTGTTGTAACATGGGTCACGTTACTACGTTGAGGGACATTTATTTCAATTCCACGGACACAGTTTTGTTGTAATATGAGTCATTTGTAACAATTTTGCTGTAATATGAAGGGAAATTTGTTACAATTTCACTGTAACATGGCAATTTCCATATGGTTTTACTGTAACACGGAGGGAAATTTGCTATAGTTTTGTGTATGATTTCTGCGAAGACAGATGTGTTCTGACTTGACATGGCAAAGATCTTACGTAAATATCTATGACTTTCAAGTTCAGGTTACAGAAATAATGAATATCTTTGAATCTGACACAATTTTTATACAAATGACTGCATAATTTTAATACTGCGCTGATGAAACACAGAGCTATGTATGTGAACGCAATTCAGAGGCAGATATCTTTAACCACGAATTGTGGGTTATTGAAATAATGCATATCTGTGACCTTCTAACAAAGATCATGTAATTTATTACAACATATCTTCGAACTAGATGCCGGAAGCTTATATAATGTCACAAGTACATTCTGACTGGCTGCCTCATTATAGTACTGCACTGAAGAATGGGTGTTGGAGTAGGGGTACTAGTGCTTTGCAGCTCTACAAAACATTGGTGTCCTGCGAACAAAAAATGTGAATATAAGTTTATAGCGGTCCGAAGGAAAATAAGCGTGGATAATTATGCAAAAGATAAGCATAAGAGCCAAGATAAAGAATCTGCAGCAAATGAATAAGGATTCATATATTTTGAAGTGTATGTTTAAAATAATATGAATTTTTTGTGTTTTTCTTTAACTGATGTTTTCTGCAATTTTCAGTTTTGCTAAAGTGAGGTATCTGTCTCTAAATGTTCTTATTAGAATTGAACGAAATTTTTACTTTAACTGATTTTTTCTGCAATTTCCAATTTTGCTAATGCGACGTATCTCTCTCTAAATGTTCTTATTAGAATTGATCGAAATTTTTAAATTATCTTCTTATTGTTCCCAGTCATGATATAAATTTTGTGACTTTTGCACCTGTAGAAAAAACTAAGTTGGAGTATAACAACACTTTTCATTAGATTTCTAAATGAGTCACAACTTTCATCACTTAGAAATTGTGATAATATTTCAGACTGAATTATTGCTATTAATAAGATTTTTACATCTGTAATGTTTGCTCATATTCTAACGTTGAAATCTAGGTTAACATTTCTTTAACGAATTTCGTGTTCTACATGTCTGTCACGTCATGTACAAATGGAGGGTGGTTACAATTAAACTTCCGCTACTTAAGACGGCCCCCATGAAAATCAAGTGATCGTAGGACAGTGAATCTTTGTGGAACCATTTGTAAGGATATGTGGAAGAGAAATAACGAATGTACCATCTGAAGAAACACATTTTATTTTCCACATGAGAGGGTGACATTTATAATTGCATACCACATTTACATTCCAGATTACAAACGTTATTCAATGTGATGACCATGTGTATCCACAACAGCCCGAAAAGCATTTCATAATTGTCCGTAGCACTTTCCGAATGGTGGACCTATCCGAATCATGTTCTTCAACATCAGTGCGGAAAGAGGAGCTTTCTGTATTCCTTTAATGTATCAGTACTCCCGAAGAGCAGCAGCACTGTTACTGTTGTTTTAATAATAATACTCATCTTGTCGAGGCCCACATTGATTGTCTGCAACTGCAATGCACACTGATGTTTGTGTTCAAACCTACGTCACCATACCAGTACCGGCGCCTAACTGCAAGTCTACATCTACATCATGACTCTAACACTATTAGCTATGCAAGTCCTTCAGCGCGCTGCCTGAACATCATTCCTATAAAATTGGTTACTCATGCAGTAAATTATTTTCCGTCTGCAGTAGCTCAAGTAGCGAAAGTTTGATTATAACCACCCTGTATATCCCTAACATACTGAACAACACCTATTAGTTGGTATTTTCCATCCACTGAAATATTTTCCATTGTTACGTTCATTCACCTAGCAGTGCTGCGACAAAGTCGGGAAAATTTAAGTTCCTTAAAATACTGTAATTTAACATCAACAGTTGCCATTTACTGATTCATTTAAGATTCTATTGCGCCTAATTTACTTAGGTTTTGTACCATAGACTCTCTCATAGCCTCATTTCATTAAGGACATCACCCATTTAGGCCTGTCTACTGCTACCGACTTAGGGTACTGGCTATCCAAATTTGGCTCTAGTTCTGACTTTTGTTTTTGGTCTTTCACACAATGTGATGATGATCTTTAAATTTCTTTTCATTATTAGATTATGGAGAAAAGCATTCCATCTGAACCGTTTCTTCTCGTCTACGGTTTCGGAGCTTTTGCCGTGCGAGGCGAAGACCCACTCGTGGCCACAGCCGTTTCGGTGCACTCCTAGTGTTGCGTCATGCACGAGACGAATTATACGACAAGTTGCTCTGCAGGCTTACTGGAATGATTATTGTTGGATCCAGATTATTTTTATGCACTGCTACACATGTACAATCAATCTAGTCATGCTTTGACGTATGATACGGCTAAAATAGTCCATACTACTGGTAAGGAACTCTGGTCCGGAAACGTCTAAGTCGAAAGTTATAAGGAAATATCTTTCTGAAACTTCTGATAGTGAAATACATGTACCGGTGCTGTTGTTGCTAAGATTATAGACGCTTTCAGAGGTAGTATGGACAAAAACAAGGGAAAAAAGTCTAGTATATACGCGCTGTAAAATGGATACTGAAATGAATACCTCAAGAGATATGGGCACTTGTTTAGTAGAAGAGATATGTTTCACAGTATCGAACATGAACAAGTGCTCATAACCTTTAAGTTAAGTATTTTAGAGGCATGTTTACTAGACTTTTTTCTTGTTTTTGGTCAACACATCCACCTCTACAAGTTTCCTACACTACAATCTTGGCAACAACAATACCTGTAAATAGATTCTGCCAGAAGTATCAAGGCGAATTTCGCTTATAACATTCGACTCGGTCGTTTTCGGACCGGGGTCCCTTACGTGAAATTGTTACATTTACCGCTCTCCATCACATCTGAAAGTTGCTAACATCATCACGGAGTCATCTTGTACACCACTAATCAATGGCATGTAGAAATATGTCTTTCAAAAGATTCTCAGAGGCCGAGCACTGGATGGTTAAAGGAGAACTGCAAACAGTCGCAGTGCCGGTGCTGGCAGTTCTGTGCACGATTTTGACAGTATTTAAGCCGACCATATCTATATAACCTGAGGAGCATCTTATGTCGTCGAGAAAAGCTCTTAAATACCAGCATACACATCTCTCGTTGTTGGTCTGTTATCTAACCTAAATGATGGATTCCTGTTCAGGGACAGTTTGCCCTTGACTAGCATGTATGTAGTTTTAATTACAGCTATTGTTACTTTGTTGCTCCTGCAGCTCTGAGAGCACGTAGTTTGCATTTTCTTCACATTTGTGTCTGTAATCTGCAGAGACCACTACCACGGTATCCTCAGCGTTAGCCAGAACTCCATTCGCTTCATCAGTCCCATCCAGCAGTTCCAACAGCAACTCGATTGTTAGATCTCAAAATATTGGTCCACTTATCAAGCCTTGAGGACAGTCCTTGGCAATTTTTATTACCTTGTGCCGCCCAGCTAACCATTCCAGTATGCGACCCTTACAGTAGTCCACCAAACATAAATAATGGCATTTTGGGCTATAAAGACTTCTTAGGTGATTGAACATCGCAAACCACCATAAATTATCGAATGTGCCCGTGATTGCGATCATAACTGCAGCACAATATTTATTGTTTATCCTGTCTGCAATTTGAAGAGCCAGATTAATGACGTCATCTATCGATTTACCCTGTAGAAGCCAAACTAACATGTGCTGAGACCCTCGAGCTCTTTGTGTTCTTGAAGATATTTGCGGAGTAGCCATTCCTCAACTTTTGCTGATTTATTTGTTAAGCCTATAAGGCTATAGCTCTGCGGTTCTGCAGAATCTTTATCAAGACTTCTCTTTAAGATAATTTAACGGGCAGATTTCCAAGTCTCCGGTACCCTGCCCAGCCTCAGTGCGTCATTCAAAAAACGTGTTATGAATGCCACTATGATTCAAGATACTTTCTGTATCATTTCTGAACAGATACCATCTGTACCCGGAGCCTTGCCACGTTTAAACGTGGCCTTTGTTATTTCTACCTGAGCTAACGGGAGTAGGACGTCGTGGTTACTATAATCAGAACTCATGGTCACAGAACACTGATGGTTTTTGTCTGTATTTGCAGAATCATATGGCAAAAGAGTGTGTAGCAAACGTTTGGCGGCGTTCCTCCAGCAATTTTCCATTGTTCCGTCGGTCTTTCGAAGAGTGGACAGGGTGATGGGAGCCTTAATTTTGTCATTTAAAAACTTATGTGGCTGACCTCTTAAGCCTTCTTTCAATTGTTCATCCAGAAATCGCTCCCAGTGCTTCTTTTTAGAGTGTTGGATCTTGCCTCTATATGTTTATTTCAGATGGCGATATACATTTAACCTATCTCTTTCGTCCCTCCGTAGTTGGCGCCGGTAATTCCATCTTGCGTTATGGAACTTTCTGCAAAACTCTGTCAGTTCCATATTACAAGGTGTCTTATGAATGGCTCTATATCACCTCTTTGGAATATGATTTTCCTCCGCCCGCTGCACGAGCATGCGTCCGGAGAGCTATGTTTTCAAAAAACTGGTCTAGGCTGAATGAAGCTATTTCGGTAAGAAGTGCAGTCCAATTTGCCTTCCGGATCCAAATCGCAGTCAGTATTTCTAGAGTTTCATTATAGTTCTTTTGAAAGTTATGACATTGGCTCTGAGCACTATGGGACTTAACTGCTGAGGTCATCAGTCCCCTAGAATTTGGAACTACTTAAACCTAACTAACCTAAGGACATCACACATATCCATGCCCGAGGCAGGATTCGAACTTGCGACCGTAGCGGTCGCGCGGTTCCAGACTGTAGCGCCTAGAACCGCTCGGCCACTCCGGCCGGCAGTTATGATACTATGGTCAATAGCGGTCATATGTTATTTAACCTCCCACGATGTAAATTAATTACCCACTGCCCGATTTGCCAGGGTAATGTCTATATTAGTACTATTTGCAAATGAGCTATGCTGCCCTTCTTTACTGATCACAGTCAGATACAGTTCTTGGAACGAGTCTCACCTGTCGTTCTGCTATGCCGAACCACAGACCTCCTGTTCGCATCAGTCCCCATTATTTTATATGCACCATGACTGTACAATGCTACATATCTTGTTGTGTCAAAGTACAGATCAGCCATCTGGGAGTACTGAATATAAATCCAGGTAATAAACCACGTGCACTAAGGAGTACAAATTCCTAGTGTTACAGCATGCTTATGGTATAATTGTGTGACTTTAGCGACGTGGTGTCTATGATTGAGTGTGATGATTGCTGCACTGGCATTCTGGTGCCCATCTATTGCGGCCACATGTATTGGGACGTGTGGAAGTTTCCCATTCATCACGTATGGTTCCTATATTAGGACAACATAGGCACCCAGTTCCTCTATGATCTTTCGCAACTCACTCATTACCGATTCACAGTGCATAGCGTTGATCTGCAGGAATCTGATGCTGCTAGATGTATCTTGTATGTACATAGTACTTAGATGGTGATAGGGTGCAGTCGAAATAGTCTCGTCCATGACCCATCACAAAATATTTGTACACTTGTTCAAGATCGAATACTTTATTCTAGCATGAAAAGATAAATGGCTGTGGTGTTGAGAAAGTAATCGTGTCTCCTTTCTGTTGTGGAACGCGTGTTGTAGATTTCATGGATGCTTGAAGACTTATAGAATCCTCCAGTCTACTTAGGCTAACTATGTTTTCTGCATCTTCACAAGTCTGAATCGTTTTCTCGACGTCGCATACGCAGTTTTGTTAGGATTTTGTATTTGCAACAAGAATAGTGCATTATATCTCTCGTTGTGCGCCAGAGGTTCATCTCTCTTGAACCCCTTGGAGGTTTGGTTGCTACAAGCACAAGAGGCACGTGATGCTTCCAATACGATAATCTGATTACTAGCTACAGAGTCCACAGCTGAAGAGCTGGAGACACAAAATCTGTCCACGGAATGACGTTTTCTACTGTCATAAACAGTGCTCCACATAACAACATGTTACTTTCTTCCTCGTACGTCTCGTGAAATTACCACAATGAGAAATTAGAGCTAATAAAGACGTTTACCGCCATCACTTTTCCCACACCCATTCGCGAATGGATAAGGGGAAGGTGGAGTCAGTTAGTGGTACCAGAGATACCCTCCCCATACACTGCCAGTTGGCTTACGGGGCATTTATGCTGACGTACAGAAACCAAACTACAATTATAGAAGAGCGAGCGAGGTGGCGCAGTGATTAACGCACTGGACTCGCATTCGGTAGGACGATGGTTCAAGTCCGCGTCCAGCCATCCGGATTTAGGTTTCCCGTGATTCCCCTAAATCGCTTCAGGCAATTGCCCGGATGGTTTTTTTGAAAGAGCACGGCCGACTTCCTTCCCCATTCTTCCCTAATCCCATGGGACTGATGACCTCGCCGGCCGATGTGGCCGAGCGGTTCTAGGCGCTTCAGTCCGGAACCGCGCTGCTGTTACGGTCGCAGGTTCGAATCCTGCCTCGGGCATGGATGTGTGTGATGTCCTTAAGTTAATTAGATTTAAGTAGTTCTAACTCTAGGGGACTGATGACCTCAGATGTTAAGTCCCATAGTGCTTAGAGTCGTTCGAACCATTTTTGATGACCTCGCTGTTTGGTCCCCTCGCTCCAAATCAACCAACCAACCAGTTACAGCACTTATTGAGAATGAAACCAGCTTGTTGAATATTCACGACTTTATTCAGTTCGTACCTTGAGAGTGCTGTGAATGAATCCAAGTGGATACCTCGTAACGGAATCGAAGTTCAGGGAGGAAAAATAACAACTTTGATGTTTTGCCGATGATACTGTAATTCTGTCACAAACTGCAAATGAGCACTTGAATGAAATGGGTTCCTTGAAAAGAGGTTACAAACAGAGCATCAAAAAAAGTAAAACAAGGATAAGGGAATGTGGCCCAATTAAATGATGACGGAATTACATTAGGAAACGAGACACTAAAAGCTGTAGATGAGTTTTGCTATTTGGGCATATATAACCAAAGATTGTCGAAGTAGAGAAGATATGAAGGGCAGATTGACAATAGCAAGAAAAGCGTTTCTGAAATACAGAAATTTGTTAACATCGAAATAGGTTAGGAAGTCTTTCCTGCAGGTGTTTCTCTGGAGTGCAGCCTTGTACGGAAGTGGCTTGTAGACACTGAAAAGTTCAGGCAAGAAGGGAATAGAATCATTTGAAATGTGATGCCACAGAAGAACCTCAACATCTGATGGAAATATTGGACAACTAAAGAGAAAGTACTGAATCGATTTCGGGATAAACGAAATTTATGGCATAACCAAACAAAAAGAGGGGAACCATTGAAAACACACATTCTGAAGCATGAAGGAATCGTCATAATGGTACTGGGGGAAGTGTGTGTGTGTGTGCGTGTGTGTATGTGTTTTTGTGTGTGTGTGTGTGTGTGTGTGTGTGTGTGTGTGTGTGTGTGTGTGTGTGTGTGGGAGAAGTGGGGGATGGGGGGTGGGAGAATTGCAGATACAGAACGAGGGATGAATAATTGTAGTAGTAGTAGTAGTAGTAGTAGTTGTTGTTGTTGTTGTTGTTATGGTCTTCAGTCCGAAGACTGGTTTGATGCAGCTCTCCAAGCTACTCTGTCCTGTCCAATCCTCTTCTACTGCAACATACATCCTTCTGCATCTGCTTACTGCATGACTCTCTTGGTCTCCCTCTACGAGGTTTCCACCTGACACTTCCCTCTAGTACTAAGTTGGTGATCCCTTGAGATCTCACAGTATGTCTTACCAATTGATCCCTTTTCCTTGTCAGGTTGTGCCACAAATTTCTTTGCTCCCCAATTCTATTCAGTTCTTCCACATAAGTACATGATCTACTCATCCAATCTTCAGCATTCATCTGTAGCACCACATTTCAAAATTCTCTTCTTTGTCTAAACTGCTTATCGTCCACATCCCAGTCCCGTATATGGATGCACTCCATACAAATACTGTCAGGAAAGACTTCCTGACACCTAAATATATACAGTACCTGATGTTAACAAATTTCTCTTCTTCAGAAATGCTTTTTTTTGCTATTGCCAGTCTAAATTTTATATCCTCTCTACTTCGGCCCTTGTCAATTATTTTGCTGCCCAAACAGTAAAACTCATCTACTACTTTAAGTTTCTCGTTTCCTACTCTAGTTTCCTCGGCATCGTTTTATTTCATTCGACTACATTCCATTATCCTTGTTTTGCTTTTGTGGATGTTTATAAGATATTCTCCTTTCAAGACCCTGTCCATTCCATTCAACTGCTTACCCAAGTCCTTTTGCTGTCTCTGACATAATTACAATGTCGTCGGCAAACCTCAAAGCTTTTATTTCTTCTCCCAGGGATTTAGTTCCTACTCCCATTTTTCCTTTTGTTTCCTTTACTGCTTGCTCACTGTATAGATTGAATAACATAGGCGACAGGCTACATCCCTGTCTCACTCCCTTCTTAATCACTGCTTCCCTGTCGTGCCCCTCGACTCTTATAACTGCCGTCTGGTTTCTGTACAAATTGTAAATCGCCTTTCGCTCCCTATATTTTACCCTTGCTACTCTCAGATTTTCAAAGAGAGTATTCCAGTCAACATTGTCAGAAACTTTCTGTAAGTCTACCAATGCTACAAACGTAGGTTTGCCTTTCCTTAACCTACTTAACCTACCTTCTACGATAAGTCGTAGGGTCAGTATTGCGTCGCGTGTTCCTATAGGCCTATTTGACTGTCATCAAAACTGATCTTCCACGAGGTCGGCTTCTACCTGCTTTCCATTCATCTGTAAGGAATTCGTGTTAGTATTTCAGAGCTCTTTCAAATTCTTCACGCAGTACCGTATCTCCCATCTCATCTTCATCTCCGTCCTCTTCTCTTGCTACAATACTCCCCTCCAATACATCTCCCTTGTATAGACTCTCTATGTACATCTTCCACCTTTCAGGTTTCCCTTCTTTGCTTAGGACTGGCTTTCCATCTGTGTTCTTGATATCCACACAGGTTGTTCTCTTTTCCCCAAAAGCCTCCTTAATTTTCCTGTAGGCTGCATCTATCCTTCCCCTAGTGATATATGCTTCTAAATCCCGACATTTGTCCTCTAGCCATTCCTGCTTAGCCGTTTTGCACTTCCTGCCAGTCTCAGATTTTAGACGTTTGTGTACCCTTTCACCCGCTTCATTCACTGCATTCCCTTTCATCAGTTAAATTCAATATGTCTCGTGCTACTCAAGGACTTCAGCCGGGCCCTTTATTTTTATCTATTTCATTCTCTGCTGCCTACACCATTTCATCCCTCAAAGCTACCTATACTCCGTCTGCTGCATTCCTTTCCCCTGCTCTGGTCAATCGTCCCTAATAGTCCCTCTGAAACTCCGAAGAACCTCTGGTTCTTTTTGTTTATTTAGGTCCCATCTCCTAAATTCCCTACCTTTTTGCAATTTCTTAAATTTTAATCTATAGATCAGAACCAATAAATTGTCGTCAGAGTCCACATCTGCCCATAGAAATGTCTCAAAATTTAAAATCTGGTTCCGAAATGTCTGTCTTACT
Organism: Schistocerca serialis cubense; assembly: GCF_023864345.2. NCBI lineage: Eukaryota > Metazoa > Arthropoda > Insecta > Orthoptera > Acrididae > Schistocerca > Schistocerca serialis. The sequence continues at coordinate 359,862,739 of NC_064640.1, read as the reverse complement.
ATTATATAATCAAACCGAAATCTTCTAGTGTCTCGAAGTTTCTTTCGCGAATACAGTCTTTTTTCGTGATTCTTAAACCAAGTCTTAGCGATGATTAAATTATTCTCTGTGAAGAACTCTACTAGGCAGCTTCCTCTTTTATTCCTTTTCCCCAGTCAGAGTGCACCTACTATTTTTCCTTCTCTTTCTTTTCCTACTACCGAATTCCAGTGTACGATCATTATTAAATTTTGGTCTCCCTTAACTCTCTGAATAATTTGTTGCATCACATCATGCATTTCTTTAATCTCTTTATTATCTGCGGAGCTGGTGGCCACATAAATGTGTACTACTGTGGTGGATGTGGGTTGGTTGTTGGTTGTTTTTGGGGAAGGAGACCAGACAGCGAGGTCATCGGTCTCATCGGATTAGGGAAGGATGGGGAAGGAAGTCGGCCGTGCCCTTTCAGAGGAACCATCCCGGCATTTGTCTGGAGTGATTTTAGGGAAATCACGGAAAACCTAAATCAGGATAGTCGGACGTGGGATTGAACCGTCGTCCTCCCAAATGCGAGTCCAGTGTCTAACCACTGCGCCACCTCGCTCGGTGTGGATGTGGATTTGGTGTCTATCTTGAATGCAATAATCCGTTATCTATGCTGTCCATGGTAGCTTACCCACACTCCTATTTTCTTATTCATTATTAAACCTACACCTGCATTACCTATATCTGATTTTGCATTTGTAACCTTTCATTCACCTGATCAGAGGTCCTGTTCCTCCTGCCACCAAACTTCACTAACTCCAACTGTATCTGACTTCAACTTATCCATTTCCCTTTTTACATTTTCTAATCTACCTGCCCGATTAAGGGATCGTACATTCCACGCTCCGTTCCGCAGAAAGCCAGTATAGTTCCGCCTGATGACGACATTCTCCTCAGTAGTCCCCGCCCAGAGTTCCGAAGGGAGGACTATTTTACCTCCGGAATATTTTATCCAAGAAGATGCCATCGTCATTTAACCATACAGTAGAGCTGCATGCCGTCGGGGAAAATCACGGCAGTAGTTTCCCCTTGCTTTCAGGCGTTCGCAGTACCAGCACAGCAAGGCCGTTTTGGTTGCTGTTACAAGACCAGATCAGTCAGTCATCCAGACTGTTTCCCCTGCAACTACCGAAAAGGTTGCTACTCCTCTTCGGGAACCACATGTTTGTCTGGCCCCTCAACAGATTCCCTCCGTTCTGGTTGCACCTACCTTACGGCTATACGTATCGCTGAGGCACTCTAGCCACTACACCAACGGCAAGGTCCATGGTTCATGGGGTGATAATTATAGTAAACAGATACAAATGGATATAGGTTGCAGCGATTCAGTAGTTATTAAGGAATGAAAAGACTTGCACAGGATAGAGTAGCGTGGGTAGCTGCATCAAACCAGTGTTCTGATTGAAGGGCTATTCGTTTATTAAGGTCCGATCGGTCGCGAAATGGAAACCACCAGAAAATCAAAAATGTTTTATTTGCAACAGTTAGCTAAACCTTCTAGCTACTTCTCTACAAGTCGCCCTCCCACTTAGACATTTGTCGTAGCGTTGCACCAGCTTCTCAATACCCTGGTCATAGAAGGCAGCTGCCTGTGCTTCCCACCAGTTCTCTACGCCGGTCTGCAGCTCGCTGTCTGTATCAAACTGTTTCTTCACAGTCAGCGCTTCACGCGAGCAGAAGTGAAACTCAGAGAGAGTCAAGTTCGGGCTATATGGTGGCTGATCAAAGACTTCCCGCCGAAATCTCTGCAGGAGCGTGTTCATTGCCCCTTCAGTGTGAATTGTGGCGAAAGAGGAAATGCATGACAGTTACCTTATGTGAGCTGCATGAAATCGGGCGAGATCTCTCAGTAGGCACTCATACTTGGCGGAAGACATTATTTCCTAGGGCATCTTTACGTGCTTACTGTGCTTTCAGAACTGAAAAAAAAACAATGTGACGAGCTCGACGGACATACTAGAGAGCATTCTAGATACACGCCCGACACATCTGTGTAAAGCGTTATCGGACTTCGAGTGTGATTTCTATTTCGGAACCGATCGGACCTTTACGAACGAACTGCTCTCGTTTTTACCGAGTGATTGCCCTGATAACATTCGGGCTAATGTTGAACAGTCGCGTAACTTCCGAAGGATACTGCGCAACATCCGTACTCCATAACATTGTTAATTAGCAGCCGTGAGCAGTGACCGTGGTGTCGTTGAGATACACTGGACAGAATCATTTCACTGAGGGACGCAAGGTGAGATTAATTCGTCTATGAATTATCCACTTGTATAAGCATTTAGACAGTCTCCTATTGCCGCGCGGAGAGGCCGCGCGGTTTGAGGCGTCGTGTGACTGACTGCGCGGCCACTCCCACCGGAGCTTCGAGTCCTCATTCGGGCATGGGTGTGTGTTATATTTTGACTAAAGTTCAGTCTTGATAACACCATTTATGTTTCAATCACATAGGTAACCGGTTTCGGTTATTTTTACGTAACCATCATCAGACCCATGGCTCCCTTAGGATGGTAGGCGGAGCTCTCCTCAGCTGCTACGAAGTCATCAGTTGAGTCCTCAGGTATCAAGAATGGTGTCCGACAGGGTTCAGTCTTGGGTCCCCTACTGTTATTATTATGTATTAATGAATTGCCATTCTATATTCATGAAGATGCAAAGCTAGTTCTTTCTACTATTGATACAGGTATACTAATCATTTCCAACAAACAAGAATTCGCTGAGGAAATTGTAAATGATGTCTTTCAGAAAATTATTAAGTTGTTCTCTGCCAATGGACTCTGACTAAATTTTGAGAAAACACAGTATGTACAGTTCTGTACAAAAGGCATAACATCACTGATAAATATAGACTTTGAACAGAAATCTATTGCTAAGGCAGAATATTAAAGATTTTTGGGTGTGTGCATCGAAGAGAAATTGAATTGGAAGAAACACATTGAAGAACTGCTGAAACGTTTGAGTTCAGCTACTTACGATATTTGTGTTATTGCAAACTTTGGTGATAAACTTATCAGTAAATTAGCCTACTATGCCTATTTTCATTCACTGCTTTCATAGGGAAACATTTTTTTGAGTAATTCATCACTAAGAGAAAAAGTATTCATTGCACAAATGATTGTAATCAGAATAATAGATGGAGCCCACCCAAGATCACCTTGCACATATTTGTTTAAGGAACTAGGGATATTCACAGTACCTTCACAATACATATATCCGCTTATGAAACTTGTTATTAATAACCCATCTCAGTACAAAAATAATAGAAAAGTGCGTACCGGTAGCCACAACACAAGAAAAAAAGGATGATCTTCACTATTCTGGGTTGAATCTGACTTTCCCACAGCAAGGGGTGAATTATGCTCCCACAAAAGTCTTTGGTCATTTACCAAACAGCATTAAAAGCCGAACACAAAAAGATTACATCATGTGAAGAAACCTTACATTAAACGGACACGTTCCACAACATCACGAAATGTCGTTTTCATGATGAATAAAATAACTATTAAAGTAATCTAATGTCATGTAACAAACTTTAGTAACTCAAAAGTGGAAAACGTTAAGATCATAGATAGCCTAAACGCAGAATTTACGCTACATCGCGTGTGTGTGTGCCGAATATCTCACTTGATGTGGTACAAAATCTACTACAGGACATCGTACTGTTTCCTACTTCTTCGTATACCCTCAGGTGAGAATTCGAAGTTCACTGCATGGTAATAATGCCATAACTGACAATTTTGTGTAGCAAAATTTGTTATTATTATTACTGCATATAAGTAATGTTATTACTGGTTGGCGCCTTGATCAAGAAAATATCGTAAAGGACGAAGCTTCGTAATATTCAAAAAGTAATTAAAGAAAAAGCAGAAGGTCCGATTATGAGAAGGTACGTGACAACGCCACTCATGTTGATCTACTACACGTTCTAGAATTAATCGCACAAACTCGAAAACTGTCGAAGAAAAAAAGATTGTAGGTAGGTACATAAAGACGTTAATAAACTAAATTTATTATCCAAAAATTTCCTCAGAAAGTGATTTAACGACTTCTGTGAATGTTTTACCTGTGTATTATAACAATAAATCTCAGTGAAAATATATGCAAGAAGTTCGCTGTTTCTTGTGTCATCAAGGAAACTGTGAAAATCAACACTGGTGAACGTATATAATAATAATTATCAATTAAGACATTTCCAAGTTAGTTATTTGTTCAAGTATCCGTTTTCTCATTGTCTCTAGGTCTATTTCATTACTAGTAAAACATGCCAAATTATATAGGTATATTTTTTTGGGGTGGACAGAAATAAAAATACAAGCTAAATATTCTTATGAGATTACACTATTTACATTAACGGAATAAATATCCCATCACCAAGAAGTTATTAACGTAGAGTAACGATATTTCCGGAATTTTCTAGATAACATCCTGAAGCGATTAACGTTACAAGTTCACAGATCAATGTGAGCGCGAGAAAAGCTAATGCAAATGTGAAATGCTGATACATTAAATATCGGTGTAACCGCCAAAATGTTGAATGCACTCATGCAAACGTGGTTGCATTGTGTCGCACAGGTGTCGGATGTCAGTTAGTGGGGTGGAATTCCATGACTGTTGTACCTGGTCAGTCAATACAAGGACGGTTAGTGCTGGTTGTGAATCACGCTGCAGTTGTCGTCCAATGCTGTCACATACGTCCTAGATTGGAGACAGTGAGCGAGCTGGCCAAGGCAACATATTCAAACTCTGTAGAGCATGTTGGAGTACAACAGCGATAAGTGGGCTAGCGTTATCCTGTTGGAAAACGCCCCTGCAATGCTGTTCACGAATGGCAGTACAACAGGTCGAATCACCACACTGACCTACAGATTTGCAGTCAGGGTGTGTGGGATAACCACGAGAGTACTCCTGCCGTTATACGAAATCCCACAAAAGATTCCAGGTCCAAGGTGTCTTGACAACAGACAAGTTAGCTGCAGGCACTCACCTGGCCTCCTCCTAACCAACACACGGGCATACTGGCACCGAGGTAGAACTGTCTTTCATCAGGAAACATCACAGATCTCCACTCCATTCTCCAGTGAGCTCTCGTGTGACAACAGTGAAGTCGCAAACGGCCAGCGGAATACACGCTACGGAACTGTCCTAGAGGTAACTGATTTGTAACAATTCGTCATGTCACTATGGTGTCAACTGCTCCTCGAATTGTTGCTGCGATATGTCACAACCTTACGCCGAACACGACAGTCTTCCCTCTCGGTAGTGCCACGTGGCCCTCCGGAGTCCGGTCTTCTTGCGACCGTACCTTCCCATGACCACCGCTGCCAACAATCATGTACAGTGGCTATTTCCTGTCATGTCTTTCTGTAATATCGCGGAAGGAACATAGAGCTTCTCGTAGGTCTATTGAATGACCTCATTCAAACTCGGTCGTTTTAAAGGCATTCTTGATTAACATCAACTCACTCGATCCAGTCTCAAAGATAACTACCGCTCACGACCGTTACAATGTGCATTTAAAGCAAACCTAATTTGTATCCTCACAGTGGTGCTACTAGTGCCACTCTTATTCGACTGGTGCGAAATCTGAATTGACATCATCTTTCAGATGTAGAAACAGGCCTACCCATTTTCTTTTGTCTCGCACAACTCCTTCTTGGTGTCGGATTTTTTTTCCGTCATTGTATTTTGCATATAGGGTTCGCTATGGCATGCGGATGCCAAGCAGCCCCATCAGCTAGGTTGTCCTACTTCCCGTCCTGTGTCCATGGGCGGTCTTTGCTGCACCTGGGAGCGGGCGAGGAGTTATCAGCACACGGATAGGGGCAGATATACAGTCGCTTCCAATCGCTGTCACACCTAGTTGGCTCAGCACTGCACAGACGATGTCGTATGAATGACGGAATTGTTGTTTAACAGGGACAGAGAGGCAGTCGAATCGAATCTCGGTCAGCCTGTCGTCGACTGCCTTAAAGCAGACGGTGTCGTGTGAAGAGGTAATGCTTGCAGAACAGTGATGGAGAGACTGTCCCTTCGGGTCTCTGCCAAATCTTTCTAGTTCGCTTTGCCTAGATGACGTCTGATGAATGACGGAATTGTTGCTTAGCAAAGGTCACGGCCGGGAAGTGAGCGGAAAGTGGGAGCCCGTATTGATCAGAAGCGGGCGAGGGCGAAGCATTGCGCAGGACAGGGCACGGGGATCAATGCGGCCGCCCCCATCGCCCCCGCCGCCGCCACCGCCGCCCCCGCCGCCGCCGCTGCCACTGCCGCACTCTGGCGCCAGCTGTCGCACACGTAAGTACCTAACTGCGGCACTCTGCTTCGCGCGCGGCCGCATTTCTACTTTAACGCGGCATTGTTCTGTTACTTATCACACTGTAACTAAACGAACATTATTTCTACTACTAATGCCAAGTTGACGTCTATGACCTGTATTTATGTCCATCTTCAGAAGAATAAGGTATGTTGCAGGTGATCGTCGTATCGAGCTATGACATATTCCTAAGATGTTTCGTCAGAATAAATACGTGTCCCTAGCCCACTATTAAACTATTAATGTCTTTCGCAGCCGTATTTATTAACTTGAAATGGTTTTTGGATTGAAAGAACCACAGAAAGCAATGACATATGGTGACGTTTGGATTGTAAAGAGTTGTGTAGTTCTAAGTACCATCTGATTAGCTTGCCTTGTACAACCCACATAGAAGGCGTAATGCATCTCAAGCATTTTCTTAATCTAATTAGAAAGTAATCGAATACAATCTGCCCTTGTGATGTTTGTCTAATAACGGAATGTTACGTTGGTATCAGTGAAAGAGTAAATTGGAATATTATCACAAAAAGTAACCTCTCAAAATTAAAAGAATAAAAGAGTAGTGATTCCGAATGGCGGATTTAAAGTGCTTCACTGACCGCTTTTCTATAGTTGATTGCGTGAATTTGATGTAATAATTCAGATAAATACTGTTTCGTCTTTCTTGTTATAAAACGTAGCTAAATCCATTAATAATTCGTTGGTGATGTCGGAAGTGCACGTACGATTTTAATGCATATTCTTGAGTCAGTAGGAAGCCCACGTGATTTGCTTGTTCTAGCCTTTCATAGATCGCGCACCTGTTGTTGCAGTAGCGGAAACAGCGCTCTGAAATGTGTAAATAACACTGGTGAATGGTGATTACTGTTTTAGCACTGGCGAGTCACTACAGCTTGTTTTAATATTATTTTACACTTTATGTCGTTTTAGTTTGCACTTATTCAACTAGATATCCTACAACAGTGTGTGTACACATAGCAACATCACTCAGACTTTCAACATACCTGTTCCTTTTCGTAAGAGTTTGTACTCCCATACAGTTTCAGTGGTTCCAAGTACAGAGAATGAGCTTAGCAAAGGGATTACGGTGCAGACAACTTTTATTCTTCGTTGTACGAACAATACATATCTCTCTAATACATTTTAGAATGTTCTAATTTCAATGGCAATGATATTTTTGCATTTGATAAGCTGGTTTTCAAAGTAAACTAAAGAGTAGATGATAATATGCTACGTCAGTTTCAAAGCAGTCCGGACTAGAGGGCCTTTCATACTTATTCTAATAATGTGATTTTTCAGTAAGATCAGTTCAAATGGTATCGTTTTTTTTTTATATAGGATGCTCAGGAATTGTACTCAGATAGGCGCTACGTAATTAGGCCGATCTTTCGACAGAACTGAGTTATTCCTAATTATTGTGAGAAAACGGCAGCGAACTAAAGACATGGAAAGAGTGTAAAGCAATCATATTACTATTCCTATAGTCTTTGGTATTTTTCAGCAAACAAATTGCCGGGCTATATGTACATCAACCTTGAAAAAACGGGATATAATTCTCTACCAGTAGCAAAGGTTACCCATACTTATTTGAATCAACTTGAATCGAAGGAAGAGATTTTTTTAGTAATCACTGTTTCCGCAAGTGAGAAGGTGATAATTTCATATGAAAAGTTTTTTTTTTCTGCGCCGCAGCTGCTCAGTCGTTTAAGCAATGTGCATACAGAGAACTTCTTAGGAATCTTCGTCTTGTCTAGTTGTCCTTTGCTTTGAATGCGACTTTGAGCTCTGTATATATGAGTACTTGAAGTCTTCATCACCTGTGTTGTTGCCTCTGGTAGTTAAAAGTATTATGTAGAATCCACAGAAAGTGCAAATGGCCGAGAAAGCATTACACGTTTGGCCGGCCACACTGCTACTTGAGTTAGTACCATCTTAGTCTTATATATATATATATATATATATATATATATATATATACTATCTTATAGTATCGTACATAAGAAGCCAGTATCATGAAAACAGAACACTTTCGTGAACCACGTACATGCTTAACTAAATTCCGGTATTTATCAGTCTTCTGTTTAGCAGTAGTTCCCTCAGCATTCTGTTCCTCTGCACACATGGTCGTATTCTATGTATCGTTAACTGCAGTCTTAAATTAATATCTTGTAGAAGAACTGCGGGAATTTTTCTTCAGATTTGTAAATGTCCGTAGCGTGTTACCGACCCTCATGCTGGGATATTTATTGCATATTGTTACAAGCAATTACTAAAAGAAAATTATAAATTTGTATATGCAGCGTGGCATAATGTTAAACACACAGAGAAGTAATTTATTCTAGGTTCAAGGTCTCTATTACATCAAAATTAGTTAATTTTCATGCCTAAAGCTGATTCAGAATAGGAACGTATACATCCAGTTCTCAAAAACTCATAGAGTGCGTATCGTTACAGGGCCTGATTAAAATCGGTATTACACTTGCAGCAATAGTTAGAAAGCACGCGGAGAAAATTTCCGCTGGAGATTAATGACCTCTGGCTTGATACACCGGACAGCGTTAGGTCAACTGACAACCTTGGCGACGTGAAGGGCTAAAATGATATAAAAAATTTTCGGTTAATGGAAACAGTGGATCGGTTCGACGAAATTAACGCTAGGAAAAAAGAAAATCATTAAAAACGCAACAAATATAATGCCTGTGCGGCATTGAAATGTTCGAAATGATGTCAAGAAACATCAAGGACGGCGGGAAGCTCTTAGAATTGTTGAGCAGGCCATGTAAGTGAGAACAAATGGTTCAAATGACTCTAAGCACTATGGGACTTAACATCTGCGGTCATCAGTCCCCTACACTTAGAGCTACTCAAACTTAACTAACCTAAATACATCACACACATCCATTCCCGGGGCAGGATTCGAACCTGCGACCGTAGCAGCAGCGCGGTTCCGGACTGAAGCGCCTAGAACCGCTCGGTCACAGAGGCCTACTAAGTGAGAACAGAACGCCGTGTTATTGCATACGCTTAGCCATATTCGAGGGTAAAATACAGGGCTTGGCCTTTCCATAGGACAGTGGCAGATTACATGTTCAGAGACTTGTGCTCGATTCCGGATAGATTTCGACTTTTTTCCTTGGACTTTTTGTGAGCATAATCTCTGGTAATGCTATGTGTATGTTTAGTTTAGTCTAGTTATTTATCTATAGAGCATTTACAAAATAATATCTGACGTGTCATATTAATTGAAAAAGTAAGCAATTAAAACAGAAATTCTAATTTATACATACAGTAATATTATCCGATGAAAAATACTTTAGCGCTTTACATTGGTATCACATGACTGGTCACTTCACATTACCACACTAAGCTGCAGACACACACAGGAGTGCGCGCGCGCACACACACAAACACACACACACACACGACTGACATCAGCACCGTTGTCATACTTCCGACATTCCACTGAATTCTTCGCAATGTACTTTGAAAAAGCTCAGTCAGCACCTCACCACAATGAATGAGATGCTGAGCTCAAGAAAGCGGAGCAAATCAAGTTATACACTCTAAGATAAAAAGCAAAAAACCACACACCACGAAGTAATTACTCGGGTAGGACGAAACTCGGTAGATGTGATATACATGTACAGACAAATAAAAGATTACAGTTACAGAAAAATTGGATTATTTATTCGAGAGAGAGAACTTCACAAACTGAGTAAGTCAGTAGGGCGTTGTTCTGTCTCTGGACTTTATGCAAGTAGGTATTCGACTTGGCACTGTATGATAAAATTGCTGGATGTCCTCTTGAGGAATGTAGTTGCAAATTCTGTCCAAGTGGCGCTTTAGATCGTCAAAATCCAGATACGTTTGGAGGGCTCTGCCCATAATGTTTCAAAAGTTCTCAGTTGGGGTGAAATCAGCTGACCTTGCTGGTCAAGGTAGGGTTTGTCAAGCGAACGGACATTATTTTGCTGAAATGTAAGCCCAGGATGGCCGGGGTGGCCGAGCGGTTCTAGGCGCTACAGTCTGGAACCGCGCGGCCGCTACGGTCGCAGGTTCGAATCCTGCCTCGGGCAGGGATGTGTGTGATGTCTTTAGGTTAGTTAGGTTTAAGTAGTTCTAAGTTATAGGAGACTAATGACCTCAGAAGTTAAGTCCCAAAGTGCTCAGAGCCATTTGAACCATTTTTTGATGGCTTGCCATGAAGAGCAACAAAACGGGGCGTAGAATATAGCCGACGTGCTGTGCTGTAGGGGTGCCGCGGATGACAACCAAAGGGATCCTCATACGAAAAGAAATGTCACCACAGATCATCACTTCTCGTTGCTGGGCCGTATGGCTGACGACAGTCAGTTTGGTGTCTCACCGCAACCTGGGGCGTCTCCAGACGCGTCTTCCCTGGTCATCGGGGCTCAGTTCGAAGTGTGTTTTATCACTGAGGACAATTCTACTCCTTTCAATGATATTCCCGGTCGAAGACGTGTTTGGAGACGCCGCAGAGAGCTGTGGGATAGCAAGCTGACTGTCGCCCGCTGTACTGTCCGACAGCCGGGAGTGATAGTCTGGGGTGCCATTTCTTTTCATATCAGGACCTCTTTGGTTGCCATCCGTGGTACCATTACAGCACAGCGATACGCCGACGATATCCTGCGTCTCGTTTGTTGTAAGCCATCCTGGGCTTACAAAATGGTTCAAATGGCTCTGAGCACTATGGACCTTAACATCTGAGGTCATCAGTCCCCTAGAACTTAGAACTACTTAAACCTAACTAACCTAAGGACAAATGGTTCAAATGGCTCTGAGCACTATGCGACTTAACTTCTGAGGTCATCAGTTGCCTAGAACTTAGAACTAATTAAACCTAACTAACCTAAGGACATCACACACATCCATGCCCGAGGCAGAACTCGAACCTGCGACCGTATCGGTCGCGCAGTTCCAGACTGCACCGCCTAGAACCCCTCAGCCACACCGGCCGGCCTGGCTTACATTTCGGCAAGAGTTACTGCTGCTTGTCTTCGTGCTTACCAGACCCTACTTTGGCCATTAACTTTGCCCAATATCTTCCTAATTGAAAACGTTTGGAACATTATGGGCAGGGCCCTACAACGGCCTCGGCGCTTTGACGATCTAACGCACCAGTTGGACAGAATTTGGCAGTATACTCATGAGGAGAGTATCCAACAACTCTGTCAATCAGTACTAAGCCGAATAACTGCTTGCATAAGAATCAGAAGTGGACCAACGCGTTATTGACTTGCTCAATTTGTGAAGTTCTTTCTTTTGAATAAACCAGTCAAGTTTTCTAAACTCGATCATGTACTTCATGTTTACCGACTTCCGTGCTATTCGGATAATTTCTTCGTGGTGCGTCTTCTGTTTTGTCTTAGAGTGTAATATCACACCATCTTAATTGAGAAAGGAAACAATTCCAAAAAGTTATTTTGATTTGCATATACAGTAATATTATCTTTATAAAAATATTTTACCGTCGTTCGCCGGCCGGAGTGGTCGAGCGGTTCTAGGCGCTACAGTCTGGAACCGCGCTACCATTACGGTCGCAGGTACGAATCCAGCCTCGGGCATGGATGTGTGTGATGTCCTTAGGTTATTTAGGTCTAAGTATTTCTAAGTTCTAGGGGACTGATGACCTCAGATGTTAAGTCCAATAGTGCTCAGAGCGATTTGAACCATTTTTACCGTTGTTCATTTGTATCATGATACTTATCGCTGTTCACACTATACACAGTCACGCACTACTCAACACTGCAGACACACACACACACACACACACACACACACACACACACACACACACGCACACACACACACACACACACACACACACACACAAACGCGCGCACGCGCTAACACCCTGACGATACATTCCACTGAATTCTTCGTGTTATGCATTGAGAAAGCTGAGTCAGTACATCATCACAGTGAATGAGATGTTGAGCTCAACAAAATGGAAAAAATCAATTGCAGTTTTAACCTGGTGAAGAAGAGAATTATAATATTGAAGGACAAAGTTATTATTACGACACTCGTCAAGATGATGAGCAAACGATAGCTTTATGAAGCCGTTCTCGTTCTCTTACAGTGAAAACACCCAAAAAAGGAGCTTCCTTGTAGCTTGAACCTTCTCTTGAGCGCAACTCTGTGTTGCTGATCCCGGCAGAGGTTCGAGTCTTCCCTCGGGCATGGGTGTATGTGTTTGTCCTTAGGATAATTTAGGTTAAGTAGTGTGTAAGCTTTGGGACTGACGACCTTAGCAGTTAAGTCTCATAAGATTTCACCCACATTTGTACATTGTTGAGCGCAACGACCGAGAGAGGTGGCGCAGTGGCTAGCACAACGGACTCGCATTCGCGAGGACGACGGTTGAAATTCGCGTCCGGTCATCCAGATTTAGGTTTTCCGTGATTTTCACAAATCAGTCCAGACAAATTCGGAGACGGATACTTTGAAAAAGACACAGGTGATTTCCTTCCCCTTTATTCTCCTATCGCTACTTGTGCTCCTCGTCGACGGGACTTTAAACCCCAATCTTCATGCCTGTGTAACAGGTAACTCCGTAAAGAGGGTGATATTATCAGCTTCAAATGTCCGTGTCATGGCAAGCCTCTTCGAATGTTCATTCTAGAACCACTTGGGAAGGATAATCATTGACTTCTGCAGGTTTCTTACGAAGCAGTTTTTAGCGACGAGTCGGGAGCCATGCCGTTGCTCGCTATCCCCCACTATCACTTTCCATGATAGTACATCGCCTGCTGATCGCTAAGATAACACACTGCGATACAAAATCCGTCACTTTCTTCACATCCTTTATTGTTATATTTGTTTAGCATACATCACACACCTACGAGTTTCGAGAACCATACTCTTGTCATCTCGCTGTTTGTATTTAAGTCATCAACCAGAGTAGCTGAACGTATCAAAGTAGCAGCCATAAAAACAAGTTGACTGGATACAATGTCCGCGTTTTACTTTGAAATGTCCAATGACTCCTTCGCGTCACGTTACCACTAGTTCACGAGTGTTTTCCTGTTCAGTGTCCGAGGCTGTGTTTAACTTTTGACATGTCCTCGGTAGCTGTGGGATCAGTTGGGCTGATGCTAATCGAAGGGGGCCAGGTTCGATTCCTCGCCGGGTCGGAGATTTTTCTCCGCTCGGGGACTGAGTGTTATGTTGTCCTTATCTTCGTACCGTCATAACTAACACGGAAATTGCCTGCGTGGAGTCACAAAACGAGTCTAAGCATACGTAACTTCGTACCAGGGTACGGCTTGACCCTAATGAATGTTCTGAATTGCCCAAACACACTATCGTATCTTCCAGTGTAGACATGGTCGTATGGGCACGTCTCGAAAGCAATTAAAAGAAAAACAATTCTGACTCACCTGTGCGTTGGATTGTCTAGTGAACGCTAAGTGCACGAGACCATATGGATGCATAACTACGCTTTACTGTAAATTATGAATGCTGGTGCCGTGAGAGATACCGCTGCACTGAATTCTTATTTGGAAGGAGCGTGTCTCATTCTCGTAGTCATCCAGCTTTTAATTTCCTTGTTTTGCGAAACCACTGAAAGTAAATGCCGGATAATATGCTCCAAAAGAACACAGTCCAATTCCTTCAACGTGCTCGTCGTAACTGAAATTACGCTTTTGTCTTTAACCATCTTATTGTAGGTGGAACTATAACATTGTTCTTGCTTCTGTCATCTTCCCCACACTAGTATTCGCTATTAAGGAAACCGATCTCCGTTCCAACCTTTCCGACCCCATCTGCTGGCGGCAGAATTTATTATTGGATCCGTCAATCCACAGGTCTACATTTCTGACAAATGAACTAACATTGCCGGCCGGTGTGGCCGAACGGTTCTAGGCGCTTCAGACTGGAACCGCGTGGACCGCTACGGTCGCAGGTTCGAATCCTGCCTTGGACATGGATGTGTGTGATGTCCTTAGATTAGTTAGATTTAAGTACACTACTGGCCGTTAAAATTGCTACACCACGAAGATGACGTGCTACAGACGCGAAATTTAACCGACAGGAAGAAGATGCTCTGATATGCAAATGATTAGCTTTTCAGAGCATTCACACAAGGTTGGCGGCCGTGGCGACACCTACAACGTGCTGACATGAGGAAAGTCTCCATCCGATTTCTCATACACAAACAGCAGTTGACGGGCGTTGCGTGGTAAAACGTTGTTGTGATGCCTAGTGTAAGGAGGAGAAATGCGTACCATCACGTTTCCGACTTTGGTAAAGGTCGGATTGTAGCCTATCGCAATTGCGGTTTATCGTATCGCGACATTGCTGCTCGCGTTGGTCGAGATCCAATGACTGTTAGCAGAATATGGAATCGGTGGGTTCAGGAGGGTAATACGGAACGCCGTGCTGCATCCCAACGGCCTCGTATCACTAGCAGTCGAGATGACAGGCATCTTATCAGCATGGCTGTAACGGATCGTGCAGCCACGTCTCGATCCCTGAGTCAACAGATGGGGACGTTTGCAAGACAACAACCATCTGCACGAACAGTTCGACGACGTTTGCAGCAGCATGGACTATCAGCTCGGATACCATGGCTGCGGTTACCCTTGACGCTGCATCACAGACAGGAGCGCCTGCGATGGTGTACCCAGCGACGAACCTGGGTGCACGAATGGCAAAACGTCATTTTTTCGGATGAATCCAGGTTCTGTTTACAGCATCCAAATGGTCGAATCCGTGTTCGGCGACATCGCGGTGAACGCACATTGGAAGCGTGTATTCGTCATCGTCATACTGGCGTATCACCCGGCGTGATGGTATGGGGTGCCATTGGTTACACGTCTCGGTCACCTCTTGTTCGCATTGACGGCACTTTGAACAGTGGACGTTACATTTCAGATGTGTTACGACCCGTGGCGCTACCCTTCATTCGATCACTGCGAAACCCTACATTTCAGCAGGATAATGCACGACCGCATGTTGCAGGTGTTGTACAGGCCTTTCTGGATACAGAAACTGTTCAACTGCTGCCCTGGCCAGCACATTCTCCAGATCTTTCACCAACTAAAAACGTCTGGTCAATGGTGGCCGAGCAACTGGCTCGTCACAATACGCCAGTCACTACTCTTGACGAACTGTGGTATCGTGTAGAAGCTGCTTGGGCAGCTGTACCTGAACACGCCATCCAAGCTCTGTTTGACTCAATGCCCAGGCGTATCAAGGTCGTTATTAGGGCCAGAGGTGGTTGTTCTGGGTACTGTTTTCTCAGGATCTATGCACTCAAATTGCGTGAAAATGTAATCACATGTCAGTTATAGTACAATATACTTGTCCAATGAATACCCGTTTATCATCTGCATTTGTTCTTGGTGTTGCAATTTTAATGGCCAGTAGCGTAGTTCTAAGTTCTAGAGGACTGATGATATCAGATGTTAAGTCCCATAATACTCAGAGCCATTTGAATTTTGAACTTAAATTGATGAACCCTTCGCGAAACTGAATGTCGTCTGATAGCGACGTAGGGACGTGGTTCTCTAAGGAAACAGAGGCGAATGAAGAATCAGGTGGCAGATGGGGAAATCCGCTGATATATACGAATTTAACAAAGGGAAGGCTGTTATGGCAAGGCGCCAGGGAACAAACATCTCAGAAACGGCGAAACTGGTCGGCTGGTTGCGTGCTACTTTCGTGAGCACCTGTGGAAAATGGTTGAAGGGCGGTGAAACCACGAGTAGGCGACAGGTTGTTGGACGTCAACACATAATCACAAAACGTGGAGGTCGGACATTTGACCGCTCTCTAAAGCAGGATAAGCGGCGATACGGGGCAGGTCTGATAATAGAGTGCAGTGCTGGTACAGACGTGAGTGTGTCGTGTAACACTATTCAGCGCACATGGTTGAACATGGAGTTCCGTAGCAGACGGTCCAAGTTTTTTCCCATGTTGATCCAACGAAATCGTCAGTTACGATTGCAGTGGGGAAGCGATCATCTAGACTGGACCCTGGGTTAATGAAAACATGTAGCCTGTTCGGATTAATCACGTTTCTTGTTACACTAGTTCGATGGTCGTGTCATGTAGCCTGTTCGGATTAATCACGTTTCTTGTTACACTAGTTCGATGGTCGTGTCAGGATACGCCGACATACAGGCGAACGGCTGCACGATAATGCACCCAGCCAAGGACGCAGGCCGATGGGGACAGTAATAAGCTATGTAGAATACTAATCTAGGCTTCCGTGGGACCTGTGGCAGTAATCTAAGGCACTATGACAGTTGTGGACTTCGTGAACGTTATTGCACCCCCCCCGCATCCCTTCTTGTTTGGTGTTATCTCGACGGTTATGGCAGCTACCATCGGGATAACTATCCCTACCACAAGCCCAGAAGCGTGCTACAGTGGTTTAAGGAGCATGATAGTGAACTCACGTTGATGTCTTGGCTACCTAATTTCGCTGATACGAACCAAATGGAACACATCAAAGACGTTGTCAGGCACCAAGCCTGCGCCTACAAACCACCAGCCTTTAATTTTGGGGAACTGCGTGACAAGTGCGTGTGTCGGGAGACCCATACATCCGGAAACCTATCAGGGACTTTACGAATCCATACCACGTATTATCGCTCCTATTTTCCGTTCCAAAGGTGTACCAAATCGCTATTAAGTAGGTGGTCATCATTTTTTGGCTCGTCAGTGTATTTACGAAACAGTAGTGGAATACATGTGCAGGATTTTGTTGGTTTTTGAAGTTTAGTTACCAATCCCACTGATCGCCTGATCAACGATGTTGCCTCCGGTCGGCGTGGTGATCAGAAAGAGTTTATTCGATATCTGTTGTAGATATCTGTCAGTATAGTGAATGAAATGGACGTGATCATGTTGAAACATCTTGCAGCACTTTTGTCACAGTGAGACTTGTAAAAGACCAATAACTTCCTCCTTTAAAAGAGATCTTCTATCACTGTAATAATTAATGAAATATTATTTCAGAAGAATGGATGTGGTGCTTCAGTGTAATATCAACAGCATCAATCCGAGAAACAGGAGTAATGGGAAAAATATGAGAACGAGAACTGAAATTTAGGTGGGTTTCTTGATGAATATTGTAGGGAAAATTTTTTTAGCATTACTTTAAAGAGAAAATAACTAAAATCTGAGGATAAAATTTATCGTTTTACATAATATCATTATAAAACCTTACTTCGTGTATCACTTTGAGTCTTATACCCAAGAATAAAACTGTTCTGACAACTTATGTCCACAGTGCTACCATTTCCAGAGAGTGCCCATGTTATTGCTGTACATGGGTGCTGCAAAAAAATCTTAATAGAAACGGCAAATTTTTAAGCAGGCTTTCTATAAAAGTCGTTCCGTATCCTGAAGACCAAAATGATAAGGCGCATCGCAGAATACATAAAAATAAAAAATACGCACCAATAGAAGAATAGAAAGGAAGAAAGAGTGTTACGAAATCTAAGGTCAGAGCAACGCACAGTAGGACGAACAAACTGCCATCTGTAAATACGTACACTGATCGATTTAGTACATTGGTCATGACACACTTAGTGTTTTATAAATACAGCATCTACATCTACAACGATACTCTGAAAATCACACTGAAGTTCATCGAACCACTTTCACAATAATTCTCAATTATTCCAGTCTCAAACGGCGCGCGAAAAATACGAACAACTATATTTTTCCGTGCGAGCTCTGATTTCCCTTACTTTATTATGATGGTCGTTTCTCCCTCTGTAGGTCGGCGCCAACAAAATATTTTCGCATTCGGAGGAGAAATTTGCTGACTGAAATTTCGTGAGAAGATTCCGCTGCAACGGAATCCTGTTTCATGCTCGTGACAGAATCTCCCTTATTTCTCGATAATACAAAACATGCTGTTCTTCTTTAAACTTCCTCGGTGTACTCCGTTAAGCCTATCTGGTAAGGATCCCACACCGCGCAACAGTATTTCAAACAGAGGACTGACAATAGTAGTGCAGGCAGTCTCTTCAGTAGATCTGTTGCATCCGTCTCTTTAGTAGATCTGTTGCATCTTCTAAGTGTTCTGCCAATAAATTGCAGTCTTTGTTTCGTCTTCCCCACGACACCTTTTACGTATTCCTTCCATTATTGTAATTCCTAGGTATTTAGTTGAATTTACGGCCTTTAGATTTGATTGATTTACCGTATAACCGAAGTTTAACAGATTCCTTTTTAGCACCCACGTGGATGAACTCACACTTTTCATTTCCCGGCGGAGGTTCGAGTTGAAATGGTTCAAATGGCTCTGAGCACTATGCGACTTAACTTCTGAGGTCATCAGTCGCCTAGAACTTAGAACTAATGAAACCTAACTAACCTAAGGACATCACACACATCCATGCCCGAGGCAGAATTCGAACCTGCGACCGTAACGGTCGCTCGGCTCCAGACTGTAGCGCCTAGAACCGCACGTTTCTCGAAGATTTAGTGCCTTATCGCATATCACGCCAATAATTTTCTGTAAAACCTAATAAACAGCATCTATATATTCGATTTCCATCTAATTACGGCGAGTGAGGATACTCTAAGACAATAGCGCTGCTGTTACTAGCGTGTAGTAACTCTGAAATTATTTTGGGAGTACCCTGTATCAAGTTGGACTTAATGTTAGGTTTAGCAATGAAAATGAATAAACTGGCTGGAGGACAGTCTGAGCATCTTAAATGAATTATTCCTGAGGTAACAGGATCACCTTAGTTATGTTTTGGCACCTGATCTATACTGATACTATTAGGCATTGGATTAGTTTGTAGCTAACATCAGCTACAATTTGTATCAGTGTTTTGGTTTGAAAGTGGCAGGGGGTGCTCCTGTGGAAATACCGGGGGCTGTCGACGACGTCACCCGGTTCCATCCCCGTAAGTTATTTGAACAGTGATAAACTTGTTTCCTTGTCATCATTTTGTGGAAGTTGGTTGAAGGTCACTAAGTGCTCTCAATTTTAAAATACTGGATGAATAAGATCTGGCTATTTATGCGTCGTGAATTACTCTTCTTTTTCCCCCTCCCCTCCCCACCCCTTCGAGAGGTTGATGGTTCTTAGCCCCACAGTGGGTCTTTCCAGACATTAAGTGATACGTGTATTAAGTTTGTTTGAAATCGATCCAGTGGTTTGTATGGAACATAAATACATCCATACATACACAATTTTTAATATATATGGATTCTGCACAAACACTAATGCGCTCTTGTGACCATTCTATCTGTTACAGGGAACTGCAACTCTCAGCATCGCCTGTAGTGTGTACATGATGGACGAAGTTACATTGACATCTGACAGTGCTTTCTGGGTACCTCACTTTTTTTTCAGGCAGTTTATATTATTGAACAGTCCGCTAATGGTTCTAGGTTGCCTATTTAATGACTTCCAGGGCGAGAAAAATTTGATTTTCCGTATTTCATATAATTAATGACAGAATTTAAAAAAAATTAAAATCCTTTTATAATCTGCTCATTAAGAGGTATAATGTTACTTCAAAGGTTTAACAATGGGCGCAGAGATTACCCGGACTACATTCATCCAGTATTAGAGACTGAGAACCCTTAGAGACTTTCAACAAACTTTACACATAATTACAAGCGTTTTAGAAACTTCTTCTCCCTGATACCCCCCCCCTCCCCCACCATAAAGTAATTAATAAAGGAAGTCTATAGATTACTTCATTTTCGCCGTTGATGAGAAAACTCTTAAGCATCAGGCAAGATGTTTTAATTCATTACTTATTTACTACCAACTCTATTAACAAAACATTTACAGACAGTATTCACATATACCACTGAATGTAGGTGGCAAATAGTATCATTGTACGAAACGAAGTTCAGGAGATACGACGTCATAAGCACTGATATCCGTAAAAAATTAGATTTTCTTAATACGGAGCTGTTGTATACACGAGAGTTCGATTCTGTCAAGAATCGGGGATGGGGAGTTACTTACCTTTAAAGTATCTCAGCTGTGGTTACTGTTCATCTGCTTAACATCTTTCACACAGCAGGAGTAATTCAAATAATGTTGCTGGTGACCAGAGAAACGCTGTAACAACCAATCAGCTTCAGCTACCTCAAATTAGTTTTGGACGTTCAGGTTGCTATCTTCAATACTTCTCCATGCTGATACTCTGAAATCATCAGTATGAAATTGGCAGTGAGTTAACCATCGCTGAAGAACTGAAACAAAAATCCAGATAAACTACTTCGTATTTGGCATATCAAATACACGTTCAAAAAACGATTCCTTTCCAAGTAATTCTAAATCGTCCATACATTACGTCTAGAATTGACGGTTACTGCTCGATAAACTTAAAATTTATTCCCATGAAGTATTCTGCTTATCCTGAAAGTGAAAAAGCAGTAGAAATTATTGATTAAACATTAATTAACTCAGTTACCAAAATGCATCGCCTTTCAAGCCAAATCTTCTGGACAACACAATGACAGCAAAAGTATTTAGTTTCCTGATAGGAAACACCAATCTTCAAAGAAAATTTAAGTAATTAACACAAAGTCACTCGTAAAAATTCGAAGTCTTATTGTGCCTTCATTATGTGAAAAATTAGGAATACGCTTCAAAACAATTGTGTTCTGCATCATGGATTTAGTTAAGCTGGTTGCGTAACTTTATAAGGGACTCCGTGACCGAGCTCGAAGGAGCGTACAGTCTACAACTGTTTATCGTCCATGTTTCACTTCCATACATGGCTGCACTCCACACAAATACTTTCAGAAAATACTTCCTGCCACTTAAATCTATACTCGATGTTAACAAATTTCTCTTCTTCAGAAGCCAAATTACCCCTACAGGGCGCGAAGAACATGCACTAGTGTCGCCGCAAGATGAAATATTAGTGTTCATCATGTCAAATGATCGAATCAGTGTAACATTAAAACCCTGCTCTCTTTCTTGGGTGTCCACATTCTCGGTCGGCCATAATGATTTAAACTCTTATATTCAGAATTTATTTTTCCCTCTGTACTGGAATTTGCGGTTTTGTAATGTCCTGGCTCATTAAAATTCTGTTTCGGATCGTGATATAAACCCGAAGCTTTGGCTTTAGCGGGTAATGCTGTTACAGACTGAGCTATCGAGGAACTTCTAAATCAATCAGCATAAATGTTGGGATGACTCTCACCCGTCTTATGAGTCCTATTTTGGATAGTACTTGAAAACTAGCGATGCCGCTGTGTGCAGAACATTAATGTTGGGCGATACAGTCACAAAGATCTGAAAACTATGCAGTTGCGAATAATGAAAGCACATCGCAATTCACCGAGCGAGACGCTGGACTTGGGAGACAGTGGACACGTATTGGGGAGGATGACGGTTCGTATTCCCATATGGTAATCCATATTCAAATTTTCTGTGATTTCCCTAAATCGGCACAGCCGATTTCCTTCACCAGCTTTCCTTATCCGAGCTCATGATCCATCTCTAATGACCTTGTCATCGGGAAGTTAAACCTTATTTTTCATTCCTTCCTTTTATATCACTGCTCGTATGTGCACTTTCGTAGAAAGCTAACACTGCGTTAATTCGTGCACCAAGGAAAATTTCCTTTAAGCAATTATGTATTTCCCATGCGACAGAACGTACGAGAGGTTGTTTTCTGCAAATGTTCGCTACCCAAAGTAACTTCAGCCCTGGGATGTTTGTGATCTACTTCAACATAGTAAAAAAGTCTGGGAGGAGGGGGCATACAGGCCGTAAAGGAAACCATTTATTTTGTTTTCCTTTCTACAGAAATGACGTGAAAATGGTTTAGTTTAACTTTTGTCACAACTCGTCATTTTGTTAAACGTGTCAGTAGGTCTGCAGATAAAATATACTCTCTCTTTTCTCTCTCTAATAACATAGCTACGTGCTGCATATTTACGTAACTTGTTTTTTGTTTTGTTTTAATGTTAATCTACAACAAAATTTGATAAATAAATCCAATCACATACACACTATACATTCAGAAATTTTTATTTTTAAAACTGTTATTGTCTCCCAGCACCTTTCATTTAAAAAGGAGGTGATCAAATACTTTATGGATGCGTACTTGGCCACTTTCTGTGCAAGAGTAAGAATGATTTTTTGTTCCTACTGTTATATTTATGAAAGTTGTTGCTATTTTCAAATAATGCATGACTCTTCAAAACCAACGATAAACAGTTTGGACGAGAAGAGAATAGAAGTTTTTCAAATGTGGTGTTAGAGAAGAACGCTGAAGATTTGAGGGGTAGAGGACATAACTAATGAGGAGGTATTGTATAGAATTGGGGAGAAAAGAAATTCTGACACAGTCTGACTAGAAGAAGGTATCCGTTGGTAGAACATATTCTGAGACATCAAGTGACCGCCAATTTGGAGGGAATCGCGGGGGGGGGGGGGGGGGGGGGTAAAAATCGTTGAGGGTGACCAAGAGACGAATATAGCAAGCAGATTCAGAAGGATGTAGGTTGCAGGCCTGACATAATGCTGAAATAATGATGATGATGATGATGATGTTGAGTGAGCGACATTGAGGCCTTCCAAAATGGCGAACTGATACTGGTTTCTGACGAGACGAAAAGTGTTAAAAGTTTCCTAAATCTTCTTATGTGAGACACACACACACACACACACACACACACACACAGAGAGAGAGAGAGAGAGAGAGAGAGAGAGAGAGACTGAGAGAGAGAGAGAGAGAGAAGAGAAAAGAGTAGATCCCCTCTTGTTGTTGTGGTCTTCAGCCCGAAACGGTTGATGCAGTTCTCCATGCTGTTCTATACTAAGCAAGCCTCTACATCTCCGAGTAACTACTGCAACCTACATCCTTCTGAAACTGCTTACTGTATTCATCTTTCGGTCTCCCTCTACGATTTTAACCCCCCGCCCCACGCTTCCCTCCATTACTAAATTGGTGATCCCTTGATGCCTCAGAATGTGTCCTACCAACTGATCCCCACTTCTAGTCAGTTTGTGCCACAAATTTCTTTTCTGCCCAATTTCATTCAGTGCCTCCTCGTTAGTTACGTGGTTTACCCATGTAATCTTCAGCATTCTTCCGTATCACCACATTTCTCTTATTGTCATAACTGTTTATCACCAATGTTTTACTTCCATACACGGATACACTTCATAAAAATACTTCCAGAGAAGAATTGGTTCAAATGATTCAAATGGCTCTGAGCACTATGGGACTCAACTGCTGTGGTCATCAGTCCCCTAGAACTTAGAACTAATTAAACCTAACTAACCTAAGGACATCACACACAGCCATGCCCGAGGCAGGATTCGAACCTGCGACCGTAGCAGCAGAGCGGCTCCGGACTGGAGCGCCTAGAACCGCACGACCACCGCGGCCGGCTAGAGAAGAATTCCTGACACTTAAATCTATACTCGATGTTAACAAATTTCTTTTCTTCAGATACACCTTTCTTGCCATTGCCAGTCTACATTTTATATCCTCTGTACCTCGACCATCATTTTGCTGCCCAAATAGCAAAACTCATCTACTTTAAGTGTCTCATGTCCTAATCCAATTTCCTCAGCATCACTTGATTTAATCCGACGACATTCCGTTATCTTCATTTCGCTTTTGTTGATGTTCATCTTCCTTTTAAGATACTGTCCATTCCGTTCAACTGCTCTTCCAAGTACTTTTCTGTCTCTGAGAGAATTAGAACGTCATCGGCAAACCTCAAAGTTTTAATTTCTTATACCTGGGATTTAATTTCTATTCCAAATTTTTCTTTTGTTTCTGTTACTGCTTGTTCAATATACACATTGAATAACATCGGGGATAGGCTACAACCCTGTCTCACTCCCTTCTCATCCACTGCTTCCCTTTCATGTCCCTCGACTCTTATAACTGCCATCTGATTTCTGTACAAGGAACATTCTTAAAGAACATCAAACACACTCAGTTCAAATGTGTTATACCGAAATACAACCAGACAAGCTAGTGGGTCCTCTCCCCGGATTACAAAACGAGAATCGTAGGACAATGGTCCATATGGAGACGGATCTGTGCAACCTCATTCCATCTCCGTTACTGAAAGGAGGATCAGTTCGGGTAGTCTGTGGTTTCACTGACCGTAGCTCATTTTCACATTTTTGAAGATTCTTTTTCTCCCTTTGCAACACCTCGTCTATTCCATTGGTTTCAGTACCTCACACCATTCTGCGTTATAGACTGTACAGTGGTTTGGCAGGTTATTCCTAGATATATCGTCAAGGAAACCGACTGCTATAACTGCACTAAAAGATATACCGAACTTTATACGTCATGTATTGAAACACCTAAGAAAATTATTTCCTATTATTCTAAGTAAATATTATAGTATTTTGTGTACACAATGTGAGTAACGTATGTCCTCCGGTGCCATGCAGCTTCCACTGTGAATGTGGGAAAGCTGATATTTGATTGCCACTTGTGAATGAATGAAACAAACAGCCGATGACAATACTGGCTCTGACTTCTTAATTGGAAAACCTGAGTAGCGCCCACTCGTCGAAATGGCATCGAGTGCTTTTGTTCGTAGAAAGGCTTTTGATACTCATGCAATATGGATTTTTTTGTTTAACTAGATAGTTTAATTACAAAATCCCAGGACATTCAGTCGTCGACCACGAGTAGACTAACTTTCGCTTTTGGCAGTTATATCATCCTTCTCTCTTGTCTGAATTAGACTAACAAAACACTAGAGACACGAATTACCAACATTCACTCCATATGTGCTGGACTCTGACCCCATTAATTACAAGTTAAAACCCCGACTTTGCTATTACCTTATTCCATTTTTCACAAACTCTTTATCACTTTACAAGAGAGAATAAATGGGAGGATGAATTCTCAAGCGTTCTGCCTCCCAATCAGATTGCACTTCGCGATACCGGCAGACACACACTGAATTATTTTGCTTAGTTACCAAAAATTTCAGACTAACACTCTACACCATAGTTTACTAAAACTGTTGTGATTGCAGTTCTTGATTATTATAAATTATTAGAAACTCACTGAGCATTAATATCGCCACATCGTAACAACAATTAAGTCCAAATCCGAATGCAAGATCGACAATGCAGTACAACACTTTGCACTGAAAACACGCTTATTACTGATACCAATGTGCATATCAAAAAGAACTCACACAGGAGGAGCCGGTTTGTCTGTATTTCCTCCATTCCGTTTCTGAAAGCATTCGAAAACTGCCGCAGAGCGGCTAACACTCGTCGACGTATGTTGTTTCTCGATCAGGGCAGATCTTATGGTCAGTTCAACTGCAGCTTCCTCCACTGCGTTGTTTCTAGTGACAGAGGAGCACGATTCTTCGACGATGCGACTCAGCCAGACTGGTTAGGCTGTTCCTGGGCACGTACCTTTAGGGCAGAGTGAGTTGTAGCTGTTCGTGACTGTTAGTGATCCAAAGATTACCTTGGT
Organism: Schistocerca serialis cubense; assembly: GCF_023864345.2. Taxonomy (NCBI): domain Eukaryota; kingdom Metazoa; phylum Arthropoda; class Insecta; order Orthoptera; family Acrididae; genus Schistocerca; species Schistocerca serialis. The sequence goes on along the minus strand of NC_064640.1, from coordinate 359,836,951 downwards.
CACCTGGAATGTGTATGATCGTCTCTAGTATGTACATTTCTTTTGTAAGTCTGAACTGCTTTTTTAACTGAGCATTTAGATTGACGACTGGAACTCGTCTCATGGACGACCGCAGGACATAACGTCTTCAGCACAAATAACCTCCCAAAGAAATATTTGTTATGTGTGTTTGGTGGACTAGCTTTGTCAGTTTGGAGGTCTGATCATCCACAGTCTATGACCGATTGTGATGTCTGCAAGAAGTGTCATCCGAAAGCAACATTGTGACTACGTTCTGTTAAAACGACAAATTCTAAGCGCTCTATTCTGTCATTGATTGTTATCTTTGCAATACATGTTCTTGTCAACTGGACCTATTTATCATTCGCAGCCTTCAACACAGTGACTTTCGTGTCACGGAACGAGTTTTCTTCATCTAGCGGCGACAAGCATTCGACATCACATAAAAGGAAACACCAGAGTCGATTAGCGTCCAGACATTTTGAGGGATATTCATCTGTAGTCGCATCATTCCATAGATGGTCGCCTTGCATAGTTTTCCTGAATTCAGCGGCTAGGTGACCGGCTCGTACCTCTTGACAAAGTACTCTGTTATGACATTCTTTTCCAGAAATGCTCGGTACATGCCTTCAAGGGCTTCTTGAGATTTCGTCGGTTTCAGTCGTATTCGGATTCACATTGTAGCATAATGCCCAAATATTGTGTGCGGCTATTTAAGACCGCATTGTTTTCTCATAACACTGGGACCTGTCCTTCTATCGTCCTTCCGCTAAGTGGACTTGCTGCAGATTGTCACCAAATGTTTGCTTCAGTTCGACCTGGAATTTGTCCCAGCTATCATCGAGCTTCTCTTCGTCCACCTCGAACCACTGCTTGGCTATGCCATTCAAGTAAAGGTACACATTTGCCAATCGCAGCATGCCATCCCACTTGTTGTATTTGAAGACTCGGTCGGATACTTTCAGCCATTTCGTCGAGTCCTGGCCGGCGTCTCCGGCCAATACTGATGCAAGCCAAATGTGAAGCTGATTTTCTGTTGTTTCAGAATACATATGCTTTCTCAATTTGCGGACCTTAGGAACCATGTACTGCTTGTATTCCAGTTTCTGTCTGAATCGGCGATGGCTTTTACGTTGTCTAATTGCAGCCACGCTGGTGCAGAGGTTTTAAGTATCTGATGTCTCAAGTCTATCAAGTCTAAATCTGAAAGCAGCGTCATGCATGAAGTAGAGCGCTTAGCATGAAAGCGCGCTTATTCCTAATAGAATAATATAAATTTAGGTACTTGCACTATCGAAAATTTTGCAGACATACATGGTACAGTCACATTGATGTGACTAGCTGTCAAAAGCGTGAATAATCACTTTTTGCAGCGCAGATGTGCAGGAACAGAGTCAGAGAGGTTCTGGAAAGTACCGCCGGCCGCGTTGGCCGAGCGGTTCTAGGCGCTACAGTCTGGAATCACGCGACCGCTACGTCGCAGGTTCGAATCCTGCCTCGGGCATGGATGTGTGTGTTATGTCCTTAGGTTAGTTAGGTTTAAGTAGTTCTAAGTTCTAGGGGACTGATGACCTCAGAAGTTAAGTCCCATAGTGCTCAGAGCCATTTGAAGCATTTTTTTCTGGAAAGTACCGACAGAGATGTTGAGCCTTGCCGACTCTAACAGCCTGAAGGAGGTGGTCTCACAGATTCTCGATTGGGTTAAAATATGCTGCGTTTGACCAGCCTCCAGTCGCCCTAGTATTCTACCCCTCATAACGTCATCAGTATGTGTTCTTTGAGCCATTTTCAACACACAGTCACCATTAGCACGTCTGGAAACGTCTGCACATTTACTCGCTGCACCGTACTCTGACATGCGCCAACACACCTCTGCGTGTGTGGACTGCTGCCAGCGCCACCGTGCGATCACCGCAATTCAAATTCACCTCATGGTCATACCCCGAGGTGATTTAAACCCGCAAAACGACCACCAGAGCGTTGTCTCATCATGTATCAGCATTATCCTTAATTTATGAGCATGAGTGTGGATAGTTTTGCAGGGACTGTTAAGGAGACTTGAGTAAATGGAAAGGAAAAGTGACACTGGGAAATTCTTCTACCAACAGAATGTTTCCGGAGCTTACGTTGCAGGCAGTGGGGTTTGACAAAGAAGTCATTTCTTGAACAAAGGTGACCTATTTCTACTAACTCGAAAAACATCGCCTTCGTTCAGCAAATTCATGATCGTTGTGTCGAATACGAAAAAGAAGTTGCTTGTTCCGGCTCCTGTATTTGCTGATGGATAAACTGCATCTGCATTGCACTGTGCCACCATTGATCGCTCCTACCGGGTACTGCATTACGGAAAAGAATTTACCTATATGATCCAAGGACTCCCACCGTTAGAGTCTTTCAAAAATTAATTCAATAGCTTACGTTTTATATGGATACAATAGATTAATAATGAAAGCAAGCTTTTACTTAAATGGTATAAGGGATTCTACAGTTTGAATCTTTCAGAAATTGATTTAATAGTTTACGTTTTATACTGATGCAATGGATTAATAGTGAATTCCTCATTGCTGACTCATTTTCAACTTACTGTTGTAGTTACGTAAGAGTTTTGAATCATGAAACTAACATACAAAGACGCGGGACGAAAACCGTTGAGTAAAGGCAAGGAAAGACATTGAGGAATGGGAAAGTTCCTCTGTGTAACCGTCTTGGTTGAATCAATCAACAGAAAACGGAGGCTCAGTATTTTCGAGTCCATTGTTAGTTTGAGGATTATAAGCGTAACACTGAGCTCCAACAAATATCCACAAAGTCAACACTAAGACCTACTGTATTTAACAGGCCATATAGATTTCATTAACACGGTGTATGCTGGAAGGTACCAGTGTCACTCCCTCTTTTCCTGTTGGGATCGCGAGTGCTTCGCGGGAAGAACGATTGCTGATAAGGTTCCGTGTGGGCTCAAATCTCCCTGAGCTCATAACCACGAGATATTCATAGGAGGAAGCAATATATTGTTTGATTCTTCCAGTAACGAACTTTCTCGGAATTTTAATAGTAAACCACACGGTGATGCACAACGCCTGTTTCGCAGGGTCTGCCACTGTAGTTGCTGAGCATCTCTGGCACTTTCGCCTTTAAGAAATTAACCTATAACAGGCGTGTAGCTCTTCTTTAGATCTTTTCTACTTCCTCTAACAATCCTATCTGGTAAGGATCCCATACCGACGAGCAGTATTCAAGTATTGGTTGAACTAGTTTTTGTAAGCTACCTCCTTTGTTGGTTTCCTGAGGATTCTTCCAGTGAATCTCAGTCTGGCATCTACCTCATACGCGATTAATTTTGTGTTGTCGTTCCACTTCAAACAGCTCCGTACACATACTCCTAGATGTTGTATGGAAGCAACTGTTTCCAGTAATAGTTTTACAATCATAGAATAACGAGTCTTTCTGTCTACGACAGCATCGCCTGCGAAAAGTCTCAAGAAATATCCGTCGTTATCCGCTTTGTCATTATTATATATTGTAAAAAGTAATGGTCCTATAAAAACCCTTTGGGTAAGTCCGGAGTTGTTTTTACGTCTGAAAGCTTATCTCCGTTCAGAATGACATACTTGCTCCGTTTAATGGAAACTCTTCAATCTAATCGTATAATTTTTCTGATATTCGGTACGCTTGTATGTATTTCACTGGGCGACAGAGTGGAATTGTATCGAGCGCCTTCCGGAAGTCAAGGAACACAGCATCTACCTGGGCGCTGCTCCTATCGCTTTCTGGGTCTGCGGGACGAACAGAGCGAACTGGGTTTCATACGGGTTTCGGAAGCCAAGTTCATTCCTACAGATGAGATTTTTGACCTCCAGAAATGTCATGATCTACATCTACATCTACATCTATACTCCGCGAGCCACCTTACGGTGTGTGGCGGAGGGTACTTATTGTACCACTATCTGATCCCCCCTTCCCTGTTCCATTCACGAATTGTGCGTGGGAAGAACGACTGCTTGTAAGTCTCCGTATTTGCTCTAATTTCTCGGATCTTTTCGTTGTGATCATTACGCGAGATATATGTGGGCGGTAGTAATATGTTGCCCATCTCTTCCCGGAATGTGCTCTCTCGTAATTTCGATAATAAACCTCTCCGTATTGCGTAACGCCTTTCTTGAAGTGTCTGCCACTGGAGCTTGTTCAGCATCTCCGTAACGCTCTCGCGCTGACTAAATGTCCCCATGACGAATCGCGCTGCTTTTCGCTGGATCATGTCTATCTCTTCTATTAATCCAACCTGGTAAGGGTCCCATACTGATGAGCAATACTCAAGAATCGGACGAACAAGCGTTTTGTAAGCTACTTCTTTCGTCGATGAGTCACATTTTCTTAGAATTCTTCCTATGAATCTCAACCTGGCGCCTGCTTTTCCCACTATTTGTTTTATGTGATCATTCCACTTCAGATCGCTCCGGATAGTAACTCCTAAGTATTTTACGGTCGTTACCGCTTCCAATGATTTACCACCTATGGCATAATCGTACTGGAATGGATTTCTGCCCCTATGTATGCACATTATATTACATTTATCTACGTTTAGGGAAAGCTGCCAGCTGTCGCACCATGCATTAATCCTCTGCAGGTCCTCCTGGAGTACGTACGAGTCTTCTGATGTTGCTACTTTCTTGTAGACAACCGTGTCATCTGCAAATAGCCTCACGGAGCTACCGATGTTGTCAACTAAGTCATTTATGTATATTGTAAGCAATAAAGGTCCTATCACGCTTCCCTGCGGTACTCCCGAAATTACCTCTACATCTGCAGATTTTGAACCATTAAGAATGACATGTTGTGTTCTTTCTTCTAGGAAATCCTGAATCCAATCACAAACCTGGTCCGATATTCCGTAAGCTCGTATTTTTTTCACTAAACGTAAGTGCGGAACCGTATCAAATGTCTTCCTGAAGTCCAGGAATACGGCATCAATCTGCTCGCCAGTGTCTACGGCACTGTGAATTTCTTGGGCAAATAGGGCGAGCTGAGTTTCACATGATCTCTGTTTGCGGAATCCATGTTGGTTATGATGAAGGAGATTTGTATTATCTAAGAACGTCATAATACGAGAACACAAAACATGTTCCATTATTCTACAACAGATTGACGTAAGCGAAATAGGCCTATAATTATTCGCATCTGATTTATGACCCTTCTTGAAAATGGGAACCAGTCGCTAGGTACTTTACGTTCTTCCAGCGATCTTCGATAAATTGCTGATAGAAAGGGGGCAAGTTCTTTAGCATAATCACTGTAGAATCTTAAGGGTATCTCGTCTGGTCCGGATGCTTTTCCGCTACTAAGTGATAGCAGTTGTTTTTCAATTCCGATATCGTTTATTTCAATATTTTCCATTTTGGCGTCCGTGCGACGGCTGAAGTCAGGGACCGTGTTACGATTTTCCGCAGTGAAACAGTTTCGGAACACTGAATTCAGTATTTCTGCCTTTCTTCGGTCGTCCTCTGTTTCGGTGCCATCGTGGTCAACGAGTGACTGAATAGGGGATTTAGATCCGCTTACCGATTTTACATATGACCAAAACTTTTTAGGGTTCTTGTTTAGATTGTTTGCCAATGTTTTATGTTCGAATTCGTTGAATGCTTCTCTCATTGCTCTCTTTACGCTCTTTTTCGCTTCGTTCAGCTTTTCCTTATCAGCTATGATTCGACTACTCTTAAACCTATGATGAAGCTTTCTTTGTTTCCGTAGTACCTTTCGTACATGATTGTTATACCACGGTGGATCTTTCCCCTCGCTTTGGACCTTAGTCGGTACGAACTTATCTAAGGCGTACTGGACGATGTTTCTGAATTTTTTCCATTTTTGTTCCACATCCTCTTCCTCAGAAATGAACGTTTGATGGTGGTCACTCAGATATTCTGCGATTTGTGCCCTATCACTCTTGTTAAGCAAATATATTTTCCTTCCTTTCTTGGCATTTCTTATTACACTTGTAGTCATTGACGCAACCACTGACTTATGATCACTGATACCCTCTTTTACATTCACGGAGTCGAAAAGTTCCGGTCTATTTGTTGCTATGAGGTCTAAAACGTTAGCTTCACGAGTTGGTTCTCTAACTATCTGCTCGAAGTAATTCTCGGACAAGGCAGTCAGGATAATGTCACAAGAGTCTCTGTCCCTGGCTCCAGTTCTGATTGTGTGACTATCCCATTCTATACCTGGTAGATTGAAGTCTCCCCCTATTACAATAGTATGATCACGAAACTTCTTCACGACGTTCTGCAGGTTCTCTCTGAGGCGCTCAACTACTACGGTTGCTGATGCAGGTGGTCTATAGAAGCATCCGACTATCATATCTGACCCACCTTTGATACTTAACTTAACCCAGATTATTTCACATTCGCATTCGCTAATAACTTCACTGGATATTATTGAATTCTTTACTGCTATAAATACTCCTCCACCATTGGCGTTTATCCTATCCTTGCGGTATATATTCCATTCTGTGTCTAGGATTTCGTTACTGTTCACTTCCGGTTTTAACCAACTTTCCGTTCCTAATACTATATGCGCACTATTTCCTTCAATAAGAGATACTAATTCAGGAACCTTGCCCTGGATACTCCTGCAGTTTACCAATATTACGTTAACTTTTCCTGTTTTTGGTCTCTGAGGACGGACGTTCTTTATCAACGATGATAATGTCCTCTCTGGTAAGCCGTCAGGTATTTTATCGTTTCGCCCAAGGGGGGGTCCCTCTAACCTAAAAAACCCCCGTGTGCACGCCACACGTACTCTGCTACCCTAGTAGCTGCTTCCGGTGTGTAGTGCACGCCTGACCTGTCTAGGGGGGCCCTACAGTTCTCCACCCAATAACGGAGGTCGATGAATTTGCAACCATTATAGTCGCAGAGTCGTCTGAGCCTCTGGTTTAGACCCTCCACACGGCTCCAAACCAGAGGACCGCGATCGACTCTGGGCACTATGCTGCAGATATTAAGCTCAGCTTGCACTCCGCGTGCGATGCTGGTTGTCTTCACCAAATCAGCCAGCCGCCGGAAGGAACCAAGGATGGCCTCAGAACCCAAGCGGCAGGCGTCATTCGTTCCGACATGTGCTACTATCTGCAGCCGGTCACACCCAGTGCGTTCAATAGCTGCCGGAAGGGCCTCCTCCACATTACGGACGAGACCCCCCGGCAAGCACACCGAGTGCACACTGGCATTCTTCCCCGACCTACCCGCTATTTTCCTGAGGGGCTCCATAACCCGCCTAACGTTGGAGCTCCCTATAACTAATAGGCCCGCCCTCTGTGACTGTCGGGACCTTGCCGGAGAATCGGCCACTGGCCCAACAGGCGAGGCATCCTGTGGTGGCTCGGAAACGATGTCATCACCACTAGGAAGCACCCCGTACCTGTTGGAAAGGGGTAAGGCAGCTGCCACGCGGCCAGATCCCACCTTCGCCTTTCGGCCAGGCACGCGCGAGCCCACCACTGTCCGCCATTCACCCTGGAGTGATGGCTGACCGGTAAGATGCTCACTGCCGGAAGACGCAGCGACATCAGGGGTTCCATGTGATTCCAAGGCCACCGAAGTAGGCATAGGTCTCACCACAGTTGCCCGAACGCCACTACGAGCCGACGCCTGCGCCTCGAGCTCGATGAGCCTAACAGACAAAGCCTCCACCTGCCCCCGAAGAGTGGCCAATTCTCCTTGCGTCCGCTCACAGCAACCACAGTCCCTACACATGACTATGTTTACCCTACTCTATACGGTGACAAATTCCCAAGATAATCTTCTGATGAGCTACTCTGATAATCAAGAAACACTCACTGAAATACGAGACGCGAAAACTACGCTAGGTTTCCCAGAAAAACTATTTAAAAGCTAAGCGCAGCAAATAAGTACAAAAACGCTTTATACAAACAGTACTCGCTGCTGCTGGTGCTCTCGCTCTGGCTGTCACAAGACAACTGCTGATTCAAGTGACTAGTGGCTAACGGCCGCGAAACAAACAAAAGACGGTTTTAGGGCGCTTTCTGTTCTAAACGATCAAGAAAACACTAAGAAATCTAACACGAAAACTACGTAAAGTTTTATCAAGAACTGTTAGCGTAAAGAATGTACTAAAATGTTAGACGAGAGCGACGTCGGAGATATAGGCCTATAGTTTTATGTATCTGTTCGATGACCTTTCTCGAAACCGGGAATGTCCTGCGCTTTTTTTTTTCGAATAATTAGGACCGCTTCACTCCTTCAGAAACCTACGGTACACTGACGCTAGAAGAGGGGCAAGTACTTTCGCATACTTTATGTAGAATCGAACTGGTATCCCAACAGTACCAGTCTCTTCTCTCTGTTGAGTGATTTCAGTTGATTTTCTATCCCATGCTCACTTATTTCGAAATCTGTCAGTTTGTCGCTTATGCGACGATTTGAGCACCTACCTAAAGCACAGTGCGAACCTCCTCTGTGAAACAGTTTTGAAAAAGGACGGTTAGTATTTCGGCACTTTCTGTGTCATCCTACGTCTCAGTGCCATTACGGTCACAGAGAGGCTGGACTGATGACGGCAAGCCTTTTACTGATTTAGCATAAGACCAAAAATTCCTAGGATTTACTGTCAAGTCGGTAGATAGAATTTTATTTTCGAATTCGTTGAAGATTTCATGCGTAGCCCACCTAACGCTAATTTTTAAATCGTTTAGTTTTTGTTTGTCTAGGAGGCTTTGGCTACGTTTTAATTTACAGTGCAGCTTTCTTTGCTTCCGTAGCAGCTTTATATTACGTTTGTCGAACTTTTCCATCCGTCGCCACTTTGCTCGGCGCATACCTGTCTAAAGCGTATTGTACAACGCTCCGTATACTTTAAATTGTCTGTTCAAATCCGAGGTACAAGCAAAAGTCTTTTGAGTCCCTTATCTATGATTAAATTGCAATATGATTTCAAATAGTTCGTACTTCACGCAATTCGCAGTGTGTATTACACGATAGACAATGGCTGTCACAAGGTGAAGATCTCAAACACGGCCAATCGATTCGGCTCATATTTGGCAGGTAGCTTTTGTACAACCTAAAATGAAACACTAAGACATTTTGGCTCAAATCCCCACCCCACCCTCTTCGGGATTTTAGAAGACCACGCTTAAAGTTCATGAAGCGCAGTCGACTCAAAACTGTCAAGATCGGTAGATAATTGAAAAATTAAATGTTCCGATAAGGTAAACGCTATCCAATGAAAGATCCGCGGAAGGAGTGACCGAGGCATTTGGCTTGGGAGCGGAGAATCTGAGTTCGATTTCCAAGTGCATTCTTTATTTCTGTTTCTTTCCGTTTTGAAACTGGTAGGAGCAGGAGGGTTAGTAAGGTAAGTAAAGAAATAATAACAAGGTACGCAAATAAATTTCTCAAATGACTTGGATTAGTAAAGAATTAAAATTTTAAGCCTCGTTATATGAAAACAATTTCGAGTAAGAATGTTTCGAAGGCAAGGGTTCGACAAACGTTATGTCGTGAAAGAGAAAAACGAACCTTTGTCGTAGTTGGTTGTATACATAAAATAACGCATTCGTATACTGCGCAACATTCCATCACACCTCTAAAAATGTTGCGAAAAGTTGTCCTGTGCTTATAAGGAAGAAATGAATACTTTGGTCCTCGGGATATAGAAAAGGGCAATCGCTTAAACTACTCGTTTAAATGTTTGCTTCACTTCCTCCAAATCCGGTAAACTTATCCATTCCTTGAGAATATTTTAAAACCATACGTTGCTGATAACAAGGTTTGTCTGATATTGGATTCCTGAGGTGGACAAAGTAATACTGTCAGGTATGATGGCATGTTTATAAAAGACGACGGTCAACCGACTTGCACTGTAGAAGTAATACTACCAAATTGCACAACTGTGTGCCCGCAATGTGATGTTTATTTTCATCGCCAAGTTGAAACTTTATTTCGAGGCTTCAAAATTGCAATCTGCTTTTGGAAACCCAGCGAAAATAGCACAACTGCGCGGATGCAGTAACGATTCACTACATAATTCATGATCAACTTTCAGCACCGATTTTTCAGGCGATGTTATTCTGTGCATGGTATGCGTCAAAATTAATTCCAGAAAAATATTTATTTTTAAACGTAAGCCGAGTCTGTCTTCTGCCTAATCTTCGAAAGGGACGATGTAATTACGCGAAGATTGTATGCATTAGATGTTCCTGATGCTGCGTGTATATTTGATTCGAACGTTCATACGACAAGAGCATCCATCTAGCTGCTAGAAAGAAATGTGGACATGTAACAGGGTTAGTGAAAGATCAAAAATGGTTCAAATGGCTCTGAGCACTATGGGACTTAACATCGGTGGTCATCAGTCCCCTATAACTTAGAACTACTTAAACCTAACCAACCTAAGGACATCACACACATCCATGCCCGAGGCAGGATTCGAACCTGCGACCGTAGCAGTCGCGCGGTTCCGGACTGAGCGCCTGAACCGCTAGACCACCGCGGCCGGCAGTGAAAGATCGTCCACGATTATATTTTTAATTATTTACTAGTCCAAGTCGTTTGAGAAATTTATTTTCTTATCTTGTTATTATTTCTTCCTGAGTTACTTACCTTATTAACACTCCTGTTCCTATAAATTTCAAATTAAAACAAAAAATGAAAAACTTGGCAATTGAATGCAGGTTCTCTGCTCCCCAGCCAGATGCCTTGGTCGGTATGCCAGCAATGTTTACCTTACGGATACATGAGCGGCAGTCAAAAATGTTTCTTTCCTCAATTTATTGAAGAATATGCGTTTGCGAACACCGTATGTGATTATGAAATATACTCATTTTTCAGTTACCTACCGATTATGTCAATTTGGAGTCGATTGTGCGTCATTAACTTTAGAAGTGGTTTTCTCAGACACGGGGGAATGTGGATGAGGGTTAAGACAAAATATGTTATTTTACGACAAAGGAATCTCCAAGCTCGTCCATCGCTACGATAAGCGCCTTAATTTAAATGGCAACTATGTAGAAAAGTAGAATTTAAGAGTGGCTTTCATCTGTATATAATAAAAAATTTTCCAATTCTTTATTTATTTTTAATTCCAAAACGTAATTTACTTTGTGAATAGCCCTCGTATGAGCCGAATCGGTTAGCCATGTCTGAGGCCTTACCTTTTTAAGTATTGCTTGTCACGACGTTGGCTCGATTCTCACTCTGCGAGTTTCATTTCCAGTTTGCACATCGTGTTGCAAACATATCAGAACTGTTCAAACGATAATGAATCTTAGAACTGCGAATAAATTCAACTAGAGTGTCTGAAAAGAATGCGTAATTCAACATCACCATCCGGCAAAATTAGAATTGTAATACAACCATGACTCGCTGTGAGCAACATGTGGGTGCTATTCTGTCATTCTGCGCAACGGATTAATCTGAGATGTACCCTTTACCCTGTGGCTCCTGCAAGATGCAATTTCCACCCCCACACTACTACAGAAGTCAGACAGACGCTCCTAAAGTTCTAAAGAGAAATGCCTGAAAAACTTTTAGCAATAAATATCTTCTGGAATCGTCTGCTGTAAGGAAATGACATAAACATTCACAAAATTTCTTACGTAACTAGTTGGATATTTGGGTACTGCAGTAGTGCTAGTTAGTGTAAGAAAAACATGAAACTAACGAAAATTATATATTTTTTTTTTTTTGCAAAAATTCTGAGAAATCACAATGGCACCTTTATTTATGAACTGAACAAGTTATTTCCGGGTTCTTTTCTGAATGTGAAGTTACCTCTTAAGGATAGGATTCGCTAATGAAATTTCTATACAAAGTTTAAGATTGTTATTGACTTGGCAGAATGGCTGAGAGCCGCGCCTACTCAACTTGAATAATTATCCGTTAGCATGTTGCTAGGTACGGTCGAGGCTGTCGCGTGTGAAATGCAGTGAAGTGTACTGTTGTGGAGGAAATATGGGGCTCGCAAGAGCTGTAGCGCACAATACCGTTAAGCTGCGATGACTGCTGTCTGCTGACAGATAAAGCTCGTTCTATCTGGATTGACCTTCGCCAATCAAACTCTCCCTACACCTTGATGAAGTCAAGGACTACTATTCGCCCCTAGTCTAACTATTGGCGTGGTACACCGGTCAGATAACCAGTCCACTGCGATGCCACTCAAAAATTCGCTCGCAGGCGTTTTACTATAACTCTGTCCATTTACACCACACAGTAAGTGTGTCGGCCAACACAGTGAACAACGCTTAATCGCAAGGACTCAATATAGAGTCGTGCTCCGATTCGCTCTCGACAGAGATGCTCTCACAGTGAAGTACTGAGGAGAGACTTGTTCCTCGCTCTTTGAGTACACATACGAGCGCACACGCTCTCGTTACGTGTTCTCGCTCTAAGAGCGACAACGGAAAGGCCCCTCTCCACACCAGACGTGAAGGGGTATATCTTTTGGTCTCTTCCATTACTCCTTCAGCTCAAGGCGTCAGGAATATCGTCTGCCAATCAGCATTGCTCTTCTAAAATGGGAGAATGGCGTTTCGTTTAAGGCGACCAATCTGGAAATCTGCAGCATCAGCGTTTGGCGTTTGCTGTCTCCGTGTGAAAACCTCTGAAACTGCGTGCTATGTTTGTAAAGAATGCGTAGGCTGGGCGCTCCCACACAATGTAGCGGAATTTGCTTTTAAGCCGAACACGGGGTCGTTCTCCCTTTCACTTGGGCAAATGCTGTCTGCTTTACGGGCGGTCGCCGGCCGACATAGATAGGTTGACTCGTCCTCTGAAGGGACCGGCCCCCCGGCATGCGGTTTGCCTCTCCCAAACTAAAAGCCCCTGCGACCGCCGTGTCTTGAATGTGTGTGTGTACGCCAGCTTCGAGTATTTCAATCTCGGTGCACACTTGCGATTTACTAGTTATTTGCATATCGTTTACATAAATTCATACAACATTGACTTTATCTTATCGAGTTTGGGTTCGAATGAAGCGTCTTGATGTGCGGAATATGATTGTGAGGGCGGAATATGTAAGCAATGAAGGTCAGGAGACCACGACATCTTACAACGCTAATCTTAATTTTTTTAGTCTTGCCCATAAAATACATTCCAAGTTATCGATTTTGTCTGGTAAATAATCATCTTCATAAGTAAAAATAGGGAAAACGAAAGCCATGTAGTCATAAATATACGGAATATGAGAGAATTAAGAGCAAACATACCATTAAAATTTTTGTTCTTTTATATGCTGTGTACTTTTAGTAATTATGACTGGTTATGAATGGAACTACTGTGTCATCAATCGAAACTATTATTATCATTGTTATTGTTATTACTATCATGGCATAGCATTGCACATCATACGTACATTCCATAGCTAAGTCTGACTGCTATGCGGAGGACATGGCGTCAATTCCCAGTACTTGCAGGAACGCTTCCTTGGTGTGAGCATTCGAACGGGGTGTACTTGCAAGGGAAACTCCCCATTGCAACCCCCTCAGATTTATTGATAGGGTGGCCCAGTGGATATCCCATCAAAATCTGAAAACAGATCAAGCATGAAAACAGGAAAAAGGTGTACCGAATTGTGACAAAAAACAAAATAGAAATAGTGAATGGTTCAAGTTCTAGATTTGCAACATTGAGTGCGTATGTATAATCACAGCGTCGTGGTTATGTGTTCACATTGTTGGACTACAAAGGGGGAGATCCGCGTTCGAATCTCCCTCGTACCCCCTCCACCCCAGTTTTCTTTTTCTCACAAAATAATGAACTGTCCGTCCGGTCATTGATATGTGTGTTTGTTGTATTCAAATTTGTGTCTGTGTCGTGGTGTAACGTCCGCTTGCAATGGCGAGGGGTAAGTAGGGACCCTCAGACGTACGTACCTCCTATTTGTTCTACACAAGTACCCTATTTTATGATTCTTCGCTTGGGAAGTTTTGATTCTTGAATTCCTTTGTTGTAACATAGTTCACGGCCGTTGAGATGTTGTTTTCAGTTCTGCGAGAGGTCTATGCGGCATCGCGCCTGCTCTCACTATTCATCACGTTTACTGGGAACGGTACTTACCACTTGATTCATTCTATAACCCATGTAGAGTATGGCATTTGCCAAGACTACAGAAGGAGAAAAGACACGTCAGTGACCCGACGGAAGTTCATAATTTTGTAAAAAGAATACCGAATAGGGGAGAGATCTGAACACGGATCTCCCGTTTTGCAGTTCACCACCGTAATCGCATACACACAACGCGTTGTTCTTACAGTGCGCTCGAGGTTGCACATCTCGCGCTTGGACCGTTCACTGTTCCTATTTTGCTTCTTTTTTCCACAGTTCTGTATACCTTCACCCTGTTTTCCTACTTGATCTGTGTTCAATTTTTCACGGGCTATCCACTAGGCCATCTTACAACTAAATCTGAGAGGGGTGCGATGGGAAGTACCCCTTGCCAGCCTCATGATGGCAAGTAAGGAGCCACTTAAGTGAGATGTAGTGGCTCCAAGGTCTGGAAAGTCGGCAAACCACCGGGGGAGCGGTATGTTGATCCCATACCACTCCATATCGTATGCACACGACGCCAACGTCAGATAATGACCTGGCAGCCATCGACAGTGAATTGCTTGTCAGAACCGGAGCGCGGAGATTTCCATTATACAAGATATGCATATACATACTTATAGAATTCACAGGTTAAAGTGCAACCAGATCGTAATACCCTGTGTCACTCCATGCAAGATTTTCAGACCTCTTTTAGAAGCTTATGGTGTGCAGTTTGAATATTTCGTCTTGCTGTTTGTTCCTCTGCACTACAGTCCCATGGAGCACTTCGTCAATCACCACACTTCTTCAAGATGTGGCCACAGCTGTCTTGTGCAGTTCGGGCGCTATTGAGTCTTGACCATTCGTGACGGACAAGTTCAGATTCTCCAACCTTCGTCACTGGGTTTTGAATCAGGTGGGCGTTCTGGGATGGATGTTCATTCCAACGTTGTTTCACTATTCAGTGACATCGGAAACGTCTGTCATCGGAAGACAACCTGAGGTGGCTTACGTGACTCCAGGCATACAGCCGGTTGACTCTGGAAAGTGCTACTTCGAAATGAGTTCGTATGCTACTCTGTCTTCTGATAAATTTGCAACTTGGCACCTTCTAACGGAGAGTCGGAGGAGCAATATTCTATAGAAATGGCAAACAGTGAATGTGAGTAGATCTGACAATGCGAGTAATGATTCTCATTGCTTCATTCAGACATACGCTATTTTCTCACAAAGCGGCACAATATTCAGTATCTGAATACTCTAAGGAACTTGCAGCATCGCGTAGCGTATCTGCGTTTAGTCCTTTGTTGTTTCCAGCTATTTTGTGAAGTAATTAGAGTCGTATTTTGCAATGAAGACAAATAAAATGTACACTAACATTCAAGTCGCCTCAGGTACAGCCTACGATTACTTGTCTGGTGTTTTCCTTGTTAAGAGTGCTCGAATTAAAATGTTGGTGCTGTGTGATCCCCTAGGTATTTTAACATTTCTATCAGTCTTACGCATTCCAAAGCGCGAGCTCGATGTTCGGATGTCGTGTTGTAAAATAATCAATTCATTATGGAAATAGGTTCCAGCTCTGTTTGTAATTTATAATTTTTGCTTCGATTTTTTCGCCGCCACCAAGTTCAAGTACAACTGTACGTACAGTACGGAATCTTTCTAGTTGTTGCATTGCTCTTATTTTTATGTTAGTTATTAGTTTCTACAGTTTATAGCACATAAATTAGTTTTGGTTGGGAGGCCTATAACACGAGTGTCCTGATAGAATGGGAAACACCATGGTTTTTTACTGGCTGAAGTTAATATTTATTACCATGTAAATCATTTAGCAGACGGGAAGTCATTATTTCTTTCTTTGCATTAAAGCGTCATTTGTTCAGTGTCAGTTGTTATCAACACTGCCGATGTCGTACAACGTTGGCACACTGGTCATTGTTACATTTCCTGTTCAGAGTAAAATACTAGGTCTCTCAAAATATCAACCCTCATTTTTAGCTTTGTTCAACTGTTCTAATAGAACTACAGGAATTATAAGAATTGTTGAGCGAAGATATACAGAAGACAAGTACTACACTCGATTCAAGCAGTCAGTTAAATCAGCTATCACCGGACACTGCTAGATTTATGAGCATGGAAAGAAATATGAAAATACCACTATTGTAGAGCAGATGGTGTAATGAAGGAGTAAACCAAGCTCAAAATTTAATTATTACACACAGAGTCTCTAGGTTATGAAAGAATATAGTCCAGTATAAGGTTTGAGCAAAATACATCGTAAAATATTTCAATGCTCCCTTTATGCTCACAGGTAAATTTATATTAAGACGCTTTTTAGTGAAAAGTGTTGTTTTAAGGTATTTTCCTTGTTTAAACTACACTGCGCAACAGAATTAAAGGATCACTTTGTCGAAACCTCGTACTTCCCACCCATTACGATACTTAGGTTTGAAAATAGGCTTAGAGGCGCATACAACCTTCATCTGCACTGGTCCAAAAGCGTGGCGCCCAGCGATATCACCCCTGGGGTTCGACGACTGTTCAAACAGCATGGTGTCGAGGGGCGCGAAAATAAAAAGTGACAGCTCAGAAGTCCATTCTATGTGTACGGTGGGTTAGCGATATCACAATGGCATCAAATTTCACCACACTTCTTTCCAGTTCCGCCTTGCACGTGTCACACGATCGGTAGGTCGTCACACACCCCCTTTTACCCACATTTCACCCCTTCTTTTCACACCTCAGCGATGAAGATCAGAACTACAACGCACTGTTCAACACAGTTTTTTATTAGTGGCCGAGGGAAACATTCCAGGCACAACTCCGCCCAGAATCAGCACGGAAATGCCTTAGGGGTTGACATTAAGGACCTCAATGAAACCACCACTTTCCATGAGGTGTTGATTCCCACACATTTCGCGGTCAAAAATGACAGTTCCAGTGTCACGAGCAACATGAAAACATTCTTTACAGCCTTAAACACTGCTCATACCCTCGGGGTTTGAACAATTCTCTAAGGACATTGTGAGGCTTCATCTCAATCAAACGGCATCGCACCCATTTGGAGCGCAGCGCGACCGAAATTTTTGATCCCATGTAAAGGTTGGAATCACTAGGGCCGTTCTTTTGACGAAATTTGAGAGTGGTACGAAGCAGGAAAGGGTGCTTATGCTTCTTCGTCGCCCGTATTTTGTGTCGTCCTCTGGCATGACCAAGGGTGGATGCGATAGTGACACCTGCTTGAATAAAACGATAAGTGGTCTCTCTAAGACGCCCAGTAGGGCAAAATCCTCGGTGGCATCCGTCCACCTTTATTGCGAATTATAAAAATTTACCTGTACAGACAGATCCCATGACAAAGTTCTAAGCTCTTTAAGAATGGTAACCTCTTGGACACTCTCCGATTCCAGATGGCTTACGATCTATATCTACATACATACTCCGCAATCCACCATACGGTGCGTGGCGGAGGGTACCTCGTACCACAACTAGCATCTTCTCTCCCTGTTCCACTCACAAACAGAACGAGGGAAAAATGACTGCCTGTATGCCTCTGTACAAGCCCTAATCTCTTTTATCTTAGCTTTGTGGTCTTTCTGCGAAATATAAGTTGGCGCTAGTAAAACTGTACTGGAGTCAGCCTCAAATGCTGGTTCTCTAAATTTCCTCAGTAGCGATTCACAAAAACAACGCCTCCTTTCCTCCAGAGACTCCCATCCGAGTTCCTGATGCATTTCCGTAACACCCGCGTGATGATCAAACCTACCAGTAACAAATCTAGCAGCCCGCCTCTGAATTGCTTCTATGTCCTCCCTCAATCCGACCTGATAGGGATCCCAAACACCCGAGCAGTACTCAAGAATAGGTCGTATTAGTGTTTTATAAGCGGTCTCCTTTACAGATGAGCCACATCTTCCCAAAAATCTACCAATCAACCGAAGACGACTATCCGCCTTCCCCACAACTGCCATTACATGCTTGTCCCACGTCATATTACTCTGCAATGTTACGCCCAAATATTTAATCGATGTGACTGTGTCAAGCGCTACACTACTTTCCTATTCATCTGCATTAATTTACATTTATCTATATTTATAGTTAGCTGCCATTCTTTACACCAATCACGAATCCTGTCCAAGTCATCTTGTATCCTCCTACAGTCACTCAACGACGACACCTTCCCATACACCACAGCATCATCAGCACTTCAAACTTTAAACTCTGCTGCAGAGTGAAAATTTCATTCTGGAAACTGTCAACTAGGATGTGTTTAAGCCGTGTTGAAGCGAAACAAGCGCTGTATCATGTGTGAGATACAGAGACAAGCGAGAGTGCCAGGTCTTACCACAGTTCACCGCTAGTAGCGCCACGTCACCATAAAGCGTCTGCGCGGAGCGCACAAGTATTGCACCATAATTGAGTATAAAATTAAAAGTCAAAATTTTATACTCATACTTAGTCAACATATATTTTATTGCAATAACATTTTAGAGCTAAAGTCTTAAAGTAATTACATCAATAGTTTTCGTAAAAATACTGTTTTATGGAAAAAAACGTGGTGCTAAATAATAAAGCTAGAAAGTCAGAATTTGGTCAGCATGTGCCTATGGACGTCATAAATAAGTGGTGCAAGTTCCCAAACAAAAGAACTATAATTACAGCCAGAATCCACGTTTTAAGAAAAATTGAAGGCGCTAAATATTAGACTTGATGATGAAGTCCCATACCCCATGACAGAGCGTAGGGGACGATGCGAGAGAACTGAACCGCTGTACTAGGCAAGGTCCTAGCGGAGGTGGTTTGCCATTGCCTTCCTCCGACCGTAATGAATATGAATTATGATGATGAAGACGACACAACAACACCCAGTCATCTCGAGGCAGGTGAAAATCCCTGACCCCGCCGGGAATCGAACCCGGGACCCTGTGCTCGGGAAGCGAGAACGCTACCGCGAGACCACGAGCTGAGGACATATTAGATCTAGAAACGTAAAAATTTGTAAGACGCTTCAGGTTAACCTAAAAATAATAAATAAGGGACCACATTAAGCTACATCTTAACGTTTTTGAGTAATTTATGGAAAACCAAATTTGTAAATAGAATATACTCATTTGTAGTAGATTAAGTACCTGTAATTTTAATGACAGAAAATTTTGGTTACAGCAGATGATAAAACCTACTAAATAATAGAGCTATAGCAAATCGTACAATTATGGTATTAATAATAGCCAATACAAATTCTGTTAATGTTATAGTTCGGAGGTAACGAGCTACCGTTAGTTCCACTATAAAAGTTCTAGAAGGCAAAGTTTTTATTCAAGTGAGCTGAATTTTTTTCTGTGATTTGAACCAACTTACCTGAATGTGTGTAAAAATTAAGAAGATTCTAACTGTGTTATTAAAGATTATGTGCCCGAGAAGCGGTCGTTCAGAGGCTGCTGCCGTGTGCATAAGGCAGATGACAGCAGATGTTCGCTCAGCCGCCAGCTGCGGCACATATATAAATACAGCCCGAGAGGCAGGAGTAAGGTTCAAATGGCTCTAAACACCATGGGACCCAACATCCGAGGTCACCAGTCCCCCCGACCCAGAACCACCCAAACCCAACTAACCCAAGGACATGCCAGAGGCAGGACTCCAACCCGCGACCGCAGCAGCAGCGCGGCCCCGGACCGAAGCGCCCAGAACCATTCGGCCACAGCGGTCGGCCAGGAATAAGGTTCACTTCGCACTCACACTGTAAGATCCACTGCAAGAGCAGCAGTGTACTGACGAAAGAGCAGCAGCGTAGCCTGCCTGCAGACTCCTGGGAATCTCGTCACTATTTCTTCCTCAATAGGCACATTTTAAAGTTGCTCAAAAAAGGTGGGTGAATAGCACCGATGGTTCCGCCTAACTGGGAGATCTGAGAAAGACCGCTTGCCGTTGTATTCACGTATATGTAAAATTCGCACTCCGCCCCCCCCCCCTTCCCCCATGCTCACCCCATAGGAGGACGTTAAACAAGTGGGATGAAGAATCATAAGTACCATTTGCTGCTTTGGATAAAGTTCAAATTTCGTCGAATGGCGTTGAATAGTTGCTAGTGGTTCTAAGTTCATGTGAGCATAAGGCAGATGACAGCAGATGTCCGCTCAGCCGCCAGCTGCGGCACATATATAAATACAGCCCGAGAGGCAGGAGTAAGGTTCAAATGGCTCTAAACACCATGGGACCCAACATCCGAGGCCACCAGTCCCCCCGACCCCCCGCGCTTGGCTCCAAATGGGTTTGATTGGGGTATAGCCCCGCAATATCCTTAGAAGTGTTGAAACCCCCGAGGGTGTCAGTAGTCTCAAAGGTTGTCAAGAACGTCTTCCTGTTGAGCCTCGCACTGCGAACTGTCGTTTTCGACCACGAAATGTGTGTGAATCAACACCCCAAGGAAGGTATGCTCTTACTGAGATCCTTTATGGCAACCCCTAAAGGCATTTTGTGCAGGTTCTGAAAGGTGGTATGTCTGGAATGCCTACCTAGAGCACACGTATTTCAACGCTGTGCGTCACGATTCTAACCCCCATCGCAGAGGCGTGAAAAGAAGTGGTGAAATGTGAGTAAGAGGGGGCGTGACGACCTTGGAATCGCACGACGCGTGCACGGTATCATTGGACAGAATTTGGTGGCAATGTGACATCGTTAACCCACGTTACACGTCACACGAACTTTTAATCTGTGGCCTTTCCTCCGCACGTGTCGACACCGTGGTGTTCGAAGCGTCGTCAAGTCCGAGGGTGACGCCGCAGAGAGCGACGCTTTTGCATCATTACAGAGGAACGTTGTACTTACCTTCGAGCCAAACTATAAACTTAAGCGTCGCAATGGGTGGGAATCACGGGGGTTTCGAAAAGTAGTCATTTAATTACGTTGCCAAGTGTATTTTACGTTTTGGTATAACTTTCTGTTAGTTTTTAATTCCTGTTGGCTGCTTTATTGTTTAACGCAAAGCGTTTATCAACGACAGATGGGTCGGAATCCAAAAAGCGAGCAACGTAACCAACACAAGTAGGAAAGTGGTCTAAGTACTACGTAAAGAGAAAATAACAACTGGACAGTAAAGCCAAAAACTTGTAAACTGTCAATTCGACGAGAAAACCAGAAAGATCTTGACGTTTCTGTTTCGCCTCCCTGATCCTTAAATCCCTTCCCAAAAAAATGGTTCAAATGGCTCTGAGCACTATGGGACTTAACTTCTAAGGTCATCAGTCCCCTAGAACTTAGAACTACTTAAACCTAACTAACGTAAGGACATCACACACATCCATGCCCGAGGCAGGATTCGAACCTGCGACCGTAGCGGTCGCGCGGTTCCAGACTGTAGCGCCTTTAACCGCTTGTCCACCCCGGCCGGCTAATCCCTTCCCAAATTCATCCTTGGTTTCCTTTACCTTTCAATCAATATATACATTGAATAACATGGGGACTACGTTACAAATTTGTCCAACTCACATCGCGATTATTAAATCCCTGTCATGTAATTCGACTCTTGCAGCTGCAGTACGGTGTCTGTCGAAGCTGTAGATAATCTCCCACTTGATCTATTTCATATCTCCTACGTTCCGGTTTTCAGAGTATCTACTCGTCACATTGCCGACCCAAGTTGATCAGCGAGGTCGACCTCTACCAGTCTTTCCATTATTCTTTATAATATTCCTTGTTACAGCACTAACGGAAAAAAATCACGCCACGAGAAAATAGTTACTGTAGAGTAGTAAAATTTCTGGAATACATTTCCCGAGGTTTAAGTGATTAACATTGCAAGATCACAGCTTAGTGTACGTGTGAGATAAGTTATTCCAAATGTGAAATGCTGATACATTAATAACCGGTTAACCGCCTAAATATTGAATGCAAGCATGAAAACGTGCATGCATGATGTTGCACAAGTGCCAGATGTCAGTTTGTGGAATGAATTCCATGCCTGCCGGCCGCGGTGGTCTAGCGGTTCTGGCGCTGCAGTCCGGAACCGCGGGACTGCTACGGTCGCAGGTTCGAATCCTGCCTCGGGCATGGGTGTGTGTGATGTCCTTAGGTTAGTTAGGTTTAAGTAGTTCTAAGTTCTAGGGGACTTATGACCTGAGATGTTGAGTCCCATAGTGCTCAGAGCCATTTGAACCAAGCCAATTCCATGCCTGTTGCATTTGGTCGGTCGATACAGGAATGGCTAATGCTGGTTGTAGATGACGCTACAGTTGTCGTCCGATGATGTCACATATGTAATTGACGGTACAGATTTGATGATCGAGCAGTCCAAGGCAACATGTCGACACTCTGTAGAGCACGTTGGTTTACAGCAGCGGTGTGGACAAGCGTTATCCTGTTGGAAAACATGCCCTGGAATGATGTTCATGAATGGTAACACAACAGGTCGAATAACCAGATCGACATACAAATTTGCCGTCAGGGTGCGTGGGATACCCACGAGAGTGCTCCTGCTGTCATACGAAATCGCACACCAGACCATAACTCCAGGTGTAGGTCCAGTGTGTCTAGCACGCAGGCAAATGGGCTGCAGGCCCTCAAACGACTTCCTCCTAACCAACACTGACACCGAGGGAAAACCAGCTCGCATCAGAAAACACAACAGACCTCCACCATGCTCTCCAATGCGCTCTTTCTTCAGATCACTGAAAGCGGTGATTTGGGGCAGTGGAATGCACGCTACAGTGCGTCTTGCTCAGAGCTGTCCTCGAAATAGCCGTTTTTTGACAGTTCGTTCTGTCACTGTGGTGTCAACTGCTACTCAGATTGCTACTGCAGATGCACTACAACGCGCCAGAGCCATACGCCGAACATTACGGTCTTCCCTCTCGATAGTGCCACATGACCGTCCGGAGACTAGTCTTCTTGCAACAGTACGTTACCGTGACCAACGCTGCTAACAATCATGTACAGTGGCTACATTCCAGCCAAGTCTTTCTGCAGTATCGCGGAAGGAACATCCAGCTTCTCATTGACCGATCAGCCGATCTCGTTGAATGGCGTCTTTGTCACCTTAAAAGCGTCCTTGACTAACATCAACTCACCACGTCCAGTCTCAAAGGCAACTAACGCTCAAGACTGTAACAGCGTGCATTTAAAGCAATCCTGATTTTCATTCTAATAGTAGTGCTACTAGCGCCATTCTCTTACGACTGGCGCGAAATTCTAATAGACATCTTTCAGATATAGATAAGTTACAACAATGACTTATTAAATTGATGGTTTGGTAAAATTCACACTCATCAGTACCTGCTTTCTTTGGAATTGGAATTAATGCATTCTTAATTAAGTCTGCAGACTATTTCACCTGCCTCATATATCTTTCTTACCCGATGGAATAGCATTGTCATGATGTCTTCTCTCAAGGATCTCAGTAATTCTCAGAGAATGTCGTCCACTCCAGGGGCTTCATTTCGACTTAGATATTTCATAAGGACGAAGACTATTAGGAAAGTAAGATCTGACTGGTCACGAAATGTTAACCACTGTGAAAATCAGAAATGTTTTGTTTGCGACAGTTAGCTGCAACTTCCGGCTATTTCTCTACGTAGTCGCCGCTCCGACTTAGACATCTGTCGTAGCGTTGTACCAACTTTCCAATACCCTCGCCGTACGCATTTGGGAGGACGACTGTTCAGTCCCGCGTCCGGCCATCCTGATTTCGGTTTTCCGTGATTTCCCTAAATCGCTCCAGGCAAGTGCCGAGATGGTTTCTTTGAAAGGGCACGGCCGACTTCCTTCCCCGTCCTTCCCTAATCCGATGAGACCGATGACCTCGCTGTCTGGTCTCCTTCCCCAAACAACCCTCGCCATAGAAGGCAGCCGCCTGTACTTACCTCCAATTCTGTATGCTGGTCTACAGCTCGTTGTCTGTGCCAAAACGTTATGTTCATAGCTAACGATTCATGTAGGCAAAGGTGAAACTCAGCGGGAGCCAATTATGGGCTGCATTGGGGATTTTCACACACATTTATCGAAAACGCGGATGGAGTATCATCATTTCCTGTGCAAAGTGCGACCGAGAATTGACATGAAGAAAGAAACGCATGACAATTGTTATGAGGACTGCATGACATCTAGCGAAATCTCTCATCATGCGCTCATACTTGGTTGGAGACATTTTCTAGGCATCTTTACGTGCTCACTGTGTGCTCAGAACAGAAACGAGCGGCGTGACGGCGATCGACGGGCATACTAGAGACACTGCACAACACAACTGTGCAAAACTTCCTCGGATTTTCACTGTAGTTTCCATTTCGCGCCCGATGGGATCTTACTTTCCGAATAGACTTGGATGTTAAATTCTTATTGCAGTACCATATCTCCTATCACATTTTCATCTACTTCCTCGGTTCTAGGCGCGCAGTCCGGAACCGCGCGACTGCTACGGTCGCAGGTTAGAATCCTGCTTCGGGCATGGATGTGTGTGATGTCCTTAGGTTAGTTGGGTTTAAGTAGTTCTAAGTTCTAGGGGACTGATGACCACAGATGTTAAGTCCCATAGTGCTCAGAGCCATTTCATCTACTTCCTCTTTCTTTTCCATAATATTTTCTTCAAGTTCGTTTCCTTTGTATTTCCGTTCTATACATTCCTTTAACTTTTAAATCCTCCCTTCTTCACTTAGTACTGGCTTTCCATCTAAGTTCTTAATATCCATACAACTCCTTCTCTTTTATCCAGAGAATTATTTAGTTTTCTTATAGATGGCATCTATGTTTCCTGTAAACAATCATTCTTCTTTAGCTTTACTTTGTTACCCAGCCTTTCTTACTCAGCCGTTTTTCACCTTTTATCAGCGTCAGTATTCTCAATTGCATGCTTTATTTACTGAATTTTTATATTTTATTTTTTTAATGAAAATAACTACCATGTGTGGTATCAGCTGGGAGATGTCTTTGAGTATTTGATCCTCTACCCCATCAAATATTTCATCTTTCAATGCTAATCATTCGTCTTGAATGCTATCTAAAATGCTATTCCTTTCCCCCGTTTCAGTCAATTATTGCCTAACATTCCCTTAAAATCTTAGCTTTCTACAACTTCTTAAGCAGTTCATAACCAATAAATAATTGTCATTGTCCATTACTGTTCCTGGAAATATTTAGCAGACTACAGTCCGATTCCAGAATGAGATTTTCACTCTGCAGCGGAGTGTGCGCTGATATGAAACTTTCTGGCAGATTAAAATTGTGTGCCGGACCGAGACTCGAACTAGAGACCTATGCCTTTCGCGGGTTGTGCTCTACCAACTGAGCTACCCACGCACGACTCAGGCCCCGTCCTCACAGCTTTACTTCTGCCAGTACCTTGTCTCCTACCTTCCAAACTTTACAGAAGCTCTCCTGCGAACGTTGCAGAACTAGCACTCCTGAAAGAAAGGATATTGCGGAGACATGGCATAGCCACAGCCTGGGGGATGTTTCCAGAATGGATATTTCCAGAATGGACATCCCCCAGGCTTTGGCTAAGCCATGTCTCCGCAATATCCTTTCTTTCAGGAGTGCTAGTTCTGCAAGTTTCGCAGGAGAGCTTCTGTAAAGTTTGGAAGGTAGGAGACGAGGTACTGGCAGAAGTGAGGCTGTGAGGACGGGGCCTGAGTCGTGCTTGGGTAGCAAAGTTTTTAGAGCACTTGCCCGCGAAAGGCAAAGGTCCCTAGTTCGAGTCTCGGGGTGGGCGGGGGGGGGGGGGGGGGAGGGGTGTTGGGTTGTTTGGGGGAGACCAGACAGCGAGGTCATCGGTCTCATCGGATTAGGGAAGGACGGGGAAGGAAGTCGGCCGTGCCCTTTGAAAGGAACCATCCCGGCATTTGCCTGGAACGATTTAGGAAAATCACGGAAAACCTAAATCAGGTTGGCCGGACGCGGGATTGAACCGTTGTCTTCCCGAATGCGATTCCAGTGTCGAACCACTGCGCCACCTCGCTCGGTTTCGAGTCTCGGTCCGGCACACAGTTTTAATCTGCCAGAAAGTTTCATACAGTCCGATTTCTAAATCTCCGTTTTACCGTTATACAGGATGTTTCAAAGTATTTACATCAAACGTCTAGGGGTGATAGATCACGCGATGGAGAACGTTAGACGCAAAATGTACGCTGAAGCTTCCGCTGGTACACGTCTTTTTATTTGAATCTTCAGCACTGGGATGACGAGATTTCACCGCACTAGTAGGATGTACTAACCAGGTGTGCTGCATCTGCATATTACTAACCCCCGTAAATTGATAGATTGATTTTCAACAAGAAAACCTTAAGAATTTGTGTCTCAAAACGGGAAAAGGTATCTTAAAAACTCGGCCTACTCCCTTTCAAGCGGAGCTGATTACTAGATTATAGGCAACACATTGCATGCGAATCCTGCAGAATGCCTACGCCCAGCCGCTTCTCAGAGACCGAACGAGGTGCCGCATTGGCTGACAGACTGGTCCCGCATTCGGGAGGACGACGGTTCAAACACACGTCCGACCATTTTGATTTAGATATTCCGTGATTTCCCTAAATCGCTCCAGTAAATGCCTGGATAATTCCTTTGACAGGGCACAGTCTGTTTTTCTTCCGTTCAGGGGCATAACCTATCATATAAGACTTCTAGCGTCGCTATAAAGCGTCAGCGAACTTATTGTCGCTAAGAAAAGTTGTTTCCGATGACGTGATCTTTATCTCTTGGATGATTGATGCCGGACTTTGAAAAACAATGTATAATCTAGATGAAACCTTCCAGTGTCTACAAATCTGTTCCACGTGTACAGCCGTCTTTCATGATTACTAAACTAAGCATTATCAATAATTAAATTGTGCTCTTTGCACAATCCTACTTGGCGGTTTCGTCTTTCGTTCCTTCCCTCACAGCTGAAGTGTTTGCTTTTATTTAGATTAAAATTTACCTTGGGTATTGTACAGTGCCTGTTACGTGCAGTCACGCAGATACTAACAGCTATTTCAAGTATTGATATATCAGATATAATATAATTAATATTATATTTCGTTTTACTGAAGTATTCAAAATAAAACACCTCTTTTTTTCTTACTTTTTTTTCTTTGGAAGAGAGAGAGAGAGAGAGAGAGAGAGAGAGAGAGAGAGAGAGAAGTTGTGTGTATGGATTAGTGGGAGCCTAGTTGTGATATGGGGTGTGGTCGCCACTTGCCTGAGTTGGACAGGGGTCGAACTTCAGGTACTTGCCCTTGGGCCACCATAAGTGCAGTTAGGCCTCGGCTTAGAAAACTCACTTTTGTGCAGTAAGAAGAAACATATTTTACATCAAATTTCTCCTATGAATCCATTAAATTCGTTTCTTTGGATACTTTCACAACCTCCTGATAGATCTTTTTTTGGAAACAGTTATCGCACTGGACTGGCAGGATAATCGCTCCCTCACACAACAATTACAGACAAGTCTCGTGTCTTAATGAAGGCCGCGGAGTACTAATCAATGGAGTGATTGCGTAAAAAGTACGAGTAATGTTTCCGTGAAGTTAGTCTTGAGAGGCAGTCATTTGCTCCCTTACTCTTTCATGTCTCTAGTAACACGATTATAGCAATTAAAACTGGTAGAATGACTAGTAATGGATAAACATAGACTGAGCCTGTTTACATAACTGTAGACCGCAGAAGTCTGTGGGTTAATTATGGGGAGCGTGGCAGCCTTCGCAGCATTTTGTGATCGTCATTCCCTCCAAGAACCATCAGTCGGTTTCTCGGTACCAATTATTCACGAACTCCACTCGCTGTCAAACGAGAGTGACATGCGGCCACACGCCACGACACGGTCAACAGAGCGGAAAACAACACGCCGAGGGCCCATATAAAGGCAACGCAGCCGCACATTCTCTGCGGATACATCAAGGAGTTGAAGAGTGACGCTCACTAACTACCTATCATCAAGGGAAAGGAAGTTCAAAACTCAATCAGAGAGGGGGGGGGGGGGAGACAGACAGACAGACACAGGGAGCGAAAGAGGGGGGGGGGGGGGGGGTGGAATCCTAAAACTCAATCAGAGAGAGGGGGGGGGGAGACAGACACAGAGAGCGAAAGAGGGGGGGGGGGGCGGGTGGAATCCTATAACTATGGAGAGTGGTGGAGGGGGAATATCTAGAGTTGTAACAGAACTTAGGATTGGAGGAGGGTCATCTCCTCCAATAAGAATGGAGCTGAGACTGTGGACGTAAATAAGATTCCGAACTTCGCAAATGCTTCGCTAATCTGCCAAGGGGCACAGAGACCTCAGCTGCAACAGTACCCTACACGCTACAGACCTGACTTCAGCTGCAGAGAGACCGTGCTAAATTCAGACCAGCTCGCTGTTCGCGGGGGCCTGTCTGGAAGTATGTTTGACATGGGTTCATCAAATTTTCACCTCTTCACAGACCGCAGCAGTAGCTATCATTGTTATAGCGTACCAGCTACTGCATGGGCAATGAATCCACTGTCTTCTTTAGTGATTTGTGTTTCGCCGTTTCGGTAAAGTGCTACTCGCAGTTTCACATTCCCATCTTATCTTAAACAATACCCTCTTACCTTTCCGTAACATTGTCTTCTAGTGTATTACTGTATACAGGGTGGTCCATTGATAGCGACCTGACCAAATATCTCACGAAATAAGCATCAAACGACAAAACTACAAAGAACGAAACTCGTTTAGCTTGAAGGAGGAAAGCAGATGGCGCTATGGTTGGCCTGCTAGATGGCGCTGCCATAGGTCAAACGGATATCAACTGCGTTTTTTAAAAATAGGAGCCCCACTTTTTATTACATATTCATGTAGTACGTAAAGAAATATGAATGTTTTAGTTGGACCACTTTTTTCGCTTTGTGATAGATGGCGCTGTAATAGTCACAAACGTGTAAGTATGTGGTATCACGTAACATTCCGCCAGTGTGGACGGTATTTGCTTCGTGATACATTACCCGTGTTAAAATGGACCGTTTACCAATTGCGGAATAGGTCGATATCGTGTTGATGTGTGGCTGTTGTGATCAAAATGCCCAACGGGCGTGTGCTATGTATGCTGCTTTGTATCCGGGACGACATCATACAAGTGTCTGGATCGTTCGCCGGATAGTTACGTTATTTAAGGAAACAGGAAGTGTTCAACCACATGTGAAACGTCAACCACGACCTGCAACAAATGATGATGCCCAAGTAGGTGTTTTAGCTGCTGTCGCGGCTAATCCACACATCCGTAGCAGACAAATTGCGCGAGTATCGGGAATCTCAAAAATGTTGGTGTTGAGAATGCTACATCAACATCGATAGCACCAGTACCAATTTTCTATGCACTAGGAATTGCCTGGCGATGACTTTGAACGTCGTGTACAGTTCTGCCACTGGGCACAAGAGAAATTACGGGACGATGACAGTTTTTTTGCACGCGTTCTATTTAGCGACGAAACGTCATTCACCAACAGCGGTATCGTAAACCGGCATAATATGCACTATTGGGCAACGGAAAATCCGCGATGGCTGCGACAAGTGGAACATCAGCGACCATGGTGGGTTAATGTATGGTGCGGCATTATGAGAGGAAGGATAATTGGCCCCCATTTTATAGATGACAATCTAAATGGTGCAGTGTATGCTGATTTCCTACGTAATGTTCTACCGATGTTACTACAAGATGTTTCACTGCATGACAGAATGGCGATGTACTTCCAACATGACGGATGTCCGGCACATAGCTCGCGTGCGGTTGAAGCGGTATTGAACAGCATATTTCATGACAGGTGGATTGGTCGTCGAAACACCATACCATGGCCCGCACGTTCACCGGATCTGACATCCCCTGATTTCTTTCTGTGGGGAAAGTTGAAGGATATTTGCTATCGTGATCCACTGACAACGCCTGACAACATGCGTCAGCACATTGTCAATGCATGTGCGAACATTACGGAAGGCGAACTACTCGCTGTTGAGAGGAATGTCGTTACACATATTGCCAAATGCATTGAGGTTGACGGTCATCATTTTGAGCATTTATCGCATTAATGTGATATTTACAGGTAATCACGCTGTAACAGCATGCGTTCTCAGAAATGATAAGTTCACAAAGGTACATGTATCACATTGGAACAACCGAAATAAGAAGTTCAAACGTATCTACGTTCTGTATTTTAATTTAAAAAACCTACCCGTTACCAAGTTCGTCTAAAATTGTGAGCCATGTGTTTGTAACTATTACAGCGCCATCGATCACAAACCGAAAAAAGTGGTCCAACTAAAACATTCATATTTCTTTACGTACCACACGAATATGTAATAAAAATGGGGTTCCTATTTAAAAAAGACGCAGTTGATATCCGTTTGACCTATGGCAGCGCCATCTGGCGGGCCATCCATAGCGCCATCTGGTTTCCCTCTTCAAGCTAGACAAGTTTCGTTCTTTGTAGTTTTTTCGTTTGACGCTTATTTCGTGAGATATTTGGCCCGGTCACGATCAATGGACCACCCTGTATAGTCCTTACAGTTGTCCCTTCCACATATTAGCCTTCCCTTCTCTGCTTTCTTCTGGCTTTCCATTTGATCTCTTGATGTTCGTACAGCTACTTCCGTTTTAACCAAAGGGCTCTTTAGTTTTCCTATGGACATGCCGCCGCCGTCGCCCCCCGTCCACCTCCTCCAGTTTGCCGCTGACACCGCCTTCCTCGCCCTTTCCCCCACCCTGCAACGCTCCCAACGCCTTCTCCAATCCCATCTTGACCGGTTCACCGCTTGGTGCAACCAGTGGTTGCTCAAGGTCAATCCCTCCAAAACCCAGGCGATCATTGTAGGCAACACCACCCCTTCCTTCCGCCTCCTTGATTTCTATCTCACCGTCTATGGCCGTCCTATCGCCCTCACTCCCACCCTTAAGTACCTTGGCGTCACCCTCGACCGTCGCCTCTCCTGGACTCCCCATCTCCAGACGATCCAAGCCAAGGCACGTTCCCAACTCCGTCTCCTCAAGCTCCTTTCCGGCCGCACGTGGGGTCTGGACCCCTCCACAATCCTCACAACCTATAAATCCCTCATCCGCCCTGTCCTTTGTTATGCCCATCCAGCCTGGATCTCCGCCCCCCCTACCTTCTATAAATCCCTCCAAATCCTTGAACGCCACGCTCTCTGCCTTGCCTATCGCATCCGTCTCCCCTCCCCCACGCGGATCCTGTATGATCTCATCCCCTTCCCCCACCTCCTCCTTTTCCTTGAAAGGATACGGATCCTGTACACCTCCCGTAAACTTGATCCTCCTCACCCGCTCGTGTCCCCGATCCTCTCCAACCCCCGCCCGCTGCCGCGCCTGTATTCCCACGTCCCACCCGGTCTCCATCTCTCCACCCTCCTTACCCTCTCCCAAGGTGGCTTCCGCCAGCTCCCCCTCCCTGATGATGTCCTCCTCCCCTGCATCTACCCCTCCTATCAACTTTGATCCTCCCCCCACCACCTCCTGTGTCCTTTCCTTCAGGCACCCTCCCTCCCCCCCCTTTCCCTTCCCTTCTCTTTCCTTTCCCCCCTCCCTCCTACCCTCTCCTCCGGGCTTCCCTCCCCCTTCCTCCCTCCCCCTCTCTCCTTTGCCCATGGCATCTCTGCTCTCCCCTCTCCCATTTCCCCTTCCTCCTCCTCCACCTCCTCTCTTGGCAGGTCCCAGGACTCGTACACGCTGAGTGGACATTCGCGCGCCGGAGATCATCGCCATCAGTGTCTCGTGAGTGCCGTCGTGTTTCGTGTTCAGTGTTCCCGTCATACTCCATCGTTCACCTGTGCCATCGCCATCTTCAGTGTTAGTGCGTCGTGACAACAGTTTGTAGTGAATTATCGTCGAGTGTGAACGGCTCCGTGTTTGTCTTTCTGTGTCTACTGTTTTATTACCCACCGTTATGTCACGTTTGTGTATTCTTTCTGTTCTTTCTTTATCTCCTCTACGGCTGAAGAGCGGCGTACCATGCTGCTGGCAGCCTGCCTGTTTGTACGGGTTTGAAAATAACAATAAAGAAAAAAAAAATTAGTTTTCCTATATCCAGAATCCAGCTTTCCTCTACTCACAGAGGCCTCTACAGCTTGAGGTTTCCCCGCTGATCATTCCCATTTTGCGACTTCTCATATTCTATCAATCACCTTTTTTTAGATTTCTGTATTTCTTTTACCTGCTTCTTTCACTACACTTTTATATATTTTCTCCTATCTGAAATTACATTTTGTAACTCGTCTTTTATCTAAGGATTTCTACTTGGCATTGTCTTTATGTCTGGTTGTTCCACGGGTGCCTTCACACCTTCGTGTCTCAAAGCTATCCATTCATCTTCTTAGCATTTATTTTACCTATTTCAGTAAGTCGTTGCATAAAGCTCTCTTTGAATCTATCAACAACCTCTAGTTATTCCAACTTATCAAGATCCAAACTCCTCAACTGCCTATTCAAACTCCTCAACTGCCTACCTTTCTGCAATTTTTCCAGTTTTAATAAAAATTCAATAACTAATAAATTATGACCAGAGACTATGTCTACTGGAAATGTGTCGAAGTTCAGATTTGGATTCTGTATCTCCGTCTCACAATTACACAGGGTATCCCATTCATCTTGAGAACACCAAGTAACATTTGTCCAGAAGCAAATTAAGAAAAAAAGTCTCCATTAAATGTTATTTAGCTACCAGAGAGCATTAACCAGCTTGATTTCCATTTATGTAACTTTGGTCGTTACGAATATGTGAACAGCAGGAAGTCTTTTCTAAGTAGCACACAACATTTTTATTGGGTAATCCACTTCCTCTCTTCAAGACCTTGAAAGGTACTCATTGATCTGTTCTGACTATTGGTAGTATCAATCTTGGGAAATACCTGAGGCTTACAATTGACAAAAATTTATGAACTGGTAACAACTGTTCATTCCTGTCCTACTGGAACACTTTAGCAATTTCTCTCAGCAGATATCCCATCTTTTATAGTTTTAATTGGTCATCACTCATAAGTACAGCGGCCATAGCGAGTTCTAACCACAAATGAATCATGTCAGCCTTGAATTTAAGAGAGAGAATTCCAAGTTTCACTACAGTCTTATGGAGACGACTACTTGATCTTTAAATGCAATTTTCACCTTTCTGATTTAACTACCGACTGTGATAACGTTGGGACTGGGAAACTTGGTAATTTAAAGATGAGCACTGCAAACTATAGCATTTATTTACGTTCTCTTTAGCGACTGACATTGAATTAAACAGTAAAATTATGGAAGGTTACCACACATTACTGTCCCGTACGAACCCGTATCAGAGTGAAAACTGAGGAGAAGAGAGATCAGTATGAGACGAACTCTGTGCCTTAAGGAAATGGGTGCTGCAATGGAGCGGAATGTTAGTCATGCGAGATTGAAGCATAAAGGAGTTATGGAAATTGACAAGAGTCACTGGTATACTAGCAGAGA
The DNA here is from genome assembly GCF_023864345.2 of Schistocerca serialis cubense. Classification (NCBI taxonomy): domain Eukaryota; kingdom Metazoa; phylum Arthropoda; class Insecta; order Orthoptera; family Acrididae; genus Schistocerca; species Schistocerca serialis. The sequence continues at coordinate 359,803,500 of NC_064640.1, read as the reverse complement.
ATACTAAAGAGGAAGTACGAGTCGATTGTGGCGTGGCCAGTTAAAGCTCCAGTAATGAAAATGGTTCAAATGGCTCTGAGCACTATGGGACTCAACTGCTGAGGTCATTAGTCCCCTAGAATTAGAACTAGTTAAACCTAACTAACCTAAGGACATCACAAACATCCATGCCCGAGGCAGGATTCGAACCTGCGACCGTAGCGGTCCTGCGGTTCCAGACTGCAGCGCCTTTAACCGCACGGTCACTTCGGCCGGCCCAGTAATGAAAGCTTTGGTGGTTAATAGCAGGATGGACCAGCGTATAGCCTTGCTTTTCTAAAGGCGTAAGCCGATCATTTTCATACACTGAATGTATTGTTCTACGTTGACTTATTATGTGTGTATTTACACGCAAAACCAAACTGAACTACCCAGAATGAGACAAATTACACTGTGACCTAAGTTCCTCATTAATTTCGCTTACAACTATGTGTACTCTTACCATTTCAACTGGTAGACTGAAGTTGTTCTACCTGGCAGCTACTTCCGTAGTCTTCCACCACCCATCTGCTGCAACCAACAAAAATCTGATTTATACAATTCCCAAAATTGCAGATACCCTCAGCAGCGAGATTGTTCTCTGTTAATCCCTACTCTTATCTAGTTGTACTCTGCATCAAAGTTATTCTTCGTAATCTGAACTATACTCTTCGCGAACCCCAGGCAATCAAAACACCACTCTCCGCGATCACAAGACGATCTGACTTCTCTCCAGCAAAAAGGAGGGATCCATGCCCGATTTTTCGTAGTTCTGACCGACCAATCCCCTGTCGCCTTATTCTGATTGAGGGTCCAGTACGATCAGCCTTCGAGAAGAGCGCGTATGATTACAGTTTTTTGGCGCCCTTCTGCAGAGAAAAATCCAATAGGAACATCTAGGAGCTTCTACCGGGAAATACAGTGGGCCAATGAAACGCCTAACCTCAAAATTAGGCGGGAAGGATCGTTTCTACACCTGCGTACGCTCTACGAGTCACGTAGGCCTCACAGGAATGTAGTGTTTTGCGGCAATCTTGTGAGAGTCGTGTTCGCCGTCAACATGCATCGATGGTACGATGTTCTGATTAAATGTGTGTATGTTATCAACAGTGTTCATTTTATCAACTGGAATTTTATCAATATACCGGGTGATCAAAAAGTCAGTATAAATTTGGAAAATGAATAAATCACGGAATAATGTAGATAGAGAGGTACAAATTGACACACATGCTTGGAATGACATGGGGTTTTATTAGAACAAAAAATAAAAAGTTCACAAAATGTCCGACAGATGGCGCTGGGCAGCAAAATGTCAGTGACTGTGCATGACAATCTTGTATAAAAGGAGTTGTAATGAGAGAGAGAATCAGATGCGCCAGCAGTCGCAGCACGTTGACGTTACCTGAAAAGGCGCTTTTAGTGAAGCTGTATTATCAGAATGGGGAATGTGCTAGTTCAGCGTTACGATCCCATCGCCATAGGATGGGGATTCGAACGGGTAAAGGTCCGTTGACAAATGCAGCTGTGGCGAGAATGATTTCGAAGTTCGAAGCCACGGGTTGTTTAGACGATAGACCCCGTAGTGGCCGACCGAGCACAAGGCGTAATGCTGCTGAGACAGTTCAGGAAGAAATGGAGACTGTAGCGGGTTCGTCTATGCACGGGGAAGTCAGCGCTCGTGCAGTCGCACGTCGCACCGGCATTCCATACACTACTGTTTGGTTGGCACTGAGACGTACCTTCCGATGCTATCCGTACAAAATCCATCGGCATCATGAACTGTTACCTGACGATTTAGTGAAGCGGAGGGCATTTGCGGTCTGGGTGTCTCTAAAGATGGTGGAAGATGACGATTGGTTGAGTGACGTGTTGTCGACCAACGAAGCTCATTTCACGCTCCAAGGGTCTGTCAACGCCCACAACTGCAGAATTTGGGCTACCGAAAATCCTAGAACTGTCGTGGAAACTCCATTGCACGACGAGAAAGTCACGGTATGGGTTGGATTTACCACATCTACCGTTATCGGGCCTTTTTTCTTCGAGGAAATGCGTGATTCTGGTTTTGTAACTGCTACCGTGACGGGTGAGAGGTACGCCGATATGTTACAGAATCGCATCATCCCCAGCCTGGCTGATAAACACCCGCTGGAACGTACGATGTTTATGCAGGATGGCGCTATATTGCTAGACGCGTGAAAGATCTCTTGCGCGCGTCGTTTGGTGATGATCGTGTGCTCAGCCGCCACTTTCGTCATGCTTGGCCTCCCAGGTCCCCTGACCTCACTCAGTCCTTGCGATTGCTGGCTTTGGAGTTACCTGAAGTCGCAACTGTATCGTGATCGACTGACATCTCTAGGGATGCTGAAAGACAACATCCGACGCCAATGCCTCACCATAACTCCGGACGTGCTTTACAGTGCTGTTCACAACATTATTCCTCGACTACAGCTATTGTTGAGGAATGATGGTGAACATACTGAGCATTTCCTGTGAAGAACAATTATTTGCTTTGTCTTACTTTGTTATGCTAATTATTGCTGTTCTGATCAGATGAAGCGCCATCTGTCGGACATTTTTTGAACTTTTGTATTTTTTCGGTTCTAATAAAACCCCATGTCATTTCAAGCATGTGCGTCAATTTGTACCTCTCTATCTACATTCTTCCGTGATTTATTCAGTTTTCAAATTTCGACTCACTTTTTTATCACCCGGTACATTCATTGGGAGCAGCTATTCTTATCCTGTTTGAAACCATTCTTCGGTAAGGCGTGACATTCGTCTCCGGTAAATGTCGATTATGATCTTTTTAAGACCGTTCTTCTTATGACGTTGGCTCTGAGCACTATGGGACTTAACATCTGTGGTCATCAGTGCCCTAGAACTTAGAACTACTTAAACCTAACTAACCTAAGGACATCACACACATCCATGCCCGAGGCAGGATTCGAACCTGCGACCGTAGCAGTCGCGCGATTCCGGACTGCGCGCCTAGAACCGCTAGACCACCGCAGCCGGCTCTTATGACGTGTTACATGCTTGTGAGTAGTATACTATCATAATCATCTTTTGGATGTTGTAACTCTTTATTTTTCATGATCGTGTGCTCAGCCGCCACTTTCGTCATGCTTGGCCCGCCAGGTCCCCTGACCTCAGTCCTTGCGGTTACTGGCATCTACCATATGAAAGACATCGTTTGATTAGTTTTCTTTTACCCTATCATGTTCCATCGCTTCATGTACTATCGTCATTTTTTTTATTTATTTTCTTCCTCGTATGACTGTCACTTATGTACGAATGCGAGCTGAAAAGCAATGCCTATGAATTTCTTACGTGAAAAATCTTAAGGCTTTTTAAATAAAACAAACTTCATTAGCATCCTGCATGTTCGTGTTTCGTGTCTGCATATTTGCAGTCCATTAGGACAACATAGTGCACAAGTAGTAAGGTGTATTACTTAGGCAATTTCGAGAAAATTTCAAGACAAGTTGTATGCGTCGAATATGTACCAATACGTTGTTGCTTTAACCACGAATTGGCAGTGGTTAAGTGGTTAGTGTTCAAGCTTGGTAATCGTTAGATCACTGAATTGAGTCCTGCTCGATTTTTTAATGTATATTTTTTCAACACTGCTTATTTTACTCCATATATATGACACTTGAAAGGTAATATAATGAAAATACACGTGTATTACGATGAACTTTTATTGAATTTCCAGTGGTATTTCGCTGTTTACTGGTTCTAATTGTTACAATAAATTTTGTAGTTATCCGTAAGTAAACGACCAAACGCATAAAGTTTTCCTGAAAACCTATGACTGTCGTAATTTGCGAAATCTCTTATACCTGCAATCGGTTAAGGCACCTGGAACTGCTTTGCACTTGGGGACGCTTATCCAGGTTTCAAGTACAAGGAACAAACTTGGAAAGCCCCAGTCTAACATCTATAAATGAAGATGTAATAACTTTATTGAATAATACAATGAGTTACAATATGCCAGAACATAAGGTAATATACAAATATTTGTCGGATGTGTTTTTGTGAACAAATGGCCTATGTGCAAATTTTTTGAAAATCACAAAATTTACGTTTTTTCTAAGAAAAAGAAGGTACTACTGCGGATGATTAATGTCACGAAAATTCAATGCATAATGCAGTTGCAAAACGTCGATTAAAAGACGCGTTCTTGTACTGTGATTGTCTCCTTCAAGAAGCGGACTTTATTCGCAAATTACGACAGGGATACATTTTGAGGAAAAAAATTGTGCGTTTTGTCGATTACTTGTCGATAGTTATAAATATAACATTTGTGGTAATAATTACAATTAGAAAACTGTCAAATAACATCTCAAATTCAAGGAACTTTCATGCAAATACACATATTTTTTCATTACATTGCGTTTCAAATGTCATCTATATGAAATGATATGGCCAGTATTAAAAAAAATATAAATTTAAAAAACAAAAGAAAAATGAAAACGACTTGATCCAGCAGTCCAGCGAGTATATAGCTTGGATGCTAACCACTTGAGCGCCGCCATCCCACGTCAGAGCCGCGAAGTACCGGTCTCATATTCGACGCATAAAACTTCTCTCGTAATTTTCTCGAAATATGATAAGCAGTACGCCTTACTACTTGCACATTATGTTGTCCTAAATTTGAAATAATTCCGCGATCCCTTGTAAGACGTAGCGAATTCAGAACTAAGGCAATGATGTGTCGCGACATCAATACTGTAGCGCAGAGTAGTCACAACTGGCAACGGAGCCGCCGCGTTTCCGGCCTTAACGGGAAGTTGCCGGCGCCGCTAGACCCCGACGGCGGCGACAGCAGTGTCCGCAGACGAAGCCGCGCCGCCTACCCGCCGTCATCGATTTCCGTGTCGTCTGGCGGAACATCAGACTCGCTGGGCCGGGGTACCAGAAACTTAGTGTGACGTAAGAACGAGTGCTGACGGGTCTCAGGGAACATTAACGGCCTCCGTGTGTCAGATTCTGGAAGCGATGCACCAAATGTGGCCGCAGCACACGTTAGTCTCCGCATCCACGATATTTGCGGCGACTGAGCAGTGAGGGAAGGACTGAGCACTTGTGAAAATTTAGATAACTCAATAAGAACGTTCACGATGAAGAATGAAGTGGTTGGCCATAAAAATGACTGCTATTCGTGGTAAGGCACTGCAAGAAGATAGGTCAGAGGTTTCACAATAACAGTGTAAAAATGGAAAAAAAAAACTATCACTAGATCTTTATGTTCACAGGCAGCAAATTTCTACGATGAGTGAATACTGAATGCCCCCCCCCCCCCCCCTCACACACACACACACACACACACACACACACACACACACACACACACACAATCGTATGTGTCAACAATAGCTGACGTTAAGCATAGAAGTAGTAAAAGGTAAGCACTTGCACCCAAAATGAACACCATGGTAACTGAAATGACTGCTCTTCCAATCTTTGTTATATGTCACTGGCAACGGCTTCCCGGGTAATCATTGACAGACTAATGCGATATAAACAAAGAAGTACATAGTTAAACCAATAAAGACATTACTTTAGCTCTTCGGCCTCCGTATTTTGCGAGAATCATCCAGATTTGCTTCAGAGTTTTCACGTCATCCTCGGTTGCACGCAGTCGTTCTGTACTAGTTGTACAAGCCCCATATGAAGTGCAGTTGTTAGATACGCTGAAACAGTGTTGTGTTCGGAAAGAGCCATGCTCAAACGCCGTGCTGTCAGCACTCATGTCGGTTTTCTATTATTCAAGATCACTGTTGAGATTTCTTCCCACACATTTTGTCGAAATGAGCCATTGCTCCGATTATAATGACCTCGTAACGAGCGGGATCATTTTCCTAACGAAAGAAAAAACTAGTGACATAAAATTTGGGTCTTATGTTTTATCACTTCCTAAGCAACTTTTTTTCTGACGGTTTTTCATTAGTTCCGGTCATTTTAGACATACTACTGAAATTTGAAAGTTGTATCACTTTTGTAATGGACACTATAAAGAATACAAGGAAGTCACGGGCACTGTGGTGATTGCTTTTCTTAAGGACGCCTTTCGATTCATATATCATCAAATCAATCTGAAAAAATCTATGAAGAGCTACAAATAACGCAGAATGCATAATAGAAGTTATCTGAGCACTAAGAATAAACAGGGAATAAATCGAAATACAATGTGAAAACATGCCAACGTTAAGAACAACACGTCAACATAGATACGGAGTCGAATATCTCATCCGTGAGACCATGAGAAGTTGAATCATTAAGGCGGCTGCGCCATTCAGGACCCGGCCGTTGTGGCCGAGCGGTTCTAGGCGCTTCAGTCCAGAATCGCGCTGCTGCTACGGTAGCAGGTTCCAATCCTGCCTCGGGCATGGATGTGTGTGATGTCCTTAGGTTAGTTAGGTTTAAGTAGTTCTGAGTCTAGGGGACTAATGACCTCAGATGTTAAGTCCCATAGTGCTTAGAGCCATTTGAACCATTTTTGAGCCATTCAGGAAGATAACTAGCACACCAGGTTGCAACACTGGTCAGCAGTAATACTTATACTAATAATTACTATAGTCCCATGAAGAATGGCAAAGACGCAACCTGGAGGCAGTGAAAGATTACAAGAAACCATAAAATAACAACTGTTTTAAACACAAAAGCAAATCTCATGTTGTAGGGGAGAGGAGCCAATAGGAAATCGTCACGTAAAGGTGGGACGCGCCAGTCTATGTGTGGGTGCGATGAACAAATTTCTTATTATAAGACACTTATATTTGGCAATTATAACTGACAGTGAAGAAACAGCAGTAAAACAAATTGAGACACTTAAAGAATGTGCTGAGAAGGTTGGCCTGCAAATCTCCTTTGAGAAGACAGAATTCATCTGCTCAAAATTAGATATTTCGAAACTAAAAACAAAGTATGGTGAAATAACTAGAGTCAAGCACTTTAAGTATCTCGGTGAAGTTATTGAACCAACAGGACTTGAGAAAATAGCACAAAAAAACCGATTACAGAAAATCAAGAAAGTATTCGGACTTATTCAAAATATATATAACAAGAAATGTCTATCAAAAGGCACTAAAATCAGACACTACAACACAGTCATCAAACCAACAGTCACATATGCAAGTGAAACACTCTCCCTGAATAGAAAATTAGATTTACACGAAATTAAGAAAGTAGAGAGAAAAATTATTAGAAAAATCCTAGGACCACGATACACACAAGATGGATACAGGCTGCAGACTACCGAGACAACCGAAAAAATATCAAACATCGAGGCAGATATCAGGAAGAGGCGGATGAAGTTTTATGGACATATAGACAGATTACCTGGAAACAGGTTAACTAAACGTCTATTGGACTATATGACATCACTTAAGGCAACAACACCCTGGGTAACTGAAGTTAAGAAGGATTTGAAAAAGGCAAAAATTGACATAACAAACACATCAGACCGGGATACATTCAGAAGAAAAATCGACAAGTGGAAGTTTACTCCAGAGACGGAATCTAAACCTTTCCGACCAAAGTGGACCGAAGAAAGGAAAAAGGCCTTTGGGGAGGCAATGAAGAAATACTGGGGAAATAAGAAGAACATTAAGAAATGTTAATCACCTGCTTATCGTTCTCCCATGGGGACATTCGCTAATAATAATATATATATATATATATATATATATATATATATATATATATATATATATATATATATATATATATATATATATCGTGACCGGGCCAAATGTCTCACGAAATAAGCGTCAAACGAAAAAACTACAAAGAACGAAACTTGTCTAGCTTGAAGAGGGAAACCAGATATCGCTATGGTTGGCCCGCTAGCTGGCACTGCCATAGGTCAAACGGAAACCAACTGCGTTTTTTAAAAAATAGAAACCGTCATTTTTTATTACATATTCATATAGTACGTAAAGAAATATGAGTGTTATAGTTGGACCACTTTTTTCGTTTTGTGATAGATGGTGCTGTAATCATTACAAACATATGGCTCACAATTTTAGACGAACAGTTGGCAACAGGTAGGTTTTTTAAATTAAAATACACAGCGTAGGTACGTTTGAACTTTTTATTTCGTTTGTTCCAATGTGATACATGTATCTTTGTGAACTTATCATTTCTGAGAACGCATGCTGTTACAGCGTGATTACCTGTAAATACCACATTAATGCGGTAAATGCTCAAAATGATGACCGTCAACCTCAATGCATTTGGCAATATGTGTAACGACATTCCTCTCAACAACGAGTAGTTCGCCTTCCGTAATGTTCGCACATGCATTGACAATGCGCTGACGCATGTTGTCAGGCGTTATCGGTGGATCACGATAGCAAATATCCTTCAACTTTCCCCACAGAAAGAAATCCGGTGAACGTGCGGGCCATGGTATGGTGCTTCGACGACCAATCCACCTGTCATGAAATATGCTGTTCAATACCGCTTCAACCGCACGCGAGCTGTGTACCGGACATCCGTCATGTTGGAAGTACATCGCCATTCTGTCGTGCAGTGAAACATCTTGTAGTAACATCGGTAGAACATTACGTAGGAAATCAGCATAGATTGCACCATTTAGATTGTCATCGGTAAAATGGGGGACAATTATCCTTCCTCCCATAATGTCGCACCATACATTAACCCGCCAAGGTCGCTGATGTTCCACTTGTCGCAGCCATCGTGGATTTTCCGTTGCCCAATAGTGCATATTATGCCGGTTTACGTTACCGCTGTTGGTGAATGACGCTTCGTTGGTAAATAGAACGTGTGCAAAAAATCTGTCATCATCCCATAATTTCTCTTGTTCCCAGTGGCAAAACTGTACACGACGTTCAAAGTCATCGCCATGCAATTCCTGGTGCATAGAAATATGGTACGTGTGCACAATCGATGTTGATGTAGCATTCTCAACACTGACACTTTGAGATTCCTGATTCTCGCGCGGTTTGTCTGCTACTGATGTGCGGATTAGCCGCGACAGCAGCTAAAACACCTACTTGGGCATCATCATTTGTTGCAGGTCGTGGTTGACGTTTCACATGTGGCTGAACACTTCCTGTTTCCTTAAATAACGTAACTTTCCAGTGAACGGTCCGGACACTTGGATGACGTCGTCCGGGATACCGAGCAGCATACGCCCGTTGGGCATTTTGATCACAATAGCCATACATCACACGATATCTACCTTTTCCGCAATTGGTAAACGGTCCATTTTTTTTCTTTATTGTGATTTTAAAACCTGGAGAACAGGTAGGCTGGCAGCAGCACAATACGCCGCTCATCAGCCAAAGATAGAACAATGATATAAACAGAGAAGATACATGACTTGGAAAAACGGCGGGAAAAAACAGTAGACACATGAACATAAAAAAACATGAAGCCGTTCACACTCGATGACAATCCACACGACAAACCGTTGACACGAAGCACAAACACTGAAGATGACGATGGCACTGGTGAACGATGGAGTGTGACGGTGAACACTGAACGCTAAACACGACGGCACACACGAGACACTGATGGCGATTATCTCCGGCGCGCGAATGTCCACTTAGCGTGTGCGAGTCCGGGGACCTGTCAAGAGGGGAATAAGGGCAAGGTAGGGGGAAAGGGGAGAACAAGGACGCCAATGGCTGAGGAGATGGGGGGAGGAGGAGAGGGACAGGGGAGGGGAAGCCCAGGGGAGGAGTGGGGAGAAAAGGAGGAGGGAGGGAAGAGGGAGAGAAGGGAGGGAGGGTGCCCAGAGGAGCAAACACAGGAGGAGGGTGGGAGGATCAAAGTTGGTAGGAGGGGTAGATGGAGGGGAGGAGGGCATCATCAGGGAGATGGAGCTGGCGGAAGCCACCTTGGGAGAGGGTAAGGAGGGTGGAGAGATGGAGACCGGGTGGGACGTGGGAATACAGGCGCGGCAGCGGGCGGGGATGGGAGAGGATCGGGGAGACTAGCGGGTCAGGAGGATCGAGTTTACGGGAGGTGTACAGGATCCGTATCCTTTCAAGGAAAAGGAGGAGGTGGGGGAAGGGTATGAGATCATACAGGATAACGGTCCATTTTAACACGGGTAATTTGTCACAAAGCAAATACCGTGTGCACTGGCAGAATGTTACGTGATACCAAATACTTATACGTTTGTGACTATTACAGCGCCATCTATCACAAAGCGAAAAAAGTGGTCCAACTAAAACATTCATATTTCTTTACGTACTACACGAATATGTAATAAAAATGGGGGTTCCAATTTTAAAAAAACGCAGTTGATATCCGTTTGACCTATGGCAGCACCATCTAGCGGGCCAACCATAGCGCCATCTGGTTTCCTCTTTCAAGCTAGACGAGTTTCGTTCTTTGTAGTTTTTTCGTTTGATCTTATTTCGTGAGATATTTGGGCCGTCACGATCAATGGACCACCCTGTATACATTGACCACCTTTACATAGTATCCGGCCCAGGAAATACTTATATAATTTTTTGTAGAGTTTTTCAATATAGGCTTCATAGGCAACACTAGTCATTAGTGTAAAATGACGTGACTGAATGATAAGAATTACAGCACGGACACATCTTTGAAATTACGTAAAAATTGGTACATACCTCTCAAGTGACTTCACGTCACACCTGTTATACTGCTGAAATCCCTTGGCGCACACACTCGGACCTGTCTTCTCGCTCTTAGTAGTGGTTTAAAACAAATAACCAATGCGAAAACAGGCAACGAGCCGAGTTAAACAGTTACCTCACTCTGACGGTACATATTCTCAACGACTGTACGGACATGAGATCCCTATCACATCCGACATCTTTCTAGGTGTGACCGCTTAATAGGTTTAAAGTAGTATTTTAGCAGGTATGTTAAGTCTGAAGGACAGATGTCGAAATTCTCACACTGGCACAACAACAAATGCACCTGCTTTATGTGAAAACCCACTCTGAAATACGTGAGGCCTGCATTCACTGAGGACACAAAAAACCTTCTGCAAATTCTCAGTCTCCTTTTGCATGAGACAAACGTCAGTACGGGATTGGCAGAGAGGCATGGAACGTTTGTATTTGCACGCGTCTTATTGAACAGAACAGTGGGTGGAAATTTTAGATCAAAATTTTCTTGGTAAGATAATTAAAAAAATATTGCTCAAGATATATAAATAAAAAATCATAAATAATTTGTGCATTTGACTAAAGAAAGAAATACGCAGAGCAAAATGTAGCGTCGAATTGAATTAAAAGCGGTATCTGGTCTGTGAAAATGTGGAAATATTGAACTGAGATTGAAGCAACATTGTTTCAACGCATAAAATCACTCCAGAACGAATACGAAGATATCTAAGCTTGACCTTATTTTGTTGTTCTCTTCCTAAAAAGTAGATGCAAAAAAATATTTCTATACATTATGAACGATATTTTGTGTTGTGTTTCTCATATACAGGGTGTAACGGATGTAAGTGCAAATATTTTTATATGTTTTACATTAATACACTATGTGATCGAAAGTATCCGGCTGAAAATGACAAGTTCATTGCGCCCTCCATTGGTAATGCTAGAATTCAATATGGTGTTGGCCCATCCATAGCCTTGATGGCAGCTTCCACTCTCGCAAGCATGCGTTCAATCAGGTGCTAAAAGGTTTCTTGGGGAATGGCAGCCCATTCTTCACGGAATGCTGCAGTGAGGAGAGGTATCGATGTCGGTCGGCGAGGCGTGGCACGAAGTCGGCGTTCCAAAACATCCCAAAGGTGTTCTATAGGTTTCAGATCAGGACTCTGTGCAGGCCAGTCCATTACAGGGATGTTATTGTCGTGTAACCACTCCGCCACAAGCCGTGCATTATGAACAAGTGCTCGATCGTGTTGAAAGATGCAATCGCCATCCCCGAATTGCTCTTCAACAGCGGGAAGCAAGAAGGTGTTTAAAAAATCAATGTAGGCCTGTGCTGTGATAGTGCCACACAAAACAACAAGGGGTGCAAGCCCCATCCTTGAATAACACGACCACACCATAACACTACCGCCTCCGAGTTTTACTGTTGGCACTACACACGCTGACAGGTAACGTTCACCGGGCATTCGCTATACCCACACCCAGCCATCGGATCGCCACATTATGTACCGTCATTCGTCACTCCACAAAACGTTTTTCCACTGTTCAATCGTCCAATGTTTACGCTCCTTACACCAAGCGAGGCGTCGTTTGGCATTTACCGGATTATGAGCAGCCGCTTGACAATGAAATCCTAGTTTTCTCACCTCCTGCCTAAGTGTCATAGTACTTACAGTGGATCCTGATGCAGTATGGAATTCCTGTGTAATGGTATGGATAGATGCCTGCCTATTACACATTACGACCCTCTTCAGCTGTCGGCGATCTCTGTCAGTCAACAGACGAGGTCCGCCTCTGTGCACTTTTGTGCTGTACGTGACCCTTCACGTTTCCACCTCAGCATCACATCGGAAACAGTGGACCTAGGGATGTTTAGGAGTGTGGAAATCTTGCGTACAGGCGTATGTCACAAGTGACATCCAATCACCTGATCACGTTCGAAGTCCGTGAGTTCCGCGGAGCGCCCCATTCTGCTCTCTCGCGATGTCTAATGACTACTGAGGTCGCTGATATGGAGTACCTGGCAGTAGGTGGCAGCACAATGCAACTAATGTGAAAAACGTGTTTTTGTGGGTGACCGGATACTTTTGAAAACGTAGTGTATGTCTAACCATCAGTGTGTTGGTCGTTTTTTCTCTGCGACGAACAATCTTCCCACAAACACGTCACAAACCTTACGACCTAATGTTTTATACATGGCCATACCTGGACCGCGAAGTGCAATACGCCTGTCAGTATAGATAAACTGTTTTGCGACCACTTGTCCACATTTCAACACCTGACCTGCTGCCCAAGAATGTACTTGGAGTTACTACCCAATTTAAAAACATACAACTTGTAATAGTTACAATTATTAGACTGCAAACGACGTAAATACTGATATAAGGTCCAGTACACCATAATCAACTACCAACAGAAATATCTGCACTTACACCCGTTGCACCCTGTATATTTATCTACTCATTTACGACTACTTCAAAGTTGAGTAAGTGTCACCATTGACGAAAATAAATACTGAACCTGCCTAATGAAATTTTATTTTCTTACTGAATTTCAGGTTGAAAATGATAAAACCCACTGCACAAGAAGTTAGCGATAGCTAACTGAACAAGAGATGGGACTTCAGAAGCTGTGATCACAACAAACATCCGCCATGTTCGAGGGAGTAGTGGCGACAGTTCTCAACCGTTATCTCGGCAAATACATTCAAGATCTCGACATCGAAAGCCTAAATATTGGAATTTTCAGCGGAAATGTACAACTTGTTGATCTCAGAATCAAGCCTGAAGCTCTGGTAAGTATTTAATCTGTTAATTATAATGATACTTCTTCTGTCTGTGTTTGAAGTATGGGGAGAGCTTCAACCGCGGATGAAACACAAACACTTTTTAGATATTATGCTATATTACGAACACAAGGAGAAAATTTCTAGCTCTGACAGAATCAATGAAATGTTGTTTTAATATGTTTGTTTTCGTTGCTTGTGTTTCACTTGATTCCAGTTAAGAGTTGTTTATATGGTTTTAAAAGTGTTTTGTATTTATCCCATTGAAATGGATAGAGGGAAATACTGCCCTTCCATACTATTGTCAACTAAAATTAGTCTACATGTACGTAAGTTTTCAAAGGAATTTGCTCCTTAATTTTCGACAATGAAGATATTGGTAGCTGAATTCAGCAATAGCTGAGCTTCTTTGGAAAATTATCCACATGAAATACATCCGAAAAACGTAACCAAATGTGTAAACATCAAGTAATTGCGTAATACTGTACTAGACAAAAGTAGATGAAAGGCGTATGAAATAGCTGGAGGGACATGCAAGTGTGACTGCGGTAAATTTTCCGTGTAGAATAAATTAGCAGCTACACTCCTGGAAATGGAAAAAAGAACACATTGACACCGGTGTGTCAGACCCACCATACTTGCTCCGGACACTGCGAGAGGGCTGTACAAGCAATGATCACACGCACGGCACAGCGGACACACCAGGAACCGCGGTGTTGGCCGTCGAATGGCGCTAGCTGCGCAGCATTTGTGCACCGCCGCCGTCAGTGTCAGCCAGTTTGCCGTGGCATACAGAGCTCCATCGCAGTCTTTAACACTGGTAGCATGCCGCGACAGCGTGGACGTGAACCGTATGTGCAGTTGACGGACTTTGAGCGAGGGCGTATAGTGGGCATGCGGGAGGCCGGGTGGACGTACCGCCGAATTGCTCAACACGTGGGGCGTGAGGTCTCCACTGTACATCGATGTTGTCGCCAGTGGTCGGCGGAAGGTGCACGTGCCCGTCGACCTGGGACCGGACCGCAGCGACGCACGGATGCACGCCAAGACCGTAGGATCCTACGCAGTGCCGTAGGGGACCGCACCGCCACTTCCCAGCAAATTAGGGACACTGTTGCTCCTGGGGTATCGGCGAGGACCATTCGCAACCGTCTCCATGAAGCTGGGCTACGGTCCCGCACACCGTTAGGCCGTCTTCCGCTCACGCCCCAACATCGTGCAACCCGCCTCCAGTGGTGTCGCGACAGGCGTGAATGGAGGGACGAATGGAGACGTGTCGTCTTCAGCGATGAGAGTCGCTTCTGCCTTGGTGCCAATGATGGTCGTATGCGTGTTTGGCGCCGTGCAGGTGAGCGCCACAATCAGGACTGCATACGACCTAGGCACACAGGGCCAACACCCGGCATCATGGTGTGGGGAGCGATCTCCTACACTGGCCGTACACCACTGGTGATCGTCGAGGGGACACTGAATAGTGCACGGTACATCCAAACCGTCATCGAACCCATCGTTCTACCATTCCTAGACCGGCAAGGGAACTTGCTGTTCCAACAGGACAATGCACGTCCGCATGTATCCCGTGCCACCCAACGTGTTCTAGAAGGTGTAAGTCAACTACCCTGGCCAGCAAGATCTCCGGATCTGTCCCCCATTGAGCATGTTTGGGACTGGATGAAGCGTCGTCTCACGCGGTCTGCACGTCCAGCACGAACGCTGGTCCAACTGAGGCGCCAGGTGGAAATGGCATGGCAAGCCGTTCCACAGGACTACATCCAGCATCTCTACGATCGTCTCCATGGGAGAATAGCAGCCTGCATTGCTGCGAAAGGTGGATATACACTGTACTAGTGCCGACATTGTGCATGCTCTGTTGCCTGTGTCTATGTGCCTGTGGTTCTGTCAGTGTGATCATGTGATGTATCTGACCCCAGGAATGTGTCAATAAAGTTTCCCCTTCCTGGGACAATGAATTCACGGTGTTCTTATTTCAATTTGTTGGAGTGTATTTGCATGACGGCTATAGCATTTATTGATGTTTACCAACAGCAGATAGGAAAACAAGAACCTCAGCTTTATTTGGACCATTTCAAAAAGAAACCAACCCATTTTGTGCGTTGATTTTGTGCTGCGATTAACTCTTGTGTCAAGATACAAGGGAATTAAAGAGATTAGCTGTCTGTGGATATTGATTTATATGAATGGGGCAAGTTGAACCTTTGTGCCAGACAGGGATTCGAACCTGGATCTCCTGCTAACCCTTTTTTTATGAACCTCACTCAATCCCCTTACAGTCCTTCCATTCGCTGCTCTTTAGTTACCTTCTCTGCCTAGGTGCTGTGCCTTTTATCTTGTTTGTTAAAACATAATAATTCTCCTGGAAAACCTAAGAAATTAACAAATGTAAATATTTCGTTTCATGTCACAACTTATTTATTTTTTGTTATATATTTAAATTAAATTTCTTTTTAATTGTAAATTAAATGATAAGAAAAATTTTCCGTTTCGTGGAACTGCAAAAGAAAAGGCATAAGTCCCTTTTGATGGTTGCTTATTCTTTCATCCTTAAATTAATTTTTCCTTCTTCTGAAATCCTTCATGCCTCTCTTCTTTCTGAAAACAAAATGTATGCTTCTTTACAAATGCAAAAAAAGATTGATATTTTGCCCAAATCAAACCGCTTGTAATCTATTAAAACTAAGGTTCTTGTTTATTTGTCAGGAAAATTAGAGGAGTAACTAAAATGAATTTCTCGTCTTTCATTGTAGCATATTTCCTTTCAACCACCTGTGTCCAACTTCGCTATCGTAAGATGCAGCTAAAATACAAGTAACACAATTACAAAGTTAAAGGAAATTATTCAGCAGTCTATAGACTGGTCTTAATATCTCAGATGCACGGATACAATACTCCTACGTAGTTTGCAAAATTCTTTTGATAAATTCGGTTTGTTCCGCAATTCATGTTGTAATGTTGTCAGTTTAAACTTAAATTCCGTTAGGTGTTTCTGACGTTATCACGTAGTGTACGAATTGATCCGATAGCCAGATTATCGTACTGCTTTTCTGGTCAGTGTATCGTTTTTGGTCTGGTGTCACAACTTCTTGTACCCTGACATACTGCGGTGCCGTCTGCAGTATTGATGTAAGTTTCTGTTGCGTCCATTCCAGATTTAGCGTGAGTGGTTACATTTAAACCGATGTATAAGTGTATCCTGTTCATTACACCTATCACAATTCGGTGAATCTGCAAGATTGACAGAGTAACTTCGTGCATGCTGGAATCGTTTCAGTCACAATTTTGTACCATTCTGCCCTAAAATCTGCCGTAAGTTGTTTGTTGTGAATATTCTTCCACACCCCAGGCCAGTTGACATGAGGGTGTTTAGTTTGCGTTCTGTTAGCAACTGAAGGTTTCTTAATATGATGGTATCATCTCTTTGTATTGAACATTTTGTCTTTGTGGATTACGTAACTGTTCTCGACTATGGAGGTTCTGAGAAAGCTGAGCTTTGAATGTATTTTACCAGTATTGACGGGTGTTGCGTGGCTTTCTGGCTGAGCTGCTTTCAGAAGTATACTTGCCAAGCTAGTGGGGCTGAATTTTGATTTTTTAAGGACCCTGTTTACTATTAAAGCTTTGAATTTTGCGTCAATATCTATTATTTCGGTCCCACCTTCTTCAAACGGTAATGTTGGCGTGCTGCAGTTTACCTTAAAAACATTTACACCGCATACGAAATATACAGTCGATGATAGTAGACTTCTGGCTATTGGCGCTGGTGCCAGTAAAATGGTGCTATGTAATACACTTTCTGTAAGATGAACTATTTCACAAGTCTTACTTTCTGAATCATATCGAGACTTCGCTTGAAATATAGCTGTATGCTGGCCCTAAATTTGTTCAACATCGATCGCCAGTTGGTAGTCTGCGTCCTTTGAACGTCAGAAACGAGATCTAGCCCTAGACCTCGTATCGATGTTGCCGTGGATAACCATTGCTGTTCTTCCAACAGTAAACCTTTCCCTAAATTAACTATCTTGGATTTGTTACAGTTGTTCATGGCCCCTGTTGCTGCACAGTAGGCGTTCAGTTAATATTTTGGGTGCGGTAGCCGGTCTTGTGTCCGAACAAATATGCTCAGATCATCTGCAAATGCTCAACATACGGTCTTTCCTAGTAAGACCAAGCCTGGGAGTGGGCTGTGAAGTTTCTTTAAGAGGCACTCGACCACAACTACGCATAGGGCCATCGGTAGGGGCAACCTTGACGGACTCACCGCTTTGTATCGAATGGTCCAGTTAGTTACCCATTGACCACAATTTTGGACTAAGCTCCTTGCAAAATGACTCAGACAAGTTGGGAGAATATGTGGCAGATACCAATTTCCGTATTGCTGTTAGTAGAAAACTGTGAGAGATCTGGTCGAAAGCTTTCGAAAAATCAATAGCTCTTACAGAATCTCTTGTGTTACAGATATCTGTGATGGCTGTTATGTCACAGTAGTCGCTCAGGATGTCACTTATACTGCGCCCCAGAACTACGCATGTTTCGTAACCTCCTATCATGTTTCTCATTACGTCGCTTAACCTTGTGTTTACTGCTCTAACTAGTATTTCGTAGTCAGTGTTCATCAAGGTTATCGGATGTTTGTTGGCGGGTATTTCTTGGCTAACAATAGGAAGAGCCCTTCGTGGTAGTTTGTGGGAAGCTTTTGGAGATTCCATGCATCGTGGAATATGCTAATTAGTTCTTCTTTCAATATGTCCCAATAACTGAGGTAAAATTCAATATTCGGATGAGGTTGTAAAGCGACTCTTTCTCCTGATGGATAATATTGTCAGCTATGGACCTCATTTTCAGACCCTCTAGTTTTTGTCTCTGCACTGACATTAGCTGTGCTTCAATCTGCTTTATCTGTAAACTGTTACTGGTTATATCTCGTGTATTTTGGAACAGTTCTCGGAGACACACGAAATAAAATTTCTTTGTACTTTTCTCCTTCTCATTTTTGTTGTAGCCATATTGTTTAAGCAATCTCCGTAGCTTGGGTTCGCATGATCCACCACCAATTTCATCTGCTGGGGTACTTCCTTATGTTAGTGACGCAGGCCTTCCATGTTTCCAGCACCAAAATTTCTCCGCAGAAATTTGTTAGCTTCTATAAACTGATTCTGATAATATAGGCACAATGGTCGGAAAAATTTGCAGGCCAGATTTCTGACTTAGAGACGTTACATATTAAATCTTGTGAACCGTAAATTCGGTCTATTCTATTAGTTGAATGGCTAGTGACGTACTGTAAACGCGGGATACTTGAGGCACAATGGTCGGAAAAATTTGCAGGCCAGATTTCTGACTTAGAGACGTTACATATTAAATCTTGTGAACCGTAAATTCGGTCTATTCTATTAGTTGAATGGCTAGTGACCTACTGTAAACGCGGGATACTTGAGCCCAGATTTTGAAACTTCTGACATTATATTTAAAAATGGGTACAACAGATTTTTTTCACTGACATACTCACATTATATTATTAAACTACCGTTTATTATGGATACTTTAACATGCAGTACGCATTGTTTGTGACGTAGTAAATATTTTTATTTTTCTATTTCATTTGGACTCAAGATAACCTTACGGTTGGGTTACTTGAACCCAGACTGTAATTCCCACAGATACTACCATTTGAAGGCAGTTTAGGTCCAAGTAGGTTGATGGTTATTTGAACAACGTAATTTCTGAACATCCAGTGAACTTCCAAACATTTATTTTAAGGGCAAATATTAATTTTGAACATTAATTTTGAACAACACTTTTTAGATTTTGTACAAACAATAGAATGTAGGGATATAACGATGTTTAGAATCCAGTTAAAGAAAACAAATCTCTTTTTATTAATTTTAGGGGTTCTATTATCATTACCACATCTTCAGATTTATACAACAAGACATGCTTATTTTTGGGCCACCTCCAGGCTTTTAGTGTAGGCCCCATGCAGTCGACTCTAACACCTTCTGCTTCTATAGCGAGGATGACTCCTGGGTATTCCTTCTCGTTCCATTTTACAATAACACACTTGCCTATTTTTAGGTCATCTTTCGTTACAGGCGCCGGTGATGGTGTTGATTTGCCTTTGGTTTTGCAAGAAGTCATAGATAAGTGTCCTATATGTTTCTCATCACTATTGTGGAGGCTGATGTCGCTGTCACCTCCTGATCTCAAACTGAATGCGTCATCTTCATCTGACGTGGAGTCTTCCAATTTTTGTTTTCTTTCTCGTATGGTGGTCTTGGTTGTTTTTGAAGATGCTTTCATTTTTGGACTTTCTTCCTGGTGTCGGGTGTTTTCCACGGAGGCACTGGTATTACTGGTAGAGCAGAAATCAGACACACTTACACTCTGTCCAGGTGGCACTTGGAGTTTTTTCCTCTTAGTAGAGCGAGGTGTAACAAACTCGCCCCTCTTCTCGTGAAGTTGTTGAAGAAATGCATCCCCAATTATAGACAAGTCTACATTTGCCTTGGATTTGTCTTGATTTAGCAAACGGCGTGTGATCTGATTTTTATCTAGAGGCACCAGTCCAGCTTTCTTGAAACATGCCTTTAGGTTGCTTTTCATGTTTGGACCAATTTCTTCTAAAACAGTTCGCAACAGTATTGGGAACTGATCCTTTGGAAGCACGCCGATTCTTTTACCTGCATCTGATTGCTTCCAACGGTCAAGAACATCCTTCCACCTCATTTTGAGAGGCATAAAATATGCCACATCCAGTGGCTGAGTGAGGTGGGAAGAATTACGTGGAAGACAAACAAAGTGCACATTGTTTTCTTCACAGAGCTGAATTACATTGATGCTGAGGTGCGAAGTAAGATTGTCACCAATTACGACCTTCTTACCTTCTTGTTTCTTAAGAATTGTAAGCAGATGACTGGTAAACCAGTCCTCAAAAATTGCTAGATCGATCCGCCCATGCTTACTGCGGTTATATCTAGCCCCAAGTGGGCCACTTTCCATCCAAGTTCACCACAAATTTTCGGCCTTATATATGATATAAGGTGGAATGGACTGTCCGGCTGCATTGTCACAAAACATTACACTTATGCTGGATTTTGTTGTGTTCATAATGCGCTCGGGGTATTAAGTACCCCTTCGGCAAATTACTTTTTCCCTACCCAGATCATCACTCATATCGGTTTCGTCATAGTTGTAGACATTTTCAGGGGGGGGGGGGTGTCCTTGAGCAGTTTTCCCACATTTTGAATGTATTCAGTGATAATCTTTTCATCGACAGCTGGTCTTGTTCTTTTTATGTTAGCTGCAAATCGAACTGAACGACTGGGATGCCTATGTAGGCCAAGTTACTCTTAAAACAACCAATGGTACGTCCCTGTCGTCCTAAGTAAGCTTTTGCGACAAATCTAAAATGAAGTTCGTAGCAAGGAAACCCAAATTCACACATCATGTGGAGGTGGGTAGCAAACGTAAGCTCCTCTTCATCCGTAAAACCTCTCAGGTGCCCCGGTTTGCCTGGATGTTGATTTTTTAGTATCCTCTTGATAGTGGCTCTGCAAATATTATAAACACTCTCTGCTTCTCGCTGTGTCATCCTCCTACTCCTTACAGCTTCCAGGCATTCTTCCAACTTCTCGGGAGTAAAGTCAGTGTATGTCCGGTTTCCAGGTAGTGTTATATATTTATAAGGCATTGCGTCAGATAATCCTGAAAGAAAACAACCACAAAAGTAAGATTTCCCGTGCGGAACCTTAATTCTTCTGAGCAACTTAAGCCCAAACGTATTAATACACTGAACAGCAAGAAATGTGGTTATGGGTAACATGTACCAGTTGTACTTAACTACTTATTGTACAATTAACGAGTTATTCAGGACATGAACTGGCCTCAGTTGGCTTTGATGATAAACTAAATATGAAGTGTATGCACTTGCCTCCAGTTTTAGGATATTCCTGATATCTCTACAGACGAAAGTTTGCAGAGTGAAATAAACAACAAACACGTGTCTATGTAGCATAACCAGTGCTGCTACTAGTGGTGACTTCCCAAACCTCCTAGACTCACTCTATGGTCTGCTTAGTGCTGCCGCCTACCAGAGAAGCAGTAACCTACGTCGTTACACTGATGTTGAGAGTGCTCAGAGAACCAAACAACATTTTTCTGTTTTAGGCTCAAGTTAGCCTCCAGGGCTCAAGTAGCCCGCGTTTACGGTAGATGTACATTAATGAGTCAGCGTTTGTTGCCTCCCACATGTCAAGCATATTTAAGTTTCTAACCATGTATCTGAGTTCCACGCATCTGTTAAAATTTGACTTTCGGTCTTTTTTGCTAACAGCAGAGTTAAAATCGTCACTAAATACTACCCTCTTCGATGTCGTTGGTAAAACACACACGATCTCCCGTCTGAAAAACTCGCCCCTCGCCTCTCTACGACTGCTTGCAGACGGGTCATACAAATTTACAAAGTATGTATCTTCTATTTGTGCTGGTATTCCCCTACAGCTTAATAAGCTCCCAATTTCAGCCACTTGAACACCGTCTTTTGTTAATATCGCTGTACCAGCACTTTCAGATCCTTTGAGAATTATGTTGTATCCTACAATTTCATGTAGATCGTTAGTTTCGAGTTCTTGCAGTAATGTTATATCCATTTCAGCTGTGTAATGAACAGTTTGAACTTAGTTGATATTCTGTTGATATTTAAAGTAACAACTTAATAATTTTGTTAGGATATAAATGTCTTTTTTTGGCTGTGACTGAAGTTTCCTTGGTCCCCCTGCCTATAATCGTTGTTACTGATCTTGTAATACGTTTGAATTTTCGACTGAGAGTGAGGTTAATCTTCGCCTCTCTTTTCATATATTTCCCTTTGGTTTTGCTTGACTACACAATCCCCAGCTTCTGTAGTTTCTTTCCTCCCTTACCATTATCTGCAGACAATTGATGTTGGGTATGGGACATCGATTCTGAGTCAGACATTGTTACATCTTCAATATCGCCGTGCCCCCCGTCATCAATACCCGCAAAAAAAATTTCTCTTAGACTTTTTAATCCAAACTTGATCCAGCTTTTCTCTACCAATAGGCTCAGTCATGTTTATCTGTGATTGTTATATTGTTCCTGGTGGTGAATCCGCAGATGCTCCCGCTGGGTGTGTCGGTTTAGTTTCAAGACTTGGTTCCGGAGCACCGCCCAACGCGTTACCATGAACGACAGCCTTCACGGACATTTCTGAGTTGTTGGTTGCAAACTGTCCGACCGCGATGGTGACGTCTCTTTGAGTGTCGGCGTGTTTACCTTATGTTGCCTCGACAACTCTAGTATCAGGTGTAATACCATATTCAACTACACTACCGGCATGGACATGACTATCAGGTAATGGCTCAGTATTCCTCGTTTCTAAAACGGTGTGACCCTTTCCATGTACGCATAAAGGCGGAGAGCCACGTTCGTCTCAAACATCTGGAACATCATTTCCGTTTTCAGGCTTATTGTTTACAGTCTCGGGATCATGAAGAGCAACTGAATTACTTTCAGCTGCTTTGGCACTGTTTGCTACCTGTTCGCTACTTATTTCTACTAGGAGATATGAAAATAATGGTTTACGTTTAGTTAGGTTGAGTTGAAGACGGAATTTTCGTCTGCGTGACCCGATCTATTTGATACATATGAAGCATGCTGGTAGCTGCTCGATGTATGTAATGTATGCTTGACAGTCCCCAGTGCTCATTACA
The DNA here is from genome assembly GCF_023864345.2 of Schistocerca serialis cubense. Taxonomy (NCBI): domain Eukaryota; kingdom Metazoa; phylum Arthropoda; class Insecta; order Orthoptera; family Acrididae; genus Schistocerca; species Schistocerca serialis. The sequence goes on along the minus strand of NC_064640.1, from coordinate 359,780,332 downwards.
GAGGGAATCGGTTTTTTAACTTCCATTTTGATAGATATGATACCATTAGGGACGGGTCCAGACCTCCGAATAGCACGAACGTTTCCATAAGGCTGGAATTTGAATTTTATGACTTCGTTTGTAACCTCCATGGGAATGTTAAAGACACACACATTTGTCAAGTTGCTTTCGACTGGGCTAAGGGTAAACTTAGTAGCCATAGAGCTTGTTGCTAATGTTAAGTCAAAGTGACCAGTATGCTCACGGATTACTCGCTCATATACTAAGTCGCAGCAAATTTTGAAATAGTAGATCGACTCGTAAATATTCATTTGCACACTGTCTACGTGATCTCTTGTTAGTTTCATATAGGTAGGTATCCATCTGCGGATTTCGAGAGCTGTTGGCCACTCATTGACTTTGTCGAATTTCAGATTCACAGTATTCTTCCGGAGGAAGGTTTCCATTGTTTTTTATACTTTTTCATACACTTAGGAAAGTGTAAAGACTATCACTTTCCTAGTAACGCAGCTATGTAGTAGACGCTTCGCCAAACAGCACTGACTGCACGCAACTTGTAAACACTGGCTGCAGCGTACGCTAGTAAACACCTCCTAACCGACCGCTGCAACAGCCGGGACGGAACTACATTGTTTTATATCAGTGGGGCAAGTTGAAAATTTGTTCCCGACCGGGCTTCGGACCCCCGTCTCCTCCTCACTACGCAGACGTGCTGACCACTACGCCATCCGGACACAGTGGTCAACACAACCGCACGGACTACAGTAGCACATCTCCCGTCAGATCCAGCTTCTCAACTTATACCACGCAACACTGATGTAGTGCCCCTGCTCATTAGCCGCGTTACTCGTGGTATCTCGCCGGTTCCCGTAAGAGTTAGAGTTTGGTGTGAATCTGCACTGAAGGAATCATTGGCCGTCATCACCTTAATTTTACAGGGTGAACATTAATAAAATCGACAAACCGCAGGGACGAATTCCTGACTGCAATTGGAGGAAAAAAGGCCCTATGAACATGTGTCCGGAAATGCAAAGTTGCCACGGTAGATGGCGCTGAAGAATGACAGTTCCTCTAACCACGTACCGCGTGTTTCTTGTGTGTCGCTGGTGATAGGGATATTAACGCTTGTCGTGCACAATACACATAATCGAACTTTGGCCTACACCATGTTGGCGGGCCACTTGCCTGGAATTTGTAACACGGTTTGTCTCAATAGCCTATTGAACCTGGCTCTCCAAAATCTGGTGTACGCACAGTCCGCCGCCTCCCTGCACGTTCGTCTCTCTGGAAGGACTCATGATTACACAAACGCCCGAAAAGGACTTGAAATATTTTGTGATATGGTTTTTGTCTGTGAGGGAACTTGTTTTGGTATAGCAGTGATGCCTCTCGGGCGTTTCCATCTGTTTAGCCGTATGCGAACACCACAGCAGCATGTTCCCATCATGAATACCGGACCATTCTGCTACATACAGCTGCTTCGCTACATCGATCACACATTCTGCAACACACTAGAAATACATGGTGCGTGGTCATTCGTCACCACCATCTGCCGCGGCAACAATGCATTCCCGACACATGTTCATAGGACCTTTTCTCCTCTATTTCCAGTCAGGTATCCATTCCTGCAATTTGTCGGTTTTATTAATGTTCACGCTATATGTCCTGTCTCCTCTTTCGGACATGTCCGAAAGAACTATCACAACATACATAACTCCTGCGTTTTTCACTCCAGACCGCAAACAAAGCAGCAATCAGGACAGTGGATGGAAGCGATAGTCCTGCACCGATAAACGTGAATTCAGTTTCATCTGAAGTAAAGATTATCTCTGCGATGAGAGAGGATCTTTCTTCTTGTTAATTATCTTGGAAAAAAAAGGCAATAACTGATGATTTCTACGTAAATGATTCTCACCTTTCTTAAAGACATGTAGAAATAGAAGTGCAACTTCAAACAGCCAGGATCGCAGTTGTATAGCATCTATTGTGATGAACGGTTTCAGCAAATTACGTTGCCATCATCAGATCTGTAAAGCATAGATCAACTTCTTCAAACACGCTGGAATGAGATGTAAAGGGGCGTGACACAGTTTTACACAAACATGGCGTATACCGTGGTTATATTCAATGAACCTTGATCAAAAGTGTATTATACCGTATCATATCATAGAATGATACTTCATCAACATGAGAGCAATAGTATGTAAGGAAGTCAAACATAAAATGATTATTACATAAAACAGCTTACAAATTGCCCTGATTATACAAGCTAATGTTCGTGATTTAGCAGAATGAAGACTGAGATTCTGAAGTAAACATCGTAGACGTTACAGCCAGCCACCAAACTGCACTGTGGTAGTAGTTACAAACAAAAATACGTCGTGTCATATAAAGTATAAAACCAACGATCCAAGAATGTCACACTGCAGAATGCAACAAATAAACCAAATTAGAGTACGTTACACATATTTTGTTATAATAATTTTAAATTAAAGTATATGAGATTTAAAACTACCTTAAAAACCTAACAGGAAGCACTGTACCTTCAATAGGCACAAGTAGTGCAGCCAGTCAAACTGATGTTCGGATTATAAGGCAGAGAACTTTCGGTAATATTCTGCTTCGGTCGTTGTTGATGGCTTCACGCCTTACCCTCTTGATAGCCAAACGCTTTCATTCATCACCTCTCCGTCCGTAGCCCTACGCTTTGTTTTGCACCTATACTGCCACTAACAGGCTTTGCATACGACCAAAATTTCCTTGGGCTTTATGAAAGATCATTTGACAACGTTCTGCTACGGTACTCATTGGAGGCTTCACGCACTGCTCTTTTGACAGCCAAACGCCTTTTATTCAACATGTCTCTATCTAGAGTCCTATACTTTTTTTACGTCTGTTATACAGCAGTCCCTGTTTCTTTAGAAGATTATTTGTAGTGACACTATACCATAGAAGGTCCTTACCATCATGAACGGCTCTACTAGATACATATCTATCCAATGCATGGTCAACTATTTTTTTTTTTAAACTTGAGCTATTGCTCTTCTTCACATTCCTTTGCAGAGCTAACTGTTTAATGTTCCTCAGTGAGAAATATCATTGCTGCCTTTTTATCTAGTTTGTTGAGACGTAACGGCAGCCGTAGATCGATATTGGTAGGCATTCCAGAATCTAACTTCAGGAATTGAATCAACTTTCTGGAAAAAAAACTTTCATCGAAATTTATAGAACTAAAAGGGAAGACGCCAGAAAAATTCTGTTTTCAACTTTAAAAAAATAATTTGCTGCGAGATCGTGGAATCATTGTCTTCGCCCTGTCTATATAATTGCACATTACTACTCATGTAGGCAAGTTGGCGATCGTTTGACTGAGTGACGATCTTAAGGTCCAACTTTGTGTTTCCGTGCGTTTTCCACATTATCGTTTCCTCACAATCTGCTTAATCGATGGGTAAGGGGTAGATCAAGATGTAATCAAGTCCACGAGTGATTTCCCTGACTCGTTCCTGGCAAATACTGGGATGGTTCCATTGAAAAGGGCACTTTCCTTCACCATCCCTTCGCAATCCGAGCTTGTGTACCGTCTGTAATGACTGCACTGTCGACGGGACGTTAAACTCAAATCTTTTTTCCGTCCTTCCAATCCACTAGGTTCATCTTTTCTGCATTTGTCCACTTCGCCTGTGAGTCTGTGGTCGTCTTTGAGTGTAAAACTATTTATTCATAATCTTTTCTTCAGTCAAAGGCCACCATGATGTCTTTTAAAAAATAAATGCCTCTGTTTTAAACTGCATGCGTGACACCCATCTACTTTGTATCAGCAGACGGCAGTTTAGGAATCGTGTGCAGAAGAAACAAAACATAACTTTCAAGGTTTACACATCAACTATTTTGTCTCGAATAGAATAAAAACTGTTCTTAATACACGGTTTTCAGGGTTTTGTTTGCATAACAGCTATAGGCCAGAGTATTAATACCTATGTCTTATCAGTCGGTCGGTATGAAAGGTGTTCCAATACATTCCAATAAAATCCCAGTGAATGCTCATCGCCTTTTGCAGTCACTCCAGTATGGCACACTAACTCGCAGCATTTGTAGCCTCTCCGCGTGTGAGGAAATCAACCACCAACGATCCCTGCACGTCCTAAGAAACTGTGACCATAACTTTCTTCGCTGATACCAGGCTCTTGAAGTTCTTAATGGGTGGAAGGTGGTAGTGTAACTAGGCCAGTGCCGCCCCACTGACGTCATCCAAGATGGCGGCTGTGACGTCAGATGATGACGCAAGTACCGTTATCCAAGATGGCGGCTTTTGACGGGAAAGTGACACGCCACCCTTCAATGCTCCCCTGATGGGAAGTTTGAATTTTTAGCGGTAAATTTAAATATGTGCTTCTATGGGTCACCCAACCCCCTTTCCGACTTTTTTGCATGATGGTGCGTCATCCTCTTGGAAAATGGGCGGGAATTTCGAATTTTGGAGGAAATTTTGCTCTAACAGCTTACTCTTGCAGCTGAGGGGAGTTAGTATGGTGTTGCCCCCACTAGAGACTGCTCATTATGTCATTCAGATAGAATATTATTTGTTTAAATGTGTTATATTTGTATAAATTTGTGTAAATTTGTATAAATTTGTTGAAATTTGTTTAAATTTATTTCCTACCTACAGCATTAATTGCTTAGTTCCGTGTTACCACCACAAGAAGCTGAGATATCTGTGCTTGTTGAGCTGTCGGTGTGGAAGGAGCATGTGTTCAATTAGCGAGATGTTGGTACCAAACAGGGGAAGTTTTAATAGCTGTATTACATTCACTTATTGAGCCGAGGAGTGCATCTACAGCTCACTGCATGAAGAATGGAAGCCAGCATTAATGCTTGAAGATATGAAGAGGAAGAATACGGTCCTGCAAATAAATGCTTTGCATCGAGATGCATTAAAGATGCATTACACAACGTGAGGAAACATCTGTCTCTGCTGGAATCGTCTGTCATTTCTAAAACCTATATATAAGCTCCCAACACACAAGAGATAACTGCCTACAATCCACCAGACCAAAGAACTGAGTTAGTTGGCAACTCCACTGCTAGAGGGTGCCGCGATAGGACACGTGATCGTGGAGTTCAGTCCATAGGAGCACAGCATTATGATGACATCTTGTGGTTTTCTCAGCTGCATGTGTTCCCCCAGCCTCCTCATCCCCCCAGTGGTCTGGAAGGCAAAATTGGTGGGCAAAAGAATCAGCCTGTTCTAGGCTGCTGGAGAGAGGAAGGAGTGTACTTTATTTATTTTTGGAACAATTTATTTAGGGACGGATTTCACCTAGTTTATCTATTATGCTGGTACAAACCACTGACGTGTCTGGGGACACAATATACAGTTTACAGATCTGGAAACCACTCTTAAATAATGCAGTACACTGATGTGCGGAGACGCAAACAACTCGTAAATTACAGAAATAATCCAGTATACAGCATACTGACGTGCAAACTATTCGTGGATCACCCAAATAATGCATGTGTAATGCTATGCAAACACGCTCACAACACTTAAACACCCAAAAATAACGCAGTGTACAAACACTCAGTGCACGTAAAAATCGCAACGTGTTAGCAACTCGAACCTTGATTCTACTGGATGGAAAGCCTAGGTGCACCCTTAATTCATGGAGACTGTCCAGATGCGGGAGGGGGAGGTTAGCTTAGTGTGCTTTATTTATTTTGGTCGGGATGCTGACTCAAATATCGATCCTAATTACGTAATTAACCATAAAGATTGGCCTTAATTACACAACTCTATGCATAGCGCTGCACAGGGACGGCTTAAAATCGCAATACAGCTCAAAAAATTGACGATACCATACAACTGGTGTTATCCTGCTGGAAAAAAATTTCACAATTCGACTCGAAGCCAGTGACAGAAACACTCAAACACTACCCTACACCTACAAGCTAGGAGGGGGGGAGCGGGGGGGGGGGGGGGGGGGGAAGGCTGGGGTGTAAGGTACTATCTTTATTCTTTTTGATGGGAAATACGTTCAACTGCCAAGATTCTGACGTTGTGCAGAGAGGAGTTTAAAAAAAGTGTATTACCTACAAGCATACAGCATCTGTCGTTGTTTGACGTCAGAGTTCACTACACACACCTACTAAAAATCACTCTACAGCGCAACTAACCAAAGCCAATACACGCTATCACAGCTGACAGAAAAAATGCATCGCAGTTCTAATTACACTTCGAAATTGTCGTGAAAACCAGCACTCGTATTGAATGGGTCGTAATGCTGCACATGTACCGGGAAAAATCGTCGTCCTGAAAGACTGCAGTTGAACGTGCGTTCTGTTCCATGTACAATCACAAACTGCCGAAAATCCACCTACGGGATGGAAGGACTGAGAGAGGGAGCTACTCTGCTGACAGCCTCATGACACATGCTGGCCGCCATCTGCCTTGAAGTGGTGGTCCTTCGCCAACACAAAAGCAGGTACAGATTACAAAACAGTAGGAAATAAAGGGACGGCTTTCCCAAATGTATCTTGGTCGTCTAAAGTATAGTGACGCAGCCGCCCCTAATGGTTAGAGGCGCTGCTGCAGCGACGAGCTGTCACAGACTAGACAGGTCCCCAACGCCACCAATAGGCCTCTCGCTCTGGGATGGAAAACACTTTTGTGTGTCGGAAATACACGCGGGCTGACGGCTGTGGCTCTGGAAATAGAAATATCTGTACCATTCTTATGACTTGACATACTGGCCCCTTTGCTATCAGTTTTCCACGTCAAATCCATACTTTTCTTACAACTGGACATAGTAATTTCCTTTGCACATGTCGGAACACAAACACATACTTCATAAACCTGATGCTCATGGCGAACCTGTCACACATCGACCAACTACTAAGTATAATACTTCGTCAGTAACTTATTGCTGGCGATAAGAAATAATACTGACCGAAAATCAACGATGGGTGGACATGTCTCATAAGTTTTTCTTGTGAGTGGTATCACTGTGTCTTATAAAGAGAGGCATAATCGTCTTACAAACCGTCAAATATTAAAAAAAAAACACACAACCATATTACCATCACAAGCGGTCTTGGTTCTACAGGTGCATAGAAGTATCCATGTTAAAAGCTATACCATCTTTATAAATCGAGGTATGGCATTAGCTCTGAATGAAGTGGGTTTTTCCAGACAAATACCATGACACTGAATATAGACAGTGATCACCGGAGTGTATAGTATCATACAAACAGTGCGGTTACACGTCGACGGCGATGCATCACGTAATAAAATTACTGAAGTTAGAAAGTGATTCGGCTAGGGAATGTCGTATGAAACCGGCATTTGCAACTCTCTCACTCTACCGCCGCTAGATATTTCTCCAGTATTTGTAATGCAGTCTCTCTCGATGCCATGTCAAAGGCTCGGTGATACATCGACTAGGTTATAGGCAATGGTTGATTGAGAAGGATCACAAACAGTAGATGGTGTGTTGACTGAGGTCGTAAGAAATGTACACTAGCTTTTCAGATCTCTAGTGCTACGCTACCCGCTAGAAATGCTGTCTGGGACTTGGAATCAAGTCTCCCCATTCAAGCACATACCTACATTGGATCCCATGGAGAAGTCTTTTAATGATTATTGCCACTACTGAATCGTATTTCTGGCACTCTCATATATCGAAACGAGTCACCTTTTTCGAACCTATCTGCTACAGTAATATTCCAACGTCGTTTTAGGTTGTCCCTATGCATCTAGCAACTGCTCCCATTTCTGCATCTTTACACATGCGATCGTTCCAATTTAAGTTGGAATTGAGTAGAAGTTGGAGAAAACTATATCTACCATCTTCTGCAACCCATGTAGAAACAGACTAAGGTGCGTTACTGCGACAATACTCTGTTTTCACCATTCGCTGGAAACGGAAACTGGGAGAAGGATGAGGATACGCACTGTGGTGCGTCCCCAAACTACATACAAGTACCACAGATCCGCATCCCTCAGAGCCCATTCACATCTATCACCCCAACATGCTATCTTCGTTATTCCATGCCATCCAACAGAGAAAAATTACGAACTATAAAAGCTCCACTAACTTCATCCAGTAGATAACTTGATAAGATTTTTACCACATCTCTCTCCTCCCATATATCAAAAACAAAAACCGCATGCTTGCCGGCATCGAGCACATGTGACGATCCTATTAAATATACAGATATTGATCACCTGCGGAGACCAGTTTAAAGTTTCATCACCTGTACTGTAGGAGGATGATCGTTTCCTACAGCCTATACTGTAAGTCGCAAGAGACGCTCCCTGTGACACTATCTTGTTGTTTGAAACATTTTTTTGCTGCAACGCGCTTTGTACACTGTTATATATTTTGTTTATCCGCCACGACGTCGAGGTCTGTGTCAGGTTCTAAACTGACATTATCACATTCTGATCCATGGCCTGCCACAGAAAACTAGACGTCGCACAGTGTAAATCATGCTGTTACTGCTGCTACCATAAAACACCACACACACACACTGGATGATTTAAAATAAAAGTCAGTTACAACATAAGGAAACTGGAAGGGTTTTGCTGCGTTGTGGAGAGTTTCCAAACTACAGTCCAAAGGTGATTGACAACCTCTACATTTAATCTCCTCTGTCACAGTGACGGAGTAGCTGATGGCTCTGCGTTCCGTTTCGACTGATTCCTCATATTGCAGTCGTGTACGCGATCCCTGTTTCAGTGCTAGCCATCCCCAGAAAGTGTTGCCCCTCCACAAAACTTTGTCCAACTCAAACAAGCATTGTCAGTCAATCATTATGTGGTAACCAAAAGCATGCCAGTGGATGGATGGGATGGAAAAGACACCGTCTATGCATTGAAATAATAAGCATCACAGTTGATAATGCGAACAATTTTAGCAACTTTACAATAATTTCAACATCGACCAATGATGCGACAGAATGTTTCCCAGTTTCAGTAACACAGTTAAACCACCCCTTCTCCACTTTGCGAATGTAGATAGATGACTGTGCAGTACGTCCATTCATTATTTATTCTCGAACACACACATCATCAAAGTATACCAGACAGTGCTCTACATATTTCTAACACCTCGAGCGTAGTGATTAATTTACGATCTATCTCTATGCTGATGGAAGTCACAGATCATTCTCACAGTCTTAGCATAAAATTGGAGGCTGAAAGACCCCCTCACACTGTCACTGACCAACTCGCCCTGCAGCACCGTCACCAATTTAATCTGCAACCGACCAGAAGTAGACCACTACATTCAACGTCTCGTGAATGAATGGAGCTTGCCGAGTCCTCACCCATCCAAGTGCACAAGATTTCTCGAGATGCGCCCAAGTCGAGGAGGTTAGCACAATTCCAGCAGAGACAGATGTTTCCATGCATTGTGAAATGCATCTTTAATCCATCTTGATGCAAAGTATTTATTTGCGGGACCATATTCTTCCTTTCCATATGTTCAAGCATTAATGTTGGCTTCCATTCTTCATGCAGTGAGCTGTGGATGCACTCCTCAGCTGAATGCGTGCATATAATAGAGCTATTACAACTTCCCCCATCTGGTACCAACATCTCGCTAATTGAACACATGCTCCTTTTACACCGACAGCTCAACAAGAACTGATATCTCAGCGTCTTTTGGCAGTAACATCAAGCTGAGCCACTAATGCTGTAGGTAGATAATAAATTTAAACAAATTTCAGCAAATTTATACAAATTTAAACACATTTAAACACCATACTAACTCCCATCAGCTGCAAGAGTAAGCTCTTAGAACAAAATTACCTCCAAAATTCGAAATTCCCGCCCATTTTCCAAGAGGATGACACACCATCATGCAAAAAAGTCGGAAAGTGTGTGTGGGGGGAGGGGGGGGTGACCTGTAGAAGCACATAATTCAGTTTCACCAAAATTCAAACTTCCCACCAGGGGGGCGTGGCAGGGGTGCGTGGTACTTTCCCACCAAAATTGAAACTTCTCAACAGGGGTGCGTGGCACTTTCCCGCCAAAAGCCGCCATCTTGGATAACGGTACTCGTGTCGTCAGCTGACGTTACGGCAGCCATCTTGGATGACGTCAGTGGGGTGCCACCGGCCTAGTTAACACTACTGAAGGTGTCCAATACATGGATGCTTTCTTTGTCTGAGGCGTTGTACGATGTGCTTACATTTTGTCCCCTGTGATGATACACTGCAGGAACTGAACACCCTTCACCTGATACCGAGTTAAATGCTGGGAAGACAACCCCATTCACTTGGCTTTATTCTCGTCTCAGAGTTGCCATGGTCTTCCGCGTTCTTCCAGTACTCCAGTGAGTAGTGTACAGTATGCACTACACTGTCATTGGAGATGTTGAGATTGTGTGCGCTCTGCCTAAAGTGAATGCGACGATGGGTTTAAGTAAGCCCTTCGACACGCTACACGTTGTCATCTACGTTGAATGTGCTTGGTCGCCCAGACCTTTGCTCGACTCGAACATCTGTTCCGTCTTTATCAAATTCCTGGCACTGAAACCATGCTTGTTTCCGTAGCGTTACACTATCTCTGTAAATTTCCACTGGTAGGGGACAAATTACAGATGGTAACATTTAATTTAAGCTCAAAACCCTTAAATGCACTTGGCACTAAAGTCGCTGACCATTCTTGCGTCTACGTCACCATCTTCAATCTCTGTTCCTCCATCTACCTGTGGCGTTGGAAAGCATTGATCGTCTCTTCCATCTAGACATGGAATTTGAATTGTACGGGGGTATTTCTACTCCTGTGAGAGCTCTTGTTACGTTACGTAGTAAACACCCTGGTACAGGCACAAGAAAGCAAGGATTAACTATACAGCACACTGCGGCATCCATTAGCTCAATATAACACGAAGTCCAAGGTCATCTGGAGTTAAAGGTTGCACTTTCTGTAAGGACTTAGTTGCCGTTCCGTGTTATTTTCCATAGAGTAGTGTGCCTACTCTTCGACGTTAGGAGCTGGGTACAAAGTAAGTTAGTTTATTACATTGCTCAAGCGATTCGTAGGTTCTCTTACTCCAATGTCTATGTTATAAAACAACAGGTTTTACTTCGGATATTTCGACTTGGTCCTTTTCAGACGCAGACATGCAGTATGAAAAAGCCCCAATCTCAATTCGTGCTATTCGTTGATGAGATGGCTTACAGTTGAGGCAAAACAGTCGTTTGTGGGCAACTTTTGGGGAACCTGACACACCACAGTTGTGTAAATCTTACGCAGGCAAGTGGGGATTGGGCTAGATCGACTTCATAAATCCACTGTTTACAGTTTTGGTCAGCATGCCTAGCAGTAGGAAATCACAATCTCTCAACTTCATTAACGGTGTAGTATTCTATGGATACATCAAGGACAAGAATACAACTGAGCTATGAAAATAATGGGAAATGGGATGTGTAACGGAAGTTAGAAATATGACGAGGAGCGTGAATGGTGACCTGCAGAAGTGTGCTGACTTCATCTTATCATTCAATTCGCCAGTCCTTTCGGAGCACGTTAAGGCTGAATTTATTCGACTGAAGATAAAACCTTACGCATCCAATCCGATTCTGTGGTGTAAATGCCAGATATATGCACACACGACAGTAGGTTAAAGGCAACTTCTTAGGGAATCATCCAGCCTTGAGCAGGTGTTTACCCACAGTTTTAGAAGAAAGTTCAAGAAATTAAACCGCCCAAAATAATTCATACGCCGCGAAAAAAAAAAAGCTTTAAGTCTTCTGAATTCCTGCATTCTTTTAGTATTGCTCTGATAAGAAGCAGTGGCAAAAATCAGTGCTTCATGCAAGCAGAGACAATAGGCGTTGGTACAAACATATACTGTGTAAATGTACATTAAACATGGCTCATGCTAATCAGCTCGCAGCTGCTTCTAAAACAGTTCCAACAGAGGAAACTAATGAACTGCAGAGACAACATGCAGTGACAAAGTTAGATGCACAAAGTAGTTCTATCCTTTGTAAACAGCATGCATCGTAACAACAAACGACAAAACCCATTCAAAAAAACATCAGTAAGGTGGCGATCAGTATTAACCGATGAAGCTTATTCTGAACTGGAACTGGAAAAACAATGGTTTGCAAACCTTAAGGACTAAAGTAACTTTTGCATCATGTGTCACTGCCAACAGACAAAGCTCGGTGAAACTTTGACCATACGCAGAAAGAACTGCTACAGAATGCTAAAGAATGTAGTTGAAAGAAATACGCAATGAAGACAATACGCTGAAGTAACCGCGATTCATGACGGCTCCTGTACATTGGAAAAGGCGGAACATGATATTTAATAGGGTGTGTTGTCACAACGGACGGCAGTGTATGTATGGTCTGCAACTTGCTCCCTTGCTGCTGCAAAGCTGGTAAGGAGTTCTCATAGTAGGGCGTTCCATTGCTCCACCAGCGTGGTTGACAACTGGTCGCTGTTACACGTGGACGTGCTGCAGTACGTCGCTCTAACACATGCCACACGCGCTCGTTTAAGTCGGGGTAACGGGCAGGCTAGTACATTCGCCGAATATCCTCTCGTTCCAAGAGCACCTTCGTCTGTGGTGTTCATTGCGATAGAGTACTGTCAACCACAAAATTTAAGACAGGCTCAAATGCACCACTAAAAAGACGCAAATGGAGAGGAAGCGCAGCCTCATAATAACGTTGATCCATGAGTGTACCGTGTTCAAAGATCTGGTAGTCAGTACGCTCACGCAAACTTATGCCTCCCCACAACACAAGACCTGGGCCACCAAATCGATCTTGTTCGAAAGTGTTATTGGATACATTACATACCCTCATATGGCGAGAGGTAGGAAGACGTACTGGATGCATTGCGCGTTCTCAAGCACCAGCGACCATCCGGCAGTTCCCAACTACGCTGGTGGAAGAATGGAATGTTCTACCGCAAGGATGTCCTAATCACACTTGTGACCAGCATGCAGACACGTTACAGAGTGTGTATTGCCGTCGGTGTTGATCACACACCCCACGTTTTGTGATGTTCAAGGGACCATCCTCAATCGGTGTGATTTTAGCATAATTATTGTCCTTGAATAAAAGTGTCATTCTGTTCGTCTTTTTACGTATTTCTTTCAGTTGCCTTCTGTACCATGCTGAAGCAGTTCTTTGCACGTATGGTAGAGGTGCCATTGATCTACAGTACTTGACAGTGACACAGCCCGCGAAAGTTACTTTTGTCCTTTGTTTTAGAAGACAAGTATGTGTCGATAAAATTGCAAGTAGTCCTGAAGCCCCACTCACTCTCGAACATCTGCTACAAAAAAAGAGACAGAGCGCACGAAAAATTTCCGATTAATAGCTCTTATACTGAAATTTAATACGAAGCGTTTAAGACCGCAGATGAAGAAAATAAATCTTTTAACACAGGATATACACGTGTGCCTACCCGAACAAGACACATACTTCAGACAACACTGTGTTTAAAGGCTACTTCACCCACAGGAATACTGATAGAGATGGTGAGAGGATTAAGTGTGGAGTGTCAATGTTCGTACATCATACAAGGCATTCTCTACCTATTTCTCTAACTAATTTAAACTTAACTCCGCCCGAACAGGCCTCGTAGGACCTAACGGGGCCGACGACTGTCGCCGATAAGCGTCACTGGATTCGGATATGGAGGGGAATGTGGTCAGCACATCGCTCTCCCTGTCGTTGTCAGTTTCCGTGACCAGAGCTGTTACTTCTCAGTCAAGTAGCTCCTCAGTTGGCCTCACAAAGGCTGAGTGCATCTCGTTTCCCAAAAGCGCTCGGGAGACATGGGCGGTGACCCATCCAAGTGCTAGCCAAGCCTAACAGTGCTTAACTTCGGGATCTGGCGGAAACTGGTGTTACCACTGCGGCAAGGCCGTTGACTGTTACTCTAACTACCTGTCTTTAATCCCTAGATGTTAAGTTTTATGAATCATTAAGAATACCTGCGTGCAGAGGGAGTACACACCATCACCAGAGGTTTGGGAGTCGATGAAAAGGTCCAGTGGGAAAGGTAGGGCGTACACTGCAGTGACCATACAGACCACTGGTGGTCTCATCACTACACCAGAATCTGTACGCAGATATTGCCGAGATGCTTCCTACAAATAAATTCTAGTGCCAGGCCAAGAGCAACAAACTCCCCCGCCCCTTTCCCTTCCTTGGCGAATTAAAAGGGCGTCAAATGCAGTGAGACTCGGCACCTACGTGTCTCAGTAATCATCAGTTGGAGATGTTCCTCTTGTCGAATGATGCCTACCTTCTCAATGCAAGGAAAGCGACACACAGCAGCACTTCCAACTGATCGTCTTCAGCCTCCGAGCCGTCACTTTGCTCTCCTACACTAGCTACAACTGTCATTGGGAAAGTTGTAGAGGACTTACTCTCTAGCAGCCACATTCTCATTTGGATTCACCTGCTAGATATATAAGAACATGCAACAGTAGCACCTAGATAGATACTGAACAGAGCCAGTTAGACCATTCACCGCAGCCTGGCTGTATTCGAACAACTGTCCACCATCCAGGACGTGGTGGGACGTTTCATGACCGACAACTACAGGGCTGCTGATGGTACTAAACCTGACAGACGGCCTGTCCCATGGTCATGCAAGGAGTAATATTTAGCCATCAGGGACCGGCGGACGGTAATGCAAAAGATCCATCGTGATCCGTCTGTTGACAGTCTTATAGCCTTCGCACTGCTGGGGCGAAAGCACGGAGCATTATCAGAGAGAGTCGATGGAAAGGTCCAGTGGGAAAGGTAAGGCGTACACTGCAGTGACCTTACAGGCCACTGGTAGTCTGATCACTACACCAGAATCTGTACACAGATAATGCCGAGCTGCTTCCTACAAATAAAATCTGGTGACAGTCAAGCAATACCCCACACTCCAATGCAGACGGGAATTACCTGAGACGTCGGTGATGGACTTTATCTCCGGGAACAACGACGAGTACGATCCGCACTTTCCTATGGAGGAGTTAGAGCATGCGCTATTCGTGGCTCGCTTTACAACACCAGGGTCAGGCAAAGTTTTCTACTGATTCCAAGAACTACTTTCTCCAGTTTTTATCATAATGTGTACTGAGGAACAATATCTTGATTTTTGCAGTTGTACTGAGGGACAATATCTTGATTTATGCAGGGAAGCAATGGCGATCCTCCTGCCGAAACATGAGAAGGATCGGAGCAACCTATGTACTTACCTCATTATAACAATTAAGAGTTGTGCAGGAAAGATATAGCACGAATTATTACCAACAGCTCAATACAGACTTTCGAAGCTAAAAAACATCTCAGTCGCCTACACTTGACAGCGTAATGTCTCAAAGGTAGAAGTTGAAGAGGCCTTCCTGCGCAAGCAGAACGTGATAACAATATATTTTAATATAGAAAAGCATATGACATCACATTGTGGAACATCATTGGACAGCTGAATGAGTGGAATTTCCATAGTTGCTCACAGTGTAATTGACCTTCACAGAATGATATTTTAGGCTCAGATTTGGTGATACGTACTCAGATCGATATACCAGAGAGACTCGTAGCCTCAGAGCAGCGTCTTCTGCGTTTTCCTTTTTGCGACAGTTATTAACAGTATAATATCCTCAGTCAGGAGCCGTACACGATGCTCTCTTTATGTGAATAATTTTTTTAAGGTTTCGTACATCTTCTAGTCTCGAGACGAGAACTCGACAACTGAAATTAATATTAAGAAGGCTAGAATTGTGGGCCAAAACGAGATTCAAATTTTTCGGGAGTAAATACGGGTTTCAGTTTTCATTTGGTACTTCATGTTTTAATCAATCCGAAAAGTGACTGGGGGACACCATTATCAGCTTCAATAAATCAGTAAAGTTAGTGGGGCTCTTCGTCGACAAGAAACTTACCTCGTTGCCATATCAGCTACATCTCAACGCCGTAATGCTGTATCATCTTAAAGTAGCATAGTGGCAGATATTGTGATGCAGACAGGTTCTCCCTAATATTATTTTACAGAGCTGGACTATGGTTGTACTGTAGCTGGATCTGTACGACCCTCCTTTATAAAGACCTTTGATTCCGTTCATCATGAGGGCATTAGATTAGCGACAGGAGCCCTTACGACAAGTCTGATTCCCAGTCTTTAAGAATCCACCGGAAGTTCCTCATGGTTCAAAATGCATACATTATGAGGCAGCTGAATGGTGCCACTCCAGATACACCCAGTACAAGTAAACTTACCTAGATGTGGTTTCCGTT
This sequence comes from Schistocerca serialis cubense, assembly GCF_023864345.2. Taxonomy (NCBI): domain Eukaryota; kingdom Metazoa; phylum Arthropoda; class Insecta; order Orthoptera; family Acrididae; genus Schistocerca; species Schistocerca serialis. The sequence goes on along the minus strand of NC_064640.1, from coordinate 359,764,066 downwards.
AAGATGCAGAGGACAATATGGAGAATTTTCTAACTCATGCAAATAATTTTAATCTTTATTTCTTCGAATAATATCGATTTTCTTAAAAGTGGACCTACATGCTTATTCCATGATATCAGAACAAAGCTTTAAATAGGACTTCAGCGACACAACACGTGTAGAACATAACAAAACTATATTAAGATAACAGCACTATAAACCACTGTCCCAACATCATGAGAAGAGTTCGCACAAGGCTCTACCGCACAGTACCAAATACGGCGCAACCTGATTACGCTTGTGTGTTTACCTGTGCGTTTTAAGCCTTTCACTTTGTTCTCTACTGTTGTAATAATCAGACAACTTTTTCGTGAAACTATTCAGTCTTTGATAATGTATACGACAATCGAAGAAATGGATATGGTTTTCGTTTATGACGAATGTCGCCAAACTGTTAGAGCATCGGTGAAGTTGTATGCTGAAGGTATCCTAAACGTGCCAAGCCTTTATTACCTTTTATAATGTTTATAGCGTTCACATTATATAAAATAATCAACTGGATGTGAGAAGAATAAAATACGTCAACTAAAATGAACAGCAATTGATACACGTACATGTATACGAGGAAATGCGACTAACAAATCAACAGCGGTAACACAAAAACGACGTGTCGCTCCGAGGCTGTTTGAATGTGCGAGTGGGATCAGAGAAAGGCGTGTTCTGCGGATACTACATTCCAACGGATTTCATACTTTCCACATTTCGTCCCATCAAGAGCTTCGTGGTAATAATCAATTTTCGCAATACTGGCCAGCTGAAAATCCGTACTGACTAAGAGAATTGGAAGAACCATGGGCTGTTAACGAAGTGTGGGCTCTGAGCACTATGGGACTTAACATCTATGGTCATCAGTCCCCTAGAACTTAGAACTACTTAAACCTAACTAACCTAAGGACATCACACAACACCCAGTCATCTCGAGGCAGAGAAAATCCCAGACCCCGTCGGGAATCGAACCCGGGAACCCGGGCGCTGGAAGCGAGAACGCTACCGCACGACCACGAGCTGCGGACTTTTAACGAAGTGTGGTGTGGGTTTTTCAAGAATAGCGCCATTGGTCCCTTTTTATTGATGGGATTCTGAATAACCACAAGTACTGCAATTCCTGATAGGTATGCTGCTGCAGTTAGTAGAGGATGTCACATGCGACATAAGACGAACCATGTGGTATGGATATGACAGATATCCAGTTCATTCCATTCTGATAATTATAGGCCTTTTTAACACTACATTTGGAGACGATGAATCGGTCATCTGGACAACACAAAATGACCTCCACGAGCTCCAAACTTAGCACCTCTGGGCTTTCTTCTGTGATCAAAGTTAAAAGAAGAGGTCTGCGAGGAAACACCAGTAACACCCCAGAAGACATGAAATTCCATATAAGACGGGGCTGTACGGTGACAAGTCCAGATGAAATTCAACCAATAGTACTGTATGTCCAAAATCGCTTTATTGCATGTATCAACATTTTGAGCACTTGGTATGGCAGTCATCATATTAAACACATGAACCGTATCCGAGTTGCGTTTTGCTTACATTTGATTCAGTTTTGCAGACATTTGCCAGACCTCATCTCCTGACAATGGGACAGTGGGTCACGGTGCTGTTATGTTGTTGATATTCGAGTGCCACATAAAAGTATACACTGAGGTGACAAAAGCCATGGGATACCTCCTAATATTGTGCCGGACCTACTTTTGTCTGATGTAGTGCAGCAACTCGACGTGACATGAACTCAACAAGTCGTTGGAACTCCCTTGCAGAAATATTGAACCATGGTGCTTCTATAGCCGTCCATAATTGCGAAAATGTTGCAGCTACAGGATTTCGTGCACGAACTGACCTGTCTGTTATGTCCCATAAGTATTCGGTGGAATTAATGTTGGGCGATCTGGGTGGCCAAATCATTTGCTCGAATTGTCCAGAATGTTCTCCAAACCAATAGCGAACAGTAGTGGCCCGGTGACATGGCGCATTGTCATCCACAAAAATTCCATCGTTGTTTGGGAAAAGGAAGTCCATGAATGGCTGCAAATGGTCTCCAGGTAGCCCAACATAACCAGGTCCCAGTCCATTCCATGCAAACAAAACCCACTCCATTATGGAGCCATGACCAGCTTGCACAGTGCCTTGTTAATAACTTATGACTTCATGGGATCTGCGGAACACTCGAGCCCTACCATCATCTCATACCAACTGAAATTGGTACTCCCCCGACCAGGCCATAGTTTTACATTCGTCTAGGGTCCAACGATATGGTCACCAGCCCAGAAGACATGCTGCAGGCGATGCTGTGCTATTAGCAAAGGCATCGCGTCGGTCGTCCGTTATCATAGCCCATTAACGCCAAATTTCGTTGCACTGATCTAACGGATACGTTAGACGTACGTCCCACGTAGATTTCTGCGGTTATTTCACGCAATACTGCTTGTCTGTTAGCCTTTGACAACTGTACGCATACGCCTCTGCTCTCGGCCATTAAGTGAAGGCCGTTGGCCTGAAAATCGGTATTCTTTGCACACTCTTGATACTTTGGATCTCGGAATATTGAGTTTCCTAACGATTTCCGAAATGAGATGTCCCATGAGTCTAGCTCCAACTACCATTCTGCGTTTAAAGTCTGTTAATTCCCATCGTGAGGCCACAATCACGTCGGAAACCTTCTCACGTAACTCACCTGACTACAAATGATAGCTCCGCAAATGCGCTGCCCTTTTACACCTTGTGTACGCGATGCTACCGTAATTTGTATGTGTGTATATCGCTATCCCATGACTTTTGTCACCTCGGTGTGTAGTTCTACTTATAGATAAAGAATTAATTCGGTGTCATTGTCCACAATAACTTAGCGAAAACCACACGTGAATATGTTTATTCCGCTCTAAATATGTTTATGGAAACGTGGGAACTCCACCTGAGGAAAGTAATGTGGACGTCTTGGACAGTTTTAACTGTAAAAGGATTTGTCTTTAAAGCGTAAGTTATCTTGCAGATGGATTAGTTAAATTTGCACATGGACAGGGTTGATTTCAACGGAAGCGGGACACGGTCTCGAAAACAGATAAACATTGGCTGTGTCTTCAAAGCGTTTAGGAAACTTTCTTTGTAATTCTTCCAAGGCCATAACGAATTCTTTAAACTCCGCGTGTCCTTTGTACAACGTTATTTTCTTTTTAAATACATAGCCTCAAATCAGAAAGTAGTTGTTTCTCGCCTTGCAGTGCCTTACTGTGGGCAGTGGCCAGTCAGGTCTAATTAAAATACGAAGTATGCAGTCCATTCCAGATTTTCTAATTTTCCTTCCTGCACTACTTTTTCCTTCATATATTCAACAATAGCGAGTTTTAAATCGAAAAATGGTTCCAGGCTTGCTCCTACGCTTAACTAACGAATTTTGTACTAATGTACCTGTATGATGTATCCGTACTCTTCGTTGATTTCCATTGGAAACTGTTTCTACTAACAATGGAATAATGTGTGCAACTTCAGAAATTTTGCTGTACCGCTAATTTCGTCACGTGCCCCATGCCTGAAAATTTAGCACAAAATGCTTCTTGATCAACAGTTAATCCTGGTGTCGATCGTTGTACTTTTGTGCTTGTTTATTGTCAACTAAATCTTTAAATTCCTTCTGCGTGACATTGTAATGCTGTCACGTAGCATATTAGCACTACCTGTTGCTTATGCAAATTGAGAATTCTCCACTCTCTCTACTGTCATTCCCAATCATTTTAAAGGATTATGTTGCTAGATCACTGGACTGCCTCTTTTTGTGGAAAGAGCCATTGGCCTGTGAACATCCTTCATACTACGAACAAATAGCGAAGGGTAAACAGCGGCTGACACCACGATTCTGCCGAACTCAGAGTTGTGCCATCCGAAAAATGTCACACTGCAATGCTAAGCGCAATGTAGCGCTGTTGTACTTCCGCAAAGGGCCGAGCAAAGCTGTGACAGGCGGGAAGTTGGCTCGCACGCGGCCCGTACACGCTGCACACATGAAGTTTGACACACTGCAGCCGGACCTGGTTTGCAAGTGCCGGTATCAAAAGTGCATCGCGAGTTCGGGACACTGTACTGCTGATAAACAATCTGTTGGCACGCTGATCGTTAGCAGGCACCACCAGGGACGCCACTGTCGCTCACATGTAACGACGGCACTGCAATCGAGGGGACTAGTTTGCATTTGCGGGTCACGTGCGCTAAACGCCCGCGGATATTCCTCCAGCTGCTGCGTATTTAAATCACCGTTAGACATCCAGCAGGTAGTCTTTCCTCACCTAAGAGGTTTTTTGTCGGCCGCTTCCAGCGGCCCATCTACCGGAGCTTCCGCCAGGCTCCCGCACGCACGCTGGCCCTTCTCTCGCGCCGCTCTCCCCCACCCCTCCTTTCGCCTATACAGTGCATCGTGACGTCGCTCAAGCATCCACCAGGGATGCAACGTTGTTCCTGAATATTTGTGCCTGGTGGAGACCTTAGCAGCTAACGTCAGTGTGGAGCTTTGATTATGCTGTAGTCATACCTTATGAGGATGAACTTTTTAGTTGTTATTTCTAACCCCACATTATGTTGAACTGTGCTGAGCTGTGTGGTGCTGTAATAAAGAGTACTGACATAGTACCTTGGAATCAGTACTTATTTGCGTAAAGCCTTGCAACCACAGACATAAAACACGCAAATGCATCTGTCGCTTTGTCGACCCGATGCGCCCTGTATAATGAACGAGAGTGAGCGGATGTGTCAGCTGCATCAGGGAGAACTCTGCCGGAAACTTACATTAGGACCATTATAACCTTTTAGTTTCGATGTGTAGGTTAAAATTGATCCAAAATTTCTGTTTTCATTCAAGTAGTAGATATAGTCTTGTGAAATTCGTTTGAAACACTCCATATATTGATAAGTAGCTGCTGCCTGTGTTGTCATTGTCAGACAGTCTTGTACGAGAGCTATTCGGAAAATGAGGAACGATCGGTCACGGAATGCAAACCACTGTGAAAATCCGGCGAAGCTTTTCACAGGCGTTTCTAGTATGCCCATCGATTGCATCAAGACGCTCTTTTCAGTTATGAGTGCACTGTGAGCGAGTAAATGTGCCTAGAAAAACAATGCCTCCCACCAAGGCGCTGCAGTCATGCACTGTACGGCTGATCCCGGCGGAGGTTCGAGTCACCCCTCGGGCATGGGTGTGTGTGTTTGTCCTTAGGATGATTTAGGTTAAGTAGTGTGTAAGATTAGGGACTGATGACCTTAGCAGTTAAGTCCCATAAGATTTCACACACATTTTTTTTCTCCCACCAAGTAGGAGGGCCCGCTGAGAGGCTTCGCCTTAATGAATGCAGCCCACCTAACACAACTGCCACGCACTTCCTTCTTCATGGCAATTCTCAGCAGCACTCTGCCGGGGCATGAAGACGCTCCTGCAGCCTTTTCGATGGGAAGTGTTCGATCACCCACAACACAGCCCTAATTGGCTCGTCCTGAGTATCATCTCTGCTCACATGAAACGCTGGATACGAAGACAACACTTGCGCGCAGGCTACGCGCTATAGATCAGCGTAGAGAATTATCGGAAAGCATAGGCGGCTGCCTTCTATGACGATGGTGTTGGAAATTTGGTATAACGCTCCGAAAAATGTCTATGTCGGAGCGGCGACTATGTAGAGAAGTACCTGGAACGTGTAGCTAAATGTGCAAAGAAAACAGTTTTGATTTTCACTGTGGTTTCCATTTCGCGACCGGTCGTTCCTTACTTTCCGAACAACCCTCGTGTATCTCTAATGTCGGTCCGTGGTCCACTGTCTCAAGAGGGTTGCTTTCGAGAAGAGACTTTGTTCGTTTCCCTAATTGCGTATATTTATAATGAGTAAGGACACTGATAAACACGCCCTGAAACCAACGTCATCATAGTCGTTTATTTAGAGTCTTCTCTTCTCTTCTTCGCATTTTACGTTATTAACGTACTCGAGAAATTATTGACAGTGTCTTTTGCCTATCGATTTTTCTCTCAGATTTGTTCAGAAGTAGTAACGTCTTTATTTTTACTTGCATGTTTAAAGCACGCGAAAACTGAAAAGAAAAACAGTATATTAAAGTAAGTGGTGCCTGTAGTGAACAAAAAATGAACGTATAAGGACACAACAGTAAACTGTCACATCATGTTATTCTTAAGACGAGATAGCAGCGTTAAAAGATACGATTCACTGTAGTAATACTACTTATCGCAAATAACAATACTTGAGAACCGACATAAAAACGTGCAACTGGTGCATTTGAAGGCGTAAGTTTAATATCTCTTGCGGAGGAAGCGGTAGATGTTTTATGAATCACTTTTCTGCTGTTGGAAAATAAATACATTTGTGAAACATACACAGTTGTTATTCGTCTTAGAGTGAACTGCTATTTAGAAACTGACACATCTTAATACCTGTCTGATGACCTCGATTGAGTTATTTCATAGTTTACGTAAATCACTCTGTCGAAAACCGTGATCTTTCCTAAATTCACCACCAGTTATGTGCATACTGTTTGTTCAGGTGAGTTACTACTTTGTCGGCAGTGATGTAGTTGCTTGAAGTACGCTACAAATTAGGGAATAATGAAAATATTTAATTGCTATACAGTTTCTTCTGAATTTTATCGATAACGTCAAGCTTTGATTACATTTCAGTTTCAATTCACCCGCGTGTTTTAAATATGTGTTTGTTCTTCAGTCAGTTTCTAACTTCATTTATTTTTCAGATTTCTGGCCTTTATATATCAATTAGTCGAATATAAACTTTTTCATTTATATACTGGACAAATAATTCGGAGTAGATCCACTTGCAGGTTCGACTGTGCAAGTAACTCATTTCTAATGTTTTTTCACTCTATATTATTCATTATTCATTTGCCCCGTTACAGTAGCCTATTTAAATTGTAGCTTAATTATGTTAGGCGTTTCTTTGTTAAAGTACCCTAGAGATCATTCAACAAATACAGCCAGCGGACAAAATGGTACAAAAAAGACAAAACTTCCTTTATGTATTACAGCGACAAGGGAAGCGAGTACCATTCAGCTCGGTACCGGACCACGTGGGAATCCAAGGAAATGAGCCAACTGATACGGCAGCAAGGCACACGTGCATGAAAAGTAATGAACGTGCCAGTGGTGTCCACTTGTGTCTTGTTGCCGTGTTGTTAAAGAGAAGAGATGAGTAACACTGGGAGAATGAGTAGCTCCAGCAACAAAATAACATCCCCCCCCCCCCCAAAAAAAGCCCGGAAAAGCGATACTGAGTCATTAAAAATCCGTGTACACCTAAAGAGCCGCTACCTCTTTGCAGCATCACATCTAGGAAAACAGGCGTAATACTAGGCAGAGAAGGCATTTGATCTATTTTATAATTGCACAAGAAGATCAAAAGACACGCTGCGACCTGTAACAGACATTCTCTGCCTCAGAGCTTATTGCAATTTATAGTAATACCTGTGGATGCGGCAACAGCTATGTGGAACAGTCCACACGTTCTGCAAGAGGCGACTATTGGGAGGGCGTGAGTAGAATTGGTTCTGTGTCAGGAGGCACTCCCCCAGTTCGCTCCTTGCCAGTTTCCCTCGGAAGGATGGCAGTGACCTGTGGTCACCGGTAGAAGCATTGAATGAAGATTCAGAAATAGTTATTTATTTTCGTTAAAATACATGTAGCGTAGTTGGCATTGTCTGTCAATACCCGCTGACAAATCGCGTCGCAAGCAGTCTTCAGCCCGCTCACGGCAGCTGACACCGCACACTTCGTCCCAGCCGGCTGCTGCATTGGTGGTTAGCCGCTTGCGGTGGCCCCGTCTCTGGCTGTACCGCGACGCCACGGCAGTGAATGACGGCGGTGTGTGTACTGAACTTACACGCGCTGAATTGGAAGGTGTTCCTTGCGCTCCCACTCACCACCCTTCTTCGTCATCCGTCGTACCGCGATGACGGTTGCCATGTTGCTATGAAGTTCGACGATATTTGCGTGCCGTCCAGGTAGGCCCTCTTCAGTTCACCAGAATGTCAGGAATGCTGGTATCCTGCTCCTGGTGGGACAGAAAAACCTCCAAGTCCCCCCGTCAGCGACAGAGGCAGACTTTAGTGTTGAACTCTGCGACTGGTGGCTACGGCGAGGTAGCCATCTCTCCCAGATGTGCCTTCTGTTGTCCGTGGCGTCCAGGAAGTCTGCAACATACTTGTGCCAGACGTCACTTCGCTGCAGTCAGAGAAAGTGTCAACATCATGTACGCCATCAATCCATCTGTCCGAATGACTTATGAGCTAAACTGTTGAGGTATTTATGGAGCGAAGTAGTGGTTAATGTTGTGAGTTTGTGGGTTTTATTTTGTCAATTTGCGCAATGGATTGATCCAACAAGTACCCTTTGGCTCCTGCAAGAAATAATTTCCACCTCACACTACTACAGAAATCAGACAGACGCTCCTAATGTACCAACAAGAACTGCTTGAAAAACATTCAGCAACAAATATCTTCTGGAGTCGTCCACTGTAAGGAAAACACACAAAAATATTCTATATTCTTACGTAACTAGTGCATTACTTGGGTACTGGAATATTGCTAGCTAGTGTAAGAAAAACATTAAACGAACGAAAAATATTATTTATTGCAAAAAAAATTCTGAGAAATCAAGTGAAACATTATCTTATAAATTAATAAATTTCAGGGTTCTTTTCGGAACAGTAGATTGCCTCTTATGGATAGGAATGCTATTAATTTACAAAGTATGAAAAGGTTCTTTTCTCCCTTTTCTTTAAGAACGTTATTTACTCGGCAGAATGGCTGAGAGCCACGCCTACACAACTTGAATAACTTTTCTAGGTACGGTCAAGGCTGTTGCACGAGAAACGTAATGGAGTGTACTGTTATGGAGGACAGATGGGGCTCGCATACACTGTAGTGAACAATACCATGAGCTGCGAAGACTGCTGCCTGCGTCGCTCGCTGACAAATAACACAACTATCTCTTTCTATCTGGATTGACCTTCGTCAATCAAACTCTCCCTACGCCTTGATGAAGTCAAGGACACCTATCCGCCCCTAGTCTAACTATTGGCATGGTACACCGGTCATATAACCACGATACCACTCAATACTCGCTCGCAGGTGTTTAACTAGCACTCTGTCCATGTTCACACCACACAATAAGTGTGGCGGCCGACACAGTGAACAATGCTTAATCGTGAGAGACTCAATATAGAGTATCACTCCGATTCGCTAATGACAGAGGTGCTCTCCCAGTGAAGTACTGAGGAGAGACTGTTCCTCGCTCTTAGCGTGCACGTACGAGCGCACTCACTCTCGTTACGTGCTCCCGCTCCAAGAGCGACAACAGAACAGCCCCTTTTTCTGGAAAAGTTGCAAGGGTATATCATTCGCTGTCTTCCGTCACTCCTCTGGCTCTTTGTGTCAGAAATATACCGCCAATCAGCGTTGCTCTTTTAAACGGAAAAATGACGTTTCGTTTAAGTCGACCAGTGCAGAAATATGTAGCATGTCCGTTAGGCGTATACTGTCCTCCTGTGAGAAATCTGTAACTACGCAGTCGGTCCGTCAAAAAATGCATCTTCTGGACGCTCCCACACAATGTAGCGGAATTTGCTTTTAAGTCGAACACGGGCGTTGTTATCCTTCCGCTCTGTCCTCTCTCTCGGTGATCGTTCCGGCCGAATACGGTGTGCGCCGGCCCACCTCTCTGAATGGGCGGGCCTCCCACCAGCGGGCTGGCCGCCTCCCTAGAACGAAAATTCCTGTGACTGTCATGTTGTGCACGCAAGCCTCGACTTTTTCAACCTCGGTGCGCACTTGCGATTTACTTATTAGATCTGCTTATAGCTTACATGAATTCATACAAAATTGACTCTACCTTCTCGAGTTTGGGTTCGAATGAAGCGTCTTGATGTGCAGAATACGATTGTGAGGACAGAATATGTAAGAAATGAAGGTCAGGAGACCACGACACCTTACAATGTTTACCCAATGTCATTCCTCATGACTGTATAGGGCTTGCTGTTACGAAGGTATCAGTGGTTCCCCTTTTGCTGTGCTTGCTTAACGGGTTTGTTGTAGCATATAACTGGTTCATAAGAGCTCTTTGTACCATATGTTGCATTCGCCTTAGCCTTTCTTTCATCATATAACATAGGTGATACGATCCTGTTCAGCTGGTCTGAGCCACTACATTCTGCTGAGTTCTGGTGGCTGGCTCGGCAAAAACGCTGATATGCTTTGCCCTGACCCAGTCCAGTGGCGAAATGTTTTCAATGTGGCCACCTTGCGTCGACATTGCCGTAATGTAGCGAGATAGCTTCGCTCTGGGACTTCGAAAGTTTTACCCGTTTTACTGCCCTATACAAGGTTGGCATGCAACAGTACAATGTCAGTGCGCAGTGCTGAACACTAACGGCGTATTAAAATTGGGAACAATTTAACGTTTGCTGACCACAGCCTTACAAACAAGTATGAAGTTACGTATGATGACACGTAAATTTACTATAATCCCTTCATCGCAGATATTGACATAATCTCTGGTCGCACAGGCGTACTCCTTGATTACTACATGAAATTACAAAGACGTATTATGGATTACGGACTTTTGCTGATTAAATATGTAGCACCACCATTGTTTTTTGGCATGGTCGAGTAAGCACCGCTGCTGAAGCTGCTGCAACAGGCCATAGAAGCTGGCCTGAACCGAGCTGGCCAGATAGAGTTACAACAAGGACTACTGGCTCATATGGCAAGTGCTGGCGCCAAGCTGTCGGGTCGATTACTAGATGCTGCAACTGAAAAAGGTTACCAAAGACATAACAGCACTCATACAGCAGAAAGGCAGAGTCATTACAGCCTAGGTGGCCTTGTTGCTTCACGTCCGAACCATGGTTTGTTGTGGCTGGTGTGGTAGACACCAATGTTGTAGCAAAATAAGGACATGCCAAGTCTATATAGATACTCGACATTTTTAGTCAAAGTTATTGTGGTCTGCCGGCCACCAGGCCAGTCGGGGGAGCTACGACGGTCTACAAGTCTATGTGGATCAACAAGTCACCACTGCCACACTGTACTGCTACTTGCTGAGACCCTACCATGTGCACTGAGTCCAATGCTGCGCTGTACAACCCGTGGACCATCTGTGAACCTACCTTAGCTGCTGCCGGTCTTTACTCTGGAGGTCTACAGTTCGAGCCAGGGCCATGCAGTCGTTCAGTCGCCATCGCTTTAGAAGGCAAACCCCTTGTTGCCTGCCTCTGCCCGTGTGTCTGACCACTGATGCTGCTGTGAGACTTATCGTCCACGCTAGGCCCACGGCATGATTCAGCGCCCCTCAGCTCGCCTTGTCCGACACAGCCGAGCAGCCACTACCTGCACTGCGGACAAATTGCTTGTCGCCATCTGGTGCAGTCAGCGTCCTTGCGGAGTCACTGCCATTATCTCTACCAGCCGTGTGATGCCACTGACAGTAACACCTCTTGAAGGGTCGCCAACAGTTTATACTGAGGTGACAGAAATCATAGGGTAGCGATATGCACATAGATGGTGGTAGTGAGGCGAACGCGAGGTATAAAGGGGCAGTGCATTGGCAGAGATGTCATTTGTAATCAGGTGATTTACGTGGAAAAGTTCCCGACGTGATTATGGCCATACGGCAGAATTAACAGACTTTGAACGCAGAATGGTAGTTGGAGCTAAACGTATTCCATTTTGGAACTCGTTCGGGAATTCAGTAATCCGAGAAACACAGTGTCAAAACTGTCGTGAGGATACCAAATTTCAGGTATTACCTCTCACCACAAAAGTGCAGTGGTCTTCATTAACGACCGAGAGCAGTAGCGTTTATGTAGAGTTTTCAGTGCAAACAGACAAGCAATACTGCACGAAATAACCGCATAAATCAATGTGAGATTTATACTAACATATTCATTAGGTCAGCGCGGCGAAATTCGTTGTTAATGGTCAATTGCGGCAGCCGACTGATGCGAGTGTCTTTGCTAACAGCACGACATCGGCAGTATCGCATGTCCTGAGCTCGAGACCACATCGGCTGGGCCTAGACGACTGGGAAACAGTGGCCTGGACAGAGGAGTCCAGATTTCAGTTGGTAAGAGCTGATGGTAGCATTCGAGTGTTACGCACACTCCACGAAAGCATGGACCCAAGTTGACATCCAGGCACTGTGCAAGCTGGTGGTGGCACAACAATAATGTGAGCTGTTTTACACGGAATGAAGTGGGTCCTCTGGCCCAGCTGAACCGATCATTCAGTGGAAATGGTATGTTCTGCTACTTGGAGACCGTTTGCAGCCAAACGATGGTTCAAATGGTTCTGAGCACTATGGGACTTAACATCTTAGGTCATCAGTCCCCTAGAACTTAGAACTACTTAAACCTAAATAGCCTAAGGACATCACACACATCCATTCCCGAGGCAGGATTCGAACCTGAGACAGTAGCGGTCGCGCGGTTCCAGACTGAAGCGTCTAGAACCGCTCGGCTACCCCGGCCGGCCCAAACCATGGATCTTTTATGGATGAGGAAGTGCCACGTCGCCGGGCCACGTATGTTCACGACTGGTTTGAGGAACATTCTGGAGAAATCCAGCGAATTGTTTGGCCACACAGATCACCCGACACGAATTTCATCAAACATTTTTGGTACATAGTCGAGAGGTCAACTGGTCCGCAAAATCATGCACCGATAACACTTCCACAATTGTGGACAGTTATGGAGGCAGCGTGGCTCAATATTTCTGCAGGGAACTTCCAACGACTTGTTAAGTCCATGCCACGTCGAGTTGCTACACTACGCCGAGCAAAAAGAGATCAGACACGATATTAGGAGGTATACCATCACTTGTCACCTCAGTGTAAGGCACATTTTATGGCAAACTCTGTCAATTTTTTCAAATGAAAACAAGCATTTTAATTTCAAGATAGGTTTTATGTCCAGGGCCCCAGCAATAAAATTAAGTTGCAATCCTTGGTGAGTGTTTGTTCCAGGTTCTAAATACGTTTTTATGCCTTCTAACATTCAACGTATAAATTTAACTGAGCCCTGTTTTAGAACTCCTTGGGTTTTCACTATCCAACGTTGTCTTGTTTTTCGTCAGTGGCGTCTGGTTTCTTATAAGCGAAAGTATTGAGCTGATGAGTTTCTATAGCATCAACATCGTCATCGAATCCACAATAAGGGACTTTTTCAACTTCTCAATTCGTTATGGCCCCTGACCATGGAACTTCTGTATGTTTTCCAATACCTAACTTCAGCTCGGGTAGCATCGTCTTTATTTTCTTCTGAAATCCACCAAAATATATCCTAGATACATCTACCATACAATCGACTGACTGTGGGTCTGCTCACCTCTTCTTTTTTGTTACAGTCATAGTTACCTCTTCCCCTCCAGTTTGTTCCCCGATTCGTTTATTTCCTTTCTATTCTCCCCTACTGCTTCCCATCATGAAGCTTTGCATAGCTCTTGCTCTCTAAGCACCCACGTCTGTGGATAGTTCTCGCATTACTACTGCATATCTCACGGTCATAAGTCAAAAGTCCTAAACATCAGAACTTATTGTACTGTTTCTGTGCAGGTGTGTGGGACAAGGGCAGTGCCTTGTTGTATAATAAACGATTTTTGCTGATCTTAAATAATTTTCCCTCCAGTTTTTTTTAACGCCTTGCAGGACCTGATAAAATGCACTCCCATTTTCCCAGGTGCACTAATACACACGGATGGTACACCGTGTTTGTTAGATGTATGACGACCAGACGATTTTACACAGACGTTCACAGTGCTTTCATTGTAGTTCTCACTCTCGTACAGGAAAACGGGTAGATATGTGATTACACAATCTTATAAATTGGTGCCCTGCGTAATTTGATAGCTGGATTTCTGGTATTGAGGAATTTTACCACAGTTTTTTTTTTAATTTGGTGGCTTATACACATGCAGCATTTCACGTAAGATCTCGTTGCACCGGAGTATAATTAGCAGTGGGTCTGAAAGCAAGTGCTCTAAGGTGGTCGACAAGATATCGAAAGTCTCCTTTCGTAATGTGTTTCCCGATGATCACTATCGGGAATTCCTTTTATCTGTCCCGTCTTTCATAATCCAAATATCGATACACGTATATCTTTAATTCTGGTAGCAGCGACTTCCAACAAAGATTGTCGAACACACCAGCTATAGGATTCATTTCACTGATGGAATTATTTTTCATGCTACCACGGGGCGAAACATTGGCTTTATTGGCTTGCCTTTTCTGAATTTGTACTCATCATTGAGATTCAATTCAGATAGCTCTTTGTGAGTTGCTAATTTTCTACGGAAAACGTTTCTTATCTACTTTGCCTATGATTTTTACGAATATATGCAGCTGTTGTACACACATCAAAAAAAGGTGTGCATCACCCCGGTTCCCAGAACTCCTGAAGATAGACATTCAGAGAAGTAACTAAATCCGCCCAATGATGTAAACAACCACGCATGAGCAGCGCCTATTAGACGGAAGGGGTCCTACAGCCGATCAGTTCCAGACACTCCACCAGGAAGCAGGTACACGGCTCGTGTTGTCTGTAGTTTAACAATGCCTAGACCGTCAATACCGCTGGTCGATCGCGTCCGCATTGTTGCTTGCTGTCAGGAAGGGTTCTCAACAATGGAAGTGTCCATGCGTCTCGGAGTGAACCATAGCGATGTTGTTTGGACATGCAGGAAATATAAAGAGATAGGAACTGTCGATGACATGCCTCGCTCAGGCCGTCCAAGGGCTACTACTGCAGCGGATGACCGCTACCTACGGATTATGGCTCGGAGGAATCCTGACAGCGACGCCACCATGTTGAATAATACTTTCGTGCAGCCACAGGAAGTCGTGTTGCGACTCAAACTGTGCGCAATAGGCTGCAACTTCACTACCGACGTCCATGGCAAGGTCCATCTTTGCAACCACGACACCATGCAGCGCAGTACAGATGGGCCCAACAACATGCCAAAAGGACCGCTCAGGATTGGCATCACGTTCTTTTCACCGATGAGTGTCGCATATGCCTTCAACCAGGCAATAGTCGGACACGTGTTTGGAGGCAACCCGGTCAGGCTGAACGCCTTAGACGCACTGTCTAGCGAGTGCTGCAAGGTGGAGGTTCCCTGCTGTTTTGGGGTGGAATTTTGTGGGGCCGACGTACGCCGCTGGTGGTCATGGCAGGTGCCGTAACGGTTGTACGATACGTGAATGCCATCCTCCGACCGATAGTGCAACCACATCGGCAGCATATTGGCGAGGCAACTGGAAATTCGTTTGTTGATTTGCATCATGCTTTCCGACTTGAAGTAACAACAATCAGAGAAATTGTAAGAAGTGTATGTTCATCAATCTGGATTATCTTAAAAGATGAATGTTTGTCATAACCGACCAAAAACGACTGGCTGCAAAAAGCAAAAGCTTTTGAAACTAAGGCCAATTTGCCAAACTGTCTCAGCGCCGTTGATGAAAAGCGTATGCGAATGGTAGACTGTCTCAGCGCCGTTGATGAAAAGCGTATGCGAATGGTAGACCAGCAAACAGTGCATCAATGCTCTTCAACTAAAGAAATATTTCTCTGTTGTATTAATGGCTGTTTGTGATGCAAAATATAAATTTGTCGCTGTAGATGTGGGATCGTATGGTACATGTGCTGACTCAACGGTATTTTAACAATCAGTGGTCTATAAGCGAATACTGTCTAATAACTTGGACATTCCGGAAGACAAACACATTTCAGACATAAACAAAACGCAAGTGCGTTATGTACCTGTTGCTGACGACGCATTTTCGCTGTCACACTGAATTGTGTGTCCATACGTAGGTCTGCCACTTGATACAAAAAAAAAAAAGTATTCAGCTATCGTCAATCTCGAGCAAGACGTTTCGTAGAGTGCATGTTCGGGATAAGACAAGTAAGTGGATGATCTTTCACACACCGCTGAATGTGGACGTCGATTTCGCCATAGATATTTTTAAAGCATGTTGTGTTTTACACAACTATGTCTGAAAGAGTGACGGTATTCAATATTTAGATACGGTACGCTGTATGGATATCCTTCAGTTTATGAGGATATTCCACAAGGAATACGTAGACGTGCAGCCAGTTCACACTGCAGAAACGTTTTTGCTGATTACTTTGTACACGAAGGCGCTCTACCATTGCATTTGGATTACATTGACTGAATTCTGAATTATATGTACATGTTGTATTAATAAAGACAAATAAAAGTAATAGAATTTACACAGTGTGTTTTGTTCCTGCGCTGTTGCACATTCTCTGCTCCCGAACATCATAGTCACTTCCTCCCATATTCTCTTTTTCACATTTTTATCAGCATATTCTTCAGATGACAAGTCCTACAAAGCAGGCCTCTCCCTTATGTTTATAATAAATTTCTCCGTATCAAAGTCCACGATGACAGAAAGATCCTTCTGCAAACACGCAGCAGCAAACAAATAATAAAATGTAAAATATCTCCACAGTTGGAACTGCACTGACGGCTGGCCGCATTCTGGCAGTGCAACGTGCGCGCTGCCCCATTCAGCTGCGTGTATTTGGCTGCAGCGACGCGCTGGCCAGAGGCTGGTCGTGACAAAGTGCTGGCCGCACGGGCGTTGCGCGGCACCTTTCCATGCAAACCTGGCCGCATCCGACCAGCCGCAAGTGTGGCCGTGGCCATGGCTGCACTAGTGCGCTATTGCCCTTAATCCGCCGGGCGGATGCGATCCGGGGCCGGCGCGCCTACCCGAGTCCAGAAAGGCTAACCTGGCGGGTTTTTAGCGTAAAACAGGTACTGTGCTTTAATGCATTACCTGCAGTACTCCAGTGAGTTTTGTGGTCTTTGAAGTGGCTCACGTCGGTTGTGGCGCAGGGAAACTAAGACCCATGCAAACGATGAAAGTATGTTTATTAAAATGTACACAAACCTAATCCTCCTCCTTCAGAGCATATTTACACAACACAAATGGCAGTTCAGAATTAAGTCCCCATCTTCTAAATGATAAGAAATATAAGTCCTGTGGAATGTAAGCCACAAAAAACTTTATCCCAATTTCTAGCCGGCCGAAGTGGCCGTGCGGTTAAAGGCGCTGCAGTCTGGAACCGCAAGACCGCTACGGTCGCAGGTTCGAATCCTGCCTCGGGCATGGATGTTTGTGATGTCCTTAGGTTAGTTAGGTTTAACTAGTTCTAAGTTCTAGGGGACTAATGACCTCAGCAGTTGAGTCCCATAGTGCTCAGAGCCATTTGAACCATTAGAACCCAATTTCTAAAGTCAATATGTTGGTTCACGAGGAACGGAATGTCTAGTTACACAAAACCTCTGCATAGAGCCAAAAATACCCAGTCCAAGAGGTTCATACGTTAGAGGCTAAGTCTCGACGTATCTCCAAGGCGACAGCTGGTTGCTCCGCGTAACAATGGAGGAGATTCTCGATAGGCAAGATGGCGTCGGACGCCAGGTAGCGGGATGGCTGCACCACAGCTCCTGATTGAAGAACCGTGGCAGCAGTAGGCGCAACTGCCCACTGAGCTCGACTGTGGAGAACTTCCTTGCTGTAGCCGTGCACCGGCCAAAATACTGTTGAGAAATATTTTCGAACACGTGTCCCTGCGGAAGCGAGTAGGTCCATGTTGACTCTGCCCTCTTGTAGCGATACTACTGCCGCCTGTAGGCAAGCTCTGTACTCCGAGTTGCAGCAATGTTGTTCGCCGTCGCAGCCCCGGTGACTTGTGACTTAGGCTAACCGCGACGCAGTCCTGCTATGCTGGAGGACATAGCAGTCTTGGAAGTGGGATTGCCTCCGGTTTGCCTCTCTTGGGCCATCTCAGTTGTGCCAGCAAACTCTCATGTCCTCGCATCGACGTCTTAAATCACTTCTACAATTTTTATAACACATCCGACAAATATTCTAACTGAAGAATTTCTCAGTTATCAACACTGTATGTTATTGTATTCGTCAATAAGCTGATGATGGCACTATAATTGATAATTCTCATGTTGTATTTTTACCCACTGACTCAATTTCTGTGTGATTGTTACGGTTATTACTGTTCTTATTCACATAATCTCCTACTTTAAGCCCTTGGATTGAGCAAAACTGCAAAATCTTTGTTTTGTTATCCTTGTAGTGTCGTAGTGTCGGGGTCAAATAAGAATGGTATTTAGTTTCCTCGCCGGTGGATATTTTTTTCTGTACTCGAGGACCGACACTTTATATGGGTGTTGCTGTGTAGTTATCAACACCAGTTTGAGTGGATTTTCTAACAGTCTCGCAATTCCTGTCTCCCACGGAAAGGGCGCCGGCGAATGCGGGCCGTTTTCCTGCTTCCAGCCAGTGGCATTGCTGACGTGTCCCCAGTGTGCAGACGTTCTCGCAGAATTTTCAGCCTCACCCCAGTTACAAAAAGTCCGCCGATATCACATGACTCTAGGGAGCACAACAATACCCGCGCGCCACTCGCCTGTCTTCCATAAGTCGGCTTTACAACGAAGTGCAGATGCACATGTAAACCTGAATTTTAAATCCTAGCTTTCAAAAGACCACTCACCACGTTCAGTACTATCCGTGATGGGAAATATTACTTATGCAACTTTGAAAAAAGCAATAAGAATCAAACTGAGAATGGTTTTCACAGATTATGGGGAAATCACAAAATAACAATATCTGGAAAAAAATAAAGCAATTAACACCAAAGTTGGATATATTGTTACCACTCGTGCTGCACGAAACTATTACGTCCAAACTAGGGGTATTTCTGTTCGGTAGTGTCATGTGGACACTAGATGTTTGCGAGTAGAGTAGAAACAGGAGTTGTTGTTGAGAAGACAGAGATGAACGAGGTGGCGTAGTGATTAAGAACTGGATTCAGATCCCTGTCTGGATATCCAGATTTACGTTTCCCCAAATCCATTAACGTGAGTGCAGGAATCGTCGGCTTGAAGAAGTCACAGTCGATTTCATTCCGCATCCTTGTCCCAACAGGACCACTGCAGTGTCCACAATAACTTCACCGCCGTTGGGACTATTTAGTTATAATTCCGGGATGGAAACAAATAGAAGCTGACCATGCGGCTTTTCGCGGATGATGCTGTAGTATACAGAGAAGTTGCAGCATTAGAAAATTGTAGCGAAATGCAGAAAGATCTGCAGCGGATAGGCACTTGGTGCAGGGAGTGGCAACTGTCCCTTAACACAGACAAATGTAATGTATTGCGAATACATACAAAGAAGGATCCTTTATTGTATGATTATATGATAGCGGAACAAACACTGGTAGCAGTTACTTCTGTAAAATATCTGGGAGTATGCGTGCGGAACGATTTGAAGTGGAACGATCATATAAAATTAATTGTTGGTAAGGCGGGTACCAGGTTGAGATTCATTGGGAGAGTGCTTAGAAAATGTAGTCCATCAACAAAGGAGGTGGCTTACAAATCTCTCGTTCGACCTATGCTTGAGTATTGCTCATCAGTGTGGGATCCGTACCAGATCGGTTTGACGGAGGAGATAGAGAAGATCCAAAGAAGAGCGGCGCGTTTCGTCACCGGGTTATTTGGTAACCGTGATAGCGTTACGGAGATGTTTAATAAACTCAAGTGGCAGACTCTGCAAGAGAGGCGCTCTGCATCGCGGTGTAGATTGCTCGCCAGGTTTCGACAGGGTGCGTTTCTGGATGAGGTATCGAATATATTGCTTCCCCCTACTTATACCTCCCGAGGAGATCACGAATGTAAAATTAGAGAGATTAGAGCGCGCACGGAGGCTTTCAGACAGTCGTTCTTCCCGCGAACCATACGCCACTGGAACAGGAAAGGGAGGTAATGACAGTGGCACGTAAAATGCCCTCCGCCACACACCTTTGGGTGGCTTGCGGAGTATAAATGTAGATGTAGATACGAATGACAGGGTTAGCAGAGTGCCAGAAGTTCCATATGCTAAACGCAGCTGACTAGACATTCCACTATTGATATATCAATGCCGTTTGCCGCCCACCTCGGCGATTGTGTTCGCAGCGAGCGTGAACAATTGTGACTATTCACTACTTGGCGACGACGCACATCACGCGCTAATATGTAATCGTGTGCAAAATTTAAGAACGAAAGTAACTTTCACATGATGTGCCACTGTTACTAACCATGCTGCACGTACCCTTGTTGTTGTTGTTGTTGTTGTGGTCTTCAGTCCAGAGACTGGTTTGATGCAACTCTCCATGCTACTCTATCCTGTGCAAGATTCTTTATCTCCCAATACGTACCGCAACCTACATACTTCTGAATCTGTTTAGTGTATTCATCTCTTGGTCTCCCTCTACGATTTTTACCCTCCACGCTGCCCACCAATACTAAACGGGTGATCCCTTGATGCCTCAGAATATGTACTACCAAGCGATCCCTTCTCCTAGTCTAGTTGTGTCGCAAATTTCTGTTCTACTCAATTCTATTCAATACCTCCTCATCAGTTATGTGATCTACCCATCTAATCTTCAGCATTCTTCTGTAGCACCACATTTCGAAAGCTTCTATTCTCTTCTTGTCTAAACTATTTATAGTCCACGTTTTACTTCCATACATGGCTACACTCCATACAAATACTTTCAGAAACGACTTTCTGACACTTAAATCTATACTCGATGTTAACAAATTTCTCTTCTTCAGAAACGCTTTCCTTGCCATTGCTAACCGTCCACTGTGGCCGAGCGGTTCTAGACGCTTCAGTCCGGAACCGCGCTACGGTCGCAGGTTCGAATCCTGCCTCGGGCATGGATGTGTGTGATATCCTTAGGTTAGTTAAGTTTAAGTAGTTATAAGTCCTAGGGGACTGATTACACCCATAGTGCTCAGAGCCATTTGAACCTTCCCATTGCCAGTTTAAATTTTATATCCTCTCTACTTCGACCATCCTTATATAGTGAGTAATGGTAACACGTGACTCACCAAGGAAAATTATCGAACATGATCGTTTTGGTCGGCCAGGTGTAATGATGTGGAAAGGCATAAAGCTGCATAGGCGTATTTACCTCCAAATCTAAACACGGTACTATCGTTGGTCAGCGTTATTGGGACACTGTATTTCTTCTTCGTGTGCTTGTGCTGTTTTCCAGGGGTGCATTCGGCCTTGTCTTCGCTTTTATGGATGACATTTCACGACCGTATCGAACAGCGCAGGTGGAACTCTTGAAACGGGAGGAAATTCGGATACTGGACTGGGCTACCCGTTCCCCCGACTTGAATCCCATCGAGCAGCACGTGTGCGATGCGTTGGGGAGACGTACTGCAGCACATCCACATCCATCAACGACCATACGGCAGTTGTGAGCCGTACTGTTGGAGGAATGAAACTCCCTACCACAAGACTGCATACCAACTTTGTGTCCAGCATGGGAGCACGCTGTAGATCATGCAGTGCCGTTCGTTGTAATCATACAGCTTATTAAGAAACATGTCCCGCCTTTTGTCATGTACAAGGGGCCATCACAAACCGCTGTGTCTTTTGTGGCCTTGAATAAAAGTGTAATTTCTGTTCGTCTCATTGCACATTTCTTTCAGTCACCTTTTTTACTCTACTGTCGCAGTTCTTTCTGTGTATGATCCAAGTTCCATCGAGTTATATTACTTGACTGTGAAACCACATGTGAAAGTTATTGTCGTCCTTGGGTTTTGCACACCAGTGTATTTTCAGCCTGTTTATGCCTCTGCATTTATAGGCATTACGTATCTGCAGTCTGATTATAGCGATTCAGTTACACCGAAAGTACTCATTTGACGAAGAAAATGAAACTTCCACTCTGCAGCGGTATGTATGGTGAATCAATCAGCGTTCCTGGCAACGAATCCATCCCGGATGCATTTGATAATTTTGTGTTCTGGATAGAATTAGAATGTCAGTATTCAGAGACAGTAAACTGCAATTATAGGTTGTAACAAGCAAACGTGAGTAGTCTCCATATTATCGTGAACTAAAAGCATTTTTTCTTTTGTTTCAGTACGAGCTTGACCTGCCAATCGAGGTGAAAGTCGGCGTCATTGGAAAAATAAACTTAAGCATTCCATGGGGTGGCCTTTACACACAGTCCGTAGTAGCTACTATTGAGGTAAGTAATAAATTAATGTGTTCTTTGAAACGTTTTATGCAGTTATTCTTCTGTCTTCGTATTTAGTAACTACCGGATTGAAAGCTTGTTTTTCTAATGTATGTTCCTTCAGACAGTGGTGATGATCTGTAGCTGCATTAATATTACGAAACTTATTCGCAATTGTCAATTTTTATGACATCACCTATATTAGGTATAAGATTATTATCTATTGGTGACACATGAAAAATTGTGCCAGAGCAGGACGTCAGCTAGGGTTTCCTGTTTATCGGGAGGCAGTCGCCTTGGCCTTCCTTTTTCTATTTTCTAAAAACGCTGATTTTTATGCTTCAAATTTTAATGAATATCTTTCATAAATTAGAGCAAATCCCGGTATACACATAACAGTTAAGTAAAGTTAAATTTCAGTAGCAACCACTTCATTGTCAAACCACAAATATTATTTCAGTGTTGCTTGAAGGCTATTAGACTTAACACTATCCTCGCATAACATAAAGAAAGAAAGACACAGTACAATGGAGAACCGTATTTACAATCCGCCCCGCTGCTCTGTCACGTGTATGTCTTCTCGTATGCATATGGTATCCACCGATTCTTATCGTCCGTTCATTCTTTCATCATATCGATACCGTGGACGTTTCAGCTATGGAGGGGAGGGCGTGTCTTGAAATGTACTCCATAGGAAGTTACAGAAATACTGTCAGTATTTTGGATTGCCCACGATCTTCAAATGTCGTTCCCGTAAAAAGGTCTAAAAGTCCGTCACATTCTTTGGGGCATCTCTGAACAAATAGAGCACCCTCTGGCCTCGAAGCCAAGTTACTGCATTCGTTTTAGTACGTGGATACTACGTCCCGTCCGGGAAGAATATAACCCCTGGTCCGATGTTGTGTTGTTCCATTTGAAAAAAGAAAGCAATCATCTATATCGGGCAAGCTCCATACTTCTGTTGGGGCGCCGCATATGAGGCGGTGTTCATTGTTGTCTAGATTTTGGCACTGCGGCCACAATGGTGAATCTGTCATATGAATCGCATTGAGTCTAGATCTGGTGACATTTTTGCCATTAACTGTCAGGTACGACGTTGCACGTCCAAGGAAACAAGTTGTATCGATCCCCATAGTACATGCCAATTGGTATGTGGATGCTTATTGTCAATAAGACTGCTGCATCCTCCGGTCGTTAGTAGACTTTTCGACAGACGTCAAGCGCCGCTGCAGGTCTGGTTTCCGGCAGAGCCTTCAGAACGTAGCTGTGCTCTATGAAAAAAAAAGCGCGTATATGGTGAAGTGACTGGGAAATGTGCTGGACCAATACTGGGGCCATTAGAGAAACTGATGCTAGTTCTTCTATTAAGTTTCCTGTCAGACAAGTCTGATGCCTTCTCCACAGTTTTAACATTGTGCTGATATTTACATTTATATCATACTCCGCAAGCCACCTAATGGTGTGTGGCGGAGGGGGGGGGGGGGGGGGATACCACTAATATAGCCCTCCAACCATGTTCCACTCTCGAATAGTGAGTGGGAAGAATGATTGTCGGTAAGCCTCCGCAATGGCTCTAATTTCTCGACTTTCTCCTCATGGTCACTACGCGAGACGTAAGTAGGGGGAAGTAATATGCAGTAAGACTCCTCCTGAAAAGTACCCTGTCTAAATTTCAGTATTAAAACTCTCCGTGATGCACAACGCCTCTCCTGTAACGTCTGCCAATGGAGTTTGTTGAGCATCTCCGTAACGCTCTCGTGCCGACTCAACGATCCCGTGAAGAAACGTGCCCTTCTCTTTCTCTTCTATGAGTCCTATCTGGTAGGGATCCCACACAGATGGCAATACTCAAGAATGGGTCGAAAAAGCGCCTTATAAGCCACTTCCTTCGTGGATGAGTTAAATTTCCTTAAGATTCTTCCTATGAATCTCAGTCTCGCATCAGGTTCTACCACTATTTGTTTCAGATGGTCATTTCACTTAAGGGCGCTCCGGATAGTTACTCCTATATATTTTACGGAAGATACTGTTTCCAGCGGATTGTCATCAATAATGTAGCTATACACTAGTGGATTTCTTTTCCTATGTATGCGAAATATGTTACATTTATTTCCATTCATGATCAACCGCCAGAGCCTGCACCATTCATCAATTCTCTGGAGGTCATTCTGAAAATCGTTACTATCTCCTAGCGTTTCTACTATTTTATAGACAACCGCATCATCTGCGAATAGCCTTAGAGAGCATCCGATGCTTTCTATTAGGTCACTTACATATATTGTAAACGGTAACGGTCCTATCCCACTTCCTTGGGATACACCGAAAATTTCCTTCACGTCTGTCGATTTTGTTCCGTTAAGTGCGACGTGTTGAGTTCTGTCTGCAATGAAGTCTTGAATCCAGTCGCAAATCTGCTCCGATACTCGATAAGCTCGTATTTTTTTCACTAAATATCAGTGCGGGACGGTGTCAAACGCCTTTCTGAAGTCAATGAATACGGTACCAACCTGAGAACCATTGTCTACGGCACAGTGGATCTCATGGAGCAACAGAGCGAGCTGAGTTTCAAAGAATCTGTGTTTGTGGAATCCATGTTGATTTTTATAGAGGAGATTTTTCTTCTCCAAGAACGTCATAATTCTTGAGAATAAAACATGTGCCATAATTCTACAACGAATTGACGTCAACGATATAGGTTATTAATTGTGTGCATCTGTCCTACGGCCCTTCTTAAAAACAGGAATGAGTGGCGCTTTCTTCCAGTCACTAGGTAACCTTCGTTGCTCAAGCGATCTAGGATAAATTACTGCTAGAAGGGGAGCAAATTCTTTCGCACAATCTTTGTAGAATTTTATAGGTATCTCATCTGATCCTGACGCCTTTCCGCTACTAAGCGATTGTAGTCGTTTTTCTATTCCGCGATCGGTTTATCTGCCATTTTGACGTTCGTACGACGATTGAAAAGAGGAACCTTGTTATGATCTCTTAGGGTTTTTACTCAGTTCGGTTGACAAAGTTTTACTTTCAGAGTCATTGGACGCTCCTCTCATTGCTCTCCTTACGCTCATTTTCGCTTCGTTCAGCTTTTGTGTGTCAGCCAGGTTTTCACTTCCCTTGAATCTGAGATGAGGTTCTCTCTGTTTACGTAACAGTTTTCTAACACGGCTATCAAACGATTGTAAGTCTTTCCTATCCCTTAAAACTTTACTCGGCACATATTTGTCTACGGTGGGTTGCACGATTCCTTCGAATTTTTTCCATTTGTTTCCATATCTTCGTTCTCATTACCGAATATTTGATGCTGACTGCTCAGATACTCAGAAATTTGTATCCTGTCACTCTTGCGAAGAAAAAATATCTTCCTGCTCAAAGTAATTTTCGGACAAGACATTCAGAACAATGTCACACGAATCTCTGGCTCTGGCACAAGTTTTGATAGCATGACGCTCCCAATCTATACCTGGCAAGCTGAGGTCACTATTACAGTGGCATGATCAGGAAAATTACTAACGATGTTCTGCAGGTTTTGCCTGAAGCGCTCTACCACTGAAGCTCCTGACCCAGGTGGTCTATAAAAGTATCCGATTACCATTTTTGACCTATCTTTGGTACTTAACTTCACCCCGATTAATTCACAATCGGAATCGTGATAACCTCGCTAGATTTTATCAAATTCCTTACTGCAATAAGCACGGCGCCACCATTGGAAACTAACCTATCCTTATGATAAATATTCCAATCTGAACTTAGGATTTTGTTGTCATTAATGTCCGGTTTCAACCAACTTTCTGTTCCTAATACTATCTGTGCTTTATAACATTCAGTAAGCGATACTAATTCTGGGATCTTTCCTCGGCTGCTCCTACAGTTTCCTTAAATCGTATTAAGCTTATCTATCTCTGATCTGTGACGACGAACGTTTTCTGAGAAGATTGTGGCTAATTTATCAGGCAAATTGTCTTTGATCCCAAGGAAGGATTTCTCTAACCTAAAAAGCCCCATGTGCACCCACACTACTCCACTACCCTAGTAGCTGTTTCCAGCGTGTAGTGCACGGCTGACCTATTAAGTGGAACCTTGCAATTCTGTACCCGATAGCGAAAGTCGATAAATTCGCTTCCGATACCGTGGCAGAGTCGTCTGAGCCTCTGGTTTAGACCTTCCACTCTGCTCCAAACCAGAGGACTGCGAACAACCCTGGGAACGATGCTACAAATAGACAGCTTAGCCTGCATCCGCATGCGATGTTAGTTGCCTTCACCAAACCAGCTATCCGCTGAAAGGAGCCGAGGATGCCCTCAGAACCCAAGCGGAAGGCGTCATTGATGCCGACATTTGCCACTATATTCAGCCGGTAGTACCCAGTGTGCTCGATAGCTGTCGGCAGGGCCGGCCGGTGTGGCCGAGCGTTTCTAGGGGCTTCAGTCTGGAACCGCGCGACCGCTACGGTCGCAGTTTCGAATCCTGCCTCGGGCATTGATGTGTGTTATGTCCTTAGGTTAGTTAGGTTTAAGTAGTTCTAAGTTCTAGGGGACTGATGACCTCAGATGTTAAGTCCCAAAGTGCTCAGAGCCATTTGAACCATTTTTGAGCTGTCGGCAGGGCCTCTTCCACATCACGAACGAGACCCCCCCCCCCCCCCGGCAGATATACCGAGTGCACGCTGGCATTCTTTCCCGCCATAGCAGCTATTTCCCTGAGGGGCTGCATCACCCGCCTAAAATTGGAGCACTCTCTGCACTTGTCCGGACTGGGTAGGAAAATCGGCCGCTGGTCCAACAGGAGAAGCATCCCGTGCTGGCTCAGAGTTATAATCGACACTGGGTAGGACCTTGTACCTGCTGCTAAGGCGTTAGGGAGCCAGCCGCGCGATCTGCTCCCTCTTTCGCCTTCCGTCCACGACACGCAGACCCAGCACTGTCTGCCACCCACTCTCAAGTGAGGATGGACTAGTCAGATGTTGCGAATCAGGACATGCAGCGACATCCGGGTTACCAAAGGTGTCGCAGGTCTCGTCCCCAGTCCCCCCGATGTCGCCGCAACTTTGAACATTACCCAGAAGCATGTCGACGGTAGCCAACGCTGCTTCCAGCTGTTTACGTGCAGCGTTCAATTCTCCTTGTCTCTTCCCATAACAAGTACATTTCCTAGCCATATCGTAGTGTGTAAAAATAGATATAAGATCTCAAATGGTGCTACTGAGTATGAAACGTTCGCATAATATAGCGAGGAGAATAAAAAAACACTAAAAAATGTTGATCGTATGCAATCTAGAATGCACTGATCTAAACTATATGTTATGTATCAGCACGACATTTAAACTTAGTGGTATGACGTTGCGGTCTGACGGCGGGAAAATTACACTAGGAAACCGCATTATACAAGGATATGGACGCAATAAGAAAAACTTACAGTAATTTGCTAATCACTAGCCTACTCAGTAAAAGCCGGCCGCGGTGGTCTCGCGGTTCTAGGCGAGCAGTCCGGAACCGCGCGACTGCTACGGTCGCAGGTTCGAATCCTGCCTCGGGCATGGATGTGTGTGATGTCTTTAGGTTAGTTAGGTTTAAGTAGTTCTAAGTCCTAGGGGACTGATGACCACAGCTGTTAAGTCCCATAGTGCTCAGAGCCATTTTTACTCAGTAAAATACACAGGTACAGTTCACTCCTTTGCAGAAGCATGTGAAAAAAAGAAAAAACAGAAAATAAATTAAATTACTGTGTATCCGGTAAATGCTGCTCCACTCGATCGTGAACATGCGCAAGACCAAGTCCATCCCTTCTAAGAGGGAGAGTAAGGGAACCGAACGCCGCCACTATTCGTCTTGCCATCGTCACCGGCGTCGGGACTACTTGAGCAAAGTGCTGAATTCGTGACGCCATGTACGTCTTAACATATGTGACCCGCTGGATCATGTGTAATGACTGTGTGACGCCCGTCCGGACTGACTACAGTAGTCTCTTATAGTTGTAGCGAGGTATGTCGTCGGTAAAAACAATCCCTAGGAATTTCAAGGTGTCTATGAGTCTTAAAGGTGCTACACACTCTTCCGTTAGTCCAACACCAATATTCACCGCTACAGACTTGTCCACATTTATACGGCTATCTGTGGCCGTTCCATATTTGTGTATCCAATCTAAATCCACATGCGTATCGTTTTCATTCCGCACTACCAGCACCACTTCATCCGCATATAACTTTTACGTAAATGTGTGTCCTCGCGAAGTCAGTCCTGTCAAGCGTTGCCGAAGGCTGCGTAGTAACCTGTCGAGAGCCAGTGCATATAATGTTGTAGATAAGGGACATCCTTGTCTGACCGATCTCCCTTGGATGAGAACAATTTGGAGGAGGCATTGATGAGTAGCCGCATCACGACAGTAATAAACGGTCGTGGGAACCGCATGAGTGTCTGGAATTCTGTAACACCTGGTATGGCTTATTCTATCAAAGGCTTGATCAAAATCTATCGACGCTAGTGCTGTACGAAGATGGCACGTCTTTCCTAGGGTGATGAAATTGCGATATCCAAAAGCGCCGTCTGAATGTTGTTATCTGCGCCGAACGACGTTTAATCGAGTGAGATCACTTGGTCAGTATACGCTGTGGCCACAGATTCGTTTACAGAACGTCAGCGTTAAGATCGTGTGTAGCATATATTCGGTTGAGACGGCTAGCGGAGTCTTTCGTTCTATGTGTGTAGCCGGCCGCTGTGACCGAGCGGTTCCAGGCGCTTCAGTCTGGAACCGTGCGACGGCTACGGTAGCAGGTTCGAACCCTGCCTCGGGCATGGATGTGTGTGATGTCCTTAGGTTAGTTAGGTTTAAGTAGTTCTAAGTTCTAGGGGACTGATGACCTCAGATGTTAAGCCCCATAGTGCTCAGAGCCATTTGAACCTATGTATGTATCTAGGACGGGGACCATGGACATGCTCGCAGATGTCGACTAGATGCATATTCTGCACCAACATTCGTAGTTCTGGGCACGGGGTATATCGAGGAAATTTATCTTTCAGTGTAAGTCCACGGTTAAAATCGCCGCCTACGATTAATCGGTCGTGTCGATCTTGTCAGAGCGGGGAAATTTCCTCTGTGAAGAAGTGGGAACGCTCTTGCCTCCTGCCTGTACAGTTACAATCATATCTTGAGGTTCAATTTTAATTTCTTCGCGTATAAATTGTTCGATTTCAAATGCCTTTGGTGGTGCAAATTCATTATTAAAAATGGTCTTGATGGTAGAGTGCGGTACGAATGAGCCATTCTAGTTCGAAAGTGCAAACACTAGCGAAGGCTAACGCGAAGTAAACAACCGCGTGCGCGCGAAGTTCTCCGGCAGGGACTTAAACAGACGTCCGAGCCACACGACTGCGGAAAGCAGACAACCATCTCGGCTATCCGTGCACGCGTCCAAACCTCTATATGCCACACTGTCTCTGCCCTTATTGCTCTCGACATTACTCGGATTCCAACAGCACGTTTCATGAGACAGATGTTTTCAACGTTAATATTATTATCGTCTTTTGCCTGTCTAGGCTAGTATAAAGGAGGCAAACGACGATAATAATACTGATATTGAACACACCTGTCTCATTAAGCCTGCTGTGGGAATCCAAGAAATGTTGAAAGCAGTAGGGACGTAGTGTGGCATGCGAAGGTTTGGGCCGGTACAAGAAGGGTACATTGATAGCCAAAATTGTTAAGGCAACTGCTCAAAATAAGCGGGAAATCCGGATTCAAGTCCCAGTCCGGCACAAATTTTCATATGTCGCCAATAGATAATAATTCTGTATCTAATACAGCTGATGTCAAAACAATTCGCAATTGCGAATAAATTTCGAAATTGAAAACGTCATTCAACAGTCTCCATAAATAACATAATAATCATTATAACGATTAAAATACATTGGTAGAAGAAATGGTTTCGTGCACAGAGAAAAATAACCTAACGATTGTGGTTTACGTATCTGTCATTCTGTTGCTCAACTCCTACTGAATAGTACAATCCGTAATACATTTCTGCACTCAGTAATTACGTATTTCCTATAATCGTTTACACTAATGTTAAATAAAAATTTGAACTGTTTCCAAAATTGTAAAAAGATTATTACGAAAAAATAAAATTTAGTAAACCAATCGATTTAAACGAGTACCTGGCCACAATGCCTTTAGTAGATGGTTATGAAACATATCTTTGAATTTTAAAAAAACTGATCACTAACCAGTCTGTTATGCCACTTGTGTTGGTGGTTGACAAGAAACATGGCCACTGGTCAGCTGCTGCAGCGTCCAAATCTGGACCAACCACTGATCTCATAATACCCTTCGACGATTCCAGAATTATCTACGTCTGACAGCCTTCACAGACTCGCAACACTGTAGGTTAAGCTTTAGAGGAATATCTGAACAGTTTGTTACTACATATTTCAGTGGTCTAGTGGTAAAAGATGTTAATCAATGTGTTCAAAAAGTTACAAGAATTGTTTTCTGCAAATAATTTTACTTATACGCCCACATCAGTGTGAACCCTTTCAAATCAGTCTCCATTAGATATTATACACTTACGCTAGCAGCACTTTCCAATTCCTGACACACTTGTGGAAATCTATCATTGACTCTCTGAACGATGCGTTTTTAATCCTATCTATGTTTATAAAACGACGCCCCTTTCAGGTTTCCTGTACTTTTGGGAACAAACAGTGTGCGCCATGCCGTAAAATAGAAAAATCCAGAAAGTTTCCTCTGGGTTTCCTCTGAAAGTTTCGCATCATGTCCATGAATTCATGTGTCATCACTTGTTATCACACATTTCAGTATTTCTGCAATGTTGTTGACGTATCTAGCAACACCTGAGCAACTGGCACTCGCCACCGTTTTTGTCTGAAGTTGAACAGTTTTGGAACAAATTTTGCTGTCACACGTTTCGTACATAAGACACCCGAAAAAATCTCACGGCATGATCCAGCTGTTGTGCCAAAACCATCACGCCCTTTTCTGATCGTCAGTTCATGATGGTTCATAATTATTTCTTTCACTTCTTCCACAATTTCGTCGGTTGATGGCGTGCTGAGACGTCCATGGAGCTCGTCATCTTAAACTTACTCACGGCTTTTTTCGAAACGCTTGTAACACTAGTAAACATTTGTTTTACTCGTACCAGACTTATCGAAAGCAATACTCAACATTTCTAAAACTTTGCTTCTTTTTCATTCCGTTCAGATAGCAAAATATCACACAAATCGTATGATCCATTTCTATTCAAAATAAATAATCGCCGATACACCAAAACACATGTAACTTTTTTTTACAGCTGACAACAAACTAAATATCTTATATGGTTAACACGGAAGAAATACTTTTCAGGGATGGTTAACAACACATAGCGGAAAAATATGCGCGAATCGGACTAATACAACACGCGAAGTTACATACTTCAGTCACGTTAATGTGACCACTCCTGTGTTCGACGTCAACGTGCAATACTGTCACAGCTGGCAGGTGGCAGCGCTAGCAGGGGAGGGTATATGGAGTGTGTCAGCGAGTCGTCGTCGTAATGCGGTAACCGTGCGATTTATCTGACGTCCAAAAGGGCACGATCATTGGCGTTCGCGCCAAGAGTGGAAGCATTTCCTAAACGGCTAAGTTTGTTAACTTTTAGCGTGCCACGGTGGTTAAAGTGCAGAGTGTTTATAGATAAGTTATACAAAAGTAATCTTAAATTGTGAAAAGGGTAAACAGCTTACAGAAATGTTTGATACAGCACTGCGTGCAGGGTATATTCAAGTTTTACTCTCGCCCAACACTGTTAGTTCCTAATGTTCCCGCTGGGTGATATGTACGGATAAGTTATTCCAACAGCCATCACGGACGGGACGTTGTGGAACAATATCCTGGCTACCGCGATTATGTGATTTAACCCCAATGAACTTCTGTGTATGGGGCTACATTAGAGACAGCGTGTTCGTTCCTCCGCTTCCGGGAAACGTAGACGAGTAGCGACAACGGATAACGCAAGCAGTTGTCACAATACATCAAGACTTGCTTCATAGGATTTGGCAGGAAACTGATTACAGATGGGATATTTTTCATGTTAAAAAAATGTAGCGACATTGATCATTTGTAAGTATAACTTGAAGATATACTGAAATCAGTGTTGTATCAAACTTTTCTAAAAGGTATTCACTTTTTTTCACAGTTAAAGATAACTTTTGTATATCTAATTTATAAACACCTCGTATACCGTTCATGACGATATGGCGTCATTCAAAACCGGCGCCAAGACAACTGTGGTGCACCACAGGCCACAGATGACAGGGATGCACAACGGCTCCAGAAATGTGAACAGGCCAATTGACAAGCAACTGTTGAGTAAGTGACCGCCCAGATGAAACAAGGGGCTACCGGCAGTGCCTCATCAACGACCGTCAAGCGAACGTTCTTCAGTATGGGCCTGGTTCGTGCAACTCGAGCTGACTGCTATTCACCGGCGACGAAGGCTGGAATTTGTATGCCAGTACCGCAACTGGAAATCCTCTGAGTGCCGACAGATCGCCTTTTCTGATGAATCACATTTTATGCGTGAAATGTCTGAAAACAAACTCCGTGCAGCAATCGTCGGAAGAGTCCAGGCCGGAGGAGGGAGCGTTACGGTCTGGTAAATGTTTTTGTGGCATTCCCTGGGTGATTTCGTCATTGTGCAACGCGCAATGAATCCGTATAAGTATGCAGCTATTCTTTGGGCCCATGGGCACCCCTACATCAGCTTCTGTCTCCTCGGCACGATGGCATCTACCACCAGGACACTGAAACGTGCACGTGCGTGGTTTGAAGAGCACTAGGATGGGTTTACCGTACTGCAATGGCCACAAAACTTACCGGAATTAAACTCAAGCGAGAATGTGCGGGTCGACCTCGACTGGGTTGTTCGCGCCATGGCTCCTCAACCGTGAAGACTAACGTAGGCCGGCCTGAGTAGCCGTGCGGTTCTAGGCGCTACAGTCTGGAACCGAGCGACCGCTACGGTCGCAGGTTCGAATCCTGCCTCGGGCATGGATGTGTGTGATGTCCTTAGGTTAGTTAGGTTTAAGTAGTTCTAAGTTCTAGGGGACTGATGACTTCAGATGTTAAGTCCCATAGTGCTCAGAGCCATTTGAACCATTAGACCAACGTAGCTGGCCACGGCGCTGGAGTCGGCAAGGCTCCACATCCCTGTCGGACCCTCCAGAACACTATTAACCCTCATCTCCGCACGTCTCGCAGCGATTCGCGCTGCAAAAGATGGTTATTCAGGCTTCTAACAGGTAGTCACATTAATGTAACTGGACGTTGTTCAAAATTCTAACTAATTTTTGAACATATCTCGTAATATTTCCATCCGCTGCGATCACTCGATCTTTATTTATAATACATATGTGAAAGGTATCTGTTTAATTGAAGTCCCGTCACGTTTATTTCACTTTATCACACGCAAAGAAGAGTAGTTATATCCAAATATATTTTCGCGAAATAAGTTTTGGCTAGCTGTCTGCGACTGAACACATTGTT
Source organism: Schistocerca serialis cubense (assembly GCF_023864345.2). Classification (NCBI taxonomy): domain Eukaryota; kingdom Metazoa; phylum Arthropoda; class Insecta; order Orthoptera; family Acrididae; genus Schistocerca; species Schistocerca serialis. Next base: position 359,730,362 of record NC_064640.1, on the reverse strand, counting down.
TCTAACGTTTGTATGGTTAATGTCCATTTTTCAAAAATAAAATTATACTTGCAAGTATCATTCATTTACGACGAAAAATCTCCACAGGCGCAGGACAATTAACTTTGTGCTGAAACTTTTCCTAGTGTCTACTGTTATGAGTTGCGGTATGGCTCATCCAGGCAGGTTTCCCGAGTAGGGGTAACTAAATAGCGCAGCCAGTCTTCTACTGCCGTAGACTCAGTATCAGCTTCAGCGACGGTGAGACTTTGTGTACCACGGACAAGGGGATATTAACTGTTTGAGTCGTGAACCTCTTCCATTAAAGTGGATAGTGAAGGTGAGCTAGCTGACACATTCCCAGTAGTGCAAGGCATGCTCAGCCTGAGTCGTTTTGTGTTTCCATACCGCGTAGTGAGAATTGCATGGAACTTAGTTATCAATCCCTTAACACTCCTACGGTTTAGGTGATTCTCCAGAGAGTATTAACTATAAGTCAACCAGAAATTCTACAACGCTCCCGTCTTTTGTAACGTTAGGATACGTTATAAAGCATGACTGAATTTGAAGAAGAATACAGGTGTCACACAGCTGAAGACTATTATGAGCCGGCCAGAGTGTCCGTGCGGTTCTAGGCGCTACAGACTGGAGCAGAGCGACCACTACGGTCGCAGGTTCGAATCCTGCCTCGGGCATGGATGTATGTGATGTCCTTAGGTTAGTTAGGTTTAATTAGTTCTAAGTTCTAGGCGACTGATGACCTCAGAAGTTAAGTCGCGTACTGCTCAGAGCCATTTGAACCATTTGACTATTATTAATAAAATAATTGATACACTAAAGAAAGCAGCAAAATTTAACATATCGTTTAACACGCTTGCAATGCACACATAATGAACTGAAAAGCCAAAGAAACAGTTACACCTGCCTAATGTCGTGCAGCGCCCCAGCGTGCAAGCAGAACTGCCGCAACACAACGTGGCATGGACTCGACATAGGTCTGACTGACACCATGAATCCTGCAGGGCTGTTCCAGTGTTCCTGGAGCCACTCCGTAGCAACTCTGGAAGTTTCAGGTGTCGCATTGTCCTGCTGGAGTACGAGGGGATGGAGATCTCTTCTGAACAGCATGTTGCAAGGCGTCCCAAAATGCTCATTAATGTTCATGTCTGGGTAGTTTTATGGCCAGCGGAAGTATTTAAACTCAGAACAGTGTTCCTGGAGCCACTCTCTAGCAATTCTGGAGGTGTGAGGTATCGCATTGTCCTGCTGGAGTTGCCCAAGTCCGTCGGAATGCGCAGTGGACCTGAATGGATGCAGGTGATCAGACAGAATGCTTACGTACGTTCACCTCTCAGTCGTATCTAGACGTATCAGGGTTCCCATTCACTCCAACTGCACACGCCCCACACCATTACAGAGCCTCCACCAGGTTTAACAGTCCCCTGCTGACATGCAGTATCCATGGATTCATGAGGTTGTCTCCAAACCCGTACACGTCCATCCGCTCGATACAATTTCAAATTAGTCTTTTCCTACCAGGCAACATGTTTCCAGTCATCAACAGTCCAATGTCGGTGTCAACGGGCCCAGGCGAGGCATAAAGCTTTGTGTAGTGCAGTCATCAAGGGTACACGAGTGTGTCTTCGGCTCCGAAAGCCCATATCGATGATGTTTCGTTGCATGGATCGCACGCTGAAACTTGTTGATGTCCCAACAATGAAATCTGCAGCAATTTGAGGAAGGTTTGCACTTCTGTCACATTGAACGAGTCTCTTCAGTCGTCGTTGGTCCCGTTCTTGTAGGATCTTTTTCCGGCCCCAGCGTTGTCGGAGACTTGATGTTTCAAATGGCTCTAAGCACTATGGGACTTAACAGATTTGATGTTTTACAGGATTCCTGCAAACATGTATTCTGCGAACATGTAGTCAACCATGTTACTCTTAACACTCATAGTCTTTTGAATGAGGCTCGCACGAAGTCAGAGAGGTGGGATTGACGTCAAATGGCATTAGCCGATCAGACGTAACCACGTGCCACCATGACTGCACTGTTGCATACCTACCTAGCAAACAAGTTTTCGAAGGGCTGTAGCACGGATACGGTACGTTTCTGGACATGGATTCCTGTTCGAAATATTATGTACTCACTCCCCTCTACAGGTTCTAGTAGTTTCTAACGGAAAGTTTCGAACATCCTATATAGTGGGGTCGAGGCACACATTGATGGACAACGAGCACACTCTATGCTCCACTTAAGACAACTAGATGAGCACACTTCACAAGACATTCCGAGCGGAAAGGGCACCTCGGCCGACAACCTCTTCGCTGTGACAGCAGGGAAATAGACTCATTAGACGAAGAGAATGTTGTGGGGCGACGGCGTGATGAAGCAGTAGTCGATTCCACTGCAGCGCTTGGTGGCAATGTTTACTGGCGCGGTTCGCCACAAACTCCACCAACTTTGAAGCGGGTCGCGACGTCGGCTACTTCTTAGCGCGAAAGTGAAGTTCAATGGAGTTTGCCTGTTCGAAAGCCTGATCGATGTCCAAAACTTCCTCTAGGGTGGATCTGGTAGTTTGAACGTCACGGAGCGGACTTCCTTGAGTGTCGAAAAGCTGATAACCACATCCTTAATCAGGAAGCTCGTATAGGGTCACTGATACTTTTGGTTAGCAGAAGCAAACTTACAACTGAGAGCGGGTAGATCGGTGACACATTACTGAATCTGAACAGAGCTTGACAGTGTGCAGCTACTGTTTTACGAAATTGGACTGCTAATGCAACTACAATCTCAAGACCCTGATTTAGTGAAACTACGCCACGTTATAAATAAATTCATGACCAATAAACAATTTCTTAACCCAAACTGACTTTGAAAATGAATAAGAAACTAACTCAGTAGCTCACATGTATAAAAAAGATCGCGCAACTAATAAAAGGCAGGCATAGCTTGTACAGTTGAACATGCCACTGTGAAAATCACTTATGAGGTCGTATAAAATTACAAGAGTATAACAGTGACAAATATATAGATGAACGCTGAGCAGTGGTGACCTTGGTCCCTAGTTGTAATCAGAGTACTTGGATATGTAAACTGCTGATAATACTTGTGCAAGCTACTTGAATAACGACGTGGTTCGGAAGAACTGAATCTACAAGAACTATTACAAAACTGTGAACACATCAATGAAAAGCACTGTATGAGTCCGCCAGCTGCGGTCTCCTATGTGGGGATAAGGATAGTGAAGTGGGGTGCGGAGGTGTGTTCCTGTAGTGCGCCAAGGCGCTAGTAAGACGTCATTCATTAAACAGTCATTTATTTCTTAGAGTTTTAGAACCACTCTTCTTCGCAGTGCGGCCTAGCGGCGCCTGTGATGTGCCCATGTTGCACGGAGGCGCAGAATGCGCATCAGTGCCAGGCGAGAAGTCTGCTGGCACAACCTCTGGCGTAGTCTGACGTCAGTGCAGTATCCCCGTCGCGGGATGATGAGGCGGCAGGCATATCTCTGCAGCCTGGCGTGGCTGTTGACACCTGTCAGAGCTCAGCGCTCTCGTGGAGTGTGCCTGCGCTTGAGCAGGGTGCCAGATATCTGCATGCCCCTGTTGTCGGTTGTCATGATGGCTTGTAGCGGGAGACCGAATAGCGACACGAAGGACAGCCAGAGGGGCAGTCCCAGTATACAGCCGTAAGGGAGTATTTGTAATGCTCAAGAATGGGGGCACAGACACCACTTTGCCGTACTCACAGGCTCGTCATGTAACTAGCAGAGTTGGCCATTCATTGGTATGAGTGATGCAAAATGGTTCAAATGGCTCTGAGCACTACGGGACTTAACATCGGAGGCCATCAGTCCCCTAGAACTTAGAACTACTTAAACCCAACTAAGCTAAGGACATCACACACATCCATGCCCGACGCAGGATTCAAACCTGCGATCGTAACAGTCTCGCGGCTCCGGAATGAAGCGCCTAGAACCGCTCGGCCACCGCGGCCGGCTATGAGTGATGCAGATGGAGTGGCCAGATTCTCAGAATGAGTGGAAGGAAGGCGAGGGTTTTATAGCAATCAATGACCCATACTGCTCCCTTTTCCGGCCCTGTCAGCGTTCTTGGCTGGCGTAACGTTTAGTTTCAGAGCTTCAGAGCGTTCTTTTATGCCAAGTTTGCAGCCTGAAAGGTGTTCTTGTGTCATCCCCAGTCAAGGAGCTGAATGATGTGTTCCTATGCGCTCTCTCTCCCACAGTCTGAGGCAATAGACTCTCTGCTTCTTTGCACTTTGGATCTTTCGAGTATTGACACTGATCACCCCATCGTCCCGTACTTGGAAGGCGTGCTCCGCTTAGCCCCGTCCCAGTTGGTTTCTACAAAATTTTATTCCTCACTTAATTACTATTCTGCTGTGAAACATTTCGCCGTCCTTTATATAATTCATCCTGAATTTTTTAACTTTACTACCTAGTATACATATTCCATTAATTCACCCTTCATGAGATATCTCTGTTAATTAATTGAAGCTAATATTACAAGTCAGAGTCCCCTTAAACCCTTACACTAATTTCCAGTCGATTTTTTATTCTTACTTCCTTGTATTTAGGTCTACGATTGGACTTTATTACTCCATACTACTTCCTGCCATGTTGCTAAACCAGAAAACAGGTAGCTGATGCACAGCTACTTCCAGTACAGATCTTCGTTTGTAATAAACGTCATTTACAGAAACGGCGACCCGAATCGTTGCAATACTGGTAGCTGAAATACTTACGTTCGTAACCTGGTTACACTGTTTCTCGTATTACAGTTGGATACTTTGCAATATATTTTCCTAGGAAATCCGTCCTTTCTGAGACACTATTACTTGGCATAATAAATGAAGGACATCCAGGTTTGAGGTATCGCTTAGTAACGTTAGATTTTGGACTAGCAGTATCTCGAAAAGCTTCTCCGTCCAAAGCAGTAAAGGGTGTGTCAACTCGATCATTGCCGCACCTATAATTACGGCTCGTAGGCGAAGTGATGTCCCGGCTATGTCACAGATCATATCATTTATTAGGATTCCACCGTCTCATAGCTCCATTTGTGACATACCCTGTGGCGTCTTTCTTTCTTCGTCTGTCAGGTGGTTTTATAAACCACTGTTTCGGTACATCATCTGGAATTTTGTATTTGAAACAAAAGTTTCCCTTGCCGTTGCTCAAAACACACATCCTTAGAACTACGTTAACACACAAACTCCTTGTAGTACTACCGCATACAGCATACTTGCGGTAGCTCCAATTACTTCTCTTATCCTACAGTTTTGCAAGGTTTTATACTTTTCCTTTCCAAAACAACTTCCTTGTGCTCTTCTGCACTTTACCATGTGAATTGACTCTTAGTGATGCCGTATGCAGCTTAAGTGGTTCAGTTTCCATAATAATAGACCCCTGCGGTCTCCTTCGGCTGAAAGAATATCTCCACGAATTTGACTGTGCTCTTGAGAACAATTACACGACGTTTTCTCTTACTCTCATTACCCTCATTGCTCTCAAGTATCGTCAAATTCATCCTAATCTTCAGGGAGAAATTCGTGCAAGGATTCATTGTCGGCCCGCTCATTGGCCTTACAAGCATCTTTCCCCCTTCCTCTCTTCTACTCTCCCCCCCCCCCCCTTTTTGGGGGGGAAGGGGGCGCCATCAGAAATGGCGTGGAATATGCGTCAGTCGGAAAAAAATTCTTCTGTGCTGTTCCGTTATCCACAACATTTGCAACACAACTAACATCATCAACAGCTTTCTATGCATTCTCCATACTATCTACACTAAAATCACTGGCTTCAGGTCCACTCTGTAAGACACAAAAATCGGTGGCACATGCACTACATTGTTCACCTGGCCCAGGCTCCACGATCTCCAAAGCCAACCATTATCACCCAATGGTGTAGATATTACTACACCTAAATCTTTTACTTCTTTTTTACTTTTTAGTATCCGGAGCTGTCAATTTTTCGGCCCAATACTGGAATAAGTCAAAGTCTTCAGACTTGTTTAGCCAGAGGTCGACTAGGGAGCAACGTGCAGGAAAATTTCGTCACATTAGAAGATGTTCCATGTTTTGTATTTCGCCACATTCGCACTTACTGTCATCAGGTTAAATGGGCCCCATTTCATCAGATTAATTGTTACAGGGCAGGGCACGATAGTTCTGATACGGTTTAGCAATTTCCATGACCAGAAATTTGATTCAACACGACTTAGTGGATGTTTTGAAATAGGGTAACCGACAGAGGGTTCATCCAAGGTGTAACTGAGGAACGTATATCTTGATTTTAGTTTCTTTAATCCATAAAGGGTACCGTGTGGTGAATGACGATAATCAAAAGTCTTTTTGAGCTGCTCGTTATGTTTTTGAGCTACCCTACGAGACTTGGGACTGCAGAAAACTGAAGCTTGGTAGAGCTTTTGCAGTGGAGTGTAACTAGCCTACAGGTTTCATTGAGGCTTATGTTGATTTTTGCATGCGCCGATCTGGACCAGACAGGGCACGCAAACTCATTTACGGAAGGTTTGGCGCCCCACTTACTGTCAGTGGGCTTTCTGAAGATATTGTTCCTTTCAGCTATCTTATTTCGTTTTTTTTTTTTTTTCGCAGTGATGTTTGTATGTCGGGAATCTGTCAAGCGTAACTCCGTCGTATGTCGGCTGTCGGTATGCTCAAGGGTAGACCCTTTCCAGTTAACGTGCAGGTTTCTGCCTGTTAGGCGTGTGTACAGGTGAAAAACGCAAACTTTCGTTTCAGTGAGATTTGGTTATAGAAAGTTTACATAGCTTCTAATGAATTCTCTAGCTTTAACTCTACTTCTCCAAAGGTTCTTCCTTATCGTTTTTCTGCTTTCTGCAGCGTCTTTTTCCCTTTAGAGTGACATAGAATTCCCGGCTCTGCAGTTTTCGGTGATTTACTGTATCTTAGGCAGGATCGACCAGAGCCAAGCCTGTTATTAATTTACCCCCCCCCCCCCCCCTCATGCCCTGTGAGTGCCAAGATTTGGACAGTACAAGATTTACCTGGCCTGAAGCCAGCTTGCTGGGGGATTAACTTTGAATTAATGTTGTTATTGATTCTATTAAAGATCAGCCTTTCATACAGTTTGAAGAGGTAGAACAAAAGGGATATAGGCCGGTAGTAGCTTGGTGAATCAGGGTCTTTTCCTGTTTTTATGAGTGCAATTACCTTGGACTTCCTCCATAGTTTAGGGTTTTCAAAGGTGTCCGCAGTGATTAAATAGGCTTAACACCAATTTTTTTTGCATCCGCTCCGAAATGCTTTACCTGTTCCACACACACACATCATCAACACAAGCCGCCTTTCCGTTTTTCATAGTTTATCCCCTCACTGAGCTCTCTCATTGTGAAAGGAGAGGACAAGTTACGGATTTCTGTGTGGATAGCACATTGCAACTTACTTTTCTCACTTTTTTGGACTGCCATTCAGTAGAAGTTGGTGAGCCATTCGATTAGGTGTTACTCTAACTATTTCTTTGCTTGCTTTTGGGTCCACACTGAACTTTATGATCGGATTCTATGAAACTTTTGCTGCTATGTTCCATGTCTATTTTCTGCGGGGCTTCGATGCGTTTCTTAGGTTTTTTTCACCTAGTGCTATCATAAGAATTGTGCCACAAGGTATTGTCTCGTCACTGAAAGGGCCTTTCAGGTACAATTCTTCACATTACAGTAGGCTGTTTTTGGTACCCTCAAGGAGTCCTGGTATGACGTTCTGTCTACAGCCTCTTGGAATGTGCTTTTTTGACGCTTTACGAAGATTTTCTACAAAAATGTATAGTTTTCGGGTATGGGATTTGTGTTATTAATTTTCTCGTCTAATTCCATGGAGAAATCCGTCCATTTGACTTTTTTAAAACTGAACCTTCTTCGAATGGATATGTTAACAGGTTTGACTGCCGAGAAGAGTTGAATTTCAACGGGCCTATGTTTTTGGAAGAGCTTCATACACATTTTAATACAGTTATCTTGGATGTTGCCACTAACAAATCAGTTGTGTAGGTTGCAGCCTTGTTTTGAAACTTTGCTCATGAAGGCGCAGGACAGCTTTGAGTCGTGTGGGGAAAAAAAAGTTATTCACTTCCATCCATTCTTCTAGCAACTGGCCATTGTCATCAGTTTCTTTCTATCCCCAGTTTATACTATGGCAGTTGTATACACCTACGATAAACTGTGTCTTTTGGCTTTTGATGTTATATGGCATAATAAGGTAAAGGTTTTCACTTGGTGTCTTATATACGGATGTTATTGCGAAGGTTCCGCATTCGATAGTGAAGATATCAGTACCACTCACTACTGTTTTCGCTGTGCAGGTAAAAGGCAGTTCAGGTCTAATGAAAACTGTACTACCATGTTTTGTATGTGGTACCTCTATGGCTAAATGCTTCCCATTAATTAGGATTCTATGTGATGATTCATCTCTGTGCGTTTTCTGAAGACACAGTACATCCCATTAATGCGTTTGGCATAGCTGTGATAACTGTCTTGTTTTTCTTTGTCATTACCTCGCCATTCAAGCTACAAATAATGAGAGATGGCTCTAAGAAGCGCCTTCTACTTGATTTTCTCCGGTGGTGGAAGGATGGGCCGATACCCTCATGGACATCGTTTCTAGGGAGCGCCAGCATTTTCTGGTCTTACGGTGGCTTCGAGTGAAAATGCAGACTTGGAGTCACCTTCTGTGCTTTCCTGTACCTAAATCAGTGTCACTCATGTTGCTACTTACTAATTCATTTGCTTCAGTAGAGCCCTCACTTAATTTATTCGGCGCTACAGGCACTTCAGACTCTGAATTTTCACTACTTTTCTTAACTGTATCAAATCATTTCACAGGCATCTACACAACGCCAATAGCACCTTATAATATTCTAATGTTCCCATTCATGAAATCGTCCATTCAGTCCTCCCGTTCTGTTCTTCTAACAACTGACACTTGTGCACCCGTGTCCATTGGAATCTATGATCCTTATTATTTTCTGTGCTAAGCAAGCAATAATCCCGTCTCTGCAAACTTGCTTGCAGTCTACCTTTCTGCTGGGAATCACCTTTGACAGTTAAGGCACTCCCGTTCGCGTTTAACAAACGCTCCCGTTTATTTTGCTTCCTACTATTGTAGTTACGAGCCTTACAACGAATGTCACCACCCTCAAAACACTGTGGCTGACGACACTGTTTCTTCACGTGGTGCCTTCGTCCGCTTCTGTGGAATTTGATGCCGGAAGAGAAGATAGCACAGTCACTCCGATTCTCAGTCGCAACATCTATCTCTTTCAGCTGCGTGGCAATCCTGATAGTTGAGGACAAATCAGTAGAATTTTCCATCCTCACCAGTCATCACATATCCGCTGAAATGTCCCTCAGGAATACGTCCAAGGCTACATTCTATCCACCTCTTCATTGTGTGTCAATTCTATGACTGCCAGTTCAATTTACGAATTCCGTCAAAGAATGCTTCTACCTGCTAATTACACTTCTCTTTTAACCTAGTGACATTTTCCCTGAAAAACCTGGCATTATTTTTCTTGCGATAGCGTTGGATGAGCCCTTTGGTCAGCTGGTCAAATGTCTGTGTTTTACTAAGAGGTTCATGGTATGTGACATACGTTTTAGTGTCACCCATGAACCGTACTTAGCTATAGACAGACATGTCTCATCAGACCTGCTTCCTCACAGCATCCAGAAAAGCCGATACATCGTCGGATGTTTTCCCAGAAAAAGGCGTAATGAGACTAGTTGCCGCAGAATCAATGGATGGGGCAGGTACGTTCACTAAGGTCTTGGTCTTCGTATGCCCTCCCTGGGACTGCGTCAGTCCACTCACGACACGTAACACTTGTAGTTCCCTCTGCAACCCTGCGCTAACCTGGCCTCGTTCTGCTGTATTCTGGTGTAACGTGATTACCTGACACTTCAAAACCTAAAGCTTCTCCATGCGATTCTGTTGTTGTGTAACCTCTATTTTCAGTTACAATGCAGAGTAAGTGGAATCGAAGTATACCGAAACGATATAAATAACGAAAATATTTCCAAAGTATCGCGTACCAGTGGGACTCATTGCACTGCTGTGTTTCGTGCACAAACCTTATACAAGTTTGACACGTTGCTAGCACTGTTTTAGTACACGGCAATTCGTGTACTGATAAATTACAAAATGGTACCTGGTTGGCCATAAGTACCCTTCCCTACAGTTACCTCGGAACTGTGATGGATCTGCAGGATTTTGTGGTCCAAACAGTGTCACTTTCAAGTTCCTGTGCAGATCTTTCCACCTCAACATGGACTCAGTAATAAAGAAAACAGAAAACAGGCCAAAAAAATTGGTTACTCACCTCATCACAGAATGAAAGATCTCGATGGCAGCTGATGCGCAGGTGCCGACAGCCGAGGTCAGCACTACTGATGCCATGTATTTACGAGCCACGTAATTACTAATCTGCTGTGCAACTGCACTGTACGAGCTATTTTGTATAACATGAAGACATACCAAAGAAAATCTGACACACTAATTTTGCATTCAGCAGCATGCAACAAAGCTTACCATCATGCCTGAAATTTTGTGTGTAGAGTACGGGGTGTTATAACTATTAAGGTAGAAAAACTATGTGAAATCCGGGATATTTCATCATTGCACTTCTTGCTGTCATTAGTCGACAAATGGGGGTTTCTTGTAGCATCTACCCACATTATGGCGTTAGATGAAAGCTGCACTAGAAATATACGTAAATATTCCTTTAATGACTTAGGAATGTCGAATGAGTAACAGAAAATACAATCAAAATGCAAATACTGCCAAGAAATTAAATAAGCAAAGGACATGAGCCACTTGGCTCTCAAGATATACGTAGAATATAAGTCAAAAGTTTCACTGATCACTCAAATCAAATTTACGCGCACGATTTCCGGCAAAGTTGTAGGAGAGAATGCTTGAGATTGAATGACCAAACCACTATCATGTAACCAGCTTCAGGTTCCCAAGAACCACACAGACTCTGAACTTTTGTATATCTACGTGGTGGAGGGTACTCTGTATCACTATTTGTTATCTCCTTTCATGTTCCATTCGCAAAGATAGCGAAGAAAAAATGACTATCTATATGCCTCGGTGTGAGCCCTAATTTCTCGTATCTTATCTTCGTTGTTCTTACGTGCAATGTACGTATGTTGGCGCAGTATAACTGTTCGGCAGTTTGCTTCAAATGTCGGTTCTCTAAATTTTCTCAACAGTGTTTCTCGGAAGAACGTCGCCTTCCCTCCAGGGATTCCCATTGAGTTCCCGAAGCATCCCCTAAACACTTAAGTGTTGTTTGAACCTACCGGTAACAAATATATCAGCACGCCTCTGTACTGCTTCGATGTCTTTCTTCAATCTGACCTGATACGAATCCCAAACACTCGAGTAGTACTCAAGAATAGGTCGCACCAGCGAGGTCTCCTTTACAGGTGAACCACTATTTCCTAAAATTCTCCCAATAAAACGAAGTCGACAATTCGCCTTCCCTACCACAGTTCTCACATGCTCGTTCCACCTCATATTGCTTTGCAAAGTTATGCCCAGATATTTAAACGACTTGACTGTACCAAGCAGGACACTAGCAATACTGTATCCAAACATTATAGATTCGATCTTCCTACTCATCCGCATTAACTTTCATTTTTCCACATTTAGGGCTAGCTGCCATTCATCACGCCAACTGGAAATTTTGTCTAAGTCGTCTTGTATCTTCCTACAGTCACTTAGCCGCGCGGGATTAGCTGAGCGGTCTCAGGCGCTGCAGTCATGGACTGTGCGGAGGTTCGAGTCCTCCCTCGGGCATGGGTGTGTGTGTTTGTCCTTAGGATAATTTAGGTTAAGTAGTGTGTAAGCTTAGGGACTGATGACCTTAGCAGTTAAGTCCCATAATATTTCACATACATTTGAACAGTCACCTAACTTCGACACCTTTGCGTAATCCACGACATCATGAGCAAACAACCGTTGATTGGTGCCCATCCTGTCCGCCTAATATTTATGTATATAGAGAACAACAGCGGTACTGTCGCACTTCCCTGGGGCACTCCTGACGACAACCCTGTCTCTGATGAAATGAAATGTCGTGTGACGAGGGCCTCCCGTCGGGTAGACCGTTCGCCTGGTGCAAGTCTTTCGATTTGACGCCACTTCGGCGACTTGCGCGTCGATGGAGATGAAATGATGATGATTAGGATAACACAACACCCAGTCCCTGAGCAGAGAAAATCTCCGACCCAGCCGGGAATCGAACCCGGGCCCTTTGGATTGACAGTCTGTCGCGCTGACCACTCAGCTACCGGGGGCGGACCTGTCTCTGATGAACACTCATCGACGAGGACAACATATTGGGTTCTATTATTTAAGAAGTCTTGAAGCCACTCACATGTCTGTGAACTTATTCTGTTTTCTCATACCTACGTTAACAGCCTGCATGAGACACCGTGTCAAATGCTTTCCGGAAATCCAGATATATGGAATCTGGCTGTAGTCCTTCATCCATAGTTCTCAGTATATCATGTGAGTAAAGGGCAAGCTGAGTTTCGCACTAGGGATGCTTTCTAAAGCCATGCGGATTCTTGAACATAAGCTTCTCAGTCTTAAGAAAGTTTATTATATTCGAACTGAAAATATGTTCAGTGATTGTGCAGCAAACGGAAGTTAGAGATGTTGGTCTGTAATTTTGCGGGTCCGTTCTTTTATCCTTCTTATATACTAGAGTCACCTGCGCTCATCTGGAGCCACCTGTGTAACATCGGTCTACAAACCAACCGACGCCAATTTCAGCATTAAAACACCAGCCGACTTCAACGATCAGAACGTGAACTTTGTCATAGGCGATTTCAATTGCAGAAGCACATCATGGGGACACCCAGATACCGAAACAAAGGGAACGAGTCTAGCAACATGGGCTGAGGCTCACGACCTACATCTGATCCATGATTCGAAGCTCCCACTTTCTTTTAACAGTGGCAGGTGGAAAAGAGGATACAACCCAGACAACATCTTTGTTTTTTCAAAGGCAGCTGTAAAATGTGTGAAGACTGTAGGAGAGCCCATCCCTCGTAACCAACATAGACCTGTCATATGCACTGTGAGTCCTATAGCATCGCCTGAAGAAGTACCATTCAAGAGGAGGTTTAACTTCAAGAAGGCTGACAGGCAGAAGTTCAGTGAAGAGATTGACTCAAAAGTGATAAAAATTCCATCGCAACCTGAAATGTACGAAGCCTTCATTAAATGCGTCCAACAAGTTTCGAGGAAAACAATTTCGAGAGGATGCAGAACTCAGTATGTTCCCGGCATGTCCTGTGACAGCAAACTGTTGTTAGAAAGATACCAAACTCTCTATGAAGAGGATCCATTTGCAGAAGAAACGATCCAGGCTGGTGAAATATTGCAGCAAACCATTTCAGCAACTAGCAAGGCGAAGTGGAGTAACCTGGTAGAGAACCTCGACATGAAGCTGAACGGTAGACAAGCCTGGAAACTGCTTAAAAACCAGAGTAGTGACCCTGTAAATTCACAAGACAGTTTTACGAGTGTGACTCCTGATAAAGTGGTTCAAAAAATGGTTCAAATGGCTCTGAGCACTATGGGATTTAACATCTGTGGTCATCAGTCCCCTAGAACTTAGAACTACTTAAACCTAACTAACCTAAGGACATCACACACATCCATGCCCGAGGCAGGATTCGAACCTGCGACCGTATTAGTCGCGCGGTTCCGGACTGAGCGCCTGAACCGCTAGACCACCGCGGCCGGCTGATAAAGTGGTAACCCAGCTCCTGCAGAACGGCAAAATAAAAGTAAGGACGCCCAAAGTAGCTCTTCAGCGCGACCCAGAAACAGAGCATTATTTTCTTAGTGATCCCTTCTCCATGGCTGAACTTGAAGCTGCCATCTCTAGTTTGAAGATGCAAAAGGCTGCAGGTATCTATGACCTTAGATTTGAACAGATAAAGAACTTCGGCTGTAAAACGATGGAGTGGCTACTAAGCCTAATGAACACATGTGACGCCAAACTACACATCTCCAAAATCTGGCGGAAGTCTCGAGTCATTTCAGTACTTAAGCCTGGGAAGGAACCAAACGATCCAAAAAATTTTCGATCTGTCTCCCTTTTATGCCATACCTTCAAGATATTAGAACGGCTGGCACTTAACCGAATCAGTGCCACCCTCGAATTGAAGTTTATGCAGGCTTTCGTGCTGGCAAATCATGCTGTAGTCAGATCTAACTCAGCACATTGAGGACGGTTTTGAGCGTGGTGAGATTACTGGAGTCGCTTTTGTGGATGCATACGACACTGTGAATCATAGGAAACTGTTAAAGAAAGTGTATGACTACCAACTAACATCCCTTATTAGCACCTTTCTTCAGAACAGAAGATTCCATGTTTCATTACAGGGTAAGAGGAGTAGATGGCGAACGCAAAAGAACGGTCTCCCCCAAGGCAGTGTGCTTGCTCCAGCACTGTACAATACCTACACAAATGATCAGCAAGTACTAGGCTCTTCATTTATGCCGATGACACAGCAGTAGCTGTTCAGGGGCCAACCTTTAAAGAAGCAGGGAGTGTCCATTCCCCAGGAAGGACGCCCCGACCTGCTGCAACTGCAAGGAGGCCCACGTTGCCAACTACAGAGGCCGCCAGGCCTTCAAGAGAGCAGCAACCAGGGGACGAGCTGCGCCCTCCAGGACTATGCAAGCAGGCAAAAGTTTTGCGGCGCCTGCCGCTGCATCCGCGGCACCGACTTCGAGACCGGCCCACAGACCTCTCTCTTCTTCCTTACGGGTCTGCCCTGACCCGTGAAGGAGCAGGCTAAGCAGTTTACTGCTATTCCTGCATAAACCATTCGTTGCGGAAGGACTTCCTCTCTTCTCGAATTGACCTCTAGTTGTTTCTGGCTGGGGATGTCCTGGCTCTGTTGCGGAGTATCACTCCCGTAGCAGGTCAGGCCAACGCGTAGTTGGCCTGTGGTGTGCAGGGTGGCCCAAACCCCTGATGAGCCGGTTTTCGGACCGTTCGGCCTGCTCGTAGAAGACTCGCGCCGACTGCTTGAAGAGATCGCGAAGGGGGATTCCTCTCTGTTCGTGCAGCCGAGCGGTCGAGTATAACCTCGGCAGGCGCAGAGCGAGCTCGAGCGCTCTGTTCTGCACCCTCTGCAGCTTGCAGATGTGTGTTTCGGCTGCGTTGCCCCACACCACGGCCGCGTATTCCAGTACTGGACGTACCAGCGCCAGGTACAGCGTAATGCCGTGGTGAGGAGGCAGCGTAGACGAAGGGTTGAGCAGAGGGTACAGAACGCGTAGGCGCCCTATTGCTCTGCCCCTGACGTCCTCAATGTGCGGCTTCCATGTCACTTTGTGGTCCAACGTGACACCCAGGTAGCGGCCAGTCTTGCTCCATGGGACGGGGCTGCCCATGATGGTGACTGGCGGAAGATCGGGAGCCAGTGGTCTTCTCGTGAACACCACTGCCTGGCTCTTCGACGCGTTTTGTTTGAGGCGCCACTTGGTCGACCAGGCGCCAAGGGCCTCGCAGCCTCGTTGGAGCAGACGGCGCATCTCGACCGCCTTCATGCTCCGCACGAACAGCGCAGTGTCGTCGGCATATAGCGCCAACTTCACTGGCGCCACGCGCGGAGCGCCGGCGGTGTATATGGAGTACAGCAGAGGCCCAAGGACGGACCCCTGCGGCACCCCAGCACGGATGGGTCGATGGGTGGACGTCCTATCGTCCAGCCTGACTTGGAAGGATGCCCAGACACCGCCCGCCCACCCCTCGGACGGCGGGGAGAGCAGCCAGCGCCGGCCGGCGCAGCGCCAGCAGCAGAAACCACGCCAGCCAGGGCTGAAAATCGGCGCGGCAGACGCGGTGGACGCACAAACGACACCCCTGCCGCTTCGACGCCCGCCGAGCGAGCCCTGCCTCCACCGACGGAGAGATGCCAGCTGCGCCCAGCGAAGCTGCAGAGCTGCGTGAAATGCTGCGAGAATTCAAACAGCTCATACTGCAGCTTCCGCAGATGATAATATCTGCCCTGACTGCGGCCAACCAGGCCTCCACCACACGTGCAGCCCCTGCCCCAAATCGTGGCTAATACGCCGGTACTGGGCTCACCGTTTGCATTTGGAATGAAAACAGGCCGTGGACGTCTGCCTCGTCACCGAAACCTGGCTGAAACCAGGAGTGCAGGTGCGGGCGCCGAACTTCCGGTGCTATCGCACCGACCGAGAGAACGGCAGTGTATGTGAAGACATCGCTACGCCACCATCCGTTCCAGCTACCTGAACTGAGCACAGTCGAGGCCACTGGTGTTGTGGTCACCACCACAGCGGGTCAGGTGAATTTCGTGGCCGCGTATCGACCACCAGGACGGCTGCTACAACCGCGAGATTTCCACTCGCTGTTGTCGATGCGCGGCAACTTGTTCGTCGGCGGTGACTTCGACGCCAAACACCCAAAGTGGAACTCCCGGGTGACGACCACTAGCGGGAGGAGACTACTGCGAGCGGCCAACAACACGATGCGCTAGTGGTGGGGCCGCGCCGACGTCTCGGACGTCGCTATCGACGAGGGTGCTGCACACGACGCCATTGCGACCACACGCGTGGCGTTATCGTCCGATCACCTTCCTGTGATCTTTGATCTTGCCACTGACGGCATCGCACCACCGGAGGGCCGCAAGCAGTACCGTGACATCGACTGGGACCACTTCCGGGACCACCTAGGAGAGACAGTCACCGCCATGCCTGACCCAGAGGACGAGGGCGCCGATGCGGCCCTTGCCGCATTCACGCGTCTGACGCACGAAGCGGCAGCAGCAGCAGCCACGCCGCGTGAACGAAGACGCCCACGGGATCAATCGAAGCAGCCCCCACCAGGCATCCTCCAGGCCATCCAGGAGAAGAACCGACTGTTTCGAGAGTGGCAGATTACGCGGCAGCCGGCAACGAAGGCCACCATCGACCGCATGCGTCGCGAAATGAAGTACGCAGTTGCAAACCACCGCAACCGCGACTGAGCTGGAAGAATTGCCACTCTCAGGATAGAGGACGGATCCGCCTGGAGGGTGACCAAAAGCTTCCTGCAACAAAGCCAGCGAGTGCCGCCGCTCCAGGTCGGCGGTGACGTCATCGCCGAGCCCGACGCCAAAGCCGGCGCGTTAGCCGACGCATTCGCCGCCAATTTCACGCCGGTGGAGGACGTCGTGGACGAAGAACACATCCGTTTGGTGGGACAGCGCCTTCCTGTGTACCTGGCGCACAGTGACGTGGACGACGTCATCGCGGAAGTGACGGAGGATGAGGTCGCGCAGCAGCTCGTTCGCCTGCAGACGAGGAAGGCAGGAGGGTGCGACAACATCAGCAGCGAGCTGCTCAAGATGCTGCCGCCGAGCGCCGTGCGGCAACTTACGAAAATCTTCAACTCCGTTCTCGGGACTTGCAGCTTCCCATCTGCGTGGATACTTGCTGAAGTTGTAGCTGTCCTCGAGGCAGGAAAAGACCTGCGGCTGCCGCAAAACCACAGGCCCATCAGCCTGTTGCCTGCAGTTTCGAAGGTCTTCGAGAGGCTGTATGTCAGGAGGCTGTGGCGACACGTCGGGGAGGAAGGCCTGCTCCCTGACGAACAGTTCGGCTTCAGGAGGGGCCACTCCACGCAGCAGCAACTGCTTCGACTGGTAGAGCAGGCGACGGGGGCGCTGGAGCGTCACGAGCATCTCGGGGCGATACTCCTGGACGTTTCCAGAGCTTTCGATAGCGTGTGGCACGACGGACTTGTGTATACACTACTTACACAAGGCCTACCGGTGACGCACGCCCGCCTGCTCAAATCCTACCTGACTGGGCGCACCTTCCGCGTCCGCGCCGACGACGGGACGTCGACAGCACGCCCCATAGCAGCTGGAGTACCGCAAGGGTCCGTCATCGGCCCCTTGCTCTACTCACTATACACTGCCGACGTTCCGAGGAAGCAGGGCGTGCACGTTGCACTCTAAGCGGACGATACGGCGCTCTACGGTAGAAGCATCAACGCCAGGCTGATGCGTCACCGCCTGCAATCGGCTTGCGACGTCCTCGGGGCTTGGGCCACCAAATAGCGGCTCAAGTTCAACGCAGCCAAAAGTCAGGCGGTGATCTTCACCAGAAAGAAGATTCCTACCGACCTCAAGCCACTCAGCGTCATGGGAGGCCCCATCCCATGGTCGAACACCGGACGCTACCTAGGCGTCACTCTGAACCGGCGCCTGACGTGGAAGGCGAACATCAAGGAAGTAAGGGGTAAAGCGCTTGGCAGATTGCGCTTGTTGTACCCCTTACTCAACCCAGTGACGACCCTGCCCCCACACTGTGGCATAACTCTGTGGGGCAACGTGGCCGACTCGTCCATCGCCAAGCTGCAGACGGTCCAGAACAAGGCGCTTAGGTTAGCGCTTCACCTGCCACGAGACTTTAGCACCGAAGAACTCCACAGAGTAGCAGGAGTCCCGCTGCTCAAACACCGATTCCGGCAGGCGGCGCATCGTTTTTACGCGGTAGCCCGGATGTCGGAGAACGAGCTTATACACAACTTGGGAAAACAAGTGCACTGGCGCCCGACCACAAGGTTGCCAGACCTGTTGCTGGAGTGAAGGCACGCCGCAACACGAGCCAGATGCAGTAAAAAGAAGAAACGCAACCGTGAGGAAGATTCCGACGAGAGGACTAATGCAAACTTACCCAGGCAGAAGTAGGAAAGGCGTGATCCGCTCACCCTACAACACAAAGTAGTTTTTTCGTTTGATGCTTATTTCGTCAGGTATTTGGCCTGATCACTATCAATGGTCCACCCTGTATATATATATGTGGTGCGAGTTCTTTCGGACATGTCCGAAAGCTTATATTGTGTGTGTGTGTGTGTGTGTGTGTGTGTGTGTGGGTGGGTGGGTGGGTGGGTGTGTGTGGGTGTGGGTGGGAGGGTGGGTGGGTGTGTGGGTGCGTATACAGACTATTGAAGTCGAATTTGAATGTGATAGTGAAGTTATGTGGTAGCGAATAACAGCTCTAGATGAAATGAACTTAATTCTTGGGTCTTTTTACGGGTCACACGATTCCACTGTGCAAGATGTATACTCATTCAAAGAAAGTTTACGTCAATAACGCGAAAATACGCAAATCATGCAATATTATTAGGAGGCGAGTAGCCTACCAAGTACGGAGTTGGAAGACTATGGATTCATTGCGAAGTACTTTTGAACACAGGTTTTGGAAAACTGTCTTGAGCAGCAAGTTCCACAGTCTACACGCAATGGAAATATTTTAGACACTGTAACTACAGATAAATAATTGTTAACATCCCACTTAGACAATGAACTGACATCATTTACTTCCAGTGTGGTGGACGTAGGGGAATTATACGCCAAATTTAAACGGATTGTAAAACGTGCTCTAGAGAAGTTTGTGCCGAGTAATTGGATTAAGGACGGACAAGACCCACCGTTGTTTAACAACGAAATTCGAAAAATACTGAGGAAGGAGAGGCTGTATCATTCTCAGTTCGCCGGCCGGAGTGGCCGGGCGGTTCTAGGCGCTACAGTCTGGAGCCGAGCGACCACTACGGTCGCAGGTTCGAATCCTGCCTCGGGCATGGATGTGTGTGATGTCCTTAGGTTAGTTAGGTTTAAGTAGTTCTAAGTTCTACGCGACTGATGACCTCAGAAGTTAAGTCGCATAGTGCTCAGAGCCATTCTCAGTTCAAAAGAGTACGCACAAAAGACGACAGGCAACAGCTAGTAGAAATTCGTGCAGCTGTAAAACGATCGATCCAGGAAGCATACAACAATTACCACCGCCATACCTTAGGAAAAAAAAATGGTTCAAATGGTTCTGAGCACTATGGGACTTAACTTCTGAGGTCATCAGTCCCATAGAACTTAGAACTAATTAAACCTAACTAACCTAAGGACATCACACACATCCATGACCGAGGCAGGATTCGAACCTGCGACCGTAGCGGTCGCGCGGTTCTAGACTGAGGGCCTAGAACCGCTCGGCCACTCCGGCCGGCCCTTAGCAAAAGATCTGGCTGAGATCCGAGTAAATTCTAGTCCTACGTAAAATTACTAAGCGGGTCAAAGGCTTCTATACAGTCACTCATTGACCAGTTTGGCGTGACAGAAGATGATAGCAAAAGGAAAGTCGAAGTTTTAAACTTCGCATTTAAGAAATCGTTTACGCTGGAGAATCGTACGAACATACCATCTTTTGACCAACGCGCAGACTTTCGAATGGAGGATGGAGGACATAGTAATAAGCATCCCTGGCCTAGAACAAGAACTGAGAGAGTTCAAAGCAAATAAGTCGCCAAGTCTGGATGCAGTCTCAGTTCTGTTTCCCAAAGAGTAGGCTACTCTATGGCATTGGCCCCTTACTTAGTTTATACTTATCGCGATCTGTCGCCCAGCGCCAAGTTCCTAGTGACTGGAAAAAGCGTAGGTGACTTCTGAATACGAGAAGGGTAAAAGAACGGACCCGGAAAATCACAGACCATCAGTCTTAACAACGGCTTGCTGTATAATTCTTGAGCATATTCTCAGTTCGAATATAATAAAATTCCTTGACGCAAAATCTTCTGTCCACGAATCAGCACACTTTAGAAAACATAGACTGTGGGAAAATCAGCTCGACCTTTTTTCAAATGATATCCTGCGAACTATGTATGAAGGGCGAAAAACATTTCACACGGTGTCCAACTGCAGACTGTTAATGAAGGTACGAACATACAGATTAGGTTCCCAGATGTGTGAGTGTCTCGAAGACTTCTTAAGTAACAGAACGTTGTACGTTTCCTCGAGGATGAGTGTTCATCAGATACAAGGTTCAAATGGCTCTGAGCACTATGGGACTCAACTGCTGAGGTCATTAGTCCCCTAGAACTTAGAACTAGTTAAACCTAACTAACCTAAGGACATCACAAACATCCATGCCCGAGGCAGGATTCGAACCTGCGACCGTAGCGGTCTTGCGGTTCCAGACTCAGATACAAGGGTATCGTCAGGAGTGCATCAGGGAAGCGTGATATGACCGCTGTAACTTTCCATATATATAAATGATCTGGCGGACAGGGTGGACAGCAATCTGGGGCTGTTTGGTGTACGCGAAGGTGTCGCCGTTGAGTGGCTCTAGGACGATACGAGATGACTTGGACAAAATTTCTAGATGGTAGCTGGCTCTAAATGTGGAAAAATGTAAGTTAATGCAGGTGAGTAGGGAAAAAATCACGTAATATTCGAATACACCATTAGCACACTACTGGCCATTAAAATTGCTACACCATGAAGAAATGCAGACGATAAACGGGTATTCATTGGACGAATATATTATACTAGAACTAACATGTGATTACATTTTCACGCAATTTGGTGCATAGATCCTGAGAAATCAGTACCGAGAACAACCACCTCTGGCCGTAATAACGGCCTTGATACGCCCGGGCATTCAGTCAAACAAAGCTTGGATGGCGTGTACAGGTAGAGCTGCCCATGCAGCTTCAACACGACACCACAGTTCATCAAGAGTAGTGACTGGCGTATTATGACGAGCCAGTTGCTCGGCCGCCATTGACCAGACGTTTTCAGTTGGTGAGAGATCTGGAGAATGTGCTGGCCAGGGCAGCAGTCGAACATTTCCTGTATCCAGAAAGGCCCGTGCGGGACCTGCAACATGCGGTCGTGCATTATCCTGCTGAAATGTAGGGTTTCGCAGGGATCGAATGAAGGGTAGAGCCACGGGTCGTAGCGCATCTGAAATGTAACGTCCACTGACCAAAGTGCCGTCAATGCGAACAAGAGGTGACCGAGACGTGTGACCAATGGCACCCCATACAATAACGCCGGGTGATACGCCAGTATGGCGATGACGAATACACGCTTCCAATGTGCGCTTTTCGCGATGTCGCCAAACACGGATGCGACCATCATGATGCTGTAAACAGAACCTGGATTCATCCGAAGAAATGAAGTTTTGCCATTCGTGCACCCAGGTTCGTCGCTGAGTACTCCATCGCAGGCGCTCCTGTCTGTCATCGTCAAGGGTAACCGCAGCCATGGTCTCCGAGCTGATAGTCCATGCTGCTGCAAACGTCGTCGAACTGTTCGTGCAGATAGTTGTTGTCCCCATCTGTTGACTCAGGGATCGAGACGTGGCTGCACGATCCGTTACAGCCATGCGGATAAGATGCCTGTCATCTCGACTGGTGGTGATACGAGGCCGTTGGGATCCAGCACGGCGTTCCGTATTACCCTCCTGAACCCACCGATTCCATATGCTGCTAACAGTCATTGGATCTCGACCAAGGCGAGCAGCAATGTCGCGATACGATAAACCGCAATTGTGAAAGGCTACAATCCGACCTTTATCAAAGTCAGAAACGTGATGGTACACATTTCTCCTCCTTACACGAGGCATCACAACAACGTTTCACAAGGCAACGCCGGTGAACTGCTGTTTGTGTATGAGAAATCGGTTGGAAACTTTCCTCATGTCAGCACGTTGTAGGTGTCGCCACCGGCGCCAACCTTGTGTGAATGCTCTGAAAAGCTAATCATTTGCATATCACAGCATCTTCCTCCTGTCGGTTAAATTTCGCGTCTGTAGCACGTCATCTTCGTGCTGTAGCAATTTTAATGGCCAATAGTGTACTTTGCTGTTTGACACAGTCACGTCAATTAAATATCTAGGTGTAACATTTCAAAGCGATTTGAAATGGAACGAGTATGTTTGGATTGTAGTAAGGAAGGCGAATTGTCGACTTCGGTTTATTGGGGGAATTTTAAGAAAGAGACTTTCATCTGTAAAGGAGACCGCATATAGGACGCTAATTCGACCAATTCTTGAGTGGTGTCGAGAGTTTGGAATCCACACTAGATCGGACTGAAGGAAGACATCAAGTAATTCAGAGGTGGACTGCTAGATTTGTTACTGGTAGGTTCGAACAACACGCAAGTATCACGGAGATGTTTCGGGAACTCACGTGGTAATTCCTCGAGGGAAGACGACGTTCTGTTTGAGGAAAACTACTGAGAAAATTTAGAGAGCAATCTTTTGAAGCTGACAGAACGATTCTACTGCCGCCAAAGTGACAGTCGTTTCTCCCTCGCTGTGTTTGAGAATGTACAGGAAAGCAAATCCCAAGTAGTGGTACAGGGTAACCTCCCCCCACGCACCGTACGGTGGTTTGCGGAGTATGTACGTAGATGTAGAACGTGGGGCACTTTTCAGTGGCGGCTTGACAGGCAGTAGAAAACATTCCAGCCCGGCAATTTCAACGGGTCACAGGCTGACGATAACCCTCTGCCAACAACAAATGCGAGATGTTTCCTACGTCCACAGTTAGTGCTAGAAAACGATAGCAAATTGACTAAGACAAAACGGGAAGGGATAGACCACGCACTAAGAAAAAAAACAATGAAGACTGCCTTTCCCGAACGTAGGCGTAAGCGGCTGAAAGAAAGGGCCTTCCCCGAACTAGTCCTAGTGTGTACAGCTGTATTCACAGTATTGGTGCTTAGTGAAATACTGTTGAGGGTGGGTGCACCTTACGGTATTTCGTCCAAACAATGGCGCTGTGACAGATTACTGCTGTTATTTTAAATCAACTGCGTGATTCATCATGCCTCTCAAATTATTCGACGAATGAGTAAGTACTAATATGAGAAATTACATCTACATGTTACTCCGCAAACCAGGTATCGGTATGTAGCGGAGGGTACTTCTGATACCATTAACTGCTCCCCGAATGACGCGTAGGAGGAATGATTGCCGGCAAGCCTCTGTGTTACCTCTTATTTCTCGAATTTTATCGTCGTGGTCATTTCGCGAGATGTATGTGGGAGGAAGTAATATATTTTCCGACTCTTCTCGGAAAGTGCTGTCCCGAAATTCCTATAGCAAACCTCTCCGTCATGCACAACACCTCTCTTGTAACGTCTGCACTGGTGTTTGTTTTTCCGCCTTTCTTGTAGCGTTATACGTCAGCTTCGCGGCGACGTGCCCATCATCTCGCTAATGGTCATGCTTATTGTGATGTACACATTTTAGTAAGACACTACGCAAAACTCAAAAAGTTTGCAAAGACAATTAGGGGTCACTATGATTTTGCGTTTGGTGCGTATTACAGCCGGCTGCGGTGGTCTCGCGGTTCTAGGCGCTCAGTCCGGAACCGCGCGACTGCTACGGTCGCAGGTTCGAATCCTGCCTCGGGCATGGATGTGTGTGATGTCCTTAGGTTAGTTAGGTTTAAGTAGTTCTAAGTTCTAGGGGACTGATGACGACAGATGTTAAGTCCCATAGTGCTCAGAGCCATTTGGTGCGTATTACACCGTATGTTGCTGCGTATGAAATTTAGCTAACATATTGAATTTTTGTTTAGACTTGGGAGGAGGTCTCTATCTGTCCCCGATCTCAAGAAAATGGATCCTATGTAGCGCATTTACTCCCGATCTCACGCCTACGGGAATGAAATATTCTTACATCTCTCATATCTCCTAAACCGCTCGAGACATCGAAACGAGATTTTGGCGAGTGATGGTACACAAGGAGGAAAGTACTTTGTCAGTTCGTGAACACATTGAACTTTCTTATCTACGACGATATATCAGAAGTATTTTCTATTTTATTTTTTTCATTCCAGTGACTGTAATTCTTTAAGAGTTATCGACAGTTAGTGAGACAAGAGTTTCGTAGCATGAAAATAAACATGAAATTTCTTCTCTTATGTTACCACAAAGCGACACAATGAGGTTTTTCGTAAGCTATTGAGTTCTCTGGTCGCCAGTTACTTGTTTAATGAGACACACTGTTTCAGAATTCTGTCACAATAGCTGCTGCAATAAAGAGTGCGTGCAAATGATATTGTATTTTGGCTAAAGAAGTACTATCAAACCTGTCAACAAGAGAAATGTGGCCGCTACTCGTAAATGGTGATACTTCTTCGAATGAAAAACGGTTAACAACTCACACAATCATAAATCGGCAATTCTGTTGGAATTTTGGTTGAATACCGTAACCCATTGTATTTTTAACACTGAGCGACTGGAATGGAAACTTACTAAAGTATTTTACTCCTTTTCTTCATCTGAGCAGTATCAAAGTCACGATGAGCGTACCCTTCAGGCGGAATGACACGCACATGCCTGATGCTGATTACTCACCTACGCCTTGCCAAACTGACAATGCGTGATTCGCGGATAAAATAGTTGATATTGATGTTGTTGTTGTTGTTGTTGTTGTTGTCTTCAGTCCTGAGACTGGTTTGATGCAGCTCTCCATGCTACTCTATCCTGTGCAAGCTCCTTCATCTCCCAGTACCTACTGCAACCTACATCCTTCTGAATCTGCTTAGTGTATTCATCTCTTGGTCTCCCTCTAAGATTTTTACCCTCCACGCTGCCCTCCAATGCTAAATTTGTGATCCCTTGATGCATCAGAACATGTCCTACCAACCGATCCCTTCTTCTTGTCAAGTTGTGCCACAAACTCTTCTTCTCCCCAATTCTATTCAATACCTCCTCATTAGTTATGTGATCTCCCCCTATTTAATCTTCAGCATTCTTCTATAGCACCACATTTCGAAAGCTTCTATTCTCTTCTTGTCCAAACTATTTATCCTCCATGTTTCACTTCCATACATGGCTACACTCCATACAAATACTTTCAGAAACCACTTCCTGACACTTAAATCTATACACAATGTTAACAAATTTCTCTTCTTCAGAAACGCTTTCCTTGCCATTGCCAGTCTACATTTCATATCCTCTCTACTTCGACCATCATCAGTTATTTTGCTCCCCAAATAGCAAAACTCCTATACTACTTTAAGTGTCTCATTTCCTAATCTAATTCCCTCGGCATCACCCGACTTAATTCGACTACATTCTATGATCCTCGTTTTGCTTTTATTGATGTACATCTTATATTCTCCATTCAAGACACTGTCCATTCCGTTCAACTGCTCTTCCAAGTCCTTTGCTGTCTCTGACAGAATTACAATGTCATCGGCGAACCTCAATGTTTTTATTTCTTCTCCATGGACATTAATACCTACTCCGAATTTTCTTTTGTTTCCTTTACTGCTTGCTCAATATACAGATTGAATAACATCGCGGAGAGGCTACAACCCTGTCTCACTCCCTTCCCAACCGCTGCTTCCCTTTCATGCCCCTCGACTCTTATAACTGCCATCTGGTTTCTGTACAAATTGTAAATAGCCTTTCGCTCCCTGAATTTTACCCCTGCCACCTTTAGAATTTGAAAGAGAGTATTCCAGTCAACATTGTCAAGAGCTTTCTCTAAGTCTATAAATGCTAGAAATGTAGGTTTGCCTTTCCTTAATCTATTTTCTAAGATAAGTCGTAGGGGCAGTATTGCCTCACGTGTTCCAACATTTCTGCTGAATCCAAACTGATCTTCGCCAAGGTCGGCTTCTACCAGTTTTTCCATTCGTCTGTAAAGAATTCGGGTTAGTATTTGGCAGCTGTGACTTATTAAACTGATACTTCGGTAATTTTCACATCTGTCAACACCTGCCTTCTTTGGGATAGGAATTATTATATCCTTCTTGAAGTCTGAGGGTATTTCGCCTGTCTCATACATCTTGCTCACCAGATGGTAGTGGTTTGTCAGGACTGGCTCTCCCAAGTCAGTAGTTCCAATGGAATGTTGTCTACTCCCGGGGCCTTGTTTCGACTCAGGTCTTTCTGTGCTCTGTCAAACTCTTCACGCAGTATCGTATCTCCCATTTCATCTTCATCTACATCCTCATCCATTTCCATAATATTGTCCTCAAGTACATCGCCCCTGTATAGACCCTCTATATACTCCTTCCACCTTTTTGCTTTCCCTTCTTTGCTTAGAACTGGGTTTCCATCTGAGCTCTTGATATTCATACAAGTGGCTCTCTTTTCTCCAAAGGTCTCTTTAATTTTCCTGTAGGCAGTATCTATCTTACCCCTAGTGAGATAAGCCTCTACATCGTTACATTTGTCCTCTAGCCATCCCTGCTTAGCCATTTTGCACTTCCTGTCGATCTCATTTTTGAGATGTTTGTATTCCTTTTTGCCTGCTTCATTTACTGCGTTTTTATATTTTCTCCTGCCATCAATTAAATTCAATATTTCTTCTGTTACCCAAGGATTTCTACTAGTCCTCGTCTTTTTACCTATTTGATCCTCTGTTGCCTTCACTACTTCATCCCTCAGAGCTACACATTCTTCTTCTACTGTATTTCTTTCCCCCATTCCTGTAAATTGTTCCTTTATTCTCTCCCTGAAACTCTGTACAACCTCTGGTTTAGTCAGTTCATCCAGGTCCCATCTCCTTAAATTCCCGCCTTTTTGCAGTTTCTTCAGTTTTAATCTACAGTTCTTAACCAATAGATTGTGGTCATAGTCCACATCTGCCCCTGGAAATGTCTTACAATTTAAAACCTCGTTCCTAAATCTCTGTCTTACCATTATATAATCTATCTGATACCTTCTAGTATCTCCAGGATTCTTCCATGTATACAACCTTCTTTTATGATTCTTGAACCCAGTGTTAGCTATGATTAAGTTTGCTCTGTGCAAAATTCCACCAGACGGCTTCCTCTTTCATTGCTCTCCCCCAATCCATATTCACCCACTATGTTTCCTTCTCTCCCTTTTCCTACTCTCGAATTCCAATCACCCATGACTATTAAATTTTCGTCTCCGTTCACTACCTGAATAATTTCTTTTATCTCATCATACATTTCATCAATTTCTTCATCATCTACAGAACTAGTCGGCATATAAACTTGTACTACTGTAGTAGGCATGGGCTTCGCGTCTATCTTGGCGACAGTAATGCGTTCACTATGCTGTTTGTAGTAGCTTACCCGCAAGCCTATTTTTTTATTCATTATTAAACCTACTCCTGCATTACCCCTATTTGATTTTGTATTTATAACCCTGTATTCACCTGACCAAGAGTTCAAAAATGGTTCAAATGGCTCTGAGCACTATGGGACTTAACGTCTGAGGTCATCAGTCCCCTAGAACTTAGAACTACTTAAACCTAACTACCCTAGGGACATCACACACATCCATACCCGAGGCAGGATTCGAACCTGCGACCGTAGCGGTAGCGCGGTTCCAGACTGAAGCGCCTAGAACCGCTCGGCCACACTGGCCTGCCTGACCAAAAGTCTTGTTCCTCCTGCCACCGAACTTCACTAATTCCCACTATATCTAACTTCAACCAATCCATTTCCCTTTTTAAATTTTCTAACCTACCTGCCCGATTAAGGGATCTGACATTCCACGCTCCGTTCCGTAGAACGGCAGTTTTCTTTCTCCTGATAACGACGTCCTCTTGGGTAGTCCCCACCCGGAGATCCGATTGGGGGACTATTTTACCTCCGGAATATTTTACCCAAGAGGACGCCATCATCATTTAACCATACAGTAAAGCTGCATGCCCTCGGGAAAAATTACGGCTGTAGTTTCCCCTTGCTTTCAGCCGTTCGCAGTACCATCACAGCAAGGCCGTTTTGGTTAGTGTAGCAAGGCCAGATCAGTCAATCATCCAGACTGTTGCCCCTGCAACTACTGAAAAGGCTGCTGCCCCTCTTCAGGAACCACACGTTTGTCTGGCCTCTCAACAGATACCCCTCCGTTGTGGTTGCACCTACGGTACGGCCAGCTGTATCGCTGAGGCACGCAAGCCTCCCCACCAATGGCAACGTCCATGGTTCATGGCATGTTATTGATAGAAGTAAAAAATTGGTACGTGGCACAACACAATGGTCAGTGTATCGTCAGCAGCTGAGAATATTGCGCACGTCAGGAATGCAGAAGTTTGCCAAGTGTGCTTCGTGAGAGGAAGAATTCACGTCGTTCGAAAAACATTGTCATGAAAACAGATCTGTCTTTGTCAGCAATACATTTCAACAAATTAAATATATCAAATCACCACACTCTTTTACGATATTCACACTTTCGTAGTAATACCAACCACTACTTCATTTGTGTAGCCTGTTGTGTAATTAGTTTATTAATGCTGATAGTGTGTATGCGACCACTGAAATGCTTTTTCTCGTCGCGACGATCCGATCAAAACATTCTTATACATAAGGGCTTCTCGACTGTTTCTAGCTTGCAGTGGAAATGTGATGTCGACATGTACGTAGTATAACGTCTCTTATTACATCCATATCCAAATAATGTTAGACAAACTTATGTACTTCATATCTCGGACGCTTTTTAGCAAGAGCACAAATGGGTCATACCTGTGGAAATTACGCCTTTTCGACTTTTTGTAACAGATTGTAGAGATAATCCAGCATAACAGACATCAAGTATATAACCTTGTTTTACTTCCCTGCCTTGCTTCTAGATCACGGGATTTTATAATATTCCTTACTTCCTTATTCACTACCATCACGATGAATCGTCTGTCCCTTCTTACGACCTGAACACATTGTGGAGGCAAAAAATATACTTACAGTAGCTAATGGTTCACCAGTTTCCAGAATGAGGTTTTCACTCTGCAGCGGAGTGTGCGCTGATATGAAACTTCCTGGCAGATTAAAACTGTGTGCCGGATCGAGACTCGAACTCGGGACCTTTGCCTTTCGCGGGTAAGTGCCCTACCAGCTCTTTTTTTTCCGTTGCTAATGTTCGTTACGTTTGGTTTGGGAGGACGCCACAAGCCATCCGTGCAAGTTGATCGTTGATTACTTTACTCAGTTTTTTTATTACAGAGAGCAAACAGCCCTCTCGTCGAACAAGCTGAGCTACTGTGCCGGCATACTGGCAGACTCGAGTTCGAGTCTCGGTCCGGCACACAGTTTTAGTCTGCCAGGAAGTTTCATATCAGCGCACACTCCGGTGCAGAGTGAAAACCTCTTTCTGGAAACATCCCCCAGGCTGTGGCTAAGCTATGTCTCCGCAATATCCTTTCATCAGGAGTGCTAGTCCTGCAAGTTTCGCAGGAGAGCTTCTGTAAAGTTTGGAAGGTAGGAGACGAGGTACTGCCGGAAGTAAAGCTGTGAGGACGGGGCGTGAGTCGTGCTTCGGTAGCGCAGCTGGTACAGCACTTGCCCGCGAAAGGCAAAGGTTCAAAAAATGGCTCTGATCACTATGGGACTTAACATCTGAGGTTATCAGTCCCCTAGAACTTAGAACTACTTAAACCTAACTAACCTAAGGACATCACACACATCCATGCCCGAGGCAGGATTCGAGCCTGCGACGTAGCGGTCGCGCGGTTCCAGATTGAAGCGCCTAGAACCGCCCGGCCACACCGGCCGGCTAAGGCAAAGGTCTCGAGTTCGAATCTCAGTCCGGCACACAGTTTTAATCTGCCAGGAAGTTTCGTTCACCAGTTATTGAACTGTGAATTGTTATTGACAAAAGAATAAACAAACAAAAAGTATACTGATATGTGTAACAGATAACTATTATGAATTAATGAAAAGAAATGGAACGCTTAAACGGCGAAAAACGAAACACTACTCAGTGACCATAAAACTCAGTATACCGTAATGCTGATTATTCGCAAGGGCAATACGTATTCATCCGCTGGCCATATGGCCATGCCGAAGTGAGCATATTGCAGGACTGCCTTCCCGCTCCTCGACTCACCCCTCCCGCAGTGCTGGCGTGAAGCGCGGCGTGAGAAACTGTGCCTCAACCACAACGCCGCGCGACCTGGCGCAGGCGCGTCTCGCGTCCAAGTCCCGTCGTGCCGCAATTGCGCGGTCCCATTTGAACCTTCGATGTTACAAAAACGCGCGCTGCGCTGAGCCGCGCCACACGCGCTATACGTGTCTCAATTTGCTCCTAGCCTTTTATAACGCTCTCTCGCCGGCTAAAGGATCCCGTGAAGAAACGCGCTGATCGTTGTTGGATCTTCTTTATCTCCTCTATGCTGGTAAGATATTTGCATGTTCATTCTTGTAATTGACGGTGTCAAGCACTTCGGCGGTTCAATATGAAATGAAACTTGAAACAGCTACAACTGTAACTTTTGAATTCGATTTGTGTGCACAACCAGTTTCGGTGTTCTACACCATCTTTATCACCTTGACCTAGCGATGGGAAAAACCGACCTGTTAAACCGATACCGGTATTTTATTTCTGGATAACAGGCATTTTTCGGTATTCGTTTCGTCTCGGTTATATCAGTTTTTTTTTAGATTTTTACTAATAACCACGTAAGAAAGCCCGAGTACGAAATTAAAATTTTTGGTTTTTAAATAAAACTTCTTTAAAAAATTTCTAATGCTTATTCATAAAATTTCCATTGCTTCAAAATATTGGTTTATTACAGAATTCAGAAAAAGCTATCAGCGGTATTTTAATAACAACGCCTATAGTTACAAACTAGCAGCAAAGAGACGACGTAACAACCGGTACAGCATTTGCCGAGACAATAATGTACCTCTTGCCGTGTGGCATGGCCTAACATACCATAAACGTGTACGTGTTGTATGCAAGACTTGGTCTGTGCGCTAGTTCCTCCCGGTAGTCTTCGGACATCAATGATATGGTATTTCAGAACGGTACCATCCGAGGATGGAAGTATTTTGCGAAAAGCAGAAACAGTGAAGTACAATGGTCTATTTGCTTTAAAAGAATAAAAACGGGAGGACTCGCAACAAACTTGCGACGTCACATAAGGAGAAAACATCCACAATGTTCGTTAGAAGAGAAGGTAAATTTGATTCACATACCCATAATTTATTATTATCTCTCTACCGTTCCACACTCTAACAACACATGGAAAAATGAACAGTTAAATCTTTCTATACGAGTTCTGACTTCTCTTACGTTAATACGATAATAATTTCTCCCGATCTAGGTTGGAGAAAAAAAATATATTCGCATTCAGAGGAAATGAAATGTCGTGTGACGAGGGCCTCCCGTCGGGTAGACCGTTCGCCTGGTGCAAATCTTTCGATTTGACGCCACTTCGGCGACTTCCGCGTCGATAGGGATGAAATGATGATGATTCAGAGGAGGAAGATGGTGACTGAAATTTCGTGCAAATATCTCGCCGCAGTGAAAACGCCTTTGTGATAATGACTTCCACCCTAACTCTCTTACCCAATCAGTGACACTCTCTCCCCTATTTCGTGATAATAATAAACGAGCTGCCCTTCTCTGGACTTTCTCGATGTCCTCCGTTAATCCTCCGCACAGCATTATTCTAGCACACGACGGACAGGCCTAGTGCAGGCAGTCTCTTAAGTAGACCCTCTACATCTTTTAAGTGTTCTTCCAATAAAAGGTAGTCTTTGATTTGCCTTCCCCACAACATTGTCTACATGATCGTGCCAATCAGTTGTTCGTAACTGTAATTCCTGGGTATTTAGTTGAAATGAGAGCCTTTAAATTCGTGTAATTTATCGTGTAACCGAAATTTAACGGATTCCTCCTCACACCGATGTAGATAACCTCACACTTTTCCTTATAATATCGTGACTAGTCATTTTGCAGTTGCTTTTTGCGATGGTAATTAAATCTTTAATTTTGTGTTACTTGAGGGTGAAAAACTGATACCATCTGAAAGTGATGATGCAGCAAAAATCATTAACTTGTGACCTTTCGCTCACGCTGTAGCGCGCCCGTCTCCTTCACCTTCGGAATCTTTGCCGGAGACAATGAGACCGATTTCCGCAGCAACATCGACCCCATATCGATCGTGATCTACTCCTTCACCTTCATTAGAATTTTGCAGTCTCTGTTCGAAGTTTACTGGGAGTAATAGCAATAATAAACCGAAAATCGGTTATTTTCAGTGATTTTAACAGTCAAGTTAAACTGGAGAGAAAAAGAACCTGTGTAACCGAAAACTGGTTATTTCAGAGATAACCGTATCCCTACGTGGACCAATGTAAACTGGGAGGAATCCAACCTCGTGTGCAGACGTAACAAGAGCCAATAGTATACAACCAGCGTCCGTAGATTTCTATTCAAAGAATGAAACGTAGGAAATTATATAATTCGTCTTCCCTATCGGTTGTACCTTCTGTTGATTGTAATTTCCTCTGATTCGTTCTTTGAATAAAGGTTTACGGACACAGGTTGTACAATATTGGCTCCTGTTATGACTGCACACGAGATAAGTGTCCTGCCAATTTACACTGGTCAAGGTAACTGAAGACGGTGTAATGGAACACCGAAACCCTTGGCGTAAGTGAAGTAAATGTTAAAAATGACAGCTGCAGATCTTCTAATTAATTTTTCATTTCTTACAAGCTAAGTATCCCAGATTGATTAACAATACTCAAGAATCGGTCGAACAAGCGCTTTTTTAATTACTTCCTTCGTAGATGAGCTACATTTCGTTAACCCGGTCGGAGTGGCCGAGTGGTTCTAGGCGCGACAGTCTGGAACCGCGCGACCACTGCGGTCGCAGGTTCGAATCCTGCCTCGAGCATGAATGTTTGTGATGTCAAATGGTTCAAATGGCTCTGAGCACTATGGGACTTAACATCGGAGGTCATCAGTCCACTATAACTTAGAACTACTTAAACCTAACTAACCTAAGGACATCACACACATCCATGCCCGAGGCAGGATTCGAACATGCGACCGTAGCTGTCGCGCGGTTCCAGACTGAAGCGCCTAGAACCGCTCAGCCACACCGGCCGGCGTTTGTGATGTCCTTAGGGTAGTTAGGTTTAAGTAGTTCTAAGTTCCAGGGGACTGATGACTTCAGAAGTTAAGTCCCATAGTGCTCAGAGCCATTTTTTTTTACATTTCGTTAATATTCTTACTATGAATCTCAGTCTTGCAACTGCTTTTCCTACTATTTGTTTTCTGTGGTTATTCCACTTAAGATTGCTCTTGATGGTTATTCCTAGACATTTTTGGGTATATACTGTTTCCAGTAATTTGTGATCAATTGTGCACTGGTACAGTAGTGGATTTCTTTCCCTAAGCATGCGCAATATGTTACATTTATTTACGTTCAGAGTCAATAGCCAGAGCCTGCACCATCAATCAATCTTCTGTGGGTCATCCTGCAAATCGATACTGTCTTCTGGCGTTACTACTTTCTTGCAGACGACCGCATCGTCTTAAATAGCTTCCAACGCTTCATAGTAGATCATTTATATACACTGTAAACTGTAACGGTCCTATCCCACTTCCTTGCATTTCTGCCGTAATTACCTTTACACCTGTCAATTTTTTTCCTTTAAGAGCGACGTGCGGAGTTCTATCTGCAAGGAAGTCTTGAATCCAGTTGCAAATCTGCTCCGATAATCGGTAAGCTCGTATTTTTTTTTCACTAAACAGCAGTGCGGGACGGTGTCAAATGCCTTCCTGAGGTCAAGGAACACAGCAGCAACCTTAGCGCCGTTGTCTACGGGGCCGTGGATCTCATGGAGGAATAGAGCGAGCTGAGTTTCGCAGGATATCTGCGGAAACCATGTCGATTCTTATAGAGGAGATACTCATTCTCCAAAATCGTCGTAATTCTTGAGCATAAAACACGTTCTATAATTCTGCAACAGACTGACGCCTACGAGTAGGTCTATACTTACATGCTTCTGTCCTACGACCCTTGTCGTAAACGGGAATGATCTGCGCTTCTTTCCAATCGCTAGGTACCCTTCGTTGTTGCAGCGATTTACGATAAACTGCAGCTTGACGGGGAGCAATGTTTTTCGCATAATCCTTGTAGAATCTTCCAGGTACGTCATCAAGCACTGTATCCTTTCCACCACTAAGCGATTATAGCCGCTTTTCTGTTCCGCGATTGGTTTGCTCAATATCTTCCATTTCGATGTTAGTATTATTATTATGTTAAAATACTTTATTATTGCTATAACTACCAGTTATCTGCAGCATACTAAAAATGGAGGTGACGGAATGATGTATTGGCGCCCCCCTCCCGTTCGGCCAGAGGCGTACCCTGGATATACACCTAAGCCTATCTTCTCTGATAGAGAGCTTTATTTTATGAGACTTGTGTAGATGACAGTATGTGCCTATGTTTCAGATGGTAGGGGGTGTATTTTTCGTCGGAATTTGTTCTGATAACTTAGGTATATTCTGCTTCGGGCTAATAGGCCTAGGCTTAGGAAAAATGCAACTCATTGTTGCCATGGCAGATGTTGAAGGAACGCTGTTAACATTATGTGAGATGAATCACACTCTTAAAGTACTGAATCCTAATCCAAAAAAATTGTCGTCCTCCTTAAATTTCTGTGCTTTGCTTAAATAATTACAGAGGAATATTAGAATGGCTCCTCAAAACTAAAACTGTGTAATATTCCCATTATTTAAAGTACAAAAGAAAACTAAATACGACATTTCAAAACTGGTAAAATGGTCTGAGAATGACGCTCCTGCTTACTTCACTTTTCAGTTCTTTCATTTATTACTCATAGCCATTATAATTTTTCAGTTCTCTCTCTGTAAAACCCGATTTCACCTTCTGGATAAACAATATCCAACTTGAATTGTTATTGCAAATTCATTACTTGGCATATGCTGTTCAAGTAACTTTGACTTAATTTTTCGTAGGATGTTTATATCATCGCTGGACCTGTACTCGACAGAGAGTATGATCCAGAAAAAGAGAAACGGCTTATGCGAGCAGCAAAACGGAAGAAACTGGAAGACCTTGAAGCGGAAAGTTTACTAGGGTCAGGTAAGACGCACAAACATACATGTCAGTCCCACAAACAGACTTCCCAAACTAAATGTATTGGAAATTAAGTCAGAAATGTAAAAAGCGAAGAGAAGAGTGACTGATAAAGCAACAAATAACGTCAAACATAATATTTGTCTTCGCTCTGAACGTTCACTCGGTAGCTTTTTGCAGACGTTTTGCAATAGACATGTCAGCTGATGTTAAGGAACTTGCCAACTGAAGTTATTGTTTCAGCGTTGAGAGCAACACACAGCTTGATAATTCCCGTGAAGTGCGGTATTTTTTTTTAACAACAAGTGTTTGTAACAGCCCCATTGCTGCGTCGTAATTACACAGACTCCCTGACATAAAATGTATATTATTATGTGCATTGAGCGGAGACAAGTTTTCAGCACATGAATATTCTCATTTCTCTCAGTCATAAAGCATCTAAGAAATAAGACGTCTCCTGCGTTTTTGTCTGACGAATTAAGTGAAACGTGTATCTCTGCTTTATTTTTCTGCACGTGCGCGCAGACACACACACGCACACATACACACACACACATATACACACACACACGCGCGCTCGCTACGTTCTTCTAGTTGTAATATTTGGTTTTCAATTTGTTTTGTCTTTGTTATTATTACACCTAAATATCATCCTCTTAGTATATATTGTCTTATGTTTGCTTGATAGGTCCAGAGGATTCTAAGACTTTCACTGAAAGTCTTCTTACCACGATAATAAACAACTTGCAGATCTTTTTTCGAAATATACATATTCGCTATGAAGACACTATCACAAATCGAGATCACCCATTTTTTTGTGGTTTCTGTGTTCAGAATGTCTCCCTCGAAACAACCAACAGGTAATAAAGAAAAAATTATTTTATACAGTGCGGACTTCAGCATTACACGAATTTTTGTTCACTGATCACTCGTAAAAATTTCCCTTCATAATTTTCAGCAAGTGGAAACCAGCAATCACAGCTCAGAACGCTACATCGTTCTACCAGCTTATTAGACTGGAATCTTTCTCGGTCTATTGGAATCCTAAAACTTCGGCGAGCGGACTTGTGTCACAAATGCTAATGCAGGATATTGCCCAGTACAACTGGAGAAATGAGATGAGAAGAGGTCTGGAAATGTTCAGT
Organism: Schistocerca serialis cubense; assembly: GCF_023864345.2. NCBI lineage: Eukaryota > Metazoa > Arthropoda > Insecta > Orthoptera > Acrididae > Schistocerca > Schistocerca serialis. Next base: position 359,693,529 of record NC_064640.1, on the reverse strand, counting down.
ACCAATAACGAAGATTTTGATTTCAGTAAGTGTTTCCTAATGGCTAATTATTTGCTACAACCTATGTACAATAAAGATAAATATATGACTGTTTGCGGCGGTGTCAGCATAACATTTTGCAAAACATAAATACATGTCGTGCTTCAGGTATTCTTTGCTCCTGTTAGTGGATATTATGACAGATTTTGAACTAAGTGTTGTTCTTTCAGATATGCTGTAACTATCTTTTTTCTTTTTTTATGATTCCAGTTGTAAAGCCAGTAACAGCGAAAATAAAAGTAATAATAAACAAATCTAACGAAGCGAGGGTACCGAAACTGTTACTAGATTTTGTTTTACAAGATGCAGCAACTCAACTGTCACGCCAGCAATACCTCTCTATTACGGAGTTGTCTGAATCGTTCAAAAGGATGAATATCAACAGGTAAAACATTCCTTTCACTGATAAACTGATTGCAACAACTTTCTGTCCAGGTTACACCTCATATATTTATTTTAATATTATCATAAGTGTTGTGCCATTCTGTAGTAGCAGATAAATAATGGTATCGCAAACACAGAAAACACGTGTTAAAAAATGTGTCAATGGTTAAATAGAAGGCAGTGGCGGTTTCAGGTCGCGCATGGCCAGTAGCGCTGATAAGTTGTCTATTCAGCAATATATTCTCATTTTTTAAAATTTATTTCATTACTTTCACGCATATTTCAAGGTAATGTCTAATAACATTTTATTTCGCTAATTTAACTCATAAAAGAAGTTATGCATCTGTCTGAGCAACATAATTAACGTTACTCGAGACACTAAAGCTATCTGTCATAGGTTGTTATTATTAACTCCATTCACATTGTAACGCAGTGACTAAGTAACACAGTATTGTATAAAAAGTATCTTACCCTATATCTATCTCTGAATTTTATTTAAACTCACAATAATAATGTGTGGTAATAATAATATTGTAAAAAGTTTCACCTAAACGTGAAGAGAAGAAATCACGCCACCCGTAAGGTGAGATGAATAAACTATTTATTTATAATTAAATTCATGTAAAAGAGTGAAAATGAAATGGTTTTCGGAGGTCATTCGTCAGGGCGTTACGTATAGAAGGCGCTGGGTCGATCTGGCGGCAAAGCTTCTGTAGTTAATATGGCCAGCAGTTGATGGTTGTGTCATTTGCGCATGAAATCAGAGGGTAACTAGAATGTCCTACAACAATCTTCACGTCGGCAAATCCGTGAGCTAATTAGCATGAACAACGGCAGCATCGGAAGGGAATCCCCGAACTGGTCTGCAATGCGATTTCTCGTTATGCCGCGAACAACTTAAAATAGTTCCTGTAGGTTCTTAATTTTTCAGGCTAAGAACTATTTATTTTAATAATACACTGAAGAAGGTAATGGAGGACGGAACCTCAAGATTTTGGTGCTTCTGTAAGATTTAGTATGCATTCATTCATTTGCAAAACTGAGTGTGTCTCATGTGACTCACGGTGCGGAAGCGTAAGGGTAGTGGAGAGGGGTGATAGCTCCGGTGTTTGCGCTCTCAAGTCGCTACCGAACTGCGTTGTAAAGGCAGGTAACCTGCAAGGACGCCGAAACAAATCATTTCTGGGCTAATTTAGTAGTTTTGAAGTAGAGATGGGCAAACTGAAACACATAACTGTTTCGAAACAAATGAAACAGTACAATGAAGTGCTTCGATACGCTGTTTCGAAACAGTGAAACAGTTTGTGCTTTGTAATCTAATAAACCTATACATTTTATCATCTTGAATGTCTACTGTATAAGTATGTCCATATAAACGAAAATGAGGTGCGAGAGCAATAATCATATCGCAGAAAGCATGAAACTATCACTTAGGCGTCTTGGCAGTTTCGTATTTGCTGCAGCAAATGCGCTGCTTTCGTGTCGAGTGACTTTCATACTTTTCAATTGGCTGAGGACAGCCATAGCTGAAGACAGTAGAACCACCACGAACAGAACTGGAGGTGGGAGCAAACTGCAGAAACAACGGATATGCTACTGGGATTCCCACATTCCGTTAGTTCAAATGGTTCAAATGGCTCTGAGCACTATGGGACTTAACAGCTATGGTCATCAGTCCCCTAGAACTTAGAACTACTTAAACCTAACTAACCTAAGGACATCACACAACACCCAGTCATCACGAGGCAGAGAAAATCCCTGACCCCGCCGGGAATCGAACCCGGGAACCCGGGCGTGGGAAGCGAGAACGCTACCGCACGACCACGAGCTGCGGACACATTCCGTTAGTATGCTAATTTCCATGCGCACAAAGGGAATCATTGTGGATAATAGGCACAGTGACTATAGACTCACAAATAACGCCAAATAATTCGAATAAATAACAAAATATAACAGAAAAAATTTTGTCTTTCAAGGTGTTTCGAACCGTTACTATAAATTCACCATGCTTCCCAGCCCTTCCCGTTCACCATTACACTATCAGTGATATGTCAAACAGATTGCTTGCAATTATACCTACATCAAATTTATGTATATGCCTCATAACTGTCACTCTACGCCTTTTTTTATTCAAATTGTTGTAGGCTTACTTGCGTTTCTTAATATGATTACTGTACATGAACAGAGAAGCGTATGTTATAAAAAAAAGTGTAATTTAACTGAATGATTTTCACATATTTGTTAATTTGAATGTGAATAGTATGCGTTGTTTTATTGTTTCGTTAGTGTTTATAAAGCAGATGTTACGCCATTTCGAAATAGGACAGTCAGCTAGAAACGAAGCTTTATTTTCGGATATCTTAAGCTTCATGCTATTGCTTGTCAAAAATATTTCGACACTCTTGAAAGTGTTTCATGAAGTGGCATGTTGTGTTTCAGTACCTGTGCCGAGCCCGAATCTCGTCCGACACAGAGCCTAATGAAACACCACTGTTTCGGAACAGTGAACCACAGCCGTTCCGAAACACTGAAACAGTTCCACGTATCGATACACTGTATCGAAACATAGAAACAGTGGCCAAGTCTATTTTGAAGTACTAATGCTTTTCGGACACCGTGCAGAGTGTCCGAAACAGCATCTAAATAGCGGCAGGTTATTATTTCGCACTGATTACTCGAAAGTAACGTTTTGTGTAAGAAGTGACTACTGGCTGTGTGTGCAAGTACGATTTCTCGTTGTGAGGATTTTTAGAACAACTGTAGGTCCTCGTTCTCGAGTCAGAAGGCTGTTTGAACATGCTGGGTAAGTGATTCCAGTGCATGGCTTTGCGCTTGCGAAAATTTCTAAACATTTTTGAAATATTAATGCCCGGTCTTTTGGCACAGATTACAATACTCAGGCAAGCGAGTGTTTCTTTTAGAGACTCCTAAGTCCTCTGTGGCAGTGGAAATTTCGTTATTTACTGTTTTACAGATTTGTACATTTTCTGAATTCTAAGTGCTTGTTGCAGTTTCTTTCTGTAGTGAATACCTGTTTTGTGCTAAAGATAATGTTCAAATGTGTGTGAAATCTTATGGGTTGGTTCAAATGGCTCTGAGCACTATGCGACTTAACTTCTGAGGTCATCAATCGCCTAGAAATTAGAACTAATTAAACCTAACTAACTTAAGGATATCACACGCATCCATGACCGAGGCAGGATTCGAACCTGCGACCGTAGCGGTCGCTCGGCTCCAGACTGTAGCGCCTAGAACCGCACGGGCACTCCGGCCGGCAGATTCTTATGGGACTTAACTGCCAAGGTCATTAGTCCCTAAGCTTACACACTACTTAACCTAAATTATCCTAAGCTCAAACACACACACCCATGCCCGAGGGAGGACTCGAACCTCCGCCGGGGCCAGCCGCACAGTCCATGACTGCAGCGCCTTAGACCGCTCGGCCTAAAGATAATGGTTAATATGATTGACTGAAGTATCTTTAATGGCGTACAAGGGAAGACATTCGCCAGAAGATGCCTTTTGTGTGCTCTTGTCAAAAATAATAGGTACCAACGACGACTGTAATTATGAATCCCTTGCTAATGTGAGACGTCAGCTTCAAAGAGGACAATGCCGCTCGTAATCAAATTTAATGGCTCATTATAACTTGGATCTTTTTATTGTAGCTAACTACCTGCTTCCCAAACACGCTTATTAATTTTTTTCATGTTAAACAAAACTGCAGTAGTTGTTGAATAATTCTTTATTAGTAAAACCGATTTTGCAACCTACAGATAAATCATCAGGTACGTATTCAAATCATTTACAGCGAAGCGCAGAAATTATTCGACGCCTCCATGTACACAGTCAGTCAAGTTGCGTGATGGGGGTGTCCAATAATTTCTACGTTTTTCTGTAAATGATTTGAATATGTACCTGATGCTATTTTAGGTTGTGAAACCGGTTGTGCTAATGAAGGATTATTCAACAGCTGCGGCAGTTTGGTTTAACAAGAATCTATTCTTACAACTGTATCTGCTCACGATATAACATTTGTTTTCATTTTATTAAGCTTACTTCTCAGTAGTTACAAGGTGTAGTAACTAGGATGCAAGAGCAGGAATATCATCGAGCGTAGGACAGACTAGACGCTAAAGTGTCTGCGTTTGAGGGGCTCGCAGTATCCTACAAACTGTAAGACTGTCGTTGGGATGCTGTCTACCCTAATATTAATTGAGGCGCACCTATGCAGTCAAGTAACTGGACGCTGACAGTCTTCTTTTGTGATACAGATTATAATCCCTTAAGATTTAGGTTTCATTAAAGAAGGCATTCTTCCAGTGGCAGTAATAGCGAGGTGGAAGGAATTAATGTTTTCAACATCTCATCAAGCCTGCTGCCTCGTGCCGCGAGATACACAAATTCATTATTTACGAATAATAGATCTCTCAATTCAAATTTTTGCACGACTACCCACTGTGAAGATGACTCTTATTTTCACGAAGTGGGAAGAGTAAGGTAAGCAGTATTCCAGATTTTTACCATCGTTCTAATTCCAAGCAAACAGAATTTACTGTTCCAGAGTGAGATTTTCACTCTGCAGCGGAGTGTGCGCTGATATGAAATTTCCTGGCAGATTAAAACTGTGTGCTGGACAGAGACTCGAACTCGGGACTTTTGCCTTTCGGAGGCAAGAGCTCTACCATCTGAGCTATCCAAGCACGACTCACGCACAGTCCTCACAGCTTTACTTCCGGCAAGTAGGAGACGAGTTTCTGGCGGAAGTAAAGCTGTGAGGAGGGGGCGTGAGTCGTGCTTGGGTAGCTCAGACGGTATAGCACATGCCCGCGAAAGGCAAAGGTCCCAAATTCGAGTCTCGTTCCGGAACACAGTTTTAATCTGCGAGGAAGATTCAGAATTTACTGTTACCTATCGTTTCTAGGCACACACCTATGCAGACAGTCTCGAACTTGTTCGAGCTTTATTACAGCGCTGGTTAAAAAGTTAAATGTGTCGTAGTGTACATTTGTAAAGTTTAGAATCCTGGACAGAGCAAAATTTTGTGACACCTCCATAAAATTGTACCACACAGTAAAACGAAGTGGCGACACATTTGTTGGGAAAGCCTGATCGACGTTGTACTCCTTGGCAGAAGCACGAAACCTAACAGGGACATTCAGCGGGGGATAAAGAGAACACTATGAATGGGTTAAACATTAAAGCGTGCATGAAAAATTTACGAAAGAGTGTTGAAACATACTAGACAAACATACCGTAAAGCACACTGTCGCTGGACTCAAAATTGGTGAATGCAACATAAAATAAAATCGCGTAAACAGCACTAACCATGCCATAGGTCCCATCCTTAATTCAAACGAATAACTGTCAGATTTTGGGAGTATTCTGTTTGTCCGATCTTTTCCCTGAGCTGCCCATCGTTAAGTTCCTAATAATGCACAGCAGACCAGAGCATGTAATTAAAATTCTTGTACGAATTTGTAATACATAAAAGTGTGGGTTAATACAGTAGAATAGCGATGACTGTACTCTTCCAAGGTTCGAAAATACAAACAGTTTTATGTCAGTGATTTACCAGTTTCAGTGCTTAAACAATACTGCACGCTCTTGCGAGCATAATCATAAATAATGTTATTATTTTCAATTGATTGCTGTTAACAGGTTAATTTTCACTGACAGAATATGCAGTGGTGTTGCAGTTACACTAAACATATACGGTCAGCATTGCATTTTCTGCCCTCATCAATCGGTTATGTCAGTCAGACGTGCAAATCCATTATTCAGTTCACTTGGTACTTGCTCATAGAAATTCCGTTTTTCACTTGAGATAGACTGCCATGTGTCAAGTAAGGATTTATGATTGGCACTTTTAACTGACAAAATTTTATCACACAACTTGCGAAAAACTGTAACGTTATCTATCGGCAGATTTCTTTGCTCAGCACCTCTCGGCTTCTTTGCAGTGCTCTGACAAATCCACGGTTGCTCGATGTAATGACGTTTCCTTTCCCTTAATGTAGTACGGTTGTCAGACGAAATGTATAGCCAGACATACTCAGTTATTTTAAATGAGTCTCTGTGCAACCCGTGGTCTAGTGGGCTACGAACCTCTGGTTCCATCTTACACAGACGGAATCCGTTGTCCTTGACATTGGTAAGGACTGGAATCCAGTTTTATTGCTGAAAGGGTGTTTTGTTCTTTTCTATAAGAGTAAAATCCTTATCACACGATAGGAAACTACGCCATGTTAGGAGGAACTTATAGTCTACAGCAGTGAAATATTTACGGATGATCAAATTTTGACGTAATATTTTGAACATCCCTCATAAAATCAGCAGCGCTCAGGCTTAGGTTCAAATGAAAATCATGTGAAAAATAGAAATTAAGATCAAAAAATTTGAGTTTCGTTGCTTTTCTCAGAATGCTGTTCTTCACTCTCTAAGGCAATATAGAAACATTTTTGAGACAATCTGTAAAAATGCTGGAAACGTTCGGGATACATGTTCAGTTCTTTCACCGTCGAATGTGACATACTTCTTCCCATTTTTCAACCATGACGGATATACCAGATGTCTTCTTCGCTGCTCAGTATTTACGAGTTACAAAAGATCTAGCACAACACTATATTCGTCTGAGGAAGACGACATATTCTGATCCATTCGAAGCACGACCGTTCCACGTCTTTCTGACAGCGCTACTTCAGTGTGAATTGATTACATCCCTTTCGTACCTGGTCACTGACTTGCCGGCCGCCGCCGTGTATCCACGCCACGCCATTTCTATGTGAATTAAGCCTAAGCTGTCGGTGGTGGTGGTGTGTGTGTGTGTGTGTGTGTGTGTGTGTGTGACGGATGGGTGTGTTCCGCTTGCCTGCCCTCTTGGTGCTATTCGAGAGAAATCAAGCACAGTCCCACGCTATTATACGAACACTCTTTACTGTCCCCTACACGAGACAACTACACTTTGCACAAAATGACATGGATGGCGTGTATTAAGTATTTTCTGTGTTCTTTCTTAATGGCTTAATTCTTAATTTCCTTGTGTGTGTTTTTTTCTTATTTAAGAGGTGTGATCTCGCATTTTAATAACTGTAAAGTTAAGATTCGCGAAGCCAGTAACGCAGTTGGCGTTTGTTTGTTTGTAACGGCCATTGATCGTTCGTCTCCGCCTAGTTAGTATCCATCTGCCACCTGTGACGCACCAGCAGTGCAACAAATTATATACTCAGCTTTTTCTGTGTTTTTTTTCGTAGTTTAGTTCTTAAAATCCTTGTTTGTGTTTTTTTTATTGAAGAGATGTAATCTCGCGCCCTAGTATAAAGTGTAGGTTCACGCAGTCTGTAGTTCAGTTGTCATTTGTTCGTTTGGACCGGCCATTGATCGTTATTTTCAGCCTAGTTAGTTTCCATCTGCCACGTTACGTAACTTTTCTTCGTAGTTGAATTCTTAAAATCCTTGTGTTTTTTTTTCTAAAGGAGGAAAGATGTGTAATTTCGCGTTTTAGTAACTGCAAGTGTATATTCACGCTGTCAGTACTGCAGCTTTCATGTGTTTGTTGGGGCCACCCAGTGCTAGTTAGTCTCAGGCAAGCTACAGTCGTGGCTAAAATTAAAGCAACAAACGGAAATTTTGCAAAATTGCGATCATTTTGTCTCGGAACAGTGTAAGCAGATGATAGTAAAGTAGAAACAATGTAAAAAATACAGAACGTAAACAACTGCAACATTCGTAACGATAGACAAAAATGTTCTTCGTTTTTTCCAACTTAATGGATTTGCACGCACACGTTCTGACGACTTTTTAATATGCTCAGTGTGGGGTGTGACCACCTCTGGCAGCAATACGGTCCTGACATCGGCGGGGCATACTGTGAATGATGTCATCAGTTTCGTGTTGAGGCAGTAATGCTCATTATTCCTGCAGAGCTGCTCGCAAGTGTACCAGAGTGGTTGACGTGATGCAACCTGTCTCATTAGGGCATCTCAGACGTTCTCTGTGGGATTCAAATCAGAACAGTGAGCAGCCATGCCATGCGTGCAATATCTTCCCTTTCAAAGAAAACGTCGCCTGTCCTTGCTCTATGAGTTCGAGCATCATTGCCCATCAGAACAATGTCTGGGTCCACAGCATCTCGCAACAACCGCACATGAGGTCCCAAGATCTCGTCTCGACACACCTTACCGATTCACCCTTACAATTGCACAAAGAGGTGATCAAGTGGTCAACATAAACCCTGTCCACATTGTTAGGGATCCTATTCGATATCGGTCTCTTTCCACAATGTCTCTGTGCCAAAATTGTATTCCACGTTCTCTCCAGATGCGAATCCGCCGAGAATTAATCTCCAGACCAAACCGGGACTCAACTGTGAGAAGAACATTTGCCCACTGTTCGACCGTCCAGGTAGCATCTTGACGACTCCACGAGACGTTTCCTTCTTTGAAGATGCTTCAGAGGTACACATACAGCATATCTCCAACAATAAAGGCCACTCTGCCGAAACCTTCTTTACACTGTTTGCCTCGATACAACACGTCCCTTGGATGCTGCGAGGTCAGATGCCAGTTACCGTGCAGTACTAAGGTGGTAGCTTCGTGCACTTACAGACAGATAACGGTTCGCTCTTTCTGATGTCACACGTGGTCGGCCCTTTCCTCATCTTCGGCATACATTTTTGGTCTCAACAAAATGTCGCAATATTCGAGAGACAACAGAACGATTTACGTTAAGCCATCGGGCCACATGGGTTTGCAGCTGCCCTGCTTCCATTCTTCATATGGCGTATCACCGCAGAGTCTGGTAGGCGTCTTCTCTGTGCTATACTGCATCGTCTATGACTTTGAGCACACCGATTGTGGATGGGTGTCCACCTGGCAAGCACAGGTCAGTAAGACGTGCATATGCCCTAGCATAATCTGTTACCCTACCTGACAGTTTTCGTAACAACCGTGTGTTGTTAAGTAATTCACTCTCCAAACTCGCTGTGTGTGTAGTGTGCTATTCTTGTGCCACAGTACTTCCGTCTGAGAACATTTTTACTGCTTCCACAGGTTCATTTAACTCCCTGACTTCACCCTTATCTGCCGTTACAGTCACTGTGTACAAAATTTTACCCCCAGCATCCAACCATCCTCCGCACAGGCCATGAAGGCCCAAAGGTAACGACTGGCCGCCGTCATCCTCAGCCCATAGGCGTCACTGGATGCGGATATGGAGGGGCATGTGGTCAGCATACCGCTCTCCCGGTCGTAGGTCAGTTTCCGAGACCGGAGCCACTACTTCTCAATCAAATAGCTCCTCAGTTTGCCTCACAAGGGCTGAGTGCACCCCGCTTGCCAACAGCGCCCGGCAGACCGTATGGTCACCCATCCAAGTGCTAGCCCAGCCCAACAGCGCTTAACTTCGGTGATGTGACCGGACCGGTGTTACGGCAAGGCCGTTGGCCCAACCATCCTCTCTTCCACCGTGAATGTGTCACAACTTCCACTACATATTTCGTTTGTTCTCGTAGTTGCTCATAGGCTCTACGCAGTTTATCACATTCCCCTGACAGTTCCTTGAGCACCCCTGTGCTCTTGGCACTTTGACGAAGTCTGTTGTATTGTAACCTGAGAACAGGGACAAATAAAAGCCAACATTGCTCCTCAGAAGACTACATTCACTATCAAACCCAATCACATTCAAAAAAATAACAAAAAATTCTTTACACTAACAGAATTCCACTTACCCGTTACTTTACTTTATTGATGTGTAACACTCCCCTCAACTTTAATAGAATTCGTCCCAGATTTTACTCTTTCTTAGCCGACTAGTGGACTTCCTTATATATTTGCATTTGCTCTGAACCTTTGTTGGCTTTAACCACAAAAAAATCCTATCCTAGTTTAATATTATTGTCCTAGTTTGCTTCTTCATACATTGTGTCCTCTAAAGCCTCCTATTTATTAGTAAAAATCCACTCTGTGGGAATTTCGTGAACAGTTGCTTCTCTTTCATGAGCGGTTTTCCTTCGGAGACAAAAATTAACTACATAAGTAATTGCTAGTATCCCAGTAACACTAGTGATTGATACCCTGATCGTAATGAATTTTCATCAACGTTTCTCTTGATGTTTCCGTACGTGCTATAGCATTTGATCTACCGAAATTTGTCCTTTCTCTGAAATGATTAACTCATCCTTTGCCTATAGTAAACTGAGATCCAAGGTACTGTTCAGGAAGGGTAGGTTTCGTATGGACAGCACACTTAAAAGTCCCTCCAGCCACTACAACATTGGTCGAGTTCTTGTAATTATTGTGGTACCTGTAATTGTACCAGGAAGGTGAAACTGAGTTTTGGCTATGTCACACTTAGTTCTGTTAAATAACTCACTCTGTCGTAACTCTAGTTTTTTCGTCCCCATAAATGTTTTATTCTTGTAGCAATTCGCTGTTACTGTTTATTGTGAGAATTTGGAATGGATCCACAGATTGCTAATGAACTGAAAGTGTGGTTGTGACATTTATGCTATTCTTTTGGACTTTGGTGCTACCATATTTCGTAGCACTAACTGAAAAAAATGGTTCAAATGGCTCTGAGCACTATGGGACTTAACTTCTGAGGTCATCAGTCCCCTAGAACTTAGAACTACTTAAACCTAACTAACCTAAGGACATCACACACATCCATGCCCGAGGCAAGATTCGAACCTGCGACCGTAGCGGTCGCGCGGTTCCAGACTGTAGCGCCTTAGCACTAACTGAATTTCACAGAATCCCCTGTTGGTACGTAGCAACTGAGCTGGACAAATGGTGGCTAATTCTTGACACAGTTGCTAATATCTCTTACTGACATAACAACATGTGTATCCCTTTGTTCTAAAACAAGTAGCACTTTACCAGCTTGAACCTGAACCCACTTATTGATTAACTTCCACTTGACGGATTACAGATGGGTCGTAAAACACTGTTAACGAAAGCGTGACCTACTATTGGAAGCCGGCCGCGGTGGTCTCGCGGTTCTAGGCGCGCAGTCCGGAACCGTGCGACTGCTACGGTCGCAGGTTCGAATCCTGCCTCGGGCATGGATGTGTGTGATGTCCTCAGGTTAGTTAGGTTTAAGTAGTTCTAAGTTCTAGGGGACTGATGACCACAGATGTTAAGTCCCGTAGTGCTCAGAGCTATTTTACTATTGGAAATTGTACGTTAAATGTCCGTTAAAGTATACCATAACGTGATCAGAATAAACCTTAACTGTATAAATATCAGAGGAAACTGCTATATTACTTTTTGCCATAGGTAGAACGTGTTGTAACCCTGTCGTAAATTCTTTTTCTCCTCGCTGTAGTCATAATGGAAACTGCTGTGGTGTTATCAATGAGATACTTAACTGTCCATGTGTGGCATGGTGAATTGCTTCTTGTACCCTTTCTACCTCGATTCTAGCATCTCCCACGCTGTTAGCTAGTTCCCGTTGCAATCTGATTACTACCAGTTTCTCATCTAGTGTCCTCAAACGATTTTTGATCTCTTTCAAATATTTACTTAGAGTTTCCATCCTTCCTTTCGTATACTAATGCAACTTGGTTGTTATTCTCTACATATTTTTCATTATATTCACCGTTACGTCTTCCATATTCATGATCTGTGTCGTATGCCAACTCACAGTTGTGTCTCGTTCCTAGCTATTTCCCTTGTCATCCCTAGCATTTTATTTAAATGCACAATATCCTTTAATTATATGCGCTTCAAATAGTGTAGAAGCTCTATCCCCATGATAATATATTTTGCCATTATCTTCGGTACCACGTAGGAGAAAGGAATTACCAGAAATCCCCTCCCTCCTTAGGATGACGACTATCTCATGGAAAATTAGCACAAACTACAGCAAACTAAATAAAATGACATTAACCTAGGTAACCCAACATAACATTAAACACAGTGTACTATTTTTCTATCATTTATCTGTAGAGCTAAATCCATATGGGAATTCTGTGCTACTTTCATTCAGCATGCTAACCTTCTTTTGCAGTAACAGTGGCAGTAATTGCAGCAATGTTTCAACGGTACCCTTAAAAGGTTTTTACCCAAGTGATATGTATTGCCAGTGTATTCTTCGGTAGGTGCAACCTGACACACATAGCTGAAGTCATCTCTGCTGCCTGATCTAATCCCTGAAACTTTGTTAAGAATATCATAGTTTTACGCTTTGGAGTATAAGGATTGGCCAGTAGGACCCATCGCCCTACTCTACACTGCCCAATGTGTTACTTGTCCAGTGCTTTTGTTTAACACGTTTTACCCATTGCCATATTTCTTTTAACATTTTTGCGAATTGTTTTACATGTTCACCCTTTGTACCCACCTTAGGCTGGATAATGTCAAAAGGTGGTGGCACATTTCGCCCATATACTACTTCGTATTTCCTGTGTGGATTTCAGAGTTGTACACACTACCACTTAACTTAAATACACATCCCAGTGTTAGCTGTTTACATAGTTACTTAACATTTTCGCTATCATACGGATGACTCGCTCCGTACAACCATCTGCTTGTGGGTGGAATTGACTAGCACGCAATTTCTTCACTTTCAATAGACAACACAACTGCTTCATCAGATCAAACATAAAATTAGTTCCTTGATCTGTGAATATAGTTTCCAGTATTCCAAATCCAATTGATTACAATGGCTTGAGCTATAGTGCTTACTTCAGGATCTGGTATCGTTGTCATCACAAGCTATCTCGAAAAAAGATCGATGATAGTCAGTACTTAGTTATTCCGAAACGGTTTGTGAGTCCACAGGTAGAACTAACAAACCACAAGATGTTTAGTAAGGCAACAGATGGCGGACGACCCCTCGCAGATTACCGTGCATAGGCGGACACCATGTAAAAAACAGCATTCCCACCATTTACACGATCATGTAGCCGTAGTCTACAAATCTACATTCATTGTCTTAGTGCTAAGAGAAGTACCGATAGTGCTGAATGTAAGCTTTGATTTTATACTGTATAAATTGCGAAGTAGCTAAATATGTGAATGTTTCTACGTTTCCTGACAAAAAAAAAGTGAATGACCCGTAAGACATGGTAGCATGTTAGTGTAACTCTGTGCGCACCACCAGCGGGTATGTAAATGATGAGATGCAACTCTCTGTGACAGGTAGAACAGCCACCAGAGTGCATTAGTGTTGTTTGTGTGTAATGTTGTTACCAGGTCTGGTAGGGTATATAAGGAACATAAACAGCGTCATACAGCTAACGTATTTTAAATCATTTAAAAGCAGAAAAATATATGACAACCAAAAGCTATTGTTTTAATGTTAATTTTATATTATTGAAGGCGTAGCCGCCTGGCTTGAACTTCCATTTTCAGACTGGGCAATCCTTGATGCCCCAATATATTCTGCAGCGGTCAGATGCTGAGTGATCACTGTGAGGACAGGGGAATGCTGCATACCCATGCGAGACTGCTTTCAGCACCTGACAGAGTTTGAGAGAGGCCTCATTGTGGGTCTCCATTTTACCGACTTATCGAATCGTACAATATCCAGATTTGTGGATTACAATGGCCAAATTGTGGACTGCATGGTAACATGAAGGCAGGCTTACTCGTCGCCAAGAAAATCTCAATATTCCGCTGAAACGACCGTAATTTTGTGTCCAGAGACAGATTACCTTTCATACGGTCCTACGATATGCTGCTGTTCTTGTAAGTATTTTGCAATAAGCGTGGGGCAGAGTAGTGATGAGTCTATTTGAAGACAAAGTGATTTTGACCTTTTCGGATTAAAGTTTTGATCTTTCCGGCGAATTTAGGCGGCGGCGAGGCCGTCATATCCTTCTGCCTTATTCCTCGGAGCCTATTAGAGGTCACTGAACAATTCATCAAAAGAACTCATTAATTTTGTGTTTCGTGCCTCTGTAATCGCACCTGCGTTGCCTACCTTTCCCAACCATTCCTCAAGACCAACGGGAATACTAAGTTCGGTTGACTACAACTTATTGCAATATTCATTTATGGCTTCCATGATGTGACACGTAGAGTGCCATCATTTGACTGGTAGTTCTCTATTAAGTGCCTAGGTGCTGTTCGCAGCTCCAGCAACGGTGATCTGTCACCGTATAGTTGTGGTTTCCCTCGCTCTATGTTTTTACAACATTCTACAGCTAAACTGCCACGCCCATCTTCCCTTGAAAACTCTCAGTTGGATATTGAGCAAATAAATGTGATACAGTATGCAGAGTGGTCGATGAAGGCAGTCGACCAGAACTCCACTCTGCATGCATTGTCAGCTAGAGATTGTGATGCTTAAATTCTGTCATTCCCACTCGTTGCTGTATTCGTCACAAATGAATATGCAACCGTACCAGAATATTTGTCTCAGAGTGTCTGTTAGTCCAAATACTTGCACCACGGTAATACTTTCAGTTCACGAATGAAAATATAATTCTGTAATACAGACTTACAGTCGTTGGCAACGATGGCTGGACACCACAGGTTTGAGATCATTTTCGCCTTTCCCATTGCAAATAATTCTCTCTTCTCTTTGGTCAACAGTTGCCTCCGGAGGGAGGATAGACATTAATAAATTGAATGCGGTGACATGTGAAGGTGATGCCTCACCCAGCTTCCAGTCAAGTGATCGGCGTGCATTGCAAGCCTCATCTATACGGAACAGCAGTTCCTTCTTCCCTACCAATGTTCATAATGGCCTCATATCCATGCATGTCCAGTAATTTAAGGAAATTGATTCAGTACATTATCGAGACTGGCGGCACATGCACCTTTCTGAAAAGATATTGTCATGTCGCAAACACAGTCAAGTCCTAATCCGAAAACAGGGGCAACAGAGAAGTACAGCAATTACTGGTAGCATTGAAAGTACGTATTTTACAGACACCAGCGTACAGACAGAGCAGAACTACTTCCTGGATAGAGTGTGTTGCTGTTACTACAAATATCGAACATTTCAGGTTATCAAGCATTAAAAACATAAGAAATTTTGAGAACCTTCTGTAAGTGCTAAATATTATATAACAAAAATTTGGTAGTGATCGGATTTTAACGAGAAGTCCTATCGTCAATCTGTACTGCAGGACTGTAGAGGAGTTCCATACAGAGGACATTGACATCGTCTTTGCGCTTTTGTCTTTTTGATGGAGGGTCATAATTCTCGACTTCGTTTGTGACGCCTGCCAAGCAACAAAGGACACGATGCAGCTATAACTAGCGTTTTAGTAACTTTACCTATAGTCCCACTTTCTGCACAAGCGTAAAAGCTCATACCAAGTTTTCCAGGCTGCATCTCACTGGCCGGCGCTCGTATTAAAGCGTTCTCTGTCCTTTTCCTGGTTGTCCAGGGGCTGTAAGCAAGCCAGCTGTCTTGCTTCTTCAGTCCTGATAATGAGGTCCTCTACTAGTTATCCTGAGTATCATCCAGTTGAAATGGGAGTAGTGTATCCAAGAAATATGTGAAGCCCGTAGTGTCTTGCTTCACTGTGTTATATGCAAATGTCATGTTCCACTCTCTCAGTTCAGAATCAATGATCAATGAGAGCATATCTGCTGACGTCTTATGAAAGGGCCATTCATCTGTGGATGGAAGGCAGTTGTGTTTGTGTGGGTAATCGCACAGTGTAAAGTCATCTAAGATATTAGTCTCGAATGGAGAACTTTTCCACGATCAGAGATCATAACACAGGGTGTTCTATGCTTCAGACTGATGTCGTCTTCAAGGAACCTTGTAATTTCCAGAGTTTCAGCAGGTGGCACAGGTTTGGCGACAGCGTAGTTGGTGACATAGTCAGTGCAGACTACTATCGATGGATTCCTGTGTATGGACTTGGAGAACCTTGGCAAGAGGTAGCGTCCAGTCTAATAGAATGGCGCTGCTTCAGGATAGATTTGTATCAGACTCCCTGGATGTAACTGTGGCCTGTGCTTCTGTCACTGGCCTTCCTTATAGTGGCTCATATTATGTTTAACAAACTGGTAGAGACCTGTCCAGTGGTACCTGATTTTGGGTAGAATGTTCACGAATCCCAGGTGACCAGATGTTGGAGCATCATCACTTCGGGATAGTTGGCAGTTAATGAGCTGGAATGATGGCAATTCTCCTTCGGTTGGTCTTCAAGGCTCCTGTGGTTTTCATCAGTGCTGGATCTTCCCTCTGTTCAGTAACAGTGTTATTTAATGCAGTGAAGACTGAGATTTAATCCACATTGCTGAGTTCCAGAAAAGGATTCCTTTAAAGACAGTCAGCGTCCTTTTATTTGTGGGCATTTTTGTACATCACTGTGACACTGTACTCCTAAAGCCCTAGTGCCCGTCTCACAAATCGACGCAGTGGATCCTTAATGCTAGTAGTCAGTCAGCATAGGGAATGATGGTCCGTCACTACAGTGAATTATTTGCCATATAAATACAGTTGCATCGTGTGGATGCCCCATTCAACTGCAACACACTTTTTCTGTTTTATAGTAGTTCATCTCCGAGTTGCTGAGATTCTGGAAACATAAGCGATCATCTTTTTAGCACTTTCATGAAATTGCACTAGACCTGCACCTGTCTCGTGACCACAAGCGCCAGTTAGAAGTTCTGTCCAGCATTATTGTCATAGAATGCTAAAACATGAGAATTCATTAACGAGGTCCATGCCGCCAGCAGTACATACTTAAAAACAAACAACTCTGAATGGTCAATGCTGGTGGGTTCATCATGATACTGATGTCCAAGTCTGGCGACGCTACTAAATCTCATCCTCCTTTAATAGGTGTGTAGTGTCAAAAATGACCAGACTTGTGTTTCGCACACCAGAGCAAGGGGGAGCACTGCGTTGGTAGCC
This sequence comes from Schistocerca serialis cubense, assembly GCF_023864345.2. Taxonomy (NCBI): domain Eukaryota; kingdom Metazoa; phylum Arthropoda; class Insecta; order Orthoptera; family Acrididae; genus Schistocerca; species Schistocerca serialis. Next base: position 359,676,279 of record NC_064640.1, on the reverse strand, counting down.
CTGCAAGTATCTCGTCAGCTGCTGCTACTGCTGGTAATGATGGCATGCGCACAGGCTGTGATGAAACTGTGGTTGTGGCTAGGTTGCGAACCTAGGAGCACCAGCAGTCTGTGGAGAAGGCCTAGAAGCATGGTTGCTAAGAGTGGTGGGGCTGGAAGTTCCTTGTGCTGGCTTAAATGTTCAAATGTGTTTGAAATCTAATGGGACTTAACTGCTAAGGTCATTAGTCCCTAAGCTTACACACTACTTAATCTAAATTATCCTAAGGACAAACACACACACCCATGCCCGAGGGAGGACTCGAACCTCCGCCGGGACCAGCCGTGTGCTGGCTTAAGGAGTTGGAATGTTTCCCGCATGTGTCATGGCCATAGCTGGTTGCCGTAGTGGATCATGTGCTCCTGCCCAACCACAACGTGCAAAACTGGGCGTCCGTTGTCGCTGAGTATGATGCCAGTGCACAACCTAGCTTCCAGTCAAATGTGCAAGCCCACACAGTGATATCCTACTGATAGTGGAGTGTGTAACGTATGCTTGTGCCCTGCAGTGCAGATCGCACCAGATCCTGGAGTGAGCATAGTCTACGCCCATGCTGTACCCCTTGGTCGAGATTTTTCATTGACTAGGGTGGACCAGTATGTGACAAGTAACGTTGTTAGGATTTAGTCAGTGGGCATTAACATCAGTACTTGCGTCATATGTGCCTTGAAAGATATCTCCCTCTGAGTTCGATGCCAGGTGGAAAGGGGCAGTGGTTGGGTGCCATATTCCATTTTGTTGGCAGAATGCCTCAAATTCTGCTGAAACAAACCGTGGTTATTGTCAGATACTTAGATGTGCGCTCTCCATCTATACCAAAAATGATGATGAAGACAGCACAACACCCAGTCCCTGAGCGGAGCAAATCTCTGACCCAGCTGGGAATCAAACCCAGGCCCGTAGGACGGCAATTCGTCACACTGACCACTCAGCTATCGGGGCGGTCGTCCAAAGGGTGCTCAGTCTGTAGCCATGAGCAAAAACATCTGTGGATGCTTGGTTGTGAGTGCAGGCCTGACATATATGCACTGCATACTCGACTGCACTACCTATCTCTGACCAATAAACATGGCGTTGAGGAGAAGCATTCGTCCTCATCATACCACAATGGGGCGAATGTGGAAATGAAGAACTGGGACACAGGATGAAGGTGGAACAACAATGTGACATTCAGCATGACACAGACAGCAGCACTACACCCTGAACAACATTAAGCCTATGTTTCATGGCAAAATAATTTCGCAATAGTAGGAGGTTTGATCCTTTTGACAGGCATTCCGGTCAACCACTTTGTACTGCTATACGCTGTAGGGGATCCTGGCTAGTAGTCATCGCTATTTCACGAACGGTGATGGGGAAATCTTGCAAGATGTGGAGCATAGTCTTGTCTAGTGCAAAACACACTGCTTCCTGTTGGACAGACTAAATGTCAGGGCCACTTGGGAGGCGTGATAAATGTGCTGGCATTTGCATGCTGTGTAGTGGGTCGAAAAGGAATTTATGAACCCCCAGCAATGCAGGAAAAATGGGTCAGCTACCCATTTTGTTTTATCAAAACTAAAAAAAAAGAAGCTGTGTCGAAGTTGCATTGCACTCCCATATGACAAAACATGATATTTTTTAACGTCATATATAATTGCCAATGCCTCCTTTACTATTTGTGAATAATTTTGCTGCGCCTGTGATAGTGTCTTAGATGCAAAAGTTGTTGTTGCTCTGTACCATCGGCATTCTAATGCACCAGGATGGCTTCAGGCCATTATTGTGATGCAATTGTCAAGGGTTAGGAGCGTGCCCTGTTTGAACGTTGCTAAGGACGAGGCGAACTTCCTTTGTTTATTTAAACTGCAAGAATGCTTTGTGAGATTCGTGAGACTAAATGAACGGAACCCCCTTATTCCTCAAATGGTTCAATAAATTCATGAGGTTTGCTGCCTAGAGAATGAATTTTGCGTAATATTTCACATTCTCCAGAAAAGACTACAATTCCTTTAAGTTTTATTGGCGACAACAACTTCTCAATAGCATCAAAGTGCTCTGTCATCACTGTGATATCTCTTCTGCCTAACATATGCGGCAAATACTGCATGGGCTGTGCAAAGAACTTGCATTTCTGCTGGTTACAATGGAGCCCATACTCAGGCAGCTACCGAAAGTGTATCTAAAAGTTTTGTATGCGTTGTTTCTTGGTAGCACTCATCACCCAAACGTCATCCAAATAGTTGACACACTTCATAATACCTATCTTGGGTTAGTTGTTATGTGTATCTTCGGAAAGTTCCTGGTACTTTTGTGACCCCAAATGATAATCTATTGCATGGATACCTTTCAAAAGGCGTATTTATTACCCGATTTTCTGGATGTCTGCGTCTAGAAGTAAGTGCAAGTAGACACACTTCAAGTCAAGTTTTGAAAAGCATGCCCCCTGCCAACTATGCTGAGAGATGCTCTGGCTGAGGATTGGGTAAATGTCGATCTCACTTTTTACGTTAACTGTGACAATGAAATCACTGAGAATAATTATAGACCCATTAGCTTCATTTACGACCACCATGAGATTCACCCACTGACTATGTGAATGGCGCATATACCCCCAGTTCCTGTAACCTGTCTGATTTGGGCTTTAATGTGTCTCGCATTTGGAACGAGATTGGCTGTGCAATACAAAATTTTGGCAGCGTGGACTGCTTGAGTAATATATGGTCTTCATCTAATTTAGCCCTACCCAGTGTTGATTATAATAACCACTGATAATTCTTTAATTACCATTTTAGATCCTGGAATGGTACAGAGCTGACACCAGGTTCACTTCATGCAATACTTGGGAAGCAAATGTGGCGAATGTATCTAAACCAAAAATGTTTACAGCTGACAGTGAACTTAAACCAACAAAGAGATTCGGTGATCCACGTTGTTGTATTTTGCCCATACAGTAATTTGCCATCTCAAGGGAATCTTTTGCAACACAAGTTACAGCGAACACTCAGGCCTGGTCAGGATCTGTCGTCCATAGTGCATCGGCGGACAGTGACACATCAGTCCATGATGTATTGTCTAACATCAGCCCACCATGTTGTTTTTCTCTGTCACATTATTGCCAAGGGCCCTTACTTGAGACATGTGTAGCATGTGTCGAAAAGATGTGGACACTGTTGACGCTTGTGGCGCATCCAGCTGTCTGGACAAGACTTAGGCATCAACTGGGGCCAGTCCGACGCTGAAGTGATGTGGCCTCTTTGTGATCTACCACCGATACAGAAAGCTTACGCTGTCTGTCTCTACATATCATTCCCAGTAAAATTTCCGATCCAGAGGCGGAGCTTATCGTATTATTTAAGGAATATGAGCTACTTCCAGGCACCTAGTTTGCTTACATCTGTTTACTAGGTCTACTGAAATCTACTTGGGAGAAATAAATGCTTCCTTACGCAGGAATCACACCCTGAGTGTCATCCAGGGTACCATGCTCAGTTCAGGAACATTTTTCTTTCAAATGATGCTGTGTGGTGCCACCTCCCCTCACCCCCTGTTCCGTCATAAACTTTCACTCATGTCAGTTTCTGCAACTAATTGTGATGAACACCGTATACAAATATTGCACGTGGACACTGCTGGCACCCCTTTCATCTTGGCATCCCAAGTGGCTGCTACTAATTGTGATACATTATGTAAAGAAATATTCAGTTGTGGCACCCTTTCTAACTTGGTGTCCAAGCAGTGGCTTTTGTCACTTGGGCCTTAATCTGGTCCTGTAGGGGACCAACTAGTTGGATCATGGCAGACAGCTGAGCTGTCTGCTATCTATAAACGCATTTTGAGCTGCTGCAGACACCTCAGACTCTTTTCAGTATTGTTGGAGCCGGACAGTTCCAAAACACTAGTCTGGACCTCCTTGCCTGATGTTAATCTGACACCTATGTCTCTGATTAAACAGTCAGCATATGAGACACCTCAGTTAGTACATTCAAACTTGAATTACTGAGTGAGCCCTTTCATGTCCACTGTCCAGGGCATATATACATATGCATCCTGAATTGATTAAATTGCAATCTCACTGCCAAAAAATGTGTTTGGTGGCAGAAATGCTCACTCAGCAAACTGCACAATTTGTAGAATTCTACTGTTCCAGGGGCGAGGGCTGCCGCACAGTTGCTCATCTCACTGGCTGCATGCTAACAATTCGGATCAGCTTCTGAATCTGCTCCTGCTGTAGTTGTTGTTGCAATCATATCTGTTCCTAATGCTGTCATTGTTGCAGCCACATTTGTTTCTGCTGTTGTTCCTGCAGCATTATTTGGTGCTGCAAAGATCCAGAAACTTTGAATCCATTGTTATGAGCTTATTCACATGCAAGAGTCAGCCTCATCACCACTGTAATAATGCACTACTCAAGTGTGGGACTGTCACTTGGTGGTTTCTGATAAGCAGCAAGTAGCAGAAAGGACCGAGAGGACAATGGTGAAAACCATATATAAATCCAAAAGAACAAACTAAGAGTAACCAAAGATGTGAAAATCAAGAATCGTCAACATCGTACAAACTAAACTGGAATAGCAAACCAAAGATAAATAACCAAGAGCAACCTAGTAACTTGAACAAGGAAATGTGCATTTTCCTCCTAGTTTATGCTGCCAGAGAGTCTTGCCAGTAGGTGTGAAGGCCACACTGCCTTTGATGTGACTGTGAAAAGAAACAATTCTGGATGACCATCACTGGTGCGTTCAAACTAATATTGATCTCTGAATCCAACAATGACACTAAAATCTCCCTGCAGTAGTTCTTTAAAATCATGAACCTTGGTACAGAAGTCCTTTATGAATCGTTGGTAATACAAGCACATTTGAGAAAACTTCTCACTTCATGAATGTGTTGAGGAGTTGGAAAATCTGTGACTGTTCTTATTTTCTCTAGAATGGGATTCACTCCATCACCATTAACTAGATATCCCATGGCTTTTATTTCTTAGGCAATTCAGAGGCTCCTTATTGGGTTCATATGAAGGCCTGTGGTCTGAATACACTACAACCTGGTTGTCAAGTGGCTTAGATGTTCTTCAATTTCTTTTTTTAATTTTAATTTTTATTTTTTTAAAGACATTGTCATCCAGATAGCAAAGATAGGACATCCATTTAAGGTATTGCTGAAGCAATTTGTCCATCATATGCTTGAACTTGACTGGAGCATTACATGGTTCAGATAGCATAACTTTGAATTTTTAGAAACTGTCAGGTGTTGTCAAGGAAATCTTTTTCTGGTCATATCTTTCATGAGTGCTAGCCCTGCAAGATAGGTAGGAGAACTTCTGTTAAATTTGTAAGGTGAGAGAAGAGGTATTGTCAGAAGTACAGCTGTGAGTGTGTGTCATGAGTCATGTTTCGATAGATACATTGGTAGAGCACTTGCACATGAAAAGAAAAGGTACCAGTTTCAAGTCCCATTGTGCACACAGTTTCAGTCTGTCATTAAATATCTAATGCTTGTATTGAACAGATCTTGTCTTAGCCTGTTTACAGACAGCTGATAGTGTACAGTGTAAAACTACATGTAGAGTTTGAAATTTTAGATAAAAAGAGGAAGTGAGTAGTGTAAGGGAAGGAGTAGTAGCTTTTTTAAGGTATTGTCTCTCTCATAATATACATGTATAAAATAATCGAAAATAACTTCCTTAATCATCATTCTGAGTAGATTACTGATAGTAATAATTTGTTACAAGTATACTTCAGAGAAGTAGCATGCAGTAACTACTTCTGAATATCAATACAGAACTTGACTCTTTCTGTAGCCCTAATGGCTATTCTGCATGATTTTGTTTACAGAACGTGCAGTATGAATGAGTGAGTAAATGAAAAGATGAGAATAAAGCCAAAGTGGATAAGAAGGACCAAAGAAAACTCAGTTTTAGGGACAATGCTGATGAGTACAGCCATTTGTGAAGATCAAACTTGTGACTGACTGGTCACTTTGCTGTTTTGTGTCCATGTTCATCTGCTTTGAATGAGCAAACTGAAAATTCACTTACACTGCATTATTTATGTATTTATGCAGGAGTGCATCTTTGTAGGACATGAATAACTCTTACAGAAATTTCACCAAATGGTGACCAAGACCTGGTTTCTGCTGCTGCTTGGCTGTACAGTCTTACAGTTTGGAACTTAAGCACTCTGATTATACAGTAAAGCGTAACAGCTGGAGCAGAGTCCAGATACACCTATGGATCACTATTTTTTTAACACTAGTTTCACAGAGTAATACTGAAAATAAACATTGCTCATGACTATTCCAGCATTTAAAATGGTAAAGGCTTTACAAACTTCATTTTCATGTACTGTGACCACCCATTCTCCATAAATATGTCTTACATCACAGTTTTTTTTTAGATTAGTTGACAACATAAACTCACGCCTTGTTTATAAATCATTTTAACAAGGAAAAATGAGAAATGTGAAATGAATACCTGTAGATGATAGTTTGCTGGTGCATAGACATCTGCAACAGATGCAAAAACTACATAATCTTTCAAGCATTTAGTATTTTTCTCATTAGCTAGTCTCTCTCTCTCTCTCTCTCTCTCTCTCTCTCTCTCTCTCTCTCTTTCTTTCGCTTTCTCTCTCTCTCTCTCTCTCTCTCTCTCTCTCTCTCTCTCTCTCTCTCTCCCCCCCCCCCTTTATCCCCCTCTTTCTGTCATCTGTAGGTGAGTGATTGTTCAGTGTCTTAATCCTTTTTCCATTTTCATACTATATCTCATATCAATAATACAAATTTATTTATTAGGAAATACAGACAATTTCACCCAGGAGTACCAGTTATTTCTAATAGTTCAAAATGGTGGAAGTACGCGTACAACTCTGTACTGGAACAGAGAGTGAGACCTTACACTTGGACCAACATTAAAAAGCACAGGTCAGCACAGAACGCAAGTTTTGTAATTTTAGTTATTCTTTTGCATAATTTTTTATTAACATCTGATTTTTCATTCAGGGAATATTATTTGAAATACAAAGATGCATACAAAAAAGCACTGTTCAGTCCAAATGACACCGAACTGAAACTTGATCTGCAGCAACTAGAAGATAGGCTCACCATCTTGCATATAATTGTTGCAAGAGAGCATGCCAAACTAGAGGTAATGTAACACTGCCGTGGGTTATTTTGAGTAACTGTGAGTATTTACAGTTCTTGAAGACTGGTTAATATTATTTATGTCTGTTTATTTAGCTTCACCGTGAAAATCCAGAACGTATACATGTGAGAGAGAGTACTGTTGACTGGTGGGGAATAACAAGAGAAGAAAGCACTGTGGAGTTTCTTATTCTTTCTGAAAAAGAACGAGGTCTGTGGGCTCAACTTTCTTCCCCAGAAAAGAAGAAAATTTGTGAGACAATTGGTTTTGTTGAAGGAGCAATGAAAATGGACAAGCCAAAGCAGTACATAGGTAAACAGATTTACATTCCAGTTGCCTGGTTCATTTAACAATCAAGTATTATTATTTACATATTTTAATGTTAAATGTACCATTTCTTATTTAAATCTCTCAATTTATAAAAAAGTACTATACTCTAAATATTTGCCTGTACCATATTGTAGTTTCAAGGGAAAATGCATGGAGATCTGTGTGTCTGTGAAAGGATTTGTAGTCTTTTGTTTCCTCATCATCATTTTCTTTTCAGTATGTTGTACAGCTGTAATTCATTTTTTATTTACAGTTTTCCTTCCCACAGTTTTTCTTACTTTTTGCTGTTCTTCTTATTATTGGTCTAGCTTCTGGACATGCACTATTTTCTGTTAGTTTCTTCTGCTTCCTTGCATTGACATGTAATGTTAATATCATTCCTTTTGAAAAGAGCAATCTCACACAGATGTAAACTAATATCATATGATTAAGGCAGTGACTTCAAGGTCTTTGTACCAAGTGAGGTGGCACAGAAATTAACACTCTAAAATCACATTTATGAAGACCGAGACACAAATCCCCATTTGGTCATGCTGATTTAGGTTTTCCACAATCAACCTAAATTATTTCATTTTTGTGCTGGAACGCTTCCTTCAAAACAGTTGTCACTGATGTTTTGTTCTGTACTTGTCTAATCTGAGCCTTTGCTCCTGTCAAAATTATTTATTTCAGCAGACTACAAAAGATTCACCAAACAAGGGTCTTCACAGTTACACTCACAACATAGTATCAACACTTTCTGTTTTACCAGACCAAAGATTCCATTGCACTTGCATCACTCTAATTCAGTCACACAGCACCATGAGTCAGACTGATTCCAATGGTTTTGTTAAAAGATCAGCTAACTGGTTAGTCCCATGAGCTTGTTCTAATTCAAGGTCCCCATTCAAGAATATTTCCCTGATGTAGAAGTGATGGACTTCTATATGCTTGATTTTTGATGACTCATTGGATTTTTAGACAGCTTCACTGTACTTGCATTGTCAACATAGTGTGCAAGTGGAGTCACTTGTTTGGAAGTTCCAATCAGTTCATACAGAAGCCTTTTCAGCCAGAACAATGTGTTTGCTCCTTCACTTTATAATACTATTTCTGCTCCTGTAGTGGGTGTTGCCACTTCCTTTCATTATTGACTAATCCATGATACAGTCGCATGACCCCAGTCCAAAGATTCCATTGCACTTTCATAACAAAGATATGAAAATTCACATTACACAGACATTACAATACACTTTTTATTTTTATTTTCAGTAGTAACAGCTCCATCCCTAATCATGTCACTGTCAGCAGGATATGAAACTGTAAATTTATTGTATTCTTTCAAAGGCTTTATTTCAAATTTTTAATTTATAGTCGCCCACAATTTTGTAAGACATTACACAATAGAATAACTGTTTCAACAAGATAACAAACAGCACCTAACTGCTTGTTTGTCATATAAGAATTTATTGCAGTAGCTGTAGATAAGATGCTGCGTCTTGAAATACTGGGTAAACTAGTAGCCCTTTTTGGTGTGCTTTCTGTTTTTCTTTTGTAATTTGTTTATCCAGGAAAGCTTTTGTAACTTTTTTGCTAATTTCAGTTGTTGAGGATAAATCTGGAGTATATAGGACCAGAATTCTACATCTGTATACTTTTTCTGCAAGCCACCATAGGGTGCATGGTGGAGGGTACGCTCTACCACTACTAATCAATCCCTTCCCTGTTCTACTCACATACGGAGTAAGGGAAAAACAACTATCTATAAGCCTCCATATGTGCCTAATTTTGTGGTCCTTACTCAAAATGTATGTTGGCAATGGAAGATTCGTACTGCAGTCAGATTTAAATACCTGTTCTCTGAATTCTCTCAATAGTGTTCTTCAAAAAGGATATCACCTAATTACCTGTTACTTTCATTAAGTAACCATACATGCCAATTGTCCCTACTATGGTTTTCAGAACACATTGCTTTACTACTCAGGAGGAGTTACAGTCTCAAACAAGCTCAGCAAGCCAAACTGTTTATACATTTCCAAGAAACGGTCAGTTTGTGACATCTTCAAACCACTATCTAGCTTTATGTAGTACTAAGGCCCAAAACTTGCCTAATTTAATCCCATAGTATGCAATGGCATGACTTTGACATCTTAAGCAGCAGCCTGATGACATCACAAACTGACTGTTGTCTGTAAATGTATAAACAGTTCAAACTTGCTGAGCTTGTTTGAGATTGTAACTCTTTCTGAGTTGTTATTGCCCCTGATGATGTCTCCAGCATTGGAGGTTGAAATGGACCATGATCTAATAGCCACAAAACTAATATCACCAGAAACTCAAATACCACCTGTGAAAAAGCCCTCATTCCATGAACATGGAATGTTTCAAAATATATATTTTAACATGCATTTTCTGGGGATATCATGGGCAGCTGTGAGTGCATTTGTCATAACTAAGTTAGAAATGGTGGTATAAATAGTGTATCTGCTTCATATTTTGCCAATTTGTGGCAACAAAGAATGTGGTGATATATAGTTGGGTGTTGTCTGTTGTTTTTAGTGTTTTGTTTAAGTAATTTTAAGTTTCTCTCTACATAAAACATTTCAGTTTTCATTACCTCTGCATGTAGCTCTCAACTGGGAGATACTCTGACTGAAAAACAAATATATTTGGCATATGCTAAGTTACCAGTATTGTACGGAGAAAGTGATGCATACTTACTGTGTTGCTCTTTCATCACCAGGCCAGACTGTTTGAGGAGTAGAGTTAATTTCTTCCTTTCCTTGTACCTATCTGTTAAAGGAATAAATACAACATTAATGAATTTCGATATTGTAACTGGAAATACTATTGCTATTGTTCATATTGTGTATGGAGGGCCAGTTCACAGTCTGTGTGGCATAAAATGCTTTTATATTGTGCACTAGGACACTGTAGACTTTGTTCGGAAGTGGTGCTGACATACCCTGGCATACTAACATGGCTGTTAGTAGCAGTTCCATATTTCTATGGTGATACTTGGGAATTTAACTTGCTGTGTATTAACCAATATAATGGATGTTGGAAAGACATTACTTTGATTTGCTTCAGTGATTCAGATACCTTAATGATGCTCCATGTTATTCTGATTGGCTTAGGAATGATATCATTCTGTGCACAAGCAACAGAAAATCCAGGATGGAATATGAACTGTTGAGTCACGGGCAGGCACAATGAAAAAGAATGCTAGACATATTTCAGCTATCAGACAAACTCCTTCTTCAGGAATAGAAAACACACACACACCACAGTGGCACATGGTCACTGCCATCTTGGGGCACTAAGGCCTGGCTGCAACTGCATTTGATGTGAGCAGCAATGTTGCTGGATGAGTATTGGGGGTTAAGGAATATGTGTTGGCTGGGGAGGGAGGTGGATAGCAGAACAGGCATGGAGGAAGATGCTATTGTTGTCTGTTGTAGTGTGTAGGAATTTTTATTTTTTATTTTATTTTATTTATTTATTTTTATTTACACACCAAGTTCAAGGTCATGGAATGTGTCAGTACATGAAGTTACAAAATAAAAGTAATAACAGATAAAAATAAAATGTTTATGAACCCGAAAAAGTCAAGCCATAAGATTAAGTAAACGCAATCAACAATGCAACAAGAATCAGCTTAATTTTTCAAGGAGCTCCTCAAAAGAGTAGAAGGAATGACCCACGAGGAAACTCTTCAGTTTTGATTTGAAAGTGTGTTGATTACTGCTAAGAGTTTTGAATTCTTGTGGTAGTTTATTGAAAATGGGTGCAGCAGTATAATCCACACCTTTCTGCACAAGAGTTAAGTCCGATCCAAATGCAGGTTTGATATCTGCCAAGTATTAACTGAGTGAAAGCTGCTTGTTCTTGGGAATAAGCTAATAATGTCAACAAGAAATGAAAGTAAGGAATGTATGTATTGAGAGGCTAGTGTCAAAATACCCTGATTCGTGAACAGGGGTCGACAGGAGGTTTGTGAACTTATACCACTTATTGCCCAAACAACCTGTTTCTGAGCCAAAAATATCCTTTTAGAATGGAAAGAGTTACCCCAAAATATAATACCGTATGACATTAGCAAATGAAAATAAACAAAGTTGACTAATTTTTGTGTCAAATGATCACTTACTTCAGATACCGTTCGAATAGTAAAAATATCAGCATTAAGTCTTCGAACAAGATCCTAAATATGTGCTTTCCATGTCAGTTTACTATCTATCTGAACACCTAGAAATTTGAACTGTCTAGTTTCACTAATCATGTGTCCATTCTGTGAAGTTAAAATGTTTGGTTTTGTTGAATTGTGTGTTAGAAACTGTAAAAAATGAGTCTTACTGTGATCTAGCATTAGTTTGTTTTCTACAAGCCATGAACTTATGTCATGAACTCCACTATTTGAAACCGAGGTAATGTTGCACACTGTGTCCTTTACTACCAAGCTAGTGTCATCAGCAAACAGAAATATTTGAGAGTTACCCGTAATACTAGACGCCATATCATTTATATAAATAAGGAACAGGAGTGGCCTCAACACTGATCCCTGGGGCACTCCCTATTTGACTGTACCCAACTCAGACCCAACACCACAGCCATTCTCAACACTGTGAATAATGACCTTTTGCTGTCTGTTGCTAAAGTAAGAGGTGAACCAATTGTGGTCTACTTTGCATATTCCGTAATGGTCCAACTTCTGGAGCAATATTTTGTGAACACAATCAAACACCTTAGTTAAATCAAAAAACATCCCTAGCATTCAAAACTTTTTGTTTAACCCATCCAGTACCTCACAGAGAAAAGAGAATATAGTATTTTCGGTTGTTAAATGACTTATAAAGTCAAACTGTACATTTGATAGCAAATTGTGTGATATAAAACAATCAGTTAACCTTACATACACAGCCTTTTCAGTAACTTTTGCAAACACTTATGGAATAGAAATAGGCCTAAAATTGTCTGCATTATCCCTTTCTCGATTTTTACAAAGCAGTTTTACTACTGAGTACTTTAATTGTTCAGGGAAATGACCATTCCTAAAGGAAAAATTACAAATATAACTAAATACAGGGCTAACATGTTCTGCACAATTCTTAAATACTCTGATAGGCAGTCCATCATATGATGAGAGTCCCTTAGTCTTTAGTGATTTGATTACCGACTCAATCTCCCTCTTGTCTGTGTGACAGAGGAGTATTTCTGACATCAATCTTGGAAAGGCATATGCCAAGAGAGTTATATAATTCCCTGTAGAAACTAAGTTTTTGTGTAATTCACCAGCAATGCTCAGAAAATGATTGTTAAATACTGTACATATATCTGATCTATCAGTAACAGAAATATTTTTACTATGAACTGACTCTATATCATCGACATTGTGCTGTTGACCAGACGCTTCCTTCACAACTGACCATATGGTTTTGATTTTATCCTGTGAATTAGCTATTCTATTTGTGTACCACATACTCTTTGCCTTCCCAATAACATTTTAAGCACCTTACAGTACTGTTTGTAATGGGTTACTGTAGCTTGTTTGTGACTACTTCTAACATTTTGATATCATTATCCCACTAGTCAGCCACCTGGGCTGCCTTTTACTGCTCTCAAAGAGCATGAGAAATGTGTTAAGGAAAGCATTATATGTGTCATCTATGTTATCGGCACTGTAAAAATCCTGCCACTCTTGTTTCTTGACAAGGTTTAAAAATCTATTGCTACATAATTTGTAATTATATGTGACATTTATTTGAGTTCAAAAGCCTTTTAATGTTAAAATTTGGGCATCATGGTCTGAAAGACCATTCACCCTTTTACTAACAGAATGCCCATCTAGTAAGGAAGAAGGAATAAAAATACTGTCTATGGGTGTGCTACTGTTCCCCTGCACCGTAGCTGGAAAAAACACAGTCTGCATCAGATCATATGAATTTAGGAGATCTACCAACATCCTTTCTCTTGCACAATCATGTACAAAATTAGTATCAAAGTCACCACAAATAACTAAGTTCTGGTACCTTCTATAAAATGAATCAAGAACCCTCTCTAGCTTGAACAGAAATGCCCTGAAGTCAGAGTTAGGGGACCTATAAACAACAACTATTGGAAGTTTAGTTTCACTAAATTCAACTGCCCCTGCACAACATTCAAATGTCTGTTCAGTGCAGTGCCATGATATGTCTATGGACTCAAATGGAGTACTGTTGTTTACATAAATGGTCACTCCCCCACCCTGCAAGGAACTCCTTCAGAAACAGCCAGCTAATCTATATCCTGATAAAGGAAGCCTCTGAACTGTCATATTATTTAAGTGATGCTCTGATATACCAATAATGCCATAGGCAACATCTATAAGCAATTCGCTAACTTTATCTCTAATACCTCTTATATTTTGATGAAATATGCTATTTCCTTCTCTACTTGGAAACATGACGTCCTCTGAAGGTGAGCCCTTAGTTAGAGGGACTTCCTTTAAGCAGTTATACCTATCAGCTGACTTCCATCTAAAAATGGTGCCGTTTTAACACCAACTACTACAGGAATTGTCCCATGAGTTATCCCACCACTGTCCACCACTGGCCTCCCCTTCCCACACCTAATTGAGGTGCAGGCCGTGCCTAGTGAAACCTGATCTACTGATAGACTCAACTGGCACCACTGCAATGTGACCCATGCCCTCTGCCATCAGTGTCCTCTCCAGCTCGATGTAAATACACTTAAAGCTGTATTAAGATGAGGCTGTTCATGATGCTGAAACAGTTGCATGAAATGCACGTTAGTGCTGCCAGTTTGAGTAGCTATCTTTACCAGGTCATCACCTATATCATATTTCCCATCCCTATCAAGACTATTCCCTGTTCCACCCACTATCACTACCTGATCCTCCTTCATAAAATTCCTACATAACTCCCCTATGTTGTCAGTCACCTGAGCCAACCCTGCAATAGGCTTCACAATGCTGGTGACCTGATACTCACCCACAATGCTTCCTGCAACTGTTGGTCCACACCTCTACTGTGCGAACTACCTAGCAGCAGAACCTTCTTCTTTATGTTAGAGTTTGCAACTGACTTAGGCTTCCTAACTGCTGAGGACTGCTGCATGTTTCCTATACCTACATGTACATGAGACTCCTCTCCACTCAACTCTGACATTTGGTCAGATCTATTACATACAGGGTGTTACAAAAAGGTACCGCCAAACTTTCAGGAAACATTCCTCACACACAAATAAAGAAAAGTTGTTATGTAGACATGTGTCTGGACATGCTTAATTTCCATGTTAGAGCTCATTTTAGTTTCGCCCACCTATTCTCAATGGAGCACGTTATCATGATTTCATACGGGATACTCTACCTGTGCTGCTAGAACATGTGCCTTTACAAGTACGACACAACATGTGGTTCATGCACGATGGAGCTCCTGCACATTTCAGTCGAAGTGTGTTCGTACGCTTCTCAACAACGGATTCGGTGACCGATTGATTGGTAGAGGTGGACCAATTCCATGGCCTCCACGCTCTCCTGACCTCAACCCTCTTGACTTTCATTTATGGGGGCATTTGAAAGCTCTTGTCTACGCAACCCCGGTACCAAATGTAGAGACTCTTCGTGCTCGTATTGTGGACGGCTGTGATACAATACGCCATTCTCCAGGACTGCATCAGCACATCAGGGATTCCATGTGATGTGGATGCATGTATCCTCGCTAACGGAGGACATTTTGAACATTTCCTGTAACAAAGTGTTTGAAGTCACACTGGTACGTTCTGTTGCTGTGTGTTTCCATTCCATGATTAATGTGATTTGAAGAGAAGTAATAAAATGAGCTCTAATATGGAAAGTAAGCGTTTCCAGACACATGTCTACATAACATATTTTCTTTCTTTGTGTGTGAGGAATGTCTCCTGAAAGTTTGGCCGTACCTTTTTGTAACACCCTGTATAAGCAAAGTGCTTCCATCTGAATACCTCCTCCTCCTAGCTGCTTTCTTGCCAAGTGCCAGTTTCAATTCCCCAGCACCATTCACCCTCCTCAACCTATCTAATTTCTCCTTTGCTTATTGTAACTGCCCCTGAAGGGCATAGATCATATGCTCCTGCTCCTTTTTCAACTTACACTCCTGAAAATGGAAAAAAGAACACATTGACACCGGTGTGTCAGACCCACCATACTTACTCCGGACACTGCGAGAGGGCTGTACAAGCAATGATCACACGCACGGCACAGCGGACACACCAGGAACCGCGGTGTTGGCCGTCAAATGGCGCTAGCTGCGCAGCATTTGTGCACCGCCGCCGTCAGTGTCAGCCAGTTTGCCGTGGCATACGGAGCTCCATCGCAGTCTTTAACACTGGTAGCATGCCGCGACAGCATGGACGTGAACCGTATGTGCAGTTGACGGACTTTGAGCGAGGGCGTATAGTGGGCATGCGGGAGGCCGGGTGGACGTACCGCCGAATTGCTCAACACATGGGGCGTGAGGTCTCCACTGTACATCGATGTTGTCACCAGTGGTCGGCGGAAGGTGCACGTGCCCGTCGACCTGGGACCGGACCGCAGCGATGCACGGATGCACGCCAAGACCGTAGGATCCTACGCAGTGCCGTAGGGGACCGCACCGCCACTTCCCAGCAAATTAGGGACACTGTTACTCCTGGGGTATCGGCGAGGACCATTCACAACCGTCTCCATGAAGCTGGGGTACGGTCCCGCACACCGTTAGGCCGTCTTCCGCTCACGCCCCAACATTGTGCAGCCCGCCTCCAGTGGTGTCGCGACAGGCGTGAATGGAGGGACGAATGGAGACGTGTCGTCTTCAGCGATGAGAGTAGCTTCTGCCTTGGTGCCAATGATGGACGTATGCGTGTTTGGCGCCATGCAGGTGAGCGCCACAATCAGGACTGCATACGACCGAGGCACACAGGGCCAACACCCGGCATCATGGTGTGGGGAGCGATCTCCTACACTGGCCATACACCACTAGTGATCGTCGAGGGGACACTGAATAGTGCACGGTACATCCATCCGTCATCGAACCCATCGTTCTACCATTCCTAGACCGGCAAGGGAACTTGCTGTTCCAACAGGGCAATGCATGTCCGCATGTATCCCGTGCCACCCAACGTGCTCTAGAAGGTGTAAGTCAACTACCCTGGCCAGCAAGATCTCCGGATCTGTCCCCCATTGAGCATTTTGGGACTGGATGAAGCGTCGTCTCACGCGGTCTGCACGTCCAGCACGAACGCTGGTCCAACTGAGGCGCCAGGTGGAAATGGCATGGCAAGCCGTTCCACAGGACTACATCCAGTATCTCTACGATCGTCTCCATGGGAGAATAGCAGCCTGAATTGCTGCGAAAGGTGGATATACACTGTACTAGTGCCGACATTGTGCATGCTCTGTTGCCTGTGTCTATGTGCCTGTGGTTCTGTCAGTGTGATCATGTGATGTATCTGACCCCAGGAATGTGTCAATAAAGTTTCCCCTTCCTGGGACAATGAATTCACAGTGTTCTTATTTCAATTTCCAGGAGTGTATTTCTACTACAGATTCTGCATTTCCAGGAGAGGATCTCACTGGAATGCCCACTGGCTTCCCCGTTGCATTCCCCCCCAATGAAAATACTTTGAACAAATCCCACACCGCAACTCACTACTCACAAACCTAGGACAGAGCCAACACTTCTCACTCATGGTGAAATTTTACAGTTACTGAACAACCTATGTGTCTACCTTACCTAAGTTCAGTTACACTAACAGAACTATTCGTAGAACTTACAATAGCAGTCAGAATTCTCTCTTTACTAAGAAAGCAACTACTTTTATTAATACTACTAAACCACAACTATACCAATACCAACAAAACTTCACAAAATTATTAGCTAAAACCAAAAATTGAAGTGGCCACTGGAACACTCAATGAAGTTAAAACAGTGAATGAAAATTTTACTGATACATTTCACTAGAAACAATAAGAAATGTCAGCTGAAAACTAAAGCACAAAATTTACTAAAAACTTCAAGACACAGAAAACTCTAAAAAACAGTGAGTGAACATTTCCAAAAGTTTAGTAAAATCGTTATTTTGCCACAAACAGCACGAAACACCACTGAAATCTATTAAATTTAATAATATACATCAACACAGATACTCTGCAAGCCACCGTACACTTTGTGGCAGAGGGCACCCTGTACTACTACTAGTAATTTCCTTTCCTGTTTCACTCGTAAATAGAGTAGGGGAAAAATGACTGTCTGTATACCCCTATGTGAGCCTCAATTTCTCATATCTTATCTTTGTTGTCTATATGTGCAATGTGTGTTGGAGACAATGGAATTGTCCTGTAGTCAGCTTTAAATTCCATTTCTCTAAATGTTCTCAATAATGTTCCTTGAAAAGAGCATCACCTTTTCTCCAGGGATTCCCATTTGAGTTCCTGAAGCATCTGCTAGGTGCAACATCATAGGGCTGTGCCAAAGGATAGGGTGGTGCGGGGAGGGGGGACAGGAAGGAAAAAGGGTGAGGAGAGAGGACATTGTAAGTGCATGGTCAGGAGTTGGAGCTGGAGTTGGAACTGGAGCTGGAGTTGGAACTGGAGCTGGAGTTGGATTAGGGAAGGTGACAGGCAGGTGGATTAGAGAAATTGATAGGCAGGTGGAGGACAAGGACTAGTGAAGATCATGGCCGTGGGGGCTATGAGAACAACGATATGTTGTAGAGAGAGTTTCTGCCTGCACGATCAAGCATTCATGCAGACAGACAGCTTATTAGTTGTCATTAGAATGTGGTATAGTGCTTGCAGCCTGTTACTCACAACCTACCCTCCTATATAAAAGACACCAACAATTTCCTCTACAGAGTCTCAACAGTTCTTGTTCCTTTACCACTTGGCACCCTGTTCAATCACTGTTGATTCCACCTTCCTCTGTACAAAGCATTGCTGCTACTGAACACCTGAATGCCTGACTGCCTCCAAATCTATAACTTCCTTGTTAGTCACCATGCATAACTATATCCTTACCCACAATTACTTCTTCTTTGAAGACATCATCTACAAACAAATCCATGGTACAGCAGTGGGTACCCACATGGCACCACCGCATGTTATTCTATCCATTAGCCATCTAGAGGAATCCTTCTTAATCACTCAGAACCCCAAAGCTGTCACCTGGTCCAGATTCACTGATGACATCTTCATGATCTGAATCTAGGTTGAGGAAACCCTATCCACATTCTCAAAGAACCTCAACACTTCCCCCCCCCCTCCCCCCCCATTAGCTTCACCTGGTCCTTATCAGCTCAAAAAGACACCTTCCTTCATGTCGACCTCCACTTCGAGGATGGCTACACCAGTACTTCTGTCCACATCAAACCCACCAATAATTGTCAATACCTACACTTTGACAGCTGCCACCCAACCCATACCAAGTAGTCCTTCCATACAGCCTAGCCATTCATGGTCATTGCATTTGTAGCGATGAGCAGTCACTTTCCAGATATGCCAGGGGTCTCACTGAAACCTTCACAGACCAAAATTACCTTCCTAATCTTCTTCAGAAACAGGTCTCTCTTATCTTGTCTTACCAGTCGCCTACCACTCCCCACATACCCTCTGTCTGGCCACATGGGAGCACTCCTGTCATGACTCAGTACCACCAAGGACTGGAACAACTGAATCACATTTTCCACCAGGGTTTTGACTACCTCACAACATGCCCTGAAATGTGAAATATCCTCCCCATCCATCCCACAGTGAAATTCCATTGCCCACCCAACATACAGTATTTCCTTGTCTGCCCCTACTCCATCACTGCTCCCAACCCCTTGACTCATGTCTCATATCCCCACAATAGAGCTAGATGCAAGACCTGTCCCATACATCATCCCATTACCATGTGCTCCAATCCTGTCACAGGCGTCTCCTGCCCCATCAAAGGCAGGGTCACCTGTAAAAGCAACCATGTGATCTATTAACTTAGTTGTATCCACTGTGCCACATTCTGCTTGGACATAAAAACTAACATTCTATCTGTCCACATGAATGGTCACTGCCAAGCTGTGGCCAAGAGACAGCTGGGCTACCCAGTTGCTGAACATGCCAGCCAGCATAATATGCTTCACTTAGATGATTGCTTCACAGTCTGTGACACCTGGATTCCACCCAGCAACACCAACTTGCCTGAACTCTTTTGTAATCCCTCCCCACCCATCACATCCCCTCCTGGCCACAATCTTCACTAGACTTTGTCCATCAACTGCCATTCCCCTTCCAAGCTCCCACCCACTACAGTGCCTTCTATCCTTGGAGTGCCTCTACATTAACCTTTCCCTTCTCTACTTCTATCCAGTTTTCTCCCCCTTTTTCCTCTCCAACTCCCACTGGCACAGCCCTCAGATGCTGCACCTAGCAGCCCTCTCCTGTTCCCTCCACATCCCTGCATTGTCCAACAGGCAGTGCTAGCATCTTCCTCCATCTACCCTGATATCCCTCCCCCTTTCCACCCCATGTCTTGCTTCCCCCCACTACCCATCCTATCTAGATTGCTGCTCACAACATACAAAGTCACAGTCAAGCCTCAGTGTCTGTGATCATATGTGTGTGAGTTGTGCTTGTGTGAATGTGTGTGTATTTTCTTCTTCTGAAGAAGGACTATGTCCTAAAGCTGAAATATTTCTGGCATTCATTTCCATTCTATCAGTCTGTGACTGTGCCTCTTCTATTTGGTAAGTAGCAGTATTTCTTTTCCAGATTGTTGCTGTGAGTGAGCTATGTATTTCTGCAACAGTAATTGGCACATTCATAATTATATTGTATTACAATTCATGTATTCCATTTGCACATGGAGCAACTGCTTGTATGAAGTACACTTTAAAGCATATGGATTATGGCATCTGTGTATACTGCAAAAAGTTGCTCCAGTGACTAGTTTTAAACAACAGATAATGGTAATTGAACACTATTAGAAAAAGGGTAGATTGATTCTCACTGTAAAGACGTCATGTTGAGTTGCAGACGGGTATCATGGAAAAACTGTTACACATTTAACTTTCGGTCAAAGCCTTCATAATTAAAGAAAATTCACACACATTCACATAAGCAAATTCACCTAAGGCCCAAATGACTGCCACCTCTGGTAGCTTGGACTGGAATGCAACTGTCTTGTTGTGGCAGGGAAAATGGGGGCGGGGGAGGCAGGGAAGGGGGAGGGATAACAAGCTGCAGGTGAGGGGAGAGAAAAGCACTGTCCGGTAAACTGTGTGTGGAGTAGACTGCCTATTGCAGCTTCAGGAGACTGTGGTGCAAGGAGATGGGGGGAGGGAGGGGGGTGGGGTTGGAAAAGGAGAGTAGCAGAGAAGGGGAAATATGTGCTGGTGCATTGGTAGAGGGCAGCACGCAATGAGGGTGAAGTACATCAATATGGAAGAAGTGATTTGGACAGAAGGCTGTGGGGCAGGGAGGTGGAAAAGGAGAGCAGCAGGGAAAGGGAAAGGTGGACAGATGTGTTGGCACAGTGTGGCACACAATGAGGGTGAGGGACATGAACAGGGAGCAGGTGATAGGACAGAGGTGGTGGAAACTGTTAGATGGAGTATGGGGGCAGTATGTTACCATGGGATGAGTTTGGGATAATTTCAGAAGCAGAGAACTTGTTTCCCACTTGCACAGTTCAGAAAAGTTGGTGCTGGGGGAGAGCATCCACATGGCCTGGGTTGTGAAGCATCCATTGAAATCAAGTATGTTATTTTCAATTGCATGTTGTGCCACAGGGTGGTCTACCACACTCTTGGCCAAAGTTTGGTGCTGGTCTTTCACCCTGATGGACAGCTGTTTGGTGGCAATACCAATAGAAAAACCTGTATAATGATTGCAGCAAAGATGGTGTAGGACATGGCTGCTTTCACAGGCGGCATGGCTTCTGATGGGGTAGGACAAGCCTGTGAAAGGACTGGAATAGGAAGTGCAGGTTGGGTGGACTGAACAGGTCTTGCACCCAGGATGGACCATGAAGTTATAGAAGTTGGGTGGGTAACAGAACATCAGTTTAGGAAGGATGGGAAGGATCTTTGATAGGATGTCCCTCATTTTAGAGCATGATGGTAGATAAACAAGGCCATGACAAAGGATGTGCTTCAGTTTTTTCAGTCTGGAGTGGCATTGGGTGATGAAGGTTCTTGGGGATGGTGAGATGTGGCACGGGACATTTGTTTGTGGACTAGGTCTGGTGGGGTGTAATACCTGTCTGTGAAGGCCTTGGTGAGACCTTCAGCATACTGGGTAAGGGAGTTCTTGTCACTGCAAATATGCCATCCCCAGATGGCCAGAATGTATGGGAAGGATTTTTTGGTGTGAAAGGGATGACAACTGTTGAAATGCAGGTGCTGTAGGCTCATGGGTTTGTGGAGGACCAAGTGAAGTGGATGGGAGAGAACGTGATGAAGTTGTGAGGGAATAAGGATAGGGTATCTTGATCCTGAGTCCAGATCATGAACATATCATCTATGTGCCTGAACCAGACCAAGGGCTTGGGGTTTTTGGAGGCTATGAATGTATCCTCTAGATGGCCCATAAACAGTTTGGTGTAGGAGGGTGCTATATTGGTGCCTATGGCTGTGCCACAGATTGGTTTTCTTGATTATCTATCATCATCCACTGAAATGAGGGACATCTTACCCAATATCCTTCCCACTCCTCCTAAAGTGGTATTCTGTCAGCCACCCAACCTCCACAGCCTCCCAGTCCAACACTATGCTATTCCCAATCCCAACCCCTTGCACCGGCCGTGGTGGTTCAAATGGTTCAAATGGCTCTGAGCACTATGGGACTTAACATCTATGGTCATCAGTCCCCTAGAACTTAGAACTACTTAAACCTAACTAACCTAAGGACAGCGCACAACACCCAGCCATCACGAGGCAGAGAAAATCCCTAACCCCGCCGGGAACCGAACCCGGGAACCCGGGCGTGGGAAGCGAGGACGCTACCGCACGACCACGAGATGCGGGCCGGCCGTGGTGGCCGAACGGTTCTAGGCCCTACAGTCCGGAACTGTGGGACTGCTATGGCCGCACGTTCGAATCCTGCCTCGAGCATAGATGTGTGTCATGTCCTTAGGTTAGTTAGGTTTAAGTGGTTCTAAGTTCTAGGGGACTGATGACCTCAGAAGTTAAGTCCCATAAGTTGAACTCTTTTAACCCAACCCCTTGCCACTGGGATCATATACCTGCGAAAGACCCATGTGCAAGATCTACCCAATCCACCCACACAGCACTTTCTGTTCCAGTCCTGTCACAGGCTTATCCTACCCTATCAGAGACCAGGCTGCCTGTGAAAGCAGCCATGTCATATACCATCTCTGCAATGACTGCACAGCTTTTTCTATTGGTATGACTGCCAGTCATCTGTCCACCAGGAGGAATAGCCCCCACCAACCTGTGGCCAAGAGCATGGTAGACCAATCTGTGGCACAACATGCAGCTGCACATAATACGCTTGATTTCATGGCTGCTTCATTGCCCAGGCTGTGTGGATCCTCCCCTCCACCACCAGATTTTGTGAACTACGCCAGTGGGAGTTATCCTTAAAACACTTTCTCCACTCCCAAAATTATCCCAGCCTCAATCTACAGTAAGCTGCTGTCTGCACACTCTCCACCCAACAGTTTTTGCCACCTCTGTCCTGTCACCTCGTCCCTGTTCATGTCCCCTCACCCTCATTTTGTGCAGCCCTCTGCTAATGCACCTGCCCATATTTCCCCTTCCCTGTTCCTCTCCTTTTCCATTCCACCTCCCCCCCCCCCCCCAATCCTCCACCACCATCACCACCCGCCCCACTCACCTCCCTGCACCACAGCCTCGCAACATTGTGCCTGGCAGTCTTCTAATGTATTCATCTCATCTGTGCATATTTCACCAGACAGTGCTCTTCACTCCCCCCCTCCCACACTGTGCTATCCCACTCCAGATAACCACTCAGCATGACAACTACATTACAGTCTGGGCTGCCAGAGATGGTGATCTTTTGTGCATGATGTGTGCTTGCTCATCCGAATGTGTCTATGTTTTCTTTTCTGAAGAAGGCTTTTGGCAAAAGCTAAATATGTAACAGTCTTTTCATTGTGCCTATCTGAAACTCAACATCTCACCCTTATAGTGAGTATCCTATCCTTTTCCTAATATTGTTGATATTTCAACTTCTAGTTTTCACTGTTAGATAATGATAATTTCATATCTCACTGAAAATGTTACCACAGTTTGAAACAAAACTAGAATTCCAGTAGATAGTGGGATCCTTTTTACAAAGTCTGAAGTTTTAAAGTTGTGGAACAATAGAATTGTGAATTTGTGCAGTAATTTATGAATTCAGTGCATTCAAAACATGTAATTCCTACTTTCTAAGACATTATTCAAACATAATAGTCACTGTAGCTCTGAACTGTTTTGTTTTTCAGAACACAAGTTTAACTTCACAGTAGCAAATTGCTCACTGAGCTTGATCAACCACCGAAAGGAAATTGTAGTTGTCACACTAACACAGTTTCTGGCAAGCTTAGAAACTCGTCCATCAGCAAAGGCCTTCAAAATTTCCATGAGGATTGAAAGTTTTGTGGTTGAAGGTACAAGCTTGGAGAATGAGCTTGTTCCAATGGTTTCTGCAGATAATGTACATACAGGTATGTTCCATAAGCTTGTAAGCTATTTACGCAGTACCTAAGTAACCTGCTTCTTTTATTCTGCTATTTTTGATTATATGTTATATAACAGTTATTAGTCATTGCAGTATGCTAAATTTGACTAAATGAGGCCTTGTTTTAGGTAACACATCTTCGAACTTCCTCTCAATAGATTTTGAAAAGAATCCTTCTAATGTTGAAGCAGACTTCGAACTCTCAATAGCAGTTGAGCCTGTTGAAGTTGTTTACCATGAGGTAATACAAATAGTAATCAGTTATTCATAAGTTTTTCAGTGCAATTGGTTAAACTGAAATTTCTGTGTATTTTTAGCATGCAGTATCAGAGCTCATTAATTTCTTTCAAACAAGATCATCTAGTATGAAGGATGTTCTTCTGTACTTGGAGCAAAAAATTGAACAAATTGTTCAGGCCGGAAAGCCATTATTTCTGTATACTGTTGCCCGCCAAAAGACAATCAGCATTACTATGGACATCAAGGGACCATATATTGTTATTCCTGAAATGGGATCATTACAAAAGTGAGTTTTTTAAAAACACTGTTTCAGTTTCCCTTTGTTTATTATCCCAGATAATTACAAAAAGTAATATTTTTCCTTGACAGAGGGGGCAGTGTAATGGTGATAGATCTGGGATGTGTTACTGTCAGGAGTGATCTACAAACAAGTACTACTGGGTTAGAAGATGCAACACAGATGGAGCTAGAAGAAAGATTATATGATAGGCTCCATATAGACTTTTGTGACCTACAGCTGCTATTTTGTGATTCAGGTAAGTACAATAAGTATGCATACATATCACCATAATGCCTATTGGAGCTAAAAGACTTCTGAAAATGGGGGAAGATTTCTGGACTGGTAAGCTCTTTGGTCAGCACAGAATATCCCTTAACCCTCATGAATTACAAAATACCATTGAAAATGAATATATTTACTTTTGCACTCATAACTATTTTGCACAATTATTTAAGTAAAAGTAATATTTGACAAACTGCCTATTGGCTTCTGTCTCGGGTTCTTTGGCCAACGTTCATCGAATGATTTTTCTGACGTTTCGCCAGCACGAGTGGCTGGCGAAGCGTCAGAAAAATCATTAGATGAATGTCGGCCGAAGAACCTGAGACAGAAGCCAATAGGCAGTTTGTCAACAAGTGGCCACGAAAGCCTTAACAATTTTGTAAAAGTAATATTTGTCTCTTACGTGTTTATAATCATATGAAATTGTTACACTGGTACATCTAATGCTGTTTGAGTCTGAAAGTAATTATAAATTGCCAAGAATGTTGTCATGCAACAGCACTCTGTACTCTTTTAATATCACAAAGATTTCTTTTTATAGTTGAGTGTTGTAAAATTCTTCATCTTTACTGTCTTGGTATATTTGTTTCTACTGCAACATCAGCTTAAGTGAACATCTCTGTTGGTATTATTTTCAGGAGAAGAATGGAGAGAATCCCTGAAATTTCAAGACACAGACTACCATTTGATTCCTAAAATTCGTTGCCAAATAGTGTTCTCCAATAGTGTAAAACCGGAATATAGGCAGTTACCAAGGTTAGAAAAATAGTTATTCACATTTGTTTGAAAAATAGTTTTTCATATTGAACACCTTTTACATGACCATTAATTAATGCCCAAGATTACACCCTGTAGTGTGTTCTGTGCTCATAGTTGTATGATATTGTGAATCTTCCGATTTTCCAAGTGACTATCATAACTGAAGAGTTCTAAAGTAAGCAGCAAAACATGCACATCAGTTTATAAACAAATCACATTGTTATAAAAAGACATATATGGAATGTGTAACATTGCAGACAGACCAGGAATTGAAACAATGAAAACACGAGCATCAAGCAACAAACCTTAGTAAGATTAAGTCTAGTAAAGTGAAACTAGTATGTAAAGCTGTGGAGGCCGTTGGAGGACTGGTTGAAGCCCACAGTGCTGAAATAAGCATACTGTAGTATCATCAGTAACTGCACCCATTAGTGAAAATTCAGATGGTTGTCAAAACATTGTTCATTTCTCCCATTATCATTTCACCATTCATCTGAAATCCCTATATATGTACATAATCCACAAGCCACCATATGGTGCATGATGAAGGGTACCATGTATCACTACTAGACATTTCCTTTCCTGTTCCACTTGCAAATACAGCAAGGGGTGAAAAAAACTGTCTTAAAGCCTCCATATGAGTCTAATTTCTCGCATCTTATGTGTGTGGGCCTTATATGGAATGTACGTTCATGGCAGTAGAATCATTCTGCAGTCACCCTCAAATGTCAGTTCTCTAAAATTCTACAACAGTACCTCACAAAAAGAGCATCATATTCACTTCATGGATTCCCATTTGAGTTCATGAAGCATCTCTGTAATACTTGCATGCTGATCGAACCTACTTGTAACAAATCTAGCAGCATGCCTCTTAATTCCTTCAGTGTCTTCCTTTAATCCAACCTGGTGGGGATCCAAAACACTTGAACAGTATTCAAGAATGGGTCACACTAGCATTCCATATGCCGCCTACTTTATAGATGAGCTACACTTTCCCAAAATTCCCCCAATTAAATGACGTTTACTGTTCACTCTCCCTACTACCAACCTGATGTGCTCATTCCATTATGTATATGCTATTTTTTTGCCCCCCCCCCCCCCCCCCTCCCGTATGGCTAGGGCCCCCTGCTGGGCAGGCCATTCGCTGGGTGCCAGTCTTTCAATTTGATGCCACTCCGGTGACCTGCAGTCGATGAGGATGATGATGAGGACAGCACAACATCCAGTCCCTGGGCAGAGAAAATTCCCTGACACAGCCAGGAATCGAACCCACGCCCAGAGGATTGACAATCCGTCATGCTCACCATTCAGCTACTGGGGGCGGATGATGTATATGTTATGCAATGTTAAGATATTTAATTGATGTGACTGTATCAAGCAGCACCCTACTATTGCTGTTTTCTTATGTTACAAGACTGGTTTTCCTAGTCTGGAATGGGGAGAAAATGGAAGATCGATGTAATAGAATAATGTGGCAGTGTAAGGAATAGCACGCAAAAATTAGCCTAAGAGCAAAAGGAGGGAAGGAAGTGGACATCTGGGATAAGGTGCAAGGGAAGAGGGCATTAGATGAAGAGACAAGGAAAACATGAGGTAAAACTACACCTGTTGTTCTTCATTCTTTACCTGGGTTCTTAAAGCTACAGTGGATTGATGTACTCAAACTCAGGATAACTACAAAAGTAAAATGTGATGTGAGCTAACAGTAGGGAACAAATGATGTCGATAACCTTCACAAAAATTTTAGTTAGCTTGATTGATATCCCACAAACAGAATAGCAGCCAGCTGCTCACATTTTGAATTAGTGAGTAATTCAAGAAATGTATCAAGGTATCCCATGATTATGGGGTCAAGACTACATGCTAAGTCACAAATACTGACTCTTACATGTTGAGTGACTGTAAGAGTATACAAGATGACTTAGACAGAATTTCTAGATGGTGTGCAGAAATGCAGTTTTTTCTGAACTTGGCAAAATGTAGTGTTACAGAGCAAAGGCAACACACATTCACCACTTCATTTCTTCTCCAAAAAACTGTCTACAGAACAGAAAAAATTTTCTGCTTTTGATGAAGGTCTTCTGGCAGTGTACGAGACTGTCAAACGTTTCCACACTGACAATGAGGGCCGTCCTTTCTTCATTCTTACTGATCACAAACCGCTGGCAGATGCCTTCTGCAACCCTCCAGAGGATCCTCCCCCCCCCCCCCCCCCCCCCCTCCCCAACACTTCCACCACTTCGACCTGGTCTCCCAATTTACTACAGATGTATGCTACATCAAAGGCACAGAGAACATCCCTGCAGATTTCCTCTCGGATCAATGCCATTTCAAGTATCATCGATTGATCTGACCTCACCACTCTACAGGCTTCAGACGAGGACACTCAGGGTCTGCTCACAGACCCGCAGTCAGTCTTCCTCGTGTTACCAAGGCTAAGTTCCCTGGCATTTCGGACGAAGTGTGGTGTGACTTTCCTGCGGAATTCTGCAGCCTTTGCTCCCACCACACTGTGCCGTCTGGTTTTCGACACCTTGCACAATCTCGCCCACCCCAGTGTCCGAGCCACGACTTGCCTCATCACTGAGTTTATCCATTTCTGCATCAATATCCATAATCTCCAAACCACTGTGAATCACAAGGCAGAGGGTGCTTTCTGTTGTACCACCTATTAGGTTTTCTTACCATCCCATTTGTGTGTGGAATATGGGGTGAATTACTGCTTAATTGCCTCTGTGTGAGCTTTGATTAGTATAATCCAGCCTTTGTAAATCCTATGTGAGTGACATGTAATGGGTTGTACCATATTCTTAGATCCATCACTCAATAATCTTTCAGTAAACTTTGTAAGTAGGATTTCATTTGATAATAATTGGCATCTATCTTCATACTTTTTATGGAATGCTAGAGTAATAATAAAGGACTTTATGTTTATCTGTCTGTAGCAAAATTCATTTCTGCAAAACATACCTGTTGTAAAAGTTCCTGTAAAATATTGTCGCAGAAGAAGCTGAGTAGTACCGTGGTGTAGTGGTTATGATTCTAAATGTTGAATGGAGGGGCAGAAGCTCAAAAACTCACCTGGACTGTACCATTTTAATTTCTATATTTGGTTTGAGTACATTCCAGAAGTATCCACAAATGTCAAGAATCAGTGTACTGGAATGTTCTGTAGCTGTATATATAATGTATGCGTGCTGGCTGGAGGCGGTTCGCTCCACGCTCCTGTATGTGCAAGTGATGAATAAACCTTCGTTAAGTGAAGTTAGTGTTCGTCATTCCTCTAATTACACCTTCTTCTACGTGACACTATTCTGGTGGAGGCACTGGGTATTGGAACTTGTGATAGTGCACATTATCGACAACACAATGGCTCCCATCAGGCCATGACAGAGCCTCCATTTACATGGAAAAAAACCCTAGTTCAAGCCATATTCAACAGATCGCAATCTACCGGAGACTGCAGAAGAAGAGGACATTACGATGACAGCAATTGTGTGCCACCACATGAGACATCCTTCCAGGTTCTCTGGTAATTATGGCCAAGATCCAAACAAGTGGATGAAGGTGTATGAGCGTATAGCCAAACTTAACAAATAGGATGACACCGTGTTGAGAACCACGAGGAGAAGTTCACAAGCTGGGAAGTATTCCAGGTGGAACTGCACAAGTATTTCGGTGACACACAACGACAGAAGTGCAAAGCTAAAGATAAATTAAAGTGCAGGGCACAGTGACCAGGTGAAACTACAGCATCCTACATTCAAGATGGCTTGGAGCTGTGTAAAATAGTGGATCCTTGAATGAAGGAGGAAGATAAGATTGCACATCTCATGAAGGGTGTTTCTGAGGACACGTATCAAGCCCTACTCCTGAAGGAGGTGTCGACAGCAGAGGACTTCATGAAATTGTGCTGGTATCTCAAGACAATGCATCAAAAACGAATTACACGCAAGAAGTTTGAACAGCTTCAAAGCATCGTATCGATGTCTGTGATGGAGGATGCAACTGATTTCAAAAGTGTTTTTTGTCAGATAGTGAGAGAGGAAGTTCAAAAGGCACCTGGTATGCACAGTGAGCAAAAAACTGAAACGTTTCAAGAGGTCATAAGGACGGAAGCGGAATAGACATCGAACCCAATCTCTCATCCTTCATTTCCCTTTAAAATGGTGAAAAAGTCGAGACCCAGGTGGAGTTATGTTCCTAGAATGCCTCATGAGGAACCTGTTTGGGCACCAAGGAAGACTGATGTCTGGAAGACCCACTATAACCAACCAGTATGTTTCCACTGCGGACAACCAGGACATGTGGTGTGCTCTTGTTGAGAAAGGTGGCAGATATTTAATGCCACCCACACCAGAAGACAGCAGACTGATGTTAGCTGATGCCAACTCCAGGATGACGAAGATGAACAAGAAGATGTGTGTGCAGGATGGCGTAGGTCACCATCGCTGCAAGATAGCCGCTTGGCTAATGGGAAATATGTAAAACCTACAGGAAGATGTACCATTCGTGTGATTATAAGTGGCCATACACAGCCCATAGAATTAATCATCTTACAAGAGTGCAGTCATGTTGTCATTCTCGGATGGGACTTTTTGAAAGCTTCTCAGGCAATTATAGATTGTGGTTGCTCGAAGATTATGCTAGACGAGATGAGATGCTGTGGACAGGAAGATGCACATACGGGTGTGTGGAGACTGTGAGCTGGATGAAGTGATCATTCCCGCAGTCAGCACTAGAAAGGTAACTGTCACGCGTCATGCCATGTGCCAACCCATGGATCTTGTAGTGGAATGTAAGAGAAGCATACCACTGAAGAATAACTTGGTCATCCCAGCCTCTGTCGTCTCGTTTAAGAATGGATTCGGTGAACCGTGGATAGTTAACTGTCATCGAGAACCACAGATCCTACCAAGATGCATGTGTGTAGCAAACACTGAGCCGTTAATTGAAGAACAGCTGAGCATAATAGAAACAGAGAAACTGCCAGTCTTCAAGAGTTCTCTGAATGCTTCAGTCTACGGGTGAAGAGCAAATTAGACAAATCGATGGTGAAGCACCGGATTAGCACTGGAGACCGTCCACCAATAAGCCAGAGAGCATACCGTGTGTCAGCAATGGAACATTGAATAATTCGCAGCGAGGTAGAGAAAATGATGAAGAATGACATCATTCAGCCTTCGCAGAGCCCATGGTTGTCACCAGTGGTCCTTGTCAGGAAGAAGAATGGCAGTTGGCATTTTTGTGTAGGTTACAGAAAGCTTAATAACATAACTAAAAAGGACATTTACCCTCGTCCATGAATTGATGATACACTAGATTGTCTGAAGGGGTCTAAGTTTTTCTCAACCATGGACATGTACTCAGGATACTGGCAAATCGAAGTAGATGAGGCTGATCGTGAGAAAACTGCATTCATCACACCTAAGGGCCTGTATGAGTTTAAGGTAATACCGTTCGGTTTGCGTAATCCACCAGCGACATTTGAACGGATGATGGATAATCTTGTCACCTGAAGTGGATGATGTGTCTTTGTTATTTAGATGACATTATAGTGTTCTCAGAGACATTTGATGAACATATAAAAAGACTGAGGGCCATTCTTAAGTGTCTCCAACAAGGCAGACTGAAACTTAATCCAAGAAAGTGTCTCTTTGGAGCAAAAGAAATCAAAATACTTGGACACCTTGTATCAAACGAAGGTGTGTAGCCAGAACAGAAAAGTGAGATCTATAATGGAATTCCCTATTCCTAAAAGTATTAGAGATGTAAGAAGCTTCCTCAGATTATGTTCTTATTACCGTCGTTTTATCAAAGACTTTGTATCAAAGCCAGGCCCCTCCAAGAGTTATTAAAAGCTGATGCTAAATTTATCTGGGGTGGTGCTGAACAAAATTCTTTCGATGTGCTGTAAAAAGCTCTGACACCTGAACCTGTACTTGGTCTGTATGATGAGAGAGCACTTACAGAACTACACACAGATGCTGTGATCTGGGCCATTCACAGCTGTTACAGACCATCATTCACTTTGTTGCTGGACAGGTCTTAAGGCTCCAACAGGATGACTCGCCAAGTGGGCGCTATGTCTTCAAGAGTATGACATTACTATAGTGTACAAAAGTGGAAGAAGACACCAAGATGCCAACTGTCTTTCAAGAAACCCTGTGCAAGACCATCAAGACTTTGATGAAGATAGTGACTGTCTCACTGCACTCCAGGATCTTTCCGCTGAGCAAAATGAGGATGCCAAGATATGTCAAATTACACTTGCCGTAAATTGGCCAGAGGATGTGAAAGAACAATTTCAGGTAGTTAATGGATTACTTTGCAAGAAAAACTTTGATCCATTTGGAAAGAGGTGGCTACCAGTGATTCTTAAACAGATGTGCTTAGATGTTCTACAGAAATTCCATGACACACCTGAGGCTGGACATTTAGGATTTATTAAGACTTATGATAGAATCCGCAAGAGATTTTTCCATCCAGGTTTATTTAGGAGTGTCTGTCACTATGTGTCGCACTATAGAGAGTGCCAGAGGACAAAGGCAGTTCCTCAGAAACCACCTGGCTGACTCAAACCAATTCCACCAGCCAAAACGCCTTTCCAGCATGTTAGGATTGACCTCCTTGGACAATTTCCAATGTCTGCCAGTGGCATTAGATGGATTATTGTTTGCACCGATTATCTGACACGCTATGCTATTACAAAATCTGTGAAAACAGCTGAAGCATCCGAGGTAGCCAAATTCATCATCAAAGACATTGTATTAAATTGAGAGATAAACCATCAGTGCAACATTACTCATCACATGAAGACTGCCTACCATCTGCAAACTAACAGGCTTACTGAACGCCTTAATAAGACCTTGGCTGACATTCTATCAGTGTTAGTCAGTGTTGAGCAGAGCAACTGGGATGAGGTGCTGCCTTTTGTGATGTTTGCCCACAACACCGCCAAACAAGACGCCACAGGATTTACACCATTTTTCCTGGTGCATGGGTGTGAGGCGACTACGATGATGCACACTGTGTTTCCATTACTTCCTGATGACATGGACAATGACTACATCAGCCAGGTGTTAACCAGAGCTGACAAAGCTTGGCAATTAGCTCGACTCTGCACGCTGCAGGCTCAAGAAAATGATTGCCAAAGGTATGACATGAGCCACTGCCCTGCTGTCTAACAGCCTGGTGACCTCGTCTGGATCTTCACACGTGTTTGGAAGGTTGGTCTCTCTGAGAAGCTCCTCAGGCGCTACTTAGGATCTTATAAGGTTGTAAGACAGTTGTCTGATGTTACTTGCGAAGTTGAAGATTTTGACTGCAATGCAAGATGATGAAAGATCAGAGATACGGTCCACGTCCTTTGAATGAAGCCCTACAAGGATTCTGCCACCCAGGGTAAATTCGAAGCTCCGGCAACAGGCAGTAAGCGGAAAGGTGACAAAGAGTGTAGCGGCAAAAGAAGTTCTAAGAATATCACCACCAGGATGAGCATCAGTCATCAGGAGTCGGAGTATGGAAGACCAATGTTTATTCTCTGTATGGACTAAATGATCCAGGAGTGGGCAGAAACAAACCCACCTGGAGTAAATATGAAAAAAGTACTTTGTTGTGAATATTATTATTTGCTGATGATGAGATACTAATGGCTAAAAACAAAGATGCTTTACAAATATCGTATACAAACTTAAAAATTAGGTAAGTCAGCAGTGGCAGAACACAGTTTCAACAAAGGACATCTGTTCATATTTGAGAAAACAGAAATGTTGTGCTGAGCTAGTGGCTCCTGGGAGAGCTTTATTAAAGAATTTGGCGAGGTAAGGCTCTATGACAATCTCATCAACAGGGATGACAGGACCCGCTAAGTTTGGCATGGATTTCTGTGATAGCAGCACTACAGGATGCTTAATACCATGCCAGGGGGAAGGGATGTGGGGAAGTGAGCACTGCTTATGTATATACAGGGTGATTTTCTTCACCATGTACAAACTCTAGAGATTAATCGATGAGAGGATACAAAACGAAAAAGCTGTAATGAACTTGTGTCTAGACATTCATGGTTTCCATGCTCAAAATGGCTCTGAGCACTGTGGGACTTAACATCTGAGGTCATCAGTCCCCTATAACTTAGAACTACTTAAACCTAACTAACCTAAGGACATCACACACATCCAGGCCCGAGGCAGGATTCGAACCTGCGACCGTAGCCGTCGCGCGGTTCCAGACTGAAGCGCTTAGAACCGCTCGGCCACCGTGGCCGGTGTTTCCATGCTAGAAACCATTTATTCAGTCATATATTGTTACAGACACTACAGCCTAATATGCACTGTAGCATGCAACCACACTTACAGTTTGTGTCGGAAATGGTTTCCACGTGCCTCAATGCATGCGTGTATGCACCATTGCATGTTCTGCTTCACACATTCGCATCAGCCAGGCTGCATCTAAACAGCGTTGAAGTCAGCATGAATATGTTGCCCCAGTGTTTCCACATCTGGAATGGGCTCTCCATACATGATACTTTTGAGATGGACCCATTAGCAGAAATCACATGGGTTGAGATCCAGTGAATGGACCCCCTCGTCTGATCCATTGACCAGGGAAGACATGACTGAGAAGCATCTGAATGTTAACAACAAAGTGGGGTGGAGCACCACCATGTAGCAGCCACATAATCCTTTCAATCATCAATGGCCCTTCTCCCAGCAGGGGAGGCAAAGTCACTCACAAGAAACGCTGACAATTCCGGCCTCTTAGGTGACATGGAAGGAAGACGTCCCAAAATATGATCGCTAATTATTCCAGCCCACACATTCCGGCTGCACCAATGCTGATGTCTTGCTGTCACTGTACCATGGGGGTTCTGCATACTATCCCACTGATGACTGTTATGAAAGTTGGAGATACCAGTCCATGTAAAGGTGGCCTCATCTGTGAATAGGATGGATGACAAAAATCCTGGAATCGTGGTTGCCTGGTGAAGAAACCAGAGTCTGTAACTAGTAAGCCCTGCACATGCTGTAAGTGATAATAATAGTAGTCTGGCTTACCCTGTGCTGGTGGGCCAACTGCCTGGTACTGACATGGCAGTCGTCTTCCACAGTGATAATCACAGGTTCCTCCAAGTCTGGTGTCTGAACATTTCAGGTACATACTCCAGGATTTCCTGTTTCTCGAAATGACCCTGCTTCAGACAAATGTGAAACATGGTTGCAAACATTCAATGCTGTGGTTTTTGTCAATGGGGATAGGTCTCCTGATACAACCTTGCTGCTCACCATCCACTGCCATTTGCCTTTCTGTTAGTAAATGCCATGTTGGCAAACTACCAATTTGAATATGGAACCATTGTGTACAATGCTGTATCACATGCATTACAAGGTGGTCAGCAAGAGAAGTGAATTGGACACAACATTACCAATTACTACGGGAGGAGAGGGTGCTAGGGCATGACATATGAGGAACAGTACCACTGTGTAGGAGGAAACCATGCATACTGTAACTGTGGCTGCATGGTACAGCACGTATTGGACTGCAGTCTCTGTGACAAATTATAATTCAATAAATGGTCTGTAGCATGGAAACAATCCATTTCTGGACATAAGTTAATTAGACCTTTCTTGTTCCATATCCTCCCATAGACCAATCTGTAGAATTTGTACATGGTGGGAAACATCGCCCTGTACATATGTGCCACCTACATGATCTTCACACTTTGCCAGAAGATGATAAGAGCAACATTCAATCAAAACATCATGGAATTTCATTGTATCCACCTGGTTGAAAACCCAAGATTTCATCTGCAGTATAATCGGGGAAAATCTACATTCACACATAAACTTCAAAATATTCTCTAAAGCGCAACATCAAAATTTTGAAAACTAAAATAAAGGTAAAGGCTATAACTGGAAAACATTTTTCATTCATAAATATTTTAATCGATAAAAGAATAATGGAATAGGTAACTGATTTTGTGTATTTAGATAGTTAGAAGCCAGGAAGATATAAACAAGAATTTAACAAAGTATGATAAATTACATTCAATATTTCAAAGAAATGTTGATAAACAAATGAGGAAAAAATAAAAATCGTTTTGCAGCATGTGTCATCAAATCTGGCCCTTCTGTATGGGAGTAAATGTTGGAGTCATCCTCAAAATAATGAAACCAAAATAAACAGTGCACAGATGATACTATTATGTTCCCTAAGCTGCTTACTTTGATGAACAGAGTGAGAAATGAAAATATATGAAAACAGTGACATGTAGAAGAAATGATACGTTGTGTACAAACATACCAATTTAAATGGCACCAGCATGTAATTTTGGTGCCATAGATTACATTACAAGTAAAACTCACCCAGTAATAACTGCAAAGAATGAAAGGTTCGGGAAGACCATATTGCTGATGTAGTGATCAGTTTGTCTAGTTACAGTATGGGAGTACTTCAAATAGATGATGACAATTATGATAATAAGGATAATGATAATGGCAATGACACATGTAACTGGTAACAAAAGTAATATAATCTTTTACTGTAGTGTTCAACCCAATAATTCGTTATGTAGGACTGGTGGACTATACTGCATGGTTTGTGTGTGTGTGTGTGTGTGTGTGTGTGTGTGTGTGTGTGTGTGTGTGTGTGTGTGTGTGTGTTTTCAACTTATTAAAAATTAAGGTATTACTTTTAATTGTTTGTTGTAGGAAACTGATCTGTAATGTAGAAAGTTTTTGCTAATCAAACATTAAAATTAAAGACAGAAGTAATATAATATTTTTGTATGCTGTGATTATCATGTGATAATAAGCATATACACTGAAGAGCCAAAGAAACTTGCACACCTGCCTAATATCTTGTAGGACATGGCATGGCATGGACTCGACTAATGTCTGAAGCAGTGCTGGAGTGGATTGACACCATGAATCCTGCAGGGCTGTCCATAAATCTGTAAGGTACGAGGCATTGGAGATCTCTTCTGGATAGCATATTGCAAGGCATCCCAGGAATGCTCAATAATGTTCATGTCTGGGGAGTTTGGTGGCCAGCGGGAGTGTTTAGACTCAGAAAAGTATTCCTGGAGCTACTCTGTAGCAATTGTGGATGTGTGGGGTGTTCCATTGTCCTGCTGGAATTGTCTAAGTCTGTTGCAATGCACAATCAACATGAATGGATGCAGGTGATCAGACAGGATGCTTACGTACATGTCAACTGTCAGAGTTGTATCTAGCTATGTGAGGTTTCCCATATCTCTTCAACTGCATGTGCCCCACGCCATTTATGAGCCTCTACCAGCTTGAAAAGTACCCTCCTGACATGCAGGGTCCAAGGATTCATGAGGTTGTCTCCATACCTGTACATGTCCATCCATTCGATACAATTTGAAATGAGACTCATCCAACCAGGCAATATGTTTCCAGTCACTGTCAGTGTTGATGGGCCCAGGCAAGGTGTAAAGCTTTGTGTCATGCAGTCATCAAGGGTACACGAGTGGGCCTTCTGCTCCAAGAGCCCATATTGATGATGTTTTATTGAATGGTTCATACGCTGGCATTTGTTGATGGCCCAGCATTGGAATATGGAGCAATTTGCAGAAGGATTGCACTTCCGTCACATTAAATGATTCTCTTCATTCATCATTGGTCCCATTCTAGCAGGATCTTCTTCCGGCCACAGTGATGTCAGAGATTTGATGTTTTACCTGATTCCTGATATTCACAGTACAGTCATGAAATGGTCATATCGGAAAATCCCCTTGGAGATGCTTTGTCCCATCGCTCATGTGCCGACAGTAACAATATGTTTAAACTCATTTAATCTTGATAACCTGCCAATGTAGCAGCAGTAACTGATCTAACAACTGCGCCAGACACTTGTGTTATATAGGCATTGCTGACCGCAGTGCCGTATTCTGCCTGTTTTCATATCTCTGTATTTGAAAATGTATGCCTATACCAATTTCTTTGAAACTTCAGTGTATTACACAATGCAGTGAAAAATTTCTGTCATAAAAGAGTCTCATTTCTTTTCCTAATTTCAGGTTTAAGTTGAATATATCTTTGGCAAGTCTGAAACTAAATCTGTCAGATCGGAAGCTAGGAATGGTTATGGATTTCCTGGATAATGTGCCTTTGCCTTCTCCAAATACACTGAGGGTTTCTGAATTGGAACTGAGCATTGATAAAGAAACTGTTGATGACAGTTCTGTAGCTAAATATTTTTATACTGATAGGATCCATCAGGAACCATCTAAAGAACAGCTTCAGAGGATTAAACAAGTAATTGTATTGTCTGAATTATCACATGAAAAGAAGATTCCAGAAATGTCTGATAAAACTGCTCCTAAACCAGAGTTGTTAGAAGTTGACAGGTAAGCCACGTTTAATATATTTTCTAAGTGATTATTTCAGCTCTACAAAACAAACTGATTAGAAATTTATACAAGGCTTATTTTATAACTTAAAAGGTAATTTGAACACGATTGCACTAGTTTTAGGGTAGATTGTGTATTATAAAACAATACCCTTATTGTAGACTCCTCGGACTATTAGAAAATTTCACACAACATCAGAACTTCCGTACGCGCAAGAAATGTATTGCAATAGGTGCTAAGACAGAATTATCATATCAGATGTTGACCTATTTGAATCATAGATAGATCTCCTTTGGAAACTGAACAGTGAGAGGATAAAGTAAAAGATTAAAGAGATAATGGTAATGCACTGTGGAAAATCTGGTAGCGAGCTCCACGGGTTTCTAATCCGCGCCAGACACCATGGACCTCGATTACCACTACAGGTCTCTGCAGCTGCCATGCTATAAGCCATGGCTGCGCGGGCTCCGAGCCTGTGTATAATGTGAGGGCACCATGGTGGAGCATGTGGTCCCAGCAGCCAATAGCGATGTACCCTATCATGTATTTAAGTGCCTGCCTCTCCCTCAGTGAGGTAGTCTGATATTTGGGTGAGTCTATCGACATCTTGCCTACAGACAACACATTTACGTTGCTTGTTTCCGTGTACGAGTGGACGTTGTTGATTCGTGAGGTTTTTTGCTTGTGACCCCATTGCTTTTTGCGTATTGTTGTTTGTAGGGTTTTGCTCAGTCATCGGTCGTTGTTTGTGTCCCTCCTTTCCTGTTGTCCATTTTGTTTGTTCACAGGCTGCTCCCATTCAGTCCCGCCGTGCTTTCGTTCTTGGCAATCCCACGACCGTTCCAGTCATGGTTACATTTTTGGCAACGAGGTAAGCGGTGGTAGTTGTTAGCATGGAGACGAAGTTGATCTGTCTTCTGGAGCAACAGTAGGAGCTCATGAAGCAGCAGCAGCTCCAGTTAGACATCTTACAGCAGTCGCTGTGGTTGCTAATGAACAAAATTGATCCACGGGACACACTACCACAACAGCTTCTGAGTCCTTGGGTGTCTGATGCTTTCTCATGTCTGCCGTCATTCCCCCCATTTAATGACACTAAACAAGACTGGGAAACATACTTACATCAGTTGAAACAATATTTCACGGCTTTTCAAGTCACCAGTGACTCCTTGCAGCGGTCGTTGTTTTTGTCTCGGGCCTCCCCAGGCATGTTCTTTTTTCTCCATAAGGTGGCACCATTGTCCGATCCTGTGGCTCTCTCTTTCCAGGAGAAATGCCTTTTGCTGACAAACTATTATTCCCAACACTACCATGCGGTCGCCTCTTGGCTAGAGTTCCACCAGTACCATAAACAGCCTGGTCAATTGTATCAGTCCTGGGTTACAGACGTGCAGTGTCTCAGTTGTCGATGCAATTTTACGTGCACCAAACAGCAGTGTAAGGCTTCGTATGTGGACTCCCTGATCTGGGATGTGGTGGTTCAGCTGGCACCCGATCCTGAGGTCTGTACTGCGGTGCTGAAACTCGATAACCCCTGCTTGGAAGAGATTCTCTGCATTGCCCGCTCACTTCAAATTGCTCATGTGGCTAACGAGCTTCTCATGGCCCAGCCGCAAGTGGCGGCGACTGATGCGTCTCAGCTGGCTCCGCCCTCACAATGTCGATGTGGCCTGGCCGACAGAGGCCAGCACTGTCAGGACTCCTCTTTGTCCGATGTCTCTATGGCATCGGTGCCTCCCGTCGCCCCTCATCGCTGGTTGTTGTGTGGTCCACTTCCATCTTGCCCACAGTGCTTTACTGCACATTCTCAAGCTGATTGTCCCCACCTCTGGAAAACATGTGCGCTACATGACAAGGAGGGCCACATCTGATTAGTTTGTCGTAGTTACTCAAATCGCTCCAGTCCTGCCCCTCTTTGGCCTCAGGATACCGTACATTCTCTTCTATTGGTCGTCCCACTGGATGACCCATCAGCACGGAAGCTTTTCCTCATGCTCTGCCTTTTCACTGATGATGTCAGTTTTCAGGTCAACACTGGGGTCACCGTCTTCCTGATTAATATGGCAACATATACCTGCCTGGGCTCTCCTCACCTCCCTCTCGGCGTTTGGTTGCCTACAGAGATGGTTCCATCCCCCTTCGTGGGCAGTTCGTCGTCCAGGTGACATACAAATGTGTTCCCTGGCTCCTTACCCTCTTTGTCATCGACCATCCGTCTGCTTCGAATATTTTTGGCCTGGATGCATTTCAACTGTTTGGCTTTTCAATTTCCAATTAAGTTAAGGTCATTCCTTCGGCTGTTCCTTTTCAGGACTTGGACGTTCTGTGCTCAGCGTTTGTGTCTTTGTTTGCAACTGATCTTGGATGTGCTTCAGATTTTCAGTCGCACATCAGACTTCAGTCAGATGCACAGCCTCGCTTTTTCCAGGCCCGACCCCTTCTGGTGGCCTTACGGTTGGCAGTCAAGCAGGAACTTGATCAGCTCTGGGCTGCTGGCGTTCTGGAGCCTGTGACATACAGTGCCTGGGGCAACTCCATTTATGCTCATACAGAAACCCAATGGGTCACTTTGGCTGTGTGTGGACTTTGGCACTACTGTCAATGCTCAGTCCCTCGTAGACACTTACTCCATTCCCTGACAGGAAGACCTTCTCACCAAGCTTGCTGGTGGAGAGTACTTCTCAAAGATCGACCAGACTGAGGCATACCACCAGTTACCCTTGGATGCCGATTCCCAGAACACCTTGGTTTTCAATACACCTTTCAGATTGTACAAGTACAAGCACCTTCTATTCGGTGTCTCTTCAGCACCGCCCATTTTCCAGGGGTTCCTGGAGCAGCTTTCGCAGCCTATCCCTGCCTGTGTGAATTATCTGGATGACATCTTGGTCACCAGGCAATCCCGCCAGGAACCTCAGCGCCTTATTTCGCACTCTGCAATCTGGAGGTTTATGCTGTTGGCTGGAAAAGTGTTTTTATCAACTAGAAGTCGAATACTTAGGCCACTGGATTAGCAAAGATGGCATTCGCCCTTTGGGTTGTAATATCGTGGCTATTGAGGCCCTTCCTTGTCCTAAGGACTTACCTGAATTCCAGGTGTTTTTGGGCAAGGTTACTTATTAGTTAAAGTTCTTACCCCAGTCTGCCTCAGTTGCTCAGCCCCTCAATCACTTGCGTCACAAAGGGGTGCCTTTTGATTGGACTCCTGCTTGTGACCAGGCTTTTCTCCATTTAAAGGCAATGCTCAAGTCCGCCCCTTGCCTTACTTCCTTCTCTCCGGACCTCCCCCTTGGTTGTGGTGGCTGATGCATCATCATATGGCATTGGGGCCGTCCTCGCACATCGGAGTGGCGATGTCTCAGAACAGCCCATCGCTTATGCATCTAAGACCTTGACCCCAGCACAACGAAACTACTTCCAGATTGAAAAGGAGACCCTAGCAATAGTGTTCGCCGCACAAAACTTTCACACCTCTCTCTTTGGTGGAAAGTTCACCCTCCTGACAGACCATAAACCCTTAATTATGCTTTTTGGACCCCACTCTCACCTTCCAGAGTGGACAGCTCAGCGTCTTAAGTGCTGGGCATTATTTTTACAAAATTATGCTTACACCATCCGGTATAAGCCCAGCGCCCACCATGCTAATGTGGACGCTTTGTCACATCTCCCAGCAGGCCCCGATCCTGCGTTTGACCTACAGGAGGTCCTCTGCTTTCACATTGATTCCACCCACTGGAATGCACTGGACGGTCTGCCTCTTATGGCTGCCCACATTGCTATGGCTACACGCCGAGACCCTGTCTTGTGGCAGGTTCTCCGCTATGTGGTCCATGGGTGGCCCTCCTATATTACTCATTCGATGTGGATTGCCTTCAGCCCCTGGCACCACCTGTCTCACCTGCTCTCCATGGTCGATGATGTCCTTTTGTTGACCACGGAGTCAG
Organism: Schistocerca serialis cubense; assembly: GCF_023864345.2. Lineage (NCBI taxonomy): Eukaryota > Metazoa > Arthropoda > Insecta > Orthoptera > Acrididae > Schistocerca > Schistocerca serialis. The sequence continues at coordinate 359,634,234 of NC_064640.1, read as the reverse complement.
ATGCCCATCGGTTGGTCATCCCTCCAGATTTACGGCATCAGGTGCTCAGTTTGTTACACCACAGGCAATGGGGTATGTCTTGCATGAAAGGTTTGGCTCACCAGCATGTATATTCGTCCGGAATGGATGGCGATATTGACCGCCTGGTCTGCAGGTGCACTGTGTGTCCGCATTACCAGGCCAGCCCCCCTCAGTCGTTTGCACCCTGGCCTGTGTGTTGCCACCACGGGGGCCACACCCAAGGCCCTGGCCCGGGTTCTCACCACTGAGGGCCTGCCTCACACATTGGTCTCCGATAATGGCCCCCAATTCATGGCATCCTACTTCCATGACTTCTGTCAGACCAATAGTATCAACCATATCTGTAGCCTGCCTTTCCACCTTTACTCCAATGGTGCAGCGGAGAGGCTTGTCCACACATTTAAACAACAGTTGATGAAGGCGGTCGAAACATCTCCAACCACGTCGGCCCTCACCCTGTTTCTGAGCACCTATTGCACCATGCCAATTGATGGACGTAGTCCAGTGGAGCTCCTCGATGGGCGACAGCCGCAGACCCTGCTCCATTTGCTGATGCCGTCCCCCTGCTGCCCCCACTCCCAGCCTTCTCAGCGTTACACCCGCGGCGCGGCCTTGTAGGCCCACGTGTATGGGAGCAAGGCTGGTTGGACACCCGCCACAGTCGTCACAGCCCATGGGCAGAATGTGATGTCAGTGCAGACGTCGAAAGGGTTGGAGCGCCGCCATCATAACCAGCTCCACCCATGTACCCCTGTGAGACTCCCGCTGCTGCCTCATCCTCCTCCGCTACCTCCTACGGGTACAGATGTGGTCCTCAAGTCGCCACCACTACCCCCGGTTGCTGCCTCCTCGTGGGCCTGCCCCCAGCCCTCCCTGCCCCCAGGTGAATCGGCGGCTCCCTCCGCCAGCCTGCCCGGTGGATCAGCTGTCATGGACGCTACAGACATCCCTTCCTCCCCACCAATGGTGGTTGACGAGCCCATGTCATCTACCATCTTCCAACCACCATGGCACTGTGTGAGGCGTTTCCACCCCTATGCACAAGTTTCAGGGGGGAGGGATCTGGTATCGAATGCCACAGGTTTTTAATCTGCGCCAGATGGCATGGACCTCGATTAGCACTACAGGTCTCTCCAGCCGTAAGCTGTGGCTGCGCGCGCTCCAAGCCCGTGTATAATGTGAAGGCACCATGGTGGAGCACGTGGTCCCAGCAGCCAATAGCGATGTACCCTATCATGTATTTAAGCACCTGACTCTCCCTCAGTGAGGCAATCTGATATTCGCGTGAGTCTATCGACATCTCACCTACAGACAGTGCATTTACTTTGCTTGTTTCCGTGGAATAGTTGACGTTGTTGATTTGTGAGGTTTTGCGCTTGTGACCCTGTTGCTTCTTTTGTGCTGTTGTTCATAGGGTCTTGCTTGGATGTCAGTCGTTGTTTGTGTCCGTTCTTTCCCGTTTTCTGTTTTGTTTGTTCGCGGGCCACTCCCATTTGGTCCCACCACGGTTTTGTTCTTGGCAACCCCGTGACCATTCCAGTCATGATTACAACAGAAAACAGTATCAGTGAGCAGAATATATTGTTATTCAATAGAAATCAGCGTGAAAAGTCTCATCTTACACCTAAACTATAGAAAACCAAATCTTGTTTAATTCTACTCATTTTCCTGTGGCAGTTACTTCTTTCTTTTCACAATTTTTTGAAAGTCCAAGATTTGCTCTCAGCTACTTTTATTAAATATAGGTTGACCCAAAAGTCCGTCAACATTTGAAAATGTGCTAACTCATGGAAAAATTTAGATAAAGAGGTGAAAATCGACTCACATCTCTGAAATGACATTGGGTTTTATTGAAACAAAAAATGGGTGCAAGAACTGGCCAACATATATCTCTGGACACCAAAACATCAGTAACACTGTGTGGGAATCACGTATAAAATGAGCTGTAGTGAGAGAGGAACTCAGATGTGACAGCAATCGTTGCACATTTACTTTACCACTTTAGGCACTGTTAGTGAAGCTTTACTATCAGAATGGAGAATCTGCTATTGCAGGTTTATGAGTCTTTCACTATAAGAAGGGAATTTGAATAGATAAAGTGTGTGACAAGCATAGCTGTGAAGAAAAATGATTATGAAGTTCAAGGCCATGGGTTGTTTAGATGATCAACCCCATAGTGGGTGACCAGACACTGTGCTACTGCTGCTGGGACAGTTTAGGAAATGGAGACTTTACCAGGTTCATTGGTGAATGGTGAAGTCGGCACTTATTAAGTTGCTTGTCACTCTGGCATTCCACTCATTAATATTTGGAGAAAACTAACGCATATCCTTCAATTCTATATGTACAAAATCCAGCATCATCATGAACTGTCAGCCACTGATGTCATGGCATGGGGAGTATTTCCGGTGTGTGCACTTCAAAAATTGGGAGAATATGACAATTGGTTGATTAATGTCTTGTGGACCAATGAAGCCCATTTCACACCCAAAGAGTCTATAAGCACCCAAAACTGCTAAATTTGAGCTATTGAAAATCATAGTACCATCACAGAAACCCCATTGCATGCTGAGAAAGTCAAGGTGTGATGCAGACTTAAAACACCAATCATAATTGGACTCTTTTTCTTCAAGGAAATGCAGCGTGCTGCTTTTCAAATTGTCAATGTGACAGGTGTGAGGTCTACTGATAAGTTATAGAATCACATCATCCATAGCCTGGCTGATGAACACCTGCTGGAAGGTGCAACTTTTATGCAGGATGTCATCCATCCCATATTGCTACATGTGTAGAAGATCTCTTGCACATATCATTTGGTAAGGATCACATACTGAGCCATGACTTCCATCATGCTTGGCCTCCCTGGTCCCTGTGCAGTCATTGATTCTGATGTTATTTGAAGTTGCAAGTCCACAGTGATCATCTGGCCTCATTAGGGATGCTAAAAGACAATATGTGATTGCAATTTCTCATGATACCTATTGCTATGCTGTACAGTGCTGTTCACAAAATTGTCTGTCAAATACAGGTATTGTTAATGAATGACAGTCAACATGTTGATCATTTGTTATAAAGAACATCATCTTTGTTAAAAACAATTGTTATGCTAATTATTGCTTTGTATCATATAAATTGCCCCCTGTTTGTCATTTTGTGCATATATTTTGTTTCAATGAAACTCCTTGTCATTTCAACTACATATATTTTGTTTCAATAAAACTCCATGTCATTTCAAGCATTTATGTCAATTTTTAGCTCTCTGTCTACATTATTTAATGAAGTATTAAATTTTCAAATGTTAACAGAGTTTTGGGTCACTCTGTATGTTACAGCTGTGGATTTCACCTGTTGTAATCTTCACTTTAGGCTCAGCAAAGTTTATTGAGCACAAATAAATTTCTGTGACACCATATTAAAATTGTCTGTTAGTCTACTAAACCAAACAATAATAGTGCATGATGGAAATTAATTTAAGCCATACATTCAGACAGAAGTTCATATGTAATAATTTGTGACTAAAATTGACATGAGTTCATGCACTACCAATTACCTATGCATTCATATTGTAAGTGTGATATTAAGGAAGGTGGTGGTGGAAACCATACATTTGTGAGTGGAAACAATATGAAAAACAAGTGTAAATTGCTCTAGGTAAAGAGTAGTGGTTGTCTTACTTCAGTTGTAGAAGTGAAGTGGGATAATAACAACTGAGAGAGAGTGTCCACTGCCAGACTGCTTTCTATTTGCCCACTAAGGAAAATCACGACTAGCCTATGGTACTGACGGTGCTACTGCTGCAGGAGTCCTGCCAGATGTGGGCAATACTACAAGTACCAACATGTGCATATGTTCAATTTGCAATTCCAGCAGGGTTACTAAACTGTTCCCCATTTAACTGGCATCTAGAGCAAGTACCTGCCCGGCTGGTACAGGGGAGGCTGATATGGTGCAACCAACCAGGAGATGGGCAATGTCACAATGCCAGACTACTAACAGATTTCTTCAGGTGATGGAGCTGGATATGGAGTATCTTGTGTAGGCTTGGAGACTTGTGGGAGCAGAGATTTCCCTTTAGATTTTGTTAGGTCTGGTAACTGTGTCATTGACGTTTGTGTTCATTTCCCTCAGTTCTCGGGATGGGAGGACAAGGCAGGCATAGCCTAAGACCTGAGAGTTGTGAGAGTGGTCATGGTGGTAGCGACAGTGAACTCCCCAATATGGGAGGCTACTGACCACCACGTCACAATGATAGTTGGTTGCAGCATACCACATGTTGTAGCCACTGACACCAATTGGTTCCCCTTCTTTTCTATTATGGCTCCCTAGCTCCACCCCAGATTCAGCCTGCGCTGATTCACTCATACAGAATGGTGATGCTGTATGTGCTTCATGTTCCATGGGAGGAGAATGGAGATCCAGAAGCATCCATCCTGTGAGGGGACTCAGGAACTCTTCCAGGCTTCAGCCATTGATGGGTCTGGACTTGTAAGAATCTAGGGAAGTGTTTTGTGCTCAAGCCAGTTAAGGAGACCTGAGGCTTATAAAGTCACTCAACATGTGGGTGGGAATGAATGTAGAGGTACAATCACAATTCATCATATTCCAGTACATTACACTGCTTGAAATTAAAGATGTTCCAACACCTATGTGATCTGTTTACATACAGAACACATGTCTGCTACCAATATTATGTAATGCATAGTGAGATTTTCTCTATGTGATAGGAGTCAACAGTTTCTGTGAGAAAGGAAACTACAACGTAAATATATTTTTTGCCAAATTGTCTTCACTATTACATCTATAAACTTTACACAATGTAAAAAATGAACACTTTTACACAATCATAATCAGAACAATTAAAATTTTGCCATTTTTGATAGCTTGTTTTCAAAGATAATCACTGGACATTTGATAACAACAACAACAAGAAAAACCAGATGATAGTAGGTTGACAAATTTACTATCTTTCAAAACGTAGGGCTCCCCTGTTCAGCAAAAGAGGGAAGGCTGGGGGTGGGGGGAAGTAGTTGGAGAAAATAAGACTCTACAAGAGTAAAGCACAAAAGTGACCTGCAAGCCAGTATAGAGGGGAAACCCAACAGGGCAGCGAATTCAATAATTAAATGTTAGCAACAGGAAGGGTTTTAAAACTTGATACCTTAGAAGACTAATGGACTGGTTTTAAGACTTGATACATTAGAAAGTAATTGAACTTTAATCAACTACATATAGATAATATAATGAAACATGGGACTGTGAAGGAGTCACAAAGGAAGTCTCACTGGGTTCAATTTTTGGTCTACTGCTATTCCTTATATATGTGAATGGTATTCCACTTAACATTCAACAAGCAGAAGTGGTACCTTTAGTGGACAGTAGTAGTGTTATAATAAATCTCATTAGAGAGAAAGACACAAAAGAGATTGTTAATGATGTTTCTCACAGAGATTAATTAAGTTGTTCTTAAAAATAGACTCTCCCTAAAATTTGATAAAACTCTCTATATTCAGTTCTGTAAAAAATTAGATACTGATGAAAACTTAAGTGGTAAGAAGAATGTCACTGGGATTCTTAAACAATTACGTTCAGCTACTTTCCTCTTTGTATAATTGCTATTCTTGAAAAGAAACAAATCAGCCTCCTTACAAATTTTGCATATTTCTACTCAATTATGTCTTATGGAATAATTTCCTTTGGTAACTCACCACTTAAAAAGTATTGATTGCACAAAAGCAAGTAGTAAGAATAATATTTGGTGTCCATCTGTGGCCATCCTGTCGGTGCTCTTCAAGGAGTGAGACATTTTAACTGCAGTGTTACGATACACACAGTGTGTTGGGGATATTAGGGCAGATATTTTGATTGATGGCTGATGACTGTCTACTGAACAATCTTACATCACTATTAACTTTGTTTGCAGATTAATAATTATAGCTAGTACCTTCAGTATGTTTTCAGATTGGTTAGTACCTCCATGTATGCAATGCACAAGTAAGCCATCAATGGTTATTTTGCAGAAGATAACAGATTTGATATTGAAGTGTGGACGTATGGATATGATATGGATGGATAATCTATACTGACAGATATAGTCCATGTCATGATGCAGCTATGACTGTGCAGAAAACATCAGAGTGTAAATTATGTGTCATTTTTTGCAGGAAGACTGTTGTACATAGAAAAAACAACTAACACTCTAAAGTGGGTACATATCAATATATCAATGATGAAATTGTTTGTACCTATACACTTGTGCAACAAACCTTTTGTTTATTTTCCCAGTAACATAAAATGTCTGACAGACAAAAAAAGCAAGTTTTAAACCTAATATGATAGTATTTCTCCTAGGTAACTTCTTTGATTCCATAGACAAATTTCTATTTGAAAACTGGTAGCCTGGGGAAGCAAAAGAACCTCGCTTTTACATGTATTTGCTTGTGCAGGGCAAAAAAATTGTGTGTTCATTAATGTTAAAACTCATTATGTATAACTCAAACAACAATGTAAAACATTTATACAAGGAAGTCATTATTAAAGATCTCATTTTCAATAACAAGAACTGTGAACTATCTTGGAATTGGAGAAAGGGTGGGATGGGCTAGTATTAATCAATGGAAATCTAACATGAAAGATCTCAGGAAAATGAAAAGGAAGGGCATACTGGTGTAACTGGGTTTACTGGTTTGTATATTAATTTTTAATTTTTTTACATCCTATGCTGTGCAAATAATGGGTATAAGGATTTATAAATATTTCACAATTTTTGTGTGTAACATGGCCAAATTTAATTTTCAGACAATGTACATTTGAAATTGATCTTAGTTACAGAGGTAATTTGTTGATGATCTTTTGTCATATTGTTTGGTTTATAGTCCAAATATACAAGGATGATTCAAATGAAAACTTGAGAGCTCCATAAAATTTTGAAAACTTGTGTGATGGATTTGGTAGGTGGCAGTAGTGTTCCTTGAGGTTTAGAAAGTCACTGACAGATGGCAGAGTGATGCTACAATGAAGGAGAAGGCAGCTGTGTCCACAACAAGAGGGCCACCCCACTGCCAACATGCACTGTGACTGAGTGGCGATCTGTGATGCGTTTATTGTATAGTTAAGGAGTCAGACCAATTGAAATTCATTGCAGACTGCATCATGCAGGAAGTTTAAAAGCAGTGTAACTTCTGTGGAGGATGTCCCAAGACCAGGGCAGGTTCACTGTGTAGTAATGGATGAGAATATTGCATTAGTGGTGGTGCTTGTGAAGGAGAACAAATGCATGACTGTGAACGAAGTAGCCACAGGACTAGTAGTGATCCAGTGCAGAATATTGTTCACAATTTATTGCACTTTAATAAGATGTTTACAAGACGGATAGCATGTCAGTTGACTGCTGAATGGAAAGATCATAGCATCAATGCCTGTGAAGAACTTTTGCATCATTTCCATGTCAAATGTGATGCATTTCTGGGAAAAATTGTTACAAGCAATGAGACTTGTGTCCAGTATCACCAACCAGAAATGAAAAGATCACGCTAGGAATGGCACCACATCTCATAGCTGAAACCAAAAAAATTCTGCACTCAATGGTGTGCTGAAAAAGTCATCCTCATTCTCTTCTGGGTCAGAGGAGTGATGACAACCAGTACTTGTTATTCAGACATGCTGAAAAATCAACTTTGCCCTTCAATCAGGAGTAAACAATGAGGATTTCTTACTTCAGGAGTATTACTATAACATGAGAACACCCAACCCCATTTGGCCTGTAAGACAGTTGAGACTATGCAAAAAATTAAATTTTCTTGTCTGATACATCCTCCATATTCACCAGACCTTGCTCCTAATGACTTTCATCTGTTCAGTGCACTCAAAGAAGCAATGGGAGGCAGGCATTTCAGAAGTGATGAAGAGGTGAAAACCACAGTGCCTGACTGGCTACACTTACAATTGAAACAGTTATTTTGACATGGTATCTATGCACTTACGAAGTGGTGGAATACATGCATTCAACATCAGAGACATTTTGTCAAATAATGATGTGTAAGTTTTTTGTTCACTGTTAAATTAAAATATTATAGCATTTTTAAGATTTTCATTTGAATCACCCGCATATTTCTGATTTGATTTTTCATTCTTCAAAAGGTTCTATTTCAATACCCCTATATTAAAGTGTGATTTATGTAATACAAATGCTCTTTCCTTAATCATCATGTATTAAGAATTTTCTTTCTACAAATCTTCTAATGTTAAATCAAATTTTAGGAGTCACATGTCATCAGATCACAGTGATGAAGAACTTGAACTGTGGGCTCGTACAGTGGACTTACCTGGATTTGATGACAATGTTTCCCCAAGAAATGTCATCAGAATGTTGCTCAGATTTGTCATTGGAGAAGTAAGTCATACCTTTATTTGTATGGAATTTAATAGAGAGAACATTGCCTGCTTGATATGTATGAGGGGATACCTGCTTGATATGTATGAGGGGATACCAAAAAAATGGAATTTTTTCTTAAAAGTTATATATTTTCAAATTTTTTACAAAACAACCTTACCCCCTTCAAAATATTCTCCATTACAACTAATACATTTGTCACACCATTGCTTCCACTGTTTGAAACAGTTTTTGTAGTTATCATTAGAAAAGGCTGACAGCTCCTCCCTTGTTTTTTTCCTTGACTTCTTCAGTTTTGTCAAATCAGTTTCTTTCATGCTCCTTTTCATGTGTAGAAGTAAGAAAAAGTTGCATGGATCCAGGTCAGGTGAGTCTGGTGTGTGGGGCAGTGGAACCAAACCATTTTTAGCCAAAAACTGTCTAACAGAGGTGGCTGTATGTGCTGTTGTGTTGTCGTGGTGGAAGAACCAGTCTCCTGTCTGCCACAAATTAGGTCTCTTTTGAAGAACACTGTTGCACAATCTTCTTAAAATTACCAAATAAAAGGTTTGATTGATGGTCTGTCCTGGGCAGAACAAACTCTGAATGAACTATGACCTTGGCATCAAAAAGCAAATCATCATTGTTTTGATGTTTGATTTGACTTGACGACATTTCTTGAATGGGGTGACAATGACGTCTTCCATTGACTTGACTGTTGCTTTTTTTCTGGGTCATAACCATAGCACCATGACTCATCACCAGTAATGGCCTTTGACAGAAAATCTGTATCAGTTTCAAGCTGTTGTTTCCGAGCACAACATGTTTCAAATCAATGCTCCTTTTGATTTTCAGTCAGAACCTGAGGAACAAACTTGGCAGCAATCCTTTTCATTTCCAAATGTTCCATTAAAATTCACTGAACTGAGGTCCAAGATAACCCAGTAATCTCTGACAGTTGATCAATTGTGTCAATGGTTTGCGAGAACAAGCACTCGAATATTTTCAATATTTTCGTCGATTTGGGCAGTTGAGGGATGTCCAGAACAAGGTTTGTCATCAGTTGAAATTTTGCCATTTTTAAATTGAGCAAACCACTTGTACAATTGAGTTTTTCCCACAGCGTCTTCTTGGTAAGCTGTTTTCAACATTAAAACATTTCAGCAGCATTTTTACCAAGTAGAAAACAAAATTTCACAGCGGCACTTTGTTCACTTAAACATGCCATTATAGTTGTGTTATACATGCCTAGTGGCAGAAATGTGTACTACGCAAGCTCCACCCACGGCAGTGTTACCGCAGTTTTTACTTACTTTTTTTTAATTTTTTGCTAGCCTCTCATATTTACAGGTCTTTTCTATTATTGTTAGGGAAAGAATTAATTCTTCTGTAACTGATAAAAGGGCAAAAATAGCAGAGTACTACTGCTTTCACTGCTGTTACTACTACTGCTACTTGTACTACTGTTGCTACTAAAATTTGTGCACATGTATGCATGTGTGTGTGTGTGTGTGTGTGTGTGTGTGTGTGTGTGTGTGTGTGAAATGAAAATTAAGATGATTTTTGGAAGAAAATGTCATTTAATGCCTGAGTTAGTGCCAGTTTGCACTCAGCTTTACTGTTTTTCTGTCTGTAGTAATGTGCTGTTAGTGATAACTGCTAAACACAACACCCCATTTCTTCTGTATGCAGGTTGTAGTCCAGTTAGCAAGGTCTAGCAATCACATGGATAAACCGTATATAATGTTAAGAATTAACAAAGTTTGCTGGGACACAGCACTGATGGAATATGGTCCTGCTATCCAAGCAGGGATTGGTGGAATCCAGCTTATAGACAAGATACATACTAGCTGTACAGGAAAATATTTAGAACTTGTATCTACACATGGCACTGATGATATGGTGACACTGTTGTACAGAAAGGTTGGTTAGTATATATATATTAGTAACTCATTGGCATATGAAGCTTTTGTTAAGTATTGCTGCAGCTAACTTTCATTTCAACATATAAATCATATTTTCAATTAACTCTGAATTAACATAAACATTTCTCTGTTTAAGACTATGCTATTACAATTTGTCTTTTCTTTAGGTTCGCTCTGATTGCCCTGATTTTAAATCACATTTTCATAGTGTTGAGCAGTCCCTTGTATTGGATTTTTCATCTGTGCATATAGTGTTCCATAGGGAGGCATTTTTGACACTGAACAAGTACCTGCAGTATCTTCATCAAAAGTAAGACACAGACACCTTTTATTTACATATTTTATCATTGCATATGTATACAGTAAGGTCACTTTTCTTTTAAAACAAGTTTTAAGTATGAAGATAGAGAGAGGGGAAAAAAAGAAAACTTAGGGAGAAAGGGGGAAGAGAAAGATAAGAGTTACCAAGGGAACCATTTGTATTGCCTGTATAAACTCATGAATACAACTCAGTGCACAAGCTGATGGATGTTTTAACATCTGAATAATTACAATCCACATCAATCTTTTGGGAGAGTGTCAGTAGGTTTAAAGATATGTATTTCTTCAGCTTCACAGCAAATTCCTTGATGGCTGCAAAGTGGTCAGGCAAGGCCAAAACTTACATGCCCAGTTTCTGAAAGAACTTGGAGAGGAAAAAGAGTAAATAAATTTCTGATTGATGCCTTGTAGTTCAGACATGTACATTATTGAGTTAGTTTATTCAGTTATTATCTGAAGGCCCCCCCCCCTCCCAATGGTTTTTGTGATTTAAATTGCTCTGTTGCATTATTAGTAGTTGACAGATCTCTGCTTTTTATCTGTAGCTCAGATATTGTATTTGAAGTGTAGACCTGAAAAAGTAATATTGAAATGGGAAAGAAAGTTCTGAAATACACAAAGAAAAGTGTTCAGTCAAATAACAGTGAATGTGAAGTAAATATGTTTTGGCTAGAGAGATTAAACAAATGATTATAGCAACAGCAGTAAACAGTATTTTTGAGAATGAATAAGTTCTGAGAGAGTAAATTAAGAACTTAGTCATAATATTTCATACTAACACTGCATCATTGGTGGTAATTAGTTCTTATTTTGTTAACAATTTCAGAATACAGAACAGAGAAAGTCACCTAAAATCACTGGTGCAGTATTCACCACTTCTGTACACATGGTTATTCCCTGGAACAGCAGAACCACCAATACCACCTGGTGCAACAAAATTTAGCTATTCAACTCGCCTTGGTGAAATACGAATCAGGCTGTGTGACACTGACATGGAATTTCTTGAATTGAAAGTATGAAATATCTTTTGCTTATAATCTAATTTAAAGTTAATAAAAATTGTATGCAGCTCATTTTAATTTAACATCTATTTTGAAGCAGTTTTATTTCATAACTTTTATTGTTAAATTTCAGGTCACTGGCTGTGAAAGTGATTGCATGTTTAAGGCCAATGAAAGAATGGTGCTTCGAGTATATTTGACAACATTAACAATAGATGACTTGTCAGATTTGACTCTCTATTCCAAGGTAGATTATTGTTATGTAGTTTGAAATCAGTTTACAAGTAATAACAGCATAAAAAAATTATTCACAATGTAACTGAATGTCATGTGTAATTTTTCACAGATTCTCTCTATTGATGAGGATAAAGTCTTTGACTTGAAATATGTGAGGCACAGCCCCAAATTATACACACATTCTGATATGGAAGCCATCAGAGATGATGTCAAGTCTGATGGGAGTTTCCGGCTTCATGTTGGGACTGTTCATATTGTGCTCCTTTATAAACTGTTAATTGACTTGCAGGTAATATTTGTTAACAGTATTGAGTGATAAAATAAATGCTGATAATTTTGAAATATTCTATTAGTACGATTTATTTAATAACAACAATTGTCACTGCTATTTTTCTAGCTCGTGTTGCCTGAATGTTATGTTGCAAGAACATAATTTTTGAGGCACAGAATATTTAAGGCAATTTTTCATTATCTATAACTTTTTATACAATCTACAGGCTCCGGCAGAATTAACACTGACTGTAGAGCACCATTGTCCTGTCTTTACTATGCATCTAAGTCTTCTAATTACTTGTCAGTGCATTCATTAAATAAATTCAGCTGTTCATTAAATAAATTCAGCTGTGTTCACTTATAAGCATGCCACACAAGAATTCTAGGAACATTTACCAGTAACTCTAAGCATAGTATTTGCAATACTAAATACTGTGATGTGCAGAGTGGAACAAGACTATATCATCTGGCATAGAGTCTGTTAAACCTTCAATGCTTTGGCATCAAGTCTATGTAGGCTTTGTTAATATTTACCGCTTTGCACATTTTTCTTCATTACAAATTTTAGTGTTGATAATAGTTGCCTACAATCTTTGATGGGGACTAGTTTCAAATGCTTGCATTCTTTCTCAAATGATAGCCTAAATTTCAAAAGTTTGGCTAAGCAGAATTAAAGTGATACATTTAAAAGTCTTTTTCATATATCAGGTCAAAGAAACAAATGTGGTTTGACCATTTGAGTTGCTAGTCCTTTACACCAACATAATGTTGGAATTTCACATTTTTTCTGACTGTTTCTTCATTTACCTACAAACAGTATGATTACAAACAAAATCCCTGATGAAGTAAATATATGCAGTAACTCTGTTATATATGGATTAGTTCAAGTATAAGAAATACTTAGCCCTTGCTTGGTATCTGGGGTCTTCTTAAACCCTAAGGCACTTTCAACTATAAAGAAACAGTTTTAATTTGAACATAGAGTTCTCATCATCCAGATATGCTTTTCATGGATCTATTATTCAAACTGGGCAAAATATTTATAGTTATATCATAATGTGATCTTCAATGTTACATTTCAACTTTGCTAAGAAAGTAAAAACTTGCCAACAATGCTGTTATAACGTCAAGTTGAACAAATATATTTCAAGGACGACACAATACATGTAAGTCACAGATCAAGTAAACAAAGTAAGACATGTGTACACTTTAACAGTCAAATCCGAACTGAATCCGAGTGTAGCAGCTGCTGGCTGGCTGGCCACTTAGGTGGCGCTGCTGCTGCATGGCTGGCAGACAGCGCCGCATGTAGAGGATGCGCCTAACTGCACGGCGGCACTTTGAAAGATTGGCGAGTCACAACAAATGCACCTTCTCAACTGACATTTATATGTCCATTGCCATAACAAATTTATAGAAAATACGTATCCCTGCGTGGCTGGAACAAATTCCCTTTTATGAATTGTGTTTTGTGGTTTTATGCTTTATTTATATTTTATTCATAATGGATCATAATATGTGCTTTGGAAAGGGCCACACACTTGAGCAGGATTTTGCAGATTTACATAAGAGTGATAGTGATAATGAATCAATTTTTGGAAAAGGGAATGAGAGTGGTGTTGATGTAAATGTGGCAGGGCGATATACAGGTCTGAAATGAGGTGGATGTAAATGAATGTGGAGAAGATGATATTGGTATTCAGGGAATTAGTGCACCTACTCTAGTATTTAGAAGTATTCAGATAACCTATGGCATAGTATCACATGATTTGTGCAAGCAGATTTCCAGGAGTGTAATAGATGAAACAGCTCATTTTCTACATCACCCTAGACCACAAATACAGACAATGGCAGATTGTCTCAGACTTTTTATCACCAATCCCATTCAGAGTGTAATAGTAATGCATCCTATAATCATACAGAAGACAGTAAAATTCTACACTCATATCTTGTATGCTGGATGGAGCTTGACTATACAGAACTACAGGCATTCTTTGGTCTACTAATAATAGCTGATTCACACAAGGGACCTGGGAAACCTTTGAGCTAATTTCAATCAGATCAATATGGCTTACTCTTTTTTTGAGCCACAATGAGCTTTTCAAGATCTGATGATATTCTGATGTTCCTCTGGTTCTATGACAAACTTATGAGAGAATAAAGAAAACATGCTCTGGATTTAAAGCTAAACCTATACAGGCTGTGATTGAAATGCTCATTGATGCATACATTTTGTCTTATATCCCTGGGCTTTATATTGTAGTTGATAAGCGCCTTGTACTTTCAGAGGATGCTGACCACTGAAGGTGTACATTCCTTCAAAATCTAGTGGTACAAGATAAATTGTGCACTGCTGTAGATTGTAAGACCAATTATCGCACAAATACACAGCTGTACATGGGGAAATCTCCTTAATGAAGGGAAATAAATCAAGGGAAATGAGTGGTACACGATTTAGTTGATCACTTGTGGATGATGATGATGATGATGATGATGAAATGATGAAGACAACACAAACACCCAGTCCCCGGGCAGATAAAATCCCCAACCTGGTCGGGAATCGTACCTGGGACCCCATGATCCCGAGGCAGCAACGCTGGTCACTGGACCACGAGCTGCAGACCAAAAACTGAATATACTGTGATTTGGAAATAAGAAAAACAGGAGAAATCTATATTTACAGGAATAACAATTATAAACTTCATACTTAATATGCTTAATTAACATTTTGAAGAAGTGATGTGAAGTAGGTCTTAACAATATGCTGGAAGAACTTTTGAATAAGCAGCAATATGAATTATCTATTATTACAACCACTTTCAATTAACATTCCTCATCTTCATAGTATTATTCAGCTAAGGTGAACTACATTTGAAAGCTAAGTAGCTTCTCAAGTAGCCTCACAAGAGCTGAGTGCACCCTGCTTGCCAACAGTGCTCAGCAGACATGGATCGTCACACATCCAACTCTAAACCAAGAGGTATTATCCGTGAAGCACACAGAAGTTAATGTATTTACTTAAAATGACTCATTAACTATGTATAGTGAAAATTTGGGATTCTATGTACATTTTATCTAAGATTGTTTGTGCTTTTCTTTGTTAAGTACTTAAATGCAAGGTAACATATGAGGTTCATTTTTAAAGTAAAAACCGATTTGTAATTGAGTAAGAGAAACTGTATTTATGAATGTAAATTGTATTACAGACTACAGTATGCACACTTTTTCAATTTTCATCAGTCACCATGAGCATTTAAGCATTTGTCAAGTTGTGGCACCAGCTTTTTTATCCCAGCTTCAAAGAACTCTGCCACCTGGCCATTGAACAGTTAGTACCATAATAGTTTCTTTTAACATGTCATCATTTTCCAAGAGTTTTCCACCAAGAAATTCTTTCAGTTTTGGTTGTGCTTAGTCAGTGCGGTATGGTGGATGATCCAGTAATTCCCAGTGAAACTTGTCCAGTTGTGTCTTTATTCCTGCTGCAACACGAGGCTGAGAGCATTGTTGTGAAGCAGAATGCTGCCACTAGAGAGCAACCACAATTTTGAGTAGTGTGCCTATGCTTTAATAATGTTTCATGGTACCTCTCAGCATTTATTGTCATTCTTCTTGGCAAAAAGGATAACAGAAGAATGCCTTTCTGGTTCCAAAAACCTGTGGCCATGATTTTCCATGTTGAAGGTTGTTGTCTGAATTCTCATGGTTTCATTGGGGAGTTTGACTGGTGCCACTCACTGGATTGAAGTTTATTCTCTGGAGTGTAGTGCACAATCCATGTTTCATCACCAGTCACAATGTGACTCAAGAACTCTTCACCACCCTTGTGATAGTGCTTCAAAATGGACAAAAAATATGCCATTTGTTTTGTTTTGTGTTCTTCTGTCAGAATTTTCAGCACCCATCTCACGAACATGTTTTGTGTTTGTCAGTAACAATGTGAGAAACCACTAGTCTTTAAACTTGTGTTTTGGCAAATTTCCTCATCAACTTTTTGTTTCAAGTCTACATTCATCACAGTGGGCCACCCAGATTGTTCTTCATCATGAACATTTTTCCTTCCTTTATTAAACAGCCTAGTCCATTTATGCACATTTCCATCATTCATTACACCTACACCATGAACTCCAACAACCACTTGTGAATTTCAGCAGAACTAACTTGTTTTGCATTTAAGAACTGCATGGTAAGAAGTACCCATCACAGTATTCTCACAGAAGGAAAAAAGCTCATACAGCTTCATCAGTGATATTACACAGAAAACATTACAAATCTCATTCATGTACTACAATTTCATGAGGATTTTCAGTGCCTGACACTCTCTCATTGTGAGATACAGATACTTGAAAGGTTTCTTCATCACTGAAAACACAAAAATTCTTTTTTTGATTTGTTGCCATTTTGTCAAGGCACTGCACTCATAATCCCAACTGTTGAGCACAATGCTAACATGGCGAGTGTATGGTTCTTTTCTTGAATCAGTAATGTTTGTACATGTAATATTTTGGAAAATACACAACTTTGAAAATGAATGAAGCATTCATAGTTGCTCTGTACATTATGGAACCTAACAGTTACATGATACACTGTCCTTCTTTTCCTTTTTTCATTGGCTTTTGAGTATTTCCTAAACAGTTATCCATGTAAGCAACTCATAATTACACATACATAGTAGATCTTGATAAAACACAGATGATGTTAACATAAAACAATATGAAATAACATGCTGAGTTATTTAGTTTACATGAATTTGTTTATATCTCTCTTTTAACTTCCCTTAGAAAGGAGTCAAGTTCTTCATACACTGCAAGGTCTTTGGTTGCCAACAATGTTGGCAGATGTTAGTAACTGGTATTTCTTACCCACAACATCCTTTAGCAGCTTTCTTGTGAGGTTCCACCAGTTAATGCATCCTAAAATTATGTGATTTGTGGCCTCCACTTTATCACAGTCACAAAGTGAAGACTTTACTATGCTTATGTGAGATGGGTGATGTGCAAACCAACCATTTTTGAACCTCAACCACACTGTGGTTAACTGCAAATTTGTGTGAACATGGTACCAAAGCCTGTGTGGTAGCACCAATTTTAATTTTGCCTTATTTTTTCCTTTGATTGTCTGTGAATCTTGCCAGTCTTTGTCCTACTAATTCTGAATCCTCTTCCAGTAAATCAGTAATAGATCCTTCACTGGAAGATGTGTCTAGTTTTTATAACTGTGCTCGCCAATTCCTTAGTGAATCATCAATCCCACAGTCCAATCTACATCTAGATCTGCTCTGTGAATAGCATGGCAGACGGTTTGTTCCTCTTTAGCAGTTATTAGGGCTTCTTCTTGTTCCATTCACGTGTGGAGTGTGGGAAAAATGTCCCTGTGCATGTTGTAATTAACCTAATCTTATCCTGACAATCCCTATGGGAGTGATATGTAAGGGGTTGTAGTTCATTTATTCTTAATAATTACAGCCTGTTATCTGAAAAGCTAAAATAGGCCATACAAATATCATTTCCTTGGATTATAATTAATTATTTATTTCTGATACTTAGTTGTAGTATTTCCGTAGAGGTCATCATTTAAAGCATCTTGAAACTTTGTTAGTAGACTATCTATCTTTAAGAGCCTGGCAGTTCAGTTCTTTCAATATCTCAGTGCCACTCTCCCATGGGCCAGACAAACCTGCAGCCATTCATTCTGCCCTTCTCTGTATATGTTCAGTATCCACTGACAGTCCTATTTGGTAAGGTTTCCCCACACTTGAGCAATATTCTAGGATGTTGTCATGTACTTTCCAATATTAGTTATTACATTCTTTAATTGGATACATCATGGCCCTGCAGCCATTCCTTTCCAGTTGCTTTACATGTGCTATTATCTTGTGGACCATCAGGTGGTTTTTATGCCCTGATGAAAATATTTAAGTAGAGTTAGCATGGATTAGGAGTCTGAGAAGATGAGAATGTTGTCCTCCAGAATCATATGAGACTAATTAAGGGCTTCCAAGATCTCCATAAGTCCTGTTGTCATTATTGTCATTTCCTTTGCCTGCTTGTGCTTAAATCCTACCTGCAGATAAGTATCTTAAAAGGTACATTCTGTCCCCTCCTGGTTCTTTGAGGCATCCATGTAGAGTATCCTCACCTGTGGGTATTTGGTTCAGAGCTCGCTCAAGGCATACTTTGAATGAAGAGACTGATAAAGTTGAAGAACCTGGCAGATCAAATCTCACATCAGGTTCAAGAACAGTGCAGAAGAAATTGTGTTCAGACATGAACAGTTGTCATGCAGACATGCTTAATTGCACATCTGGTGCTACCTCAGTACATTCGATTGCTAGTGGTGGTGATTCTTACACAAACAATATTTATACATGTAGCATATTACTGGAAGTTTCTGGATACAAGATAACAAGGAAGCCTTTGAAAATTCTGCCCTCTTCATTGGGAACTTTATGCTTAAATGTCTGCACCACAAGTGTAGAGTGTGTTCTTTACCTCCCATAAATAATGTATTTGTAGGGGTTGACTTCATGACACCAAGACATATTCAGATCACTTTGTATTTTATTGAATTAAGTTTTCATATTAAAGTGTCCATCTCTGATGTGTAGAACATACTTCCATAGTCCAGGTGTGACTGTACTAGGCCTTGATATATGTTCATGCAGATGTTGTAGTCTGCATCTGACATTACATCTGCCACTGCTTTTAACTTGTTGAGGTTCTTCTCACATTTTGCTACTGCTTCATTTATATGTCCTGTCCATTATAGTTTACAGTCAATGTGTAGGCCAAGGTATTTCACCACTGGCTTCACATGGAGAATGTATGTTCCTAGCATCATAGAGAGGATCTCTTTCATCTGGTGTGTGGTGTAGATGCTCATGATAGTCTTATTCTGTGAAATGGTTAGGCCATTTTCCTCCAGCCAGTATTTGAGAATAACCATTGCTGCATCCACTTGATACTGTCCATTTCCGAGGTTGTTGCTTGCTGTGTGTATGCACAGATCATCAGTGTATTGTAGTATATTGATGTTGCTTTTGAAAATTGTGTGCATATTTGCAGTGTAATGTGGATATGTAAAACAGTATTGATGAAAGAACTGATCCTTGTTGATCCTCTGTTGTCCCACACTGCTATTATCAACTTTCACACAGAAATCTCTGCCTTCAAGTAGACAAATGACACTGAAAATGAAGTAAATAGCGATAACAGGTCACTCCATCTTATTAGCTAATAACCAAAGGTCATCTGCTTCATATCCATTCTCAGTATCCATATAAACCTCTGTTGGGAACTTACTGTTGCTGAGGCAAAGCTGTATATCTATAATAAGTTGTACTAGTGTTCATAGGTTTTACTGCCTTTTTGGAAGTCCATCTGTTGTCTGTAACAGACTGTTATGTTGATACCACCATTCCCTCCTATGGTTTATTGTAATTTCTGACACCTTCAATGAACATGACTATAGTGTGATAGATGTGTATGACAGCAATTGATCTGGAAGTTTTCCAGGCTTAAAAATCGGAGCAATTCACGCTGTCTTCAGTTCAGGGTTGCAGTTTCTACTGGATCAAAAATTGCTAAAAATATTGCACAGTTTAGTATTTCTTTGTTCCATCTAATATTACAGCAAGGGGTAAACGCTTGATTTAGTTCACTTACTGGTATGGGTTCATCCAAGAAATAGGGCATACCTGCAGCATTGAAATTAACAGTGAGATCCACAAAGTCAGCTGTAAGACATTGTAGAAACACTTTCATCCTGCTAATTGAGAAAGTCAGTCATGGTGCTGGACATCTGTACCTTAACACTTCTGATAGGTAATATCTGTTAGGTTTAATTTTTTCCCAGACAGACAAACTGGATGATATAGCATTATAATTTTGGGATGTTCTTTCACCACATTTTTACATTATTTTCTCTTGGAACAAATGGTTTACTATGTTGAATGTATGCCTTTGCTGATTTTTCAATATTTTTTCTGAAATTGATGTAATCCACTACTGGGCTTCCTCAAACTTCAGATTTGTTCATTAAGGATTCTATTACAGTTTTACACTGCTCCAGTCTTCCTTGCATTTGTTTCAGTAGTAGCTGTTATATGAAAGTGATCTATCAGGACTTTCTAGTTTATATCAGAGGATGACTGTGCAAATAGTCTGACCCTACTGAATCTTCCACCAATTCCCATGCAGAAGTTATAGCCAAGGATTAAGTTGCAAAACATAGGTCAGCTCCTCTGCTCCATTGCTATGGATGGTTTTCTGCCACTGAGTGTCACTAAGTTATTTTCGGAATTGATCTCTGCAGTTAACTGCCAAATATATCCTCTCAATTAGGGTCCCATGCAGGATGGTGTGAATTGAAATACCACATTATTAATTTTGGAATAGTACTGGAATGATGAGAGTATGCAGATAGTCCTTGCATATATCATTATTCGACACTCTGTATACTGAAATTATGCCAGAGTTTCCAGTAAGTGAGAAAAAGGAGACACGTGCAAATTGAAATTTTGTATGAGTAAGCTCTGATGTTAAATTTTTGAATGGGATCCCATGTTTCATTAAAAGCACTGCTCTTCCATAACCACCCTCTCATATCACCATGCACTATGTTAAAACCAGATATAGACATATCAGTTAGTGCAACTAACCAAATATCGCTCATTGTGCAAATTGCTATATGCTGCTTGTTTATAAAAAAAGTAAGCTATTTTTATTACTCCTTGCAGAGAGTGCATTCCGCAGCAGTATACTGTGCGCAAAACTGCCATTTACTAATTATTTGTCAGTAGCTATCAAGACTTTAAGATTGGAGCTTGTATGTTATGGATAAAAGCTTTCAAGTTATTATTTTGCATCAGTCATTGATATGTGCTTTGCTTGTCATACCTCCCAGAACAGTCTTCATAACATGCAATATACAATTCACCATATACTTACCAGTATTACATAGTTGTGCAATGTAATGTTACTGACGCAGACATGGATTATGACCTGCCAGTCACCCCAGTTTGTTAAAGAGTTGAACTCCAATGCATAAAAAAGCTTCAAATGTGTGATTACTTTATGAATCAGTTAATTAAATGTTTCATATTAAGCATGTAAGAGAGAAAAAGTTTAGAAGAGGTTTGAAATTATGCTTAAAGTTTGCTGGAAGTCACTCAAAATCGGGCAGAATGATACAAACACTGAGGTTCTGCATGTAAGGAAGAAACTCATGTGGAAGTTGCAAGAACTGAAAATAAATACAAGTGGAAAAATGTAACTTACATTAAAAAAACATTCAAAACATCTCAGTAATGGAAAACAGAGTGAAAAAATGTGGTAGTGCTAACATTCATAGAGGAATCAAAACCCACCAGTTGAAGAAACACTTTAGCAACACTTGCAGGATAGTTCAGCAGAGGCATCTCAGAAGAATTACAAAGGAGTTTTCATCCACATAGGTACAAATTCTCTTAGAAGCAGCACTGAATAGGAAATTGTAAATGAATCAAGAAGTTTAATTTGATCTGCCAGTAATCTCTACAAAACATCTAGAATCATGGTGTGTGGTATTGTCTACAGAAGATCAGTCAGTGATTGAATATTGCGAGAATAGACCATGATTTAAACATGTAATGATCTAGGTGCTGTGTTCATAAATTTTTAAGCAGTAAATGTTTGCGTAAAGACAGTCTGTGTTTAAATAGGTTAGAATCCAAAATCTTTAGTAAAATGTTCACTGATACATGTAAAATTCTGCAAAATAGGGGAAACTTATAAGAAATGATGGGGATGAGAAATAGTGTTTGGTAATGAAACCAGCAAGTCCAAAATGGTACCCAAGAGAGAGTATGCTTGAGACTATAAATAGAAAAGAATATTCCTACATAATGCACTTGTATATAAATGGTCCAAAAGCTGACTTTTCAAACAGAAGTCATAAAAAGTATGAATTACAAATCATTCTATCTGAATGTAGAAATATCAAAATTCTTTGCCTCAATGAACATTAGCTTACATCTGACAACATTAAAATTCGTAATAAAACTGAAAATTTCAAATTAGCCAATAACTTTTGTAGACGAGAGAAATCACATGGAGACTCTTGCATACTTACATATTCTGATATAAAATATGAAATAAGAAATGATTTTAATCATTTGAATGAAGAGTGTATGTTTGAAAGCTGGTGCATCAAGTTAAGGGACCTAAATGTCATAGTAGTTTCTATTTATAGAGTGCCAGAGAAAGCTACAATTGCAGCTTTTCTGATGAAATTTCATTACCTGCTTGAAAAACTCAGAAAAGAAAAAAGTGAAAAGATAGTAATAGCTGCTGACTTCAATATTAATATTGTAGTTGGAAGCAATGATGTGTCCAAATTCTCTGATTTAATAAAAAACTTTCATTTCAAAATAAACTTCATGCAACCCACTAGAGTATACTCACATTCAGCTATCTGTATTGATAATGTTCTAATACATTATGTGTTTGAAGATGTTTATAAATTTTACATGGATTTTCGAATCTCTGAACACTCTGCATTATTCATTGAACTACCAACAATTAAGAAAGAAATTTGATGCAACAAAAGCCATATGAAAAGGAACTTCAATGAAAAAAGGTTCAATTACATTTAGAAATAAGTTAAGACGGCATAACAACAGCTGTCTTTCAAGTAATAGTAACTTCAAAAAAATTTTAATTAACTTTCTTGAAATATTTAATGAAACTAGAACCACACGCAACAAACTGACTAATAAACTTAAATGGATAACCCAGGGTATAAAAATTACTGGTGCCAGGAAGAGGAAATTTCAAAATGAACTGAAATATAACAAAAACAGACATTTTACTGAATATGTTCGTAATTATAAAGCTATATTTAAAAAAAAAGTTTTGAAGGGAGCCAAAAAAATGGCAAACAAGAAGTTCATAGTACAACATAAAACAAAAGCAGTGTGTTCTGTAGTCAGGTCAGAGTAAGGCATTAGAGTTATTG
Source organism: Schistocerca serialis cubense (assembly GCF_023864345.2). NCBI lineage: Eukaryota > Metazoa > Arthropoda > Insecta > Orthoptera > Acrididae > Schistocerca > Schistocerca serialis. Next base: position 359,611,093 of record NC_064640.1, on the reverse strand, counting down.
GTAATGAAATATCTAGGATTAAAGTAGATGATAGCTTTATTGTAAACCCAGCTCAAATATCAGAGTGTTCAAATGAATTCTTCATAAGTGTGGCAGAATCAGATGTTAATGTAGCAGAGTATCAGAGTGAAGTAAATCCCTTTGGACTCCAACAAGAAGCTGATTATTTTATGGGTTTAAAAAAAGTCACAATAAAGGATGTGGAAAATGTTATATTATCATTGCAAATAAAAACTGTGATGGGTGGGATGGGATACCCACTACAGTGATTAAAACAGTGTGTGGCATACTAGCACTTCCCCTAACTAAAATGTTCAACCAGTCTTTTGAAAAGGGATGCTTTCCCGCTGTTTAGAAGTATGCCAAAGTCAGGCCTCTGTTCAAGAAACAGTCAAGGGTAGACATAGGAAATTATTGGCCTAGTTCTACTCATCCAGTCCTGTCAAAAGTGTAAGAGAAAGTAGTTGCAAACCAGATCAAAAACTTTATTGTAAAAAATGATATTATTATAAGTAACCAATTTGGATTTGAACCATAAAAAAACACTCTGGATGCAGTGAATAACTTTATTGAAAAGATAGTCTAATAATTGGATTAGAGGAGTAAAGCCCCAGGTATCTACTGTGATCTCACAAAAGCATTTGACTGCATGAACCGTGGCTTGCTTATCTACAAATTAGACAAATATGGCCCGAAGGACAGTTCTCTAAATTGACTAACATCATACTTACACAACAGAAAACAATGGGTAACTATCACATCAGAGTCAGTGAAAATCGAGCTCCATCGTAAACACTCTGGATACCTTAGAAAACTGGTTCCAGTTAAATGGGTTGAAACTGAACATTACAAAACCCATATGATACATTTCAAAACCAAACATTCAAAATGTGTGGAACTTAATATACAACATAACAATCAACTTATGAAAGAAGTTGATATGGTCAAATTCCTGGGACTAAATGTGGACCAGAACTTAAGCTGGAATACACATATTGACTTCTTATCAAATAAACTAAGCAGTTTTTAATTTGCAATGCAAATACTACCAAATTCCACTGGCCTGGGTACGTGAAAAATTGCTTATCATAGTTATTTTGAATCTGTCATTAGATATGAGATAATTTTCCGGGTAAGCTCAAGTATTGTGTCTGAAATACTGAAACTGCAAAAGAAAATTGTCTGTTTCATGTGTACTGCTCAGCGAACAGAGTATTGTCACCCATTATTTTGGAAATTGCAAATCCTGCCTGTTCCCTCCATATACATTTATGAAAGTGTAGAAGAATTCAAAGGGGATGAAATGATCATTTGAGCAAGGATTTATTTTATTTACATTTGAAGATTGCAGCAAGATGCTCCTCCCTTAGTTGGGATTGGATTGATAGTGTAACTTGGGCCAAGGCGGACTGGGCCCACAGGGATAGTACAAATAGACAAAGTACTAAGTTTAATCGTCTCGCAACATGTAAACCACAAGAAGCCCCTTCTGGTTGATCCATTCTGAATCTCACAGAGAAATCATTTGATGATGCAATGATGTCAACCCTTGCAAAAGGTTTAAACTTTGCTCCTACATCTTCTTCACCTCCTTTAATGGATTTCATCACTTCTATTGAGGATGCAATTAGACCTCTTTTGGCAGATTCTGCAAATGAAATTTGATGGGAATCGTGTTGTACCTTGCTGAAATGTGCACCACAATGGAGCAACATTTCTCCAGCAGAAAGAGCTGCTTTTTGCAACCTCCAGAAGATATTGGTGGGGTCATATTCCCTGCTGATAAGGGTAATGCTACAGTCCTTTTGACAAGGGAAGCCTACAACGAGAAATATAGTCAACTATGTGATTCTATGTACCGCAAAATTGATAAGGACCCAATGAGTAGTATATCCAGAAAAACTGCTACTCTTTTGAACAATACCTAAACAAGTTATCAAGAGGCTGAGACCACACAATACGGTTCCAACAAGTCTGTATAGGCTGCCCAAGATTCACAAGGATGGTGTTCCACTATGATTGATAGTGAATAATATTGGTGTTTCTACTTATTCAACTGCAAAACATCTGGGCGCCTTACTCAAGCCATATGTGGATAAGTGCTGCCAGAGTATATATAATTCTAAGGATTTTATCAATCATTTGAAGACTGTTAAGCTGAGCAGCTTGGATTTACTAGTTAGCTTTGATGTGGTCTCACTTTGGTAAAAAGTGCCTTTATTTGACTCGCTACATCTTATTGGTAACTTGTTCATTAATGATTTGATGGCCTTGTTTGAACATACTCTCTCCTCTACTTATTTTTTATTTAATAACGAATTTTTTGAAGAAACTGATGGTGTTGCAGTGGGGAGTCCCTTGTCCCCTGTGATGGCCAATCTTTTTATGGAAGACTTTGAGGAGAAAGCTCTTGAGTCTTCCGTTTTAAAGCCTACAGTTTTTTGGCATAATGTAGATGATACTTTCGTTGTATGGCCTCATGGCAGACAAGGACTGGAAAAATTACTTTGTCATTTAAACTCTTTACATGAGAACATCAAGTTTACTATGGAGATTGAGAAAGATGGAACTTTACCCTTTTTAGACGTGTTAGTACGCCGTAAGAATGATGGGTCTTTGGGACATCTGGTGTACAGAAAACCTACACTTACAGATCTATATTTTCAGGCGTCCAGCTGCCATCGTCCGACACAAACCACCGGTGTTCTCAGTACTTTAATTCATCGGGTGCATGTAATATTGGATGCTGATAGCCTTAATTAAGAATTAGTGCATCTGGAGAAGGTTTTTAAAGAGCATGGCTATACTTCGCATCAAATACGGAAGGCCATGCACAATTATAATAACAAGAAGCAATGCTCTGAGGAGACTGATGACTGTAAATCAACTATGTTCCTTCCATATGCTGGGAACGTATCTTCTAAAATAGGCAGATTGCTTAGGAAGAATAATATCGTGTGTCATCTTCCATCCATCAGGAAAGAGCAGGGCCTTAGTCAGTTCCATTAAAGATGATTTACAACTGAGGAAGGCAGGTGTTTATAAAATTCCCTGTGAGTGTGACAAGTCAGATGACACGAACGGTCCAGGAACACTGTGTAGAACATGAAAGACAACCGTCTGTGGCAACCCTTAAAATCAGCAGTAGCAGAACGTAACATTTCCATGGGACATTCAATGGAATACAGTAACACCAAAATTTTAACGCCAGTTTCCAGCTTCTGGGACTCTGTAATTGAAGAATCCGTGGAAATACATCTTGCTGACACTTCAATTAATCGTGATAACAGCTTTCAGCTGGATAAAAATTGGAATCTAAGTATTAAAATTATGCGGTCATCACTGTGGGCAGCATACACTACTTGGCTGCCTCGTGCATGTCACCTCCTAACATATGCTCCATAAACTGCCATCACGATTCGCATGCACGGAATTCGCTATAAATACCATGACTGCATCACATCTCTTCAGTACTTTGTCTACTCTCCTGAGGATGCCGGACTTCTCTGGACCAAAATATCGTGACAGAATGTTGATGGGATCTGGCTGCAAACCCAAAAATTACTATAAGAAAAAATACTGGTAGTAGTTTGCCCAAAGACATTAGAGGTAGATGACCTAAATTCTTATCCATGCTTCCATAAAGACTTGAAGCAGACGAACATTTGATTCAGCATATATATTTATTTGCTGTACAGTTTGAGCTCTGTCACTTAATGATTCTGCAAATGCTGCTGCAGCTTCTACATGATTCCTGGTAGTATCATTAGGATGTCATCTACACTGCCTCTATGCATACATATGCATTTTATCCAACCTGCTCCTTTGCTGCTCATTGTTTCTGACAATCATCATTAGCTTTTGCAAGTTCATCTCAGGGCTTGTCATTTTGGTATCTTTATCTTGTAGTGAGCTATCAGTAGCTGCTGATACTGTGTGCTTATCTGATATCATCTTTTCTGTCTCCTCTTGTTTTATTCCTTGATGTTATTGCATCTTGCATATCCATTTGAGGTCCCCTTCCTGCAGGGCTTTTAGTGAGAGTTGCCAATGTTTTAAGGGTTTTAGATAAGTCATGCTATACTCTCTCTCTACAGACTCTACTATCCATAGTGGAGTGTCCAGTGCTGACCCTTAGAGATCAAAATATCCATGATTCACTCTTTTCTGTCTTCTAAATTTCACATGCACTTTGAATTTATCAGTTGCCCAATGAAAAATTTGTTCATGTATGATATTTTATGTAAGTACATTTACATTTATGTAATGTAAATATTGAAATGTTCTGTTATTCATGCACTAATTGATTTTGTTTTTAAATCTAAACATATATTTTCTTTTTATGTTGGATAAATACCATGAAGATCATCAATGTAGATCAAAGCTGTTTTCATCAAATGATAATTCATGAAAATGCCACTTTAGTAGCTGATAGGCCCATTAAATCCATGGCCAGTGAAGGATAGAAGACGAAAACCAGTCACTGACTTAATAATGTGCTTATTAGGAACAGAAATGGCGTTCCATTAATTGAATACCCTTGCAGAATAATAGCATCCTCTGAAGAAGGAGGAACTAATGAGAGATAATTCATTGAGCTGCCTGTTCGCAATGGTACTTAATTGTACAAAACGGACATGATCCGTAAACTGTATAAAATTACAGAATGTGAAACATAAAATCTGTCTAGCTTCAAGAAATAAACTCATCAACAACTTTTTATTACCATTTGGACAAGTGTTCTTTTGGCATTATTTCAATTTATTATATAAGTTAGAAAATATAACATTTTTCCAGACGCTTCTGTGGATCTGATGTCTGCTTTGCAACATTTTGACACTGTATGAGGGTCATTCAGTAACTAATGTCCCACAGTTTTTTCTCATTGCGTATTTATTTTTGAGATCTAGAATTTGGTGACAATATCAGTCAACATTTCTTTAATGTGTACTATCTTTCTACATAATCCCCATCACATCCTAATGTATTATTCCAGTGTTGTGTAAGAACACGTATTTCCTGTTCATAAAAACCTTTGACCTGTGCTTGTAGCCACGCTTTTTATGGCATGAATTATGTTCTCGTCATGTTCAAAGTGTGTCTCATATTGAGACGTAAGTCCAACAAAGCCAGCTCTGAGCTATAGAGTGGATGAGACAATGATGTCCAACACAGTTTGGCAATGTGTTTCCCAGTTCTGAGACTTGTGCGTGGGCATGCATTATCATGTTGAAGTAAGATTTCTTTATATTTCTTGCAGACTGAACACATCAGAAATGGTTCTCAAGTTTTTCAGTCTACATATACGCCTCTAAATTAATCATTGATCCATTTGGCAACACATCTGAGAATTGCACCATCACTATCCCAAAACATATCATCATGACTTTTCCAGCAGAGAGAGCTGCCTTGACTTTTTTTTCTTTTTTTCATGATTGTGGGTGGTGCCACTCCAGTGACTGCATTTTTATTTCCATCTCAATGTGATGTATCAAGGTTTTGTCACCTGTAGCTATTAATGACAGAAAGACCTCTCCATTAGCCTCGAACTACTCCAACTGTTCAAATGAAATAGCTCTCCTTTTAATCTTGTGATCTGTTGTGAACATTTATGGAACACATGTTGAGCGTACCTTTGAATATCCAAGAGTCTCAAGCATTGCGCACACACTACCATCGATTATAATAAGAAATGAACAAAAATTAACTTGACAAGTTGTAGTGCATAGACATAATGCCCCATTAGATTAATCATTATTCATTCTATTAACGCCTTAACACCTCATTTTCCATAAATACCATCATCAAGGAGAATTTTTGTGGATGTGGAACAAGTCATCAACTGCTACATAACCTATATTTCATTTACCATTTCACCCGTCTTCAGAGTGAGCAGACAGACTGAAGCAACAGCATTACTGTGTTCTTCTAAACACGTGGGCTAGGCTACTGCGTATGTGGCCGCAGATAAAAAAGCACCAAACATGTTTATCAGCAGCAAAGAGAATGCGTAAATTGAATCTGTAGTTGTGTGGTAAAAACCATGCTTCGATATCAATGTGGGCTATAATTATGAGCTGTACTGGAGGAGCATCATTGCAAGTTTACTACAGAAAGTGCCTGACTGCTTGATTTTCTCCAGCTGACAATATCAGTCAACCCTGTTAATTAAATTCTTCACCAAATGATTTTTAAGTTAATTAATTTAATCTTCTGTAACAATCCAAATAAAACTTTGATTATTTTGAATAACTATGAACTCATTCTGTACTTAACAGAAAGTATAAAAGAAAAACCAGTACTACTTAACACAGTTCTGATCTGTTTCCTACTGTTATTATTTATTGAGTCCAAATGAAATAATATCAACATATACATACAAACTCTGCAAGCCACCATATGGTGTGTCGCAGAGGGTATCTTGTGCCACTACTAGTCATTTCCTTTCCTTTTATACTCGCAAATAGAGCAATGGAAAAATGACTCTTTATATTCCTCTGTATGAGCCCTAATTTCTTTTCTTATATTTGTGGTCCTTACACAGAATGTATGTTCATAGCAGTAGAATCATTCTGCAGTCAGCTTCAGATGCTGGTTTTCCAAATTTTCCAAGTGTTCTGTAAAAGGAATGTAGCCTTCCCTTCAGGGATTCCCACTTGAGTTTATGAAACATTAATCCTTGTATGCTGATTGAACCTACTGGTAATAAACCTAGCAGCCCACCTCAGAATTGCCACAGTGTCTTCCTGTAATCCATCCACTACAGACGAACCACACTTTCCTAAAATTCTTCCAATAAACAAAAGTAGACCATTCACCTTCCCTAGTACTGTCCTTACATGCTTGTTTCATTTTGTATCACTTTGCAGCATTACACCTAGATACTTAATTGATGTGACTGTGTCAGGAAGTACACAATTAATGCTGCATTTGAAAAATTACATGACTGTTTTTCCAACTCATCTACATTAACTTACATTTTATAGGATGATGAACTTCACTTGAAAAATGGTATGTGTATTTACTGCATGAACTTATGACTGAAAATAATGCTCACAATAGTTACTGACAGGTTAATGTAATATTGTCTCCATATTCTCTGTATAAGCCCATATGTTTTGTGTAATTCAACTGCACACTTGCTTTGTGAACTACAAATCTTTAACAGCACAATTTGAAATTTGTGTTGGTCTCTACATATTGTTAATTTTTCCTGTTCCATCATGCTTTATATGTTCATTACCAAATAGTTGGTGAGATGCAACAAGCAGTTCTTGTCCATGTAGTTCTAAGAAGCTAATTTCTTGTAATGGTAGGCATATTTTGCTAGCTCTGAAGGAAATAATATTATCAGCATTTGAGATTTGAAAATCATGCTGAGTGACCAATAAATATATTATTTATCAATACTGAAACACAACTACTGTCTGTTCAACTGCAGCATGAATACCAGTGTTTCCACATGTGTTTGGCCACATCCTCAATTACACATGAAATTCATTAAAGTTGACTGTTTTGAGATAAAATGTGATACAACAACAAATTTAGTAGATTTTTCATGAAGTTGGTACTCTACAACTTTTGAGAAGATATCAGAGAAAGGAAACTGTGACGAGATTAGGGATGAAGGAAGGCATGTGGTGGAATATCATTACAGATATGTCAAACACAATTTTTTAAAACTTATTAATTTTCTGTGAAGAGAAGCTGAGGGGGTGAAAACTGAAAATAGAGAGTGGCTGGCATGTCAGATGCAAATGAGATAATGTGATTGGTGCTGTGTACATTTTTATTGTATTACAGAGATAAAAATAAAATGACTGATAAATGAGGGAAAGAGCCAGTGCTAAAACATCACAAAATACCTGGTATGGCCATTATATTTCTTAATTATTTTCAGAGCATAAAATTAGAGAGAGAAAAACAACAAGGGAAAAATTACATAGTTCAGATGTTGCATGATAACCTATATAATGCTGGTTTTTGAATGAGTGAAGACCTGTGTGAATTGTAGCATGTACGTCACAAATGCAGAAACTCTCATACATTACTGTGTTCCTTTTTTTTCAATTATTTGTTAACCTCCAGTATCGATTAGTTGATGTCACCTACTCCAAAATTCCTTCAATGTTGACTCAGCACAATTTTTTTCTCTACTGTGGAGCTTCTCACTACATCTTTCCCACTATATTCTTGTCTTGTCATGGGAATACCATTATTGGCTTCCACATTAACTTCAAATGTCATGAATAGTACACGAGAGAGCAGCTTTTGGTTTGGTGTATCAGTATCACTGTAGACTAATGCTACAGATGACGTTTTAGACAATTCACAATACAGTAATATGTACTCATTACAAATTGCCCATTCTATCAGCTAAGCACAAACAGCTTTGCTTGCTGAACAATGTTGTTCAGCCACACTTGTTATTTGAGAATTATCTAAAACTGGTAGCATCAGTTCTTTTTCTGCAGGACTGTACTTGAATGATGTAGTTACTTGTTTCATACGGAAAATTTAATCTTTTTTCCAGCATTTCTTTGAACCATTCATTCATGCAAGCACAGTTCTACAAACTTATCACAGGGTAGAAAAATGGATACAACAGCAGTCTGCACAAATTCGGACATGCAATACTAAACTTCATGTATCATTAGATATACATGGTCCAACATTACTGCTGCCACAGAAGTCATCTTCACCTAATGTAATTATAGTTGACTCAGGTATGTTATTCATGTATACCTTTTCATGTTAATCCAAGTTGTTGATATACTTATAGTGGTATGTTTTAAAACTCTCATATAGAATTAAATGTAATAAAGATTACTTTATAGAGCTTGCTTATTTCACTGTTGCAGTTTCAGCATTTGGGCCATTATCAAGTGGTATTGCAAAAAAAGTTTGCTTCAGCACATGTCAGACTTTAAAATACTTACATGTCAGAATTTAAAATCCTCTGATATGTATACATTTTGTCATCAGAACTACAGTCAACAGTGTACATGTTGTCTTTTAAAACAGTTTCTACTTCAAGCAGAATTGAGGCTATAAGATAACACACTTAATTTTTCTTTCATTGAGCTAATTGTCATTGTTCTAGTTCAGAAGTTTGCTCATAAAAAAAAATTACAGCACAAAAAAGGATATAATTGGCAGGTGAAACCATGAGAACTAGGTTCTTTAAATTTATAAATATACAATAATTATAGAACTGAAAAAAATTGCCTTGAACAGGCTGAGATTTAGATATTTGATTATTTGAAGCATGTAGCACAGACATATAATTTGTTGTGTCTCTTTAGTCAATTAATATTTTACTTTTATACACAGTGCATCTGATTTGATCAAAAATCTGTTTTACACTTGGTCAGCTTTTCATACCTTTTCATTTCTTACTCTTTATGTTCAGTTTCAAGCAAATTTGTTTATTGCAAATATTTAAAATCCACCAGACAATTCTGCATATTTTTATCAATTTAATCACAATCCCTTGTTTGGTTAAATGCATTTTGTATCCACTTTCTCAACTTTGTAGCTGACAGGTTGTACTCTCTCATCTGGAATTAATGTGAGAGAAGACTCAGCTAGCCAGATCATTTTTAGAAACATAAAATGAGACACAAGATATCCATAAGTTCATTTTTACTTTTTAATTGTAATATGTTGTCATTCTGTGACAGTTCATTCTCTTGCAGACTGAATGAATTATTGTTGATTATTTGGGAGAATGTGATTAGTCTCTAATTATATGCAACACTGTTTGATTGAGAGAAGTGACTAACTTTACTTTTTAGTAATTTCCCAAAAAGAAATTATTCTGTTACATAACTAATTGTTACCAAAAGTGGAGTATTCATTGCAACAATACTTCTGAAAGTTGTCATTGGTACTTTTTGGACCGCAGATCCATATCAAACTGCCTTGTCTTAATGGTATCAAAATACCTAATGCTGCAATGGTGTTTCAACAACTTTGGGGGGAGTTTTTTTTTCATTACTTACATGTATAGATCAAAATCTCCAAAATATGTTCTAATTTAATAATGTTCACTTTGCATCAGGCTCCTAGGAATGCTTTCATATAATTGTGAAAGTAAAAAAATATAAAAAAGGTGAGGTCACCTACCTGTTGTTTGATTTTGCTATTACTCCAAGGAAACCACATTGGAAATTTATATTTTATCTATCATTCTAATTTTGGTATTTAGATATGTGTTAGATATTACAGTACTAATAATAAATACAGATACATGAATTTTATTGTCTTCACAACACTGTCTTTCCAGCATGTTATACTTTTTCGTGGTTTACAACATAGTGTCTTAATACAAAACAGATAGTTTTGGTGTTTGCAGGAAACAAAAATGAAATGAAAAACATAAAAACTGGTTATTATTCCCCATCCATTACACTGAAATGCCAAAATGTATTGTGTACTTCTGAATAACTGAGTAAAAGTCACTGTAAAACAGGATTTAATCAGTTGGGTGCTATTCTGCATTGTTAAGTTTTGAAATGCACCTTGTTGTAATTCCTGTGGGACATATTTCACCAGCAAGTTCATCTGTTCCTCAACAGGAGTGCATTTCAGTAATGGACTGCCACCTGTTTCATCTAATTTTGATTCACTGTGTTGGTTCATGTTGGGCCATAATGTAAGTGTATCTTCTTCTCCGTAACAATTTTGCTTATATGGTTTTCTAAATTAGTTTTGAAAGTGTATGTTTATCCCAAATAGAGAAACTAAAATATGATACCACCATCAAATTCAGCCATAGCTGAATGTTAAAAACCATAAATAAATTACACAACATGGCTTTAGCAATTAAAGACTTATAAATAGGTTGATGTCGTTGACATTCCACAAGACTGAGTGTGGTGAAGTTTACATAGAAAATAGATATGAGAGTTTTATGCAGGGGGGTGTAGCATTTGCTGAATGCTAACAGAAGGCAGATGTAGAAAAAAGTTTCTCTGCAATGTTTTGACTATTTGAAAATAATCAAGAATTGAAACAATTAACATAAGGAAGGTAAAATTAATCCCCCACGTCTATCTCAATGATGTTTGGAATGTAGAAACCTCTAACAACACAGAGACATAAATATCTTTCAAGTTTGCACCACACCTATTATATTTGACCTGGCTGAATAAAATAGAGATTTTAGCACTGTTAATGCAAGAGCCTCATGAAAACAGGTCAGACCAGGGCTCCCCACCTGAAGCTACATCAGGAGTGAAGTGTTAATCCAACAAGTACTGTCACCATGTAGTTACCACATATCCCAGGCTGGCAGAGTGACCAGAGTCATAATATCATCAATGTAGCAGAAAGGTAGAGTTGCTTTGACATTGGTGACCTGGTCACTACATGACTGAGTCGTGGCACAGTTGTGGCTTAGTGATGGGAAACAATGCCTTTTCAAAACAGGGACAAGCCAAGCCCACATAAATGGTACTCATTTTTAGACAGATATGTGCAGCCCAACAGATGCCAACTTCAAAGGGAGGTCTACTCCAGTCTTTGAGGCAACATGAGTCTGTGAGTTGCCACTTCCAGATTGGCCTCTGTGAGCTGTGGGTGTAGTATCTGCATCAAGTCTGATGTTACTGTCTTAGTACCATCCAAATGGGAGGCCTACACACCCACCTATGCCTGTTCAAGCATTTCTTTTGGTGTCTGCCTTCTGCTTGCATCAACAGGCATTATTCACGAGACTCGTCTTCTTCACACTGGATTCACAGCATGATTCTGCATTCTCTGGTGTGCCCTGCCCTTAGCAGCATAGCTGCATCTAGTCTGTGTGGATGGAGGCCCAGGCGGTTGCAGGTACTTGGTATCAGCACTCTTGCTGAATCACTCCCATCTTTGTTTCAGTGATCGAGTGACACCTCAGGCTGCCAGTGACAACAGGTTGCTTGCTGATTGCAGCACCTCGTCACCAACTGAGTACAGCTTATGCCTCAGGGGCATTGACAACATTGAGCACTGTCATGATTGTTGCAGTTTGCTGCACAATGAAATGAATGTTTAACAGTGTTGTTTTCATGATGATTATACCAGTCAGCAATCAGGTATGCACCCACTGCTTCACTGTTATCCTGCCCCAGGTCATGAACTACTGGTTTCCTGGCCAGTGGCAACCCATTTCCACCACTGAATGTAGAGGTCATCCAACTCTGACCTCTATACAAGCTACAATTCTCTTCTTCATGTGTATACACATTCTCACATCCATAACCATACAGACAACCAAGTGCACCCCACCTTGGGTGTGGTTTAAGTTTTGGGATATCCTTCATATGGATCATATTTCAGAGAAATATAGTCACATTTGAATTTAGCCACCCATTTATTAATTGTTGGAACTGAAGAAACATATTCCTTATTTAACAGTCACTAACTTATGATGAATTTTATAATGGCAACATATTACAGTTTCTCCGTTCCATGGTCTCTGCAGCTGAAGAAACAAAGAAGGCAAACAAAAATTGCTATGAGACTATACCAATGTGCCGTTATGACAGTCGAAAGATAATTGAAACTCAAACATCACAGGGCACTTAAATATTGTTGCAAAACACTATTCTTCCATGGAAGCCTTCTGAGAACAGTATCTATGCATTCAGTTTCAAATATATGATTGTAGCTTTTTCTGAAAATTACTCATTGAGTGGGTTAAAACACATATTGTCTTTGTCATGTTGCAGATGAGTGACAGCACTTCCACAACTGAATGGGGACATGCACCAGAATATCTGTTGCATCAACTCCTCCCTGATGATAACTCGGGTAGAGATCAACATGAACATACACACATTAGGTCAAGTTTACACGAAGATCATGTCACCAACATTATCAGTTATTGACGTGGAGGCACTGGCCAAACTTTAAAAAGGATGGAACCCCTAGACCTAATGATATCCAAACAATTTTGCAGCTGCTAGCACTACAGATTTCATTATATATTCTCTCCTAAATTGGATGGATCAAGTCACTGATGTAGATGAAATTGTGGCATATGCTGATGATCTCCTAGTAGGCCTTCCTGTAAATTTAACAGTCATCTGGAAAATAAATCCTTAGTGAGCTGGAGTGGATGACAAAGTGGTGCAAAGGAAAGAAATTGATGGTAGCAGTACAGAAAACTACCTACGTGCTGCTTTGAGATAAACTGTCAGTAACTAGAAATCCAACATGGAAATTGGAGGATATCTCAACATCTAAAAAGCTGATGTGCAGATTCTTGGGTACAAACTTATGGGAAGCTTTGTAATGACCACATATCAGCAGTAGTGGATCAGGCTTCTTATTTAATGCATGAAATAAAAAATACAGGAACCACTAATTTCATATTACCACGGTCTGTCATGGAAGCGTACCACAGAGATTCACAGTGATATTTTGGAGCCAGTGTATTGGTGTGTTAACTCTGCATAGTGTAGCAACCCTCTGCAGGAAGGGGAGTTACGAGTGGGTGGTGGAGCGAGGGTGGGAGCCCAGGAGGCTCTAGAGAAAGACAGCTGCAAAAGTAACAAGTTATTTATTGAAACATCTGTGCTGTATTGTACAGCAGGTCAGTGGCCAGCTGGCCATTGATTTCTACTGATCTGGCTCCTTGCATGCCCCATGATCCTGATGTCAAATCTTAATGGTACACTGGCACCTTCGTTACGTAAGTCAACTGTGCAGTTCCTGCACCAGTAGCGTGTACTTGACGATGGGTTATCTGCTTTGTACCTGGGCAGCACCCAGCAGCGTCGTGGCATGGCATTCCCTCCATGATTATCTGCACATCCTGCAATGGCAGAAGACAGCTGGTGTACAGGGGGTGACCCACGACCTCCTGGCAGGAATGAGTCATACTACTGATGTAGATCGGGGATGGTCTGCTGCACCATGTTACAAAGGCAGGGAGGGACTTATTGCATAGAGCTATTGGCCTGCCATTGACTCAAACTGATGACTTCTGTTGGCAGATCCATGTGCTGACCTCATCCTTCATAGCTCTGTTGTTGTGGTAGAATTACGAGACTAACAATAATTTTGTTACAAAATACCAAGTACTTATTGTCAGCAGTAGCATGGCTGTTGTGCATTTGTTCTGCTTATAGTCACGTATCCTAATGCACCACTGCCACTGTCAGTGTGGAAATCTGCATTGTCCCTTTCTGCCTGAGTCTGTGCAGTATCACTGAATCTGTTGTTTCAGCAAGCTAACCTGCCTCACAACATCACACTGACCTTGTTGGATTATTACAGTGACAACATCCCATGCTCATCTGCAGTCAGTGCTACTGCAATACATCATCGTTCAGGCTCACACTAATATGCTAATATACGGTTGGTATGTTGCATGCCTGCTACCATCTTCCAAAATTAATAATATCCTGCAGAGCCTCACCTGCACAAATTTTCCAAGAACTCCCCACTTCACTGCATGTGTGTGAATGCCATAACACTCAAACTATGCATGTCTTCCTGTAAGCAGGAATCAAATTAGAATATACAGTCATGTTCAGTCAGTTTTAGTTTCTTCCAATACTATGACTTGCATCCCTTCCATTTTTGCCATCAACATATCACATCCTGAGGACAGGGACTAATATCACCATTCCTCACTCCTCAGAAGGCTGTTGCCACTGGCAAGCCCAGTCACATACAAAAAAATAACAGAAAAATTTTTCACACTAACATAACTTATTCACCACAGCCCTCTACTTAAGCAAATGTATTTTAAAAAAATCCATGACGAACACCCCTCATCATCTTGATCTTAATGAATATGGTACTTTGTGCAGAGGCTCAACCACATCTTCTTGTGTCTTCCTTAGATAGCTCTTCCTCGTGTTCTTCTCCTGTTCCACCCTCAAAACTCATGGAATCAGCTCTAGACTACCTCTAAAAGGTCTTACACATCCACCATATACTTTCATCAGTCTTGTTGGCAACCTAACCTCATGTTTACTGGTAAAGTAGTCATTACCAGCTGAGAGGGTCCATGATATCTTGCAGTGAACTTTTTCATCTTTCATTTTGGCATGCAAGAGCTGGATAACATCATGCACTGTCCTACTTTATGCTGCGGTAAACTTGCATTATGTTTCACTGATTCCTCCTCTGTAATGCCTTCATATTCACCTTTGTTACTCATTTCCATACTTCTCATATTGTTTTTACAAACTCATGGACCGACTCCCCATCTTTACTTTTCTTTGCCTTTACCAAATCGAATGATGATGGCATTTTGCGACCAAACACCACCTCATATGTGGATATCGCATTTTTCATGTATACATTTGAACTATACACTGACACAACGTACCTTAGATGTGTATCCCAGTCACTGTGATGTGCTGTCATGTAGTACCTTACCATTTTCACATTTGGCTTGTGTACTACCTAATACTCAAACTTGCTTTGTCTCAAGGCCCTTCTTGTCAGCCTACTAAACAGGTCCTTCAGCCCCAGTAACCACTTCAAAGCAGTGTGACTGGTCACTACCTGAAAGTTTTTCCCATAAAGATAACATCTGGAATATTTGATACTATAAATGAGGCTCAACATCTCTTTCTCTTTCAATGAATAGTTCTCCTCCACCACATTCAGCTGCCTTGATGCATAGGCTACAGTAACAATTTTTACCATTAATCTCCTGATTCAGGACATAACCTACAAAGCTTGATATGACGCATCACACAAAACGATAAAGTCCTTTAGTGGAAGTCTGGAAATATTGGGCTTGATGTTGAAGCACTTGTTAATTCTTCAAATGCACACTGACACCCTTCTGCCCATATGGATTTCACATCATTCCTCAGCAACCGTGTGAATGATTTTGCTATGTCAGCAAATCTTTTCATGAAACTTCTGTAGTAATTTGAGATCCTGAAAACAGAATGCAGTTCCTTAATCAACGCAGGCACTGGAAACTTGTGTACAGCTTGCAGTAGCCTTGGGTGGTCTATCCTTACTCTGTCTTTTTATTATATGGCCAAAATACACTCTGTCTTCTAATGCAAAATGGCACTTCTCTGTGCTCAATGTGAGACATGCAGTTCTCAATCTTTTAAACAATTCCATCAGACATTGCCTATTCTGATCCATGTCTTTTGGAATATGATGATATAGTCTAAACAAAGTAAACACTGGCATGGTTTCAAACCACTTGACACACAGCCCAGTGTTCTCTGAAAAGTTTCAGCCACATTTTTCCATCCAAACAGCATTCTCTTGAACTGATTGTGCTCCCATAGTACCAAGAACAGGGTTTCTGGCTGATCTTTGGGAACTACCTCCTGCTGCGTGCAGCCACTCCTCAAGTCAATGGTTGAAAAGTACAAACATTATCCCAAGTTATTGACCATCTCAGTAAAGTTGGCAATGGCATATGCGTCCATTGTGGTCTTACTGTTAAGGTGACAGTAACTGCAGGAGAACAGGTACTGTCTAGAACCAACCACAGACTTTTTTTGTATAGCCACAGTTCCAGCACCCTGTGGACTGGTACTTTCTTCTGTTATCCATTGACTAGCTGCTGATTAATAAAATCTTTCATGATCAGCAGCAAATGTCTAGGTTTGCAATGTGGCATCCAATACACCTGGGCTTTTGTCCCCTACTGGTACACAAGGTTGAGTCATGGACGTTGCTGGCAACAGACACCATATAAAAATAAATCATCAAATTCAAACAGCAATTCTTCCATCTGCTCTCTTTGTGCTCCCGTTATATGCTCCACTCTCATACTTCAGGCAATCTTAATGGTGGCTTGTGGCTGCTTGTGCTCTACTCTCCATACTTATCACTCATCATCATCTAGAATGTCCAAACTTGCTATTAACACCCCATCCTGAACTTCAGTACTTTTGTGCCAGAATTATCTATGTTTACGGGTCTCACTCTCCCACTATTCCTCTCTTGTATGTGACAACACTTACATTTATAAAACAACTTTCTTGACCCAATATATTGTTCTCTTGTAGAGGCTGGACCATACATAACATACCCACAGGTAGATCTGGCTGCACATTCACCCATAGTGACTTCACTAGTGCAATTATACACAGCTCAACTGGTTTGTTCAATACAATGGATGTCCATTGCAACAGTTCTACACTGACAACAGCTTCCCCTAGCTGGTATATCATTCTACTAAGTTCTATTATATGTCACAGAAGGTCAATGTTAGCTCAATTTTGATATAAAAAGCCTAGCCCCAGGATCATGCTGTAGCTCATGCTTGCATCACAACTTAAACTGAACAGTCCCTATTCAAAAATCTATATCCACTGACTCCAACAGTCTTATGTCAGTAGGCCTAGCCCCACGTAACCCTTTATTGTGGGACTTCCTGTTGCCTCTGGCACAGTGAGTCTCTACTGGCAATCGACACATGCACCCCTATGTGTAACGAAATCATGTACTTGTTACCCCACATAGCATTCAGTACTGCATGCTCTGTCTCTACATACGTATTTGTTGCATCTAATTTTAATGGGAACACCTTTAGATGGACTTTGAGTTCCACTTTGTGTTTAACAGATTCTTACCTCCTCCCTCCTTGTCCACATCTATGTCCTTTACCAAAATTCTTCTGCTGATATCTTCCATTTCCTCTATTGCAGGTGTCTGGCAAGACTGCCTTTGTTAGTGCCCCTGCTGTCCACACATGTAACATGTAATGTTCACAGAAAATACCCCACATCTTTCCAGTTTCCCTGTTGCTACGTCATTTTCTTTGTGTTACCTCACTAACCTAATCTACATCTGCATGACTACTCTGGAATTCACACTTATGTGTTTGGCAGAGGGTTCATCAAACAACTTTAACACTATTTCTCTACCATTCCACTCTTTAACACCACATGGGATAAACAAAAATGTAAATCTTTCTGTGCGAGTTCTGATTTCTGTTATTTTAGTACAATGGTCATTTCTGCCTATGTAGTTGGGTGTAAACAAAATATTTTTGCATTCAGAGGAGAACATTAGAGATTGAAATACTGTGAAAAGATCTCTCCTCAAGAAAAAAATTGCATTTCTTAATGATTGACACTCTGACTCATGTATCGTATCCATGACACATCCTATTTGATGATAATACAAAAGGAGCTGTCCTTCTTTGAACTTTTTTGATCTACTCCTTCAGCACTATCTGGTAAGGATACCATACTGCAAAGCAGTACCCTAGCAGAGTATGAACAAGTGAAGTGTAGGCAGTCTCTTTACAAAACCTGCTGCATCTTCTAAATGTCTTTGGTTTGACTTCCCCACAACCTTATGTGTGTGATGGTTCTAATTCCAGATGTTCATAATTAGAATTCCCAAGTTTTTAGATGCATTGACAGCCTTTACATTTGTGTGATTTATCATATAATTTAAATTTAATGGATTCCTTGTAGTATGCATATGGACGACCTCACTGTTTTAATTATGTAGGGTCAGCTACACTTTTTGCACCACATAGATATCTTGTATAAATCCTTTTGCAGTTGGTTTTGATCTTCTGATGAGTTCCCTACATAGTAAATTACACTGTCATCTGCAAACAATCTAAGAGGGCTGCTCAGAGTCCTCTCTCAAATTGTTTATGTAGATTAGGAAGAGCAGAGCCTATAACAGCTCTGTGGGGAATGTCAGGTTTTTCTTGATGACTTTCTGTTGGTTACTATGAACTGTGACATTTATGTTGGGAAATAATGAATCCATTCACACAACTGAGATGGTACTCCATAGGCACACTACTTGATTTGAAGCCACTTGTGAGGAACAGTAGCAGTAACAGAATGCAGATGTTTGGATGCACCTGTATGCACCCTAATGACATGTCCAATGGCAACCACACCAGAAAAGCATCAAGCACACTCTGCTCAGCTTCTTGCTACAAAACTGAAATTGCTCCATCACTCTGTCACAACTCATATGTGGATTCATTATATATCCTTATCCTGCACAGCTTCCCCAAGCCTCTTCACACTTCTGCTCAACTACGTCTGAAGATACCTCACACTATTCTGTTTTTTGTATCTTTGTAAAAGCTCCTTCTCCAGATAGTCAAATTAAGCTGCATTCTTTCATGCCTCTGAGCTCCTTATGTATGTTGTTGAATCTCTCACTTGTCACAGTTTTGCTGCATACAATAATTCACTGTCAGTCTAACCACTCATCTTTATGAACATCTTAAAGTCCTCTAAGGATGGCTGCACATACTCAAATGATTTTCGAGAAAAGGGAACAGTTAATCCTGTGGCAGCTGAATCCACCTCAAACTGTGGTATCTGAAGCATTGCTAAATGTTCTTCCCTAGCTGTTAAAGCCGTCAACTGTCCATGTAGCTGCTTATTATCTGCTGCCAGCTCCACTACCTTTTCTAACAATAACAGTATTCTGTTCAGCTCTGAGGCATCCTTCATCCCTGAATCTGCCATTGTGACACTCTTACTCCCCATTACACAAAATAATACAAACAGAAATCACAACTCTGAAAAATCAATACAAACCAGTCATTACGTCATATCATGAGCTGCCCAGACTCTTTACACTGCCTTGCAATATGACCATACTGATGACTTCTATAACGGGTTTGAGGAACTCTTCCAAGCATGGTGCAGTATGCTCAAGTAAATTACATAGTGTAACCATACAAACACAAATTCCGACTCAACAAGTTAGTCACCACTTCTAGCCTCAACAGGGTAACCTTTAAATTACAATGACAGTCAGATCTCATTTCCACATCTGGTACCCCCTTGAAAATGCAACCACATGGTTCATCACTCACCACACTGTGTTCGCACCATGGGTGGTGGTTCAGATTCTGTGCTGAGTGAAGATGATGCTGCAAGTTCTGACACCAAACTATAGCACCCCTAGTGCAGAGAGCTGTGGCTATAAGTAAGGATGATGCAGGTGGACAGTGGAGATGGGAGCACAGGGGGCTTCAGAGAAAGGCAGCTGCAAATGCAACAAGTGCTTTATGGAAACATCTGTGCTACATAGTAAACCAGATCAGTGGCCAGCTGGCTGTTTGGCTGGCTGCTTACATGCTGCATGATTGTGACACAGAGTCTCCTTGGCGTGCTGCTGGACTCATTCCATAATACAGACCTGTGGTTCCCATGTCAGTAATATGTAGTAGATAATGTAGATGATGATATATCTCATGCAGACCTGGATGGCACCTGATTGCGGCAAATCTCATGCAGACTTGGATGGCACCTGACTGCATCGTGGTCGGGGATGTCCACCATGATTAGGGGCCTATCTGTGATGGCAGAAGATGGATGATGTGCATGAGGTGTAGCACTAAGTCCACCAGGGACTTAGTGCATAGCGCTATTGTCCTGCCATGGCCTCAGACTAATGACTTCTGGTGGTAGGTCCATGTGGCAGCCTCATTTGGTAGAGCCTGTCATTGTGGTAAAGCTGCATGTCTGAGAATAATTTTATTGCAATAGTCCAGTGCTTATAGACAGCAGGTTTATGCTTGTTGTGCATTGGCACTGCTTCCAGTCATGTCTCCTAAAGCACTGTTGCCACTGTCAATGTGGAAATCTGCCTTGCCCCTTTTTGCTTCATGAGTTGATGCAATACTGCTGAGTCTGCTTTTTCAGCAAGCTAACCTACCTCACAACACTGTGTTGACTCTGTTGAATTTTTACAGTGACAACATCCCTTGCTTGTTTGCTGTCAGTGCTGCTACAATACATAGTTCAGGCTCACACTGATGTGGTGCTATATTGCTCCCTTCTACAAATGAGACCATATATCTCAGGTTGACCTTAATACCAGTTTCATATTATATTACTTGTTTGTACAAAATACAGTGACAGTTTTATGACCAAAACAGCTGGGGTCTTGCCCACATGGGTTACATTCCTCATCCACTCTTACTTACTAAGCACTTATTTCTACTTTACTTTTGAATCTATTTATCACTCTTGTTTTGTGCTTCTGGGAATTTAACCTTCATGACTTGTCCCCTTGCTTCCTTTTCCTTAAATCCTGAAAAAATGTACATATTTTCCATATTCACACTGCAAGGCTACACTCTCACTCTCTCTTCTATATCTCCACTCTGCAAACCACCATGAAGTACATGGCAGAGGGTATATCATGTTGTACCAGTTATTACGGTTTCTTCTCATTTCCGTCACATATGGAGTCCAGGGAGAATGAGTTTTTAAATGCTTCTGTGGATGCTGTAATTATTGTAATCTTACACACATGATCTCTATGTGAGCAATACATAGTGGGTTGTTGTATATTCATAGAGTCATCATGTAATGCCGGTTCTTGAAACTTTGCTAGTAGACTTTCTTGGGTTAGTTTACACATATCTTCAAGAGTCTGCCAGTTCAGTTTCTCCAGTATGTCTGTAACACTTTCCCATGGATCAAGCAAAAATGGGACCTTTTGTGCTGCCCTTCTTTGTACATGCACTATTTGGTGTAGATCCCACGCACTTGAACAATATTCTAGAACCAGTTGGATGAGTGATATGTAAGCTATCTCCTTTGTAGACTGATTGCACCTCGTCAGCATTCTGCCAACAAACTGAAGTGTTCCACCTACTTTTTGACAACTGGATGTATGTAATCATTCCATTTCATATCCCTACAAAGTGTTACACCAAGATATTTGTATGAGTTAGCTGATTCTAACAGTGACTCATTGAAATTATAGTCATAGGATATTAAGGACTTTTTTCTTTTTTGTGAAGTGTACAATTTTACATTTCTGAATATTTAAAGCAAGTTGCCAGTGGCCAATGTACCACTTTGAAATCTTATCAAGATATGATGGTATATTTATGGAGTTTATGTAAGACAGAGCTTCAGTATAGGTAACTGGATCACCTGCAAAAAGTCTGAGGTTACTGTTAATATTGTCTGCAAAGTCATTAATATACAACATGAGCAACAAGGGCCACAGCACACTTCCCTGGGGCACACCCAAAGTTACTTCTACATCTGACAATGTCTCTCCATTCAAGATAACATGCCAAATTGTCCCTACCAAAAAGTCTGCAATCCAGTCACTAATTTTGCTTCATACCCCATATGATCATGCTTTTGACAATAAGTTTAGGTGTGGTACTCTGTCAAATACTTTTCAGAAATCAAGAAATACTGCATCTACCTGCCAGCCTTGATCCAAAGCTTTCAGTATGTCACATCTGAGAAAAGTGTGTCAGGTTTCATATGATCAATGTTTTTGGAATCCATGCTGGTTGGCATTGAGTTCAAGATTCTTCTCTATGTTTGAACTCATAATGTGTTCTAAGATTCTACAACAAATTGATGTCAAGAATATTGGATGGTAGTTTTGTGGATCACATCTACTAGCCTTCTTGTAGATGGGTGTGACCTGTGCTTTTTGCCAAGAACTGGGTATATTTTTCTGTTAGAGGGATTTGTGATATAGTATAGTTAGAAGAGGGGCTAACTCAGCTGAAAACTCAGTATAAAATCTCCTCCCATTATGAACTGTTCTACTGTGTACTAACTCAGCTGAAAACTCAGTGTAAAATCTCCTCCCATTATGAACTGTTCTACTGCATACATATCTATCCAGTGCCTTGTGCTGAAAGTTTCAAATTCCTCATTGCAATATGAGTCTACTGACTTTTTATTTAGTTTACTGAACATATGTATCATTTTGCTTGTTTTAGTTGTTCTTTGTACTTTGATAATCATTGATGCTACAACTGTGTCATGATCACTAATACCATTTTATACTCTATCGAACCAGTTTAATAAAATCTTGTCTACTGGTGGATTATGCTAACAGTCAGCTCTCCACCTCAGAAGAATTAATTCTATGGACAGTAAATTAGAGCCACTGTGGCACTGGTTATTACTGGACTTGAAAGCACTGTCACATAACGTTATCCTTCTCTGAACTGCTCATCATGTTACATTTAGTGATAAGCTGAGAAGTGCCCTTACTCCACAGCAATGTATCAATCCAGGGAATGTATTACATTTGACTCTAAAGTTTCATTTATAAATTCTGTATTCTGTGTTGGCAATAATTTTCAAAGGTTCATCTGGCCAATACAACTTTGGTTGTGAGACATTCACTTGCGTGATTCCTGTAATCGAGCATGTGCTCATGTTGGTTTGTATTGCCCAGTTCAGACACACCATAACAGTCCTCTTGCAACAATGTTGTAACTCCTCCTCTGTCATTACTGCATGCTTGCTACCATTTTCCAAAATTAATAATGTCCCACAGATCCTCACCTGCACAAACTTTGCAGGAACTCACCACTTGCTTGGCATATATGACCAATGTAACACTCAAATTGTGTATGTCTTCCTGTTACCGGGAATCATATTAGAAGACAAAATTGTGATAAGTCAGTTTTCTCTTCTGCTGTTGCTATGACCTGCCTCACTTCCATTCTTACCTTTGATGTACCACATCCACTAGCAAGCCCAACTACATACAATAAAAATGACATAAAAAATGAATATAACTTATTCACTACAAATATACGTCTTTTATCTTCTTCTGATTTCTTCTCTTCACAGTCTTCTCCAGTTCCACCCTTCAAATTCCTGGAATTTACTCTGTTCTAGCTCGAAAAGGCTTTATATGTGTAACATGTACTATCTTAGTTTATGTTTACTGGCAAAGTGGTCTCCACCAGCTAACAGGGTCCTTTATACCTTGTGATGAACTCTTTCATCTTCATTTTCATCACGTAAGGACTTCATAACGTCACCCAGTGTCCTACTTTATGTTGTGGTAAACTTGTTGCTCATTTCACTGATTCCTTCTAGTTCTCTAACGCCTTTGTATTTGCCATATGTACTCATTTCCATATTTCTCGTACTGTTTTGACAACCTCATGGATGGACTCCCCATCGTTATCTCTCTTTTCCTGTACAAGATGGAATGGTGATGGCATTTTTTCTGATCATACACCACCTCATATGGGGACAAACAGTACTCGTGTGTACTTTGAATGAGAGAATGAGATGCTGACACAACATACTTTACATACGTATCCCAGTTGCCGTGCTGTGCTTTCATGTAGTAACATAACATGTTACAGTTGTTCTATGTACCTGTTCCATTCTATCATTGACCTGTGGATGAAGAGGACTTGTTCTTAACTTTTTCATATGCAATAACTGACACAGCTCTTTCAATAACTCTGAAATGAAATTCTTACACTGGTCTGTAGTTATCTTACCTGGCACTCCAAACTTCGACATCCTGTTGTTAACCATTGCCTGTGTGATTGTCACTTCCTGCTGGTTTGGCATAGCAACCAGCCTCATGTACCATAAAAAGGGATCTGTAATTGTTAATACAAAGCAGTTTCCTGCTGCTGTACATTTGACTGGTCCTTGTACGTCAATCCCAAGCATTTCAGATGGTTTCAGTGCTTCTAGTAGCCTCTGCAATGGCACTTGTGTATGATTCAAGTCAGCTTGTTGTGCACACTACATGAAATCTCTAACATGTTGATCGGCATTTGCTTTCTTTTGCTTCTGCCAGTATCTCTCAGGTACCCTCCAGTTTGTTGCTCTGCACCCTCTATGGTTCAAATGGCTCTGAGCACTATGCGACTTAACTGCAGTGGTCATCAGTCCCCTAGAACTTAGAACTGCTTAAACCTAACTAACCTCAGGACATCACACACATCCATGCCCGAGGCATGCCATAGCGGTGCGTGGCTCCAGACT
The DNA here is from genome assembly GCF_023864345.2 of Schistocerca serialis cubense. NCBI lineage: Eukaryota > Metazoa > Arthropoda > Insecta > Orthoptera > Acrididae > Schistocerca > Schistocerca serialis. Next base: position 359,586,386 of record NC_064640.1, on the reverse strand, counting down.
GTAGCGCCTAGAACCGCTCAGCCACTCCAGCCGGCACACCCTCCATGAGCAGGTAATGTGTGATCATATGCTCCCTTTAAAATCTGTGTCTTAAACTTCACTGTTAGTACTTCCCATGGCCCTAGCCTTGTTTCCATACAAACCAGTCTGTCACATGTGCTAAACTGAGACTGGGTCCTGTATTGTTTACTATCAGTGTCAGTGCTCTGAGCTGCCTGCCACTCCACAAGACAATGGCCCAGATCTTCCAACACTACTACCTTCCTGCTTAATGGATCTACATTCCTGTGCTTATCCCCTGCCTTGTTTACTACTTCATACTCAGGGCCCACTTTGTCAGCCTGCTAAATGGGCCCTTCAGTCCCAATAATCACTTCAAAGCTGTGTGGTTGGCCACTACGTGTAATTTTTTTTCCACAAAAGTAACATCTAAATACATGACATCATACAATGAGCTTCAACATCTCTTTTTCTTTCATTGACTGGTTCTTCTCCACTGCATTCAGCTGGCTCAATGCAAAGGCTACAGGATCATCTTCACCATTAATTTCCTTGCTTAAGACATGTTCCAGAGCATGAATAGATGTATCTCATGAAAGGATAAACTCTTACTGAATGTCTGGAAATACTAGAAACAGGCTTGATGTCAAAACTCCTCTTAATTCTAGCAGAATGGAGGTCCTTTCATGCACCTGTACACACCCTTCTTGAGTTGTCAGTGACACCCCATCAGAAAATTATCAGATGCCCCCTGCTCAGCTTCTTATAACATAACTGCATTTGCTGCATCACATTGCCCTAACTCCTATGTGTATTCATTACATTTCCATATCCTGCCACTGAGATCTCCCACAGTTTCTCCAGACTTCTTCATAATAGCACTCAACTGCCCTCAGAAATACGTCACACTATTTTGTTCTTTGCAGCTTTGAAAAAAAAAAACCTTCTCCATATACTCAAAGTTAGCTGCATTTTTTAATGCCTCCATAAAGCTTACATGTTTTCAGTTCCTCCATTAGTCGCAGTTTTGCTACTCCCAGTGATTGACTCTCTCTCTACCACGCAACTCCACTGATTTCTTAATGTCCTTTAAAAATGACCTCACATCCTCAGATGATTTTCCACAAAAAGGAAAAAGTAATTGTGTGGCAGCTTGATCCACCTCATGCTGTGGTACCTGAAGCAATGCTAACTGCTCATCCCAAGCTACCTTTTCTAACTCCTAGTCTTTACATCATATCATGAGCCATCTAGACTCTCTACACTTACTTGAAATACGACCATATCGATGACACATATAACAGGTTAGAGGAACTGACTCCGAGGATGGCACAGTGTGCCCAAGAAGTTACATTGTGTACATCTTACAGACACCAATTACTGCTTTCTCAGTTACTCTTAAACTCAGAAAAGTTAGTCAACTCCTCAGGCCTAAGCAAGGTAACCTTTAAATTACAATGACATTTACGCCTCACTTCCATGTCTATTACACCCTCCAAAACATAACCAAATGGTTCATCGCTCACCACAGCATGTTGGCACTGTAGGTGGTGGTTCAGACATCATGCTGAGTAAGATGATGCTGCATATTCTGATATCAAACTATAGTGCCCTCGGAGTGCAGGGAGGGGCAGCTATGAGCCAGGATGATGTGAGCAGGTGGTTGATGCAAGGTGGGAGCCTGCAGGTGCATGTGGAGAGTGAGCCACTGCCCCTGGGCAGAAATAGGCTATGCTGCTGAAGTATACATGTGATGGACTGTTGTTCTAAGTCTGGGAGGGACTTACTGTGCAGAGCTGTTGCCCTGCCATGACCTCAAACCAGTGACTTCTGCTGGCAAGTCCATGTGGCAACCTCATCTGGCATAGCTCTGTCATCCTGGTAGAACTGTGAGACTGAAAATAATTTTGTTAGAAAACTTATGTAGTTGTAGATTGCAGTGGTATGTTTGTTTTACATATGCACCACTTTCACTCACATATTCTAAAACACCACTGTCACTGTCAGTGTAGAAATCTGCATAGCCCCTTGTTGCATGAGTCTGTTCAGTACTGCTGGGTCTGCTGTTTCAGCAAACTAACCTGCCTTGCAACATTGCATTACCCTTGTTGAATTATTAAAGTGACAATATTCTTCATTCTTTGCTGTCAATGCTGCTCCAATATCTCATTCAGGCTCACCCTGATATGCCCATGTATGTTATATCAGCATAAGCCTTCTTAAGTATGTAAAAGATAACAAGTACAGCTGCAACTACTTTTGGGCTACCACTGTCTGCCATGAAATCTTACCACAGTGATTCACACTGATAGGAACTTCCTGACTCTGCATTGAGTGTCATAGAAAATCTGTGTGTCCAGGACAGAGAGGTATGTTAATTTGCAAGAAAGATTTTAACACAGCTTGCCATTTGCTTAATATTCATTTTTAAACTGAACTGAGAAGTTTCTTGTGTTAAGGATGTTCAGAAACTGTTTCTGGGCTACCAGTCTGTTTCTTCTGCTGTCTGTCTGGCTGTCACTTGGAAATGATATTGGAAGATTTGTGACGTTACAATATCTAATGTATATCATCAGTGGGAAACACTGTTCTGATTGATTATATTGTCAGGTACCCTTATTTCTTCTGATTCTTTGATCACAAAGTTGCAGAAGACACTGCCATGATACAAGATGTTCATAAGTTGAAAAATGAGTATGTCTTTGTCCTCTGCCATTGCATTTTTTAGTGAAGTGTGACCACAACAAACAGCATGGCAAGATGAAATATTATATTTATGCGTTCTAAGTCAATTTGTATAATATATGATGAGATTTATTTTTACTAAACTAAATTTCATGATGTTAAGATGTTTAAAAAAAGATCCAGCCAGTTTACAGCACCTTATTTTTGTGTTAGGATTTCTATATATCTTAAATTAGGTATGTTGTAGAACCTGAGTTGTTAGTTTCAATGTGAGACCCTACAGGAATATCTGGAGAAGAGTCTAAGAACAATATAAGTTACTACAAAGATGCAGCATAGCCCAGCATTCTGTCAATAACCAATCAGGAAACATGCTAAAGAAATTACCTGACTAACTTCCACATCTACATTAACAGAGACTCTTGCAAACTTCATTTTTGGAATTAGATTCTGTTTGTATTTCAGTCTCTGCTTGGTTCATGTAGTTTGAAACTGTCAATAGCAGATTGCTTGTCGTCTATCCATAATATAGCCTTCAGTATAAAATGTCATATGCTCCTTAGAAGATCCTCAAATTATTCCACTATCCCCCATTTCCCATAAAACTGGTATTCAGGATATATTCATCTCTCCTGGAGGGTCCAATTTGAACTGTACATTTCAATAAGTACAGGCTTTCTTCAATTGTATTTACCTCTCTCTATTATCCCTGATACAACTCTTGACTTCATCCTGTCTACAAACCATGCTCTGTTCTTTGGATTGTCCGTTATTTATCTTGAGAACCTATTTGACTGTTTGATAAAGAAATGAAGTTTGTACATAGAAAGTCTTCTTCTCTGAACACAAAGCTGTGAGGATTTTTAATGAGCTCTGCCCCCTGCTAATTTCTTGAAAAGTTGTACCTGTAAAGAAAACTTCCATAAGTTGCATATTTGTGAAGATGTTACTTAATAACCATGTAGTATAGTATCAAAACCTTATAAGTGCACTAATTTTATCCCTAATGTCCATAAATTTTAAGAAATAGTATTTACTTTTTTATAATGAGAGAGCCGGTGATTATTAAAATAAATACTCATGTAAGGGGCTACTTTTATTTTCAGTGCATTTTTTTTTTCAAATTTTGAGCCTTCACTTTGTTGAATAAGATACCCAATGAACTGTAGCACATAGTAATATTTGTTAAACATTTTTCCTTGGTTTTCAGGTGAACTAACTGTGGAAAACTTCTTCAAAGAGCTATCTTCTAGTTCCACAAATATTGCATCTACAAGGAGTGGTCTATCTCCAACAAGCTCTACAGCAGTGCCTGTGATAGACAATATTCTAGTAAGGCTGCAGTCTGCACAAGTTTCTAGAGCAGTAATGACATTAGCAGGCTCACTAGAAATTCAGGTATGTATACACAGCCTCGATTTAAATCATTCTAGAAAATGTATTAAGTATGAGGGTGGTTTGAAAAGTGCTTGGAATCACCATGAGAAGTCAGCATTAGCACAATGAGTTGTTCACGTGTTATTCATCGGACTGTTGCCTGTAAACATGTGCCACATCAGTGCTCTTGGAAGAGAGCTGTGGCAGTGACGTGGCTCTATTGTTGTTCTGGCATAGTGATATGTGTTCAAGCAGTGATTAAGTACTTCATAAAGAAATGTATGACAGCAAAGGACATTCATGCTGATTTCTGGAATATGCTGGTGGGACTCTGCTCCTTCATATTTAACTGTTGCCAAGTGGACAAATGAATTTAAATTTGGTTGGGAGAGCTTAGATAATCATCCGCACAGGGGTCAGCCAAGATGTGTCGCTACTCCAGAAATCATTGCAAAATTGCACAAAATGGTCATGGAGGATTGCTGATTGAAAGTGCATGAAATTGCTCACACTTTCCAGATTTCATGTGAAAGGGTATGTCACATTTTAGCTGAAGAATTAGAAATGAAAAAATTATCTTCAAGATGGGTGCCGCAACTCTTGACTCTGGATCAAAAGTGTGCCATTGCCATGGCAAAATTACATGCACTAAGGTATGAATTGTTGCCACACCCACCTTATTCACCTGATGTAGATCCATCATAAGATAATAAACCAATAAAGATTTTTTTAAAAGTGTAATTTGGATTTCAATTTTTGCATCTCACTGTTCCCACTCTTGCCCTATACAATGTTGTACACAATTCTATAATGTTAAACAGCCTCACTATTCAAATGGTGATTTCATCATTCATAAACTACTCAATTGAATAGTAACATTTTTCCACCAGGAGATCATATAGTTTTCTCTTTGGTGAACCTCTCTCCATGCTCAGTACATATCTACCCTTGAGTTTATTGTAAATTATCTTTCCCATGTACTGGGATGTCTGCTGGTAGAGTTTTAAGTGATGTTGTGAAAGCATGAAATTGTCTTTGTGTTTAGTATTGTACATACGTTTGAAACGGTTTTCTTTTGTTAGCTCATGGTTGATATGTAAAAAGATGATAATTTCAAGTATATACAATGCAGGGATAGATAATATTTTAGGTTCTTGAATACTGGAGAGCAAGATGTTCTTTGAGGGGCAGCACACATTTTTCTAACAATTCGTTTTTGAAGTAGCATGATTCATGACATGTAGCTTGAATTTTCCAACAAATTAAACCATATCTAATTTTGCATTCAAAGTAACTGTAGTGCACAACCTTTCTGCAGCTTATGTCTGTTATACCAGATAGTACATCCATTGCAAAGACAAGGCTGTTTAATTTTCTACTTAAATGATCTATATGTGCTTGCCAGCTTAGATTTTTGTCCAAGTTTAGTCCCAAGAATGTAATGGACTGAGCTTTGTCCATAAGTTGATTTTTACGTACAATACTGATGTCACTGATTTTTGATTGTTTGGTTCTAAATTGTCTAAACAAGGTCTTTGAAAAATTAAGTTTAAGGCCAGTTTTTGAAACCATGTATCTAGGTTGTTTAGTGTGTTTATAACACTATCCATAATCTTTCCCACGTTTGTTTTTCAAGGGTTACAGAAATGTCATCAGCAAACATGACTGGCTTGGCATTGATATTAAGAGGTAAATCATTTATGTAAAGGAGAAACAATATTGGCCCTAAGATTGAGTCTTGAGGGACTCCTTGTGATATTGTATCTCACTGGCTTTAGGCTTATTCTTATGTCCTAAAATGAACTTATTATTTGACATTATTTTGGCAGCTTTAGCAGCACTTTTAAATGCAACTTTATAATGTCTCACATAGTCAACAAATTCAGGGTTCTTATTGTGTTTCATTTCTTTATGTAGCTCTTGTTTTCGAGCATTAGATTGGTGCCAGATCCTAGGTGGGAATAATTGATTCATTGAAGACATCTAGAAAACTTCTTAGAAAATCATCAAAGTTCTCAGTGCTTGACACACTATTATTTATGGGCAATTTCACTGCATCTATCTTGTCATGGAATAGGTCCAAGTTATTTTTACTAAAGTCTCTTTTCATAAAACCTTTCTTAACATTGGTTTATTTCTTTCTGACAGCTCAATAACAATTCAGAATGGGCAGAAATTCCTTTGTCTAAACAGGACTGGTTTTCACTGTTGAACACGTAATTTGTTAAAATGCGGTCTACACAAGTAGCTGAATTCGCATTTTCTCTAGTGAATTCAAAAAAATTTAGTTTAAAACCAGAGTTCTGAATTATGTCAAGAAAATGTTTTGAGCCACTGTGTAGACTTGTCACATTTACATAAAATCAGCTTCTATGATGATGTTTTTCCTCCTTTCTTTCTTAAGTTTATCGAGAATACACTGGAGTTTGGACAATGAAGTTTTAGTTACTGCACTTCCTGGAATTCTGTAAATGCTCATATAAATAAATAAATAAGCTTTGATATTTTTGCTATGATTGAGGGCAATTTGTAGTTCTTCAATTTTGATACTGTCTGCCTTCAGACCACTTATATTCCAATGCATTAAATGATTTTTTTCACTTTCCTTTATCTGTCTAAGAGCAGATGTTTGTATATTTCTTACCTCAATGTTTGCTTCATACCAGTTACTAGTAAAAATCCTTCAGGTGGGCTGGTGGTGAGACTCTTCTCCTGTTAAGGAGACTGGTGACTCCTGTTGCTTCTGCTGTTGTTGATGTCATTTCCATTATTGGTGTTGCTTTTTTCCTTCAGCTCACTTCATTAGACACTGCAACTGGTGCTGTTTCTTCCTCACTTATTTCCACAGGAGAGGCTGGAACTGCTGCTGCTGTTTTCAGGCCGCTAGCATAACTTTTCCTGTGACATATTCCTTGTGTGGTATCTGCTGTTGACACTGTATATGTACTGTCAGTTTCTGAGTGATTTTTGGTTCTGTTTCTGAGGTTTCTGTCACAAAGGTAAATGGTCCACTTCCGATCTTGAGAGATGTCATCTCTGTTACCACACACTTTTTATTTATAGAATTAGACACAACACATTTGTCATGAGAGGTATCCTGCTTTGAACATAATTTTTGATGTACTATTTCTAAAATCTTGCAAATAATGAATTTCTTTCCCAGTCTCTTGACTTGGAGGCTGTGATTTGTGTGGAATCTTCTTTCAAGTTCACTTATATCCGTGAATGTTGCATTTTTAAACTCTCTGAAGATATTATGAACATCTTTCTTTGCTTTTTGTACCTCTTCATTTATGCAGAACCAGTTTGGTAGGTCATGGTGATGTGCAACTGAAAAAATGGAATCATTTTGGTTTCTGAACTCAAGCAATAGTAGCTAGTTGGCAATAATCACTATGTGGATGATGTAGCCTATTCTACACCATATTTTAAATCTATGTGACGATGCTATGCTGATTATATTTATATGTTTTGATGATGCCAATATGGCCGTATCACTTTAGGACATGGTGTAAAAAAGATTTGAAGATGGTCATTACAGACTGAAACCGGTCATTGTCTAAAGAATTCATTTGTGATCATAGACTGGAATAAAAAAGCATTTCAAGCAATATTCACTTAAGAGAAACTGTAAGTTCCTTTGTATTGTTCGTTGCTATGTCGTTTGTTCCAGCGAGGGAAACAGAGAAATCATTTGTATTCAGCTCCAATACTTTTTCACGGCTTACTGCAGTTACAGCTTTGCAATTGGCATCTGGTTTCACAACAGCCTTGCATTTGTAACTACATCTAATACTTAATTTGTTGGCTATTCCTTGCTCTTGACTCTCTGCAAACAGATCAAGTTTGAGGCTTGCCACAGGTAAGTATGTTGGGACACTTTATAAGGAAATTCCATCTGACAAGAGCTGCACATATGTCCAGGAAAAAAATTATAAGTTCCACAAATATCGGCATCTTGCTTTAAAGGTTCAGAAATATAAGAGTGTGCGATTCGTAGTGCACAGAAACATAGTTTCTTACAAATACAAGTCAGTGAGTCACAACTGAATCCGTCAATTCATACAAAGACCTGGGTGTAACAATTTGTGTGGGTGTATTGTATTGTGTATTGACACCAGGGCCCTAGAAACAACAGAAAGGCTTCGTCCTGCCATAGCCCTCAGTGGTTCACAACCCCACAACAGGCCACAGCAGTCTAGCCACCCCACCACCGCCCCACACCAAACCCAAGGTTATTGTGTGATTCGGCCCCCAGTGGACACCCCCCCCCCCTACCCCCCTCCCCATACCCCTGGGGAATGTCTCATCCCAAGCGAGTCTAACCTCAAATATTTGCATGGTAGAGTAATGGTGGTGTATGCATACGTGCAGACAGTGTTTGCACAGCAATCACAGACATAGTGTAACTGAGGCAGGATAAGGGGATCCAGCCCACATTCACTGAGGTAGATGGAAAACCACCCAAAACACCATCCACAGGCTGGCCGGCACACTGGACCTTGACGCAAATCCACCAGGCGGATTTGTGTCGGGAACCGGCACTCCTTCCCATTCGGGAAGCAGCGCATTAGACCGTGCGGCTAGCTGGGTGGGCGATTTGTATTGGTAATAAATGGAGTGATAAAATAAGCTCAGTCGCAAGTGAAAGAGATGGCAGACTTAGATTCATGGGTAGCACACTCAGCAAAGCCAGTCTGTCTCCAAAGAAGACTGCTTATAAGTCACTTATACGTCCCATACTAGAATATTGGCCAAGTTGATGGAACTCATACCAAATAAGACAAACAACTGATATTGGACCTGTATAAAGGAATGTGGCACAGATGATCACAGATTTGTTTGAGTAAGTGGAGAACATCACAAAAATTAAAAATACTGCTTGAAAATAGATGCCAATTACTCATTGAATGCCTACTTACAAAGTTTCAAGAATCAGTACATATTGTACAAAAATTTCTTTGGTGACTGTTCAGAACATTGTGTAAAACTTGCACAAAATTTAACAGTAGCAGTGTTGCAATAAACTAATGAAATGATAATGAGAACTTGGTCTGCTTTTAAAATACTCTGCAAGACAATCCAACCATTAACTTGAAAAATTTTTGCACACTGCACCTTGTAGTCTACAGGCTACCAGTATGCAACGAGTATTTTGTTGACGATGTGCTCTCTCAGATTTTCTCTGTGTGACTGATTTATGATATTCTTCTCTGTGTTATGCTGAAACAGTAACTCAACAGAACATGTAGAAACTCACCACTAATTTTTGGCTGCCACTGGTTTGTTACAGTGGTACTTCAAAATATAGAGAGAACTACATTTATTCATTTCATTTAAAATTTCAGTTTTATATATTTTGAAATTACAAATCAATATTGTTATTAAGTTGAGAAACATGAGGAGAAAATAAGAGGAATGGAAAAAATTATAATTGGTGAGAATTTTCTTTTACCTCTTTTTGTATAAGTAGTTTGTCATCTATTTCTTCTTGTTCTACCAGTTGAAAATGGCAGCAGTTAAGAAGCCTTTGTGTTTATTGTAAGCACATGATATAACCCAAAATTCTGAACTTTGTTGTAGCTGATGGATACATTCTTTACAACTTTACATGGCTTAGCCTTAATAAAGTATGTGTATAACTATATTTTTGCAACTCTAAGTAGCTCTAATTTCATTTATGCAGGAACCAATATTGGAACCACTAAATGCAAGGCTTGACATCAAACGAATGGTTGCCTACCATCATACCATGACTAACTTACCACCCACACCGGGTCCTTATCTACAGCAGCATCGAGATTATCTTCTGTATGATGTAAATGGTGGAATGGAAATTGTACACATCAATCTTGGCCAACGCGATCTTGCAACATTACTTTCAGTATGGAATGACAATTTGGCTGAAGGAAAATTAATGGGTAATCAGTTAAACTAATTCTTTTTTCTTCATTTTTTCATGTTAAGTAAAAATTACACCCACTTATGCTTTCTCATTTTTGATAGTATATTTATGTAATGAATTAGTATTTAGTACAATTTAGTGGATTATAGTTAGAACTTCCTCATTCATTTCTATTTCTAGCATGTTACTGTATTTATATTTTCAGTTTTTCTTGTCTTACCATCAGAATTCATTATGAAATGCTATTAATTAAAACAAAAGTAGAAATGTGTGCATGTTAGTGGTTATTACAAGTGAGTTTGAGACACTCTTGATATACAGATTGATTTTATTGAATGAATAATATTTGTTATAAGGATAAGTAATAAATTATCAATGAAAACTGTGAATGAGATGATTGAGCATTGTTTACCTTATATATGAATAAATGAACAGTGAACAGGCACTTTAAATATATGCTGGCTGATGGGCTTTAAAAACCAGACCACAGATGGGTGATGAAAGTTAAAAACCTAAGAAGTTATAGCAACTCTTGTATACCTAGCCATCATCCATCCATCGCTTCATCTTTAAGGTTAGCAATGATCTATTTGTGTTTTTAACCCACCCCCTTCCATCCCCCCACCCCCCCCCCCCCCACCCCAGCCCGCACACACACACACACACACACACACACACACACACACACACACACACACACACACACACATACATACACATACACACTGCCCAAAGTGAGTGAGTCACTCTCTCTCCTGTTACTCTGATCTGTAACACAATACTTATAACTAAAGTCAGACGATGATTTTGAAGTAAAAGTATATGGTACTGCTGAACTGACTGATGTAAATACCTCTAAATACTCTGGGGAACAGTTGAATATTAATTTTCCAAGCAGCTCTATTCACAGCACATGCTTTGCTTGATGAGAAGGCATAATAGATTGCATTTAATACAACACACTAATTATTAGTTTCTTCATGTTTGGAGAGTGCTACTGTTCTGTAACTACAAACTTAATTAATGAATACATGTTTATCAACTCAAGTAGTTATTAATTAATTAATAATACAATTAATCAACTTATTATACAATAACAATTCAATACATACCATTATAGCATCTTCAAAATGTCAAGAAGCTTCTCTTAGCTCACAGTACAAAGTGTAATATGTTTCATGAAATATGTCTTCCTCTGCTTTCTGAAAAAGAGCCGCAGTCATTCAGAACAGGACAGTGATGTATCACAGTATTTGTCTATTACACATATTTTGTCGATATCTGCTGGTTTTTGTCTGTAGGCTATCAGTGACTATTCACTCTTATATTGTAAATATCATCATATACTTTAGGATAAAGTATAATTTGCAAAAAATTCTTCTTCAGCCCAAGAATACATCACCCCTAAATTTCATTGTATGTAAATGCAAGTAACATGCATTTTTGCGAATTTTCAGAAGCTGTCATTGTCCTTTGCATAATCTATGAGTAATCTGTAGGAAATCAGTGTTTGTGATTTAGTTACTGTAACAAATATTCTGAGTAACATATTATGTTACATTTAGTTTTCCTGTAAAGAGTAGTAGTCCTGTATATTATTTACATTTAGCATAAATTAACTCTGTATTCAAGTTTGCTAACAACTATAATTAACCTCAAAATGTTATAGGAAACTAGTCATTTTTACTATGGATTTCTGTGTTATCTTAATATAAATTCATTTTCTGTATTTGCTTCAATTCTTATAGGGAATTAGCAACTTCTTAGCTCAACAATTAAAAGATTACCCAAGGCTTTAATTTAAAATCATTTTTTCACTGCCTTGAAATACATTGCACCAGCCAAAATGCAACCCAACTGTGAATGCTGTTCTCAAACACAGGATGAGTTGGCTGACATTCTTAAGGAGCTGGAAATCACCTTGCTACTGTCAGATGATTGGTAGCTGCTGCAAATAAGTGTGTTGCAAATCTCTGGAGAGTTATCCACCTGTGATACTGGTACCAGAGGTACCTTGAGTATTATCCTCTCCTGTGGATAGTACAGGATCTATTCTTACTTGTCCATTTGACTATGAGTGGGTTGTCAATGGTAAATCTAGGTGACATGTATAGGGTGGAAAGGGACCGAGGAGGACTCAAGGTATCACAGACATGACTGAAAATCTTGGAAGATGCATGTGACCATTGCAATCACAAGAATAAAATTGGCTTTAAAATGGCTAGTTGGTCACAAAAAAATAGTCACAGGATGTTTCTGGATCCTTTTTTGATTCATTACACTTTTTTGGCTCTGCCAATCTTCAGATTACCTGGTGACAAATATATTTTTTTTACAATCTTACAAAAGTACATACATGTATAAATGGAGCCTCTACACTGAACCACCATACGACAACAAAACCTTCAAGACTTAATGCATAACCTTTGATACAAAGCAGACATACAATATTGACAAGGTTGTCAAATAATGTGAAAAGTGACATAGGTTTTAAAAATCTATACAGAAAAATAAGATTTCACCTAAACATGTGCTACAGACAACCAAGTGAAGTGGCCATTCTCACTTAGGACAACTACACTCATGCTCATTAATTAAGGATAATTGCAGAATGTGGTGCCACACAATGTGGCATTACACAAAACTGGTGCTAATAGCATTGGAACATAGGGAACACACATGACACAGATCTGTAAGTCCATGGTACTGGTGATAAGTTGAGAAAACTGTCCTAAAACACATGTGCTACAAAATGCCAGGGTTGGCATACTCTGAATCATGTGGTCGAGCAGCTGCTGGGGTATAGCTTCCCATTTTTGCACAAGTGCCCATTGGAGTTCCTGAAGTGCCCTAGGAGATTGAAGATGTGCAGTGATACATCAACTGAGAGCATCGCAGATGTCCTTGATGGGGTTTAGATCTGGAGAACAGGCAGGCCACTCCGTTTGCCTGATATCTTCTGTTTCAAGGTACTCCTCCGTGATGGCAGCTCAGTGGGGTCATCAATTATCATCCATCAGGGGGAAGGCTGGACCCACTACACCCCTTAAAAGGCGGACATACTGGTGCAAAATGATGTCTCGATACAGCTGACCTGTTATAGTTCGTCTGTCAAAGACTTGCAGAGGTGTCATAATCCCACCCCACACCATCAAACCATGACCTCCATACAGGTCCCTTTCAAGGACATTAAGGGGTTGGTATCTGGTTCCTGGTTCATGCCAGATGAAAACCTGGCAAGAATCACTGTTCAGACTATACCTGGATTCGTCTGTGAACTTAACTTGGGGCCACTGTTCCAATGACCATATACTGTGTTCTTGACACCAGGCTTTAAGTGCTCTTCTGTGACCAGGGGTCAGTGGAATGCACCTTGCAGATCTCTGGGTGAATAAACCATCTCTCTTCAGTGATATGCAGACTGTATGTCTGGAGACAACTGTTCCAGTGGCTGCGGTAAGGTCCCGAGCAAGGCTACCTGCAGTACTCCGTGGTCATCTGCGAGCACTGATGGTGAGATATCGGTCTTCTTGTGGTGTTGTACACTGTGGGCATCCCATACTGTAGCACCTGGACACGTTTCCTGTCTACTGTAATTGTTGCCATGATTTTGAGATCACACTTTTTGGCATGCGGAGGGCCCATGCTATGACCTGCTGTGTTTGACCAGCCTCCAGTTGCCTTAGTATTCTACCCCTCATAACGTCATCAAAATGTGTTCTTTGAGCCATTTTCAACACACAGTCACCATTAGCACATCTGAAAATGTCTGCACACTTACTTGCTTCACCATACTCTGACATGCACCAACACATCTCTGTGTATGCGGACTGCTGCCAGCTTCACCGTGCGACGACCACAGGTCAAATGCACTACATGGTCATACCCCTAGGTGATTTAAACCTGCAAACTGCCCACCAGAGCATTGTTTCACCATGTGTTAGCATTATCCTTAATTTATGAGCAAGAGTGTAGTTGGTGCTAGATGGTGTGCGCTGTGTGGCACTGCCATTGTGGTTGATATGTCATTACAAATATAAATAAAATTATCAATTTCAAACTTTGTATAATTGTTCGTGAACAGTAATATATGTATTTTTTTTATTGAAGAGTCAAGGCCTACTTGAATAAAAGGCACCATGAGAACAGAGGCAACTTTCAAGTGACATGCTTTTTCTTTAAGCATGTTTATGTAAAACATCAAATTAAAACCTGTGTCATGAGGTAAAGAGTTCAAAATGAAGCATGAAGTGTACAAATGTGGCACTGTTGTCATGGCTGATACATCGGACAACTTTAATGTAATGCTTTTTTATTAAGCATCAGACTAAAATCTGTATCATCAGATAAAAAATACAGAATGAACCATAGAACTTGCAAATGACCACAAACTAACCAAAAGATGAATGAAAGTGCCAGGCTTTTAGGCTTTTATATGAACAGGTCACAGGCCGTAGACAGTGGTTCTTGAGTAATTTTGACAAGTTGCTGCTGAAGAAATAGAGATTAAAACTACGTACAAAACATGGAAGTTTCATTCATCTTTCAGTTAGTTTGTGGTCATCTGTATATCGTATGGCTTATTTTGTATTTTTTACCTCATAACACAGGTTTTAGAAAATAGAAAGTTTGTAATTGATAATATTATTGCTATTTGTTATAGTAAATCAACCATTATGGCAGCACCATATCTGTATGCTTCATGGTTCATTCTGGATTTTTACTTAATGATACAGGTTTTAGACTGATGTTTTACAGAAATATGCTTAAAGAAAAAGCCTGACATTTCAAAGTTGCCTCTTTTCTCATAGTGGCTTTTGTTCAAGTGGCCCTGATTCTTAAAAATAATAATAATAATAAAAATTTAAAAAAAGAATTATTTACTGATCATGAAAAATTGTACAAAGTTTGTAATCAATCAATAATAATATTTCTATTTGTAACAACACATCAGCCATAATGGCAATGCCACATTTGTACACTTTATGGTTCAGTTTGTATTTTTTACCTTATGACACAGGTTTTAGTCTGATGTTTCACATAAATATGCTTACTGAAAAAGCATGTCGCTCCAAAGTTGGTTGTCTCTGTTCACATGGTGCCTTTATTAAGTAGACCCATTATTTAGTGTTCATGAAAAATTGTACAAAGTGAAATTTTTGGGGGAAATGTATGTGTATGTTGAAAGAATAGGCAAATTGGAATTGGAGGTCATGTATTTGCCACAGTAGACAAGAAACTCAAATCCATGAAGATAGAAATTGAAGCTGCATGTGAGAAATTGATGCTGTATATGAGACTGATTGGGCAAGACTCAGTATCAGGGGTGGGCATAAAATTATCACTGGATCCTTCTATTGTGCACTAGACTCATTGCCAGATGTAACCAAACACTTTTTAGAAAACATCAGTTCACTTGTACGTAAGTTCCCCAATCATACTGTAATCACTTGTCGAGATTTTAATCATTTAACAGGTAACTGGGAAAATTACGATTTTGTTAGTGGTGGGTGTGAAAGAGATCCTATGAAAGATTACTAAATGCCTTCTCTGAAAACTACCGAGAACAAGCAGTTTGGAACCCAACTCATAATGAAAATATATTGGATCTAATGGGAACAAATAGACCTGTCCTCTTTGAGTGCCCATGACATGGTTGTGGCAGTGATGGTTACAAAGGCACAAAGGACAACTGAAACAAGCAGGAAGATATATATGTTCAGTAAACAAGATAAATAATCAGTAGTGTCATATCTCAGTGAGGAATGTGAAACTTTCAGTGTAGGCAGGAAGACGTAGAGGAACTATGGCTCAAGTTTAAAGGAATAGTTGCCCATGCACTAGATAGAGATGTACCCAGGACAACAGTTCATAATGGCAGGGAATCTCCAAACTATGCAGTCCCTGTTTTTTTTTTAAAAAAAAAAAAAAAAAAAAAAAAAAAAAAAAAAAAAAAAAAAAAAAAGGCTGTCAAGAGAGAGCAATGTGTGATGCCTTCAATGACTACCATGGCAGAAAGTTGTCAAATGATATTTCACAAAACTGAAAGATATTCTGGTTGTATGTGAAGGCTGTTAGTGGGACCAAAGTTTGTGTGCAATTCGTAGCAAATGAGACAGGACTTGAAATTGAGGGTAGCAAAGCAAAAGCTGAAATGCTTATCACCATCTTCAAATGTTCCTTTAAAAGGAAACCCAGGAGAAATGCCCCAGTTAAATCATTGTATCACTGAAAAGATGAATGAAATAAGTATTAGTGTCAATGGTGTTGAGAAACAGTTGAAACCATTGAAATTGAACAAAGCTTCATGACCTGACGAAATCCCTGTCAGATTCTGTACTGAATTTGAAGCTGAGTTAGCCCCTCTTCTAACTATAGTATGTCATAAATCCCTCTAGCAAAAAACCACACTCACTTCTTGACAAAAAGCGCAAGTCACACCTGTATACAAGAAGGCTAGTAGAGGTGATCCACAAAACTATCATCCAACATCCTTCACACTGATTTGTTGTAGAATCTTAGAACATATTCTGAGCTCAAACATAATGAGGTATCTTGAACAGAATGATCTCTTCAATGCCAACCAGCATGGATTCCTAAAACATTGATATATGAAATCCAATGCACACTTTTCTCACACAATGTCCTGAAAGCTTTGGATCAAGGCAGGCAAAAAAATGCAGTATTTCTTGATTTCTAAAAAGTATTTGACAGAGTGCCACACCTACATTTATTGTCAAAAGTATGATCATATGCAGTATCAAATGACATTAGTGACTGGATTCAGGCTTTTTGGTATGGAGGATTTGGCATGTTATCTTGGAGGGAGACACATCGTCAGATGTAGAAGTAACTTTGGGTGTTCCCCAGGGAAGTGTGTTGAGACCCTTGCTGTTCATGTTGTACATTAATGACATTGCAGACAATGTTATCTATAACCTCAGACTTTTTGCAGGTGATCCAGTACTTTCTTACATAAACTGCATAAACTTTCAGTCAGATCTCGATAATATTTCAAATTGGTGCAGAGATTGGCAATTTGCTTTAAATGTTCAGAAATGTAAAATTGTGCACTTCACAAAACAAAAAAACCTATCACTATAATTTAAATGAGTCACTGTTAGAATCAGCCAACTCTACAAATATCTGGGTGTAACACTTTGTAGGGACATGAAATGGAATGATTAAATAGGTCCAGTTGTCAGTAAAGCAGGTGGTAGACTTCTGTTTATTGGTAGAATAGTGGGGAGGTGCCATCTACATCCATACTGCACAAGCCACCTGATGGTGTGTGGCGGAGGGTACCTTGAGTACCTCTATCGGTTCTCCCTTCTATTCCAGTCTCGTATTGTTCGTGGAAAGAAAGCTTGTCTGTATACCTCTGTGTGGGCTCTAATCTCTCTGATCTTATCCTCATGGTCTCTTCATGAGATATACATTGGAGGGAGCAATATACTGCTTGACTCCTCAGTGAAGGTATGTTATTGAAACTTCAACAAAAGCCCGTACTGAGCTACTGAGTGTCTCTCTTGCAGAGTCTTCCACTGGATTTTATCTATCATCTCCGTATCACTTTCACAATTACTAAATGATCCCATAATGAAGTGCGCTGCTCTCCATTGGATCTTCTCTATCTCTTCTATCAACCCTATCTGGTACAGATCCCACACCGGTGAGCAGTATTCAAGCAGTGGGCGAACAAGTGTACTGTAACATACTTCCTTTATTTTTGGATTGCATTTCCTTAGGATTCTTCCAATGAATCTCAGTCTGGCATCTGCTTTACCAACGATCAACTTTATATGATCATTTCATTTTAAATCACTCCTAATGCCTACTCCCAAATAATTTATGGAATTAACTGCTTCCAGTTGCTGACCTGCTATATTGTAGCTAAATGATAAAAGATCTTTCTTTCTATGTATTTGCAGCACATTACACTTGTCTACATTCAGATTCAATTGCGATTCCCTGCACCATGCATCAATTCGTTGCAGATCCTCCTGCATTTCAGTACAATTTTCCATTGTTACAAAATCTCGATATACCACAGTATCATCCGCAAAGAGCCTCAGTGAACTTCCGATGTTATCCACAAGGTCATTTATGTATATTGTGAATAGCAATGGTCCTATGACACTCCCCTGCAGCACACCTGAAATCACTCTTACTTCGAAAGACTTCTGTCCATTGAGAATGCAATGCTGCGTTCTGTTATCTAGAAACTCTTCAATCCAATCACACAACTGGTCTGATAATCCATATGCTCTTACTTTGTTCATTAAATGACTGCGGGGAACTGTATCAAATGCCTTGCGGAAGTCAAGAAACTCGACATCTACCTGGGAACCCATGTCTATGGCCATCTGACAAGGGGGAGGCCTCAGACACGGCCAACCGATTCGGCTCAGATTTGGTAGGTCGCTTGTGTACAGCCTAAAATGAAGGAATCTAAGATATTTTGGGTCAACACCCCCGCGTTTTTGAGAAAATCACCCCTAAAGGTTATGACGAGCGATCGACTCAAAGTTGGCGGGATCAATAGATAATTGTAAATAGAGCATTATTCATCACCAGGTATGGGGTCCGAAAACACATACTTTTCCAGAAATTGAGGTAAGAAACTTTTACAACTATTGCGTCTGTACCCACATGGTCAACGCTTTTCGCCGACAGCACCGATAGCACAATGGTCTTTCCCGTGACTGTATGTCCATCGCGCCGTACTATCCAAGACTCTTCCATGTCCTATCCTGTACTCTTCTCCCACTTCCATCCAGTCTCCACATTCACAAGTGCTGTGATTGGCTAGATCGCTCCTGCCGTGTCTACAAGCCAACGCACACTCTCAAACATAATGACACACATTCGAAATACTGAATTTACATTTAAATAACTTGAAATTAAATAAATATTCCTATGGCTGGACCATAAATGTGCTCTAACACACATTATTAAATACATAAACAAATTAAATAAACATATATCAAAGGAATAGAACATAAGTAAGCCAGTAGCCTAATTTGACCAATTTCTTCATGAATAGTATATATCAGATATAAACAAAAACATAGAAGAATAAATATATTTATAAGCATGCTGCTACCATTTTTTCTTGTAACTGTGGAGTCAAACTGCCTATTGGCTTCTGTCTCGGGTTCTTCGGCTGACGTTCATCTAATAATTTATTATTAGACATTAGTTAAGATATATAATACTGAATTTTACACTCATATCATACAATTTTCTTAGGCACACACAAAGGCTGCTATTCAGGCAGCAAATAAACTATCAACCCACAACCCGATCCAGAAAAGAGGCATGATTAATACGCTCGTAACACGAGCAGGGTGAATATGTGAGCTGCAGCATCTCAGGCACGAAATGGAACACCTGAAAAGTGTTCTGAGGTGCAATGGGTACTCCACAAATTATATTGGAAGTGTAACAGAGCCAAACACTCGGCAAAGTAAGGAATCAGAAAATAAATATCGGGTATGGCCTTTCTGCCATAAATTCCCAGAGCGACAGATGGAATCAGTTGTATATTGTGCAAACATGGCCTACAGACGATTTTCAAACTGACAGGGAAGATCAAAGAGTGTCATAGACTGGCAAAGGAGAAAAGGGACCCACCTGCAATGTCGGGAATATACCATATACCATGCACATGCGGAAAAGTTTATGTCGAAATGACTGGACAATCAATCAACACCAAGATCAAAGAACATAAGTGACATTGCAGGTTGGGGCAGGTGGAGAAATTGGCCGTGGCAGAGCACACACTGAATGAGACCGACCACATAATAAAATTCGCCGACATGGAAGTTCTGGCTGTAGAGAAGCACTATCACACACGCTTGTTCAGAGAAGCTGTAGAAATACAAAAACATGTGAACAGCTTCAACAAGAAAGAGGAAAGCCTTAAGGTAAATGGATTCTGGCTTCCCGTACTGCAGCAAACAACTGTCACAGGTGGCAAGAGGAGAACCACACCAGAAATGAGCACAGAGAAGCCTTCGGACGTTGGCGCGCCAGGTAGATATAGTCTGCGGCCATGAGCTCTGCTCCAGTTCACCACCGGCAATGGAGGATGAAGCTTTGACAATGCCAGCCACTTGTGCTGGCGAAACATCAGTAAAATCATTAGATGAATGTTGGCCGAAGAACCCCAGACAGAAGCCAATAGGCAGTTTGTCAACAAGTGGCCACGAAAGCCTTAACAATTTTGTAACTGTGGAGTACTTATGGACTGAGTCGATCGATAGTAATTGGATACTTTGACCTCCAATAACTCGTGTACTATTTAAGTTACATGCCTGTAATTTATACCAATTTAGGTTTACACTAATAGCTTTCTAAAGACACATTGATCGACAAAATCAGATGAACCATTTAGATTTTGGAAATTCGTTGCTGGGTGTGACTTGTATAATTTATCATCATATACTAAACTTTAAACTAATAAAGATCTTGAAAATCTGATTACACCATCAGAATCATTGTGCAAACAATGGTAATGTACATGTTTCTTTTTGAGGTATCATGATTCATCTGGCTACTATTAATTTCTATACTAACTATGAAGTGTCTGCCATTAAAGTTTCACAAAGTCCGCCATCTTTGGCACTCCAGGCATGTCTCCTTCATCAACACAGCATCATCATGGAATTCCCAGCCACTTGCTCAGCTGGACCATGTGGTCCAGCCATTGTGCGGCATCATGCGGTTGCTAACGAGCCATGGTTTGCTGAGCAGCCTGAGCGGTCTTGCCAACTCTGAACTTACAATATTTTCAAGGCGCCTCAACTCGCCTGTTAACCTATAAGCTGCTGCATTGATGGATCGGCTGTGCTACAGAAGGTGACAACTGTTTCATGAAATGGCCTCCCCGATCATGAGATCTCACTCCGTGTGACTTTTTTCTGGGGGCGGGGGGCACATTAAAGATCTGGTGTATGTACTGCCTCTACTACGTCATGTAGCAGAGCTCCGAGGGAGAGTACGGGAAGTGACTGCCACAGTCGATGATGCCATGCTGGGATGAGTATGGCAAGAATTCAATTACTGTATTGACATCTGTGGGCTCACTCATGGTTCATATATCGAATGTTTCTAAAATAACTTCCAGAGTTTCTCTTCAAAATGCAATATGTATGACATCTGTACAATGTTTAGTTCTTGTTCAATAAATAATTGAAAGTGTTCTCAGACTTTATATACACGCTTTATATAATTACCGATTTTGTACCTACTGCACGAGCTATACAGACACATTTTATTCCTGTTCTTCCTTACATAAGAACACATTTTGAATTTACTACATATCAATCTATGTACATTTTAATTCAACATCACTGTATGCCTATTTTAAATTTTTTTCATTTAGTATGTATTTATTAACTGAATAGAAAGGACTTTCAGTAACCAATAGTTTAAGCAGTGCATTCGGACATGTCCGAAAGAACAGATACCATCTTCATATAGATAAGGCTTACTGGCCAATGATCTTCTTCAATGCGGATGCACTCACATTGCTCAAACTCTTATGGGAATTGGTAGATTGACTGCCACAAGTAATGAGTATAGTGGGCAGGGGCACTACAAATGTAGTGCATGCACAGTAAGTTGGAAATGTGGGTCTCATAGGGAGCATGCCAGGGATAAATCCGTGCGGTCACACTATCGTCTGTGTCCTCAATGGCTCACTCGGATAGAGCGTCTGCCATGTAAGCATGAGATCCTGGGTTCAAGTCCCTGCCGGTTCACACATTTTCAACTGCCCCTATTGTAATTTATCAATGCTGTAAGCAGCAAATTTCATTGTAATTTCATTCTTTGAGAGCTGTAAGATCACCTTCATATTCATATACCATACTCGTGGGCTCCACTCATCATACTTCATCCTTCTTCCAAAACTGGTTCAAATGGCTCTGAGCTCTATGGGACTTAACACCTGAGATAATCAGTCCGCTAGAACTTAGAACTACTTAAACCTAACTAACCTAAGGACACCACACACATCCATGCCCAAGGCAGGATTCGAACCTGTGACTGTAGCGCTCACGCGGTTCCAGACTGAAGCGCCTAGAACTGCTCGCCCACACTGGCCGGCCATCCTTCTTCCAGTTTCTGGTGTTTTTTCCTAATGTGAAGTCATCCCAATGTTGTCCCTCACCTATAGTGTAATGAAGAACACCACCACAGTGCACTGGAACTGCTTGCTGATTGATATACATTGTCTTTTCTCATACCTTCAACTGCCTCATTTTATAAGGCCTGCACTATTTGGTGCTATAGTCATACTGACCCTATGCTGTGTGGTGTTCAACTTTCTATGCATCAATGGGAGACCTCTGGAAACATGCCTACACACTTTCATTCATTGCCACCTAGTAGTTAATGTGCTATGTTACTTTATCTTGTTCTTAAGTTTTGTGGAATAGTGTATTTGGTTTTTTAGTAATGAAACCAACTCTACAGTTTTACAATGACAGCTTTAGTTCTTTCCATTCTCATTCATATTTCAAATATGCCCAAGTTTTCTTTATGAATAAATCTGCCTTATATTAATTTCAGTGAGAAACCAAATCGAGTACTGTTCCGAAGGAAATACAATATTTGCTAAACATTCACGTCAACAGTGTGTTCTGTTTATGCTGTGAAGATCGTAATATCAGAATGCTGTATGTGATCTATTAATTTCTTTGTTGGGCTGGGAGATATTAAAATTTGTCAGTTCCATCCAAATGAAAACTTTATTGATTTATTTGCTGCCTGAATAGCAGCCTTTGTGTGTGCCTAAAGGAAATTGTATGATATGTGTGTAAAATTCAGTATTATACATATTATCCTAATGTCTAATAATGTTACAATAAAAATTGTAGAATAACAGAAATTCTGGGATTGAAATAATAAACAATGACTCATCTGTAGTTCGTACACATAACAGCACAGTGACCTAATTAAATGCTGTGAGGTACTTCTCTTTTTGTGCTGTACACATTCCTAAACAAACGATCTCTGGGGTACAAAAATACACCCACTTGACCAGAGTGAAATTTACTTCCCCCCCCCCACCCCCCCTACTTACAGGAGTAATTGAATTGAAAGATAAGAGAGAGATGTGAGGAAGTCAGATTTAGAGGGCTCAGAGTGGGTAGGGATATACACTCCTGGAAATGGAAAAAAGAACACATTGACACCGGTGTGTCAGACCCACCATACTTGCTCCGGACATTGCGAGAGGGCTGTACAAGCAATGATCACACGCACGGCACAGCGGACACACCAGGAACCGCGGTGTTGGCCGTCAAATGGCGCTAGCTGCGCAGCATTTGTGCACCGCCGCCGTCAGTGTCAGCCAGTTTGCCGTGGCATACGGAGCTCCATCGCAGTCTTTAACACTGGTAGCATGCCGCGACAGCGTGGACGTGAACCGTATGTGCAGTTGACAGACTTTGAGCGAGGGCGTATAGTGGGCATGCGGGAGGCTGGGTGGATGTACCGCCGAATTGCTCAACACGTGGGGCGTGAGGTCTCCACAGTACATCGATGTTGTCGCCAGTGGTCGGCGGAAGGTGCACGTGCCCGTCGACCTGGGACCGGACCGCAGCGACGCACGGATGCACGCCAAGACCGTAGGATCCTACGCAGTGCCGTAGGGGACCGCACCGCCACTTCCCAGCAAATTAGGGACACTGTTGCTCCAGGGGTATCGGCGAGGACCATTCGCAACCGTCTCCATGAAGCTGGGCTACGGTCCCGCACACCATTAGGCCGTCTTCCGCTCACGCCCCAACATCGTGCAGCCCGCCTCCAGTGGTGTCGCGACAGGCGTGAATGGAGGGACGAATGGAGACGTGTCGTCTTCAGCGATGAGAGTCGCTTCTGCTTTGGTGCCAATGATGGTCGTATGCGTGTTTGGCGCCGTGCAGGTGAGCGCCACAATCAGGACTGCATACGACCGAGGCACACAGGGCCAACACCCGGCATCATGGTGTGGGGAGCGATCTCCTACACTGGCCGTACACCACTGGTGATCGTCGAGGGGACACTGAATAGTGCACGGTACATCCAAACCGTCATCGAACCCATCGTTCTACCATTCCTAGACCGGCAAGGGAACTTGCTGTTCCAACAGGACAATGCACGTCCGCATGTATCCTGTGCCACCCAACGTGCTCTAGAAGGTGTAAGTCAACTACCCTGGCCAGCAAGATCTCCGGATCTGTCCCCCCTTGAGCATGTTTGGGACTGGATGAAGCGTCGTCTCACGCGGTCTGCACGTCCAGCACGAACGCTGGTCCAACTGAGGCGCCAGGTAGAAATGGCATGGCAAGCCGTTCCACAGGACTACATCCAGCATCTCTACGATCGTCTCCGTGGGAGAATAGCAGCCTGCATTGCTGCGAAAGGTGGATATACCCTGTACTAGTGCCAACATTGTGCATGCTCTGTTGCCTGTGTCTATGTGCCTGTGGTTCTGTCAGTGTGATCATGTGATGTATCTGACCCCAGGAATGTGCCAATAAAGTTTCCCCTTCCTGGGACAATGAATTCACGGTGTTCTTATTTCAATTTCCAGGAGTGTAGTTGGTGGTTTTATAGAGGAAGAGATATGTGTCTCTCACTAGAAGTTGCCATGCTACAGTGAAGAAATCTGGCCTCTAATACTACTAGGAAAGTGTCGCTGGGTGATTATACAATATCTGAAACAGTTTAGGAGCTACATTCAACTTCTTCACACCAAGTGAAAAGCTGAAATCAACCACCTGATTTAAAACAGAAAAAATGATACCATGTCCCCTGTACCTGTACCTGTTTTTACCACAACCTTGCAAACCTCTCTATCAATAAGCTAGATTTTTAACATGAATTCGTTCCTGAGACTCTGTTTACCATGAGATCACAAATTTTATAATGTTGACAATCATAAATCTTTTTAAAACTCATTTTTCCTAATTTACTACCCTCTGTTTATTTACAATGATCAAATCTCCTTTACCAGCAAACATTAGATAATAACAGTTGATATTCTAACATCCATTATGACTATTATTACCAAATACTTCCACTGTATTGTACCTGAAACATGTGACAAATTGAATATAATGTAAAATAATGCTGTATTACACAATGTTTAAAAACAAATTGACAATCAATAATCATACAGATATACAACATGTTGTATCTATACTCACTTAGTCATGTGGAGTGAATTACTCTGAAGGGCAACAGGTTCAAAATCTCATCTTCAGCAAGATATAAATTCAATTTAATTGCATAGATTAAAAACTACTCACCAAGTGGTGGCAGACCATGGGCATAAAAGATGGTTATAATTAGGCAAACTTTCAGACCCAGTGGCCCTTCTCCAGGCAGTAGCTTTAAAGGGGAGGGAAGAGGGGGTGAAGGAAAAGAAGTGGAGAGGTCTAGGAAAAGGGGTAGATTTTGGAAAAGTCACCCAGAACCATGGGTCAGTGGAGACTTACTGGACGGGATGAGAAGGAAAGACTGATTGTTGGGGATTACGCCGGACGAGATTTGAAAAACTGAGAGCTTAAAGATGGAAGACAGGGTAATATGCAAAACAGAGTTTACTGCTAAAACATTGTTTATCTACATCTACATCTACATTTATACTCTGCAAGCCACCCAACGGTGTGTGGCGGAGGGCACTTTACGTGCCACTGTCATTACCTCCCTTTCCTGTTCCAGTCACATATGGTTCGCGGGAAGAACGACTACCGGAAAGCCTCTGTGCATGCTCGAATCTCTCTAATTTTACATTCGTAATCTCCTCAGGAGGTATAATTTGGGGGAAGCAATATATTCAATACCTCATCCAGAAACACACCCTCTCGAAACCTGGGCAGCAAGCTACACCATGATGCAGAGTCTGCCACTTGAGTTTGCTAAACATCTCCGTAACGCTATCATGCTTACCAAATAACCCTGTGATGAAACGCACCACTCTTCTTTGGATCTTCTCTATGTCCTCTGTCAACCTGACCTGGTACGGATCCCACACTGATGAGCAATACTCAAGTATAGGTCGAACGAGTGTTTTGTAAGCCACCTCCTTTGTTGATGGACTACATTTTCTAAGGACTCTCCCAATGAATCTCAACCTGGCACCCACCTTACCAACAATTAATTTTATATGATCATTCCACTTCAAATCATTCCTTACGCATACTCCCAGATATTTTACAGAAGTAACTGCTACCAGTGTTTGTTCCGCTATCATATAACCATACAATAAAGGAGCCTTCTTTCTATGTACTCGCAATACATAACATTTGTAATTAATAAGAGTGAAGAGCTAAGTGCATTTCATGTAACAGATGTGGGAGGGCAAAAAATAGACAGGTAAGGAAGTGAAAGATGTAGAAAACCAAAGTGGAGTGAAGAAAGGAGCAGTTTCTGTGAAGAAATGCTAAGAAAGAAGAAATTAACATAAATTAAGGCCAGGTGGGTGGTGAGAACCAAGGACATGTTGCAGTACTAGTTCCCACCTGTGGAGTTCTGAGAAACCATTGTCTGGTGGGGAGAATCCAGATGGAATGTCTGGTGAAGGAGGCACAAGGTCACAATTTTCACGTTGTAGAGCATGCTGTGCAACAAGATATTGTGTGTTGCCAGTACACTCCCTCTGCCTATGCCCATGCATCCCAACTGATAATTTGGTGGTAGTCATGCCAACGTAAAAGGCAGAACAGCACTTACATAATATCTGGTATATGACATGTTGTTACACAGGGGGCTCTCCCTTTGATAGCATATGTTTTGCCTCTTACAGGGCTATTATAAGTGGTTGTAAGAATCTGCATAGAGCAACTCTTGCTGCAGGGATGGTCGCAGGTGTAGGGAGATGGGTGCAGAAGGAGTGTATGGTCTGAGAAGAGTATATTGTGGAGACTGGGAGGGTGACAAAAAGCTATTCTAGGTGTGGTGGGCAAAATCTCAGGCAGAATTTATCTCATTTCAAGGAATGATTTTAGGAAGTCATGGCCCTG
This sequence comes from Schistocerca serialis cubense, assembly GCF_023864345.2. Lineage (NCBI taxonomy): Eukaryota > Metazoa > Arthropoda > Insecta > Orthoptera > Acrididae > Schistocerca > Schistocerca serialis. The sequence continues at coordinate 359,559,398 of NC_064640.1, read as the reverse complement.
TTAAAGTAGCTGATTAATACAATCCAGACCAGCATAATACTGAGTGATCAGTGGTATGCTCCAAAGATGTTTTTTGGAGGGATCAGCAGTACCAGGATTGATTGTTATGTCCCAGGAAATCGGCCCTAGGCTGGTGGGGTAATTACGACCAGTGAAGGCTGAGGTGAGAATGGTGATGTGTTCTTGAAAGAGTCTGCATCCAGACAAATATGTTTGCCTCGAATGCCAAGGTTCTATGCAAGGGAACATTTTGACATGGAAAGCATGGCAACTGTAAAAATGTAAGTACTGTTGTTTGTTAATAGGTTTAATGTGGACAAAAGAGTGTAGCTGGCCTTCAGTGAGGATGAGATCAACATGAAGAAAAATGGCACGGGATTCAGAATAGAAACACATAAAATTTAATTGGGAGAAGGTATTCAGAATTCCAGGAATTTTAACAGGTCAACCTCACCATGAGTCCATATGGTAATGATGTCATCAATGTATCTAAACCAAACTATAAGTGGAAGTCTTATGGATCCCAGGAGAGCCCTCTTCAAGCAACCCATGAAAGGGTTTGGTTGCTTGTAGAGGACTTTCCTGGGATCAATAAGTCTTCAGCTCCTAAATTGGTTTAGATACAATGATGACATCTTTACCATATGGACTCATGGTGAGGCTGACCTGTTAAAATTCCTGGAATCTCCAAATACTTTCTCCCCATTAAATTTAACATGGTCTATTCTGAATCACATGCCACATTCCTTCAAAGGGAGAGCCACCTGTGAAATGACACGTTATATACCAGCTGTTATGCAAACACTGTTTGGCCTTTTACATTGGCTTGACTACCACCAAATTATCAGTTAGGATGAATGGGCATAGGCAGAGGGTGTATACTGGCAACACACAACATCCTGTTGCAGAGCATGCTCTACAATGTGACAATCATGACCTCGGTCCCTGTCCCACCACACACGACATCTGATTTCTTCCGCCAGATATTGATTTCTCAGAACTCTGCAGATGGGAACTAGCACGAGATTGAAGAGTTTTTAGCAAACAGAACACAGCATGACAGAACACAGCATGTTGTTCTCAATGGAGAGACATCTACAGACATTAAAGTAACCTCTGGCATGCCACAGGGGAGTGTTATGGGCCCATTGCTTTTAACAATATATATAAATGACCTAGTAGATAGTGTCGGAAGTTCCATGCGGCTTTTCGCGGATGATGCTGTAGTATACAGAGAAGTTGCAGCATTAGAAAATTGTAGCGAAATGCAGGAAGATCTGCAGTGGATAGGCACTTGGTGCAGGGAGTGGCAACTGACCCTTAACATAGACAAATGTAATGTATTGCGAATACATAGCAAGAAGGATCCTTTATTGTATGATTATACAATAGCGGAACAAACACTGGTAGCAGTTACTTCTGTAAAATATCTGGGAGTATGCGTGCGTAACAATTTGAAGTGGAATGATCATATAAAATTAATTGTTGGTAAGGCGGGTACCAGGTTGAGATTCATTGGGAGAGCCCTTAGAAAATGTAGTCCATCAACAAAGGAGGTGGCTTACAAATCACTCGTTCGACCTATACTTGAGTATTGCTCATCAGTATGGGATCCGTACCAGGTCGGGTTGACGGAGGAGATAGAGAAGATCCAAAGAAGAGCGGCACGTTTCATCACAGGGTTATTTGGTTAGCGTGATAGCGTTACGGAGATGTTTAGCAAACTCAAGTGGCAGACTCTGCAAGAGAGGCACTCTGCATCACGGTGTAGCTTGCTGTCCAGGTTTCAAGAGGGTGCGTTTCTGGATAAGGTATCGAATATATTGCTTCCCCCTACTTATACTTCCCGAGGAGATCATGAATGTAAAATTAGAGATTTGAGTGCGCACATAGGCTTTTCAGCAGTCGTTCTTCCTGCAAACCATACGCGACTGGAACAGGAAAGGGAGGTAATGACAGTGGCATGTAAAGTGCCGTCCACCACACACTGTTGGCTGGCTTGCGAAGTATAAATGTAGAGTAGATGTAGATGTAGAACATGTACTTGGTTCTTGCCACCGACTTGGCCTTAATTTATGCTAATTTCTTCTGTTTCAGCATTTCAGTAACTAATTCTTCACTCTGTTTTAGTTTTCTGTGTCTTTCATTTTCTTACCTGCATATTACTCTGTCTTCCAGCCTTAAGCAATCAAGTCTTCCAATCTTGTCCAGTGCAGTCCACAACAATCAGTCTTTCCTTCTCATCCCGTCCGATAAGTCTCCCCTGATAAACAGTCCGGGGTGACTTTTCCGAAATCTACCCATTTTCCTAGACCTCTCCAGTCCTTTTCCTTCACCCCCTCTTCCTTCTCCTTGAACCATTGTGCTAGAAGAAGGAACCACCGGCTCCAAAAGCTTGCCTAATTCTAACATTCTCTTATGTGCATGTTCTGCCGCTGCTTGGTGAGTAGATTTTTTTCTATACACTTACATTATACTGTCAAAATTGATTGTTTTCATTGTTGTAAAAATATAAATTCAGTAATTTACATTGCATTTCGTACAAAAATTAATTTGTATGATAATAATGTCAATAGTACTGTCCCCCTGACATTTAAAAATGTCTTTTGGTGTATAAAACATCTTTTATTGCCCGATGACTTTCCACAGAAGAGAACATAGTTCTGACTGATCTAATGCAGCCTTTTGCCAACACATTGAATCTGTCACAGTCTGCTGTCACGATTCAGTTGTGCTATGTAAAAAAAAAAAAAAAAAAAAAAAAAAAAGAAGAAGAAGAAGAAGAAGAAGAAGAAGAAGTTTGGAGATTGAACAGGAATTAAACCTTGGTTGACAACTGCTAATCAAGCAGATCCACTTCCAAGGTTCTGCTGTATTACAGTAATGATTGTGTGAATTTTGATCTAATAACAGCTGCTATTCAATTTAATGTTCATATATTTTTTATACTGGGCTGAGCTTAGATCCTCCAGGAACGTACTACCAGATAGCTTTTCAGTCTTAGTATAATTTAGTTATGGTATTTGCAAGTTCCATGGATCATAATTGAAACCACTTGCTATGACGTGAAATGAGTCAGTTTTGCAGTTTTAGTACAGTCTTCCAGCGAACTGTATGGCAACATGCCTACCATGCAAATGATTCTCATTAACATGTTGTTTTACATATAATGGCTTATCCTTAACTATCTTCAATCTCTCTCTCTCCTGCTCTCCACACACACACACACACACACACACACACACACACACACACACCTTAGTATTTTACATTCAGAAATTCTTTTGTGGAGTAGAAGGTCTTGTCAAGCAGGTAAGCCTTCATTTTGTGTTTGAAGTTATTATATTATTGAATGTTACTGTTGTTTTCAAACTGTGTTTGATTGTTAACAACAAATTTCAGAAGGGATTGAATGTACTGCTGTTCTCAGTATGCCCAACTGTTTACAGAACTGTCCAGATGTTCTAGAGGGAAGATCACATTCTATCAATATTACCTCACTTACGTTCAGAAAACACTTTCTTCCTCAGTGATCGGTTACCCCACAGTGTGATGCCATAAGGCATTAATGATAAATTAACTTCAAGACATTTTCACTTCCAAAATCTGATATTAGCTGTAACACATTAAAGTTACAGAACTTAAATGTTTAAGAATACCTGTAAATTGTGACTTCCAGTTCAGGTTCTTGTCAATATTAACACCTAAGAATTTAGAATAGTCTATTTCATTTATTAGTTTATGCTCATGCAGAATTTCTGAAAGTGGTGTCAAGCTTTATGTAGTATAGAATCGCATATATTATGTTTTATCTAACTACAGTGATGGGCCATTTACAAAGAAACAATTGTTAATTTTCAAGAAATTTTCCCCTATTTGGTTTGATTATAGTACTTGCATCATAATCGAAGAAAACTTTTTATGATGCTTAGATATATGATAGCAGATCACTTATATATATATCAAGAACAAGAGAAGACTCAGTATTGATCCCTGTGTGGTCACCTCTCAAAAGGTTTGGTGTATAAGTCTATTGATAGCATTGGTGGGTGCCTACTTTATTTCATTTTCATATCAGTAGTAATTTCTTTGTGAGATCAGTAATAATTTCTCTGCAGGTATAAGACTAAACTGTTGGTGGAAAGCAAACCTATAATATATGAGATGCACTTTGCAAACCGTTTCTGTGAATGAGCTCTGGAACACGTTTGCTTTTATTAGGACATTCTTTTGTTTAGGAATTTAATGTTGTGTTGGTAAATACACACATCAAAAAAAGTTTTGTATCACCTCAGTTCCGAGAGTTCTGGAACCTGTACAGAAAATTGGAATAGAGACCAACATAAACATCGTTTCCTACCTTTTTATTGCTCATGTAAACCACACATTGCATGTTGTGCCACCATACAGCGAGACCTTCACAGGTGGTGGTCCAGATTGCTGTACACACCAGTACCTCTAATACCCTGTAGCACGTCCTCTTGCATTGATGCATGCCTGTATTCATCATGGCATACTGTCCAAAAGTTCATCAAGACACTGTTGGTCCAGATTGTCCCACTCCTGATTGTCCCACTCCTCAATGGTGATTCAGCGTAGATCCCTCAGAGTGGTTGGTGGATCATGTCATCCATAAACAGCCCTTTTCAATCTATCCCAAGCATGGTCGATAGGGTTCATGTCTGGAGAACATCCTGGCCACTCTAGTCAAGCGATGTCATTATCCTGAAGGAAATCAAATGGTTCAAATGGCTCTGAGCACTATGGGACTTAACATCTGTGGTCATCAGTCCCCTAGAACTTAGAACTACTTAAACCTAACTAACCTAGGGACATCACACACATCCATGCCCGAGGCAGGATTCGAACCTGCGACCGTAGCTGAAGGAAATCATTCACAAGATGAGCATGACGGAGGCATGAATTATTGTGCATGAAGACGAATGCCTCGCCAATATGCTGCCGATATGGTTGCGCTATTGGTGGGAGGATGGCATTCATGTATTGTACAGTCATTACAGCCCCTTCCATGACCACCAGCGATGTACGTTGGCACATAATGCCATCCCAAAACATCAGGGAACCTCCACATTGCAGCACTCGCTGGACAGTGTGTCTAGGCATTCAGCCTGACAGGTTGCCTCCAAACATGTCGCCAATGATTGTCTGGTTGAAGGCATATGCGACACTCATCAGTGAAGAGAACGTGATGCCAATTCTGAGCTGCCCATTCGGCATGTTTTTGGGCCCATCTGTACCACACAGCATTGTGCCATGGTTGCAAAGATGGAACTCGTCATGGACGTCAGGAGTGAAGTTGCACATTATGCTGCCTATTGCGCACAGTATGAGTCATAACATGATGTCCTGTGGCTGCACAAAAAGCATTACTCAACATGGTTGCATTGCTGTTAGGGTTCCTCCGAGCCATAATCAATAGGTAGTAGGCATCCACTGCAGTAGTAGCCCTCTGGCGGCCTGAGCGAGGCATATCAACAGTTCCTGTCTCTCTGTATCTCTTCCATGTCCAAACAACATTGCTTTGGTTCACTCTGAGATGCCTGGACAGTTCCCTTGTTGAGACCCCTTCTGGCACAAAGTAACAATGCAGACAGAATCGAACTGCATTATTGACCATCTAGGCATGGTTTTACTACAGAAACGCAAGCCATGTACCTCTTTCCTGGTGGAATGACTGGAGCTGGTAGGCTGTCGGACCCCCTCCGTCTAATAGGGGCTGTTCGTGCATGGTTTTTTTACATCTTTGAGTGGGTTTAGTGATGTATCTGAACAGTCAAAGGGCCTGTGTCTGTGATACAGTATCCACAGTCAATGTCTATCTTCCGGAGTTCTGGGAACTAGGCTGATGCAAAACTTTTTTTGATGTGTGTATTTCAGGTGAGTTTCTTAATTGCTTAATATTATGGTATTCTGTCTGGTGTACTGCAGTTTTCTCCTTACAGTTTTGTGAAAGATGTTCTTATTTGGAAGGATTTTTTTATTTGTCACTTATTTTATTTGTTCAGTATTGATGGCATTAGCCCAGATTCCACAAGAACTAAGCAAGGGATTGACCAATACATTCAGTATTCTTTAAGACGAAGTTTTGGTATTTGTTTACAATGAAAACGAAAGAGGAATTTTTGTGCTAAGACTTGAATGTTATTTCTCCTAGATAAGGATCCTGCATATCATAATTGAACTAACTTGCTCAGTATAGTCTTGCTCTGGTGATAAATGGACTGCATGCCTAAAGGCCTATGCAACACCAGAAACATCCATCTCACATTCTATTTCGTCATCATTTGTTCTAGCATCTTGTCAACTTTTAGTGAACAAGAAGTTCAGTGAGCAACTCTCACACATCTCAGTATCTACGTTCTCTCTCTTCTTTTATCAGTTACACAACTATCTGGTTATTACACCATAATTTTTGTCACTGTTGGAACATAATTTCATCTTATTATTCTGTATTTTATGCCTTTTTGTTTCACTGGTCTTATTCTTGTTTCTTTATGAATCTTACTTGTCTCCTTATTAAGAGACACAGTTCATTCCTTTTTTTGTGCTCCTAGCATATTTTCTACATTGTGGCTCACAAGTTATTCGATATATCATTTTGTTTACTCTTGTGATGGATTGTCCACCCTCTCCTTTGTTTCAAGATTTAGCATAATTTCTTGTATTTTTGTAGGATAAACAAATGTGTAATCTCATAAAAGAAAGGACATAAGGATGCATTATAATTTAATGATGAACACTGAATGCTTTAAATGAGCTACCAAGTAATACAATACACATTATTTTAGAACTGATTTTTCTTTGTATGTGCCTCGACAGCTAACATTTTCTCACCATAGCCTTTCACACCTCCAACCTCTGTTCATAAATTCCTATATTAACCTCCCCTCCAGAATTTCTGCCAGTCATACTGTGGCCAGTGTATGTATGAATTCAGTGAAGTCAAGAAGTCACCTATGTGCAGAACATTGGCCATATCAGTTCCTAAGCCTGTGGGAAGCAGTTAGCCTAAAGAAAAATTTTATATGTTATGTTCATCACTTGCAATTAGTCCTGTATAATAAGTGAACATCCTCTGTCTCTCTCTCTCTCTCTCTCTCTCTCTCTCTCTCTCTCTCTCTCTCTCTCTCTCTCTCTCTCTCTCTCTCTCCCCCCCCCCCCCCCCCCTCATGCACACACACACACACACACACACACACACACACACACACACACTCTTCTCTCACTAAAACGGACTTTAAGAAGAAAAGAAAAAGTAATTGTTGGATACTATTTGTAAAAGTGCCATGTGAGAACAGCTGGACATTGTTTCAAAATTGGATTTTTGTGGAAAATGACTACCAGTTTGCTTCTGTGTGCCATGAATTCACACACTGCAAAGTGGATGGTTGCTGCCTTATGACAATATACAAATTTTGGGACATGCAATGGTCCCACTCAATGTTTAGTTATTATGCCTCCTCCTGATATAGCTTCTTAACTTCTAATCACAAAAATGTTCAAAAATATTTAAATTCATGTCGACAGTAGTTTATACTTTTGGTATAGTTAAATTAGCATGTTTTAAATATAACCTAGAAATCATCTCTCCTGGACAACTCCTTCTGTTCCCTGGAAACTTTCTATTTAAAAATTGGGTGCTAGGAAAAAAATACTTGTTTTTAAGTGTAGTTGGATGAGTAGGACTAAAACTAATGATTTCACTAAGTTTAATGCTAAACATGTATACATATCTTGTAAACTGACTCATTTCACATTATTTCAATAAAAGAATCATACAAATGATCTATGGAATGTGTAACTAACTAACTAGATAATTGTAGAAAGAACATCACTACCATGTGTGATCCATGGTCACATATGATGAAAATTCTGACATTGATACAAAAAATAGTTGCTTCAGTGCTGCTTGTGAAAAATTATGACCAGTAATGAAAGAGAAATACAAATCATTGGCAGTCACTTCTCTCATAACTGTAAACATGGAATGCTATGAAGAAAAGTACGTAGCTGGATTAATACTTATCTTTAATCAATAATTGTGGTACATCGCTCTTGACTATACACAGGAGACTTTAATTACAATCACTGTAAGGCTAATGGCGCCTTGCTAGTTCGTAGCCATTAACTTAGCTGAAGGCTATTCTGTCTCTCGGCTAATGAGAGAGAAAGGCTTCGTACATCTAGTCGCTAGCGAGGTCGTCCGTACAACTGGGACGAGTGCTTGTTCGTATCACGAGACCTGCCTTGTGGTGGCGCTAGGTCTGCGATCACACAGTGGCGACACGCGGGTCCGACATGTACTAAATGGACCGCGGCCGATTTAATCTACCACCTAGCAAGTGTGGTGTCTGGCGGTGACACCACATTCCTCCCCCGCAAATCGGTGAACGGTCATGAGATAAGGCTTCCGCCCGCCGTGGGGAGGACCCCATGTTGACGTATGTGATGAGGTGGGGAGCCTAACAACAGGCGAGGCTGTGCCACCCGCACCCGGCCATTCGGTCCGAGGGGAGCTAGGAAACGCCGGAAAAACTAGTCCAGGGTGCACGTCAACATGCGGTGTATGCGCCCGTAAAGAGACAGGAGGGGCTGAAGGGGCGACCTCCATTGCATCGGGGTAGCCGACGCGCGATGACGTCATGTGGTCCGGAGCGGGCGGGAGTTCCATGGCGGATGACAGCTGGTCACGGGAAGCGATCGGCAGCGCGTGACCCTGGGAGGCGCTTGGCGGCTGCAGCGAAGCGTCGAATGCGGGCGGCGCCGGCCGGAGTACCGGCAGCTGCGGCGGCGGCGGCGCGCCGCCATGGGGCAAAATGGAAGGCATCGTCGGTAACACCTGGGGATGAGGCGAGCCAGTAGATGGGTCCCCAGGGCGCTGACCGGACGGCACCGTCGCTGAAAGCAGACGGGGAGCGGCAGAACCCGTGCGACGACAGAGGCGCAGCTGATTGAGATGCCGACGCACCTCACCAGAGGCCCCCAAAACCAAATACATCGCGCGGCCGAGGCAGCGAAGAATGCGCCCTGCGAGCCAACGCCGTGAACCTCGATAGTTGCGATAAAATACAACGTCGCCTGGAGCAAAAGCAGGAGTCTGCCGCTGCACAGGAACCTGATGCAGCGGATGCAGCAAAGACATCAGGGTGCGATGAGGACGACCATGGAGCAACTCAGCCGGCGAGCGACCATCTCGGGGCTGAGAGCGATACGAAGACAAAAAGAGCAACAATGCGTCCTCCCGAGAATGCGACTCTTTCAATTTCAACATCTGTGACTTGAAAGTCCGGACCAATCGTTCAGCGGCACCGTTTGACTGAGGCGAAAACGGCGCGGATGTCAGATGTTGAATACCATTGGCCTGGCAGAATGACTGAAATTCTGCGGACATGAACTGTGGGCCATTGTCGGAAACAATAGTCTGCGGAAGACCTTCAATGCAAAAGATAGCAGACAACGCTTGGATGGTGGCGGAGGACGTCGTGGAAGACATCCGGACAACAAAAGGAAAATTACTGAAGGCATCGACCAGAACCAACCATCGAGCATTCCAGAATGGACCAGCAAAATCAATGTGCAAGCGTTGCCAAGGGGAAGTGGCTTTTGGCCATGCAAAGACTTTCCGCGGCGGTGCGGATTGTTGGTCGGCACACGCCATACAAGAAGAACACATATTCGTAATCGCAGCATCGATTCCGAACCAAGTGCAGTGCTGACGAGCAAGTTGTTTCGTTCGCACTATACCCCAATGTCCTTGGTGAAGAAGCCGTAAAACAGAGGACTGTAACGAACGTGGGACCACGACTCCTGACTGATCATTATCCGAACGCAACAACAAAACACCACGTCGAACAAAAAGTCTCTCCGTGTGAGCAAAAAATCGGCGAACCAACGGATCCTCGATCCGAGACTTTGACAAAGGCCATTGCGTAGCAACAAAACGCAAAACAGTAGCAAGGACAGGGTCAGCAGCTGTGGCTGTAGCTACACGACGAAAATCAATCGGAAACGATTCGACCACTTCATCGGTTTCCGAATCAATGAACATGCAAGCAAGTTCGGAAGAATCGAATGCTTTATCCTCAGCAATAGGCAAACGGGACAATGCATCGGCGTTTCCGTGCTTAGCAGTGGACCGATACAAGATATCGTAGCGGTACTGCGAGAGAAAAAGAGACCAGCGAATGAATTTCTGCGCTGTACGTGGAGGTACAGGCTTGGTCGGATGAAAAAGCGATGTCAAAGGTTTGTGGTCTGTGATGATGGTGAAGTGACGACCATACAAGAAATCATGGAACTTAGTAACACCAAACACGAGAGCCAAAGCTTCTTTCTCTATCTGTGAATAATTTCTTTGCGCAGACGAGAGCAATTTGAACGCAAAGGCATTAGGGCGATCATGGGAGCCAACTTTGTGCGCAAGCACAGCACCGATCCCGAAATCCGATGCATCTACCATCAACAAAAGGGGTTTCTGGGGATCGAAAGGCGTGAGGCAAGTATTAGAAAGCAACGCCGATTTCAACTGGCGAAAGGCGCGTTCGCATTCCGTCGTCCAGACGAACGGAACACCTTTACGGCGTAAGCGATGAAGCGGAGCTGAAATGGAAGAGGCATTGCGCATATATTTGTGATAATAGTTAATTTTACCCAACACACTCTGTAGCTGTTTCACATTGCGAGGGGAAGGTAAATCTTGTATGGCACGGAGGTGCTCTGGACTCGGATGTATGCCTTGGGCATTGATGACATGGCCCAGGTATGGTAAGTCACGAGCAAAAAACACACATTTGTCCTTCCTCAAGCGAAGACCATTTTGCCGCAAGACCTGAAATAATGTTCGTAGGTTCGCAAGATGATCTTCTTCTGTCTGTCCGGAGATCACTATATCGTCCAGATAGTTTGCTGCAGTAGGGACCGACGCACAAATAATTTGTAAATATTGCTGAAACAATGCAGGGGCGGATGCACACCCGAATGGCAGTCTTTTGAATCGGTACAATCCAAGATGCGTGTTAACCACCAACACGCGCTGGGATTCGTCGTCCACAGGTATTTGCAAATACGCATCGGCTAGATCCAACTTCGAAAAATATTTTCCCGGGCACAGTTTAGCAAAAAGATCTTCCGGGCGGGGCAAAGGAAAAGTAGCAGTCACTAGTTGTGGATTCACTGTGGCCTTGAAGTCCACGCAAAGTCTCAATTTTCCGGAAGGTTTTGGCAAAATTACTAAGGGTGAGGCCCAGAGAGAAGCTTGCACACGTTCAATGACACCCTGTGATTCTAGATCGTTTAATGTTCTTGCGACCTCATCACGCAATGCGTGGGGAACATTGCGCACTCTGAAAAATTTCGGTTGCGCGTTGACCTTCAGTTCCAAATGTGCTTCATAGTTTTTAGCGCAACCTAAGCCTGGTGCAAAAATGTCTGCAAATTTGTCACATAAGCGAGAAACACTGTCTGAAGGCACAGTCTGATTCACTGATAGGACCTGATTTACTATAGACATGTTAAACAACTGAAATAAATCTAAACCAAACAAGTTCACGGCAGTAGAAGAACGAAGAACGTAAAATGACACAAGTTTTGTTTGTCCCTTGTATGTTGCAAGAAGGCTGCACTGTCCTAACACAGGAATTTTCTGTCCTGAATATGTGGTTAGCTTAACATTTGCGGAACGCAACGGAGGTGCGCCCAGTTGTTTGTACGTGTCGTGATTGAGCAATGAAACTGCAGCTCCGGTATCGAGCTGGAATGGTATGACCTTGCCATTAAAGTCCAAATCTACAAAAAGTTTACTGTCCTGCTGACGACAAGAGCGACTGTTTTGTGCAATAGGAATAGACACTGGGACAGAATCACTTGCTAATTGACGTGATTTCCGGCGACGTCGACGCACAGTTTTTGTGGGACGAACACAGTCACTGTTAGAGAAAGTGGCACTGGACGAATCGGAATTAACTACATGAATGTCCATGGGCGAAGGTCCACGATCCTGAGTGTCCTTGGTTCGATTCCGGCGTGAAGCAAAGGGCCTGGAATGATTGTGATTTTCTGATCTGAGCTTTTTCTGGCAAACACTTTGAACATGTCCTTTCCTATGGCAGAAAAAGCAAATAGCTTGGCGTGACGGGCAATGTTCACGCGAATGTCTAGTAGCACACCGCGGGCATGATTTCACTGCATTTGTGGGCTGGCGCGGCACACGTGGCTTAAAGCGCGGCGGCAGCTGCGCTTGTTTGCGCGAGGGCAGTTGACCGGGTCACACAGCTCGCCCGGCGGGCCGGTTAATGTTACACACTGCTGGCGAAGTTTCAAAAGATTCCTGAGCACAGTCAAGTGTGTCCTGTCTATCCAATATGTCTATCACTTGTTGAAGGGAGGGATTTACTAGTTTCAAAAGTTGCGAACATCAGAAACGTTATGTGCAATTGCATCACGTACCATTGTATCTGAATAAGAAAGACCACAGTCACAGTCAAAAGAACACTCCCTAGTAAGTCCTTGCAATGTTGCTACCCACTCCCTATTAGTTTGACCGGCCGTACGTTTTGTACGAAAAAACGTATACCGTTTTGCAACCACATTAACTGTTTCTTTGAAATAGGCATCTAAAGCAGACAAAATTTCCTCGTAGGACAGAGTGGCTACGTCGCGTCGGGGAAACAATTTCACTATCACACGGTAAGTGGACACACCGACACAAGAAAGCAAAAACGGCTGCCGCTCATTACCTTGAATTCTGTAGGCGGCGAGGTGGAAGGCAAACTGGCAGGACCACTCTTGCCAGGACTCGTGGTTCGGGTCGTAGTGCCTAAAAGGCGGTGCAACGGCAGGTTGTGGCTGCGGTACCGGTGAAGCGGCGGCGGCCGCATCGGTTTGAATGGCACGTTGACCCTGGACGAGCTGTCCAAGGGCATCCAATAACGCCTGCGTCTGCTGATTCTGCAAGCGATAAAATTCGGACAGTACATCTGGCGAAGCCATGACACAAGTAAATGTAAGCAATCAGAAAGAATACTTTAACTCGTCGCCAATGAAGTGGACTGACAAGGCAGCCAGTCCACAGTGACGGGTAGCCGAAAGAAAGGCACGCGTACACACACACGCCGACGGGCGTCAAGTACTGGAACAGGCTACGTAATTAATACTATGAAGAAAAGTACGTAGCTGGATTAATACTTATCTTTAATCAATAATTGTGGTACATCGCTCTTGACTATACACAGGAGACTTTAATTACAATCACTGTAAGGCTAATGGCGCCTTGCTAGTTCGTAGCCATTAACTTAGCTGAAGGCTATTCTGTCTCTCGGCTAATGAGAGAGAAAGGCTTCGTACATCTAGTCGCTAGCGAGGTCGTCCGTACAACTGGGACGAGTGCTTGTTCGTATCACGAGACCTGCCTTGTGGTGGCGCTAGGTCTGCGATCACACAGTGGCGACACGCGGGTCCGACATGTACTAAATGGACCGCGGCCGATTTAATCTACCACCTAGCAAGTGTGGTGTCTGGCGGTGACACCACATGGAACATGCGTAATATTGAACTGTTGCAAAAGTACGATGATTTTTCCATTTGTTATTGATAAGAGTATGAAGTATCTCCAAAAAAATCTCTGTAGATTAGTTCCTTATGAACTGCTAATTTGAAAGATCTAAGGATATACAATATGTCAACATAAGTTTAATCAATGTTATGAAAGTCTTACAACTGAATGCTTCAGCTTTAATGATCTATTTGCTCAATTTGTTAACAGATACGCACCTTAATTCTCATCCACCATCACCACTCGAACCTCCTACTCCAACTGATCACAATGAAGACTCCACAGTGAGGAAGCTTCAAGCATTTTTTAACCAAAGTGAACACAGTCGCCATGAAGTTAGTATTCGTCTGAATCTGGAGGGCATACAGCTTCGTCTCTTCAGTGATATGGATGAAGTAAGAATGAAACATTCATTACATTTCTTGTTCAAATACTTCTTCTGCCAGCATTCAGCATGAACTTTTCCCAAGTGCTAGATACGCATTTTCTCATTAATAACAAAAGTATTAAGTTGTTTTCAGGCAAGACAAGGTCTAATAATTTGAAAATTATCCTTTTGAGTGTTTAATAACAAAACAATTCTGTGAATAATTCCTAGGAACATACTCCATAGCCATGTTTTAATGGGAATGTATTGCATTGTTACTGATAATCAGACAAGAGCTGCTAAGTATTATGTTCATATATGAATGCATTTTATGTGCTTAATTTAATTGGTGGCAAAGGGATGGACTAGGCAACTCCCACTCCCAACCCCTTGCCAGAGGGACTATGTTTCTATGGTAGACCACGGTGCAAGGACTGCCCAAACCATCCACCCAGCACCACCTGCTCCAGTTTTGTCACAGGCTTAGACTACCCCATGAAAGCAGGCTTGTCGTATACCAACTCTGTTGCAAACCCTGAACAGCGTTTTATGTTGGTATGACTACCAACCATCTCGTCAGCAGGATGAATGTTCACCAACAAAATATTGAAAAGAACTAAGTAGACCACCTGGTGGCATAACCTAACAAAGGTGACCACCCAGTGGCACAACATGCAGCTGAGCATGCCATCCTAAATTTAAATGGCTGTTTCACAGCCTGGGCCAACTGGATGCTTCCCTCCACCACCTACTTCTCTGAACTATGTAGATGGGAGTTATCTTTACAACACATCCTCTGCTTCCGTAATCATCCTGGTCTCAGTCTCTGGTAACACTATGGCCCCACACCCTCCATTGAACAGTTTCCCCTTCCTCTGTCCAGTCAGCACCTCCGAATTCACATCCAAGCAATAGAAAATCATTCAGTATTTTTACCATATTAAGACTATCACTAACATGCCACATTATATTTTTTATGCATAAAATTTACAGAAATTGGAGCCTTTTATTGTTTTATGGATGGATGGTGTCATTTTATGACTTTGTGGACAAAAATCTGAAAAATTAACATTCAGTAATCACCCACTTCCATGCAATTGATTGTTTGCATGGGTCAAAGGCAAGTCTACGATAGTCAATAACTCACTCTTTGATATGATTGGTATTTTTAACTGTCATCATTTGAATTGAATTTAAAGTAGGATAACAGCTCTTCTGTGTCGACATGCCCTGCTCTGCAAATTCTTTGTTCCATTCCATTTGCTTGTTGTGATTTAACCCATATTCTTTAACCTCATGTGGAATAATTACATTCATTCTATCTGTGTGTGTGTGTGTGTGTGTGTGTGTGTGTGTGTGTGTGTGTGTGTGTGTGTGTGTGTTTACCATGTGCCCATTCTTTATTCATGAAGTTCACTTTGTGTTCATTTAATGGTTTAAGACTGTGTGCTTTGACATGTTTCAATGAAGTGTTTAACTGCCTTCAGTATTTATGTTATAATTTTATGTGACATTCAGTGATCCAGGTTCCTTTTGATGTTTCAGTACTTTTGGTCTCAGACATTTTCATATGCTTTATTCCTACTGTAGGATTCATGAATAAATCCAACAAGAAACTGTTCTTCCATATATTTAAAGAATCCTATTCTGTTGATTTTCTGTGCATACTAAAATCAAGAAAGGGAGAAAAATTTACCTTTTTCATGGTATGTGGGTGTGATATTAATATTCCACATGGTGGAAGAAACAATTTAAGTAATCATGTTAAGTGTGGTAAACATGTAAGTTGTATTATTCAAAGGAAGATAACAAGAAAATCAACACCTTTTCTGCCAAGTCTGGAAAATTTGACAGTGATGTAATCAGGGCCAAGTCTCTGTTTACTTCCTTTTTGGTGGAACACAATGCGCCCTTAAGTGCAGCTGATCGTGCAGGTACTTTATTTAAAAACACGTTTCCTACATCAGAAGTTGCAAAGAAATGTAGCTGTGGTTGCACAAAAACAACATACATTGTAAATAAAAATGCAGAAAATGCGTCATCCAAAGTTGTTAAGTGCCTTCAGAATGGACCATCTGCTTTGGCAATGGATGGAATCAATGTTGCAAATGCCAAGCTGTATCCTTTTGTTGTTACATTCTGTGATATTCCACAGGAAAAAGTAGAGAGCACTGTGCTATCAGTACCAGCATTACACAGGGACTAAACAGTGTGAAACATAGGTAACCTGATGTTATCACAGCTGAATTCTCATAACATACTAACTGAAAACTGTGTGGCTTTCTGCTCCGACAATGCTCCTGTTATGATAAGACACAAAAATGGTGTTTCATCAGTGCTGAAGGAAGTTCAACCAGGTACTGCCTTCATAGGTTGCATTTGACACCAGATTAGCCTAGCAGTGAAAAAGGTGCTGGAAGATTACCACTTAAAATGAATGAGATCCTTGTTGATATATTTTATTTCTTAGAGAAGAGTGTCAAAAGAAAAGAATGTCTTCAGAAATTTCAGAACTTGCACAATAAAGAGCCAAAAAAATTCTGATGCATGTATGTACTAGGTGGTTATCTTCAGGCAGGTATTTGGATAGACTGCTGGACCAATGGGATCTGCTTCTTTTTTTCTTCAAGGAGGATGTAACATTGTGTACCCAAAACATTTCCATGAGCTTGGCATCTTTCAGAATACCTAGAGTTGCACAAAGTGGATCCAAAGAGTATCAGAAGAAAATGTTCCTGTCCTCAAACTTGAACAAGGCCTTTTGCACTTTCCTACATGTGCCTATTCCTGTATTTGACAAATTGAATATTGCACTTCAGATTTCTTCCTCACATATTCACTTTTTATTAGAACTTCTAATGGATTTGCTAAAGCAGTTGTTTACCAAGTTTGTTAAGCCCAAATTGGTCAAAAGCCCATTGTCACTTGAACTTGAGTACAGCTAGATTCAAAATGAGAGAAGTGATGATGGGTTTATTATTGGCTTTCAGACTTCGAACTTAGTTGATGATCTGAAGGATACAGATAAGTCTCTTTTATTTTTATCATGGAGAAACTACTTTTGTACTGCCTGAGACAGCATCATCAACAAGTTTCAACTCAAGGATGATGTGTTATGCATGCACAAGCTGCTAGGTGAGACAAATTTGAAGATGAACAATTTTCTTCTATTAATTTTCTTTGGAACAGTTTCCTATCATGTTATGCAAGAAAGAGAATGAAACTACAGATGAGGTGGTGAATGAGCTGCAGGTGCAGTTCACTGCTTTTCAAGTAGATGACACTTTGGCTGCAAATCATGATCCTGCAAGTGATTCCAATTGGGCAAAAATATCAAGAATTTGTGGAGCCTACGGACTTCTTAAGTAAAATGGAATTTCTAGAGTAATGCTCTCTATTCTCACCACACCCAATAGCAATGCAGAATGTGAACGTGTTTTCAGCCTTGTGAAGAAAAATATAACAGAGTTACATCATCCATGTCCCATTAATCTCTGGGGTCTATTTCTATCTTGAAGACCAAGTGTTTTGGTCCTTGTTGTGACAACACATTTTCTCAAGACTTTTTGCAGGAAGCTGAAAAGGCCACAACTATGACTTTATGAAGTTGAACTTGCATGTGATTTGCAGTGTGTATTATATTATTTCTAATCTGTGTTACGTTAAACAAGTTTTATTGTTTAAAGCTTTTTTCAATTATTTCATATCTGCTTAATTTTTGAAGGAAATCCTGTTGTGTAGCTCCAAGTCAATATTCACCTGCTGCTGTTTAACATGGATTTCTTCTTGACTGTTATGTTCATCTACGAATGGTTGGCATGTGATGTATGTAGATGTGATTTCATTGAAGTATACTATTTAAAGCATGAAGTATTGTATTTTGCAGCCCAGAAGTATTATTATTTCCATCAAGCTGGGGTATGTCGAAAAGCATTAGATTTTTTGGTGTGCGTGGGTTTTAGTGATAGCCCTTTTCAAAAGTCGGCACGTATGCTATCAAGGGCTTGTTTGAAGTCTACATAGAGGTTATGAGGCTCAGTATTATAGTCATATGCCTTTTCATCTATTTCCCTCAGCCAAATATGTGATCTGTTGATGACTTGTCAGGCTGTAATCTACACTGATATTCTCCCAAAATCTCTTCTGCATATGGAACTAGTCTGTTGTAGATAACACCAACAAGAATCTGATAGGCTACATTCAGCAGGGCATTTCCTCAATAATTTGAATAACAAAGCCTTGTTTCCTTCTTATGTATTGGTTGGATTACACCCAAGGTCTACTCTTCTGGGATTCTTTCCTGATTCCACATCAGCCTCATAAGTTTGTGGATTCACTTATGTAGACCACTTTCTCCAGTTTTCAACAGTTCTGCAGTTATTCCATCACTTTCTGGTGCATTGTAGTTTCTTAATCAGTGCACTATATTCTGTACTTCCTCTAAAGTGGCTGCTCACTTCTGACAGGATTGCCCTCCAGAATTCCTATGAAGTATTCTTTCCATCCGTTCAGAACACCTTGTTTATGTGTCAGCAAATTTCACTCTTTATCCTTCATACCACCCCCCGCCCCCTCCCCAAGAACCATGGACCCTGTATTTGGTGGGAAGGCTGTGCAACTGCAACCACAATGGAGGGATGGAAGGGTATCTGTTGAGAGGCCAGACAAATGTGTGGTTCCTGAAGTGGGCAGCAGCATTTTCAGTAGTTGCAGGGTCAACAGTCTGGATGATTGACTGAGATGGTCTTCTAACACTAACCAAAACGGCCTTGTTGTGCTGGTTCTGTGAACAGTTGAAAGCAAGGGGAAACTACAGCCATAATTGTTCCTGAGGGCACGCAGCTTTACTTTATGGTTAAATGATGATGGTGTCTTCTTGGGTAAATTATTCTGGAGGTAAAATAGTCCCTCATCCGGATCTCCGGACATGGACTACTCAGGAGGACGTCGTTATCAGGAGAAAAAGAACTGGTGTTCTATGAATCGGAGTGTGGAATGTCAGATCATCCCTTAATTGGGCAGGTAGGTTAGATAATTTAAAAAGGGAAATGGATAGGTTAAAGTTAAATATAGTTGGTATTATTGAAGTTCAGTGGCAGAAGGAACAAAACTTCTGATCAAGTGAATACAGGATTATAAATACAAAATCAAATAGGGGTGAAGCAAGAGTAGTTATAATAATGAATAAAAAAATAGGAGTGTGGTTAAGCTACTACAAACAGCATAGTGAATGTATTTTTGTGGCCAAGATAGACATGAAGCCCACACCTACCACTGTACTACAAGTTTATATGCCAACTAGCTCTGCAGATGACGAAGAGATTGATGAAATGTATGGTGAGATAAAAGAAATTATTCTGCTAGAGAAGGGAGATGAAAATTTAATAGTCAGGGTGTCTGGAATTCGATAGTAGGAAAAGGAACAGAAGGAAAAGTAGTAGGTGAAAATGGAATGGGGGCAAGGAATAAAAGAGGAAGCTGCCTGGTAGAATTTTACACAGAGCATAACTTAATCATAGCTAATACTTGGTTAAAGAATCATGAAAGAAGGTTGTATACATGGAAGAGGCCTGCAGATACTGGAAGATTTCAGATAGATTATATAATGATAAGACAGAGATTTAGGAACCATGTTTTAAATTGTAAGACATTTCAAGGGGCGGATGTGGACCCTGACCACAATCGATTCGTTTTGAACTGCAGATTAAAACTGATGAAACTGCAAAAAAGTGGGAATTTAAGGAGATGGGACCTGGATAAACTGACAGAACCAGAGGTTGTAGAGAGTTTCAGGGAGAGCATAAGGGAACAGTTGACAGGAATGGGGGAAAGAAATATAGTAGAAAAAGAAAGTGTAGCTTTGAGGAATGAAGTAGCGAAGGCAGCAGAGGAGCAAGTAGGTAAAAAGGCAAGGGCTAGTAGAAATCCTTGGGTAACAGAAGAGATATTGAATTTAATTGATGAAAGGAGAAAATATAAAAATAAATGAAGCAGGCAGAAAGTATACAAACGTCTCAAAAATGAGATTGACAGGAAGTGCAAAATGGCTAAGCAGGGATGGCTAGAGAACAAATGTAAGGATGTAGAGGCGTATATCACTAGGGGTAAAATAGATACTGAGTACAGGAAAATTAAAGAGGCCTTTGGAGAAAAGAGGACCCCTTGTAAGAATATCAAGAGCTCAGATGGAAACCCAGTTCTAAGCAAAGAAAGGAAAGCAGAAAGGTGGAAGGAGTATATAGAGGGTTTATACATGGGCAGTGTACTTGAGGACAATATTATGGGAATGGAAGAGGACGTAGATGAAGATGAAATGGGAGATATGATACTGCGTGAAGAGTTTGACAAAGCACTGAAAGGCCTAAGTTGAAACAAGGCCCCGGGAGTAGACAACATTCCATTAGAACTACTGATAGCCTTGTAAGAGCCAACCCTGACAAAACTCTACCATCTGGTGAGCAAGACATATGAGACAGGTGAAATACCCTCATACTTCAAGAAGAATATAATAATTCCAATCCCAAAGAAAGCAGGTGTTGACAAATGTGAAAATTACTGAACTATCAGTTTAATAAGCCATGGCTGCAAAATACTAACATGAATTCTTTACAGACAAATGGAAAAACTAGTAGAAGCTGCCTTGGAGAAGATCAGTTTGGATTCCATAGAAATGTTGGAACACGTGAGGCAATACTGACCTTATGACTTATCTTAGAAGATCAATTAAGGAAAGGCAAACCTATGTTTCTAGCATTTGTAGACTTAGAGAATGCTTTTGACAATGATGACTGGAATACTCTCTATCAAATTCTGAAGTTGGCAGGGGTAAAATACAGGGAGCAAAAGGCTATTTACAGTTTTTACAGACACCAGATGGCAGTTATAAGAGTCGAGGTGCATGAAGGGGAGGCAGTGGTTGGGAAGGGAGTGAGACAGGGTTGTAGCCTATCCCCTATGTTTTTCAATCTACAGAAGAAGCTTAAGAGTAGATGGGTGGATCACATAACTAATGAGGAGGTATTGAATAGAATTGGGGAAAAGAGAAATTTGTGTCACAACTTGACTAGAAGAAGGGATTGATTGGTAGGACATGTTCTGAGACATCAAGGGATCACCAATTTAGTACTGGAGGGGAGCGTGGAGGGTAAAAATTATAGAGGGAGACCAATAGATGAATACACTAAGCAGATTCAGAAGGATGTAGGTTGCAGTAGGTACTGGGAGATGAAGAAGCATGCACAGGATAGAGTAGCATAGAGAGCTGCATAAAACCAGTCTCTGGACTGAAGACCACAACAACAACATCCTTCCATGCTGATTTCAGTCTATGTTCTTGAGTACCATTTTTAATTTTCTAATACAACTTTCCACTCTCATTCCTTTGATAGTGCTTTTCCATCTCTTCTATCTTTCTCCTTATGACTTTCCTTTTTTTTTTATCCTACATAACTTCACTGCCTCTATTCTTTTTTCATTATATAATGCCATATTTTGCTGTAAGCACTTCACTTGTGTTTCCTTTTTCTGTTCCACTGCCTGTCTACTTTCAACATCATAATAGTCTTGATTTCGAAGTTTCCTTGTTTCCTTTAGTATTTCATATGCTGTTGTCAAAATGTCATTTTTAATAGCGTTTCGTTCTTTGTCTATATGGTCTTAGCCATCTTTTGTTTGTAACTCGTGCCTCAATCTGTAGATGTAGACATATATTTCATTTGTTCTATATTCCATTTTTTTCTCTGATAGTGTTTCCTGTGGCAGCCGTAGCAGGTTTTTGCCTCATTTTGGTTTCTACTAGATAATGGTCAAGATTAGAATTAGCTACTTGAAAAGTGCATTTATTTTCCATATCAGATACCCACCTCTTTGAAACCAATATATGGTCTATTTTGTTTGCTCAATTTGTTCCTGGTATTTTTCAGGCCCTTTATAGACTTTTTTTCTTAGGAAACAGATACTTACTGCATTTAACTTGTTCACAGAAGCAACCTTGGCAATCCTCATACCGTTAATACTAGTTTTATCATGCAGAATTTGCTTACAAAGCATGCTTCTGAAAGCCTTTTCTTTGCCCAGTTTGGCAATATTGTTGTTAAGGACTATTTTGAAGTCATATTCAGGTATTATGTCACAAACCTCCTGTAGCTGATCTTAGAAATCATCTACCATATCTTCAGCTGATTCTTTATAGGAGCATATATATTCATGAAGGTCACATAGTGTAATTTGGCTTTGATACACGAGTACATATTATTTCATTATGCAAAGTGAGAGCAATAACAGATTTACATGTGTTCTTGGAGGTTATAAATTCAACTCCATGTTTCTTGTGTCTTTCATCTTCTGCTGAATAATATAGGGAGAATTAATGCTTATGAACCTCACCCCTTCCCTTCCACCTCATTTACTGAACTGCAGTAACTTTCAGTCCATACCTTAGCATCCCTTCAACAATACTATCCATAACTCCTATCTGCAGCAGTGCATGAACATTCCATGTTCTAAATGTTAGTACTGGTATTTCCATATTCCTGTTCCTTTGTGCATTTCATTTATATAAGAACAGTCTGGCATTCCTTGCTAGATTACTCACAATGATAAGTGGTATCGACCTTGTGTTCAACTTGCAACCTGGAGGACCAGAAGGGATTGGCCCCAACGGGGGAGCCAGAGACAGCATGTCCCACACCTTAGGGTAGGCAGGGCTCTGTACACTAGGTTGTCAACCCCACTATGGGAGCTAACCCTGAAATGAATGTATGTACTACTGTTCTTAAACAAGAGTCTAATAACTGCATACTTATAGAAAGGTACATTGTTAAGATGATGCATTAAATATGTACAGTATCTATAATCATGCTTTTGATATTTTACTAGAAATGTTATTAATGCCATGAGAATTTTTCTTTGAAGACAGTTAATTATTTTTATGATTTCATGGAAAGAAGTTAAGTGATCTCAGGTTGATCGAATGCCTGTGGCACTGATTGTCTCGAATGCTGCAACACTTTTTCTTTTGAGCTGACTATACAAAGTTTCTCAGTTACATTTAGAAAATAATTATTAAAGTGGGTTGCTATGTGTCTGGAGACATGGACCTTTGTGGGAAAATGCATGAAATTTCATGCCACCATAGTGATCTTAAACATATGTTTAATTTTTTCCATTGAGCTGAATGTTTCACACTTTTTCTGCAACCTTTACATAAAACTATTTAAAAGTGTTACTGATATCATGAGATGCAGTGAATCTTTAGCATACCTGAAGTTGATGGATGACCTCAGGAGAACTGTTATTGTAAAATGTCGCAAGCTAGAACAGCAACTTGAAACCCAACCATGTGCATCACATTCCAAGTAGCATCCAAGCATGTTACGATCTATGTTGTGGAATGTTCTAAATAAGAACACAAGCACACACACAGCCACAAAAGAAATACAAATTTATTGGGTCACTGAGTGACATGAATAAGAAAACACTACACCTGAGTGTCGGAGGCCCATGCCAATCATAAAGATGAAGTCCATGTTATGTGTGTCTGGTGTAGTGCCGTGTGTGCACAGCAAACCAAGTGATGATGGTCGGTGACTGAACTGCACCTGGTGACCACCTTGGGTACTTTCTGGTACATTGTTTGAGTGTTGAGACTATGTTTGCTGTAGTGGCCTGATTGATTTATGTCCACTAGTACCATCTGTTTACTGCACTTCTTTTTCCTTTTTGGGGGAAGGACCAGGCACCATCAGTGACAATGCTGTGGTTGAAGAGACTTCCATGCTGTATCAGGCAGTGTCAGGGGCAGCAGCCGAAGGATTGAGAAGTTCCCTGTTCATCTGGATGGATGAAAGTGAATGGGATGAAAGCATCCCCACTGTCCACTCGACCGAGGGGGTGGACAGGACCAGCGATGGTGCTCTGATCATCTCAGTGTTGGAGTCCACAAACACGGGCTCCAGCATGGGCAGTGATGACAGCAGACTGAAGAGGAGAGACCCTGGCATTGCAGACCCTGCATCCATACCTCCTGACAGTGGCACCTGCTCAGTGGATTGGAGGGCACCAGCACCTGCCACAATGAGCTACCCTGCCTTCGGTACTGAAGATGACCTGACTGCCAGGATAGGTGGGGATATCTTGGTCAGCAAAACACCCGGGTAAGCCAGGGCCAATGATAAATGAGGCATCAGGCACACAGTCCGTGGAGGGGGCCCTCTGCTCATCCTGCTCAAGTGACTGGTTCTGGTGGCCTGACACAGCAAAACATGAAGACACAGCAGTTGCCCTGGCTGTTGATGATGGCTGGAACCCATTGAGGACACTGTCTAAATGCTATGGCCAAAGTTAGTGTGCCAGGCATGAATGTTAATGAGACCAATGCCCCTGGGGGACACAAGAGGTCATGCAGTGTCTGTGAATGACAGCTGTGCGGGAACTCAGCTTAGCCCCAATTGGCATCACTCTGTAACAGGTTAAACAGATTTTAGAGCCTCCTTGGCTGAGAAATCTGCTGCTTATCTGTCCAACTGCATTTCAAATGTTCAGGCAAGGCATCACATCTTGCCATTTGACTTCACACGGAAGGGAGGTGTCATGATGTGTTAACGCTGTTATCTGTACAAAAGTCTTTGAAATATTGCACCGCATTGTCTCAAACCAGTGTGCCAGGTAAGCCTTCGATGGGGAATATCTACAACAGGGCCTTGACAGTCATGTCTGCTGTTTTAGGCATACAGTCAGCAGCAGATGCAAAACAAGAAAAAGCATTAGTTGCCAACAGCCAGGAAGTGTCTAAAAAAGGACAAGCTAACTCATTGTGGATTCTTTCCCAAGGTCACATAGATGCCAGTCATGGGAAAAAAAACACCAGAAAACACCAGTGTGCAGTGTGCCTGCTGATTTGAAGGCTTGCAGCAGGCTGCAACAAGATGTTCCACCTCCTGATTGGTGTCTGGTCAAAGAAAATGATGGCATGCCAGCAGTTTTGTGTGAGAGGTCCTCCAGTGTCGCTGATGTAATAAGCGAAGGACTTCCTGATGCAGAGCTGCTGGAATCACAATGCAGGGAGGGAACCCTTCCATTGACAGGAGAATAACATCATCCAAAAGAGAGGGGCATTGGTATAGTGCATAAAAGCTACCAAGCGGGTCCAATGCCAGACTCAGAACTCAGTCAGGCCATACCTGTCGTATCATGCATATGGCCTGCCAGAGCACCGGGTCTATTGCCACATGGGAACTGGTAATGTGGAAGCCATGCACTGTGTACCTTGCCTCTGTATCCAGCTGAAAACAAAGCAGCTCTTCCTAGTCAAATGAGGGGTCAGGGCCAAGGGGAGGCGAGATAAGGCATGTACTTTCTAATGTTATGGGGGATAAAAGTGCATCTCATAATTGTACTAGGATAAGAACAAAGCCCAGTGCTAAAGATGATGAATGGCTTTGCTCAGTAAGGACACTGGTGGGATAAACAGGGAAACGAAGGGCTTATAGTCAGTAATTAAATGAAATTTAGCGCCATAGAAGAACATGTGAAATTTTTTTAAGCATAGACAATAACAAGAGCTTTTTCCACCTGAGAATAATGTTGCTGAGCCAGAATGAGGGTTTTCAAGGCAAAAGTGATAGGCTGTTTGGAGCCCTCTGAATAGCAATGGACCGGGAATCTCCTTAGCCCATTGTTGGATGGTCTGTGGCCAGAACCAGATGCTTGCTGGGTTGAAATGTTTTAAGACATGGTGTGAAGAAAAGACTATCATTAAACTGCACATAATCATGCCTACAAGCTGCAGACCAAACTAAAGGAACATGTTTCCAAAGCAACAGATGGAAGGTGTAGTTGGTAGTACCTGCTCTTGGAATAAACTTGTGATAGTACGTAACTTCACCAAGGAATGCCGGAAGTTATAGATTAGACAGAGCAAACCTGTAATAGTTGCTATGTGTTGGTGTGTTGGGTACATGCCCTGCTGGGAAATTTCATGATCCAAATAAACAGTGGAAGGCTGGAAAAAGTGAGACAGTTACAATGATATCACAAAGATAGCTAACACAGTGAGGGACAACTGTCATAACCTGATCTAAAAAAAGTTTAACCATTTAACTGCTGTGGATGAGTTATCTTGTCATGCTCCACCATTCTCCAGGTGCTGAAGACATATTCAAACATGGCCCCTGAGTTTCCTTAAAGCAATACTGACATGTTTACTCATCCTGTTCCGTCATCCTATAACTGCTGCAGACAGATTACTTCCATACCTTGGTGAATTGAGATGTGTTGATTATTTAGCATACAACATACATGCCTCTTTACATGCCATCATTTGCAAAAAACCCTGTTTTGATATCTTGACCCATTTATGAAGTATGACAATTGTTATGACCACATGATTTGTTATGTGCAGGGATGGAAATGGGTGTGTCTTGCACAACTGTCCACCAGATATAAAAATCAATAACTCAAGAATAAAAAGAGATATCATTCTGCCCTCAATTTTAAATAAAATTTTGATATCTTATTTACATTGCATACATTACAATGTACAAGCTAAATTCAACCATACACAATGTGTTTTTACCTCTGCAAACTCTTTAAAATTTGGTGTGATGTTTTACTTAATTTGATATACAGCCAGCAAATCCATGTGGACCAAACTTGGAGCCTCACATGTGATCATCGAATGGATATAAAAGTCAACAATTTGAGAACAGAATGAGACATCATTCTGCTCTCAATTTTAAATAACATTTCAATATCTTATCTATGTTTCATACACTGCAGTGTATCAGCTAAAATCTTTCAAATTTCATGCAGTGTTTTACATAATCTGATGCAGTGTGGTAACAATGATGTGGGGGGAAAAAAAAGAAAGAAAGAAAGAAATTCAGTTCTTCATTGAGTTAAGTAATCAGACGGTAAGATGGGCAAGAATCAAATTTTTGTTTCTCAGCACAAGCACCAGCATTTGGAGAGCAGTACAGCCATAACAAATTCATTCTTGGCACACAATGTAGTGGCGAAAGGGTTAAAAATGGCAGGTACATTAGTGAACCCAAAAATTAACCACTGATATTGATAAAGACGGAAAGACATATAAACCATAAGCAACTGTTTTGATTCCTCATCCAACAGAATCTGAAGGTAGTTCCGGCCAACTCAAGTTAAAAAAAAAAAAAAATAAATAAAATAAAAAAAAATAAAGAAAGAAAATTGACGAATTGACCCCAACCAACATTGAGAGCAACTGCTCCAGGTCAGGCAAGGGGTAAGTAGCTATGACTTACTGTGCATTCATAATGACCTTGAAGTTGGCATGCAACCAAAGCTGACTTGACAGCTTCTTGATGGTCATCAAGGGCCACAAAATATGTAATAGAATTGACAAATGACATGTAAATTCCTTTGGTCATGAATTTGTCAAAAATAGGAATCTAGTGTCTGTTATAGCTTACCAATTGACACTCAACAAACGCCAGCGGTGCGGTCCCAAGCCTGGCGTATGTCTGGCAGTTGAGCAGGAACATGACATCCCCCCATGTTGACTTGTCATATTAATGGCTTATCCATCACCTGCACTTCAATTAAAAGTTTGTTCCAGACTGCAGACAACAGCGAACATAATGACAAAACAGTATGAATATCAACTTCCAGTGATTCCAGCAGTGACTCCTGGGGAAAAGGTGAGGGGTGGGGTTTAGAGATTGACATACCACTGTTATGTGACTTTTGTTTTATGCCTTGATTGCAAGAGGACCACCACTTGGGGTAGGCCACCTGCTTGTGTTGTGTGAAACAAGAGGGGCATGTAGGAAGTGGTGTTCACTGTTCCTGACGTCTGCATTGGCCCGGATTGCTTGTTTGTACTGTGGCTATCTCTGTGTTCTGCAGCATACTAGCCTCCATGCACTGAGGCTGCATTCTATGAACAGTGGCAAAATCACTCCAGGTCTCTAATTTGTGGCCCAAATCATGGGAGACCTTGAACAACTGTGCAATATTCAAAATCTCTTTCAGCTTAGAGTCTTCAAGCTGAAGGGCACTTTGATTCACCTCTTCATCTGGGGCTGAATGAATGGTATCATTTCAGACCTTAGTGTCTGCATAAGACTCGTGAGAATTAGTCCTGATGAACCTACACTTATGACTCAGGATGCAGAGCTGGCCACTTAAGTGCAATAAGATTTCTGCAGCTGTTTGTGACATTGGTTGAATTTCACAAGTGCACGGATCAGATGCCTATACTTGTGGTGATAGGAGGACAGGGAACTACACATATCATCAAATGAAAACAACTCTGGTTCCTGCAGATAAGCTAATTGGTACAGTAACTGATACCCATGAGGAGATATCCAGAATAAGAAAAAGAGCTCTATAGACCCCTTAGCCAGTTGCTTGGAACACCACAAAATGTTGACTAAGCTACTTCTCATTGGTGTCCTAATCTTCCAACAATTCATCATAGGGTGGGAATAATGGTGGGTGAGCAACTGGCAGTGGAGTATGGCTCAGTGTAACCAGCAACCATTCGAATATGGCCGTATGCTCCTGCTGTTGTTGCTGAAGTGACTTGAGTAAAGCCTTTGTGGAAGAGCCAAATGCAGAAAAATCACAGAAATCAAAACATGCAAAAATTCAACCCTCACCTGTTGCTACTTGTGTTCTAACTAGAAACCCAAGGAAACACATGGTCATAAAAGAAATAAAAATTTATTGGATCATCGAGTGACACAACCAATGCAAGTAGTGAGGGTCATGGAGTGACAGGAACAAGAACACAATGCAAACAGTACTCATGTACCAAATACATTCACACCTGAGGGCCCGGGGGCACATGCTGATCTGTATGAAGATGCTATCCTCATTAGGTGTCTTTGGTGTTGTGCTGTGCACATATGGTGAACCAGGTGATGGTGGCCAGTGACTGGTCTACCCATGGAGATTGCCTTGGGTAGTTGCTGTTTGAATTTTAGCCCCCCGCTATGCTTGCCATAGTGGCCCGACTTATGTCAGACGTGGGCAATAGGTGTAGTAAATGGCAGATTACTACATGAGTGAGAGTATATGGAATGATATGAAGCAGCAAATTTTGATTTCACAGATGTGGAGGGATGTGCACTTTGGAACTGAAAGCTGTAATTACAGTTATTGTCTTGCTTTCATTTCATAATAAAGTTATTGTTTTAGTTTTTGAGTTTCATCCCCTACTCAACTTGAATCTAACCCACACTTGGCTGCAGATATGCAGGTGATGCAAAATGTTTTTGAGCAGTTTATTTCAATTTCTGTGAGACTGTGTAACATTGCAAGTAGGTTCTGAAACTGCCCGTCATCTTGGTATGAACTTTATAAATTCCTCTTTGCTTTCTTATTTCCCTATCCTGGTTTTGTATTTTATAGGGCCTTCATTTTTTCCTTGGTGTTATATAATTTGAGGTCTGTGAGAACTTAGGTTGAAGTGATTGGTTATCTCCTCGGAAATTATTGTGATCTTGAGGTTCCTGATTGTGTGATGTCCAAACAACACATTTTGTGGATGAGTATTACATTTGTATCTTCAGTTACATAATAATGTATATAAGTTTCTCTTTGAGTCCTTTAAAAATGCCACAAAATGTTATGTAAGTAGTATATGTGTACTAAAGTATTTAAATAGCCAAATATTGCTACTTCTGTATATATTTATTAGAAAAAATTTGTTTTGTACAAATGAAAAGGAGTAGTCTGCCTCATATAATCAAAATATTACTAGACTACACACATACAATATACCCTCATTACTTTGAAATCACATAAACTGGAAACTTGGTACTAGCTGTTTGATCCCTGTCAAATTGCATTGAAAAATCTAATGCTTAAAGTGAATGTTGAACAATTCATACTAAAAACTGAAATTTGGTTCCCTCATTACATGTTCCATATCCTGTTCTTCATCTAGCTCAAAAAAGTATGTACATACAAGGGGGGACCCAAAAGTAATGGGTATTGGGCTGTGCTGGGGAGGGTGAGTGAGGCAACCCATTGTTCAACCAGGTGTTCGTTCTGGTCACACCACCTGAGTCAGCATGTGATGTTCTGTCACTGTGAGTGCATCGGTTCACCTGTGAGAGCTTTTTAGTAAAACAATGTTTCCCATTTCAGTAAAAATGTGTTGGCAGATTGTTGAGAGCAATGTGTGACTGTGAAATTTTGTTTTCTGTTGGGGAAATCACCCGCAGAAACTATTGTAATGCTTAAGACTGCTTATGAGGATGCTGCCCTAAGTAAATCCAGAGTCTACAAGTGGTTTTCACATATTAAAAATGGAGAAATGTCAATTGAAGACCAGTCCTGTTCAAGACACCCCTCAATGTCAAGAAGTGACAAAAATGTCGACAAAATCAATGCCCTCATTCGTGAAGATCATCGCCAAACCATTGATCAACTCTGTGACATGTCTGGAATAACAGAGAGCTCAATTCAGATGATTTCATCTGAAGATTTGCACGTAAGAAGGGTTGCAGCCAAATTTGTCCCTCACCTTCACACAGATGAACAAAGGGAGCATTGACTTCAGGCATGTTTTTAGCTTTAAAATCAGCTCAAAGAAGACCCTGAATTTTTTTTCCAAGATGATTACTGGTGATGAATTGTGGTGCTATCGATACAACCCTGAAACAAAGCAGCAATCAAGCCAGTGGAAGAAAAGTGGCTCTCCTCGTCTGAAAAAAGGTCGCCAAGTGAAGTCAGACATTAAGAGGTTTTGAAAAGATTGAGGGAGAGTATTTGAAAGAAAAGGACAGATCTATGGCTTACAGGCAACTGGTTCTTCCATCATGACAACACACCGGCCCACACCGCCCTCTCATTTAAAGCACTTTTTGATCAAAAATGGCATGACACCGATTGTCCTCTCCTCTGCTCACTGTGATTTCTTTTTGTCCTTCAGACTCAAAAGGGACATAAAAGGAAAGTGTTTTGCCCTTGTGGATGATTAAAACAAAAATCACTGGAAGGTATAAAGAACAACCCGATAAGTGAATTTAAAAACTGTTTTGAACAATGAAAGGATCGTTCGAGGAAGTGCATTGTGCTCATGGAGAATACTTTGAAGATGATCAAAATTTCGTGTAAAAATATTAACAAATAAAGATGTTTGATGAACTTCACTTTTTTTCCACACATAGTGCTGTGTCCTAGGGTGTTTTTCATTTGGCACTTTACATAATCATTCCTAATAATGCACTATACTGTAATTTCACAACAGTGGCCCAATTGCTTCCTTGCTGCTACTGTGTCACTTATACTGTGTAAAACACAAGGCAGTGACAAGAGAATGGCTGTACTTCAGACCATGCACAGCAAGTAACAGTCCAGAGAGCTCTTTGTCTGTTTGTGAGTGAACACTAAATGTGTTGTTTTCCTGTTGCTCCATCACTTGCAACACTCCTGAAACAGAAATGAGCTCATAATGCTCTGATGCTAAAACTAAACAACAGATTCTACATATGGTTGAAAGTGGAGAGAAAACTAAAACACAACTTGCAGAAGGCTTTCAAATCCTGAAGTATACTTTCTCATCAGTAATAAGTTCAAGTCAGAACGTCTGGAAAGCTGCTCATTTAGCACATTGTCAATGAGAGGGAACAGGAACTTCAATCCAAGCTCTCTCATTTGTATAACCAAAGAGATGTGTTTGATATGGATGAAGTCTGCATTCCTATAACTTGATCCCCCCCCAAAAAAACCAAATGTCAAGAACAAAAAATGTCATGAATGAAAAAAATAGCAAGGATAGACTGGCAGTGATCTTGGGTTGTGATTCATATGGTTCTGTGAAGCTCAAACTATTAGTGATTGGAAAATACAAAAACCCACATTGTTTTAAAAATATCAGTCTATTCAGTCTGCCAGTTCACTACAAGAATAACAAGAAAGCCTGGATGATCAAATATCTCTTCCGTAGATGGATCTTAAAGGTTTGATGACAAATGACTGTAAGGAAGAGAAATATTTTGTTAACTTTGGATCACTGCTCTGCACATATGTTTGATGACCAGGAGCTTCTGAACATAGAAGTTGTATTCTTACCAGCTAACACATTTGATGACCTGGAGCTTCTGGAACATAGAAGTTGTCTTTTTACCAACTAATACCATGAGCTGTATGCAGTCACTGGATTAAGGAATAATCCCTTTAATGAAGCATAAATACATATGCTGATTTGTTAAGTCTGTTTTCAGTGCATTCAGACTACAAGAAACAGCTTCACATTGGAATGTACTTGAAAGCTGTTCGCAACATATCTGCTGCTTCAGGTGAAGTTATAACAGACACCAAACTAACTGTTTTAAGAAGGCCTGGACAGTAGCTGATAATGCCACTGAATCTGAACAGGAAACTGATGATCCAACATCTGAACTTATTCATAATGTGTGTGGATACAATTTTGGATTTTGATGCTGCTGTCTACAGGCTTACACCTGGTTGATGATAACAACTGTGCTGCTGAAGAACCAGTCATCATTTCTGCTAATTGTACAAAAGAGAATAATAATGTATTGCTGTCTTGTTCTGAGGAGGTACATGAAGATACGACTCTTGTTAACTTTGGATCACTGCTCTGCACATAAGTTTGATGACCAGGAGCTTCTGAACATAGAAGTTGTATTCTTACCAGCTAACACATTTGATGACCTGGAGCTTCTGGAACATAGAAGTTGTTTTTTTACCAACTAATACCATGAGCTGTATGCAGTCACTGGATTAAGGAATAATCCCTTTAATGAAGCATAAATACATATGCTGACTTGTTAAGTCTGTTTTCAGTGCATTCAGACTACAAGAAACAGCTTCACATTGGAATGTACTTGAAAGCTGTTCGCAACATATCTGCTGCATCGGGTGAAGTTATAACAGACACCAAACTAACTGTTTTAAGAAGGCCTGGACAGTAGCTGATAATGCCACTGAATCTGAACAGGAAACTGATGATCCAACATCTGAACTTATTCATAATGTGTGTGGATACAATTTTGGATTTTGATGCTGCTGTCTACAGGCTTACACCTGGTTGATGATAACAACTGTGCTGCTGAAGAACCAGTCATCATTTCTGCTAATTGTACAAAAGAGAATAATAATGTATTGCTGTCATGTTCTGAGGAGGTACATGAAGATACGACTCTTGTTAACTTTGGATCACTGCTCTGCACATAAGTTTGTTGACCAGGAGCTTCTGAACATAGAAGTTGTATTCTTACCAGCTAACACATTTGATGACCTGGAGCTTCTGGAACATAGAAGTTGTCTTTTTACCAGCTAATACCATGAGCTGTATGCAGTCACTGGATTAAGGATTAATCCCTTTAATGAAGCATAAATACATATGCTGACTTGTTAAGTCTGTTTTCAGTGCATTCAGACTACAAGAAACAGCTTCACATTGGAATGTACTTGAAAGCTGTTCGCAACATATCTGCTGCATCGGGTGAAGTTATAACATACACCAAACTAACTGTTTTAAGAAGGCCTGGACAGTATCTGATAATGCCACTGAATCTGAACAGGAAACTGATGATCCAACATTTGAACTTATTCATAATGTGTGTGGATACAATTTTGGATTTTGATGCTGCTGTCTACAGGCTTACACCTGGTTGATGACAACTGTGTTGCTGAAGAACCAGTCATCATTTCTGCTAATTGTACAAAAGAGAATAATAATGTATTGCTGTCTTCTTCTGAGGAGGTACATGAAGATATGACTCTGCTATCCCACACTGAATTTGAAGCTGCAGTTGCTGTTCTCATCAGAGTTGCTGCCACTTCTGGCATGTCCATGGCATTTCAAGCTGCTCTGTATGTGTTATCTTCAGGTAGTGTCATAACATTATGACCACCAGTCTGACAAACAACAATTAATGGTTTTGTTTTTCAAATTAATGTATAGAGGTAAAATGTGCAGTGGATAAGAATTATCGTAAAACAAAACATGTTCTGATTAACATTAGTGTATTAAAGAACAGTACATTAAAGTGTTTCTTAAGACTATTTCGTGTTGCATTACTTGAGGCACTAATTCAATGGGTAGAACATTGTTCCACGGTATGTGTGTAATTGTATTGTTTGAGAAAAAATGATGGCAAGCTTTTGACAATATTTACATGTATCTTCTCAATTTAAAAAATGGCAGAAATACTACTGTACATATACAGTGTAGTTATTTTCACTTTTTCTAAGAGGTCATGAAAACAAAGGACCTTCATTCATTGGTACCCATAAAAAGAGAGTATGTGAACTTAATAGTTAAATATTTGTACAAAAAATTTCAGTACTGTGAACTTTTGTAAAGCAAATTGGCTATTTTTCTCTCAAAATTTGGTTAAACTAGAATCTATTATGTGTTGTTGTACTGGTGATGTGACATCTGTAAGAAATAAAAGGAACCTACTATTGGGAGTCTTTCTACAGTCCTTCATGTTTGTTTAGGACATAAACATAGAGATTAAAACAGCTTACTATGTTCATCAGCTGTCAGACATACACTGAGGTGACAAAAAGTTATGGAGGAGGAGAGATTAGTGTTTAACGTCTAGTCAACAATGAGGTCATTAGAGACAGAGTACAAGCTTGGATTAGGGAAGGATGAGGAAGGAAATCTGTCATGTCCTATGAAAGAAACCATCCTGGCATTTGCCAGAAGTGATTTAGGGAAATTATGGAGTACCTAAATGTGGATGGCTGGTTGTGGGTCGGACCATTGTCCTCCCGTGTGTGAATCCAGTGTGCTAACCAGTGCGCCACCTTGCTTGGTAAAAAAGTCATGGGATAGAAATATGCACATATAAAGATGGCAGTAGTATCATGGAGAAAAAGTATAAAAAGGAGGTTCATTGGCAGAGCTGTTGTATGTACTCACGTGATTCATGTGAAAATGTGTCCTTTGTTATTATGGCTACACAACAGGTATTAACGGACTTTGAACACAAAGTGATAGCTGGAGCTAGATGAATGAGGTGTTCCATTTTGCAAATCATTAGGTAATTCAACATTCTGAGATCCACAATGGCGATAGTGTGCTGAGAAAATCTAATATCAGGCATTACCTCTCAGCATGGGCAACACAGTGGCTGGTGGCATTTACATAACAACCAAGAGCAACAGAGTTTTCGTAGAGCTGTCAGTGCCAACGGACAAGTAATATTATGGGAAATAACTGCAGAAATCAATGTGGAATGTATGATGAATGTATCCAGTAGGACCGTGTGGCAAAATTTGGCATTAATGGGCTATGGCAGTGGACAGCCAATGCGAGTGCCTTTGCTGACAGCACGACATCAACTGCAGCACATTTCCTTGACTTGTGACCATAGCAGTTGGAACCTAGACAACTGGAAAACTGTGGCCTGGTCAGATGAGTCTCAATTTCAGTAGGCAAGAGCTGATGGTAGGGCTGGAGTGTGGTGCAGACCCCATGAAGCCATGGACCCAAGTTGTCAAATAGGCACTGTGCAAGCTTGTGGTGGCTCCATAATGGTGTTGGCTGTGTTTACATGAAATGGACTGGGTTTTCTGGTCCAGTTCAACCAATCATTGACTGGAAATGGTTATGTTAAGCTAGCTGGAGAGCACTTACAACCATTCATGGACCTCATGTTCCCAAAAAACAATGTGATGTTACTGACCCATAAATGTGCATGGTTGGTTTGAAGAACATTCTAGACAATTTGAGTGAATTATTTGGCCACGCAGATTGTCCAACATGAATCCCACTGAACATTTATGGGATGTAATTAAGAGGCCAGTTCATCACAAAGTCCTGCACCAGCAACACTTTCACAATAATGGATTGGTCTAGGAGCATAGCTCAACACTTCTGCAGGGGACTTCCAACAACTTGTAGAGTCCATGACACATCGAGTTTCTGCATTACTGTGGGCAAAAGGAGGTCTAACATGATATTAGGAGGTAATCCATGACTTTTGTTACCTCAGTGTAATATGAGTCCTTTACTTACCACATGTTCCATTCCAGTTATAACGTAAATTTTGTCTGTGTGCTTTACAGATACTTAGCTCTCCTGTACGTGACATGAACCATGGACTATGCAAGCTGGCTGTTGGAGAGGCAACAATATCTGTTGACACATATTCAGACCACAGTTTACAGTTAAAAATGTGCCTTCAATGTTTCTTGTTGGAGGATATTCGACCTGATAACAGCATTATTATAAAGAAGTGAGTTTATTTGGTTTTTCACCTCCTATTTCATTTAAAATACAGCTGAAGTATCTGAGAATAATGCATGAAAGATAAAACTTATAAGTACAGCCTAATATCATTATAAACACTGTTATACAAAAAATCAAAGATGGTTTATTATGTAGTAGTTGCCAAGTATTTTGACCATAATTTATTCTCAGATTCAGTGCTTTTTGAAAATGGGGTTGCAAGAATGTCTAGTTTTGTTTCAGTTAATGATTCTTATGATGCTCTCCTGGATTATAAAAGTGCTATGAGCAACTGTAGAATTACCCAGAATATCACACTGTATCTTAGGTGAGCCTGTGTGAATGCTTAGTATGGAACTGTTTTGTGGCTATTACATGTCAGCAGCATACTGGAGGCAGTGCAGCCAGTACTTATTTTAGCATTTACCTGCTCAATATGTTTATTTCATTTTAGATTATCTCTTAACTACATACCCAAGAATTTGAATTCAGAGTTAGCTGCTATATATTTCTTGTTTACTGTTACAAGTGGTTGAGAGAAATTTGTATTTTGTGTGGTGTAGAAGCTCATGTAAACAATCTTTCCGGTTTTGGTGATTAGTCTGTTGTTTATAGCGCCATTGCTGAGTTGTTCAGTAGCAAAATTCACAGCTAATATGTTGTCCTCTTTGAATAGTGCAGTTGTGTTATATGCAGATGTAATTGTTCTTTGAGCATCTTCATTCAGGCTCAAGTCACTGCTATACAGGCAGAATAGCAGAAACCACAGTATTGAGCCCTGGGGCACATCTTGCTTGACTGTTTCACTTCCAGATAGAATTTCAGTTACTGAATTGAGTTACTTGTCTGTGTACATCCTGGTGACCTTCTGTATGCAGTTACTTAGATATGATGCAATCCATTTATTTGCCAGTCCTCTGGCATCACACTGTTCAGTTTTTTCAGATATATTTAATGATCCACTATACCTGCCTTTGACAGATCTAGAAATATACCTGTAGTGCATTGTTTTGTATCCAAAAGATCTGCTGTTGTACTAATGTACTCATATACAGCCATTTCTGTAGGTTTGTTGATTCTAAAGCTGAGAAACACTTAGTACCATACACCTTGTTTTGTCACTGAAGCCCATTTTTTATGGATAAGTTTTTTAAGTACTAGAGAGAAGCAGGATGAAATTGTGAGAGCCTGATAACTTATCACTTATGTTTTCACCTTTTCTTAGAAAATAGGAATTATTTTTGAGATTTTCAGTGACTCTGGAAAAGTACTTTCCTGTAAAGAACAGTCACAGAAGTGGGTTAGTGGTTCTGCAATATTATGCATCGAATGTCATCACAACCAACTCCATTAGAATTTTTTTAACCACTGAGATCTTTCACATCATCTTTAGCGACTGTGCGAATTAACATTGACTCTGTGCACATGGGAATTCACTTGTTTACTGGTTGATATTTTGTGTTTGGGTTATTTTTAACCATTACTTCCACTATACTTGGAAACAAGTTATTGAAAGTGGTCATTAAAGCTTCAAGATTAGTTATCATTTCATTGTTGTGTTTAATTTCTATGTTTATGTACATTGCTTTATTTTCCCCATCTTTTTAGTCTGTCATTTAAGAATAAAGGAACCTTTATCATACTAGAAGTACATTGCATCCTATGTAGCCAATGGAACATTTTTAGGTTTTTTAGTAAAATAATTTCCAAAAAGTGGAAGTTATTGCATCCTATCAATCATTTCTTCAAAAGAATGGGATCTAGGACTGTAGCACTAATCATGCCTCACAATCCAGTGATAGAGAAATAAAGTTTGAAATTCTTTCCACTGTAATCTATCATGAAACTGTTGGTGGTCTTTTTAAATTTAGTATGGCATACTGAAAAGTAATGCCTCCAGATTTTTTACCTGGAAACCCATAAAGCTTCTTAAAAAACAAATGTTATTAACATTCTACATTTTTATTCATCATGTCTACATATTTATTTCTCAACATAGCCACCCTGGCAATGAACACACTTCTCCCAATGAGAGAGGAGTTTGTTGATATCATCATTGTAGAAGGATTGATTTTGTTGTTGGAACCACAGCCTCATATCTTCTTGTACTACTACATCACTATCATAGTGAACTTCTTGAAGGTGTACTTTAAGTTTTGGAATCAGATGGGGCCAAATTGAGACTGTGTGGAGGATGATCAATGACAATGAACATAAGGTATCGGAGTGTTGAAAATGTCATACTGCTCATGTATTGTCTGGCATTGTCATGCTGAAAGGTATGGTGCTCCACATGTGGACAAACTCTTCAAATTTGAAACTTGATTACAGCATACTCTTTCACATAGACCAACTTAGTTACATTAGACACTGCATGTTACATGCCACAGTTCAGAGCCCTCTAGCAACAGAGGACTGCAAATATGTAGACATGTGGAATGAAGATATAGAATGTTAAAAACATTTGTTTTATTTAAAAAGCTTTTCGAGTTATCACATAAAAACTTTGGAGGCATTGCTTTTCAGCACGCCTTGTATTACTGGCTGCAACTTCCATAAATTTGTTTTCATTGTAAATGGCATTAATGGTAGTACATAATTAGTTTCAATCAAGGCAAAATGATCTACACACCACATTATATACGCTATAGCTGAAATGTGTGTTAATGTCCTGTATGTAAAATTTACCACTCACTTGCCCAGGGAATACCAAGACACACAGAAGATCATTACATTTTTATTATATCCTGTAGCTTTTAATGAATTTCTTGTTCAGATGAAATATGCATATAAGTTGGCTTACTGCTTTCTTGCAGTGTGTTACAAATTGAGAGAAACTTATCGACTTGAAAATCAACATGTCAGAAAATTTCAGTGTCATTTATCAACAGCAGCAGGATTTTTTGATTCCAGTAATATGAAACATAATTATCAGAGACAATATGGAGCTAGAAAAATGTCTCAGATCTACTAATAAATTATCAGAAAATGATCAGGGTTGTATGCTAACTGTTTATATGGAACGACACTTAGTTGAGAGAGGTTGTTGAAGGGTAATCCATTTGGTTTGTTGCTCCAGTTACTTTTATATTGTGCTGAAAATATGCATATTCCAGTGCAAATAAATGTTATATCAAATGTCTTTTAAAAGAAGTTTCCAATGAGTGATGGTGCTTCCTGCTAACAACACAGTTAAATGCCATCATACTCCTCTACCCCCAGACTTGAACATTACCAGTGGTAGCACACTATCATGTGTACAAGAACAGATAAGAAAACATTACAAAACAAAGAGTGATGGAAAGAACTTGTTACCGTACTATTTTGCAGGAGCTGTTCAAAATGATGACTGCCATGATCATGATTCATTGTACAATGGTGCACCGTGGACTGTCTTACATGCTCAAGAATTCCTGGAGATTCGTAAGCCCGTCCATACTGTATGACTGCTAATGTGCAACTAACACTGCTAAAAGCAAAACCTGAGACAGGGCTGAGCAGAACACAGTTCAAGTCTGAGGGCAAAGAGGTAAGAGGTTATTTAACTGTGTTGTAAACAGTGGGTCAACAGAAATGTTTTCTTTGCAAACACTACATGCATTATTTTATATTACATAAATGTGGAATGGTATGCAGATATTCTAAGTGCACTATATTCACAAAAGTAACTGTGGTAACAAACCAAATTAATTGCTCTGGAACTCTGTGACAAGCCGCTGTTGACACCAAGAGTTTCTGTTGTTAAAACACTTGACAAAGAGCCCTGATCAGCATTTGAATGCTCATAAGTAGAGTTGAAAATTATCCTGTATATCTTATACAGTATCTAGAAATCTAAACAAAGTAAGGTGTCAGAAACTCAGTTTTCAATTGCTGAATCAAACGAAAACTCTCAAAGAAATATATGGTGTAACCACTTATGCATATATAAAGAAAAAAATAAAACTTTTAAAAATGACAAACTAATTCTGTTTATACAAGCATTGTTTATTAACTATATGTCATTATCTTACACCAGTGCAAAATACTATTGGGGAACTATTATAGCTGACCATCACACATACTTATAAGATTATGGAAAAAGTCTGCCCTAAATTATCAGATTTTACAGTTAGAATCAAGAGTGAGGAAAAGCAACCTCTCACAGTAAATGAATGGTGAGTAATCCAGAGAAATACGTAGCCCCAATTACTAAATTGCATTAGTGTTTGTGTGTTCACTGTTTTTCTGATAGAAATAATTTCTCTCTCTCTCTCTCTCTCTCTCTCTCTCTCTCTCTCTTTCTCTTTCTAACTGTAAGTGGGCAACATATATAGGGCAAGACATATTGGGATGCCCCACCTCCTCTGTTTTGTGATTGTTATAAAAATTAATCCTCATTTTGTAACTGCTGCTGTAAGTCACCCATCTTCCTTTGCCTGAATATAATTCCCTATCCCATGCTTACCCTACTTGCCTTGTCTTTCCCCATTCGAGATACCACAATAATTTTCTGTGCATCCAACTGCATGTGAACAGTCGTATCAACATGGCTGCGCGCATGTGAGTGTGTGTGTGTGTTTATGCGAGAGTGGGTCAGTGAAAGAGTGAGCAAGGAAGACAGAGATAGAGAGAGATTTCTTATCAGTTACTGTGTATGCACCATCCATGAATCAATTGAGGGCGAGTGGTTGCCTTTCCTTATTTTTGTCTGGTGTTGCCATCATGTAAATCCCATTATCAGGATACTATACATAATACCTTATAAAATTTTTTCATCTTATATCATTGTCGTAATGAGATAAACCAAATGTGAATTCTGAATGAAAATGTTTGAAATACAGAAATTCTGTTGCATTACACAGGAAATGCTTGGTGAAGAGTCCTGGTGATTTGTCTTAATTTGTGCGTCTGAAACATTTATAAATGCCATACTTGTTTTGGATCCATACTTGTTGTGGATTATCAACATATTAAAATCACAAAATTAGGTTCAGGTGGGCAATACACATTCTACTCTTTTATTTTTGTAGAATGTCAGATTATTTTATCATTGCCTCATGTACCAATACAATTCTGTTTTTGCAAACTCATTGCAATTTTAATAGTAATTTACTTATTCCCACAGAAGTCATTCTTATCCATTTATATTTAAAAAATAGAGTATTTGTGAATTTTGGGATAGACTCTCAGTAACAGCTTTACAACAACAGTCTATTATCTTTTAATAGACCAGTGCTGGAACTAAGTTGAAGTAACTCATTCAAAACTTTTTCTGCCATAGGGCCTATTTTACCAACAAAAAACAAAATTTAAGTCGCTGAGTGGCAATATTAAACTTTTTTCTAATTATTTTTATACAAATATCTGAAGAATTATTGGGACATGTTCTGCTGGCTGATAGTAACAGCGATGGAACTTAGTGCAATAGTCATAGCCGTGGTTCAGGACAGAGTAACAGCTATCTGTTTGTGTGTGTGATGTACATCTACCTTATATGTTAAATGGATCATTTTTACTGTTGACTAA
Organism: Schistocerca serialis cubense; assembly: GCF_023864345.2. Lineage (NCBI taxonomy): Eukaryota > Metazoa > Arthropoda > Insecta > Orthoptera > Acrididae > Schistocerca > Schistocerca serialis. The sequence goes on along the minus strand of NC_064640.1, from coordinate 359,517,749 downwards.
GCCACATGACTACACCATAGCATTTAAGTGGATTATTTTATTGTTGACCAAGCCAGATGACTTCATTTCTCTTTTCACGATATATATAACTCGTGTTATTACTTCTTCTGAGGAAGACAAGTTTATATGTGTTGAAACCTAGGTGAAGGTGTGAATAAACTTCTAACATGCATCTAGTTGTCTATATGATTCCCATTTTATCCATAATTCTACAGTTGCTGACTGCGGCGTAGTTCAGCGTGTCTTTGTATTTTTGACTTTCGCAGTTTTGTAAGGCTTAACAACAAATGTGCATGTCCAAATGTGCAGCTAGGTTACGTTATGCACATTTAAACAAAAATAAAACTATATGTTAAAATAACAGTTGTAACTTTCCAATAAATTCACATCATGTGATGAATTATTACGAACTGTTTTGTTCATGTTCATTATGGAAAGACTTCATATTGTTGTTTTGTGTTTTCTTTACCTCATCTGAATTTCTTTACAAGTAATTTGAGCTACTTGTTTCATATGAATGCAGTTAGTAACATATATGATGTAATTCCCTATTAAGGCATTTTGAGCATATTGTATACACTGTACTTTTATGTGTTTTGTGGTCGTGATATTTCATATTAAAAGATTGTGGTCCAATTCCAGCTACGAGTTTTTTTCCAGTCTGCTCTGATTACCAAACTCTGATAATCTCATGATTAATGTATGTTAAATTTTGAACATTCTTCTCATTGTGAAGAGTCAAAACTTCTCCTTCTTCAATACTTTTTGCTGACCTGTCTGGTCATCCTTGTTGTCTTATATCCCCCCCCCCCTCCACCCCCACCCACCAACCCATCCCAACCACCTGGCTTAGCTTATAGTTGGCTGTAATTCTTCATCTTTTTCCCCAGTCAAGTCGATTGTTTTAGTACCACAGTTGCCTGACTTTTTGTGGCATTTTATCCATGGTGTATCTCTTGTCACAGTTCATCCCTAGCAGCGTCCGATTCTTCAATAAAAAAGCCCTTAAATGTTATCTGTCGCTGCATCTTTATATATGTATCTCACACTGTCTGTGACACTATAACAACAAACTTCTTTTCATGTCAGATATAAAAATTCCTGGCATCTGAAAAACAGTCCGTATCACGTATTTGTTTTTTATAGGCCATCTGTAGTTATTCATGACCATAAATTTTTGTGGAAGCCTCAGAAACCACCACATGCTATAATGAGTGACTTTTTAAATATTGTACAGTTTCACTGTAATAATTCCCTACAGTCTGATGATTTGTTATGAGCTAAAATTACTGTTGCTAAATGGGGAAGTATCAGACTAGTAATCCAAAGGCATGGGGTTCGATCTTCAATTAATATTGATATTTTTTATGTCATTTACAGTACCTTTCCACTCAGGCATTGATTTTTCCAGTGGAATTGAAGACTGTTTTTAGCTTTAGGTTCCCTACAACTGATGGGATAAGTCAGTTCAAAGGTCATAAGAAGGCAAGGGGTACAACCATAAGATTGTGCCTAGCAGAGCCTTGCAGTTTTTGGGATGAGGACAATTTTGCCTTACTTTTATGCACACAGTGTGTTACAGTACATAACCATGTTTAAATAATAAGAGAAACATAGCCAAAATTTATATATTTTATGTATGAATCTATATATCATCTATTAAAATGAGATTCTAGTGTTGAGACATTATCAGTCTCTCTCAGAACAGATGCAAATAACCATTAAGACAAGAAGAAACAGGCAGTCCATCCCTAAACATTTATGCATCAACTGTATACCACTGGCCCCTGGGCAGACAGTATGAATACTATGTGAACGTCTCTGATGTGTGTTCTGAGATATTATATTGACATTAAGTCTTTTTAATGAAGAGTGTCTCAAAAGAAAGTTTATATTTAAAGAGCTGCCTACGCATGTGCAACGAATCGGAGGATTGTAATGGATACGTTCATTGCTTGCATGGATTTTATAAATTCAATCAATATGGAGCACTTCTCTAGGAGTGGACTTTGAATTCTTTCTGTGAGAATTTTACAAAAATGTGATTTGGCAATTGTATTGTGGAGGAAATTTTGCAGTGGTCATGGATTGTATAATGTAAATGTTCCTCCAAGTGATCCCCTCATCCGAAAATGGATCAGAATGTTTGAGGAAACCAGTTCAACACTGGACAAACTGAAATCCAGGTGACCAAGGTAATCAGGAATGGGCAAATCTGTAGAGAGTGTAAATTGGTCTGTTCATGACGGTCCTAACTTCTCCATTCATAAGCATGCAAGATCTTTAAATGTGTATAGATCATCACTGCAGTGAATTATGCAAAAAGACTTTAAACTGCACCCTTACAAGATCCATTTGGTTGCAAGAATTAAAGCCTTAATTTGCCAGACATAGGCTGCAGTTCGTTAATGATGTGACAGTGCCTTTCATGTAATAACATTCAGTATTGACGGCACTCATTTTCACCTTAACATTCATGCCATAAGCAAAATCACTGCTACTGGAGTGCAACAAATCCCAAATAGAAACATGAGAAAATACTTAATTCACCAAAAGTTATTGCTGGGCCTATGATGTTGGCTCAAGGAATAAGTGACCTGTACTTTTTCAAGGACGAGAGTGGTCGTGCAGTACAGTGAATTCAGAACATTATGTGATGATATTAAATGATGTTTTAGTGCCTGAGTTGCAAAACTTTTCTGATTATCACCACAGAAAATGGTTGTAGCAAGACAGAGCCACAGCACATACGTCCAATGTGTCTATACTGCGAGTTCATGAAATTTTCCATGCCAGATTGATCTCCAGGAGGGGTGACATGAATTGGCCCCCATGCAGTCCAGATTTGAACCCCATGGATTTTTTCTTATGGGGATATGTCGAATGTAAAGTGTATGTCAAAAATAATTCAACTTCTCCAGAGCAACTGAAAGAATAGATCTGTACTGAAATGGCAGCCATCCCAGTGTCTACACACCAAGCAATCATGCAAAATTTTTTCACCATTTAAATGAGTGCCATAGGTGTCCTGGATTGCATTTCAGTGACATTAAGAAGTTAATTCCTAAACTGTTTATGTCAATAATAAATAAAGATTTTGTTGATAGACTTCAAACTCCTTTTTTATTTTGACACGTCAAGCACAAACTTTCTTTTAAGACACCCTGTATAAAGGACGCACCAATTTCATAGGTGCCTTTGTGCACTTGTGGTTTTATTGCTTATGTGAATTATAATTTGTACACCTATATAACTATAAGAGGGAAACTAAAGAGTAAATGCATATAACAGCATACATAGTTCAAACATAATTGTTACAAGGCACACGATCTTATAACACATGATGATCTACAATACATAATCTATGTTGGTAGTGTAGGTTCTGGTAATAAAGCTATCAAAGGGCTTATAAACACAGTTTTGTATTGCATACTATTATTTTTAATTGCACATGAGTGACAGAATACAAGAAGGCTAGTTCCCTTTCTTTTAACATTATAAATTTCATTAGTCTTGCGAAAAATAGCTGAATTTTGTTTATTGTTTGCCCATATACTCCATAACCCTGTTAAATTCTTTTTCTAAAAGAAATTTCTTCAGTGTTGCAGGCAAAATATAGTGACTTTTGAAGCTTTGTAGGTTACTTCACAGTCCTTTTACTAATTCAGTAGTGGAGTATTGAAGTCCTTTATTCAAAAATTTGTAGCATATGTGTGTGACATCTTAACTAATTTTTGTATCTTGCATTATAAATGTGTGATATGATTAGTTTCCAGTCCTCTGCAATCTCATTATGCAGTCATCATGGTCTTGAATATATATATATATATATATATATAGGGTTATAATAGAGGGAAACATTCCACGTAGGAAAAATATATCTAAAAACAAAGATCATGTGACTTACCAAATGAAAGTGCTGGCAGGTCGACAGACACACAAACAAACACAAACATACACACAAAATTAAAGCTTTCGCAACAAACTGTTGCCTCATCAGGAAAGAGGGAAGGAGAGGGAAAGACGAAAGGTTGTGGGTTTTAAGGGAGAGGGTAAGGAGTCATTCCAATCCCGGGAGCGGAAAGACTTACCTTAGGGGGAAAAAAGGATGGGTATACACTCACACACACACACATATCCATCCACACATATACAGACACAAGCAGACATATACCCGTCCTTTTTTCCCCCTAAGGTAAGTCTTTCCGCTCCCGGGATTGGAATGACTCCTTACCCTCTCCCTTAAAACCCACATCCTTTCGTCTTTCCCTCTCCGTCCCTCTTTCCTGATGAGGCAACAGTTTGTTGCGAAAGCTTGAATTTCGTGTGTATGTTTGTGTTTGTTTGTGTGTCTGTCGACCCCTGCCAGCACTTTCATTTGGTAAGTCACATCATCTTTGTTTTTTATATATATATATATATATATATATATATATATATATATATATATATATATATATATATATATATATATATATATATATATATATATATATAGGGATTTTAAACCTTAACACAATTTCTGTAAGATATGTTATTCACTTTTTTGCAGTATCATCTGAATGGCTTGTTACTGGTAATGTGAATTTTTTTTTTCATTCCTGTCATGGTGAAATTTCTCCTTACAGTGACTCCATACTGTGTGTATTGTCCCATCAGACCATGACAGACATTACACAAAAGTTTTTTATGCATACCTGTTAAACTATAACTATTGAAATCTTACTTGAATAAGCAAAGTTTGTTGTATTCTTTTTGTGCTGCAGAGAAAACAAGTTTTATCAACTAAATTAGTGGAACAGCATGAGAAGATATTCACTTACATACACATACTTTCTGTGCCTGTACTGATGGGCTCATATTTTAGCATTCATATGCCATTTTTTACAGCAAGATTTATTAATTTTACAGAATATTTCAGTCTCATGGTGGTGAAATGAAAATGGAAAGCAGCAATATATCAGTTTCCACCCCACCAGTCATAGATATCAGTTACCATCAAACACAGGGTGGTGATCGGTGCATTAATGTACTAGTGGAAAGAACCCGACTCAACTTCTCTGTGCCATTTTTTGTGAACCTAGGAAGGTTTATTTTGGATTCACTTCCTGGAGAGAGACCAGCAGATGGAGGTGTTGTTAATCATGGTTATGTAGGTGACCTTGGAAGTCAGGTAGGTGTTTCTCGCCTCATTGTTTAAACAAGTTCTATTTAAGGAAAAATAGTTACTGAGTAATTCTAATGCTATAGTTGCATTTGCAGGGTTTCATTACACCATTACTCCAATGTCTTTTACATCACAATTTTATTATCTAAAATATTCATTTGACATGCTGAAATTAGTTGGGGACAATATGCACCACAGCCTCAGAACATTACCAATGAGTAACCAACATTATCATTCTGAAAACTTTAAAAAGTAGAATGTTGTCTTTAATTTATGAACCATAGTTTAACCCTTTGAGAAAAAGATGATGCAAACAAGGATAATGGATTTGATATTATGGCATGAAGCAGTCTCACTAAATACCATGGGTCAATACAGGGACAAAAATTATATATGTAACTTACCAAACGAAAGCGTTGGCATTTTGATAGACACACAAACAAACACAAACACAAAATTCAGGCTTTCGCAACCAACAGTTGCTTCATCAGGAAAGAGGGAAGGAGAGGAAAAGACAAAAGGATGTGGGTTTTAAGGGAGAGGGTAAGGAGTCATTCCAATCCCGGGAGCGGAAAGACTTACCTTAGGGGGAAAAAAGGACAGGTATACACTCGCACACACACACATATCCATCCGCACATACACAGACATATATATATATATATATATATATATATATATATATATATATATATATATATATATATATATATATAAAAAAACAAAGATGCTGTAACTTACCAAACAAAAGCGTTAGTATGTTGATAGAGACAATAAAAAACACAAACACACACACAAATTTCAAGCTTTCACAACCCAAGATTGCTTCATGAGGAAAGAGGGAAGGAGAGGGGACGAAAGGATATGGGCTTTAAGGGAGAGGGTAAGGAGTCATTCCAATCCCAGGAGTGGAAAGACTTACCTTAGGGGGGAAAAAGGACATCCACACATATACAGGCACAGGCAGACATATGTAAAGGCAAATGGAAGTACAGAGGATATATATATATATATCCTCTGTACTTCCACTTCTCCCCTCAACTGACATCTCTTCTCAACAACTTTTCGGTCCTTTGGTTACATTAAACCTCCGTTGAAAACTTCGTCTTGTTGCAACAACACTGTGTTCTAGGCGGTGGAATTCCAACACCAGAAAAATTCTCTGTTCTAAGGAATAAACCATGTTGTCTACAGTACAGAGGATATATATATATATATATATCTCCTCTGTACTTCCACCTCAACTGACATCTCTTCCCAACCCATTTGCCTTTACATATGTCTGCCTGTGCCTGTAGTTAATTGTTTTTTTATAAACAGATCCTTTATTGTATCACTTTTCGGTCCTTTGGTTACATTAAACCTCCGTTGAAAACTTCGTCTTGTTGCAACAACACTGTGTTCTAGGCGGTGGAATTCCAACAGAAAAATCCTCTGTTCTAAGGAATAAACCATGTTGTCTACAGCACACTTGCACGTTGTGAACAGCACACGCTTACAGCAGAAAGACGACGTACAGAATGGTGCACCCACAGACTGCGTTGTCTTTTATATCTTTCACATCACTTGCAGCGCCATCTGTTGTTGAAAATTGTAACTACTGTAATTTCGAAAGTTTGGCCGCCTGAAAATGTACTGTTGTCCAAGCATATTGCAACAAACGGTGTATTTCTATCGCTGCTCGTTTAGTTTTTATTGCCGTTTCAAATATACCGGTCATTTTTGAAACACCCTGTAAATGAAACCTTCTCAAATGATTAATCCATGTTCTGGGCAGCAGTTCATCTTAGAATGCAGCCTTTTGTGTGAAATATTTGCCATTTGGACTGCACCAAAGTTTCATCTAGCCAGTACCTCTATTTTCTTTCTAGTTCCACAACAGCTCTTTTGAATACTGTATTCAGGTAGTATTTTTTCTAAAAAGTATATAGCTAAGATCATCCTGTTCACAGTGTAGGAATTGCTTAAAAATTGAAAGCCTTGCGCTATACTGGAGTGTGCATTGAAACGAACCTTCACAAGAAGTGAAAGCTGTACACCAGACCATTCTTAAATTAACGTATTTGCTCTTCACGGATGATAAACTATCATCTGTGTCATTACAGTCACAAGAAAAAATTTATTAAGCTACAAAAAATGTTCACATACTGATATTATTAGCTTTAAATAACTACTATAGCTAACACTGTTGCCTATTCTCCCCTCCAATGCATCTTTGCCACACCGCTGGTTGTGGGCTACACAGTGAGGAGGTGTAATATTAAATATGATGAACTTCACCATGTCTACCCACAGACCCCCCAACATCACTTAGCTGAAAGCCAATAAAGTGCAGGGATTGTAATACTTTGCCAGCACTCTGACATGCATACAATGTTTACTAACTCTGTAGTATTCTTATAGGGAAAAAAACACTCTTTCATCAAGTCAAAGAGAAATGTTATAACTTCAGAATTTTCATCAGTACATTATTGTTATACCACCTACAGCTTCACACTTTGAAATATGACATTTATTGCCCTTTATCAGTTTCTCACACAAATATTGTTTTATGGTTTCACATATTTAGTGCTTAACCCTTTCACTGCTGTGAGCATGTGTACACCTCCTGCTATGCCATTCCCCAGGTGTTGTGGATGTGTATAAAGGTGCCACTTGGATTTTCCTATAGTGCTATGGAGTCTGAATACGTCCTGAGCTGCCGACCTCTCACTGGTGCGGATGAGTTGCTCCCACATATCAGTGAATAAAAAGGTTTTCAGTGTTTATTGTGAAACTTATGTGCCTTATTTCATCCCATAATTTGCAGAAAACCTCATTTTGATATCTTGCATTATTTATAAGATACAACAATTGTTATGACCTCATGGTTCCTGATGCACAGGGACATGAATGGGTGCAATGCGAGCAGCCATCCTTTGAATATAAAACCCAGCAACTTGAGAATGAAATGAGATATCCTTCTGCAACTAATTTTAAATAAGATTTCAATGTCTTATATACATTTCATTCTCTGCAATATATGAACTAAAATCAACCACATGAAAAGTTTACGGAATGAGTTTTTTCCTCTGCAAAATTTAAAATTTCAGAAAAAGTTTTACTTAGGTTGATGCAACACAGTATCTATGTCATATAATGAAAAGAAATTCAGTTCTTTATCAAACAAAGATATCAGACTCTAAAATGTGCAAAAATTAATTTTTTTCACAAAACAGTGTTCTTAAAAATGGATGATACATGTTTCATAGCAGCTGGCAAGTCTGAATGGATGGAACAGAGCATGTTGTGTCCAACTGTACATCGCATATAAAACCGAATAACTCGAGAATGAAATGAAATATCATTCTGCTCTATATTTTAAATAAAATTTTGATACCTTATCTACATTTAATTCACTGCTGTGTGAGAACTGAAATCTACCACATGCAAAGTTTATACCATGCATTTTTAAATCTGCCAACTCTTTAAAATTTCATGCAGTTCTTTACTTAATTTGATGCAGTGCAGTGAATATGCTGGATAATGAAAAAGAATCAGTTCTTTATAGAATGCAAATATCAATCTGTAATATGTGGAAAAATCAAATTTTCACACCTGTAGTTTTCATATTGGCCATAATGTCTTGCCTTAGCACAGACAATGTTTTACTTAATTTGTTGTAGTGCAGTAAGTGTGATGGATAATGAAAAGAAATTCAGTTCCTTATTAATTGAAGATATCAGACTGTAAAATATACAAAAATCAAATAATTTGCATCCTATATTTAAAAAAATTGGATGATAAGTACATCATGTCCGCCAGAATGCCATCTCTCAGCTCAGATACTGGCATTAGGCAAGCAGTACAGCCATAACAAAAGTATCCTCAGCACAGAACACAAAGAGGTCATCTATAGCAGTGAAAAGGTTAAGGATGTTCAGTAGCTTACAGGTACAATTAATTTATTTATTTCGTTCTTAATCTTATCTTGAGAGTGATTAACAGAGAAAATGAACAACAGTAGTCCTGCATTATCACCATGAAGTTTAACTAACAACACCTTTTTATTATTAATTGCTCTCCATGCTTAATAACAGGAAATTATCAGTTTTTTAAATTATCTCTTTAGCCACAAATTCAGCCATATAATAATAATAATAACAATAATAAAGTGAAAATAGAAGGAAACAAAACCAAACATTCAACACAAACCAAAAGAAATTTTTCCACACAATGGATAACACACACATTAAAATAGACAATCCACCAAACATAACAACATGGAACACTTCTCGAGCAACATATGGTCATACCCGGTACAACATAACAGGCATGCACAGTGGATACAAGCAGAAACAGACACATACATGATGATACCACAAATGCCTGAAGTGATAATTTTGCAACATGAAGTCACCCACGCAATTAATTCTACTCACAATTGGAAAGCCCCTGGAAAAGATAAAATAGCAAATTTCTGGCTAAAGAAGTTCACCTCACCACATTTACATCTTACTAAGTTATTTAACAGTTACATTGCAGACCCATACACATTCCCTGATACACTTACACATGGAATAACTTATCTGAAACCTAAAGATCAAGCAGACACAGCAAACCCAGCTAAATATCACCCCATAACATGCCTACCAACAATATACAAAATATTAACTTCAGTCATTACGTAGAAATTAATGACACATACAACACAGAACAAAATTATAAATGAAGAACAAAAAGGCTGTTGCAAAGGAGCACAAGGAAGTAAAGAGCAACTGATAATAGATGCAGAGGTGACATATCAAGCTAAAACTAAACAAAGGTCGCTACACTATGCATACATTGATTACTAAAAAGCTTTTGATAGTGTACCCCACTCATGGTTACTACAAATATTGGAAATATACAAAGTAGATCCTAAATTGATACAGTTCCTAAACATAGTAATGAAAAATTGGAAAACCACACTTAATATCCAAACAAATTCAAATAATATCACATCACAGCCAATACAGATTAAGCGTGGAATATACCAAGGAGACTCATTAAGTCCTTTCTGATTCTTCCTTGCTCTGAACCCACTATCCAACATGCTAAATAATACAAATTATGGATACAATATTACTGGAACATACCCACACAAAATCACACATTTGCTATACATGGATGATCTAAAACTACTGGCAGCAACAAATCAACAACTCAACCAATTACTAAAGATAACAGAAGTATTCAGCAATGATATAAATATGGCTTTTGGAACAGACAAATATAAGAAAAATAGCATTGTCAAGGGAAAACACGTAAACAAGAAGATTACATATTGGATAACCACAGCGACTGCATAGAAGTGATGGAAAAAACAGATGCCTATAAATATCTAGGATACAGACAAAAAATAGGAATAGATAATACAAATATTAAAGAAGAACTAAAAGAAAAATATAGACAAAGACTAACAAAAATACTGAAAACAGAATTGACAGCAAGAAACAAGATAAAAGCTTTAAATACTTATGCTTTACCAATATTGACCTACTCATTTGGAGTAGTGAAATGGAGTAACACAGACCTAGAAGCACTCAATACACTTACACGATCACAATGCCACAAATATAGAATACATCACATACATTCAGCAACAGAAAGATTCACATTAAGCAGAAAGGAAGGAGGAAGGGGATTTATCAATATCAAAAACCTACATTATGGACAGGTAGACAATTTAAGAAAATTCTTTCTAGAACGAGTAGAAACTAGCAAAATACACAAAGCAATCACTCATATAAATACATCGGCTACATCACTGCAATTTCATAACCACTTCTACAACCCTTTAGATCACATGACATCAACAGATACGAAGAAAGTAAATTGGAAAAAGAAAGCACTACATGGCAAGCACCCGTATCATCTAACACAGCCACACATCGATCAAGACTCAGCCAACACTCGGCTAAGGAAAGGCAATATATACAGTGAGACGGAAGGATTCATGATTACAATACAGGCTCAAACAATAAACACCAGATATTACAGCAAGCATATTATTAAAGATCCCAATACCACAACAGATAAATGCAGACTTTGCAAACAACAAATAGAAACAGTAGATCACATCACAAGCGGATGTACAATACTAGCAAAAACAGAATACCCCAGAAGACATGACAATGTAGCAAAAATAATACATCGACAGCTTGCCTTACAACATAAACTTATAAAACAACACATTCCCACATACAAGTATGCACCACAAAATGTACTGGAGAATGATGAATACAAATTATACTGGAACAGAACCATTATAGCAGATAAAACAACACCACATAATAAACCTGACATCACAGTCACCAATAAAAAGAAGAAATTAACACAACTAATCGAAATATCCATAACCAATACAACAAATATACAAAAGAAAACAGGAGAAAAAATTGAAAAATACATCCAACTGGCTGAGGAAGTCAAGGACATGTGGCATCAGGATAAAGTTGACATTATACCAATTATACTATCAACTACAGGAGTCATACCACACAATATACACCAGTACATCAACGCAATACAGCTACATCCAAACTTATATATACAACTGCAGAAATCTGTAATTATTGATACATGTTCAACTACCTGAAAGTTCCTAAATGCAATATAACATATACAGTACAGTTAAAAGGAAGTCACGCTTGATGAAGGTCCGCGTCACTTTCCGTTTTTGACCAGACATAACGTCTGAGAAAAGAAAGAAATAATAATAATAATATTTATTCAGCATCGAATAATCAGATACAATCCCAAGAAATAATACAGTTTCTGGACATCATCCAGATTATTCTTCTGAATACGTCAGTTTATAAATTACAAACTAAAGGTTTGTTTGTATTAATAAATTTTACATTTTGATGGATTTTACATTTGGTAGTATACAATCACAATTTTTACAAATATTGTTTTTATCAACATTATATTAGTTGTAGGTTACTTAAAACTATGAGCTTGACATACTTATGAAGCACTTTTCATACAGATATAATACTCGTCTAGGGAATAAAAAGGGTTTTCAATTAGTATTATTTTTAGCTGATCTTTTAATTTGTTAGTAGGAAGGGTTGTGAGACTGTTTGGTAGGGCATTGGCTAGCTTCAGCCCAGCATGAAGGGCATTTTTTTCATATAAAGCTGTTCTGTGGCTATTTACATGATATCTGAACTTTTGCCTTGTATCGTACTGGTGCAGGTCACAGTTGAAATTTGGATTTATAGTTTTCACAAACAATATAACTTTCAATATATATACAACTATAATGGCAAGCACACCTAATTTTGGGAACAGATTCCGACATGATTCTCAAGGTTTGGCACCATAAATAATTCTGATAACTTTTTTCTCTAGTATTAATAATGTGCTTAGGTTGGCTTGAGATGTTGCACCCCATATTTCTACAGCATAGTTTAAGTTTGATGAGAATAGGGCATGATAAGCAATTTTTAGTACACACATGTCCTTACAATATTTGCTAATCATATTTATAGCAAACACATTTTTCGACAGCATACATGCTAAGGAATCAATATGCATGTCCCATTTGAGGCTGTCCTGGATTGTAATTCCCAAGAACTTTGTCCATTTTTCCTTTTTTATGATGTCATTTCCTATGGATAATTTCATGTCAAATTTTATTTGTTTCCTTGTGTTAAATTCCAATATTGCAGTCTTTGAAACACTTACATTTAGATGGCTTTCATTAAAATACTTGGCTATTTCATTAGTTACACTGTTGCACAGTACCTCCAGATTCTCATAGTCTTTGTGTTTACACACGATTGATGTGTCATCTGCATACAATATTTTTGTACAGTTAGGAGAACAATACTGTATATCATTAACATAAACCAAGAAAAGAAGTGGTACCAAGACAGAACCTTGAAGCATTCCGTATTTGCTATCAGTAATTTTAGATTTGTAAGACTCACTGTTTGTTTTAAGCAAGACAAATTGTTTTCCATTGCTCATATACAATTTTATTAGCTCATAGCCAGTTCCTCTGATACCCAGGTTCCACAGCTTGTAACATAATATGGTGATGTTGACACAATCAAAAGCTTTTTCTAGATCAAGGAACACTCCAGTTACATACTCCTTGTCCTCTATGGCCATTATTATTTTGTCTATTAATTGTGCTGCTGCTACTGATGTTGACTTGTTTTTCATAAAGCCATTCTGATTTTCAAATATTAAATTGTGTTGATTCAGGGATGTCATTAGTCTAGTATAAATAATTTTCTCAACTACCTTAGAAAATGCAGGTAAGGTTGAGATGAGGCGGTAGTTTTCAATTTTAGATTTATCACCTTTCTTGTAAATCAGGGTTACTTGTGCTGTCTTTAGACTGTCTGGGAAAGAACCTGATGCAATTATATCATTTACTACTGTGGCCATGGCATCAGATATGTTGTCTATGCATCTTTTCAGTGTACTGATAGACAATCCATCATAACCTGCTGATTTTGTATTTTTTAATGACATTACTATGTTTTTGACTTCCTTTCTATTGGTTGGGGTCAAGAATATGCTTTGTTTGATTGGAATGCCCCTATATCTATGCTGAAAATTCTTAAAATGTTCATTGACAGATTTTACAACAGAAGAAAAGTACTCATTAAAAACATTTGCAATCTGACATTGACATTTCATGATATGCCCTTTATGGTTTATAGTAAAGTCACTTGTTGACCTGTCCTTACAATCCCTAAAGCTATTTATTACTTTCCAAACAGCTAAACCTGTGTTAGTAGAGTTTCTTAACATTGTGGTTACATATTTACTTTTAGTTTCTAGCAGAAGATCTTTATAGTAATCCTGATAGTTCTTAAATTCTACCTTTAGTCTATTATTATTGTTATTATTTTTCATTGCATATTGGAAAAGTCTAAGTTTCTCTCTTGCTGTTTTTACTTCATGATTTATCCAGTTATTTTTTGAATCTTTTTGTAGTCATTTACTGTAAAGGTCATTTCTGGGCGTGAGACATTGAAGCAATAATAAAAATCTGATGAAAAATCACTGAAAGTAATGCTGTTTTTTTCACTCCATTGTAAACTTTTCAGCAAAGGAAGTCAATTCTTACCAACCAGCACTGTTTCCATAATGAGATTTTCACTCTGCAGCAGAGTGTGCGCTGATATGAGACTTTCTGGCAAGTTAAAACTGTGTGCTGGACCGAGACTCGAACTCGGGACCTTTGCCTTTCACAGCTTTTAATTCCACCAATAATCAATGTCCCAAGTTCGTGTCTCGGTCTGGCACACAGTTTTAATCTGCCAGGAAGTTTCAACCAGCACTGTGTTAATCAATCAGTACTTTTATTTTCAAATTAAGAATTGTTGTTACTACTTAATTATCAATGTTTTCACACGCTCTTACCTAAAGACTGTGTTCTGCATTATGGTTAATTCCTTAGCAAATACAGATGAGTACTTGGAAGAAATTTTTTGTTCTCAAGGCCGATTGTTGCATCTGAATTGGAAATATATTCTAAAATTGGTCAGTGGTGGGGTCTTGACGATGTGGTTTCAAAATATTACCAGTCTACTTTGTTGCTCTGATAGTAGACATGTAAGAGCTGTTCTATGTCTTTCATCAGCAGACTTGTTGTGTTTAGTGCAGAAGACGTACAAGAATTTAGTATAGCATGCAGGAAAGGTTATATTGGGGGCTAGTGCCTTGCTATCTCTCAACAAGCACTTATTACAACAATCCCATAATGCCCATAATTAATTTCTATTATCATTTAACAGTTATCACCCCTCCTCCTTAAATGAGAATCTGGTAACCTCAGTTAGTGTTGTAATTATTATCTAGATCTTCTTGAATTATTATTTCCTGAAGCTTGAAATTATGCATGTTACTTCTTGATTAAGAACTACCAACTTCCAATTAAGATTTTTATTTCATCATTCTTGCTCAGTTTTTCAACATTGTGAATATATATGAGTGTAGAATTGTCATCTTAGCTATCCTGTTGTTTGTTTGTTTGTGTGTGTGTGTGTGTGTGTGTGTGTGTGTGTGTGTGTGTGAGTGTGTGTAATGCAACTACATCATTAAGAAAACTCTAGTTTTGAGTTCTCATATTACTTAACTATTAACTACTCAGCTGTATGCTGTATGCACTACATAATATAAAAAGTAAATTCTTCTTGTGTGCATGTACTTACTTAAATCTCAGTCAATAATCACACTACATTTTATTATGTACTGTAACCTCGAATGAAAGGTCAACTATTTCCTTATGACACTGAATGTGGCATTTGCTGGTGCATTTTGATGAACATGGAGGTATTTCTTTCTTACTTGGTCTTTACACCATGGCCAGCATCATTGGCTTTTCTGCTTCATTAGAAGCTTGTACAGTTTAATGTGAACAACATCACGGCTCATCTGCATATTTCTCATTGGCAGATATTTAATAATATCAGTACAAGTCTGTATATGCACTATTTTTTATTTACAAGCTTTAAGGAATTTTTAGGTTAGCATTGGAAGAAGATGTGCATCTCTAGTCTCCCACTGAACTGTACTTTTGTCTCTTGATGGATAATCATAATCCTCAGCCACAATTTTGTTACATGATGTATCTTGAATATTGTGCCCTATTTCTTGCTATCTGAAGTCTTAAATGTCATCACACTGTCCATTGGGTCTTGCCTTTCATAATATTCATTCTTCCTCTGGTGAAAATAACTTTCTTCAAAAGTAAATATGTATACTACCATAATTACACTTGACAGCACTATTACATTTTCCTCACTAGCATTTTAACAATAGTAAGTCTCTCATGCTTTGTGACTGTTACGAGTAGTTTGTTTCTTGATATTTTCTGATTTAGCTGAAGTCTTTTACTGTGTGCACCATGATGTTCTCACGCACAAGTGCATACCTTATAGGCAATGTAGGTTCATGGTTTTTATCTCATGCATAACACAAAGCAATATACACCCATCCCATCTGCACAATTGTATGTGCACTCTTGAATTTATAGAGCTCAGTCACAGTATACCACCAGATTCTGTTTTCTGTTCTCCATTATTTTTAGCACTCATAAATGATGTTCAGCTTGCATTTAAGTGAAGACACATGTTTTGACTGTTTGGTACTATACCAAAAATACAAATAAAAAACATTTCAATACTTTTTACTGAAAAGAACAACATTGAATTAATTTTAAGTTGTCAGGTTTCCAGCCAAGTGAGTTCATTTAAATGGCACAATGTTTTAGTGAGTGTCAGTCCAATCACATTATGACTGTTACTACACAATATTAAGCATATTAATTTTTTGTAAGTAATTTAGGAGTAATTGAGACAACTCACTGAATAGTAGACATGTTGGATTGTCAAAACACACACAAAAGAGAATGAAAATTTCACTAGCTTTCAGATGAATTGTTTAACAAGTTAGAGTACTCATACATGCAATGCATGTATGCTCAACCCCTCCCCCCCCCCACCAGTCGAGGAAGATGGAGATTTGAGTCAAGGAAGAATATGGGAATGATGTGTTGTAAGGTTTAATACCATCTATGTTATTAAAAAAAAAAAAAACACTGGTGTCCGGTGGAAGCATACAGGTGACATAGGTTGTGAAGCAGCCTTTGACTTCATTCTTGTTGTGCTCATCAGTTAGGATGTTCCTCATTTGTGGCTACAGTGATGGATAGTGGAACCACTGATGAACAACATGGTTCAGTTGTTCCAGTCTGGATTGATATTGCGTAATGAGAGTGGTGCTCCTTTGCAGCCAGTTCTTGAGGATGGTGGGAGGGTGTATGAGGATATAGTGCAGGAAATATGTTTGCAGGCTAAGATTGGGGCATAATGCCTGTCTGTGATGACATTAGTGAGTCCTTCTGCATGAAGGGAAAGAGAATTGTCGTAACTGCATGTATGCTACCCATGAGCAGTCAGGCTATATAGGAGCAATTTTTGGCGTGGAATGGATGACAGCTGTCAGAATGCAAGTACTATTGTTTGTTAGTGGGCTTGATGTGTACAGAGGTAGGATAAAACCATTAAAGATGTTGTGGTCAGTGTCCAGAAAGGTGACACTGGGGCTGAGGAGGACTAGGTTATACCACTATCCAGCTGTGACCATCTCTCTCTCAGTCATCTAATGACCCCATGGTTTCCTTCCAGGAACTCCTTACATCCAACTTGACTTCATCATCCATTCTCTGGTACCTTCCCAAGAAGTAACACATTTTAAAAGAAGAAAGAAAATCCATTCTCAACCTCAGTACAGGCCATGATTTAATTTTCCAACATGAAGTCAAAAGACTCCTCCAGTGCCAATGGCACAATCTGACTCTTCCAACTACAAGCTCTGTCATAGTGATCCTATCCCAGAATTGCAAACTTAACCTCCAATCCCTACCTTAATCCTTAGGCCCATCTTAGAATCTTTCCCCTGAATCCAACCCCAGAGATCCCTACATACCCATCTTTTACATGCTTCCTAAAATCCATAAACCTAACAGTCCTGGATGAACTTTTGTAGCTGGTTACCAACACCTCCAAATAATTGCTCACAGCATACACAGCATAGCCTCTCATGTTACAAATACACACCACTACCTTCACCAACTCTCAACCTTCTCCCATTATCAGCAGCACCTCAGCTTATCAGTTTGGATGACACAACTCTATACACCAACATCCCCCATGCCAGTGTTATTGCTGCTATCAAATACTACCCTCCCAATCTCCTCCAACTCCAAACCCACTGCATCATTTCACCTAACCAATTACACCCTCATACAGAACTACTTTTCCTTTGAGAATAATATACATAAGCAAATCAATGACATAACCATGGCCACCCATATGGAAGCCTCCTATGTGAGTCTGTTTGTGGGCCAACTAAAGGAAATCTTCCTAGCCTCACAAAACCCAAGCCCCTTGTCTGGTTCACATTAATGATGAGATCTTCATGATATGGATTAAGTCCAAGACACCTATCCTCATTCCTTCACGACCTGAAGATCTTTTCTCATATACACTTCACTTGGTCATCCTCAGCCCAATGTGCCACCTTCATTGATGTTGACTTCTACCTCTTGGGTGGCTCCATCCTTACCTCTGTTCATATTTTTTACATATATATATTCACTAGTTAATCAGGGAATGATTGTTTAGGGAAATTCAGTTTCCAGGCATTACATTTCCAGAATACAAAAAAGAATTGTAAAAATAATGTGTAATGTTAGTTCTAGAACACCCTACAGAAACCTCTTTAGAAGAACTGTTATCTGGACAAGTGTTTCACAGTATGTTTATTCATTAATGTCCATCAGTTGTCACTCAGTATTTCTTTCTCTCAAAAAATAATCTCAAATATCAGTTCCTTTTTAATACAAGTATAAGAAATAAATTGCACAAAATGTTTAAGGATTTAATCTTAATACAAAAAGGATTTCAAGTCCAGATGGCTAAGCACATTAAATCACCCATAGGACATGGGAGACGCCCTGGCCCCAAACCGAATCTGCTGCATAGAGTAGTGATGGGAGCTGTTGTGCTGGTGAGCCTGAATATGGTTTAGGCAGTTTTCCCCATCCACCTATGTAAATATCAGGCTTGACCCCAAGTCCTACTGTAGATTCATAATGTGCAAACACTTTGAACCATGATCTCACGTTTTACCATGCAGTTATACTAGGTGTCGATACAAGGGTTAAAAGAATTACTCCTTATTGAGGGGAGGGGTTGGAGGAGGGATGAGCTAGCAGCAGCTTTAAAATGCCTTTGGGAGTCATGGCCCCATAATAATAATGGCCTATGTAAAGGTGTGGTAAGTACCACGTTGGCTGGATGTAGGGCAGCAGAAAGGAAACGAGGACAAAAAGTAGTCAGAGCCAGATACCTGTGCACATGTGTTCAGAAACCCACCACAGCATATTAAATGCCTTGTAAGTAATGTAGTGTAGTTTGGGATTAAATTGCCTACTCCTACTTATTGAAGGATATCCTTACAGCTACACCTATGTATTATTTTATAGCAGAATTAATATTGGTAGAGAATATTATGATGCTTCATAAAGTTAAGTCATTATTTTGTATTTTATTTAAAAATATATATCTTTCATTCCCTATCCCAGAGACTGCTCTCAATGGAATACAATTCACATAATGTAATCAAATAATGAGAGGTTAAGCTGTTTGATTATTTGATATAGTTCTTTCACTTATCATTATAAGTTTTATTCCACAGTAATTAAGTTCTCAGGTTAAGTATAACTGAAGTTTGTTCATTGTTTCATGGTCAGAATAAAGTGACTGTGGAAGGTATGAGGCCCTCACATCGACCACCAAGCTCAGCTGATAGCACAAGTGGTTATTTCTCTTCTGGAGCATCATATTCAGATGACTCATCAGGTATGTATTGATATGTCTATTTTTGCTTTACAAATTCATTAAATGCAAGTGAAATGGACTAAATTAGATTTTCTGAATGTAAGATTCACTCTAGAAACAACCTCTAGGCTTTGATTAAGCCATTTTGTGTGACATCCTTTCTTCTGGGGTACTAATTCTGCAATGTATGCAAGAGAGCTTCTGTGGAGTTTGAAAAATATTTTAAAACACATTGGCAAAATGAATCTGTTTAGGTGGGCTGTAAGTCATGCATGGGTAGTTCTGTTGGTAAGGGCATTACATACAAAAGGCAGTGATCTGGATATCAGACATGGTCTGGTATACAGTTTTAATCTTTCAGAGGTTCAAGCACAATAACCTTGTGAGGTGCATACATGAGAAAAATAATTCTTGGCCAATAGAATGTCAGTATTTATGAGGAGGTTAGAAGTATGACAGCACCAACATAATCTAAAGATTGGATAGAGACAAAACAGATGAAAGGTCTACATCAGTCCATTTTTTCCTTCCTGGAAGTTATGACTGAAACACTGAAACAACCATCCACCTGAGGAAGTAACTAAACAGTATAGTTCTAGTATAATGCATTCTTGCCAACAACTGTTTGGGGAGAAGATTCATGACAATCACCAGAAATTATATTTTTGTATAGTTATATTAAGGTCAGTGTAAAGTGTCAGTTACCATTGTTGCATCACAATATCTGAGGGCTGAGGAACAGAAGTAATAATTTGCATCTGTTCATTAGAGTTGTAAAACCCAGATGAAATTACCTGTCTGATTGTATGTCATGTGACCAGTGGTGTAGATGTGTTACTGGAGCTAGATTAACATCTCACTTATGTAGAGCAGAAGCAGAGAAAGGAAAAGTTGCCACATTCATCAGGAATCACAATATGTTTAAAAACATACACACTAATAAATTTTTCTTAGAGCAGCATTTCAAAGCATGTGCAACAGATGTAGATTTTTAAAATAAACCATTTATAAATGCCGATTTGTATCAAGTGCCTGTGGGAAATTTTAATTTGTTCATAAATCAGCTAGAAGCCCTGTTGTCACATTTAAGAACAAAACAAAAAAGAAGTTGTAGTTACTTGTGATTTTCGTACATATTTTTGAAATTCTTCCACCAGGAGTTTATTGCAGTCATTAACATCATCCCTCAAGTAAATTCCTACTGTAAACTAACTAATTAGTGAAGCTAATTCCTCCAAAAGAGCCATTGGTTATAATGTCAATTGAGATAAAACTAATGGATAAAATTATGTTGCAAAACCAAGAAATAGTGACATCTCAGACCATGAAATCCAGTTGTTTACATTGAATGTTATCAGGATACAAATGTACTAATTCAGAATTAATAAGGTTAGTTAGTCAGCCAAAACTAGATTATTTTAGAAAATTGCTCAGATCCGAACTGGAGTGATATATACAGTGCAAATGACTTGAATGGAAAATACAACTAAAAACTGCTAAGTTCACATTGTTTTTCACTAAACTTTATTATTCTTAGTACAATTATAGTCTGCTCATAAGAGCTGTGGAAATAACATTTTATTTAATGAAGTATTCTAAATTTATGACACCTGTCAACCATGGGCATGCCAAAATTCAGCAACCCCCCCCCCCCCCCCCCCCATCCACAAACCAACTGTTTAATATGGTCATAAATATTTAAAACTTAAAATGTAATTCTTTCTAATATCCTTTGTTATAGATTTGCAACTGAAATTTTCTCTTTTCAAAAATGTGTAGTTTTACTAAAACATGTCAGTTTATGAAATATCCTAATTATAAAATGTAGCTTTTCAGAACATTCTTGGTGGGCTTTAAAATTGCCAATGCACATTAAAATTTTCCCATACTAAGACAGTAACTATAATTTTGTGATTATTAACCTGTGGCATTAAATTGAAATAATTCATAACATGCAAATTGATCACTTAACATTTTTACAAACAATAAATATGGATGAAGTGAGAATTAATTGTTGCTGGGTTCAATACAATCATTTTAAAATTGTTTAAAGTCTCTAATATTCATCAAGAAAAAGCAAGACAAAGAAGAAATTTGATGAGACTTAAGAGATACCAAACAGGCTGTAGACATAAGAAGTTCTCTACCAGTTTGAAAACCTTTCAACCCTGAAAGTAACTCAGATTGATGAAAGTGTATATAAAGCCATGTGTTGCACAAAAAATAAATATATTTTATTAGAAAAAAAAGGAAATGCAAGTGATATTCAGAAACAACCCTGATGTGTTATATCACATTACAAGACAAGTGATTGAAGAAAGTAATCCTAGCATTGAAATGAATGCATAACAAGGGAAAAAGGCACAGCAGACAAAAAAAATAAAGAAAATATAGTAAAGGAGGAAATTAATAGAACCAGAATAGAGGCATAGCAGATAGATTTAAGAGTAAATGATGCATTGTTAATAGATTTATGCAGAGCTGCAAAGTTTCTTCAGAAGCGTTTAAATCTTTTACTTAAAAATGCAACTGTCAGACTTAGTAAAAGCTGCCATGGTATATCTGGTACTGGAACTTATAAATTCAACAACATGAATATTACCTTCACTTCGCCCGAAGAAGTACTTTTCATGGTAAACTCTTTTAAATAAATTTAAAAATTAAAAAAGTTAATTAAGAAGTGTTTTCCTGAGTTTACTAAGATACTACGTTTTTGCCTATCCAGTTCTTTCCTGATTGCCTTTAATATGTAAAAATTAAATGTCAGTATGACTAAGAAGATAATGAAATAACATAAAACATCCATACTACTGCACTTTTGCCATAATTATCAAAAATTTTGGAAAAACTAATGTACAATAATACACTGCTTGGCAAAAAAAAGTTAAGCACCCCAAAGCATGGCTGGATGGCAATGTAGCTTTGTACACATACACACGATTGATGGGTATGTAACTGATTGGAGTTGCAGTTCTCTGTGACAGGTAGAACATTTGGTTGCATTAGAGTTGTTTATGTTAAGTGTTGTTACCAGACATGGCAGGGTGTATAAGATACATGAACAGTGTCAGATGTTCAGTAATCACTGTGAAGGATGCAGAGATGCTACATTATGAGACAGTGTTGTCAGTAGCTGGCAGAATTTGAAACAGGCATGATTGTTAAGTCTCCATATGGCCAGCTGGTCAACTTGTCGAATATTCAGTTTTGTGGGTAATTCAGATGTGACAGTGGCCTAGTGTTGGACTCCACAGGAACACAAAGGCAGGCATGGTTGACATCTATGTTCAGGTCTACTATGTCTGGGCATTATAAAGAGGAATCACCATTTTGTGTACCAAGCACTTTGCAACCACTTCACATCTGGACATGGAGTAGTGTATGCCCTGCAACATTCTGTATTATCCCACACAATTGGTTGGAGACTAGCATTGGCTGGAATTTCTGCCCCATGTGTAAACTGCAATTAACACCACAATACATATTGCTGTGTTTGTAGTGAAGTCATAATTGAGAAGTGTGGGCTGCTAGTGAATGGTGTCATGTTGTGTCCATTGTCAAATCATGGTTCTACACTAGCCTGGATGACCATTGTTGCTGGATATGGTGGCAACCTGGGAAGAAGTCCCATTCTTCCTGATAGAACATATGTGGGAAAGTTCATGCATCACCTTTGTCCCACTGTCAGTATCTGGGCTATGAAGGATCTAATACAACAGCTATGGACCAGCTTGTCTCAAGAGAAGATAGACTGGCTTTATGACACCCTTCTCAACCAAATTGGTGCATGCTTCCAGACCAGAGGGGATGCAATGCCGTTTTGATAATTTGGCACATAGTGCCAAGTTCTTTGTAAATTTGATTCTATATTTTAATCACAAAAAAATGTCATGTACCTTCTCAACCAGTGAAGTTCCCTTCTGTTCCCTTCTCCCCTTCTGTGTGCTTCACTTTTGTTTTCAGGCAGTCAATGCTGTCAAAATTAGAGTTCAAATTTCTAAAAGATGCTGATATTGAGTATGCTTTTTACATGTACAGTGAGAATTTAAGTGAGTCATTAGATAATAAATGACATACTGCTGATATATTCTGTCACCTGTCGAAGATCTTTGAGTAAATCAGCATATCCTTTTATGTAAATTAAAGATATTAAGTTGCTACTGGAACACACACAAAATCTGCACAAGGCATACCTACATAACATGAAATGAAAGTTTTTAATAAGAAAGAGCCTTGTATTAAGCTACTAGTCATCATACATCTGGGAACTAATTGCATGTAGTGTCCCAAAAGGATTTATCTTAGGGCCCTTACTTTTTCTTGTGTATAGTAATGATGTTATATTTCTAACATTACCAGTGCAAAGCTTCTGTTTTTTTATACAGATGATGTAGAACATTTCAGTAAATTGTAGATAAACTATACATTCAGAAATAACTGTTAATAACACTTTCATAAAAATCAATAAACAGTTTATAGCCATTTCTTTGTGGTGAAACTTCAAAAGCACGCACTATATGCAGTTCAGGTCTTATAATACTTCCACGTAACATATCTCTAAAATGTGATCGTAAACAGAAAGAGTGGGATGACTGTGTAAAATTCTTTGAATTACAACTTAATAATAAATTCAGTGCCAAAACAAATCCTTGATTGTTGTCAGGCATAGGTGATAGCTGGCATACATCTTGTACTTTCATTTTATAATGTCATACACATTTATGGTAACTCATCAAGCCAAACTAAATTTTTATTAACCCAGAATTGTGTTATACATATTATTTGTGGTGAAAATTCAAGAACATTCTGTTACAAGCCTATTCAAGGAATTGTGAATACTAATAGCTACGTCCTAGTATATATAATCCTTAATGAATTTTGTAATAAATAATTAGTCCCTGTTTCAAACCAGCAAGTCAGTTCACAAAATCAGTACTATAGTTGGGTCAGGATAAGCCTATTCAAGGAACTGGAAATACTAACAGTACTTCCCAGTATATATATTCCTTAATGAATTTTATAATAAATAATGTATCCCTTTTTGAAACCAACAGGTCAATTATACAATCAGTACTATAATTGGGTCAGGGTAAGCCTATTCAAGGAACTGGAAATACTAACAGTACTTCCAAGTATATACACTCATTAATGAATTTTATAATAAATAATATACTCCTTTTTCTAACCAACTAGTCAGTTCATAGAATCAGTCCTATAGTTGGGTCAGAATAATGAATTAATTGACAGGTATTTGTTTGCAGAACAATTACCATAGCAACAACAATCAGGGAATGAACTTGGTCATATCTATATACTTTTCATTGTCGTCATATTGCTCTACTACCTCAAGAGCTAGATACCACAGTCATTTGCAAACTAGTAGCAAAAGTTTGCAGGAAATTCAAAAAGTTGTTACCAGCCTGTTAACCCTGCAGTAAGTGCATGCTATACTAGTTAGACATGTGGGGAACTCCTGTCCACCATTTGATTTTTTAATCACTAATTGTATTTAATTTTTTTGTATCTTTGTGTATGTATGATGATGGAAATAAAACATAAATTTGCAAAACAACATTAACTAAATTATTTCAGATATAGTTAACAAATACGGTATGTAAATGAGAAAAACATATCAACTGTTTTCATTTATGACACCATATCACAGTTAACTAGCCTTTCTGCCTTGCACACTCATAGCAGCATCCCTTGTAACCTTCTCTGGTATTGTTTTGTGGTGTGACTGCCGAATTTATGCCCAGTAAAACACATGCATGGGATTGTAATTCGATGGGATATTTAGGGACAGCAGATCTGTACTGAATTTGAGGTTTCATCATTTCTCAGGCCAACCTCTGTAGAAATTCTGTTCTTTCCACTGATTAATATGTTATAGAATTTGCTCAGTATATGCACCTCAGAGTTAGAAGTCTTTATCATCCTTCTTTGTGTTTCATCTGACATCACTCAAATAGATTATAGATTAGATTAGATTCGGTTTTTGTTCCATAGACCCAAACAATGAGATGATTCTTGTGGGTGTGGAACATGTCAGAAAGTATAACATAAAACATTTGAATATAGTACATACTACCCTGATCATTTTCAGAAGATAGTCAAAATAGGTTAATACAATGCAGTAAACAGGAGCTGCTAATATTTATAGAATTAATGTGCTGTCAGAATGAAACACTACTATGCACTATTAATAAATTTAACATACACAAAATACCTAATCTTGACTGTTGTGACCAAGTGTTGTCAAAACTGAAATCTAACTGATATTTTTACTTAAGCTGGCTTAGTCTCTGTAAGATATTCGTCTATGGAGTAGAAAGGGTTACCTATCAAAAAGTCTTTCAAACTCTGTTTAAATCATGTTTTATCTGAAACCAAGTTTTTAATGGTTGCTGACAATTTATTGAAAATGTGTGTTCCTGAATATTGGACCCCTTTTTGGACCAAGGTAAGTGATTTTAGGTCTTTATGTAGATTCTTCTTATTCCTAGTATTAATACTATGTATTGAGCTATTTGATGGAAATAGAGATGTATTAGTTGCAACAACTTTCATTAAGGAATAAATATACTGAGAAGCAGTGGTTAGAATACAAATTTCCTCGATCAGGTTTCTACATCGTGATCTTGAATTTACACCACAAATGATTCTTATCACATGCTTTTGCTCCCTAAAAACTTTTGCTCGGTTTGATGAGTTGCCCCAGAATATTATCCCATATGACATAACAGAATGAAAGTAAGCAAAGTATGCAAGTTATTTTCTATTTATATCTCCTACATCTGACATCATTCTCACTGCAAATACAGACTTGTTTAGGTGTTTAAACAATTCTGTAGTATGCCATTCCCATCTGAATTTATTATTGAGTTTTAGTCTCAGAAATTTAACACTGTCAACCTCTTCAATCTGCATGTCTTCATACATTGTACTCATGCAGGAAGGACATCTCTTACAGCTTCTGAACTGCATATAGTGGGACTTCTCAAAGTTTAATGACAGTGAATTAGCTTTAAATCACTCATTAATGTCAGTGAAAATTTGGTTAGCAGCCATTTCTAAATCTGTACTTGACTTTCTACTTATTGCAATGTTGTATCATCTGCAAACAAAACACACTTAGCATCTGGCAATCTAACAGATGAGAGATTATTAATGTACACAAGAAAAAGCAGTGGACCCAAGATGGAACATTGGGGAACACCATATGTAATTAATTCCCAGTCAGA
Organism: Schistocerca serialis cubense; assembly: GCF_023864345.2. Lineage (NCBI taxonomy): Eukaryota > Metazoa > Arthropoda > Insecta > Orthoptera > Acrididae > Schistocerca > Schistocerca serialis. The sequence continues at coordinate 359,490,945 of NC_064640.1, read as the reverse complement.
TGAAGACTGACTGCTTACTGCACAGGTACTTTGCACTGACACTCTTTGTTTCGTGTTGGATAGATAAGACTCAAACCATTTCGCAGCATTGCCAGTGACACCATAATATTCAAATTTACTTAAGAAAATGCTGTGGTCCACACAGTCAAAGGCTTTGACAGGTCACAGAAAATGCCAGTAGCCTCTAATTTATTATCTAATGAATTAAGTACATTCTTGCTGTAAGTGTAAATAGCTTTCTGCATACCAGAACCCTTATGAAATCCAAACTGTGTCTTGGACAATACATTATTTGCAGTCAGATGCTTAAAGATACACTTGAACACAGCCTTTTCAAATATTTTTTAAAAAGCTGGCAAAAGTGAAATTGGTCGATAGTTTGATGGTATCTCTTTATCCACCTTCTTGTAAAGATGCTTGACTTCAGTATATTTTAATCAGTCTGGAAATGTTCTGCTGATAAGAGATTGATTACACAAATAATTTAAGATAGAACTCAACTCGCATGAGCACGCTTTGATTAACTTTGTAGATATGTTATCATACTCACTGGATTACTTAGATTTTAAGGATTTTACGATGGATTTTACTTCTCTGGGAGACATGAGTGTCATTTTCATTTTACTGAAGTTATTTTTAAAGACTGGTCTCAGATACTCTATTGCACTGTTCACTGAACCTGATAACCCCAAGCTGTCAGCAACAGAAATGAAGTACTTGTTTAAGAGATTTGCAGCACTTCGTGTACTTGTTACCAAAGTCTCATTTATTTTTAGAACTATCTGCTCCTCTTCCTTTTTGGCCCCACCTGTCTCTGTCTTCACAATATCCCATATAGTTTTTATTTTGTTAACTGATGTAATTATCTTTTTCTCATAATAAAGCTGGATTACTTGCGTCAATATTTTGCAGTATTCTTTGTAATACATTACAATTCTAACATCAGAGCTGTTCCTAGATAGTGCATACAGTCTCCTTTTTGTCCTATATGATAACTTTATGCCTTGTGTAATCCACAGTTTATATTTTGACTTCTGTGTGATTTGAGTTACCTTTAGGGGAAAACAATTTTCAAAAGTGGAGGCAACTTTATTAATGAATGCTTGGTATTTTCCATTTGAGTCAGATGTATTGTAAACATCTATCTACTTCATGTCTTTGAGCAATTTTCTGAATGTCTCAATTTTTGACTTATTTATTACCCACCTGTACTCAGATTTAATAGATTTTTTATCCTGACAAGTTTCAGCATTTAACGCAAGATGCTGCATGTCATGATCAGATAGCCCATTTACTATTGGTTTTGTTATATGACTTTTTTCCCTAGAATTGTCTACAAAGATATTATCAATAGGAGTTTCAGAGCATTTACATATCCTAGTAGCAATGTTCACAGTAGGAACTAAATTGAATGATAGTGTTACTGACTGCAATAATTGTTCACTGACAGAGCTTTTCATCTACATCTACATCCGTAGTCCGCAAGCCACCTGACGGTGTGTGGCGGAGGGTACTTTGAGTACCTCTATCAGTTCTCCCTTCTATTCCAGTCGCGTATTGTTTGTGGAAAGAAAGATTGTCGGTATGCCTCTGTGTGGGCTCTAATCTCTCTGATTTTATCCTCATTGTCTCTTCGCAAGATATACGTAGGAGGGAGCAATATACTGCTTGACTCCTCGATGAAGGTATGTTCTCGAAACTTCAACAAAATCCCGTACCGAGCTACTGAGCGTCTCTCCTGCGGAGTATTCCACCGGAGTTTATCTATCATCTCTGTAACGCTTTCACGATTACTAAATGATCCTGTAACAAAGTGCAGTGCTCTTCGTTGGATCTTCTCTATCTCTTTTATCAACCCTATCTGGTATGGATCCCACACTAGTGAGCAATATTCAAGCAGTGGGTGAACAAGTGTACTGTAACCTACTTCCTTTGTTTTATGATTGCATTTCTTTACCATTATTCCAATGAATCTCAGTCTGGCACCTGCTTTACCGATGATTAACTTAATGTGATCATTCCATTTTAATTCACTCCTAATGCCTACTCCAGATAATTTATGGAATTAACTACTTCCAGTTGCTGACCTGCTATATTGTAGCTAAATGATAAAGGATCTTTCTTTCTACATATTCGCAGCACATGACATTTGTCTACATTGAGATTCAATTGCAATTCCCAGTACCATGCGTCAGTTCGTTGCAGATCCTCTTGCATTTCAGTACAATTTTCCATTGATACAACCTCTCAATATACTACAGCATCATCAACAAAAAGCCTCAGTGAACTCCTAATGTTATCCACAAGGTCATTTATGTAAATTGTGAATAGCAACAGTCCTACGACACTCCTCTGCAGCACACCTGAAATCACTCTTACTTTGGAAGACTTCTCTCCATTGAGAATGACATGCTGCGTTCCGTTATCTAGGAACACAATTGGTCTGATAGTCCATATGCTCTTACTTTGTTCATTAAACAACTGTGGGGAACTGTATCGAACGACTTGCGGAAGTCAAGAAACACGGCATCTACCTGGGAACCCGTGTCTACAGCCCTCTGAGTCTCGTGGACAAATAGTGCGAGCTGGGTTTCACATGATCGTCTTTTTTGAAACCCATGCTGAGTCCTACAGAGTAGATTTCTAGTCTCCAGAAAAGTCAATATACTCGAACATAATACGTGTTCCAAAATTCTACAACTGATTGGCATTAGAGATATAGGTCTATAGTTCTGCACATCTGTATCACGTCCCTTCTTGAAAATTGGAATGACCTGTGCCCTTTTCCAATCCTTTGGAACGCTACGCTCTTCTAGAGACCTACGGTACACCGCTGCAAGAAGGGGGGCAAGTTCCTTTGCCTACTCTGTGTAAAATCGAGATGGTGTCCCATCAGGTCCAGCGGCCTTTCCTCTTTTGAGTGATTTTAATTGTTTTTCTATCCCTCTGTCATCTATTTTGATATCCACCATTCTCTCATCTCTGTGAACAGCTTTGGAAAAAGTCATTTCGTATTTCGGCCATTAGTCTGTCATCCTCTGTTGCAGCACCATTTTTGTCACAGAGTGTCTGCACATTTTGTTTTGATCCACCTACTTCTTTGACTTAAGACCAAAATTTCTTAGGATTCTCTGCCAAGTTAGTACATATAACTTTACTTTCAAATTCATTGAATGCCTCTTGCACAGCCCTCCTCATACTACGTTTTGCTTTGTGTAATTTTTGTTTGTCCTTAAGGCTTTGGCTATTTTTATGTTTGCTGTGAAGTTCCCTTTGCTTCTGCAGCAGTTTTCTAACTTGATTTTGTACCACGGTGGCTCTTTTCCATCTTTTATGATCTTGCTTGGCGCATACTCATCTAATGCATATTGTAGGATGGTTTTGAACTTTGTCCACTGATCATCAACACTATCTGTACTTGAGACAAAACTTTTGTGTTGAGCTATCAGGTACTCTGAAATCTGCCTTTTCTCCCTTTTGCTAAACAGAAAACTCTTCCTACCTTTTTTAATATTTCTATTTATGGCTGAAATCATTGATGCTAATCGCTGATTCCCTGTTCTGCATTAACTGTTTCAAATAGTTCGGGTCTGTTTGTCACCAGAAGGTCTAATATGTTATCGCCACGAGTCGGTTTTCTGTTTAACTGCTCAAGGTAGTTTTCAGATAATGCACTTAAAAAAATTTCACTGGATTCTTTGTCCCTGCCACCCGTTATAAATGTTTTAGTCTCCCAGTCTATATCCAGCAAATTAAAATCTCCACCCAGCACTATAACATGGTCAGGAAATCTACTCAAAATATTTTCCAAATTTTCAATAAATCAACATTAAAATCCCCAGCAACCACTATTTCCTTGTTAACCACTATTTCCAATAAAATACATTAAAGAAGTAAACATTTAAGAATGCATAAGTAATTGCTCATAGTTAACATAGATACTATATATCAGATTAATAAAAAATTCTAGTATTGTTCTTACAATGAATTTAGTATGAAATAGTTTTAAAAAAGAGAAAACATACCTTCAGGAATTTTTATGCACTTACATGCATGGTGGACAGTTGTAGCCCCACACACTTCAACATTGCTAACAGTTTAGCTGTTCAACTAGTGTTAAATTTAAATGGATCTTCAAAAATAAACCCATTTGAAAGGTACTAAGCACAGGAAGGCTGCAAGTTCAAATATAACAAACAATCACATTCCAAAAGTACTGGGTGACAAGTGTACCTCACATGCGCACTGTAGGGTTAAGCAAACCCAATACTGCTTGTTGAAGGACGGCATTTGAGTGTATCCAGAACTGAAGTGTATAGTTGCTGCTGCCACATATGTATCGAGTGCCCTGGGCAAGGTGAACTTGTGACATTTTCACCTTCCATGCTTGACTGTCAGGTACTTTGTTATTTTAATGTAACTTACTTTGGTCCAGAAAGGCTTCCAGTATTTAGGAACACACATTTGCAATAACTTTCCAGCAGCATAAAATGTTTAGCTACTAATAGAATACAGTTTAAAAGAAAAAGCATAAAGGGATTATTGGTGGCCAACTCCTTCTACTCCAATGAAGAATTTCTCAGCAGAAGTAACTGATATTTCTATTGTTAATAGTATGAAATAACATGAGTGATATGTAAATACAGTGTCTGCACATCTTGTGTGTGGTAATGTGGTCTGTGTTAGAAAGTGTTGTAAATTATATAATGGGATTAGGTATGTTTGTTGTTGTTGTGGTCTTCAGTCCTGAGACTGGTTTGATGCAGCTCTCCATGCTACTCTATCCTGTGTAAGCTTCTTCATCTCCCAGTACCTACTGCAACCTACATCCTTCTGAATCTGCTCAGTGTATTCATCTCTTGGTCTCCCTCTATGATTTTTACCCTCCACGCTGCCCTCCAATACTAAATTGGTGAGTCCTTGATGCCTTAGAACATATACTACCAACTGATCCCGTCTTCTAGTCAAGTTGTGCCACAAACTCCTCTTCTCTCGAATTCTATTCAATACCTCCTCATTAGTTACGTGATATACCCATCCAATTTTCAGCATTCTTCTGTAGCACCACATTTCGAAAGCTTCTATTCTCTTTTTGTTCAAACTATTTATTGTCCATGTTTCACTTCCATGCATGGCTACACTCCATACAAATACTTTCAGAAACAACTTCCTGACGCTTAAATCTATACTCGATGTTAACAAATTTCTCTTCTTCAGAAACACTCTCCTTCCCATTGCCAGTCTACATTTTATATCCTCACTACTTTGACCATCATCAGTTATTTTGCTCCCCAAATAGCAAAACTCCTTTACTACTTTAAGTGTCTCATTTCCTAATCTAATTCCCTCAGCATCACATGACTTAATTTGACTACATTCCATTATCCTCATTTTGCTTTAGTTGATGTTCATCTTATATCCTCCTTTCAAGACACTGTCTATTCTGTTCAACTGCTCTTCGTAGTCCTTTACTGTCCCTGACAGAATTACAATGTCATCGACAAACCACAAAGTTTTTATTTCTTCTCCATGGATTTTAATACCTACTCCAAATTTTTCTTTTGTTTCCTTTACTGCTTGCTCAATATACAGATTGAATAACATTGGGGAGAAGCTACAACCCTGTCTCACTCCCTTCCCAACCACTGCTTCCCTTCCATGTACCTCGAATCTTATAACTGCCATCTGGTTTCTGTACAAATTGTAAATAGCATTTTGCTCCCTGTATTTTACCCCTGCCACCTTCAGTATTTGAAAGAGAGTATTCCAGTCAATATTGTCAAAAGCTTTCTCTAAGTCTGCAAATGCTAGAAACATAGGTTTGCCTTTCCTTAATTGATCTTCTAAGATAAGTCATAGGGTCAGTACTGCCTCACGTGTTCCAACATTTCTACGGAATCCAAACTTATCTTCCCCAAGGTCAGCTTCTACTAGTTTTTCCATTTGTCTGTAAAGAATTCGGGTTAGTATTTGGCAGCTGTGACTTATTAAACCGATAGTTTGGTAATTTTCACATTTGTCAACATCTGCTTTCTTTGGGATTGGAATTATTATATTTTTCTTGAAGTCTGAGGGTATTTCGCCTGTCTCATACGTCTTGCTCACCAGATGGTAGAGTTTTGTTAGGCCTGGCACTCCCAGGTATGTCAGTTGTTCTAATGGAATGTTGTCTACTCCCGGGACCTTGTTTCAACTCAGGTCTTTCAGTGCTCTGTCAAACACTTCACACAGTATCATATCTCCCATTTCATCTTCATCTACATCCTCTTCCATTTCCATAATATTGTCCTCAAGCACACCGCCCTTGTATAGACCCTCTATATACTCCTTCCACCTTTCTGCTTTCCCTTCTTTGCTTAGAACTGGGTTTCCATCTGAGCTCTTGATATTCTTACAAGGGGTTCTCTTTTCTCAAAAGGTCTCTTTAATTTTTCTGTACACAGTATCTATCTTACAACTAGTGATATATGCCTTTAAATCCTTACATTTGTCCTCTAGCCATCCCTGCTTAGTCATTTTGCACTTCCTGTTGATTTCATTTTTGAGACGTTTGTATTCCTTTTTGCCTGCTTTATTTACTGCATTTTTATATTTTCTCGTTTCATCATTGAAATTCAATATTTCTTCTGTTACCCAAGGATTTCTACTAGCCCTCGGCCTTTTAACTACTTGATCCTCTGCTGCCTTTACTACTTCATCCCTCAGAGCTACCCATTCTTCTTCTACTGTATTTCTTTCCCCCATTCCTGTTAATTGTTCCCTTATGCTCTCCCTGAAACTCTGTACAACCTCTGGTTTAGTCAGTTTATCCAGGTCCCATCTCCTTACATTCCAACCTTTTTGCAGTTTCTTCAGATTTGATCTACAGTTCATAATGAAGAGATTGTGGTCAGAGTCCACATCGGCCCCTGGAAATGTCTTACAATTTAAAACCTGGTTCCTAAATCTCTGTCTTACCATTATATAATCTATCTGATACCTTCTAGTATCTTCAGGCTTCTTCCATATATACAACCTTCTTTCATGATTCTTGAACCAAGTGTTAGCTATGATTAAGTTATGATCTTTGCAAAATTCTCCCAGGTGACTTCCTCTTTCATTTCTTACCCCCAATGCAATTAGGTATATATACAATTAAATATTTGTGGTAGTTTGTTATTCACTGTCAAGTGAACAGGTGTTTCCTATTTTGACTTATTCCACCTATGTAAATCTTGCTTCATGTAGAATCTTTGGAGAGAACATTGGTATGTGTAATCTTTTCCAAACATCTGAAATGTATGTTATGTATGACATTTTCTACAGGCCTTTGGTAGCTCATCTTCATGTATTTACGGAATGAGAAAACAGTATCCATTTATCTCAAGGTTTTTCGAGAAGTAGCCATACTAGATAACATTTAGAGTGAGATCAAAAAAGTAATATTAATGATATTTAAGAAAGTTTTTTTTTAGCTTATATTAGTAAGAAAGATAAGAGACCAACCCCACTAATAAAACCAAACAATTATCCAAATGGACCTGTGAATTTAAAGTGGTTTTGATGGAAATTCAACTTCGATTGGAAAAACAGAACTCACCAAAGAACCATCATAACTGGATAAAATTTTTGGATGCAAGAAAACTTGCCATCAAAAGTATTTATAGGACAAAACTGGTTTTCTGCAATAACGGTCTAGTACAAATGGAGGAAAAATTCAAGAACAACACATGTTACTTCCATATGACATTCAAATTAAATCTCAGCAACTACAATCGCCCAAGATTATATGTCAATGGCTCTGATGGTAAAGTTATGTAGAATAGCAATGATAACTGTGATATTCAGGCATATTAACTTGAATTCATCTTTAACTGTGAAGTTCCAAATTCAGATTCAGGTTCAAAAACAGAATACCCATCCATGCTCATAACATCTCCTCCACAATAGAAGAAATTACACAGACTGTACAATCTCACAGTAGAGGACATTACACAGACTATACATTCTCCAAAGGGTAGCAAGGCATCAGGGGAAGGTTTGATAATTGTTAAAATATTTAAGACTGCAGAAAGGTGCCACTTTATGAACTGAGAAATCTCCGACACCTGGGGAATGAGAAATTTCTATTCTCTGCATTGATCCATTCACTCCATAAGTAAAGTGGCAGAGTGGACATAATCAACTATCTTTTCATCTCTCTTCACTTAATAGCCTTCTTTCAAAAGGCTTCAGACTAGAAAAAAACTGGACTCACAATGTCAAGAATGTTTTAGGAAAGAATGTTCATGTCCCAAACATATGATAATTTTTAACTGTGTTCTCTCTTACCTGAAATATATAAATAAGAAATTCATAGTGATTTTTTTTAGAGTTCAAAAATTCATGATTCAGTTGAGCAAACAATTCTTCTCAAAATCGTGAAAGAAACTGCCAACTAAACAATGCCTATTATTCAGACTTTTACTGACATCACAGACACTACACACAGCAAATTTTTTACATATAGTTTTCTTGTTTCAGTTACTCTGTTTTTTATACAATGGGGCATGCTGTAGTTACTTAAATTGTGCACATCTCTTCCTATTTGTTTTGTATTTTTAGTGAAGTAAATTTTCTAGTGTAAAATTATTATTATCAGGATAAAAATATAAGCCTTTGTTTTATAGATTACAAAATAGGTCACAACATCATAAACTTATAGACATTCTCATAAGAATAAATATATATCAGGAAGACATAAGCTGCGTAGAGAACTTGTGTCTGTTACTCAATTTGTAGTCAGAAGAATTCTTTCAGGAAGCACTTGATAATATAGAAAAAGGTAAATAGGTTAATGGAGCCTTTATCAACAACATTCGCTATGCTGTAGCTGCAGTACTCATTGCTGATAATGAAGATAATCTTCAGCAACTTATCAATGTAGTTGGAGATTTCAGCTGTAATGAAATTTATTACTGTCACGTGACAACCGGAGTCCTTTACAAATACAAATCAACTATTTGATGGTTCCTTCATACCGAGTTTAGACAACATTAATTACTTTGGCACATGGCTGTGTGAAGATTAAGAGATCAGAAATGGAGACAAAATATCACATCAACAGTAATGGTTCCATAAACTTCAAGAAAATTCTCACAAGTTCAGATCTAGACCTAATCCTTAGAGTTTGATTTGTCGGATGCTATATCTGGTCTGTACTTCTATATGGTTTTGAGGGACAGACACTAAATACAACAGCAAAAGAGATCCAAGCCTTTGAAATTTCGATTTACAGCATAATACTTAATATACCATAGACAGCAGACATAACTGCCACTGAACTGATATGATTGATACAGAAACACTGAGAATATTAACATCATTAAAAAGAAAAAAATGCACACTTGGAACATAGCTTATGGAGCACTAAATACACAGCAAAAAAATGAGGTTTTGACAGGTAAGAATGTTACCAAACTATCAGTTTAATAAATGATGGTTGCAAAATACAGATATGAATTATGAATTATTTATGGAAGAATAGAGAAACTGGTAGAAGATAACCTCAGGAAGGATCAGTTTGAATTCCAGAGAAATATAGGAACTCTAAGACTTACCTCTTTAATACAATCTTTGAAATTCTAAAGGCAGCAGGAGCAAAATACAGGGAGTGAAAAGTTGTATATGTCCAGAAACCAGACATTAGTTATGGGGCATGGACAGAGAGCAGTGGTTGAGAAAGGACTGAGACAGGGTTGTAGCTTACCTCAATGTTATTCTGTCCATACATAGAATAGGCAGCAAAGGACATAAAAGAAAAATTTGGAGAAGCAATTAAAATTTGGGGTATTGGGCAGCAGGCAAATAATATAGCTGGGCTTTACTTTTTGTTACGTCGTTAATGTGAAAAGTCACTTACATTGTCTGTGCATGCCTTACACCTACCTTCACCATTTACAAGAGCCTGAAAACTATTTTTGTGGTCAGCCAGAAAGCAAGGGAGAACATACTGACCAAAATTTTGACTCTGCATGTCCACATTACTAATTGTGCTTGCTGAAAGAAAATGTGCCTACCTGCTATTTACTCAGTGGGATCAGGAACATTGTCTGTAAGTAAAAGTTTGGAGTTTCATTTAATTGATTTATTCAGTAAAAATTCACATGCACAAAATATATTGATATTCCTAATAATAATAATAATGATGTCCCCGTCTGAAACAGCACTATTAACAGTTCAGTTAGCAAAACATATTCATTTGGTCATTCTGGGACTTCAGAATGTTAACACTAATATACTGAAGTGTACACTGACAAAGTTTGGAAAATCCTTTGTATGTTAAGGACAGGCATGTTGTGATTAAGTGGCACTAGTAGTAGTGAACAGGTGTAAGTCCTGGTACACTCAATTGCTTCTGTATCTCTCACAATGATACAGCATTTGTTTCATCTCATGGGAGAAAAAATAAAAACTTTGAAGTTTGCCAATGACCTTGTAATTATGTCAGACACAGCAAAGGACTTGGAAGAGCAGTTTAACAGAATTGATAAAGTCATAAATGGAGCCTATAAGAACAGTATTAACATAAGTGAAACAGGGTAATGGAATGCAGTTGAATTAAATCAATCAGTTCTGAGGGACTTTTATTATGGAATGAGACACTAAAAGTACTAGATGAGTTTTGCAGTTTGGGTAGCAGAACAGCTGATGATGGTCAAAGTAGATAGGATATAAAATATAGACAAGCAATGCCAAGAAAAGCTTTTATGAAGATGAGAAATTTGTTAACATTGAATACACGCTGAGGAGTCAAAGAAACTGGTACACCTGCCTAATATCGTGTAGGGCCTCCACAGAGAAGTGCCACAACACAACATGGCATGGACTCAACTAATGTCTGAAATAGTGCTGGAGGGAATTGACTCCATGAATCTTGCAGGGTTGTGCCCCTAAATCCATGAGAGTACGAGTGGGTGGAGATCTCTTCTGCATGGCATGTTGCAAGGCATCCCTGATATGCTCAATAATGTTCATGTCTGGGAGTTTGGTGGCCAGCGGAAGAGCTTAAATTCAGAAGAGTGTTCGGGAAGCCACTCTGTAACAATTCTGGATGTGTGGGGTGTCACACTGTCCTGTTGGAACTGCCCAAGTCTATCGGAATGCAAAATGGGGATAAATGGATGCAGGTGATCAGGTAGGATGCTTACGTGTGTGTCACCTGTCAGAGTTGCATCTAGACGTATGAGGGGTCATCCCATATCACTCCAACTGCACATGCCCCACACCATTACCACCATTACAGAACCTCCACCACCTTGAATGGTCCTCTGTTGACATGCAGGGTCTGTAGATTTATGAGGTTGTCTCCATACCCATACACATCCATCCGCTCGATACAATTTGAAACAAGACTCGTCTGTCCAGTCAACATGTTTCCAGTCATCAACAGTTTAATGGTGGTGTTGATGGGCCCAGGCGAGGCATAATCCTGTGTGTTGTGCAGTCATCCAGGATACATGAGTGGGCCTTCGGCTCCAAAAGACCATATTGATGATGTTTTGCTGAATGGTTCACACACTGACACTTGTTGATGGCCCAGCATTGAAATCTGCAGAAATTTGTGGAAGCATTGCACTTCCGGCACATTGAATGATTGTCTTCAGTCGTCGTTGGTCCCATTTTAGCAGGATCTTTTTCTGGCCGCAGAAATGTCAGAGATCTGATGTTTTACTGGATTCCTGATGTTCATGGTATACTCATGAAATGGTCATATGGGAAGATCCCCACTTCATTGCTACCTCATAGAAGCTGTGTCACATTGCACATGCACCGACTGTATCACCACATTTAAATTTACTTAAATCTTGATAAACTTGCGTTATAGCCGCAGTAACCAATCTAAAAACTGCACCAAACACTTGTTGTCTTTTATAGGCATTACTAACCACAATGCCATATTCTGCCTGTTTACATATCTCTGTATTTGAATATGCACACCTATACCAGTTTCTTTGCCGCTTCTGTGTAGTCTTGACTGTCAGAAAGTCTTTTCTGAAGGTATATGTCTGGAGGCTCACCTTGTATGGAAGTGCAACATGGATGAATAACAGTTGAGACTGAAAGTGAATAGAGTGTTTGGCTTGAAGACCACAAGAATAACAAAACCAACAATAATAAAACAACAACAAATACACTGAGCTGCAAAACTTAAGGATGAGATAGAGAAAGTAACATAACATATTAAATACTTAATGTAACAGATTGGAAGTGCAGAAGCATGTTGCTAGATGTATTGCAGTTATTGTGAACAGAGTAGAATGTTGGGTATCACATGACATCAGGTCAGCAAGACTATAATGCCAAATGGGGCTGACTCTGCAACAGAAACCAGTTGAAGAAATGGAAAGAGACACTGTGTGTCAATCAGTGAGCAATTACAGTGCAGTGTGGTGGTATTCTTAATTACAAAATGGCCCTGGACAAATTTGATTGGTTTCACATATGGATGAATCAACAGGACACTAGAAAAAGGACAAAGAGTGATGAGTGTAGCCCAGGAGTCTGATATTGCTCACTGCATTGTTTCAGATTCATGAGAAACGTTCAAAACCACAGACACTGCTGCCCAAAGGCAAGGAGGTGGTTTACCATGACTATCTACAGCAGCGTATGACCACCACATTATACAACAGGCAAGAAGGGACCCATGTCAAACTGCATGCAACTGCATGCAACTGCAACCATATTTAACAGGACTGTCCACAGTAGTACTGCAACTGCATGGAGGTGGTCTCTTTGTACAATGAAGAGTATGTTGTGTTCCACTGACACCCACACATCAGTGTTAGTGATGGTAGGAAGAGCATAGAGACTGGACCACAAAGGATTAGGGTCATGTGCCTTTCTCTAATAATAATGGAATCAGTCTGAGTAGTGATTCTGGATGCACTCTCATATGGTGAGGGTTCAGACTTTACAAATTGGGGTAGGCATAATGTTACATGGGCATACTGGCCCCCAAATCTTTGAACACAGTGGACTCACAAATCAGTGTTATTGCAAAACTGTAACTCTTTCCCATGTGGCTCTTTCAGGGGTACATTCAGCCATGAATTCATTCATGTAGAGGACAATGTGCAAATGCAAAACTGCACGAGTGGGGGAGCTCTTGGTACAAGAGAATATATTGTGAATGGGCTGGTCTGTACATTCTCTCCATCTTAAATCCCATTAAACAAATGTGGGATTTATTGGGAAGACATATTTTAACATATCCAAGTGCACAAATCACCATCCAGTTGTTGTCAGCCACACTGGTAGAGAAATTGAACATCCTACCACTATTTACCAACCTAGTAGTCAGCATCAGAGCATGTTGCAGAGCATGCATTGCTGTATGTGAACATCACACACCCTATTAAAGAACATCTTTTGTAATATTCAGGGTACTATAAAAAATAGTGGGGACTTCAGTGTAGTTATTGTCTCTGACTAAAAGTGTCATTTCTGTTTATCCTATAGAATTTTGTTTTTCAGTTAATTACTGCACTATACTGTAGCAGTTCTTTCTATATATCATCAAAATTTAGTCAAGCTATGTGACTTGACTGTGACACATGATGAAACAGTTATTTCCATCTTTAAGTTTTGCACACCAGTGTATATATTTCTACAGTTGATAATGGAAGGGAAGATCAAGGGTAAAAGAAGAAAAAGGCAAACAAGAATATATTAGCTATCTAACATAAAGCAGTGGACAAGATTATCAACTCCAGGTCAACTACTGCATACTGTGTTTCATAGACTAAAGTTGCATCATGTTGTCACTAACATCCATTAGTGAATAACCAGAAGAAGTAGAAGAAGACAAAGAAGAAGCAGTAGAAGAAAAAGAAGAAGAAAAAACTGACACTGCATACTGAAAAACTTATGACAGGAGCTAAACAGTCCTCAAATATTCACATGATAGTATGTTTTGTGAGAGAATATGCCTTAGAATCTATTTCCTTCCCAATAAATTCATAGTCCAACGGCCAAAGAAGATAGATCATATGGAAATCATGATGAATTTTGATTTGTGTGGTATCATTATGATTATTCATCTGAAAACCTGATCTATTTGTGCATGCAGAAATGAAAAGTCCTTTCTGGAACAAAAATAACAGAAGGAATAAAGGAAGGTAACCACTCACTTTGTTGTTGAGGGTTTTGCAGTTGACAGGCACATCAACAAAGATTGTAGATGGTGCTGATCTTTTAGTCAATGACCCTGTGGACTATCTTGCTAGTTAGCACAAAGCATTCACACACACACACACACACACACACACACACACACACACACACACACACACACACACACACACACACAACTCCATTGTTCTGGTCAGCTATGTTATATTACACATGCAGGATGAATATTAATAAAACTGGCAAACAACAGGGAAGGATTCCTGACTGAAAATGAGGAAAAATGTCCTATGTTGATAGATGGCACTGATGAATGAAAGTTCCTCTTACCATGTGTTCCTTTTGTGCTTAAGACTGTGTTACTGATGTAGCATACTGTAAACAGTGGAACAGTTTATCGGTAAAGAGGACTGATGACATAAATTCCACAATTGTGATAGTCTGGTGCAAAAACCATCAACAAAATTCTTCCTATAGTAAGAAAGCCACTGCTGATAATCCTTGCACTCATTGCAGGTGACAGGGATAGTAACAGTTGTCATGCAGGATGCACATAATCATACTTTAGCTTACACCATGTTGGCTGGGAACTTTCCTGGAGCTCGTATTAGAGTTCATCTCAATATCTTGTAGAACCTGAGCCTTCAAATGTGGTGTATGCACAGTCTGCTGCCTTCCTGTATGTTTGTCTGTCTGAAAGGACCCATGATCACACAAACACCCAAAAAGACCTTGAAATGTTGTGTGATGTGGTTGGTGTCTGTGAGGGTACTTGTTTTGGCATAGCTGTGCTGCCTCTTGACTGATTCCATCTGCTTGGCCATATACAGACTCCATCTTGGCTTGTTCCTGACATGAATACTGGACCATTTTGCTGCTTACAGTATGCTGCATCAGTCAAACGGCCTGCAACACACGAGGGACACTTTGCAAATTTTCAGAGGAACTTTCATTTGTGAGCACCATCTACCTTGGCAACAATACATTTATGGGCACATGTCCATAGGACCTTTTTTCTTCCATTTCCAGGTAGGAATCAGTCACTGCAGTTTGTTGTTTTTTTTTTTTAAATGTTCACCCTACATAATACAGACACTCGTATTTGTTGTCAAAACAGGTAATTGTGCCATGACACTACTATCATTGAAACTGCAACTCCAGGAAGGATACCAAATACTAAAGTTTCAGTTATTGTGCATATAGTGTATAGTAGACAGAATACATGAATAAATTTGTTAGTGATTTGGGGGTATATAGTGTGTGAGATTTAATACACAGAACTGCTACCTTGGGTAGTGATAAGGACTCTAATCTGGCTGGGCATGCAGGTTACGGTGGCTGGTGATTGGTGGCACACTAGTTTCTTGGCCTCCCATGGTCTTATAATTTCAATAAGTTTGGGATCTCAAGAATGTGCTGACCCATAATGATGATGACATTTGCTGTCTGGCAACATTTATTTTACTTGGAGCTTCCACACATGGGAATGTCCATCATGATGTGGTATGCAGAACTCACCTGAAAATATAATGTGGGTGCCGCTCCTGTGTCCAGAGTTGTCATTAGGTGCATGACTGTCAGTGCACCTCTCTTTTCTGATGTATCAATGGAAGTTACAACAGTGGTCGCCTGCTGACAGACTAAGCCTTCAGATGTCATACTACTCTCCATTTTGGAAATTACCTTGCTGCAAAGAAGCCCTATTCTGTCTAGAGGTATGTGAAATGGCTGAACAATCTTGCAGAGCTGAATGAACAACATGTCTGTCCTATTGGACACTAGTCACATGGGCAGTGACATCCACATGGTGTTGAGTTTGGCCTTCCTGAAACCATTTATTCCATATTCATGACAGTTGTTTAGCCTTGACCAACACAATCAGAAATATCCCACAATGATAAACTGCAGACTCTGTAGGTTATGATCCTCCTGCTGTTGAAATCTTATATGTGCTGGTAGACATTTCTCATGTTAAATGAGGTATTACAACAATCAACATGCATTTCCTATTGCTGAATGAGAAAACCATAGTGTAATCTTCTTTCATGGCCAGAAAGCAGATGGCTTTTCTCTTATGTACTTCATGGGTTGCACTGAAATGCTAATCGTTTGGATATCCTAGGTGCATGAAACCTTCATGATGTTGAAGTCATAATGGCCAGCACTGTGTATATCTCCTGCCTCCTGTTCCTTCTTATTTGCCTGTCTGAGTTTTAAAGCACACTTCTTCAAGGTGGCTTGAATGCTCAGTTCAGGAAAAATGAGAAACGATTTATGGTGAACCAAAGATTTTATAACTACAGGAACTAAAATCGAGACTTTTCTTATAAAACTGTTTCAAATTCTTCTTAGTGTTATTTATATATCTACACTGAGTTCATCTGATTGTCTTTGTTTGTTTAATATGTAGTCTTAAAGAATAAATTTGATAGGATCTTGTTTTCTACATCTTTCAGTGTGTTTTGGAAGTTCATTGTATGATTTTATTACCAGAAAAAATACACTCGCTATAGTTTTCAGAATGGTTTTTGTGCTATAAATAATTTTTATCTGCATCTTATTTCATGAACAATTTTCTATGTGCTTGTTAAGAGGTTCAGTTACCAGTCATTGCTATGAAATTTATAATGTCCATAAGTGAACAAATATAATGTAGAAAGGACTATGGCTTCAGGCATGCTTTTAAGGCTAGTCAAAAAACTATTCACATGTTGGGAAAATATTATCAAAATGTGTGTGAAATCTTATGGGAATATTATCATTATGACTTTTTTTAATTTTATCTACTAGAATGGAAAATTTCAGTTGTTGTTGTTGTTTTTTCAGGTTCAATAGCTTAAAATTATCAGTCATGAAAATTTATGCTACCATTTACACAAAGAACAAAATTACATTTAAATCCACCATTTTTATATATTTTTTATCTTTTTCCAGGTCTCTCAATCTCAGTGCAGCTCAGAAAACCTGAAATGATGTTATTTTCTGATTTATCAGAGCATAGTGGCCATGCTCTGCTGTTACAGGCTGAATTTCTTCTGGATTACAGCATTCATCCTGGCCGGCATTCATTAGTTTGTACATTGGCTGGTCTAAAAATTTTGTCTAAGCTCCAAGGTCACAGCAGGCAACCACCCATCATGGTACAGAAACTATTAAACTTTTATAATATAACTGTATGATTCTGAATTATATAGAAAACTCAAAAGTTTTGTTATTTTGAATTTTGATTTTGTAGTTGTAAAATTCAAACAGTTAAATGCAGAATTATGAATATGTGCCTCTTGTTTGTCAAAATTAAACTGCAAAAATTTTATTTCAGTTGTAAATAACATTAACCTACATAGTGCAGCTACAACAAGATAGATGTAAAGGGTGAGCACAAAGTCTTGCTGTGATTATAACAATTTATTGGAGAATAACCATCTGACATAATAATTTACATTTGTTGCTGTTACATAGGTTAGTGTTACTATTTTTTTTAAGACCACTTATATTAGTAAACCTCAACGTGTGCTCCCTTGGTAGCTCAGAGAATATCGAGGTGATATTCCAGTTCCCACAAGGTGTTTTGTATTATGTGTTCTAAATGATTAATGGAAAATCTCATATAAGATGTGAAACAAATACTAACAAAGAGATAGAGGGGCTGGCCAGTACTTACCTCAGCTCAGTACAGCCGATAGATACACATAAAACAGAACTGAAAATTTACATTACTAGCTTTCGGAACTTTGTTCCTTCATCAGGGAGGAGAGAGGGGAAAAAAGGGAAGAAGAGAAAGTGGATTCAGTTACTCACAACCCAGGTTATGAAGCAACAGGGAAAGGTAAACAGGGAGGGTAGCAAGGATGGAGGCATAGTTGTCAGAGGGAAGCCAAAGATATTCTACTGTAAGTACTGTGCCAGCTTCAAACCAAAGAGGATGCATACAGAAGTAAAGAGGTATATAGTATAAAGATAAACACAACTATGTAGGATGAAAAGATGCGTGAATGGCTAAAGAGGAAAGGGAAAGAGGAGAAGACTGAAGAGTGAATGGGAGTGAGGTTGTTTAACGTAGGTTCAGTCCAGGGGGATGGCGGGATGAAAGGATGTGTTGGAGTGCAAGTAACCATCTCCGCAGTTCAGAGGGACTGGTGTTGGGTGGGAGAAGCCAAATGGCACATACGGTGTAGCAGGTTCCTAGGTCCCTAGAATTATACTGGAGGGCATGCTCCGCTACTGGGTATTGGGCATCTCCTAGGCGGACAGTTCGTCTGTGTCCGTTCATGCGCTCAGCCAGTTTGGTTGTTGTCATGCCGATGTAAAAGGCTGTGCAGTGCAGGCATGTCAGTTGATAAATGACATGTGTAGTTTCACATGTAGCCCTGCCTTGAATTGTGTATGTTTTACCAGTAGCGGGGCTGGAGTAGGTGGTTGTGGGGGGATGCATGGGGCAGGTTTTGCAGCGGGGTCGGTTACAGGGGTAGGAACCGTTGGGTAGAGAAGGTAGTCTGGGAATATTGTAGGGTTTAACAAGGATGTTACGGAGGTTAGGGGGGCGACGAAAGGCAACTCTGGGTGGTGTGGGGAGAATTTTGTCAAGGGATGATCTCATTTCAGGGGTTGACTTGAGAAAGTCATATCCCTGGCGGAGTAATTTGTTGATGTTTTCGAGACCAGGATAATATTGGGTGACAAGGGGGATGCTTCTGTGTGGTCTGGGGGTGCCAACCTCTTCATGGGCCGCATGGAGGAGGCTTTCCTGAAGACCCAACAGCTGCTTCCCCTGGCCTGGTATAAGTTTATAGATGACATCTTTGTGGTCTGGACTCATGGTGAAGAAACACTCCTTAATTTCCTCCATAACCTCAACTCCTTTTCGAATCTGAATTTCACCTGGTCCTTCTCCAAAACCCAAGCCACCTTCCTGGATGTTGACCTTCATCTTGTTGAAGCTCACATCCACACCTCTGTCCATATAAAACCCACAAACAAACAACAGTACCTTCACTTTGATAGCTGCCATCCTTTCCACATCAAACGCTCCCTTCCCTACAGCCTAGGTATTTGTGGCAAACGTATCTGCTCCAGTGACGAATCCCTCAACAACTACACCAATAACCTGACCAGTGCTTTCCTCTCCCGCAACTATCCTGCAGACCTTGTCCACAAACAGATTTCCCGAGCAATACATTCCTCCCCGTCCAACAACAATGTTCCTACCCCCAGACCACACAGAAGCATCCCCCTTGTCACCCAATATTATCCTGGTCTCGAAAACATCAACAAATTACTCCGCCAGGGATATGACTTTCTCAAGTCAACCCCTGAAATGAGATCATCCCTTGACAAAATTCTCCCCACACCACCCAGAGTTGCCTTTCGTCGCCCCCCTAACCTCCGTAACATCCTTGTTAAACCCTACAATATTCCCAGACTACCTTCTCTACCCAACAGTTCCTACCCCTGTAACCGACCCCGCTGCAAAACCTGCCCCATGCATCCTCCCACAACCACCTACTCCAGCCCCGCTACTGGTAAAACATACACAATTCAAGGCAGGGCTACATGTGAAACTACACATGTCATTTATCAACTGACATGCCTGCACTGCACAGCCTTTTACATCGGCATGACAACAACCAAACTGGCTGAGCGCATGAACGGACACAGACGAACTGTCCGCCTAGGAGATGCCCAATACCCAGTAGCGGAGCATGCCCTCCAGTATAATTCTAGGGACCTAGGAGCCTGCTACACCGTATGTGCCATTTTGCTTCTCCCACCCAACACCAGTCCCTCTGAACTGTGGAGATGGGAACTTGCACTCCAACACATCCTTTCATCCCGCCATCCCCCTGGACTGAACCTACGTTAAACAACCTCACTCCCATTCACTCTTCAGTCTTCTCCTCTTTCCCTTTCCTCTTTAGCCATTCACGCATCTTTTCATCCTACATAGTTGTGTTTATCTTTATACTATATACCTCTTTACTTCTGTATGCATCCTCTTTGGTTTGAAGCTGGCACAGTACTTACAGTAGAATATCTTTGGCTTCCCTCTGACAACCATGCCTCCATCCTTGCTACCCTCCCTGTTTACCTTTCCCTGTTGCTTCATAACCTGGGTTGTGAGTAACTGAATCCACTTTCTCTTCTTCCCTTTTTTCCCCTCTCTCCTCCCTGATGAAGGAACAAAGTTCCGAAAGCTAGTAATGTAAATTTTCAGTTCTGTTTTATGTGTATCTATCGGCTGTACTGAGCTGAGGTAAGTACTGGCCAGCCCCTCTATCTCTTTGTTAGTATTTGTTTCACGTATTATGTGTTCTGTCACAGTACCCACAGCAGCTTGAATCCTAGCGTTCAGTTCATTGTCATCAGCAACTGGTGTGATGAAGACTCTGTCCTTGATGTATAGCCCCAGAATAAAAGTCAAGGAGCGTAATGTCTGGAGAGCGGGGTGGCCGGGGTGTTGGATCATTACTTCCAATCCACCAATCTGGAAATGTTTTATCCAGGAAGCCATGCACTATCGAAGTCCAGTGCAGAGAGGGGGGGGGGGGGGAGGGGGGGTGCTCCATTTTGCTGGAAAAGTATCCAGGGTTGATATTCTTCCAACTGTGGGACAATGAACAGCTGCAAAACGTCTAAGCAAATGTTAGCGGTAATGGATTTTTCTGTGAAGAAAAACAGTCCAAAAACCGTGTTATGCATCAGGCCACACCAAACATTCACTTTTTTGCTGTCTTGCTGTAACTGTACAGTAGCATGTGGAGACTCTGAACCCCTTATATGGACATTACATGTATTTAACATTCCACTGATATGAAAGGTGGATTCATTGGTAAAGCATATTTGATTTAAGTAATTGTTAGCACCATCAATCCTGTTGAGAATGTCAGTTGCAAATTCAGCGTGTGTCAGCAAATCATTCGGTTGCAAGGCCTGCACAATTTGCACTTGGTAAGCATGCAACCTAAGCCTTTCACGAAGAATCTTCACCACACTTGGTTGCGGTATTTGAAGTTCAAGTTATTTATTTTTATTTTATTTAGCATTTAGAACTTTATATCTAAGCCATTGATCCAATCCACCACTTTGGAAGTAACCAGGTTTGAATCCACTAGATTTCCAGGGAAGGCACAGAGGGGCCAGTCCACTGCTATATGATTCATTGTTTGTGGAACATCAGCATAGTCACAGTATAGGGAATCTACCCAACCCCATTTATGAAAAATCAAAGCACTTCTTCCCACACAACATCTGAAATGGTTAAGCCTGCTCCAAGTGTATCTTGGCATGCTAAAACCATTGAGCCTTACTGTTGGATCTTCAACTTTCAAGATTCCCTGTGGAGTAGAAGATATCCATTCTTTCCACCAGCTGTCTTTGTTGTCAAAATGGTTGTTTAACAACTCCATGGCCGTTTTACATGCTGGTTTATGGGACTTCAACCTGGATGATTCTAGCTGTCTCACATCTTCGTGAATTGCGAGTGACGAGTTATTCAGAATTCTTGACCACAGATGACCAAGGTGTTTTTGTCTTCTGATGTGAGGAAGTGGTATGTTACACAACACAGGCAGCCGTTGGACTGGAGTAGCAAGTAATGTTCCAGATATGATACACATAGTGTGACAAAGTTGAACGTCCACAAGGTGAGTATGGCACCTATTAAGCCATACTGTGGAGCAGTACTCTGCTGAGGAATAGATGAGTGCTAGAGCAGATGTTCTCAATGTGTTGGCATCAGCTCCCCATGATGTACTAGATAGACACTGAAGAAAGTTATTACGGCTCTTCAGTTTTGCAGCAGATTTACGTAATTGGGCTTTATATGTTAGGGTCTTTTCCAAAGTCATACCCAGATATGTTGGTGTGCCATTGAACTGTAATGCTTCCCCTCAAAAATTGACTCTTCGTTGGTAATTCGAGAGCCTATTGTCCAGGTGAAAAGTAGATACCTCACTTTTGTGAGGGTTTGGTTTCAAATGCCATTTCTTAAAGTATTCATCCAGGAGTACAAGGTCTTGGTTGAGGACATTCTCTGCTTCTGCAAAATTAGTATGTTGAACAGTGAGGTTGATATCATCCATATATATATGAATTTGCAGTAGAGTGTGTTACGCAGATCATGAGTATATAAATTTGAAAGTGCTGGAGAGAGGACCGAGCCTTGTGGTAGGCCACTGCTCAATTTGCAGAATCGGCTTCGGCTGTTTTCTGAGTAAACTTGGATGAGTCTGTTACTTATCATATTTTCAATTAAAGTTGATATCTTCACACAGGGGACCACCTTGATCAGTTTTAATAAAAGACCTTCCTTCCAAATGGTGTCGTACACTGCTGTGAGATCAAGGAAGACAGAGATGCTCTTCAACTTCTTCTCAAAACCAGCTTCCACAAAAGTGGTCACTGAAAGGACTTGATCACTGCAATCATGACGAGGGTGGAATCCTGCTTGTTCAACTGGAATTAACTCTTCGATTGCTGGTGCTATTCTGTTCAATATCAGCTTGTACATGACAGAATATCAGCTTGTACATGACAGAAAGCAAGGCTATTTTTTGATAACTTTGAGGTAAGTATGGATGTTTTCCTGGCTTCAAGAGAGTAATGATTTTGGTCTTCTTGAATATAGCGGGTAACTTCCCTGATTCCAGTATGCTTCTAAAAACCAATGCCAACCATTGTTTTGTAGCCGAGCCACAGTTCTTTAGTAATTCTGGATAAATCTCGTCTAATCCTGCCGCTTTTGCGTTCTGAAGGAAGTATACACCTTGTTCAACTTCTTGTATGGAGAAAGGTCATGAATATACATCATGAGGTTGAGTTGTCTGCTTGGTTTACCTGAGTTTGGATTTTACTAGTCTGCTGAGCTTCTTATCGATTGGCATTCTAGAGGTATCAACAAGATGGTTAGCTACTGCATTAACATTGACAGGTGTGGTCTTCATTGATTGTATGGAAGCAGAATCTAGTTTCCGTATCAGTGACCAGGCCTTCCTGCTGGAATGACTGAAGTTTAAATTTTCAACAGTATTTGTCCACCTGTCTCTCCTAGCATTGTCCAGAGATTGTAATAGTTCAGATGCTTTCTCTTTGCTGCTGTTTTCATCAAACTCTTCTCTTAATCTGTTGGTCTCCTCATTCCAACCTGGTATGTATTCCTTGCAGAAGCCTCTTGAGATAGTTTTTTTGGTTGCTGCTTTCACCAATGCTACAAACATCATGTAATTCTCAGGTACTGCTTGAATCCACTGGATGTTAGCATCAGTGTAGTTGGTATAAATCTTCCAATCTGCCTTTTGGAAATTCCATCGAGGTCTTGGTGTGGAATGCATAACTGGTAATTGGAATCCAATTTTGTATATTACTGGCCTGCGTTGGCTATGGGGGCAATCTTGAAGCACTTGTCTCCAAACTTGAGGGACTGGTGTTATTAAGCCAGGGGTGACGAAACATAGATCTGGTGTGTAATCTTGCTTCCAGCAGGCTGAGTGAAAAGTACCCCTGTCTTTAGGGTAATGGACTTGAGTCAGATTGTTTACTTCAGCCCATTCTACCAACTTAATGCCATTATTGTCATTCTGATAGTAACCCCAGGATGTATGATGATTGTTAAAATCCCCTATTACAATATTTTCACTCATGGGGACAACAGCTATAGGATCAGGCCCGCATGAGGAAGGAGGTTTGTCGATGTTTGTAATCACCATATACTATATTTGTACAGATGTGGCAAAGAAAGAATGGTATTCAGAGGTTGGGATTATGTTGTAATGACATATGTCGTTTTTAATATATGTGAAAATTCCATACTGGACATGGTGATGTGTTGCCAATATTTTATACCCAGGAACTCTACCTCGAGCTAACAGCTGTTCGTCACTTTCAGTGTGTGTTTCTTGCAGTACTAGAATGTCCACTTTGTGTTCCTCTAAGATCTTAGTGAGGCAATCACTCTTGGCTCTACTGATGCCTTCGATGTTTAATTGGCATATAGTTAGTTGAGGGCCTATTTTTCATGTTTGGAACTGTACGTCCTTAGAAGGATTATTTAGTGTTTTCATCTCATCATTGCCATGAGGCTCAAAGGGGCCATACAGTGGTATCTTGATCATTGTTGCCTACTTAGCACCACCCGGGGGTCATGTGTAGGGTACTTTAAGGTTAAACCTATGGGCGTGAAGCAACATTCAAGCCCCGAAGTTCAAGTGATGCTTGACGAGTTGATTCAGACGGATTCCGTTGAAACGATTGCCGAACATTATCAACAGTTGCATCACTCAAACAACGCCTGCCACTTTGAGGATGATCTTCAATGCTGCCTGTTTTGTTAAACTTTACATACCATAGCTTTATTAATTTAATGCCAGGAGGGCTGCATCCATAAGAAGCCCAAAATTTATGCTGAACACTGATGGGCGATTTCATTTTTTGTGCTTTCTCCTGCTTCAACATCATTTTGCCAGCAACTAATTTGACCTAACAGACCGCGTCAGTGTTCTGGAGCACTATTGCCATCTATTGGTGACAACAACTAGTAACACTAACCTATGTATCGTCATCAAATGTAACTTATTATGTCAAACGGTTATTCTGTTATAAATTTTTATAATCAGGACAAGACTTTGTGCTCACCCTGTATATCTGAATAAAAAGCTTTCAGCATATAGTCATATCTCTTTGTTGTACAGCAAATTAATAACTGCAGGTGCAACAAATTAATAGTGTCATCTGACATCAGCTTTACTTCTGGGTTGGCAAGATGTCTGTATTACCCAAAAGTAAAAATCATAATGCACCTAGCAGCTAAGATATTAGCCCTAAATATGGAGGCAATTCCATATGAATAGTAACAACCAGATTGTAGAAGACTTGAATACACATGAATAAAGAGTCCCATTATAATTAAATCATGAAATAGTTCTATTATATATTCATAACTGTGTAATTATTAGTATATTTTACCCTGTTTTGGTATATGAGAAGGTGCTGTTGTTTGAAAGTTGTTTAATACATTGTAATTAGCATGTAATTGGTTGTATTTCATCAGTTCAGGTTCAGTTGATGGGATCACATAATTAATTTTATCACAGTAAGAACCTCATATAACACCATCTCCCTCTGATTACCCATCCATCCACCTGCCATCCAAATTATATAGTGTTTTACAATAGTAGCTGAAAATATACTTTTAAGCACTGCTTGGGTATTCTGTAGGCACTATAACAAGATGAAAAAGCTCTAATTCTACTCACCTATCAATACAAAGTAAGCTATGAAATGAAAGTGATCTCCTCAGATTCCTCCGGCCACGTGCCAGATTACAGGGTCCTCTGCATAAAGAGTAAGTCTAACAGCTTAAAAAAAAAAAAATGAAACAGCCACAAGATATATTCTGACACACCAAATGATGCACATACTACATGCCATAAAGAAAACAAAACCGTTGGAAAAGTAGCATGGCAACATTGCATGGACTTAATGTTCATTCATCAAAACATACAAACAATAAAAAATAAAGTACACCAATTTGAAGTTCAGCTCCAGTCTTTGAACTGCACTGTAGTTTATGTCACTAAGCACTTTTGTAGAAAAATAGTAATCAAACATGCAGTATTAAAGCTGAATGAAAGGACAGACTTACTGTAGGACTACTTCAAAGAGTGGAGGATCATGCATTTGTATAAGAAAAGAAGCAAAGTTCAAATCAAGACATGACCTTAGTACAGTAAGTGAGGACAAACACTTTGAAATATCAGCTACTGCTTGATATCACCAAGAAATTAATCATTTTATGCATCTGTCAATCTCCAAGGGGTAATGTGGCGTCTTTTTCAATAAATTAACAGAAGTTCTAGATAAAGTGTCAGCTACAAAAGTCAACACAATTAGTGCTTGTGACATAAACACAGATGTCATAACTGAAACTAATATGACCCTCATAAATATCCTTCAGAGTTTTGGTGTGTTCCTGTTGGTTAATGGTGCACAAGGGTCACTACAATAACTGAATCAGTAACTGAACATGTGGTCACTACTACAGACAGGGAAATGTGTGATGTAGCTGTAAAAGATCTTGAAATATCATGCAATTTCTTCCGAATAATAACAGTAAAACTGGACATGAAAAAATTCTCTAAACTGTAGCCCTGACAGACATATACCAGAAATACAAATACAATATTTTTCAGAAAAACTAGGAAACAAAAGCTGAGATAAAGTTTATAGAGAAAACAATGTGAATGTGAAATTCTCTAAATTCTCAACCGTATTTCAATTCAGCTTTGAAAAAACTTTTCCAAACATACCCATAGCAGTATCAGTGTCTCCCAAAAGCAAATGGATGACAGCAGATATTAAGAAGACTTCCCAAGCACTTCAGCACTCAGCTTCTTGAAAGAGAGTCATAATGATCCAGAGTTGTTAAATTTCTGTCATAGTTACAAGAATATTAATGGAAAACTGCATATGTGGTACAACTTAAAGATTTTGCTCACACAATTCTTTATTAAGTGTGATGAATTTCAAAATTTCAGTATCAGACTGAAGCTGTGGAATGAAGTGCACAAAAAATTAACAATAGCAAATATGAAGACTAGTAGATTATGCTAGCATTAATGATGGAAAGCAAGTCAAAGAGTAACTTTACAAACAATGATACATTGCAATTAATTACATGTCAAAACCTCATGAACAACTTGACAAAGATACATTTCTGCTACTTCTATGGAGGAGAAAGTCATGTACTGACAGCATGGAAAGTGCATTGTTAGGTAACATTGTGAACAACAGTACAGAGGTAGTCATTAGTCAATAATCAGAACAGAAGACATATTTGCAACCAATAACTGGTGTGATAGAGAATAAACATAAAACCAATTTAAATAAGAAGTAAAATACAAGCTGTGAAGGAATAGGTTTACAACTATCACTAAATATAATGTTAAGTTAGTATCACCCAATGTAGTCATATTACAATAGACAGACATATAATAAATGAAATACAACACAATCATTTAGGTGAGCCCAGATTAGTGGCAACAACTTGAAATAAAAGAGAATTATTATACAATAAAAGACATTTATAATTTTTTAAACTTAATGCTATAGCATTACTTTAAAACTGTTCAGCTGTTATCAGTTAACAACCATCACAAAATGAAATGTTATTTGAGTATGATGAACTGTAATCATTACATTAGTCAAAAAAATAATGGATGACATACAATATAACTATTTAGGTAAGCTTATATGAGTGACAACAATTTGAAATAAAACAGAAGCTAATAGTAAAATTCTTCTTTATTTTATATTTAAAAAATGTAAATGTATAATATGAGAATGCATAATAGCTCAGCATGAAGTAGATACGTGAGGACACCAATAAATATTTTAGCATATTATGGTTGAAGATGTAAGGTTAGGATCACTGGTTGCTAAAACTGATGCCTAGGCAGTCAAAAGGCTGAAATAGTGGTCATACTATCTTGGAATTAATGGATTCTATTTGGACATATAGCTGTATGGGATGCAGTGTGAACATATGTAGCAGTATAGAAATATGGAGCTATATATAACAAAATGAGCTCTTTGAACCTGTATATGTACATTACATTGTGGTTAAGCTTACGAAAGTTAAATGTTTGTGTTTTGCTTCTAATTGAAAGAGCTTAACACTTAATAAAGATCTGTGCAATCAAGACCTCTCTGTATTTAAAAGTTGTGCTAAATTTGAATGGTTGCGTACCTCTGCCATGGATGTATTTCTCTGTCAAGTAATGTGAAGTGCTGATTGCTGTATAAAAGTAATTCAATGACAAAGTAATACACAATGCAGACAATAAAATCAAAGCTGTCTGGGATGTCATAAAAAAAGGAAACATGGTGATACAAACAAACTCATAACAACATGCTGGAAGGGGAGGGGGATCCTTTGATCCATGGATAGAGGTCAACAGGCAGAATCCATATTCCTAGAACTCCCAAAACCATTTGACACAGTACCCTCCTGGCAGACTTTTAAGGAAGATATGAGCACATGGAATAGTTTCATATATATATGTGCGGGGCTGGAGGATGTCTTAAGTATTAGAACCTAGTACATTGCCCTTGATACCAAGTGTTCGTCAGAGACACAGGTACCATCTGGAGTGCCCCAAGGAAGTGTGAGAGGACTACACTTATTCTCTATATACATAAATGATCTGATGGTGAGGACGAGGAGCTATCTACAGGTATTATTTTGCTGATGATACTGTGGTGTTCAGGAAAGTGTCATTGTTGAGTGAATATAGGAGCATAAGGGATGTCTTGCCCAACATTTCTAGTTTGTTTAATGAATGGTATATCAGGAGAAGTGTTGGTCACAATATGCTATGCTGAGGAACTCTCTTGTTAATGTATTTTGGTTCTGATGAGGGTTTAAGTATAGAAAAATGTAAGTTAATGGAGATAGTAGGGAAAACAATCCCACAATATTTTAACATAGCATTAGCAGTGTGTTGCTTTGTACAGTCACATTGGTTAAATATCTAGATGCCATGTTTCAAAGCAATATAAAATGGAACGAGCACATAAGGATGGCAGCAGGGAAGGTAAATGGTATTTTATTTATTTTCGAGTCAAAAACATTACAACAAGGGTAAATGGTCAACTTCAGTTTATTGGGAGAATTTTAGGAATGTGTGGTTCATCTGGAAAGGAACCCTTCCTTGAGTACCACTTAAATGTTTGAGATGATCAGGAGGTTAGATTAAAGGAAAACATCAAAGCAATTCAGAGGCAGACTGCTAAATTTCTTACTGGTAGGTTTGATTAACAAGTGAGTATTATGGAGATACTTTGTGATCTCAAATTGGAATCACTGAAGGGAAAACTACATTCTATTCACAGAACACTATAGAGAATATTTGGTGAACTGGCAGTTGAACTTAACTCAAGAATAATTATACAGCCACCATCAAACATTTTGAAAAAGGACTATGACAATATGGTAAGAAAAATTAGGTCTTGTATGGAGGCATATAGACAGTCATTTTTCCCTCACTCTGTTTACAAGTGGAACAGGAAAGGAAATGACATGTATTGGTACAAGGCACACTCTCCACACACACCACCTTACAAATTATGTGACTGAGCATTTTTCAGATACTGGAGAGGAGGTCAACAAAAATTCCTGATAATAATTGTAACAACTGTAAATAATTATGCACTAAGTACAATGATGTTACTCCCAACCATAGGTCATGAAGTCAGTAATCTGTACAAGAACTAAAAACTGGACAGTCAGTAGGCTTAGATGAAGTACCATTGTGTATATTGAAACAATGCATAGAGTTTATACAAGCTCCCTTAACAAATGTAATAAATGATTCCTTCACATCAGGGAAATGTCCAGAGTATTTAAAACAGACAAGAAGAGTTGTACGTCTGCGAGGGAAAGGTAACACAGAAGATGTAGAAAATTACCTGTCTCTTTCCCTGCTGTCACCATTCTAAAAAATAATAGAATCAGTTATGACAAACAGACTAATGAATTACTTGAATAAATAAAACATTTTAAGTGAATCATAGCTTGGTTTCTGAAATGGTAGAAGTGTGGAGTCAGCCATAGTGGAATTCACAAAAATGTTACTCAATATTCCTGACAGAGGTGAGTGTGTAACAAGCATATTTTTTTCTTTCTAAAGCTTTTGTTACTGTTGACGTTATGATTCTCCTGAAAAAGCAAGAAGCATTAGGACAGATGACAGGTTCTCGTCATATATAGCAGACAGAGTACAAAGAGCTAAGATATGTCATACCTCAGATAAGTCAAAACTTTTAATAAAACCCTCATCAGAACCAAAATACATTAACAAGAGAGTTCCTCAGCATAGCGTATTGTGACCAACACTTCTCCTGATATGCATCAAAGAAATCCCTAGTAGATTTAGTGATTAGAAAAAATCCTATTTGCTGACAACAATAATATTATAGTGACTGAGAAAACAAGAGAACTCCTTTCTGAGGAAGCAAATGAAATCCTCAAGGAAGTTTACCATTGGTCAATAAGCAATAAAGTGACATTGAACACAAATAAAAGTAACATAATGAATTTCACTTCAAAGAGGGAGAATGGCATTGTTAAATTAAATGTACGTGATGCCTCTGTAGATTATGCAACAAATGCACAAATTTTAGGAGTGAATATTGATTCTTAGTTGAACTGGTGTAGAACACAAAAAGATACTAGCAAACAGAATGTCATCATCATATTGTGCCCTTAGCATCCTATCATCAATGTGTAACAGCCAGTTTCTTTTAGTTACACATTGGTCATAGAGACAATCAGTTCACAGCTATGACATTCTTTTCAGGGGCACAAATGCACTAAATATGAACACAAGTCAAAACAGCAGCAAAGGGCCATAATAATAATAACCAAAAATAGTAGTTGAGCTCATTGTAAAGATCTGTTCAAAACCCTGGGTATATTAGCTGCATCATTCGAATATATTTATCAATCAGTGGTACACATCAGAAATAACATTGATAATTACTGCCAGAATAGCTCCTAAACAATGTTATTAATATTTATCAATTTGAAATATTCTGGTAGAGAGATTGTTTGACAGTCTGCTATACGAAAATGTTGTGTTACTTTTACCATTCTTTGTTAAAATATGTTTTACCATTAGGCAAGCTATTTAAAAAAAACCACAAGTGTACTGTACTAAATAAAATAAATCTCACTTCAAATATTAATGCCAGTCAAATAAAAATGAGAAACATTTAATTTTTCAGTAAACAACTTTAATTTTCAAATAATTGATACCAGAATATCAAACAGTACAACATTCATCAATCAACGGTGTGTTATTGCTCACTGATATGTCTGTGCTTCACTGTCTTAATAAAAACCTCATCCATTGAAAACCGCCACAACTGCTGATTATACTTCAACTTCGCAAATATCTGAAAACAACATGCTGGTATGTCTAAATCATATACGAGATGGTCAAAGAGGACAAAAATGGTTGGCGTGGAATATAGTTACAGTGGTAACATTCTGTCTTGTAAAAGACTTATGCTGTAACTAAAATATATTGGGAATTTATGTATGATGAAATGCTTTGAGCTATGAGTATATATTTCAGCTTATTTCCCAGATGTAACAACTTATCTCTTAATAATGAAATACCATGGTACTGAACATTCAGAGCTAGATAACAGCTTGATGATCACAGGGTTGAGAAGAGGCAAAATGTTATGTTTCCGCTGTAACATGTTTCAAACTGAAAATCACATGTTCTTATATACTATGTCCATCATGTTGAGAGTTACAATTCATTTGACACTGATAAAATGTTAAGCCCTCCAAGAATCACAACTTTAATTAACCATCAATATTTTGCAGGTGCTGTATCCATGTGACATAGAATTTGCAAAAACCGTAAGGACAGCTGAACATGGAGTGACTGTGATTGTCTCTGTTAGTACAATAAACCTTCACATCTCTGCTAGCACAGTTCATACTTTATCTGATGTAAGTGTTATGGAAAATGCTGTGGAGGAACTAACAGACAATTTATATTATAAGATTTGCCATATAATGCCTCTATATTAGCAAGTATATTTTTGTTATACTTGGTAATAGTCTTTTGCTTTGTGTGATATTTATTACTTTTGATTTCACTATCTGAAAGTGTACTTTCTTTATAATGCCATTTTGGCAACCATGGTGCATTGTTACACTACAGCAACTTCTGTGTTTTGACAAAAAAATGTTTTCCCTTACCCAATCCCATAATGTTGAAATAGACTCTGAAGTGCCAAAGAAACTGGTATAGGCATGCAAATTCAAATACACAGATAAGAAAAGAGGCAGAATACAGCATTGTGGTTGACAATGCCTGTAAAAGGCAACAAGTGTCTGGTGCAGTTGTTAGATTGGTTACTGCTGCTATAAAGCCTGGTTATTGAGATTTAAGTGAGTTTGAACATGGTGTTATAGTCGGTGCATGTGCAATGTGAACAGCATCTCTGAGGTAGCAATGAAGTGGGGATCTTCCCGTATGACCATTTCATGAGTATACCATGAACATCAGGAATCCAGTAAAACATCAGATCTCTGACACTTCTGCGGCCCGAAAAAGATCCTGCAAGAATGGAATGGGACCAACGACGACTGAAGAGAATCATTCAACATGATGGAAGTGCAACCCTTCCACAAATTGCTGCAGATTTCCATGCTGGACCATCAACAAGTGTCAGAATGTGAACCATTCAATGGAAGATCATCAATATGGGCTTTCAGAGCTGAAGGCCCACTCATGTATCCTGGATGACTGCACAACACAGAGGTTTATGCCTCACCTGGGCCTGTAAACACCGACATTGGACTATTGATGACTGGTACATGTTGTCTGGTCAGACTAGTCTTGTTTCAAATTGTATCAAGTATATGGACATTTACTGGTATGGAGGCAACCTCTTGAATCCATGGACTCTGCATATCAGCAGGGGACCATTGAAGCTGGTGGAGGCTCTGTAATGGTGTGTGGCGTGTGCAGTTGGAATGATATGGGACTCCTCAAATGTCTAGATATGACTCTGACAGGTGACACATACGTAAGCATCCTGTCTGATCACCTGCATCCATTCATGTCCATTGTGCATCCTGACGGACTGAGGCAATTCCAGCAGGACAATACAGCACCCCATACATCCAGAATTGCTACAGAGTGGCTCCCAGAGCACTCTTCTGAGATTAAACACTTCCACCGGTCACCAGACTCTTCAGACATGAACATTATTGAACATTGTTTCAATAATTGTAAAATTTTACCATGAGTGAGAAGTGTGGGCTTTGCCGTAGGTTCGTGAGTAGTGGATTGTGGTGTGAGACTTGTTCGAAGTATCTTCACTGGGGGGAATGCAGTGGGGAAGCCAGTGGGCATTCTGGTGAGATCCTCTCCTGGAACTGCAGGTTATGTAGCAAGAGTAAGTTGATAGAGGAGCCGGAGCGTAAGATCTGTGCCCTTCAGGTGCAGTTGAAAAACGCACAGGAGGAGCTAAATAGGAAGAGGAGGGAGAAGGGGGTTGGGGAATGGGAGCTGGCTGTTGGCAAGAGATCTGCTAGGAGAAGGAGATTTTCAGATAGTTTTACTATTGGTGTTTGTAATAGATATGACCAACTGTCAGGGTCTAGTGGAGAGGAATCTCTAGTAGCTGTAGATGTAGGAAGTATGCAGCAGACCTCAGCAGTTACGGTGGCTAGGACAGTTGCAAAGTCTAACAGAAAGAAGAAGGTTCTGCTGTTAGGTAGTTCTCATAGTAGAGGTGTAGGCCAGCAGTTGCAGGAAGTTTTGGGGAGTGAGTACCAGGTCACCAGCATTGTGAAGCCTAATGCAGGATTGGCTCAGGTGACTTTTAACATAGGGGGGTTATGTAGGGATTTTACTAAAGAGGATCAGGTAGTGATTGTGGGTGGGGCTGGTAATAGTATTGATAGGGATGGGGAGTATGACATAGATGGTGACCTGGAAAAGATAGCCACTCAGACTGGCAACACGAATGTGCATTTCATGGAACTGTTTCAGCGTCATGATCGGCCTCATCTTAATATAGCCGTCAGGCGTAATAACATGAGACTTGGGGGTGCGCTGATGACAGAAGGCATGAGTCACATTTCAGTGGTGTCGGTGGAGTCTATCAGTAGGACGGGTTTCACTAGACATGGCCTGCACCTCAACAGGTATGGGAAGGGGAGGTTGGCAAAACTTATAGGTGACAGCATAGGTGGGGGTGGTGGGATCACTCATGGGAAAATTCCGGTAGTTGTGGGTGTTAGAGCTGTACCTTTTTTAGATTGAAGTCAGCTGATAGGTATTCCTGCTTAAGGGAAGTCTCTCTAACAAAGAAACCACTTTCTACAAAGCTTGGGTATCCGATTAATGAGGGAATTAGTATATTTCATCAAAATATACAAGGTATTAGAGATAAAGTTAGTGAACTGCTTATAGATGTTGACTCTGAAATTATTGGTATATCTGAACACTTCTTAAATAAGGAGATAATTCAGAGGCTTCCTTTACCAGGATACAGGTTGGCTGGCAGCTTTTCTAGGAGCTCTTTGCGGTGTGGGGGAGTTGCCATGTATGTGAAAAACGGTATCCCATTTGAGTCAATTGATGTTTCAAAGTACTGCACTGAAAAGGTGTTTGAATGTTGTGCAGGTGTGGTAAAATGTAGTGGAGCTAAACTTCTTACTGTTGTTATTTATAGATCCCCAGACTCCGATTTCACAACATTTTTGCTAAAGCTAGAGGAGGATCTTGGTTCACTTTATAGGAAATACAAAAAGTTAGTTATATGTGGTGACTTCAATATTAATTGTATAAGTGATTGTGCAAGGAAAAGGATGCTGGTAGACCTCCTTAATTCATATAATCTTATGCAAACCATATTCTTTCCAACGAGAGTGCAAGGGAACAGTAGAACAACCATAGACAATATTTTTGTTCATTCGTCATTATTAGAAGGGCATTCTGTTAACAAAAAGGTGAATGGCCTTTCAGATCATGATGCACAAATTTTAAGTCTAAAAGATTTTTGTGCTGCAACACATGTTAAATATAGTTACCAACTTTTTAGGAAAGCTGATCCAGTTGCTGTACAGACTTTTGTAAACCTTATCAAGGAACAAGAGTGGCAAGATGTTTATAGTGCTGATACAGCAGACGATAAATATAATGCTTTCCTCAAGACTTTTCTCATGCTCTTTGAAAGTTGCTTTCCATTAGGACGTTGAAAACAGGGTACTAGCACAAACAGGCAGCCTGGGTGGCTGACTAAAGGGATAAGAATATCTTGTAGAACAAAGTGGCAATTACATCAAAACGTTAGAAACAGTCAAAATCTAAATGGAGCAGCCCATTACAAACAGTATTGTAAGGTGCTTAAAAAAGGTATTAGGAAGGCAAAAAGTTTGTGGTATGCAGATAGAATAGCTAAGTCTCAGGATAAAATTAAAACCATATGGTCAGTCGTAAAGGAAGTGGCTGGTCTGCAGAGACAAGTCGAGAATATAGAATCAGTGCGTAGTGGGGATGTCCGTGTTACTGATAAGTTGCATATATGTACAGTACTTAATAATCACTTTCTGAATATAGCAGGTGAACTAAATAGAAACCTAGTCCCAACAGGGAATCATATAGTGCTCTTAGAAAAAAGTGTTCCGAGACTGTTACCTGAAATGCTCCTCCATGATACTGACAAGAGGGAGATTGAGTTAATAATTAAATCACTAAAGACCAAGAACTCTCATGGATATGACGGGGTATCTAGCAGAATACTGAAGTATTGTTCCACGTATGTTAGCTCAGTACTTAGCCATATCTGTAACTTTTCCTTTAGGAGTGGTCGGTTTCCTGACCGATTAAAGTACTCGGTAGTGAAGCCACTTTATAAAAAGGGAGACAGGGATAATGTTGACAATTATAGACCTATTTCTATGCCATCGGTGTTTGCTAAAGTTATCGAGAGGGTTGTATATACAAGGTTACTGCAGCATTTAAATTCACATAATTTGCTGTCAAATGTACAGTTTGGTTTTAGAAATGGCTTAACAACTGAAAATGCTATAGTCTCTTTTCTCTGTGAGGTTTTGGATGGATTAAATAAAAGGTTGCGAATGTTAGGTGTTTTCTTTGATTTAACGAAGGCTTTTGACTGTGTTGACCACAAAATATTACTGCAGAAGTTGGAACATTATGGAGTAAGGGGAGTAGCTTACAATTGGTTCGCCTCCTACTTTAAGAACAGAAAGCAGAAGGTAATCCTCCGCAATATTGAGAGTGGTAATGATGTTCAGTCCCAATGGGGCACTGTTAAATGGGGCGTTCCCCAAGGGTCGGTGCTGGGGCCACTGCTGTTCCTTATTTATGTAAATGATATGCCTTCTAGTATTACAGGTGATTCAAAAATATTTCTGTTTGCTGACGACACCACCTTGGTAGTGAAGGATCTTGTGTGTAATATTGAAACATTATCAAATAATGTAGTTCATGATATAAGTTCGTGGCTTGTGGAAAATAATTTGATGCTAAATCACAGTAAGACTCAGTTTTTACAGTTTCTAACCCACAATTCAACAAGAACTGACATTTTAATCAGACAGAATGGGCATGTTATAAGCGAGACGGAACAGTTCAAGTTCCTAGGCGTACGGATAGATAGTAAGCTGTTGTGGAAAGCCCATGTTCAGGATCTTGTTCAGAAACTAAATGCCGCTTTATTTACCATTAGAACAGTATCTGAAATAAGTGACATTTCAACACGAAAAGTAGTATACTTCGCATATTTTCATATGCTTATGTCATATGGTATTATTTTTTGGGGTAATTCTTCTGATTCAAAAAGGGTATTTTTGGCTCAAAAACGGGCTGTCCGAGCTATGTATGGTGTAAGTTCGAAAACCTCTTGTCGACCCCTATTCAATAGTCTGGGAATTTTGACATTGCCCTCACAGTATGTATTTTCTTTAATGTTGTTTGTTGTTAGCAATATTAGCTTATTCCCAAGAGTTAGCAGCTTTCACTCAGTTAATACTAGGCAGAAATCAAATCTGCATGTGGAATGCACTTCCTTGACTCTTGTGCAGAAAGGAGTGCAGTATTCTGCTGCATCCATTTTCAATAAGCTACCACAAGAACTCAAAAATCTTAGCAGTAGCCCAAACACTTTTAAGTCTAAACTGAAGAGTTTCCTCATGGCTCACTCCTTCTATTCTGTCGAGGAGCTCCTGGAAGAGATAAAAAATTAAGCAAATTCCAGTGTTACATTCTTGATTTTCTTTATTTAAACTAACGACTTGTTTCATTTTATCTGTTTCTACAATTGTGTTATAATTTCATGTATTGACTCGTTCCATGACCATGGAGACTTCTCCTAAATGTGGTCCCACGGAACAATAAATAAATAAATAAATAAATATCTGTGATGCCTTGCAATGTGCTGTTCAGGAAAAGCGATCACCTCCTCATACTCTCACAGTTTAGGGGGACAGCCCTGCAGGATTCATGGTGTCAGTTCTCTCCTGTACTACTTCAGACATTAGATGAGTCCATGCCACATCATGTTGTGGCATTTCTGTGTGTTTGGGCCCTGCACAATATTAGGCAGGTGTACCAGTTTCCTTGACTCTTCAGTGTATTTCTTTCTTATGTTCATGTTACAATGTAGAATGAGTCAAGTTCTTAAATTTAAATGCAGTTGTGGATTTGTAACCAAAGTATACTGATACTGCATTATACAATCCCCAAGGTTTATTAAATCTGTAATTATTTTGTTGTGAATACTACTTTTATTACATAATAGTGTGAAAGGTGCTACAATATAATTGTGCTTGACAGGAACAGGATTCAGAATGAAATTTTCACTCTGCAATGAAGTGGGCACTGATATGAAACTTCGTGGCAGATTAAAACTGTGTGCTGGACTGAGACTCTAACTCGGGACGTTTACGTTTTGCAAGCAAGTGCTCTACCATCTGAGCTTCCCAAGCAAAACTCATGACCTGTTCTCACAGCTTTACTTCTGCCAGTACCTCATCTCCTACCTTCCAGACTTCAAAAAAGTGCTCCTGCAAACCTAGCAGAACCAGCACTCCTGGAAGAAAGGATGTTGTGGACACATGGCACATGGCTTAGTGACAGCCTTGGCGATGAACCAGAATCAACTTTTCTGTCCCCAGTGGAGTGTGCACTGATATGAAACTTCCTGGCACATTAAAACTGTGTGGCATACTAGGACTTGAACTCAGGACCTTTGCTCTACCATCTGAGTTACCCAAGCATGACTCATGACCCATGGTAGAGCACGTGCCCGCAAAAGGCAAGGGTCCCAAGTTCGAGTCTTGATCCAGCACACAGTTTATATTTCCAGGAAGTTTCATATCATCGCATACTCAGCTGTAGAGTGAAAATTTCATTCTGCAAACATCCTCAGGCTGTGGCTAAGCCATGTCTCTGCAATATTCTTTCTTCCAGGAGTGCTAGTTCTGTAAGATTCACAGGAGAGCTTCTGTAAATTTTCGAAAGTGAGAGACAAGGTACTGATGGAAGTTCTGAGTCATGGTTGGGTTGTGCAGATTGTAGAGCACTTGCCCACAGAAGGTCCTGAGTTCAAGTCTTGTTCCAGCACACTACTTTAATCTGCCAGGAAGTTTCAGGAACACTATTGCTTACTCTTGTAACACAATAATTCAAATTTTAAATGTATGCTGCCACACAGTTTTAAACAATGGTATTATTTATGTAACTATTTTTATGTAGTTAAGGCACTGTGTGTGTGTGTGTACAGAGTTTTAAAAATTTGAAGGCAGTAGAGGCTCAGATGTAATACTTCAGTCAGTAAGTTACAAGGTTTCAAATGCACAGCTGCTTATGTGTGATAACAAACAACTGTCAGATACATCAGTGGCACTAGCTTGTGAAGCATTACACACTCACATGTGATATGTTAATGGTGAGACTCAGCAATTTATCTTTAAACTTTCCCTGATTTTACATACAAGCAACTTTATTTCAGTAACATCATTTCTCTTGCACATATATCTCTTCTGTTGTTACATGATTGTTGTGCTGAGTTTGGAAGCATATGTCATCTGCAGGTTATTCTGCCATTACCAATAATAATAACATTTGAGATACTTATTTTAAGTAAGTAACAATCTGGCACAGAGTGAGGGCAATGCAACTTCACAATATGTTGAAAAATACTATAAATTATATTTAATTATTTAAAAGGAGGTCATTCTCCTGTAAAGGCTGTTCTTCTATTTTGAAATAAACACTGTATTACACTATATAGAAACTACTTCATATGGCCTCTCTTGGTAACTATCAAGATACATCATACATTGTTAATCTTACAGCATATTACATTTCACACTTTCAGTGTGGGGGAAAGCAACATGTATTGGCATCCCTTATAAGACTTTCACGCAATCATAGTAGGTCCAGACACAACTATCCCCAATCCTAAGTCTCTTTGTATAATGGATTCAGTCACTGAGTAGCATAAATGACAGATAAGGTTTTAGATACCTTAGTACTGCATTTTGAAGCTGCCTTTCCTATCTGTGGAGCAAATATTAGTAGGAGAATTGTAAATTGTTCGACCACTAATGGACTTAGCATTATGAGCCAAAAAAGAGAATAAAACATGAGATACTTTCCTGTGCATCCTTTTCATCTGAGAGTACCAATTGCAACCTGTATCCTCAACTATTTGCTGGATGTATTCTGATGTCTGCCTTCCTCTACAGTTTTTACCCTCTACACCAAAAAATATAAAACCATATTAAAGGTAATTATGATAACTATAGCCGTAATGCAAGAAATAAATTAAAATTAATTTGGAACCTCATCAGAAAGTAAACTGGTAATTAGTAAAAAATAAATGAAAATATAGTTCAGACACATAAAAATAAGAAAAGGTTTAGTCAAAAAAAAAAAAAAAAAAAAAAAAAAAAAAAAAAAAAAAAAAAAAACAGCAAACATTTTCGGTAATAACTTTACTAGAATAGCTGAAGATTATAAATTGAAAATTAAATTTTAAATATGTGACCATGCAGTATCAAAATGCAGTTTTATGATATTTAAATAATACCTCATCTTTCTTGTTGGATTGAACATTGTGTCAATAGCATGTCTTCTGAGTACTTTGCTGATGAAGTCTGTGACCAGTTTTATGAATGAGAGGAAAGTTTGCCTTTACTTGGTTCATTTTCATTAATAGCTCCAGATCTTTTAGGGTGTAGTGCCTAATTTATCTTTTTGTGAGAGCAGCCATTTCTTATGAAGGAAGTTCTGAAATGATTGAGCTTGACCTCCAAGTACTGTGGTTCACAGATTCTTTTAGCCTGGTCTACCAGTGCTTTGATAACTCCTCTTTAGTGATCCCTCAGATTTTCTCAGCACAATTCATTAATAGTGTGCTTCCAGGTTTTCTGCAAAGTTTTTTTTACATTTTATGCACAAGATTTCAAGAACTGACCAAGCCATTAGCTTCAGGTTCTGTGACTCTTGCTGTTATGTGTGCTCACTCCAATCAGAATGTGAACTGTTGCTGGTCTCTCACAACTATTTGTAGCTGAGTTCGACTCCCAATGCCCACTGTGCCCTTTGATGTTCATTTGTTTTTCAGAGCTTGCGCTAAAATCTCTGAAATGGAAATTTTCTCAGCATTTTCCACTTGTGGTGAACCCAAAGTCATTTCATGATTATATTTGACCAGTGCTTGGCAACAGCTGATTTGCTTGGTTGTTGTAGTCAGGTATGAATATGATACACCCAGCTTTCAGAGACCTAGAGCATCTTTAGAACTACGAAGAATACATTTTATATGTGTTCAAGACTGTGAAGCACACTGGATGCCATGTTCCCATAGGAGTCTACCAGTCTTTCTGTATATTTAGCCAGCATAAGTTTGTTTCTCAAGCATCCTTGACTTTGACTATC
Organism: Schistocerca serialis cubense; assembly: GCF_023864345.2. Lineage (NCBI taxonomy): Eukaryota > Metazoa > Arthropoda > Insecta > Orthoptera > Acrididae > Schistocerca > Schistocerca serialis. Next base: position 359,450,296 of record NC_064640.1, on the reverse strand, counting down.
AAAAGATTCACAAATTCCTGCAACATTTAAACTCCAGCCATGATAATATAAGTTTCATAATGAAACTTGCAAAACAGAGCCAACTATCTTTCCTGGACATGTTAGTAGAGAGAAGAACAGATGGATCCCTCAGCCAAAGTATAAAAGGTTGTCAGAGACAGCCAGAAAAGCTTGTAAGGGTTCTGCAGGGAAGGTTGTACAGGGAAATGCTCATTAAGAAAAACATCTGATATGTTGTTCCCTTTCTGAGTTCATTATCATTGAAGTTAGCCAATTAGGCCATTTGTGCACATAAATTCAAGTGTCCTGCCAGATACAATTGAGGTCCGTGGTAACAAAACTGAGCATATGCCATTTAAAAAATTTTACATGAAAGGTACTTTTAGTTGTGTTCACCTGTTGATTCAAAAAATTTTTGTAAACATAGTACTGGTCATCCATGTTGGTAGGGACTGAAGAAGGAATAATTGAAGTTCATCACTAATAGTCTTTATTGAGGAAAAAAAGTTACAAATAACAAACATTTGCAAAACAAAATTTGTCCACTTTCTTTTTTATTTTTTTAAGTTAAGTGTTATAAAGTTACAGTCTAAGCATTTAAATTCAGTGGGCTCTTAAGTATATTACATTTTACAGATAATATCAGCTAAGAAATTAACAATGCATTAGTAAATCTATATATTTTCTTCTAAGTGAAAACATGAACAGAACTCCCACAGTACCAACATCTGTTTCTCACATCTTAAATCTATTATGAAACTCATAGTGATAAAGCTGTAGTACATATTTTAATACAATTTTTAGATTTAATGCTGTGTGAAATCCAAAATAATTCTGAAACACAGCCCTCTTTAATGCGTAGGTTCTTCATAATACAGAATTTTGTCTTCAGTGTCATTAGCACTCCCATGTGCAACCTTTGAATAGAACTCTTTACTTTCCTCTGAATGATTTTCAAAATAAGACATCAACTTCTTTATGTCATTAGCTTTATTTCTGCATACATGATTCACTGATAGAAGTTGAGGCATTTCAAACATAGTTGAAGCACTTCCGTTTCTGGATTTTAGCACCTGTACATAAACCAAAGTGAGCATTTTGAAAAGGCGTTGTGTCTCGGTCTTAAATCTTCTTACATAATGTAGTACCCTTGCCTCAGACATTTTAAAAGGCTATTTGGCTATGATTACATGTTTGGAGATTGATTTCATGTTGTAATCATACCAGTTCCTACCTCAAACTTAAACCATCCCAACTTTCCCAATAGGCCATAGTATTCTGAGGGCAGAGTGATTGCTTGGTGTTTCCATAGTTCTTTTTCAATAACACTAAAAACCCTGTTATGGGGCAAATAGCTATGGACACGTTTGGAGAAATAATGCTGAATTCCTTTAAATACCTTTGAGCTATCAATGTAACTCATAATCATTGTGAAGTTTTTGTTTTGGAAGCCACAAGAGTCAGAAAAGTCAGAAAATAACCTGAGACTAAGATTTTCTACATCTTCTTTCATTAGATCTTGCTCTAAAGAACTTAAATGGTCTCTCATAGAAGATGCACTTTCATTTGTTCCCCTCTCCTGAGTCAGTCTCAAGCCATGTGTAGTTAACAACATATTGTGCTTCCTTTTGTGAATATTTTAAGATTGTGCAATAATGCAACCAGACCTGTCTGGAGTGAAATACTTCTCCAATAGAAAGTTTGAATAATGGTTGATTCTGCTGGCTGTCAAAACAAACTGTCACTGTATTATTTTTATTTCATTTTAAGTATTGAAAAATCTTTTTGCCCTTATTTTGTGCAAACTGTAATCTGTTCTCATATTTTTTTTAATTCCAAGACTAGAGCTGACTTTAACTCTACAACAAACCCTCCACAAGCTGAGAAACTGTTAGTATAAAGATTTCCAAAGCTGAGGTTGAATCATTTATAGAATATCTACTTATACTTTGAAAGAGAGCAGGCCAACAACCCATGTTTGGCTAGAGAAGCATTGTAGCTGTAATTTTGTAGTGAACTGTGTCTGCTCTATGTCCCATTCCTACAGCTTGTGAGTTCATCTGCCTCAATTCTCCTTAGGCAGTGCACCCTTCAGCTTATATCTTTTGCCAATGTGCCTGAATCTTTCTCCAGACACTAATGAAAAAATAAATTTGAAATAAATATAACCTGTCCAGACAATTATGTTCATTGTACAAACTTATAAATAATATCAGACTTGCCTGTCACTTTTCTGAATGCTGAGCTACACACCAGAGTCTCTCATCATATTTCTTCTGTTATATAGTGTGAGACTGACATAGATCTTTGCTTACTTCTGTCATCTTCCTTCCCTCTGCATTTTTTTATGCAAGTTCCCTCTCATGTATCAAAGTAAGAAATTATCCTGTATAACTTTTGGCTTATTCATATTCAGACGATCTTTCAAAAGAATAAGATAATTGAAATCCAAATATGCTGCTTAACATGTTGTTTCCTTTGTTATTTTAATATGGTAATAGATTGTGCTCAGATTGTCATTTGAATGTACAATCATACACATCTTACTCTTTTGACTGGCAACTCCTTCTTTGTTTTCCACTTTTCTCCTCCTGTACTGTTAAGAATATTCAGAATTTTCTAACATCTTAATAATGATGTTCATTCTACAACAGCTAGTACATTGAAACAGTACCTGAATATGAAAGAGAATTATACAGCTCTGAATTCATTGAGGTCTAACAGTTTATTATGTAGGGTGTTGTATTATTGCCCAACAATAAACACACGCAAGTGTAAAGGCTATTAAATGTATCTTATAAATTTTATGTTTTAAATTTCAATCATACAGAACAAAAGAAGGATTAGCTTAGTTTTGTGGAATCTTGAAGAATGGAGATGTCAAGTTTTGTAATAATTTTCCATGTTCAGTCACCTTTTACAATGGCAGAAACTCAGATTTGTCTTATTTTCTGTTAGCCATTATGCAAAGCTCATATTAAAGTACCAGAGTGCATTAAAAAGTGTGTTTTGAAAAAAAAGGTATTTGTTGAGTTATGCTAAAAGAGTCCTCAATTAATGTCAGCTGCTCTCAGAGCTTGGATGACAATGCAAAAGACTGCTCAGCCTTTGTCTTGGGTTCACTCCGTACTACAATCTATATCCAGTTTTGGTAATGTTCCCTTGTTCAGTTGCAGGAAACCAAACAAAGAACATGTTTGCCAACACCATGTTTGGTGGGCCACTTGAATTTGAATGCACAACAACCTAACTGTGCAACTTCAATGTCAATTAACTCATAAATAGCACAGTGTATTGAATTTTCTCCTTCACAATTATTTCACAGCACATCGTACCTTGCAGCCCTCTTACAAGCTTTTCAGACTGTTTCTCACCACCCTGTATATAGCAAACCTACACAAATTTATCTCTATTTCTTCTCTTCAAGCCATTGCCATCCATCACAAAGTAATTCATTGTAAAACACTCTGGTCCATACAGCTGAAACACTTCAGGAAAAGGAGAGCCTTGGTGAAGAATTGCAGCACCTACAGAAAGGGTTATGAAAGAATGGGTCTTCAGATCATCAAATTAGATGGGTGATGCAGTCCATGTGAATGAACTTGTCACAGACAGAGTGTGTAAAATTCCTTGCACATATTGTCAAGTTTACATAGAATCTACGAAAAGAAGCAGTAACACCCACCTTAAGGAACTCAAGTATAATTATTGTCTGGGCAACTAGGAGAAATTGGTCTTAGCAAAACATGCACTGAGTGCAGGTAACCACCAAATACATTTGTCTGATACCATGGTTTTGTCAGTATTTAATCATTACTTTGCTACTATGGACAGAGAGGCCAAAGAAATTCATAAACACAAAAACAGCTTTAGCAGAAAAGAAAAAGGACTGAAATTGTACACAATGTAGCCATAGTATTAAATAACATATTGACATGATTCCATGATCTTAGACAGTGGTCTGATGCCATCACCAACTGACCCTGCCTGAATACGTATGAAGTTTGGCTTGCTGAGCTTGTTTGAGATTGTAACAGCTTTTTGAGTTGTTACAGCCTCTAATGATGTCTCCAGTATTGGAAGATGAAACATTAGGCAGAGGAATCTGCCTTGGGCCCTGATGTGATGCCCATAAAACAAAGATCACCAAAACTTGAAACATCAGCCATGGAAGCCTGCACTGTTTGTTCAGTGATTCTTGCTAATGTAACAAAAGAAGAAAAAGCCACCAAAGCACTAAAGAAATACACACCCTTCTGGCATTGATGTCATGCGTAGCATGATTGTAGACAAATGTTTACAAAATTTAATGCAACTTCTAAAATATCTTTGTAACAGCTGTTTTCATCCATGAATTTTTGCAGAATCTCTGCAAACTTGTAAAATCATACCCATTAACATAGCACGAGGGAAAGATAATATGTATAATTACCACCCATTTACTTTGCTCTCCAATTTCTCAATTGTGTTACAATGTATTATGTACAACAAAGTGATAAAATTCATCAACAAAAATTATTTAGAAAGAGGAATATTGGTATACTTACTAATAGCACTGAACATGACTGCCCACACCATTCTCCTTAGGAAACATGAGAACTATTGTGTAGTATATTAAGTTATCAGTTGTAGACAAAAAACTTTGCATCCTATTACATAAATTAACATGTGAATGCTGACCAAATGAAGCCCAAGGTGCCTGTAATATTCCACAAATGTGTTGATGGGAACACTTCTTTTTCATATTATTTTATATTAATAACCTGAACTAGAATTCTGAGTACCACAAAACAGTATTATTTGATGCTGACATGACAGTTTTAATAAAGTCTGAAAAAAATTCAATTTTAAAAATATAGAAAAGATAAACATTGATACAAACCTTGTCAGTGAGTGGTTCCTTTCAAACCAGCTAATTCTAAACAACAATAAAATAGTGGCATTACATTTTCACAATCTATAAAATATGAATGTCCAACATCCAGCTGTCACCATTAATTATAAATCAGCCATAAACATTAATAACGCAAAGTTTTTTGGCTTGTGGATCCAGAGTAACATAATGTGGGATGTACATGTGTCTCCTCCTTACTTAAAGGATAAATAAGGTTGTTGTTAGATATGAATTCTAAAAGGCTGAATAATTGAGCAGGCAGTCAGGAGTCACTTACTTCCTACTGTCCTTCATCATCTTCAAAATAGTCAGCTCAGGCGTGCATGCAATGATCCCAGTGATATTCCCCTTTTGGAAGCACTCCTGGAATTTCGCAGGGTGAAGGGTGCTCAGGATCCATTACAATTTCCCTTTAATGTCTTCAGTTGAGTCGAAACATCACACATTCTATGTGATTTTCATTTTCAGGAACAGGAAGGATTCACATGGAACTAGGTATGGTTGGAGAACCATTGCGTTGTTGTTTTTGGCCCAGAATTCCTTCACAGTGAGTGAGGTGTGTGCAGGTGCATTGTCATGGTTCACCAACCAGTCTTTTCCTCAACTCTGGTCATTTGCACCAAATATTTTCCCTCAGTTTCCTCCAAACATGACAGTAAAACTGTCCATTGACAGTCTGATCAGGAGCAAAAAGCACCTTATACACTATTCCAAAATGTCAGAAAAAAATCAGTATTTACTTCATATTGCACCAAATTCGTTGAGCTTTTTTCAGCCTTGGAGAAGATGATGTTTTCCATTATAATGATTGCTGCTTTGTTTAAGGGTCATAACCATAGGTCCAAGATTCATCACCTGTTATGACTCTGCATGCGAATTTTGGACACTCTCAAACTCTTTCTTGCAACTCAGTGTGCATCTGAATCCTGAGGTTTAATTGGTTGATGCTGAGGAGACAAGGGACAAACTTTGCTGCAATTCATTTCATGTTGAGTTCATGTTGACATATACCATATGACATCACAAGTTTGTTACAAATATCATGAACTGTCTGCTTTTGGTGTTCTTCATCAATCACATCACACACTTTCATGATCATTTCCGGTGTGTCAACCAGAATGTTTGTTGTCTTCCACATATTCTTGACCTACCTTGAAGTAATTGAAACACTCAAATGTTCTTGCTTCACTCAGTGCACTCTCACCAAATGCCTCTGTCAGAATGCGGTTTGTTTCAGCTGCATCTCTTAGTGTATTTGTCTCTTGGTCTCCCTCTATGATTTTTACCCTCCATGGTGCCCTCCAATACTAAATTGGTGGTCCTTGATGCCTCAGAACATGTCCTACCAACTGATCCCTTCTTCTAGTCAAGTTGTGCCACAAACTCATCTTCTCCCCAATTCTATTCAGTACCTCCTCATTAGTTATGCGATCTACCCATCTAATCTTCAGCATTCTTCTGTAACACCACATTTCAAAAGCTTCTATTCTCTTCTTGTCCAAACTATTTATCATCCATGTTTCACTTCCATACATGGCTACACTCCATACAAATACTTTCAGAAACGACTTCCTGATGCTTAAATCTATACTCAATGTTAACAATGTTAAACAGTTATTTTTCTCCTCAAATAGCAAAACTCCTTTACTACTTTAAGTGTCTCATTTCATCATCTAATTCCCTCAGCACCAGCCGACTTAATTCGACTACATTCCATTATCCTAGTTTTTGTTTTGTTGATATTCATTTTATATCCTCCTTTCAAGACACTGTCCTTCTATTCAACTGCTCTTCCAAGTCCTTTGTTGTCTCTGACATAATTACAATGTCATCCACGAACCTCAAAGTTTTTATTTCTTCTCCACGGATTTTAATACCTACTCTGAAGTTTTCTTTTGTTTCCTTTACTGCTTGCTCAATGTACAGATTGAATAACATCGGGGAGAGGCTACAACCCTGTCTCACTCCCTTCCCAACCACTGCTTCCCTTTCATGTCCCTCAACTCTTATAACTGCCATCTGGTTTCTGTACAAATTGTAAATAGCCTTTCGCTCCCTGTATTTTACCCCTGCCACCTTCAGAATTTGAAAGAGAGTATTCCAGTCAACATTGTCAAAAGCTTTCTCTAAGTCTACAAATGCTAGAAACATAGTTTTGCCTTTCCTTAATCTATCTTCTAAGATAAGTTGTAGGGTCAGTATTGCTTCACGTGTTCCACTATTTCTACAGAATCCAAACTGATCTTCCCCGAGGTTGGCTTCTACCAGTTTTTCCATTTGTTTATAAAGAATTCGTGTTATTATTTTGCAGCCATGACTTATTAAACCGATAGTTCAGTAATTTTCACATCTGTCAACACCTGCTTTCATTGGGATTGGAATTATTGTATTCTTCTTGAAGTCTGAGGGTATTTCGCCTGTCTCATACATCTTGCTCACCAGATGGTAGAGTTTTGTCAGGACTGGCTCTCCCAAGGCTGTCTGTAGTTCTAATGGAATGTTGTCTACTCCCGGGGCCTTGTGTCAACTCAGGTCTTTCAGTGCTCTGTCAAACTCTTCATGCAGTATCATATCTCCTATTTCATCTTCATCTACATCCTCTTCCATATCCATAATAGTGTCCTTAAGTACATCGCCCTTGTATAGACCCTCTATATACTCCTTCCACCTTTCTACTTTCCCTTCTTTGCTTAGAACTGGGTTTCTTTTCTCCGAAGGTCTCTTTAATTTTTCTGTAGGCAGTATCTATCTTACCCCTAGTGAGATAAGCCTCTACATCCTTACATTTGTCCTCTAGCCATCCCTGCTTAGTCATTTTGCACTTCCTGTTGATTTCATTTTTGAGACGTTTGTATTCCTTTTTGCCTGCTTCATTTACTGCATTTTTATATTTTCTCGTTTCATCATTGAAATTCAATATTTCTTCTGTTACCCAAGGATTTCTACTAGCCCTCGGCCTTTTAACTACTTGATCCTCTGCTGCCTTCACTATTTCATCCCTCAAAGCTACCCATTCTTCTTCTACTGTATTTCTTTCCCCCATTCCTGTCAATTGTTCCGTTATGCTCTCCCTGAAAATCTGTACAACCTCTGGTGTAGTCAGTTTATCCAGGTCCCATCTCCTTACATTCCAACCTTTTTGCAGTTTCTTCAGTTTTAATCTACAGTTCATAACCAAGAGATTGTGGTCAGAGTCCACATCGGCCCCTGGAAATGTCTTACAATTTAAAACCTGGTTCCTAAATCTCTGTCTTACCATTATATAATCTATCTGATATCTTCTAGTATCTCCAGACTTCTTCCATATATACAACCTTCTTTCATGATTCTTTAACCAAGTGTTAGCTATGATTAAGTTATGCTCAGTGCAAAATTCTACCAGGCAGATTTCTCTTTCATTCCTTACCCTCATTCCATATTCACCTATTATGTTTCCTTCTGTTCCTTTTCCTACTACCGAATTCCAGTCACCCATGACTATTAAATTTTTGGCTCCCTTCACTCTCTGAATAATTTCTTTCATCTCATCATACATTTCATCAATTTCTTCATCATCTGCAGAGCTAGTTGGCATATAACCTTGTACTGCTGTAGTAGGCATGGACTTCATGTCTATCTTGGCCACAATAATGTGTTCACTGTGCTGTTTGTAGTAGCTTACCCGCACTCCTATTTTTTTATTCATTATTAAACTTACTCCTGCATTACCCCTATTTGATTTTGTATTTATAACCCTGTATTCACCTGACCAAAAGTCTTGTTCCTCCTGCCACTGAACGTCACTAATTCCCACTATATCTAACTTTAACCTATCCATTTCCCTCTTTAAATTTTCTAACCTACACTTATAAATTCAAAACCATAGAAATTATTGTTGATAAATAAACTGTGGCAGATAATAGGAAACAGATAAGAGCATAACATTTCTCAGAAAATTTCCACGTGATTTGTTGTATCACATGTGTATAAAAGGTTAAAATTAAGAATTTCAGCAATTTTCATGTTCAATATTTTAACTGACTTCTGTGGTGCTTGACCGAGGTTTCCTGGGTTAACAGCAGCATTTTGGTGGCAGTCTATGTTTGGACCTCACTGGAGGTGGTCAGGTTGTGTTAGTCTGTGTTTTGAGAAATAGTCTCTAGTTCATTTCTGTGAATTATTCAGAGTTCCTACTTTTAGTCACAGAAATTTTTTGGCATCTGATGGACTTGTTATAATTCATCTTGTGTGTGATACAAGCCACACTTAGGAGGTTTCAGTGTTTAGCCATTGTGGAATTTATAGTTTGAGGTACTCTGGAACTTTAACAGTTTTCTAAAGATAACTCACGCAATTAATCGTGGTTTATTCAACTGCCTTCAATATCTGAAGAAACTTGGTTAGGCTCTGAAATTGATTTATTGTGAACTGTGACTTTCGATTTTATGTTCTTGTTGGATATAAACTCAAATTTGTGAAACATTAAAAAATACGTAAGGACGTACGTGACTTTTGTGCAGCAAATCCTGCCTGCATTTATATTAAATACTTTTGCAGGCCATTGGCTGCATTGTGACAAATGTGAGATGACACCCCATAGATGAAATCCAGACAAACTCGTAAAATCAACCACATTTACAGTGGCCCATCAAAGTGAATAATCAGTTTCTCATCATGTTTGGATATGAAGCTACACATGAATTTAGCCCATTCGCTTGTCCTCAACAAAAAGGGCTGAGACCAATACACATTTAAATGTGTGCACCTACTCACTAATTTGACACTCAGAAGCACACACACACACACACACACACACACACACACACACACACACACACACACACACACACACACATGTGATATACTTTCACTTGCATGATGCATTTTAAATTATGAAAGGACTAGCAGATTCTAGTCATTGATTCCTTACCTTGTTTCAGTACAATGTTGAAAGGTGTGGGCCACATGTTGACATGCAGTGGTATAAGTTAATTTATCTGGTATTAGAATTGCTATTGTTGTTGTTATTGTTTATGTGTGTGTGTGTGTGTGTGTGTGTGTGTGTGTGTGTGTGTGTGTGTGTGTGTGTGTGTAATGACTACTTATATCAAATTGACTGAATTTCAGTATAAGATGTACTGCATCAAAGGAACAAAAATATCATGACTTTATGGATGTTTTTTATTAACACAAATTACCATATTTTGAGCATCCAGTTAATGATCATAATAGTCACTTTCAAATTTTTTTCTGAAATCAGCACATAGTAGTTTCTGATATACATAACAAAATTACAATTGTTAGAGCTGCTAATAAATGGTTGGTTGATCATGTTCTTTAAATGGAGAATACATTTATATACTGTTCGGCACCTTTGTTGGCAGCCTGTAAATAGAATCTTTCCTTTTTCAGATGATAGATGATATATCCACATCTATGCAACTAGAAGAATCAGATAGCAATGTACGACTGATAAATGGGAATTCGGATCCTGAAGACTTATGGTCACCAAAAAAGATTCAACCTTTCTTACTTCCTGACACAAATGGTAAATCTTGAACCTTATGAGTTACAACCAACAAGTCAGAGCGTAAATAGTCTTCAGAATTTTTCACTCAGTTATCTAATACCTGAATATTAGATTTTTTTATTGGAAAGTTACAATTACTGCCAACTCTCAGACAGCATGGCACAGAAAAAGCATAAAAGAATAAAAAATTGCAAGCAGTTTGGTGTTGTTATCAACTTGATAATATATTTTAGGTACACATGGATGTAGTTGTGATGCATCTGTTTACATGATCATACAGAATGTCATTTCCCAGTCTTATTCATGCCAGTCTTTGATATGCTTATGTGATGTCTGATTGTAAAATGTTATTTTCTGTGGATAACTAATGGCATCAAATGAGCAACTGGAAAGATAATATGCAGTTTCACACAATACAAGAGGTTCTAGTTGTTTCTCATTTACTCCCCCTGAAACATCTACTCACTTACAAGGACACAGTAAAGAATAATCACTTTATAAACTGAAGTAAGTAAAAAGCAGTTAATTAAAAATGGGGTCATTCAGCAGTAAAACCAAATGTGGTTGTAGAAAATATGAAGTACCTAATTAGATAGAAGTCTAAGACAATGTCTGTTCTGAAACTGTACACATTTAATAACAGTGGTGGTTGCATTGTCAATATAACTGATGATATTCTGTTTTGTAACAGCGTCGGAAATAATAAGCAGCTTCAAGGTATCAGAAATGGCTTTCATAGAGAAACAGTGGGATGAGGTAATATAAGAAGTAAGGTGTAAAACAAATGAATGAGAACATACAGAGATCAGTGTTACTAAAAATATGACAAATACATTAGAATGAAAACTTAGAGAAAGTATAGTAAAAACTGATAAGCTATTGATTCTGATCTTGTATGATTTAGTACTACAGTCAAAAGTTTTGTACAGTATTTTGATTTAATGATATTGTACAGATATAGCTTTTTAGCTGCTACCTCGTTTCCCGCCATTTTCTACCTGTCTGATACCTCACATCTCTTTTATCTACTAATAGAATGCAATTTGATGCAGTGATTAAACTCAATGCTTTATAGTTCCTTGAATGCAATTAACATGCTGCTGTCCAAAATTAAAGCAACAAACTGTTGTTTCCCCATTCTGTATCTAATTCATGATATAATCATACAGACTGTCAACATATATCCATACAATAGTGTTCTGCAACGATGGTGGCATTCCTCTCAACAGATACCCATGCCAACAATGACATCAAGGCACTTAACAAATAGGTTAGTGTTCACCAGGTAGTCCCTCGTCCACAACTGCTGTGTGCACAGTAACAGTTGATGCAGTATGGCACAGAGAAGAAACCTACCAGACTCTCTGCAGTGGAGGGCCATAGGAAGAATGGACGCAGGACAGTTGCAAACTGATGTGGCCCAGTGGCTTAATACGAATCGTTCATTTGTTTCTCAGATATGGAGACATTTTATACCCCAAAGACCAGAGCAGGGCCAACCATTTGTGACATTAGAAAGAGATAACTATTGCTTGGCTGTAAGGGCACGATGGTTCCACCTAAGTACTGCGTGGCATCTGGCATCTGACCCCGCAGTATCCACTGGACATGTCACATTGAGGAAAACAGTGTACAGAAGGTTTTGGGAGAGTGGCCTTTATTGTTGGAGACCTGCTCTATGTATACCTCTGATGCGTCTTCACAAAAGGGAACATCTAGAGTGGAGTCATCAACATCCACTTGGACAGTGAAACAGTGGGTCAATGTTGTTTTCACAGATGAGTCCCAATTTGGTATGGAGAATGATTCTTGATGGATTGACATCTGGAGTGAACATGGAACTCGATTTCCAGACCTCATCACTGTGGGAAGAGACTGATATCACGGAGGATCCCTATTGGTATGGTCAGGGATTATATTAACCACATGAACACCTCTTCACAAAATTATACAGGTTAACTGGTAAGGTTTAACTGCTGTCAGTTATCATGGGATCTGACAAGATCATGGGACCTTATGTGCCTTTCTTGTGAGGTGCTGTGGGCCCAGGATTCATAGTGATGTATGATAATGCTCGACCTCATAGAGTATGGGTGGTTGATATTTTCTTGGAAACGGAAGATATTGCACACATGGCATGGCCTGCTCACTCTCCCAATTCGAATCCCATAGAATGTGTCTTGGATTCACAGGGAGATGGGATGCATCACGTCAGCTTCCACCAACCATTCTTTGAGACTTGTGAGCAGCTCTGCAGGAGGAGCAGGCATTATTGCCTCAGCATGAGATTGATGACATCATTCACAGCATGCTCCCTCATTGATATGCCTGTATTTGTGGCAGAGGTGGTCACACACCATACTGACCACATTAACTAGTTGTCAGAATGTGTGTACAATCTGCCAAGTTGGAAAAAATGAAGAACATTTTTGTCTACTGTTATGCATGTTGCAGTTGTCTACATTCTATATTCTTTATATTGTTTCTACTTTGATATACTGTGTATGCTAATTTGTGGCAAACTAAAGGCAACCTTGCAAAATTTCCATTTGTTGCTTTAATTCTGGAGACCAGTGTAGTATCATTCAGCGTTTGTTATCAAAGAGCATCTACATCTACATCTACATCTATACTCCGCGAGCCACCTTACGGTGTGTGGCGGAGGGTACTTATTGTACCACTATCTGATCCCCCCTTCCCTGTTCCATTCACGAATTGTGCGTGGGAAGAACGACTGCTAGTAAGTCTCCGTATTTGCTCTAATTTCTCGGATCTTTTCGTTGTGATCATTACGCGAGATATATGTGGGCGGTAGTAATATGTTGCCCATCTCTTCCCAGAATGTGCTCTCTCGTAATTTCGATAATAAACCTCTCCGTATTGCGTAACGCCTTTCTTGAAGTGTCCGCCACTGGAGCTTGTTCAGCATCTCCGTAACGCTCTCGCGCTGACTAAATGTCCCCATGACGAATTGCGCTGCTTTTTGCTGGATCATGTCTATCTCTTCTATTAATCCAACCTGGTAAGGGTCCCATACTGATGAGCAATACTCAAGAATCGGACGAACAAGCGTTTTGTAAGCTACTTCTTTCGTCGATGAGTCACATTTTCTTAGAATTCTTCCTATGAATCTCAACCTGGCGCCTGCTTTTCCCACTATTTGTTTTATGTGATCATTCCACTTCAGATCGCTCCGGATAGTAACTCCTAAGTATTTTACGGTCGTTACCGCTTCCAATGATTTACCACCTATGGCATAATCATACTGGAATGGATTTCTGCCCCTATGTATGCGCATCATATTACATTTATCTACGTTTAGGGAAAGCTGCCAGCTGTCGCACCATGCATTAATCCTCTGCAGGTCCTCCTGGAGTACGTACGAGTCTTCTGATGTTGCTACTTTCTTGTAGACAACCGTGTCATCTGCAAATAGCCTCACGGAGCTACCGATGTTGTCAACTAAGTCATTTATGTATATTGTAAACAATAAAGGTCCTATCACGCTTCCCTGTGGTACTCCCGAAATTACCTCTACATCTGCAGATTTTGAACTGTTAAGAATGACATGTTGTGTTCTTTCTTCTAGGAAATCCTGAATCCAATCACAAACCTGGTCCGATATTCCATAAGCTCGTATTTTTTTCACTAAACGTAAGTGCGGAACCGTATCAAATGCCTTCCTGAAGTCCAGGAATACGGCATCAATCTGCTCGCCAGTGTCTACGGCACTGTGAATTTCTTGGGCAAACAGGGCGAGCTGAGTTTCACATGATCTCTGTTTGCGGAATCCATGTTGGTTATGATGAAGGAGATTTGTATTATCTAAGAACGTCATAATACGAGAACACAAAACATGTTCCATTATTCTACAACAGATTGACGTAAGCGAAATAGGCCTATAATTATTCGCATCTGATTTATGACCCTTCTTGAAAATGGGAACGACCTGTGCTTTCTTCCAGTCGCTAGGTACTTTACGTTCTTCCAGCGATCTACGATAAATTGCTGATAGAAAGGGGGCAAGTTCTTTAGCATAATCACTGTAGAATCTTAAGGGTATCTCGTCTGGTCCAGATGCTTTTCCGCTACTAAGTGATAGCAGTTGTTTTTCAATTCCAATATCGTTTATTTCAATATTTTCCATTTTGGCGTCGGTGCGACGGCTGAAGTCAGGGACCGTGTTACGATTTTCCGCAGTGAAACAGTTTCGGAACACTGAATTCAGTATTTCTGCCTTTCTTCGGTCGTCCTCTGTTTCGGTGCCATCGTGGTCAACGAGTGACTGAATAGGGGATTTAGATCCGATTACCGATTTTACATATGACCAAAACTTTTTAGGGTTCTTGTTTAGATTGTTTGCCAATGTTTTATGTTCGAATTCGTTGAATGCTTCTCTCATTGCTCTCTTTACGCTCTTTTTCGCTTCGTTCAGCTTTTCCTTATCAGCTATGATTCGACTACTCTTAAACCTATGATGAAGCTTTCTTTGTTTCCGTAGTACCTTTCGTACATGATTGTTATACCACGGTGGATCTTTCCCCTCGCTTTGGACCTTAGTCGGTACGAACTTATCTAAGGCGTACTGGATGATGTTTCTGAATTTTTTCCATTTTTGTTCCACATCCTCTTCCTCAGAAATGAACGTTTGATGGTGGTCACTCAGATATTCTGCGATTTGTGCCCTATCACTCTTGTTAAGCAAATATATTTTCCTTCCTTTCTTGGCATTTCTTATTACACTTGTAGTCATTGATGCAACCACTGACTTATGATCACTGATACCCTCTTCTACATTCACGGAGTCGAAAAGTTCCGGTCTATTTGTTGCTATGAGGTCTAAAACGTTAGCTTCACGAGTTGGTTCTCTAACTATCTGCTCGAAGTAATTCTCGGACAAGGCAGTCAGGATAATGTCACAAGAGTCTCTGTCCCTGGCTCCAGTTCTGATTGTGTGACTATCCCATTCTATACCTGGTAGATTGAAGTCTCCCCCTATTACAATAGTATGATCACGAAACTTCTTCACGACGTTCTGCAGGTTCTCTCTGAGGCGCTCAACTACTAAGGTTGCTGATGCAGGTGGTCTATAGAAGCATCCGACTATCATATCTGACCCACCTTTGATACTTAACTTAACCCAGATTATTTCACATTCGCATTCGCTAATAACTTCACTGGATATTATTGAATTCTTTACTGCTATAAATACTCCTCCACCATTGGCGTTTATCCTATCCTTGCGGTATATATTCCATTCTGTGTCTAGGATTTCGTTACTGTTCACTTCCGGTTTTAACCAACTTTCCGTTCCTAATACTATATGCGCACTATTTCCTTCAATAAGAGATACTAATTCAGGAACCTTGCCCTGGATACTCCTGCAGTTTACCAATATTACGTTGACTTTTCCTGTTTTTGGTCTCTGAGGACGGACGTTCTTTATCAACGATGATAATGTCCTCTCTGGTAAGCCATCAGGTATTTTATCGTTTCGCCCAAGGGGGGGTCCCTCTAACCTAAAAAACCCCCGTGTGCACGCCACACGTACTCTGCTACCCTAGTAGCTGCTTCCGGTGTGTAGTGCACGCCTGACCTGTCTAGGGGGGCCCTACAGTTCTCCACCCAATAATGGAGGTCGATGAATTTGCAACCATTATAGTCGCAGAGTCGTCTGAGCCTCTGGTTTAGACCCTCCACACGGCTCCAAACCAGAGGACCGCGATCGACTCTGGGCACTATGCTGCAGATATTAAGCTCAGCTTGCACTCCGCGTGCGATGCTGGTTGTCTTCACCAAATCAGCCAGCCGCCGGAAGGAACCAAGGATGGCCTCAGAACCCAAGCGGCAGGCGTCATTCGTTCCGACATGTGCTACTATCTGCAGCCGGTCACACCCAGTGCGTTCAATAGCTGCCGGAAGGGCCTCCTCCACATTACGGACGAGACCCCCCGGCAAGCACACCAAGTGCACACTGGCATTCTTCCCCGACCTACCCGCTATTTTCCTAAGGGGCTCCATAACCCGCCTAACGTTGGAGCTCCCTATAACTAATAGGCCCGCCCTCTGTGACTGTCGGGACCTTGCCGGAGAATCGGCCACTGGCCCAACAGGCGAGGCATCCTGTGGTGGCTCGGAAACGATGTCATCACCACTAGGAAGCACCCCGTACCTGTTGGAACGGGGTAAGGCAGCTGCCACGCGGCCAGATCCCACCTTCTCCTTTCGGCCAGGCACGCGCGAGCCCACCACTGTCCGCCATTCACCCTGGAGTGATGGCTGACCGGTAAGATGCTCACTGCCGGAAGACGCAGCGACATCAGGGGTTCCATGCGATTCCAAGGCCACCGAAGTAGGCATAGGTCTCACCACAGTTGCCCCAATGCCACTACGAGCCGACGCCTGCGCCTCGAGCTCGATGAGCCTAGCAGACAAAGCCTCCACCTGCCCGCGAAGAGTGGCCAATTCTCCTTGCGTCCGCTCACAACAACCACAGTCCCTACACATGACTATGTTTACCCTACAAGCGAACGGTGTACTCGCCTTATTAGCAGCAGGAAATCGAAGTGCTCTCTCGCTGACGGTCTAACCGACACTGAGCTGTTCTAACCAAACAAACAAAAGCCTGTACGATACGAGGGTCAGTAGCAACGGCGATACTGTACACTACACTGTTATTAAAATAAAAGGTTGTGTCTAGTAGGCACTCAAACACGCAAGAAATTACAAAAATAAAATAGTAACTACCCAGATAACTGAAAATAAGTTGTACCTGTTTGAAGCTCGCAAAAATATGTAACAAGCGAACGGTGTACTCGCCTTATTAGCAGCAGGAAATCGAAGTGCTCTCTCACTGACGGTCTAACCGACACTGAGCTGTTCTAACCAAACAAACAAAAGCCTGTACGATACGAGGGTCGATAGCAACGGCGATACTGTACACTACACTGTTATTAAAATAAAAGGTTGTGTCTAGTAGGCACTCAAACACGCAAGAAATTACAAAAATAAAATAGTAACTACCCAGATAACTGAAAATAAGTTGTACCTGTTTGAAGCGTGCCCTATTTCTGATGATCTTCATGGCTGTAAAATATCAAAAACTTGAGTCTTCAGTTAATATCCTTTATTTTAGCCATCTTATCTTTCATTCCAAGTGAACTTTTTTAAAATCTGATCCTTCCCAATTTCCCCTTGGAATTTAGTTATCAACCATTTTCATTTCTAAGATAGTATTTTGTATAATGAAATTTTTTATTTCCATTTTTACATTTTATGTTTGAACTAAATACTAAGTGATTTGAGATCTTCAATGATGGATTATGGAGACAAATTCAAGTGTTTTTGTACTGTAAATTCCTTCACTCATTCATTTGAGTACCATAATTGAAACTATTCTATTTATGGGTTATGAGTATTCAGATTTTGCTGTTTAGAAGTATATAATCATCACTACATATTATGACTTTGATCCTGTTCCATCTTACACTGACATAAACTCATAGGTCACTCTTGTCCAGTACTCTTAGTTACTTGTCCTTGCTTTGTAACCTTCACCAACCTATCTCTCTTTTCTCTGCGATGAAGGAACTAATCACTGCAAAAATTAGGATAGTTTCTTGTATGTTTGTATGGATGCTTCAGCAGTATTAATAGTTTAATCCCTGAAGGTAGATACATGCCATCCATTCTGCTTTATGATTTTGCACTTTCCTTAAGTGATTTTTTCTTTTTGAAATGGAACTCTTACTTGGTTTGCTAATAGAGAAACTTGCTTATAGTCTTCAAAACTTTCCACACTACCATCCTTTAGTAGCACAATGAAGTTTGTATGCTGTGTATGCCTTCATTCAGTGCAGTTATTTCTGCTTAATTTATGCCTGAAAATTTCTTACCTTTTAATTTTTATATTGCCTTCTTGACTTCATGCTCTGCTATGGGAAACATCATTATTGTGCTGGTGTCTAAATCTGTTTTATGGACATTTTTTACAACTTCTGTGCACTACCAGAATAGTAATAATTTACAAAATTTTGGTCATTCTAATGTATGTTCTATTAATCAACTTCGTGGTTTGCTTGTTACATGTATATCTGCGTTTTCTGGTTTTTGGTTTTATGACATCACATGTTGTTTTACTTTTATTTTCTGTGTTACATATTATTTTGTGTTCATGTGCATGTGTGTGTCTTACAGCAACAAGTATCCTCATGTTGAACGTTTCATATCTATGATAATAATTTAGGAACTATGGATTACCACAGTGTTTATTATTATTATTATTTATTTATTTTAAAAGTAACTGAGACATTTAAATGCCTTGGATGACTTTTTAGTACTTACACCTACCCATTTATTTTTCTTAGCTGCTGTTCAAGTGGCCATGTTTGGAAATTTCTCCCCAAAAGTTAGTCCAGCAATCTGTAAAATCCACAGAGTTTTTGACAATAGTATTTTCTGTCTTCATTATTTTTCAATGCCCATGAAAGAATGGGTTATTTGAGTCCAATGAAACCATTTGGAAGCTGTGAAGAAAATGATGGAGTGGGTTAATGGGTACAACTTACCAGTTTTTCCAGAATTCATAGATTTTGATAAATCTTTTGATAGGTTCCAACAAAGTCAGCACTAGCAGCAATGGAGAAACAAGGCATAGAGTCAGTCAGATAAAGTATACTGAAGTGAATATAACAGAGGGAAACATTCCACGTGGGAAAAATATATCTAAAAACACAGATGATGTGACTTACCGAACAAAAGTGCTGGCAGGTCGATAGACACACAAACAAACACAAACATACACACAAAATTCAAGCTTTCGCAACAAACTGTTACCTCATCAGGAAAGAGGAAGGAGAGGGAAAGACGAAAGGATGTGGGTTTTAAGGGAGAGGGTAAGGAGTCATTCCAATCCCGGGAGCGGAAAGACTTACCTTAGGGGGAAAAAAAGGACAGGTATACACTCGCACACACACACATATCCATCCGCACATACACAGACACAAGCAGACATAGTTCCTTTCAAAGGGCACGGCCGACTTCCTTCCCCATCCTTCCCTAATCCGATGAGACCGATGACCTCACTGTCTGGTCTCCTTCTCCAAAACAACCAACCAACCAATAATAAAGGTATGATTAGACTTCATCAGGGTATGGACAAATTTGCAATTTAAAAATGAGTCACTCCTAGAGAAAATTTTCTGATAATTAAAATATAAAATGAAGAATGAATACCTCTTAATGGAATATATCTAAACCTCTTTTGTTTTACTGATAACTAAAGTCTAAATTTCCATGCAAATGCACATTGCATGCATGTTTGCATATTTTGATCATTTGGAGAGTAAATGTATATTTTGAAGATTTTCTGGCCTTAGTGCATATGTTTCAATACCTTACATGATTGCACCTTTTATTGATATTTTTTTTCATACTAACTATGCCAGAATGCAGAACATGGGTAATTTTGCGAAATTTGTAAACTCCGTTGTGAGCTCGTGCGCTATTTCAGATCAGTTGGTGTTGGTAGAAGTTTTGTACCAAAAAATATAAATAAAAAATGGTCCTATTGTTGTTAAGCAGTGCTGCCCCATATATCATGAAGATCAAGAAAAGAAAAGAAAATAGTTTATCCTAACCTAAAGTATATTACATATTTGGCCCATGTACTACATATATAGCTGAAGCAGTATGTCTAAAATATGGCAATCTGAAAATGCTGATATCCTCCACAAATAAGGTAAACAGATGTACAAAGTACAAAGTTCTGATAATAATTCTGACAGTATTACTCTATCAAAGCTCCCTTTTGCTATAATTAGAGATAGTTATACCACCAGATTTACATTTACCACCACAATCTATTTTAACCAGATGGTGATCCCGGAGAATATGCTGCAATCTTTTACTGTGATAATTTTGATGAAGCTGGTCAGAGTCCATAAATTACCACAAACTTGTTGAAGTTAGCTTCTGTCTGCTTCATGCTATTGAAACGCTATAAGTTACTGTCCCGTAATGGTTTTTTTCTGTTTTTATAGTTTGGGTCATAGTCACTTTATAAGCCACTAATAGAACTTGTATGAAAGACATCAAAGTGGTATTTAAGAAAACAGATTATAAGCAAGACCTGATTTACATTAAATGAAGTTTTGTGCATTTGTCTGCAGCAGTAATGAAGTTGGAAGTCACAGGTAACTCGTGGAATCTTTGAAAATGAAAAATCTTTGGAGTCTCTCTTTGGAGAAGCAAGTGTTGCAGCAAAATACAAAATAAACAAAGTTGTCAGGTGAAATCCTGATTTTGAGTTCATGAAGTTGACAAAAAATATTTTATGGTGAAAACATAAAGAGACTTCCAATTTCATCTGAATTTATCCAAAATTTCTTCATGTAAGTACACACCTGAGACATCTTGTGATGTAGAAAGGGCATTTCCTATGCACAAAAATGATCTGTCTGATAAACACATGAGCCTAAGTGAAGAAAATTTGGAGAAACTGGTTGTAGTGTACAGGTTCAGAAGGAAATATAAATATCGAATGTAGAAATTGTGTGTTGTGGAATATTTTTAGGGGAATAGGGGTGGTCTTTCCACCAGAAATAACACATTCTCAACACTAGTATTAGATTATATGTTAATCTGAAATGTTTAAATGATGACAATAATATTTCAATTACAATTATCAGTGTTGTATCTGATCAACATGTCTTACATTATTTCATTTATATAAAGCTGTCTCACTCTTTTTCAGAAAACATGAACTACTCACAGTCCTCATTCACACCTATTAAGCTAAATGAAAAGTTCTCTTTATCAGTTCCAAAGATACTTGTAGTTTTTGAAATGGAAGAAGCGGCCAAAAGAATTCCCATTTTGCTCTTTAGGACTGCTGTTGATGCTGATGCTCGTGACTGGACAAAACAGTTATATTTGAAAGGTAAGTGCATTCATCTGTATTATTGGAACTAAAAATGTACTGAGTGAGCTGTTGGTACAGTGTAGTTCCATGTTATTGAAATTCTTTCTCTAAATAGTTTGGCTGTTGATTGGGCGGAAATTACAGACTTGACCTACTTGCCAAAATGCATAAAAGTTCTTTGCATTCAACAGTAATAGAATCAACGAGAATGATATAGGGACTGTATACTACTGTTTGACAATTATACTGGCATGGAGGCATTCAGAGGCAGATAGCATCCTTCATAATGACCATTCACATTTCCAACAATGAGGTCTACCAATCATGCACACAGCAAGTGCAAATAGTCATACAAGATGTACTAGGTAACATAAATGCTCAGACAGTATTCACATACCAATAGTGCCTAAGGTACAGGATGTCCATAATTAAAGTTCCAGTTTCAAAATGATGTAGAAAGAGAACCACTGCTCAGGATGACATCAAATTTGAACAGCATTTTATTGATGCAGGGGAAACATCACAGAACAAAAACAAAACCTAACAAAACTTTTACCAGTAGATAGTACTACAAGCCTCTTAACATAAATGGGGCCACCTATAAATGTCAGATGAGTTGCAATATGTCTGCTACATTTTGAGTTGCACATTATAGCATCCATACTGTTTAATATGCATGACTGCACACATTTAGCAGTCAACTACCATGGCACTGTTAGTTAGGTAAGCCCATCTCTCAGGCCAAAAACCATATAAAAAGGAAAATGAAATTGGTTTTTGATTGCCTTTGAGCTAAAATCTGCATAAAAACAAGATGACTTCAGAATTAAATTTTCACTCTGTGGCGGACTGCATGCTGATATGAAACTACCTGGCACATTAAAACTGTGTGCCAGACTGAGGTTCAAACTTGGGACCTTTGCCTTTTGCTCTAGCAACTGAGATACCCATGCAGAACTTATGACCTGTTCCCACAGCATTACTTCTGCCAGTACCTCGTCTCCTACCTTCCAAACTTCACAGAAGCTCTCTTGCAAAACTTGCAGAACTAGTATTCCTGGAAGGAAGGTAATACAACTACCCAAAAATAATTAAACACATAAACATTTGTTTGTTGCAACAATTACACAAATGTACATCCAGTTCAGAAAGAACACCTATGAATCTGTCCAGGTGAGAACTAAGTCCAAAATGAACTGAGCTAGTCAGTCAGCAGCAGCCATCTGAGACACAAGCAGCCATGGGGAAGTAACCAGTTTTGTGACATTTGATGAGTTCCTAACCGGGAGTGAATTGTATAGTTTTGTTTGTGCACTTTGATAGTTTATTTTATTGAGTTTCTGCATGTTAATTTAATATCTAACAGACACAGCTCTCATGTTTTCATTAGCGTCAGAAAGTCCACTGATTCTGTGACATATTCAGGTTCCTAAACAGTGATTTGTATAGTCCCACCTGTGTGCTTTGGTAGTCCAGTTTTTGAATCTCTACGTGTTAATCTAATTTATTAGACACAGTTCTTGTATTTTCCTTCGTGCCTACATTAGAGTTCTGTGGTGTGTTTCGATAGTTGTTTGTTTGCTTTGAAAGCTAGTGACCACTTGTTGGACATAGTCCGCTAGTCAGTCAGCAACAGCCAGCTGAGACACAAGCAGCCACAGGGAAGTAACCAGTTTTGTGAGATTTTATAAGTTCCAAACCAGGAGCAAATTGTATAGTTTCATCTGTGTGCTTTGCAAGTGTACTTTCATGAATTTATGCATAGACACAGTTCTCGCATTTTCATTTGTGTCAGCAAGTAAACTGTTTCTGTGACAGATACAAGTTACTAATCGGTGAATTATTTAGTCTTACCTGTGTGCTTTGGTAGTTCAGTTTTTGAATCTCTTTGTGTTAATCTGATTTATTAA
This sequence comes from Schistocerca serialis cubense, assembly GCF_023864345.2. NCBI lineage: Eukaryota > Metazoa > Arthropoda > Insecta > Orthoptera > Acrididae > Schistocerca > Schistocerca serialis. The sequence continues at coordinate 359,427,062 of NC_064640.1, read as the reverse complement.
ACACAGTTCTTGTGTTTCCCTCTTGTCTCTATTGTAGAGTTCCGTAGTGTGTGTCAATTGTCCTTGTTTGTCTGTGTAGTCTAGTTTTCCATGGCCTTTAGTATGGATAGGGCCTGTGATGGCTGTGTGCGGATGCAAGCTGAGTTGGTGACACTTTGCTCTCAGCTCTAAACTGTGATGGGTTTGGCTACACTGCTTGAAGCTGCAGCGGATGGGCATCACTGTTGTGGGCTGGCCGTGCGGATCCAACAGATGTCCAGCACGTCTGAATCCTCCGATCGGCCTGCACTGGTGACCAGCCTAGTTACTGCTCACACTAAAGTTGACCACTCACCCATAGCTAAGTGCGAGGTCAGGTCACCTCGGTGAGTCGCAGGCAGCAAAAGACTTCCCAGGTGGCCGCACGTAAGGCCTCACCAGTTAGTCTGACAAACAAGGTGAGGTCTGTGGCTGGCACTGTCGCTCAGCCAGATGCAGTTGCTTGCCCTGTTTCAGAGCATACCTCTCAGCCTGCAAGGTCCAGGCAACCACAGAGAGTGGAATTATTAGTAGCTGAGAGCTCCAATGTTAGGTGCATGATGGGGCCCCTTAGGGACATGGCTGCCAAGTAGGGCAAGAAAGCCAATGTGTACTCTGTGTTCATACCAGCTGGAGTCATTCCAGACGTGGAAACAGTCCTTCCCGATGCCAAGAAGAGCGCAGGTTGCAGCCAACTGCAGGTGGTGGCTCATGTCAGTACCAATGATGTGTGTCGCTTTGGACCGGGAGAGATTCTCTCTGGCTTTGAGCGACTAACAGAAGTGGTGAAGGCTGCCAGTCTGCTTGCAAGATGAAAGCAGAGCTCACCATTTGCAGCATAGTCTACAGGACTGATTGTGGACCTTTGCTACAGAGCTGAGTGGAGGGTCTGAATCAGAGGCTCAGATGGTTCTGTGACCATGTAGGCTGCAAATTCCTAGACTTGTTCCATATGGTGGTGGGGTTTCAGGTTCTGCTGAATAGGTCAGGAGTCCACTACAGGCATGAGGTGTGTTAGTATGGACACAGGTCTTTCTTGGAAACTGGAATGAAATAATGATTGGTTCCTTTTACTGACCTCCCAATTCAAATGATACAGTTGCTGGACAGTTTAAAGAAAACTTTAGTTTAATTTCAAACACATACCCAACTCACACAATTATAGTTGGCAGTGACTTTAATTTACCCTCGACATCTAGGCGAAATACATATTTAAATCCAGAGGTATGCACAAAAGATAATCCGAAATTGTGCTAAATGCATTGTCTGAAAATTATTTGAGCAGTTAGTTTATGAGCCCACTTGAATAGTAAATGATTGTGGAAAAACACTTGACCTCTTAGCAACAAATAATCCTGAGCTATTAACAAGCATCAAAATGGATACAGGGATCAGTGAACACGGGGTTGTTATAGTGAGATTGAATATTGTAAACCACAAATCCTCCAAAAATAAAGGAAAAATGTACCTATTCAAGAAAGCAGATAAAAAATCACTTGACTACTTCCTGAGAGACAATCTCCACTCCTTCCAAATTAACAATGTAGATGTAGATCAGAAGTGGCTTAAATTCAAAGAAATAGTATCAACAGTAATTGAGAGATTTATATCAAATAAATTAATAAATGATGTAGATGATCCCCCTTGGTACCCAAAACGAGTCAGAACACAGTTGCAGAAACAATTAAAAAAGCATGCCAAATCCTAATGAACACAAAATCTTGAAGATTTGCAATCTTTTGCAGAAGCTTGTGATTTAGCATGGGCACCAATGCAATATGCTTATTATAATTTCGGCAACAAAACTTTACTTTGAAACCTGGCAGAAAATCCAAAGAGATTCTGGTCATATGTAAAGTATGCTAGCAGCAAGACAGAGACAATGCCTTCTCTGTGTGATGGCAATGGAAATACTATTGACAACAGTGCTGCCGAAGCAGAGTTACTAAGCACAGCCCTTCGAAATTTGATCACCAAAGAAGATGAAGTAAATATTCCAGAATTCGAATCAAGAACAGTTGCCAACATGAGTAACTTCGATGTAGATATCCTCGGAATAGTGAAGCAACTTAAATCACTTAGTAAAAGCAAGTCTTCTGGTCTACACTGTATACCACTTAGGTTCCTTTCTGAGTACGCTGATGCAATAGCTCCATATTTAACAATCATACACAACAACACACTCGACAAAGGATCTGTATCCAAAGACTGAAAAGTTGCACAATTCACACAAATATTCAAGAAAGGCAGTAGGAGTAATCCACTAAATTACAGCCCCCTATCATTACTGTTTATACGCTACAGGATTTTGGAACATATACTGTGGTCAAACATTATGAATTACCTCGAAGAGAATGGTCTATTGACATACAGTCAGCACCAATTTAGAAAGCATAATTCTTGTGAAACACACAAAGTGTTGAGTGCTATTGACAAGGAGTTCCAAATTGATTCTGTATTTCTAGATTTCCAGTAGGCTTTTAACACTATATCACACAAACAGCTTGTAGTGAAATTGTACGTTTATAGAGTATCATCTCAGTTATGTGACTGGATTCATGATTTCCTGTCAGAGGTCACAGTTTATGGTAATTGACAGAAATTCATTGAGTGAAACAGAAGCTATATCTGGTGTTCCCCAAAGTAGTGTTATAGGCCCTTTGCGGTCTATATAAACAAGTTAGGAGACAATGTGAGCTGCCATCTTAGGTTGTTTGCAGATGATGCAGTCGTTTCTCACCAAGTAAGTCATCAGAAGATCAAAACAAATTGCAGAATGATTTAAAAAAGACATCTGAATGGTGCAAAAATTGGCGATTGACCCCAAATAATGAAAAGTATGAGGTGATCCACATGAGTACTAGAAGGAATCCATTAAACTTTGGTTACATGGTAAATCAGTCAAATCCAAAGACTGTAAATTCGACTGATACCTAGGAACTACAATTATGAACAGTTTAAATCGGAAAGAACACATAGAAAATGTTGTGGAGAAGGCAAACCAAAGACTTTGTTTTATTGGCAGAACACAGAAAATGTAAACAGCTCTACTAAAGAGACTGCCTGCACTACACTTGTCCATCCTCTTTTGGAGTACTTCTGTGTGGTCTGAGATCCTTAACAGGTAGGATTAATAGATTACATTTAGAAAGTGCAAAGAAGGACATGATACAGGATTTAGGATGGACACCATTAACAAAAAGGCATTTTTTGTTGTGGCAGAATGTTCTCATGAAATATCAGTCTTCAACTTTTTCCTTTGAATACGAAAATATGTTGTTGATGCCAACCTACGTGGGGAGAAATGGTCATTATACTAAAGTAAAGTAAATGAGAGCTTGCACAGTAAGATATAGGTGTTTGTCTTTTCCACGTGCTGTTTGAGAGTGGAATAGTAGAGAATTATTGTGAAGGTGGTTCAGTGAGCCCTCTGCCAGGCACTTAAGTGTGATTTTCAGAGTATCCATGTAGATGTAGATGTAGAGATCAACTGCCCAGAGACAAAATCAGTTACTACGTCCCTGTCCAGGCAGCAGTGGTCTCTATCCTCATGAGCAGTTTACATGTACAAAAAGTATTTTCCTTCAAGCCTTGTCAGTGTGGTGCCCAGCTAGTGCAATGGATAGAGTTCTGCCTTATGACAATCAATTTGACAAGTTTAATTGCAAGTGTAGGTGTATTTTTATTGCCTAATTGTGATCTGCACAATAATACTGTAATGTACACTGTTTCTTAAACTATATTAATCCTACAGCTACAGTGTTTTAACATTGCACATAACAATAATTTGCCAGATATGTCATAAATATTCAGGAAGAGTCAACAATCAGTTCAAAACAAATGACCTGTCATTCAAAAAGTGGTATGAAATTCAGAGCTTTTTCCACAGGATATGAAACTAAGTGGATGCAGGGTGTTGTTGCAGTTGTTGTTATCTTCAGTCCAAAGGCTGATTTGGTGCAGCTCTCCACTCTAGTGAGTCCTGTGCAGTCCTCTTCATCTCTACATAAATAATGCAACCTACAGCCATCTGAACATGCTTACTTTATTCATCCTTTATCTTCCTCTACAGTTTGTACCCTCTCATCCTCTCACTCCAACCCCCCCCCCCCTCCCCCACCTCCAATTGTATCAATCAGTCCTTCCTTTTGGTCAAGCTGTGCCATTAATTTGTTTGTTGTTCCATGATTCAACTCAGTGCCTCCTCATTAGAGTCTCAGTCTACCCACATCATCTTTAGCAGTCTTTTCTAGCAGCTCATTTCAGAAGCTTCTATTCTCTGAACTGCTTATCATCCATTTTTCACTTCTGTACAAGGCTATACTCCATAAATATATCTCCAGAAAAGACTTTCTAACACAACAGTTTACATTTGATGCTAACAAACTTCTCTTTATTAGAAATATTTTTCTTGCAATACTGCATTTTATATCCTCTCTATTTTAGCCATCATCAGTTATTTTAGTTCCAAAACAGCTAAACTCATCTTCTACTTTTGTGTCTTATTTCCTAATCTAATTCTCTCTAATTTAATTTGACTTCATTTCACTAGTATCACTTTCATTTTTTCAGTGTTCATCTTATAACATCTTTTAAAGACACTATGTCCACCTTCTTAGCTGAGTAGTAACTTGCTTGCCTACCATGCAATGGCCTTGGATTTGATTCCCAGCCAGGTTGGAGATTTTCTCCACCTGTGGACTGGATGTTTTGTTTCTCTCACCATCACTGATCCTCAAGTTGCCCATTGTGGCATCACCTGAAATAAGACTTGCACACGGTGGCCGAACTTCCCCGGATGGGGCCTCCTGGCCATCAATGCCACACGATCATTTCATTTCTTTTTTTATTTAAGACAATGTCCATTACATTCAACTTCTCTTCCAAGTTCTTTGGTGTGTCTGACAGAATTGTATTGTAATAGACAGACCCCAAAGTTTTTAGTTTTTATTTTTTCTCCATGAACTTTAATACCCTTTTGAAGTTTCTCCTTGATTATCTTTACTGCTTGCTCAATGTACTGAATAAGTCAGGGTATAGGCTACAACCATGTCTCACTCTCTACTTATCCACTGGTTCCCTTTCATGCCCTTCGACTCATATAACTGCTGTCTGGTTTCTGTACAATTTGTAAACAAACTTTTGGTCCCTGTATGTAATCCCTGCTGCCTTCAGAATTTCAAAGAATGTGTTCCAGGCAATATTATCAAAAACTTAATCTAAATCTGCAACTGTTAGAAATGTAGGTTTACCTGTCTTTAACATATATTTGAAGATAAGTTGTATATTCAGTACTGCCTCAGGTGTCCCCACATTTATCTGATAGCAGAGTAATCTTCCCTGAGATCAACTTCTGCCAGGTTTTTGATTCTTTTGTAAATAATTCATGTCAGTATTTTTCAACCATAACTTATTAAACTGATAGTTCAGTAATATTCCCACCAGTCAGCACCCTGCCTTCTTTGAAACTGTGATTATTACATTCTTCTTTATGTCTATGGTTATTTTGGCTGTCTCATATAGCTTTCACACTAGGTGGAATAGTTTTGTCATGGCTGGCTCCTCCAAGGATCTCAATAGACTTTAGAGTGTCTACATTAGCTGTATGTTTTGCTGATTTCCAAAAGACAACAATATTGCTAAGTGTTTTTGGTAACATATCTCTATGCAATTTCCAGCCTAGTGTATAATTGATGTATGATCCAAAAATTTGGTGTCATGCACTGTGGAGATGCTGTTGGCTCCAATGAGTATGTATGGATTGAATGAGGTCATGTTTTGTGTTGTATGGAAACACATTTTATCGTTTTTTGTGTGTTTATTGGTAAACTTTTTATTAAAACGAAAATTATAGGTGAGAAGTATTTCATTTGGCTATTGGAATTATCAGTATACATGTATCATCTGTATATAAGAATGAGCTAGCTTTGAGGATATGATCAGGGTCAATGTTTATGACCAAATTCAAGAAAACAGCGTCAGAAACAGTTACGTATGGGATCTCACAGATTTTTCTGAGTATATTTGGACTGTAGGCTATACCTTTCTTAGACTTTCTGAAATTAATAAGCTGTTTTCTACCACTTAGTTCCTGAATTATTAATGAGAAGGATCTTGGAGTCCATATTGTTCAAGATTTTTAGGGAGCAGTGCAAAAGTTAATGCGTTTAATGGTTCAAGAAATACTGTTACTGGTGGCTGCTGGTGATCTATTAAAGTTGGAAATTTATCAAGAAGCTCATACACTTCATTTATAGTGGTCTCTTCCTATATATATGTTTGGTAGTCTTCCCAATATGAGATGACCTTACCTGTCTCATAGGTACAGTGATGAACAAATGGCACTGTCATATCTTGTCAAATGAATTTTATGATATATGTGTTGTTTTAATTGATGTCAAAATACCCCACAGCATTGCATTATTTTGATTCATATACATTTTTCTAAGGTGTCTTAGAGCTGGGATGAAGTAAAAACTAACCACTTATGGAGAATCTGGAAAAAAGTACATGTTACAACAGCAGGGTTGTTGACAAGGTCTGAAAATTCACACTGAGACCACATTTGTTAAGCACACACAAAATTACACATGGAGTACAAAGTGGTTCTGTTTGTACACATATAGAATGAGGCAGTAAATTCCAATACTCCATAATTTAAGTAAATGGTAAATAATCACAGGAGGTGGAAATTGAACAGGTGACGTGCATTTTGCCAGCCTATTACTAAAGCTGCTGTACCACAATGGATACTGTGTAGTATGGAACATTGCTTCCCCTCCTTGCAAGACAATCACCTGCTGTGTTGGGGTGGACTATAGCTTAATTGAATATGATGTATTCAGTGGTGCTTTGTGCACTGTTGGTGGTGCACCTTTGCATTCTGGTAGTACTGTCACATCCTCATGGACACTGCAACATTCATATGTAGTTTGTTCCAACAAGACATCTCAATCATTGGAAAGATTTTTATGTTCTTTGTATTGAAAGCACCTATTGTCATTCTGAACCTCAGGAGTAATATACGTCTTCATGAAGACATGTACATTATCTCTGTGCTTTTGTCTTCTTTATATACACTCATAATACTCAACTTTGTAGGCAATATCTCACAAGTGACACAGGATTTGGTATAGCTCAAAGTAGTGCTAAAATTGTTTTTCTATTTTTCTTGACCTTCCTCACAGATGTAAAAAATAAATTCTTCATCAACCAGCTCTTAGTTTTAAAAAATGGTTCCAATGGCTCTGAGCACTATGCGACTTAACTTCTGAGGTCATCAGTCACCTAGAACTTAGAACTAATTAAACCTAACTAACCTAAGGACATCACACACATCCATGCCCAAGGCAGCATTCGAACCTGCGACCATAGCGGTCGCGCGGCTCCAGACTGTAGCGCCTAGAACCGCTAGGCCACTCCGGCTGGCTCTTAGTGTTGATGTTCAACACTATAACATGTAATATTCATATCCAGTGGGTCCATAGTCCATATATCTACATCTACATCTACATCCATACTCCGCATGCCACCTGACGGTGTGTGGCGGAGGGTACCTTGAGTACCTCTATCTGTTCTCCCTTCTATTCCAGTCTCGTATTGTTCGTGGAAAGAAGGATTGTCGGTATGCCTCTGTGTGGGCTCTAATCTCTCTGATTTTATCCTCATGGTCTCTTCACGAGATATACGTAGGAGGGAGCAATATACTGCTTGACTCTTCGGTGAAGGTATGTTCTCGAAACTATGACAAAAGCCCGTACCGAGCTACTGAGCGTCTCTCCTGCAGAGTCTTCCACTGGAGTTTATCTATCATCTCCGTAACGCTTTCGCGATTACTAAATGATCCTGTAACGAAGCGCGCTGCTCTCCGTTGGATCTTCTCTATATCTTCTAGCAAACCTATCTGGTACAGATCCCACACTGCTGAGCAGTATTCAAGCAGTGGGTGAACAAGCGTACTGTAACCTACTTCCTTTGTTTTCGGATTGCATTTCCTTAGGATTCTTCCAATGAATCTCAGTCTGGCATCTGCTTTACCGACGATCAACATTATATGATCATTCCATTTTAAATCCCTCCTAATGCGTACTCCCAGATAATTTATGGTATTAACTGCTTCCAGTTGCTGACCTGCTATTTTGTAGCTAAATGATAAAGGATCTATCTTTCTGTGTATTCACAGCACATTACACTTGTCTACATTGAGATTCAATTGCCATTCCCTGCACCATGCGTCAATTCGCTGCAGATCCTCCTGCATTTCAGTACAATTTTCCATTGTTACAACCTCTCGATACACCACAGCATCATCTGCAAAAAGCCTCAGTGAACTTCCGATGTCATCCACAAGGTCATTTATGTATATTGTGAATAGCAACGGTCCTATGACACTCCCCTGCGGCACACCTGAATCTTACTTCGGAAGACTTCTCTCCATTGAGAATGACATGCTGCGTCCTGTTATCTAGGAACTCCTCAATCCAATCACACAATTGGTCTGATAGTCCATATGCTCTTACTTTGTTCATTAAACGAGTGTGGGGAACTGTATTGAACGCCTTGCGGAAGTCAAGAAACATGGCATCTACCTGTGAACCCGTGTCTATGGCCGTCTGAGTCTCGTGGACGAATAGCGCGAGCTGGGTTTCACATGACCGTCTTTTTCGAAACCCATGCTAATTCCTACAGAGTAGATTTCTAGTCTCCAGAAAAGTCATTATACTCGAACACAATACGTGTTCCAAAATTCTACAACTGATCGACGTTAGAGATATAGGTCTATAATTCTGCACATCTGCTCGACGTCCCTTCTTGAAAACGGGGATGACCTGTGCCCCTTTCCAATCCTTTGGAACGCTATGCTCTTCTAGAGACCTACGGTACACTGCTGCAAGAAGGGGGGCAAGTTCCTTCGCGTACTCTGTGTAAAATTGAACTGGTATCCCATCAGGTCCAGAGGCCTTTCCTGTTTTGAGCGATTTTAATTGTTTCTCTATCCCTCTGTCGTCTATTTCGATATCTACCATTTTGTCATCTGTGCGACAATCTAGAGAAGGAACTACAGTGCAATCTTCCTCTGTGAAACAACTTTGGAAAAAGACATTTAGTATTTCGGCCTTTAGTCTGTCATCCTCTGTTTCAGTACCATTTTGGTCACAGAGTGTCTGGACATTTTGTTTTGATCCACCTACCGCTTTGACATAAGACCAAAATTTCTTAGGATTTTCTGCCAAGTCAGTACATAGAACTTTACTTTAGAATTCATTGAACGCCTCTCGCATAGCCCTCCTCACACTACATTTCGCTTCGCGTAATTTTTGTTTGTCTGCTAGGCTTTGGCTATGTTTATGTTTGCTGTGAAGTTCCCTTTGCTTCCGCAGCAGTTTTCTAACTCGGTTGTTGTACCACGGTGGCTCTTTTCCATCTCTTACAATCTCGCTTGGCACATACTCATCTAACGCATTATGTACGACGGTTTTGAACTTTGTCCACTGATCCTCAACACTATCTGTACTTGAGACAAAACTTTTGTGTTGAGCCAACAGGTACTCTGAAATCTGCTTTTTGTCACTTTTTCTAAACAGAAAAATCTTCCTACCCTTTTTAATATTCCTATTTACGGCTGAAATCATCGATGCCGTAACCGCTTTATGATCGCTGATTCCCTGTTCTGCGTTAACTTTTTCAAATAGTTCAGGTCTGTTTGTCACCAGAAGGTCTAATATGTTATCGCCACGAGTCGGTTCTCTGTTTAACTGCTCAAGGTAGTTTTCAGATAAAGCACTTAAAAAAAATTTCACTGGATTCTTTGTCCCTGCCACCCGTTATGAACGTCTGAGTCTCCCAGTCTATATCCGGCAAATTAAAATCTCCACCCAGAACTATAACATGGTGGGGAAATCTACTTGACATATTTTCCAAATTATCCTTCAGGTGCTCAGCCACAACAGCTGCCGAGCCAGGGGGCCTATAGAGACATCCAATTACCATGTCTGAGCCTGCTTTAACCGTGACCTTCACCCAAATCATTTCACATTTCGGATCTCCGTCAATTTCCTTCGATACTATTGCACTTCTTATCACTATAAACACGCCTCCCCCTTCACTGTCCAGCCTGTCTCTGCGGTATACATTCCAATCTGAGTTTAGGATTTCATTACTATTTACGTCTGGTTTCAGCCAACTTTCTGTCCCTAGTACTATATGAGCGTTGTGACCGTTTATTAATGAGAGCAGTTCTGGGACCTTTCTGTAGACGCTCCTGCAGTTTACTATTAGCACATTAATATTGTTATTCCCTGTTGCATTTTGCCTACTCCTACCTTGCTGCGTCTCAGGAGGCGTCTTGTCGGGCCTAGGGAGGGGATTGTCTAACCTAAAAAACCCCCATGTGCACTCCACACGTACTCCGCTACCCTTGTAGCCGCTTCCGGCGTGTAGTGCACGCCTGACCTATTCAGGGGGACCCTACATTTCTCCACCCGATAGCGGAGGTCGAGAAATTTGCACCCCAGATCTCCGCAGAATCGTCTGAGCCTCTAGTTTAAGCCTTCCACTCGGCTCCAAACCAGAGGACCGCGATCGGTTCTGGGAACGATACTACAAATAGTTAGCTCTGATTTCACCCCGCGAGCGAGGCTTTCCGCCTTCACCAATTCCGCCAACCGCCTATACGAACTGAGGATGACCTCTGAACCCAGACGGCAGGAGTCATTGGTGCCGACATGAGCAACAATTTGCAGTCGGGTGCACCCAGTGCTCTCTATCGCCGCCGGTAGGGCCTCCTCCACATCTCGGATGAGACCCCCTGGCAAGCAGACAGAGTGAACACTGGCCTTCTTCCCCGACTTTCCCACTATTTCCCTAAGGGGCTCCATCACCCGCCTAACGTTGGAGCTCCCAATAACTAATAAACCCCTCCCCCCATGTGCCTGCTCGGACCTTGCTGAAGGAGCAGCCACATGTCCACCCACAGGCAGAGCGGGCGATGCCACACGGCCAGCCCCCACATTGACCCTCCGCCTCGTGCGCTGCGAACGCCGCTGAACCCACCACTCCCCTTGGGGAGAGGGTGGCCCAACCGCGCCCAGTACACGCGAAGATGTCTCGACAGCAGGGACAGTGGGTGAAGCATGTAACACCTGGGGTGTACCTTGCGACGCACCAGACTCCCCACTGCCGCTACACTCCGAGGCAGCAGCCTGAAGATGGCTGACCGCGGCTATCAACACGCTCAGCTGTTCGCGAACAGTGGCCAGCTCCTCCTGCGTCCGTACACAGCAGTCACACATCCTATCCATCCTAAGGAATCAATTTACTGAAGAGAGTTAATCAACCTTTAACTAGACTGCTAATTCACTAAAGGCGGCTGTTTATTCACTAAACTGTGGTTGCTAGGCACTTCTTGTAGAAAACAATGAAAATAGCACTACCTGTCTCTGGACTGTATTGCAAACAAACACTAGCACTACTGGCACTATGGTTGACTAAAGGGACTCTCTCTGACTGTATTAAAAACAAACACGAAATCTATGTAACTATTAATAGCACTCGACAATTAAAGCTTCCTAAAAGCAAATACACACTGAAGAAGAAGTGACAAGTAAGAAAAATACAGTTAATACTTAAATTAAGGTAGCTCGCTGCACTGCAGACGTGAAGCAGACGGCAGTTGCGACGACACTGACTCTACTGGCACTATGGCTGACTAAAGGGACTCTCTCTGACTGTATTCAAAACGAACACGAAATCTATGGAACACTATTAATAACACCCGACAATTAAAGCTTCCTAAAAGCAAATACACACGGAAGAAGAAGTGACAAGTAAGAAAAATACAGTTAATACTTAAATTAAGGTAGCTCGCTGCACAGCAGACGTGAAGCAGACGGCAGTTGCGACGACACTGACTCTACTGGCACTATGGCTGACTAAAGGGACTCTCTCTGACTGTATTCAAAACAAACACGAAATCTATGGAACACTATTAATAGCACCCAACAATTAAAGCTTCCTAAAAGCAAATACACACGGAAGAAGAAGTGACAAGTAAGAAAAATACAGTTAATACTTAAATTAAGGTAGCTCGCTGCACAGCAGACGTGAAGCAGACGGCAGTTACGACGACAATATATATAATATATACAATATATATTATATATACAATATATATAATATATGCAATATATATAATATATACGTATAATATATGTGTCAGTTGTCTTGCTTGTTCAGTTCAAGTGATGAGCTGTATGTTGTAATCATTCTGAGGGTTGTTGGGTTGAATTACCCATTGTTATATGTCAGATTTTCTTGGTGATGGTGTTCATTTAGGTTTTTAGCTGTTTTCAGCTGTTTTCTGCACAATATTTCAAGCACTAACCCAGTTGTCTCCTTTAGGTGCTTTGAGCTGTGTTATGTGTGCTCACTGCGTTGAATATATAGAAAAAAACTTTCATCGTTAGTAGTAATTTGTCTAAGAGTGAATACACCCTGTGTTTAAATTGTGGGTAACACACTACAATGTAAATAAATAAATACCAACTTCCTGCACACCAACAAGACTATGAAGTATTATCTTGGTTACAAAAATGGTGCAACAGTGAGTCCTGATACTTGCAATGCCCTTTGATGCTCATTTGTTTTTTTTTTTAGCTGCACTGTTATTCCATGAGACACACATTCTCTCAGCAACTGAAAGTACACCATTAAAGTACCCAATTGTTGTTTCAGCCTCTTGACCATGAATCAGAAAGACCACTGTGAAATCTATCATGACTGAAACACTTTTCTGTGATCAGAGATCATTACATTTGGTGCTCTTGATTCAAAACTATGTCTTCTGTAGGAAACTAGGTCAGTTACATAGCTTTAACATCCAGCTCAGCGTTAATGACAGCTGGCAGATGAAGTAGTCACTTCAGTATTACCCATTTATTCCTGTTAGTCAGTTTAAGAAACCTCCCCAAGAAGTTAACTCCAATTTAGTGAAATAGAGAAACTGAAAGAGGAATTGATACCAGGTATCAAAATTATCTGTGGTAATGAGCAACAATTTTTTTCTCATTGAGTCTTAATTCCTTGTATACAATGTCCAATCTATTAGTCTGAATTCTCCGGTGATAACTTCTTTCTTCTCTAAGGCTTTTATAGCCCTCAGTAATGCCAGATATTTTGTTTGTTCAGCTGCAGTGTTCATTAATGCAGCAATGACTGGGATATCAGTATTTCTGTACTGTTCTTCCAACTGATTCCACATAAGGCAGGTGACATACTTTTTTTGCATCAAGTTTTGTGTATAACTGGAGTTTTGTGTGTTCCTGAAGTATCAGTGCCCACCTTGTTAGTCATATTGATGGATCCTTCAATCTTCTCAGTCAGCATAAAGAATGGTTGTCAGCCATAAATATTAATCGTCTGCCCTATAAGTAGGGTCAGCACTTACTGATTGCCCAAACCACTGCTAGGAATGCTTTCTCAGCCATAAAGACATTCTTCTTGGAACTGGAGAGTACTCTGAAGATATAAGCAATCATTCTTTCAGTGCATTCCAGGATTTGTACTAGAGTTGCACCTATGCCATAATCACTAGCAAAAGTGTGTAGTTACAGCTCATTTTTCTTATCAAGGACTGGAGAATATGTTAGCCCCTGCTTAAGGTTACAGAAATACTTGTATCTTTTTTCCTCCTCACCCCAAAAAATTTACATCTGTGTGCAACAATTCTTGTAGTAGTTGTGCATAGCAGCTGAAATCCTTTGTGGAATGTCTCCAGTGGGAGCACATTCTGATAAGGACGAACTCCCATTTCCATTAATTAGACATTTATTGACTTTGTGATGAAGAGGCAGTTTCTTAGATTCAGGTGGAGACATGTGCCGTGACCATCATTCAGCACAGCTGTCAAATGGTTTCATGCTTTTCAAATACCATCAAGAAAACAACAATGTTATCCAGGTAGCAAAGGCACACCATTCATTTAAGACATCAAAGCAAGCTGTAAATATCTTTCTTAGGTTGTTGGGGCATTCCAAAAACCAAACACTATAACTTTTACCACATGAAGGCCAACAGTTGCTATGAAAGCAAACTTTTCCTGGTCATATTCCCTTCAGATAGACCAAGGTGACACCAGTCTAAATAGTGTATCAATACATCAATTTTGATGATTTTCTTCAGAAACCAGTATCAACACAGGAACTTCATGTATCACATTTTTTTCTTTGTGAGGACCACAGGGTAGGACAAGGACTGTTTGGTGACTGAAGGATGTTGTTTTGCAGCATCTTTCTTCATCTCCTTGCAAATTATGCATTGCTTGGCTGGTGATACCCAAATGACCAATGACTGGTGGGGAGGTGACCCTCAATGTTGATGTGGGGTTCCACGGTGAGTCACTTGGTATGCCATACCTCCTTTCCATAGTTGAATGCACCACAAATTTTATATCAGAGTGGCAACTACTCACCAGCATTGTTCCGTAGTTTGGCTGAGACCTGTTTGGTGAGTGTATAGTAGATTCCTCTGGTTGGTATTTGGCAGCAGTATTACAATATGATTCTGCATCCTGGGCACAGAACTGACGGTCCTGGCCTGGTTCAACTGTCATTATGCACATACCCTTCAAGACAAGTTATGTTTGTTCATGGCAAATGATAAATCAGAGCTCTGATTGTCGACTTGTGCTGATAATGATCATTGTTGGCATATAAATTTCTCTTGTGTAGCTTAGTACCTTTTAACATTCATCTAAAGGTTCACACTTTAAATGAGCATTCAGACAGCTGAATAGAAATGGGCTCATGGTTATGGTAAGATAATGTAACTTCAGTGTTAGATAACTACCCAGGCTAATTATTTTTGTGTGAACTTAATGTTCTCCAACTAGCAATAATAAGCATCAGATATCACAGAAACTGACACTCCATATCAACTAGTGTATCGACAGGTTGGTTGTCAGTGATGACGTTGTGTGATTTTCCAACTTCTTGGGAACTGTTCTCCATGGTGGATTTTCATCCGTGGCTGCCTTAAATCCATAGATGATCGTCTCATTTAGTTTTCCTGATTTTGACAGCTGAGCAAGTGGCTGGATCCTCTGCATGGCAAATGGAAATTACTGTAACATGTTAAAGAATGATCTTGACCATAGTAGGCAATGGGCTTCACCTGCCCCTTAGCTATATTCATCTGCAGTTCCTTTGCTTGCATAGAACTTCCTTTTTATTTGACAATTTTTGGTATAATCATTGTTAAACACTCTTCTTCATTATTTACAGTAGGCCATGGTATGCTCAGGATCTCCACTGTGCAAACATATCACATACTCCTAATATCTAGTTTTCCTACCTAATGTTCTACCGGTGTTACCACGAGATGTTTCACTGCTTGACAGAATGGCAATGTACTTCCGACATGATGGATGTCTGGCACATAGCTTGCGTGTGGTTGAAGCGGTATTGAATAGCATATTTCATGACAGGTGGATTGGTCGTCGAAGCACCATACCATGGCCCACACGTTCACCGGATCTGATGTCCTCAGGTTTCTTTCTTTGGGGAAAGTTGAAGGATATTTGCTATCGTGATCCACTGACAATGCCTGACAACATGCATCAACACATTGTCAATGCATGTGTGAACATTACGGAAGGTGAGCTACTCGCTGTTGAGAGGAATGTTGTTACATGTATTGCCAAATGCATTGAGGTTGACGGACATCATTTTGAGCATTTATTGCATTAATGTGGTATGTACAGGTAATCACGCTGTAACAGCATGCATTCTCAGAAATGATAAGTTCACAAAGGTACATGTATCACATTGGAACAACCGAAATAAAATGTTCAAACGTTCAGTATTTTAATTTTAAAAACCTACCTGTTACCAACTGTTCATCTAGAATTATGAGCCATATGTTTGTGACTATTACAGCGCCATCTATCACAAAGCGAAAAAAGTGGTCCAACAAAAACATTCATATTTCTTTACGTACTACATGAATATGTGATAAAAATGGGGGTTCCTATTTAAAAAAAAAACGCACTTGATATCCGTTTGACCTATGGCAGTGCCATCTAGCGGGCCAACCATAGCACCATCTGGTTTCCCCCTTCAAGCTAGACAAGTTTCATTCTTTGTAGTTTTTTTGTTTGACACTTATTCCGTGAGATATTTGGCCTGATCACGATCAATGGACCACCCTGTAGACATAATGTATGGTTAGATGATCAATAGTGGGGCATTAACTAGTTGATGTGCTGTTTCCAATGCAGGGAGCTCTGAAGATGTAAAAATCATGCTAGAGTGAGTGACTGTGAACAGGTTCACCAAGATCTGGCAGAACGGAGCAATAATGAACACCACCACATTGTCAAAATGTCAAGTCAATCAATGTACTACATTTCGAGTTTTTATGAGCAATGAGCACAAGAATATGCAACTTGAATTTTTATGTACACTGTTTTTCAAAATTACACTGACAAATTTTGAGGGAATGTAGAAGATGACTTGAGGAACCAAATGAGGATAGAAACTTGAGCTGCAAACATCATCTAACAATGTTGCAGAGGGTCCAGACTGTAGGTGCTAGCATTTGTGTGTGTTTGTGTGTGTCAATATATGCACACGCAGTGTGATTCCATTAGTATGTTACAAACTTTCAGGGATGATGGAGAAGGAGAAGTGTATCAATTTGATGTAAGGGAAGTTGGTGCAGAAATGACTGAGTTGAAAGTTATATGCAAAAACCATTCTGATACTTCCGACAGTGGAATACATTTGCCAGTATCATTGTTGCTGAGACTGTAGGATAGTCAACTTTCAGAGGTGGTAGTATGGACCAAAGCAAGATAAAAATGTCTAGTAAATGTGGGCTCTAAAATGCATACCATAAGAGCTATGGGCACTTGTTCAATAGAAGAGATGCGTTTCACAGTAGCAAAGAAGAACAAGTGTTCGCAGCTCCACAGGTATGTACAGAGTGTCCTAAAATAATGTATACGCTGTGAAACTGAACATCTCTGTAATGAAAGGGGTTAGAAATTTTAGTGGTGTTTAGCGGTATTAGGTGCCTCATGGTCTGACTTAAGATGGTAAATGTTCAAACTGATGTCCGTCCATCACAATACACCATCGAAAATGACTGATGACTGAGTGACATGCCAACTGTATAGTTTCCAATGGAATAGCATCACAGGCATGCTCAATTTGCCCTCTAAGATCATCCAGTATGTGTGGTCCTGTAGCGTAAACTGTGTTCTTGAGAGTACTCCACAGAAAGAAGTCTAGAGGAGTTAAATCTGGAGATCAAGTGGGATACTCCACACTCCCTCTTCATCCTATCTATCTGGCAGGGAATGTACAATTGAGAAATGCCCTCACATCCAGGTGAAAGTGAGGTGGCGCCCCATCCTGTTGAAAGTAATGATTTTCATTTCCAAACACAATGCTAAGACTAGAAGTTATCATTTCAAGCATTTCCAGGTATGAATCGCCTGTGACAGTGTTGTCAAAGAAGTACGGCCTGATTAACCCTCTAGAAGACAGTCCGCACCAGACTGTTACTCCCGTTAGATTAACATGCCTTTGCTCGGTTACATATGGATTCTCCCTGGCCCAGTGCACACAGTTTTGGTGGTAATTGTTCAATCAACTTTAAACATCGCTTCATCTGACCAAAGAATTCAATCTAAGAAACGTTGCTCTTCCTCACATCTGTTAATGAACTACTCACAAAATTCACTTCACCTATCATGATCATCCTTGTAAAGAGCATGGAGAAGTCTTGGGATATAAGGCTTAAAGTTCTGAGACCACAAAATTCTATGAACACTGCTTCTGCAGATCCCAGTCCACAAGAGCATTGCATCACAGATTTCTTCAGGGATAGTGTATATGCCTGGATTACAGTATCAACACTCTCATTGTGTGTTGAACTTCTTTTTCGTCCACTGTGTCCCTTCTTCATATCATACACCATTTCTTCAACTTCAAACTTATCTCTGATTCTTGTAATTGTTACTCTTGTCAGTGGTGGTGGTGTTCCAAATTCAACTCTCCAACGTCGGCGTACTGCATTCACATTCTCTGTTTTCCAGTAACACTTTAGCACCAATTACCGTTGTTCAAACGATAACACCATGTTTGCTGACAATCCTGAAATAAAAGAAATCATTGTTATGTTTTTCACCACCTTCCAAATTATTACTCATAAAAATTGTATTTCTGTCTCCTTTAATTAAAGAGATATTCTGTTTCAAAGAGTGTATATGTCATTTTGGGACACCCTGTATTTTAGAGCTCCTATTTACTGGACATTTGTTTCTTCTTTTGGTCTATACAACCACCTCCGAAAATTGTCTACCCTGCAATGTTAGCAACAACAGTACCGGTACATATAGTCCACTGTCAGCGGTATCACAAACGATTTTCCCTTAGAACTTTTGATTGTTCATTTCTGGAGTAGGGTCCCCTTAACTCAAATTGATACATTTATCCCTCTCAATCATCCCTGAAAGTTTGTAACATCATCATGGACTCACCCTGTACATACATACATATGCAGGCACTGGTGCCTATGACTTTGAGGTTCTGTAACATCATTATAATGTGTTTCTAGACATGGGTGTCTATCCTCATCTTGTTCCTCAGGACACATTCTGCATCCCCTCATAGTTTTGTGGTGTTATTTTGAAACACCCTGTATAAAGATGAAGAGGGTGACACAGGATAGAGTAACAGGGATTAGTGCTGCATTGAACCACCTTTGTACTGAAGACCACAATAACAACAATATTTCTGTAATCTGATTAGTCTGATCAGCAAAATGACACAACTGATGGAAAAAGAAATACATATGAAATGTTTGTAATTCATACTTGTATTATTATTTCCTCATGAGCACTGGCTCTGTTTGAGTGTAATTGAATTATAATACTAATTTAATGATAAACGGACTTATTTTAGTGTCATTAAACAATAATTGTGGTGTTTAAAACGCAACTTAAACTGTGAATATATTGCAGTTCAATTTGCTAGTAGGAAATAGTTTTGAAAATTGTTCTCACTCTAATTTGTTCTTCAAAATTGCAGCAGAGATACGTCTCCAAGCAAGTTATTATGATGAGAAGACTGGTTCCTGGGAGCCCCTAATTGAGCCTGCAGTTGTTGAAGAAAATGTGTATGCACCATGGGAGATTCTGATAAAAGTTAGTCCACCATTTATTATCTGTTTGAATAAAAATATATACATTTAATTCTGTTTCCATAGAATTGTAAACGAATTCTTTCACAGAAACATAGAGAGCATATAAAAATATAATAGGGGAGAAATCCAGGTTGGAATATAATTATGTGTATGAATGTAGATAACTACTCATGAAGCAGAAAAAAGTCACTCTCAAGCAGACACACATTTAAAAAAAGAATATGTTCTAAGCTTCCTGTCTAAGCTGTTGTGCAGACTACTCACACACACACACACACACACACACACACACACACAGAGAGAGAGAGAGAGAGAGAGAGAGAGAGAGAGAGAGAGGGTGGCCAAAGCGGGGGGGGGGGGGGGGGGGGGGGAGATAAGTAGTGATCCTGTCTGAAGTGAGTGGAGACATGGGATGATGAGAGGGAGGAACAGAAAGTAAGAAGATGCGTAATATGTATATTGATGCAGGAGAAGTGATGGGCATCTACGTAGGGTTGCAACAGACAGAATAGAGGGTCACTAGGTGGGACCTGGGGAAAATAGTGCTAGGAAAAAGGGGAAAATCCACAGTATGAGAAAAAGATATTCAGAGGAAACTATTCTAAAAAATTAATAGATGGAGTGGAAGGTTCATGTGGGTGCTGAAGGTTGGAGTTAGGTGGGAACAGAAAGGACCTCTATTAAACATCCCTCCAGGCAAATGCTCTGCCACTACTACACACATCAAAAAAATTTTTGCATGACCTCGGTTCCAAGAGTTCCTTAATCTGTTCAGAAAATTGGAATAAGAGATCAACATAAACATCATTTCCGACCTTTTTATTCCTCATGAAAACCACACATTGTATGTTGTACCACCATACAGCGAGACATTCAGAGGTGGTACTCCAGATTGCTGTACACACCGGTACCTCTGATACCCAGTAGAAAGTCCTCTTGCATTGATGCATGCCTGTATTCATTGTGGCATAGTATCCACAAGTTCATCAAGGCACAGTTGCTCCAGATTGTCCCACTCCTCAATGGTGATTCATCATAGATCTCTCAGAGCGGTTGGTGAGTCATGTCATCCATAGACGGCCCTTTTCAATCTATCTCAGGCATGTTTGATAGGGTTCATGTCTGGAGAATATGCTGACCACTCTAGTAAAGTGACGTCATTATCATGAAGGAAGTCATTCACAAGATGTGCATGATGGGGGTGCGAATTGTCGTGCGTGAAGACGAATGCCTCACCAGTATGCTGCCGATATGGTTGCACTATCAGTTGAAGGATGGCATTCATGTATTGTATAGCCATTATGGCGCGTTCCATGACCACCAGCAGCATATTTCAGCCCCACATAATGCCACCCCAGAACATCAGGGAACCTCCACCTTGCTATGCTCATTGGACAGTGTGTGTAAGCCATTCAGCCTGACTGGGTTGCCTCCAAACATGTCTCCGATGGTTGTCTGGTTGAAGGCATATGCAACCCTCATCAGTGAAGAGAACATGATCGCAATCCTGAGTGATCCATTTGGCAGGTTGTTGGTCCCATCTGTACCGTGCTGCATGGTGTCGCGGTTGCAAAGATGGAACTCGCCAGGGATGTTCAGAGTGAAGTTGTGCATCATGCAGCCTATTGCACACAGATTGAGTCATAACATGACGTCCTGTGGCTGCATGAAAAGTGTTATTCAAAATGGTGGTGTTGCTGTCAAGGTACATCCGAGCCATAATCTGTAGGTAGAGGTCATCCACTGCAGTAGTAGCCCTTGGGCAGCCTGAACAAGGTATGTCATTGACAGTTCCTGTCTCTCTGTATCTCATCCATGTCCAAACAACATCACTTTGGTTCACTTCAAGATGCATGGGCACTTCCGTTGCTGAGAGCCCTTCCTGGCACAAATTAGCAATGCTGACACGATTAAACCGTGGTATTGACCGTCTAGGCATGGTTGAACTACAGACAACATGAACCGTGTACCTCCATCCTGGTGGAGTGACTGGAACTGATCGCTGTCGGACCCCCTCTGTCGAAGAGGCACTGATCAGGCATGGTTGTTTACATCTTTGGGTTGGTTTAGTGACATCTCTAAACAGTCAAAGGGACTGTGTCTGTGATACAATATCCACAGTCAAAGTCTACCTTCAGGAGTTCTGGGAACTGGGTTGATGCAAAACTTTTTTTTTATGTGTGTATTACGAACTGCAATGATTACCTGGTGGAAGGTCTCCACCAACTGCCAGAGTATGCCACCTGTGAGCCTGCTGCACTTTGCCTGTGACACGGTCAATAGAACTACCCACTTCTTTTATCAGATCTTTAAACTGTTCCCAAAATATTTCTCCTCTGTCTGTCCGATTCCTCAATCCTAATTCTTCTGGATTCACACTTCCAAAATATTTACCATGTGCCATAAGCACAAATACATGGAATATTAATTTTTATGATTACCATGAATACACTGGGAAGATTTCTGTCCTCATGGACCAATATTTTAAGACTATTGGCTGCAGTCTACACTCTCACAAGCAAGACATGAAGCATTTCCTCCACCGACTCTTCACACTTCCTGTTATTTTATGATGTCACCTCCCTTTATACCAGCATCACATGAGCTTTTCACTATTGATCAATATATCTCTTGGTGGCAGGCTGACTCCATACAAAAATCTCTTGATGGTTTATAATGCAGTTGTCAGGATTTTATAATTTAGTAGTGCGGATCTATGCAAAAATGTGATGATGGGCATGAGACAACCCAATACTGTGCTAGAACAAAATTTCAGATACATATAAAAGTACTGTTTCCTGTGCACATACTAATAATTTTGAAATCAATAATAAATAAAACAATAAACTTTGACAGCATTGGAGTGTTAGAGAGAGAGAGAGAGAGAGAGAGAGAGAGAGAGACTGAAAAACTTGTAATAATCTCAGTCAAAATGTCTGCAAGGGTGATTGCACGACCATTGTGAATGTCTCAACGACTGATCCCGGAGGGTACACACTACTCAATGATTGAGCACACAGTGCAGTCTTGTGGCAGTGGAGAGATAATGTATGCATGACCAGCTGAGCATGCAGTTTCCCCTCTTGGGGATATTGTTTAATCTGCAGGCACGATAAACATAGTGAATGAGTGGCAGCTGTCCAGTTTACATATTTGACAGTGGGGTGCACATGTTGTGGACCACAGCTCACAAGATCGAAGAATGGCATAGACATCCATGAGAAATTGGCTGCTAGCTCCCACTGCTGTCTGTCCTTGCATCCTGCCCACCCGTGGGTGCTGCATTGTTGCCAAGCTTTGGCCTAATGATACTTCTGTGTGGGGGTGCACAATCCTTGGGGAGCAAATCTTGGTAGGTGCGAGAAGCAAGAATGTTCCAGCTACAACTAACATATGTTCGTGCCTCGCATGCTTGTGGTGACATAAGTGCTAGCACGATGGCGGAAGTGTATGACATCATGTATGGCTAGTGTGGCATGCAGGGGAGTGTATGAAGGTTTTAGAGTGCAGCATTACATCATTATGATGTGGCAGGAGTGTTTGAAGCAGACATGATGGCAGGCACATGTGATGTAGTCTACTTGCCTCTGTGGTGGGGCTGCCCAGTGCGCCTGTGTGGGGTGCAGTCTGGGCTTCTACCTGGGTGGGGTGGGTGTAGGTTGGGGCACAAGTGGCTGCTTGGCGACCACTGGCAGTGTGAGTGAGTCACCGGCAGCTGTGGGGATATGCTGTGCCCAGCTGGTATCCTGCAGTGCATCGTCTGTTGCCAAGTCCTTCGTGGGCTGAATAAATGTATGGAAACTGGCTCTGTTAAGACATACACCTGTTTGACTCTGTCAATTGAGACTTTAGTTGGCCTGCTATTGTACTTGATCTACAACATTTTTCCACCGTGGGTTATCATGTGGTGCAGTCCCAAGTAGGGTGGCCAAAATGGTGCCTGTACCACATCGATGCGCAGTGTGGCATGTGTGCAGCACCATAGGTTTGTGTGGATGAAGGCTTTACTGGCACCTTGCAGCATTGATGTGTGTGGTTGGAAGCTGGCCGTGTCACTGCACAGGCATTCTGCTATTGGTGGGGCCAAGATTTCATGTTTCGGTGGTACTTCCTCCATGAATTCTCGGGGCATGGAGAGCGACTTTCCGTAGACAAGGTATGTGCAGGTGAGACAGTGATCTCTTCCTCCAGGGTCACTTGCAGGCAGAGGAATATGAGCAGAGTTGCTACATGCAGGTCATGTTGAGACGGGTCAGGAACCCTTTTAGTGACTGATAGAGCCGGAGCCACTAGACCATGCTGTTAGATGCCGGGTGGTGGCTTGTTATATGGTGTAGCCACATGCCACACATTTGGGTGACATGTTTTAACAGTGCACAGTCAAAGTGGTGGCTGCTGTTTGTAGCTATGTGGCATGCCACACAGGTGCCAACCAAGGCAGTAGCAATTGTCTCAGTGGTGATGTCCACTATGGACATCACTTTTGGCCAGAGCGTGAGGTGGTACACCATTGTAAGGAGGTACCGCTTACATTGGGATGGAGAAAACAGGCCTGCAGTGTACCTGTGGACATGTATAATGTGGTGTGTCATATTGGGGAAGGAGCCAGTGAGTGCATGGGAATATCTCCTGACTTCAGCATGCTGACATGCTGTTCAGGCATGTGTGCACTGATGGTAGTCTTTTTGGAGTCCGAACCGAATGAAACATGTGACCATGAGTATGCTGTGGTGTTTGGGCTAGGATGTGATTACCTGTGAACATATTTGGAAGCTTTGCACTGGAATATCTTCGGGAGGGACGAGCGATGTATCCCTGTCATATCATAACACTAAAACTTCCAGGAGGAGCCATACATGGGCACCAGTTGCAGATGTAGGTTCCAGGAGGTACCATGTCAGAAGCTGTCCAGTTCTCTGTCGCCCTCCTGTTCTTGTGTGGCATCTTCAAGGTTCACCAGGGTGGAGATGACTGCACAGTCATGGTACAAGCAGTTGGCAATGACATTGTCCATACTGGAGATGTCAGATGTCTGTTGTGAACTGGTACACATACCCCAACTGGTGAAGTTGGCATGGTGATTAGTTTGTTTTGTTGATCCAGAAAGTGTGTGTTACAGTTTATGGTTGATGAAGATAATGTAATGGTGGTCTTCTACCAACAAACTGAAGTGTGTTAGTGTCTGATACATAGCCAACAGTTCATGGTCATATGAGCTCGAAGGGCATTGCAATGCTGATAACTTCCACAAGAAGAAACCAAGTGGCTGCCACTGCTGTCAATATGTTGTTGAAGCACAGTGCCAATAGCGGTCAACTCCACACCATGTATTAGATTGGCGAGTAGCGCTGCTTCAGCGAGACATTCTTTAGACTCAGTAAACTGTACTCCATTTTTCAGTCGGGAGAATGGGAGCCCTTTCTTTTGCAGTGGGGTCATGTTTTGCTGCAGTCAGGGGTTCAAGCACTGTGGCAACATTATGCAGATGGCACTGGTAGAAGTTTACTATCCCAAGATAATAATGCACACCATTTTGAGTTTGTGGGCATGGCATCTTCATGGTCACCTGTACTTTGTCCAGCAGTGGTGTCGATCCAGTAGGGTTGATAAGGTATCTGAGAAATTCAGTCTTACTGATCCCAAATACACATTTAAATGGGTTGATCACAATGCCTGCCTCACTGAGGTGCGGGAAAACAGTTGTTAGGTGGGTGCAGTAGAGCTGGGGCATCTGAAGAGCATAGTAAAACTTCCCAAGACACCATCCAGGAAACACTGCCAAGTCTGCGAAGCATTCCTAACTAAGGCTGAACATCATAAACATTATCTCAGAGAGCCTGAAAGGGGTGGTAATCACAGTTTTTCTATATCTTCAGGTGCCACTGGGATTTGCATGTACACCTTCATGCTGTCAGTTTTGCCAAATCTAGTCACACCTGCCAAGGCATGGCTAAAGTCCAGCAGATGCAGCACTGTATATCTGTTTGACATTGTCCTTGAATTTAGTACAAGGTAGTCCCCACATGGGCACCACAAATTGTCCTTCTTAGGCACCAAATGTAAGATGGAAGGCCACAAGCTGCTTGATGGTCAGACAACCCCTTGCCACAACATTTCCTCAAGTTCAGCCTAGACTACTGCAAGCCTGTCGGATGCAAGGCAATGTGGGTGGCTTTAGATGGGAGGACTGAGGGTGGTAATAATATGGCGGAATGTTGAATGCTTGGGGTCCCGCAGTGCCCATGTCAGACAAGTTAGCTCCAGAAATTAGTTTAGAACGTCTGTGGATGGTCTGGAGCATTCCATTGGTTTAATACCGAAGAAGGCTGTCCCACTATCTTAAGATTCATCGTAGAGTCAATCAGCTGGGCATTTTGCAATGCCCACAAGCAACTGCAGCGACTGAGAAAATCTGCACCCAGGGTTGACTTGTTGACATTGGCCATCGTAAACCAGCATGTGAATGTGTGGCTCAGTCGAAGATCCACATTCCAATGTTGAGTGCTGTATGTTATTATAGCAAAATTGTTTGCCACCAGTGTTTCAGCCTTCTTCCGATCTCTTAGCATGCTTCTAGGAAAAATTGATAAATCTGACCCAGTGTCAACAAGGTACCTCATGTCCCACCCCCCATTCTGCCACAGACCAATGCTTCAGTACAGTACAACGGGTTGCATCTAGGCCTGGTCACAGCTGACATTCAGGTGCGAACAAGGGCATGGGATCAGCTGTTGCTTCGTTGCTGGGTGCTCGAGCCATGCTGCCCATCGCCTGGTCTGCTGCCACTGCACCTGCTTCTCTCTTGCTGTGAGTGCACCAACCAATCAGTTTGTGAGCCTAGTGCTAATGCCTGAGTGGGCAAAATCTGCATGTAGCACTCCAGATTGGTCTCTGTTGTCAGGGCTGTGGGAGGCTTATGTGTTGACATGGAATGAAGGTGGCTGGTGGGGGTAAGAGTCACAGGCCACTGCGGATGTCATGCTTGGTGGCATTACCAGCATGTAAAGCACCCTGTCTGGCAGGTCCACTATGAATAGCAGTTGCATATCACTTTGCACATCTGTGCACACCCAGGTAGTGTGCCACAGCAAATAAAAAACCATGTGTGGCCACGAGGCCTCACAGGTGGCACAGGAGCTGCAAAGGCCTCCAATCACTGCTTTCTTGTTGGCGCAGCAGTTGCTGTACTTGCTGCTCCTCGAATGATGAAATTCGGCACATCAACTCTTCGTTAAGCTGCTGCTGCATCTGCAGGACAGTTATTATGTCCCATACTTTGGCCGCATAATTCTGGTCCAGCTGGTTCCTGACATGTCTGAATTTTCTGAGGTCACATGTGATATTATTGCTTAGGAAAAATGCCTCCACTTGGCTAAATGACATGAATGGGTCATGGGAGTCAGAAGGGGGCAGCCTACCAACACACGTCCAATGCTTGTTGCCGCTCCAGCAGCAGCATATGGAAGCAGTGTGGTGCTGTTTTACATGTTCGAATTATCATGGGCTGGCTCCAGGTTGACAGAGTCTATGTGTGTGGGCTGTGCCTGCACCTTGCATTCCAGGAACTGATTATGTACCAACAGCTTGCCTTTGGAGATCCTCCATAGTTTACATTGTCCTATTCCACTAAGTTCTTACACGTAAGGGTACACACTAAAAATACAAACAAAAGGAATAAATGTTCAAGACACAAATGTTGTCTGCATGAGACTGTGGGCCAGCACAGAAACGTTCAAAAGTGAGTTCACTTGCAATTGCTGGTCACTCACACTGATAAAGTCTGTCACCATATGCACTGCTGTCCCTGTTTGTGTCCTGTGTGTCTGTGGGTGGTATATTTTTGCCAAGCTTTATGCTATCAATACCTGTGCATG
The DNA here is from genome assembly GCF_023864345.2 of Schistocerca serialis cubense. Lineage (NCBI taxonomy): Eukaryota > Metazoa > Arthropoda > Insecta > Orthoptera > Acrididae > Schistocerca > Schistocerca serialis. Next base: position 359,399,964 of record NC_064640.1, on the reverse strand, counting down.
GGGGAATGCGTGGGCGAATGTCGGCCTGTTGGCTGTGTCATCTGCAATTGCTGTGGTAACTGCTGCCGCATGCCAAAGCAGTATGTTCTATTTGATTCAGTGCCAGATGTTTTATGAAAGAAAGTTATAAAATGGCCAAGTAACACATGGATACATTTTACTGATTTTAATGAACATTAGTGCCTACATTGACAATGAGAAGATTCTTATTTCTTGGGAAATGGCAATGTATAAAGAAAAGGGCCACTTCGCTGGATTGTTTTCATTGTGTTTGTGTTTTAGTGGCAGATAGCCTTCATGTCCTTCATAATTCATTTTATGGCAATGTCACATCAATGATTCCATAATGGCCTTCCTGTTTTTCTAATAGTCCCGTATATAGCCATGTTCCACGTAAAATTCCCTTGTCCATTCCTTTATCATCACAAACATGTGCTGCTATTGTATTATGAACACACCATACAACAACCAACTGCCATAGGCTGTAATTGTTTTTTCTTCATTGGATTTTGATTCCCCTCCCTGCTGGCAGCAGCATAATACACCGCTCTGCAGCTGATAGAAAAGTTAAAAAACATAATTAGGAGATATAGAAATTAAAACAGGTGATAAAATGGGGACTGCTTGAAACGAACGTGGTGAAAAGTTGTGAAGAAAATACAAAAACAAAGGGTTGGTGATGCTGATTAAAACACATAGTAATCAGATAGGCACAATTAAAGAACACGGCGACAGTCTGGTTTCTGTTCGCAACACTTAAAAAGGGGGATGCACAACACTGAACACTTACAGAAACACTGCACTGTAGAGTACGAAGGCATATTGGGGAGGGAGGGGGGGGGGGGGGGGGGGGGGAGGACCCGGGCAGATGAGGTGGAAAAAGAGGGGGAGGAGAGGAAAAGCAAGAAAAGTGAAGGAGCTGATGGAGGGAAAGGACACAGAAAATGGAAGTGGGGCAGAAGGAGTGGGGAAGGTGGTGGAGAGGAAAGAAAAAGGACTCAGAGGAGAGAAAGGAGACATAGAGAGTGTAGGTGGGGAAAAATCAGAAGGGGAGTGGGGGGGAGGGAGCCTGGGAAAAGGACAGAGTAAGGGAGGGGGAGGTGAGAATCAGAGTTGATAGGAGGAATAAATTGAGGGAGAGAGAGCATGATCCGGGAGGGGGAGTGGATGGAAGCCCCCTTGGGAAAGGAGATGAAGAGTGTAGAGGTGGATGGTAGTGGGGACACAACGGTGAAGGCGCAGCAGAGGGCGGGTGTTGGAGAGGACAAGACTATAATTGTATTCAAAGCTATTACAAAAGTAAAGTGTCGCAGTCTAGTGAGTGCAGTTCTCATACAGTTATTTTAATTTGTTATACATCCTGCATTTGCCTTCACTTCATACTTAATGGTTTCTACATCATTAATCTTTTGAAAGAATTAATCATGAAAACAATAACATCAGCATTTACAAGTTTTTACATACAGGAAAATGACAACGTGTTTCCAAATAGTTCTTAACACCTCTAACAGGTAGTGTTACTTGTTATATTCAGTACTTTCACTGTCTGCTTTTAAATAACTCATACTCAGCTATGAAATAAAACTTAAAAATGTACAAATGAAATTTATGCTGTGTCCTCATATTCTAAAAATGAGTGTATTTAAATGTATTTTCCCACCTTTACTTAATGGTGTCATTACAGTGTGCCCATAATAAAATGGATCTTAAGCTTTAACTAATTCTCCATCACCACTGCTACAGGTATTTATTTTCCATTGGCTTATGTCAATCTCTTCATGGGCCATCTATAAGAATTGTCTCTGGCTACCTACAATCCTAAACCCCTGATTTATTTTGAATGAACTGATGACATGTTTATAATCTGAATGTGCTAGGGGGATTCAATGAGTAATGCAACCCATTTTTTTCTCAGCCAATTTTGGATGAAAAATATTTCTGTTTTTGCAATTGTAGTTTCATGGTGTTCTGATAGGTGGCAGAACTATACATAACCTTCAAAATGGCCTCTGTAATGGAGGTGCATTCCAAGCAGAGGGCTGTCACTGAGTTTCTTCTGGTGGAAAGCCAAAGTATCACAGATAGTAATAGGCAGTTGCAGAATGTCTACAGGGACTTAGCAGTGAAAAAAAGCATCGTGAGTCATTGGGTGAGGCATCTGTCATCATCACATCAAGGTTATGCAAACCTGTCTGATCTGCTGTGTTCTGAAACAGCTGTGACTCATGCAGCATTGGATCATACAGACAGTCTCATTCAACATGTTCAATGAATCAACGGATCAAAATCAAACACCTTCCTGCACAACTGGACGTCTCTGTTGGTGGTGCTGACATATTAATCCACCAGTTGAGATACTCAAAGTTGTGTGTCTGCAGGGTTCCTTGCCCCCTTAGAGAAGAGCAACAAAGGGCCATCTGTGCAAGACTTCTTCCATGTTACAAGGCTGATTGTGACAATTTTTTGTTGAACATTGTTCGCCACTTTGAACCTGGAACAAAATAGCAGTTAAGGGAGTGGTGCTAAACAACCTCTCCTCCGAAGAAAAAGGTCAAAGCTGTATGCTCAGCTGGTAATGTAATAGCAACAGTCTTCTGGGAATTGTTGACCTCTCTCATGGTTTTATAGTCAACACTTAATTGTATTGCCCTTCCATCAGGAAATTGAAGAAAAACCTTCAGTGTGTTTGTTGTCACAAAATTGCAAACAAACTTTTCCTTCACCATGACAATGCAAGGCCTAACACAAGTGTGCACACCCGAGAAGAGTTCACAAAGCTTCATTGGACTATACTTCCTCATCCACCCTACAGCGCGGATCTTGCAGATTCTGACTTCCATCTGTTTGCCCCAATGATTTATGCATACCATGGGAAGTAGTACATGGATGATTGAGAGGTTATTGATTCACTAAGATGTTGGTTCTGACACTGAGTGGTAGAGTGGTGCCAGGCAGGCATAAAGGCTCTCACAGTAAGATGATATAAAGCCATCACATTGAATGGAAATTATGTTGAAAAATAAGATTTTGTATCCAAAAGAGAGGGAAATAATGTGGTGTCTTGGATTCTTGAATAAAACCAACCTTCTTTCAGAAAAAAATGAGTTGTATTACTTGCTGAATGACGCTTGTATAATGTTACAGTTCTATCCTTATTCATAGGGAATACCAATACTTTTATCTAATGTTTCATTTGGTCTTCCCCAGCTTAGTAAGCCATCTGCCTAAATGGAAATCTCCATCTCACTGATATCTCCATAAGAACCTCTGTTGGCATCGAACCTTTCAATCACCAACAATAGCTCCACTTTGTCATCTGTCATCCATTGTCTGTCTTGCCAATTGTGATCACTATGACTGCATTAACAAACAGTGTGTCTACCTTTACAGTGAGACTGCAGGTTAGACAGAAGGTGATTCTTGAGTAGACCAAACTGTCTCTTCAAATATTGTCCAGAAACAGATTTCACATTCCTTAACCCCACATGCAAGAAACAGTCCTTGAACATCATCTGATCAACTAAAAAGGAATTCCATGTTGATTATTCAGTAACATGCAGGACAGTATAAACTGAATTACTTTCCAAACCAATTCTTCTTATAGCCCTGTCAGTGGTATTTCCTCTCCCATCATAGGAGGAATTAATTGCATAAAGCATGTGTTTGTGTGTGTGTGTGTGTGTGTGTGTGTGTGTGTGTGTGTGTGTGTGTGTGTGTGTGTTTTGTTCTCTGTGAATGAATGCTGCAAAAATATTTTGTTGTACTAGATGTTCATTAAGAAATGGTGATGACTGTGTGTATAATTCAGAAGGGAAAGAAATATATGTATTTATTCTATTGAAATGGTTTCAAAGGTTACGTAATTTGGAACTGTCAGCAATGCAAATGATTCAAGTGAGAGAAATTTGTTGTTACATTCCCTTTACAGCTCATATTTAAGAGTTTGGTTTCTGGAAAACACATTGCTGATCCTGAATTCAAGCTTTTATGCTCACATTGCCTGTGATTTTGCTAAGGATTGTTGTAGGAAAAGGAAAGTATTCTTCCTTGACTATATCCAGAAGTTTCCTTTGTGCTACTGTTGTTGGGTGTTACCCACTCATCGCTTGTAGGGTGCCTAAAGGATGCTGCATTCTTGGAATGCTATACACTAGTTCAAACAAATAACATTAGTTGTCTTATTTCTATGAAACAGATTGACAATACTTAACTTTAATTACAGCAAATGTTGCTAGCGAGAGGTGATGTGCAAACAGTAAATGATCTTCGCTATAGACAAAGTCCATGTAAGGTGGATACACAGTTGTGGATAACTGATCTGCGAGTTCTGCCCAATAGTGTCTATATACGGAGCCGATCTGAGTGGCTGAGACTGGCAGGAGCAGCGCTTATATTCACTTCTTGCAGATTTCACTCCGGATGCTGCGCGATCCTTATCAAGGGACTATTGGCTAACGTTTCCTCACCACCTTCTCTGATCTTCCATTCTTCATCTTCTTCCAGTGCTTGAGGTTATGCCAGAACAATTGTGGTACATTTTGTCTGTGCATAAAGTTGCAACAGCACAAAATAGACAAGACTTTAGTTTTGTGTAGCAAAAAGACAACTGATTAAATTGTACCAAACAGTATTTTCCATGATTAATAAAGTTGTTATTGAGCAATCCATTGTGTCACATACAGAATATGGACACCCAGCTCATGATAAGAAAGTCACTATTATATTTGCACATCCATAAGAACAATACAGAGGCAGAGCTGCAATTATCTATACTTGCCAATTACATGGGCAGAGACAATTCTTATAGATGGCCAATTACATGGGAAGGGGCAGTATTATACAGTTACTTGCTTGGAAATAACTCAACTGCTTGGAAGTTCCATCCCTTACTAACAAGAAATTTTGTGCCCCCATAAAGCACAGTGTGATTTTAGAAATGTAAAAAATGTAGTGTACTGACAACACACAACTGATTATTGTTCATTTTTCTTCTATCTTTACCATCCTATAGGGCGATCCGCCAGGCGCCACGTGCTGTGGCTAAGTCCCGTTCAAGGTCACCCACCAATATGGCGGCACACACAGCCATGAATGAATACCCACCCACCTCCCCAGGGGCAACCCACAGTAGAAGAAGATGCTTCAGTAGCTGATTAGTTTTTTTATTTAAAAAAAAAATCTCACGGGATAGATAAGGATGGTTCTCTTTATTAAGGATGATAGTATACAGTCACATCTCCTTGTACTTTTATGTACTTTGTTAGTACACCATCAATCTTAACCCAAATATTAACTCTCTCATTAGCATTAACACGTCTCCTGTTTCTTGTATACAATGCAAATGGTTTGTCTGTTAATACAACAGCTGTACCATAATTCCTATCACCCTTAACTCCAATAGAAAACGTACAATAAGCAACAATATCTCTATCATAATAGGCCTCCAAACCTTCAAGAGGCTTGTCACTACCTCTCACAATAGCAATTGTCAACCAACTGTTACCAGTAACAACCTCTGTGGTTGCACAAGAAAAATTAATCTTAGCTCCAACAAAAGTAATTGGTCCAGTCAGTAACTCTTCTTGAGCAACATTATTAGGTGTCATAGACAACAGTCTACAGTCTTGTAGACAGGCATTCTTGATCTTCTTGTATATCTCCTCCTCCTGTACGGCATGGCTGTGTGCTTCGTGCAGCTGCCTCGAGTGAAATTTATTTATTTATTTATTTATTGTATCTCATTGGATAGGAAAGGCTACAAAAATCACAGGTTTCTTTTATCAGCATGAGGATACCACAGAAATACTCACTGTGCAGTATCACAGGAAAGGTATTATCCATTAAAAGATTATTTAATTTCTTGGATGTCCACCCCTGGTAGCTGAGTGGTCAGTGCGATGGAATGTCACACCTAAGGGCCTGGGTTTGATTTCTGGTTGGGTCAGATATTTTCTCCATTCAGGGGCTGGATGTTATGTTGTCGTTATCATAATCATTTCATCCCCATCAACACACAAGTTGCCGAAGTGGCATCAACTTGAAAGACTTGCAACAGGCGATCCGTCTATCCAACAGGGGGCCCTAGCCACATGGCATTTCCATTTTTTGGATCCATCTTTGGAAAGGACATGTCATGTAAGGTCCATAATGAGAAAACAGGACTAATTGTGATAATTACAGCAGCAGACAATCAATAAAGAGTGTATTTTTGAGTGACCACTCAATGGGCCAATTCCATGGTAGGCACACAATTTCAGCTAATGATCTTGTCATTGATACTAGACATGGAAATCTGTCATTTAACCTCTAATTGCTGCATGGACTCCAGGCAGAGTAATAGGAGTGTTATGCGTAAAATGGAATTATCAACTTGTGTGCACATCCAACAGTATACCTGTTATCAAACATGAGAGGAAAATATCAGGAATCAACAAGGCACTACATCTTCATCTATTTGAAATGTGACTGTGATAGTTAGGAAGATAAATTATAGCTGTGTAATACATAGTCACTTGCCACATTATTACACTCGCCTTGAATTTATAACGTAATAAAAGGTTAAGAGGTTCAAAATACTGCAAAGATTATTATGATCAATCTAAATGGATTTATTTAATTTCTTTGAACACTACTAGTTATTAATAACTGACAAACCACACAGTTTTAATATTAATCAGTGTTTTTTTAAGTTTACAGTAAGTGGAACTAGGCCTAACTTCTTCATATTTTGTCATGCAACATTTAGCAGCTATTAATGCTTCAGTTTGGCCCAGCATACTGTGAATACAGGACTGTACAGTATCTTGCATCCATAGGTGATGACACTAGACTAGAATAATCTTTTCAATGAGACAAATGTTTGTGGTGATTGTTTCCTTTGCCACAGAACCTTTTGCCAGCTCCCAAATATTTGCAGTTGGGTCCATGTGAGGCAAATTTCCTGGCCTGGATAACTAATGAAACTTTTCTTACTGCAAAAAGGTTTTTACTGATCATGTTGTGTAGCATGGAGCTCTATCCTGCATAAACACATATTGATTTAGGAAACCATTCTTTTATTTTAGGTAGTAGCCTCCTCCTTAACACCTCCTCGTACTGGTCTTGCTGTGTTGTTCCCTCAATCATGTACACACATCCAGGGCCTTTGCCATTGATGATAGACCATATCATGACTTGGGTGGGATGTTTCATGGTCTGCACAATACAGGCGGGATTGTACTTTTCACTAGTGTTCAAACTGATATTTATTTACCAAAATTTCAGATGTGAACTCATCAATAAAGCAAACCTGAAACAAAATGAAAAAGCCAAAAAAATTTGTTACAACTGGTTGAGCAGAGAATATTTATTTATTGCTATGAAAGCAAATACTGCCAAATTTAATGATACTTGTTTGTTTTCAAATGTCTAGATTTCAATGCTTGTGCTCTTTTGCCCAAGCAAGATGTTCTGGCATCATAGCAGCAGTTAGTTTGGTCTTGAAGACAGGCCTACAAGCCTTGAAAGCCTTATGAGAAAGTTTGAATTGCACAGTTCTTTCAGATTCAGTAATGCCACTGTGTTCTGGTTCCATTTTAATTTGTTCTGTAGAAGCAAACCAATTCTCATGGCATATCTCTTTCAAGGAGCCTTGGTGAAAATATTGGCCTTATGGCATATCTGTTCTTCCTTTGAGGGACTAATTCCTTACAAAATCAGCTGCCTTCGTTACATACCTTACAGATGATTTTAATATGGCCAGTCTTCAAGCAATCTTCTAATTTGAATACAAGGTGGTGTCAATGAATTCTTTTAACTCTGCAGTGTTTGAGGTATCAAATCATTTACTTTACCCATAGTTTTCATGTCTTGTTCTATCTAAAATCACTCACTTGTCAGAATCTTTATCATTAGAGGCTATAGAGGTAAGTACATGTGGAAACTGATAATACTACATGTTAATAATGAACTCACACTTCAAAGACATCTGCTGCTGCTGTTCTCAAGACTGTATTTGCCAATCATTTATCAATAACCTCAGCTCTCTCAAGAATTATGTAGCACAACAAATAAGCTAATTTCATTCAATAATAGTGTCACAGATGAAGATGAGTAGCATTGTGGTGTAGTGGTTATGATACTAAACTGTTGCATGGAGGATTGTGAGTTCAAAACTCACATGGACTGTACAATTTTAATTTATATATTTGGTTCAAGTACATTCTAGAAGTATCCACAAATGTCAAAAATCAATGTACTTGAATGTTCTGTAGCTGTATATATACTGTATGTATTCTGGCCTGAGGCAGTTTGCTCTGCACTCTTCTATGTGCAAGCACTGAATAAACCTTTGCTAAGTGAAGTTAGTGTTTGTCATTCATCTAATTACACCTCCTTTGATGTGACAATAGCTTTTTAACAGTATTCAACCTATTAAACCATGATTAGGTGAGCCAGTTTATGAAACCAAATCTCAAAAATAAATGAATTGCCAAAAAATTCAGTGTGTCTAATATTATGGCCATGGACTATGCAGGTCCTACATTCTCAGATGAAAAATACAGAGGCTTATTATGTACAAATTTAGTTTTATGTATTCACAACCAACATTTCATCATGATTCAGATGATTACCTTCGCTGTGGAACGTACCAGAATTTTAAATGTAGAGGTGTAGTTCTGTGCATTCAGCTTCAATAGATCCCCTTGATTTACATAACTCACAAGGGAACCTCCCCATCGCACCCCCCTCAGATTTAGTTATAAGTTGGCACAGTGGATAGGCTTTGAAAAACTGAGCACAGATCAATCGAGAAAACAGGAAGAAGTGTGGAACTATGAAAAAAATAAGCAAAATATACAAACTGAGTAGTCCATGTGCAAGATAAGTAACAACAAAGGATGAGGTTCACTTAGAAGCGCCGTGGTCCTATGGTTAGCATGAGCAACTCTGGAATGAGAGGTTCTGGGTTCAAATCTCCGTCAAGCGAGTATTTTAAATTTTTATTTTCAGACAATTATTATCTGTCCATCCGATGCGAGGTATCTGCGCCATAGAATGGGGACGCTACACCTAAACAAACATCGAAACACATGACGTCAGTCGACTACAGCGCATGGAAGAGAGTGTACTCCTGCTAACGAGGCTCCCTGGCTGGCAGATGACTGTTCGCTACTTCGGACGAGAGTGCATTAAATACGTGAGATGTATTCCGTGGGCAACATGAATCGAGCAAATATAGCTCGCGACTTCAATAACAAGGTTTCCATTGCAGAGGCACGTCCTTTCGTCTACTAATCGCACGGTTTTGCAGTGCAGTCGCAAAACACAGACACTAAACTTATTACAGTGAACAGAGATGTCGATGAACGAATGGACAGATCATAACTTTGCGAAAATAAAGGAAGTAAACTTTTCACCCAAGGGAAAATTTGAACAAAGTATCTCTCGTTCCGCAGCTGCTCACGCTAACCATGGGACCACGGCGCTCCTTAGCTCACATTATCCTTGATGTTGCCTATCTTGCACATGGACTACTCACTTTGTATATTTTGCTTATTTTTTTTCATAGTTGCACACAACTTCTTCCTGTTTTTTTGATTCATCTGTGTTCAGGTTTTCAAGGCCTATCCAGTGTGCCAACTTATAACTAAATCTGAGGGGGGTGCGATGGGGAGGTTCCCTTGTCAGCAAACAAATGGATAAAATACTCTGAGTGTGATAGACGTGATAATCCATGTCATGTTACATGCAATCAGTTTCAGGCACTCATAGTTCTACTCATTCCATCTTAAGCAGTTTTCACAAGACAAGTGTAATTTTTGATTGCATATAGGAAATAATTTCTGTATATTTTAATTACAGAAATATTTCTTGTTTCTAGGTGTTTCAGGCAAAGTCATTTCCATTATCTAGTAAGTTTGATCACAGCAGCAGAATGGATGTCAATGATGTGAAACAGAGAATACAACAGCAGGCACCAGAGAAGAAGAAAAATGACTCTGAAGCTTCAGCAGATGAGGGAGAACCAGAATGTGGAATGACTTTCATTCGAAGACGTAATGTTGAATCATCACACATGGAATCTTCACACATAATGCAACACAATGTAAATGGTAAATGAATCTTGTGTTAATACCTCATATATGATCTCTTCTTTCTCTTAATTTACTGGAGCAATTTATTATTATTTTAGAGCACAGAGGCTTGACGGGGTATACAGAGGATTCAGATTCTGACAATGAGGATGGTGTTTTAGAAAAGTTAGCCAGTGCTATTGGCCATTTGTTCACAGGGTAATATATTTTTGTTCAGAAGTGATGTGTAGTTACCTGTAATGCTTGAAAGGAAATACTAATATAGCTATACCTTTAGTGACAGCAGTGATGGTGAGATAAGTGAATCAGAAGATTCAAGTGGAGCTGAGCCTTCTGTTGAGACAGAGGAGGCCTCTGAAATGACAGTCAGCTGTAGTGAGACTGTGATTGGAAGAGATGAAAGGGCAGTCTTTCTCAAAAAACAAGGTACTCAATTTTTTTGTTGCTATGATAATCCATTAGGAGCAGTAGCAGTTTTGCACGTTGTTGCTTCAAGTTTGCTGTACTCTACATGGTCTATAGTTCTGTGACTGAATAGACACAGTGACCTAACAAGAATGACTTTATACATTTATAGAACAGTGAAAATTAGGAAATAACTTTAATTTTATGTGACAAACCACTGTACATTTGTATAGCACTAACTTTTTAGTTGTGGAGGTTTTAAAGACTGATGTCCTTATTGACTGGACATGGAGTTTATTATTCTGTCTGGTATCATGTTCATTTATGTTAAAGTTTTTATCTATCTCTTTTAAATTTTTCCTCACATATTTACATGTTTCTAGCATAAACTTGCAGGAGAATGGGAGGCACCTACAGGAATCTGTTTGTCATGCATAGTGCATTGCTCTCATAGCCTTTTTTTTTTTTTTTTTTTTTTTTTTTTTCTCAAGAAGATGTCTGAGCTAGCACTAGAACTACCCCAGAATACAATCTCATACTGTATAATGCTGTGGAATTGGGCAAAGTATGCAATTTGCATTGAGATTTGATTTGATTTCATTTGATTCGATTCAGTTTTCTTTCCCTAGACCCAAAAAGAGATGATTCTCGTGGATGTGGAACATGTCAGAAAGTATAACATAAAAAAATAAAACGTTTGAATATAATACTTACTACCATGATCATTTGTCAGGAGATTGTCGAATTAATTGAACACAATGCAGTAAACTGGAACAGCTAATATTTACAGAATTAATACGCTGTCAGAATGAAACATTGTTGTGCAGTACTAATAAATTTATCATACACAAAGTACCTAATCTTGACTGTTGTGACCAAGTGCTGTCGAAACTGAAATCTAACAGATGTTTTTACTTAAGCTGGCATAATGGTCTCTGTTAAGATATTCATCTATAAAGTAGAAGGAGTTGCCTATCAAAAAGTTTTACAAACTCTGTTTAAATTGTGCTTTATCTGATACCAAATTTTTAAGGGTTGCTGACAGTTATTTGAAAATGTGTGTTCCTGAACATTGGACCCCTTTTTGGATTAAGATAAGTGATTTTAGGTCTTCATGTAGATTTTTCTTATTCCTAGTATTGATACTATGTATTGAGCTGTTGGTTGGAAATAGAGATGCATTACTTGCACCAACTTTCATTACAGAATAAATATACTGAGAAGCAGTGTTTAGAATACAAATTTCTGTGAACAGGTTTCTACATGATGTTCATGAATTTACACCAGAAATGATTCTTATCACATGCTTTTGCACCCTAAAACTTTTGCTCGGTTTGATGAGTTGCCCCAGAATATGATCCAATATGACATAACAGATTGAAAGTAAACAAAGTATGCAAGTTTTTTATACTTACATCTCCTACATCTGACATCATTCTCACTGCAAATACAGACTTGTTTAGGTGCTTAAGCAGTCCTGTGGTATGCCCTTCCCATTTGAATTTATTATCGAGTTGTAATCCCAGAAATTTAACACTGTCAACCTCTTCAATCTGCATGTCTTCATATGTTATACTCATGCTGGAAGGAAATCTCTTACAGGTTCTGAACTGCATATAGTGGGTATTCTCAAAGTTTAATGACAGTGGATTAGCTTCAAACCACTCATTACTATCAGTGAAAATTTGGTTAGCAGCTATTTCTAAATCTGTACTTGACTTTCTATTTATTGCAATGTTGTATCATCTGCAAACAAAACACACTTAGCATCTGGCAATCTAACAGATGAGAGGTTATTAATGTATACAAGAAAAAGCAATGGACCCAAGATGGAACGTTGGGGAACACCACATGTAATTAATTCCCAGTCAGATGAAGACTGACTGCGTACTGCACAGGTACTTTGCAATGACACCCTTTGTTTCCTGTTAGATAGATAAGACTCAAACCAATTTGCAGCATTGCCGGTGACACCATAATATTCAAATTTACTTAAGAGAATGCCGTGGTTCACACAATCAAAGGCATTTGACAGGTCACAGAAAATGCCAGAAGCACATTCTCACTGTAAGTGTAAATAGCTTTCTCTATATCAGAACCCTTAAGAAATCCAAACTGTGACTTGGACAACATATTATTTTCAGTCAAATGGTTAAGAAGATGCTTGAACACAACTTTTTCGAATATTTTTGAGAAACCCGGCAAAAATGAAATTGGTTGATAGTTTGACGGTATCTCTTTATCCCCCTTCTTGTAAAGAGGCTCAACTTCAGCATATTTTAGCCAGTCTGGGAATGTTTCACTAATAGGAGATTTATTACACAAATAACTTAAGATGAACTCAACTCGCATGAGCCCTCTTTAACTTCGATGATATGTTATCAGACCCACTAGAATACTTAGATTTTAAGGATATTATGATGGATGCTACTTCTCTGGGAGAAGTGAGTGTCATTTCCATTTCACTGAAGTTATTTTTAAAGACTGGCCTCAGAAACTCTATTGCACTGTTCACCAAACCTAATAACCCCAAGCTGTCATCAACAGAAATGAAGTACTTGTTTAAGAGGTTTGCAACATTACATGCACTTCTTAACAATGTCTCACTTATTTTTAGAGCTATCTGTCCCTCTTCCTTTTTGGCCCCACCTGTCTCTGTCTTCACTATATCCCATACAGTTTTTATTTTGTTGCATGATGTAATTATCTTTTTCTCGTAATAAAGCTGCTTCAATTTATGGATTACTTGCTTTAATATTTTGCTGTATTCATTGTACTGCATTAAAATTGTAACATCAGAGCTGTTACTAGATAGTAGATTCAGTCTCCTTTTTGTCCCACATGATATCTTTATTCCTTGTGTAATCCACAGTTTACTTTTGGGCTTCTATCTGATTTGAGTTACCTTTAGGGGAAAACAATTTTCAAAAGTGGAACTAACTTTATTAATGAATGCTTTGTATTTTCCATTTGAGTCAGAAGTATTGTAAACAGCTATCCACTTCATGTCTTTCAGCAATTTCCTGAATTTCTCAATTTTTGACTTATTTATTACACCTCCTGTAGTCAGATTTAACAGGTTTTTTATCCTGACAAGTTTCAACATTTAATGCAAGATGCTGCATGTCATGATCAGATAGCCCATTTACTATTGCTTTTGTGATATGACCTTTTTCCTTAGATTTGTCTACAAGGATATTATCAATAGCAGTCTCAGAGCATTTACATATCCTAGTAGCAAAGTTGACAGTAGGAACTAAATTGAATTATAGTGTTACTGACTGCAATAATTGTTCACTAACAGAGCTATTCAATAAATCCACATTGAAGTCACCAGCAAACACCATTTCCTTGTTTGTTACCAAGAGAGGGGACAGCAGAGCTTCCAGATTTTTTATGAAGAGGTTAAAATTTACTAAAGCTGATTTGTATATATCTACTATTATAAAGGACTTATCGTGAAATACTACTTCTGTTGCATGAGCTTCTAAGTGCTGCTCTGAGCAAAATTTACTAATATCAATATTCTTGAAATTGAAACAGTTTCTGACAAATGTGGCAATGCCTCCTTTCTCCATATTTTCTCTACTGAAGTAAGAAGCTAACTTGAATCCTGTAACATTTAACATGTCTATACCAGTGGTCACACAATGTTCAGAGAGGCAGATTAAATCAACTGGTTTGTCCAACTGTAATTCTTTAACACAAATAAGCAACTCATTAAGCTGACCCCTTAGTCCGTAGATATTCTGATGCAATAACGATAACTGATTTTGTGCACTGGCTGAATTACAACTGGATGAACCTAATTTTCCTGCCAATTTTTGAGTTTCTCTAGTTTCAATCAGAGGCTGTCTGCATGAATTGTGTAACATTAAAATTTGCTTTCTGGCTGCCTGTTTTATCAATGTGAATGTCATTTTCAGCCTGCTTCCGAACGTCTTTTGTTTCTGCCCTCTCTACCCTAAAAAAAAAAAAAAAAACTGCTGATTTATCACTTGTAACCACTGGAACTTTACCACTTGTGACAGTACCCCTCCTTAAGTGATTTGCTATTAGCCCAGACAGTTTTCCCTTCCCTTTCCTGTTGAGGTGAAGGATGTGCCTTGTATAGTCCCACATGCTGATAGAGTCAACTGGAACCACACTGATATGAGACCCCATATCTGATCCAAGCAGCTGTTCCACCTCTAGATTAACTCTCCTAACAGAAGATTTTAAATGAGGCCAGTCATGACACCTCAAAACAGACACAAGCCCAGCACCAGTATGTCTCGTTGCTGAAGCTATCTTTACCAGGTCACTCTCAATTGAATAATTAGGGTTCCTATCTATGCTGTTACCCACCCGACCCACTATTACCACAGTGACTTCCTTTTTGAACTCTTTGCAAACTGAAACTACATCCTCTATCACCTGACCCAGACTGGCACTAGGTTCAAAAAACTTGTGACCTCGCCCTAGTTCCCTGCAACAATTGGCCAACACCTCTACTATATGAACTACCTAACATCAAAACTTTCTTTTTCTTTGCAGCTTTTTCTGACTTCTTACTTTTCAAACACTTTTTGAAAGTTTGTTGTGTCCTGTCTACCCCTTCATCTATTTGTGGCTCATCAGTTTCCAGCTGTGACAACAGATCAAACCTGTTTTCCTCATTCACAACCACACTGTCTGAGAATGTCCTACACCTATTTCTTGTATAACCTTTTGTCACTTCCCACCTCTCTTTTCCCTTCTGCCTCCCTTAACCTTCCTAGATCTTGTTTCACTTTATCTAGTTCCACCTGAAGGGCAGCAATCTTCTCCTGTTCCACTATCTTTCTATCTTTACAGCAAATCCTACACAACAAATGTTTTCAGACTTGTTGCAAGGAGGAAACATTTAACTTGAACTGATTTATTCACTGAGGAAAGATAAAGAACACAATATCTGACATGGATAACACCAATGTATTTATGATGATACTGTACAAGAAAGGAGGAAGAAATCGAAGGTGCTTCATAACCAATTATATATCAAATCAGTCATAAGGTGTGTGATATAGAATTACTATTCCTTCACTCTGCCTCAATTCTATATATTGCTAATCTATAACTTCATATATTCCTAATCCTTGTGACAATTTTTCAAAGTTTTGTTTGTACAAGGATTTTGTGAAAATGGTAGCTAACTGATTTTCTGCCTGAACAATCGGCCCAATCAGCATCAGCATAAGCTAGTATGAAGTTTCATTGTTTTATAATGCATCTCATAATCTCATGTGCCTTTTATGTAATGCAGTATTCTCTTTAAAACTTCCTAACATGATTTCATTGGATCACTTAGATGATGGCTGAAATAATTAACAACATAATTCGAGTTACATAAGGCAAACATCCTGTTAATTCTCAGTATGGTACTGTTACATGCAGTCTTAGATCATTCTCTACTTCTCTGTAATTTTGTCTCATAGCTGTGTTGATGGGCTTCCATTCATTCATACCAAATGTCTTCAACAGACTTTCCAAATAATCTTTCTGGCTCAAAATTATTCGAGTCTCTGTGTTATCAATCTTAATTTCCAAGAACTGTTAAAAATCACCCAAATCTTCTCTTTTTAAATTTACTTCTTAAAACTAGTTTGATTTCTTCAGTTTTCATCTTATCATTACCTAAAATGATAATGAAATTTACATGCAACAAAACATAAACCTTAGTGTTTCAGTTCTGTAAGTATGCAGACATCCTTTAGCACTGCTTTGAACAAAGACTGAATCTTTAACAGACTTATCAAAAATTGAATTCCAAGAACTTGAAGCCTGCTTTAAACCATAAATTGCTTTGTTTATCTTATATACAGTATCTGGTTCTACATTAAATTCTGCAGGTATCTTTACATAGATTTCTTCATCTAAATTTCCATGAAAAAAGAACTTTTTACATACATCTGATGTGCAATCAATTTTTCATGATTCATAAGAGTGAGGAAAGTTTTCAGAGTTTTCAACTTTGCTATCGGAGCATACATGTTAGTATAGACAAATGCCCTTCTTTTAGAACAATCTCAAGTAGCTAGTCTAGCTTTAGAAGTACTAATGTTACCTGCTTCATCACATTTCACTTTACCAATCCATTTAGTGTCAATAGCCTTCCTGTTTCCAGATAATTCACATACTATCCAGTCTTGTTTTTGTCTATTACTCTCACCTCTTCTGCAACAGCGTAAAGCCATTCTTCTTTATCTGATCTGTTGTAAATGTCACTGAAAGTCTCCAGAATATCCTCAATGTACATTTCTACATTTAATGCTAATGCAGCATAGTCTTCCATCCACACAGGGTGCTTTCTTTCTGTGGCACTTCTGCAGATTTCAGGAGCTTTAACACATTCAGCTTGATTTTTGCTTGATATTGAGTCATTTCTGCAGCCATTGACATTTCCTTTATCGATGATAATTTCATCAACGATTTTCATCAAACCTGACATATCTTCCAAGAATGATTCAGCTGTCTTTTGGACACCATAGCTGATATCCATTAACACAATATCGAGCCATGATGCACTTCTTCATTCTGGGATCATACTTTTCAGCAATCACTTCTGCAGGGAGTTATAAAAATGCTGCACAACTGGAAGTGTTTACTTCCAGTTTCTGCAACCTTGGCATTTCACCATACCACAGAGTAGAAGAAACTCATTTTAATGCACCATTCCCGTTACAGAAGTTTTTAGTCTCACTTGGCAGATATTCATCTCTATAATCACAGCAGAATCTTCTAATCCTCAAATTCAAATGAGCTGTTGCCATTGCTTCATATTGTTTAACATGTGCCGGTACTTCAGATTTATTTTGCATCACATATACAGCTGTAAAATGGGTATAGTTATCTATAAATGCAATGCTGTACCTTTTTCCATTGTAGACTGTGGGAGTAACAAGACCCATTACCTCACTGTGTACTAGTTCCAGTAGACATTTTGTTCTTCTCCTCTGCTGACTAGGTGGAAGTCTTGTTTGCTTGGCTTCCATGCAGATGTTGCATGATCTGGTGTCTTCAGATCTTTAATGTTCATTCCTCCCACATATGTCGGAAGGACCTTTATATCAGTGTAATTCAATTTTTCTAACCTTAGATGCCAGATTTGCAGTGTTTTTGTAAGAAACACCTTGCAGGAGTTTCTGGAGAATTTTATAGTGTATGTTTTGCCTCATTTTCTATTGTCATGTCAAGAACACTCTTTTCTTTATGAACAGTTGTTCTTCCATTCTCAAATATGACTTTGAAATTATTTGTTTCCAGTCTGTGCCATGATATCAAATTGTGAGTCAGTCCAGAAACAAATAAAATATTTTTGATTGTAATTGGAACTATCTTCCTGTTGATATAGCTGGCAACATTAACTTCCCTGAGCTGGATTGCCGTGAAAACAGATCCAGATTTTGCAGTGTTTATCGCTACTGGTCTTTCAGGCATTTCCACATAATCAACATCTTTCAAATTGTTCACAAAGTGTTCACTCACACCAGGGTCTTAATACCATGGAACCAATTCATTAAAAACACTAGTACAAAACTAACAGAAACTTCGTAAGATTCACAAGTTACTAAGTTTGCAAGGAGTTTTATTATTTTTTGTTTCTTTTATTGCTGTCAGTTCATTTGTGTCTAAGTTCATCGCTGCTATAATATTTAAAACTAAACCATTTTTCTCTTCTTGAATTACATTTGCAAATTTGTTTTTCAATTGACTTTTGCCATGACTGAAAAACGTACAGTCTACTGCAGGTTTCTTCTTATTATCTGCATGCTTAATTTCATGATCTATGAGCATATATTTCACTAAGCTGGACTCCAGATTTTCTGAGGGTAATGTCTCTAATGCAGTTACAATGGTATCGTATTCTAGTGGCACTGTCAACAGAAGATCACACAACATCAGTTTCTTTTACTGTCACACCAATCAATCAGAAATCACATATCAACTTGTTGAATTCTAAGAAATACTCAGTCAAAGTACTTTTTGTTGGACCGAACTTCAATTGCTGTTGCTGTTTATATAGAATTAACTGTCTAGTGATGGTTTTGCTTTCACATGTGTTGCACATGTTTTTCCACATTCAAAATGCACTGTTACAGTCTTTCATGAATTCCAAATGGCTGTCCACAGTCCATTCTATTATTCTTGACTGACACTTTTCACCAATTCATTCTCTTATTCTTGACCTCCACTTTTTATCATGCTTCGTGAGATTCTTGAGTTTTTTTATCTTTCTGAGCACTTTCATTTCTACATCATTTTCTAATAGCTTCACTCTTTTGTGTTTTCATGTCGAGTGAGATCCAACAGATATAATTTGTCAAACATATCTCTACTTTGAAATTTCCATTTCCAAAATTGCTTCCATCAAAAAATGGCTTTCGTTTTCTTCTGACATTTTGTCATTCCAAAATCATAAACCAGAAATATAAAACTGCTTGCACAGTAGTTACATTTTAACTTCCAACTATTTGCTTTCCATCTATGGACCCATTACCTGTTGAGAAAACCATTTGCAGAACATGGTTGCAAGCAAGAAGCATTTAAGTTTAACTGATTTATCCACTGAAGAAAAATAAAGAACACAATATCTGACATTCATAACAACAATATATTTACAACCAAACTGTATAAAAAGAAGGAAAAAAAGTCAAAGACTGTTCATAACCAAGGATTAATATATCAAAGAGATCATAAGTAATGTGGTGCAGAATTGCTATTCTTTCAATTGGAACAGCATGGAACCTATCTTTGTGTGCATGTAAATATAAGCTGTAGCATACTTTCTTCAGTGTCTCATTTGTTTTGATTATATGTGTCTGCTATTTAAAATTATGTTGGAGCCATATGCTTAAAAATTTTGTTTCCTTTGATGATGTAATTCCACTGGAGTTTATTGTTGCAGAGGTGTTTATCCAGAAGTTTTTGTTTTCATCAAACTAGCCATTTAGCTGCTCTGAAGCTTTATTTATCTTCGCATGTAGATGTCTTGGGTTCTTCCCTGTAAGGAAGATGTTAGTACCACCTGCAAAAAAGGTATTTGTTTGTGATTCAGTGCTTACATCTAGATGACATTTGCGGGTGACTTAGTCTTGCCACGAATATCTAAACTATATGAATATGGTAATGGAGAGTCCGTGGTGGAATACAAATATTGGAAAGGGTAAAGGTGATAACTCACCATATAATTGAGGCATTGACTGTTCGATAGGCACATAAACAGAATATTGCTAAGCTTTCAGACAATATCTTTTTCTCAGAGCTAATTAGCACAGAACATGCATGTACACACACACACACACACACACACACACACACAGACACACACACACACACACACACACACACTACTGTGTAGTTACATTGCCCTGTTTGATGAAATCGTACCAGCGTCGCAATTAGTCAAGCTATAGTGCTGGTCGAAGAAGGACATCATCTGTAACATTTTCTGTCTTATTGGAGTGCTGTTGGTCACTCAATACCTCAGATGTACAGTGAATTACTATCTTTACTCCTTACACTGTTTAGTCTTTATAAGTTAATCTTGGTGAAACACCTATAAAAATGCCAATAATATCACTTATTTTTCAGTTTATCTAAGGATACAAATAAACAAGATAATAACTATGTAAGAAAAGAAATATTTGATTCATTGCCTATATTTACTGTAAACAAACCACCAGATTTGAAAATGTATGTCATAATATGGATAAACCACAATTCATAATATCATTTCTAAACCTTAAGCTTTTCATTTAAAAGAAATAAAGATTTGTATTTGCAACTGAATTATGTAAAACCTTTAGTTTCTTTATCCTGAAAATTTCATTTATAAATAACTTTTATATCACATAAACAAATAAACATCAGTTCCCCAATTTCAAATACCATAACTCAAAACTGATGAAAAGAAGAAGAAATGTTGTAAATTTTCACAGTCAAATGAGTGTAAATTTTAGTGTTTCATAAAAATTGTACATTATTACAGCAAATAATCACAAGCTCCAAGAGAGCAAATACATATACACAAAACTACCTCAAAAGCCAAAGATCAAACATCAGGTCAAACATCAGAGTATCACAACCAATCCATAGAGCAATCCAGTAGAAATATGACGTCCGAAAGCATATAACAATGCATAGGGTAAACTATAAGATGAGTTGCAGCCAAGGTAAATACAGCACTGACATGGCTAGGCAGTGATGGCCTTCTTAAGTTAGAGTTTCTGCCATAGGTGTGGCCCACCATATCCATGCCTGGCACAGTTGTCTATAGCCTTTGGAGATAACCACCTGTGCTATCCTCAATGTTGTCACTAGATGTGCCAAGTAAATTTGTCCCATCATTTTATTATTTTATTAATATGCAGAAGGGCTTCAATATTCCTCCTCCCCCCCCCCCCCCCCTTTAACACAAGTTCTGTGGGTCTCAATGTGTGGTACAGAACTTGGCAGAGTGTTGAGGGAAGTAGCTGTGGAAGTCCCTGCCAGAAGATCCTTTGGCATTCCAATTGATGGCAATAAATCCATGTTTAGCACTGTGGAGGTTGATGTAGGATCCAGTAGAGGCTTGCACAGAGAGAGAGGGGGGCGGGGGGAGGGGGCCTATCTTTCCATTAGCTTGGATAGAGACTGTGAAATTTATCAGGACTGTGGTGAATTGAATCATGGGCAGATGTACTTCTGCTGTGGAGGTGATGATGTTATACTGGACCAGCTATGGTCTCATAGCAGTGACAGAGACAGTGACGAGACAACCTTCAGATACTATGGCTTCAACTGGTCCTAAGATTTTGGGGCACAGTGAGGAACATCTGCCATTGTTGACAATGTACTATTTTGTCTGGCATCCAACTGGACCTACATATTAATTTGAGGGCTCTCACTTAGCTCTGAGTGGTACAAATGTCACCCTGGTGATACAACTGGAGGTGATAGGTGCAAGAGCTCCAGCAACAACCTGTAGTCGCTGCCATATAGGATCTCCACTGGACTGTGCCTTTCATGGGAGTTGATCTGTATGTGACCACGAACTTGTTAGGAAACTGTCTGACAGAGTAGTTTGGAGCACCTTCTGCATCTATGTCTTGAAGATCGTCATTAACTACTCAGCTATAGCATTTGAAGCTGGGTGAAAAGGAGTAGTAGTGGGATGTCTGATGTCATACCTGTGACAGAATTACTTAAATTTGGCACAAATAAATTGCAGTTCATTGCTGGAGGAAACAACTTTTCCTCAGTTCCTTCTTCCCCCGTTGTAAAGATGGTGACAAGTGCTTTGATGGTTGCTGCTCTTGTGATTGATGTCATTCTAACAGCCAAGGGGAAGTTTAATTAGGCATCTACCACTATGGGCAACTTCGAGTTCAGGAAAGGCCCAACAAATTCTTTGTGGACTCTTTCCACATCTTCCGCAATATTGTCCATGACAGAACTGCACTGATGGTAATGACTGCTGTTTTCAGCAGATATTGCATCCATACCTAGCCTTCTTCATGTTTCCTTCTATATAATATACCCCAATGTCCTTGGTGTGGCAATTTCTGGACAGGCAGATGAAGTGCTTCTGAAATTATCACTGTACATTCTAAAGACTCTGTGATCATCACAGGACTCTCTGTATTATGTTGAGCTGCTGGCATATTTAATGAAAGGTGCTCAGTGCTAAAGGGCATCCACTGGTACTCAGTCTGGTCACTCTCATTGAATGTGACAGAGGACTCAGCTTAGGGTAGGTTCTCTGGTTGTGGTGACAGTGACTTCCTTTGCTGTAAGTGTAAAGTTGTCCATTGTGTTTTCTAAAATATGATGTAGTTGGAAATACAATGTTTTTTGTGAATAAAATTTAATGTCTGGACCTGTGGAAGAGAGGAAAGTTTGTCGGCATTCAAATGTTGTGCTGTGATGTGATTATGTATGTAGTATTGGAAACTGCATGGCTGTTGTGTCCATCTTCCCATCTTTGTAGCCAATCCAAAGTTTTATCAGGTAACCATGTGCAAGGATGTGACTTATGGTCTGCAATCAAATGGAACTTTGTTCCATATAAGAAGACTAAATTTTTGAACTCTGTAAATTACAGTCGAGTTGTCCTTCTCAATTTTTGAATAGTCTCTTTGGGTCTAAATTAATGTCTGAGATGCGAAAGAAAAGTGTTGTTCTGAACTATCATTATTTCTATTGGAGATCATGGCTGTAATCCCATATTGGGATGCCTCCATCACTAACATTAAATGTTTACTGGGGTTGGATGAAGCAGAGCATGGGGTGGATTGTAGAGGGGCATTTCAAGTTGAAAATGCTTCTTGACAAACATTTGACCCAACATAGTTCACACCTTTTCTTTTTAACTGGTTTAGCAAATTGTAAATATGAACTGAGTTCAGAGTAAATGCACTGTAATAGTTCACTTTACCAAGGAATTATTGCAGTTATCCGATGTTTTTTGAAGCAGAAAGTATAATTATTGCTTTGACATGATTTTGCTTTAACTTAAAACTGAGTTGGCTCAGGTTTTGGTATAAGTTTTCCACAGTTTGTTGAAAAACCATCAGTTTTCTGAAGAATCTACAGCACCAAGTCAAATATTATTTAATTCTTTATCTGATATCCCATTCACACATCCCTTCTTCTAATAATAGTTTTTGATTGAAATTTTTTCTCATCTCTGTGTAATTTTTTTGCTACTACTTCTTATTTTATGCTTCAAGTGCCCATACAGTTTTTAATATCACTCTGTTCCAATACATTCCTATGCATATTCTCCTGCTCACCCATAATTCATACTTCCTTATACTACTGTGCTTGAACTATATAAACTCAGGGAAAAAGTTCTCAATTCCACATCAATATCAGATATTCCTGTTGAAGAAATCTTTCTTTTTCTGCGCCAGTCTGCTTCTGATGATTTCATCGCTCCAATCAGGATGTGTGCTCCCCTTACATCTTTCTTAGCAAATTAGTTTTTTATTTTGGTTTACAATTTTCATTAGTCACACTTCATTTTTGTAGACATTGCTGATTACTTATAAATCTCTGTAAGTTTTGGAAACTCTTAGAATGGTTTAAAAAGCTTTTTCCATGTTACACTATCAAGTGCTTTCTCTAGATCTGCAAATGTGATGTAGATGTCTTGGATTTAATTTATTCTTTTTTCTGTTATTGAATAAAAGGCCAGAGTTTCTTCACTGATACACACACCTCTTATGAAACTGAACAGTTCTCCATTCAGTACCAAAACAATTTTTCTTTAGACTCTTTCTGTATTTATAATTATCATAATTTACAAACATATCATATCAGGCTGAATGTCCAGCAGTTTTAAAATATCTTGGCTCATTGTTTCTTTGATAACATGAACATAATATTTTTTCCATATATGGAATACTGAGTCCTCTGGCACTATTATAAAATTTCATTCGCAAGTTTGGCATGGGACAAAACACAAATGCTTAAGATTAAATAACTGCATGTAATATTTGACTCTGAGGATTCAATATAGTGTGAGCCTTCATATCCTGCACAAACGAAACAAGACTCCTCACATTACTCAGTAACTATTTGGAGTAACATATTACTTGGACTCTATCCTTATGTTGTGACATGTTTCAATAAATTTAATGACAGTGCATGAGCAGTTTGCTACATACATTTTTGCCCTCTGCTGGAATGACAAATGGCAGAACAGAACTCCTGTCAGCTTCACAGAAAGCAACTTAGAGAACACTTTAACACAGTGGAAAGAATGAAAGCGAATATTACGATCACAAAAGAGTCCTCCTGTGAAGGCAAACAACAGTAACTGAACACGTTTTATAAGTATCCAGTTTTGTAGCACAAGACATGTATTTTTTCTGTCAGTTTTTCTGTAGAACATTTTTTAAGTGGAGTATGACTATACAACTAGTAAATTGCTCATATTCCACTACTGGGTGTATCAATTTTGATGAAAAACTACATTTATCAATGAAAAATTTCTTTATGGGAATATGCTGCTAGGGATAAATAGATAGATAGATGTAATATAGTTAACTACAATTGAATGTTGGTTTCCTACATGTGGTAACATAAGCAGTATCAGAAGTTACCGACTGTGTGATCCAAGCGAATACAACATTCCTGAATTAACTACTTGTTGCAGTTATCCCACTATTGATGAAATAAATATTAATAGGGACTTCACATCAAGATTTTGCTGTTCTATACTTGTTAAATTGTTTCTCAGTGGTGTTGCCAAACTTGTTTTGATCTGTAACATGAGGATAAATGGCTACAACTCCTGTTCCCATAATGTATGTTTTGTAGCACTTTGATTGGTACTCCAAACATCATACAGATCCAGCCACTAGATTGGAAGGTAAAACACAGTTTGTTCTCTCCACTTATCCATGTATTATGTCTCACAAAACAGTGTTGAAAGTGATGAATGTAACTGTGAAAAAGACAGAAGATATGAAAATCAAACTGCCATATCACATGAAATATTTTAATTTGTTCTGAAACAAAACCAGTTATTGTATTTAATTACATTTGAAAAGTCTAATCTTTGTAACCACAGGCTTCCCCAGGTGATTATTTATCAGGACACTCTATTTCAATAGATCTTAGTCTGAACACTATAAATCCCTTCAGAGCCTCATTTCATCCATACATATGAACTGTAGATTTCTCTGGACCACAAAGTATCACTTGTTGGACAACTTAATCACTACTACGTCTGCTATTCAAACTCCCAGCATCACATACTGAAACCCATGCACAGTTCCCACCACACTCATTCTATAACAGCTCCAGGAAATTGTTCAAAATTTGTGTCTCTCGGTCAGTCACTGCTGTAGCAACTTTTTCCTCAATTACAGGCTTTCTCATTGGATCTCTACCTGACCACAACTAGCTATAGGTTCTGTTATTATTATTAGTGAATGTCCCCATTGGAGATTGATCAGGAGGTGATTTTCAATCTTTCTTAGGGTTCTTCTTATTTTTCCCAATATTTCTTCATTTTCTCTGAGATGGCCTTCTTTCCTCCTTCAGTCCACTTTGGTTGTTATGGTCGTGGTTCCATCTCTAGAATAAACTTCCACTTATCAATTTTGCTTCTGAATGTATCCATGTCTGATGTGTTTGTTATGTCTATTTTTACTTTTGTCAAATCCTTCTTAGCTTCAGTTGTCCAAGGTACTGATACTTTAAGAGATGTCACAGAGTTCAACATATGTTTAGTTAGTCTGTTTCCAACAAATCTGTCTAGATGTCCATAGAACTTCACTCGTCTCTTTCTGATGTCAGTTTCGATGTTTGATGTTTTCTGTTGTGTCAATGGTTTGCAGTCTGTATCCATCTTGTGTGTATCGTGGTCCCAGAATTTTTCTAATAATCTACCTCTCTGCTTTCTTACTTTCTTGTAAATCTTGTTTTTGATTCAATGAGAGTGTTTCACTTGTATATGTGACAGCTGATTTGATTACTGTGTTCTAGTGTCTGATTTTAGAGCCTTTTGACAGGCATTTTTTATTATTCAAATTTGAAAAAAATCCAGACAGTTCCTTGTTTTTCTGAAATCTGATTTTTGTGCTATTTCTTCAATTCATGTTGGTTCAGTAATTTTGCCAAGGTACATAGTGTGTTTGACTGTGTTGATTTCACCATCATTTGTTTTAAATTTCAGAATATCTTACATGAAACACACGAATTCAGTCTTCTCAATGGAGATTTGCAGGCCAACCTTCTCTGTACATTCTTTGAGGGTCTCAATTTGTTTTACTGCTGTTTCTTCACTGTTGGTTAGAATTGCCAAGTCATCTGCAAATGCTAAGTATGGAATGTTCAATTTTCCTTGACCTCTTCCTAGTTCAATTGGCTTCCAAAAGTTTTGTTTTCTTAATTCCATTTCCCATTCTTTCATTACTTTGTCTAAAACTATGTTAAATAATAGTGGCGAGTGTCCATCTCCATATCTTACTCTTGTTTTAATTGAGAATGATTCCAAAATTTCTTCTATGAATTTAATTTTCGATTTGGTTTCTGACATGACCTTTTTGTTCAGTTTTCAAGTTTTGATGCCTAGTCCACGTTCTTCTCGAATACTGCATAGAGATTGTCTGTCTATAGAATCATATGCTTTTTTAAAATCAACAAAGATGTAGACTATTGATTTTGACCTGATTGCTTTAATTTTAAAAATAGTTTTAAGATTAAAGATTTATTCCAGGCTTGATCTATTAGGTCAAAAGCCTGCTTGATAATCTGAAATTGTATGTGCTAACTGTTCTTGTGCTCTCTTTAGAACACATGCAGACAAAATTTTGTAAGTGAAATGCCTCTGTAGTTTTTTTACATCTGATCTTTCACCATTTTTATGGAATGGATGAATTAGTGCATATTTACAATCCTCTGGAATTTTTTCTGTCTGCCGAATTTCATTGTTGATTTGAGTGATCTCTTTTAAGGAATTGGGACAAGATTCTTCAGTAGTTCAGCTACAATTCCATCTTTGCCCAATGACTTATTATTTCTGAGCTTTTTATTGTGACTCCAAGTTTATTCTTGAGTTGGTGGTGGTGAAGTTTCATTCATGTGGGAAATCTCATACTTGGTTGTGAGTAATTTAGAAGTTGTGAGATATATTTGGCTAATTCTTGACAATTTTCTTTGTTAGTTAGTGCCCAGGGTCCTTTATTAATTTATTAAATGTTCAAATGGTAAGAAAACTTATGTTGGCATCATGAGAAAACAACTGCCGATTGTTCCAAACTGCTAACTCCTGATCAAGCATCCTCTGAACATTTGGAACATATGTGCAGCCCACTGTGGCAGAACCAAGCCTATTGTTGAAATATTGCACATAAGTGAAGCATCAGAGTTAGTTGTTGTTCACTTCTGGAAATTGAACTGAAGCATTTGCCTGTTGCAGTTACATGAACATTTAATGCAAACTATGGTAGTATTTTGCTCTGTTCTTAAATTACGTCACTCACACAATACATTGTATGTTATGCAATGGATTATATTCTTGATAAATATTATACCACCAGATATATCGACTGCACAAAAGTACTTCAAACTTCTTAAAACAAATATTGAAATAAGTCTGCATGCTGGCTATTTACAGGGTTTACTGACTGCTTATATACATTCATTGATCCCCGTGGCTAAGTGGTCAGCATTAATGGCTGCCATGTGGAGGACCGGACTTAGATTCTTGGTACTGCCAGAGATTTTTCCATGGTGTAAGGACTGGAACAGCATCCACTCAGCATTATGATGCAAATTGAGCAGTTAATTGAGTGGGAAATAGTGGCTTCAAGGACTTGGAAGTTGACAATGGCTAGCAGAATGTTGTGCTGACCCCATGCCCCTCCATAGCACATCCTGATGATGCCATTGGCTGAGTATGACATGGCATTCAGTCAGTCTCAATTGGCCCATTTGAGGTCAGAGCAGCTGTGCTTTGCTTTGATGTTTACATTCAATATGTGATTGCTAGAACAGAAAAACTGTTATGAAAAGCTCCTCTCTCTCTGCCAGATATACTATTTCCATGAGTATATTATCAAAGAGTTCTACAACTTCATATTTCATTCTTTTAAGAGTTACAGCAAATTTCACATGGGGGTAGTCCAGAACAAATTTCCATCTAGTATTCCATTTGTAAACATCTCTGTTTCTCTCAAATGGAAATGGGTTCTTAGCAACAAATACCATCAGTAAATAAGTGTGCTGTAAGATTATTGTAGTGTGCTTCAGTTTCCTTTTAGTCTACTCATTTCATTCCCTTTGAACCTACTCTACAAGCGTTCAGTTTTCATGGGAGTGTTGGATGTTTATAAAATAAAACACTGTGGTAACTGTCTTGTCTTCAGATAAAACATTTGCCTACAAAATTAAGTCCTGATAACCATTACTTACATATTCTCACTCATAAAGTTTTGTTCTTCGCGAAATGTTAAATATGTTGCTGAATTCACAAAATAATTGATACTGGATGTATAACTTTCAAATGTTTAACTGTTTCATCATCTGTAGGTGGAATTATTAATACTCTATCTTTTCAGTGGAAAATATATAAAACCAGCCATTTACATGTAGAAAATGAGCATCCAATTCTGTAACTGATGTATGAACGATGATACCCATTTTATTTTATTATTAGGATTACAACTTTTGTCACACTAACCAGGCTACCATGGCATCATGTATAGAAAGTAAGTTGCCTGTATGTTCCGATGTGTACTCATATTGTTTTAATTCCTTAATCATCTTTCTTGTTATATATGTATGGTTCAGGATTGGATATCCTTAGATTCAAATGTAGAAATGTTGCTGTGAGCTGTGGTCCATGAAGTTTGACTTGGAGGCTAGCGTTGCTATCTGGTGTGCTGTGGGCCACTAGTTCAAACATGTCCAGCAGTAATTATTCATTGTTTAAAACTTATCAATTCTGGAAAGTTCTTGAAATGTGTTATGTTTGTAATATTCATATATTCCGGAATATCCAATGTTTGTTTAAATAGCTGCACTCTCAATCCAGGAGGTCAGTTCTCTTCTGGCTGTGTGATGGTCAGTAATAAACATTCTTTCAGTACTAAGTGTTGAACTCCACTGATGACCCTGACTTTGGATTTGGACTTGATTATGGCTTACACATGACAGAGTTTGATGGTGATGCTGACTACTTCAAAAAATCTACATCACAGTGGCTCTAGGCAACATAGAAGCTATCACCTATATGGTCAGGAGCCAGCATATAAACAGTACATCATTCCTAAGGTCCATACATGCAGGAGAAAGATGGATTCCAAAACAACAGTAAGCCAGCTGCACATCAAGCACCCATCAGTTTTTCTAGAGATGCTGATCAGGATGCAGTGAAATGGCTGAAAGAATTCCACAAACCACCAAATACAACAGGTGGGATGATATTGGCTCTGTGCCACATTGTAAATCATAATGTGACAGAACCTGAGTAAGTCTCATACCTGATGTAACGAGTCACAGAAGGCATTTACCAAGCTCTTTTGGCAAGGGATGTCACACTGATAGCTAACCTTTGGATTGAAGCCCTCCACCATACTCTGGATGAGATGGCTCCACATCATGCTGCAGCCATTCACTCTCACCTTACTCAGATACCAGTTTCTCACCTAGCACCAAACACAGGAAAGCTAAGCAAGATAACCATCTATAGAAGTGAGTCTGCCACAGCTGCAAATACCTCATGGGAAAACATCCAGTAAATTGCAAGTAAATCTCATTGACATCAGCAATGGCAGTTATGTCGAGCCAATAGGAACACTTTTTACAAGAATAACCATCAATGATAGAGCATAGCCCTGGGAATTTGACATTTTGTCAGAAGGTAGTCATAATGTTATTCTTAGATGGAACTTCTTGCATGTGCCACAACCAGTCCTAGACAGTGGAGGAGCAGAGCTCCAAATTGGCAAAACCATTCCAACAAACACCCATAACAAAATTAGCTCTTAGTGGTTGTTAGGCATTGAAGATATTGTTATCTCACCATCATTAATGAAACGAGTTCCAGTAGTCAGTTAAGATGCTCAGTTCAACTGTGAAGCTTTTGTCAGTTGCAAAAAAGCTACTCAGGCTTACAAAAGAAATCTACATGCCAATGATTATCTTGAGCATTTTTGGTGCCTAATGAGAACTTGAGATCACTATTTGCATCAATTGTCACAAGTAGCCACAGCTCAACCCTAAAGGCATGTGCATAGGGAGAGCCAAACCATTTCAGCAAGGGCAGCTTAGTGTCATTGATGAAGAATCATTCTCCACTACCACTACAGACAGTGCAAGGGTGAAAGATACTGTTAAACATCTAATATT
The DNA here is from genome assembly GCF_023864345.2 of Schistocerca serialis cubense. Lineage (NCBI taxonomy): Eukaryota > Metazoa > Arthropoda > Insecta > Orthoptera > Acrididae > Schistocerca > Schistocerca serialis. The sequence continues at coordinate 359,369,617 of NC_064640.1, read as the reverse complement.
ATCTGGCTTGACTGAGGAACAACAGCCATTTGGCATCTATTTTTAGATGCTTTCTAGTCTGGAGTAGAGAAAAGACAGGCCAAGCAGCCTATGGTAAAGTGCTGTATGAACACTGGGGATCATCCACCAATTATCCAGCTGGACAGTGGAGAATGTGTGAGGAAGTGAAGAAGATGCTGCAAAATGACATCATTAAATGTTCAAGGCGTCCTTAGCCCTCTTCTGTGGTCCTTGTGAGAAAGAAGGATGGCACATGGCATTTCCGCTTTGTCTACTTGTGACTGAGCAATGATAGTTTGGTAGCAGCACAGATGGAGTTCAGACACTTTTATAATTTAGGACGTCATGATGACATTCCATCGAAACGTTTGATAAAATGTTGAATTAATAACTTTGAAGAGACTGGGTCTGCCCTCAAGAAGAAACCAACAGGACAACCAAGAAGTGTGTGTTCTCCAGTGAACATTGATGTTGTATGTGAGTCTTGTCTTACGGAGACCACAGCATTCAACTTGTAAGCAAGCAGCAGTGGATGGAATGTCCTGGGAGAGGGTTCGCAGAATTCTTTATCTTGATTTAAAGTTTCATCCTTACAAACTACAGATGGTGCAACAATTGAAGGACAACAATTACTGGTTATGATTAGGATTCTGTCGACAAATGATAACAAAAATAAACAATGACAATGAATTTCTAAACTAGTTGTGAATGTCAGATGAGGCACAGGTTATGTGAATAAACAGAACTACCATTGCTGGGCAAACACAAATCCTAATGACGTCCATGAGTGCCCTTTACATTCTAGTAAAGTGACAGTGTGGTGTGGTGTGGCATTTCATCACATGGGATTATCAGATCATATGTTTCCACAAATGAACAGGGGAACACAATAACTACCAATGCCGATCGTTATGTGGAGATGTTACAATCTGTCGTTACATCTTCATTGAACAACTTTGTAAACATTTAAGAAGCCTGATTTCAACAGGACTAAGTGACATCATACTGCATGGCAATCAATAGCATATATGCAAGAATTTTTTGGTAACCATGTGATCTCACAATTTGGTAACATTCCCTGGCCCCCTTGATCACCAGATTTATCCGTTTGTGTTCTTGTGGGGCTACCTCAAGAGTAGAGTCAACACGACTTGACCAAGAACCCTGGATGAGTTAAAACAGAGAATTCGGGATGCAATTCACAGTATCCCAGCTGAGATGTTGCAGTGGCCAATGAGGAATCTCAACAGCAGATTTCACAAATGTATTCATACAGGAGGATGCCATCTAAAGGATACAATTTTTAAAAAATGATAAATAACATCAGTGTTTCATAAATGGCAAAGTTGTAAGGTTTCAATTACTATGAGTGCAATTTCTTTCCTTCATGACTTCTAGTTTTATTAGATTGTGAAATGTTCCTCTTTTTCTGTGTCACCGTGTACTTTGAGCAAGTCATAAAAGACTTCTGTATGAAGGCATGTCCCTCACAAGAATTACTGCAGAGACACAAAAAATTTTCTTGGCACAAGGCACAAGAAGGATCTTTCCTTGTACTTAAAGAGGAGCTAATGTCTTCTTCAGTTCTAGCATTGTATGCACATATTTCCAAGACAGAACTTTGCATTGAAGCTAGCAGTTTTGTAATAGGGACAGTTCTTGTACAAATTTAGGAAGTTGATAGCTTATGCTTCCAGAGTGCTTCCCAAGACTGAAGTGAACTGCTTCACAGCTGAGAAAGAGTGCCTTGCAGTTGTTTGGACCCTCAGCAAGTTTTGGCCATATTTATTTGGCAAACCATTCACCATAGTGGTGGACCATTATTCCTTATGCTGACTGACTAGCCTGAAGAATCCATTGGGTCAATTAGCGAGATGGACACTGAGGCTTCAGGAAAATGGCATCACAGTGGTATACAAAAGTGAATGCAAACCCAACGATGCAGGCTGGCTTTCAAGAAATCCTTCAACAGAACACAACAATGTGGATGAAATCTCAGTCATCAATGCATTAAATGACAGTGATTATGAACAGAGGGAATCCAGCTCTGCTGAAAACCATAGGAGCCTGAACATGAAGAAATCAACCCCACCTGCAGCAATGCCATTCCACTGAACTGAAATTGACGTCTTGGGCAGGTTCCAAAAGCTGACAGACAGCTATTGGTGGATAATACTGTGCACTGACTACATCATCCACCTTGCTGTCACCAAAACTGTACCAACTGCCAAAGCTCCAGAAATTTCAAAGTTCCTTGAACAACACCCCTTTTTTAAGTCAGCGCATGCTGTATGATTACCTCTAATCACAGAAAAGTTTTCCAGTTTAGACTAATATGAGAGGTAATTTCACATTGCAACATCATCCACAGGATGAAACCTGCATACCATCCAAGACAAATGGCTTCACAGAATGCTTTAACAAGACATAGGCAAGTATGCTCTTGATATACACTGATGCTGAACAGAGAGACTTCTGTTGTGACATTTGCATACAACATAGTGAAGCAATATTCTATGGGCTTCATACCATTTGTTCTGCTCAACAGTCACGAGGCCAAAATGAAAATGAATACTGTTTGCATTTGAAGTGGATGATATTCAGTATGACTATGTGAAACACCTCATCACCAGGATAAAAGAAGCAACTGGCTCATATACAGACCCTCGGAGCCCTTGAAGAAGACTGAGGACACTACAACACCAAGGATCAGCCAGTTAGTTGCAGCCTAGGAGACTTGGTTTTGACTTTTTATGCTTGTGCATAAAAATTACTAAAGCACTACTTGCAGTTATATAGTATCCTTCAATGATTATCAGCTCTCATACTTGAAGTTGAGAATTACAATCATTCATCAACAAGACAAAAATGCAGAGATGTCATCCATGTCCTCCATATGAAGTCCTACTATAGTCCAGAGGTGTGGATCGATGATGAGAGTTTCAAGGAAACTGAAGACTCAATCAACAATCACAGAGCTTCCATGGGAGCGACTAACTTCGATTCTCATCATACTGAATGGGATGTAACAACATGACTGGAATATGAGAATATGCCAATGCCTTTGCACAGAGGACCATTGTCTAGAATTAAATCCAGGATGTTGTAATTGACTCAACTGAAAACGTCTGAAACAGTCAGTCACTACTTCTCCAGTAGAGAGAGCAACATCTTGAGCTGTGGCACATTCAGTGTGGCATAGTGGTTAGTGTCATCCTCTGCTTAGGTCTGCCATTCCAAACCCAACCAACAACAATTATTTCTTGTTTAGAATTATCTTCGTAAGCTATAATCTGTATATATTCTGGAATATCTGATGTTTGTATAAATAACAATAGCCTGAAGTATTTATTGTTTGTATAAATAGTTGTACTCTCTGTTCAGAAGGTCATTTCTGTTCCATATGTACATTGGTGTCAGTAATAAACATGCTTTCAGTACTGAGTGTTGAACTTAATTGATGAGCCTGCCATCAGATTAGGACTTGAGTGTGATTTACACACATCAAAAAAGTTTTGCATCACCCCAGTTCCCAGAATTCCTGAAGATAGATGTTGACTGTGGATACTATAGCATAGACACAGTCCCTTTGACTGTTCAGAGATGTCAGTAAACCTGCCCAAAGCTGTAAACAACCATGCATGAGCAGCGCCTATTAGACGGAAGGGGTCCGGCAGCCGATCAGTTCCAGTCATTCCACCAGGAAGGAGGTACAAGGCTCATATTTTCTGTAGTTCAGCCATGCCTAAGCAGTCTATACCGCAGTTTGATCACATTTGCTCTCAACAAGGGAAGTGTCCAGACACCTCAGAGTGAACCAAAGTGATGTCGTTCAGACATGGATGAGATACAGAGAGACAGGAACTGTCGATGACATGCCTCGCTCATGCTGCCCAAGGGCTGCTTCTGCAGTGGATGACCACTACCTATGTATTATGGTTCAGAGGAACCCTAATAGCAACACCACCATGTTGAATAATGCTTTTTGTGCAGCCACAGGACATCACGTTACAATTCAAACTATGCACAATAGGCTGAATGATGCGTAACTTCACTCCTGATGTCCGTGGTGAGGTCCATCATCGCAAGCTTGACACCAAGCAGCATGATACAAATGGGCCCAACAACCTGATGAATGGACCTCTCAGGATTGTCATCACATTTTCTTCCCCAATGTGTGTAGCATATGCATTCAACCAGACAATCATCAGAGACATGTTTGGAGGCAACCCGGTGAGGCTGAACACCATGGACACACTGTCCAGCGAGTGCAGGAAGGTGGAGGTTCCCTAAGGTTTGGGGTGGCATTATGTGGATGCTGCTGGTGGTCATGGAAGGTGCCATAAAGGCTGTACAATACGTAAATTCCATCCTCCAACTGATAGTGCAACCACGTCGGCAGTATATTGGCGTGGCATTTATCTTCATGGATGATAATTCGCAACCCCATCATGCACATCTTCTGAATGACTTCCTTCAGGATAAGGACCTCACTTGACTAGAGTGGCCAGCATGTTCTCCAGACATGAACCCTATTGAACATGCCTGGGATAGATTGAAAAGGGCTAATTATGGAAGATATAACCCACCAACCACTCTGACGGATCCATGCCGAATTGCCATTGAGGAGTGGGACAATCTGGACCAATAGTGTCTTGATGAACTTGTGGATAGTATGCCACAACAAATACAGGCATGTATCAATGCAAGAGGATGTGCTACTGGGTATCAGAGGCACTAGTGTGTGCAGCAGCGTGGACTGCCACCTCTGTAGGTCTTGCTGTGTGGTGGTGAAACATGCAATGTGTGGTTTTCATGAGCAATAAAAAGGGCAGAAATTATGTTTATAATGATCTCAATTCCAATTTTCTGTACAGGTTCCGGAATTCTCGGAACTCAGGTGATGCAAACCTTTTTTTGATGTGTGTTGATGAGAGAGTATGAAGAGAAATTCTGTCTCATACACTTTATTGGTATTATTAGCAAGAGGCGATTCCTGTGTTATTATCATGTGCAAGGATCAAGTTTAGATGATTTGGTTTTAATTGTTTTCATTTTCTCTGGACTTTGGATTGTGCTTATCATGTGTAACTGTACAGTGCTGGTGACTGCATGTAGTACTTCTAAAGTTAATCTAGTGTTCACAATGTTATGCATAAGTATGGATGAAAAGGGAAAGGGTGACACCTTGTACTTACACACAGGTACACCTCTCAAAAAATACAATTTAACATGTGGATCTTCATCACCACCCTGTCTTTACAAGGCACTGGAAAAATTTATTCATTAACTCTTGTTAGTGGAGGCTTCATCTTGTAATCCCCCCTCTCCTTCCTTCTTCCATGTATAGTCCACATTAAACAATGCTCAGCCCAAGAAGTAAGTAAGCAAAGTCTTTTAAGAAGATTTGAGAGGAGTGAAGATTACAATAAACTTTCAAGTTTACTTAGCTTTTCATGTTGAGATGGCTCCAGTTCTTCTTTACTAGGTGTCTGATTCTTGAAGCTGAAAATCTAACATCAGGTCCTCCCAGTTGGTTTGAACTAAATAAATTTAAGGTTGTTGTTCTAGAACTTTCCACTGATGTTCTCACACTTTAACATATCATAGAGTATTTTGATTTTTCACATTAACAAAGCCAAAATTGCATTGTTCACATTTATTATACAAAAATATGCCTGATCACATCAGAGGAATGCTTACGGCTTGTGATGTTCGCCTGCTTTGTTTCTTCATTGATAGTCCTTGGTGTCGATGTTCTGTATTGTTATACTGGCTGAAAAAGAAGGGAAGGGGGGTCGGAAGTTCAACACTGACTACTGTAAATGATGTAGCTGACTGTTGCACAGTTGCGTTTCAAAGTTCTGTACTTTCACTGTTCACAACACCCCAATATTACACAGTTATATGGCCAGTTCACTATTGGTAAATTTCAATAAGCATCATTAATACGTTGCAGGCAAACATCCACATACTGCTACAACAGTTTGCTGTTGAACATCAATGAGCAGTAAAAACATAACCACACTGTTCACAGTTCTTTAGAATAATAAGGTACGTGCGACACTATTTCTAAAATAAATTGCACAGAAACTGTCATTGTTTTAACACATGGGCTATTTGTGTTACACTAATTCCATTGTTAAGTTAATGAATTATTGTTATTCTAACTGATACAGACTTCCTGTCTGAAAATCGGCAATGGACTGACTGTCTCAGGACCAAAAATCAGGCTTTTATATATCCTCACAATAACAGGTACTGAAACTACGTTCAATTTACAGAAATTACAATTAAAATATAACTCATTCAATTAAGTGAACACATCAAAAAATTCTTTCTCATTAACAGTTCCTTCTGTCACAAAGGTTAGGCTGAATTATTTGTTTAAATAATGAAATTAACAGATATAGTTATGCAAACAATATTTTTAACCCGGTAATTATTTTGGAATTAATTAAGGCCTGAATTTTCTAACATGTTTTCGAATAGAGCCACATAAATACTTTAAGAATCCTAGTAGTTCTTCTTCTTAATGTTTATAATTAGTACAGAATTTATATTTGTTTATAAGTCAACAATAGTCACAAAACAATTGCTGATTTCACCCTATAACCAAAGATATTAACTAGGAATAGTCAAAATAAATTAGGAAATTGATTACATACACAAAACTATGGACAAAATTAGATTTGGTGTTATATTTCTTAAGACTGAGGGCCAACCTTTCTCTGTTATGAAAACTCTGATTATACTCATGTATGTTAACGATAATTAGTCAAAAATGAAAAAAATGAATTTAAGGAGGCAGGAGGCAAAACAAGAGAGGAAGTAAAGAGATCCCAAGTTGCTTCGTCACAGACTCTCTCACTTTGTGGAAATATGAATATTCCAAAGGGTTTACAGTTTTTCTTAACAAATGAATTCCTGCTAGTGTTCTTTATATTATTAATTTCGATTATTTTTTCGTAAATGCATCTAGAAATAAACATGGTAAACAGTACAGGATTTGCATAATTAATAAAAGAAATTTTAAGTGTCCAAATAATTAATAAATTCAAATGTTTCTAAAAAAATAATTTTAACTGTACATTCAGAACTAGTACTTATCAATTGTAGCATTGAAACTAAAATATTTTATGAAGTAATTCCTTTTCATAAATTTTACATTTAAATATAACATACTGTATATAAAATTTGTTGACAGGTTTCAGAAAAGCAATGGAGATAATGCTGATCTGTCCAAAATTTGAAAAATAATACTTGTATCGACAAATACTATAGAGGAAAAGTAAATGTTAGAGGAGCATGTGCCATTACAACCTCCACTTTGTGGTTATATTAAAATAATGAAAATTTTGTTCCATGTATCAAATCAATCAGTTCTACTGCCAAGACCATGACATCATTGCAATTTTATAACCATAACTGAGGCACTTTTTCAGAATTCATGATTACAACCTTTTTCTTATATCTTCCACTACAAGTAATAGAGATTTTCTGAAAAACTCTTGACATCAATCTTGATTCCAGTTCACCTTATTGAGTTATTGCATTATCCGACAGATAAGTGCAAACTGCTTATAGACACATGTCAACTATGATGTGTCTCATTCCAATGTAACATACGAATTAACTCCTTGGTGTACATGTGGTAATATTTATAACATAGCTTTGTCACTAGAATATTCTAGAAATTTCTTTATCAAATTAATTATGGTAATGATATCCAGTTTTAACATTGGTGAAAAACAAAGCAAAATGGTTAGAAAATTTGAGAATTAAAATAAATATAAAAGATATTCAATGTACTCCTGAGTTAAAAATCAGAACTTCAAAAATATTCGACATGAAAAACATTTGTTTAAATTTGACAAAATTCCATTTTTTTACTAAATGAAATAACTTATGGTAAAGTTGCATAACTTATATAAATTTTGAAATTTTCTGAGTACACACGGCATTTGATACAAATTGTATGAATGATGTGAAAGCAATTTACATCTTTTACAGATACATGTTCTCTGCTGAATTACTTTTCCAATTACTTTTAATGTGAAGTCAATAATATGACCATATTTTCATGGATCTATGTTTGCACTTCATAACCCACAAAAATAGTTTTAAAATTTATAAGCCAAGACAGAACGTGTATAGCTCAAAAATACATCAGTATATATCTTACTTACATAAAGACCATGAATCATGTACTTTACAACCAAGATTGGAACTGATTCTATGCAACTGAAAGTGGTACTGTGATATTTACTTCATTCAATAATCCTTAATATTGGTTTGATAAAACATGCACATTACATCATGGGAACTCCATCATTCTAGCGTCAGACAAGCCAATTGATACTGACAAACCACAGTGTCATCTTGGCTATTGGCATCATTTGTGTGCAGTATGATGAGGCATAAGATCAGCATACAGCATTCCTTGCTGTACCTGGAAGGGGACCTCTTTCATGTAGGGTCAGGTGTCATACAAGTATTTCTGATTTTCTCTGTGTTTCTGATTTTGCAATCGACTTGGTGAAATATTTGTCTACAGATAACTTTATTCTCTTCAGAAATGTTGGAGCTACAAACAGTCTTCTGCATTTTCTGAACTATGACATTCATGAGAGACATCCAATCCCAGCTGAATGTACTCCTGAGAAAATGCATGTGGGTTAGGAGTACAGTGTCGCAGTAACGCTGACTGGTGTGTGTACACATTCAAAGATTTGGAGGTGATCATGTGACATTATTCCTTTGCACACCATCACTCTGGACTACCAAAAGTATCATATTTGACAAGGTACCTGTCTACTTTATCTGTTCTCTTGTCTCATCATATGGGGGTACATCCACAATTACCTGACAAACTCACAGTGGCGTTGTGACTGCATGGGGCCATCTTTTTACGTGACAACCAGTACATTTTGTTTACCCACACATTGGCACCACTGTTTGTGATGGTGCCTACAGTGGGGTTGTATGCTCTTGTCAGATGAGAGCAAATTCAGTCTAGGTAGTAATTTTGGATACACTGCTATATGGAGGGAGGTGGAACATGTATTGCACCCAAGAACAATGTTAAACATTATCATTTTCATGGTTCAGGTGTTATGGTGTGGGGAGGCATATATTGCGTTGGTATTCTGACTTCCAAATCTTTGAAAACGATACACCCACAGGTCATTTTAACTGTAACACTGTACCCATTCCCATGCATGTCTTTTCATGGGTACATGTTCCCCTGACTTCATTTTTATGGATGACAATGTGTGATTGCATTCAATAGTGCTGGTGGAAGGACAGTTGGAGTGAGGTAATTTTCAGTGAATGGACTGACCTGCCTGCTCCCCAGACTTAAATTCCATTGAGTATGTTTGCAACATTTTGGAGAAACATATTACAGTTTGTGCACATGCACCAATGATCATCCAGCAGTTGTCGACTGAGCTGCTGGAGGAGTAAGCGCATCTGGCTTTTCCATTTTAAAATTATCTGGAAAGTAATTGTACTCCTTGAGGCTACCTGTGGAGCTGTTAACATCAGGTACACCCAAGAATTCAGCATGCAAGCAATGCTCCTGCTTAGGTACCTTAGCAGTCTCCCCGACAATCATGCCAGGTTGTCTCAACTAGAGGAGGATTAAGACGGGTAAACTACAAAACTGCCTCGCTTAAATGACCATACAGTCACATTGCATATGGCTTGATTTAATATTTCTCAACAACATAAAGAATAAACAAAACAGATTTTCAATAGTATTTAATTATTTTTGCTATGCTAAAGACATAATATTATTTTTATCTGGTACAAACTGTCAGTATATGGAGGGAGACAGAAAATATCAGATTTTTGCACTCATGTTGCTACATAATTTTGACTTATTTAATTTTATAATAAAAAAGCTCTTAACATATGTATGTTGATAGAAATATTTTAACACATTTATAATCTCATTATGGAATCATGGAAAATATTCCCAAGGAAAGTAACAGAGACCTCCTGTACAATTTTAATATAAAACAATTTGTCTTGCAAATGGGAATTGCATCACAAATCAATCAGTTCCATCTGCACATGCAGAGGGGTGCTTTTGACTGAAATGGAAAATGGTCTCAAAAACAGTTGTAAGATTGGCAATTTGCTCAAAATCTTTAGAAAACTGTTTGCAGTTCTTTCAAGACCACAATGATTTCTTGAAACCTTGTGTTTCTTGGATGCCTGCAAGTTTGGAAAATGGATGCTGTTTTTTTTCCTCAGAATTTGTTTCTTCTGTGATGCAATTTCATTTTTAAATGCATCCCCATCAAATCAGGCATAAGCTGTTTCACTATGGGCAATGTGCAGCAATTCCATTTACAATGCAAAGTCAGCAATCAATTCCAGATGTTCTAATTTTCATTCCTGTTCCCCTTTCACCTACATAAATTCAACAATAGTTAATTTTAGATCAAGAAGTCATGGCAGGCATTCCCCTTGACTTAATCAAAGCCTTTTTGCAGTAATATATAGTTTCCATACTCCTTGTCCAATTCCATCAAAAACTGCTGCAACTGAAAGTGGAATAATACATGTGACATCAGAAAATTTGCTGTTTGTTCCACCAATTTCATCATGTGCTGCATACCTTAAAATTTAACACAAGGCACTTCTTGATGTGCAGTACAATGAATCCCATCTGTCAGTCATTGTAATCTTTTGTCTTTCATTGTCGACTGAATCTTTAAATTCTTCCATCTTGGTGTTGTAATTTTGTTCCATAGCAAATTTGTGGCATCCGTCAGTTATGTGACTGTATATGACAATAGATATTCAGAATTTGTATCCTTGTCTTCTGTCACTGCCATTCATTATTATAAGCTGCTGATGATAGATTGCTAGACTGTTTCTTTCTAATTATAAGAAACCTTGGCTTACAAAAGGAATAAAAATATCTTGTAACCACAAGAGGGTACTGTATCTAACAACAAGAAAGAGTAATGACCCAGAAACAGCCAAATATTATAAAAACTACTGTGTTATATTAAGAAAGGTTATTAAAAAGTCCAGAAGCATGTGCATCATGTCTGAGATTAATGCCTCTGATAACAAAATCAAAACAATTTGGAATATTATTACAAGGGAGACAGGGCAACCAAGAGTACAGGATGATGGCATTACCATCAAAGTGAATGGAAACTTGACAAACAACAAGCCGGAAGTCAAAAATATTTTGAATAATAATTTTTAAATGCTGTAGAGAAAATAGGATCTAAATGTTCATTAGAAGAAGCAAGGCAGTTAATGGAAGAGGCCTTACCCACACAATTTGATACAATTGAAATTCCACCAAACTCTCCTTCTGAAATTAGGAAGATAATAAACTCTCTCAAGAATAAAAGCTCACATGGAATTGATGGCATTTCCAGCAGGATAATAAAAGGTTGTTCCCAAGAAATAAGTGGAATTCTTAGCCACATATGTAATAGCTCTCTGAAGCAGGGTATTTTCCCAGATAGATTGAAGTATTCCATTGTTAAACCACTGCATAAAAAAGGGGGTATATTTGATGTCAACAATTACCGCCCAATCTCTCTTCTGACTCTCTGATCCAAAATTCTTGAAAAAGTAATGTACTGTACAGTAGCTTAACACCTTTGTAAAAATAAAGTTTTAACAAAATGTCAGTTTGGTTTCCAGAAAGGTTTTTCAACAAAAAATGCTATACGTACTTTCACTAATGAAATATTAAATGCTCTGAGTAACCGTAAGTCACCCGTTGGGATTTTTTGTGATCTCTCAAAGGCTTTTGATTGTGTAAATCATGGAATACTTCTAGATAAGCTCAAGTACTGTGGTATGAATAGGACAGTGCTCAAATTTTTTAAATCATACCTAACTGGAAGAGTGCAGAAAGTTGAAATAAGCAGTTCACATAATATGCAAAAAACTGGTGATTTCTCAAACTGGGGAATAATCAAGAATGGGGTGCCGCAAGGTTCAGTCTTGGGTCCTCTGCTGTTCTTAATATATATTAATGACTTGTCATTCTGTATTTACGAAGATGCAAAGCTGGTACTTTTTGCCGATGATACAAGTATAGGTATCACACCCAACAGACAAGAATTAACTGATGAAATTGTAAATGATGTTTTTCAGAAAATCATTAAGTGGTTCTCTGCAAATGGGCTCTCATTAAACTTTGACAAAACACAGTATATACAGTTCCACACAGTAAATGGAATGTCACCATTAATAAATATAGACTTCGATCAGAAATTGGTAGCTAAGGTAGAATATTCAAAATTTCTAGGTGTATGCACTGATGAGGTGTCAAACTGTAAAAAACACAATGAAGATCTGCTGAAACGTTTGAGTTCAGCTACTTACGTTAATAGGGTCATTGCAAATTTTGGCAATATACATCTCAGTAAATTAGCTTACCATCCCTATTTTCATTCTCTGCTTTCGAATGGTATCATATTCTGGGGTAGCTCATCATTGAGTAAAAGAGTGTTTATTGCACAAAAGTGTGTAATCAGAATAATTGCTGGAGCTCATCCAAGATCATCCTGCAGACACTTATTTAAAGAGCTAGAGATCTTCACTGTAGCCTCACAATATATATATTCACTTATGAAATTTGTTTTTAACAATCCAAACGAATTCAAAAGTAATAGCAGTGTACATGGCTACAACACTAGGAGAAAGGATGATCTTCACTACTCAAGGTTAAATCCAACTTTGGCTCAGAATGGGGTAAATTATGCTGCCATGGAAGTCTTTGGTCACGTACCTAATACCATCAAAAGTTTGACAGATAGCCATATAGCATTTAAAAGGAAATTGAAAGAATTTCTGAATGGCAACTCCTTCTACTCATTAGATTAATGTCTGGATATAATTTCCCCAACACCCACAAAAAAAAATTAAGTGTCATTTAATATTTTGTGTAATGTAATATCTTGTATAGACACCTTTTATTAACCTGACATGTTCCACATCATTACGAAGTGTCGTATTCATGATCTATGTAACAAGTACTAATCTAATCTAATCTGTGGAAACACTCACTGGATCTGATAACATCTTTTATGCCATAAACAAACTGCAAAAGTTAAACAGCACTGACACCATGATTCTTCCGAATTGAACAATGTCATGCAACCAAAAAACGCCTTGCCACAATGCTGAATAAATGTTGCACTGTAACGAGTACTTCTGGGGGTACTGAGTAAAGCCCATACAGTTGGAGCCTCAGCCTGCACATGGTCCACACATCATACTCACTTGCAGTTTTACATGCTATGGCTGACCCTGATTTACATGAATAGAATGTGCAACTGATGTGCAGCCCACTGAACTCTAGAAGCTTGCACCATGTTTTTCGTTACCTTCCTATTAAAAAGAAAGAAAAAGGAGAACTAGAAAGATAAGGAGTATGGGGTGCTTGTACTGTGTTCTCAAAATAGAACCTGCAGCATGACTCAATTATTTACTGTTTTAAAGTACCACCAAACAGAGTGATTTTGGATAGTTTTGTGGTTATTTTCACCATATCTTGCATAGCTTTTGTTAGATTGCATTGTTTTTTATGTGTGTGCTAGGGTATAAATAAAATATCCTAAAAATAAAAAATCTGTGTGTACCTATATTTGCCTTAGATAGACAAATAGTGTCCAAAATCACCCTATGGGTTTGGGAGATTTTGGACACACATTTTTTTGAAATCTCTGTGCAAAGTTACATCTACATCTACATCTATACTCTGCAAACCACTGTGAGGTACATGGCAGAGTTTACGTCCCATTGTACTAGTTATTAGGGTTTCTTCCTGTTTCATTCACTTATGGAGTGCAGGAAGAATGATTGTTTCAGTGCCTCTGTGCACGCAGTAATTATTCTAATCTTATCCTCACGATCCCTGTTTGAGTGACATATAGGGGATTGTAGTACATCGCTAGAGTAATCATTTAAAACCAGTTCTTTAAATTTTGTTAACAGACTATCTCGGGATATTTTATGTCTATCTTCAAGAGTCTGTCATTTCTGTTCCTTCAGTACATCAGTGACACTCTCCCCTGGATTAAATAATCATGTGACCATTTGTGCTGCCCTTCTTTGCATGTGTTAAATATCCTCTGTTAGTCGTATCTGGTATCATCCCCACACACTTGAGCACTATTCTAAGATGAGTCACACAAGTGAATTGTAAGCAGTTTCTTTAGTAGACTGATTGAACTTCCCCAGTATTCTACCAATAAATCAAAGTCTACCACTTGCTTTACCCATGACTGAACCTATGTGTTCATTCCATTTCATATCTCTACGAAGTGCTACAACCAGGTATTTGTATAACTTGCCAATTCCAACAGTGACTCATAGATATTATAGTCAGATACTACACATTTCTGTTTTGTGAAGCGCAGAATTTTACATTTTTGAACATTTAGAGCAAGTTTACAAGCTCAGCACCATGTTGAAATCTTATCAAATCTGACTTAATGTTTATGCAGCTTCCCTCAATATACTGCATTACTTCATTACAGATAACTGCATAATCTGCAAAAAGCCTGATTTTACTATTAACACTGTCTGAAAAGTCATTAATATACAACATGAACAGCAAGGGTCCCAACACACTTCCCTGGGGTGCACCCAAATTACATCTACATCTGACGATGACTCTCCATCCAAGATAACATGCTGTCTCCTCCCTACCAAAACATTCTCAGTCCAGTCACAAATTTCACTTGATACCCCATATGATCATACTTTTGACTATAAGCATAGGTGCAGTACTGAGTCAAATGCTTTTTGGAAATCAAGAAACACTGCATCTACCTGGTTGCCTTGATCCAAAGCTTTCAGTATGTCATGTGAGAAAAATGCGAGCTGCGTTTCACATGATCAGTATTTTTGAAAATGATGCTGGTTGGCATTGAGAGGTCATTCTGTTCAAGATACCTCATTGTGTGTAAGCTCAGAATATGTTCTAAGATTCTGCAGCAAATTGATGTCAAGTATGTTGGATGGTAGTTTGTGGACCACTTCTACTACCCATCTTGTAGACGGGTGTGACCTGCGACTTTTTCCAAGAACTGGGCATGGTTTTTTGTTTGAGGGATCTACAATAGATTATAGCAAGAAGAGGGACTAACTCGGCCACAAATTCAGTATAGAACCTGAAAGGGGTTCCATTGGCCCCTGGAGCTTTGTTCAGTTTTAATGATTTCAGCTCTTTCTCAACATCATTGACACTAATTCTTATTTCATTCATCTTTCCAGTGGTACAAGGATTAAATTGGGGCAAGTCTCCTAGGTTTTCCTTTGGGAAGGAAATTTGAAAACTGAATTAAGTATTTTAGCTTTTATTTGCTACCCTCAATTTCAGTTCCTGTCTCATTTTCTAGGGACTGGACACTAACTTTGGTACCACTAACAGCCTTTACATATGACCAGTATTTCTTTGGATTTTGTGAAAGGTCATTTGACAATATTCTGCTATGGTAATTATGGAATGCATCACACATTGCTCTCTTGATAGCCAAACACATTTTATTCAGCATCTTTCTATCTGTAGCCCTACACTTTGTTTTACACCTATTATGCAGCAGTCTCTCCTTCTTTAGAAGTTTCTCTACAGTGACTGTATACCATGGAAGTTCCCCCTCATTATGAATTGTTCTACTGAGTACATATCTATCCAGTGTGTTGTCAACTATACTTTTAAACTGGGGTCACAGTTGCTGTACATGTTCCTGACCCATGCTGAAAGTTTAAGGTTTCTCACTAAGTTAAGACATTACTGATTTTGTATCTAGTTTACTTAACGTATATATCTTTCTGCTTGTTTTAATTGTCCTTTGTACTTTGGTAATCATTGTTGTCACAACAGCGTTCTGGTCACTGATATCAGTTTAATGTGGACATCCTCAAAAAGGTCAGATCTAAAGTATATTCTAAAGTATATTCAGACAAAAATTGATGTTTTTTTTTCCTTTTTTTAATTATACATTCTTCCTATGCGATTTTAGTGACCTTTAACACATGTTAAGATTGTGCATCATTATAAATAACTGATAAGGATTGAGATAATGAATTTTATACATTAAAAGTTAATTTTTATTTTCCAACAAATTAAATTTGCAAATTTTTAAAGTTGTAAATTGAAATATTAGAGACAGAAACAAAACAAGGTAATGCTATGAAAAGATCAAAATCAGTTTTCTTTCTCAACATTCAAAATTAAGTTGCAGACCCTTCCAAAATTGTCCATTCATTTATGATGGTCTGCAAGTCCAAAGCACATCTTCTCTAAAAATAAAGATCCCTCTGTTCCCAAGTGGATGTAGGAAGTACTCACAAAACTTCATCTTTCTTGTGTTGTGTCTTCATCAGGGACATTAGGAAACATATACATGTTTCTACAGTTCCTTTGTGGACACAAAAATTTCACGCACGCTTCTGTTGCACCACTATTTGTGGGCACTCCGACATTCTGCCTGGCTATTTATAATCTCTAACAAGAAAAGCCTCTTCTTTCAGCAGTAAAACTTTGTTGAATGATGGGTTGTTTTCACTTTTGCTACTGCTAGAAGCACTATACTTGTTCCTGTACTGTTTTCATAATTGATATCCCAGATATCCCAGAAGGAATGTCTTGTTTGCAGTGGTGGTAACTACCAGGCTTATTTGGAGGATAATAAACTTCTTTGAGCATTTCTTCAAAACTGTGTTGCTTTGCCTACTCATTATTAGGCAATTTCCATAAGATATGATCTAGATTAAATGGAATTAGGCTTTTGGGGTGAAATCCACTCTTTATGTTTGCAGTAGAATTTTCTGGGATCTTAGTAAGTGTCTGCTTAAGGAGAAATGGAAAAGCATTTGGAAATGGTCCCACAAGTGCACTTCTTGAAATATTGTTCCACTCACACTCTTCGATAACACATAAAGAAATATGACTGTATAAGTTGTCCCCAATCACCACTGTAAGCCCATTTTGCTTCTCCAAAGAGCTCAAGTGACTGTAAGAAATCAGTCTTCAGATGTCAGTAGAACCAACCATCCACTCATATTCCTACTGAAATGTGTATCATGAAGGCCACTTTCTTTCCACATGCTACACATATGCTCAGAACTATAAAGGACATAAGGAGGTGTAAAGAACATAAGGAGGAAGCAACTTACCATCAGCACTTGTTGCTATCATTATCGAAACACTAGATTTTGATGAATCCATCACCTTTTCAGCATTTGTACTCCATCATTTTGTAATTGTCTGCTGCTTGCATTGATCATCTGACGTATTCATTTTATAGTAGTTAATTAAGTTGGTAGGCAGGAGATTTTCCAACATTGGCTTGATATTGAAGAAATATATCTTAACTGTCTCTTTGTTCACTTCTGTTTTAGCTTTTTTCATATTCTTACTTAAGAGAATGGAGGTATCTTCTGAATAGCACTTGAAAAATAAGTGCAGCCATTCCTCTCCTGGTCAATTTTTAGAAACGATCTTATCTTTTTGGCCAGATTTACCAAGAGAGCCTTTCATTAAATATGCAGTGTGCAGCCTGGAAGATACCTTGCTTCAACATTCCTTCTTCTTTCTCATTTAGTATTGGTTGTCCTCCCAAGTTTCTGGATATATTTCACACACCTTATTTCATAGGGTCTATCAGTATACGAGGTGCATTCAAGTTCTAAGGCCTCCAATTTTTTTTCTAATTAATTACTCACCCGAAATCGATGAAACTGGCGTTACTTCTTGACGTAATCACCCTGCAGACATACACATTTTTCACAATGCTGAGACCATGATTCCATGGCAGCGGCGAAGGCTTCTTTGGGAGTCTGTTTTGACCACTGGAAAATCGCTGAGCCAATAGCAGCACGGCTGGTGAATGTGCGGCCACGGCTTGGTGAAACAGTTTTTGTTGCAGTGCAGGAAGGAATTTGTCCTTCAAAACATTTTCGTAGGATGCACCTGTTACTGTAGTGCTCTTTGGAACACAACGGGTAAGGACTATGCCCTCGCTGTCCCAGAACATGGACACCATCATTTTTTCAGCACTGGCAGTTACCCGAAACTTTTTTGGTGGAGGTGAATCTGTGTGCTTCCATTGAGCTGACTGGTGCTTTGTTTCTGGATTGAAAAATGGCATCCACATCTCATCCATTGTAACAACCGATGAAAAGAAAGTCCCATTCATGCTGTTGTTGCGCGTCAACATTGCTTGGCAACATGCCACACAGGCAGCCATGTGGTCGTCCGTCAGCATTCGTGGCACCCACCTGGATGACACTTTTTGCATTTTCAGGTTGTCATGCAGGATTGTGTGCACAGAACCCAGATAAATGCCAACTCTGGATGTGATCTGTTCAACAGTCATTCGGCGATCCCACGAAACAATTCTCTCCACTTTCTCGATCATGTTGTCAGACCGGCTTGTGCGAGCCCGAGGTTGTTTTGGTTTGTTGTCACACGATGTTCTGCCTTCATTAAACTGTCGCAACCATGAACGCACTTTTGACACATCCATAACTCCATCACCACATGTTCCCTTCAACTGTCGATGAATTTCAATTGTTTTCACCCCACACAAATTCAGAAAACAAATGATTGCACGCTGTTCAAGTAAGGAAAACGTCACTATTTTAAGTATTTAAAACAGTTCTCATTCTCGCCGCTGGCGGTAAAATTCCATCTGCCGTACGGTGCTGCCATCTCTGGGACATATTAGCAATGAACGCGGCCTCATTTTAAAACAATGTGCATGTTTCTATCTCTTTCCAGTCTGGAGAAAAAAAATCGGAGGCCTTAGAACTTGAATGCACCTCGTACCATACAAATCACATGCTTTCCTATAAAATAATTTGCCCCACTGAATATCATGAACAGCTTTATAAAAAAGTTCTGGCTCATAATTACACCATCCTGTAATGCCTTTCCTGCTTTTATTCATTCCCAGCATTGTCCGAAATCACCCCACACAGTACACAATTTTGTAAAAACTATTGTTATTTTATAACTGTACGTGAAAAACTCAACAAACTTTTACAGGAATTGTCTCAGTGGTGTAGGCTACTGAGTTCACTGACAGTTGCAGTTATAATACTTTTCCACAGGCCACAACAATAGAAAGTTGCCACTTGATGATACTGTGTGAACTTTCAACAATGAGACTGTTCATTAGATATCTACCTATATCAACAATTGACCCAAATTAAAAGACACAGAAAGTGATAAATACAATATCACACTTAAAATAACTGGCATGTGGAAATGAAAATGAGCAGCAGTTAATTGCTATGCTGTGGAAAAGAGCAAATAAACCATACTGTCCAAAATCTCCTCACTCTCTGAAATCACTCCATTTGACTGTATCATCATGTCCTTCATATACAGTCACCTATGGGCTATGATTCAATTAACTTGTTTTCTTTCTCTCTTATTCATTACTTGAACTTTGTTTTAAGTGTTCAGATAAATTATGCATATAATCTGATTTTTTTATTGCTGCAGATGATTCAATTGATTCAGGTCTGGAAACTGAGTCACCAGATCGGTTTGCAACATACATTATGATTGATACAAATGAACATTTTGAAGTTCTCTTGACGCCATCTTCTATTGAGATCCTTCACAATCTTTTGGAAGCATTCACCCATAGTCCATCATCAATGTCTAATGGAAGACTATTTGAACTGGAAGGTCCACTCACTTTATATAACTACTTGGGTCCCAAATCAACTGTGCAGTTGGTAACAAAGACAGAGGTGGGTGCCTAAAACAGTATAGTAAGATATTTAATAAATAAAGAGATTTACTAGTAATCTGTAAGTATTAACTGAAATGTAATATGTCCAGTGTCATGATCAATTGTAAGTGGTAACTGTTGTGTGATTTTTGTTTAAGAAGTAGTATGTAGTAAGAAGTGATTTTATGTGGTTTCTGCAATAGTTGAGGGTGTACATAATGAAAAAATCTGTTGAAAATTTTCATTGATGGAACAATAAAATATTTTTATTGAATAACGCTGACTTGTTCATTCATAATTATAAGGCCAAAATAAAATTAATTATTTGTATACAAGTGTATACACATAAACAGTGGAAAACTTTCTTCTCATGCTCCACTGGCTATTTGCTTTTCAAAATGAAAATTTATATTTGCTTCTCTGTTTGAACAGAACTATTTTATAAAAGTTATGACAGTAATAACATACATAATGATAGTGACACTCTAACAGCACACAATTGTTGTGTTATTAAATTATGACATAGTCATTGACACATAGGCCCAACTGCAGAAAAATTAATAAAATAAAAGATCATGAAATATGTAATTTGCTTAAGAAACTCTGTGTTAATTCTGTTTCAATCTAAAGACATAGTCCAGCCCGAGCCTGTAAATTACACTAGTGTTAAAGAAGAAATGTGGTCAGACAGTGGACACAGTTTGCGTTCTGAAGCAAGTATTTGTGAATACAATGGATAAACTAACTTTTCACTTTTACCAGACAACACCAGATGGGAAAGACAAGGTACTGATGACAGCAGCCTATGATAAATCAGACTCACTTCCCAGTAGCCCTGCGTCAACCACAGGCTTTGGGGATTTTAGTCAACATGAATCAGATGCAGATATGGAAAGGTAAGTGATTTTGATTGCAGATGTGAAGAGTGATACTATTGTGTTTCACATGAAACTGGCATATGTCATCTCTTACTTATATATAATGAGTAAAATTGGAGGGACAGTGCGAAGCACAGGTGCTCTAATTAACCTAAGAATAATACATGTTTGATCACATACTTAGATAATGGTGATGAAGCACTAATGTCATGGCTATACAGAAAAAATATACTTGTATATTCTTTATTGCAATATTGTTATTCATGTTGTGACATTATTGGTTGTATCACAAAAATATAACCTCACAACTAATTTAGGGAAGTCACTGATATTGGTTGCAATTACTTTATGTTGCAGAATTAATCTATGTTATGCAGTAATTGTAGGTGCATGCATTTCATTCTGTGAGTAACCTTCCGAACTCATTGTGATTTGACTTGTGTGAAATAGGTATGTAATAGGCATTGCAAAAGAAGGTTTCATGCAGCAGTACAGTGTGATGAAAGCATACAGTAGTGATAGAATCCTTGAAGGAGTAAAATTTTTGAACAGATATTTATTGTTAAATGCAGAATGTGTATTTTGAGCAACATGACTGCAAGTACCATAAATGAGTCATCAATTTAAGATAGAAAATATTGATATACATTGTCAGCATTCTGAAGATCATGCTCCATGCACTAATGTAGACAAAACCTTGGTGAATGAACTGATTAGAGTGAATTGACATATATCTATGAGGTATCATGTGCAATTTCTAAATGTAGGATACGTAATAAATGAATAGTGTGGTATAAGAACGATCATCCTCATCCTCATAATTTTGATGGTCCTAATCAAAACAGTCTCCTTTGGATGTGATATACTTATCCCAGCATTTCTTCCAGTATGCTAAGACATACTAGAAGCCATATCTTGAAAGATCCTTCAGAATCGTCTGTACTGCTTCGGATGATGGGATATGCCACCCACAAAGATGTTTCTTCATTTTAGGGAATGGAAAAAGTCACACTGGTAAATGTGAACTACAGAGATGGTGAGGGATACACTTCAGATTGATTTTTGCTAGCTATTTAGTAACAACATTTGCAGTGTGAAGCTGTACAATATAACTATACGGCATACAGCCAGTTTTATGGATATGTGGTCCTTGTCACCTGATATGGTTTTGTAAAGTTTTCAGGATATCCCTGCAGTATTGTCTAGTTGTTGTGTGTGTAGAAACAACATACTGATAAACCATTCCATGAAATCAAAAAATGAGGTGAACATAACTTCCCCAGCAGAAACAGCCACTTCTGTTATTTTTGGACTTGGTAATGAAGGAGATTTCTGCACAGACCTTTGCTGTTTGCTCTCAGGATCAAAATGATGCAGTGAAGTTTCAACATCAGTGATTACCTTTGAAAGTGACTATGGATCTTTTTCTGACATCAACTTCATCTGCACACAAATCTTCATGTGAATGTTCTTTCATTTGGAAATCTGCTATCTCGCAACCCACTGTGCATAAGCATATCTCATACATAAATTTTCTATCACCAACTTGTCGATTATTTCAGACTGTGTTAATAACTTTATTTGTTAATCTTGTCTCACAAAGACAGCTGTAGTACTGACAGTTTCTTCCATAAGAGCAGTAACTTGAACGCTGGATCGACTTTCCTTTGAAATTGATAGTCTTCTCATGTAAACATTTTAACATATTTTTGCATTGTGCTGTAAGGAAGAACAGACTCTCCATAGGCCACCTGTAACATTGCATAAGTGTCAGCTCAAGATTTGTTGAGACAGAAGCAGAATTTCAAAGCTGCATATTTCTGATTGCCCGCCACCTCCATTAATGCAGTGAAGGATACTGAAAATGTCTGAGCTAGCATACCTCTTGTAGGCAGGGACCAGGAGTGCCAAAACTGAAAATGGTTCATCATGTTTGTTACATGTTAAGCTGACAGGATATAATAAGGTAAAGCTTAAGCCTGAAAAATTTTAACCATAAAGAAATTATGATCATTCTCTTTTGAACAGCCCACGTAATTCTGTGTAATAATGGTCATTCCCATGGAGCGCATTTTGTACAGGAACAAATTTTTTGCAGGTTTTTATGATATGAGACCATATTAAGTAGTGGAATAACCTCCACTGTCTTACTATACATTGAAATTTAATGGTGGAATATGAATTTTTTATTCTCTTATTTTCATTTTTTAGCCATTCTGCTGTATTTATTGTTTTCCAGTTTACAATTTATTGATTTGAAGCCACAAGCTTCTCCCCCCCCCCCCCCCCTCTTCCATCCCACTCCCCTCCCACAGGGAAGTGAGAATTATTGTTCATCCACACAAATATCCTATGATATAGAGCATCCATGGAGAAAAAATAAAACCTTTTAGGTTCGCCAATGACATTGTAATTCTATCTGAGGCAGCAAGGGACTTGGAAGAGCAGTTGAACGGAGTGGACAGTGTCTTGAAAGGAGGATAAGATGAACATCAACAAAAGCAAAATGGGGATAATGGAATGTGGTCGAATTAAGTTAGGTGATGCTGAGGGAATTAAATTAAGAAATGAGACACTTAAAGTAGTAAAGGAGTTTTGCTATTTGGGGAGCAAAATAACTGATGATGTTCGAAGTAGAGAAGATATAAAATGTAGACTGGCAATGGCAAGGAAAGCGTTTGTGAAGAAGAGAAATTTGTTAACATCGAGTATAGATTTAAGTGTCAGGAAGTCGTTTCTGAAAGTATTTGTATGGAAAGTAGCCATGTATGGAAGTGAAACATAGACGATAAATAGTTCGGACAAGAAGAGAATAGAAGCTTTCGAAATGTGGTGCTACAGAAGAATGCTGAAGATTAGATGGGTAGATCACATAACTAATGTTGAAGTATTGGATAGAATTGGGGAGAAGAGGAGTATGTGGCACAACTTGACAAAAAGAAGGGATCGGTCGGTAGGACATGTTCTGAGACATCGAGGTATCACCAATTTAGTGTTGGAGGGCAGCGTGGAGGGTAAAAATCGTAGAGGGAGACCAAGAGATGAATACACTAAGCAGATTCAGAAGGATGTAGGCTGCAGTATGTACTGGGAGATGAAGAAGCTTGCACAGGATAGGGTAGCATGGAGAGCTGCATCAAACCAGTCTCAGGACTGAAGACCACAACAACAACAACAACATAGAGCATGAGGAAACTATGCATCCATCCATGTATCAACAGGTATGAATACACCTCAACAAGTTGGGTGCAGTTGACTAATGCACCAGTTGTACCTGAGATGTATTGGAGAGCCATAGAAGCTCAGAGACATATACTCGTTAAATGATGGTGGAATATAATGTGTATTTGATTGCAGCACTGCCGACAGAAATCCACCATATCTCATCCTCTCTTCTAATCCAGTATATGGCATTCCAATATATGATAATACAACTTAGTTGTTTGTTAGTTGTCAGTTTGTAGACTAAGTATACCTGCTGTGAATTCTGTTAGTTCAGCATTTTTGCATTTTGATGGCAAACTGTGCACAAGTGATAATTGTGAATATTATGGGCATAAACAATTACTACAGTCTATTTAAAAAAAATTGAGATTTATATATATATAATCGAAGTGTAAATATGTCAGTGTTGCATTCAGTAAGGTGAAATGGTGTGATAAGTGCAGATTTCTTCTCATACTCGCAGATATATTTTTAGGGTTACAGGCAGTTGGGGTAAACTTGTACCACCTTTTACGTAAAAAAAAAAAAAAAATACTGGACACAAACTAAATTACACATTACAACAGAGATTGCAACATTTTATGTGTGTAGTTACTGAGTGCTTTGGAAAGCAAAAATGCATACTACCTATGGCTTATTAGAGCAAAATTTCAGTTTTAATGCTGGTACCTGTCATTCAGGATAATTTTAGACCAGTCTTAAGAAACAGAATGTTTCCTGTCTCCAATGCTCTGGGTAAATTTAGATTGTGCCTGAAGGATATCAAGTGTTAATAAGAAGTAAAAACAAATAGTGTTAATTCATTACTGCAGGTTGACTTTGAAATACCAAGATATTTGTGTTGACCTGGCATTTTTCAACTTAAATCCCTGTCACCAGTAGTTCTCTTTACAACCAGTGCAACTAAAAGATAATCACAATCCTAAGAGCTTGTAGGAAATCGGAAAGACAACTAACTAGAAATCATAGCAGTACTGAAATTGTTAACTTTAGTACAAAATAATATGATTATGTGAAGCAGCAACAATCTGAAAAAAAAAAGTCGTAAGTGGTACAAAGACACTCAGGCTGATAAAATGTTACCCTGACTGACTGTCATTTTACACAAAAGAAACATTCATAAATCATCATGTAGTTTTTCATTCCATTACATCCACTGTTTTTTATTTCATTAGCCATATGTAACACTTGTGAATGTTGCTGTAGGTTATTTAAAATGGGAGTGTATTGTGAAAATTTTTGAGTGTAGTTTTATTGAGGCAACTGCTTTGGGAAGGAGAACGGGGTATTCAATGAGGATTTTCCTTGGAATTGTAAACTACATTACAAAAATAAGAAAATCACAAAAAGGAGGAGAAGATTTGTGACATTGCCATTCTGAGTGGCCACACGATTTGAGGTACCATGTCACGGATTGCATTTCCCCTCTGACTGGAGGTTCAAGTCCTCCCTCAGACATGGGTGTGTGTGTTGTTCTTAGCATAAATTAGTTTAAGTAGTCGGTAAGTCTAGGGAACGATGACTTCAGCGGTTTGGTCCCTTAGGAATTCACACGCATTTGCACATTTGATGCATTTAGACAGAGTTAGAGCAATAAAAAAGACAGCATATGAGGGGTGATGTTGGAAAAAGTTGACACGCACAGGGCTTATGGTCAAACAGTTTGTTGCAAAATTTAAAATTCAAGTAACTAATATATGTTAATTACCAGCAGAATTAGAGATCGAAGGGTATCATTGTTGTTGCAGTCTTCAGTCCAAAGACTGGTTTGATGCTACTCTATCCTGTGCAAGCCTCTTCATCTCTGAATAACTACTACAACTTCCATCCTTCTGAATTTGCTTACTGCATTCATTTCTTGTTCTCCCTCTACAGTTTTTGCCTCCCCCCCCCCCCCCCTCCACACACACACACACACACACACACTTCCCTCCAATACACAATTGATCTCTTGATGTGTCAGAATGTGTTCTACCAACCTCTACCAACCGATTCCTTCTTCTAGTCATGTTGCACCACAAACTTCTTTTATCACAAATTGTGTTCAGCACCCTCTCATTGGTTATGTGATCTACCAATTTTATCTTGAGCATTCTTCTGTAGCACCATATTTCAAATGCTTCTATCCTTATCTTGTATAAGCTGTTTATCACCCATATTTCATTTCCATACATGGCTAAACTCCATACAAATACCTTCAGAAAAGACTTCCTGACACTTAAATCCATACTCGATGCTAACAAATTTCTTTTCCTGAGAAACACTTTTCTTGCCATTTCCAGTCTACATTTTGTATCCTCACTACTCTGGCCATCATCAGTTATTTTCATACCCAAAGAGCAGAACTCATCTACTACTTTAAGTGTCTCATTTCCTAACCTAATTTCCTTAGAATCACCTGATTTAATTCAGAATCAACTACATTCCATTATCCTCATTTTGCTTTTGTTGATGTCACCTATATACTTGTTTCAAGACACTTTCCACTCCATTCAGCAGCTCTTCCAGGTCCTTTGCTGTCTCTGGCAGGATTGCAATGTCCTCGGAAAACTTCAAAATTTTTATTTCTTGTCCCTGAACTTTACTTCCTACTCCAAACTTTTTTTTTTGTTTTGTTTCCTTTACTGAATGTGCAATGTGCATATTGACAGACTGAATAATGCCAGAATGCCGGCTATAGCGCAGTCGTTAGGCATTTGTACAGGTTAGTTAATACATTCATTGCGTGTTTCCTTTGCGTTATCTAGGCACGGACTCGTGTTTCAGTAACTGTTGTTCAACAGCGATTAGATTGGACAGGGACTGTGATTGCTGTTTTCGGATGAGGGCTGAGTTGGCATCCCTTCGCTCACAGCTGCAAGCGGCCCTGACTTCAGTCGCGCAGCTTGAGGCTGTTGCCAATGGGCGCCACTGTGGGGAGCCAGACTTGGGTATCACGGGGATGTCAACCTCATCCCGTCTGTCCCCAGATCGGTCTGCCGCTGTGGTTGCCCCGGTTGCTGCCCGCAGTGGGGCTGAGCCCTCACCTGTGGTGGATAAGGAGGTCGTTCCAAGGCGTGGCAGGCAGCGAAAGACGTCCCCGGAGGCTGTTCAGAAAGCCTACCAGGTGCGTCTGACAAACAGGTTTCAGGCACTGTCTCTGGCTGAGCCAGATGCAGCTGCCTGCCCTGTTTCAGAGGATGATTCTCAGCCTTCAAGGTCTGGGCAATCACAGAGGGTGGGCTTATTGGTAGTTGGGAGCTCCAATGTTAGGCGCGTAATGAGGCCCCTTAGGGATATTGCGGCTAAGGAGGGCAGAAATCCAGTGTGCACTCCATGTGCATTCCGGGTGGAGTCATTCATGATGTGGAATGGGTCCTTCTGGATGCCATGAAGAGTACAGGGTGCAGGCAGCTGCAGGTGGTGGCACATGTTGGCACTAATGACTTGTGTCGCTTTGAATCTGAGGAAATTCTCTCTGGATTCCAGCAGCTATCTGATTTGGTGAAGGCTGCCAGTCTTGCTTACAAGATGAAGGCAGAGCTCACCATCTGCAGCATCGTTGACAGAACCGACTGCGGACCTTTGGTGCAGAGCCGGGTGGAGGGTCTGAATCAGAGGCTCATACGGTTTTGCAACCGTGTTGCCTGCAGATTCCTTGACTTGCGCCCTAGGGTGGTGGGGTTTCAGGTACCGCTGAATAGGTCAGGAGTTCACTACACTCATCTGGCAGCTACACGGGTAGCGGAGGCTGTGTGGCATGGACTGGGCAGTTTTTTAGGTTAGAAGGCCTCGGGAAAGTCCGGGGTGGGCTGCAATCTCAAAGGGTGCATGGCAAATACAGGACGTGCTTGGATCAAGGAGCAGTTGGATTTGTAGTTGTAAATTGTTGTAGTTGTGCTGAGAAAGTCCCTGAGCTTCAAGCGCTAATAGAAAGCACAGAAGCTGAAATCGTTATAGGTACAGAAAGCTGGCTAAAGCCTGAAATAAGTTCTGCAGAAATTCTTATGAGGTCTCAGACGGTGTTCAGGAAAGATAGATAAGGCAGAATTGGTGGTGGAATGTTTGTGTCTGTCAGTAGTGGTTTATCTTGTAGTGAAGTCGAAGTAGATAGTCCGTGCGAATTGGTATGGGTGGAGGTTATACTTAACAGCCGAACTAAGTTAATAATTGGCTCCTTCTACCGACCCCCAGACTCCGATGATATAGTTGCTGAACAGTTCAGAGAAGATTTGAGTCTTGTAACAAATAAATACCCCACTCATACAGTTATAGTTGGTGGGGACTTCAACCTTCCATCGATATGTTGGCAAAAATACTTGTTTATAACCAGTGGTAGGCAGAAAACGTCTTCCGAGATTGTCCTAAATGCTTTCTCCGAAAATTATTTCGAGCAGTTAGTCCACGAACCCACGCGAATTGTAAATGGTTGCGAAAACACAATTGACCTCTTAGCCACAAACAATCCAGAGCTGATAGAGAGCATTATGACTGATACAGGGATTAGTGATCATAAGGTCATTGTAGCTAGGCTCAATACCGTTTCTTCCAAATCCACCAGAAACAAACGCAAAATAATTTTATTTAAAAAAGCGGATAAAGTTTCACTAGAAGCCTTCCTAAGAGACAATCTCCATTCCTTCTGATCTCACTATGCAAATGTAGATGATATGTGGCTCAAATTCAAAGATATAGTAGCAACAGCAATTGAGAGATCCATACCTCATAAATCAGTAAGAGATGGAACTGATCCCCCATGGTACACAAAACAGGTCCGAACGCTGTTGCAGAGGCAACGGTAAAAGCATGCGAAGTTCAGAAGAACGCGAAATCCCGAAGATTAGCTAAAGTTTACAGATGCGCGAAACTGGGAATGGACTTCAATTCGAGATACCTTTAATGGGTTCCACAACGAAACATTGTCTCGAAATTTGGTAGAAAATCTGAAGAAATTCTGGTTGTATGTAAAGTACACAAGCAGCAAGACGCAGTCAATACCTTCGCTGCGCAGTGCCGATGGTACTGTTACTGACGACTGTGCTGCTAAAGCGGAGTTATTGAACGCAGTTTTCCGAAATTCCTTCACCAGGGAAGACGAATGGAATATTCCAGAATTTGAAACATGAACAGCTGCTAGCATGAGTTTCTTAGAAGTAGATATCTTAGGGGTTGCGAAACAACTCAAATCGCTTGATACGGGCAAGTCTTCAGGTCCAGATTGTATACCGACTAGGTTCCTTTCAGATTACGCTGATACAATTGCTCCCTACTTAGCAATCATATACAACCGCTCGCTCACCAATAGATCTGTACCTACAGATTGGAAAATTGCGCACGTCGCACCAGTGTTTAAGAAGGGTAATAGGAGTAATCCATTGAACTACAGACCTATATCATTGATGTCGGTTTGCAGTAGGGTTTTGGAGCATATATTGTATTCAAACATTATGAATCACCTCGAAGGGAACGATCTATTGATACGTAATCAGCATGGTTTCAGAAAACATCATTCTTGTGCAACGCAGCTAGCTCTTTATTCGCACGAAGTAATGGTCGATATCGACAGGGGATCTCAAGTTGATTTCGTATTTCTAGATTTCTGGAAAGCTTTTGACACCGTGCCTCACAAGCAACTTCTAATCAAGCTGTGGGCCTATGGGGCATCTCCTCAGTTGTGCAACTGGATTCGTGATTTCCTGTCAGGAAGGTCGCAGTTTGTAGTAATAGATGGCAAATCATCGAGTAAAACTGAAGTGATATCAGGTGTTCCCCAGGGAAGCGTCCTGGGACCTCTGCTGTTCCTGATCTATATAAATGACCTGGGTAACAATCTGAACAGTTCTCTTAGGTTGTTCGCAGATGATGCTGTAATTTACCATCTAGTAAGGTTATCCCAAGACCAGTATCAGTTGCAAAGTGATTTAGAAAAGATTTCTGTATGGTGTGGCAGGTGGCAGTTGACGCTAAATAACGAAAAGTGTGAGGTGATCCACATGAGTTCCAAAAGAAATCTGTTGGAATTCGATTACTCGATAAATAGAACAATTCTCAAGGCTGTCAATTCAACTAAGTACCTGGGTGTTAAAATTACAAACAACTTCAGTTGGAAAGACCACATAGATAATATTGTGGGGAAGGCGAGCCAAAGGTTGCGTTTCATTGGCAGGACACTTAGAAGATGCAACAAGTCCACTAAAGAGACAGCTTACACTACCCTCGTTCATCCTCCGTTAAAATATTGCTGCGCTGTGTGGGATCCTTACCAGGTGGGACTGACGGAGGACATCGAAAAGGTGCAAAAAAGGGCAGCTTGTTTTGTATTATCACATAATAGGGGAGAGAGTGTGGCAGATATGATATGCGAGTTGGGATGGAAGTCATTTAAGCAAAGACTTTTTCGTCGCAGCGAGATCTATTTACGAAATTTCAGTCGCCAACTTTCTCTTCTGAATGAGAAAATATTTTGTTCGGCCCAACCTACATAGGTAGGAATGATCATCAAAATAAAATAAGAGAAATCAGAGCTCGAACAGAAAGGTTTGGGTGTTCATTTTTCCCGCGCGCTGTTCGGGAGTGGAATGGTAGAGAGATAGTATGATTGTGGTTCGATGAACCCTCTGCCAAGCACTTAAATGTGAATTGCAGAGTAGTCATGTAGATGCAGATGTAGATGTATAGGTCGCAACCTTATCTGACTCCCTTCTCAACCACTGCTTCCCTTTCAAGCCCCTCAACACCTACATCTGCCGTCTGATTTCAGTACAAGTTGTAAATAGCCTTTTGCTCACTGTATTTTACCCCTGATACTGTCAGCATTTCGAAGATATAATTTCAGTGAACATTGTCGAAAGCTTTCTCTGTGCCTATAGTTGTTATAACTAGATTTGTCTTTCCTTAACCTATCTTCTAAGATAAGTGATAGGTCAGTACTGCCTCATGTCTTCATACATTTTTCTGGAATCCAAACTGATCTTTCACAAAGTTGGCTTTTCACAGTTTTTACATGCTTTTGTAAATAATTCATGTTAGTATTTGCAACTATGACTTATTAAACTGATAGTTTGGCAATATTCACACCTGTGAGCACCTGCTTTCTTTGGAATTTGAATTATATTCTTTTTGAAGTTTGAGGGTATTTCACTTGTCTCATACATCTTGGAAACCAGGTGGAAGAGTTTTGTCATGGCTGGCTCTCCCAAGGCTATCAGTAGTTCTGAGAGAATGTTGTATACTCCTGGGGCCTTGGCTTTTATTTATTTATTTATTTTTTGACTTATGTCTTTCAGTGCTGTATCAGATTTTTCTCACAGTATCATATCTCTCATCACACTTTCAACTATGTCCTCTTCCATTTCTATAAAATTGCTTTCAAGTTCATCTCCTTGGTGTAGACCCTCTATATACTCCTTCCACCTTTTGCCTTCCCTTCTTTGCTTAGGACTGGTTTTCCAGTTGAGGTCTTGATGTTCGTACAGCTGCTTCTCTTTTCTCCAAAGGCCTCTTTAATTTACCTGTAGGCAGCATGAGTGAAATATGCTTCTAAATCCTTACATTTGTCCTCTAGCCATTCCTGTTTAGCCATTTTGGACTTCCTGTAAGTCTCACTTTTTAGACATTTGTATTCCCTTTCACCTGCTTTATTTGCCACATTTTTATATTTTTCTCCTTTCATCAATTAAATTTAATAAGAGTGTCATATAATTGTAGAAAAATAAATGGTGCAATAAAGCAACACAAGGAACCCTACAAACAAATCAAGAGAAAACCAAAGTAGGAAAAGAAGAATTCTGCTCCAAAATACCAGTGTGGGAGGAGTGTAAGCCAGCAGCTACAGGAAAAACCATGATCTGGATGATATCAACCTATCTGTATTTTCTGTAATTTAATCAAACATCCATTAGTAGATACCCAAATCCATCAGTCCTATGGGTATACTTATCTTTGTTGATACCATTTCATCCAGAGTTGGAGGTCCATGGCCTCGTTTGGTGTTAGAGGTGGTATATTGTTGTCTAAATAACAAACAAAAAACTTTCATAAATGTTTTTTTTTGTTTATCCTGCACAAATAAAATCATATGTCTGATTCGTCATAATATGATTACCATTAGTGATGCCACCAAAATATTATTAAAAAGGAACATTCAGTGAAACACTTACTGTTGGACCGACCACTATCTGTTACTGCCAATACCCTCTGATACTCTGCCCAGCTTCAGCTGAGGTAGTTTCTTTTGTAATGGCAACTAGTTGGCATCATTGCTAGGGTATCAACCAAACTGTACACATTATTTACCAAATGAGTTTCAGTACCTATTATTGTGATGATGAATAAGGACTGGTTTTTGGTCATGAGAGAGTCAGTCAACAACTGAGTTTCAGATGAGGAACTTGTGATGGTTAGAACGACACCAATAGGCTGTGTGTTAAACCAATGACAGTGTCTGCTCCATATGTATCTGATTATTCCGAAATAACTGTGGACATTGTGGGTATGTTTTTACTTCACATAGACATTCAACAGTAAACTATTGTAGCAGTAAGTGGATGTTCCCCTGCAAACTATTAATGAGGCTAATCAAAAGTTAAACAATAATGCACAGACCATATAAATGCGTATATGGGGGGTTGTGAAAAGTGAAAGTAAAAGACTGTGAAATGCAACTGTGCATCTGTCGGCTACATCACTTATAATAGACAGCAGTTCCACATCCAACCCCACTTTCTTCAGACAGTATGTCGACACCAAGGACAACAAACAAAGAAAATAAAGCAGGCGAACCACTACAGCTTGTAAATCAAATTATCTGTTACAATTACTGATAAGAAACACAAAACTTAAATTTCTAAAATAAATCTATTTTTAAACATGAAAAACAGTGATTATATACAAATTAAGTCAGAGATACAGAAGTAACATGAATGAATTGATACTTCAAGCAAATTTTGAGGAAGCTCATAGAGGTACTGCTCCTCTGTTTTTGTTCCCTACTCTTCCCTTCTTCAAAAGTGTGTATTACCCTTTCAGGCATGCTCCTGATGAATGCTGAAATAACCTCTTGAGGATTCATAATATGAAAGTGTGCTTCATCCAAGAAGTCTTGCACAATACTTGCAACATGTGGCCATGTGCTGTAATGTATTTGTGTAAAACCAGCACCAGTACATAGTGCAAAATACACGACATGCTCTGAAAGGATTCTCTCCACATAGTGATTTGCTGTAATGCTCCAACAGTCCACAAAGACCAGCTCTGTCCTTGCAGTCATACTGTTTCCTGCCCAGACCATCATAACCATCCTGAAAAGGCATCTTGAATGAAAATGTGCAAATGAATGCCTCTCACCAGGCCTTCTCCAAATTCTCTCTCTACAAACAGGTGACCACAGGCCGTATAATTACTCACCAGTTAACAACACTTGCTATTATTATTGTACTTTCCAGTTGTGGTGTGAGTGGTTCCGTCACTAACCTTGACCACTCAAACTTGATAAAGTTGATTTTGTGTTTCAACTGTGGAGATGTGATGGTTACAGAGAATTTGAAGTTGTAAGAAGTGGTAATCACTTCTATGTGTTGCTCTTTGTGGACTGGATGCTGGTTTCCTTGTGTGGCTTCTAGTACTTTGCTATCGATCTAGAAATTGTAGAAGGTGTAGTTTTCAACACTTCTGCAATGTAATGCGTACTTCAACCATCTTTCATCAAAGCAACATGATCTGTACCATCTTTATGGCTTATTTCAGCGTGTTTACTCCAGGGAGCTGATTACAATAATCACAGAAAAATCTTACGATGATGTGTGACTGAAAGGGGAACAATAAAAGGTTCAGCAATAAGTACTACTAGAGCAGGATAACATTATTGTCTTTAAACTAGTGATGTTTTTTTTTCAGGTTGTGCAGGAACAAACAATTGAGGAAAGTGTGACAAAAAAATCATAGCTTCGTTGTTTCCCCCCAAAGCAGTGTCAATGACATACCCCACCTAAAAAATAGGATAATGTGGTATGCTTTGATTAAATATATAATTACACATGTTGCATTTTTCGTACTACTCAGTGTACATACTTTGATGTGAGGTGGGCTCACATCATATAATAACTAAACTTGCTCATTTTCACTTACGGATGTCAAAAATTGTTATATTTTGTAATTACTGCAGTAAATGAAAAATAAACACTTACATAATTTCATACTGTGCTGAAAGCCAGTTTCAATGTGCAGCAAAATAAAAATCTGGGTCCCTCATATATTGCCAGTTCTGTTCATATGCAAATCATGTTTATATTATATTTCTTGAACTGGTCTGACATGAGTACAATAGGGCTAAACATACAAATACAATAATCACTACTAGTACAAAAATGCCATGCTAAAAATTTGACACAATATTGTTATTTATGTCAAATGGTTGCATTGGGTTACGAGAGCACAAATCTGAAATTGAGGTATGTCTACTCAAAGTATTCTAAAAGTCATTAATACATTTCTATCAATGTTTTGATTCATTAATATTATATAAAACTTCGTATTTTAGGTACAAGTAAAATTGGAAACATTTTTCTTCCTTTGCACACAATGGTTTCTTTCCTTTTTGAAATGTGAGTTCTGTGTTAAGTGTGTCTGTTGAGTATAAGCAACTGTTATTATGAATATGTGTGTGTGTGTGTGTGTGTGTGTGTGTGTGTGTGTGTGTGTGTGTGTGTGTGTGTGTGTGTGTGTGTAAGGGAGGGTGAAACTTGGTCCCAGCATATACCCTACTCCTCTCAAACAGCACTAAGGGGCCATTGGGTTTACATCATGACCAGATGGATGGATCACCATCAGTAGTCTCCTATGCTCATATGCCCTTACTCCATGAAACTATGGAAAAATTTGGATCTTATATCAGGACAGTAGCGCAATGTTTGGTGAGGAGGAGCTTAATGTTATTATCTCACCTCACCGTTCGAGCCAAATACAGGTGGCGAAAATTTCTTCTACCACCAGGATTTGAACCGGCTTACCTTGAGTTGAGCACACACCATCAGTAACATCAGCTATGGTGGCTGGTTATCTTTTATGTGTAACTGGTTGTCTGAAAATAGGGACCATAATCTCATATTTTGACTGAGATACTTCAATTATTTCAAAAGACTTTTTTATCAAGATTTGTGGAATTACTTCATGCTACCTATCCACCACAATAGCTATTGTTTCTCAGATAATAAGAGGTTGTTCTGAATTTCAAAAATAATTAATAATGGTTGGAATAACTTCTAAAAAGGGAGCCAAAAGCAAAAAATTTTATCAGGTGATAAAGGTTGACAGCGTAAATGTAAGTAAAATGACAGGTAAGAAAAGAGATAATTTCAAGCAATTTTATGGTTTAGCTGAAAGTGTGTGTCATATTACATCAAAGCTAATTTTAGCCACGTGCAAATTTGGATTATGATGAACATAGAATTTTCTGAATAAAATGTCCTCGGGTTTCCAACTGCGTCAATTGCTTAAAACTACACAAGCTTTCTGGCAAGCACTCTGTGGCCATTGTCAGGTGTTATAATTGCCAGTGGGATGTTGGTGCACCCTTATATATGCTAGCTGCTGGCTGTGACGTCACTGGTGCCCGTGACATTGCTATATATGGGCATGTTTTGAGTCAGCGTTCGATGGGCCCTCTTCAACTGCTCGATCGCTGGATCCCACTCAGTGCAGAACTGCAAGCCACCGTCTCAATTCAGGGTGTTAGCGGTAATTTTTATTTTAATAGCTTCCTTTATTAAACTGTCCCAGAAGCCATTAGTGTGAGCCACAACAGAGGTATCGTCAAATTTTATGTGGTGACTATTTTCTAACGCATGCTCAACTAACACAGATTTCTCTGGATAGCGTAGGCGATAATACCTCTCACGTTCTTTCCTGCATTGTTCCACAGTGCGCACTGTTTGTCCGATGTACTTCTGGCCAGACTCAAAAGGTATTTTGTAGACTCCAGGTGTTATGAGACCTACTGCATCTTTAACTGCTCTCAGTAATTGATGGATTTTCGTTAGAGACCTGAAGATTGATTTGATCTTGTGTCTTTTCAACAGGCGGCTTATCTTGCCCGACACAGAGCCACAGAATGGCAGCGAAGCAAGTTTCTTTTCCTGCTGTTCATCGGTGGTCTTATTCTGATTATTTCCCAGAAATCACTTCTTTCACTTAATGGGCGCTGTAAATGTTATTCCTGAAAACCTTGCGTAGGTGGCTCAGTTCATGTGGTAGATTTTCGTTGTCTGATATTATTCTTGCATGATGCACCAATGTTTGTAACACTGTGCCCTTCTGTGCTGGATGATGATGGCTGGTGGCTTGCAGGGACAGGTCTGTGTGGGTGGTTTTTCTGTAGACACTGTGGCCAAGGCACCGATTTCATTTACGGTGGACAAGGACGTTGAGGAAGTGGAATGCATTATCTTTTTCCACCTCTATGGTGAACTAGATATTACTGTTGATGCCATTGAGGTGTTCCAAAAACTCATCTAGTTTGTTCCGTCCATGTGGCCAAATGACGAACCTGCCGTCGACGTATCAAAAGAAACACTTTGGCCACAATGGCGCAGTATCAATGGCAATATCCTCAAAACTCTCCATGAAGAGGTTTGCAACAACTGGCGCCAACAGGCTACCCATTGCTACGCCATCTGTCTGATCGTAATACTGGCTGTTGTGCACGAAATAGGAGGACTTAAGAGTGTGCCTAAATAGCTCAACCAGGTCACTTACAAAGTACTGGGAAATTAGGTCCAAAGCGTCTTTGACAGGCGCATTCGTAAACAGTGCCACTACATCAAAACTGACCATAATATCATCCTCACTAAGGCATAGACAGTTGATTCTGCTGATAAATTCTACTGAGTTTTTTAATGATGTTAACAGTGTCCCACATGTGGAGCGAGGAGCTTGGCCAAGTACTTCGCCAAATTTTATGTTTGAGAACCTATTGTGGACACAACAAGGTGAAATGGTGTCCTGTCCTTGTGTATCTTTGGTAAACCATAAGCAGTAGGTGGTCTAGGCACCTGTGGGAGAAGATTCTTAACCACACTGTCTTCCCCTGAAGATCACTTAAGAAGTTCTGATGTTTTTCTTACTATTCTTGGTGTTGGTCATGTGGGAGCTTCTGGTAAGTATCTTTGTTCAGTAGCGCACAGATCTTCATATCATAGTCCTCGAACTCCATAATTATGGCAGCATTGCCTTTGTCAGCAGGAAGTACCACAATGCTTTCTTCATTATGTAGTGCTCGAAGGCTGTTGCGCTCAGCCCTGGTCATGTTGGATGCTGGTAACTTCGTCTTTGTCAGTATACGGCAGGTTTCTCGCCGTATTTCTTCCGCTGTTTCATGTGGGAGCTTGTGGACTGCCTGTTCAACACCACTTATTATTTCACAGACAGGAATGTCCCACAGTGAAGGTGCGAAATTAAGTCCTTTCTTAAGTGCCGACATTGCACCCGTGTCTATATCTCTCGCTGTCAAGTTGATGACGGTGTGTTCTAAAGATCTGTGGTCCCGTGCCATGTTGTTGTTGCGAAAGGTGGCTGATCTTTCCTTTCTGCTTCTCTGTAGTTCGTTTCTGTGCTGACGTCATTTGAGAAACCGTAGCATCGTCGACAGATTCCCAGTCCAAAGCTGTGAGTGTTCTTGATAACTGCAGCTGCAAGGCCATAAGGGCACGTCCATTTGCATCCAGCTGTTGCCTTGTGTTGTGAACCCTTTCTCATAATAATGCAAAGCTGGCAAGATGAAATAACCTCCTGGTGGCAGCGGTGTTGATATGATGAGATACCATAGCAAATTGTGGAATGGTCTTCTCATCGCGGCAGCGCAGTAGGAAGGACGTGAGACTCTGCATTCATACAATACAACTTTCTGTATGAAGCAATGGATTCAATGTCACACAATTGCTTAGAATTGACAAAAGGAGTGGACAACTCAGCAGAATTACTTCACAAGGGTACCAGGTCATATGTATAGTGTGATACCAAGTACTAGTCTTATCCAGGTATGAAATTCATACGACAAATGTTTTAAGGATTTTAGCAAATTTAAATATATTCTCATAGATTTTCTGTACTGGAAACTGCCTAGCTATAAACATAAAACACTGTTACAAAATATTTTATACTCTGGGCTTCCACTGCTGTTGAAAGGCATGATGTGTACATCTATGTTTACATATTTACTCCACAAGCCACTTTGTGGTGTGTGGCAGAGGGTACCCTGTACCACTACTTGTTATCTCCTTTTCTGTTCCACTCGCAAAGTTAGTGAAGGAAAAACGTCTGTCTATATGCCTCCATGTGAGCCCTAATTTCTCGTATTTTCGTGGTCCTTCCATGCAATGTATATATGTTGGCGGCTGTAGAATTGTTTTGCAGTCAGCTTCAAATGCCGGTTCTCTAAATTTTCTCAATAGTGTTTCTTGGAAAGAATGTCACCTTACCTATAGGGATTCCCATTTGAGTTCCCAAGGCATCTTCATAACACTTACATGTTGTTCGAACCTACCAATAACAAATCTATCCACCCTTGTCTGAATTCCTTGTCTCTTTCTTCAATCTGGCCTAGTACGGATCCCAAACACTCAAGCAGTACTCAAGAATAGATGGCACCAGCGTCCTATATGCAGTGAGCAGTACTCAAGGATAGATCGTACCAGCGACCTATATGCAGTCTCCTTTACAGTCCTAAAATTCTCCCAATAAACTGAAGTCAACCATTTGCCTTTTCTACCACATTTTGCACATGCTTGTTCCACCTCATATCACACACAATGTTACACCCAGATATTTAAACGACTTGACTTTGCCAAGCTGGATGCTAGTAATACTGTATCCAAACATTACAGGTTTATCTTCCTACTCATCTGCATTAACTTACAAATAATGGTTCAAATGGCTCTGAGCACTATGCGACTTAACTTCTGAGGACATCAGTCGCCTAGAACTTAGAACTAATTAAACCTAACTAACCTAAGGACATCACACACATCCATGCCCGAGGCAGGATTTGAACCTGCGACCGTAGCGGTCGCTCAGCTCCAGACTGTAGCGCCTAGAACTGCACGGTCACTATGGCCGGCTAATTTACATTTTTCCACATTTAGGGATAGCTGTCAATCATCACACCGACTGGAAATTTTGTCTAAGTCCTCTTGTATCCCCCGACAGTCACTCAACATCAACTTCAATACCTTACCATACACCATGGCATGCATCATCAGCAAACAACTGCAGACTGCTGCCCACCATATCCACCAAATCATTTATGTATATAGAGAACAACAGTGGTCCTATCACACTTCCGTTGGACACTCCTGACAGTACCCTTCTCTCTGATGAACGCTCACCATTGTGGACAATATACCACCTTTATTAACAGCCGGAAATGGGGCACTGTGTCACATGACTTCCAGAAATCTAGAAACATGGAATCTGCTGTTGCACTTTATCCATAGTTCTCAGTATATCATGTGAGGAAAGGGCAATCTGAGTTTTGCATGAGTGATGGTTTCTAATACCATGCTGATGTGTGGATGTAAGTTGCTTAGTCTCACGAAGGTTTATTATATTCGAACTGACAATATCTTTAAGGATTCTACAGCAAACAGCAGTTAGGGATATTGGCCTGTAATTTTGCTGGTCTGTTGTTTTACCTCTCTTATATACTGGAGTCACATGTGCTTTAGTCCAGTTGCTTGAGACTTCATGCTGGGCGAGAGATTCATGATAAATACAAGCTAGGTAAGAGGCCAATGCCACAGAGTACTCCTTGTAAAATTGAACTGGGATTACATCCAGACCTGGTGATTTATTTGTTTTTAAATCTTTAAGGTGCTTCTCTAGGCGAGGCATGCTTTTATTTCTGTCATCCATACATGAGTCTGTCCGATGGTCAAATGACAGTATACTTGTACAATTCTCATGTGTGAACAGTTTCTCAAATGTGCAATTTAATACTTTGCCTTTCATTTTGCTATCTTCAACTGCCACACCAAACTGGTCAACAAGGGACTGAATGGGAGTCTTAGACTTGCTTAATGATTTTACATATGATCAGAATGTTCTTTGGTTCTCTGCCAGATCTTTTACTAAGGTGTGACGGTGGTAGTTGTTGTATGCTTTGCCCATATACCTTTTCAGAGATGCAAAAATCTCTACTAACCTTCACATGTCATCGTTTGTTCATCCCCATTTGAACCTAGAGTGCAACAGTCTTTGCTTCCTCAGCATCTTACAAATTTTGTTGTTGAACCATGGTGGGTCTTTTCCATTCTCTATCCACTTACTAGGCATGTAATTCTCCAGATCACGATCTATAATCTGCTCAAACTTTGCACATAATTTCTGTTCACCATCTTACTGGTAGTAAGTGATGCCAATTCACTGTCTAAGTAATACATTAATAACTGCTTATTTTTGCTGTCTAGCAGAAACACTCTCCTAGCCTT
Organism: Schistocerca serialis cubense; assembly: GCF_023864345.2. Classification (NCBI taxonomy): domain Eukaryota; kingdom Metazoa; phylum Arthropoda; class Insecta; order Orthoptera; family Acrididae; genus Schistocerca; species Schistocerca serialis. The sequence continues at coordinate 359,329,312 of NC_064640.1, read as the reverse complement.
CTTGTAGATTTATTAACTTTTCTAATCATAGTTGCTATAATGACATAATGATCACAAATCCGTTTCTATACTGACATTGTCGATAAGATTCCGTCTATTTGTAGCTACAAGGTCAAAGATATTTCCATTTTGAAGGGGTGTGAGCTGGCTGCTCAAGACAATTTTCAGAAAATGTGTTCAAAAGTATTTCGTATGATTGTCATCCTGTACCCCCTGCAACGAATCCACAGACATCCTAGTGTATAATCAGCAGGTTAAAGTTGAGTACAACCAATATTGCACGATCTGAGTATTTATGCAGAATTGACCCTAGGCTTTCTTTGAAGGAGCCTAGAACTGCCACAGTGGAATCAGGTGGCTAGTAAAATCATCCAACAATTAACTTACTTTCACCTGCAGCTACACTCGACCATATGACTTCACTGTCACACTCATCTTTGACCTCAACAGAGACAATATTTTTGTCAACTGCAATGAAAACTACCCCTCCTATGGCCTCTAATCAGTCTTTCCAATATACATTCTCAGAGCTTTCCACTTCAGCTTTCAGCCAGCTGTCAGTCCCTAAGAATAATTTGAGTGCGAGAACTTTCCTGGAGGACAGTAAGTTCGGGAACTTTATTTCAAATACTTTGTCAGTTTGCTGATAAAATTGTGACAGTTGAAGTGTATTTATTTGGAACACCGTTTGACTTCCCTTTCTGTGAATTATATGGCTAATGCCTAGCCTAAAAAACTCCCATGTGCATTCCACAAGTAATCTGCTAATCAAGTAGCTGCTGCCTTTGTGTAGTGCACCTCTGACCTATCAAGGGGAGTCCTACAAATCCCCATACGATAATGCAGTTCTAGAAATCTGCAGCCATGACCATCACAGAATCAATGAAGCATTTGGTTGAAGCCCTCCACTTGGCTCCAAACCAAAGGACCCTGTTCAACTCTGGGAACAATGCTGCAAATTCAAGCTCTGCTTGTATCCCACAGCTGAGGCCAGCAGTCTTCACAACCTCCGCCAGCTGCCTTTAGGAACTGATGATTGCCTCAGAAGCCATGCGACAGGTGTCATTGGTGCCAACATGAGCCACCAGAAAGGCCACCTCTACACTCTGGCAGAAATACGGAGTGTACATTGGCTACTTGCCTAAGGGGCTCCAGAACGTGCCTATCTTTGGAGCTCCCAGTAACCAGTAAACTCCTCCCCTGTGTGCCTGCTCAGACTGTTCTGAAGGAGTGGCCACCTGTCCACTCACAGGATAAGTGGGCAAGGCCATGCAGCCAGTCTCCACATTCTCCCTCTGCCTCGAGCGACATGAACGCATTACCACTACCCCCCACCCTGTTGTGAGGTTGGATCCTCCACATTGTGTGCACTACGATGTGCCTCAGAAGCAGAGCCACGGACAAAACAAGTCACACTTTAGGTGTCCCATGCAATGTGTCAGATTGTCAGCCATTGGTACACCCTGAGGCTGCAGTCTGAAGGTGACTGACCGTAGCCAACAGCACATTCAGTTGTTCGCAAACTGCGGCCAGCTCCTCCTGCATCTGCACACAGCAAGTACACATCCTAGTAAGACTAACTGAAGAAGTGAACTACAAAAGCAGACAATCCTAGATATGCAACTTGCTATCCTCCTAATGTGTCACCAATGGATGCTGACGCGTTAAATAGTTACGTAGCTGGCTGTTCAGTTTGCAACTACTGCACTAAAGACTGAATGAATTTACACTTACAAAAACGCAAGATCAACCCTCTTAAACCCAGAAACTCACCCGAAATTTAATAAATATACTACATCAAAAACATGGGAAAGAATAAACACTTAACTTACCGCTCTGTAGATGGATTTGTATCACAGCTGAGTGCTGGAGCCTGACTGACTGGCTTGCTAAATGAATAGATGGTTGCTTTCAAAACAAAACAAATGAGCAACTAATGCACTAAAGACTGAATGAATTTACACTTACAAAAACATGAGATTAACCATCTTAAACAGAGAAACATGCACGAAATTTAATAAATATGCTATGTGGAAAATGCAGAAAAGGATAAACATATACCTTTCGGCTCTGTAGATGAACTCATATTACAGCAGAGTGCTGGAGTCAGACTGGTTGGCTTACTAAATGAGCAGATGATTGCTTTCATAACAAAACAAACGAGCAACTAATGTGCTACAGACTGAATGAATTTACACTTACAAAAATGTGGGATTAGCCCTCTTAAAGAGAGAAACACACACAAAATTTATTAAATTTGTTACATGGAATACGCAGTAAAGGATAAACACTTGAGTTGCCATTCTGTAAACTGCCTTGTGTTAGGAATAATTCCACCAACAGCTGGTAAAATTGTTGTTTTATTGACACACAACTGGCTGCATCATCAGGAACATCAGTGTTAAAAGGTCATAGGTGTAACCATCACTTCTAGTCAAGATATACTGTTCAGTGAATATTGCCTACATTACATTGGCATACAAAGCGTGACAAAGACATGATCCATTAAAATCATACAAATTATTTGTGGATAGATCATGTAGTTATAGAGCCATGTTTTAAAATTTACCTGCATTGACGTGATGGCAGGGCAGCTTAGTGTTGAGAAGAGTAAAAGTATGAAACTTCCTGGCAATTTAAAACTGTGTGCCCGACCGAGACTCGAACTCGGGACCTTTGCCTATTGCAGGCAACTGCTCTACCATCTGAGCTACCGAAGCACAACTCACGTCTGGTACTCACAGCTCATTCTGGAAAGTAAAAGTAGTTCGAAAAAGTGACTAAGATGGAGTATGCATGTAGACAATACTCGCTGAACAGTATATCTTGCCTCCATGTAAGAATTTAATGTTATACTAAAATTTCATTTATTTGATTCACCAAGAGTTCTATAGATTTTCAAAACAGAATACTTTTTCACAGCTTGAATTATTTCTCTTTCTATTAATATTTGCTGAGCATATTAGTAGCCAGCAAATAACATAGACAGACTCTTGTCTGTCAAACACGTTATGTATTGTCAAGACACAGCAATGTTATTACATACTTGAGTGATGCTGTTCTTAATAAGACTGTGTTTCTCATTCCATGCAGCTTTGAAGGTGGATTCAGTTACCGACAAAGTGATTCAGGGTCTGAACAAATACTGTTGTCACCAGTTCTCCAGTTTCCTCCAGAATCTGTGACAAACATATACAAGAAAATAACAGAGGAACATCTTGTAATAGATGTAGAAGGTAAAGATATTTTAAATTAATCTGTGTTTTTGAATTAATAAATGTTATGAGCTTGTGATTTATTATAATTATTTAACTTTCTACTGTTTCTGATATTATAGGTTTTGAGAAACTACATATTCTGGCCCCTAAGAGAGATTCAGTTAAGTTACATATGCTCCAGCCTATTAAAAACAACACAAGATATTATATAATTGTTTGTGTGGATGTTCATCAGAGGCACCGTAAGGTTACTGTGAGATCTCCTTTGCAGGTGTGCTATTTTCTGTGAAAACATTAGCATTCTTTAGGCTAAAGGAATGTGGGAATGTGTGGCCTTGTGTATTATGTAAAAGATGTTAATAAATAGAAAATAACACTGTCTGACACCAGCTACAATTAATATTGATCAATTTCAGATAAAAAATGAAACTTCATATGCGATGGGCTTGTACTATAAGAAGTCTGTTGTGGAAAGTATTGGTGTGCAGCATGTAGGGGAAGTTACTAATCCATTTGAAGATTCTATTCGAGTAACAATAATTGAACCAGATGGTGTATTTAATGTTCCACTGTACATAGCATACCACTGCAAACTACATGTTCTTCCTGCATATGTAGAGTAAGTAATGTCCTTAATGTATGGTACTGTATGCTTGTAAACTATTTCAGGTCCTAATTTACAGACTTTCTTATGTTAATACTTTAGCAGCTATAATGTCAGTGAAGTGGGACTGTGTTGGCAAGAAATGGCATCTGATCTTAATATACCAAAAGATGTGTTTTGCATGCCAAAAGAAGAAAAGGATGTAACAGTATTTTCATTAAGGGTTTGTATAATTATTTATTCATCAGTTTACTTTTGTAGCTGAGTATTACTGCAATATTGATATCATAATCTGTAGATTACAGGTATGTATAATGTCATTTTCTTTTTAAGGCCGTGTGCACTGAGGGACAACAGATTAACAGAATCTCACGATCAGTCCCTAACTATTTTATCAGGCTTGTTCCTCCACTTGCATTATACAACTTTTTGCCATATGCTATTGAAGTAAAGATACCAAGCATTAAGTATGAAGTTCGTATAGAAGCTGGTGAGAAGACCAATGTTTATTTCCTCAATTTGCTGAAGATGCATAAAATTTGTGTGGAGGTGAGTGCTAGTCTACCTAATGGGACACTTATCAGTAATTCAATGCTGATAGAAATAATGATTTGAGTTTTAGTTATTGAATTAACAGTTGTTGTATTGTATTGTATTGAACTGGGGACCTAGAAATGATGTAGACACTTCGTCCTTGCCATAGCCTGCAGTGGTACACAACCCCAAAACATGGAACAGGGTACAGCAGTCCACTCACCCTACTGCCGCCCCACACCCAACCCTGGCTTATTGTGCAGTTTCAATCACCGACACTGTGTAACTGAGGCGGAATAAGGGGAACCAGCCTGAATTTGCTGAGGCATATGGAAAACCACCTTAGAAACCATCCACACATTGGCTGTCTCATCAGACCTTCACACCAATCTGCTGGGCAGATTCATGTCTGGGACCAGCATGCCTTCCTGCTCGAAAAGCAAACAGTAGTTATAATATCTAAATACTCAAGTTAAAAAGGTAGTGAAAACTATGACAGCGTGCATATTATCCATATTCTTTTTCTTAACCTTTAGTATGGAAAACACAACTATCTTTATGTTGTGTCAGAAAAAGTATGATCTTTGTTTTATACCTCATATAAAATACTTAATTAATTTGATAACTGCCATCCTGATCTAACAAATGTTTCAATGTTTTACGTAAAAACATGAGAAACATCATATACAAAGATTTACAAATTATGCCTATCATCAGTGAAGTGTGGCTTCATCACATTTTATCTGTCCATAATACTTTGTACAGACCCAAAAAAAAGAAAAAAAGAAAAAAAAAATTTGCAACATTCAAATATGGTGCAGAGAAGACTGTTGTAGTACTGTATGAAAGCCCTACTGTTGGAGCTCTGAAATAACTGTATAGCACACTCTATTTGCCAGCATCCACTGATTTCTCCCAGTTATTAAGAAGTGAAGAACAAGGAATATTTGTATGTATGCTACAAAACATCATATTTACTTTGAATAATGGGAAAAAGTGAAGTGGAAAAAGTATCAGTCAGATTACTGAGTGACTAAAGATGTAAAATTTGCTTGAGCACAACTGGATATAAGTATGAGATATATGGCAGTTATACTTTCAGAAAGATATGTTCTAGAGAAGTTAAGCTCCAGAAAATGTGTTAAAGTACTGTGAGATAGCAGGTCGTTGGCTGCAAAGTGAATTATTCCATGACAAGAAAACAGATCACATCTTCAGGGAAGGATTAAAAGAACAATATAGCGCAGCTGAATAAGATAAAATAACGTAATATAAACAAATTTGTTAGGCAGTACAAGTATTCACTGTTGATATTTAATAATCAGTATGACTTTTTTATCAATGAGATTGTGTTATTTAGTGTCATGTATAGTACTCAAACACTTTTTTAAAGGTTCAGTTCCATGATTAAAATACAGAAATGAGTTACATATTGTAAAATGATAGACAGTGATGAGCTGCTGACCATCATAAAGATTAACAACTACATAGCTTTCAGAAAGAAACAAAACTGTTCACACACATAATTTAAATTTATTTCTTACATTTTAATTATGATTAATAGCATCTGTTAAACCTAATATAGAACACATTCATGTAAATCCTATGGTTATTAATGATGTGGATTCTACACACAATCCAAAGTCTACATCAATATGACCTGAAATTTACAGTAATAATGGTTTTAACAAAAATGAAAATTAAAACTTTTCCAAAATGAGTGTATCTGTTGAACAGAATATTAAAAGTACAGCTTTAGAATTATTTCTCAATCCTTGACAATGGAAGACAACAGGTTTTATTGTGGTATGTTTCAAGCAATTGCTAACTTTTCTAATGCTATTTACTATGGTATAGGTTGATTATTTTGCTTCCATTAACTATTGCATTGATAATAAACTTGAACAGTAATGCCAGTTTCTAATTGTTAGGTTCCAGTTTATCTTGGGATTCCATGGTCAGGCTCTTTTAGCCTTACAGCTGATTTAGAGGAAAAAACAATAACAATGGCAACAGAGTTTGATACTGAAGGTGGAAATAAGCAACTAGGACTAAACCTGAAGGTAGACAGAAGTGACACCTGTGACATGCTGTTGCATGCACCATATTGGATCATCAATAAAACTGGTCTTCCCCTTCAAATAAAGGTAACTGTACACTTAAATTCTAACTAACAATAAATATTTAATTTTCTTCTATCATAAATTTTCAGACATCATTGGATAGTAATGTAATTCCACATTAATATAGATCAACAACAAATGCTTCACCTTTGAAGAAGCTATTTTACCTAGAAAGTGTGAAACTTTTCATCTCATTTGATTCTCACTATGTTACTTATTAAAACTTTCACAGATCATACACTGGTTGATCTTTCCATTTTTTCAGACATTTAATATGAACTTTAACTTTCTCTTTACTTAGTTTATGAATTATATTTACATATTATTCATAATACACTTCTAGGTATTATTTACATTTTGTTCATAATACACATTATTTGATTATTTTGAGTTCTGTAGATCCCTATGAAAATCTATCTCTGAATATATAAGAGTCAAATTTTTACAAATTATTTTTAAGTGCCCAAGTACATTGGTTTTATCAGACAAATAACAGGAACAGGTAAGCTAACATACAACATTACATATGAGCTATAATACTTGACTTCTGAATGAATATACAGTTATAGATACAGATATACATATATTTCAGCTTTAAATTACACTGCAGATAGACAAAGAATGATGACTAGGCCATAAAACCACAAAAATGGATTTGAGCATAATCAGGAGGTATTATGCATTTTGGCTTAGAAATTCATCTATACTATAAGATCCATCTAGAAGGAACTGCCTCAGCTTTTCTTTAAACTTGGGTATGTTTCCAATTACTTGTTTGCCGGTCAATGTGGCCGAGCGGTTCTAGGCACTACAGTCTGCCACCACGCGACCGCTATGGCCACAGGTTCGAATCCTGCCTGAGGCATGGATGTGTGTGATGTCCTTAGGTTAGTTAGGTTTAAGTAGCTCTAAGTTCTAGGGGACTGATGAGCTCAAAAGTTAAGTCACATAGTGCTCAGAGCCATTTTTGAGCCAACTAGTTGTTTAATTATTGGTGGAAGGCCGTTAAAAAATTTGGGTTCCACTGTATAAAATTCCCTTCTGTACTGTGCTCTCTGTTTTTAGATTATTATGAATATCAAGTTCTATTCTGGAGTTATGATTATGGTACAAACTATTTGTTGTAAATAAGCTGCTATATTTTGAAACAGAGCACACCAGGGGGAAAAAAATACTGAACAGTTGTTGTAAAGATTTGAATATCTCTAAATAGATTTCTGCATGAGTGCTTCAGATGTACTCCACATGTAATTCTTATGGCTCACTTCTGGGTGTGGAACACTTTTCTTGCTTTTGGTTGATTTCCCCAGAATATTACATCTAGGCCATAAGTTGATGGAAATAGCAAAAGTATGCTGTTTTTATTGGGGTCATCTCCCAAATGTCTGATGTTATTCTCAAGGCATATGTTGCGGAGCTTAACCTTTTGCACAGATCTGGACTATGGTAATGCCACTTCAGTTTGCTGTCTATATGCAGACCCAAGAATTTGAACATAATTTGTTTTTTTTAGATTGATGGAAAGACCATAAGCTTCAAAAAATTTTGTCATATCTGCAAAAGCCGTATTTATTATCTCATTTGACACATTCCCCAAGGGATTATTAACTGCTGTGGTAGTGTCATCAGTGAGCATGATGATTTTCCCATGATCTGTGCATAGTGGCAAATCATTTACAAATATTAGAAAAAGAATTGGGCCCAATACTGAGCCGTGAGGTACTCCAGTGGCAATAGAGCCCCAGTCTGAAGACACCTGGCCACCATGCAATCCTTTCATGGTTGCTTTCTGCTTTCTACTGCACAGATATGATTCAAGCCATTTGCCTACTATTCCACTCATTCCTAGGGTGTTGGCTTTATTCAGGAGAATATGGTGACTTACACTGTCAAAAGCTTTTGAGAGGTCACAAAATATTCCAATGGTCAGTATATCATTATTTATGGATTCTAAAACATTGTCAATAATTGCATGTATTGCATCCTCTGTTGATTACCTTTTTGAAAGCCTAACTGGCTACTGCTGAGAGTACTGTATTTACTAAGATGCTCAACCATTCAGTTGTGCATCAGTTTCTCTAGTTCCTTAGAAAACACTAAAAGTAATGAAATGGGTCAATAATTTGTAGCATCAGTCTTTTCTCCCTTTTTATATGTCTTGTTTGTTTGCCTTCGTTCCATATTACACAGATTTACTTGCTAATATTCATGTTGATGTCTTCACATACCATTCTTTCTACAGCATCATTTTTCATTTTAATAAGATCCTTTGCATTTATGTAACCTAATCTTTTATGCCAATCAGATGCTGTGATCATTCCCAAAAAATCACTTCTTCTGTCAACAGTTAGCTTATACACACCATTAATCAGATCTGCAGTTGCAACTAGTTCCTTATGCTTGTTATGAATATTGCACTGATCACTATTAAGTTTAACAAAATTTCCTTGTTCAATAAACCTGCTCACAGAGAGCAAATTTGTAGTTAGTTCTGGAGCACACATAACATTTCTTACAGTAATATCAAAAAAGTTCTTCTAGACCACTGTTATTAAATCAACTTCTCCAGACTACAACAGTGGGATTTCTGTCTGATTTGCAGCCATCATCTTTTGAATGTTAACATCATTCACTTTGTTTTTTATCCATTCTTCATTTGCTGTGAGATGCACATGAGCACCTAAATCAACATATCAGTCACTTCTGTCAAAAGAGCCACTTATAAATATTGCACTGAAAAAATTTGAAGTTTTGTTTTGCCTTGTATCATTTTCACTGTCAGGGCACTTACTTTTAAAATGTTTTTGTTTCTTGCATTTATAGCAAACAATGTCCTTCCTGTTTTGGTTTCCCGCTGTATTTCCATTTCAGTGGGAAAACTTTGGTTTACTTTGCCAACTTTTGGTCCTAAAAGCGCTATCAGTCATGGTGACTTCTTCTTCCATGTCAGGAAGCATACTTTTGTTTGCATCCATTGTGATTGGAATTCCTGAGTGCTCAATTGCCATTATCATGGGATAATATTTTTCTGGAAATCCTGCTAGCAATAACGAACCAATCCATTCATCATTAATAGCAAAACCTGTTCCGTGTAATTTCTGACCATTATCTACTATCTGGTTCACATATCTCGTCATTGAATCAAATTTTTCAAATTTTTCCAGACATGTTGATATTAGTGTTCTGAGTAAATTTCTTCTTCTTGCAAAACCAGAGTCATAAAACATATACTTCAGTTTCTTCCACAAGTCCATTACCATTTTTGCTTCTCTTATTTGCTGCTGGATTTGTGACCGATAGGCTCTTCCAGCATGCATGGGTTATGGGGATACTTGTGGAACTCAAATCGGAATCCCCGGAGGGAAGACGAAATCGTTTTTGACGAACCTATTGAAATAATTTAGAGAACACCATTCGAAGCTAGCTGTCAACTGATTCTACTGCTGCCAACATACATTTTGCATAAGAGCCATGAAGATATGATACGAGAAATTGGAAGTTGGGGCTCATACGGAGGCACACAGAGCATTGATTTGCCATCTCTCTATTTGCGAGTGGAACACGGCAAGATATGACTAGTAGTGGTACAGGTTAACCTCCACCATGTCCCCTACAGTGGTTTACAGAATATGTATGTAGATGTAGCTGTAAAAGCTTGCCACACTTCTCCACTACGGTGTCTTCTCCATGGCATTATTACGATTCATGACACTTTTTGCAGTTCGCAACTTGCACAGTTTTATCAGTGCCACCTGAAAATAACAATTTCAGTCACTTGTTAAATTTATGTTCACTTTCTGATGAACAGCACTTTCTGTTGTTAAGACAAATTTGCAATAAATAGTTATTTCTGCCGCAAGTTATCCAAATGCGATCGGAATTTCCCACTCAAGGGATGCCATATGGAAGATCCTCTCACTTTACCAAACCTTCTGAATTGTTTCAATCTGGTTAACGAGTCCATAGAAGATGGTGTATGAGTATGATTAGCCTGCTTTTCCATCTGCTGTGATGAAGACAATCCGTCCTGGAAATATCTTATTGACTCATCGCATTGGATTTCTTCCTTCCTGTTTGGTCATGAAGCTCTCACGGTTGATGACCCTCACAGAAGCACTAGCTGCCCCATTGGATTCTCAGGAAAGTACAATTCTACGCTCTGTAAATCGAAGTGACGATGCAGAAAGCTACGTTACCTGGATACCATTATAATATGCTTATTTGCAAAAACATTGTAAACTGGTTATAGTGAAATGATAGATCACTTACTAATTCAAATCTAAGACTTTTCGATAGCACATTCTTATGACAGAACTCACTCGGAAGGCACCCCACATGCAACTGGCGAGTATGGCACGCAGTCGAGATTTTGTACTTACAATTGTGAAACATCATAACTATTTATACAAATTTGTTTGCTTGACCATGATTCATTTTTTTCTAGAAACGAATGATTTCTTGCGTAGTAATATTGATGTGGGTAAGTGCTTGTGACCGGTAGGCTTCTCCTAATACCTGTAGTGAAAAAGTGGCATTTATTAGTAAATGGTTATTAAACAAGATCACTTGCTTTGCACCAGAATTGCTGTGATTTCCCCAAATAGCCTGTGCTGATATACAGTACCTGTCTTTCTTACTGCTAACTACTGCACCACTCCTCACCATCTATAGGCAGCGCCAGATGGTCAGCAGTTATTTTAGCTAGCATGAGAACTGAAAGCTCTGCTACTGCGTTCTGCAGTTTGTCTCACTGAGTTCTAAGAATATCTGCAGAAGTGACAGAAAATGAAAATCTGGAAAATAAGGGAAAAAGACATTGCTCGAAAATGAGGGTAACTTACAAAGCGGAATGACTGACACATTTCAATGCAGTTAATATATAAATGAATCAGTGAGATGGAAAATGGATCATGTCCCAGAAAGGAGACACAAAGATAGTTTTACTGCACAATGGGTTTAAGAATGGTGTCATGGAGCTGGAATGTAGCAATTGTCCCCAGGCTGAAACAAATTACACCATTAGAACATGCTGTAGCCATTGTCTGTGATCAATAATCAACGTTGAATCTACAGGGAAGTCCGCCACCGTAGCTGAGTAGACTCCACACCGGCTTATCGTGCGGGAGGACCCGGGTTCGATACCTGGATGGGTTGGAGATTTTCTCCGCTCAAGGACTGGGTGTTTGTGTTGTCTTCATCATCATTGTTTTGTCCTCATCTTCGTCAAGTCACCAAAGTGGCGTCACCTCAAAAGATTGCCGCAGCCGAGTGTCCCAGTCTTCTTTTCATGTGTTGGGAGGGTTCCCCCATATTCCATCCATAGGGGATCAATATGCTCGAGGATTGTTCTTCATTTACAGTGTCTCATACCCAGAATGCCGCAGTGAGCAGGAGGATCTGCAAATAATGAACCTAAATAATTTGTGGAACACATTCTGTACTTCGGGTGGCGGCTGAAAGCTGCATGTGTCGTCATCAGTAGGGACCAATAGTCGAGTGTGCCTTTGTGAGCATTGCAAAATATATAATAAAGGGCCATGCCTTTTAGCCAGTTAATGGCATTTGTCCTGGTTGATGGAAAGTATACACCGACGGGGCGCAGTATATCAGCAGGGGAGAGAGACTCTGGCAATCGCTGCAAGAGTAATGCCAGCATGCGCTGCGTCAATAGCCAGCACTCACTGGTCATGCCACAAGTCAGGCGGTGTGCATCCAAGTCAGTGACTGAGCATGTCGGACACTGGGGGTCATCCGTCACATGAATGGAATGTAGCCTCTGACGAGTAGTGAACTTCCCATTCACAACCACGTACCACAACGAACGCACGGTTGTAGGTAGAAAAAGCGTGTGTACAGCTTGCCACAGCATGTTCCAGGCAACTTCAGGATGTCTGTGTGCAACCGTATTGATAGGTTACTGCTGTTGATAGAGGCGAGAATAGTCTTTTGTGCTGGGCAACCATGTTGACAGAAGGTCTGACCATCAAGAACTCTCTGATGTGGGTGAGTGCCGGTGAAATGTGTCCTGCAGAAACCGAGAGATGCAGAGAGTGTGGTGCCACTTCCGCTATCAGGATGCCCATCAGAGTGGCATGGGCAGAGGTCCATGTTCGACACGTAGTGTTGAGATAAAGCAATCGCACATGGCTGTCAACATGAATTAAACTGATACCACCCGCCCACAGCAGCAGTGTCAGAGTGGCGTATCGGACTTTAAAAACAAGGCCAGCACTTACGAAATGTCCATATGCTGCTTGAAATAGCCATCAAGGGAAGGACATGCACAAAATAGTTCAGTTTGGAGACAACATAGGTGTTAACATAACGCGTTCTGAGGAGCATATCCATGCGACACAATTTGTTTTCTTGCAGCAGAGCATCTGTCTGGTGTAGGAGCCAGTGGTACGTAGCCGTCACCATGCGGTGAACATTGCTATAGACCTGCACTCCTAAACATTTGAGTACGGGCATCTTGTCAAAGGGCACCGCGTGGGAAAGCCCCCCTCCAACATCCGTGTATTTTCTCTTCTTCATGTTGAAGATGCTCCCAGCAACCTCCCCGTACTGGCATAGCAAAAGTGGCGCTACCTCCTCCGAATAGAAGATATGCCTGTCTCCATGGTGTGAATTACCGGAGGGAGCATAGACGTTAACAAGGCGGACTGCACCAAGTGTGATAGTGATGCATTGCCCCTTCAGCAAGTATGTCACGTCCATCGCGTCTTTGCCACCTGGAAGAAGGATGGCCATTCCTCCTGCCATCTGTAGGTGGTGTAGCCATATAGGTCTAAACACAGCTTGAGATGGACCTCCTGGAGAAGGGCAATGTCCAAGTCTGCTGCTCTGATCATGTCGTGTAACATGCGGGTCTTGACAGTGGAGTGGACACCATTGACACTGACTATTCCCACATAGTATGACTGAGACATATCAAGTGATGGAGGCAGTGTGCTGTTGCAAGCCCATGGTGATCTCGTACACCACACAGCCATCCAGCCCTATATGATCCCCTGACTGGTAGAGCCCTCCGGGGTCAATGTCAGCCATGGGCTCTGGTGGAGGTATCAATGTGTACTGTGCATCATTGGCCTCCATATCATCTGCCCAATCACGAAGAGAGGATTGGGAGTTCAGTGGTGGCTGGTCGCTTTCACACGAGCCCACATTTTGGGGGTCGATGTGATGCGCCTCGTTTCCAGGGCCAGCAGATGTAGGAGAGTGTTCCTTATCTTCAGGCACCTTCTGGTGAATAAGGCTGCTGGAATCCATTGCAACTGTAGACGCATCAATGAATTTGGTGTCTTCCACCAGCTTCACATCCCTGTCCCGCTCTTCAACTGACAATCGCCTCTTCTTGTGTCATTTGGGGGATTTTTGCTTGCGGGTCTGAGACTCGACATCCACTGGAGGGTGGGGATCAACTGACATGATCTCGGCCATCGGGAATCCCTGTGTCCGATCGTAAAAGTGACGGTGGCTGGGTGCCCATGACACAGCGGTGGGCAGGCGCTGCAGGAACCTCTGCACAGTTTGGCTGCGGTGGCGTCGGTGTCGGCTCCGACAGAGCTCGCACCGGCTTGGGGTGGTAGCAGGTTTTGATCATTCATCACATTATGTCGTGCTGCCTCTACATACGTTAGTGGGAAAGAGGCCATTGTGTATCATTGGGGAAGTTCATTGTGGGGCACTTGAATGAGGCGATGCTGCAGACACTCAGTTCTTACATGGACTTCCTGGCTGCAGCCCGAGCAGGTCCTCAGTTGGCCATCATATACGAGGGTCACTCCAAAAGAAATGCACACTATTTTTGTAAAAATACAGTTTTCATTCTGCATGTGTGAAAGTTTTACAATGTGTAGATACATTCTTCTTGCTTGTTTTCAAACTTAGTTCAACCTGTTCCCGTGAGTGGTGCCATCACAGCATGTCTTTAAGATGGCTGCTACACTTGACGTTCGTCAGAAGCAATGTGCTGTTATAGAATTCCTGTGCTGTGAAAACGAGACAGTGGGAGACATCCACAAAAGGTTGAAAAAGGTGTACGGAGGTGCTGCTGTCGATCACAGTTCAATTAGTCGGTGGGCAAGCAGGTTACATGATGAAAGTGGGCACAGCAGTATTGAGGATTGTCCTCGCAGTAGCAGGCCTTGTACTGCACACACTCCAGACAATGTGCAGAGAGTTAACGAATTGGTGACTGCTGACAGATGCATCACAGTGAATGAATTGTTACGCTATGTTGTGATAGGGGAAGGAAGTGTGTGCAGAATACGGAAAGTGTTGGAGTTAAAAAAGGTTTGTGCCGGGTGGGTTCCCAGGATGTTGACAGTGGCTCACAAAGAAACAAGAAAAACAGTATGCAGCAAACTTTTGGAACAGTACGAGAATGGTGGAGATGAATTTCTTGGAAGAATTGTGACAGGTGATGAAACACATCTCCATCATTTTTCACCAGAGACGAAGAGGCAATCAGTGGAGTGGCATCATGCAAATTCACCCAAGAAAAAAAAATTCAAAATTACAACTTCTGCTGGAAAAGTTATGGCTAAGGTGTTTTTCAATTCCGAAGGACTCTTGCTTGTGGACATCATGCCAAATAAAACCACCATAAATCCTGATGCATATGTGACGATACTGAAGAAACTTCAAACTCGACTGACTCGTGTTCAACCACATCGGCAAATGTAAGATGTTTTGCTGTTGCACAACACTGCATGGCCACATGTCAGTCAAAAAACCATGGAAGCGATCACAAAACTTGGATGGACAGCACTGAAACACCTGCATTATAGTCCTGACCTGGCTCCATGTGATTGTTATCTCTTTGGGAAACTGAAAGACTCTATTCGTGGAACAAGGTTTGAATATGATGACTCCCTTGTGCACACTGCCAAACAGTGGCTCCAACAGGTTGGTCCAGAATTTTACCATGCGGGTACACAGGCACTGGTTCCAAGATGGCGTAAGGCAGTTGAGAGGGATGGAAATTATGTGGAGAAATGAAAATATTCTTCCTAAAGGATGTATCTACACACTTTAAAACTTTCAAACATGTAGAATAAAAGATGGATTTAAAAAAAAAAAAATAGTGTGCATTTCTTTTGGAGTGATCTTCATACATTTCAATATCATTCAAATGAATTTGACCAGCTTAACACAATCTCTGGCTTATCTGTTGCTACGCTGACATGCATTGGTGACCTCAGTCACCATGAAAGAGAAACTTGAAAGCTGTGAATGAATTGAGGTATAAATTTAAAAAAAAATAGTTATTAGATATTACATTTTTATCTAACTGTTGTTAAATTGTTGTAAACTTTTCCTGCTTTAATCTGGCTTATTTTATCATGATAAAAAAGAAGCAGCTTCTTCTACAGTTATACTACTGAATAGCTGCCAATTTGCATATGATTATTATTATTATGATTATTATTTCACTTGGGCCATCTAGGATCATGTTAAGTCTTATTAGATTTGGCAGTGAACTTCGCTTTCTTTGAAGTCCAGGTTTCCTTCTCTCTTTTTAAATGGCTTGCCTATGATCTTCTGTTGAAGTTTAGCCATATTTACCTGTGCAAATGTGAGCTTGGTAGCTGCAAGTTTGTTAAATTTTGATGAAAAGTGATTGTCTCAAGTAGGCTATTTTAAATGATGTGTATCATACCAGGTTGTCAGTCCAAACACTTTAATTCCACTTTGTTGTTGAATAGTCTGAGTTTATTTCCAGATCAAGTCTCATTAATTATGGTTTATGCATAAATAAACAGCTAGCCACATACTACAATTGTCCTATATTGTGATTGTCTGAGAGTAGTAATGTAATGCTGAAATGACCCATATGTTTATGAGTGACTAGTAAATGACAACACATTCCCTATTTACACTGGCCTTCCAAGTAGAAAGACATATCAAAATGAAAAATTATGCTTGCTGTGAACATTTGGAAATAACACAGTTCATTGTTCAATAATAATGTGACATGTTGCAGAATGCATTATTGAAGTTTGCCACAGTTCTTCTTGAGGTTAATTGCATGCTCATAGTCAGTCATTTAGAAACTTCACTGAATAAATGAAAGGTCTTGCAGATGTGAAATCTAGATGAAACTTGGCACAGTGTATAGGTTGTAATTTGTGCTAATTTGTCTGTGATATGTTTTTAGACACAGATCTTGCTCATTTCAAAGTCTGCCATGAAACTGACTAAAATGGCTCCTAGAAGCATCCCTTTTATAAGATTACAATAATTAAGACTACTTTCAATGACTGTTGTGTGTTGTCTTCTTACAAATTACAATTACAGATGTATTCTTCTGAGCAAATGAATAGTAAGGGAAAATTCTAGTAAATGCAGACTTTTAGATAAAACAAGAATTGTTATTAAATTCTGCCATCTTGTTTGCCATAATATGGTATTCTATTTCAGTAAAAATGCTTTTAACTATAAATGCTAATTGCTCTAAAACTAAATGAGTGCAAAAGTGCCCCATATTTTCCAGTTTCACTTGTCGTGGGAGGTGATTATCCTCATTCATTGTACATGAAAAGCAAACAAAATATCCTACATCAGTGTGCAGAAATGTTTCAGCTTTCATAGTCATATTCGTTACATAATCTTATATACATATACAACATATTGCTCAAAATGTCACAATAGTTTACTTATAAACAGAATGGAACATGTTAGATGAACTCCTATACTTTGACTCAAATCAGTATCTCATATCTTTGAAATCAAATGGTCAAGTATCCAATTTTATAGTTGCGAAGTGACTGCTCACATATTTTATGCCATACAAAGAGAACAAAACCTTAATCACAACACCATTACATATTTACTAGTTAAATCAAACTAATGGATAGAAGCTATTTCAAATCATTACATTATTTCACTCAAATTAGATTACTATCTTCACTCATCCAGGAAATTAAATCATCATGAAATTCACTACAGTGTTGCTAAATTATCTACTGTTGTCAGAATATTCATATTATTTTTGAGTTACATTACCAGTTAATTATCAAAAATAATTTTCCTTTAATGTATCATCATTACATTAAACCAATTAGTCGAATAGCCTTGATCAATCAAATATCCTTGATCGTTCAATAAAGTTCCTTTTTCAGTGTCACAAATTACATATATGAATATTATGAAACATTGCCTAGCTCAAACATATTTTCACTATAACAAAACCAGACCTACATGTATATAGGTAGCAGTACATTACTCATTTATCTGTTAGTTCCATTATATCCTTCTATTCCTACTCTTGTTATACAAAGAATATATTCTCAAAAATT
This sequence comes from Schistocerca serialis cubense, assembly GCF_023864345.2. Taxonomy (NCBI): domain Eukaryota; kingdom Metazoa; phylum Arthropoda; class Insecta; order Orthoptera; family Acrididae; genus Schistocerca; species Schistocerca serialis. Next base: position 359,311,530 of record NC_064640.1, on the reverse strand, counting down.
ACCTTATTGCACAGACAGGATCCCTAACCATTAATATACAAAAACATTTCTCATTACTTCTCATCAATACTTCACCAATGCATTGTTGTATCTTCATTATTAATTCATTACTCTATTATCTAAGAAATAAACACCTGTTTTGCTCCTCATATACAAAAAGTGAATCTTCAGAACCACATTCCACAGTAACAAATCCTGGCTTTATGTGCAAAATTTACTCTCATAAAATAACAGACAAAATCTCAATTGGAAAAACTGATACTTCACTGCATTCCATCATACTGCTTGAAATTCTGGGCATGAAGGTGAAACATATGTAAGCCATGCTTTTTCATTCCACGCATGTTATTATAGGCAACTGTATCTTTAACTTTATTCCACTGTACTGATGCCTGAAGAGCTATAGTGTGACACATTTCTACACATATGAACAAATACCTCCATAACTAATTCCTCTGGGCACAAACTTTTGTATCTTATCACAAATAGTACTAGGCCCTGTATTCAAGATGTTTTCTCGTTCTTTTCTTCTGTCACTGCTGCTGCACAAATTCCAAACGATTTCCCATTACTTGATTGCCTTAGACATTAAATATGAATTTCAGATACTTCCACCTTTTTAGCATATCCTGACAATGCTTTTTATTTTCCGTTCACCTTATCTTTTTGATGAAAGAAATTTATTAGTGCTGAAACATTATTCTCATTATCACCTTTAAAACTAAAACAAATAGAACACATCAGTTTTACGAAATACCTTATATTCTTGTACACCATCCTTGCATCCATTCTCTTATAATTACTAACCCAACCTAAACTAATAATGCAGAAGAAACACTTCTGAAATATGTTACCATACTACAGATTATACAACAGGTGAAGGCAATTACTGATCCACTTTCAAGCTATTGACAGGATTGTAGAAAAGGTTGAGTGTCTTAGGAAAAATGAAGACTGAGAGCACCCAGCTTGGGGCAAGCATTATCGCTACATAATTAATTCAATACAGACTTTTGGGCCCGCTGCTTGTAGCTTCACAATGAATTTGAATCCCTGCTCTTCCATCTAATTTTGCACCACTAATTTCAGACGAACATCTGTGTTCTATAACATCTACCAAACCACTGAAATCCACAGTCAGTTATATGAACATTTGATCTCCAGCAAAACCAATTGCATTTCCAATTATATTTACAATGAAATTGATTTCTTTGACATTTGAATTCAGAGTGGTGCTCTCTACATGTGCATTGAAAATTAGCTTTTGATTGTAATTACCAGAAATTACTTCCTGTATACCTTCATTGAAAACTATATATATACTGTTTACTGTTTATTTCTCTAACTGTCTCTAATGCTCAGTACATATCCATCACTGATAACTTGTAAAGAGGTTTCTTTACATGAATCACTTTTCTCCTTTCAGTTTGTTCACACTTAACATTACTTACCTCAATTGTTGCTAATATCTTTACACTTATCTGATTGTTAATTTCCATAGCTTTATAGTCTTTGCCAACAAGATCATTAACTTCAGTACTTTCATACTAAGTGCACACACTCACTCTCCACATCAAGAACGTCAGTATGTACATCAACAATTTTCTGTTTGACTCCCAGAACCTGAATACCAATATTACTTACTTGCAATACATCCATAATTGATTCATTATCATTACCATCATCATCTGTATCACTATTTATTTCCATGTCTGTCTGCACTACTCCCAGATCAGATCAGTAACAACTTTGTCAACTTTTTCACTTAACATCAGCGCATATTTTGTTTCAGCATCACCAAATGTAACATTATTTACATCAGCACCCTCCTTACGTGCCCCAAACTCTCAATATCCTCAGTATAAACTTGTTTCGGATTGGAAGTTATTTCATTACTCTCATCAAAAGTACATACAACTTCCATTCCCTTATTACATTTACTTTCAATTACATTTGCATTGGACAACCTAATTTTGAATCAAAATTTTCTGGTGCAACTGAATTTTCTTTAACAAAGTTGTTGATAGTTTGGCCTGTTCTTAAATATAAAAAGCTGTTGTCCTTTTCAGTCTCATTACTCATTTCCACCTTTAAATTACTGCTGTCAGTTTTAACTACATTACAGTTAGGATCTAATTCAGACTTTGAACTAGCATTTTTTTCTTCAGCGAGCTGTTTGTCATCAAGTAATTTGACAATCTCTCTTTTTGAATGTGATCAGTCACCTTCTCTCACCAAATTCATTACCTTAAAATTATTTCTGGTCACCAGTTGCTTTGGCCATGTACATAGATCTGCAGGTCATAAACTCCATGTTGGCTTAGCTCTCCATTGTTTATATGTGCTCTGCCTCACGTCTTTTAGCTTTTATACTCTAGGTTGTGATGTCAGTTGAACGTTGATCAGTGGTAGCTGAAGTGGGCATAGATGTTGATAACATCAGAGAATTCTGCATTTATCATTAGTCATACCACTCTTGTACAAGCGCATTGCCTCATGTCCTTTGGCTGTCATGCTCCAGGTTGTAACGTCAGTTGTAAGTTGATAAATGGAAGTCATTGAAGGGGGTCAATGTTCCCCAGTATAAAATGATCCCTACCATCTACTTTACCCATGACTGAGCCTATGACATTATTCCATTTCACATACCTATGAAGTATTACACCCAGGTATTTCTTTGAGTTGGCTGATTGCAGTGGTAACTCTCTGGTATCACATACATAGGATACTACATTTATTTGTTTTGTGATACTATAGTCATAGGGTAAACTACATAATTTTGTTTTGTGAAGTGCACAATTTTACATTTCTGAACACTTAAAGCAAGATGCTAATCTTTGCACGACTTTGATATCATAGCAAGAGCTGACTATATTTATGCAGCTTCCTTTGGACAGTATATCACTGCAGATAATTACATCATCTGGAAAGTGTCTTAGGTTACTATTAATAATACTGCCAGCAAGGTCATTAATATCCAATGTGAACACAAGGCTCCCAACACACATCCCTGGAGCACTGTCAAAGTTACTTTTACATCTATTGATGACTCTCCATCAAAGATAGCATAATACACCCTTCCTACCAAAACATCCTCATCCACACACAAATTTCACATGATACCTCATATGATTGTTCTTTTGAGAATATGTGTTGTTGTGGCAATGAGTGAAATGCTTTTCAGAAATCAAGAAATACTATGTCTATCTGACTGCCTGGAGCCGGCCGGAGTGGCCATGTGGTTCTAGGCGCTACAGTCTGGAACCGAGCGACCGCTATGGTCACAGGTTCGAATCCTGCCTCGGGCATGGATGTGTGTGATGTCCTTAGGTTAGTTAGGTTTAATTAGTTCTTAGTTCTAGGCGACTGCTGACCTCAGAAGCTAAGTCGCATAGTGCTCAGAGCCATTTGAACCATTTTTTTGACTGCCTCTATCTAAGGCTTTCAGTATGTCAAGTGAGAAAAGTACAAATTGGGTTTCACATGATTGATGTTTACAGAATCTGTGCTGAATTTCATTGAGGAGGTCATTCTGTTTGAGATACTTCATTATGTTTGAACTCAGAATGTGTTCTAGGAGTCTATAAAAAATCAATGTCAAGGATATTGGGCATGGTTTTTTGTTTGGGGGTTAGATTATAGTTTAAAAAATGGCTAACTCAGCTGCGAATTCAGTATAGAATCTGATAGGGATTCAATCATGCCCTGAAGTTTTGTTCAGTTTCACCAATTTCAGCTATTTCTCAACATCACTGACACTTAACACTCATTTCATTCATTTTTTCAGTGGTACAAACATCAAATTGGTATGATTCTTCTGGGTTTCCTTTGTAAAGAAACATTTGAAAACATAGTTAAGCAATTTTATTTTTGTTTCCAACTTAATTTCAGATCCTGTCTCACTTCGGAGTGATTGGACACTAACATTGGTGCCACTAACAGCGTTTACATACGACCAGAATTTCTTTGCATTTTGTGGAGGATCATGTTACAAAATTCTCATACAGTAGTCATTGAAGGCTTTTTACTCACTGCTCTCTTGACAGACCAATGAGTTTCTTTCAGCATCTCCATATGCATAGCTCCATGCTTTGTTTTGCACATATTATGCAGTGATCTCTGTTTCTTTAGAAGTCTTCATACAGTGACTGTACACCATGGAGGGTCCCAACATGTATGAACTGTTCTACTGGGAACAAATCTTTCGAGTGCTGTTCCTCCTCTATATACTCCTGTCCTGTGTAGTTCCAAGTTCCATATTAATATATGATACCCTTGTGTTAGGTAGTTTTCAGAGAAAGCATTTGGTAATGTGTCACAGAATGTCTTGTGATACCCACCACTAACAATCTGTGGTTTTTCCAAATGATTGTTGACGGTTGGAGTCTCCTCCAATGATTACAGTACGATTACACAACATTCATACAAGTAAACTGCTGCTTTCTCTAAAGTTTTCCGTGACATTAGGAGTTGAGTCTGACAGCCAGTAGAAGGACACAATTATAATTTTATGCCCACACATGATACTGAGTCTTGCCCAAACAGGCTCTCAAGCAGTTTCAATTTCTATCTGGTTGAATTTGAGTTTCTTGTCTGCTGCAAACAAATTTACCATGTTCATTTCTCATTAGCCTATCATTTTGATATACACTTAAATTTTCCTCAAACATCTCACTGCTATTAAATTCAGATTTTAATCAGCTTTCTATACCTAGTAGTATGTGTGTTTCACTGCTTTTGAGAAGTGCTTCAAACTCTGGCAATTTGTTGTCAAAGCTTTGGCAGTTAATTGCTAGGATTCTAATGCTCTTGACTCTGGGAGGCATTCCTTTGGATCGTATATTTTTACAGGTCTCCTACAGCTGTCACTATCTGAACTGGATGAAAAAAAAAAAAAAATACCTTGCATGCACCTCGCACAAAGTCAGCTACCTGTGTAGCAGCACCTGACCCATTTAGGGGAACCCTACAGTTCTCAACCCAATGGTGCAAGTCCAGGTAGTCACAGTGTCATAGCTTGCCACAGAACCTTTGAAGTCTCTGGTTCAGTCCTTCCACTTTACCAAGAACAAGGGGGCCATGATCATTTCTGGAAACACTGAGGCAAATTTTGAGTTGTTGAAACTCTGTGTGCAAGGCTGGTTTTCTTAACCTCCTCTTCCAGTGGCTGGAATGGTCCAAGTATGACTTCAGAGTCCAGGCAACAGGCATTATTTCTTCCTGTATGCACCACAATCTGGAGTTGGTTGCCTGAGTGCACATTTGGTGTTCCTTCCTGTGACCTTCTGCTAATTCCATAAGGGGTGCCATTATTCACACCATTATTCACTCTACATTTGAACTACCAACAATTAATGGAGCCTTACTCTTTTATGTTTGCCTCCTCTTGACACAGGTCAAAGCAGTTTTCCCCATCACAGGTGAAGTGAGTCCCACTGACTCAGTTTCAGTGTCAGTGAAAGATAGCCCCTCAAACCTTGTTGGTTAGGGTGATTGGTAGAACATCCTAAGTCCTCGCTGGTCCCTGTCTACCCTGCACAGGATGTCTAGACTGACCATTGACACACCACTCACAGTCAAGTGGACAAGTAATGATAGATCCTGTACTTCCAGTAGAGGAGACAGGATTAATACTTGACGTACCTTTGATACTTCTGATACAAAACTCTGGGGAGCTCTGTCAGCATACCGATTCACAGCAGCTGCAAATCATGTGACAGTAGTCAGGGCAATTGCCAGCTGCTTACAAACTTTAATCAACTCATCCTGTGTTGGTGGACAGCATTCACAGTGTGTCTGCATTATGACTGGTGCAGTGTTTTACAGGACAGTGTATGTATAACTTTCAACTTAGTCTACTGTTTATCTTTTAACCTTTTGAGCTAAAAATGTTACTAATTTCCTTTCATAATTGAAGCAGTTAGTACACAAAATAAATTATCTTTTAGGACAACAGAAAACCTTTGGTAAAAATTACAAGTTTCCTAAAACTTTTTGAAGTTATAGTCACTACAAAACTCGAAAACAATGTAAATGTATGATAAATGTGGATAATGTACACCTCTCTTGAAAGCTAAAACTAGATCTAACATAATATGTTAGTCATAATAGAGCTATGTGAGACTAACTAAATCACAAATGCCAGTTTACTATGACATGGCTGATGCACATGACAATGGTAACTTCTGAAAATTGTAAAAAAATATATGTTGATCCACAATGATATAAACTGAAATTCATGGTGAGTTATTCTTTTTCAGGAACTGTAAATCACAAATTCTGCATTGCTATGAAATATGTTATCCATAACTTATGAAAATTTATAAAAAATATGCTTTTATAAGCATCTGATAATTCTCAAAAATAAATTTGTATCTCATGTAATCATACAGTGAATTTAGGAAACAACTGTATTTGAATGAGGCTAGGCCTACTGTGTGTTTGTCATGTCACCTGTAAATGTTCAGAATTTCATAATATATCACAATAGACAAGATTAATAACATAGACAGTGAAAGATTATAGAAAAGTAATGTGATCAGAAACAATATTGGAAACTAGGGTTTTGAATGAGGAAATGAATCTGGCACATGTGGTCTCACAGAAAGGAAACCGCAGAAATTGGCTTTCATATGTATACAAGCATGTGAATTGCCAGGTTTTTTACTTAGTTAATTCTGTGAAAACTTTTTCACTGGAGTGTGGAAGATGAACACTGCAGCATCAGTTGACCTATGTAAACATTATGAAACTTGTGCAGCTTCAACAAAGCACATCTTCTGCCAGGAGCAGCTAACAGTGCCTTCCACAAAACATTCACCTTCCACTGCAGTAGGAGAGGGATATTTACTTTATGCAAGATTTCCTCCATGGATTGCATAGTGTTTGTATTTCAGGATTGATGTCAGTAGTGATAGACATTCTGGCATTCTGGTGAACCGTTTTACTGATTTTAGTGACTTAGTAATATGCTCTAGTGTTTTCTGAACATAGGGAGGAGTCTTCTTCTGCTTTTAATAATTATAAATATATTTTGATACAGCTATACCTTGTTAGTGTTCACTTTTGTCATAGATATTGTTGATTGCTCTGAAGGACTAGACTATCAAACTCTCTTTGGTGGTTGGGTGCTAGATACAGCCAAAGGTACACACAGCCCATTGGGAGATATTTTGTTTTGGGAATCATGAGCAATTTTGCTCCTACAAGCCAATAGGGGAGTAATAATTGACTCAGTTTCCTTAATCATACAGTAAAGCTGCATGTCCTCAGGAAAAGTTACGGCTATAGCAAACTTTGAGGTTTTGCCGATGACATTGTAATTCTGTCAGAGACAGCAAAGGACTTGGAAGAGCAGTTGAACGGAATGGACAGTGTCTTGAAAGGAGGATATAAGATGAACATCAACAAAAGCAAAACGAGGATAATGGAATGTAGTCAAATTAAATCGGGTGATGCTGAGGGGATTAGATTAGGAAATGAGACACTTAAAGTAGTAAAGGAGTTTCGCTATTTAGGGAGTAAAGTAACTGATGATGGTCGAAGTAGAGAGGATATAAAGTGTAGACTGGCAATGGCAAGGAAATCGTTTCTGAAGAAGAGAAATTTGTTAACATCGAGTATAGATTTAAGTGTCAGGAAGTCGTTTCTGAAAGTATTTGTATGGAGTGTAGCCATGTATGGAAGTGAAACATGGACAATAACCAGTTTGGACAAGAAGAGAATGGAAGCTTTCGAAATGTGGTGCTACAGAAGAATGCTGAAGATAAGGTGGGTAGGTCACGTAACTAATGAGGAGGTATTGAATAGGATTGGGGAGAAGAGAAGTTTGTGGCACAACTTGACTAGAAGAAGGGATCGGTTGGTAGGACATGTTTTGAGGCATCAAGGGATCACAAATTTAGCATTGGAGGGCAGCGTGGAGGGTAAAAATCGTAGAAGGAGACCAAGAGATCAATACACTAAGCAGATTCAGAAGGATGTAGGTCACAGTAAGTACTGGGAGATGAAGAAGCTTTCACAGGATAGAGTAGCATGGAGAGCTGCATCAAACCAGTCTCAGGACTGAAGACCACAACAACAACAATTGACTCAGACAGAGCCCCACCTGCCAGGGTAACCCTTTTACAACTGAGGGGTATTGCAGGTTTCACAGAGGTTGCCAACTTGTTTTCGTAAATAGCCATCCATCCCATTGGCCCATAGCATACATTGAGATTTAGTTTCCTTTTATAGAGGTTTGTATCACCTTTATGATTTGGACAATTAACCTTAGATCCACCTTTCCCTGTGGCTCATAATGTTCCACTGCTATGCTTCACAGTGGTAACTGAAGTATGCCCAGTGCTTGTAGTTGCAGATGACTTTTAGTCATTGCCAGTTCCCAGCTCAGGAACCCCAGATTTGCCAGACTCATAGCCAACTGGTGAACACTGATCTCCCTGAGTTGTTTGCCATTTGTCACAACACAGGAGGCATGGGTGCGTTATTGAATGTCATGCACATAAGAAGCATTATCCCCCTGTTTTATGAAAGGCAAAATTCAAATTCTTATCACACTTCCCCCTGCCAACTGAAATTAGTGTGCCATGTTGTGGAGTTGTGAGGAGTTACTGAATCATAGTTTCGTACTGTATGGGAATTTGTAACCTGTCCTGTGGAGTCACTGTAAATAAGTAGTTCAGGGTACTAAAACTGTGTTATCATGGTGTACACACACATGCAGTAATGTACAGAAAAATTTAAAAATACACTTTTACGATAAATACATTACTTAATAAATAGACACTGCAATGCCAATTATGGCAATTACTTTATTTCCTAACATGCTGTGACCAATATAAGAACTGACAGGCCATGTTTTTGTGTTTTGTTTTACAAGAGATAGTAATAGAGTATTACACGTTTTATCTCTGTTAAGTTAGTCCTCTACTGCGTAGTAGTCTACATTTGAGCCAAACTTGAAAAACACTGTGTACTGTCAGCATGATTTTTTTCCTTTTAATGAAACTGGTATGTGTATTGTTTCTTGAGGTTACTACACCTAATTGATAAGCAATTTGGGAAAAAACTTTTATGTTTTGTGACATTTCTGGCACATTATGCATATAGGGTGCAATCTCTAGCAGTTCAGTGTTCTTTTATTACTATTTTACTAAGCAACATAACTACAACCTTATGCATGATATCCAGTGGCATGTGATCTACATCAGTACTCCTTTACTCAAGCAGTATGGAACATTTTCAAACAATTTCTGTCTGTACTCATACATAAATGAACCGCACTGTTCACACATTCAACTAAGTATCTATGCACCCTTCAACTGTAGAAATTTGTATTGCTGTTGGTCTCCCCATATAGGTAAGTGTCCAACATTGGTTAATAAGTGTGTGTGATTCATGATACAAAGTGTTTCAAAATGTCCCATACGACATGAGTAAAGGCTTATTGATGTAGATCATATGCCACTGGACAGGATGAGTTATTTTATGTAGTAGAGTACTCATAAAGAAACACTAAACTCCTATATAATGTACCTTACAAGCATGGTGTGCCAGAAATGTGCCAAACCATTTATTTATTATGTTTTGGAAAATAAAACTTTTTTTCAAAATTGCTTGTCAGTATCATTTAGTAACCTCAGAAGCCAATGCATATATTTTTCATTAAAAAAATAATGCAGAAAGGGGTTAATTTATATTCCACAGTTGATAATTGACAGCATTGAGAAAGTTTCTCAGTTGTTGAAAGTAAATTTTGTATTATATTTTGACTAAAGTTCAGTCTTGATCACACCATTTATGTTTCAGTGACAAACTATGTCATTGAAACATAAATTGTGTGATCAAGACTGAACTTTAGTCAAAATATAATAATCTATTGATCACTGTATTCCAAAAATGTTTACAAAAAAAAAAAAAAAAAAAAAATTGTATTGTTTAATGAAGAAAAATTTCCTGAAAAATTAAAATTTTAAACCATTATTACATCATCCATGCTCACTAATTTTTTGATTGTTTTATTTCTTTTGTAGGGTTCCTTGTCAGATATTGTTTATGAAGCACAGGGAGAAGAACCATTGCTTTTTTGCTACAAAAAACACAGACGTCGATGTGTCCGTCTTCGAGCATATCACTCTTCCTGGTCACCTGCATTTTCCTTAGACAATGCAGGATGTGTTGGTCTGATAGTGTGCCATGACCGAGAAAGGAAAAGACACTACCGAATATTGCTGATATCTTCACTATCACAGCTGTGCCCTCAGCTTACTCGCATTGTGACTTTTCTTCCCAATTTCATTGTTACTAATAACAGCAACAAACATCTGAGATTTATGGAAGAAAATGAAAGGGCAGACTTATGGATTGACTTGTCACCTGGTCAGGTATGTTGCATTTTGAAATTCATCTACAGATATCTTGGATTCAAACTCTGTGTGCTGTAGGGCAAAGTTTGTTTTAAGTAAGTTTTCATTTTACTTAAATTTTTTTCACAGGCGGTTTTTTTTATTTTTCAATGCTATTTTATCTAAATGTTTGTACATTTTGAATGACTTACTCATCTATATTATAGTTACACAGTCTAATAATCATACACTGCAATAGTTGTCTGTTACGCCAACTTACTTGCATGCATATTTTGATTACCTTAATGTTCTTACACCACAGATGGGACATGAAGAGCTGGAAATTTATGTATATTAACTTCTTTTCTGTATGCAAGGCCTATTAATTTAGAAAGAGTTGTTATAAGTATCTGCCTTTTTCTCTTATGATAACAGAAATGGGAACTTTGTACCAACAAACAAAGAATGAAACCTAGGGCAGGCAACTACTCATCTGTAGATAAATGACAACTGATGCAAAGATGCATATAAAAGCTCAGAAAGTTGGTGTAGCTTTGAAGCACTTACCTGTTGTTACTTTACAGCTTCACACATAGCCCTTCTTATAGATGCATGTTACCATTATGTTTCCACTTTCAATTTTTTTTACATTCAGCAGAAGGGATAAAGGTAACCACTCACTTTTTGGTTGAGCACTGAATGGTAGACATGCACATGATAGGTAATGAATACACACTTTTAAATAGGAAAATAGAGAAGTTCTAGAAACTTGGGTTGTTTTCTCACAGAGTATCTCTGTGTAGCATGTACCTCCTGTTATAGTTAAGTTATAACACTAGAACTAGAAATTATGTAGCTTCCAGATGCAGTCATTGATGGGATGGAACTGGCGGCACCTATGGCCAGATCACAAACAACCATGGAGTCTGTTTTGCCATACCTGGGTCACCAACAATGCTACCTGACTTACATGACCCCCACATGAACTAATGGAGGCTGGCTGCAATCAGGTTCTACTGACATCCAACCACGCACAAGTCACAACCTGCTGACTCATGTTAACATTAGGTTCCATCAAAAGTCACCATGATTCAACATGGCTGGTTGTAGTTTCATCAATGGCACCACCATGCTGTAGGCTTGGCATTGGGGCCATCACTGCTTGGTCAGTGCTAGCCTTTCCCCTTCAGCTTCCTCAATGGCCAGATGAAAAATCACAGCATAGAGACACAACATTAACTCATATGTTTAAATTTAAAATTGGCATGGAGATTCTCAGGATTCATATCTGAATCCAGCAGTTGGTTTCTCCATGTCTTTCACAAACTTGCAGTGTCTGCACAACATAATCTCTTCTGGATACCATACAAAGAGATAAAGCAGTGCCTGAGGACAGACAATGTCATTATTTGTTGGCACCAGTCGTGGTCTGCTATGGTCTGTGTTCAGAATGTCCCTATGTGCTATAATACTTAACTTCTATCTACTTACTGTATAGATGTGTCACAAAGTAGAGATGACACAGAAGATCAAATTGACTTCATGATAAAACAGACTATGAAGCATAATCACATGCCTTCGACCTTGCAAGTACTTCACATCCTACCTGCCTTTTCACAACCATTTTATTATAACAATGTGAAGGAATAAAATACATTTACAACATTAGTTATGGAGATGGATAATTGAGAATTAATAGACTCAAAGTCTTCCTCATCAGCTGGAGCCGGCCGGAGTGGCTGAACAGTTCTAGGCACTTCAGTCTGGAACCGTGCGACCGCTATGGTCACAGGTTCGAATCCTGCCTCGGGCATGGGTGTGTGTGTTGTCCTTAGGTTAGTTAGGTTTAAGTAGTTCTAAGTTCTAGGGGACTGATTACCTCAGATGATAAGTCCCATAATGCTCAGAGCCATTTGAACCTTTTTTTTTTTTTTTTTTTTTTTTTTTCATAAGCTGGAATTGAAACACAGATAAAATGTTACTGATTCACAAATGAAACAACTCTATAAAAGAAATTTTCTGTACTGATTCATACAATATGAGAATCTCATTTTATGGGTATTTGGATGTGTTAAACATTGGTTATCGTCCAAAATAAATTTTATACATTCAAATGAGAAAATTTTGATAATTAATGACTGGTGTGTGTATTTCATTATTTCAGTGTGTGCCATTTTGGCCAGAAACAGAATCAATGAACATGTATGTTAAATTTAGAGACAGCAAGATTATGTCTCAACATTTTCCCATAACAATTGTCCACCACACAGTTCTTCGAATGGATAAAGGCGTGAGTCTTGTTACTTGTTTCATTATTGAAATACGTTTGAGTTTAATATTGGATATGTACACAACATATACTCTCAAATATGTTTCTTCTGACAGTGTGGTCTATGTGTTTCGGTGACTGGTGGTGGGGATAAACCATTCTCTATTGCCTTCAATAACTACAGCTTTGGAGAAGCACCAGTTAGGATTGACAACTTGTGTGAGGATCTGTTTCTCAAGATCTACCAGCAAGATCTTGGTCAGGTATTATCCTTCATTTATTCTTAAAACAGGAAATCAGTAGCAAACTATTTTTAGAATAATAAAATTGTATTATGGAAATGATATAGGAAATTTTAAAATATTTACATCACCCATCATCTCTCTTCCAACAGCCAACACACTAATCACATCCATTGCCACTTATTCATAGTTCCTTTCCCAGTACCACCAGGCTCCATGCTTGTCACTGTAGATGCAACATCATTGTATACTAACATCCCATATTGTCTTGGCCTCACTACCATGAAAAACTGATTTTTTAAGGGTCCTCATGACACCAAATTCACCACATAAACCTTTTGCCTTTTGGCAGCAGTGCTGTGCCATATAATTATTTCTTCATGGATGAGTTTAAAAAAGGAATTCCCATTGATACCTACATGGCACCAGGCTATGCTAACTTCTTTATGGACCATTTGGAGGATTTCTTCCTATCCACTAAATACACAAAATCTGGGGTATAGATTCATTAATGATATCTTCATGATCTGGAAGAGTGACAAAGCAACCGATACTCTTTTCTCCTGAACCTCAAAATCTACTGCCATATCTAATGTCTCTGGTCATTTTGAGCTCAGTGAGCTAACTTTCTAGGTGTTTATCTTCATCTGTAACATGAGTCTATAAGAACTTCTGCCCATATCAGATGTGCAGTATATGAACAGCATCTTCATTTTGACAGCTCTCAAGTATTCCACAGTGAAAAGTCCTCCGCCTTATCCCCTTGTAGTGAATAAGATTATTTATGTAAAGGTTACAAAAACTTGTGCTTGAGCTGCTGCTAGAATGACAGAAATACTGTAAAGGTATTACAATTTGTCAGTTGTTTAACATGTATGGAACACAAGGTCTCTAAATAAAATGTGAGTCATAAAAAATAAGCAGATACAAGATAAACAGAAGGACAAAGAAAATATACAGTGAAGTAGGAAAAAAAAATAAAATGCACAATCTTCATTCTTTGTAATAAGATATCAGTGAAACTTGGGGTTGTAACAGTTCAGGAAAGCTTTCTCTGTCTAGATTGTGAAAACAGCTAGGCCACGTCTTTTGACCTTACTTCTGTCAGTTTGTTTATGTATTCTTTGAAGATGAAATATAGTTAGTCACTCAAAAAAATGGAATCATAGATTTAAAATTAGGTACACATCAGGAGAAAGAGTGTTGTGTTGTAGATAGCCACTGTAGAACGGGCAGTTAAATCAGAAGGTCTTATGGAAATTTTACTCCTCCAGACTAATTCCTCAACTGATAATATATTTCTTGTACAGGGACAAGATAGACACTTTTAATAGACTTTCATCTACACATATGCTCCATGACTATTGCTTACCCAGTGTTGTTATTTGCAATTGTTTTCACTCCCCACAAAGTGACATTAATTGGTTATTTTTGACTCCATAAAAATAGGAAAAACACTCACTGACACATTAAATAATGTTTGCTGAGGTGTTTTACATTAAAATCTATTGACTGATGTGCCTCACCAGTGTGTACACTCATGTCAGATTTGTTCAGGTGAAGGGAAATTCCAGTTAGTAATACTTCAGGGTGATTTGACTCTAAGATTTTAATCTATTACTGAAAAATATTGCAGTATTTTTTTTCGCTGTTGTTGTTGTTGTGGTCTTCAGTCCTGAGGCCGGGGTTGATGCAGCTCTCCATGCTACTATATCCTGTGCAAGCTTCTTCATCTCCCAGTACCTACTGCAACCTACATCCTTCTGAATCTGCTTAGTGTATTCATCTCTTGGTCTCCCTCTATGATTTTTACCCTCCACGCTGCCCTCCAATACTAAATTAGTGATCCCTTGATGCCTCAACACACGTCCTACCAACCGATCCCTTCTAGTCAAGTTGTGCCGCCTACTTCTCTTCTCCCCAATCCTATTCAATACTTCCTCATTAGTTATGTGTTCTACCCATCAAATCTTCAGCATTCTTCTGTATCACCACATTTCAAAAGCTTCTATTCTCTTCTTGTCCAAACTATTTATCATCCAAGTTTCACTTCCATACAAATACTTTCAGAAATGACTTCCTGACACTTAAATCTATACTCGATGTTAACAAATTTCTCTTCTTCAGAAACGCTTTCCTTGCCATTGCCAGTCTACATTTTATATCCTCTCTACTTCGACCATCATCAGTTATTTTGATCCCCAAATAGCAAAACTCCTTTACTACTTTAAGTGTCTCATTTCCTAATCTAATTCCCTCAGCATCACCTGACTTAATTTGACTACATTCCATTATCCTCATTTTGCTTTTGTTGATGTTCATCTTATATCCTCCTTTCAAGACACTATCCATTCCATTCAACTGCTCTTCCAAGTCCTTTGCTGTCTCTGACAGAATTACAATGTCATCGGCGAACCTCAAAGTTTTTTTTTTCGTCTCCATGGATTTTAAAACCTACTCCGAATTTTTCTTTTGTTTCCTTCACTGCTTGCTCAATATA
Source organism: Schistocerca serialis cubense (assembly GCF_023864345.2). Lineage (NCBI taxonomy): Eukaryota > Metazoa > Arthropoda > Insecta > Orthoptera > Acrididae > Schistocerca > Schistocerca serialis. The sequence goes on along the minus strand of NC_064640.1, from coordinate 359,296,173 downwards.
CAGATTGAATAACATCGGGAAAGACTACAACCCCATCTCACTCCCTTCCCAACCACTGCCTCCCTTTCATGTCCCTCGACTCTTATAACTGCCATCTGGTTTCTGTACAAATTGTACATAGCGTTTTGCTCCCTGTATTTTACCCCTGCCACCTTCAGAATTTGAAAGAGAGTATTCCAGTCAACATTGTCAAAAGCTTTCTTTACGTCTACAAATGCTAGAAACGTAGGTTTGCCTTTCCTTAATCTAGCTTCTAAGATAAGTCGTAGGGTCAGTATTGCCTCATGTGTTCCAACATTTCTACTGAATCCAAACTGATCTTCCCCGAGGTCGGCTTCTACTAGTTTTTCCATTCACCTGTAAAGAATTCGCGTTTTGAGGCTGTGACTTATTAAACTTATAGATTGGTAATTTTCATATCTGTCAACACCTGCTTTCTTTGGGATTGGAATTATTATATTCTTCTTGAAGTCTAAGGGTATTTCGCCTGTCTCATACATCTTGATCACCAGATGGTAGTAACTCTAATGGAATGTTGTCTACTCCCAGGGCCTTGTTTCGACTCAGGTCCTTCAGTGCTCTGTCAAACTCTTCACGCAGTGTCATATCTCCCATTCCATCTTCATCTACATCCTCTTCCATTTCCATAATATTGTCCTCAAGTACATCACCCTAGTATAGACCCTCTATATACTCCTTCCACCTGCTGCTTTCCCTTCTTTGCTTAGAACTGGGTTTCCATCTGAGCTTTTAATATTCATACAAGTGGTTCTCTTTTCTCTGAAGGTCTCTTTAATTTTCCTGCAGGCTGTATCTATCTTACCCCTAGTGAGATAAGCCTCTACATCCTTACATTTGTCCCCTAGCCATCCCTGCTTAGCCATTTTGCACTTCCTGTCGATCTCATTTTTGAGACGTTTGTATTCCTTTTTGCCTGCTTCATTTACTGAATTTTTATATTTTCTCCTTTCATCAATTAAATACAATATATCTTCTGTTACCCAAGGATTTCTACCAGCCCTCATCTTTTTATCTACTTGATCCTCTGCTGCCTTCACTACTTCATCCCTCAAAGCTACCCATTCTTCTTCTACTGTATTTCTTTCCCCCATTCCTGTCAATTGTTCCCTTATGCTCTTCCTGAAACTCTGTACAACCTCTGGTTTAGTCAGTTTATCCAGGTCCCATCTCCTTAAATTCCCACCTTTTTGCAGTTTCTTCAGTTTCAATCTACAGGTCATAACCAATAGATTGTGGTCAGAATCCATATCTGCCCCTGGAAATGTCTTACAGTTTAAAACCTGGTTCCTAAATCTCTGTCTTACCATTATGTAATCTATCTGAAACCTGTCAGTATCTCCAGGCTTCTTCCATGTACACAACCTTCTTTTATGATTCTTGAACCAAGTGTTAGCTATGATTAAGTTGTGCTCTGTGCAAAATTCTACCAGGCGGGTTCCTCTTTCATTTCTTACCCCCAGTCCATATTCACCTACTACATTTCCTTCTCTCCCTTTTCATACTGCCGAATTCCAGTCACCCATGACTATTAAATTTTCGTCTCCCTTCACAATCTGAATAATTTCTTTTATTTCATCACACATTTCTTCAATTTCTTCATCATCTGCAGAGCTAGTTGGCATATAAACCTGTACTACTGTAGTAGTCGTGGACTTCGTATCTATCTTGGCCACAATAATGCGTTCACTATGCTGTTTCTTGTAGCTTACCTGCATTCCTATTTTCCTATTCATTATTAAACCTACTCCTGCATTACCCCTATTTGATTTTGTGTTTATAACCCTGTAGTCACCTGACCAGAAGTCTTGTTTCTCCTTCCACCGAACTTCACTAATTCCCACTATATCTAACTTTAACCTATCCATTTCCCTTTTTAAATTTTCTAACCTACCTGCCCGATTAAGGGATCAGACATTCCACGCTCCGATCCATAGAATGCCAGTTTTCTTTCTCCTGATAATGACATCCTCTTGAGTAGTCTCCCCTCCCCCGCCCCCACCCCCCCAGGGAGATCCGAATGGGGGACTATTTTACCTCTGGAATATTTTACCCAAGAGGACGCCATCATCATTTAACGATACAGTAAAGCTGCATGCCCGCAGGAAAAATTATAGCCGTAGTTTCCCCTTGCTTTCAGCCGTTCGCAGTACCAGCACAGGAAGGCCATTTTGGTTAGTGTTCCAAGGCCAGATCAGTCAATTATCCAGACTGTTGCCCTTGCAACTACTTTTTTTGGCTATATATAATAACGAACAATTTATAACGACTCCTTTTCTTACTAGGCTAATTACTGTTTAGCTCTACAGGGCCATTATACTGAAATGTTTCCTCACACCACCTAGTATTGTCTTTCTATTTGTGTGAGTAACTGTATGTTCACTGTTGTGGGTAAATACATACAGCGTACACAGGGCGGTGTGTAAAACTGATGGCGATTACACGCTTCCGCTGTTGTAGAAATCTGCTCCACATGCTGCAGATACCGTGTTGAGCTGAAAGTGGTAACCAAAATACGGAGAAATATTCTTCGGGGGTCTGTTGCATAGCAATCAGATTGCTTTCAGTTCTGAGAAATGTCCAGTTACTATTGTGGATTTGAATGATCCATGAAGTGACTTCTTTTGTTTTCTGAATTTTGGATTTCCACTTCAGAACAGAGTGTGACTATGACCTTTCATTCACTATAATGGTACTTTAACTACTATCTACAGCAATGAATTTTAATGAAATTTGCTGCCTTCATGCAGTAAATACTGATAGTAGCCCTGCAGCTGGGAGACTAGTGCGAGTTTTGGTGTTTTCGGGAAAATTAAGTCATTTTAGATTATAATAACATTTAGTTTAGTACCAGTACTGATTATGTGGTAAATAGGTGTATTAGTGTGCTTGTTATGTGTACCATTAAAGGTTTCATTTTTATTTATATAATATAGCAGAAAATGTGAAAAGATTGCACAGTCAGGTTATAGTCATATTTTCTGCTATGTTTTGCCTCAGACAATCTATAGAATTTCGTTTAATTGCTCTTTGCTCTCTCCAGAAATTTAACTGCAATGTATCTCTTCATTATTTAACTCACATTTTTCGGAAATAAGCATAAAGTTTAAGTTGTTGTTTCAGAAACTTTGCACTGTTGTTTTTGTTTACATACTGTTGCATATAGGCCAAATTTGTAGAATCATATTTTCGTGTTCATCTGTAATTTAACTGATTTATTCTTAATAAACTATTATGTTTATCATGAGTGAAAAGTACTTGACTTGCCGTAGAATTGTTAGGTTGGGGCTTTGGTATGACGGGTGCTGTAGTTTTTTTTCCATGTATATGACTGTAGTGGCATGGGAGTAGGGGAAGTAAATGCTACTCATCAGTGGTCTTGTAGAATATGTAGTAGAGATAAGGAGATATTGACAGGTTAAGGAGGGAGAAGGGTAAAGAGAGGTGGGAAGTGGCAACAGGCAACAGGAGGAACAGGCCTAGAACTTTGTCTGACAGCTTCATGGTGAATGTGGAAAATAGATTTGACCTGTTGCTTCAGTTAGAGTCTGGTAAGCCTCAAGCAGGTGTAGGTGTAGACAGGGAACAACAAACTTTCAGCAACAAATTGAAAAGTAAGAATGTAGGGAAATCAGTAAAGAGAAAGAAAGTGTTGTTAGGTATTTCCCTTGGAAGTGGTGTTGCCCAACTTTTGCTGGATGGACTGGGATCAGAATATCAGATTACCAATTTTTTTTAAACCTAATGCTGGCCTGGAGCAGGTGACAGAGGATTTAGGATCACTTTGTAAAGATTTCACTAAGGAAGACACCATGGTCATAGTAGGTGGGCCAGGTAATAGTATTGACAGAGATTCTGGGTACAGTATTGAGTGTGACATGGCAAATATGAGACCAGCATCGAAGCATACTAGTGTTGAGTTTGTATCTGTTCTTGGGTGCCATGACCAACCTCATTTGAACTCTTCTGCCAGGAGAGTTAATTTGGAGTTGTAATTGCTGCTTATGTTGGGTGCAGGGCCACACATTAGTATGGTTCTTGTTGATTCTCGGAATAGGTGGCCTTCAACTCAACAAGAAAGGGAAGGTTAAACTGGTTGGGAAAATAGCAGGAAAATTAAAGGAAGGAGGCACTGTCATGAGTGATAAAATACCAGTGGTTAAAGGGTTCAGAAAAGACCCTTTTTTAGGGTAGGGAGGACAGAAAGAAACCAAGTTTTAAGAGAGGTTAGGATTGAGACAAACCTCCAGTTTGAGAAAGACACCAAAAAACATAATTCTAGCTTATTACAGCAGCATAAACAGCTGTTGCTTAAGAATTTTAACTCAGTCAATGCAAAATGTCAGATATCTTTATTGCATCAAAATATTCAAGGACTGAGAAATAAAATTAATGGATTAATTATCTGCATAGATGATTTAGAGTCCTCATACCCAGCTGGCATAACCTGCCTCTCTGAACATCATGTGACTACTGGTATAGAACTTAAGTGTTACAGGATTTAGGTTAGCATCTCACTTTTGTAGAGCAGAAATGGAGAAAGGAGGAGTTGCCACATTCATCAGGAAATGTCATAATTTGAAGAACATAGACATTCATAAATTATCCTGAGAACAGCATATAGAGGAATGTGCAACCAAATAAGAATTTCATAAAAAATCCTTCACAATATTAAGTGTATATCAAGCACCTGCAGGTAAATTTAATCTGTTCATAAACCAACTTGCAGCTGTAATGGCCCATTTAACAACCAAAAACAAAGAAATAGTGGTTGCTGGTGACTTCAATGTAAATTTCCTTAAAGACTCTCCCAATAAGAACTTATTTGCAATACTAACACTATCATTCACCTTAATTCTCACTGTAAAGTTCCCAACTAGGGTAGCCAATTGCTCGCAAATAGCCATTGATAATACTTTTATAGAGAAGTCCAATGAACAAAACTATATTATGAAACCAATAGTCAATGGCCTCTCAGATTATGACATGCAGTTCCTTCTGTTAAATGTTAATACAGAAGAGGATGTAAAATGTGTTAAATCTGAACTCAAGAGGGTAATCTATAAGCCAAAATTTGATTATTTTAGGACACTCCTCAGAGACATTCACTGGAGTGATGTTATGGACATCAAAGCAAATATATTACAAGGAAAAGATAGTCATATCAGATAACTAAATAAAGACAAAATGGGATATAGTGAAGGTGGACACTGGTAGAACCAGACATGAAGAGGGGCAAACAGCATTAAGAGTAAAGGATACATTGGTGACAGATGTGTATAGTGTATGGAATATCAACTAAGTCAATTAGAGAATGCGATTCTGAGCTAAGTAACATATTAAGCTATCTGTGTAACCAGTCGTTTATCAGTGGAATATCTCCTGAATGGGTGAAATATGCTGAAGTTAAGGCACTGTTTAAGAAGGGAGATAAAGAAATAGTGTCAAATTTCCATTCAATTTCACTTTTGCCAGCATTCTCAAAAATTTTAGAAAAGGTAATATACAATCAGTTTTATAACCATCTCATCACAAATAACAAACTGGTACTGTCAAAGTCGCAGTTAAGATTTCTAAAGGGTTCTGATATTGAGAAGGCTATCTACAGTTACAGTGAAACTATACTTAATTCATTGGACAAAAACTTGCAGACAACTGGTATATTTTGTAATCTGTCAAAGGCATTTGACTGTGTAAATCACAATATCATTTTAAGTAAATTAGTACATTATGGTGTGACAGGAAATGCTGCAAAATGGTTCAAATCTTATATCTCTGGCAGGAAACAAAGGGTGTTATTAGGCAGGAGACATGTATTAAGCTATCAGACATCATCCAACTGGGAACTAATTACACGTGGGGTCCCACAAGATTCCATCTTAAGTCTCTTACTTTTTCTTGCGTTTATCAGTGACGTTTCATCAGTAACATTACTAGATGCCAAGTTTGTTTTGTTTGCCGATGACACAAACATTGCAATAAATAGCAAATAAATGTAGTCTTAGAAAGATCGGCTAATAAAATGTATATTAGTCCTTTCACTTCAGGTTATAGCCTTCAGCAAATTTACACATTTCCATGATGAAAGCCTGTTGCATAACGCAGTCTTATGATCAATCATAGATGTACAGAAAAAAAAATAATTTTACAGCACCAATGGTACACACTGTTTGTGCTGACATCATTCAGTACTCTGTAACTACAGTGTATTTAGCAAATTTCAGCAAGTAACATGGAATCAAAGAATAGAAGGGAATATATAGTGGTGTAGTGCAGACTATGATATATTGTACAGAAGTAGGTAAATGCAATAATATAAAGTTTTCCCAGTACTAATGCAGAACATTGCTTGAAAATGTGTGGCAATTCAGTGACTCTTCCTGTCCTTGGTATGTGACCAAACATATGGTCCATCATTCATTCCCTCTGAATTTCTCTCAGTAGAATCTCAGTAAAAGACTTTTGACCTTCTCAGCCCTCATATAAGAACCAACTCTTTACTCAGTTTATAACTATCATGAGTTATATTTTCAATATAATTTTTATTACACTGTCCCAGAAATCACTTTTTCACTATAGTATCCTATTACCAACAATCAAATGAGTCATTCTGTTGTCTATTTCTGACTCTGATAATTTGTTTCATTAGTGAATTTATTTATATCTTTCCTTTACAATTCTGTTGTCTAAGTGGTTTTCAAACTAGACCTTAACTTTATAGTTGTTGGGTCTGTTGGTCTAGTGGCAATGCATGCACCTGAAAACTGACTGGTCAAGGCTTCAAATCTCAGTTGGACCATGGATTTCTCAGTCTTTGTTTTAAATTAGCCTTCACCTCTCAGTGATTTGACGAGTCACCAGAAACAACATGCAGTTTGGATTCCACATTAAACTGTAGGTCCCCTTTCCCCTCTTGAATAACTGATGTATGTCAAGGACATGTAAGTAGCTGAAGTGATGACAGATTGAAAGACTTGCTCCAGGCCATTGACCTGCACCAAATTATTATTATTCTTTTATAGCTGCCATCTACCTCTTAGTTAGTATCAACATGTTGACATACAAATCTCATCTACTGAATCTCACCGGTTCCTGTTTCATAACCTGTCTATTTTATCTCTGTTGTCCTAAAGTTTCTGTCTGATTTATCCTCTCTTATTATCAAAATTTCTTCATATAACCCATTTCTATAGGATGGTACATGCTATAAATTTTGATATTTAAATCTTGATATTACATCAACTTGGCTGTAACAATCCATTTCTTCTGTAAACACTGTGACTTTTCTTTATTGATGTAAAGATGCACCTATTCTTGAATGGTGCAGTAGCCACCAGAAAGATCGCGGGAGGTGCACATCGACATGGACAGTAGTTGCCACAAGTAGAGTCTCGTCCACCAGAGGGCACGCGAGAATTCGGACACGACCTCTGCCACCGTAACAACAACAACAACTCAGGCAGCATGGGCCGTGCCCAGTCAGTCAACATCAGGCATGCCTAGGACACAGTCCCAGTCTACGCTAAGTGAAGTGCAACGTAAACGTGAACAGTGTTACTACACAATTGGCAATGAGTAGGGTCGTTCTTTCGCGTGTTGCGTCATTGTTCAGGTTTCGCAGCTTCTCCACGGCATGGAGGATTTAGTGCGGGTTTTGGTTGAGCAGCAGACGGAGCTCATGGCCACCATGAAACAAGTGCTTCCGGAATTGCTCTCCACGCAGTCTGCTCCAGCGCCGTTCCCTCCTCCCTTTCCCCCGTATGACGAGACGGCGGAGGATTGGGATGCATATGAACATCGCCTTTGGCAGCATTTCCAGGTGTTTCATGTTGCCGATGTGGAGGTATGTCGTGCTCTCTTCTTGTCTTGGATATCTCCCTCGCTGTATCAAGTTTTGTGGCAGCTAGCGCCGTTGCAGGAACCCTCGTCCTTGTCTTTTGATGCATTGTGTTCATTGCTGTCTTCATATTATCGCCGCCGCATGCATGTTGTGGCGGCTAGGGTCGAGTTCTATCAATGCAAGAAACAGCCCCATCAGTCTTACCGGGCGTGGGCTGCTACCCTGCACGGTCTTAGTCGCAAGTGTCATTTTGTCACGGAGTAGTCGCGAGAGTCATATGCCCACGTTATGGTACGCGACGTCATTGTTCGTTCGGCTCCTGATAGGGAGGTCCAGCAACGGGTCCTGCAGTTAGAAGACCCTTCCCTTGAGGAAGTCCAGTCCATTGCTCAATCGTATGAAGTCTCTCATGCCGCAGGTCAACATTTGGAAGCATGGTGCGACATCGCGGCAGTTCAGGACGGCGCGTCTGCGTCCACTGCTTCCGGGGTGGATGACGTGCGAGTGGTACAATCCAGCCATTAAGGTCTCTCCCGCACGGCGCGTAAACAGAATTCCGGCTGCCGGCCCGCGTTGCCATCCTGTGCGTCATCCTATATACATCACGATCGGTCGGAGTGCCCTCAGCATTGGGCCGTTTGTCACATATGTAATAAAAAAGGTAACAGCCTCAAAAGAATCGAAGGAAGCAGGTACAGAGGACATGGACGTTGACATTCAGGAAGTTTCATCGGGCCAGGCTCCCGATGCATCAGGACGCAAACTCTTTATCAAGGTGTTGGTTTGGTCGCGCCGGTTACAACTGCAAGTAGATACGGGCGCAGCAGTTTCGTTGTTGAATGCACAAACTTATTCCGACCTTGGATCGCCCCCGTTGGCGCCAGTTTACCGGTGTCTACGTGATTATGGTAAACAGTTCATTCCCGTACTGGGTCAATTCACTACCGACATGACTTACAAATCAGTCACTCGGCCTATTACTTTTATTGTTGTCTGTGATGCGAGCTCCGCTAACATTTTTGGCCTGGATGCCTTTCAAGCTTTCGGTTTTTTTATCGCTGACACCATACAGTTGGTCTCCGAAGACGTTCCCTATCAATCATTGGAATCTTTGATCTCAGACTTTCCGGATATCTTTGAGGAGGGCCTGGGGCGTGTTTCAGATTTTGAAGCTCACTTAATGTTGAAGGCGTTGGCTCGCCCATGTTTTCTACGCGTGAGACAGATCCCCTTGGCTCTCCGCCCTCAGGTAAAGGAAGAGCTAGACCGGCTGACAGCCCTAGGGGTCGTTCTTCCCATTTCTTCTAGTGAGTGGGCTTCACCCCTCGTTATTGTAAGAAAGCCCTCGGGAAAATTATGTCTTTGTGGCGATTTCAAGGCCACCATTAATTCCCAATTGGTGGTGGACACCTATCCTTTGCCTCGTGCTGATGAACTGTTCTCCGCCATGGCGGGAGGCCAATATTTTTCGAAAATCGATCTTTCGGAGGCTTATCATCAGATACCACTTGATGAGGACTCCAAACGGCTGGCGGTCGTCAACACCCCGTTTGGCCTTTACCAATACCAGTGGTTGGCCTTCGGAATATCCAGTGCCCCGGCGATATTCCAGCGTTATCTTGAGCACGTCACATCGACAATCCCTCATTGTATTAATTACCTGGATGACATAATTGTCACAGGCCGCAGCACGAAGGAACACTTGCACAACCTTCACACCCTCTTTCTTAAATTCAGGTCTGTGGGCTTGCGTTGCAACCTGCATAAGTCAAACTTCTTCCAACCGTCCATTGAGTATGTGGGCTACACCAGTTCTCGGCACGGCGTCCAGCCACTAGGAAGTTTGGTCCAAGGTATCGTCGACCTTCCTCGGCCCGCTTTGCTGAAAGAGTTACAAGCTTTTTAGGCAAGATAGCCTATTACCACCGGTTCATTCCCAGGGCTTCCACCATAGCCCGCCCCCTGTACTGCCTTCTGCGCAAGGGTGTTCCTTTTGATTGGTTGCCTGCATGCGAGCGAGCGTTCACCTCGTTGAAGGGCCTCCTCACGTCAGCGCCTTGTTTGGCTACTTTTTACCCCCATAAGCCGTTGGTCCTGGCTACAGATGCTTCGCAGTATGGGGTGGGGGCGGTCCTGGCCAATCGCAATGCAGATGGTTCCGAGCAACCACTGGCGTTTGCGTCTAAAACTCTTAGTCCCGCACAGGCCCATTACTCCCAGGTGGAAAAAGAGGCTTTGGCCATTGTCTACGCTGTTACCAAGTTTCACCCTTTCTTGTATGGCACGAAGTTTCAGTTAATCACTGACCATAAGCCGTTAATATCGTTATTTGGCCCCGCCTCTCAGATTCCGGATAGGGCGGCCCACAGACTACAGCACTGGGCCTTGTTTCTCTCTAAGTACCATTATGACATTCATTTTCGCCCTACCGGACAGCATGCCAACGCCGACGCTCTTTCCCGTCTTTCGATGGGCCCGGATCCTACATTCGATCGAGAGGAGACTATGTGGTTTCATTTGGATGTGGCGTCCCACCAAGCGGTTGATGGCTTCCCGATCACTAGTTCTCGAGTCGCCAGGGAAACGGCAGCTGACCCGGTTCTCCGGCAAGTTGTTCACCTCATTCAGTGGGGGTGGTCATCCCGCCCTCCAGGCCGGGCCTCTTACCCTCTACGTAATTATTTTATTCCACGAGACTGCCTCTCGGTCTTGGATGGAGTTCTCCTTCTGGCTACTGATGATACAGCTCCTCACGTGGTTGTTCCTGCAAGTTTACGAAGGGAGGTCCTCACGTTATTTCATGCAGGGCACTGGGGTGTTTCCCATACTAAAACCTTGACTCGCAGACATGTGTACTGGCCTGGTATTGACAGAGAAATTGAGCACTTGGTGGCCGCCTGTTCCCAGTGTGCAAGCCAACAGGCATCTCCCAGGGCAGCGTTCTCTTCATGGCCGCCGGCAACCCAAGCATGGGAACGTGTTCACATTGATTTTGCGGGCCCATTTCTCAATGGCTTTTGGCTCATTGTCATTGATGCTTATTCCCGATTCCCATATGTGGTTTGCTGCTCCTCAACCACTTCAGAAGTTGCAATCCAGGCACTAGCAAAAATCTTTTCTGTGGAAGGTCTGCCAATCATCCTGGTCTCAGACAATGGACCACAGTTAATTTGCAGACCTTTCAGGATTTTTGTAGGCGCTTCGGTATTCGGCACGTTTGTTCTCCCCCCTTCCATCCACAATCGAATGGGGAAGCCGAGCACATGCTGCGGAACTCTGATATTTTTTTAAGTACTTGATGGTAATCATGTGTTGAAATTGGTAATACCGAAGTGAAAGATGAAATAAAGAACGTTCAACTTTAAACAGCCAAAATTGCAAAATGTTTATAAACATGAAAAACAACTAATGTAGTTGAAATACAGAGGATAACTTCTCAATAGTGCTATATCATAAGAAGACAATACATACATCCTGAATATCAAACAAAAATATATTAAAAAATACTGTGGTGAACCTAAAAATATTTCTTATGTGGCCTATGTAGCAGTAATGTAATGCATGTACTACATTAATACATGTAATACATTAAGAAAAACATTATCTTTCAAATACTATTGGCTTGGAAGGTAAGTACTGACATGTTAATTATTCCAGTTAACTAATTTACCAACATACTTCAAAAATATATGAAACTTCCAGGTGATGCTCCTGAGTCCCTATCAGTCAATGCTGTACACATGGGATGACCCTACTAAAGAAAGATACCTCTATTGGAATATCTACAATAAGAAGTCTAAGGGATTCCTAGCTGAATTTCATAAGGTAAAAATAACATATTATTTGTAGAGGAACTACTGTCATCTACCAAAATTTTTGGAGTTATTTTTGTTGTTGTCACCAATGAGTATTCCAGTTAATCTTAAGTTATTTATTGTTTGTTAGTTATTTATTACTTCATAGTGGCACCATGATGTACCACATAGTAACAGAACATGCCACCACACTGAATAAATAATGCAGGCCCATGAAGAAAAAGCTTTTATAATGAATGTTGCTTATTTCATCCATTTTTTCTGTAAAAACAACAATAATAATAATACTAGTAATAATGATATGAAACCAAAATATTGGTAGCAGTAGTAGTGCTAGTTAGTATGTATCATAACTCATAACTCCTAAGACAAGCTCTTTATCTGTTCTTCGTTTTGTGCAAGACTCTTGTGCATCTGTCAAAAATAAATAAATAAATAAATAAATAAAATAAAATAAAATAAAAATAAAAAAATAAAATAAAAGAACCTGTTACCTCTTTCACATAATAATTTACCAGTAGACCTAATGGGACAGCTTGGTAAGGACTTACCTAAAGGTGGAGAACATTTCAAATATCTGCTTGACAAGTGTTCTCTTGTACTGGAAATGGAAAAGAAAAATGGCATGTTTTTTTTTGGATCTGACTTTCTAAAAATAAAATTTGATTGCTACTTTGAACAAAAATGGACTGTGTCGAAGACTGTACACTTAAATATCACCTGCTGATAGATTTTAAAAACCCGATTGACTTAATCCTAGTTCAATCCATCCTTTGGCTGTAAGTCCTACTTGCAGCTGACTGTAGAAGTGATCACAGTATTCTGTCCATAAAAAGATGGATTAAGCTCATATCCACCAAGAAGAGCAGAGAAAGACAACTAAGACTCACAACCAAGGAAGCTCTTTGGAAATTCGGTGAGCTTGTAAGACTAAGAAAGAAGGAGGTTGTTTCCTTATGAGATCTGAGATCAGAATGACCACAAATAGGAAAAAAATACTTGGATGTCACAGTTGAAACTAAATTTAGTTGAAGAGAGAAGCAATCTGAAAGAAACTGGATCCTCACTGCCTGGATCCAGACAGATATAAGAACCTGTGTAGAGAAATAAGTCTAATTGCAGAAAGGACAGGTCACTCTTCATTATTAGTATCTGTACTGTGACAGGGGAACATCATAATCACAGTCAAGTGTGTGATCTCTTCAAGAAACCCAGTAGCATCACCAGTGAATTTAATCCTTATATGTGGGTTGTAGATGCTGAGAAAGGCACACTATTGGAGACAAAAAGGTGCTGTTGCAAGTTAGAAACAGAACTGAGAAAAGTTGTATTCTGGAATTAATGACAGTACAGACAGTCAACCAATTGAGCAATTTACACTGGAACCTACAATATTATGCAGAAAAATAGAGAATGAAGTTCAGCATCTGAAGAAATATAAGGTCCCTGGTCTAAACAGTATATCTGGGAATGTGATCAAAGAAGTGGGACAGGAAGGTGTTGATGTGCTGCATTCATTGTGTACAAGAATATGGGAAACTGGGTATTGGCCAGAAGACTGCTTGAAGTCTCTCTTCATCCCTGTACACCAGAAAGGGTCCACCAGGAACTACTCCAACTACTGAACTATTGTTCCTATATCCCACACAAGCAAAACTTTGCACTAAATCTTGAAGCAGGGTTTGAAGTAATATATTCAGCCTCACATATCCACAGGACCAGCAGGTTTTGTTGATGGAAAAGGAGCTCATAAATAGAATCATGACATACAACCAATAATCAAGAAACCATGAGAGGTCTGTGTTCCTGTTTTCTTGGAAAGCATTTGATTCTGTTGTATGGAAAAAGTTGTGACAGGTGCTTGCAGAGTTTTGCATCACACTATGTAGCAGTTCAGCCTACTTTGATTATTTCTTCATTTATATTCCTCGGTGTTGATGTACTGCGTTGCTACACTGGCTGAAAAATGGGTTGTGGATTCCAACACTGACTACTGTAAATAATATAGCTGACAGGTGCACAGTTGCGTTTCACAGTACTTTAATTTCACTTTTCACAACCTCCTAATAATACACAGTTATATGGCCAGTGCACTATTGTTTAACTTTCGATAAGCCTCATTCATAGTTTGCAGGCAAACCTCCACATACTGCTACACTAGTTTTCTGTTGAACACCTGTGAGCAGTAAAACCTCTTTAGTGTCACTTCTAGAGAGTTTATACCTATGTTGATGAAGATTCCTTTTAATTCTTCCAAGATGCCTCTGCTGAACAATCCTGTGAGCAATATATGTTGCTAATGTGTTCCTTCAACAGGTGGGTCTTGATTCCAGGGCAAATGTCTACTGTGGAATTTGGCACTACCACATTTTTAGCAGAGAGTCATGTAAAATTCTTTTTTTGTCATTTTTTCATTGTTACAGATGTATTATGAACACTGGTCCCTGTTTCTATGATAATATTCTGAGTGGTTTGGTCTGCTTGCTGCTAGAAAGTCTGACCTATTCTTAGTCTGTTTTGAGTTTTGGTATAAGTATGTCGGAGTAGTTTGCAACATTTACCCGGACAGGATAGAGAGTCACATATTCTAAACACCCCTTGTATGTCTTCCATACACAGTCACCTACACTTGTAGCTACAGAATTGTCAAAGTCTATGTTTCAGGTTTCACTCCAAATCATTTCAGAGAACAATGCTAGAGTTTCATTGAAATTTTGTGAGCAAGACTGGTTACTTTCACTTGCTTTGCCAGGCATCGAAAGGAACTCAGGCAATAGGTACTGTTTGTTGTACCATGAGCAACAATGTGTATTTGGTTGCAATCTTCAACATCAATATTTGCAAGGCTGGATGCTTCAATAAGTTGACCAGTTCCCTTGGCACACACACTCACTACACAAGGTTCTCTTTCCTATCCGTGGCTTAGTTTCCCTAACAGATATCTACTTTGGCCAACTTCTAATAGTCTCTCCCTGTGACCTGTATTGACCTGACACATAATGTAGAAAGCTTTCCTAAATGTGAACTCTATCACAATCAGTTAGGCTTTCTTTCAGATACACATAGCTCTTTATTCCTTTTAGTAGCATGGATAGGTGTTGTACTAGGGTCTCCACTTAAAATGTTTCCTATGTTCGACACATGTAGTGCTGCCACTGAAATGCCACTCGTTATCAAGTGGATAGGCAAATTGCAATTTTTTCCTCCATTTTGAGAGAAAGCATCATCTGTGGGAGAAGATAATATTTGAGGTGTTTTGAACATATGAAGTGTGTTTTTAAGTGTAGTTATTCACACCCATTGCATTAGCTTTCAACTGCACATAATTTCAGCCAACTCATTCTGAGCCTGGGAATAGCATTTGCACTGGGACCCATTCTAAATTAGATTTACAAATATACATTAGCACTTTGATGTAGGAAAACACAGCCATAATCTATGCAATTACTGTATCAAATATTACATGCCTTAAGAAACCTTTGAAAATTAATAAATAGAAGTCTGATACTTAAGCTAATTAAGGATACTGTTAACAGCTATAGCTCTAAATGTTCTGAGAAATAATTCCAAGAATATTCATCTTCATGTAATGCAGTCAATGAAAATAAAGGAGGAAACCATAATAAAGATACAGATGGGCTTTCAAGTTCTTACTTCCAGTAACAAGCCACCTGATCAAGAACAGCTGTACCTGAACATCAAAAGCAAAAGTTTGCCTGACTTGTACCACACATTCATAATCAGAAACCTACTCTGTATTGGCTGTAAGGGTAAACCACAGCCTCAGTGGTGTGCCTCAAAAAATTGCCTTATAGTGACTCTGAAGTGTGATCCTGCAGAAAGAAAATGTAATGTATGCCTCACTTCATGACCCACTTGGGCAGAAGCATAGACAATCAGAGAATATATGGTCAGGAAAGTATTATATGTAAAGCTACTGCAAGCGAGTATGTCAAAGGAAGAATGGCATGTGATGTTACAACTGGAGAACAACCTTGCTGTTGTAGTGTTACAAGCTTACATGAGCATCATCATAATATTAAGAACATGGTGCACTATGATGCTAAAATGAGGGATCTCCTCAATGAGCAATTGGCAATTGATCAAAGTACCCAGACCTCTTTATGTACTGCAGAACTATCAGACATCATGAGATGCAGACCCATCAGTATAAAAGGATGTGGAGAGTACTGTATTGTTAGTAGAAAAGCAATGACAGCAGATTGAGTTGTTTAGGGAGCTCAGTGAATTTGAATGTGGGCTACACATTGGATGTCACCTGAGTAACAAATCCACCACGGACATTTTAACCCTTCTAGGGTTGCCCAACATGACTGTTGGTGATGTGACCAAGTAGGACTCATGTACCAAAGGTCAGGGACCATCAAGCATTGCAGAGGATGCTTGTAAAGTCACATGAAATCAGCTGAAGGAAACACTCCTGAATTCCACAGTGCTACCAGTTGTTGAGCAAGCACAATGACTGTGAATAGGAAGTTAAAAAGAATGGAATACACTGGTTGAGCATTTCTCATGTGCCACACATGTCTATAGAAACAGAAGTACACCTGTTGTATGGCATTTATTGTGATGACTGGTTTCAGCAAATTACTTTGCCGTTATCAGGTCTGTAAAGCATGGCTCAACATATTCAAGCACACTGGGATCCGATGTAAAAGAGTGTAATACAATTTAACTTAAACATGGACTATACCATGGAATATACATTTCACTGCATCTTGATCAAATGCATATTGTATCATATCATATCACAGAACAATATTTTGTGAACAGGAGAACAACAGTATATTAGTAAGTCAAGCATAAAATAACTAACACATAAAGCAACATATGTAGTGCATGGATTGTACAAGCTCATGTTCATACATTAGCAGAATGAAGACCATGATTCTCAAGTAAACACCATAGACATTTCAACCAGCCACCAGGTGGTACTGTAGTACTTACTAGTTGCAAACAAATCACATCGTGTTGTATGAAGTGTAAAGACAAGCCAATGATCCAAAAATGTTTCACTGCTGACATACAATAAATAATCCAAATCAGAGTATGTAATACTTATTTTGTTATAATAATTTAAATTAATATTATATAAAATTTAAAAGCACCTTTTTTTAAAAAAAAAAAAAAAAAAAAAAAAAGAAGAAGGAAAAAACGTAACAGGAAGCATTGTACCTTCAATACACAAGTAATGAAGTCAGTCATATGGCATGTTTATGTTACAAAAACAAATACAGAAAAAATATAAGTACCATAATATGCAGTGATACCTCATTGTAGTTAAGCAAACATGAACTACAAAGAGAACATAAAGCGTCCCACTAGATAATGTCAAACACATACCACGCATATCTGTAGTCAGTGCAAAGCAATGCTTGAGTTGGAGTAAAGAGCAAAGGCACTGGACAGTGGATCACTGGAAATGAGTGGTTTGAAGTGATGAATCATGGATATCCTGTGGAGGGTTTGAGTTTGGCAGATGGCTGGAGAGTACTGCCAACCATCTTGTGTAATGCCAACAGTCAACTATGCAGTTTTGAGTGTCTTTTTCATGATTATGGGGTGGTCCTCTTATTCTGCTGAAGAAAACTCTAAATGTAGAATGATATGAATACATATATGAATACAACTGAGTGAGGTGGCGCAGTGGTTAGCACACTGGACTCACATTCTGGAGGACGGCGGTTCAATCTCGCGTCCGGCCATCCTGATTTAGGTTTTCCGTGATTTCCCTAAATCACTCTAGGCAAATGCTGGGAAGGTTCTGTTGAAAGAGCATGACCGACTTCCTTCCCCATCCTTCTCTAATCCGATGAGAATGATGACCTCGCTGTCTGGTCTCCTCCCCCAGACAACCCAACCCAACATTTTACTGCATTGTGTATTGCTTACAGTCGAGGAAGAGTTTGGAAATGATGATTGTATCAGTGTGGCAATGCACCATGTCATAAAACAGCATTATGAGGTAATGATTTGTAGACAGTGACATTCTTGAAATGGGCTAGCATGCCCAGTAATCTGATCTGTGCACAATGGAACACTTTTGACATGAGTTAGAATGCTGACTTTGCTCTAGATCCCAGCATCCAGCATCACTAAGTTGCTTGGTTTTGGCTCTTGAGGAAGAATAGGTTGCAATTTCTGCATAGTCATTCAGACACCTCATTGAAAGTATCTTCAATAGAGTTAAAGCCATCAAATGGTGGAGGGTGGTCACACCGTATATTAATGTCCACTAATAGGTGTATGGATACTTTTGATTGGATAGTATACAGTAACCACAAACTTCAATCAGTCACTCTGATGATGTATGAGGGGTGGAATAAAATGTAAATGGATCATTCTATCTACCATCGGAGTTAACTCCTGATGTAACCAAAACCTGTAGAGAAAACCTTAGTTCATTTGTATTTAAGTTCCCCAATTATACTGTTATAGTTGAAGGAGACTTTAATTAGGAATATTTTACATCTAATGGCAGCAAACAGACATGTCTTCTTTGAGGATGTTCATATTGAAACTGCTAACATTGACCATGACATGGTTGTGGCAACAACGATTACCAAAGTACAAAGGGCAACTAAAGCAAGTAGAAAGATACATATGTTCAGTAAACTAGATAAAAAAGCAGTAATGTGAAATATCAATAAGGAACTTGAAACTTTTAGCACAGGACAGGAGTGTGGGGAGGAGCTATTGCTGAATTTTAAAAGAATATTTGACCATACACTAGATAGATATGCACCCAGTAGAACAGTTCGTAATGGGAGGGACTCTTCATGGTATACAGTCACTGTAAAGAAACTTCTAAAGAAACAGAAATTACAATTCTATGGTCTAAATGGAACAGCATATGAGTGGTTTAAGTCATATCTATGGAACAGGAACTAAAAAGATTCTTTATATGGCTTAAGTGATTTACAGAAGTTTCCCACTTCATCTAACATTTGGTGTTCCACAGGGTTTGATCATGGGTCCATTTTGTTCTTGATATATGTGAATTACCTCCCTTCTTACCTGAAACAATAAGCTAAACTGACACTGTTTGCTGATGATACAAGCATCAGTATTAATCCAATAAAAGAAACTCCAGTAGAAAATGATAAAATAATGTCTTTGAAAAAGTTATTGATTGGTTTTCTGTGAATAGGCTTGCTGTGAACTTTGAAAAAACACAGTACATCCAATTTTCTACTGCAAGTGGTACAGTTCTTTCTATAAATATAACACATCAACAAAAGTCAGTCGCCAGGGTAGAGCATACTAAGTTTTTGGGCGTGCATATAGATGAGAATCTTAATTGGAAAATTGATATTTTAGATCTCCTAAAGCGACTAGGTTCAGCAACTATTGCAATTAGATTAATTTTGAGGATATAGAAATTTTGAGGGTATAGAAATTAGCAAGCTAACATACTTTGAATACTTTCACTCTCTGATGTCATATGGAACAATATTTTTTTTTTTTTAGGGGGGGAGGTATAACTGAACACTTAGGCAGAAAGTATTCACTGCACAAAAGAAAGTGATTAGAATAATGTGTGGGGCCCATAGTCGCACATCTTGTAAGCATCTGTTTAAAAGGTTAAGAATTCTTACAACACCCTCACAGTAGAGTTGGGTTGGGTTGTTTGGGGGAAGAGACCAAACAGCGAGGTCATCAGTCTCATCGGATTAGAGAAGCATGGGGAAGGAAGTCAGCTGTGCCCTTTCAAAGGAAACATCCCAGCATTTGCCTAGAGCGATTTAGGGAAATCATGGAAAACCTAAATCAGGATGGCCGGACGCGGGATTGAACCGTCGTCCTCCCGAATGCGAGTCCCTCACCGTAGATTTACTCATTAATGAAATTTGTTCTCAGCAATGTGGACCAGTATGAAAACAACAGTGACATTCATGATTATAATACCAGAAAAAAGAAAGACTAACCTTATCCTCTACATAATCTATCTTTGGCATAGGAAGGGGTAAAATATGCTGCTGTAAAACTTTTTGATAAATTGAAACTCCCATTTCCCACCCAAGAATGCTATTCTGACAATGTATTCCAAGAGGCTCTGTAGATTCTGGGAAAGAAAGCGATATATACAGTCCTATAGAACCTTCCAGACAGCATATGTGATATGCATAGATTTCTCACATTGTAGAGATTTTTTTTTGGCTATAACCTAGGGTCTTTTTCCAGAAAGAAACTTCAGTTTGCCACCCAAGGGTGCTATTCTAACAATGTGTGCATAGAGCCTGTGTAGAGTTTGGGAAATAATAATATAGGTATGGTCCTGTAAAAGCTTTGCAACAGTATATGTGACATGCTTACATTTCTCGCATGGTAGAGTTTTATCTGTCAGTGATAAAGATCTGAGTCTGAGTCACAATAAATCACACATTATTAATCTGTTAAACATTCGTGATAAAAATTCATTTTGTATTTCATCGTGTTTTAATTTTATGTAGCCAGACAGTTTTGAGCAATTATATGCAGCAAGGTAAGAGGCATTTGTTTATTATCTGTCAAACAGGATGGTTATGGTCAAGAGCGTGTGAGTTTTCATACAATCAAACAGCCTTGTGTCACTCCCAGCACTCCGACAGTCACTGCTAAATTATCAGCTAGCTTCAAGAGACTTTCGCCAAAGTCATCTGTGCAAGAAGGCAGCAGCAGTGATGATACAGGATCTGAAGAATCTGATGAAAGGGAGCAACATGTAAGTTAAGGCATGCTTTACAATATTCTTCATGTTTTCCAGTTATTTACATTTTGAAAGAGAGATATTCTGTATCATATTAAAATGTGTTTTTAAATGTTTATATTTCAAATGGTATAGTTAGAAGATTATATCAGACTGACATTTCAACTGCCGTCTGAGGGTGAAGTCATTGCTGAGTGATATTATACCTTAACAGCAATGCATGATGAGATGCACTATCATAGAAAGAATTTCTTATATACACTTTATTTACATAACTTATCAGTATACCGCCATCTCCCAGTGCTGTTAATCACTGCATACATTAATGTACTCTGATTGATGTATTTGAGAGATCTGTTAGTTAAATTTCCCCATTTTATTAAGATTTTGAGGATGACATACCTATATGATATGCCTGTTTTACATTGCCTGTGAATATATATTAGTGCCAAGATTCCTATATTTGCAGGTGCCGATCTTTTGTCCTGTTTCCATTTTAAGTGAACTGATAGGATCAGTGTGATATTTGAAAATGACCACACCTGCACTGCAGTTTGAAATGTTTCATTCAGGATCGTCTCTTGGCATCATGGTATTTTACTGCTAGTGTGGGCTATTCACCCCCCAGTTTTGCAGTTGGATTCTGATGTGATCTCATTGGTTATGCCAGTAGTGGAATCTGGTATGATGTCATTGTTGCAGGGTCTAAAAGTATTCTACAAGCATGTCCTTGTAACTACCAATCAGTCTTATTACAGACCAGCTGTAACAGAGTAATGCAGCAGTAACCGGCTGTGAAGTTTATATTTAGAGATATAAAGGAAGCAAGATTAGAGTTGAACATCATGTCAACAGTGAGGTCATTGGAGATTCAGTACATGCTTTGATTGAGGAAAATAATGGAGGAAGAACTGGCTGTGTCCTTTTTGAAGAAACCATGTATTATTAGCATTTCTTTAATAAGTGCCAGAAAATATTCAGTATATGCATTTATTATCATCCATCATCATCTCAGATAATAGGCTCTAATAGTGCAGACTAAATAAATAATACACTATAGGCAATGAAAATTTGTATATTCCAGGGTCTGCATGCACCATTCTATACAAGAGGTTGCTTGTTTTTGTGTATCAATGATGTTAATGTGAGAGTGAAAATTAAGTTCATCCCGTAGGTACACCTATAATTAATAGCTAGGAAATAAAGTTTAATTAACATATCGGATATTTACTGAACTGATCTTTGGAATCTTATTTAGTGATAACTTTCCATGCAGAATGAAGGAGGTCATTTTATTTACTGCAGTTGTTAAAATGTTGTACATGCACTAACACCCCACTCTATACACGAGACTCTTCACAGTCAATGTTTTCCAATGTTGCTGTAGACTCTCCAGAGGCCATAGGCAGTAATTATCCAAGCTGAGTCTACATTTCTGTAACAGGTCAGACATCACTGCCCAGTTTTGTAAATAAATACTGTAACTATCTACATGAAAATTTAAGTACAATATATGGGTATTTTTGTCGATTTTGTGCAAAATTTTGAATACCTCTTGTTGATATGATGTGGACCCCCAATTTATGCCTTCTTATAAGTGCGTAGTATGATTCCATCCTCTTCCCCATTGTTATATAAATAAGAAAACTCTGTAATTAGATCCTGGGATCATGAGCTCTTCAAACTGCTGTCCTGGTCATTGTCAGCTTTTCAGACCTTCAAGCCTCTGATTCTCATTCAAATAGTTTCTCAATGGACCTGACACTGCTAAGTGCATCCATTGCAGTCCACCCACCAAACTGAATATTTACCGTGTGCCCTCCTCTGGCAGTCAGACACTCTGACTGCTTATTCTTCTCAGTATTCTAATAATTTTGGACCTTTTGTTGTAGGTTTTTAATTATTATTCTGTAGGATATCTTTCTCAACATTTTTGTACTGACTGCACACGTTATAAAAGTGTATGTATATATGTATGTATGTATGCTCCATAGCTCCTTCTAAACCACTGGATCAGTTTCAAAGAAACTTGGTAGCTTATCTCTTACTGCCTGTATAGAACCACTGTGTGGGTAAGAACCACGTACCTCTTGAAGCAGTGGGGGTGAGAAAGAAGCATAGCTCACTGTGTGCCTTGTGTGTTAACTGCATGGTCTGTGTCGCCTTGCCACGGTTCATGCCTCATAACCCTGTTACATCACCTCATTCAAACTCAGTGAGTTGTTGATAATGGTGTCTTTGTTGCTGTAAAGGCATTCTTGACTAACATCAACTCACCACATCCAGGCTCAAAGGTAATGAATGATCACAACCATTACAGCATTTATTTAAAGCAAATTTGATTTGCATCCTCATAGCGGCAGCACTAGCACAAATCTTATGCGACTGGCATGAAATTTGATTAGACACATCTTTCATATGTAGGAACATGCCTACCAACTTTCAGTTATGTTGCATAACTCTTTCCTGATTTTGTTATTTTTTTTCCACCAGTGTAGCAAATGTAGCAGTCATGGTCAACTCAAAATGATGTACATATCACATTTCATTAAATTATTTTTAATGTATTACACGGAAAATTTGGCAATGAGATACTGACAGTTTGGATACCTCATACATTCATTTTTTTCTTCTTTCAAATTACTTGCAAAATAAAGCCTAGATTAAGTAGGACGCATACTATCTTGCAAATATGTTTACCTTATGCAAGCCTTCTTATGAACACATTTTTAAACCCCTTCCTGTACTGTTTGAATTTGTAATTGTGACTCTCCTTCATCTGTATGCCAAGGCACTGCATAAAGGTAAATGTGTATGACTTACATGTTGTGGGTGCTGAAATAATTCAACAACTGCACTTCAAAATTTGTACCAGTCTGGTACTCGAACACGGATGCTCTGTTTCTCTAGAATGGTTGCCTTAACTGCCCCTGCCACCCAGGCATGATTACCATTCATGCAATTTCCCAAGTGCTGCTCACCACTAATGCTATGACCCTGTTCATTTTCCCTATTGTTCATAGCCTCACTGTATTCCTGCAAGGGACAAATGATGGCATGCATCTGCATTGAAATAGTTCTATGTTCCACAATTCGTATCTATTCATTTGCATGTCTGTTCTATCAGACATATCCAAAAGAACAGGCACCACACATGTAATTGTATAAATAATAATTTTTTATCTGTAACTGGATCTTTTGTGCAGTGATTTCAAATATATCAGTTTAGTATGAAGTAAACTCACAATTCACACATACAGTTGCTTAAGCTGTGCTACATCATCCAGTATCTCATACACTGAAGGAATGACTGCAGTTTGACATTGAGATCATTAAGCTCACTCAGATAAAGGTGATACAGGAAACTGACCAAAGCTTTGTTCACAGAAACAAACTAGCTGTGTTCTTATGGGATTTAGGGGTAAACCTTAATCAGAATAACCGGTTAGGGATGTGAACACTACGTCTTCAGACTCAAAAGTTGTTGTCCTATCTCACTTGTTTAAACATCATCCTCTTCTCTTTTCCTTTTTACACAATTTCAAACCAGTTTCCTTGTAATGCAGAACAACATTATATTCTTGCAACAAAATTTTAGTCAATTGGTCTTTGTTATAGATTGTTACAAATCTTCATGTAATCTACATCATTTCCTGTTAGATTAGATTAGATTAGATTAGATTAATACTAGTTCCATGGATCATGAATACGATATTTCGTAATGATGTGGAACGAGTCGAATTTTCTAATACATGACATAATTAGGTTAATTTAACAACATACTTAAGTTAATATAACAACTTTATTTTTTTGTGTTTTTTGTTTTTCTTTATTTTTTATTTTTATTTTTTATTTTTTTTTTATTTTTTAAAAATTTTTTCTTTTTTTTTCTTAATTTATATCTAAAAATTCCTCTATGGAGTAGAAGGAGTTGTCATTCAGAAATTCTTTTAATTTCTTCTAAAATACTTGTTGGTTATCTGTCAGACTTTTGATACTATTTGGTAAGTGATCAAAGACTTTAGTGCCAGTATAATTCACCCCTTTCTGTGCCAAAGTTAGATTTAATCTTGAATAGTGAAGATCATCCTTTCTCCTAGTATTGTAGTTGTGCACACTGCTATTACTTTTGAATTGGGTTTGGTTGTTAATAACAAATTTCATAAGAGAGTATATATACTGAGAAGCTACTGTGAATATCCCTAGACCCTTAAATAAATGTCTGCAGAATGATATTGGGTGGAAACCAGCTATTATTCTGATTACATGCTTTTGTGCAATAAATACTTTATTCCTCAGTGATGAATTCCCCCAAAATATGATGCCATATGAAAGCAATGAGTGAAAATAGGCGTAGTAAGCTAATTTACTAAGATGTTTATCACCAAAATTTGCAATGACCCTTATTGCATAAGTAGCTGCACTCAAACGTTTCAGCAGATCATCAATGTGTTTCTTCCAATTTAATCTCTCATCAATGGACACACCTAAAAATTTGGAATATTCTACCTTAGCTATATGCTTCTGATTAAGGTCTATATTTATTAATGGTGTCATACCATTCCCTGTATGGAACTGTATGTACTGTGTCTTATCAAAATTCAGTGAGAGTCTGTTTACAAGGAACCACTTAGTAATTTTCTGAAAGACAGTATTGACAATTTCATCAGTTAATTCTTGTTTGTCAGGTGTGATTACTATACTTGTATCATCAGCAAAGAGAACTAAGTTTGCCTCTTCATGAATATAGAATGGCAAGTCATTAATATATAGTAAGAACAACAAAGGACCCAAGACTGACCCTTGTGGAACCCCATTCTTGATAGTTCCCCAGTTTGAGGAATGTGCTGATGTTTGCATGTTACGAGAACTACTTATTTCAACTTTCTGCACTCTTCCAGTTAGGTACGAATTAAACCATTTGTGCACTGTCCCACTCATGCCACAATACTTGAGCTTGTCTAGCAGAATTTCATGATTTACACAATCAAAAGCCTTTGAGAGATCACAAAAAATCCCAATGGGTGGTGTTCGGTTATTCAGATCATTCAAAATTTGACTGGTGAAAGCATATATGGCATTTTCTGTTGAAAAACCTTCCTGGAAACCAGACTGACATTTTGTTAGTACTTCATTTTTACAGATATGTGAAGCTACTCTTGAATACATTACTTTCTCAAAAATTTTGGATAAAGCTGTTAGAAGGGAGATTGGACGGTAATTGTTCACATCAGATCTATCCCTCTTTTTATGCAAAGGTATAACAATAGCATATTTCAGTCTATCAGGGAAAATGCCCTGTTCCAGAGAGCTACTACACAGGTGGCTGAGAATCTTACTTATCTGTTGAGAACAAGCTTTTAGTATTTTGCTGGAAATGCCATCAATTCCATGTGAGTTTTTGCTTTTAAGCAAGTTTATTATTTTCCTAATTTCAGAGGGAGAAGTGGGTGAGATTTCAATTGTATCAAATTGCATAGGTATGGCCTCTTCCATTAACAGCCTAGCATCTTCTAATGAACACCTGGATCCTACTATATCCACAACATTTAGAAAATGACTATTAAAAATATTTTCAACTTCTGACTTTTTGTTCGTAAAGTTTTCATTCAATTTGATGGTAATACTGTCTTCCTCTGCTCTTGGTTGACCTGTTTCTCTTTTAATAATATTCCAAATTGTTTTAATTTTATTATCAGAGTTGCTGATTTCAGACATGATACACATACTCCTGGATTTTTTAATAACTTTTCTTAATATAACACAGTAGTTTTTATAATTTTTGATAGTTTCTGGGTCACTACTGTTTCTTGCTGTCAGATACATTTCCCTTTTCCGGTTACAAGATATTTTTATACCATTAGTAAGCCATGGTTTGTTACAAGGTTTCTTACGAGTATATTTAACTATTTTCTTGGGGAAGCAGTTTTCAAATGCATTTACAAAAATGTCATGAAATAAATTATATTTTAAATTGGCATCAGATTCACGGTACACCTCATCCCAGTCTAACTGCTGTAGGCTTTCCCTGAAATTTGCAATTGTTAAATCGTTGACTGAACGTACTAGTTTGGAGGACTGTTTAGTATTGCTGAATGGAGCTATGTCATATATTGTAACTAGCTGTGCACCATGATCAGAAAGACCATTCTCAACAGGCTGAGCATTTA
Organism: Schistocerca serialis cubense; assembly: GCF_023864345.2. Taxonomy (NCBI): domain Eukaryota; kingdom Metazoa; phylum Arthropoda; class Insecta; order Orthoptera; family Acrididae; genus Schistocerca; species Schistocerca serialis. The sequence goes on along the minus strand of NC_064640.1, from coordinate 359,269,620 downwards.
TCTGGTTAAACTTATCTTGGTCTATAAAGAAGTTATCTATCAGTGAGCTGCTATCCTTTACCACCCGAGTAGGAAATTCAATAACGGGTGTCAAATTGAAAGAACCGAGTAATACTTCAAGGTCATTTTTCCTATTACCCTCTTTCAGAGAATCTACATTGAAGCCCCCACAAATAATAATTTGCTTCCCCCTGTCTGACAGATAGCACAACAAGGAGTCCAAATTTTTCAGAAATAGATGAAAATTTCCTGATGGGGACCTATATACAGTTACAATTATAAATGTGCCTTTATTTAATTTAAGCTCACAGGCACATGCTTCTATATGTTTCTCTACACAAAACTTTTTTGTTTCTATACTTTTTGCACAATGATAACTTTTGACATATATGGCAACTCCTCCTTTCTCCATATTTTCTCTCATTACATGTGCAGAGAGCTTATACCCACTTACATTTACCTTATCCATATCAGTAACAATGTGATGCTCAGACAGGCATAGTATATCTATTTCATTCTCAGCTTCTAAATCTTCTAAACACACCAGAAGCTCATCTATTTTATTCTTTAAACTCCCAATATTTTGATGAAATATACTTACATTATTTTTAATTATACTTTTATGAGAACCTTTCCTTATTCTAACATTTGCAGTACTCTCCTGTCTGAGTTTCTCATTGTGCTTAGGCCTAGTTCCTATACCAGTGGTCACATGGTGTTCAGAGAGGCAGATTATGTCAACTGGGTTGGGTGACTTTAATTCATCAATGCAATTACCTAGGACTGAGATACAACTTGGTGGAGATAAAATTTCTGGTGATTGGTGAAAATTTATAATTGATAGCTGTGATTGGTGATCAAATGTGCTAGAATTGTGCTGTTTAATTTCTTTCCTAAACTGAAGATTTGTTTCAATCCTGACCTCTCGTAGAACTTGACATCTTTCTGTCTTACCTATCCTAAAAAAGGTGCTGCTCCAACACCTGTAACCACTGGTATTTTACCATTCATGGCAGTGCCTCCCCCCCTTAAATTTCCTGCTACTACCCCAGCCAGTTTCCCCTTCCCTTTCCTGTTGAGATGTAGGCCGTGCCTGGTATAGTCCCACCTACTGAGATAATCAACAGGAACCACACCAATATGAGCCCCCACACCCGACCCAAGCAGCTGTTCCAACTCCAAATTAACTCTCCCAACAGAAGAGTTCAAATGAGGCCGGTCATGGTGTCTCAGGACAGATACAAATTCAACATTGGTGTGTCTCGATGCCGACGCAATCTTTACCAGGTCACACTCTATACTGTACCCAGGATCTCTGTCGATGCTGTTCCCTGGCCCTCCCACAATAACCACGGTGTCTTCCCTGGTAAATCCGTTACAGAGTGAACCTAAATCCTCTGTCACCTGATCCAGACTAGCACTTGGTTTGAAAAAATTTGTGACCTGGTATTCTGGTCCTAATTCCTCCTGCAGAAGTTGGCCTACACCTCTGGCATGAGAACTGCCTAACAACAAAACTTTCTTCCTTTTCGATGACTTTCCTACATTCTTTTTCAATTTCCTATTGAAAGTTTGTTGTGTCCTGTCTACACCTACCTCTGCTTGAGGCTCATCAGTTTCTAGCTGAAGCAACAGGTCAAACTTATTTTTGACACTCACCACAAAACTGTCAGACTTAGTTCTAGGCCTGTTCCTTCTGCTACCTGTTGCCACTTCCCACCTCTCTTTGCCCTTCTCGCTCCTTAACCTGTCCAGATCTTCCCTAGCCTGATCTAGCTCAGCCTGAAGGGCAGCAATTTTCCCCTCCTGTTCCACTATCTTCCTATCTCTGCTGCAAATCCTACATAACCACTGAGGAGCCTGATCCACTTTCTCAACACCCACGCCATTGCAGTCCCCCCAGTGAAAAAAACTACTACATCCATCACACCAAACCCCGGAACTAACAATTCTATGGCAAGTCAGGCACTTCTCACTCATGGCAAAAATAATACTTCAGCTAGAATAAATCAATTAAATTACCGAAAATCAAAAAAGACGTTACAAGAATTAAGCCTATTCACAAATGTATATAAGCAAGTTTCTGATTTAAAATTCCGCTGTTTTTCTGAGATCTGTATTAAAACAATGAAGGTATACGCTATTTATTATATATTTCACTCGATGGAATGAAAAAAAAAAAAAGGACAATTAAACGAGATACTTTAACTTTGATTCTCCAAAAACGTTACTAGAATTAGGCCTATAAACAAATGTATATAGGCAAGTTTCTGATATAAAGTTACGTTGTTTTTCTGAAATCTGTATTAAAACAATTAAGTTATTCGCTATTTACGGTAGTTTACTTATTTGTTACCGAGAAACTACTACTGTGGTAGTAGGATATCATGTGCATAACAATTATTATGTTAGACTGGAGTTTTAAAGCAAGATAAATGCAGTTAACATTTGTACTTATGTATTCACACAAGCACACACACACACACACACACACACACACACAAGAAATTAGACATGTAATTGTTTACATAAACTATTTAGTTAATATTTGTTGGGAGTGTCTTTTGCTGTCTAGGTATAAATGTAAATACTGTAGTATTTTCTGTGAGAAGCATGACATATGTAAGATTTTAAATTATTTTTGAACACTTCATTTATCCTTATCAAAAAATGGAAAATCCAGGATGGAATAATGACTACATTATGAAAAGATAGATTGCTGCACACCATAGAGAGGAGATGTTGAGTCACAGACAGGCACAACAAAAAGAGTGAAAAAACATGTGAGCTTCTGGCCATAAGGCCTCCTTCTAAAATAGACAAAACATCCACACAACCACAGACCACACACATGTAATCACTGTTTCTGGCCACTGGCCACTGAGGCAGTTACCTGTATGTTCTATGGAACCATTCTTATTTTTTAGTCATGATATTCAATATTTCAAAAGTTTTCCTTATTTAGAACAGTTTTAAGCATCTTTTGTTAAAATATTTCTTACGTGATGTCCACATTCCAAGGAAGCTTGAAATGGGGGGGGGGGGGGGGGGGAATATTTTTCATCTGCATTGTCTATACATGATATTTTTAAATTTGATGTTGCTGAAATGCAAGTCAACTAGTTTTTACATCCTGGAAGATTACTTTATGGAGTTTCCAAAATTAGTTGCCAAAAAACCTATTTGGAAGTGAATATTCCTATTTTGAATTTATATGAAATGTGATATTTGTGTACTGTAGTGAGTGTTAATATGTCACTTATTCTACATTTGAAGACTGATATTTAATTTTTCACATAAATTTATATTTATAAATGTACTAAATCTTCTGTTTTTGACAGCTAAAGAAAACTCGCAAAGACAAAGTTGTTGTGTACTGGGTAAGCTACTTAGAGAGTTACCAGAGAGTTCTCTTATTCACACAAGATGAGAGGATTGCTTATCAAGCGCAAAGCAGAATTGAAGCAGAGAAGAGCAACTTGGAAATGTTTGTGTCCATCAGTGGTCTTGGTATTTCACTTGTGAGTGATAATATTTCATTATTTTGATTTTTCTTTTTTTAATTTCCTAAGTAGTGAATAAAATTTAAAAAAAATTTAAAATGGCTAATTTTACTGTACCTAATCCCCATGATGAACATCATGATCTGTAACATGTTATGTGAATAACAGTTTCACGTGTCTCATAGATTTTTATAGCTGTATATTGGTCAGTAATATGTTTGTATTTGAAATTGAAGGGAGATGCAGTAGGGAGACCAAGACAAATAATGGACAGGAGTTAGAAAATAGCAAGGGATATACAAGCATGTTTTGGGGCAGATTAGGGGACTGCTAGGTGAAACTGTATGAGAAAACTAGAGAGAACTAGTCATCAACAGGAAAGAACTAGACTAGATTCATTATCTTGCTTTCAATTCCTTAAAACATTTATAATGACGGGAACTACCATATTTAAACATTCAACAAGACCTAGTAAACATCAGAATTTTTAATTCAGTTTAGGAATATCCTGTAAGATGCAATTGTATATCAGTTACCAAAATTAACTGCACTGAATACATTCTTTGTCTTATTCCTAATCCACAGAACATTTAATTCTACCAGACCACATCGTTAGTGTATCACTCATTCACAAAAAATATCCACTATCTTGTACAGAGGCAAAGTAAGTAAATTTGTCAGAAAAGTGAATGAGATCACCAGCAAGGTTAAAATGAAAAATGAATGCAAAAACTTCCAACCAATGTTAATAAATTTATTTATTTAGCGTATGGCTAATACAGACATATCATGAAATTACTTATACATATGTACATATTGACACACAAGAAACTTAAGTTTGTCTTTACAACTGAATATCCAGTCGTTCAATCCAGCACACTGAATCGGTGAACAGTCTGGTATGGAGCCCCGCAGTCACAAGCTGGATAAGGCAGCTTCTTCCACTTAAAGAGAGCATCCCTGCATCGCCCATGGCTGGTACGGATTCTGTTGAGAGTAGACCAGGTCTTGCGTGGTAAGTCGAATCCACTTGGAAGTTTAGCACGTGAGAAGATGTTATGCAGGTGCACATCTGTCACTGCTTCCCACCGACCTTTCCATTCTTCAAGAGGTTTGAAATTCTTAGCAACCATGTTAGCAGCATCACACAGAGTTGGATGACGTGATTTCAGTCTCTTGCGATTTAAAAGTGGCAAGTTGCTATGCACGGATAGGTTAAAATTCCTAGAGATCTTGTGGAATGCTCTCATAAGATGTTAATAAACATCTGACCCAACTGAATTTAGGGCAAAACAAAGGCTCAATTTCAGAGATTCAAAAGTTATTAAATAAACACTTAGTTATTGGAAGGATATTATTTAAATTTTCATATTGCTGGGTACAAAACACCAGTGCAGGATATATTTAAAACTCAGACATTATAATCATCTCTTTATGCAAAATACACTAGTCTGCAACACATTAAGGATGAGATATACACTCCTGGAAATGGAAAAAAGAACACATTGACACCGGTGTGTCAGACCCACCATACTTGCTCCGGACACTGCGAGAGGGCTGTACAAGCAATGATCACACGCACGGCACAGCGGACACACCAGGAACCGCGGTGTTGGCAGTCGAATGGCACTAGCTGCGAAGTATTTGTGCACCGCCGCCGTCAGTGTCAGCCAGTTTGCCGTGGCATACGGAGCTCCATCGCAATCTTTAACACTGGTAACATGCCGCGACAGCGTGGACGTGAACCGTATGTGCAGTTGACGGACTTTCAGCGAGGGCGTATAGTGGGCATGCGGGAGGCCGGGTGGACGTACCGCCGAATTGCTCAGCACGTGGGGCGTGAGGTCTCCACAGTACATCGATGTTGTCGCCAGTGGTCGGCGGAAGGTGCACGTGCCCGTCGACCTGGGACCGGACCGCAGCGACGCACGGATGCACGCCAAGACCGTAGGATCCTACGCAGTGCCGTAGGGGACCGCACCGCCACTTCCCAGCAAATTAGGGACACTGTTGCTCCTGGGGTATCGGCGAGGACCATTCGCAACCGTCTCCATGAAGCTGGGCTACGGTCCCGCACACCGTTAGGCCGTCTTCCGCTCACGCCCCAACATCGTGCAGCCCGCCTCCAGTGGTGTCGCGACAGGCGTGAATGGAGGGACGAATGGAGACGTGTCGTCTTCAGCGATGAGAGTCGCTTCTGCCTTGGTGCCAATGATGGTCGTATGCGTGTTTAGCGCCGTGCAGGTGAGCGCCACAATCAGGACTGCATACGACCGAGGCACACAGTGCCAACACCCGGCATCATGGTGTGGGGAGCGATCTCCTACACTGGCCGTACACCACTGGTGATCGTCGAGGGGACACTGAATAGTGCACGGTACATCCAAACCGTCATCGAACCCATCGTTCTACCATTCCTAGACCGGCAAGGGAACTTGCTGTTCCAACAGGACAATGCACGTCCGCATGTATCCCGTGCCACCCAACGTGCTCTAGAAGGTGTAAGTCAACTACCCTGGCTAGCAAGATCTCCGGATCTGTCCCCCATTGAGCATGTTTGGGACTGGATGAAGCGTCGTCTCACGCGGTCTGCACGTCCAGCACGAACGCTGGTCCAACTGAGGCGCCAGGTGGAAATGGCATGGCAAGCCGTTCCACAGGACTACATCCAGCATCTCTACGATCGTCTCCATGGGAGAACAGCAGCCTGCATTGCTGCGAAAGGTGGATATACACTGTACTAGTGCCGACATTGTGCATGCTCTGTTGCCTGTGTCTATGTGCCTGTGGTTCTGTCAGTGTGATCATGTGATGTATCTGACCCCAGGAATGTGTCAATAAAGTTTCCCCTTCCTGGGACAATGAATTCACGGTGTTCTTATTTCAATTTCCAGGAGTGTATAAGTGAAATAACTTGTTAACTACTCACTGAAAATGAATTAAAGTATGGGAGCATGTTGTCAGAGATCACCCAGTTATGCACAGAAAGCTGGACATCACATGGCATGAGGTCAGTGTGACTATATTGACAAATGGGGCTAAAGCCACAACATTATGCCAGCACTGAATGTGGCTGGTCCTGTAACATAAGGATGAGAAAAGACAGTTTGTGTCAATCAGCAAGCAGTTATGGAGTATTGTGGTGATGTTCTTTATTAAAATGTGTCCCAGAGACAGCATTTGGGGATGAAGGGCAAAGTATAGCCCAGAAGTTTGGTATTGATCATAGCAATGTTTCAAGTGTGTAGGATGTGTTGAAAACCACAGGCACTGCTGCCCAAAGGAGATGAGGTGGTTGAACATGATCAACTGCAACAGCAGATCAACAATACATTATGCCAGTGGCAAGAATGGACTCATACATCAAACAGTGGGTGCACTTACCACAAAATTTAACAGGTCTTCAAGGCATGCAATCCCACACTTCACAATGGCACAGTGACTGCGTGGGGTTGATCTCTTTGCGTGATGACCAGTGCATTGTGTTCTGTTGACACGTGGTCTTCAGTGGCACAATATGCAATGATGTCAAGAGCATAGGGACTGGACCTGTGAGGAGTGGGGTAATGTCATCTACCCGGATGAGAGCAGATTCAGTCTGAGTAGTGATAGTGGATGTACCTTCATGTGCTAACAAGTTTGAAACACATAATGCACACAGAAATATTGCCAGACATGAGTGTCTTGGTGGTCTAGGTCTTTTGGTATGGGAGGCATATTTGTGAGCACATACTCTATTAAGGACCATGTCCCATCGTTTGTAATGCCCAGGAGACCATCATAAATCACAGTCACTTCAGTGTAATTATTGTCTTTGAATAAAAGAGTCATTTCTGTTTACCTCGTTGGCTATTTCTTTCAGTTACCTTCTGTACTGAAGAAGTTCTTTCTACATATGGTCCAAGTTTCATTGAACAATGTTACTTAGCAGTGACACATCATGTGAAAGTTACATTCATCATTAAATGTAGCTCACCAATGTAAATCGTGTAAGAACACTTCTTGAGGATGGTGATAACAAAGGAAAAATCAAAGCTAAAGTGCTGAAATTAATTTTCAGTTGTTTATTCATGAAGTAAAATTATGGATTACTGCTATGATCAAATTGCTATGTCCCTATACAAAGATTACCACTATACAGGATGTTAGGTGTGTAAGTATAGATATTGTGATCATTGGTACCTTAGTATGTACCCATGACAGTGTGTCTGTTGCTTTTTGTCTGTGTTTGAAAGTCTTCCAACAAACACATCACATAATTTACTACCTGAAGTTTTCAGCACAATCATAACTGCTCTGTGAAGTGGACATTTCCTGTCAGTATAGACTTTTCCTGCCCACATATCCGCATTTCAATGCCCGAAGCAAATGCTGATGTAATCTGGTTTATTAAACTGTCCACAGTCATCAATAGAAATATCTGCACTTATACCCCTATCACTCTGTAGATTTCACTACCAAACTTGTGCAAAAATACTGAGATTGCAAAATCCCAACAAGGCATGTTGACCAACCAGCACAATTTTTAAAATACATGTGGATTTTACAAGTGTATTAAATTTGGTCTTAAATGTAATTTATTTCAGTTAATTTGAGTACAGAATTGTTTGCAGTGGTCAGCAGATGGTACAAGTCACAACAGTCACAGTAGGACTAACCTATTGAACACACCTATATCTGTGGCAAGATTATAGAATGTACTCTGAGTTCAAGTATGATATCCTGATTTGAACATAATTGTCTTCCCACTAGCAACCATAAGGAATTCTGAAAGCAAAAAACATACCAAAATGATCTCCCATTTTCAGCCATGACAATATTAACAACAGAGGGCAGAAATATCTAGGTGGTTCACTGTTTGTTAGCTATTCAGTACCAGAACACAGGTCATAATTAAAATATGCTATGTGGTTAATGGCTCCAGACATTGCTGATCATTTCAAAAAAGCATCTGTGTCGCCAACAGCATGCATGAACATATTTTTGTGGGTGAAGATGGGGTAAAGTGGTCACTCTAAGTGAAACTGAATTTTCAGGAAACCATGGCTATTAATTGAAGCTTGTAGCATATACATCTCGAGAAATATTGAAGGTAGCACAAATTAGCAACAATTTACAATAATTAGTTAATATAAATATTACACAGCTTAACTTTAGTGTGCAGATGATGAATGGCAATATTGTTAAAAGTCCTCTTTCACTGATGCAACATTCAGCATGGTTTAGCCATGAATCCATTGAATGATTTCTAGCATATCTAGTCGAATGTCCAGTTTAGCTCTTCTGGGCAGTAAACTGTAGATAGTTCTCATGGTCCTTGAGGCATGGTGTTGATATTTTAAAACTAACTGTTAATACACTGTGTCTGTGTGAAGCTGTGTGTCTGCTTAAATCCATGTTTGATGGATAGATATCCATGGGAAATATATGCATGATGTTGGGCATAGACATAATGTAGTCCATGTTGTGGGCACCATCTACGGCATTTGACCATACATGTATTGCACAGCTCTGGAGACTGGCCTTGCTACATGGTGACCTCTCTGTGTGGCTGTGTACCACATCTACTGGTGGATACTGCAGTTATGCTTTAATGGATTAGTAGGAATATCAGTCACAGCCAAAGACTTTTTACAGATAATGTAGCAGTCTCTGAATAATTTATAACTTCACAAAATTAAATTAATATAAGGTCATATCAAGCAAGTACAATGATTGGCAGCTCATACTAAATGTTCATTCATTCACACGTCATGCTCCATAAGGTGTTTTGTGGATATGGAATGACTCAAGTTATATGCGGTCTATTCAGAAAGTATATACTGCTCTCTCCTAAAAATATGTGTATCACAAAAAGCTTTTATTGGCATTTGCAGTTTGCTACAAACCTACTTTGCTGTTGCATGTAACTGCTGTTCACTTCTGAGGACTTTTTTAAACATTGCATTAGCTTCTTCAACTCTTTTGCCACAGAAAATTGAACCAGATGGCATTGGCAGATTTGAGTTCCTTGTATTCTTCAGACATCTGCACACCAAGCCATTGTTCAAGTTTGGGAGGGGTTCAACTGGTTGGAAGATTGAGAATATAGTGTGTGGTGACATTGCTGAATCCTATTCTGGCTATGGAAAAAGATGTGCGGACACACACAGACACACACACACACACACACACACACACACACACACACACACACACATGAGACATAGATAGTGTGATTCAATAAACAGAGTAAATGTTAAACATTAATAAATGTAAAGGAATAAACATATCAGAAATCATTTGGACTATGTAACAGTTATGTATATGTTAAGAGTATTAGGGGAAGGGGAGACAATATAAACAAAAAAATCATGTTATGCTATACCTAAATCTAAATTTTGTAACTGTTGTAAGTACTACAGAAACAGAAAGTTTCTTATTTAAGTATGAATAATTAAACTAACAACTGATATGCTGTCTTTTTACAATCTGCACAAAATTCTGAAAGATGAGTTGCAATGACAGTCACATTAAAATAAATAAAATAGATGTTGCAATATTCCATCCCATACAAGCATACCATACCATAATGTATGTCTTTCCAAATATTTAACCATAAAGCTGGTCATTAATATCTGTATGTGCTTTTTTGATAAAACTTAAAACTATTACTGCACTACATAATTCTAACTGGGAAGAAATAATTAAAAGTACAAAAAGATTTCATTTGACGGCAGCTGTGGCGAAGTGGTTCTAGGCGCTTCAGTCTGGAACCGCGCGATCGCTACGGTCACAGGTTTGAATCCTGCCTCAGGATGGATGTGTGTGATGTCCTTAAGTTGGTTAGGTTTAAGTAGTTCTTGGTTCTAGGGGACTGATGACCGCAGATGTTAAGTCCCATAGTGATCAAAGCCATTTGAACCATTTTTTAGATTTCACTTATATTTTCTGGCTTTCTAGGAAATCATCTTCAGCTTATTTCCATAACGTGTTCATAAGGGTTTGTTTGTTATTGTAATGAAGGAAACACTTTTCGTAATTTGATTTCTGTACATTTACTTTCATCCAATCATATTTCCAAATTGAGCATGAAAATTTTAACATAAAATCAGTATCTGCAGGAAAGAATGAGTAAACAGCTGAATACATCATAGTGAAGAGTACATTGAACCTAAGAACGTGAATAGCTGAACTAAAGTGCATTTGGCACACTTTTCTCCTATTTTTGACTTAGCTGTTCATGCCACAACCTTCAAGGAAAATACACGATTATAATTTCAACAATTTTCTAATTAAAATATAAATTTCAAAAAAGTATACATTTTTGGAAATTAGTGTCTTACTTTTAGAAAGGAATAGTAATTCTTATTTGAACTTATATAAAATTTATATTCAGAAGTTCTATAATTAGCAAGTTCTTTTGCAAACACTATTTTTGAAAGAAATATTGTTTGATTGAATCAAGTTATGCTCTTGTTAGTCATAATTTTGTGATTCTTTCTTCCTGAAGTAACATATTTACAATGAAGTGAATTACATTTGAGACAGTGATGACTAAATTCTGGATAATAATTTTCAATCCAAAATATTTTAAATAAAATTTTTTACAATTTAAGAATTTCATGTGTTTCTCAATATAAATATAACAGACTGTTTAATAGAGAATTACGGTGTGAAACATATAGATAGACCTTTCTTTTTTATTTTGAAGTATCTCCTGTGTTCCAAAATAAATTTTGAGGTGATGAAACCTTATTGTTACCAGCAATTTGAGTCAACAGCTTCATTAAAGATACTTTACCTACCTCCAGTTGTATTTCAACGAGGACTAAAATACTGGAGAATAAATTTGAAGGTGTATTACATGATCTACTTGGGCCTGTACTTTATTCAAGTCAGCACTTAACTGTTCACCTAGCTGTTTACTGCCTTCAGCAACTTGATTTATATGGATAGTGAGCTCTCCTTTTACTGTTACAGCGTCATTCTTACATTCTTGTGTCACATAGCAAATTTGTCCTTTCATGCTTTCGTTAACCTGTGGTATCTCATTTCTTACAGAACCGCTTAAGCCTGAAATTCTGTGATCCATTTTCCCCTGAATTTCCTCTTTAAAATTTTTCAACTTGTTATCAAACTGTTCTGAGTGTTTTATAAACCCCTGACAGATTTGAGAAATAAATCTGCTTATTTTGCTATACATATCAGACCCAAATTCATTTATTTCTGTATTCAGAATACTTATATCTGTACCTAGTCCACTTACTTAACTATTCATTTAATTACCCAGTCCACTTATTTTACTAATCATTCCATTCATAATATTACTAATATCCTCCTCCCCCCTTCTCCTGTCTGCTTCATAATGTTTTGGAAAATGGTTGCAACCAGTGCTAACTTTCTGCTCACCAGCCTCTGATGTTGGCTCTATTTTCACTTCAGTGATAGTAAATAGTACTAATTTAGTGTTAGGACCAGGTGTCTGTTCCCTACTTATTTCTCGAGCAGCAGTACTCATATTTTTCTTATCAACTTCAAAATCTTAGTCCCTTGTTATTTTTTTCTCAAGACCTGGCGCCAACTTAACATCAGCTTCCATCATGTCTTGCTCATTAATTGACTCATAAGTATCAGATAATGAATTTGGATAACTACTGTCATAATTTGAGACACATCAAAACTAAAATATCCTCTTATACTATCTTCTGCAAATACTGAATCATCACAGTCTACAGCCTCCTTCCTTTCACTTATTACAGGCTTATCACTTTTCTACATGTTGAGAAGTTTCTTTCCACACTCACACACCAAATGAAGCATAACATTACTTAGCTGTTTCTCCATTTTGTCTGTATGGCGAGATGCTACTTCAATGCAATTCAGCTCAATTCAATTCAATTCAGTTTATTGCTCATGACACATAATTTTACATGCATGTATGTTTTTAACTAAGAATAAAGTTTTTACAATTACAATTTTTTTCATTTACATTATTTCTTATTGCATTTTAATTCATAATAAATTCAAGTCGAGTCCATTTGCCGAAGACTACCAGCTCCAGTCGAGTTTCTGGGACCCCACAGCACCATCCACAGTTGCCAAATTCTACTGCGGCTGGTCAGCATGGCTTGCTGCTCCAAGCTGCTCCTGCCAGTGTCCCTGTGTTCACTGACCTCTTCCTGCTGTGTCCTGTCCCGCTGCTAATATTGTTCATGTATCTGCATTGGGTTTAAGTTCCTTCTTCTATTGCTTCACTTCAGAAGTTTATCTATAAATGTGTGGGTCTTTCTAACCCAGGTTTTAGACAACTGCTTTTAAAGTCATTCTATGCTGAACTTTACATTTTCCTGGCCACAAAATGCACCAAATTCAGCGGGACATGTTGGTCTCCCACTATCCTTATACATCAATATTTCGTGTATTGCACAACAACTTTCTCATGCACACATTTATATAGTTTTAATAAAATATCACATTCTTGCTTTATGTATGTCCTGCATTCACTCTCTCAATCTCCAAAACACTCACACAACCAAAACTCAATGAAATAATAATTTTCCAAAGTACTTTTAATTATGTCAGTTATCTGTGGTAATGAGACTAAAGAAAATTCCAGAAAATTAGATTATGTGAACCTGTACATCTACATCTACATCTACATTTATACTCTGCAAGCCACCCAACGGTGTGTGGTGGAGGTCACTTTACGTGCCACTGTCATTACCTTCCTTTCCTGTTCGCGGGAAGAACGACCATCTGAAAGCCTCCGTGCACGCTCTAATCTCTCTAATTTTACATTTGTGATCTCCTCGGGAGGTATAAGTAGGGGGAAGCAATATATTTGATACCTCATCCAGAAACGCACCCTCTCGAAACCTGCCGAGCAAGCTACACCGCGATGCAGAGCGCCTCTCTTGCAGAGTCTGCCACTTGAGTTTGTTAAACATCTCCGTAACGCTATCACGGTTACCAAATAAGCCTGTGACGAAACGCGCCGCTCTTCTTTGGATCTTCTCTATCTCCTCCGTCAACCCGATCTGGTACGCATCCCACACTGATGAGCAATACTCAAGTATAGGTCGAACGAGTGTTTTGTAAGCCACCTCCTTTGTTGATAGACTACATTTTCTAAGGACTCTCCCAATGAATCTCAACCTGGTACCCGCCTTACCAACAATTAATTTTATATGGTTATTCCACTTCAAATCGTTCCACACGCATACTCCCAGATATTTTACAGAAGTAACTGCTACCAGTGTTTGTTCCGCTATCATATAATCATACAATAAAGGATCCTTCTTTCTATGTATTCGCAATACATTACATTTGTCTATGTTAAGGGTCAGTTGCCACTCCCTGCACCAAGTGCCTATCCGCTGCAGATCTTCCTGCATTTCGCTACAATTTTCTAATGCTGCAACTTCTCTGTATACTACAGCATCATCCACGAAAAGCCACATGGGACTTCCAACACTATCTACTAGGTCATTTATATATATTGTGAAAAGCAATGGTCCCATAACACTCCCCTGTGGCACGCCAGAGGTTACTTTAACGTCTGTAGACGTCTCTCCATTGATAACAACATGCTATGTTCTGTTTGCTAAAAACTCTTCAATCCAGCCACACAGCTTGTCTGATATCCCGTAGGCTCTTACTTTGTTTATCAGGCAACAGTGCGGAACTGTATCGAACGCCTTCCAGAAGTCAAGAAAAATAGCATCTACCTGGGAGCCTGTATCTAATATTTTCTGGGTCTCATGAACAAATAAAGCGAGTTGGGTCTCACACGATCGCTGTTTCCGGAATCCATGTTGATTCCTACATAGTAGATTCTGGGTTTCCAAAAACGACATGATACTCGAGCAAAAAACATGTTCTAAAATTGTACAACAGATCGACGTCAGAGATATAGGTCTATAGTTTTGCGCATGTGCTTGACGACCCTTCTTGAAGACTGGGACTACCTGTGCTCTTTTCCAATCATTTGGAACCTTCCGTTCCTCTAGAGACTTGCAGTACAAGGCTGTTAGAAGGGGGCCAAGTTCTTTCGCGTACTCTGTGTAGAATCGAATTGGTATCCCGTCAGGTCCAGTGGACTTTCCTCTGTTGAGTGATTCCAGTTGATTTTCTATTCCTTGGACACTTATTTCGATGTCAGCCATTTTTTCGTTTGTGTGAGGATTTAGAGAAGGAACTGCAGTGCGGTCTTCCTCTGTGAAACTGCTTTGGAAAAAGGTGTTTAGTATTTCAGCTTTACGCGTGTCATCCTCTGTTTCAATGCCATCGTCATCCCGGAGTGTCTGGATATGCTGTTTCGAGCCACTTACTGATTTAACGTAAGACCAGAACTTCCTAGGATTTTCTGTCAAGTCGATACATAGAATTTTACTTTCGAATTCACTGAACACTTCACGCATAGCCCTCCTTATGCTAACTGTAGTTTCAATAGATACTATAGATGAATAAATAACAGTCTCTAACTCTATTTCACAATATCAGCATGGTCATTATGTGTTTTAGGTAAAAACTGATGTCTACAAAAGTAGTTAAATTATTGATTTGAAGTTTTAACAGTATGGTTGTGTTATCCACAGAATTTGGTACACTAAGTATGAGAAACATCAATTAATATTTAATAGTACTTCTTCAGATTATAGGGAGTATATGTAACGTATTGCATACAGCACTAAGCAAGTACACGGCTCACTTGGCTTGGTAGCCAGTGTCAACTGTGCCAGCATGAGAACCAAAATCTGCTCTCCTCCCAGCTCCACGTAAGCTATTCTTGCAATGCAAGATGACAACTTATAATAATTTACTACATTATGACATGTGTCCAATTTTCGATTATTATGGAACTGGAGCATTTTGAGGACTACACACATCCATTAATGAATATGAAGACAAGTACTTACCAAAGCACTGTGTAGGCACTGTGATGGACAGAATATTGGTGGGACAGATGACTGAGCCATCCTATAAGAGGTGTGGGGGTCCTCCAACAGATGGGAACACTGTGATGTCACACTGAAGCAACAGCTGCAAGTGTACCCAGTGTGCAATCACAGAGCGAGGAGTCTTGAGGCCATGTACACGTCATACTTGAATGTTGAGTAATTGAGTAAGTCCATTGTGTCTCCGAATACCAACATTCCAAACACTACCTAATGTACAGGTAAAATCAAGACATACGGCTGTCCAGTCAGTTGAGGAAAGAGATGACGTTATTACAATGTTACAACAGAGTCCCACCACCAGTACATTGTGCATTAGCCATCATCTTGATATTCCACAAATGCAGGTGTAGCATATGTTACAGTCCATGTGCTGCCCATGCAACATCTGCGTCCAGGTGACTCAGTAAGCAGACAACAATTTTGTGAATGGCTGGCTGTACACAGAGATGTCATGCAATACACTTTACATACAGTTCAGGCTGCATTTACACACAGGGGTATCATGAACACTCACAATTAACATGCATGACACTAGGGACACAAGATTTCCAGTTATGTTCTCAGTAGACATGTGGTGTGGTATGACTGATGACCTGGTGATAAGGCCCGTGTTTCAGCCAAATCGCATGACAGCCACAGCATATGCACATTTCCTGAGAGTAAATCTACCTGCGCTTTTGGAAGATGTGATATTACCCAGATAGCACAGTAAGCCGGTTTCAAACTTGTTTCCAGATGTAAAGTTCAAGTATATAAGCTTGATCAAAGCTGGAATATTCAGGCCTGTTAGTTGGATTCAAGCTTGAAACAAACATCAAAGTTGGCAGAGTTCAAGCTATATTTCAAGCTTGACTTATCAAGTTTGGCTCCAGCTGTATCTACACACGTGGAATACAGCCTGGTATTTACTGCTTGTTTTAAGCTATATAATTATTAATCTGAATTTATTGAACCTAATTAATTAAATAAATATCAGAATGGAAATGGTGTGAAAAAATTATCAAGACATTTATGTTTAAAATTTTTTATTTTCAAAGTGTTTAAAATTGTTTTATTTCAAAATTTAATTATTCTGATGCCCCTCCGGCCCCAGCACACAGACCAGAGCAGGATCAAATTTCGCTGACTTCTGCTGGTATAATGATCCTGTAACAGGTAAAAGAAAATGTTAGCCACACCTAAACATAACAAATGTAAAAAGTTGAAACTGATCAACCTAAATACAAAAAGTCATGTTACGTTTATTATCAATATGCCTAACTTTTGCCAAGCATGAGTCACAAGAAATTTTGTGTCCATCATCACAGAAAGAATTAACAGCTTCAACAAAATCTCTCAAGACTGATGGCGTAATAACAGACTGCAACTCTGGTTTTACTGTTGCCCCAACTTTAAGACTTCTTTGACTTGAATTTTTTGAGCATGTTTACTTTGTGCAAGAGTGTCATACTAACAGGAAGAAATTTCATATTACCGCAATTGAAGAGCAGTCAAAGCTACATAAATATAAAAGACTGACACCTATGTAGTGACTGGTTCTTGATGTACTTTTTCCCGTTCACCATGTCATTACTATTTGTATTCACAAAGAAACTTTTCGCACTTCACGATTATTCATTCATGGTGTGACACACGCTAGTACTTACAAGTAAACGAATGTAATAGGACGATATATATAAAAAGGCGAGATTTTAAAAATAACATTAAGTTTTAATTTATTGGTGCCACGTACTAGAGAGCTAGTTTAAAATGATCTCTTTTTGCTGAACAACTTGTAATATGTATTCTTAGCTGGTAATACATTTCACTTTCATCCAGGCTCAATTTTTCTACGTAAAAGAATATGATATTTCTTTATGTTATGTAATAGTATTTAACATTTGTAATATTAACGTACCACTAGAGAAAAATGCACCAACATACCTGTAATACACTATATATCCTCTTCAGACCTGGTGCAGCAGTAAGGCACGAGACGCCACACACTTACCGAACTATTTTCCAGTATAAAACAAACTTCACAACAGTCAACAATCATTAACATGTGTCACAAAGGTAAAATGGCCGTAAACCGAGCAGAGTCAGTGCAAGGCTGATAAACGCTTGTGGCGCTTCCTGTGGACATCTATGGAAGCTATGCTGCACGCGCATCTGCTGTACAGCCTTCCAGGGAAATTACAGTTTATTTCAAGCTTGGGAAAATTATTTTAATTCAAGCTAAATTTTTACAGCTTGATGTAAACTGTGTAACAGGTTGATTTTTCAATCTTGAATTTTCAACTGAACCTAAACTCAATATCCACCCTGAAATAAGCTGTGTAACAGGTTGATTTTTCAATCTTGAATTTTCAACTGAACCTAAACTTAATATCCACCTTGAAATAAGCTTGAGTGCTAGCTGGGTAGAGCAATAGTGACAAATCTACGTGCAACATGATGGATTAAAGTTTCCCTGAACCAGAAAAGTATCCCAGTATCTGAATAATATGTTTCCTCAATGGTTGATTTGCTGTGGCAGACCCATTAACTGGCCAACCAGATCGCCCAATTTAACCCCATTAGACTCTTCTTTATGGGCTGGTTAAACAGGATTGTGTATGTTACAAAGGTGGATAAATGTAAAGAATTTTGCTTACATCACTGACACTGTTGCCCACATTAAAGCCTGCTGAAATCATGTTCGACGTGCAACACTTCACAGTCTGCAAATCATTGACAAGTGCATTGAGATGTGTGGGGCACTTTTTGAACACCTCTTGTAGGATGGATCGCAACATTATTCTGACTGCCACAATACCAACACAGCATTTCAGTAAATAATATTCACACTTGTCTTGATACTCATTCATGGATGTCTTTAGTCTTCAATCCACTTGGGTTTGTAATAATCGAAAATTGGACACATGTTCATAGGACTTTTTTCGTTTATTTTCACATATAGAATCACCTCACAAAATATGTGACATTCTTTCTGAATCATCCTGTATATTAGACTGATAAGAACTTGCATGGAGGTCTACAGTTTTTGTGCACTACAATTTCTAATGGACTTGAAAGAAATTTTATGGTGTGGTGTAATACCATAAAATGTTTGTTCTTTCATACACTTGGTAGAGTAAACATCAAGGCGCATGTAGATATGTGGAAGTATTCAAAAACAACTTGTTTATGAATGCTTCGACTGTTATACACATCTAGTGTTAACAAAAATTATGAGAAAGAATGCTACCTCAACATCAATGGTTATTTTAGTGGGATCTTCACATGGCAAGTTTTTGGTCCAAGTGACAAAAGCTACTGCCTGGGGTACCAGGGGTGCCCATATACAAGATTCTTATTCTGTGCAAGTCACAATTAGTAGTAAAAAAGAACATGAGTCAAAGTAGACAAATGAAAGGGGAAAGGATACAAGGGAAAGAGGGGACAGGGCCACCAAATGATAAGTCACGTGTGTGGAAAAATGGTCTTTAACAGGCTCTGAATGTTTTTCACATTTTATATTAACTTAAAATATTTGAAAGCAGAATATATGTTCCACTGAATTCTGGCTTTGAATTTACCCCCGTATGTTTTGCAAGCAAAGCTCTATTTTCAGGTGATACAGTGATTAGTTATAGTTCAGCTTCATCTGTTCTTACAAAAATAATATACCTTGTCTGTATTTCAATGAACACTGACTTTTGATTGTTTTAGTTTGAAAATACTGTAAATGTATTTATACAACAAATATACAGTGCTCAGAAGTTACCATCCCAAAGTATGAAAATTTTGTATTCCTGCAGAGGAAAACAGATTTCATTAACAGAGAGAGAAGGAGATGAATTATAAGCTGTATTTATGTAATGCTATAAAATAGAATGCCTACTCTGAAACATGTAGGGAAAGACCATAAATGAGAAAACAGTATTCTTCTTTGATGTAGTATTTTGTTTCCATTGTTAATTATAATTAGCAGTTCATGAGTATGATCTATAAGCACAGAATGTTAAAAAGATTTACCTCCCACTGTTACCATATATGATAGTGATACAAGAATCATTCAGTTTCTTTATGAGGCTGCTTCTGTCTATGAAACATGAACCTGAAGCTGAAGTAGGTGAATATTGGTAGCTCAAAATTCACTTCTGTGGCTATGGGAATCATCTAAGTACCATAACAATACTGGTCAGCAGCTGGACATGGTGCACTATTCTGGCCAAGTTCAGAGCTGAGTGTGTAATAAACTTGCCTATTGATTTACAACTTGATACTGATGAAATAGGGTTAAATAATTGTAAAATTCCAGTTCAATTTCATGTAATTCATGCTTATTCTAGTTTTTATGGAGAAAACTTACTTTATCAGCTATAATACCTGTTTAAAACCACAGCTTTACTAAATTTAGATTTTAACATGATTTTCAGGGAACTGACTCAAATAAACATCAGAAGGAATTAGCATATTTAAGTATAACAGACTCAGCAGCACTGTGGGAAGTCATTGTGGCCAATAAATGGAAAATACTTACTTTGGAACTAGCCTCTTGGATTGAAGATAAATGGAAACATGATTTGAAGACAGCACAAATGAAAGATTATGTTCATGTAAGTCCTTGCAAAATGTCTGTGGGTATATTTGACATCATGTATTTAATGAGTGTATACAATTTAAGTATATTGGCACCCATACTTACTACAGAATAGACACTTTTAAAGTTATTGAAGTTATTTACAGAATTTCTCTGTTTCCCTGTCAGAATTTTAAAGATAGGTATTAATTCAGTGTTATTCCTTATGCAGTTGTGCGGCTTTCCGTAACATTAATAGCCACGCGGGATGTTGCTAACACCCCAAATAAAAGTGGCTATAATGACATTGTTATGCAGCATATCACTGATATGAATATGTTGACTTCACAAATGGCCATTTAGAATCATATCTCCTGGTACATTATCATTTTATTTAATATTACTTTAGTATTAAATTGGGTTATTTGAAAGATATTCAATAATTCCCATTTTCTTACAATATTTTGTTTAGTTATTTATTTCTGTTATTCTTCATACTGTATTACAGGTATAAGACATTATACATATAATTAAACATTTGTTCAGTCAACTCATATAAACATTTTATCAAATCAGTCACTCTCACTGGCTGCAAGGGGTGCATCATTCTAACAATTTTCGCACACATTTCTCATGTACTTTACACACATAACTTTCAAACATTGAGCACAGTGCAATTTAACTTTTATACCTCTACTCCAAGGACAATCTGGGCAGTGCCTGTGCTTAAGTATTCTTTGTTCAGAAGGTGGTGCATTGTTGCTGTCTTCAATTCCCGCCATTTTAGCGGCTTTCTGTCTAACCAGTTTAGGTAGGGAGTGAGTGGCTGCTCTCTTGCACACTATGGGATTTACTAATGACCTTCCAACATCACATGGATCCTCTCATTGTTATTATTTGCGTATATGATGAAGGCATCAACGCAAGCAATGTCAATCATTCAGAAAAGTATGGAAAGTGTCCAATGTCTAGTTTTTCTTGAGGTTGAATAAGTAGCACACATTTCATCTGTTGTGTCCACACCTGTTTTGGTCTTATTGTACATTGTTATAATTTCTGGTTTCTTTTCCTTCACAGTGTTAATGTCAGTCGCACCATCATGATGCAAAGATGAAAGGAGAGTTATGTTTTTGCCCTTCTTTGGCACATATGAAACTATGGTGATATCTTTTGTGAATCCAAAAAGGCTGCTTCTAAGTTCACAACCTTTCATGCAAACAAAGTCTGGAAGGAGCTCCCTCTTATTCTTTCTAAGAGTTCTTACTACTGTAAGTGTGTTTTGAGGAGCTCTTCAGCCAGTGGTACGGAACAAAACCAGCTGTCTAGTGTCACATTGTGTCCTATACTTTCAATAGGCCATACAAGTATGTTTACTATCTCCTTAGGCAAGTTTGACAGTACAAAGGGACCCTCTGACTGTTTCCCAATCTAGATTTCCATCCCCAAAGTATACCATGTTCTTGCATCACATAAGGTGAAAATTTTCAAATCGTATTTCGCAGGCTTGCTTGGTATATACTGTCAGAAACTGCATTTGCCTCTAAATGCAACCAGTTGTTCATCTGCTGCCATATATTCAGACACAGTATAATTACTGACACAGTTGGACATGAATAATTCAAACACTTCTCTAGGCGATCAAGTTCTCTTCACTGTGGTCTCTCTCGAATTTCATCAAATCTCAAACAAAGCAACAAGAAACAAAAGCACCATAAACTCATTGTTGCATGAAATATTGCTGTTCCAAAACCATTTGTGTCCCATAAGTCTTCCAGATTTTGGTGCCCTGCGCTGTAATGCCCAGCCAATATCAACAGACCCAGAAGAGATTTTATTTCTTCCTCATTTGTTGGTTTGGCATTCATGGTCTCCTGTGAAATTTGGTGCAATGTGTTGTATGTAAATATTTGCACATGATGTAATCATTCTAATTATTATGTCATTCATAAATATCGAAAAACAGGCCACAGCAGCTTTCACAGATTTTGCGATAGCTTTCACACCAGGGCGATGAATAGTTCTTACGTTGCAACTAGGACAATTTTTCATCCATTTTGTAACCTTATCCTTTCCAATAAAAAAATCATGCTTGCTTTTATTATCAGCTGCACTTACTTGTGGTTCCTGTTCCAGGTTGTCTTCATCCTCAATTTCCATGTCACTGTGATGAGAGAGAACTGCACACCTGTCTGTTTCCTCCCCTTCCTCTTCTCCTCCTTCAAAAGTTTTGTCTATGACCTCTTTCAGAAGCTCCCACACTCTTTCTTGTTTTATTTCATAATGATCCATAGCTGTTTTAACTGCACAGAGTGACAAAATACAAGCGGCTGCTACGGAACACAACTGTGTGCTTTCTTTCAGTACTGCAACATAAAGACTCGCGCGGGATGCAGAAAACACCCCAAGGCACATTGTTGTGTGTTTTCTTGGAACTTGCACTTCCATTGTAGATTCTATTGTTACTCAAAGCTTTCATATTATGTCCTAGAAAGGTACCAAAGAACATGACGTTATACTCCTATCCATTATGTAATAATCCATTGACAAGGACGACTGGGGTGTTCTGAACACCCTGTGCGACCAGTTAAGGGTTAATTTACTGTGAGAAGAACTAGAAGATTTATGTTATTTTTTTGTATGTAAAATTTTAATGCATACAAATATGTCATAACATTATCAAATGTTCTCAGTGGAAGACAGGTCAGATAATTTCAAGAGCCAAGGAAGTGTTATTGTCATGTCTGCAGAATATTCAACAAGACAATTTATGGTATGGCGTGGCAGTGCATTGTCTTGCCTAACAAAATGGTTGTTAGTGGGATACTGTATACAATGGAAGTGGAATGAATGCACATCATATGCCAGCAGTCTCCGTATTGGGAAAATTGACTGCAAACACCTAGAAATTAAGTGTAAATGGTCCTCATTCTGTGATACACTTAATCATTTGCACTTTATCCACTGGTCCAGTTGTATCACATGATTCTGAATGCATCTGTACCAGTACACTAAGTGCTTACCAACAACTACTAAGACTCACAAGTTCTGTGGCCTGAGCATCTAAATTTCCCATATTCGTATAACCTCTGTACTGTGTGACTTAAGGAGGTCATGTGGCAGTGTCGTTTGCTACCTCATAGTAAGATGGGAGTTCTGGATAAAGTGACATCATGCATACCTACATTGTTGTTCAGAAATGAACTGGGTAGTGTCAAGAAAGAATTCTTCACTCTGTTGTGTATTATATGCCTCCTGGCAAATTAAAACTGTGTGCTGGACTGAGACTTAAACCTGTCTGGCATACAGTTTTAACCTGTCAGGAAGTTTGCCTTAGTAGTTACCTGATGCATTGAGAACTGTTTATACACTGACACAGTCTGAGCTGTTCAACAGTGATCACTGACATCCGCATTTTATTTATCATTACAGCTGAATTATGATCCTTCTGAAGTTGAAGAGAATGCATTTTGACATTGACTCCATAAGATGAAAAAGTTGTAAGGAGCTATGATTATTCATGATCATTCAACAGCCATAAAAATCTCAAGTAGAAAAATTAGAATTTATGATCCAGGGCATACAGTGTGGGCTGAACATCTTACAGGCATTTCATAAAGATAAACGTTATTTATGTATGGATGAGTCTTGCCACATGTGAAGATGGTACAGAGGTACTGACTCATAATGCGTAACATATGATGACAAAGGATACCCATGACATACAACTGTATTATCAGAATTCCCATAACCATTACCATAGGTAACCTTAAATCATAATGCTATGGCACTCCACACAATGATTCCAAGTAAAATGGTGCTGTGGTAAGACAATGGTAATCCCCTAGTGATTACTTACAATTAGCATATTACCCACTGTTTTGAAAGCATTGGCATATATTGTTCATGGCCTAATCACTGAACACTTGTACAAATTCAACCTATATGACAAATATCAGTCTGGGCTTTGTAAACCCTATAGTGCAGACAGTGCACTAGTTATGGTAAATGATGACCTGAAATGTGCCATCGACAACTGTGATGCAATGACATTAGCACTTCTAGACTTTAGCAATGCTTTAGATACTTTCAGTCTTGACACACTGCTCAGAAACATATGACAGCTAAATTTCTCAGACAGTGCACTGAAGTGATTTGAAAGCTACTTGAAAATCAGACAGCAGTGTTGTGTCTGTGGGAATGAAAAATCATCCTGGGAACATTTTCCCTCAAGAGTATCACATGATTCAGTCTCATGCCCAATTGTGTCTTTCTTATTTGTCAGTGTCATTTCACTGGCTTGGTCCTTCTGTGAAAATAGTTTATCTACCAACGACCTCCAGTTTTAACCATTTTGCAGGTATAAATGCTGAGGTCTTTCAGATGATGATGATGATCTGTTTTCAGTGATAATGTGGGTGAAAATCCTGGGGCTGACACTAAATGCTAAAAAGTCGCATTTAATCTTTGTATACCACCTGAAATGAAGGATATTCTCTTGCATGCCATGGACCAGGGACACACAATTTTAACCTATTTTAATCTTAGTTGTGCATTCTTTATGGACTCACATTTTAATACACACCTGAAGATGGGACATACGTCTTTAAACTAGATAGTGCTTTCCTTTTTAGAAATGAATATTTTTTACAACTGTAGCAGATTCTATCATTGATGAGAAATGAGTAAATTTAGAAATACACAAACAATTATCTCATATTCAGCTTGACAGTATTTCAGTACTTTATCAGAAAATAGTGAAGAACTTGGATGTAGCATTGTATGAGCATCTGAGCTGGGTAGAGAATACTGTCTCAATGTGCCAGAAGACTACTGCATACCACTATGTCCTCAAAAATTTTTGGAACATGTTTCCACAGGATGTGGACTGTAAAATGATGCAAGCACTCATTCTAGCCAACCTCAGCTATTGTCATGTAATTCAACATGATATCAGCAGTGCAAATACAAGACAGTTAGAACAAATAATGAATTCTTGTCTGTTATATCTGCAGCATCCACTGATATGTCCATGTTATTGCTTCATATGCCAAGTTAGGGTCGTTGTGGTGGCTACCACTTCACCAGCTCCTCATCTCTCAAGTACCCCATTACCTCACCATAGAGATTAAACATCTTTCATGCCATCATAATTGAAATACAATGTACCATTTATCTCATATCCTAGCTGCACCCACTCACGAAACAAAAACATCCACAAACTCCTTTGCTGTGCTTCTGACTGCCCCTGGAACAAGTTGCCCTGTACTCTGTACAGAATTCAGTGGCCAGATGCATTTAATAAGAAGTTGAAGCATGTCCTTTTGTTACCCTTATAACATGTTCCTCAAAAGTTAATGTATAAGGACAACTTCCCCTCTGTCAAGTAGCAAAGTCAATGCTCTTTTCTTCTCTCAGTTCTGTTCTGTTCTCTTCTCCTTTCTCTATGACTAACACCATGTTTATTTCCCTTATATTCTTTAACTGCGTGTTATTATTTTCTTCTTTCCCTCCCTCCTCCAGTTCTTTCTCTCATACCCACTGCTGTTGGCACACATAACTATAATCTCACCTTAGTATAATTTCTAAATACCGTACTTATCATGTACAAATAGGAACTCTTTGTGTGTGTGTGTTTGTGTGTGTGTGTTTTCTTTTATCTGTATTACTGTAATCTTTAATTTCTAAATGTAGTATAATATTCTTACTGAAATACAGAATGGTAAAAGAATTGACCTGCAAAATTCTTGACCAATATCCCTAACTTTTGTTTGCTGCAGAATCCTGGAACATATTCTCAGTTTGAATATAATAAACTTTTTTGCAAATGAGAAGCTTATGTGCACAAATCAGCATGGTTTTAGAAAGGACCACTCATGTGAAACTCAGCTTGTGCTTTCCTCACATGGTATACTGAGAACTATGGATAAAGGCAACAGGCAGATTCCATATTTCTAGATTTCCAGAAAGCATTTGACATGGTGCCCCATTGCAGGCTGTTAACAAAGGTATGAGCATAAGGAATTAGTTCACAGATATGTGAGTGGCTCAAAGACTTCTTAAATGATTGAACCCCGTATGTTGTTCTCGATGGTGACTGTTCATCAGGGACAAGGGTATCACCAGGAGTGCCCCAGGGAAGTGTAGTAGGACCACTGTTGTTCTCTATATACGTAGGTGATTTGGCTGATAGGGTGGATAACAATCTGTGGTTGTTTGTTGATGCCATGGTTTATGGTAAGGTGTCAAAGTTGAGTGACTGTAGGAAGACAAAAGATGACTTAGACAAAATTTCCAGTTGTGATAAATGGCAGCCAGCCCTAAATGTGGAAAGATGTAAGTTAATGCAGATGTGTGGGAAGATCAAACATGTAATGTCCAGATACAGTACTACTAGTGTCCTGCTTGGCACAGTCAAGTCATTTAAATATCTGGGCATAACATTGAAAAGCGATGTGAGATGGAACAAGCTTGTGAGAACTGTGGTAGGGAGGCTTGGGAGAATTTTAGGAAAGAGTGGTTCACCTGTAAAGGAGACCACATATAGGACTCTGGTGTGACCTATTCTTGAATACTGCTTGAGTGTTTGGGATGTGAACCACATCGGATTGAAGGAAGACATCCATGCAGTTGAGAGGCAGGCTGCTAGATTTGTTACCAATAGGTTTGAACAGCATGTACATGTTATGGAGATGCTTCTGGGATCTCAAATGGAAATCCCTGGAGGGAATGCAACATTCCTTTTGAGAAACACTATTAAGAAAATTTAGAGAATCGTCATTTGAAGCTGTCTGGTGAACAATTCTACTACTTCCAATACACATTGCAAGTAGGGACCACAAAGGTAAGATACAAGGCATCAAGACTCACTCAGAGGCATACAGTCATTTTCCCCTTGCTCCCTTTGTGAGTGGAACAAGAATGGAAATGACAAGTTGAAGTACAGGTTACCCTCCACTACACACTGTATGGTGGCTTCCGGAGTATCTGTGTAGATGTAGATGCAGGAACATGTGTAATGTAAAATATGTAGAATGCCTGGCTAGACATAACAGAGGGCCTGATGGCCCAAATTTTGCAAGGTTTAATAAATAAATAAATTATATAGGGAAAATAGTGGTTCAAATACTTGTCATAGCCTCCAGATTTAGGTTTTCCATGATTTCCCTAAACCATTTAAGAGTAATATCTGGATGATTCCTTTGAAAAAAGAGCAACGCTAGTGCATCAGCCCAAAACATTGTGAGAATGTTTCCTCTCTCCTCAGCACCATCATACTTTAATGCAATGGTCATCTAAGATAGGGTATTGCCAGTATTCATCACAGAAAATGATATATGTCATCAGTCATCAGCAATCCATTCTTTTGAGGTAAAGAACCATTCAAAAGGTGGCCATGTGTTGTGTGTTTTAAAGATCCTATGCATGAATAGGTTTACTGATACATTATACACTAATTCAGCAGAACATTATGACCATCAACCTACTATTAATATAAACCTGTCCAGGTGATATCACATTGTCATCTGGTGCGGAATGACTGCTAGTCAGACACACACACACCATGGATGTAGTATCAGCGAGTGTGCTGTCCATGAATAGAATGGGAGAGGCACACAATCTATCTGAGTTTCACTGAGGGCAGATTGTGACAGCCTGGAGGCTTGGAATGAGCATTTCATATACTGCAAGACTTGTTGGGTCTTCAAAGAGTGCTCTGATGATTGTCTTCATTACATAGTGAAACCAAGGTGCAACCATGTCCAGACATCGATGGGTTGGGCAACCACCACTCATTGAAGATGTTGGAAATCATAGGCTGGGCAGTCTGGTAAAACAGGACAGGCAGCAAACTGTGGTGGAACTAACATCAGACTTTAATTCTGGGCAGAGTAGATGTGTGTCTGAACACACAGTGCACTGAACACCCCTAACAATGGACCTCCGCAGCCTACGACCCATACATGTGCCACTGTTAACACTATGACATTGACAACTATGACTGAAATGGATATGTAACCATTGGAACTGGATGTTGGCGCAGTGGCAGAATGTTGCATGGTCTGATGAATGCTGATACCCTCTTCAGCATGCCAATGGGAGGGTGCAAATCCATTGTCTTCCAGGTGAATATCTCCTTGACACTGTTGCTGCAGGACAGAGACAAGCTAGCAGTGGCTTTCTCTGGGGAATGTTCATGTGGGAATCCATGGGAGCTCATGCAAGACACCTTGATAGCCAAGAAGTCTTGTTCACTTGTTGCAGACCACACGATGATCATGCTTCCCAATGGCAGTGGCATTTATCAACAAGATCATGCACTATATCACAGGGTCAGTAGTGTGATGGAGTGGTTCGAGGAACACAGTGGTGAGTTTCAGTTGACGTGCTGGTCCCCCAACTTGCCAGATCTGAACCTGAATGAACACATCTGGGATGTGATTGAATGTGGCATCAGAGCTCATCACCCCCCCCCCCCCCCCCCCTCCCCAGTATTTGCGGGAATGAGATGACTTTTCTGTACAGATGTGATGCCAACTCCCTCCAGTGACCTACCAAACCCTCATTGCCTCCATGCTGCAACACATCTCTGCTGTTATCTGCACCAAAGGTGGACATTCCAGCTATTAGGTAGGTGGTTGTAATGTTCTGACTAATCAGTGTACAGTATGCTGATTACTGTTTGTGTTTTATCGTCAAGCTACTCTAGCACTGAGGCAGTAAAATTATACTGTAAAACATTGTTTGAAATGAGTAGCAAATGATTCTATGTTTGTATTGCTCATAACATGAAATACTACAGGAACAGCCTCTGTCTTAGCTGACTGCACCAGCACATCAGGAAAATGAAACTGAAAACATCTTCATAAATCTAGAGAAAATAACCCTGAAGACTTTGATGAGGTAGACCTCATTTTCACAACAAGCAAAGTATAGGGCATTGTTTTGTTTAATGTTGTTGTCATAGTTACTGTGATAACAGATATTTTCTTGGTGTTCTATTGACAAAGGATGAAAAAGTATAAACAAAATGAATTTAAAATCATATATCAAATGTTTTGTTAACAGAAATGTTGTGTCTTACAATAAATTTTCGTGCACTGAGCTGCATTTTGAGTTTGATTGATATGCAGTGTGTGTTCTATAGCGGCACATACACTCCTGGAAATTGAAATAAGAACACCGTGAATTCATTGTCCCAGGAAGGGGAAACTTTATTGACACATTCCTGGGGTCAGATACATCACATGATCACACTGACAGAACCACAGGCACATAGACACAGGCAACAGAGCATGCACAATGTCGGCACTAGTACAGTGTATATCCACCTTTCGCAGCAATGCAGGCTGCTATTCTCCGATGGAGACGATCGTAGAGATGCTGGATGTAGTCCTGTGGAACGGCTTGCCATGCCATTTCCACCTGGCGCCTCAGTTGGACCAGCATTCGTGCTGGACGTGCAGACCGCGTGAGACGACGCTTCATCCAGTCCCAAACATGCTCAATGGGGGACAGATCCGGAGATCTTGCTGGCCAGGGTAGTTGACTTACACCTTCTAGAGCACGTTGGGTGGCACGGGATACATGCAGACGTGCATTGTCCTGTAGGAACAGCAAGTTCCCTTGCCGGTCTAGGAATGGTAGAACGATGGGTTCGATGATGGTTTGGATGTACCGTGCACTATTCAGTGTCCCCTCGACGATCACCAGTGGTGTACAGCCAGTGTAGGAGATCGCTCCCCACACCATGATGCCGGGTGTTGGCCCTGTGTGCCTCGGTCGTATGCAGTCCTGATTGTGGCGCTCACCTGCACGGCGCCAAACACGCATACGACCATCATTGGCACCAAGGCAGAAGCGACTCTCATCGCTGAAGACGACACGTCTCCATTCGTCCCTCCATTCACACCTGTCGCGACACCACTGGAGGCGGGCTGCACGATGTTGGGGCGTGAGCGGAAGACGGCCTAACGGTGTGCGGGACCGTAGCCCAGCTTCATGGAGACGGTTGCGAATGGTCCTCGCCGATACCCCAGGAGCAACAGTGTCCCTAATTTGCTGGGAAGTGGCGGTGCGGTCCCCTACGGCACTGCGTAGGATCCTACGGTCTTGGCGTGCATCCGTGCGTCGCTGCGGTCCGGTCCCAGGTCGACAGGCACGTGCACCTTCCGCCGACCACTGGCGACAACATCGATGTACTGTGGAGACCTCACGCCCCACGTGTTGAGCAATTCGGCGGTACGTCCACCCAGCCTCCCGCATACCCACTATACGCCCTCGCTCAAAGTCCGTCAACTGCACATATGGTTCACGTCCATGCTGTCGCGGCATGCTACCAGTGTTAAAGACTGCGATGGAGCTCCGTATGCCACGGCAAACTGGCTGACACTGACGGCGGCGGTGCACAAATGCTGCGCAGCTAGCGCCATTCGACGGCCAACACCGCGGATCCTGGTGTGTCCGCTTTGCCGTGCGTGTGATCATTGCTTGTACAGCCCTCTCGCAGTGTCCGGAGCAAGTATGGTGGGTCTGACACACCGGTGTCAATGTGTTCTTTTTTCCATTTCCAGGAGTGTAATTTATTCCCATATTCATCATAACTTTTTTACATCATCTGACGGCACAAAAACTGAAATGAATGAAGCATGAAGTATCTGAAATGTTATTTTCAAATACTGAATTTTATGTATCATTTTGAACAGAGGATTAAGTGCCTTTTTTATTCTTTCTGCCTTTTTAATGGTATATATTACAGTTTTCTAAAACTCCCTTTTTAATACAAAACTTATACATCACAGCCATCAAGTTTATTTCTATTAGCACACTATTAATTACAACACGGTTTATTATTTCTTAAGTCCATTTCTTCTTGGTAGTAATACACTTATAAACTTGAAGAAAACCTACCACATCCCTTACATGAATGTGCAGCCAATGAAATGTTGTATCAAAATAGGATGCATGATTTGTGTGCCATTTTGAAGGTGAGGAAAATGCACTGTAGCACAGACTCGACAAGGTGAAAAAGTTGTAAGGAGCTATGATGATTCATGATCATTTAGCAACCATTCAGAACTCAAAGAGACTGAATAGAAGTTAGGCACCAGGGCATACAGATATGTCGTAACATTGTCAGCTGTCTTCAGTATAAGAAAGATCAGATAATTTCAAGAGCCAAGGAAGTATTATTGTCATATTGGTAGAATATTTAACAAGACAAATTCTGGAATGGTGGGGAACTGCATTGTCTTGCTGAACAAAAAGTTTCTCAGTGGCGTGTTGTATAAGGAGAAATGAATGCACATCACCTACCAGGAGGTCTCTGCATTGTGAAAGTTGACTGCACACACACTAGAAATTCCATGTAAATAGTCCTCATTTTGGAATACCCCTAATTATTTGCACTTTATCCCACTGGCCCAGTTGCATCATATATTTCCAGTGCATTTGTATCAATGCCATACATACCTTGCCAACATGTACTAACACTCACCAGTCCTATGACCTGAGCATCCAAATTTCCCATGCTCATATTAATCTTTGTGCTGTGTGATGTATGGAACTCATGCGGCAGCATGGTTTCCTACCTCACGGTAAGGAGGCAGTTCTGGATAAAGTGACATCTTATTGAAGTGTGTGCTGATATGAAATTCCTGGCAGATTAAAACTGTGTGCTTTTCTGGGGATCTAGCTCACAGCCTGAAACTGCCAGTAAGTTTCATGTGGATAGTTCTGTTATGCACTGAGAACTGTCTGTACACTGACACAATCTGAGCTATTCCCCGATGATCACTGTCCTCTGCATCTAGTTTATCATTGTGGCTGAATTACAACAGCAGTTTGTCCTCAAATGAGCACTCAAAAAATATCCATAACTTCACAGCCCATGATGAGCTCTGTGACCACACAACTTAGTAAATGAAATGTAAAAATTATCTTCCTCTGCTTGTGTGGTTGTAGATAAATGTATAATCTCTTTTGCCTTTACCATCTTTACTGTCTCTCAGATACTCAGTACAAGATCACATCACAGCCTTGTGAGAATATTCTAGTCATCAATGTGACAACAGTCTTTTTCTCCAAAAGTAAAGTACTTGTCAGTCTGATTAGTATTTTTATGCCAGAATAATGTGCTGCCAGAGAATTGTCATGCCAGCAGAAAGCCCTACAGAAGGAAAGTTTTACCAGAGAAAAGTTCTGCCAGTACTGTATCCTGTCATATTTCCTGTCACTCAGACTGCAGCTCTCGTGCGAAACAAAACATTGAACTCTGAGTAGAGTGCCATAAACACTACAGGAGTGGACATATTAATGTAACCTATGTGTTAAATATGCTTCATATTTAATGTTAGATATTTGTCACTAATATTTCTAAACTGTTTTTAATATATGTGAATTAATTTTGTTTTATGTTTTGTCTGTGGCAAACAGTGATAGTATTAGTAGTTGTGTTTTTACTTGGGTAATGCATGTATCTGAGACTCTTCAACAAAAATGTTTATTTTAGGTTGACTTTGAGAAGATGCAGATGACAAAACCTTTCTTTGGAGAACTACGAAGGCGGTATAGTCCAGGAATATGGCTGCAGTTCCGGAAATCTGACCACCAAGTGTACATACATTTTAAGATACATAGATTACAGGTATACAGTTTCTGTTGTTTTTTTCAAGAAAAAATATTATGAAATAGGCCTACATAATTTTATATCAGTAAAATCTTACCCAATATTTCACCATTCCTTTGTAGTAACTTTATGTGTTTGCAAAAGTTGTACATATTTTTTCTTATCCTTGCTAAAATAACAAGAAAAGTGAGCTGTTGTCATACTGCTACAACCTTGTAGTCACCTGTTACAAATGATATGGCAGAGATAACAACAAACAATGTTTAAGCTGATTCTTGTAAAATAAAAAGTGTAACTTCGATTTTTGGCTTAAAGAATGCCTTCAAAAAAGAGTTGCCATAAACTATGAGATACAGAAACTAAGTAGAAATTGCTTCACAACACACAAGCTCCACCTAAAAAAATGTGGCAAGGAGCTTATTTACAATAGAGTGGCCTTTCTGACATATATGAAAGAAAATCTAAAATCTGAATTGAGAAACCAATACCAACTTATCAGCAAATGTGTTATGGTACATAAGACAGAACAAAATGTGCAAACAACATTAGACCATTGGGGCAAAATGCCACTAAGGGCAATTGGAAACTTTCTGACCTCTCTGATAACCAAGGTACGCAGGGCTGCATTAAGTGCAGGCTATATAGGCTACATCATGGAGATGCACATCACAAAGGGGCCCACACCACAACAGTGTGTGTATTTTAATACACTGGGTAAAGCCCTCTACTGATCATATAAGATGTAAACATGATTATTTTCTGTGGGTTTAATGTAAATGTGATTATTTTCTGTTGGTTTATTTGGCTGAATTTATCAGTGAATATATAATTGAATTAAGTCGGCATTCACCTCTCAAAACCCATGCTCTCTGATGTCATATTTACAGAAGCCTCTGGCAAATTGTCTAGAATTTGAATTAACAAGTTGATGCAGACTTTTAAAAGAGTTGTTTGTGCATTTTGAGTAATTGGTCATTATATCTGTAGAGACATTTTATGAAGAAGCCCTGGAGTCGGCAGTCTACAAGCCCTTGTGCTTATTTTAATATATGTATATATATATATATATATTGGTAATCATTTTTGGAATACAGTGATCAATTGTTATATTTAGATTAAAGTTCAGTCTTGATCACGTTATGTCTGTTTTAATGAGTAACCGGTTTCGGTTTTTTCTATAAAACCATCATCAGACCCATTGGCTCCCTTGGGTTGGTAGGTGGAGCTCTCCTTGCTGCTGTGCACAGCAGCAAGGAGAGCTCCACCTACCAACCCAAGGGAGCCAATGGGTCTGATGATGGTTTTATAGAAAAAACCGAAACCGGTTACTCATTAAAACAGACATAACATGATCAAGACTGAACTTTAATCTATATATATATATATATATATATATATATATTAAAATAAGCACAATCTGACAAAGATGATGTGACTTACCAATACGAAAGCACTGGCAGGTCGATAGAAACACAAACAGACACATACATACACACAAAATTCAAGCTTTCGCAACAAACTGTTGCCTCATCAGGAAAGAGGGAAGGCGAGGGAAAGACGAAAGGAAGTGGGTTTTAAGGGAGAGGGTAAGGAGTCATTCCAATCCCGGGAGCGGAAAGACTTACCTTAGGGGGAAAAAAGGACGGGTATACACTCGCACATACACACATATCCATCCACACATATACAGACACAAGCAGACATATTTAAAGACAAAGAGTTTGGGCCCAATGCCTTTAGATGGCAAGAGGTGATGACACCTGGATGAATACCTGACAAAAGTTCAAAATTTTCCTATTCTGGGGAAACATAAAATCAGACAACAGTTAAAACAATTTTGGCAACTTTAAGTGAGTTAAACTTCCAAAAAGGTGATTTATTCAGTACCTCATTTCATGGAAGCCGGAATCAATAAAAAGCTGTGCTTCCTGTTGCCAGATGCAAATTCTTGAGTTCCTGAAGCTGGGGAATACCATTTCAGATAATTTGATTTGTCAACAAGGTATATCAGGAAACATACAAGATGTTTTAGTTTCATATTCAAATTCTTAATTTGTCATTGACCACCTGTAGTGGAATAGCTTTATACTGATGACAAGATACAATAGCAATCTCTGTATTAATTAATGTTCACGTTACAAGTAAAAATTCTTTGTTCTACATTAACCAGTTGTACAGAATGGCAATCATAATCTTCAAAGTCAGTTTCTATACTGAAATGATCCAAGCAGTCTCTTAAATTGCTGAATGGATTTTCTATTAACCTGTTGTACAACTTACTTTTAAAATGTTCAAATAACTTTGGGAATGCTGCCGAGTAACACTATTGACTGCTGCCAATATTTCAATGCAAAGTGCAGTGTGACCACCCTGTCATTCTCAAGTCAAAACTGCAGCAATTGCACTGAGCAAGGGAATTCAAAACATTGGTTTGCAGAGAAATTCCTGGAAGATAAAACACACCCACACACACACACACACACACACACACACACACACACACACTCACACACACACACACTCTCTCTCACACTATGTAAACACTAGTGCCACCACAACCAAAGATAAGTGACTTAAGAAGTTATTGATAGTAAAAATTACTGAACAGTGGCTGGGGTAACATCAACTCTGTGTGTGTGTGTGTGTGTGTGTGTGTGTGTGTGTGTGTGTTATCTTCTGGGAATTTATCTGAAAACTGAGGTTTTAAATTCCATTGTTGTTGTTGTTGTGGTCTTCAGTCCTGAGACTGGTTTGATGCAGCTCTCCATGCTACTCTATCCTGTGCAAGCTTCTTCATCTCCCAGTACCTACTGCAACCTACATCCTTCTGAATCTGCTTAGTGTACTGATCTCTTGGTCTCCCTCTACGATTTTTACCCTCCACACTGCCCTCCAATGCTAAATTTGTGATCCCTTGATGCCTCAAAACATGTCCTACCAACCGATCCCTTCTTCTAGTCAAGTTGTGCCACAAACTTCTCTTCTCCCCAATCCTGTTCAATACCTCCTCATTAGTTACGTGATCTACCCACCTTATCTTCAGCATTCTTCTGTAGCACCACATTTCGAAAGCTTCTATTCTCTTCTTGTCCAAACTGGTTATCGTCCATGTTTCACTTCCATACATGGCTACACTCCATACAAATACTTTCAGAAACCACTTCCTGACACTTAAATCTATACTCGATGTTAACAAATTTCTCTTCTTCAGAAACGATTTCCTTGCCATTGCCAGTCTACATTTTATATCCTCTCTACTTCGACCATCATCAGTTATTTTACTCCCTAAATAGCAAAACTCCTTTACCACTTTAAGTGTCTCATTTCCTAATCTAATCCCCTCAGCATCACCTGATTTAATTTGACTACATTCCATTATCCTCGTTTTGCTTTTGTTGATGTTCATCTTATATCCTCCTTTCAAGACACTGTCCATTCCATTCAACTGCTCTTC
The DNA here is from genome assembly GCF_023864345.2 of Schistocerca serialis cubense. Taxonomy (NCBI): domain Eukaryota; kingdom Metazoa; phylum Arthropoda; class Insecta; order Orthoptera; family Acrididae; genus Schistocerca; species Schistocerca serialis. The sequence goes on along the minus strand of NC_064640.1, from coordinate 359,233,550 downwards.
CAAGTCCTTTGCTGTCTCTGACAGAATCACAATGTCATCGGCGAACCTCAAAGTTTTTACTTCTTCTCCATGAATGTTAATACCTACTCCGAATTTTTCTTTTGTTTCCTTTACTGCTTGCTCAATATACAGATTGAATAACATCGGGGAGAGGCTACAACCATGTCTCACTCCCTTCCCAACCACTGCTTCCCTTTCATGCCCCTCGACTCTTATAACTGCCATCTGGTTTCTGTACAAATTGTAAATAGCCTTTCGCTCCCTGTATTTTACCCCTGCCACCTTCAGAATTTGAAAGAGAGTATTCCAGTTAACTTTGTCAAAAGCTTTCTCTAAGTCTACAAATGCTAGAAACGTAGGTTTGCCTTTTCTTAATCTTTCTTCTAAGATAAGTCGTAAGGTTAGTATTGCCTCACGTGTTCCAACATTTCTACGGAATCCAAACTGATCTTCCCCGAGGTCCGCTTCTACCAGTTCTTCCATTCGTCTGTAAAGAATTCGCATTAGTATTTTGCAGCTGTGACTTATTAAACTGATAGTTCGGTAATTTTCACATCTGTCAACACCTGCTTTCTTTGGTATTGGAATTATTATATTCTTCTTGAAGTCTGTGGGTATTTCGCCTGTCTCATACATCTTGCTCACCAGATGGTAGAGTTTTGTCATGACTGGCTCTCCCAAGGCCATCAGTAGTTCTAATGGAATGTTGTCTACTCCCGGGGCCTTGTTTCGACTCAGGTCTTTCAGTGCTCTGTCAAACTCTTCATGCAGTATCTTATCTCCCATTTCATCTTCATCTACATCCTCTTCCATTTCCATAATACTGTCCTCAAGTACATCGCCCTTGTATAAACCCTCTATATACTCCTTCCACCTTTCTGCCTTCCCTTCTTTGCTTAGAACTGGGTTGCCATCTGAGCTCTTGATATTCATACAAGTGGTTCTCTTCTCTCCAAAGGTCTCTTTAATCTTCCTGTAGGCAGTATCTATCTTACCCCTAGTGAGACAAGCCTCTACATCCTTACATTTGTCCTCTAGCCATCCCTGCTTAGCCATTTTGCACTTTCTGTCGATCTCATTTTTGAGACGTTTGTATTCCCTTTTGCCTGCTTCTTTTACTGCATTTTTATATTTTCTCCTTTCATCAATTAAATTCAATATTTCTTCTGTTACCCAAGGATTTCTATTAGCCCTCGTCTTTCTACCTACTTGATCCTCTGCTGCCTTCACTACTTCATCCCTCAGAGCTACCCAATCTTCTTCTACTGTATTTCTTTCCCCCATTCCTGTCAATTGTTCCCTTATGCTCTCCCTGAAACTTTCTACAACCTCTGGTTCTTTCAGTTTATCCAGGTCCCATCTCCTTAAATTCCCACCTTTTTGCAGTTTCTTCAGTTTCAATCTACAGTTCATAACCAATAGATTGTGGTCAGAATCCACATCTGCCCCTGGAAATGTCTTACAATTTAAAACCTGGTTCCTAAATCTCTGTCTTACCATTATATAATCTATCTGATACCTATTAGTATCTCCAGGATTCTTCCAGGTATACAACCTTCTTTTATGATTCTTGAACCAAGTGTTAGCTATGATTAAGTTATGCTCTGTGCAAAATTCTACAAGGCGGCTTCCTCTTTCATTTCTTCCCCCCAATCCATATTCACCTACTATGTTTCCTTCTCTCCCTTTTCCTACTGATGAATTCCAGTCACCCATGACTATTAAATTTTCGTCTCCCTTCACTACCTGAATAATTTCTTTTATCTCGTCATACATTTCATCAATTTCTTCATCATCTGCAGAGCTAGTTGGCATATAAACTTGTACTACTGTAGTAGGCATGGGCTTTGTGTCTATCTTGGCCACAATAATGCGTTCACTATGCTGTTTGTAGTAGCTAACCCGCACTCCTATTTTTTTATTCATTATTAAACCTACTCCTGCATTACCCCTATTTGATTTTGTATTTATAACCCTGTAATCACCTGACCAAAAGTCTTGCTCCTCCTGCCACCGAACTTCACTAATTCCCACTATTCCATTGTACAGTGGGTATTTTCTGCAGTTTTGCCTTGAGAATAATGGGGTTGGTCACCTGTCAAAGTATCAGTGGTTGTCAATCATTTTACCTGGCTGCATCCCTGTAAGTTATTTGAACATTGCATATGCCAGGTGAAACTCATGTCTACTTTTAAAATTACTGAGAGGTGTACTGAGTGCAGAATTTGGCAATTTATTAAAAACTTTCGAATAATTCACTTTGTGAGAGTTGCCTGTTTTTGTCAGCCTGTGCCAAGGAATGTCAATAACCTTTTTGTTTCTAGCATCATTACAGTTTATATTCTCTCTGGTATTAAATTATGTTATGTTGTTTTTAGCACATACCAGTGATGCATAGATATAAAGATTTGTAACTGTCATCATTTTTATATTGGTGAATAAAGGTTGGCAATTTTTCCTTGGACCAGCCTTTGACATTATTTTAGAACTTCTTTGTGAATCAGTAATATGTCACTGACATGACATGAGTGACCCCATAGCAACAGATCATAAGTTATGTGTGATTCTAAAAGTCCATAGCAAGGTGTCCTAATATATTTATTACCTACTGGATCAACCAATTTCCACATAAGATAGAACACCTGTTATATCTTTTTGCAGACATGGTTGATGTGAGGTTGCCAGTTTTATTTGGAATCAGTATGTATTCTAAGCTATTTTACATATTTTGAGTCTGTAAATTTAGCTAGTCCCACCTGCAAATGGTGCTTTTTTGTGCTTTCTGTAATAGTTCATTACATGAGGACTTGTTTAATGTTAATAAATGTCTGACCTATAGCTTACTGACTCATGTTGTCATAGAAAGGTCACACAACCACCAACCACTCCTTTAGAAAATGTAGAAGATTGCTCTCTAATATAAAGATTGGTCTAAGAATGTACCTGTTAGTTATGTCTCAAGCCACAGTAAAGGAAGATCATTTACAGATTTAAAGTTGATCAAAAGCTGGTTTTGAACCATCAGGTTGGTAGACAGGCTAACCATTTTGGTTTCACTCAGTATTGATAGTTATATTTTAAGACAACAAAGGGTCATAGTGTATGTAAGTTCAATAGTATAAAGTGTAGGTGCAAACCAGTTAGCCAGTTACATTACCTGTAACATTCATTTTGAAGCTGCTTGTTTGGGAAAGTAATTAATTAAAATTGTATAGTGATATTTTATACAATTAAATTTTAAACCTTACATAAAGTGTTACAGGCTTTTTGTTCAAAAATTTCACTAAAGCTCTATTTTTTGTGGATTAGTTATCATACCCTTCGGTATGACTGACAACTGGTTCAGCCTAGGGAGCTATAGATCCAAAATATATCCTTGCGAGCACAAACTGAACTGCAGCTCTTGTAAGCATTGTAAATGTGAATTTAGGAAGCACTCACACAGAAGCCAAGCCACCCTCCAGCCTCTACTATAATGAAATGGTGCAGCACCTCACCAAAGCTGCATTGAGACCTTCCATCAAAGCAACATTGTGTCATTCAAGCTGCACAGTACATAAGTGAATCTAATAAAGTGACATATGGAAAAGGAAACTGCAGCAATGCTGGCCAACAGAACCTACAAACAGCACTGAAGTCAGTGTATCTGAAATACATTAGAATTTCAACTGAAGGACCGTGACAGAAAATATCACTTCAAGCCTCCTTAATGAAGTCAACAGAAATCTGAAAATTTACTATTATAGTGTCTAGCCTTTACTCAACAAAATTGAAGACTTGCACATTCTGGTAAATAATGAGATCGGCAACTCAGTGGTATGCCTGTAGCTACAGGTTACTAGGCCCTCATGTAATCATAACGATTTTTTTGTACAAAATGTTTGTATGCAAATTAAGCCATTGGAAACATGATGTATTTACATGTAGTGACTTTAACATTTATTTTTTCACGCAAAAAATGAAAGACATTGTTCATTCTTTTAAAATCTTATAATCTTCATTGACTGGAAAGGAGAACAACACAATAGCACTTACATCCAAGATAGTTGTAGAGCAATTTTTTGTGAATAAAAATAAAAGTATCATTATATTACAAGTATGTAATGCAGGATTCAATAAAAACTAAGCTTGAATACTAAATGTCAAGATCAACAAAGAGACACAAATTATTGCTCCGGCTTCTCGTTACTGGGATTGTGTGCTCAAGGAATCCATTGAAATGTGATTATCTGATGACATTATTAATAGAGATAAAGGTTTTTCTTTAAGTGAGATATGGAAACCCATTTTATCTGATGTAAAACAACAACAGCCTGGTTTTCAACCCGCTACATCTTAATTTGTGATTTATCACTTTCACCAGTTTCTGCCACCAGCAGCGCTGGAATTCTTTGCTTCACAGGGGGTATCTCTTCCACTTATATTGCAGGCACAGTGGCCTGTACTGAGGGTATAAAGGAGCCTCCATTTCTGATGTACATTCAGCTCCAGTGTGATTGTGTAGTCAATGATTGCACCTGAAGGTGGTGGCCAGATGGATGGCCAGAATATTGTGTAGGCAAGACGATCATTTCCGGCAGCATACCCGTGAAGAGCATAAACAAGATTAGAGATTCTTCCAAATAATTTTTCAGAATGCTGAAGATACTAACACTGCCTTGCTTATATAATCTTGAGGGTAAAAGAATGTGGCCAACAGAATGCGGATGAGAGAAAAATGGAGACATCCACAAACATTACACTAGAACAAAATTAACCTGTATGTCTTATATGTTAATACCCAGCTTTGACTAAAAGGAACATTCCACATGAGGTTTCAGCTGTTTAATATGCTCCCCACAAGTATAAAAGTCTGCTGAAGACAATACACTGTTTTCTAAAGCCATGAAATCTTTATGATAAAGTGCAGCACATGAACCATTCAGGGAAACAAATCTTATGTAAATATATTCTATTGTAAACCTTAATCTCAGCAATAAAACATTAACATCTGTAGAACACTGTGTAATGTGAGATCGCATGAACCAAATAAGTAATAATTTTGGTAAACATTTTTGGATACAGTGATCAATACAATATTATATTTTAATTGAAGTTCAGTTTTGATCACAACACTTATGTCTCAATAACATAGGTGACCAGTTTTGGTTATCTTTATATAATCATCTTCAGACCCATGGCTTCCTTGGAGGATGGTAGGCAGAGCTCTCCTCAGCTGTTACGAAGTCAAGGCGAGACGTGTTAGGGATAAATAAATTAAGTAGCAGCAGGAAAAGGCAGTTTTATTTACAAAACAAGTATTTATATGTTTGCTGCGGAGGATGGTCACACAAACAAACTTGTTAAAAGATTGTTGACTTCGTAGCAGCTGAGGAGAGCTCCGCCTACCATCCTCCAAGGAAGCCATGACTCTGAAGATACTTATATAAAGATAACCAAAACCGGTCACCTATATTATTGAGACATAAGTGTTCTGATCAAGACTGAACCTTACTTAAAATATAAGTAATAATTATTACCTCTTAAAATCCCTGCACAGTGAAAATTTCTATAGTTAAGTATGGTTTCTGTCAGTAAGTGCTGAGTGTGTGCATATATAATATATGTATTACATCAGTGTTCATTCACTCATTTTTCAGATTGATAATCAGCTTCCAGATGCAGTGTTTCCGACAGTACTTTATCCAAAATCACTACCTCAACATATTGCTCGGCGGGTTGGAATAAAGCCATGCATAGATATAGCTGTCATGAAGCGATATAATCCATTGCACAACCAAGACATATACAAGTAAGTACAAATGAGATTTACAAAAGTAAATGAATTTGGATGTGCCTGATTTATTCAGGTCAATAACTCAGTATATTTTTATTGTTTTCTATTGAATGAATGTATGTTTGAATTAAAACAGTTAGAAAACTGAATGTCAGACAGAACTTTTATGAGTTATTCTAATTCAATAAATCATATCATTAATTATATATGTAATGCATGACTATTAAAGGGAATTTTTCCACACAGATTTAAATACGATATTGTCAGATGGGAAGATGAAGGGGAAAAATTTAAATAATTACCCTCCAGTACCTTTGCTTAGATCTCTAAAATATTTAAGAAAGTAATGTGCTCCATAGTTATGTCACACTCAGGTAGAAACAATTTACTTACTACATAACTATTTGGATTTCAGAAAGGTTGTTATAGTGGCATGCCATTTATACATACAACTACCAATAACCATAATTAACAAAATATCACCAATTGCTATTTTCTGTTATATTTACATTATTTGATTGTATAGGCAATGCAGTCTTTGAGAAAGTGTAAGCAGTATGGAATTAATTGTGTTACAAACAACTGGTTTGAATGGCATTTAACGAAAATAATATTTCTCGAAGGGGAAAAAAGCTTCAGTGACAATGGAGAAATAGTGAATGATGTCCAACAACAATTAATTATAGATCCACTTGTATTTGCTACATATGTGAATGCCCTTCCACTTAGTATACATTGTCTGAAAAAAAAAATGTGAAGCACCCAGGGGGAGGAGGAAATGAAATGAAACTTCACAGGTTGAGAGGGTATGTGATGTTATTTCATTGAGTAAAAAATCAACTCAACTTTACAGAGAACTTGGTACAATGAGCCCACTTATCAATATGACATTACAGTCCCTCTGCCTTGGATGCATGCCTTGAATTAGTTGGCAATAGTGTCATAAAACTTTTATATCATCTCCTGAGGCAAGCTGGGCTGCTGACAGTTTCTACTGGTTCTTGACATCCTGGATACTGGCACTTATCTCTGGATGAGCTTGCTGACCATGGGAGTACCTTAACATCGTGCTCATTTTGTTGAAAATTGTCACCATGACACAACTGCATGAGAGGTAACACATGAGGACACTGGATGTCCATGACAAACCATTGTGCCATCAGAGTTCCTGTAATCACTTCTTGCTGTGATCTGAAGTGATACCTAAAAGCTTCCCATACCATGACACCAGGAGTAACACCACTGTCTCTCTCCAAATCCCTGGTAGAATGGGACTCCATTACGTGTTTGGCAATATTTACATTATGAAAAGCAATGTCCAGCAAAATAGTTATATCAAGTGGCAAAAAAACAAGAGAACACCATAAAAAGAGTGAAAAACTTGGTGAACAGTGTGAAGAAGGTCAGAACGCAAAGTTGTGCTTATATGGCAGTAATAAAAGTGGTAGTGCAACCTTCAGACCAGATGTGAGGAAACGCAGATCAGCAAATCATAAGTAATTACGTTTTTACAAAAAAATTGCCACATGATCTGTTTAATAATCTAAAACTAACAAAACTGTATCTTTATAGATCCCACTGATGATGCTTTAGAACAAGATAAGGCAAAACGTGTTAGGGATAAATAAATTAAGTAGCAGCAGGAAAAGGCAGTTTTATTTACAAAACAATTATTTATGTGTTTGCTGCAGAGGATGGCCACACAACCAAACTTGTTATAAGATACTGCATTTTTTTTCATTCTGCGAAATGCACAATTTTACATTTCTGAACATTTAAAGCAAGTTGGCAAAGTGTGCACCACTTTGGAATCTTATGAAGATCTGACTGAAAATTTGTGCAGTTTCATTCCAATAGTACTTCATTATGGATAACTGCATGATCTGCAAACAGCCTGATTTTACTATTAATATTGTCTGCAAGGTCATTAACATATGACATGAACAGAAATGATCCCAACTCACTTCCCTTGCGCACACCCGAATTTACTTCTACATCTGACATTGGATTTCCATCCAAGATAGGATTCTGCATTCTCCCTACCAAAAAGTCGTGAATCCAGTCTCAAATTTCACTTGATACCCCATAAGATCATACTTTTGACTACAAGCATAAGTGTGGTATGGAATCAAATGCTTTTTGGAAATCAAGAAATACAGCATCTACCTGATCACCTTGAACCAAAGCTTTCAGTATGTCGTGTGAAAACAGTGCGAGTTGTTTTTGGAATCGATGCTGCTGGGCATTGAGGAGGTCATTCTGTTCAAGATACCTCATTATGTTACAGGTTAGAATATGTTATAAGATTCTACAACAAACTGATGTCAAGGATATTGGGCAGTAATTTTGTGGATTACTTCTACTACCCTTCTTGTAGATGGGTGTGACCAGTGCTTCTTTCCGAGAACTGCGTGCAGTTTTTTGTTTCAGGGACCTACAATAGATTATAGTTAGAAGAGAGGCTAACTCAGCCACAAATTCAGTATAGAATCTGACAGGGATTCCATCAGGCCCTGGAGCTTTGTTCAGTTTCAATGATTTCAACTGTTAGTCAATGCCACTGACATTAATACTTATTTCATACATGTTTTCAGTGGTATGAGGATTAAATTGGGTCAATTCTCCTGGGTTTTCATTTTTAAAGGAACATTTGAAAATGAAAAGCATTTCATCTTTTGCTTTGCTACCCTCAGTTTCAGTTCCTGTCTCATTTGCTAGGAACTGAACACTAACTTTGGTGCCACTCTCAGCCTTTACATCTGACCAGAATTTTTTTGGGTTCTGTGAAAGATAATTTGACAGTATTCTGCTACGATAGTCATTGAAGGCATGGCACATTGCTCCCTTGACAGCTAAACAAGTTTCATTCAGCATATCTCTGTCTATAGCCCTACACTTTGTTTTACACATATTATGCAGTAATCTCAGTTTCTTTACAAGTTAGAAGTTTCTTTACAGTGCCTGTATACCTTGGAGCTTCCCTCCCATTATGAACTGTTCTACTGGATACATATATATCCATAGCATCATCATCTATTCTATTAAACTTTAACCATAGTTTCTCTACATGCTCCTGCCCTGTGCTGAAGGTTTCAAGTTCCTTGTTGAGATATGACGCTGATTTTTTTTATCTACTTTACTGAACATATATCTCTTTCTGCTTGTTTTAGTTGTCCTTTGTACTTTGATAATCATTGTTGCCACAACCATGACATAGTCACTGATACGAGTTTCCATGTGGACATCCTCAAACAGGTCAGGTCTATTTGTTGCCATTAGATCCAATATACTTCCATCATGAGTGGCATTCCTAAGTATCTGTTCTAGGTACTTTTCAGAGAAGACATTCAGTAATGTTTCGCAGAATGTCTTCTGTGCTCATCACTAACAAAATTGTAATTTCCCCAATTAATGGTGGCTGATTATAGTCTTTGCCAGTGATTACAGTATGACTGGGGAACTTATATGCAAGTGAAAAGATGTTTCTGCTAAAGAATTCAGTTACATCAGGAGATGAGTCTGGTCAGCAATAGAAGGATCCAATTATCACATTATGTCAAACCCTGATACTGAGTCTTGTCAAACAATCTCACATGCAGCTCTAATTTGTATCTTGGTGGATTTGAGTTTCTTGCCTACTGTGAGAAATACACCATCTCCATGCCTATCCTTTTGACATAGATTTAAATTTTCCCCAAAAATCTCACTGCTATAAATTTCAGGTTCCACCCACCTTTTTGCATCTAGTATTATGGGAGCTTCATTGCTTTTCATGAGTGCTTCAAACTCTGACACGTTGTTGTGACTGCTCCAGCAGTTTTCCATTAGGATTTTTAATACTGTCGCCTGTGGGAGGCATTTCATTTGATCTTCCACTGCTGCTTCTGGGTTTCCTAGTGTTATCATTATCTTGATTCAGTAGAGAGTTGCCCAATCTAAGAGACCCTCATGTGCACTCCACACACAGTCAGCTACCTGAGTAGCAGTCTCTGATGCGTAGTGCACACTTTACCCATTTAGGGCGACCCTACAGTACTCAACCTTGTGCCACAAGTCTAGGAAGTTGCAGCATAGCTTGTTACAGAACTTTCCAAGCCTCTGGTTCAGTCCTCCCACTCCACTCAGAACCTAAGGGCCATGATGAGTTCTGGGGACAATACTGCAAATTGTCAACTTCATTGAAACTCCATGTGCAAGGCTGGTCTTCTTAACCTTCTCTACCAGTCACTGGAATGACCCAAGGATGACCTCAGAACCCAGATGATAGGCATCAGTTTTTCCAACATGCTCCACAATGTGTAGTTAGTTGCACCATATTCCCTCAATGGCTACTGGAATAGCCTTTAAATATGTCGAATAAGGTCCCAAGTATAGACACAGAGTGCACCTGGTGTCATTTCCTGTCCCTTGCTGCCATTTCTCTTGGGTGTACCATCATTTGCTGTTCATGTGAGACCCCGACCCTGTTTTGTTTGCCTCCTCCTGATATCAGAAAAAATAGGTTTCCACAAAACAGGTGAAGTGAGTCCCACTGGCTCAGTTTAAGTTTCAGTGAAAGACAGCACATCAAACGTGTTTGTTAGGGGGATCAGTACAACACCCTGAGTCCTCCCTGGTCTCAGTCCACCTTGTACAGGATGCCAAGATCTACCATTGACATGTCACTCACAATCAAGTGGATGACTAATGACAGATCCTGTACCTTCTGCAGAGGATACGGGATCCATAGGAGAGGATAGTATTTGAAGTACCTGTGATACCGGTACATGACTCTTGGGAGCTCTTCCAACACACCAATTTGCAGCAGCTGCCAATTGTTTGACAGTAGTGAGTGATTTCCAGCTGTTTACGAAAGTCAACCAGCTCATCCCGTGTTTGAAAACAGCATTCACATTGGGGCTGCATTTTGACCGGAGCAATGTATTACAAGGGAGTGAAGAAATAACTTTAAATTATTCCTGCTGATTATCTTTTAATCTGTTGAGCTAAACAACATGTGTTTAAAATTAATGGTTCCCTAAAATGTTTTGAGGTTAATTATAGTTGTTAGCGAACTCGAAAACAGAATTAATTTACAGTAAATGCAGATAATATACAGGGCTACTCCTCTTTAAGAGAAGACTAGATATAATGTAGCATGTTAGTTAGAAAATCTGCCACAGTATGTAAATTATAAGTGCTGAGTTACTACGAATTGCTCATAGATTATGCAAATCACAATGGTAGCTTCCGAAAATTCTCAGATGTGCATGTTTATTTGCATTGATATACAATGAAATTCTTGGGTTATATATTCTTTGGCTGCACTGTGAACCACAAATGCTGATTTGCTACGAAATAAATTACATATCAAAAACACTTGTACCAGTAACTTATGAAAATATAGTTTTGTAAGGACATGAAAATTCTCAGAAATAACATATTTCTCATGTAACTGTACAGTGATATTAGTGAATGATTGTTTTGAATTAAGATTAAGCCTACAATTAATGATAACAATACAAGTTTATCAAGGCACTCAGAATCAGAAATATTCAAAATTCCACAATACAAATGGGTATTGATAAATCAATGAAATATTATGCAGAAGCAGTGCATACAATAAAATATGTGAATCTAGAACTTCAAATCAGCACACAGTTTTGTACACAGCCTCACACAAATCAAAATTATGAAGTCGGCTTTTATATATAAATAAATGTGCATATTTGATGGATTTTTCATTTAGCTAATTATATGCACACTTGCACACTTGTGTGTCAAAGAAGAACACAGCAGTGTGAGTTTATCTCAGTCAAAATCACTAAAATGTGCAGCACCAACACACCATGTCTTCTGCCTGTTTCAGCTAACAATGCAATTAATGCACAGTATGGTGATCCTTCATTGTGATGGTCAGATGTGGTTGACCAGAACCTTGATGGCAAGGATGTCTGCCCTCACATTGCCATACAGTTCAAAATCAGGCCACTATCATGTGTGAATGCTCCACAAATCTGGATATTGCCTAATTCGCCCAGCCCAGAATGGGACATCTTTGAAACTCTGTAAGGTGCTGATACCACTCTCTCAAGTATGCAGTATCTCCATGTCCTTCACAGTTATGACTCAACACCTTACACTTTTTACACCTTTCATTTACCCTACCAAGCCTGATAACACTATAAATGAACTACAATAATGCACTTTGGTGGCTGTTCAGCCATGACTCTAATCATTTACACACACACTGATGGTGTCTATGTGTTCAGACTTATGTCAGTTTTTTTTGTCAGATAGTGTATATCAAACAGAGTATTGGAGGGTGATGTAAAAAGTGTACAGTATTTCTTTGTGGTAGATGTTCATGAACTTCAGACATGACTGTGACTGGCTGTTGTGTCCTGCCAAATTATAGTTCAAAGTCTAAGCTCTAGGAGGTTGTAACGTCATTGCAGGAGATTTGCTGGTGACCAGCTTATCTGTCCTGGCTTTGAGGTACAGAATGATTTTATAGGTAGCACTACACACAGAATTTGCATAGAAAATAGGGAGATATTAGCACTGAACATGACTACATTTATAGTTCATTGTGAAAGAAGCAACAGGGTATGCTTTGGGGTCTCAAGAAAATACCTCTCTGCAGTAAAAACATGAAAGTTTTTGTGATCCATCAGGGATGTGCAAAATAGTTACCAATCATTTCTTCAAAACCTAAATCAAAAGTTTATAGAAACTGGTAAACATTCATGGTCTTTATGTGGTGGTGTTCCAAGACAGTTTTATCAGATTTCCTTTTTTTGTGGTTATTTCTTAGAGACAACATAAATTATTGTGGCATATCCTAAATGTGGTCTTAAAATATGAAATTCGAGCTTGTTTTTTAATTCTGTAAGTGACACAACCCCTGAAGATCCATTCTATCTTGAACATTGACTGATAGTGTCATCTGAACCAGGACTCTAGTGAAGCTATGTGTGAGCTGTTTTTGTTGTATATACAATGGAATAATTGTAAGGAATTCAAGGATGCAATCTCTAAATTGGGCATTTTAATTTGATTTTCCACAAACCACCACAGCAAACGTGCTTGTATTCAGTCCTTAGTGTAGCTGTTTGAAATAATCACTCTTTTTTGATACATCTATTAAGAGGCAAGAGGCAAAAAATAATATAACACAAAGACAATCAATTAAAAACCCGTGCACAAAAATTAGTGGACCTTCTCCTGCAGATGGCAGCAATGTGTTGTATGGGAACAATCTATTCGTAGTCATGTTAATGTGATCTCTTTCAGTGGCATATTGTAGAGTCATCCCACTTTACCTTGTTGTTGACAGTGTGAAGCTAGATGTATCTTGCTGTTTTAAATCTCCAGCTACTGATTGCCATAGTGACACATGGCCCTTCTCCTAAGTTCAGGAGGAGGGCTATGTGCCACTCTGAAAATCAGTGGTCTGAGATACACGCAGTGAAGTGGTAAACAACATGAAAGGTGTGTGCCAAGAACAGCTGCCCTCCCTTTTTAGGTAAATTAGATCCTGAGAGTGCCTCAGCTTATGGAGGAGAACTATCTGCATTTTCTGGAGATGCTGGTCAGGAACCAGCAAAATGGTGCAAAAACTTCAACCAAATCACTATATACAACATGTGGAATGATATGATATATTTGTTAGATGTATACTTTTTACTTGCATGACACAACACCGCAGCGGTTAGAGAACAATGAAAAGAAGCTCAATATCTTCCAGGCCAAACTTAAGAAATCATTTGGTGTTAATTGGCAAAAAGTCCGCTTAGCCAAAGAACAATTAAAGAACAGGACACAAGGTCATAATGAAATCACACAGTCCTATATACAGAATTTTGTAGCCCTGTGCCACATTGTGAATCTGAATGTGATAGAAGCTGACAAAATCTCACACTTGCTGAAAGACATCATAGAAGAGGTGTATGAGGTTATGGTGGAGAGTAATGCCTCTGATTTTTTAATGCAAAAACTATTAAAGCTTTTTAAATAAAACAAACTTTTTAAACATTCTACATCTTTGTCCTTCATATCTACATATTACTTTCTCAAGATAGTCATGCTGGTGACAAACACATTTTTCCAAATGAGAGACCAGTTTGTTGATACCGTCATTGTAGAATATTTGACTTTGTTGATGGTACCACAACTGCACCTCTGCATCACTGTCAAAGTGAAGACCTTGAAGGTGTTCTTTAACTTTTGGAAACACGTGAAAATCAGATGGGACCAAGCTGTATTGTATGGAGGACAACTGATGACAGTGAACCCAAGGCATAAGATTGTAGCAGATGTTGTAGTGCTTTTGTATGGTCTTCCATTGTCATGCTGAAGGAGAGTGTGCTCCAAATGTTGATGAACTCTTTGAATACATGCTTTCATCTTTCTGAGGGTTTGTTTCTGATGCACAGATATAGTTTTGTTACACACTGCAATGTTATGTGCTACAATTCGAAGCATCTACCACCAGAGGGTTGCAACTTGTGGCAGAAAAATTGGAAAATTCAACTAAGTAATATGCATGACATGTTATACCTCAACTGATATTGAGAACAGAAAGAAAAATTTCAAAGGATTACTTTTTAGCAAGCCCTTGTACTGAGATCTTCTTGTAAAGGATGTCACAACAACAGATAATTGATTTCATCACATGGTGCATTTCATTGGGGGTAACCGGGGGGGGGGAGTTTGAATTTATAAATTTGTCTGCACAGTAGTTGTCAAAGACAATGAAGTAGGTTGCAAGAGAAGAGCTACAGAATTTTCTGGCAGCCAAAACTATCAGAAAAAGTAAACAAGAGATAGTAGCTGTGAACATTGACCCCTATTGTAGGAGGTAATAGAGAATATTGAAGAAGAGGTATATTGATGTTGAGCACGAATCTCTGCTATCAGTGGAATATGCTAGGAAGAATGGTCTCTGTAAGTGTTCTGACCTTGTTGTAGATTAAAGTTCTGTAGTGGCACACCCAGAACTGAAGTCTCTAATCTGAAATTGCACTAATTGGTAATCATACAGTTCAATGATGGACACAACACACAATTTTTCACAATTCGACCTTTATTCAAATTAAATACTTTAATTTAAGTTATGACCACTTTATCTTTCTCTTCTCTGTATAGTCCTTCAACAACAGAATAGCTCATTTTAGCAGCAAAAAATTTTGTAAACATTAGTCTTCCATAAATCACAGTTCATCAGACAAAAGCCAATACTGTACAATTCTCAAAACTCGACCTCCAGATTTTCTGATGCATCAAACTAAAAACACAATTGTTAAATGCATATTGGCAGACACAGTTCATACACATATTGGCCAAAAAAGTTTATCAAGATACCTGGCAAATAGACCATGGTTGTACTACTTCTCAAGGTGTTATTGGAGTGGGGTTAGTATATCAAGACTGGAATAATGGTATTTTGTAATCTTCATAATTACATTGTAGTTTATAAAATTGAAGGGTGAAAATTTAATGGAGTAGATGATCTAAAAATCACAACAATGATTTGATTAAACTAAAAATAGCTCATTATAAAAGTATAAATTTTCTCAGTACAATTTGGTTAGCACAGTTTATGCTTACATAGAAGATCACCTACTCACGAGTAAAATTGCCATGTCTGAAATTATGTTAATTTATTCAAGTTTTGAATTAATAGTTTAATTGAATAATGGAGAATGTTATCTGGTTCAGAAAAATTAGGAAAACCAAAATATAAAACCAGATTCTGGAATTGAGCAAGTATATTGGCTCAGTTGGCAAAAGTAAATTTTGGTGTAACTGTACTGTAATTAAAAATTTTGTTCAGGTTCATTAGTTTGAGGAAGACTCAAACTGGTTACGAGAAAGAATGGTCACAAGGTTTCCTAATGAATGAAGTCAATACTCTTGCAACTATTGATTAGCACACTCAGATTTCATTATTATCATTGTTGTAACAATTTGAAATACCCATTTCCTTTAATTAATAAAGTTTTTGCAATGGAACTAAATGTACCACAATCATCATCTGGTAACAAAGCCTAAAACAGGTTATGAAATTACAGGTCATACTATGTGAATAAGAATATGTACATGACATATGCCATACTTGGCATGAGTACAGTTAGCTGAAAGACAAATGGTATGATTATTAAAAGGACTAGAAACAATAACAAGTGGAATAGTTCCAACTTGTTATGTTTCAACTTGACCAATTTGATCTTATGCTGCAACCCTCAAATGATAACCCAGCATTCAACCAATGCAAGAACTCCCCACAGAAGGACAAACATTTGGAGGACAGTGGACAACAGTTGCTCCCCAAGATGCTGTAGCCAGTCCACATTTCCGTAGACAGGTATCAGCATTCACCTATCTACCCGAATCCAAAAATGATCCTCTCCACAACCAGAGAAACAAAAATGTTTTGGGACTTAGTATGTAGCAATGGAGTCCATCCAGATCCAGATAGAATAATAACAGTCATAGATTTTCTGACTCCTTGACACCTTTGTGATACAGTAAGTGTTCTCAGAAAGTGCTTGTACTACCAATGATTCATAAAAGACTTCCTGTACCAAGACATGTCCCTTTCAAAAATTGCTGTAGGAAAATGCCAAATTTTCTTGTAACATGATGCAAAAAAAATTTTTCCTTGTTCTTAAGGACATGCTAATATCATCTCCTGTCCCAGCATTGTATAATGAGTGTGATGATAGAGAACTTCAAATTGATGCTGACAGTTATGGGGTAGGTGCAGTTGGAGTGATGAAAATGTGATAGAATATACTTTCAGAGTACTCTCCACACCTGAGAGGAACTAATCTACAAACAAAGGAGAGTGCTTTGTAGTTGTGTGGGCCATCAACAAGTTCTGACTGTATTTATTTGGTAAACCATTCACCATTGTAATGGACCACAAGTCTACACGAACAGAAAAAAATCACAACACTTTGAAATAATCAGTGTAGAGCAATGAAATTTCAGGAATACATTAGTCTAGGAAACTTATTTAAGTGATTAACATTGCAGAATCACAGGTTAATATAAGTGCAAGAAAAGTCATTGCAAGTGTGAAATGCTGGTACATTAATAACTGGTGAGTTCCATGCCTGTTGCATTTAGTTGGTCAGTATAGGGACGGATAATGTTGGTTGTGGATGACACTGGAATTGCCGCCATATGACATCCTACATGTGCTTGATTAGAGACAGATCTGGGGATCGAGCAGGGCAAGGCAAGATGTCAGCACTCCATAGAGCATGTTACATTACAACAGCAGTATGTTGGTGAATGCAGCCTGTTGGAAAACTCACCTGGAATGCCGTCAGGAATGGCAGCACAACACATTGGATCACCAGACTCATGTACAAAATTGCAGTCGGGGTGCATGAGATAACCACGAGAGTGCTCCTGCTGTCTTTAAAAATTGCATCCCAGACCATAACTCCAGGCGTAAATCCAGTTTCTTGCAGGCCCTAATTTGGCCTCCTCCTAACCAACACAGAGCCATCACTGTCACTGAGGCAGAACTGGCTTTCATTAGAAAACACAACAGACCTCCAATGTGCCCTTTATTGAGCTGTCACTTGACACAACTGAAGTCACAAACAGCACTGGTTTGGGGTCAGTGGAACACTCACTACAGGGTGTCGGGCTTGGAGCTATCGTTGAAGTATCCAATTTGTACCAATTCAATGTGTTACTGTGGTGCCAACTGCTGCTCAGATTTTTGCTGTAGATGCAGTATGATGTATCACAGTCATACGCCAAAAATGACAGTCTTCCCTCTTGGTAGCACCACGTGGCTGTCTACAGCACAGTCTTCTGTGACCATACCTTACCATAACCTTCAAAGCTAGCAGTTGTGCACAGTGGTACATACCTGCTAGTTCTTTCTGCAGTATCATGGAAAGGACATCCAGCTTCTCATAGCCCCATTACACAACATTGTTCAAACTCAGTGAGCTGTTGTCCTTGTCATTGTCATCTTAAAAACATTCTTGACTAATATCGACTCACTACATCTAATCTTAAAGGTAACTACTGTAATGCTCATCACTGTTACAGCACATATTTAAATGAAACCTGATTTGCATCCTTATAGTAGCACTACTAGCACCACTCATAAGCTACTGATGTGAAATCTGAATAGACGCCATATTTTAGATGTAGAAACATGGCTATCAATTTTCGTTTACCTCTGACAATTCCTTCTTGGTGTTGTATTTTTTTTTCCATCAGTATATTTGCTGGCTGACTATCCTGAAGGATCCATCAGGTCAGCTTCAGGAATATGACATCAGAGAGGTATACAAAAAGTCCCATATTGTAGTGGAGTGGTGCAACAGCACAAAGCGTAGCTGTGCATCAGACAGCTGCCGCAATGATCCTTTGTGTCCAGGTGAAGTGGGGCGAGGGAGTAGGGCAGTAGCTAGCAGGCTCACTTAACTGTGTCAAACAAAACATGCAAACTAGCCAGTCTGAAACCTTTCTCAAATGATTTTAGAGAAACTACTTGGTAAAAATGATTCTGGTCATCTCATAGCTTTACTCATCAGCTTCATGGTGAATTGCTTCTAATTTCATTACCTGTCATAGTTAATATGATACTAAAAATGAAATAAACTACTATAAGAAAGTTGAATAGTTTGTAATAAAAAACTGAGGTCACTATGAATTTGTGTTGCTGCCTACCAAATGTTATTCTCTGTTCATGAGAAAATTGACTGTGTATAACACACTGCATTCTGCTCATGCTGATGATACAGCAAGAATGAAATATTCATAACACTCTTGTATCTCGTAAATCGTTTGATATATTGAAACAAGGTTTTGGCAGATGATAGCACACAAAGAGAAGAGTATGTTGCTTTATGGTTACTGTGCATAATATCCTTATCTATCACAATATACAAGTAACTATGAAGTTTTTCAATGGTATTATGTAATTTTTAAGGGTCATTGACAACTGGTGAAACGAGAATTGTTACAGATTCCTAGAAACAAGAAGAAGTTTTCGAGACGAGAAGGAGGAGATTAATGTTTAACATCCTGTCAAGTCTTCAAGACATGTCTCTGACATTCACAATAAGATCCACAACCATTGTTAGAATTGTAGAATCAACTACCAAAGTGTTGTGTTATTGCCTCCAACCACTCTACATGAAAGTGCCTTCTGAAAATTACTTTCTACATATTGTAAATAATTTACATAAGATACAGAACTTTCCAAATGCAGTCAGTAATGCTGGTGGAAATTATATTCAATCTAAAATGCCCAGAAAATTCCCGGTAAAACATTTTATAGTTATAAACATTTTCATTCAATTGTAGTACAAGCAGTTGCAGATCATCATCATCTTCAACAGTTTCCTGCACCAGGCTGGGTCTGTCTGGAACATAAGTCTCACCATCTAGTTTTGTTTTCTCACCATCTGTCTGTGTTCACTCTGGTCCAGTGCTCACCTCTTTTTTCAATAAACTCCTCCACACCTTTCAGCCATCTATCCCTTGGTCCTCCTATGGAGATTTCCTGTAACTTCTTGGGAATTCTCTTGTTTTTCATTCTCTTTAAGTGTTCATACCATCTCAGCCTTGATGTTTCTATCCTGCTCTGCAATGATTCCTTTTTTACTATTTCCCTTTCTCTTTCACTCCTCATCTTATCTCTATTTGTTACTCCCAACCTACTTCTGAGGAACTTCATTTCACATACCTGTTGCCTGGTTACATCTCTTTTCTACATTATCATGTTTAAGATGCATGGGTTATTATTGGGATGTAGTAACTTATATATGTTACTTCTTTGATTTTTGTAGGGTGCCTTTGATCCCAACCAGGCTCCTACAATTCACAAGCGTGCTTCTGCCTGTCTACCACATTCACTGCTCTCTTTCTCATTTCTTCCATTTTCCTGTATCACACTTCTTAGGTACTTGACACTTTCCACCTTCTTCAGCTGTTCGTCTCCAGTCCTTATTCTGCTAGTTGATCCATCTTTCTTTCTAGCTGTAACAGTTTCTTCCCAAGCATGCTCATGGAAAATTTATTATAATCAATGTTGTGGGATATGGGATAGAAAGTAATGATGATACGTTTCATTCTTCTTAATATACTACTAGAGGCTCCACTACCAAAGACATCAGTTGTATTGGCTTTTGTAGTCATTGTAGATGTGTCATATCCATTGTTGAGGCATTTTATTAAATCTTACAGTCAATAGGTTTTAGATCCAGAAAACAATGTTTCAAAGATGCCTTTCCAGATCCTGATGATTAATTTAATGTGCTTTTGGAATAATGAGTGCTCAGATGAGCATGCTCTGACAGTTCTATGAAATATACATCTGTTCTGCAGAACACTGTCATTGACCTAGAAGAATCCCCAAGTGTTGATGCACAACATATACTAGAAATCAAGTGTTTTATCCAGGGCACTTATCAGACAGGACAAAACTTTAATACTGCTTTAAATGTAGCATTTATCATATAATAAAATAGGATTTTCATGTGTT
This sequence comes from Schistocerca serialis cubense, assembly GCF_023864345.2. Lineage (NCBI taxonomy): Eukaryota > Metazoa > Arthropoda > Insecta > Orthoptera > Acrididae > Schistocerca > Schistocerca serialis. The sequence goes on along the minus strand of NC_064640.1, from coordinate 359,213,268 downwards.
TGTCAACTGCTACTTCAACTTCATCGTTACAGCAAAAGAAATGAGGGATTAAGGAAAAATACACTCCTGGAAATGGAAAAAAGAACACATTGACACCGGTGTGTCAGACCCACCATACTTGCTCCGGACACTGCGAGAGGGCTGTACAAGCAATGATCACACGCACGGCACAGCGGACACACCAGGAACCGCGGTGTTGGCCGTCGAATGGCGCTAGCTGCGCAGCATTTGTGCACCGCCGCGTCAGTGTCAGCCAGTTTGCCGTGGCATACGGAGCTCCATTGCAGTCTTTAACACTGGTAGCATGCCGCGACAGCGTGGACGTGAACCGTATGTGCAGTTGACGGACTTTGAGCGAGGGCGTATAGTGGGCATGCGGGAGGCCGGGTGGACGTACCGCCGAATTGCTCAACACGTGGGGCGTGAGGTCTCCACAGTACATCGATGTTGTCGCCAGTGGTCGGCGGAAGGTGCACGTGCCCGTCGGCCTGGGACCGGACCGCAACGACGCACGGATGCACGCCAAGACCGTAGGATCCTACGCAGTGCCGTAGGGGACCGCACCGCCACTTCCCAGCAAATTAGGGACACTGTTGCTCCTGGGGTATCGGCGAGGACCATTCGCAACCGTCTCCATGAAGCTGGGCTACGGTCCCGCACACCGTTAGGCCGTCTTCCGCTCACGCCCCAAAATCGTGCAGCCCGCCTCCGGTGGTGTCGCGACAGGCGTGAATGGAGGGACGAATGGAGACGTGTCGTCTTCAGCGATGAGAGTCGCTTCTGCCTTGGTGCCAATGATGGTCGTATGCGTGTTTGGCGCCGTGCAGGTGAGCGCCACAATCAGGACAGCATACGACCGAGGCACACAGGGCCAACACCCGGCATCATGGTGTGGGGAGCGATCTCCTACACTGGCCGTACACCACTGGTGATCGTCGAGGGGACACTGAATAGTGCACGGTACATCCAAACCGTCATCGAACCCATCGTTCTACCTTTCCTAGACCGGCAAGGGAACTTGCTGTTCCAACAGGACAATGCACGTCCGCATGTATCCCGTGCCACCCAACGTGCTCTAGAAGGTGTAAGTCAACTACCCTGGCCAGCAAGATCTCCGGATCTGTCCCCCATTGAGCATGTTTGGGACTGGATGAAGCGTCGTCTCACGCGGTCTGCACGTCCAGCACGAACGCTGGTCCAACTGAGGCGCCAGGTGGAAATGGCATGGCAAGCCGTTCCACAGGACTACATCCAGCATCTCCACGATCGTCTCCATGGGAGAATAGCAGCCTGCATTGCTGCGAAAGGTGGATATACACTGTACTAGTGCCGACATTGTGCATGCTCTGTTGCCTGTGTCTATGTGCCTGTGGTTCTGTCAGTGTGATCATGTGATGTATCTGACCCCAGGAATGTGTCAATAAAGTTTCCCCTTCCTGGGACAATGAATTCACGGTGTTCTTATTTCAATTTCCAGGAGTGTACTTTGTACTTGTAGTCTGTGATTCTGCTGTCAACTCATTACATAAATGTCCAAAATGAATTAGTTGTGATGATTCTTTTCCCACTGGTCCCCACAAAAGACACAAAGAAAAAACAGTTGCTATCATGGTGTCTGCTGATACCATTTTCTCAACAATAGAACAAAAGAAACATAACCACCAGCAACAGTACTGATGCTGCTATCCATGTCAACAGCTGAACACTGCCAGCATTGCCAGAAAACAGCCAGAGTTACTTGAATGCTCAGGTCATTATTCTCGGAAACAATCATGTTTGATTCCCTGAGCACTGCTCTGTGTCACTCTGCTCCAAACCACTCTGCTTGCAGACCCACCATAATCAAATGCACTGAATAGCAGTGGTTTGTTTCACCAGCACTGCTCTGTTCAGTGCACTGTGCTGTTCTTGTTGTGCCATGTCACTCCACTAACATTGCCGCCTCAGGATACCAAATGCCTTTCAAATAATTCTGTCATGGAACACAGTATCGTGGATTATATCTGTTATCCCTGCCATTAAATGACATTTCTTCTAAACAGGGGGAACTTCCAGCAGTATTCAAAATCATAAAATCCTTCAGGAATGAGGAACTGGCCACAGAAGAACTCCAGTTCATAAACAGAACATTCTATAAGCAGAAGTATGGTATGATGGGGAAAAAATAGTTGTTCATCAGCCCAACTCATCTATGGCCAGCTATCCTGATATTTTTTGACAATGGTTGAACATCTGTTCACCTGGGATTCATGAAGAATCTAGGCAGAAATAGACACAAGTTACACTGACCAGGTCTCTATCAATCTGTTAGACACTGTATAAGCCCTTGTATGGAATGCCAGTGATGGAACCGTGAGCCACAGTTACTTCCAGGGTATCTGGTACCAATTCCACCTGCAGCAGCACCATTCTACCAAACTGGAATCATCCTCTTGGGGTTGAATCTGATGTCAACAAATGGGAACTGATGGATAATAGTCTGCACTGACTACCGCATCTGATATGCTGTCACCAAATCTGTGTCGAGTCTTGAGGCTCTGGAAATTGTGAGATTTCTTGTAGAAGATATCATTTTGAAGCACAGAGCCACATGTGTGATCATTTATGATTTTACAAAAGTTTGTCAGTCAAGATTAGTATCACAGGTTATTTTACACTGCAGCATCACCCAGTGATAACAACTCTCAACCATCCACAGATAAATGGTCTCACAGAACACTTTAATAATATATTGGCAGATATGCTCTTGAACAGAGCGACTGGAATACAGTACTGCATCTCATAAGATTCACGTACAACACTACAAAACGCTGAATGGCATTGGCTATACTGCTCCTGTTTCAGCTGAACAATACTCATGATGACTATGTGAACCATTTCATCACCAGGACTGAAGAAGCAAGACAATTCACTCATATCCAAGCACTGGACACCCAGGATGAAGACAAAGACCACTGTAATATCAAATACCAGCCAGTGCAATACAGCCGGAGAGACTTGTTATGGATTTTTACACTGATGTGGTAAATGGGACTATTGGAAATGTTACTAAAGTACTATTTGCAGCCATATTGTATCCTTCATCACCTGTCAGGTGTTACATTTGATGTTGAGGATTATCACACTTCATCACAGAGATGAAAGTGCAGAGATGTTGTCCATGTACTCCATATGAAGCCCCACTACCACAGAGTCACAGATTGACAATGAGGTCTTCTCATTAAAGGAAACTGAAGACCCACTCAATGATTGAAAAGCTTCAATAGAAGGGGCTTCCTTCAAAGCCCCTCGCAGTGAATTGGATGTGACAACATGATCAGAACATGAGGATCTGCCAGCGTTGTCATACAGAGGACAACTGACAAGATCTGGATCTAGGGAGTTGTAGTCAGCTCCAATGAGAGGTTCTTAAGCAGGTAGCTGCTGTTTGTCTAGGAGAGGGAGCAATGTCAAGATATGTGCTGCATGCAGTGTGGCATAGTGGTTAGTGTCACTGACTAACATGTTGCAGGGTGACAGTTCAAATCCAACCACCCACATTTAGTTGCCATTAAGGATTTATCAGTTCTGGAATGTTATTGAAATTTCTTATGTTTGTAATGTTTGTATATTCTGGAACATTTGATTTTTATACAAACAGCTACACTTCTCATTTAGGTGTTCAGTTCTGTTCTGGTTGTACGTTGGTGCTCTAATGCACTTTCAGTTATGTTTTTCACTTCACTGACAATCAAGCATTTGGATTTAGACTTGATTCTGGTTTTGATGTGATAAGCTGTACATTATTTTCTTGTGCATTAGCAAGCACTGACTAAAGGATACTCATTCTACATACATGTATTACCCAAAATATAGTTTTTCTGTGTTGCAGACAAAACTTCCAATTGATGGTACTTCTATATTTTTGAGAAATTATAAAAGAGATGAGCACCTTAAAATTAAATATATGTTTGATACTTGTACATAGATTCCCCAGTGGAAATAGAAACTTAGAAGCTTGGCTCTATTCCTAAAAAAAGTTAGACAAAGTATCTCTAAAAATATAATAAAATGTAGTGAATTTAATGTTCCTCCTCTAGTAGAAACTGACAAATGTGGCAGTTGGAAATTTTAATGCTCAGTACCAAAAACCCCATAAAAATTATGAAATCTGCAAGGTTAACTAGCTGCCTTGACCAGGTAGCAACTGATCTTAACAGCAGTGTAGAAGTAAGAGATCTGTGCTTTCCAGATATAGTGCACTCACATGCTAGTTAATGACATCACCTACTGCCAAGAGAAAAGGTAGTTTTTCCCAGACAATGCTTTTAGATTCTGAAATCCAAAGGAATCTGCAGTACTCAGTACTGACCTGTGTGTTATTATAAAGGCACTGAGACAAGTTACATGTGATGGTGGTAAGAAGTTTCTTACTTACACAGACTGCCTTACTGCTGTGCAGAGAATTCAACAAATGAATCTAGTGTATAAAATGTTTTGACCATCCAGAATAATCTTCTGTTGTTATGATGGAAATGGAAAGAAGTATTATTCTGCTAGGTACCGAGGCATATGAGAATATAAGGGAATGAGGAAGCTGACAAAGCTGTGTCAGACACTAGTGAGGAACATGTAAGTAGTGTACCATTTTACTGTAACTAGTTGAAAAGTGAGGGCAAGTGTTCTTTCCATCTTTAGGTTCCTCTCCCAGCTTCATTTCCCATAATATTAACACCTTAAGATTGGCAGGTACAGCCTCCTCCACTAGTGCCAAACACATAACTCCATGATACCTTCCAGATATCAGTCTCACTCCTCTATGCCCGATTTTTTTATACATTTTGATTAACATCCACTTTGCCTCAAAGATTGTCCAATCATCAAAATTTACCTTCTGTCTTATCTCTGTAAAAGTTTATGAGGCAGTGATTCCCATAAAAATTACCTCTGTCCTCTACTAAACCAGTAAATAGTGTTCTCGAAAGCTGCCCTCTAGCAACTGTAGCTATTATGACTGGTAATAATCTGTTAAGTTTCCATTGACATCCAGGAAACCCTGATGCAGTGATGAAGTGGAATGATCATATAAAATTAATTGTTGGTAAGGCGGGTACCAGGTTGAGATTCATTGGGAGAGTGCTTAGAAAATGTAGTCCATCAACAAAGGAGGTGGCTTACAAAACACTCGTTCGACCTATACTTGAGTATTGCTCATCAGTGTGGGATCCGTACCAGGTCGGGTTGACGGAGGAGATAGAGAAGATCCAAAGAAGAGCGGCGCGTTTCGTCACCGGGTTATTTGGTAACCGTGATAGCGTTATGGAGATGTTTAATAAACTCAAGTGGCAGACTCTGCAAGAGAGGCGCTCTGCATCGCGGTGTAGCTTGCTCGCCAGGTTTCGAGAGGGTGCGTTTCTGGATGAGGTATCGAATATATTGCTTCCCCCTACTTATACCTCCCGAGGAGATCACGAATGTAAAATTAGAGAGATTAGAGCGCGCACCGAGGCTTTCAGACAGTCGTTCTTCCCGCGAACCATACGCGACTGGAACAGGAAAGGGAGGTAATGACAGTGGCACGTAAAGTGCCCTCCGCCACACACCGTTGGGTGGCTTGCGGAGTATCAATGTAGATGTAGATGTAGATGTAGATGCATATACCAGTCACATGATATAATGAAGGAGCCTCTTGTTACTAGGACTTTATCCTTATTGCTTTCTTGTGTGACAGTTGTCACCTAAAGTTAAAAAGCAAACAACACTGATGAACCCCAGTGACAATAAATCCCTAATAAATTGTTTACAATTGCTTTAAATTTCAACCTTCTCCTAAGATCATCACAGGAAAAATGTCTCTTATTAACTGCAGAAAGTCTCAGTTTAGAGTTCATGCCCAAAAATTGTATTTTCATAAATTTGTAGGTGTCTCACTTGAGGCTGCCACTTAACTACCACAACCTGTGAGCAGTATACCAGTTATACCAATTATTGAACAGTGTCCTCAAAAATTCCTTACATCTTGCCCGGGTAAAAGAAACAGATGTGCAGAATTATGTGAGACCTATGGCCAGTAACTGCTTTGTAACAGCCATCTTAGTATTATTACATGTAGTTGTAATCATTGCTGATTCACAATGAACTGAATGTTGGTTAACATATCAAAAGAAAGTTGACTATGCAGTTCAGCATTCCCAACTAATGGACTCTTTTAACATGTCTTGAAAGCCAGTTAGTACATCATAAACACAAATCATGACCTCAACACTTGTTGACACCTTGTCTTTTCCCTGTAAAGCTATTGTTTGTTTGTGTGTACATATAATCAGGAAGTTTATATTATGTATGATGTTCCAGTTTGTAACTTTCTATTAATCATGTATTACTGAACATATCTTCTTTTTGTTACTGTACATATGTTTATTTTAATATTTTACCTCTATGACCATTTTCCTTCAATGTACTCTGCCAATTCTTTCTCTCTTATATCCTAAATTTTCTGTACTTTTCATTTCTTAGTTGTAGTTTCTTCACTTGATGTAATGTTTTAATTTACTTAATTATATGATTTGGAAAACAGGATACGGTCTTATAATTTTTGTGATGTGATACAAATATCAGATTCCTAAAACATTTCATAAATATGGTGCGCAGTTCAGTGCTAGTTAAATTTGCAAATGTTCTCTGTTTTTTACAGGTACATAAAAATACTAATACAAGAATTTGCTCTCCAAATAGACACAGGATTTCTGTTATCAGTGTATGATATTTTTGCAAAATGGGAGAATGAAGTGAAGCCATCTGTAAGAATGAGAGCAGATATTTCTACAGTACACATGCCTCTTGCAAATGTTGTGCCAAAGGTAACTTGAATTCACTATCACCCTTTACAGTTGCTCTGAATATAATAACACTAAAAAGATTTTTTTTTTTCGCAGGTACCGATAAATGATCGAAAAATAGTTATTGAGTATATCCACTTATCACCTCTTAAAATTCTGTTTAGTTTCTCATGTCATGGCCCATTAATCTCCAGAAGAAAGAAACATTTCTTTAGTTCTGATATGATTGACATCTTCATAACATCATTTGGCACTAACCTGACTGAAGTTAAAGGAGTAAAACTGAAGTAAGTAGGAAAGAAGTATTTTCTGGTTACACTTATTGCTACTACTGATCAAGCAAAAAAGTCGAATGTTAAATGAAGTATTTGTGGGAGTTTATACAGAAATTTACTAAATAAATTTGGAGAATATTCTATACTTTGTTATTTTCTTATGTACTTATAGCTTTATGATGTTGTTGTTTCTTTAATGCATATTTTTCACTGACAATGTACATACATACAATGATTTGTTCTTTGTTTCAGTATGGCTTATTATGAACAAAAAGGAATATGCACAACATTCTGCCAACAAGTTTCTGATATTCAGTCTCATTACTTGAGTCAGATAATTCAGCAGTTTTATGTTCTTGTTTTGGGAATTGATATTCTTGGAAACCCATATGGATTAATTACAGACTTTTCGGATGGTACTGATGAGTTCTTTTATGAACCTTTTTTGGTAAGAGCTCCATATCATGATTTTTGATATCTTCTTATGTAATGATTAACTGTATCTTTAACATATAAGGCACATGAATTTATTGGAAACCCTTTTATTTCTCTGTTCTGAATGATTCCTCCTTGGATTTAATGTATGACTGTGTAACTATAAGGTGGTTGTGACTAATACAGTTCAGTTTTTTACTTACATTTATATGAACTTTTATAGTTGTTAGTTCTTTTTATAATAATCAAGGGGTCCATAAGACCCATTCTTGAAATAAAATTATTTAAAAGTGAGGTATTTATTCCTTATATGTGGTGAACAATGCCTAGTGGAAAGAATGTTAAATGTTTGTTATGGTAGTATTTGTATACCTCTAAAAGTTTAATGCATTTCTTTCATCTTATATTACCTTTTTCATGATGCAAGTAATCACATCACTTTTCTGTAGAGCTATGGGCAGGTTAGTGTCAAGGCCCTAAATGCAAAAATTTTTGCATGAGAAACCAATGCAGAGCTTCCCTGTGCTGTCTTAATTTTTTTTTTCTTTTCGCAGCACCAGTATCAACACGGGCTCATTTCATATTTTATTATGTCATATGAAAAAGCTGTGATGTATCTGGAGCATTCTCCAAAAACATACTGTTTGTATATCTTTAACTGTCATACCTTTCAGTCTCAGGTGAAGTAGTAGAAAAGGAAACTAATAAATAAGTGAGTGATTTGTGAAAGAGGTGGTAATTACACACACACACACACACACACACACACACACACACACACACACACACACACAGCAAAAAAGAAAATTTGTTACACAGAAGAGAAGGAGGAAACAAAATTAATCTTTGTGAACTGAGAGGATACGTGATGTTATTTCAGTAATTACAAAACTGAATCAGATTTCTAAAGAGCTTGACAGGATGAACCCACTTATCAGTATGATGATGTTGTACCCCCTTTAGTGTGGACATGTGCACTGATTCAGTTGGGAAGAGTATCTTAAAATTGTTATATCCTCTCCTGAGGCACACAGACCAACAACTGTTGTAACTGGGGCTTGATGTCCTGGATACTGCCACTGGGATGGAGTTGACATCCAAGCTGGACCCATTACTTGTTCTATCGGAGACAGATCTTGTTGGCCACAGGAGTACCTCAACGTCACGTGTACAGTTCACACAGACAAAGGTCATGTGTGGCCTAGCACACCCTTATCGCAAAAAAGGGCACCATCATACTGTCACATGAGGGGTAACACATAGAAAATAGTATGTCTGTGATGTATCATTGTGTGTTCAGTCCAGATGTCTCTCAATTACTGCCATTCATGGCCTGACGTCATACCCAATGGCACCTTACACCATGATGCCAGGAGTACCTCCTCTGTGCTTGCATTAAATATTGAAACCTGGTACTTCTCCCCAGGCTACCATCATACTGTCTGATGATGGTTATCAAGGGTAGCACAAAACTGTGATACACTGATGAACAACATAACACCATTCATCCGTAGTCCATGCTTCCTAGTCATGGCACTCCTTCAAATGTTACTGTTTTTATTGAGATGTTAACAGCAGACTACACATTGGGTGGTAATTCCTCTGTCTGTCTGTTGCTTGTCCCCAATCAATAGTGTGCAATAACACAGAATGTTACAGGGAGTCCATTAGTTGGTCTCAGATGGCAGGCACAGATTTGACAGGATTTCAATGTGCTTGTTGCACAATTTGACTATCCTGTATTGTGGTGCTCAGACACAGTCGACCAAAACTTTGACAACATGTACGCCTATCCTTATGCTCCTATAAAGTCCAACATTGGGGGTCACTACTATGGCTGACTGCTCTACAAATATGGATATAGGATGATTCCATCAGCCAGCCAAATGGAGACTCACAATGAAGCCCTATTCAAACTCTTTTCAGGTGCTGATAACACTGTCTCATACTTGTACGCATGTTCTTCATGTCCTTCACTGTGATCACTCAATATCTGACACTGTTCACATCTCTTATACAATTTACTGTGCCTGATAACAGCACTAAACATGAACAATGTTAATACACTTTGATGGCCCTTCTGCTTGTGACAGAGAATTGCAACTCTATTAATCATTTACATACCCACCCCTATGGTGTGCATGTATACAAAGTTATATTGACATCTGACATGTCTTTCAGTTTTTGTGTCAAGCAGTGTGCGTGTGTGTGTGTGTGTATGTGTGTGTGTGTGTGTGTGATCATTTACTTGCCTAGTAGCACTCATCCACACAGAATCTAAAACTGAAATTCATTTTTCCACAGATGTGGCTTTTACTAGCTTTATTTATGTTATTGATTTTCTATTCATAATAATCCACTGCAGAATTGTTTTTTACATGTTTTGCAGGGTGTTATGGAAGGTCCAGAAGAGTTTGCTGAAGGCTTGAGCTATGGAGCTCAGAGCCTGTTTGGGCACATTATTGGAGGTGCCATGGGCTCAGCTTCTCTTATATCCTCATCTTTAGGTGAAAACCGTTCCAGCCTTAATTTTGGTGAAGACTACAGAAAGGTACTAGGCCTGGATTTCTTATTGCCAAAAAATAATGTGCAAAGTAGAGTTCAAGACATAGTGAAATTTCTGTAGTGAATAACAAACATTTTACTAATTCCAGATATAATTTTATTCACTGATATTTTATTTGTGGTATTTGTGATGTTTGCAAGTATAGGCTTCAGTCTTTAATTGTAGGTTTACATTTTGATAAATTTTTAGGGACTCAAGTTTCCCGTTTTATGTTTGTTTATAGTATATGTTGCTAAATTATAATGTTGTGCTATTGCATAACCCAGTAGCATTTATTTTTAATCTGGTTCAGTGAAACACTTTTATCTATATCATCTGTCAAATTTGAAAATTGGTGGAATACAGTTAACAATTGTTATATTGAGCCTTAGTTAAATATAAAATATTTTGCATACCATCTAAAATAGTAAAAGTAAAATAACTGTTAACAGTATTCTTCCCATTGGGACACTAGCACTGTGTGACACCTATACTAAAAAATTATACAAGTGTGTTATGTATCTATACCAAGTTTTATGTGCTGTCCCATGTAATTTCTGTAGTCATTTTTAACAAAATTTGTGCAGTGTTATCCATTAACTTTTTCTGCGCTGTGATCAGAGAAGGGAATGGAGACAAAGGACTTCCATCCCCCCCCCCCCCCCCCCCCCCCCCCCCCCGCACCCCCCAAAGAATTTTGTATAGAGTAATGTGGATTGATGGGACCAAGTTCCACCTCGCTCAAATAGTGTTGTCAACTAAAAAGTGGTGATCATGTTTTGTGCTTCATGTAGAGTACCTCTTAAGATTAATACTCAAAGTATATACCAAAAGATGGTTAAATGTTTTGTTTACTTGTAATAGAAGCTTCTTAATAAATAAATCAACAGTAGCATGTAATTAGTAAAGTGTATTAGTTTCCACAAATACAAAAAAAAATTAAAAAGAGAAGATCTAGTTCTTAAGATTCAAAGTCTTTTGACTTCTTTCAGTTGAGGGTTAGGGAGCTGAAAGGCAATGGAGAAATGTGTAAAAAATGGTGCACTCAGTGAGCTCTTACAGTGTTAACGACCAATGTATCATTGTAAATAGGATGAATACTGTGAGAGCAACATTTCCAATGTGAGCAAATTTATATGTTGTGGCACTCAATGTAGCCACCATTCTTAAAAATTAAAGAATACCATTATTAAACTGTGATATAAGCATTTATTGTCCAGATTGCAGTAAATATTTGGATTAGTGCTTTTATAAAAACACAGAAGGTAATTTAGTTGAAAGTTATCACATTTTAAAGAGGTAATTTTGGGATGGGTTGGTGATACCAAACAGGACAGATTTTGATAGTTTTTTCTTAGTCTTACTCACACCTATATTGCAGGTAGGTATTTAATACACCTGTTTACAGTATGCTGCTCTATTTACAGATTTTTCTGATGTCTCCTAATAAATATACTCGGTCTAGAGAACAATAGAATTTCTTTTGACTTCCAGTATAACCTTTTGTGAAGCTAATGTAATTTAGGAGTAAAGGTAAGAACTCACTGAATAGTAGAGGTTTTGAGCCATTGACAAACACACAGAGAAGACTGAATCACTAGCTTTCAGATGAGTCCTTGTTTGAGCTAGAGTATGTGTGCACACACACACGCACACACACACACACACACACACACACACACACACACACACACACACACACACACACACACACACCTAAATTGTGCTTGCTGAATACACACACTGAAAAATATCCCTATCCACAGCCCAGAAAATTATCCATATCCATAGCTGAAACTCATTTTACACCTGTAATTGTTGTGAACCTTATGTGACAAGATCAAAAAAATAATGAAATTGATACCAAAATATAATTTACCCTGTTATGTTGTAAAGAGGCATTATGTCTCTTTCATAGTGTTTGATTATTCACCTTGTGGCTTAATATATGCAGCTGGTCATACAAAGATTTTTGCTTGTATATAAAGGAAGAGATTTTTCAATTTTTATGTTGTGCACTATTGCAATAGAGATCTGTAATTTATTTACTCTTTTTGAAAAGTAAACTGATCAACAAATAGATTTACATGTATTCGCTATTACAGTTCATTGTCCATTGCATTCAGTCAATATAGCACTAAAGGAAACAATATCGTTATCATACATCAATCTCCTTGTAGTGACAGTTTACACAAAAACCACAGTTACACACAGTTAATTCCGGTATAAACTATTATGGAGGCATGGCTCTAAATGTAGTATTACCTTTTCTTGTGTCATTTATTGTGCACCAGGTAGCTGTAGGCAGTTGACTTCCTGGAGGACATTAATTAGGGTCATCTATGAGACAGGACTTGATGTTTCATCATTTTTTCTTTATTCTTTTCGTATTTCACCATGCCATGAAAGGCCAGTTATCACTTTGAAATTGTGTCCTGGAATTTAAGAGAGGCTTTTCTAAATAAACATTTATTTAGTAAGTTAGTAGATGCTAGCATCCATTTGGGCAGTTCTCTTTCATTTCTGTGTCACTGCTTGTTTTTTCTGAGTTGTTACAGAACTATGTGGGCCATTACATGACGTCAACATTGTAATCACATTAGTCAAGTAGGTTTCAGACTGTAAGATTTACAGCAAATAATTCATACCTGGTTATCCATTTACTTGCTATTGCATATAAAACAGAAGCAGATAACATAACTGAACGCCTTAATGCTGAGTTTCACAAATTCACATCATACCAATGCTCTCATAATAACTGGAAAGTTAACTGATTTTGAATGCCAGTGCTTATAGATGCTGATTCTTCATAAGGCTACCAACACTTCTGACAATTGCTGCAGTCTATTAAGTGTTTCAGTTACCCCTAAACCACAACAATTTAGATTTTGATCTTTCATCTTTAAATTTATTCAGGCATTTAGGGGTTAAACATATGCCTAATGTGATTTGAGACTTTCTCGGCGTATTCCATTCGTGAAATCTTCTCGGGTGATCAGCCGAGTAAAGGCGTCGTCTTCTCGCAACGTTTCGAAGGGTTTCGTACCCATCACTTCGCTTGAAGATGATGGGTACGAAACCCTTCGAAACGTTGCGAGAAGACGACGCCTTTACTCGGCTGATCACCCGAGAAGATTTCACATATGCCTAATGTTATTCAAGCGTGCAGCTTTTTTTTTTATGACAGGTCAAATTCTAAAATCCTTTAAGTTTCTTTTTTTTTGGGGGGGGGGGGGGGGGAAGTAGTGATATATAATTTTATTCCCTTATATTTAACACTTTTGCTGTGTCGTTTAATCAAGTGGGGAACCAACCTTTTTTGTCTGTGTCATGGTGATACCAGTCTGAATTCACATTAAGTTTAATGCTTCTTTTGTGTTATATGTAGAAATTTTAGTATATATTGACTTTAGAGGGGTAATCTCCTCAGTTTCTAAAAAAGGTTGCTTTACACATTTCTTTTAGCTATTTCAACAGTGTTGTTATAACTGCTTTCATTTTAGTTTAAACAACCTCACTGATTCTAGCACACTGATATCAGAGTACTGATATCTACTGCATTTCTTGTTGAACTAACAATTTTATTTATCGTGTCAAAAAAAAAAATTAAATAAATAAATAAATAAATAAATATTAGATACATTACTACATACATACATTATGATTTATAAATTAAACTAGCCAAGAATAAAATAAATGATTAGACACAGATTGTGTTGTCAAACATAAGGTGATTTTAATATATACAGTGGATGCCCAAAAATTTGCAATGTCCAGTGCACTTTGTGTAGCATTTACGAGGTCCTCCATGGTGCACACAGTTGGAGGTAATGTGCATTGTAGTAGATGTGTTGATGTCTGCACGGCAGCTCCGCAGTCACACTGGAGAGAGTCCACCTGGAAGCCCCACCTCTCCAGATTACTCTTGGATCTTGTGACAGAAGAACGCAGACGGTTGAGTGATTTCCATGTGGACCATTTCTCTGTGTGGCCTGGGGGAAGAACTTCTTGCGGGATCAGCCACTCCTCCAGATGCTGGCATCTGACCTGCCATCTCTTCTCCCAGTGTTGATGTGTAGTGTCAGCGAGTGGTTCTGTACTGTGAAGGAAGCTCTTTCTAGACACAAGTCTTTGCTGTGCCGGTTGGTGGCCATGTAGTGTGTGGGCTTCGGATGTTAATGCCTTCTTCATTTCACTCCATGCTGCTGTATCTCTTCGGATGTCCGGGGGGGGCTATGCCGGATAAGCAGTACAGTTTTTCCACAGCTGTGGCTCTTAGACAACCCGTAGTGATATGACATGTCTCATTCAGAGCAACATCAACTTTCTTTGTATGTGTAGATCTGCACCCTACTGGGCAAGCGTACTCAGCTGCAGAGTAGCAGAGGGCTAATGTGGATGTGCGCACTGTGTCTGGCTGTGCTCCCCATGTTGTTCCAGTCAGCTTCCTAACCACATTGTTCCTGGCAGCCACTTTTTGCTTTGTTTTTAAGCAGTGTTCCTTATATGTAAGAGCACGGTCCAGAGTGACTCCGAGGTATTTTGGAGTCTTGCAGTGTTCTAAAGAGGTTCCTTCCCAATCTCTCCGCAAGCTTCTACTAGCCTGTCTGCTTCGGAGGTGGAAAGCACAGGTCTGGGTCTTAGAAGGATTTGGTTTCAATTGATTGTCCCTGTAATAGGCAGTTAATTTTTTCAGAGCATCAGTTAGCTTCCACTCCACCCTCTCAAAGCTGTGATCTTGTTCTGTGATTGCTCGGTCATCTGCATATATAAAGCTTTGTGTTCCTTCTGGTAATGGCTGGTCTTTAGTGTATATATTGAAGAGGGTGGGTGCCAGTACACTGCCCTGTGGCAACCCATTTTTCTGCTGCCTCCATCTGCTTCTTTGTCCTTGATATTCCACAAAATATCTTTGGTTCTGCAGAAGATTTCTAATTAGACAGGTTAGTTTGTAGTCCTTGGTGAGGTTGTATAGCTTCAGCAACAAGAGTCTGTGGTTGACAGGCGGCTGAAAGATCTATAAACACCGCTCCTGTTATCTGCCACCTTTGGAAGCCGTCCTCTATATGCTGTGTCAAATTCAACACCTGTGCTCTTCCCTTGTCTGAATCCTGCCTGTTGAGGGATCAGTAATGGTTCTATCATCTCTGTAATTCTTTGGAGGATCAACCTTTCCAATACCTTATACAGGTGGCATAGGAGGGAGATTGGCCTATAGCTTTTGGGGTCATCCCGGTCTTTCCCTGGTTTATGTATAGCTGTAATTTTTGCTTTCCACCAAGAATTTGGTATCTTGCCACTCTTGACACAATTATTCATTAGCTCGAGTAGCCAGCACTTTTTGCACTTATATAGAGCTGAGTCGAGCTCATTCAAACTGAATGGTTGAGACAGAATGTTTCCCTCTTGTTCGGGCTCCCTTTCCAGGGTTTGTCTCCCGATTTTACTGGTATGGTCAGGTTTACCATTTTTCGAAAGCTGGTGTGCGATCTGGTCTGCCTTCACATTTGTATGCATATTAGGTTGGGAGGGATCATTGTTAAGGTGTCGTAACAATCTCCAGGCCTTTTGACTACTTCTACTCATCTCACATTCTGTCATCAGTTTAATCCACTGTTCTCTCTTTGCCTCAGAGATTGAGGAGAGAGTATTTTGCGCAGCCAGATAAGTTTCCTCGCTATAAGGGTTTTCTTCATATAGTCAATAGTGTCCGTCCAGCAGAGCAGCTGTTTCAGGTGTCACACCCTGCAGATACATTGTCCTACACCCTCTTGGAATTGGTGCCCTGGAGCAATGTTTGACAGTTTGAACAAAGCTGTCATACTCTTCAGGGATAGGTCACACAAACTTAATCTCCTTGTCCAGCATCTTGGCAAATTTTTTTCCAATCAGCTTTCTTGAAATTGTATCTCTGTTTGAAATTCACCTCCTGTGGACTTATTGCTGGAAGAACTTCACACAGTAGTGGCCTGTGTTGCGTCTTTGGTATGGGCGAGCACACTGATTTGGAGCAAAGCTGTGTGATGTCTTCACTCACAAAGAGGAGGTCAGGGTTAAATGCACGTTGCCACCTGCCACTGTTGAAGGAAGGGGGTAGCTTGCTGTCATGTATAAGAGACAACTGGCAGGATTCAGCCCAGGAGAGGACTGCCTCCCCATTCATCGTCAGAGTATCCCCACAAATGACTATGGCTGTTAAAGTCATCGATTACTACAGACGTCTTGCTGTTATGGAAGTTCCTGGGTGGTGTGAAGGAAAATGCAGCCGAAGGGGGCTTATACACAGAGGTAACCACGCAGTTACTCAGCTCCACTGAGATGACTTCGATGTTATTTACTACGGTGCAGTGAGCACTGATTATCTGAAGCCCTGGTCTTACAAATATAGCACTTCCATACTGAGAGTGCGGTGTTTCTGCAGCTACTTTCATGCCCAGTATTTTTGGTCGTCTCTGTCGCTCATCTCTATGCGTCTCTTGTATACACAGGACGTTGCATTTTTTGTCACAGCAGAGGTTGGATAACAGATGTTCTTTGGCTGATGATATGCCTTCAGTATTTATAGATATGATCGTTAAAGTTGGCTCTGATAAGGACCATTTATTTACTCACATGTTTGTTTGCTTCTGGTGTGAGAGAATCAGCCGTCTAGGTATACCTAGACACCCAGGGGACGCCCGGATGTGTAAGGCTTAGGTGTCAGGACACACCTTTCGTGGAGGCTTCTCTCATGTCCCCCAAACTAACAATAAAACATGCTTTACTCAGTTTAGTTCTGGTTATGTCAGTCATGTTTCCATATGAGTGGGTCAGTGATGGAAGCTTCTAGAAGTTTTGTTCCTTTGACAAATTTAGCATGTTTACTACTCTGTGATATAGTGGGAACCAGTGAAGTTTCTGTGTAGTGTAAAAACTTAGGCTTGTCTTCTTTACATTAAGGAGCAGTCTGTTTACATTAAGATATAAGTTTGTTTTGGCTGTGCTTCTATTCAGTGCAGTCTAAAGTGGTTCTTTTGTGTCAGATATCAAATCATGGTGTCATCAGCTGAGAGAGAAACTCTGTTGATGGGTAAGGTTAAGGGAAAATCATTTATATAAAGCAAGAACTACAAGAGGCCTGAGATTGAGCCTTGTGGAACCCCATGTCTTATGGTTTTATGGATGAAATTTACAGTACCAGAAATTTATTAAGGCTTAATCTCATTTTTTTGAGTATATTGTTCATTTTCTTTGAGATAAACACTCCGTCCTGGCCAATTCCTCTTATTTTATATGAATTAACGTTCTGCACCAAGGCATTAATGTTGGCTGCATGTCATCAAGTCTTAGAGTGAAATAAAGGAATACTTATACTGCATCAGCTGTAGCTTTCTTTTCTTGAAACCTAAACTAAACACAGGATAAAATTTTTCTTTTCTTTGGGAATGAGCTAAGTCTGGTGACTGTAGTATATTCAAATATTTGGATGAATACTGAGAATACTGAAATTGGTATGTAGTTGCTAGTATCTTCCTTTATTTCCTCTTTGTGTACTGGTAAAACTTCTGCAGTTACGAGTTTATTTGGAAATGTGACATTCAGGAATAAGAAGTTTATTGTATGGGATAGGGGCCTATAGTAATTTTGCTGCCCCAAGGAAAAGGAAGCATTGGATTGTGTTTTGTATTGCAAATGACTTCTTCATTCTTTTGGTTTGAATTATTTTTTCTGTCTCTGGTTGTGATGTTGGTTGTAAGAACAGTGTATCACTGCGCATATGTGAGTCAATTTCTGGAAGATGGTTATTCTTGAGGTGATCTATGAGACTTCCAGCAGTTTTAGTGAAGTGTGAGTTGAATTCATCTGCTTTACTTTTTATTGGAAACTAATCTCCAATTTAAGTTTAGGTTAATTTCATTTGACAGCTGTGTGTTACTACAGCTGGTTGTGTTTATGGATTTTTACATCCATTTACTTTTGTCTCATGATGATATCAGTAGGTTATTGTTTTTCAGCTTTTTGGATACACTAACTAAATTTCTAAAGACCTTGTTATAAGTAGTGAAGTATTTCTTAAAATCTTTTGGGTGAGAAAAAAATCTCTCTTTCTTTTATCTGATGTGATGATATCTGTGGTGATCTGCTTGAGGGTTTTCTGTTGGTACATACACTTTTTTGGTTTTAAAGGGAAATGGTAGTTGAGGCAATGGCAGAAAGTAGTACACAGTCTGCCAATTTTCTCTTCACATATGGGTAAGAATACTAAGCACACTGCCTTCGGAGTAGTTTCTGCTTTGTGTTACAATCTTATTTTAGTTGAGACTTGCTCATTTGCAAACTTACTTGTGTATTTTTGTAGGAAAGTTCTGGTAGAATGGAAATACTTTAGGTGTATAGGAGACCAATCACTGAAAGGTAAAAGCCTTCGTCATCAACAGGTACATACAAAAAAGAAAGAAAACTTGCTATATTTTGGAGTAATCGTTTTTCAGGCTGGAAGAAAACACACACACACACACACACACACACACACACACACATGCATTCACTGCAGACACAGGCCTGTGCCCATACATGTCCAGCCGGCACCAAATAGGGAAATAGTCATGTGTGTGTGGTGTGTGTGTGTGTGTGTGTGTGTGTGTGTGTGTGTGTGAGAGAGAGAGAGAGAGAGAGAGAGAGAGAGAGAGAGAGAGAGAGAGAGAGTTTGTGTCTGTGTGGTTTCTATGTGTATTTGTATTCCAGCTTGAGAAGCGATTACTATCAAACTTTGCAAGTTCTTTTTTTCCCCCACCAACAAATAAACACTTCTGCTTCTTCATGAGTGGTCTCCTTTAGATCTAAAGTATTTATCTGTGTAATCAATGCATTGTGACCAGAGAATTCTGAGATTACAGAATGTGCTCTGCATTCTATGTTACTCAGTACTTGAGTTGTTAGCCTGGTTGGAGATTTAATGTTTAAATCACAATCATAGCAATTCACAACATTTGTATAGATTAAATGGTCCCTCTTGTAGAAGACCCTCAAGTTGCCTGATGTTGATATAAAATTAATATTAAAAAAACACTGGTATCTGAGGGCTCTACATGAGGCAATTCTGTGTCTTTGTCACTGTTATGACAGTCACATATATTCAGTGTTAGAACATTAATACTGTCTTTTATAAATATGCAGCTGTTTCCACCCTTAAATTTTTTTCATGAAAATTGATGTATCAGACTGAACAATGATAACACATTCTATTTCAGGAGACCTCATGCAGTGGTCAATAATACTCAATATTTGTACATCTAACAGTTCACTATTGCTATTAATTATGACATATATTTCACTCTCTAGTTTATTCAGTTTGAGTTCGCCTCAGTGAGAGCTCGACTGAAAAATCTCAAATACTTGACCACAGATGCCACACACAGTTTCTCAATGTGTAGTCCTGTCCTATTTTACATGAAAAACTAGGAGTGTGCATTTTTATGTAGGCATAATTTTACCTTTTTATTAAGTGACATGACTTTAATTATTGATGGATAATTACTTTGAGATATGTTAAAACTTAGATTAGTCACAGTTTTTTTAACAAAGGAAGACCTGTGTAGCTTGTGTACTGGTGATAGTGAAGAAGTATCAATGAGCTAAGGAATGTTCCCTATAGATCTTACATGTTTAAGCATCATCTTCTCAGCTTGCTGTGATATTTTTATAAAGCTGTACAAGTTGTAAACAACTTATTTCCTCCTGGTACATCCACAAAAATTATTTTCTGTACTAAACAACTATTTGTAAGTTATTACCTTAGGATTAAAGGAGATCACTCACTGAAAAGCATTCAGTTGTCAATAGGCACACACAAAGGGAAAACTTGATAGCTTTTGGAGTTATCCTTTGATGAGCTAAAGTACACACACACACACACACACACACACACACACACACACACACACACACACACACATGCCTATGCTCTACATGGTGCCAACTAGACTGACTGTGGTAATGCTATTTTGCAGCAGATGGGCTGGATGTGGTGAGGGTGATGCTGGGTTGAGTGCTTAAAAGGAGAGGGAAGTTTGAGGCAGGGAGAGGGACTGCAGATGGGTGGCTAGTTGCTCAGAGGGATGCCAGTTTGCTGGCTAGGAGTGAGGGGTGGCATGTATGGTTGTAGCAGCCAGTGGGAACTGGCACACACTCAAGGTGACATGGGGATATGAGCTGGGAGGGGATGATAGGACAGAGGAAGGGGAAACTATTGGGGGCTGTGGATTAACTGAGATTGAGGCCAGGACAATTCTTGAGCAGAGGATGTGTAATAAGGATAAATCCCATCTGCATAGTTCTGAGAAGATTGTGGTGGATGGGAGGATGCAGATACCTCGGGTTGTGAAGCAGCCATTGAAACTGAGCATGTTGTGTTCAACTGCATGTTGTGCCACCAGGTGGTCAATTTTGTTCTTGACAATGGTTTAGTTGTGACAATTCATCATGGGGAACAGCTGGTTGGAACTCATACCAACATAACAAGCTGTGCAGTGTTTGCAGAAGGATACAACATGGCTGCCTCCTCAGGTGGCCCTGCCTCTGATGATATGGGATAATCCTATAACAGGACAGGAGGAGGAGGTGCTGGGTGGGTAGATTGGGCAGGTCTTGTGCCTTGGTCTACACAAGGATATGATACCTGTGGCAAAGGGTTGGGTGGGAGCTGGAACATCACTTTAGGAGAAGAGGGAAGGATCTTCCATAGGATGACCCTTATTTCAGGGCAGAATGAGAGATAATCAATAGCCATTGCAAAGGATATGGTTCATTTGTTCCAGTCCGGGGTGATATTGGGTGACAAAATGGGTGT
Source organism: Schistocerca serialis cubense (assembly GCF_023864345.2). Classification (NCBI taxonomy): domain Eukaryota; kingdom Metazoa; phylum Arthropoda; class Insecta; order Orthoptera; family Acrididae; genus Schistocerca; species Schistocerca serialis. The sequence goes on along the minus strand of NC_064640.1, from coordinate 359,192,367 downwards.
TCCTTTGTAGCTGATTCTTGGGGGTAGTGGGAAGATTGGGGGTGTGTAAAGATATGACAGTGGAAATCTGTTTGTGGGCTAGGTTTGGGGGGTATCATTGTCTGTGAAGGCCTTTGTGAGACCTTCAGCATACTGGGTATGGGAGTTCCTGTCATTACAAATACATTTTCCACAGGTTGCTAGGCTCTGTGGGAGGGATCTTTTGGTGTGGAAGGAATGGCAGCTGTCGAAATGCTGGTACTGTTGGTGATTAGTGGTTTTAATGTGGATAAAGGTGTGGGTGGAGCCATCAGTGAGGTGGAAGTCAACATCTGGAAAGGTGGTGCATTGTGTAGAGGAGGACCAGATGAAGCAGATGGGAGAAAAGGTGTTGAGGTTGTGAAAGAATGTGGGTAGTGTTTCTTGGCCCTGAGTCCAGGTTATGAAGATATCACCAGTGAACCTGAACCAGAGTAGGGATTCAGACTTTTGGCAGGTTAGGAAAGTTTCCTCTAGATGGCCCATAAATGGGTTGACATAGGAGGGTGTTTTGTGGATGCCCTTGCCTGTGCTGTAGTTTTGTTTGTAAACTTTCCATTCAAAGGAAAAGTAGTTGTGGGTCAGGATATAGTTGGTAAGATGTATTAGGAATGAGGTTGTGGGTTTGGAGTCTGAAGGTCATTGGGACAGGTAGTGTTTGATACCAGTAAGTTCACTGGCATGAGGAATGTTGATGTATATAGTAGATGCATAAATAGTGATTAATAGGGATCTGGATAGTGAAGGTTTAAGGTGGTGGAAAGTCAGTGAAGGAAATGGTTAGTGCCTTTGATGTTGGATGTTAGGTTTTGGGAAATTGTTTGGATGTGTTGGTCAACAAGAGCAGAAATTCTTTCAATAGGAACACAATAGTCAGCTATAATGGGGCATCCAAGATTGTTGGGATTGTGGATTTTGGGAAGCATGTGGAAGTGTTTGTTTTGGGTGTTGTTGGGGTGAAGATGGAGTCAGCTGAGAGATTCTGGGAAGTTTATATAGATTTCAGTTAGGATTGGAGGTTATGTTGGATTTCTGGAATGGAATCACTCTGGCAGAGCTTGTAGGTGGAGTTGGACAGGCATTTGCCAGAGGACTTCAATCAGATAGTCACTGTGGCTCATCACAACAGTGGGGGAGCCCTTTTCTGCAAGGAGGATGATTAGGTCTGGATTCATTTTCAGGTTTTGTATGGCTGTATTTCCTTCTGACAAAAGCTTAGTGTTCTTATGAAGGGACCTGCGGAAGGATGGTGTGGCAAAGTTGGAGGTAAGTAATTTGTGAAAGGTGACTACAGAGTAGCTACGTGGGAGGGAGGGTCACAGTTGCATGGTGTTATCAACTGGGAGATGCAAGGTTCAGTGTTGGGATCAGGTGGGCTTTGGTTGGAGGGATTGTTGGAGAAGAAGTGTTTCCACTTTAGGGATCGGTAGAAGGAGAGTTCGTCTTGGCACTTCCAGTATGGTTAAATTTGCAGGTGGGGCTGAGGAATTAGGACTCTGGATAGGACTCAGAATTCTGTGGGACTGAGTATTTTGTGGAGAGGTTAATAACAGGGTTTTTGGTTTGCTTAGGTTCTGGGTTTTGTAGGGTGTTGGAAGGGAGCTTTGTAGGATGTGGTAAATTGAAGAGGTCTGCTAGGAAGTGTCTGGGTGCTATGTGGGGTTGACAAGGAGGTTCACTGTGAGAAGAATGGGTGTTGATGCGTAATAGTGCCCCAGTGTAGGAGCAGGATGTCAGCATGTTAGATAATAGTGCCCCAAGGCAGGAGTAGGATGTCAGCAGGTTGGACAATTTATGGAAGTAGTGTCTGCAATGCTCCTCAAGCCCCTGCAGTGCAAGGGTTTCCATTTAGGAGGCATTGTGTGTGTAATAAGGATTGCACAGTAACAGTATCTTGTGGGGGGAGCAGAGGTGTTTCAGGGAAGCCTGTGCCATGGAGAGGTGTTTTTCCAGTATCAGGTTCATGAGAGCTAAGGACTGATGGATTCTGAAAAGTTAAAAGTCATTGTCAAATGAGGAGTGGAACCCATAGAAGGAAATTTTGTGGTCATATTTTAGGGTGGGGTGAGGGGGGAGGGGGAATTCCACAGTTTGGATAGCAAATGAGCGACTCCTAGAAAACAAATGAGGGAATCCTATCCTAGATCCTTCCCATCCCTCCCAAAGCAGTGGTCCATTACCCACCCAACCTACACAACATCCAAGTCCATCCCCATGCCACTTCCACTCCCAAACCCATACCACAGGCATCATATTCCTGTGGCAGACCAGTGTGCAAGAACTATCCGATCAAACCGCCCAGCACCTGATCCCCTACTCAAGTTACACTTTTATCTTACACCATTAGAGGCCAAGTCACATGTGAAAGCAGCCATAACATCTACCAACTTTGCTTCAAACACTGCAGAGCCTTTTATGTTCGTCTGACTCCCAACCAGCTGTCCATCAGGATCAATGACCACTGCCAAACTGTTGTCAAGAACAAGGTTGACCATCTGGTGGCACAACATTTGGCTAAGCACAACATGCTCAGTTTCAATGCTTGCTTCACAACCCAAAGCACCTGCATACTTCTCTCCACCACCAGCTTCTCTGAAATGCACAGATTGGAGTTATTCTTGCAACTCATCTTCTGCTTTCATAATCATTCTGGCCTTACTCTGAGGTAAGCCACAGTCTCTGAACCCTTCACCCAACAATTTTGTCTTTCCTCACCCTGTCACCCCCTCCCAGTTCATGTCCTCACATTGCCTTCAGTGTGTGCTGCTTCCCACTGGCCACTACAACCATATCTATCATTCGCCCCTCCCCCCCACACACACATTCCTAGCCACAAACTGGCCTCCCTCTTAAATGCTAGCCACCAACCATCAGTCCCTCTGCCTGCCTCCAACCCCCTCTCTACACATCGCACCTAGCAGTAGCCTTGCCACAACCAGCCCATCTGCCAGAAAATAACATTGTGAATCTCAGTCTAGGTGGCACTGTGTAGGGGCATAGGCATGTGTATGTATGAGGGTGAGAGTGTATGTATGTTTGTACTCAATATTGTCGAAGGATAACTATGAAAAGTAGCAAGTTTTCCTTCTTTTGTGTGAGTCTATCAACAACCCAACACTTCTAGTTTCTACTGACAGGTCTCCTTTAATCCTAAAGTATTTACATTCTACCAGAACTTTTCTACTACATTTATTTGTATGTTCTCTGTTTTCATGGCAAAATATACACTGTTTTAGCACAATCACTGTTATGGTGTACCTTTAATTATGTTCTGGTTTCCACAATTAAATTAGATTTTAAACATGTTTACCTACTTCACTTTTGCAGAATCTCTATTTTGTTAGGTGGGAGAATAATTCTAAACAATGTTAAAGTATTTGAGGTGTGAGTTACTCTTTGGCTTTTGTCACACAATGTGACATTCAGCTGATGACGTGTCAGTAAGATTTTAAGTGGTAATACTTGACCTGTTTTTCATTTGCATATGGGTAATAGTTACCAAAGTGTGAGAAAGTAAAGTATGTTCTTTAGAGTCAGTTGTAAAAGTTGTTATCAATTTTCCAGGTGCAGGCTTTGTTTCAGAATCATTAGCAGAACACTGTTTTTGCATTATTATGTTTCTGGCATTTTGTCTTTGTGCTGGTAGTGTGACTATCATACTAGTGAAAAGCCCTGGGAAAGTAAATTATAGGTTACATAATTTGTTTGCCTTGTCACTGACAGAAAGTTTGACATAAAATACAAGAAGAGAATTATTTTGAAGTTGTTGCTTAGATTAGTATCACCATTTGCCCTTCTAGACTCACAATATTATATATACTTAGTGGCAGATTTTTTTCCAGTTCTCTCTGCCAGCCTATTTGTATTAATGTCATTAATAATAAAATGTGTTCACCACAACTTTCACTTCCCTGACTGACACTAACTTTTACATTCCTACCATTTATTATGTAGCATATGATGTTGTATTTCAGCAAATATAGAAGTTTTGTGCAATACAGTAAGAAGAGATGCTTTAATTTTTTTATATTAAACTGTAATAAAAGTTTTTGGCAATTCATATTCTTGTGGTGCCTGACATTTGTTGAGGAAGTTGGAGAAGAATCCTTGTAGCCATTCTGTCCATGTATATTACAAGCTATAGAAATACAGTATTCTGATTTCAGCTAGTTTTCCTAGTTTCAGGAATCTGACTCCTGTAGTTAGTTCACTGTTTGTAAAAAGAGAGGAACAGAAATAGTTTTCTTCCAACTGTACACTGATTTCTTAGAGAACTTCTTTTACTTGCTTGATATGATGTATATCAACTGGCACAACTAATGATAAGAACTGTGGAAAAGACCATTTGTGTTGATATCTTTTCAAATATGATAAATAGATCATACGATTCATGGTGGTAGATAAAGTATTATGTTAATATGAATTGTGAATGGTAGACAAGAAGCAGAGTCATTGTGTGAATATAGTAGTTATCAGTCAAATGGAATGAGATATGGGAATAGGTTTTATGAGTAAGATTTGCTGTTCTGAGAGATATTAGAGTTGGGAAGGGATGTAGTACTTCAGAAACTGTGGTTAGTTTAGAGAACAGGAGATCCCTGCTGTAGGGGGAGAATCAATGGTATGTTGGATATGATTGTAAGGACAAATGTTTGGACAGGTTACATAGTCTGAGAATTTTTGGTGGTTGAAATTGCATTGGGAAAGAATTTAGAGACTCTGCAAGTGTTGAATTGGTGGAATGTGTTCATATACTTGTGGCAGGTTAGAAGAGTTGGTGACAATGGGCAAAACAAAATTGTATTTGGATGAAAAGTTTATAGAAGGTATTGAAAGTTAACAGCTGTATGATGTAGCAGGAAGAGAATGGAATTAACTTCTGTGAGTGAAGGATCTAGGGAGGCAGGGTATGGTAAAGGGAGATTGTAGGATTAGTCTGAGAAACATTTTTGTATTACCAGTTGTGAACTGGTCGCATTTGTGATCTGAAGTCTTTGGAGCAAAAGCTGCAAAAGATACAGTTTATAAGTCTGCTTTGTGTTTGACCAGATCTTTCTTAAGGAGTGAATTGTTAGATAATGAAATGAATTTATACCATGGATTTCTAGTAGGTTTGGTAGAGGCTAAGGAATATAGCATATCAGCATGTTACTCGATTAAAATTTACACCCATCATAACAGAAATCTGTGTGATACAATACATACTTTGCACATTATGCTGAAGAAAGAAAGGTAAGTTTCACTCAGTATTACTATAAGTTCAGTAAAAAAAATAAAATAAAAAAAGATTCTTAAGATTTTGATTTAAACCACTAGTCATGCAGGCATCTCACACATCTGTTGTCATGTCATGATTAACGTCATAGAAAATCACATTAAGAGTCGGGTATACAAGTATCACTGTTGGTACAGGAGGCTTTAGAGGAAAGTGACATTATTGGGTGTAAATGAGATGTGCATTACAGAAAAAGTAGTGTATCAATGAAAATAATCAAACTGTCATGATGTAGAGCATGCTCTGCAACAGGGTATTGTGTGTTGGCAATATGCAACCTTTGTCCATGCCTGTTCATCCCAACTGATAACTTGGTGATAGCCACACCAATGCAGAACGCCAAACAGTGTTCACATAACTGTTGATATATGACATGTGTCATTTAACAGGTAGCTTTCCCTTGGATAGTTTATCTTTTGTGAGTTACTGGGCTGGCATATGTGGTAGGTGTGCAAGTCTTGCAGCAGGAGCAGTCAGAGGGATAAGAGCCATGGACTAGGGAAGTGGGTGCAGAAGTAGCATAGGCTCTGAAACTTACCTGGCAGATTAAAACTGTGTGCCAGACCGAGACTCGAACTCGGGACCGTTGCATGAGTCATGCTTGGGTAGCTGAGATGGTAGAGCACTTGCTCGCGATAGGCATAGGCCCCGAGTTCGAGTCTCAGTCCTACACACAGTTTTAATCTGTCAGGAAAGTTTCATATCAGCACACACTCCACTGCAGAGTGAAAATCTGATTCTGGAAACATCCCCCAGGCTGTGGCTAAGCCATGTCTCCGCAATATCCTTTCTTTCAGGAGTGCTAGCCCTACTAGGTTTGCAGGAGAGCTTTTGTAAAGTTTGGAAGGTAGGAGATGAGGTACTGGCAGAAGTATAGCCGTGAGGACAGGGCGGGAGTCATGCTTGGGTAGCTCAGATGGTAGAGCACTTGCCCGTGAAAGGTAAAGGACCCAAGTTTGAATCTCGGTCCTGCACACAGTTTTAATCTGCCAGGAAAGTTTCATATCAACGCACACTCCACTGCAGAGTGATAATGTCATTCTGGGAACATAGGCTCTGGCCAGTGTATTCGGAGATTGGAGAGTGTGGGGGGTAACAAAAAGCTATTAGAAGTGTGCTGGGCAAAATCTCAGACAGAATGGATCTCATTTCAGGGCATGCTTTTAAGAAGTCGTAACCTTGTCAGAGTAGCTGATTAATATATTCAAGATCAGGATAATACTGAGTGATGAGAGGTGCATTTGAACTAGGTTGGTTGGGTAATTATGTCCAGTGAAAGCTGACATTAGAAAGGTGATGTACTCCTGTATGTAGTCTGCAGCTGGACAAATACCAAGGCTGTACAGGACGGATTGTTTAACATGGAAAGAATTAGAACTGTCAAAATGCTAAGAGATTCCAAAAATTTTAACAGGTCAACATCACCATGAGTCCATATGGCAAAGATGTCACCAATGTATCTAAACCAAACCAGGGGCTAAAACCTTATGGATCCCAGAACGGCTTCCTCCAAGTGACGCATGAAAACATTGACATAGGAAGGAGCCATCCTGGTTCCCATGGCTGTGTCCCTGATCTCTTTGTATGTCTGCTCTCCAAAAGTAAATTTGATGTTGGTAAGTATAAAGTTGATTAAGGTGAGCACAAAGGACGTCATCGGCTTGGAAACAGGCAAGCATTGTGTGAAGTAATGTTTAGCACCAGAAATACCATGAACATGGAGGATGTTGGTAAAGAGGGATGTGGGATCATTGGTCTTATTCTGAATTCCATTCACTTAAAACCTACTAACAAACATCAGTAGTTACGTTTTGACAGCTGCCATCTTTTCTATGTCAAACAAGCCCCCCAACGCAACTTTGGTATTTGTTCAGATGCAGACTCTTTACACCAGTACACCACCATTCTCACACCAGCCTTCACAGGACATGATTTCCCCACCAGTCTAGCTCAAAAGCAGATTTTCTGGGCCATCACAGCCAATCTTGGTATTGCTGATCCATCCAAAAAATAACTTAAGAATACAACATACGAGTTCACCTCTCATCACTCAGTATTATCCTGATCTTGAATGTATTTATTTTAATCAGCTACTTCAACATGGCTATACCTTCCTAAAAACTTGTCCTGAAATGAGATCCATTCTGTCTGACATCATTTTGCCCACCAACCTAGAAGAGCTTCTTGTTGCCCCACCCCCCTCCCCCCATCTCAATCACTGAACACACAGACCAGAGCTTATGTTCCTCATACACCCACTTCCCTATCCCATCTCTCTTATGCCTCAAACAGTCCCCACTGCAAGTCTTCCCTTTGCACCCATCTACCACCATCTATACCAGCCCTGTAACTCACAAAACATGTACTATCAAAGCGAAAACCACCTGTGAACTGACACATCTTGTGTATCAGCAGTTATGTAAACACTGTTTGGCTATCTACAGTGGTAGGACTACCACTAAGTCATTAGTTACGATGAATGGGAATGGACAAAGGGTAGCATGATTGCAATACACAATATTCTATTGCAGAGCATGCTTTACAGCATGACAGTTGTGATGTCAGTGCCTGTTTCACCACACGTGCCATCTGGATTCTTCCCACAGACACCACTTCTCAGAACACCATAGATGGGACCTGGTGTTACAACATGTCTTTTTATTCTCATCACCCACCTGGCCTTTATTTATGTTAATTATTTTCTCTAATGTTCTTGGTATCAGCATTTATTCTCAGAAGCAATTCCTTTGTTAGTCCCTTTTAGGTTGCCTTTTAATTTCTGACCTGTCTATTTTTCCCCACCCCCACCTCTATCACAGACACTGCACTTAACTTTCTATTCTTATTAACTCTTGCAAGTGTTTGGTCAGTTATCACTGTCTTGCTTATTACCCTACCTTCCACCTTTAGGCTCTCAGGTTTTCATATCTTGTCTACTGCCATCCCCAACAATCAGTCTTTCCTTCTCACCCCATCTGGTAAGTCTCCATTGACCTTGGATCCTGAGCTTTTTTCTGAACTCTCCCTATTTCCTGAACCTTGCCAGCCCTTTTCTTTCATCCCTTGTCCTCCCCCTTTAACCATTCTGCCAGAGGAAGGAGCCACTGTCCTCAAAAGCCTGCATATTTGTTGAACATTTATGTCTGTTTTCTCCTGCTACAGCTTGGTCAGTAGATTGTTTTGTCTACCCAATTATATTACATTTTCAGAAAACATAATATATGAATCACACAGCATGTCAGAGAGGTGTTCTAATCGTTATTGCTTTTGCAAGGAGATTAAATGTAGTAAAATACACCATCTGACTAAGATTTGGAAATCAAACAATATTATTGTTATTAATGTCATTCAACACGTTTTCTAAATGGTGAGTAGAAATCTATGGTTTTTAAGATTTGGAATCATTTTATGCAGAGCCAATCTGATGATAAAGAATTCCTTGAGTCGCATTTGTTGCATTAAGCCACTTGACAGATGCAAGACAAATGAAACTGAAACATGAACTACAAGCATAAATATATAGCTGAAGCAGATCACTCTATTCCTAGTGTCCATTACCAGCAACAAGAGCATGGGAGCCAGCAGACTAAAGTGGACAGAGGAGAGGAAGCTTGCTCACAGCCAGAAAATGGCAGCTTTCTGGGCTAAGAAGAAATGGAAGATCCTTGTAAAGAGTCAAAACAAGCCCCATGTTCCTAATTGGGCTCAAATGGAATGAGGAAGAAAATTTGTTAGAATTGGACTTGACTCTTGGGAAATACTGAATTAGGCAGATTACAGACAAAATTAGGTTGGAGAAAATGTGCACTTCCAATGAAGTGGAAGATTGAGAGAAACATAGAAAACTTGACAGAGATTGTGATGTTTAGAAACCAAGGTTGCTTTGTTTGGTGTTAGGGAGACATAATAATTGGCCTCAGCAGGGTCAGGTCAGCTTTGTTATTCAGAGTCACCTGTCAAGGAACACACCACAGGATAAGAGAGAAATAAACTAGGGAATGACACAAACAGATGAGATTTTAGAATCTGTGAAGTCAGAAATGGTTAAAATGTGTGGCAATTGAATGTCCGTAATCCTGAAAATGACCTGGAGGAAAATATGTTATTATAATAGGTTTAGGACTTTGCTGTTTCTGTTGTAACCCAAACAAAACCATTTGTGGCAGTGTAACTGAGTGATATGAAAATCAGATCACAGTTAACAAGCTGAAATAATTACTGGACCATCAGTGGTGGATCATGGACCTAAATTCTGGGGTGGCCAGGAAACATATGGGAAAATCCAATGTCCTTCCCTTTTAATGTAAGCACATCTAGCATTCCCAATGACCACCACCACCATTACTAGTAGGAAAATTATAATTACTGTTGCTACTACTACTGCTACTACTAGTACTACTACTACCACCACCACCACCACCACCACCACCACCATCACCACCGCTGCTAATAATAATGACAATCACTGTTATTTATGAACGAACTGGTAGAGCAGTAGTTTGACTGTTATTTGTTGTAGAGCAAGTTAACTTGATGATTCTTCTTGTTCGTGAATCTTGTCATGATATTGTCATACCATATATCCCGGCTTTCAACTATTCTCAATACTGGTTTTAATTTGAGGTAAGGGCTAATAGGTGATCCTGGGCCATAGTGTCCTTAAATAAGTTTTTATGCATTTTAGCCAAGAAAACCCCTTTCCACTGCAGCACTTGTTGCAGAAATAGTAGCAATTAGAGAAAATAGTTTGGGAATTTGGTCCATTTCATTCTCAATCATTCTTTTGGTAATGTTTCTCAAACTGACAGAGTGTAATGTTTATTTATGCTGGGAAGAAAGCACAGCCTCCAGTTCTATGTGCAACTGCAAGCAACTGAAGGATGTGTCAGATATTTTTACATTACATTACGTTTTTATTGGTCCTTTTGATCATTTGTTGTACAAGGTATACAATATGATATTGGACAAGTCATTGTGATTTACAGTACATGTTTTTAAATCATACAAGAATATTTACATTGATTTAGGCTTAATATTATCACAACTGAAGGTTCAGCTTCCATACATTATATTTAACCTTGGCAATAAATTTTTATGTTTTGAGATATTCATCTATACTGTAATAACATTTTTCCAATAAATATTTATGGACAACAGTTTTAAATTTTGAAGTGTCTTTTATTGTTTTAATGTTTGTAGGTAGCTTATTGTATAGTCTGTTTCCTGTTTGCAGTGGTCCATTCTGTTTTAGTGTTGTGTGTGCATGTTGAACATGTATGTCCTGCTTTCTGCTTGTGTTATACAGGTGGATACTCTGGTTGGTTGACACAAGATTGTTGCTATTTTCTAAGATTTTCCTTACAAATATGATTACTTGCAAAATGTACAGACATGGTAGTGGAAGGATATGTAGTTTCTTGAATAAGGGCCCACATGAGCTTCTTGATGCAGCATTTTCTATTGCTCTTACATTTCTCTTTTGGCATATAAAACAACTTTTGCTAGCAGATGCATTTCCCCAAAAGATTACGCCGTTTAATATTGACTCCACACCATATGCAGGGAAATGATGACCATAACTGGCGAACTGAGTAGTATAAAGTAATTTAATGAAGAACAGTTTCTTACAATATGAAAATCTTGTATCCAGTAGTGTTACAATATTATCAAAAATCTCAAAGTAAACTTATTTATATTTTGACATCAGTGGATTGCCAATGTATTCATCTGTCATTTCAGCTCTAGTCTCAGAAGCTACAGCTTGCGAACTAGTCAAATGTTTGATGGGATTTAAAAAATCAGTCAATTTATCTTCATTTACTGAGTTTTTCTTGTAAGCTATGCATTCTGGGACAATATTGTTCCAAAAATGTGCTTCACTGTTGTTGTTTTTTTCTGAAGAATGTTGAAAAGCAGTTCAGTCTTTAAAAATATGCTTTGAAAAACAGAGAGAAGGAAATGAAGTCAGACTCTAGGAGGCTAGTTTTGAAACCACGGGCCATCCTTGTAGTCATTGCACTGAAGTTAGGATTGTCAATTATTTCATTTAAAACCTCAATGAGTCCCAGATGGTTTTTGTGAATGGCAGATATAATTCTAGCATTACTGTTCCATCTCATTTCTCTGTTTGAAGAAATACATTTACCAGCAATACTATTGAGAACTGCTGTGCATTTGGAAGACCAGTGGAAGAAAGCAGGAACATACTGAAGTGTGGAGGAAAATTCCTTACTGGTTTTATACAGCTCTCCTGCAAAACTAAATCCAAACACTGTACAAAACAGTGCATAAAAAGAACTTGTGCGACAATTTCAATGACTTCAGCTTACATGCCATGTAATTCTGTAGCCAGAACAGAAGCACCATCATATGTTCTTTATATCATAATTCTGAAACATGTTACTCAGCACAGTCAATGAAGCAGCAGCAGTTCTGGTTTCACTAAGATCATGAAGACCAAGAAAATATTCTTGAGTATCACCATTTGAGTCCACTAGTCTCACAACAATAGAGCATTGTGATTTGTATGAAAGGTGTGCCCACAATGCAGGCATAAAGTGAAGTTCTGTCAATACTTGAATCTACATGAACACAAATCTCCTCATTTATACATTCCATCAGTTTTTTCTGTGTCGTTTTCAAAAATCCCTGCAAATACCTCATTTTCTTCCAGCATGTTTTCAAATCTTCATTTATATTAGGCACAAATTTAAAAATGGCTCTGAACTTTTGGGGATTCAGGGAATTTTCTGTCTCATCATGATGTCTGAAAGGTAACTCCTGCTTACGCAGAAGATGTGCACCAATATTTGACATCCTCTCTTCAAAATTTCCTAATTCAGTTTCACATCTCCTTCAAAATGACAGCTCCTACAAGGAGGTAATTATGTCTATACATAAAACTATTACATTAGTACTTGTACCTGATTGCATTTCATTTATGTCCACCGCACATGGTTCAACTACTGCACATGGGGCAACTAATGTTCAGGAAAACATAGAGATACGGCACCACAACTACTTGCTTCGCATGCCACAGAAACACAAAGCGACACAGCTGTGATACTGTGCACATGAAAGACATGGGGTTACCACAGCAACCAAGCATTTACAGGCAGTTTAGCAAGTGACTGGCCTCCTCGTCATATGCTTCACGCCTCCGTGTGCCTTAATTTACAGTTAAGGTTTCGCACTTTGACTTGCTCTAACGTCTTTCATGATCACTGACAAAAGTTCATTAAGGTTCAGTGTACAAATAATTATTGCTGCTAGTACTACCTCTTCTACCACAGAAAAGAGAAGAGGCCTGGCCTCACTTGCCTCCTCTGATCAACTGGCACTGTTTAACATGCAGCTGAGTGTTTTGTCCATCTTCAGCAACTGTGGCTGACTGTAATGAAATAATAAGCAACCAGTTGCAAATAGGAAATTTATTTTCTTGACTGGTTTTGAGCACTTATTACCCTTCTTCAGAAGGTAATGCCTGTCGCATTATTTGCAAGTGTCTATAATAAAATGCATACAGTACAATGCCACAGTCCTACGACCATACCAAGAGTTCATGATTATCTGACCACTTATAATGGTCTGCAACCTAAGTAGTTTTTATTATCAATAATCAGTATTTATGCTATGTTTGTTATGGTATTAGGACCATGGCATTGTGATGTATGCACTTTATTATTGAGACACACAAAAAATGCAACAGGCTTAACCTTCTCAAGAAGGACACTAAGTGCCTCAAACTGGTCACGGAATTAAATTTCTTATACATACCTGGTTGCTTATTATTTCATTATTAACATGCAGGAAAGCAGCACACTTATAGATAATGTGTTCATAGACCCAGATAAAGTGGATTAAAGTGAACACTGCAAATTCAAGGGGAATGGTCATAACATTTTCTAATCAACATGTTTCAGGGATGTGATTGTTGTTATAGTTTTTGGTTGTGGTGAATACTAACCTAAGGATGGGTCCTATCCCTGTATGACATTCTTATCAAATTACACTGTAAAGAAAGAGCTATATCAAGGATTCAATATTATTTGACCATTTACAATGGTCTGCAACCTAAGCAGGTTTCGTTATTAATAAGCAGTACTTATGATATGTTCATTATATAACTTAGCAGCATTTCTAATGAGCAAATAATTTGTAGGAATACATTCAGTAACAAAAAGTAGATGAGCAAAATAGCAGTGATTGTAAAATATTCAATACAGACTGTGATAAATTCTCTTACAAACCTATGAACTGAATAAAATATGATCATATAAAAGTGATTTTCAGCTTTGCATTCCTTTTGTTCTCAACAGACTAACTTTTTCATAGTTTGAATTCCTTTTCTAATTACAGAAAAGAAAAGTTTGTCTGCAACATTGCAGTGATATGCCAGAGATGCTGATATTGACAGCAAATTCTTTCATAATGGGAGTGACATTAGGAATGTCTGGAGTTGTTGTGAAACCACTTACTGGTAAGCTTGTGTCTTGATATAAAAGCAGTTAAAATGAAACCTAAAATAAATAGTAGTTTTAAATTCTAATGACAGTTTTCAATGTGTTAAATTTCATATAAATAAATGTGTATACTAAAAAGTTTCAGCATTTATGAATGAGAAGAGAACCATGAAATGTTCTTGTCTAATCACAGTAGCCATATTTTATATTAGTGCACTTTAAGATACATTTAAAATCCACAGTCTCATGTGCTACTGATTAATTTTTATGACTTCTTGGTTGCTAGGCTTTCTATAATTTGACAATAGTCATATCAGTCATTGTAGTGTCATCATCTCAATCACTATCTCAGTTACTGAATGACTTCAGAGGAACTTGTTCTTATAATACAGTATAACACCACATACTTACTAACAGTCAAAATAGAGAAGTATACTAGAGGAGACTACTATTATTCTCAAAGGCTGTGTGCTATATGGAGAAATTGTGTTTATTAGTTTATCATACCACTGCTGTATGAATCAGCTTTGGAATTCATTTTCAAGTCAACTCATTTATAAATACACATCATGAATAATTCAGTATATTAGATGTGTTCATTTTTCTTTTTTTCTCTGGGCACAAACATATGCCAAAACCGTAATTCACATATCTAGTTGTGAACAAATGTCTCACTTGCCAAATTGGAGCATGTATGTTCTGTTTTTTGCTGATAAACACCACTGATTTTGTACATCCACATATAATGTTACATAATTCATATTCTATGTAACCCGTGGAGATGGGTCTGGGATGTGGAAATAAGTCAAGAATGTACATTTTACATAAGTGGAAGAATAGAATGACTTAATTTCATGACATATTATAGTACAGTTTATGGGATATTAAAATACAGTACTTACACGAATAAGCACACATACTGAATAGAATATTTAGAATAGAATGGAATATTTATTCATCTTTGAACATGTTTACATGTAATTGGTGTCATCATATGTTTTATAGTTACAGCGATACAGTTATTTTACAATTATACTTGCCTAATTATGTTGCAAGGAGGCTTTTGCATAAGCAACTACTTCAGAAAAGTATATTGTAACACAAATTGATCACTTTTTGTAAACCAAATACAGAGAGAAGGAGTTGCCATATATGTTATAATCTATCATAGTGTGAAAAATTTGGAAACTTAAAAAATTTTGTGTAGAGCAACATGTAGAAGCATGTGTGTGTGAGCTTAAACTATATAATGGCATGTTTATAATTGTAGCCATGTATTGGGAAATTGGGAAATTTTCAAATATTTTTGAAAAACTTTGATTCTTTGTTATGCTATCTGTCAGACAGAGGGAAGCAAATTATTGTTTGCGGGTGGGTTCAACAGAAAGCTTGACCTTGAAGTATTGCTTGGTTCTTTCAGTTTGACGCCAGTTTCAGATTTTCCTATTTGGGTTCCACAGGAAAGCAGCACACTTATAGATAATGTGTTCATAGACCCAGATAAATTTAATCAAAAAAAAACTTTTGCTGTCTGATCATGATACGCAGCTAGTTACAGTATATGATGTAGCTGCATACAGTAATGTTAAACAGTCCTCCAAAATAATGCATTCAGTTAACGATTTAACAATTGAAAATTTTATGGATAGCTTGCAAGAGTTAGACTGGGATGAGGTGTACAGGGAACCTGATGCTAATTTAAAATTTAACTTATTTCATGATACCTTTGTGGGTATATTTGAAAACAGTTTTCCTAAGAAAACAGTGAAATATAATTGTAAGAAACCATGTAAAAAGCCATGGCTTACTAAAGGGATAAAAATATCTTGTAAACAGAAAAGGGAAATGTATGCTATAGCTAGGAGGAGTAATGATCCCAAAACAGTGAAACATTATAAAAATCTACTGCACTATATTAAGAAAATTTATTAAAAAGTCTAGAAGTATGTGCATTATGTCTGAGGTTACCACATCTGATAACAAAAATTAAAACAATTTGGAATAGTGTTAAAAAGGAAACAGGACAACCAAGAGCACAGGAAGACCATATTTCTACCAAACTCAATGAACAGTTTGTTAACAAGGAGTCAGAAGTAGAAAACATTTCTAATAATCATTTTTAAGTGTTGTAGGCAAAATAGGATCCAGCTATACATTATAATGGAAGGCAGTATATGGAAGAGGCAATACTTATGCACTTTGATAAAACTGAAATTCAACCCACCTCTCCTACTGAAATTAGGAAAATAATAAATTCATTCATGAGTAAAAGTTCACATGGAATTGATGGCATTTCCAAGAGAGTACTAAAAGCTTGTTCCCAACAAATAATTAGGATTCTCAGCCACATATGTAGTAGCACACTGAAACAGGGCATTTTTCTAGATAGACTGAAATACACTACTGTTAAACCACTGCATAGAACCAGGTGAGTTTGCCTGTAGCAAAATTCCATGTGTCACAAGGGAATTCAAGAAAGCAGTGTATGCACAGAGAAGCAGATTTTCACTGCATTGCCCAATCTCACTTCTGACAGCTTTATCCAAAATTCTCAATAATGCTATGTATTCAAGAGTAGCAGCACGTATTTGTAAAAATAAAGTACTAACAAAATATCAGTTTGGTTTTCAGAATGGTTTTTCAACAGAAAATGCCATATATGCTTTCACTGATCAAATATTAAATGCATTGAATAACCAAACATCACCCATTGGGATATTTTGTGATCTCTCAAAGGCTTTTGATTGTGTGAATTATGAAATTCAAGCTTAAGTATTGTGGTATGAGTGGGACAGTGCTCAAATGGTTTAATTCATATATAAGTGGAAGAATGCAAAAATCGGCAGAGTCCTCTAGCTGGGGAGGTATCAAGAATGGTGTCCCTTATTGTTCTTAATATATATTAATGACTTGCCACTCTATATTCATGAAGATGCAAAGCTAGTTCTTTTTTGCTGATAATATAAGTATAGTAATCACATCCAGCAAACAAGAATCAGCTGAGGAAATTGTAAATAACGTCTTTCAGAAAATTATTAAGTGGTTCTCAGCAAACGGACTCTCACTAAATTTTGAGAAGGCACAGTTTATACAATTCTGTACGGTAAATGACATAACACCATTTATAAATATAGACTATGAACATAAATCTGTGGCGAAGGCAGTATATTCAAAATTTCTGGGTATGTGCATTAGTGAGAAATTGAACTGGAAGAAACACATTGATGATTTGTTGAAATAGTTAGGTTCAGCTACTTATGCTATTACGGTCATTGAAAAATTTTAGTGATAAACATATCAGTAAATTAGCCTACTACGCCTATTTTCATTCACTGTTTTCATATGACATCATATTTTGGGGGCAAGTTGTCATTGAGAGAGAAGATATTCATTGCACAAAAGCATGTTATCAGAATAATAGCTGGAGTCCACCCAAGCTCACATTGCAGACATTTGTTTAAGGAACTTGGGACATTCACAGTACCTTCACAATACATATATTCACTTATGAAAATTGTTATTAATAACCTGCCGCGTGGGATTAGCCGAGCGGTCTAAGGCGCTGCAGTCATGGATCGTGCGGCTAGTCCTGGCGGAGGTTCGAGTCCTCCCTCGGGCATGGGTGTGTGTGTTTGTCCTTAGGATAATTTAGGTTAAGTAGTGTGTAAGCTTAGGGGCTGATGACCTTAGCAGTTAAGTCCCATAAGATTTCACACACATTTGAACATTTTATTAATAACCCATCCCAATTCAAAAATAACAGTGAAGTGCACAGCTACAACACAAGCAGAAAGGATTATCTTCATTATTCTGGATTAAATATCACTTTGGCACAGAAAGGAGTGAATTATGCCACCACAAAAGTAGCTTCATAAAATATTACAATTTATAATTCAGTATAGTATATAGGTAGTTCATTAAAATATTTGACACCAAGATATTTATAGTTATTGTGGATCTTTGTTAGCCTGGCATGAGGCTTGTCAATTGCATGTCTTTGTCTAGTGTTAAGATGGTGTATTGACATCCTAAGGTCAGAATTATCCAAGTTTTCTTTCGTGTATATTAGGTACCTATAAATATATAAACTAGGTACTGTCATAATATTCATTACCTTGAAGTAGTGCCTACATGAGTCTTGTGGTGTGATTACCGCAATGCATCTGATGGAGTATTGTTGCTATTTAAATACTGTCTTAGAACCAGGTGAGTTTGCCTGTAGCAAAATTCCATATGTCACAAGGGAATTCAAGAAAGCAGTGTATGCATAGAGAAGCAGATTTTCACTTACACGGCCTCTCAACTTAAACAGCAGATAAATCACACATGTGATCCAGAGCATAACTTATATGTATGTGTATCCCAGCTCAAACTTTGATCAATATGGAATCCAAGAAGCCTATTTTTGTGTTTTTATGGCTGTTGAGTATGTCAGTTATGCTTTAGTGCATGTGTGTAAAGTTCAAAATAGCAGTTGTTTTGAATGGTTTCAGGTGCACAATTACAATTATTTATATGATCTGTCACTTAAGAGTAGCTTCCAAAGCTCATCTGGCCAGTGGTGGTATAATAAATGCTGGTTTTGCAAACAGAGTATAGACCTGGCAGGAAAGGACATTATATTTCAATACTTGACAAATTTCTGATTGCTGTGTAACTAACATGTAGAAACTAGTTATAATGGTGAGCTGCACCATCCACTATCTTATGTCACTGATGCCTCATTATAGCATTATAAATGCAACACACAATTACTTAACTACCACTTTCAACATGCAGAGAATGTCTGAAGCTTAATCTGCCTCATTCGTGACTGCATCTAGGATATACTCAGCAGAGCTAAGAAGAGATCTTCATGATGAAGAATTATCTTACATATGTGGAATGTTAGTTGTAACATTCTGGCACAGTTCAGCAGCGACTGGAAAGTTCAGGGTGTTTCTGTATGTATGTGTCTCTGATGGGATGTTGAAAGCAAGTAATGGGTGCACATTGTCTGTCAATAAAATTCATATCATGCATTTTTAAGAAATGTTGCTATATAGGGGAGAGTGTAGTACCTAGGAACACACGATGTCTTTTGCTCAGATTTTAGAATCATATGTAGGAATGTGCACTAGAGACTGCAATAAGCAGTTTCAACCATTTTCTACTGTTCTCTTTTTGTTGTTAGACATGAGGTTGTATCGTACGCTGCATTTGTAACTATTTTTCATTGTACACATTTAAGTGCTGTATTATACATTAAGCCTATTAGGAATATATTGCAAATTTTTCAGATACAGAATTTTATGGTAAGTAAAATGCTATATATTTTTTCAAGTATTTATATGACATGCGGACAGTTAAGCCCTGCTTCATTTGTTGTTCACCATCTTGTATCTTGAAACAGAGTGACTTCATACATGGGGCATGTGATATTTGCAAGTTAACTAAGTTTCTTTAATATCTTAAGAGTGTTACCTGCCTTGAAAATAGAAATGCGTGTTAGTTTCCAATAGCTTCTATTTCAAAATGTATTAAACTTGTAACTGCTTTTTGATAATACTTGCAATCAATTTGATTTCACTTTCCAGTATTTGGTGTGTAGCAGAATAATAATGTAAGAGACAGATGATTAAATACAGTATTGAGAAGTTTTTTTCAATTTCACTGCTTTTAAATTTCAATAGAATATTTTTTCTAGGCACATAACCATGTTGTACGTTGGAACATGTTTTCACATTTGGAAAAATGTTAATTTTCTGGAGTAAGTTTGGAATTTCAGAAAACACTGCAGACATAAAAAGTGAATGCCATCATGTAAGAATGAAATATGAAAATATATAAAACTTCTATTACAGGGCTAGCTAGAGGTGAAAATCAGTAAAATGTACCAAGGTACAAGACCCTCCCCTGTATATGGGGTCTCCTTTGAAGGAAAATTACAGGTTAATGTCCAGAAGACATAATTCTCACTAGAGATGGCATTTCCATTACATTACTCATAAATGTGCCTGTACCAGGATATACAACAACACCCATAAAATGTATAATACTGGCAATAGAGATTAATTTACTCATGTATTTTTGACACACTTACTGTGTCATTAGAGAGTACCAACATTTCCTGCAATTAATTAGTCAATCTAATGTTTTAGCATGAGTATCTCGCTGTGGTTTCACATACCAGTGCTAATCTTTATACCCTGTGATGTGTGATGAATAGCACTGTATTTCTGAGTAGTGTTTTCTGTACTCCATAATGAGGGAAGGAATCAGGATAGTGCAGCTGCTGACATGACTGAATCATTGCACTGTATCTCATATTTCTCATGTTACAATCATAGCTCAAAAAATGTGGTTGTGTTTGACACTTGAATCTAACAGCAATGATTTTACATAAGTTGAGGAAATCATGCTATAACTGTGATGTGGTGATCCATGAAAATCCCAGAAGCTGTGTTACTTGATAGCTGGGAAAACTGGAGAAACTGGGAAAACTGGAGAAATAAGACATTACAGTAACATAAAACAAACTCTTCATACAGGAAAATGTTGCAGTTCCTTCTAGTTCCCAACCACAGTAATCATCACTCAAACAACCATTATAAAAGGTACTAAATCTAAGCATTATTCTGCACCAAACTGTTCCATTCACCAAGAGCAATATCTCAGACATGACTCTTGTCTCAAAGTCTGTTGCTGTTTGTGTAATCTCCTGTATCTTTTATGAGATTTCATCTCTCAAAACTTTAAATAATGCAAAGAATTAAATTATGAGCCACAATTTAAGCAAATACCAACAGATAATGTTGTGGAGAAGATTCATGGTAGTATGAATTATTAAAGAATACTGATCTTGAATTGAGTGTTTCTGGGAAAAATGGAGAAACAAGAGATTACAGTTTCTGTAACATGATTTTACATACGTTGACGAAATCATGCTATAACATCATTCCAGATGTCGGTGAATTTATATTAATATAAATGTTTGACATTACATGGCACAGTTTATTCCTCATTATTGTAATTTGATTGCAACAAACACTGTGAACTGTGCTACATTTTACGTTTTCATTATATGCAAGTGTTACTTCCCTCATAATTCATCATTTTATTTTATATTAATGTTCATATGATGGCAGTTCTCCAACTTTTCTTATTGCAACTACAATTAAAATGAGCAATTACAGTTAAATTTAATTTAAATTGCATTATTTGTGAGAACTTGCATTACTTTGTCAGTAAACATGGATATAGAAGCGGACACACATAGACAAGCAGAGGTGTAGCAAATAATAAGTTATATGTTGAGCTGAGATGGAGGATAAGATATTAGTATTATGCATTACATAGCTCTGGAAGTAAGTTTATATAAAAAAAAAAAAAAAAAAAAAAAAGGAAAGGAGAGGAAAATATAGTCTTATGTGGAATGGTAGATGGTTTATTATTGTTATTATTATTTATTTGTGCTACATTTTTTTACCAAACCCCCTACTCTGTGTTACATAAGCAGTCATTCAATAGAATGTATTGCCTGACAGATAACTTTTAATTAAAATTTTAAGTAAGTTTGTTTTAGCAATTTCATTAATCTCCTGTAGCAATTTATTGTCCAACTTCAGTCCTTGTTAGAAAATGTTGTTCTGAGTTTTATCTTTATAGGTTTGGAGCCAAGAATGATTTACAGTTCTGTGGTGAGCTTAGCTGAGATTTATTGTTTTGTGCTCTAGAATTGAGAATAGTGGTGTTGCCCTGGACTGGTAGCCACTTTGGGGACAGAGTACAATTATGTAAAATATACTTGAATATATTTATACTTAAAATATATTCAAGTATATTTTACGTTATATGACAATCCATTGTCCCTAAATGAAAACAAACCATGTCAAAAACAAATTATTAATATAGGTTTGAGATCAAATACACCCTCTGACAATCTGGTGGAATAGTTTGTTATCTGCCATCATGTTTAGTGCAAACCATGAAGTATGGAGGAGTTGGTGTTAATGTATGATTTTCATTGTTAGGTTGTGGTTCAAATGGCTCTGAGCACTATGGGACTTAACATCTGTGGTCATCAGTCCCCTAGAACTTAAAACTACTTGAACCTAACTAACCTAAGGACATCACACACATCCATGCCCGAGGCAGGATTCAAACCTGCGACCGTAGCGGTCGTGCAGTTCCAGACTGAAGCACCTAGAACCGCTCAGCCACACCGGCCGGCATTAGGTTATGGTCCCTATATTTTGCTTAAGCAGATGCTTAATGCAGAAGGATATGAACACATTTTACTGCATTGTGTACTGCATACAGTAGAGGAACAATTCAGAGTCAGTTACTGTATCAGCATGAGAATGCACCCTGTCACAAAGCAGCACCTGTGAGTTTAATGTCAATAACATTCCTGAAATCAACTGGCCCACCCAGAGTCCCAAGCTGAACTCAATGGAACATCTCTGGGATGAATCAGAATGTTGACTCACTTCAGACCCCAGCATCCAACATCACTACATTATCTGCTTTCAGTTCTTGAGGAAGAATGCCACAGACATTCAGACTGAAAGTGTCTCCAGGAAAGTTCAAGCTGTTATAAAGGTGAAGGGTGAACATAGCTCAAATTACGTCCACTAATACATTATCAGACACTTTTAATCAGATAATATTCAATGTTAGCATTCGTTTTCTCTTTTTATAAATTCAACTTGAAAGACAACCTGAAAAAAAATAGTTGAAATCTGGCAATTGTAGATGATCTGTGGTCAAAGTTGTAACACATTTTCAGTCATGTTATAGATAAAAGTTATTCAGAGTAAGATGTTAAACACAGTAAACAACTCCCTAGGTTTAATATGAGAGTCTGCTGAAAAGTAATTCCTCCAAATTTTTTATGTGAAAGCTGTTGAAACTTTTAAAATAAAAAACATTATTAACATTGTACATTTTTATTCTTCACATCTACATATTCATTTCTCAATGTAAGTCACCCTGGTGATGAACATATTTTTCCCAACTAGAGAGCATTTTGTTGATAGCAGCACTGTAGAATATTTGACTTTGTTAACAGAGCTACAACCGCACCTCTACTTGCACCACTTCATCACTGTCAAAGTGCAGTTTTCAAAGGTATACTTTAAGTTTTGGAAAAAAATGAAAATTGGAGGGGCCAAGTCAGGATTGTATGGAGGATGATTGATGACTGTGAAGTCAAGGTGTCAGATTGTTGCAAATGTCATAGCACTCATGTGTAGAATTGAATTTCCATGCTAAAGGAGAGGGTGCTGCATGTATGGATAAACACTTCAGATTCACAACTCGATTACAGCACGCTGTTTCTCATGCACGGATATAGTCACGTAACTCACCACCATGTTACATACTACAGTGGACATGAGGAATAAAGATGTAGAATGTTAATAATGTCTGTTTTATTTAAAAAGACATACAAATTTTGGAAGCACTGCTTTTCTGCACTCCCTCGTAGTAGGCCACTACTATTCATAGAATATTGTGAAAAAGAGATGCTAAGGAAACTTTAAATGATAATGGCAAATCCTTTGGGATATACAAACAATGGGAGGATAAAAGGTAACAAATTACTGCTCAGTATTGACACTAGCACATAAACAAGACTGAACTCATGGAAAAGCTTTCATACAGATATCATTTGTTGAAACTAACAGAATAAGAACTCACAAACACACACATGCAAACACACAGTTAGATTGTCCAAGTACTGTGGCCAGACTGACCCAATTTGAATAGCAGCACTAAGGCAATGCTCGTAGCTCTGTGTGTATGTGTGTGTGTGTGTGTGTGTGTTGTGTGTGTGTGTGTGTGTGAGAGAGAGAGAGAGAGAGAGAGAGAGAGAGATGTATTAACCATCCAGTCTGTCATAGATATTCTGATGTTTAGATTGAAGGCAAGAAGCAGAACAATGGAATATTAAATTCTATATACATGGATACATGTTTGAGGATACTAGTACCAAATCACTGTATGAACCCCTCACAGTCACACAAATCACTAATGATGTTGAAATAACACACCTAGTACTGAAAGATGGTTGAAACTACTAAAAATGAATGAGTCATCAGCCTCTTATGGAATCTCAATTACATTTTACCTTGAATGGAATTAATACCTTTCCTAGCTCATACTTGTTATAATCTTACTTGATCTACTGAATGAGAAGACTATTTAAGTGTTGATGTTTAATTGTTAATTAGTTATTTGTACATTTCATGGATCACGGTGCAGTCCTGCAGTGATATGGAATGAATTAGGTTTATAGTTAAAGCACAGCTTCTCAGCAGAGAATAGCAACATGCTGACCATTTACGTGATTTCTTCATTTTGTGCCAGTCTTCATACATTCATTCAGTATCTCTCTGTCCCAATTTTAAAAATACATATACAGAAAATCATTCTACTATACATTCAGAAATTCTTCTATGGAGTAGGAGCTATCAACCAGATATGATTTGAATTTGTGTTGAAGTTATTATCCAGTAAATTCTCAATATTGCTCCATAGATGGTCAAAATTTTTTATGGCTGAATACCTGACTCCCTTTTGTGCCATAGCAAGTGTTAGTGATCAGTGCAAATACTGGTTTGAGGCAGCTCTCCACACAAGTTTATCGTGTGTAGGCCTCCCCATCTCTGCATAAGTATTGTCTACCACTACAGTTGATGCCCCCTCCCAACCCCCACCCCCAAACACACACTCACTTCCTTACATTACCAAAGTGACAAATCCTTGATGCCTCAGGATATGTCCTATCAACTGATTCCTTCTTTTAGTTGTCTTAGGCCATAAATTTCTTAACTCCCCAATTTTATTCAGTTCCTTCTCATCAGTAATATGATCTACCTATCTAATTCTCAGCATTCATCTGTAACACCATATTTCAAAAGCATTTATTCTCTTCTTGTCTGAACTGTTTATTGTCCACACTCTACTAATTACAGGGTTACACTCTAGACAAATATATTGAGAAAATACTTCAGATCTCTTAAATTTATATTCAACATTAGCAAATTTACCTTTTCCCAAAATGCTTTCCTTACTATACTCAGTATCTTCTCTATATGTCATTGTCAGTTATTTTGCTGCCAAAATTGCGAAACTCATCTACTACATTTATAGTCTCAGTTCCTAATCTAATACCCTCAGCATAATCAGATTTGATTTGACTTCATTCCATTACTCTTTCTTTTACTTTAATCTTGCAACATATTTTCAAGAAATTATCCATTCTGTCAAACTGCTCTTCCAAGTTATTTGCAGTATCTGACAGGAAGACATGTCATTTTGAAGTTTTTATTTCTTCTCCTTGTACTTTAAATCCTCTTGCAAATTATGCCTTGGTTTCCTTGACTGCTTGCCAAATGTAGTCCACAAACCTGCCTCACACTCTTATTAACTGCTGCTTCCTTTTGAAGCCCTTCTACTCTTATAACTACACATTTGTTTCTGTACCAGATTTTTCCTTCTTTTTACCTCTGCCAGAAGTCATGCAAAATAATGTGGCCCCAATGCAGAAACACATCATGAGCAGTGGGTGAGTCCATTCCATCATTCTAAAGAGGTGGCCACATCAGATAACTTTCATCTGCTGAAACATACGTATTGAGTGTTCTCATTGCCATCTCTTCACCACACTGTGTGACACTGCAGTCTTCAAGTGCCACAGGTGCAGGGAAATTCATTACTACCAGGAATGTGAGATTATATACAATGCTATTAAATTTTTGCCAGAATAGGCAAACAAGGAATTAATAACCTCATTAAAAACTGTGCTTTAGTGGGTTGCAGGAACCACTGTCTATCTCAGTCACACAGTTAGGAGGATAACGTGTAGGTCCAAGTACTTCCCAGAGCTACACAGCTTCAAAATGGTGAATGGTGCAGAAAGAGAAGAAGAAAATTTTAATCTTAGGTAATATTTCTGAGCAGGTTGTCAGTGGACTCACACATTCTGTATTTTACTCTCTCTGTTTTATTCCAACATTACAGGATTTTTTTTTTCCCCATTCATGACACTAAATATAAATTCTGCCTAAGTAATCCTGTATCCCCCTACAGCGATCTAAAGATGATACTATCTCTTACACTACAGCACCATCAGCAAACAGTTGCAGATCACTGCTCATCCTGTCCTTCAGCTTGCTTATGTGTATAGAGAATAAGAGTTGCCATACCACCCTTCCCTGGGACACTTCTGATGCTGGCCTTGTCTTCAATGTGCACTTACCATCCAGGACAATGTACTGGGTTCTATTACTTAAAGAGTCTTTGGGCTAATCATATATTTGAGGGTCCATTTCATATGTTCAGACATTTGTCAAGAGTCTGCAGTGTGACACTGTGTCAAACACTGTCAGGAAATCATGGATAACAGGAGCTCCCTGCTTCCCTTCATCCATTCTTTGCAGGATACTGTGTGAAAAAGGGTAATCTGAGTTCACTGAGTGATGTTTTCTAAATCTGTGTTGATTTGTGGATAGAAGCTTTCCTGGCTTAGGTGAATTTATTATATTTGAAGTTAGATATGCTCAAGAATTCTGTGGCAAACCAGCAGTACAACTATTAGTCTGTACTGTGTGGCTTCATTCTGTTACCCTTCTTATATACAGGACACACCTGTGCTCTTTTCCAATCACTTTGGACTTTCCACTGAGTGAGACATTCTTGATACTTCAAGTTAAGTAACAGGCCAATGCTAAAGAGTACTCTTTGAAAATAGAATTTGCAGTTTCATCTGATGTTGACAGCTTACTTGTTTTCAACTACTTCAGCTGCTTTTCAACTCCAGAGATGCCTGCTTCTGTGTCCTCCATGTGGCAGTTTGTGCAGATTTAACTACAGCAGAAATTTATATGTTGTACATCAGAATATTGTAGCAACTAATGTGATTTGAGATCATACTCTTTTGATTATGCAATGTTTTTCATTTGTTCAATGAAAAGCAAAAGTTATTTATACTAACTTATGAGTCTGCTGAGCTGAAAACTGAATACTGGTAATTACAAAACTGGACACATATGCTTTAATACTTATGCAGTATGCAAAATGCATTACACTTTACTTGCATGTGTAACAGGAAAACATGTGAGGAAGATCCTTTTTCTGCTATAAACAATGTTTTTTATGCACTGTTATGTGTTATATATCAGCATGTGTAGTACCATCAGACAGCATTTTGCATTGGATAGTCATATAAAATTCTCTGCAACAACTGAATGGACAGAAAAGTGATAGACTTGGAAAGTTAGTAGTCCATGATAACAGAAATAAAGTCCACTCCTCCTCTGGACACTGATGTAGTGTGCCTCCATAGATGAAATCTGGTGCTGCTGTAATTACTTGTTTTCTCTTCTCTACATTTAAAATACATAATATTTTTTCTGCTGTTTGAAATTTTGTTCACATAACATTCGCTCCCCTCCTGCTCCTGTCTTCTCAGTACAGCTTTAACCATGCATATCAGTTACCGTTTTTCTGTAATATTTTCCTTATATTTTCTTCTGCTTGTTTTTCTTTTTTTATTCCCTCTGTGTCTATTTTTATCAGTATTATTTTTAATGTTATTTGTTTATTCAGGTCCATAATTTCTCATTTGTAATTTCTGAAGCTCTCCCTGAATGGAAGATTCCTTTCCACTGCAATGAATTCTTAAATCACGACTCAATGGAGCCATACCTCTACTAAAACTTGTCCTCTAAAAATGGTTCAAATGTCTCTAAGCACTATGGGACTTAACATCTGAGGTCATCAGTCCCCTAGACTTAGAATTACTTAAACCTAACTTAACCTAAGGACATCACACACATCCATGCCTGAGGCAGGATTCGAACCTGCGACTGTAGCAGCAGCGTGGTTCTGGACTGGGGCGGTTAGAACCACTCAGCCACAGCTGCCAGCACTTGTCCTCTTTCTGTTTATGTTCTCTTTATTTTAAACTCTTGCAATTTATATAATAAAGCTACATAACCAAAACTGACGTTGATTTATTGTACTCTCATGAAGGGTTATTTGAATAAGTAAGTATATAAAGATATGTAATATCTTTATGATTTAAGAAAGAAATCTTAACTGTAATCTATCATGGACTGAAATTACACTTGTACAACACTCTCTCTGCCCTATTATCCTGCAAGAAATAGATGTTCTAAAACTATCTGTGCTTTTCAAAAGTTTATTATATTTTTAAGTAGCATTATATGCTGTGAAACGTTTCCTCTTGTTAAAGTGTATCCAACTGAAAAATGTAGAGCTTTATTTATTGAAGTAGTTACCCCTCCTAGTATGAATGGATGCTTGGAATGCATACATTATAGCACTTTCTATCCACTGCTAGTTATGGACACTACTGTGCAGTGAGCAACAACATATAGAGATGCAGTAGACAAGAATTGCTATGTACAAGGAGCCAACCAAAAATTGACAAGAATCTGAATAGTCTGACCATTCAAGTAGCAGTACCAACTGCATTGTGATGGCACACATTTATTAGTTTTAGCACATCTCATTACTCCAAATTTGGCCAATTTTGTAAATTTTGAAATTATATATTTAAAGAAGCAGGAGATTTTTCATTAAAAAGAGCCACGTGTAAGAAAAGTAAGTAAACTGTTTATTTTTTCAAGGTTATTACCATTAACTGTTAATACATGTATCACACTGTGAGGCAAGACTGTCAATGCCTTCACAGGAAAATGTTTGAAATTTTGTACAGAACCATGATTGTATCGAGATGTGCACTGCTTCACGCAAAGCAAATCAGTGGTCATGAGTATCTTTCTACAGGGCTTCAAAAATATGGAAATCAGGTGGGAAGAGATCAGGGAGAGTTCAGGACTGTATGAAGGTAAGTACTTTCCAGTCAAACTTCTGGAGCGTATTCGAAACAACTTTGGCAACACATGGGCAGGCATTATCCTGCAACAGAATGATGTCGTCCATCAACATTCCTTGGTGTTTGGAAAAACTGAATCATGCCATCAAGTCCAGACATCCAGGAATGTTGATATACGACACCATTCTGTTGCAGGATAATGCCTGCCCATGTGTTGCCAAGGTCATTTTGAATATGCTGCAGAAGATTTGCTTGAAAGCACTTACTCCATACAGACCCGATCTCTGCCAACCTGATTTCCATAATTTTAGAACCTTTAAGAAAGTCATTCATGACGTTTGATTTGCTTCACATGATGCAGTGCAAGTTCCTTCACAACTGCAAACATTTACCTTTGAAGGCACTGATGATCTAGTCTCAGAGTTCCATAAACTTATTAACAGTTACTTTTGAAATAATAAACAGTTTACTTACTTTTTTTCATCTGTCTTGTCTTCATTTGAAACCCACTTATACTTTAAGCTGAAGAAAAGTGCATCTGAAACATACGAAAGACTTTTCATAAGCTAGCCTTTAGATAATTAAGTTCATTGTGGCGACTAGAGGAAAACTATCCATAATGTTTGTTAATTTGTTAGTCTTCCAAACAAGACATGTCAGTTGGTTATAGAGAACTAATAATCAAAAATGTGAGCAAAAAGCAAATATCATAGGGAGAAACAATCACCATGATAAAATAAGAAAATCAGAGCTTTTACGGAAAGATACAGGTGTTCATTCTTTCTGCTCGCTATACGAGATTGGAATAATAGAGAATTGTGAAGGTGGTTCGATGAACCCTCTGCCAGGCACTTAAATGTGATAAAATAAGAAAATGTGATAAAATAAGAAAATCAGAGCTTGCACGGAAAGATACAGGTGTTCATTCTTTCTGCACGCTATACGAGATTGGAATATCAGGTCTAGGTTGGTACTGACCTGTATAAAATAATTTCTGAACATGGAAAAAGCCATAACTGCCAGTAGATCATGGGTTTATGTTAAGATCTTGAAACAAATCAACTATCTTAGATTGTGACACAGAGAAAATCTACTTTATGTTTCAGTGATAAAAGGAACCCATTAAAATTGGGTTACACCATAAATCAGTCAAATCTAAAGGCTGTAAATTCAACTAAATACCTAATAATTACAATTATGTGCAACTTAAATTGGAAGGAACACATAGAAAATGTTGTGGTGAAGGCTAACCAAAGACTGTGTTTTATTGGCAGGACACTTAAAAATGTAACAGATCTGCTGGCTACACTACACTTGTCCATCCTCTTAGAATACTGCTGCACAGAGTGGGAGCCTTACCAGATAGGATTGACGGAGTACATCAAAAAAGTTCAAATAAGGGCAGCATGTTTCATATTATTGCAAAATATGGGAGAGAGTGTCACTGAAATGATACAGGATTTGGGCTGGACATCATTAAAACAAAGGCATTTTCTGTTGCGATGGAATCTTCTCACAAAATTCTGATCACCAACTTTCTCCTCTGAATTCGAAAATATTTTCTTGAGACCGACCATCATAGGCAGAAACAATCACCATGATAAAATAGTAAAATCAGAGCTTGTTCGGAAAGATACAGGTGTTCATTCTTTCCGCACGCTATACGAGGTTGGAATAATAGAGAATTGTGAAGGTGATTCGATGAACCCTCTGCCAGGCACTTAAATGTGATTTGGAGAGTATCAATGTATAGTAGGTATAGATGCAATCAGATTCATTTCTCACCACTTGGAAGTTGATCAGTGATGAGACTATCAGGTTTAGGTTGGTACTGACCTGTATAAAATAATTTCTGAACATGGAAAAAGCCATAACTGCCAGTAGATCATGGGTTTATGTTAAGATCTTGAAACAAATCAACTATCTTAGATTGTCACACAGAGAAAATCTACTTTATGTTTCAGTGCAAATGACTGATGGAAAAACAAAGATCAAATGCTGCATCAAAAAGTAACTGTGCGTATCATCATGTAAGGGATGGCTTCCAGTAAAAGAATAAAGTTATTACCAATCTTGGTCCACTATAGGCACCTGATGTAGCCCCATGTAGTTGATATTTCTTCCTTAAAGTCATATTCTGTATACACAGACTTAAACAATTGGAAAGTTGATTTGAAGGTGACTGAACTATGATGTGCAGGAAGTTTCATGATTTATGCTATGAAATTCTATAAATTTTTGGCTAGCACTTTGTACAAAGCAAACACCCAATGGGATTTTTTTTAAGACATGTAGTGTGTAATGGATTGTCCTAATTGATGTTTTGATGTTCCCCTATATGAGGAATACTGTTTTACTAATTTACTCTCTCCACTCTGTTTTCTCTTCTTTTCCACACAACTACTACAATACTACAAACATCATGACTAATTGTCATTACTCAACATGTGACCTGGAGTGTAGGAACAGAATTATCAGGTATGATACAGTACTTATTTCTGTGAAACCCTTCTAAATTACCATGTGCTGAGGGTATGATTCATCTTCTGGTATAGTCAAAGCTTATTACAGGCATTAAAAAGTACAACTATAAACTTTCTGTAAATTTGTGGTAATTCTTTAAATGCAAAAAAGATAATTGTGTGTGCTTATGTAAAGTTCAAAATACTGTATATTCAAAAGGCAAATCTAACTGTCAGGTTTATGCATCACAACTCATTTCTCAATATTATCTGTTATTTTAAAGTATAAAGGAGAATCCATTGGTGATAAGTACTATTATTTATGTTACTTTTTACACTGTTAAGTCAAGGCTCATTACCAGTAACCTTCAAGTCTAAGAATAATTAATTGATGTTCAAGTCTAAGGATAATTCATTGATGTTCTTTCACTTGTGACTAGCTTAAGCTCCATATTATATTGCATCACATGTTACTTTTATATTCCCTGACTAATGGACATATTTACTTCTTTGCTGAAAGAAGTGCTGCTGGTGATGCAAAGGTTCATGTAGCTGCTAGTTGGTTGAGCTCATGTGAAGTTTTGTGTTACTGTAGGAAGGCACCTTGATAGTGCATCATTTGGACAGTAAAATGTCTAAACTGCATATCCAACCCAATCAGCAGATTTCATTATTCTTTACTTCTGCTTGAGATAACTGCCAGATTAAGCTAGTGTGGGGCCCATATCAGATGCAGAAAAGAAGCCCTTGGTCCCAAAATGATATGTACATTTTTCTTGGACAGTTATCATCATACAAATATATAAAATGTAAATTCTTTTCACAGCATTGCAAAATATAAATGCTACCTTACTGCAGTCACATTTTTATACAAATTCACTTCATTAAATTTGTGTAAAATAATAAAGTTATGAGGCATTCAAGAATCAGAAATGAAATTTTGGAAAAGAAATACATTTAATAGCAAGTGAAATGATAAAAAATAAAGACCACAATCAAGTTGATAAGGATTTTAAAAAAATAACCCTTTTGTAAGTATTGAACACATAATGAGCCTTAGCCGTTAAGCTATGGAGTTATTGGGTAACCTCAAGCTATTTTTAATGGTTTAGTGTATCACTAGACATAATTTTTGCCACATTTTTATAAATGAGGGTTCACCAGGATGGATGGCTGCATGGTGCAAAGCCTGGCACCCACTTGTATACCACTGGATGCGTTGTTTCAAAAAGCCAATCTCACCCCTGGTATCTCAGTGGCAAATAAATCTGTAATTTATTAACAAGTAAATGAGTCTTAATGATAACATTTTATTTTCAGATCAACCACTGATGGTTCATACCTACATTGTTACGTATGTTGCACATAGAACCTACTTGATTTTTTTTATTTGGTAGCATATATAAAAGAAAACAAATAAGCTTGCCGTATTCTTCAGTTCGTGTTGTTTTCCTGTCGGCCAATTTTGCAGTCACTAGTAAAACTGTATCTCACTTTCTTAACATCTTCTATTGTTGTTAAACAGTAGTATTGTAGCCTATTGGTCCACAACAACTAGCAAACAAAACCATGACACTAAAGAACTAATGAGTCTCCTGTACATAAAATCAATGATTTAACTTGTACGTTATGAGACAATAAAATTCTGGTTCTGATTCTGAACCATGAAATTACATCACATTAAACAACAGTAGTCCACCAAGAAGAAAGCAACCTTCATGCTAGATGGCTCATCTCAAAAGTAGTGTAAGAAAAGTAAATACACTGTAAAAGAAATGAAGACTGTAAGTGCAGACTTACAAAATAAATAAGGTATCCATTAATTACTTTCTAATTTGTAATCAATAGAAACATATTCTAATTGATCAGGCTATTACAACTACTTCAAAAAACATTAGGAAATTCCCCTATACGTTTTGCAGTGTTGGCAACTTACAACAAATAATGTATGGTGTGGCTGGCAATTACATTTAGAAATGAGCTGAAATTGTTGCTACTCATAGTAGATTTGCACATCACTGTGTTTCCAATGGACTCTGGGTGGAATACTATTGATAGATCTTTATGTTAAAGATGTTGTGGATCTGGGGCCCATTTGAAATGCGAAGACAATGGAACCATGTGCACACGAAGCCTGTAACACAATTAAGATACAGGCTGATGTATATTTAAGTAAGTGTGTAAATATCTTGAGGTGTGAGTCACTTTGAATGCCTCCTCTAGGTCACATTGAGCATGGTATGAATAAAGTGACCTCTAACATGGTGACTGTGTGTTTGTGGGCATATCATCGTTAGACCTTATTTGTTCTTCATCCTCTAGAGAATTTTCTCTTAAATCACCCCACATATTATGGGATTTGATCTATGAGGGGAGTTAAATTAGTAATACAACACATTTTTCTCAGCCAATTTGGTTCAAAATATGCAGAATTTGCTGTGGGACATTCTGGAATATTTCTGCATCAGCCCCTATAGTTTCATGAAGTCCCAACAGGTGGTGATGCTGTGCATAGCTTTCAAAATGGTGTCTATTATGATGGTGCATTCAAAACAGAGAGCTGTCATCGAGTTTCTTTTTGTGGGAAAACTGTGTATTGCAGATATTTATAGTCAGTTGCAGGATGTTTGTGGAGACCTATCAGAAAACTACAGCATGGTGAGATGTTGGGCGAGTTATCTGTCATCATCACAATAGGGTGGCACAAAGCTGTCAGATCACCCAAATGCCAGCTGGCTACATACAGCTGTAGCTCCTGCTATGTTGGAACATGTGAACACTCTCATTTGAGGTGACTGACAGATCACACTCTAACACCTCACTGTTCCACAGGACATCTCTGTTGGTCCTGCTCACAAAACTCCAGTTGAGTGTTCATCATCATCCAGCCTACAGCCCCAATCTCACAACTCTCAACTCCCATCAGTTCAGCCCAATGAAGGATGCACTCTGCAGAAAGCAGTATGTGGATGATTGTGAGGTTACTGATCCAGCAAGATGTTAGCTCTGATGCTGACCAGTGGAGTGGTACCATGTGGGCATACAGGCCCTCCCGTAAGGTGGCATAAGGCCATTGTATTGAGTGGAGATTATGTTGAAAAATAGGGTTTTGTAGCCAAACGAGTGGGGATATTATGGTATATTGAAATCCTGAATAAAACCCACCTGCTTTAAGAAAAAAAAGTGTTGTATTAATTATTTAACACCCCTTGCATAAAAGATAAGATGTAATTTTCATGCAGGAGTATGTGTAGTTCAGAAATGTTGTCTTTTTATGTGCTGCATTGTTACAAACAAACCACACCATTTCAAAACATAATTTTTAGTGAAGATCATTAGGAGTATTAAATCAACATAACACTGAAAGAAATACATCTACACTACCGCTGTGGCCCAAAGCAATGGGTGAATCCTTTATACTCTGCTGTGCATCTACTGGGTTCATGCAGAAGTTCATAGTCTTTTTACATAAGTTTAATAAACACAACAGATAAATACAATAGAGACTTGAGTCATCAATAATATATTCTCATTCACTATTTACAACAACCTGCCTACTCTAGGGCAATCTTTTCATTCCATCACTAGAAATCACATGATTTGGGGTGAAGAACACATTGAGCCATGTTTGGAGCATGTTTCCATCTGGCAAGGAAATTCCTTGATGCTTGTTCCAAAGAGAGTGGAAAACATGGAAATCTGAGAGCACAAAATCAGGTGAATAAGATGGGCGCAGTATGACTTCCCAACCCAGCAATGATGGTTACACGATGGGGAAGCAATTC
This sequence comes from Schistocerca serialis cubense, assembly GCF_023864345.2. Taxonomy (NCBI): domain Eukaryota; kingdom Metazoa; phylum Arthropoda; class Insecta; order Orthoptera; family Acrididae; genus Schistocerca; species Schistocerca serialis. The sequence goes on along the minus strand of NC_064640.1, from coordinate 359,157,517 downwards.
ACAGTACATCACACAACCACTGTTCCACCAGATGCTCCAAATTATTTTGTGGGTGCACATGGGTCTTTTTATGGGAAGTGTTCTTTTCCTTATTTTAGCATAACCAATTCTCATCACCAGTAATGATACAGGATAGGAATGGTCAGTGTTGTTTACAATCCAATTGATGCACGTATGAACACCCACTTGTTTTTGTGATTTTTGCTTAGAGCATGCACTACCCACAAACTGAATTTTTGAATCTTTCCATTGCATGAAAATGCCACATGTTGGTGGAATGATCACAGTTTATCGCATTTGCCAGTTCCTGAACACAGTGATGTGGATCATTGTGGACTAATGAGTTTAAATGGTCTTCATCAAATCCCAAAGGTCTTCCTGAATGTGGATAGGCACTAATGTTGATACGATACTCCTCGAAATGAGAAAACCATTTTCTTGTCATGTTCTGTCCAATGGCATTATCCCCATACATGATGAAAATGTTTCTGGCTGTCTCCACTGCTGTCATCCCTCTTTTGAACTCAAACAGAAGGATATGTGAAAAATATTCTGAATTCTCCACTTGACACTCCATTTTCTAGCATTCACAACTCCACTCACTATATCGAGATGACAATATGTAAACTCAAATAGCAACAGTGAACCACAAAAAAAATGAGACTCAATAAATAAACCCACAACAACCAGAATACCAACATGCACAACAAAAATGCCACAAACTTGTGCACCAACACAATAAAATGTAATTACCTTTTATAAAAAAAAGTGAGAAAAATAGTAATTGTTTGACATTACTTACCTGTAATGTAAAACAAGATGCTCTCGCATCAATTATATGTAATGACTATTCCACATTTGATGGGCATTCTGTATCAAATAAAGCATTGTGATATCTCTTGTCACAATAAATATGATGAAATCTCAGACAAATGACAAACACTGTTATAATCTTATGCTGGCAGGCAAGCAACATATTGTTGAAAATGCATCTCATTTTTCTTTGTATGGTGAAAGGCCATTCTAGGACAGGTCAGTTGACCATGATAGAGATGGTGGGAATTATATATGATATGATGATAAATTTGTGGTGCATGGGTACTTAAAATATTACTGTCCATGTCAGTGTCTTCCATCAATCTTATCTGGCAAGGATCCCACACAGCAGAGCAATACTCTAGCATAAAATGAACAATAGTAGTGTAGGCAGTCTCTGTAGTAGACTTGTTGTATCTTCTAAGTGTTCTGCCAATAAAATGTAGTCTTTGGTTTGCATTCCCCACAACATTATCTGAGTGATCATTCCAGCTTAAGTTGTTATTGATTGTAATTCCTAGGTATTTTGTCAAATTTACAGCTTTTAGATTCATGTGATTTATCATGGAATCAAAATATAATGGATTTCTTTTTGTACTCAAGTGGATGACCTCACACTTTTCCTAATTGAGAGACAACTATCACTTTTTGCACCATTCTGATATCATGTGTAAGTCATTTTGCAATTGGTTTTGATCTTCTAATGACTTTACTCAATGGCAAATGCAGAATCATCTGCAAACAATCTGAGAGAACTGCTCAGATTATCTCCTAAATCATTTATGTCGGTGTGGAACAGCAGAGGGCCCATAACACTTCCTTGGGGAGTGCTGGATGTAACTTCCATTTTGCTCAATGATTTTTTGTTGATTACTATGTGCTATAATCTTTCTGGGAGGAAATCATAGATCCAGTCACACAACTGAAGTGATACTCCCTAGGTACACAATTTGATTGAAATAAATTCAATATTCTCTGCAACACAGCTGTGGCACCATAATAATGCAGTAAATAAAAATAGTAACGTTCATCTCATTTTAAGCTATCAAAACAATAATAAATTAAACAACACAACTTCATAGACTTCACTGGTCTCATACAGATACGTATGTGTATAGACTGAAGTGATGCGTGAAGGTTTGTACCAAGGCTGGGGATTGATCCCCAGGTCTCGTGCTTACTAGGCAGTGGTGTTAGCCACTAAGGCATCTCAGCCCAGCGGTTCACACAAATGTACAGATTACCTCTTTCCTCTATCCAAATTCTCACTCGTGCCCAGTCTACTGTAAATTCCCCCTTAGACATGAACAGAACTGCTGAGGGTCTCCATGTTCTGGGATAGTATCTCAGCATTGAATGTACATGGGGGATCCAGTGTGAAACTGAGGTACAGGTTCTTATACAAATGAAATGACATAACTTCACATACTTTACTGGTCCCATAAAGATATAGTTTTATGTATACAGACTGAGGCAGTGAATGAAGATTTGTACTAAGGCCAGGAATCAAACCTGGGTCCCCTGGTTACTGGGCATGTGCATTAGCCACTAAGCCACCTTGGCACAGTGGTTCACACAACAACACAGATTACCCTGTCATGCCTCCCTCCTCAATCCAAATTCTCACTGCCACCCCAGTCTACTGTAAATTCCCTCTTACACACAAACAGAATTAATGAGGCTCTCCATGTTCTGGAATAGCATCTGAGCATTGAAAAAAATCGGGGATCATGTCCAAAACATAGACATAAGTGTTTTGGTCAAATGAAAGAATATGACTCAATGATCTTTTCAAGTCTTAAACATCTGCAATGTATATATGCAGACTGAAGCGACAAATGTATTATGTTTGAGACTTGAAAAAGTCTCTGACACCATATAACTTCATTGAACATTCATTTCAGTTTTAGCACTATTCCAATAGCTATCAGTTGAAGAAGAGCTCTGCTTTTTGAAGAACCTGGTAGTGACCACATGCCACTTTTGACTGTGTGTAACTGAATAATGAAATACGAAAACGTTCACTTCAAATATTTTAAATAGCTAAAGGTGGCAAACAATGTTTTCCACAACAATGTGTCTAGCACCTTTTGCTCTGCTTTGTGCAGGAGGACCCTGTTCATATCATCTTTGTTGATTAACTCATAGGTATTAATATTGAGTTTCCTTATTCTGTTCACAAAATTTTTGATGGATTTGCCCTGCCTTTGCATCACACCATTTAACAGCATTTTCTCAGCACTTCAAATGATTTGACATTTGTTAAGTCTTCATGGCACATTTTGTATGTTTTTGTATCTGCTACCAAACATAGTTCTGCCATATGTAACAGTTGTCCCTCTGCCCAACAACACAACTTCACAACTGTCATCAAATTTCCACAAACTCCAATAGATCCTCTTCTGCCTTACCCAAAAAAGGAATGACTATGCTAACAGTATTTCCATGTAGGATTGGTACTGACAAACTGAACAATGATCTGTTCTCTTTCAAAGTGTCTAATTGCCCATGGAAGTCCGAATATTATATGGGCTCATTTGATTCACTTAATCCAGTGATGACTGAACCTGTTCTGGAATGATAACTACCTATTCCTCTAATATAATCATTGTAAAGCTTATGACTAGGCTATAATACACTGAGGTGATAAAAATCATGGAATATCTCCTAATATCATGTCAGACCTCCTTTTGCCTGGTATAGTGCAGCAACTCAATGTAGTGTGGACTCCACAAGTCACTGCAAGTACCCTTCAGAAATGATGAGCCATGATGTCTCTATAGCCATCCATAATATCGAAAGTATTGTCAGTGCAAGATTTTGTGCATAAACTGACCTCTTGATTATGTCCCATTATGGGCAATCTGGGTGGCCAAATCATTCACTCAAATTGTCTTGGATATTCTTCAAACCGATTGTTCCCAACTGTGGCCTGATGACATGGTGCACTGTCATCCATAAAAATTCCATCATTGTTTGGAAAGTCCATGAATGGCTGCAAATGGTCTTCATGTAGCTGAAAATAAAAATTTCCAGTCATTGATCAGTGTAGTTTTTAACAGACCTCTTCCCAAGATTTCCACAGTATATAAGTTGTCCTACTCCTTTGTCCACATGGTGACTTCAGGCACTACAGGAGATTCAAATTTATAGTCCGAGGTCGTTAATGAATAACAAGTATGAACAGTTTGGTACTTAACTCATATTGATGGCTGCATTGTTGTCTTTGTGAAGTCTAGAGGTGATTCCACTGCGATGTTCCCGCAGTTTTCTTTGTGTTTGGATGAGACTAACTGGTTTGTAGGGCGACGTGGTATTTTGATTTTTAGAGAGCAAACATTACATTAGTTTTGCACATCACTATTTAATTCATTTATTCACATTTAACACTTCTACAATAATATGAAATAAGACATTGTTTTACACCACATCTGTATCACCATCTCCTCCAACCCACGCTCCCGATCCAAAACCCGCCAACCACCTCTTCCCAAGATCCACCACCTTCCTGCATGACCAAAGATAACCATCTCTTAGTTGTTAAACTCGCAGTCAAAGGTTATATTTACATAAAACATTACACGTAAAGAAATTGCTGACATACATGATTTTACATTCTCTTATAAGTTGTAACAGAGGACCCAGTCAATTCCATGTGAACACAGCCCACCACTATACAGCCTTCACCAGCTTTCACAGTGCCTTGTTGATAACTTGGTACAATGAATTTGTGGGGTCTGTACCACACTCGAACCCTAACATCAGCTGTTACCAACTGAAATGGGACTCATCTGACCAAGCCACCTAGGGTCCTACCAATATGGTCAGGAGCCAAGGGAGGGCACTACAGGTCATGTCGTGCTGTTATCAATGTCACTTGGATTGGTCATCTGCTGCCAAAACCTACTAACCCCAAATTTCACCACCCTGTCATAACGAATGCATTAATCGTGCCTCCCACATTGATTTCTGTGTTTATTTCACACAGTTCTGCTTGTCTGTTAGCACTGACAACTACACTCCTGGAAATGGAAAAAAAAACACATTGACACCGGTGTGTCAGACCCACCATACTTGCTCCGGACACTGCGAGAGGGCTGTACAAGCAATGATCACACGCACGGCACAGCGGACACACCAGGAATCACGGTGTTGGCCATCGAATGGCGCTAGCTGCGCAGCATTTGTACACCGCCGCCGTCAGTGTCAGTCAGTTTGCCGTGGCATACGGAGCTCCATCGCAGTCTTTAACACTGGTAGCATGCCGCGACAGCGTGGACGTGAACCATATGTGCAGTGGACGGACTTTGAGCGAGGGCGTATAGTGGGCATGCGGGAGGCCGGGTGGACGTACCGCCGAATTGCTCAACACGTGGGGGGTGAGGTCTCCACAGTACATCGATGTTGTCGCCAGTGGTCGGCGGAAGGTGCACGTGCCCGTCGACCTGGGACCAGACCGCAGTGACGCACGGATGCACGCCACGACCGTAGGATCCTACGCAGTGCCGTAGGGGACCGCACTGCCACTTCCCAGCAAATTAGGGACACTGTTGCTCCTGGGGTATCGGCGAGGACCATTCGCAACCGTCTCCATGAAGCTGGGCTACGGTCCCGCACACCGTTAGGCCATCTTCCGCTCACGCCCCAACATCGTGCAGCCCGCCTCCAGTGGTGTCGCGACAGGCATGAATGGAGGGACGAATGGAGACGTGTCGTCTTCAGCAATGAGAGTCGCTTCTGCCTTGGTGCCAATGATGGTCGTATGCGTGTTTGGCGCCGTGCAGGTGAGCGCCATAATCAGGACTGCATACGACCGAGGCACACAGGGCCAACACCCGGCATCATGGTGTGGGGAGCGATCTCCTACACTCGCCGTACACCATTGGTGATCGTCGAGGGGACACTGAATAGTGCACGGTACATCCAAACCGTCATCGAACCCATCGTTCTACCATTCCTAGACCAGCAAGGTAACTTGCTGTTCCAACAGGACAATGCACGTCCGCATGTATCCCGTGCCACCCAATGTGCTCTAGAAGGTGTAAGTCAACTACCTTGGCCAGCAAGATCTCTGGATCTGTCCCCCATTGAGCATGTTTGGGACTGGATGAAGCGTCGTCTCACGCGGTCTGCACGTCCAGCACGAACGCTGGTCCAACTGAGGCGCCAGGTGGAAATGGCATGGGAAGCCGTTCCACAGGACTACATCCAGCATCTCTACGATCGTCTCCATGGGAGAATAGCAGCCTGCATTGCTGCGAAAGGTGGATATACACTGTACTAGTGCCGACATTGTGCATGCTCTGTTGCCTGTGTCTACGTGCCTGTGGTGCTGTCAGTGTGATCATGTGATGTATCTGACCCCAGGAATGTGTCAATAAAGTTTCCCCTTCCTGGGACAATGAATTCACGGTGTTCTTATTTCAATTTCCAGGAGTGTATATACAAGCGGCATTGTTGTTTGTCATTAACTGAAGGTCTTCAACCACTGCATTCTCTGTGGTGGGCAGTTATGCCCAAAATTTAGTATTCTCGGCACACTCTTGACACTCTGAATCCTGGAATACTCAAGTCCCTAATCATTTCCAAAATAGAATGCCCCATGTGTCTAGCTCCAACTTCCATTTTGCATTTGGAGTCTGTTAATTCCCGCCATGCAGCCATAATCACATTGGACATGTTTTCATGTGAACCACCTGAGTACAAATTACAACTGCCCTTTCATACCTTGTGTACATGATACCACCACCAGCCGTATATGTGCATATCTGTATCTCATGGCTTTTTGTCACCTCAGTGTGTAACAGGACAAACATAGGGAAACATTTAAATTAATACTGCTCTGAAACTTTTCCAACATGACTTAATCTTTACATTTAATCACCAACCACACACACACACACACACACACACACACACACTCACTCACTTACTCACTCATTGCATTCCCTGACATAATGCCCAGGCATTCTATATTTAAAACAAATTACAAGTGATAAGAGATTACAGGGGACACTATGCCCCAGCAAATTACATTGTGTACACCTATCTGGGTGCATGCCAGGATACATATCTTTGGTTTTTCCTCTAAATTCACTCAACTATATACCTGAGTTAACTTTCATGATCGGCATTTTAAAAACATTTTTCCAGGCTATGTGTTTGATTACAACTCTCAGAGATGAAAAGCAAAGAAAAAGTTTATCCTCACTCACCATACTGTGATGATGAAGCTGTATGCTGACCCACAGCATTGCTGACAGTCACAGCACTAGTGGCCTGTGGGGCATGGCTGTATTAGGCATTCTTACAAAAGTGAGATACATAAGCACTGGACACCAACAACTAGTGGCATTAGGTCAGATGTGAGGCATGCCTATACACAGATGGAGAATCCAGTTCTCCTTGGAGACACCCAAAGGCCCACTGATGTCAGCCTGGAGGAGAGCCCAGTAGGATGGCACCTGGTCACACACTGGGAACATGAGGCCTATGAGCAGACCACAGACAGGCTCCAAGTGGAGGTGTCATTTAGTTTCAGATGAGGCTGGGTGACCCACAATTGGTTGATAGCTGGTATACACTAGTTCTCAGCATAGACAGCAGCTGAAGACAAATTTACTTGTTATGACTCTGCTCATGTGGAGCTGGAGGTGGCACAGTGTGAGTGGGGCAGCATGAGGTAACTCTGGCCCCAATGTGCAAGGCCAGTGTAGTACACCATACTGCCTCAGCATTATTCCAACTCTAACAGTAGGCTGGCTGGTGTAGTTTGCTAGGAAAGGTGTTGGTGCAATAACTAGATTACTATCTGGGAAAACGTGTGAAGCTAATTGTGTATGTGAAGCCTTGTGCACGCTACAGGAAGCAGACTGTTGATGCTAGTGCTGACGTTCTAGTATGTAAGGAATGGGTGAAGTGGATAACAGTAACCATACAACATGCTGGATGGCATGTCAAGTACATCCTGTAGTCTTTTATGTTTTATCACCAGCATTGGTCTAGTTCAGTATAAAATGTGACATAAGCTGGCACTAAATAAATTTAAAAGGTCCATAATGCATTAAGTACAAATTAACTAGGTAATATGCATGCACTGGTTTAAAAATTCTACTGAGGTATATTCTGCAGGCATAAGCATCTGGTATCTGAGAACAATGAAATACCAATAGATTTATGTTTACATGAAATCTATCTCCTGCAGTCTTGTTTTTATTTCTTTCTTTCATGTGTCTTATGCAATGAGAGCAAATAGGATTTGGGTGAAAATGATGGGCACATGTTTGTCTTCTGAAGAAAGAGTGCACTGGATTTCTGATGTCATCAGATGAACTGTATTATCACTATCAAATGCTGTTTGCTGCTTAACACTAGAACAGTGGGGTTTCTAACATGGGAGAAAGGAGTCATTTTGACTCTATATAAAATCTTTTCATATTTGACTTCAGTAAGCACTTTATTTTAGTAGATGTTAATCCCTACATTTTTTTGAGTTACCATAATAATAATTATTTAACACAATAATTAATACATCACCTATTTCAGCAAAAAAAGTCATACCGACTGATAGTTGCTCATGTTAACAAGTTTCCTAAACTGTAGACTCCCATGTATTAACTGTTTGTAGAACCTTCTAGGGGCAATTGGTTTATATTGTCCATACTGTAATCACATGTGTTCTACACATGGCTTTGTTGTACTTTTTATTCAACTCATTGGAATCTGCTTGACACACTTAGTACAAGTGACCTGTATTTTATGCACAAATTTTCCACAAATGGCTTTATCATACTTTACACAGTTGTTACTGGTCTTGTTGCCTTTGCAGAGGATTATTTGGCACTTGCTCCACCTTTTAGATGATTTTGATCATGTATACTCTTCTTTTGTCTGTTCTTTTTCCAGCTCTTTTGTTCCCTTGAGTTCATTCGCCAACTGAGGTATGAACTTCTTCCTTTCTAGTTTCTTGTCTGTTCATACTTTGCAGGTGGCCCATGTATTTATTGCTGCCATGTCCAAAATGTTGTAGAATACATGCATCAGCCATCACCTACCCACAACCTTTGCAGTATATTTATAGGTCATTTGATCAATCACATCCACATCATACTTTGTTGCATTGTAGAATATTATGGTTTCATTGTTCCTACCTTCCTGTGTTGCTTATTGCTACTCCAGCATGCAGTGTACTCAGAAGAATTATGTTTTTATTCTTCTTATCTTTGTATACAACACAGTGCAATCTGTGTTGCCAGTCTGGTGCAGATGGTAGTGGAGTGTATGTCAGCATTTGGCTTCTTTACCTCAACAAGCATTTCAGAATGGATCTTTTTCATTGTACCAACTAATGAAATTTTCTTCTATTTAAGCTTTGGAGCAAACTGAAGGGATATGGAGAACTTATCTGCTGTCACTTTCCATCTTTGATTTAGAAATAGCTCCATGAGACACAGAATGAAGTACTGTCTGAGTGGTTGCTTCTCTCTATACATGTTCTCTTTTCCAATGTATGGGAAAGCATTACATGTGTATTTTGTTGATACACCATCAGCAGTCCTGAATGTGAGACTATATTTCTCAGGTTTAACGGGCATGAAGTGAGTGCACATGCATCTTGTTTTGATCAGTAATAGTACCACGTCTGTGGTTACATTTTCCCCACAGTGGTAAGAAACTAATGTTTTCCATTAAATTCCCCAAATGACAAATACTGGAGTGACTTTGTTGGCTGGTAGGCATTCAGCTTAGGTAGATTTTTACCAAAACTGAGAAGTACGAGAAGCTCCAGAAATCAGTCCCTTGACCTAATGTCTCTGATGAAAGTAGACCCCAAAGAATATGACTGAAGATGATCCACAGACATACCATTTGTACAAAAGACAATGCCAGTATATATGACAGTTATCATTTTTACAGTTCCTCAAGTGACACGGTCCAATAATTATGTTTTGGTACTTTTAAAATATTTGATTCTGGGTGCTTCTTCATGAGATGTAGCATCACTTCATCATAAATAAGACAAAAAGCACTGATGAGAGAGTCATCTATTCATTGGAAAGTGTAAGTAGTAGGACCACATCTCTCGTTAAGAATGTTCACCACTGACCTTCTTGCAGAAGGTGAAAACTGGTAATCTCCCACTCATTTCCATCCATAGCCATGATCTTTGTAAAGATTTTTTGGGCATGAAAGATAGGTGAGGTGATGATTGATGTAGATCAACACTTGAATTCTCTACTAATTCCACTTCAGTCATCTACCCTTTTTTTTTTTTTTTTGTACAAAATCCTCATCTTCAGATGTGAAGCCTATTTCTGATTCAACATCAGAATTCTCTAAGAGACATAACATTTCTTCATCTGAATGTTCACATTGCCAAGACATGTTTGGAAATGTCTTTCATGGACAAAGAATATTACATGAATGACACAAAATAAACTATGGCAGACTGTGATATGTATATGCCAAGATGAAGAAATGAGCAGAAACAACTCTGAGTGACTGCTGATTATTTATGCATTCAGAAGAGAAATTACAGTGGCGTCAAATTGACCTTGTCCACCATTCTTGGTACAAGGAAATATAAATATCGTGTGAATCTTAATTCACCACTGTATAGAGGAGAAAAAGTTGGAAAAAGTCATATGATTTCATAAACAAATCAAACTAAATGGATATCACATTGAAGAACAAAGTACAACAGGTGTCATTTTGACACCATGCACCATTCTAGTGTTAATTACCAGGTACAATAGATCTTATGACACATGTAGTATCTCAGTGCAGAAGTAATGAATCATACCCCAGTTTTGATACATTCCTATGGCAGCATATTAACGAGGCTGAATTTACAAATACACAAAAAATTGCAAATTTTCTTTTATGTGCAGGACATAGTACATTTTTTCACATTATTTTTATTATTTAGCACTTTCATACAATATATAAATGCTTAAAGTTTACAATAATTATATGAAACATCTCGGGGTTGACTTAATGTCGTTTGTACCTTTACTGACACAAACAGAAATACAATGTGGCACTAACATAACTTATTTAAAAATATGGTAAATTCAGTCTAACTATTTTTGAGCAGAAATTTAGGTATGTTTGTCAAATGTTTCACATCTGGCATCAAATCCAAACAATGTGATGTGTGCATGACAGCAAAGCATGAGATGTAAATGTTGCATGTATTGCTTATTTTTATAGTGCTGTGTATGTGGTTACATCATAAATGAGTGCTCCTTGTGGCATTATTTACTATAAAACCGGACATTTCATTCTAGGTGCACAACAAGATGGAGTTGAAGGATTTTTCAGAGGTACTGGAAAAGGTTTAATGAGCCTCATTACTAAACCTAGTGGAGGTGTTCTTGATATTGTGGGAATGGCATCTGATGGAGTAAAAAGGTATACACAGAGATGTGACACCCATAAAATTCTGTTACTAACCTATTATATATGTATTTATATATGAATGTGATTGTATTATAATATCTTAAAGGAAGATGTATCTTAAATGGTTTAGAAAGTTATTTAATTTGAAGCTATAATCAGGTAAATCATCTGGTGATGACAATAATGTTGTCAGTCCATAAATACTTTGAGAGGCATTCAATAAGTAATGCAACACTTTTTTTTAACATATCAAGGCAGGAAGGTTTTATACAAGATTCCAATATACCATATAATTCCCCACTCTTGTGAGTACAAAACTCTATTTTTCAACATAATTTCCATTCAATTATTTCCATTCACAGCCTTATGCTACTGTACTGAGAGGGCCCATATGCCCACACAGTACTGCCCTACTGGTCAACATCGGAGCCAACATCTTGCCGTACCAATAACCTCCCCACCGTCGATATACTGCTTCTCACGAGTGCATTCTTCATTGGGCCAAACAGATCGAAGTTGGAAGATGCGAGATTTGGTCTGTAGGATGGGTGAGGAGGAACAGCCCAGTGAAGTTCTGTGAACTCTTCTTAAGTGTGCAGACACGTGTGAGGCCTCGCATTGTCACGTAGAAGAGAAGTTCGCTTGCAGTTTTGTGGCAACGAACACGCTGAAGTCATTTTTTCAGTTTCCTGAAGGCAGCACAATACCCTCCTAAGTTGATGTTGCACCCCAAGGAAGGAATCAAACAGAACAATCCCATCAGAGTCCAAGAATACCACCACCATAAGTTTACTGGCCGAGGGTGTGACTTTAAACTTTTTCTTCGGAGGATGGGTGGTGTGGTGCCACTCCGTGGATTACCATTTTGTTTCCAGTTTGGAATGATGACTCCTTGTTTCATCACCTGTGATGGTGTTTGACAGAAAATTGTCATGATTAGCCTCATAAAATGTGAGGAGTTCCACACAGATGATGCTTCATTGCTGTTTATGGTCTTCTGTTAGGTGTCGAGGAACACAATGGACCCACACCTTTGAGAACCCCAACTGGTGGACAACTGTGTAAGTACCACCAAATGAGACATACCGTTATGCAGCAAGGTGTTTGATTGTAATGCATCAGTCACTTCGAATGAATGTGTGCGTACGCTTTGACACTGCAGGAGTTGCAGCAGTGTGCGGCCGGCTGATTTGCAGACATCGGACAGATGTGCGCGACCTCGTTACGGGATGACAGACGCCTTGTCCGGTGACTCGCCGTGCTTTTGTGCACTACCGAGTCTCCATAGACATTCTGCGAGTGTGTATGCAAATTGACAGTGCTCTGGTTTTCTGTCAAAAGAAAGCCAATAACAGCTCTCTGCTCTAAATGCACCTCTGTTACAGATGCCATTTTGAATGCTACCTATAGCATTGGAGCTTCATGAAACTATAGGGGCTGAAGCAGGAAAATTCCACAATGTCCCACAACAAATTCTACATTTTTTCAACTGAAATTGTCTAAGAAAAATGTGTTGTTTTACTTACCAAATTCCCCTCATACATTAATTCTACACCTAACAGATTAGCAAATCTCCATAATAGTCACAAACACCTTTCAATAAATGCTTGAACATATTAACAAAATGCACAAAAAGCAAATCATTTCACAAATTATAAGAATTTCAATGGTGTCTTGTAAAAGATCATGAGTTTTTATGTTACTCTGTGTAAAATTATACATTCTCATAATGCACAGCAATATTAAATATTATATCTTGATCCAAATAGTGTGACACAGTAGATCATACCTCTACATAAAAGGCAGATTGTAGAACTGTGTTAAATTTTTTGTGGTACATTCTGCAGTGGAATGACATGTAGTGGTCAAGGCAAATGCCATCTAGTAACAAAACTGTAGCTTTTGTTAGACTAGGAGCCATGTTAGCTTTGTAGGATTTTAGCTTGTAAGGTAAGTAGACAGGTTTTCTAACTGAATCAACGACTGTCTTGAATAAGCCACATTTATTTCACAATAATTTAAACTGTACAAAAACATGTCACAATAGAGAAGTGTGTGTCAAGCAGCTATAACAAAAGAAAAGTGCTCTTAAAGATATCACACACTAATTATGTTTTATTGTCCACAACTGACTGGTTGATCACTGAGGTTGCTCCTCCTTTTTTTAATCCTGAAGCACCAGGGATGTCAGGTGTTCCACAGTTCTTCCAGTCCTTGTGACCACCACGTATCACATCAGGGATTGTGTCTGTATCCATTTGTATGTCTGACTAGTGGCTTAAGCATTCTCCACATCTTCTGGGTGCTAATAACCTCGACACTGAGTGCCCTGAAAAACAACAAACAACAAGATTTTCTGTGGTCACATTCCTGTAAGGTTGAGAAAATCTTATTTTCCATTGCTGTGAAACTAGATGCCGTGACTGGTGGCTGCTGGGCCATCATGTCCTCTTCGGCATGGGTTGGTTTCAGGTGTTCAGTAGAAACAGGCTTGTCATTTACCATTCCACTCTATTCTGAATATACTGGTGCATCATTGGAGATATTTGTATGTTCCTATGTACAGAGGTCGTAAATGTGCTCAGCCAGGCATGTGTTGTTGTCAGCAGGTCCTTGTAGATGAAGAGTTATTTATCTCCATGTATTTTCAGTCCTGTTGGCCAAATGGCTGAAGTCCATTGTGGCTTCTTCATTTGAAAGATTTTTTTTAATGAGCTCAGCCAGAAGTTTTAGCTTTTCTCTGTATAGCAGTTGTGCTGCAGAGCACTCCAAATCCCCTTTAACAGCTGTTCCCAGCCCTAACAGCACCAACAAAAATGAATCTGCACGCTGATCTCCCATTCACATTATACATGCCTTCAAAGTTCTGTGGAACCTTCCTACCATCCTGTTGCTTGCTTGATTGCTTGATTGTAGCTAGTGGTTCTGATAAATGAGCACCCACATAGCTGTAGAAGCTTTTGGAACAGCAGTAACTCGAATTGCCTCCCACAATCAATTGTTATTGTCTGAGGCACCCCAAATCTTGTGATCCAGTAGTTGATAAAAGCTCTGACCATTGTTTCTCCTCCCATGTCTGTGGTGGAAATATCTTCCAATCAGTGGGTACATCTTTCTGTCACTCTCAGTAAGTGGTTATACTGTCTGGACTTCAGCAAGGTCCTACCAAATCCAAACGGGCAATCCCAAAATGCACCATGGGTGTGTTGATGGTGCCTTATGGTGCTGATACATGCCTGCCAATCTTGCATGTTGACATGTCTCACATGATTGAGCCCAGATTCAGCAATATTTTTTGATGCCAAATTGCCTTCTTTGTGAGCAATCTGATGGTGGCTCTCGCTCCCCCGCATGTGCTACATTATGGAAAGTTGTGGAGACCTGGCACCAGACATGTCTGAATATATACACATGCTGCATGATGCAGGTGGTATCACACCACAATAAAGTTTGTAGTACTGGCACATAAACCTGTGAGAGGTTGAGGCTGGTCATTTGCTGTGCAAGCAGCAGGTGCAAGTTGCTGTCATTGTATTGTTGCTCGGCTGTGTATTTCTAAGGAGTAACCTTCATGCTTGCACAGCAGTGTGTGAAGAAGTCAGCCACAATGTTTTTGTTGCTGCTGATATGTCTCATGGAACTGAGAGATTTAATGTGCCTGTCGGCATTTTCTAGCCAAGCTGTGTGCTGTGATCTTTGAAAAGAAAATGGTTAAAGGAGCATGGTCTGTGTAGACAGTGGAGTGCTTGCCTTCCACAGAGCCTCTCAAGTGTTGTATTGCAGCACAGATTGCATACAATTCTCTACCTATGATGCTCCACCTTTGTTGTGGAAATGTATTTGAAAAAGAAAAAAAAAAAAGGAAAAAAAGGCTCCATTTACTAATTAGTGCAGTGCTAGTCCTATGGGTATCCATCTGACCTCCACCATTAAAGCTAGTGGTGCATCAGACTCAGAATGGATGAGAAGAACAGTGTGAGCTGTATATTCCTTGATGTTATGGAAGGCTACCAACTGCTTGGGCGTCCACTTCGTTCTCTGTCTACCTGCCATATGCTTGCCTTTTTAAAATGTCAGATAGTGATCCTTGTAGTGTTGTGGCTAGAGCAAAAACCAACTATAGTTATTAAGCAGTTCTAAAAGAAACCTCAGATCTTTTTAGGTTTGTGGCACCGTTGCATATGTTTGACATTTTCTGTGGCATAGGAGCTATGCCTGCTGCAGATATCTTAAAGCCAAGAAAGTTCATGTTGTCTCCACCCAAGATGGACCTTGTTGATGACTATACTGTATTGTTGTAGGCACTGGAAAAGCTGCCTGAGATGAGTCGTGTGTTGTTCTGGTGAAGAAGAGAACACCATAATATCATGTATACAACAGAACACAACATCCAAGCCACAGAGGACTTGATGGATGATTTATTGCCAGGTTTGCGCCAGGTTATTCAAACTGTGAGGCATGTAATGATATATGAACACACCAAACAGGATAGTGACAGCTGTGTTTCTGACATGTTCTTGAGCTACTGGTATGTGTGTGTGTGAGCTTTCTCACAATTAATGAAGCTAAATAACTGTGTTTTTGCAACTGCATTATTGAAGTCCATCACATGCAGAGTGGGATATCTAACAGGCACTGTTCTTGCATTTAGAGCTCTGCAGGTACTATACAGAAGCCATGGATTGTTTTTCCTCAAAACTATACGATGCGGCAAGCCCCACTGACTATCGGAGGGTGCCTTTATACCTGCTTGAATCTGCCTGTTTATGCCTGTGGTAC
The DNA here is from genome assembly GCF_023864345.2 of Schistocerca serialis cubense. Classification (NCBI taxonomy): domain Eukaryota; kingdom Metazoa; phylum Arthropoda; class Insecta; order Orthoptera; family Acrididae; genus Schistocerca; species Schistocerca serialis. The sequence continues at coordinate 359,141,521 of NC_064640.1, read as the reverse complement.
CAAACACTTCTCTGGAATTAGTGAGGCTTAGCACCAAGTGGTGGTCCAGATGATTTTCAGATATAATGCATTGTATCACTCTTGCATTTCTCTGCACACGTGATCTCTGGAAAAATTCTGTACAATATGACATGTGTTTTTACTTCTGTTGATGATAGCTGCATCCCATTATAGATATCAGCAGACAATAGAAAGTTGTGGAGGAAATCACCCCTGATGACATCTTCACATACATTTGTTCACTTTGATTCTTATTTTACAAGGCGATAAGTCTGAGCACATAAACAGTATTGCTCAAGATGCTTATTTGTTTGGATGAGAAGATTAGGAGATTTTTCTAGCCTCCTTTGGTGAATTACATGCTGAATCAACTTTTGCTTCCTGGAGTGAGTATTTCAGAAGTACAACAAATTTAAAATACGTGGCTGAAGTGTTGAAGTTACCCTTAAATGTTGAGAACTTTATATATTATCCAGAATAGGTTTAAAACATACTAATGTTCTCGCTTAAAACTGTAATGCTTATTGTATAGTTCACAGAAGCACTGATTGATATACATAATATTCTGATGTTGTGAGGTTTGGTCATTAATATTTTCCAACATGACAAAAAAGCCTCACCACTTCTCCCTTTCTCTATGTTTTAATAGAAACCTCACCTCAATCTCTTGTTGGCTTCCTACACTATCTCAGCAGTGTCCACTGCCACAGGTGAAGTGAAACTGCACATTTTTAAGACACTAGACTCCTATCTACTGAGGTTGGCATTCAAAAATGTGACCAGCCATCTTCATTTACATTTTCTGTTGTGTTGTTTGTCACTTGATGGCAAGATGCAATGAGATGACAAAAGTCATGGGATACCCGCTAATATTATGTCGGACCTACTTTTGTTTGGCAGCAACTCAACATGAAATGGCCTCAACAAGTCACTGGAAGTCTTCTGCAGAAATATTGAGCCACACTGCCTCTGGAACCACCCATAATTATGAAAGTGTTGCCAGTGCAGGATTTTGTGCACATACTGACCTCTCAGTTATGTCCCATAAATGTTCGATGGAAGTCATGTTGGGCAATCTGGGTGGCCAAATCGTTTACTCAAATTATCCAGAAAATTCTTCAAACCAATCTTGAACAATTGTGGCCTGGTGACCTGGCTGGGAACATGAAGTCAATGAATGTCTGCAAATGGTCTCCAAGTAGCCAAACTTAGCCATATCCAGTCGATGATCAGTTCAGTTGGATCAGAGAACCCAGTTAATTCCATGTAAATGCAGCATGCACCATTATGAAGGCACCACTATCTTGCATGGTGTCTTGTTGACAACTTGAGTCCATGGGTTTGTAGAGTCTGTGTCCCACTCAAACCCAACCATTGGCTCTTATCAACTGAAATTAGGACTATCTGACCAGACCACAGTTTTCCAGTCATCTGGGGTCCAACTGATATGGTCACGAGCCTGCAAGAGGCGCTGAAGGTGATCTCATGCTGTTAGCAAAGACACTCGCATTGGTTGTCTACTGCAATAACCCATTGATGCCATATTACACCACACTGTCCTAACAGATTTGTTTCTCATACAACCCACACTGATTTCTGCAGTTATTTGCTCAGTGTTGTTTGTCTGTTAGCATTGACAACTCTTCACAAACGCTGCTGACCTTAGTCATTAAGTGTACATTATCAGCTACTGTGTTGTCTGCGGTGAGAGGTAGTGCCTGAAATTTGGTATTCTCAACACACTCTTGACACTGTGGATCTTAGAATATTGAATTCCCTGATGATTTGTGAAATGGAATAACTAGCTCCAACTACCACTCCACTATTAAAATCTGTTAATTCCTGTTGTGCAGCCGTAATCATGTCAGAAACTCTTTCACATTAATCATCCAATTACAAATGGCTGCTCTGTCTGTGCACTGTCCTTTTATACCTTGTGTATGCATTTCTACTACCATCTGTATATGTACATATCACTGTCCCATGACTCTTGTCACCTCAGTGTAGTACCTTCTACAAGGCCATGAAAAATTTCCTTCTTTATCCAAATGAGTAAGTGAATATGTTCAATGGCTATATTGTAAATGGTTGTAAACTGTAACCTTACTTTCTACTGCCTCTGTAAAAGGTACACCATTACAAGAGCATGTTAAAACATACATTCACTAAAGAAAGAGTTTCCAGAGAATGTCTCATAAAAATAGAAGTGCATAAGAATGTCAAGAATAGAGCAAACAAAGTAAACAGACAGTGTCTGCTAAGGAGAAACGTTGTCGTCTTACTTATTATGAAAGCCATAAATGTTTGCTTCACTAAATTTTTGCAGAAATTGAATGCCACACTTTTCTAATACACATGTGCTGTAGAAGGGGCTGAGGGGACCACAAAGATAATAGTTCAAGCTGACTGAGATGTAGTGTCATTGGTGACTGAGATTTTTGAGTTTTATTGTAGAACTGACATAATGTATTTGTAAACAGGTCAGAAATGTAATTAGAGTGATATGAGGTTAGACTCAGATAAAAATACTAATTGTGGATTTAAAAAAAAATTTTTTTTTCATTGAGTCATTTCAGTTAAAATCATTTTTACATCTTCTTTTCTCCAAGGCTCCACCAGTAAAATAATACAGCCACCTTCTGTGGTTTCCAGTAGAACATAACATCCAGTTTCAGCTTCTGTTATAACATTCTTCAGATTATTCTGGGATCTAGTATTGCTACTGTTGCCAGAGTATTCATATTTTTTGTAATTTGTATTTGTATTTCATTGATGATACCTTTATTTGTAGGCTCTCTTTATTTGGAATTGGTTAGCAGATTTCTTGTATTTGGTGCGCAAATGCCTATCAGGAAGGAGGTAGTTTCTGTCACATTAATGTTTTGTAATTTAAATCTGCCAGTAAATTGTTTAGTTAGTATTCTCAGTGGATAAACTGCAAAAAAATATGTATATGACTGCATTTATGGTAGGTTGCTTCATCTATTTATGGATCTGTCATCCCCCATGAAGAAGACTCAAATATTTTCATGGTGGCATACTTACCCATGGGCTCATATTATGTCCTAGTTACCTATCTAAAAATTTGTGCCTGACTGTCTCAGCCTTTCTTCTGAAAGTGCTTTGAGTAGCATCATCTAAAATTTTGTTGCTTTCAATAATAAATCTATATTCAGATTATAATCAGTATTGTTGAATATGGATTAACAGCTGAGCAGGACCATAAGCAGAATATATTATACTCTGACTTGGGGCCCTGTTAGTCCCAGTTTTTGTTTTACATTTTCATTATTGTAATATTATCATCATTACTAGTTTATCATGTTTTTTAGGTATAGCACATGCATCTAAGCTAAGTAGTTTTTCCAAAAAAATGTAAGTTTTCATTCCAAAGGGTTATAATTATCAAGCACATAAATTCATCTTTAGTGATAATTTTGGTACATATTTGATGGAAACATGCTCCTAGTCCTGTGAGTAAGGGCATTTTAAACCTTGTCATTAGTCCAACTGCTGTGAACTACTTCCATGTTTTTGTGAGGTGTACTGAATATTGACACAGTATCACTCTTCTTTCCTTAGTGTAATGTAATGTATCAGGTGTGCATTTGTCTCACATTGATGGGGCAATTATTGTGACATGTGTGATGAATGTGATGTGTGCTTGTGAAGCATAACATTGTGTATGTAGTGTTATATTGAAAAAATTATAAGTTTAGTGCTCAAACACCCCATCTATCCTGTATTGGTATTTGTGATTATGAAACACAAAGGAAGAGACGGGGTACTAGTTAGCAAATACCACACTCAGCTCAAACAGCTTCAGGTTTCCATGTAACCGATGTGTCACATTTATCAATGTCACAAGTGCTTACTTAATGAAACTTCCAGAGTTTTTAAATTTTACACAGAATACCAACATACAGTCTTGTTGTCGATACTTGTATTCAACCCCTATTACCTGAATAACAGGACATAAAATTATTACAATAGCAGGATTTGTGACAACAGTGATAGTGTATATTAATATTCTTGGCTATGGAAGGGGATATCAGCTCTTTATATTTGAATATACTCACACTAACAATAAAAGTGAATCACACAGAAGGGGCACAGGAAACAAATCAAAGTTTCACAGACTGAGAGTATATGTGATATTATTTCATTGGCTGCAAAACTGAGTCAAACCTACAAATAACTTGATAATAAGAGCCCACTTAGCAGTATAGTGTTGCATCCCCTCTTATGTGGATGAATGCACTGCTTCAGTTACGAAGGGTGCCACAAAGCCATAGTATCCTCTCCTAATGCAAGCTGACCAACAACTGTTGTAACTCAAAAATGACAATGGGATGGATTTGACATTCAAGCTGGTCCCACACATGTTCTATTAGTGACAGATCTGGGACATTGCTGGCCACTGAAGTACCTTAACATCATGCAGATAGTTCATGAAGATATGCGCCAGATGTGAATGAGAATTGGTCTGTTGAAAGATGACACTGTGATACTGTCACATGAGAGAGAAAATATGAGAATGCAGAATGTCTGTGACATATTGCTGTGCCATCAGAGTTCCCTCAGTCAGTATCAGTGGTGACCTTATGTCATACCTGATAAGACCCACATAATGACACCAAGGAATAACACTGCTGTGCCTCTCCAAAACATTGGAAGAATGGCGCCTCTCCCAAGGTTGGCACCAAATGTGCACTTGCGTAGAATTGCACTTTATTGCTGAACACAATGTGACATTGTTCGTCAGCAGTACGAGCTTCCCAATCATGACATCACTCCAAACACAGCTGGGTGTGTTGTGAGGTTAATGGCAGACTGTACACATTATGGCCATTCTGTAACCCATCTTCTGCTAGTCTCCAACCAATGATATAGGATGACACAGAATGTCGCAGGGAGGCCATTGCATGTTCTCAGTTGGCAGGCACAGATGCGAAAGGGCAATGATGTATCTGGTGTATAATAAAGTGATCCTCCTCTGTGGTGGTCTGAGAGACTCTACCAGAACATTGACATCATATATGCTGGCCCTCACATTCCCATGTATTCCAGCATCAGGCCACTGTCACTTCTGAATGCCAAAAAAAATCTGGATATTGCACGATTCAATCAGCCAGCAAAATCGAGACCCACAATGAAGCCCCTTTCAACCTCTATAAGGTGCAGATAATGCTGTATAACATGAATATGTGGCATATCTGTGTCTTTCATAGTGGTTACTCAACTATCTCATGCTGTTCATGCCCCTTATATTCCCTATGTATCAGGCCTGGTAACAACATTAAACACAAACAACATTACTGTACCCTGGTGGCCATTCCACCTATCACAGAGAATTGCAGAATTTATAAACCTGACAATGGAGAGTATGTGCATGAACTTACTTTGATGTCTGACCATTTCATCTGGATTCTTCACTTTTTATGTTAGATGGTGTAACTCTTTACAGTAGTCATCATACATCAACTGGGATAATTATGATAGAACACTCTACTGCTTCTATATTTTGTATATATTGTATATTCTTAATGTAACATATGTTAGGTTGATACAGTATTAGTATTTTTTTTTTCATATCTACAACAATGGCTTGCTAGGATTTTGTTTACTGATTATCACATCTTTCACTCAGTGTTTGAAGTGTGGTGCTTGTAAGTATTTTAGACATGAAGAAGATTTGCAGCATTTGAGTGCCAAAGAAGAGTGAATGTTGGATGGAAAGAAACACTTCTAATATATTTTTCTTCTGAAATATTTTAGAGAAGCAAAGGCAGCAGATGTTGATAGACATAATTTTTTCCTGGTGCTAGAAAGCGAAGAAAATGGTTCTGTTGTCTCCAAGGCAGTCACTTTGTCTGGAGAATCCACAATGATGAGTGATTATCTTGTAACTGTTGCATTTCAGTAAAATATACATAAGTACATTAAATGAAAACCACAGAAATCAGCAGGTGACAGTGGAAGTGGAACTGTAATTATCTGTCATCTGTCAGCTCATTAGCAACAATGATTATTCCTATATATGATTCCTATTGGTGGCTGGAAATCGTACTGTTTTGTCAGTATAAAAAATTTGAGAAATGATTGAGCCACAACATAGAGGCAATAACCCATACAAAAGCTTCTGTCTGTGTGCTTAATATGATGTTACATCTCATTTGAGGTAAAGGATTATGCACTACAAAGGCTTACAGCAACCAAAAACACTACAAATTTTGTAATTAAAATAACATTTAAGAGTGAAAAGAGTAAAAATTATATATTCCACTGCATTAGATTTAAGTTGTCAGAAAATCTTCAGACAAATGTTACTGCCTAGGAGGTCTTCTTAAGCTAAAAATCAGCTTATTTTTTAAGTACATTGTTGCAGTCAATGCTTCATATTTTATTTCCAGTCTTGAAGTCAGAACTTAGCAATAGTTACACAGGTCGCAAGGGTCAATATTTTATTTATGGTGTGATGCATAATAAATGTTTCAGTTGCTATATTGTTTTTCCAAATTTTGATCTTGTTTTAATTTTTACAGAGCTGTTGAAATGGGAGAAGATATAGTAATGAGAAAGCGTCTTCCTCGCTACATGAATCCATACCAGGTATTTATAAATAAATATATTTACACACACACACACACACACACACACACACACACACACACACCTATATGTGTAAGATTGTGGACTCTTTCAATAATTATATGCAACATGTTACAAAATGTGATCTCTATTGTGAAGACATGTAGAAAGAACTTCATATGATCATTGTCTTTTGTTTTAAAGAGAACTTTATGTAGATAGTGGACTGTTAGTAAGTACCTAAGCAGTTTGAAGTATGTTTGGAGATACATTCCTGCCCACTCCTCTCTGTTTTGAATTGGATTCATTAATTTCATTTATGTTAAAATACTTTTTTATATTTGGAGAGCCATCCTGCTCCCCAATGAGCCAGCTTCATTAATTTCATTCATACAGTCATATGAACTCACTAGATTTATGGCTCTGCCTACGTTACTACTATATCCTATAAATCCCTGTAAAATGGCGGAAAGTAAAACATGTCACAGTGGAAGGCTGGTGAGCAAGACTCTTTTATAATTTGCATTGAACTATGAGAGTGAATTCACTCTCATTGTAATTTGACTTTGGGAAAGCATTTCCACATATCTGTACTATGTTTGGATGATCAAAATATTCCAAAGAATTAACTTTAGCCTCAATGATGCTTCTCATTTACAGTGTCCTCCTGTGTTGGTAACTGTGGAGCATGTTGCTGTAGTATGAAAATTGGTGCAGAAATATCAATGGGTGTCATTCCATCACAGAGGAGTTTTGGAGTTCCTCTTATTCTGCTATTTACATTGATGTGCAAAATCTCAATGGAACAAAGCGGTTTTAAACTTTGTGGATACCACATTACTCAACAGAGGAGTAGAGACAAGTACATCATGTGTTATGCTGCAAAGAATTTCACAACAATTTGGAAGTGCCTCATGTCTCTATGTGAATAGGAATTTTACAGTGACAAAACCTAAGTCCCAGTCAGTTCACAAAAGCAGTTAGTCATGTTGAAAAGATAAAACTTTTGTGTTCCTCTTAGTTTTATCGGCAAACACAACATTTAGTGTCTGATATACAGTACAGTGCTTGAATCAAGTTGTAAATGTTCTTAAACTATCGGGCAGTGCCAAGAACTGACAGCTGGTTTATTCATTGCTCATTCCAAGAACAGTTTAAACATTTGTTCTTACCATTTAATAGCAGTAGGCTTGAAATCTTGATCAACCTCAGTATATAAATATATTTACAAGCAAAAACACCAGCATTGCTTAGTTATAGTACATTGAGTGGGAGAGCAAACTGGTCACTTTACATGGAGAGCTTCTGTCCAGAAATACATAGTTTTGACACTGTGTCTCATCAGATTTAGAGAATAGTTTGAATGTACTGGTGGTCAGGTGTTTCACATTTCATGTAGAAACCCCAAAATAGCACAATTCTTTACAGAAGGGTTTTTGAAATTTTGACCTCCTAAATGGTTGCAGAGCATACATTAGCAATCTAGAGACTGATGAGCATTGAGAGATATGGTGCTGAAAGTTCAGTATTTCGGTTGTAGGATGGATTTCTTTGACAAAGTTCCTCATCTGATGTTACGGTAGTAGCTTACACAATAAGTATTCATAGTATCTAAAAGAAAATGGTCGAGATGTATAAGATATGGTGATCATAGTGGTCATGAGAAGGATCCACCTCCACCAGTCTTTTGCTGGAAGGAGGATCCTTGTGGTGCCACACATTTTAATCAAAGGTGAGCTGGAGCTCAGCTGTATCACACTGACCCTATCTGATTAACCTGTAGCTACACCTCAGACAATAGTGAAGGAGAAACATCTTGAGTGAGCATGCCTTCATCAGCAAATGGCTGAGAATTGTGGCTGTAGTATGCAGCATTGCAAATACTGCTGTGCAGACTGAACTCATACTCCATTGTTGTTGCCTGGACTTTCTTCAGATGGTATGGATATAGCTCTTCTCCATAGGCAATTCTCCACTAAGTACCATGAGAAGTGTCCAATGCTTATGCCACTAGGAGGGTGTTAATGGATAGTTGCCCTTCAAAGTGCTCCAAAATGTCATCTTCAAAGGCTATTGTTTGAAACAAGCATGATCTTTTGACTCCTTGTACTGCACAACAATGCAGAATAATTTTGACAGAATTCGAAAGGTTTTCTAAATGAACGGTAAATTGCTCATTATCTCAGAATAGTAATTTACATACAGGAAAATGTAACGAGCATAGAAAATAATTTTGCTATATGTACATGATACACTTTTGTTGCTGTCTAGCACAGAATACTGAATTTCATTGGTGTTTTTTTGATAGTGTTCATTGTGGACTATGCCTTCACAAGTAATTTCTTGCTTAAAAAAATAAACTCCGACTGAACAGGCCATAAAGGCCCAATGGTACCGACCAGCAACTGTGTCATCCACAGCCCACAGGTGTCAGTGGATGCATGAGGTCAGCACACCACTCTCCTGGCCCCCGGCTGTATGTCAGTTTGCGAGACTGGAGGCACTACTTTTCATTCAAGTAGCTCCCCAGTTTGCCTCACAAGGGCTGAGTGTACCCCACTTGCCAACAGTGCTCGGCAGACTGGATGGTCACCCATCCAAGTGCTAGCCCAGCCCGTCAGTGCTTAACTTTGATGATCTGATGGGAACCGGTGTTACCACTGCAGTAAGGCCATTGGCAATTTCTTGGATAAAGGCTCTAGATTTTCTGCAAATTAAAGAAAATCTGGAAGGAAAGAACTATATCATTGGATTCAAAGAATTAAGAGATGCATTGCAAATACTGAAAATTGTTTTAAAGAAGCAAAATAAATGAGCCTGTACCAAAAGAAATGTTGGTGGATTGTAAATGTAATTTTGTTATCTCAGCGTGCAATCATTTACAACATTTTTTAACTACTTGAATTACAAATGGGATTCTTGTTTTCACAGTAATTCAATCCAAGGCCTAGTTAATCATTCCAAAATTTCATTTATTTTATGGAATGATAATTTTTAGATTTTTCAATATGTTTATTTATTAACGTCTTTTATATTTCTGATACTTCTTTCTCAGTAAACGGAATTAATTGGGATTGTCTATACATTTTAGATTCAATTTTGTGCCTGAATTTAACCAGGTACATCACTCTGGTCTTGTTTTTGAAGCGTCCTCAGTTGCTCTTAACAGATACATTCTAACAGTTATATGCAATATAGTTATAGATATTGTGGCTATTGATCTTTGGTGTTAACCTTATACAGGTTGTAAACATGCTATTTTGCACATTATTTCCAGTCTTTTATATTTTTCATAAAATTTACTTACTGGTTTTCCTGTTCAGTGAATGTATGCTCACTTAGTACATTGTGTATTCAAGTAGATCAGTTGCATATGGCATGAGATGTGTACATCATATAAAGTAACCTATTATAGTGTGTTGTTGTCAGTATATGATGGAAGATTGCATGTTAAGAGAGTTTTTGACAAAAAGTATTAGAAATTTGGAAGTAATTACATGTATGAATTAATAGGAAATCTGTTTTCCAGTTTGTATTAATTTAAAATTCACATTTTTATCACTGCTATTTGTTACTAAAATGATTCTTCTCAACACATAAATTAATTTTTTATAATATTTCTTTCCATTATATTTCATTTTAATAGATTTTACTGAAATTAATAGACAGCAATGCTATACATTATTGTTTAATATGTTTAATTCTAGGGTATAAAACCTTACTCAAGGTATGAAGCTATTGGCATGCATCTGCTGAACACATTAAGCAAAGGGCACTATTGTGATACTGACACATATTGGGCACATGCATGTCTTACAAATGATGCTAAAAGAGCTGTTCTCATCACCCTTCAGTGAGTCTGTTATCTTTTTAAAACTATTTATCATTACAATTGCTCTTATCTTAGTATTTCCTAGACAGGAGTCATGTTTATTGATTTTTTTCATATAGTGAAACATATATGCTGAATAGTTAGTGTATGGAAACTTCAGGTTGGAACATCAATAATATAAGGAGAAAGATAGATTGCTTCTCACCATAAATATGACATGTTGAGTTGCAGAAAGGCACAATAAAAAGACTGTTACACATTTAGCTTTTGGCTAAAGCCTTCTTCAGCAAAAAAACACACACACATTCATTCACACAAGCAAGTATACCTCAAGCACACATGACCACCTTCTATATATGATTGGACCAGAATGGTATTCTGGTCTGAATGTCATTCTAGTCTAAATGTGTAACATTTTTTTCTTGAGGCTGTCTGCAGCTCATTGTGTCATCTACAAGGTGAGTATCAATTGATCTTTTTCCTTATATTGCTGTATAATTAATAAAAGTACCTATATGATCTCTAAAATCAAATATAATAGGGACAAACATAAAGCTGTCTCATTTCCTCGAAACAAGCTGTCAATCACCCATTTCTCTTCACAGAAACCACCCATGTGTACATAAATATATTTTGGCAGCGAGAAAAAGAAATATAGACAGTTGTGTATAGAACATCCATGATACTTATCACAATATTCAGTTGCATAACTAGTAGTTCAGTCCTATACTATCCTCTGACAAAGTTGTTACAATTGATCACATGGCTCTTATTGCTCTTAATATCCTATTGGCATTACTGTCCATGGTTTCAACACACCTTGCATATTTATTTCATTATTTTTCATTTAGAAGAAGGAGTCACAGAACAGGCTCACATTTTTTACTCTCTCTCATCACTATGAAACACTTAAATATAGATAATGAGTTCTCTAGTGCTGCTTTCCCTGTTTCAGAATCCCATGTTCAATTATTATTTTATTTTCAAGAACTCGTGAATAGGAAGGAAATTGATGTTGTTAATCTATCTGAACTCCATTAAACCACATGCACAGAAGATTTGTGCGCAACAGCAATAATTTAGTAGTATGATCACATAAATTCAATATAAATAACACTGTCTTAGGAAGTATGGTTTGAAAGGAAACTGGTACAACTGGAACTTACCTGGGAAATTTAAGGAGGTTTTACACCCTATTTATATTTTTCCTTTCTTTCCAAAGATTTTTTTTAAAGTTTGACACTCACGTATTTGATCGTGTTTTCCTGATGTCTATTCCATCAGTCCTTCTCCAGTTATTTTTGCTGTGGTAACTTTGTTAGTTAGATGCCTCTTTTCTCTTAAAATATTAGAAATGTACATAGGAGTAGGATCCATGCAGAGTACCCATGTTGAGACATGCATTTGAATTACTTTTCTTACTTAATAATTAATGTGCGGAGTACATATCTTGCAGCACTAATACCATATTACATAAATTGTACACATGATGATTAAGACAAATTTGTGTGAGAATACTGAGAGCACATAGTAACTGATACAGGATAATAAATCATAACAACACATCATGGTAACAAGCAACAGATACTATTCTTTTAGGTAATTATTGAAAATATGATTATAGGGCTCAGACAAAATGTGTGATTCGGTGACAGTTTCTGTGCAGGGAGAGCACAGCTTGTTACCTTGGATGGTGAGTGAGACATTGACATTGACACCTTCAGGTGTGCGTAGCTGTTCATGTTGGATATTAAGGATATTTTAACGGCCAGGCAAACAATATTAGTAGTGTTTTTCAAAGTGGTGCAACTTACATTAATTGTTCAAAAATGTAAAATTGTTCACCACACAAAATGCAGATAAATAGAGTCCTATAACTCTAATAACAGTAAGTCACAAATGAAATCATTCAAGTCAAGAAAATACAAAAGTGTAACAATTTGCAGAGATGTCAAATGGAACGATCACAGAGACTCAGTTGTAGGTACAGTGGGTGACAGACTTTAGTTAATTGGCAGGATATTGGGAAAATTCAGTCAGTTTACAAAATGGGCAGCTTATGAAACACTTGTGCATCCCATTGGGCAGGTCAGGGTTACTTCATTATGTCAGAGTCACTGATATGAGTTATACCATAGCTGGATAATCAACTTTACCAGCCACAGCTTATTATGCCTCATGGCCATTCCTCCTGTTGATGTTATATGCCTCTTTGACTCAACAGTGAAATGACAGACTGCACGTGAATGGCAGATAGTGTTACATCCTTTTCCCTGGTATGGTGTAATGTGCAGGTGTCTGTGGTGTGGATGTTCTTATAGGTCTATGAGACCTTGAAGAGTTGCCAATTGATATCAAGTGCCAGCTCGTGAGCTTCAGCGCAGGGGCGTGGTATGGGTCTCATATCAATGGCCCCAATGGCCAGCCTAATTCCTTCATGGCGCACCATGACCAACGTTTTTAAATAGGATGATTTTGTAGTCCCATTCACTATGCACCCATAGTCAAGCCAAGATTGCATGAAGGCCCTGCAAAACTGCAGCAAACAGGTTTGGTCTGGGTACAGCGCTTTCAAGTCACTAAGATGTGACAACCAGGTAAGTTTAAAATCAATTGTGAGGTTCAGGAATGTCACTATTTCTTTACAATTAAGAGCTGTGACCATGACACTCAACTAGGGAAAAATATGAACACTTAAAAAGACACACACACACTTCTCAGTTTGACCTGCTACAAGCCAATGACAAAGCCGTAGAGGTGGCTAACTATTGGAAAAATAAAATTTGATCTGGACACGGAAAAGTAAAGTAAAGTACTTCTCAGTTGGGAAATTAAAATCTCTCTTCTCTGCCCATTCCTCCATGCTTCCATGAGCTTTAAGACTGGAATTAAAATGGTTTCTCTCAACAAATTAGGAAAGTTTTCTGATACCCAAATGAAGTTAAAAAAGGGAAGAAGACTTATTTGCTTTGCTTTAGGAGATGCCATTACATACTATAAGGGACATTATCTTGCATAGGTGGCCTATCATGAGCCACAGTTAATGCAGAATCAGCTTCCACATCAAAAAGAGTTTCTTAATTTCTTCATCATTAGTGGAACTGAAGTTCCAACTGCTTCTCTTAGCAGGTTCTCTGAAGCATAAAAAATCTGGATCATGACTTCTAGTGGTGGTAACTCTAGTGAAATTCTCTCCACTGTCTGGGAAATGTGTTGTGGGTAGGTCTGGAAACTTCCATTCCATATTGTGGCAGCCACTGGGTTCTTCCCACCTCTCCCAGAAATTCTCTTAATGGTCTCTCATGTGACTGTTCTTTTAGTGGAATTATGTTCAGGAACTGTTGCCATTCTCACTTCTTTCTCTCTCTAATAATGCAACATTTTGCCCTTGGTACCCAAACTGCTGTGTGGTGCTCTACATTTGGCTGGCATCTGAATCCAAGCAGAACCACCCTCCTGTCCCTGACTTGAGAGCAACGTTTATCATGCCACTGAGGAATAGGTTGCACATGTAACTGGCCCAAGGATGCTTCAGTGACATGGATCATTTTGTTAATCTAACCTATCCATTCTTGGACACAGCCAAGATGTTAAAGAAAGTTGGCTGCACAGTATCCATTTCATTTTACTGAATACCCACTGTTAGCAGTATTCTTTTGGCCACCACTCTGCCTGGAGTGAATTTAGATTAGGAATTGATCACCTGAAAACAAGTTATCAGCCACTTACTAATGAGCAGTGTTTGCAACAGCTGAAGAGCACACAATGAGACAGATGGCAGTGAATGACCCTGTTGCACTGTTGAAGTGTGTGCACTCCTTATACAAGAGATACATGTGTGAGGATACAACAAAGCTCTCATTGACTATAACCCTGGGATAAATTGTTGAAAGAGCCCCAAAACACATAGTGTGCAGCAAAAACTTCAACATAAAAGAAAGAGTCATGGAAGCTGAGTAATGAGTTCAGTGAGAGCCTCTTTGTCTAGAACGTTATGTGGGGATAAATAGAGGAAGTATATTTTCAATCCATGATGCACATGCACTGATACACTGACTGCTTGTAGGTCAGTGGTGAGTGCATAGAGGCAAAGATTGGTTTGCATTGTTTCCTTTTGTTCTCTCTCCACTCAGATCGAGCTTTTTGTGAAGGATGTAGCTGCATAGCTCAGGGCCATCAGATAATTTAATATTTGTGCCCTCAAGACATACCATGTTTGCTAGAATATAGGCTGCACCTTTTTTCCTAAATCTTAGCTCAAAAAATCTTGGTGCAGCCTATAATTGAGATTTTTACCCCTCAGGTCACAAATCACTAATTTCAAAATGACATGTACATGTATCTTGTTTGTAGAAATAGATACTATTACAAGTTACTCATTCATTCATTCATTAATCCTTTTCCATAGATCATGAATACATCATTTCACATTTTGTAATCTTGTGAAATGTGTCACTTTAACGTAAGTTTTCTTTATATAAAATAATTAGTTAATTTTTTTACAGTTACTACTTCATACCTAAAAATCTATCTATTGAATAGAAGTAGTTGTCATTCAGACATTCTGCGGTTATTTTTGTAAACCATCAAAGACTTACAAAGAAAACAGCAGGAAGACTTATACCTTGTTTGCAAATACAATAGGTGTTCTTGAAAAAAAAAACCACAGCATCATTGCTTTTCAGAATCACATGTACGTATTTCCACACTATGTTCCTCTACATCATTTACTGTAATGATGTTTGGAATATCAAAATAGACTGCCTTTTGTGTGCATTCTGTATTTAGGAATGCGATACAAACTGTTTTCATAAGCTTCATGCAGTTTTTGCACAGTTGTATCTCTACTATGGACAAATAAAATATTTTGTTACATAAATTGCCAATCCCACCAATATGAAATTTAAATCCCATTGAAAAATTGTTTCTTTTACATGCTAATTTGAGCCCTTCAGTTTGATGATTTCAGTTGTAGCAGCATATCCACATTTCCTGTTTTGAGCTATAAAATCAAGCAAGTCTTTTTTCACATTTGGATATTTAGGCTTTTGAAATGAACACCTTCATTTCAAACTATTGAGGAATTTCTCTTCACTTACACATCACTAATGAATTGTTTTCCTAGGTTAGGTTAGTGTTTTTTAACATCCCGTCGACAACGAGGTCATTAGAGATGGAGCACAAGCTCGGGTTAGGGAAGGATGGGGAAGGAAATCGGCCGTGCCCTTTCAAAAGAACCATCCCGGCATTTGCCTGAAATGATTTAGGGAAATCACGGAAAACCTAAATGAGGATGGCTGGAGACGGGATTGAACCACCGTCCTCCCAAATGCGTGTTTTCCTACATGAAATCCTTGCTGCCCACTTTCCATGTTCCTTTGCATAATCCATAGCTGGTAACTTGAAGTTTCTTAATTGTTACATAGGGTTCCCAACATAATTTGATGTCTGCATCATGTATATAGTAGCAGTACTTTTGTAATTGGCCACAAATGTAGTAGCATGGCCATTATTGGAGTTTTAGTATTTACTATAGTCTTGTGCAAAAAGTTAAGGTGCAGCCTATATTCATGCAAAAACAGTATACACATTGGTCTTCATTGATATTATACTTGTGCTTCCTTTGGATATATCCTGAACCCATATATGTTCCACTGTAGTATGGAAGCCAGCAATGAGGTGTCTTCTTCTTGTCCCTGTTTTTCCATCGTAGTTGGAAGTTTGCAGGTACCTGAGAGACTTTCTGATGCCCTCAGGAAGACAAAGACCTCCATACCTTCATTTTATTCATAATACAGGACAAAGGTCATGATGGTTTTGGACCTAATAATTTTGGTCTGTTCTTTACTTTCCATGGCCTGTATGATGAGATGTTGGTAGGGTTCTTTCAACAGCAATATTTCTCTGTTTCTCTTCTTCTGTCTGCCGTGAGGGTGTGTTCTTTCTGACAGTATGTTCTGCTTCCACCATTGTTTCATTTGTAGGCAAACTTGTGAGTATAACCAATAGTGCAGGTTTACACCAACATTTACAGCTGTATTTTGTTGTGCTCTGTTCAGCTGTCAGTATCTGAGTGCCAACATCAGTCTTTGATATGGGCTGCTTTAGTGATGAAACCAATGACTTTATGAAACTAGGTGGCTGTGTGGCATTTGCAAGTAAATGTGGTGCAACTAAAGTGTTGAGTTTTAAAGCGCTGTATAGGGTTAGGAACTTAGGGTGTAACCTTAAGGCAGATCAAGTGGGAAATCAGAATAAAAGATGGTGTTTTCTTGAGCTCACCATGTACTCTTTTGATGAAATTCTTTAGTTTGATGATGTCTTAACTTTTCTGTTTTTATTACAGTTCCTTGTCATCTACATCCATGACATCATTATACTACACTATATTCTAATTGCAAAGACTGGGCACTATGGATGAAATGGTAAAGTAAGGATGTGGCTCAAGGCATGTCTAGATGATAGATATGTATAGTTCCAGATTCCTGCAACTATACATAAACAACAAACCAAACTGATTAGTTCATTTCAACAAGTTATGTAAAAGACTGAATTCAGCAGCATTTGCCATTCATTCAGTTTCATCTATTTGTGTCTTGGAAACAATTAAAGCTACATATATAGGATATTTCCATTCACTCATGACATGTGGCATCATAATTTGAGGTAACTAGTCATGAACAAAGTCTTTATTGTACAGAAAAGAGTCATCAGAATTATGGCTAAAGGGCACCCTAGATATTCTTGCAGAAACTTATTCAAACAGCTTTGGATCCTCACCATGCCATCACAGTACATTTTTTCACTAATGTGATTTGTGAACAATAATCATACAATTTACAAAACAAACAATGAAGATCATGATCATGATAAAGAAGTAAACATGGTCTTCACAAAAACATAAAAAGTCTCAGCATGGTACAGAAAGTAGTACATTATTCAAGCATAAAAGTATACAATAAACTTCCATTTCACATTAAATCTGTCATTGGGGATAGGACTAAATTAAAAAAAAAAAAAACAGCCAAGACTTTATATTTTGAATAGTTTTTTCTATTCTTTACAGTTTTTTTTTTTTCTTACAGTGTGCAACAGTTATTACAATGTGTTTAATTTTAAGCATTCCTATCAGAACTGACTAAGTAGCACTGGCATATTAATTTTTTTTGTATGTATTAGAATTTAAGACTTATAATTTGTTTGTGTAATCATTATTACTATTATAATGTGTGTAGTTGTTTTAACACTTCAGTCTCATGTATCTGTTTATATACAATTTAGCTTGTAAGCCTCATGACCAATTAGATATGGTTATTACTGTAATAATCTGACGTGTTCTACATCCTAGCGATACACTCACATCAAGTATTTATGGAACACGGAAATAAATAAATAAAATAAATAAACAAGTTACAACTACAATACAGTAATTAAACACTATTAGCTTACTATTCATGGCATTCTCTTCAAGTGATTTGTTTGCTGGTGTATTTTTGATTGTCTCAATCATGAGGGTACCATCACACAGCCTCTCAGCAGTTGCCTACAAGTCCCTCTAATGCTTTGTGTATGTAAAAAGGTGACAGTTTTTCAAATGTACCTTCCACACATTTAAAAATGATGGAAACACATTTCACCATAGAATGTCACCTGTAATTGGTGGTAATAGACATTTCAGATGATCTACCCATAAGAGATCTCCATTGAGTCTACATGTTAATACTGCCCAATGGACCATTGTTGGGAATGTTAGAAAGAGGTGTAGGTTTCATTGGCATCCATTACCAGGTTGGAAAACAGGACTCCACTCAGACAGAGCATTGCTTGCTGGATAAACCTTGTGCAACTGAGCTACAGCAAGTTCCCCAGGAGTTACCTAATAACAAGTGTACCATGTAAACAGCCAGCCATCACATCAGTGAACAGCATATCTTCAGTTGTCTTTTTTTTTTCTTTTCTGTTCTTTTTTTTAATAAAATATTCCAGCTACTATGCTGCAGTCAAATGGATTTAACATTTAAATTTAAATGTTATATGCATTTGACCACAGCATAACAGCCCAGATAATTTTATTAATTATGACATTTTCAGCTGTGAAAGTTTAAATTTTAAAATGTTTGTTTCATGCTCATGGCCCATGTGGGGAAGCCAAGATCCCCATTACTTGTGAGACACCAAATTCTGCTGTCACACCTCACAGTGGTCACTGAAGCATGCCCATGGCTTATAGATATAGAAGAAAAGTAGCACACACAAGTCCCCATTTCAAGAAACCTGTGTTTACCAAATCTGCACCCTGTGAATGAAAGTTGAGCTTCATAAGGTGCTCGTGATTTGGTAGAACCTAGGAGGCACAAATACCATATATGTGGCAACCACTGGCCATCATGAAATTATAAGAACCAGTACTAATTAATGCAGGAATATACTTCAGCTCCCTACATATGGCTCAGAAATAGAGTCCAACAACAAAGTGAGACGAATTAGCATGTAATAAATTATTCTGTATTATTTGTGGGTAGTCTCACCTACTTGATATCTGAGGTAATACTGTTAGCCATTTTTAAGAGCCAGCCATCAAGTAATGTGGCAGCAAGATCTAGTTTATGCCAGGTAGCTTTGAAAAAGGTGGCCATTGAGTAGAGGCATATATTGTCTGCATATTTTAACAGTCTTAGCAGTTGGTGGTAGAGAAGTTTAAATATCAGCAGTATATATTGTACACAATATTTGACTGAAGGTTTCCTCATAAGGGAGGCCTTAAATTTTGTGCATGGGTCCATAATGTCATTGCTTGACCAAATGAATGTCCATCAATAAGAAAGCAGATTGATGTGATGAAGGCATCTAGATTTCTAAGAGTGCAAATGTCAAGCTGACAGGAGTGATCCCATCAATTTACATGTAGTATTATATATTTGTACACACATAAAAAAAAAAGTTTTGCATCACCTCAGTTCCAAGAGTTCCAGAGCCTGTACAGAAAACTGGAATAGAGATCAACATAAACATTATTTCTGCCCTTTTTATTGCTCTTGAAAACCACACATTGCATGTTGTACCACCGTACAGCGAGACCCTCAGAGATGGTGGTCCAGACTGCTGTACACACCGGTACCTCTAATACCCAGTAGCACATCCTCTTGCATTGATGCATGCCTGTATTCGTCGTGGCATACTATCCACAAGTTCATCAAGGCACTGTTGGTTCAGATTGTCCCACTCCTCAATGGCAGTTCAGCATAGATCCCTGAGAGTGGTTGGTGGGTCAAGTCATCCATAAACAGCCCTTCTCAGTCTATCCCAGGCATGTTCAGTAGGGTTCATGTCTGGAGAACATGCTGGCCATTCTAGTTGAACGATGTCATTATCCTGAAGGAAGTCATTCACACGATGTGCATGATGGGAGCATGAATTGTCATTAATGAAAACGAATGTCTCACCATTATGCTGCCTATACGCTTGCACTATCGGTTGGAGGATGGCATTCACGTATCATACAGCTGTTATGGAGCCTTGGATGACCACCAGCGGTGTATGCTGGCCCCCCATAATGCCACCCCAAAACATCAGGGAACCTCAATCTCACTGCACTCATTGTACAGTGTGTCTAAGGTGTTCAGCCTGGCTGGGTTATCTCCAAACACGTCTCCGACGATTGTCTGGTTGAAGGCATATGCAACACTCATCGGTGAAGAGAATGTGATGCTAATCCTGAGTGGCGCATTCAGCGTGTTCTTGGACCCATCTGTACTGCACTGCATGGTCTCATGGTTGCAAAGATGGACCTGGTATGGACGTTGGGAGTGGAGTTGGACATAATGCAGCATATTGCACACAGTTTGAGTCATAACGTGATGTCCTGTGGCTGCACAAAAAGCATTCTTCAACGTGGTGGTGTTGCCGTCAGGCTTCCTCTTGGCCATAATCCATAGGTAGTGGTCATCCACTGCAGTAGTAGCCCTTGAGCGGTCTGAGCGAGTTACATCATCGACAGTTCCTGTCTCTCTGCATCTCCTCCATGTCCAAACAACATCGCTTTGGTTCACTCTGAGACACCTGGATGCTTCCTTTGTTGAGAGCCCTTCCTGGCACAAAGTAACAATGCGAACACAATCAAACTGCAGTATTGACCGTCTAGACATGGTTGAACTACAGACAACATGAGCCATATACCTCGCTCCTGGTGGAATGACTGGAACTGATCAGCTGTTGGACTCCCTCCGTCTAATAGGCCCTGCTCATGCGTGGTTGTTCACATCTTTGGGTGGATTTAGTGATATCTCTGAACAGTCAAAGGGACTGTGTCTGTGATACAATATCCACAGTCAACGTCTGTCTTCAGGAGTTCTGGGAACTGGGGTGATGCAAAACTTTTTTGTTGTGTGTAAATGACTTTGTACATTATCATGTGTCAGTTTGAGAATAACTGTGCATTAGAGAACTTCAATGAATTCTATCGTACCTCTTTTATTATTAAAATTACTTTTCATTATCTTGACCTCTAGACAAAATGCTGGCTTCTTTTACATACTGTTACTTCTCTACGACTTACAGATTGTCTTCCAGGAAAAAGCACCCAAGATCAGTTAAGCATTTATTGTGAAATTATGAAAATATGAGCATTAACAATGAAATGAGCACAGGAGAGCCTCAAACTGCAGATAAATATTTTACACACACACACACACACACACACACACACACACACACACACACACACACACACACACACACATTCTGCAAGTGCTGTGACTTGAGTTGGCCCCAGGTTTTCCATCATAATATTAACAACAAAATTATATAGGCTTGGTAATTGAGACAGGGAATCACTGTGTGATATTATTTAAACTTAGCTCACTGCTAATTTGATAGGTCTGCCTGGTAGCATTATTCTGTAAAAGACTCACAAATGGTCTGCTGAACCATTAGATTTATACATAAGAATTGTCAGTCACTGTTTTTTTTTTTTTTTTTTTTTTTCGATTAGTTTGCTGTCTGTATGTTATCTTTACAGCACCTGTTGCTGTATTTTCAGAAAAAGTAATCTGAATATTTGAGAACGTTTTCAAATGACTTTATTGTACTAAGCAACTGACATTTTCACATGGGTAAGAACAGTGGGAAAACCCATGAATAACTAATTTTTCAAGAGCAACATCACAATCCATATTTATTGTGGTCCAGCCACCTTTTTTTTCTCCTTTTTTTTTTTTCAAGATTTCTTAACAAACACAAAACCACCCACAAAGCAAGCATACCACTAAAAGCGTTCAAAATCAACATAATAATTATGTAAATGAGTAGGCAGTATCAAAGATGTAGTCATAAACACACCAACAAAGTCGTGATGTTTCCAGTGGTTCTTTATCTTTGACTAGTGAAAGTAGGTCAGCCCAGGTGATATGCTGGTGGTGACGCCAGTAGGGAAGCTTTTCATTATTCCCAGGTGGCATCCTCCCAACACTATGTAGTGTTTCCTCATCTGCACTCATGTTGATACCTGGCAAGGATACCATTTTGTTCTTGGCACTTATCACTTAGTTTTTTATTTGGTTCCATAGTTCTTATAATTTTTAGATAATGTCTTCTTCAGTTTAGATTTTCTGCAGCTAATGCTCTCCACAACATGTCACATACACTAACTTTTCACTGTTATTTGCATTTCTCTTCCTGCTACTTGTTTCATTAAAGTTAAGATAGCTCATAAATCACTCTATCAGGCAATGGCTTTTGATGACTGTACATCCAGGACTATGTCCTACACTTTGTCCATAAAACTGAGCATTGCTGCTTTTTGCATTTTTCACATGGTCATTAGTTCAAATAACGCTCCCAGTTATTCTCTGTTGTTAGGAATATCACTTTTACCATCCTTGTGATGCCATTTCTCACTGTTTTTAATAATAAAGATGACTTTATATCTGTTAGATACAGCATCTCAGATATGTTGGATCAAGAACCAAACATAAATAAGTGTAAATCTGGCAGCCAAGTCCACTTATTTACATGGAATGCATTATATTTTTTCTGTGTCTTCCTGTTCCTGTACACCAGGAACCTACTTTCTCCAATGTGATATGTCTATAGTAGAATTTATTTGGTTATGTTTTAAATAGAGATACTAACAGTGCTAAATTTATTATTCACAATTTTTGTTGAAAATTAGTATAAAATTCAGCTTATCTCAAAGTGTTTTATGTATGTATTTCAGGCATGTCTTTCTACTAGAAAAGTGTCGACTGTGGGGCATCTGGGACATTGAGTGGGTGATCAGGATTGATGATATTATGAAAGTTCCCCATGTATCGGACAATATGCTGATATTCAAAGTGAGACAGGTAAGGTCTGAAACTCATTATTCTTTTCCTTATACTCAATAAGGAATAAACTTGGCTGTACCAGTACAATAGTCTGTATCTGTCAGTGTTATTAGTGCATATTTTCATTATTACTTTTTTGGTTTATTTGACAAACTTTCTTCCACTGCAACAGTAACATGTCTGATAAACAATTATATCAAATGGCAATTTATATCACAGTATGTAGTCCGACAAAAATATTCTGCTGAAACAAGCAGTCCTTAGAGTGTACTCTCAAATACAACATCTCACTTTATTGTACTAGGCTGCTGAAACACAGCAAGCTTGAGTCTCCCATAAGCTCTTATTACGCCTCTACTCATAATTAATTTTTTTCCTTCACTGCAATTTGATTCCAATTTTCTATACCATCTGTATGTAGTGTACCCATGAATCTATCCTATTATTATTTAGATCAGATTCTATCCAGTTTAAATTATGTTTATTAAAAGTTATACCTAATTGAAAATTCTACAATGGTATGTAATGGGGAAATATTTTTAACTAATTGAAGACTTGATAATAATGACAGTACTCACTTGAAATATTGACTATGTAATGACATACTTTGAGTTAACTAAAATTAATTAATAGTTAAACGTTAAAGTCCAAACATAATGCAGCTAATTGATAAGAATTTGCTAAAATTGGCATAAATGATTATAAATGCACCTGTAAGTGGTTTTTTCCCAATGTGGATGCATAGCATGGTTCCATGACATTTTGTATTTTCCTAAACCACCACATATTTTATAAAGAAGATTATTATCATATGATAGATTTCATCTGAAGTAGCAAAATATAATTTATCTATTTTTCAAACCAAAACATAGTTTACAAAATGAAATGTCAGTCAAATAAAACCCATGTGACATGTTGGCAAGAGTCTGAGTACATGGCACTGTATAAAAATCTGCAACCAGTAATATGTTTGCAAGAGTCTGAGTGCATGGCATTGTATAAAAATCTGCAACCAGTAATATGTTTGCAAGAGTCTGAGTGCATGGCATTGTATAAAAATCTGCAACCAGTAATGTTCAAACATGATATAACTGTGACTTAACATGTGAACGTTGTTAAAGTGTATGACTTTGTACGAACGTCTTTTGAACATGTGCACTGTTCCAGTACTACAAAGCCTCTGTTTTCTATTAATATTGTGTTCAGAAAGGACTCTGACTTCATTAGGTGATCACGCTGTTAATGCCAAGTTTGTGTAGAGTAATGTGATAGTACCTACTTGCCTATAATGCTAGATGTGAAACTGGATCTGGTCATCATAATGCTTACGGTGATAATAAATGTGGAAAAAGCCACCGCAGTTTTGAAAATATGCATAGTGTACGTCATTAGTGTGGAAATCAGTTTACAGCCATCCTAGAAGATTTTGATCATCAAGATTCCAAGGACGTAATGGGCAGCGCAAGTAGATAGCATTGCATACGTGCCACCATTTAGAGATATCTTCTCAGTTTAGTATGGTGAAATGCACACATGTGTGCACAGAAATAGTGATAGTGGCAGAAATTACAAACTTGTGGGCTGTGAAACTGAGATTTAAAGTGACTGTGAAAGCAGGAATTCAGGGTCATAGTGGCAATAAGCGGTGAATGAACAACATTTTGAGTGTCTACATGTATGTGTGGATGGTAGATAAAACTATGCACAATTCCTTAATAACATGAGACAAAGTTTTTTTACCAGAGGGCTGGATGTCCTATTGGGTTAGTATAGTTAATTACTGGTTTTGCCCCATGATGTTACCAATGAGTAGACAGTTATTTATGAATAAATGTTAATCCTGAAACTCACTATCCATGCATATAGGCCATTTCAAAAGTTACCTCTTGAAGCTCTGTATTATATTCATTGTAAAAATACATAGCTTATGTCTTTGTCTATATCCAACTCCTCTTTCTGTGCATCACCTCCTTCCCCCCTCTCTCTCTGTAATCTCCTCCTCATATATATTACAAAAATATATAGGCTATGTGGATCTGAATGATCATTACAGTAGCATGTGAACATTTGAATTATATCAGTTGGTAACTTTTCAAGATATATGGTATCAAAGGTTCCACTTCATATATTTCATACATATGTACCAGTATATGCATTAAAAATATATATCCTATCTGTTAATTCAGGGTATAACCAATCTCCATTCAAACTTTAATCCAAATCCATTTAGCCATTTCAGTGAGAAGGAGTAAAGGTACATCCAGACAATACCTCTTTGCTCATGCACAGTCGCAAATGCACAGAAACAAAATCAAATGCAAAAAAAATGTAGTGAAAAGAATACAATATGGATGTGCACTCTCATGTCCACATGTTACCGCATTGCTGCATCCACCTTCTATGGATCTGATTCTAGTCTCAGCAGTTTATGCTGTATTTATTGTATAAAAAAGGCAACAGGAAAAGAAGCCACAAAGATGACTCAGTAAAAAAGTATGTAAATAACAGAGATACTTTACTGCAAGATAGCCAAAATGACAGCAATGTTTTATTTGAAAATTTCACAAGAATGACATAGTAAGATTTTGATTTTTTGGTTATGAAACCGAAACGCGTATCTCTAGACAACATACTGTTACGTGAAATGTAGTTTCTGTAGAGATGTGACTGGCAATAACACTCCATTACATGCAACTGGTGATTCATATACTAGTTTGAGCTATTTGTTTCATGATCGTCGGCAAAGCAGATGCCAGACTGAGATTCATTGGAAGAATCCTAAGGAAATGCAATCCGAAAACAAAGGAAATATGTTACAGTACGCTTGTTCGCCCACTGCTTGAATACTGCTCAGCAGTGTGGGATCTGTACCAGGTAGGGTTGATAGAAGATATAGAGAAGATCCAACGGAGAGCAGCGCACTTCGTTACAGGATCATTTAGTAATCGCGAAAGCGTTACGGAGATGATAGATAAACTCCAGTGGAAGACTCTGCAGGAGAGACGCTCAGTAGCTCGGTACGGGCTTTTGTCAAAGTTTCGAGAACATACCTTCACCGAAGAGTCAAGCAGTATATTGCTCCCTCCTACATATATCTCGTGAAGAGACCATGAGGATAAAATCAGAGAGATTAGAGCCCACACAGAGGCATACCGACAATCCTTCTTTCCACAAACAATACGAGAATGGAATAGAAGGGAGAACCGATAGAGGTACTCAAGGTACCCTCCGCCACACACTGTCAGGTGGCTTGCGGAGTATGGATGTAGATGTAGATGTCTCAAAATAAAGCAGTTCCATGATTATCCCTGAAATTGCAAAGCACTTCAGGGGTTTTTGTGGTGATCGTGTGAAGGTTAATAAACTTTCATTATTTTTTTTTTAATTTTATACAGATATTATCTATACAATTAACACACACATACTTGCAGAGTTTAGTTGAACAGTCGAGATGACTGAGACTGCTCCTGAAGATTCAAAGGTTTGCCAGTTGGTTTGTCAAGCACAATATTGTGCTGAGACTTGATTCATCTCGCTGCAAATTTTTCTGCATCAGAGCCATGAATTGAAGGTGTATTTGTTAAAATGAAAAGTAAATTTGAAAGTGTCCGAATCTGTAAATGACGTCTGTGATCAGTTGGTGTTAGATTAATGGTACTAAATCTGTGTTCACATTCAGCTGTAGATATACATATAATTTTGATTGCTTTCACAAATTCTTTGACAGAAGTGGACATGTGATGACGATTTTATTTATAAACTCAAAAATCTTTAACTAGTAATGCATATGTGCTTCCACTTAATTTAATTTTAATTTTTTTAAAATTTAATTTAAAATCCATCTTCTTACATAAACAAGCAACTGACATGTCACCATGAAACATAAGCTCATAATCATATTAAGGACATGTTTCTGTATTTAATACAGCTGCAACCAAAAAGAAATCCAAGTCTTTAAAATGTGTTTTTACTTTGTCTACCAAAACCAAAAAAAATTCTTCCAAAATGTCTGAAATTTGTTACATTCATCAGAAGACAGTTCATTAATTAATACTTTTCCCCTAACTCTTGTACTATAATCCTCATTCATTGTGAGGTTTTTTTTTTCCCAACATTCCAAGAGTTTGTATGGCCATCGCAGCTGCTTAGCTTTAAGGACTGAAGAATTTTTGTTTTGCATTAAGAATGATAATACTTGCAAAACTTCTATTATCTTATAAAGCAGATCTAATTCCTTTGTAAGCAACCACTTTGTGAAATGTTTTAGCAAACCTTCAGATTTAAATCTCTTGTGAGTTGATTTGGAACCATCATGACTCAGTTTTTCAAGAAGATTAACAAGAGAACTGTGACTCAAGAAGAGCAGAAACAGCATTAAATGAGGAAGCAACCCAACATACATGAAAAATATGGCCCAGTTTCAAAATCTGCAAGAATAATTCTTGAGAAACACCCTGTAGTTGTCTCCGATTTTCGAGACTTTGAGAAAACACAGTATACAAGGAATCCAAAAACCCTGTGTATGGTATACATCTGCTACATCATTCATAACGTCTTTGACTGCTAGTTCCATTTTGTGGTTCATACAGTGCAACAGTTAAATCCTCACCTGATTGATTACTCAACAGAGTGGCTGTTCCTTTGTAAGGTGCACACATTGTTAATGCACCATCTGTTGTGATAACTACAAGATGGTTCTTTAGTACATCATATTTAATGCCATGCTTTCAGGAGCTGCTAATAGTGCAGTGAAAATGCATTCTCTTGCCCCATTTTCTAATCCAACAATATTAAAAAAATAATTGCAAGCAACTCCCTCGAAGGACAAATATACATATCTAATTAAACAATTTATTTAGTGGTTGTACTTTTGTCAATCTTGACACTGAAGTTTGTGCCTGAACCTACAAGGCAGTGAGCAATTTTTTTTTCCTTTCTTCACCTATAAACATAGTGATAGTCCAGCGTACATGGTTAGAATGAAGCATATGATTGATTGATAAATCATTACACTTTTGTAGTTCGATTACTGTAAGAAATGATTTGACTGGTTGTTTCTTTTTAGCTATAATATATGCAGATCTGAACGATGAATAAGTTGTGATCTTTTTGTCTTCCCCACAACTTTTTACTTTCACTCACAGATTTTTCTAAACATTGCTTTTCTTAGTACCTACAATTTATATGTATTTCATGTGTACTTTGCACTTTGCATGATCACTGATTTTATCATTCAGTTTCTTTGCATTATTAGCAGAAACACCAGCTAAAAATGCATTATTGGTATGTACAGGTTCCATGCTTTCCACTGTAAGTTCATGAACTTATGAACACACTGTGCATATTACCAACTTTTGGTAATTGACAAACAGCCACAGCTTTGTCTCTCGCCAGTTTTGGAAAAGTGATTATGCAACACAATTTCCTACTACAATTTCAAGCCTACTGTTACTCCCATTAATACCTTGAGACTTCTCACAGCTTCCAGTCCCCAAAGTCACTCTCTTTCTTTTTGTTAGCATCATCATTACCATTTTGTTTTTTGGATTCACCACCTATTTTAAGTCTTTTAGTACTACTGTATTCTGACTGTCAATTGTTGTACACATATCTGATAATGCACTTTCCTTAAGGAATGATCAGATTTTGCTTTGTTTGAAAGCCATGCTAAAATACTGTAGTTCTTGCTGACCTGCACACACTCAACTCACAAACAATGCTACTGAAGTGGGAACATGTGGAGACTGCCATGTGTTTAATGGACATGAGAGAACAACTGAATGGCACCAGTTGATTTTG
This sequence comes from Schistocerca serialis cubense, assembly GCF_023864345.2. Classification (NCBI taxonomy): domain Eukaryota; kingdom Metazoa; phylum Arthropoda; class Insecta; order Orthoptera; family Acrididae; genus Schistocerca; species Schistocerca serialis. The sequence continues at coordinate 359,112,976 of NC_064640.1, read as the reverse complement.
TATACACAATACCGAGGGGCTGGCATTAAGCTAAACCCATGTGGTCTTCGGCAAGCAAAGTCAGACTGTTGAATTTGTTCTGCTAGGTACTGTTGCTCAGTTAGCACTGCTTTGTCGTTTTGTTCCATATGTGTTTGTATACATGACATCATTGCCAAAAAGTGGTCTAATGGTAAATGTGCATGTAAGTACCAGGCTGTTTGCCCTTTTTTAGGGCCCAGCTGCTCGTGCACCTATGTGGTATGGCTGGGGACAGCTGCCACATTACTTGTCTTGCAAGCGTGCAAGCAATGGATGGCAGACCTTAAATGAAAGCAAAAATGACAGCATGAGAATGGCAATTCAGATGGTTTCAAATGCTTAAATACATAACGCTTTTGCCAAAATTAATAGACAAACATGTATATTAGTGCTTCCTGAGTATGTCTCCACAAATTTAAATTAAATGTTAAGTTTTACATGTCCAGTGAGCAGGAAATAAGCATCCCTGGTTGGGAAGGGTAATTTAAATTTAGAGGGGGAGGGGTGGATTGATTCTGACAGGGAAAAATCCCCACCATCCCCCCCCTGAAAATCTCACATCAGATGTAACATATTAGCAAGAGTCTGAGTCCATGGCATTGTAAGAAAATCTGCCACCAGTAATATCCACTCAAGTGATACATGTGACTTAACACATGAACATTGATTAAGTGTACGATTTTGCACAATCTTCTTTTGAGCATGTGGACTGTTCCAGTACTACACAGCCTCTGTGTTCTATTAATATCGTGTTCAAAAAGGACTCTGACTTCATAGTGTGATAATGTTGTTAATGCCAAGTTCGTGTAGAGTAAATACATGGTGCATACTTGCATATAATGAATGCTGAACTGGATCTGATCATCATAATGCTTGTGCTGATAATAATAAATTAGGGAAAAGCCACATTACTTGAAAATTTGTGTAGTGTAAATCATTAGTGTAATTCCTGGAAATCAGTTTACAGCTGTTCTAGAAGACTTTGAATGACAAGACTTAATGGACAGTGGCACCACTATGCAGACATCTTCCTGTTTTGGTATGGTAAAATGAACTCTTATGTGCAAGAACAGTAATATGTGGCAGAAATTACAAACTTGTGGAGTGTGAAACTGAGTTTTGAGTGACTGTGAAATTAGCACTTGAGGGTCACAGTGGAAATAAAGAGTGAATGAACAAATTTTGAGTGATTACATGTATGTGTGGATGGTAGATAAAACTGTGTACAGTTCCTTAATAGCATGAGACAAAGTTAAATATGCTGCTGCACCAACAAATAGTAGGTGGGTGACACCATAATGGAATCACCTTTCTCCAACCAGTGAGGGGATGAAGATGACCAATGCCATCTTCAGTTGGACAGCAGCCAGTCAATGCAGAGCCAAGCAGTAGAAAGATCACCCCAAAGTGGAAATATGAATGAGTAGTGGGCAGATGACAGTAAATTACATGCCAGTAACTACTGGCATCAGAGAAAATTAAGGTGAAGTGTTCCCACTGCTAAGTGTTGCCCAGCATTTTATTAAGATGGATGACAATGGGGGAAGAAACAGTGTGTTTAATGTTTGGGGATAAGTGGAAAAAAATTAAAAGTGAACTGTTTGAAGACAGGATGTCTGAGGACAGGGATCAAGAACTAGAATTTGGAGATGGACAGAATGTAGTAATTAAAAGTGAACTTGATGATGAAGTGAATATCAGTTAGATAATAAGCAAAATGTCAAGGGCTTTGCCCACTGATTACTGTGATATGTAGAAGGAAGAGAATAAATCCAAATCAGTAGAACAGGATAATGTTAAACATGGATTTTGTGATTAAAAGCAAGGTTTGCAAGAAAAATTTTGGCCAGTGACATTGGGCCAATGTCAGGACAGTTCATGGACAGTTTAAATGGAAGGATGTACAAACAGAAGAGTAGCATTGATAGTTTAAGGGCTTAGATTTGTGTAAAGATATAAAATAATTTAGACAAAAAGATAAATTCAGTGAAAGTGTGCTTAGAAAGTAAGTTATATTAAATGACAAATAATTTGAATTCAAACTAAATGCTTTTAGTCCTGGTGAATTATTAAGTGACCATGTAGTTGAAAATAAATGTAAAAAGGAGATGGAAGTTTATGTTGTTAGTTCTTGTCACACTGAGGTCACATGAGTAGATCAGATTTGCACTGATGATATTAGTGTCTTAATTTCTGATGTGAAGCAAGTAAATAATGCTGACAGAGAGAATCTGAGGGTAGTATAAGAAGATATGGCTGTAAATATTGATACAGTCAATGATACTGGAGCTGTAGGCATATCTCAGCTAGTAGGGAATAAAATTTTTGTCAAAGTTGATGAGTTTGTTAAAGGAGACTGTAAAGATGTGCAATTAAAAGTATGAACGAAATTAGTGAATGCTAATGTGAGCAATGTTGTGATGAAAAATATGCAGATAGAAAGGTAAATAAGGTGAAAGTTACTAAGGTAAAGAAACCTGTTGTTAAATTGCCAGTGGTAACTACATAAAAACTTCTCGAAGTGAACTATCTGCAATAAGTAATTTTCAGTACAAATGTACAGACAGCAATTTTCAGTATATATGTTATGTTCAAGGGAATAGTAGTTGTATGATGGAGCATGTCAAGAGATTTTTGGTGTGTGGGATACTGTGTTTGCAACTGACTTCAATAAAAGAGAGTAAGATTTCACATGATACTACAAAACTAGATGGAAGAGCAGGGGCTCAATGTAATTGTGAAGTAATTAATGGATAGGGGGTTCAGTGAACTTTAGGGAACACATTATGTGGCAAGTAGTGCCCCCATAGTTGGGTGATCTCATTCCTCCTTTATTGAACCACTCTCTTCACCTACAATTCTATTCATGGATTGTAACAAAAAAGTAATCTTCTTCTATTATATTCAGTTCATAGGTAATCCAAAATATGATGACTAAATTTTTGCGTGTTATGGACACTAAAAGAATATCAGAGGATGTCAGCTAAATTTTGTGATGAATACCTCATCTATGTTTTCATTTAGTAATGTTGATAAAATTTTTGTGGATAATGTGTTGTAAGGTAGTGAAGAAGTGTGAGATAATGAATTGAGTTATGTGGTAATGAAGTGACAACATGAAATAATGGAGTAATGAATAGACGGAATGTGATGATATCAAAGGGAGTGATGAAATAAGGAAATAATAAGTGAATTGAGTAATAATGAGGTATTTATTTATTTGTCGTATGACAATACAAACTGATCTGCAACCAACAAACATGAAGTGCATTATTTTATAAAATAAATAGAAGTAAACGTCTACACTGTCCAGTCACATTAATGTGACCACCTGTCAAAAGCTTGAGCAGCACATACCACTGCAAGACATGCAGTCAGAGAGACAATGAGGTTCTGGAAGGTACTGAGAGGGATGTGGAGCCATACCAGCTCCAGTGCCATGGCCAGCTGTACTATTTCCTTGGTTGAGGATCAGTGGTGCGAACAGCCGATCGAAGTGGTCCCACAGACTCTCGATTAGGTTTAAACACGGGGAGTTTGATGGGCAGGGGAGTATGGTAAACACATACCAGTGCTCTTTGAACCATGCACATGTGTTGAGCTGTGTGACATGCATTGTGCTACTGGTAATACCAGTGAACCAAGGAAAATCACACTACATGTAGTGGTGAACGTGGCTCCTAGGATTGATGCATACTTGTGTTGATCTGTTGAGCCTTCCAGAATGATGAGATCACCCAGGGAATGCCACAAAAATATTCCCCAGTCAGTAAGACTCCCTTCTCCTGCATGGACCTTCCAACAATTGTTGCAGGTTGTTGGTCATCTGACTGGTGGAGCATAAAACGTGATTCATCTGTAAAGGTCATATGTCGCCATTTAGTAGACATCCTGTTGCATCCTGGAATGCAAATTCCAGTCTTCATCACCAATGACAAGCAGTCTACATGGGTGTATGAACCGAGTGCCTACTGCCATGGTTCGTACGCAGCAATGTTTGCTGAACGGCCATTGGGGAGACAATGTTGATAGCTCTTTGTTCCATGTGGGTGGTCAGTTGCTAAGTAGTAGCACGTCTGTTTGCTCATACACATCTCCACAACCATTGTTCACCCTTGTTATCAGTGGTCTGTGGTGCACCACAGTTGCCTCACCACCGGTTTTGTATAGTGTCATTTTGCCATGCACGGGATACTTCAACCACAGTGACACACGAACAAATTACAAACTTTTCAGAAATGCCTCCACTCCTGGCTCGAAAGCCAATGATCATGCCCTTTTTGATACCAGATAAATTGCTCCACTTCCTCATTACAGCAACAACTGCATTGTTTTCCACATCCCTCAATACACTTTATATATCCTCCACTGGGTGTGCTGTTACCTGCCGTCTTAGAGAGATTATTGCACATTGACATAGAACAGAGTTGGTGGCCACATTTATGAGACTGGATCATATAAATCCAGAAAGTAATATCTACATTTTCAATCCATTCAAGAGCTGTCTCTGATTTTTACTATGTATTCGAAGATCTGATGTGCATTGCCACAGTCACATTGAGAAGATGAAGCTGTCCACCACTGGCAGAAGCTTTCTGTTCAGATGCCATAGCCTGTACAAATCCTATTAATTGTTTTCCAAGCATGTCATGGTAATTCTGTGCCAGCTGATCATGTACTAGGTCTTATGAGAGTGTGATATTCATGATGGGCAACATTATTACACATTTCTGACCAGTTACTGCTCATGTTAAAATACACTGCTTGCAGCAATGGTGCCAGTATGATAGATGATTGCTTGGATTTTAATCAGCTCATCCAAAGTGCAGACACATCAGAGAGGATTGTGAGCTGAGGAATTTTAATTAATTCTTCATGTTCCTTGAGAAGGGCTTTCTGTCATCAAAGAACTGATGGCACAATGTGGATTAAAGGCAGTAACCAGTGAAGAGCAGTAGATGTGGTTCAGCCTGTTAATGCTATCATTGCAGTATTTAGGTGAACATCAATTTTTTCTCACATGTGAGCTATTAAGCCACACTGTAGCACAGTATTTGACAGCAGAGTGAAACAGTTCTAAGTAAGAACATCATAGTGTTGTAGCTCGTCCACCACATGAGGTACCACTCAGCTTCAGTATGATGTTCTGGTGAGATTTCTGCTTTGCTGCAGTTTTTCCTCTGTGTTTGTTGTAGGACGAGGTTATATCAAGAGTTACTTGTAGATATTTTTTGAAATCTTGGTGGTGGAGGACTTGACCAGTAAAGGTAACATGAGGTAATGAAGGGGTATTATGTGAAGCAGCAACAATTGAGAAAGTTGTTGGGACCCTGTCTTTGCAGTAGTTTAATTTTGCAAATGCACTTCTATGGTTAACAGGTTTGTAAGGAAAGAATTTAATCCGAAAGTAGACGTGAGTAAATTATGAGGTGTTACTGTGTATAAACAAAGGTTGATATCTTGTTCATTTGGTGCTCTGCAGCTTGTAGGAACTGTAAATATACCATGTCATTAATTAATTGTTGGCCAAAAGCTGCTTTGTGGTAGTATTTTATTTCACTGGATTTGTTTTGGGCATTGCTCATCATCACTGGCATCTGTATTACATAAAAGTTACATATTTCTTACAATAAGTTACATACAGTGTATATTGTAGAGTTTTACATAGCTGTGATTTTTCAGTTCATTGTAATTCAACTTGCCTTATATGTAATATTCTCTAGTATATCCCAATAACAATATTTTGTAATATTCATGCAACAATATGATTACATGATTTATATACAAAATTTAATCAGCGTAAGGAATTTTTTATGAAAGAATTGCAGTTGTCATTAGCAATTGCTGTACACGCAAAGATTACTTTTGGTATACATCACAGAATGTATATGACGCCACTAGTATTTTGCTTATCTTTGTTAGCAGAAAAAAGAAACATGTTTTCATGAAAGTATACTAGTGAAATTTTCAAAGATTTTTTGTGTTTTTTAGAGCAGCCTGTTCATTTAAAATAATGTCAGGATGTTTTTTACATCACTGTGAAAGTTTCTATTTCTTCAAAAATATTTAGTAAAGTTGCTTTTCAGCAATGTGTAGCAAGATTCAGCCCTCTAGCTATGGCCAGAAATGCTTTACAGCCGTGTATATTGCAAGATTCTCCCCATCAAATGTACTCCACTGCTGTTGCTGAATAGACAGGCTATTCGAAAATAAACCCAGAGGCTGCCAGCTTGTGGAGATGTACTGTTGCAATGGAGTGCCCACAGTGATTTGGATTGTATCAACTATCAAAGCAATGGTGGTGCCAGAAACAGAGTGTCTGAAATGAATTTTGGTCTTGAAATGAATTTTGAGCACCATGAGTCCAAGGAACGTTTTTGCTTCCAGATGTGTTTTTGCTTGTCAGCAGTTTATTTGTTGGCTTTTGAACCTCAGCTAAATGTGGCAAGTGTTGCCTATAATAATGTAACATTATGAGAAATATTCAGAGGCCTAGAAACTGTACCTCCTCCTTGGCAAATACACATTTTTCCCAATTGACCATGACCCCATGGCACTCCAGCCTTTTGAACAGTGGATGTAAGTGCCTGAAGTGTTCATCTTTGGTTTTAGAAAGTAGCAACATATCATCCATGTAACATAAAATGAATGAAAACCCCTGTAGCACTTCATGCATGAAACAATCCGAAGTCTGGGCAGCATTTCATAGTCAGAAAGACAATGTATTATGTTAGAAGAGCCCAAAGGGAGAATCCATCACAGTTTTATACTTATCATTTCTAGAAATGGGGATCTGTGAGAAAGCTTTTGCACAATCTATTACACTGTAAAATCAAACATCCACCACACTGTTGTTAAAGCTGGCAATGTTGAGAACTGAGTATCTGTCCAGAATGGTGTGAGTGTTTAAGCCCATTTAATTGCTGCACATTCTCCATGAACCATCCTTCTTCTTTACCATTTGCAGAGGTGATGCCCACACACTGTGAGACTATCTTCTTGAACTTCAATTGTGCAGCATGTAACTTATCAGTAGGTAACTGCTGAGGTGTGGCAGCAACAAGTTGCCCTATTATTATCTGGATATGGTGCTTAGCGGAATGACTTACTTTGCTCTTCACCAGTACAGGATCTATTAACACTGGGAATTCTCACAGCAGCTGCTGGTCGAGGTCATCATCCACCTTTGCCTCGGCCATGATGGTAGTAGTAGGAGAAACCACATGGTAGAAGTCTCATAAGCATTACAATAACTCAAGTGTTTTGTTCAAGTCATTTTGTGTAGTGGGCACAGTACTCTTTAGTTCAACATTGCTGTCTTGTAACACCTTTATAGTGAACTATTCTTTAGCACATAATACATCGACTTCACATATCTTTGCTTTAAGTACCTTGAATGTCTTCCTGAACTCTGAAGCTTCCATGAGTTCATGCGACGTAGAATGTGAGGTCTTCTCATGTAATCCACACATGTGCATTCTGCATTCAGACAGTTTTGACATTAAGTATTCTGCTTTCAGTATGGAAGAAGTGGACAGCCCAGAAATCTTCACTCAATACATATCAGTGGCATCACCCAAAATCTGGCCCAATGTGTTAGAGAGGAGAGGAGAGAGGGCAATGGTTTAGCAGTTCCAGCCTCACAGAAAAATAACAGAGAAAATTGGTCTCCAAAATCAGGATTCTCATATCTGCAATAATAAATGTTCAAGTAGAGAGGAAGATGTCATCCAGCACTGAAGTCAGCTCCTTCTTCCCAAATGTCTCAGTTGCCAAATTGTTAGAAGTAGTGAGAAGTAGAACTATTGTATATGAGCAGCACTTATCCAGCCTCTTTGGCTATAGACTTACCTTGGGTCCAATATTGATTAAGAATATATCATTGTATTTCCAGTCCTTTGTAAATAATATAGTTGGGCCTGCAGCTGCTGACAATGTTGCATTTCTGGTGCACTTGAGGTGCTTTGAGTGTCCTGGATGAGTGCATTCCCTTACTGGCATTCCTGGCATGTGTCCAGGTAGAGGTATGGTTCATGCCCTGTCTTGCTGCCTCATCGAAGCATCTGTGGTCCCAACACCATTTTAAATCTTGTTTTCTACTATTACAGCCTTCATAATTCTCCTGTCATTGTAGCCTGGCATTCAGCCTTGCTAACTCATTCAGCAGTTGAATCATAGATGGTTCTGTCTGTGGTGCTTGCATTCGGCGAAGCAATATGGAAGTGTAGGCTTCCCATTGCTGCAAGTGTGTTAGTGCATGGTTCAGAGCCTCCTGCCACACATGTTACTGTCTATATACACAATAGTGATAGCACCGTCCTTGCATGTCATAAACAGGGAACTGCATGAAGGTGGACATAACAGCTCTAATATTTTGTGGCAATCTTCGTAGCCAAAAGATCTCCTAAGGTTGCTCAGACAGGAGCTAATTTCCTGCCAGCGTGTGCAGTGAATGCAGAACCACTGTAGCAAGCATCACTTCCAATAATTATACGTAACCACGAATCAGGTGGTAATACAAAATGTTAGAGCACTGCCACTTTAAGACCAGAATATTATTGGTGATGGAAAACGTGGTCCAATTGCTTGATAATAATCAAATCCAGCTGTGCTGTAACCAGTGTAAATTGTTCTGCATCCAACACCAGTGCATTTTAAGATGGCTTCCACATGGGTAAGCCACAACTCAGCTTTTGTGAGCCAAATGATATTTTTCCTGTTGCCACTGCCTGTGTTATTGTAATGCAGTGTAGCTGGTGGTGGCACAATGTTGCTCGCTGAAATCAAACTCTGGAGCTCCTCTGTCACTGCTGTGTTAGTGATGGAATCCACTGTTCTGTGTGCACATACAGAAAATAAGTTTGAAAACCATTCAAAATGGAGTCACCACTGTGGAAACAGTTGATTCCATTTCAAATACATGCACAGTTTATAAGCAATTAACACTTTATTTGTATCAAATAACTTCTCACTGAGTAAAATACTTTGACCTCACAAAAAAACATGAACCACACACCAGTACGAAAGAACATGACATAAAAAGACAATTCTGCAGAAATCTTGACCTTCACAGATGAATTATTATTTTAATGTTTGCATTCAACCTGTGTTGACTCTGTTTGTCAAGGTCACTGCAAAGTAAGAGCTGACTGCCAGTTTCAAAGATGACTGTAGACATCAGTGATGAAGTTCATACATACTAATAAATAATTATCTGTCTCAGAGGCAGGAGAACATTTTAGTTTAAAATTGTTGTGCACCGTAAAATTTTCTCAGATACAAATATTTCTATGATGATTCATTTTTCCACTACAACCTTTATTTGTCTGAACTTTGTTTAATGAACCTATCTGGAATAATAATAGGGCACATTATCGTTTGGTTTACTTATACCGTTTATCGTTTCTTTCATGGTACTGTTTATGATACAATAACATAGAGCTTCCATTTATGAATACTGGCACTTTTACTTTCTTATTTAACTATATGCATACATTTAATCAAGTTGTATGCCATTGTTCTTCAAAGTTCTTGTAATATTTCAAAACTCTGTTCAGGGTTACAACATATCTTCATTTTTATGATTTTTGTCTAGATTATCTTTGGGCACTTATATTTCTACTTTGCACTAAATGATGGTCAGCACCACAATTTATAAACTGCAGACTGCTCTTACATAAAAGGCAAGTATACGTGTTGACCCCAAGTAGCGGAAACCAGCTGTCCATTCCCAGCATGAATAACATTGTTAATAGTATCAATAAAGTACATACAATGTTACATTAATAATACTTCATTGTTCCTGCTCTTAACAATAAATTCCAAATGTCACTGAATAAAAAGGTATAGTTCTAGATGTGCAAATACAATATGGAAGTTTGCACTACTTTGGAACAATATTTATCAGAAAAGGCCCTGAGTTCGAGACATAGTCCAGCACACTGTTTTAATCTGCCAGGAAATTTTATATCAGCACACACTCCACTGCACACTGAAAATTTCATTCTGTAAATATTTCTCAGGTTAATTCACTCAGTAAATGAGGTCAAAAATGGTAATAGATGACTGCTTCCTCTAAAAGCAGTGAAAGGTTTTTGACAATTTTTTTTAACCGTGGTGAGTTGCCTTGTATCGTCTTGTCTTATGTGATTCCCGAGCTCAATGTAGAAGTCTAGCTAACTCATTATTACTAGGCTTGTACAAATATTATTGCACATCTTTACAAGACTTTACTGTTTGTATATAATACCATATTGTCATTCTATCTTGCTAAAATAATTTACATTATATTATAGAGGATGACACTACTACTGATAGTAAGTTAAACAATAAAAAAGGACGGTACCTGTTTTAGTTGATATCTTCCTTGCCTCTTAAGAGGGAACTAAATTGATAAGTGTCAAAAAGGGAAAATCCAAAGATGCCTTTCATTCATGTATGAAACTGAAATATTTTCATTAATTATATATCAGGTAGTTTCCAGTCTTTGCTCTTCTTGTGCTATGTCATGATGACAATATATGGGGTGATTCAGCTAATCTGTTTACCTCAAATATTTCTGGCACTGTTTAAGATACCAAAATTCTGTTTTTGTCCCTGTGAATTGTGGGAAAGTCCCCACTAAATGACATGTAGTCTCTTTTTGTACCTATATTAATTACAGTTCTAAAAATAATGAATTCTATAGTATTTCACTATTGAAAAAGCCAACTACTAGTTTTTGAAAAATTATAAATTTTTTGTAGGATTTGTCTACATATATTTTGAACTGAAGCGTATTACTGTATTATGATGAAGCTCATGATTTCATGCTCAAATAATGAAATATTTCATACTGGATAGGGAGGAAACAGAGTTTTGCACCTCTGTGATATCTGGTTCAATGAATCACAAAGGAAATGTAGCTTTCATTCTGTCTGTGACATTCACATGTAATGAGTTCAGGTTAGTTTGAAACAATAAATGTCTTTCATAAAAAGAAAAAGTAAATATGTAATTTTTTTAATGGAGAATGATGAAGGAATGCAAAGAGGACAGTTGAGTTTCATACACAAAATTATCCTGACAAGCCAAACAAGAATGACATTTCAGAAAATGTACAAAAAATTGTTATTGGTAGGGTACCAGAATGCTACATAAAGGGTAAGGAATGAACAGAATGAATGAAATAGATTTTCTGGCAGCTGCTGCTCGTAATCCACATGTTAGCTCCAGAGAAATTGTACTTACCTCTGGAATAAGTTATCCCAGCATTGTTCACATTTTGCATACAAAGGCCTTGCGTCTGTATTATGTGTCACTCCATCGATGATTAACCAGTGGGGCTCCAGAAGACACATGGAAGTCTGTCACTTGGTTCTGATGAAACATCAGGACAATGATATTTTTCTTCAGAGAATTCTCTTTACTGATCACAGAAAGCTAAATGTAAGAAACATGATTTATTAGGCAGCTGAGAATGCACATTGGCTGAGGCAGATCATAGGCAGTGGAGTGTGAACACTTATTTTGGGATTATTGGAGAAGTGCTGATGACTCTCCTGGAGGAAGTAACATTTGAGATATGTAGAAATGTGTGGTACTAACATGATGAGTATAAATTTCACTACTCACTTGTGGCTAGTGAAGTTCTCACCCACCTTCTTCCTGGTCACTTGATAGGATGTGAAGGTATTATCAGTGGGCCTGCACATTCACCCAATTTCATGACACTCAACTATTTTCTCTGTTGTAAACTCAAAGATGAAGTCAATGCACAAGTTCTCATGACCCAAAAGGATTTAAAACATCAAACTGTTCTAGCATATGCAGTGGTACCAAAAGAATCTCTTCAGTATGTCCAAAAGTCCTTGCAATAGTGGCTGCAAATGTATCTTTCAGTAGACAGTGGTCATTCCAAACACTTGACAACATAAATGAAATTTTAAGTAAGTGTGATTTCCTTCTTGTTGATGATGTAATTGTATATTGTAAGTGTGTATCTTGACATTAAATTGGTGATGTGAAGGTACGATTTAACAATCTTTGTACCTCGGTTCCCTGTTATTCAATTTCTGACATGCACCCTTCTTACAAAGCTCTACCAGAAATGAGAGCAGAACTGTTACTGTAGTTAAGTGGTGTATCATCTGTAGATACCACACCCTTAGCCTTCCAGTTGGTGTGTCAATCTAACAGCATGTGGGCAAGTGTGATTTGCCCCATCAGCCATATACAGCAGTTCTGTAGAGCAACACAATCTTCCACATGAGACAGCAACTGATTTCATGTTCAAAGTAGAAAATCTGGAGTTCTAAACATTGTAGTTTCTCTAACAATTTAATTGGATTTTGAACTGTTAAGCACTGTTGAATTCATCTCATTTAGAACTATGATACTAGCAGCAGAAAATACTATAGTTCCATTCGCAAAAGCAATGGTGGTACTGATATCTCCATAATTATATGAAAAGAGACTATATGTCGTTCATTCATTCATTGAGGACTCTTTCATCATTTATTTGGTTGAAAGCAGAATTACAGTATGTTAAGCAGTCCAGGAAATATCTGATGTGAACAGATTAGCTGAATCACACTGTACAGCTCTAAAGGCTTGTGAATAGTTGTTCCAAAATAACTTCTGACCTACTGCATGTTACTGAAATATTTATTTCTTGAAGTGTTTGTGCCACTGCTTTAGCAGTCTCTCCCAGTCCTACAGAATTATTTCTTTAAAGTTGTCATTCTTCTTCTCTCAAGAATTACACACAAATACCTATTGCTGCACTCACCTCTGAGTTGTTAATCTGATACTTCTTTTCCCTGCTGGCATATAGTTTAAAACTAGTTTGGACAGCCTGCTGTTCCCACTCATTGGATGTGGCTTATCTATTTTTTCTTGAAGTTTTCTCAGTATACTCAGTACCTAATGTTTTACGATTGCAGCCAGTTCTCCTTTACTTCCAAGTGTGATACTTCAACTGGGTACCTGCCAGTCATTTTATGTGAGGCAGCAAAAGACAGTGATGATAATAAGAATAATACTATTCACACTACCTGAGGACACAGACAGTGTCACTGATGAATGTGAAAACTTCACCTCACTATGGCTTTCAGCTTATTCTGTCATCAGCACTGAAAGCAGTTACTGTAAATGATAGGATTCCATGTGTTATTGATTCCACAGCTACTGTGGTGGATAATAAGGTTTTCTGCTATGCACATCAGTGTGGAAGCTGTAATAATGAGGTCTCATAATTATGTTACAGTAAACATAATTCTTTTTTCTCATATTCCATTGCATGTCCAGTGGAAATACAGTGCTCAGCAACAGCATTCCTGATACCTTTCAACAGGCAAGTGCAGCATTGGTGTTCACAGCACACAGCTCTTCCATAGTGCATGTTGCCTGACCTATATAAGCATATTGACAATTCTAGAATGTATGAATCCTTAGATGGTAGGCACAAAATCACTTTGAATTTCTGGAGAACTCTGGCTCTCTTAGTAAAATCTTTGACAAGGTATGGAATGAAAGTTTTTTAAGTTTGTTGGCAAACTGTCCTTCATATCCAACAGCTGGCTTTTAGCTTTGACTGATAGCGAATGGAATGTTTATTTTCTCAGGATACTGTTTTTAAGTAAGCAAACTCCTCAGGTAAAATAACTGAATCAGAAGCACTATATGCTTTATCCACAAGTGGTTCAAGTGCAGCCATAGTCTATGATGGGTCATAACAACTTGTAGACTGACTGTAAATACAAATAAATATCATGGGTTTATGATAAACTGAATGCAAAGTGTCCAGTTGAAATATTGTACTTGGAAGTATACAATGACCAGCTTGAAGCCAGAAACTTCATCAAGCACTTCGAGATTATTACAACTTTTTGATTCAGTATTTGGTCCACCCCAGGCTTCTTACATTACACTAAGTCTCCTTTTTTCTCTTAAAGTTAATTCTCCTTTTCTTAAGTTAATTTCATTTCTCTCATTTGTCTTACGTCATTTGCCCTTCTCTTAAGTTAAGTTTATAATTTTAAATTATATGTACAAAGTCTGATTATTTATGTATGTGACATTTTCTGTTTCTGTGACATTCAGTTCAGCTGAGCAATGTAATTCAGCTTCTGAAGAAGACAAAAAAGAGATATAAAAATAAATTTCATAGTTTACAGCCATATGTGTGTGATTTTTCAAGATGTCAACAACCGTAAACAATATTTTTTTTTTCCTTTCAGTATTAATAACACTAACAAAACATATTTTTTGTTGAAGGATGAAAGTTGCAATTTCTTTTCTGGAGATGAGAGGCATGTGGTATGTGAGGATCTTGCTGTTCTGGAGTGGCTTCAGAAGAAAACTGAAGCTGTTATGATTCTGAGCATGGAAGACAAACCATGCCCAGCAGAAGTGTGTCTTGATGACCAATAGCAGTGTTTTGAAGGTAATACATAGTATTCCTTTCATTCATGTAAGAAATGAGGCAACATGAATTTAAATTTCCTCATCCCTTCACTAAGATTCTGTAATTTTGTTTGAAAACTACAATAACAAAAAAGTCACATATTTTAGAATTTGACAATATGGTACAGTAATGAACAAGATAGCCCAACTAAAGCTCAGTGTTGTATAATACATCTTCATAGTTCACAGTAAAGACAGCGCACCTTTAGATGTATACTAACAATAAAATGAAAGGAAATTGCAGACTGAATATGGAAGATGAGATTATTTTGGTACTGTTGCTGAACACCCAAAGTGTACACAATGAGGGCCTGTATCCATTTCCGTGCAGGAATTTAATACAAGTTGTTACTCAATTCAATTCATTAAGTACATGTTCAAATTGAACAATACTATGCAGTGAGAGCTAAAAGAACTCCAAGATACAAAGTAAGGGAATTCCTTCCTTCCTTTCTGGTACATTCATCCAGTGTCAGGTCAGGACTGGTATGGGGGCTTTTCCAGTTTCATGAAGAGTCAACAAAGTTGTATGTGTGCTTTTATTACCACTGGGTCAGCACTCCCAAAGGTATTTTAATTCCACTGCCAGCTCCTTCCCCTTCACCTTGATCCTCCCTCCCTCTTCGCTCCCCATAAGAGGAACCCATGTACCTGTCTATGTATAGTGAATTCTGCATGACCAAATGTAGCAAATGTTTTGTGGATCATATGACTGAGGCTGGATATGAGAACCATCATGGTATTTACTGAGATGGATGTGGAAAACCACCTAAAAGTAACATCCAGGCTGGTCAGCACACCACTCCTGTGGTTAATATGTGAGGCAGATTAGATCCAGGGCCCACGTGGCTCCCCATGTCCAAAAAGTGGGTGATTTAATGTGCTCAGTCATCCAAATGGATAAAGTAGCCGAATTATCAAGATACAAAATATGTGTTGAAAATTTTGGTTAGTCACCTGCTCATTGCAGTAAGCAACTACTTGCTGCTCACTTTGTGAATACTGATAATTTCTCCATCATCACCACATATAAGTGTTACCACATACCAGTGAATATTTTTCTTACAGTTGAACACTTCATTCAAAATCTAATGCTTAATGATCATTCTTGTGCATCAATCTCTGCTTAAACTAACCGTATATCATATCTGTGTATTGAAATTGCACATGCTAAAAAATCAGTTGTTTCTCCATCATAAGAGGTGTCATCCTAGCACCATACTTGCTAACACCATGAGTCTTTAAGTCTTTATAATGGATGAAGGTAGTCTGAAGTACATTTGTACATCTATTTTCAAAACTTTTTGCATATATGGCTGGAAAAATTTTACTGCAAAACATTCTAATACTAGATGGATATTCCTTTCCTAACACAGTAATAACATCAACTGACAAACTTTTTTTCCAAAACTGTAATGCTCCTAACCCCTTTCTGGAATGATATTTGCTATGTGTCAAATATAATGTCCATATCACATCTCCGAGGGTAGCCTCACATCATCTACTAAACCATAAAGCATATATGTCAGTAATTTAGGGAAACAATTATAGACCTAAATCAGAATAATCAAATGGGGATTAGAGATTTTCTCCTCTGGAATACTAGGCCTTTATTATACCTAGTGTATGGTACTGTTTCATTTTTATATTTTTCAAAGAAGTTATTTCATATGGTAAGAAAATAGTACTACACTGTTCTCTAATTTGTCAACATTAGTAGAAATTTGAAACTCTCTCCTTCCAAACTGAACTGTGTTACACAGTCCCAATAAAAATATTTTAAAATAAGCAAACAATAGCTTTAAAATTTATGGGGAAGTAATTCAGAAAGAGATGAAAAATTTGAACTAAAAAGAAAAACTCACTAGGATATTCATATTGTCAGCTGATTTATAATTTATGAACTGTGAGACACTTTAGCATCTTATGATGTACATTTTATATTTTTTGTAATCATAACTTTGCGTTTCAACATTTGTTTGAACAATATGTCTTTCCTCATACCTGCCATCTTGGTAATTTTTGTTTCAGGCTTCCATATGCAAGTGTTGGTGGCATAACCTGTTGCTGAGATATAACCTCCCAGATAATAATTAGGGAATATCAATGATGTAGAGTTTGTTAGAAGTGTATTCATGGCATAATACCTGCCAGAAGTTACACACTTTGATAATCTACTTTATGTTACCTGACTTATTCACTTATAGGTACATAGCAATGCAGTATCAAGAATTTATTTAATATGGAATGTAACAGGTCTGGAAGAATGTGTATTAAAAACTCAGACTTGAGTTTAAATCTGCTGTGACATTAACATGGGAAGGAATCTATATCATTCATAAGTTAAAAGGAAAAACATGATATGTGCTTGGATGTACCTTTAAGTTTTGTGAAATAACTCTCCTGTTGCTATACTGTGCAGGTGTATTCTGATATATCACTACTGATAGCCAAACTATTGAAAAATTTCTACTCATTTTGCATTCAAAAACATAATTTATTACTCCCTTCATACAGAAACATAGAATTTTCATCAGAATAAAATCAATGAAGGAGAAGTTCTTGTTGATTCTGTGATTAAAATATACCATATTTCATTTCTCCTCTCAACTTTTCTATTCTGTAACGTCAGTTCTGTAACTTCACTAACGCAATCCGAAGTTTAAATATTATGATTGATACAGATCCTTAGAGAATAAATACCATCATTTAACTGACTTTCAGTAATATATTACACAGTACACTTATGGTGAAATAGAAATATGTGTTTAATTAGTGGCTCTTGCTGTGCAAATGTTGTAAGTGTTGTTGAAATTTACATGAAAATAATGTTACAGTAATTACAACATTAAGAACTACTAATGTCATGATGTGATACTCTTCAATAATGTATTTTTGTATACAGATAGATATATACTAAAATATATGAACCAAGTTCAAATACTTCACAGCAAACTGATTTGAATATAAAACTCATGAAGTTCTCAGCCTAATAATTCTGTTTCATATAGAAATAGGAAGCAAGAGAAGTGAAGTTCAGTAACAACATACAACATTAATATTGGTGCTCAAGCATTTTAAAACTCTGCTACACAGAGTTCAAAAAGGTGAAAGTGGAATTTTTGTGGGCATTAATAGGAATTTTAAAATGAAGAAGAATGAAATAACATTATTTTTGTATTTTCATCTTAATCAAGACATTAAAATACTAATAACAAACATTTTCATACAAATATTGATTCTGAGTGTTCGATCTTGTGAAGAAAGGAAGTACCAGTATAATGTATTTGGAGGAAACCACTATCTGTTGCTGGCATTACTTGAAAGAGTTTCCATATAAAACTCAGGGAAAAGACTTGTGATTACAGTTTCTATGTTATTTGACACTATGCTTGACTGAGGAAATTACTCTATTTCACCTTCTGTACTGATAATTATCCTATTGCTGTGTTTTTAGTTCATTTACTGATAAATATATATTTAAGATACATTTTCTGAAAAATAATACAATCATTTTCGAAATCCAAAAATAGTGAAAACCATTTGGTGTCTGATACATATATCAGATGAGAATTAAAGGTCAAGATAAAACATATAAATTTCTTATTATGCTATTCTTCTCACTTTTGTAAACTGATAATTATATTCAAAATGAAATTTAAGCCTTAGAGTTTGAGTTGTGTCACTGTAATGGTAAAAGCTTAGAGTGGATATAGTGCATTACCAAACTACTGGGAGTACCAAATGCTTATCATATAACTGACTTGGTTGAGAATCTGAATCTTAAAAATCCTTTCAGCAGAAAGTGAACAATAGCTAGATCTACAGCAAGGTCAGTTCCTTTTTCACTTGTCAACTGAGGCCTCAACTACTAACAATGTTAATGTCTGTCAGTGTAAAGAGGTGATTGTCTGTGATCAGGGTATAGCATAAAAAGCATAACTAATAATGTCTCCTGTTTTTAGAAAGAAGGTTATTATCATGAGGTGAAAGTATTTTATTAATCAAGGGGCAACTCTGATTGGCCTCTGTGGCTATTTGTTTTTACTTCCACTCTGCTCCTTGTAAGTTTTATTGGCTTGCACGTCAGACTGTCCGTGCAATAGTTCATCTCATATATTAATAATTACCTGTGACATTAAATGTGTGGACTACTCATGTAACTTTGCAAATGTAAACTACCTGCAGTTGCATAAAAATTTAATAACAACTGGTCAATTCACAATATTTTTAAGCACTTTTGCTCTAAGTGCTCAGAATGTACCGAAATAAAAGCATATGAACAAATTGAAAGTAACTATTATGTTTGACTTCTCTTTTTCTCCATGACCTCACCCTAGAATTATCAATTAATATAGATTATAGGCACAAAGAGGGAGAGAGAGAGAGAGAACACACTCATCCGGAAGAGTAGGAATCACTCTTCATGAATGTTTAGTCATTCAATTCTAATATTAATTGTTTGAAAATTAAAGCCTCGCATATACATACCACTGTATTGCTACAACTATAAAAATAATTGGTTTTTAGCCTTAAAAGACTGCTAAAATTTACAGGAAAGATCTATAACTGGAAACTATGATAGTTATGTTGTACGAAACTACTTTTGGCATGATTGACATGGGGAAATGTGGTTACAGCTCACCTGAGTAGATGATAAATGTCTAACATTATCATCAGCAGAATAGTGTAAACCATCAAAAATATACTATGGGAAACTTAAAATTATTACAGAGGTTTTACATATTGTGAGAAAAAAAGTGAGTTATCTTGAAAACTCTTAAGTTTACATCAAAATATGAAAATAAATGTTAGTCATATTTGATTCTGTACATTATTACAGACATGACTGATATGAGGAGCAATAACAGTTTGCAGCCTAGGTAACACTTGTCAAGGGATCACTGAGGTTCATGGAGGTGCTGCTTCAATTTTTTCTCAAAGCTCTGACTGTACAGTTTGTTTTACAGGACACGATATCCTGTGGTCTGACCATGCAGTAGAAGTCCAAAGGGCACAGAGAAAACTCAGCCATTCCACTTTGTAGTATCCAGTGTCCTAGACTATTGTCAATGAGATAAATTCATAGAGCTAAGAGCGTAAAAACTGAAACATGAGCTTTGTGTAAGTCAATCTCATTAATCTTCGTGTGCCTAACAATGAATACAGTCCCAGAAGAAATTTGCATAAATGAATGTATTGTTACAGTAGACTACAAACTGGTGGTTTCTGTGCATCTCTGAGCTGCCCTGTTGATCATTTGGATAAGTATATGACGTATACTGGTCGCACATTGAAAAAGTAATATATTATTATTTGAGGTGGAGAGCATCCTCAACTTCACCAACTTGTCCACATATATCATATAGCACAGTGGCGCTAGGACATTAAGATTGTAAATGTAAGAGCTGGCATTTCAATTGTGGAAAAATATTTTTTCTTGCGTAATATCGATAAGCTTTACATATTCCTTAAAAATACCATGCTACAACTGATTTTAGTCCAGCACTTTCTGCTTCGGCTAGCATTATAATTCCTTAAAATGGCTGGTTTGGACTAGAGAGCCAGTACACCTACATCTACATACATACTCCGTAAGCCACCATATGGTGTGTGGTGGAGGGTACCCTGTACTATGACTATTCATTTCCTTTCCTGTTCTACTGGAAATAGAGCATGGGAAAAATGACTATCCTTATATCTCCCTACAAGCCCTAATTTCTCGTATTTTATCTTCGTGGTCCCTATGCAGAATGTATGTTGGTGGCAGTAGAATCGTTTTGCAGTCAGCCCCAAATGCCAGTTCTCTAAACTTTATCAGCAGTGCTCTTTGAAATGAATGTCTTCTCCCCTCCAGGGATTTCCACTTGAGCTCCAAAGCCTATCCGTAACTGCTGATCAGACCTAATGGTAACAGATCTAGCAGCTTGCCTCTGAATTGCTTCATTGTCTTCTTTCACCTCAACCTAGTGCAGATTCCAGACACTGGAGTAGTACTTAAGCATCCTATATGCTGTCGCACTTACAGATGAACTGCACTTCCCTAAAATTCTCCGAGTAAACCAAACCCGACTATTTGCCTTCCCTACCACAGTACTCACATGCCTTTTCCATTTCATATAGCTTTGTAACATTACACCCAGATATACAATACTAAGCCTGAAAGCGAATATTATGAGTTTGTTTTTCCTACTCAGCCACATTAACTTACATTTTTCTACATTAAGAGCCAGCTGCAATTCATCACACCAACTAGAAATTTTGCCTAAGTCATCTTGTATCAACGTACAGTCAGTTATTTTCAACACCTTCCTGTACACCACACCATCATCAGCAAACAACCGTAGATTGCTTCCCATCCAGTCTGCCAGATCATTTATGTATATAGAAAATAGCAACAGACCTGTCACACTTTCCTGGGGCACACCTGATGCTCTCCCTTTCACTGATGAACACTCACTGTCAAGGACAACATACTGGGTTCTATTACTTAAGAAGTCTTCGAGCCAGTCACATATCTGGGAGCCTGTTTCATATGCACATATTTTCGTTAACAGGTCTGTGTCGAATGCTTTATGGAAATCTAGGAATGTGGAATCTGCCTGTTGCCCTTCATCCATAGTTTGCAGTATATCATGTGAGAAAAGAGCAAGCTGGGTTGTGCATAAGCAAGCATCTTCAGTCCAGAGACTGGTTTGATGCAGCTCTCCATGCTACTCTATCCTGTGAAAGCTTCTTCATCTCCCAGTACCTACTGCAACCTACATACTTCTGAATCTGCTAAGTGTATTCATTTCTTGTTCTCCCTCTATGATTTTTACCCTCCATGCTGCCCTTCAATACTCCTGTGTGAATGATTTCTGAAATGTGGAATTTAAAACTTTGGCCTTCCTTTTGCTATCTTCTACTGCCAAATCAGACTGTTCAACGAGTGACTGGATGGAAGCATTAGACCACCTTAACAATTTTACATAGGACCAAATTTTTTTTGGATTCTTCACCAGAACTTTAGCCAAGGTATGATGGTGATAGACACTGCATGCTTGACGAACATATATTTTTACAGATGCATGAACCTCTACTAATCTTTGTCTGTCCTCTTTTGGACAGAGAGTGCAACAGCCCTTGTTTCCCCAACATTTTCTGAATTTCATTATTAAACCAAGGTGGGTCTTTTCCATCCTTAATCCACTTACTAAGCACATACTTGTCCAGAGCATGATTTACAATCTGTTTAAATTTTGTCCAAAATACTTTTGTGGTCATCATTCTGGAACTAAATGAGTGCAGTTCATTGTCTATGTGAGATGCTAACAACTGATTATCCGTTCTTTCTAGTGGAAACACTCCCCTAGCCCTCTTGATTGATTTATTAATCACAGCTGCTGTGATGACATCATGATCACTGATCCCCATCTCTACATTGACACCATCTATAAGTTCTGGCCTGTTTGTGGCTACAAGGTCCAAGATACTTCCATTGTGTGTGGGCTGCCAAACTAGCTGATCAAGACAGTTTCCGGAAAACGTGTTCAAAAGTACTGCACCAGATTGTGTGTCTGTACCCCTGCAATGAATCTATACACATCACAGTCTATACTCAGTAGGTTAAACTCACCACCAACTAGTATTGCATCACCTGGGTATTTATGCACAACTGACCATAGACTTTCTCTGAAGCATTCTACAACTGCCACAGTGGAGTCGGGTGGTTGGTAAAAACATTCAACAATTAACTTGTTTTCACCTAGACCTGTTACATGTGACCAGATAACTTCATTATCACACTCAATTTCAACCTCAATAGAGACAATACTTTTGTCAGCTGCAATGAACACTCCCCCTCCTACGACATCTAATCTGACTTTCCGATACACATTCTGTGACTCACTAAATATCTCAGACCTATTAACTTTGGGTATTAGCCAGTTCTCAGTCCCAAGAATAATTTGAGGCTGAGAACTTTCCTGGAGGGCAATACACTCAGGAACTCCATTATGAATACTTCAACACTTTACTAATAAAATTTTTACCACCAAACTGTTGTACTCTGAATGTGGTCTGATTTCACTGTATGTGTATTGACTGGTGAGTATTCATGAGAGTACTGCAAACTACTGTCTAGCCCAAAAAGTACATGTGTACTCCACAAGTACTCTGCTACCCCAGTTGCTGCTTCCTTTGTGTAGTGTACCCCTGACCTATCAAGGGGAGTCCTACAAACCCCCTTCCTAAAATGCAGATCCAAAAATCTGCAGCCAAAACCATCACACAAATGATGAAGCCTGTGGCTGAAAACCTCCATTTGACTACAAACCAAAGGACTCTGATCAACTCTGGGAACAATGCTGCAAATTGCGAGTTGTGCTTGCACCCCACGTGAGAGGCCAGCAGTCTTCAACACTTCTGCCAGCTGCCTGTACAAACTAAAGATGGCTTCAGAACCCATGTTATAGGCATCGTTGGTGCCGACATGAGCCACAACTTGCAGACGACTGCACCCTGTACACTCGATAGCTGCAAGCAAGGCCGACTCCACATCTCGAATTAGCCCCCCTGGCAGACATGCCAATTGCACATTGGCTTTCTTTCCAGCCCTCAGCACCATTTTCCTATGGGGCTCCATAAAGCACCTAACATTGGAGCTTCCAGTAACTAGCAAACCCCTGCCTACATGTTCCTGCTGAAGGAACTCACCATGCAGGTTCTCCATGTTGGGTACACCACAAGGTGCCTCAGCTGTAGAGCCCTTCAGTGAAACAAGTGACACCTGAGTGTCACATGCAGTGCTCCCGAATCTCCACCTCCACTACACCCTGAGGTGGCAGCCTCAAGATGAGTGATCACAGTGAAAGTCACATTCAACTGTTTGCAAACTGCATCCACACACAGCAGACACACATCCTATCCGTCTTAGCAAGACTAACTGAAGAGCAAACAGTAAAAGCTGGTAGAAACACAGATAAGCAGCTTTTTACCCTGCTGACACATAACCCAAGGGATTCTGATACCTCAATGAACTATGTAACTGACTGTTCAGAAGAAATGATAACTGGGCTACAGACTACCTGAATATACACTTACAGCTAAAAAAAAAAAAAAAAACGAGACTAAACTTCCTAAATACCAAAACATGAATCCAATTAAACAAATATATATTATCAAGAAAACACAGGAAAAGCTAAATTCATAACTTGATGCCCTGTAGATATGCCACAGGCGATAGCTGGCACTGAACTCAGCTGCCAACTATGGTCACTAGTTACTGATTACAACGGTCTCTAGTCTCAAAAACAAACAGCAGAGTAACTACTGCAATACTGACTAATTCAATATACACTTACAAATTGCAAGAGCAAACTCTGAGAAACTGAGGCTGGAGGTATACTGAATATTTACTATGCACAAAGGTCATGGAATCAAGTAAATAAAGCGGCTCTAACAACTTCTATGGCGGAAAACTACACTAGAAAGTAATCTCCCTCAAGACAAAAGATTGAAATGCAAATTCTTGCAACAAAAATATATAGCATTACTAAAAGTAGCTAAATATTCAGCTACTGTTCACAGCTGCTCAGAAGTAAGTTAGAATACCTCTCAACTAAGTGTTGTAAGACTGTGTACAACTGAGAAATTGCTGCTGATCTCCATTTTGCTTGTACAGACGCCACCACACCACCAATAGATATATGTGGTCAAGTGATCTGGCACTGATACAATCAAATTAGCAATGTAGACTCAATTCTGAGTCCCCATATGACAAGCATACAGTACACAGTCCCAGAGAGTACCACACCAGCTTACAGTTCTTGTCAGTAGCACATCTAGTGCACTTCAGACAGTGAGACACAGTGTGCTGATAAGCTTACCCCAGAATTAAACTTTATTTATGAGTTTGTTAGCCCCAGTTTGTGAACTTCTGTAGGGTATGGAGACAGGTGTACAATCCTGTGTTTGTAAGCAATTCCTCATCATAAACATCTAAGTGGGGATGTTATACAGCTATTTCACATCCCTGTACAAATTAAGAGAGACCTGGGCCAATGTAGTCTGGAAATTCAAATCTCGCTAAATTAAAATATTGCAGCATATTTAAAAAAATAAAAATAAAAAAAAAATTAAAAAAAAAGGACTTGTCAACATAAAACTGTTAAACTCAACTGTTTTTATTTTAGCTTTCAGTCATTCTCATTGCTAATGATGCCCCTACAGATTAAAGATTTCCCTGGTTGGATGGATTAATTCACAAATTCCATTTCACAATGAAACTTAAACATCCTCAATTGTTTGCTAAAGGTCCAAATGATTAATACCCAGCAGAATAAAATTAGGCTATTAAAAATCTGCTTTGGGGCACCTATTACATTACTGTGTAGGATAAGTCAACTTAATCTAATGCCTTAAAATATTTAGCCTACATATTACAATATGAAACATGAAACTGGCACATATGGTAATAATGTTAGATACTTTTTTCTCTTGATTTGTGTTAAGGTGTTAAAGTTATTTACACACACTTTAACTCAGGCTGTTACAGAACATGGATACATGTAATAAAAACATTTCTCATTATTTACACCTAAACTCACCCACATTATAAAATTATTTTTCCTTTAAATAATCTGCAAGTAGTTTCTGGAACATCTTTCCATTGATACTGCCCTGTAGACTTGTAGGAAGACACTTTACCAGTCACACACATGAGTACTGAGGACCTCTTTCAACAGCTCAAAATTTGTGTGGCTTACTTCACAGCTGGCTTTTATTTTTTGTGTTGTATGAATGAACATTCACATTTCCTATGAGAATGTGTTGCCTTCATTCAATGAAATTATTGCTCTGTATATGTACATGGATGGAAATGTCAGTATTTACAGATTATGGAAAGCAGTTCTGTATGAAACAGGATGTCATTAATGGTCTGTTTTTGCAAAACAAAATTTTTTTGTGTTATTGCTACTGTAATTTCGCCAAACAGTAATTCCATATTGTAAGTATGATTCAAAAACATCATGGTACATTGTACACAGAATCTCTCTGTTGGCATAATGCACACATTATTCCATAATAAGTATTATGGTGCTTAATTTACAGTGGACATTGTCTATATGTTGTCTCCTTTGGAACTTGTTGTCAGATGCAATTGCCCAAAAATCTGTAGTGGTAACAGCTTCCAGTCTTGTTTCATATATGAATATCTTTGTGTGAATTTCATTTTCACCATCTGTGAACGTTAGGAATGTAGTCCTGTTTAGATTTATAATTAAGTCATTCTATGCTCATTGTTAAAATAAACATGCTTCATTCCAATGTTTCTAGGTTTTTTTCTACATCTGCTAATGTCATATCATCAGCATACAACATGTTTTGTACCTTCTCATTACTTCAATGATGTTTATACAGATGTTGAACACCACATACATACTTTTTAGTCATATATTGCTTTCTGTTTCCAACATATTTGATCCATTACATTACATGTCCATATGTGCTATAGCTTTCTAGTTTTTCAGTTTGTGCTGTGTGGTTGTTTGTGTCAAAACTCTTACACAAATCCGGCTCTAATAATGCATCTAATAATGAATCTAAGAATGCATCTATAACAGATTCTGTTAGGCTTGAGACAGCTGTTCCTGAAAACTTCTCTTTTTGGAAACTATGTTTTATTTGAATCAGAATACTATGTTTGTCTAGGAATGTCATCAGTCTACTGGGCATAAATACCATTAGCATTTTTGAGAAACCAGATTAAAGACATTAGTCTGCAGTTATTTTGGCCATTGTTGTCATCTTTCATACATGTTGGTTCCACTTTGCTTAGTTCTAATTTTTCTGATGGTTACTGCTGGCTTTGCTTTCAGTTCACCAAGAAAAGCTCAAGAGAGCAATTCAAACAGAGCAGAGGATAGTGTCAAGAATAGGGAGTCCAGTCCGCATGACGAACTTGGGTGTTTGGTTTGTTAATGAGATGAGTGAGACATCATTGAGAGTGTCCTTACACTTGGCATGCCCAGTGTTAATGGTGTAGTGACCAGAGTCAGTATTCCTTGTGTTAAAGTCATCCATGATGATTCTCTCTTTGTGCACATATGAAATTGATGAGATCTTTAGGAATGGTGCTTGCTGGTGGAACATAGACAGGGAGATGCTGACAAATTGAGCTCTGGGCATTTCAAGACTCACAGCCATGATTTATAGATTCAAGGAGTGTTGTTGTAGTCCTAAAAACTCACCTCTGTTGAATAGTGACTCTGCTGACTGTAAGATCATTTTGGGTGGAGAGCTGGCTAATCACTTCATGAAGCATGGCAGCTGAGGACTGGATATAACTACTGCAATGGGTAGTATGTCTATTTCCTCATTTGTGACAATATGTTGTACAAGTGATTTTTTGTGTGAATCCATTAACCTGTAAAAAGACAACGATAGTTTTAATAGTTGGGAGGTTACTCACCTTTGATGAACAGTAGGTGGAGTGTAGGGATGGAGTCTTATGTTTGTTTTTCAGTGGGGGGAGGAGCGTTAGTCCAAAAAGTTGTTTGGTAGCTGCACTTTTATCTTTACACATGATGTTTCTTCTGTATGGAAAGATATTGTGGAGTGCAGTCGTGCAGGTGTGTAAAAAGTCTTGCACCTTAACTTTCGTATTGAGATCAGATTTAGGCATGTGTGACTGACACATTTAAAATTTTGTTTTTGTTGATGGTACTGCTGGTTTTGTATATCTGTTTGGGCAGACTAAGGGGACAGAGAGGTGTTGTTCTCAGGTGTAATCACAATTCATTTGGCCAGTATTGTAATATATTGAGTGGTGGTGTGTTGTGCAGTGCATTGTCTGCACTTGATATTATCCCTACATGGCTCAGTTTTGGGTAGGAAACTGTAACAGTGGGAGCACTGTAGGGCCATTGGTGTTGGGAATATAATGTCTTCACTAAATAATGTGTCTCATGTTGTGGAAGAACTACCTGTTAAGAAGGTAGTCCTGAGTTTCTGGAAAAGATGTGATTACACATACTTTGCATATGAACTTGACGGCTTGAGATGAGGTAATGTGCCCAATCTTGCATCACTTGGTATTGATATGACTTACAATATGGAACAAAATACAGTGGAGCTTAATGTTTAAGTCTAGAATCCTAGGATTGGAGGTGAGACAGAATAAGTCACACGTAAAAATAATAGAAAACTGTAAGTGTTTGCGTTGAATCTATATTTTTAGGCTTTGGGTTCTTAGGCTGACTTAGCATATCCATGTCAGTTAACCACTAGAAATGGGGTAGGGGTGGGATAGGTGAAACAGTGTAAAAACAATTCAAAACAACGTATATAAGTGTCAAGTAGATAGTTTTTAGGGTTGATTGATGACAGTCCTTATCCAAGTCAAATTTTAAGTAAGTAATCAAGAAACACCAAAAAGATTCTACATCTACATGATTACTCTGCAATTCACATTTAAGTGCTTGGCAGAGGGTTCATCGAACCACAATCATACTATCTCTCTACCATTCCACTCCCGAACAGCGCGCGGGAAAAACGAACACTTAAACCTTTCTGTTTGAGCTCTGATTTCTCTTATTTTATTTTGATGATCATTCCTACCTATGTAGGTTGGGCTCAACAAAATATTTTCGTATTCAGAAGAGAAAGTTGTTGACTGAAATTTTGTAAATAGATCTCGCCGCGACGAAAAACGTCTTTGCTTTAATGACTTCCATCCCAACTCGCGTATCATATCTGCCATACTCTCTCCCCTATTACGTGATAATACAAAACGAGCTGCTCTTTTTTGGACCCTTTCGATGTCCTCCATCAATCCCACCTGGTAAGGATCCCACACCGCGCTGCAATATTCTAACAGAGGACGAACGAGTGTAATGTAAGCTGTCCCTTTAGTGGACTTGTTGCATCTTCTAAGTGTCCTGCCAATGAAACGCAACCTTTGTTTCACCTTCCCCACAATATTTTCTATGTGGTCTTTCCAACTGAAGTTGTTCATAATTTTAACAACCAGGTAGTTAGTTGAATTGACAGCCTTGAGAATTGTACTATTTATCGAGTAATCGAATTCCAACGGATTTCTTTTGGTACTCATGTGGATGCTATCGATAGGTGGGACGACACTAGGCATGGCCTTCACCTCAATAGGAAAGGGAAGGGAAAACTGTCTGGGTTGATTGCAGAAAACGTAAGGGGGGGCACTGTCACAAGTGGTAAAATACCACTGGTCACAGGTGTCAGAGGAATACCTTTTTTAGGATAGGGAAGGGGGAAAGAAAATGAGTTTTAAGAGAGATTGGCAGACACACTCAGTTTGAGAAAACAGATGAACAGGAGTCAGATTTTAGCATACAGATTCTATTTAAACAATGTTTAACAGAAAGTAATCAGAAACTGCCAGTTCATCTTCGCCAAAGCAGTTATAATCCCATTAGTATGCAGTATCAGTTATCTTTATTACACCAGAACATTCTGGGACTCAGAAATAAAATTGATGAACTACTCATTTGTATTGATGAAATGAATTCATCTAACCAAATTGACATAATCTGCCTCTCTGAACATCAAGTGACCACTGGCATAGATATGTTAGACATTTCAGGATTTAAGCTAGCTTCCTACTTCTGCAGAGTAGATATGGATGGAGGAGGAGTTGCTACATTTATTAAAAACTGCCATAAATTCAAGAACATTGACATTAATAAATTCTGTTTAGACCAGCATCTAGAAGCATGTGCAACAGAAGTAGAGTTCCATAACAGATCCTATATAATAGTAACTATTTACCGAGCACCCGCAGGAAATCATAATCTACTCATAAATCATCTACAGGCTCTTTTGGGTTATGTAACAGGAAGAAACAAAGAAATTTTGATTGCTGGTGACTTTAATACAGATTTTCTAATGCAATCTTCCAGTAAACATTTACTGCAGTTAGTAATGTTGTCTTCCAATCTAACTCACATTGTAAACTTTCCAACTACGATCACTAAATCCTCAAGGACAGCCATTGATAAAATTTTTGTAGACAAATCAAAGGAACAAAATCATATCATAAAACCTGTAATAAATGGACTATCAGATCATGACATGCAGCTCCTTGTTTTAGATGTAAATTCTGAGCAGATTATCAAGACTGCTAAGTCTGAGTACAGGAGAGTAGTCAGTCAACCAAAATTTGAGTGTTTTAGAAAACTGCTCAAAGATATGAACTGGAAAGATATTTCTAGTGCCCATGACATGAATGAAAAATATAATACATTCATGAACAATGTCAGTACCATGTTTTAAAACTGTTTTCCTCTAAAAGTTACTCAAATTAAACAGAAGTCTATAATAAAACCATGGATTACACAAGGAATAAAGATTTCCTGTAAAACAAAAAGGAAAGTGTATCTGTAGACCAAGAATAGCTCCAATACCGACGATACTGTAAAATATTTAAAAAAGTAATTCAGACATTTAACAAATGCACTACGAGAAGAAGATAGCAAAGTCAGGTAACAAAATAAAAACAATATCGGATATAGTGAAAGAGGAGACTGGTAGAACCAGAAAGGAACAGGAGCAAATAGCATTTAGGATAGATGACACATTAGTAACCGATGGGCATAGTGTGGCAAATCTATTTAACAAGTATTTTATATCCATTACTGATAGAATGGGATTGTCAGGATCATTAAATAATGCCCTTGAATATCTGAAACTAGCCTTTACAAATAGCTTCAGCTACACGAATATGTCACTCACTTCACCAAAAGAAATAACTTCCATAATAAAATCTTTGAAAACAAAGCATTCTAGTGGTTACGATGAAATATTAACAAAGTTAATTAAGGCATGTTCTTGTGAGTTTAGTACAATTCTAAGTTACTTGTGTAACCAGTCAATTATAACTGGGACATTTCCTGACTGGCTAAAATATGCAGATGTTAAGCCTCTATTCAAGAAAGGGGATAAAGAGATACCATCAAACTACAGACTGATTTCACTTTTGCCAGCATTCTCAAAAATTTTAGAAAAAGTAATGTACAGGCTGGTTCTCAACCATCTGACCACAAATAACATATTATCAAGGACACAGTTTGGATTTCTGAAGGATTCTGATATCAAGAAGGCTATTTACACCTACAGTGAAAATGTACTTAATTCATTAAATAACAAATTACAAGCAGCAGGTATTTTCTGTGATTTGTCAAAGGCATTTGATTGTGTGAACCACAACATCCTTTTAAATAAATTAGAATTCTATGGTGTCACGGGCAGTGCTGCAAAATGGTTCAAGTCATACCTAGCTAACAGGAAACAAAGGGTGTCAGTACAAGGGACTAGTGAATTAAGTCATCAGTCATAATCAGAATGGGAAGAAATTACATGTGGTGTCCCACAAGGATCCATCTTAGGGCCATTGCTTTTTCTTGTGTACATTAATGATCTCTCATCAGTTACACTGACAGAAGCAGGGTCCGTTTTGTTTGCAGGTGACACAAGTATTGCAATAAATAGTATGTCGAGTGCAGTCCTAGAAAGATCTGCTAATGATATTTTCATGGATATTAATGAATGGTTTAAAGCCAACTCATTGACATTAAACTTTGAAAAGACTCACTACATGCAATTCAGAACCTGTAAGAGGTTTTCACCCAGCATACGCATAAAGTATGAAAAAGAGCAGATAGAAGTGGTTGACAGTCTTAAATTCTTGGGATTACAACTTGATATTAAATTCAGTTGGGAGGAGCACACCACAGAACTGCAGAAACGCCTTAACAAATCTGTATTTGCAATTCGAGTGTTAGCAGACATAGGCGACATAAAAATGAAAAAGCTTGCATACTTTGCCTACTTTCATTCCATAATGTCATATGGTATAATGTTTTGGAGTAACTCTTCAAGTCAAACAAAAGTTTTCAGAGTCCAAAAGCGTGTAATACGTATTATTTGTGGAGTAAATTCACGGACGTCATGTAGAAACCTCTTCGAAGAACTGGGTATACTAACCACTGCCTCTCAGTATATTTACTCCGTAGTGAAATTTGTCCTAAATAATATATCTCTTTTTCCGACAAACAGCTCAGATCATACCTACAATACCAGGAACAAAAATGATCTGCACAAAGACTTAAAAGCACTTACTTTAGTTCAAAAAGGGGTCCACTACTCAGGAACACTGATCTTCAATAATTTGCCAGCAAACATAAAAAATTTAGTTACAAATAAAGATCAATTTAAAAGGAGCCTGAAAGACTTACTAGTGGCCAACTCCTTCTACTACACTGACGAATATTTTAATAGAAACAAATGATGTATTGTATATATTCATACTAATGTTTCACATCCACTAGGATCTCCTCAGCATGGATTTATGGAACGAAAAATTAATCTAATCTAATCTCACACTTTTCGTTATTTAGCGTCAACTGCCACCTGCTACACCATACAGCAATCTTTTCTAAATCGCTTTGCAACTGATACTGGTTTTCGGATGACCTTCGTAGACGGTAAATTACAGCATCAGCTGTGAACAACTTAAGAGAACTGCTCAGGTTGTCACCCAGGACATTTATATAGATCAGGAACAACAGAGGTACCAGGACGCTTGCCGGCCGCTGTGGTCTAGTGGTTCTAGGCGCTCAGTCCGGAACCGCGCGACTGCTACGGTCGCTGGTTCGAATCCTGCCTTCGGCATGGATGTGTGTGATGTCCTTAGGTTAGTTAGGTTTAAGTAGTTCTAAGTTCTAGGGGACTGATGGCCACAGATGTTAAGTCCCATAGTGCTCAGAGCCATTTTGAACCAGGACGCTTCCCTGGGGAACACCTGATATCACTTCAGTTTTACTCGATGATTTTCCGTCTATTACTACGAACTGCGACCTTCCTGAAAGGAAATCACGAATCCAGTCGCACAACTGAGATGATACCCCGTAGGCCCACAGCTTGATTAGAAGTCGCTTGTGAGGAACGGTATCAAAAGCTTTCCAGAAATCTAGAAATACAGAATCAACTTGAGATCCCCTGTCGATAGTGGCCATTACTTCGTGCGAATAAAGAGCTAGCTGCGTTGCACAAGAACGATGTTTTCTGAAACCATGCTGATTACGTATCAGTAGATCGTTCCCTTCGAGGTGATTCATAATGTTTGAATACAGTATATGCTCCAAAACCCTACTGCAAACCGACGTCAATGATATAGCTCTGTAGTTCGGTGGATTACTCCTACTACCCTTCTTAAACCCTGGTGCGACCTGCGCAATTTTCCAATCTGTAGGTACAGATCTATCGGTGAGCGAGCTGTTGTATATGATTGCTAAGTAGGGAGCTATTGTATCAGCGTAATCTGAAAGGAACCTAATAGGTATACAATCTGGACCTGAAGACTTGCCCTTATCAAGCGATTTGAGTTGCTTCGCAACCCCTAAGGTACCTACTTCTAAGAAACTCATGCTAGCAGCTGTTCGCGTTTCAAATTCTGGAATATTCCATTCGTCTTCCGTGGTGAAGGAATTAGCAGCACAGTCGTCGGTAACAGTACCATCGGTACTGCGCAGAAAAGGTACTGACTGCTTCTTGCCGCTTGTGTACTTTACATACGACCAGAATTTCTTTGGATTTTCTACCAAATTTCGAGACAATGTTTCGTTGTGGAACCTATTAATGGTAGTATTCTAGTAAATGAAATTACTAAACATCTGTCAGACGGGTAATGCAAGGACCACCTGGGGATGCAGTGACGGGTGCACTTTCTTTGACACCATCTGATACAGAATAATCTGAGACAACAAGAATCAAGCCAAAAGAATGAATGATAACTGTTTTATA
The DNA here is from genome assembly GCF_023864345.2 of Schistocerca serialis cubense. Classification (NCBI taxonomy): domain Eukaryota; kingdom Metazoa; phylum Arthropoda; class Insecta; order Orthoptera; family Acrididae; genus Schistocerca; species Schistocerca serialis. The sequence goes on along the minus strand of NC_064640.1, from coordinate 359,079,691 downwards.
ACTTTGCCATAGCTTTGCCATATTACATAGCGAAGGTTTTATAACTTCATAGTGGTGGTATAACTTTCCCTCTTGTCTCCATTGCCTTTAGACCATGTGCATTTTCTCGAAGAATTCGTAATACAATGTAGTGAAATTGTATTGCACCGTATTTCTTGATAGAGTAAAGTTAATGAAACTGAATTCTTCAAAATGTAGACAGGAAGGATGGTGTGCAGTATCAGTCATTCTGTCTCTTGTGCGTAGAAAAATAACATATTCAACAGTATTTCTGTGCAAAAGTGCTGCGATGTAAGTGTACAAGGCTTTTGTGTGTTACTGAATATTAAGTAAAACTGACTGAACTGCCAGTACAGCTGTCAAGTAACGTTATTATGAAATAAAATTTCATAATTCCACAACTTCACAAATAACTGTTCCAGCTAAAGTTTAACATGTACTATAGTTTCACCAACATCAAAGGAGCAAACTTATAAAGTAGTAACAGCAACTGGGACAGTGATGTCGTATGGATATTGAGACCACCTGATATAACATGAAGATGGCAATCATGCCAAAATAGGCCTATTGTAATAAAAAAAAGCAGGAACTTGGTCTCATAGCATAATATATAATGTCCTTACATGACATAGATGATGCAGTGGAGCCAGGTGTGTACAAACTGCAAAATATGTAATAAATCAATTTTGAAGAGAACATAGTTTCCTGCTACATGGTATTACTTATTTGATGTACTGGTACTGATAAATAGAATACAGACACCTTTTTGCTGCTTTAGAATGAAGGAATTGTTAACCTACATTGACTGAGCCAACACAAGTAAGAACCTACATTGGACAACAAGAAATAAGCAAATTGCAAAAAACTTACTACTGATGTTCTCTCTCTGTACTTCATGTCTAAAATAACTGAAGACTTTTATCCCCCAATAGACATGGAGTAATTGCATAAAAACATGGAGTATCATAACTGAAAACATTTCAGTCAAAATTTTGTACATCTTATGGATTAAAAGAGAGAAGGGTGTCAGACCACTTTATCAAAAATTATAGGAACAGCTATTAAAAATAACATTATAAAATTTGAAGGAAAATGAAATAACCTGGATGAAGTACAGCATGTATTTAGGAAAGGGAAGTCTGCAAAAACAGTAGTGGCAAGTTTGATGATAGACATAATCAGAGTCCTGGAAGAACACAAGAAAGTTTGTAACATATTTCTTGATCTCTCAAAAGCCTTTGACTGTATATCACACTACGCTGTTAGGTGCACTGCATAGATGTGGAATCAGGGGAAGTGCAGCCTGCTTAATAAAACCATTTGTAGAAAATGGAGAATGAAGTGTAGAATTAAGATATAAGGCAAACTATGTGGTGGAAACTTTTCACTCTGATTTTCAATTGGTAAAGTATGGAATAGCACAAGGCTCAATATTTGATCTACTAATGTTTGCATTATATGTGAATAACATGGCAAAATCAGTACAAGAAAATGTAATCATATATATTTAGATGATAAATCTCTCCTTGTGAACAGTAGCTCAATCAATGATTTAGAAACAAGAACTACCATGGACATAAAAAGAATGTATGAATATATGAATATTTAAGTGAAAACAGCCTATTTCTAAATGGTAAGAAAACAACCACCAAATGTGTTAATGACGAGGTCCGGAGTCCAACTGACCTAGTACACTGTACCACCACCAGAGGGCGCTGTCATCCCTCTCGTGACATAATCCGAGATGACAGTCAGGGGTGGGGAGAAATGGCAGGAAAAGGGCTCAGCCTGTGCTTTTTCAAACAATTAGAGGAAATATCACCATCAAGTGTGTTCGCCATGAGGTCTGGAGTCCAACTGACCAAGTACACGGTGCTGCCACCAGAGCATGCTGTTATCCCTCCCTCGACGTAATCCAAGATGGTGGTCCGAGGTGGGGGAAAATGGTGGATCACTCCGTTGCCGATGGGATGTGAAAGTCACGTCTACAGTTAAAGTTCTTCGAGTGTTATACTGACATCACATGTCTATCTCAATAAGCGCCAAGTCATCGTCTGGGCCACGTGCATGAAACCTTTGGGTGCTGATGTCACAGATCGCGCTATAGAAATCTGTTTGACCACTTTCTCTCCCTCACGATCCTAATGGGACATGCGAGACGCGTCTAGCCCACGCGCATGAAACCTGTGGATACTGACATTGCCGGCCGCTGTGGCTGAGTGGTTCTAGGTGCTTCGGGTATGGATGTGTGTGATGTCCTTAGTTTAGTTAGGTTTAAGTATTTCTATATCTAGGGGACTGATGACCTCAGATGTTAAGTCCCATAGTGCTTAGAGCCAGCTGAACCATAGAGAGAGAGAGAATGTGTGGATAAGAAAGGATAAAAAGAAGAAAAAAAGGACAAAATTTATGTTTATATATGCACACCATGTGTGTGAAAGAAAGAAAAAAGTGTAAAGAAAAAAATATTAAAAAAGCAAAAAAAAATTATATATTGACTTATTTGTTCATACACAACACACACACACACACACACACACACACACACACACACACACACACACACACAGATATATATATATATATATATATATATATATATATATATATATATATATTCTAAGCGTGCACCGTTCAACAGAATTATTGTAAAAGCTATGTTACTGGGACTGTGGAATTCAGTTGCAGTAGTAAAGAGAGTAGATTTATTAAAAAAATAATCCTATCAGTGTTACTGTTGTAGTATGTAGGTTAAAAGTATTTCTGCATTGGAATAGCAGAGTCAGTTTGTACCTCAAGAGTACTATACTGTACCTCAAAAACTACATTGTACCTCAAGAATTATATTGTTCCTCAAGAACTATATCGTATTTGTGTGAACTGAATAAACCAAGAAAAAATATTATTCACCATACACCTTTGTTGTTGTTGTTGTTATTTACAAAAAAACTATATCCCCTATTGCATTATGTATGTATATGTATATACAGGCTGTGCATGTCTCAAATGACATTAGTTTTGCTGAAGATGAGTGCTATTAAGGAGGTGAAGTTTAAGATGGAAGATAACAAAATATGAGATATGTCCAAAAAGAAAGTTCTGTGTGGTTAAATAAAGCAAACGTGTACAGATATAGAAAAAAATATTTATTGTACAAGAATCTACAACTGTTAAAGTACTTTTCTACATAGCTTTCGAAATTTTCTAGGCACTTGTCACAACGTGGCACAAGTTTTCCTATGTCTTCTTCATAGAAGGTTACTATCTGTGGATTCAACCATGTGGTAACATGTTCTTTCAGCTCGTCATAATCGTTGAAGTGTTGACCACCAAGGACAGATTTTATGTGTAAGAAGAGATGAAAGTCGCTAGGAGCGAAGTCTGGGTTGTATGGAGGATGATCAAATGCATCCCAGTGAAATTACCGTAAGAGTTATTTGGTCACATTCCCCGTGTAAGGTCGGGCATTATCGTGGAAAAAAACAACACCTTTTGATAGTAATCCCCGGCACTTGTTCTGTATTGCACGGCGCAATTTCTTAATGGTGTCGCAGTAACCATGTGCATTGATTGTTTGGCCTCATAGTAAGAAATCAATCAGCAAAATGCCTTTTCTGTCCCAAAAAACGGTGCATATGATTTATCGAGGTGTCAAGATTTGCTTAGGCTTAACCTTCGCTGTGGATGAAGTGTGCCTCCATTCTATTGATTGCCATTTTGTTTCAGGGGTGTCGTACGATACCCAGGTTTCATCCCCCATGACTATCCGAGAAAAAAACCATCGCCTTCTTCATTGTAGCGTGTCAAAAACTGCAGTGCACCGCCTATCTATTGTTTTTTTGTGTTGTTCAGTATGCATTTTGGATACCCAATGTGAGCAAAGTTTACGAAATTTCAGTTTTTCAGTAACAATTTCATGAAATAGTGATCATGAGATTTGCAGAACATCAATTGCAAGGGCACTAAGTGTAAACATACGGCTGTGCTTAATCTTCTCTTCAATTGTGTGAACCAGTTCATCAGTCGCCACAGACAAGTGTCCACTTCGTTCTTCATCATGCACTAGATCACGTCCTTCATTGAACAGTCTCCCCCATCTTCTAACCACTGAATCACTCATAGCATTTTTTGCATAAGATTTGCCGATGAATTTCCTTTGGTTTAACTTTCTTTGCATTTAGAAAACTAATCACAGATGTGATTTCACATGCGGTGGCATTTTCAATTATGGCTGACAGTATAAAGAAGCACTACAAAGCACACGTCGGCAGCAACGATCTGAAAATGGCGTACACGTCTTCTCATTGAGTCAGACTAACTGCCGCGATCATAGTGCTGCCGTGAATAGAAATAGAAACGGAACTTACTTTGTGGACGACCCTCGTATCTATAATGGTTACATGGAATTACGCCTATCATGCAGCACGAATTGGGTTATGGGAGCAGAAGGCACGTGATCGTGTCCGCTTGCGAAGATATATAGCAGCCATGTCTAAAATTATATCTCCTGTGCTTGAAGAAAACCACAGATGTAGCATGTGATTAAAACTGTTCACTGTCACAGCGGGAACAGGGTTGAGAAAAAAGAACACAGAGGTTGTGAGGTAAAAATTCATTTATTTCTTATCCTACTCAAAAGTAATTTTACATTTTCATAAGCAGACACTGCAACACTATTTTCACACATCTTCTTCTTCTTCTTCTTCTTCTTCTTGAGTTGATGGAGAGAAGGACAGCCATAGAATTCCAGGTCTTGAATAGCAGCAAACTCAAAGATTCGACACATCCATGATATCTTTTCCTTCCCCTTCACGTAAACGATGGTATCTGTGTGACTGAATAATTTAAGCGCAGTCACCATATCTTTATAGGGTATCTCAGGATCATCCCAGTGAATTCCATGGTAGAAATGTGTTACCCCTTTGCACTCTTCTGTGTCTTAGCACACTTCACATACTTGAAAGACCTTGGTCATGCAATGTTTGCTGAGAATGTGTCTATTATTCCAGCATCTTGTGTGTACGCTACAAACGCAACATCTTTAAATATAAACTGTCTAAACTCACCATCATCGAAACCCTGAGTGTCTACAATGATGTTCACACCTTGAGGCACCATAGTGAAATGGTCTAGGTATGGTGCAACACCTATTCATTTATACAAGTCATTGCTCATTGCACAACACTGGTGAGTGGGAAGTAGTTGATCACACTGTCATGTAGAACTAGAGCATACGCGGCTGTGTGTTCTGGGAAATTTGTTGAAGATTCAAATTCAGTTCGCACATGTATAGATCCAGACTTATTATCTCGTTCTGTTTTGAGCAGTCTATTATGATGATCGGTGAAAGCTCCTTGAACTTACATGGACTGAGTAGACACACTCCTCTCTCTCCTTTGGCAATTTCATATTAAGAAGCACGAAACCTTGCGTACATGTCATAAGCTAGACTATACATTTTGATTCCACTGCAGATGTAAATTGTCACATTCATAGAATTCTGAATTGACGTAGACTTTGGCCTTACTTAACTTGCAGTTTTCGAACACAGTGGAATCATTTGCTATATTACCTCTTCTATCAGTCAAACGCAAGTATGATGAATCTAGGTGTCTCTAGCTGCAAAGAGGTTTTAATAGCCCATGTTTGTCTGCTTGCAGTCAGTAACACTGGGTACTCGAAAACCTCCCATGAGCGAAATATCAGTGACAGAAATGTGCCGGGATTCAGGACTTTTAAAAGCTTGAATCACTCCATGTCGGATACACTGATGTGAGGAATTTTCCATATTATCTTGCTGATTGTGATCATATTCTCCTATTGAGCTCCTTGAATGTATGAGTTATTGTCCGTCGCACTCTGCACCAGAATGAGTTCCTGTTTAGCGTTCATAACAATCTGCCTCATGTCCTCAAAGTACCCCATAAGCATTTTAGAGGTATGCATGCAGTAAATCGCTTGTACTCTGCAACTGTTCTGTCCTCTGGATCGTCTATGAACCATCCCTATTTTCTTAACTACGCAAATCTACGGGTGATGCAGAGATGTATGTTTTAAGGGTTGATGTTATGCCGACATTGTTCTTGTTTAGTGCACAACTTGCAGCATTCATAACTCACTTGAAATTCATCACTCCTAAACTCAAATTAATTTTTCCTCGCATGATTTTATCAACTGCAAATGCTGTGATACATTGACCGATACCAATATCCTTTCTTCTCCATATCGCCTCAGCCTTATCAGCTAAAATCCTATCTGCAATGTGACGACTTGTAGATCTTTATTTGCAGCATATGCTGTGTCATGTTACATACACGCTTCGTCGAGCAGATTAACCCCCTTATCACCTCGTGCGAAGCGTTTCTGAAGCTTTGTCCCAGGTCCACAGTAGTTATACCCACGGAGGTGTAATTCCACTGGCAGTTTGTGTAGAAATCCACCACCTCCTGTAATGCGTCTCCTGGCACGCATGTTATGCTACTGCGGAGGTTGTGGACAGTGCGCGCCCAATATATAGCAAATCGTCGGCATCAATCCAACTGTTTTGTGTAGCAGGAAAACCAAGCCATTTGACTAGTGCTTTATTTCCACGACATCTTATGACTCTCTCCACGAGAAACACATCCGGTTCTGAGCTTTTCTGCAACTCCTCGGTGTAGGAGCAGCCTGCAGTTTCTTCACCTTTACTATCCTTCAGTATATAAGTTATAGGATTCGTTCTTTGGATCTTTGAAACCGTAAATATCTCTGTTTTGTTCAATTTGGTAGGTATGATTTCTCAAATGCCGTCTTGTGTTTTGAGATATGTACCAAATCACCTACATTAAATTTCTGTCTGCGTGGATCCAGCATTTTAATGTGATAGTACATCGTATCCATGAATCCATTATCATCCATTATCCATTTTTATTTATGTTTGGTTCGAGTATAGTGAGCAATTATTTCTGGGAGGATATCCGTCCATTTGTATGATCCGCATCCACATTCGACCTTTTATTGTTCTGTTCAGACACTCCACGGCTCCTCAACACATCCCAAGCGTGCTCGATGGGGTTTAAGTCTGGAGAATGGGCAGGTCAGCCCATTGGCCGAATATCCTCTCTTTTCGAGAGCTCCTCCACGTACACTGTTCGATGAGGTCGCGCATTTTCATCCATAAAAATGAATCCAGGGCCGAATGCACCAGTTACATGTGCATCTGAGTATGGAGTATGACTATAACGTTGACCGGTGCACCAACTGACATCCAGCAACTGTTAGCTACGCTGGTGGGGAAATGAAAGGCCCTACCACAAGAACCCCTTACCAGCCTTGTGGCCACCGTGGGAGTACTTTGCTCCGTGGTAATCACACATGCCACTAAGAACCGCGTCACGTCTTTTGTAATTTCTGGGAGACATCATCAATCACGGTGACTTTAATGAAACTATTGCTTTTGAATAAAAAGTGTTATTTCTGTTCATCCGATTGTGTATTTCTTTCAGTTACGTTCTGTACTATACTGCAGCAGTTCCTTCTACGTATGAGCCAAGTTTCATTATGTTCTTACTTGACAGTGACCCATTATGCCAAAGTTATTTTCATCCTGAATGTTTGCATACCAGTGTAATGGGCTCAATATCAGTAGATGCAACATCAGTTATTAGTCACACTCAACATCAGTCAGACCCAGTCGAAACCCACAGCTGGGAACAGCAACTTGCAAATGTAAAAGACTGGTACGACAACGGTGGAAATGCACAGGAAAGGCATAAATTTGCACCGGAAATCAATGAGGAAGTGTATTTGAAACAAGTTATGATTGCAAAAATGTATACAGAATGCAAATACAAGTAGCAACAGTCAATCTTGTACTGTTTCGGCGTCATCGAGGTTATTAGAACTAGAGTGTTAGCTAATGTGAACAATAGTGGGGATAGAAATCGGCCGTAGCCCCGTTGAAGGAACCCTCCAGGAAGTTTTCTGAAAGCATTTCGGGACCGCAAGAGGAACTAATAATGTGTAGCCGGAAGGGGACTTGACAACCTTAGGTCCTGCATACCAACCCACTGCTTAATTTCATAGTGTGATATCCATGTAATAATAATTATGCACATAGGTACTTGCAAACAAGTAAATTAATTTATTAAAATACGGAAGAATCGGATATACCGGGTGGTTATAGTTAAACTTTCCCTATTTAAAACGCTATAACACGGAAACTAATTACTATACGAGTACCAAACTTGGTAGCATTAATGTCCAGAGTATGGAGTGCATGATTTCCATGCGTCACAGCGCTACCGTCCAGTTCCAACTGTGGCCACCAGGTGTTCTGATCAGTTGTCATGATGACTTATAGTCTGACACACCTGGAGAGAGACGCAGTTTTCACTCAAGATGAGGCCTCATCGCACATCTCTCGTGAATCTCACCTGCTTCTCCGAAACACATTTGGGCACGATCGAATTATCAGCGGATCGTTTCCAAATGATTGCCCGGAACGATCACGTGATCTTACTCCCTGTGACTTCTGGTTGTGGGGCTACTGGAAGGACAGGTTTTACCGCAGGAGCATGCACACGTGTGCTGACATGAGGCGCAGCATATGAAGAGAGGTAGCCAGCACACCTACGGACATGCTTCGTTCTACTGTGCAGAATGCAACATTGCGCTTTCAGACCCTTCTGGACACTGATAGGCGCCATATTGAGCCCCTTTTGTAGCAGTAATGGTATCGGTATGTATTGGTTTGATACACCGTAGCAGCACATTAAAAAGTTTCAGTTGAATGGTTCCGCATTATTTCTCTTCTCCATGCCCATGACATTAATGCTACCAAGTTCGGTCCTCGTACCATAATGAGTTTCCATGTAATAACGTGTCAAATACGGAAAGTGTAATTATAACCTCCCAGTATTACGGATGTCGTGGACAGTGGTCAGTAAGATAGCTCTGTATATTATGGCATGTTGGTCTAAGTTGGCACTGTCTTTACGTATAGTCTTGAATTCTACAAATCATATATCGCACGGAGTTGCTTTTTTACTGTCTGCTGTATTTTCACTGCCAGTAATATTATTTTAGCGATGGTATTAAAAGCTATTGCATTGCTATAATAGTATAAATATAAATTCATATCCCACTCGAATTAAGCAACTCAGCTTCGTCAGTATTGTTCGTTAACTGAATGTGCCTCATCCGCCCGTACATTATATTATCGCACAAAGTTGCATTTACTGACAGTCACCAATTTGTGCCACCTGTGATCTCACTACACGAACAGTATTAACAGCTATTGCGTTGATGTAGTGCTGCTTGGGACAAATGGAGTTTGAGAGGTGTGACGCGACATTCGCATAGAACTGGTGACAGAAAATGACGAAGAAATAGATTCACTGAAGAAAAAGATAAATAAGGAGCTAAGTGGCCAGCGAAGACGCTGGCATGTGGATGTTCCGAGTTCGATTCCCAGTTGTAGCCAGGATTTTTCCTTTCTGCGAGGAGCACTTAGCCTTGTGATGCGAACCGAGGCGCTACTTGACAGTAATAGCGGCTCCACAGTCTGGAAAACGGGCAAAACGGCGGAGGGAGAGGTGTGCTCAGCCATGCCTCTCCATACTGCATCTGCATGACGCCACAAGTTAGAGGACGCAGCGTCCAGTCGACGTCTCTTGTTTCTTCAAGGACTGTGCGAGGAGCTGATTTTTTTTTTATTAGCGTTCTTCACTGAATGTAATTTTGCTTACATAAAAAATTCAGCAGTTTAATTCCGTCAATATTCTTCGCCTGCCAACTATGCCTCACCAGCCCCTACTAGAGATATAAAACAACTGTAGGCTGCTGTAGACTATCATAAGTAAGCGTCGACTAAGGTAGTTTTTCTAGCAGCTATGTTACGTACGTTGCATACCTATCTGGCGTTGCCTCATAAAGATCGCTTTCTTTACGTATGTGGTCAGTGTCTTGCCACATTCTCCTAATAACCGGGAGAACACTCCAGAAACTGAGTGAAGATATATAAAGGACCTAGTAGCCTACGAAACATTTTTGTTCTACGTAGTTATCCTCCCGTCTGTTACTTAAAAGCAAACAGGTGAAACGGAGCGAAGTTGTAGCGAAGATAAAAAATGCTGATTTATCATATAATGCTGGACAACGCAATACCATCAACAAAAAGGTAAACTAAAATAAACCGCAAAACAAAATATATTGGGCATCGCTTCAGCACTTCACCACAATAATAACAGGAAAGTTTTGCCTTTGATCACGATGAAGAACAGAGTACCGAGTAAAAAATTACAATAATAATTATGCAAAAAAATGGTACAAATGGCTCTGAGCACTATGGGACTTAACTTCTGAGGTCATCAGTCCCCTAGAACTTAAAACTATTTAAACCTAACTAACCTAAGGACATCACACACATCCATGCCCGAGGCAGGATTCGAACCTGCGACCGCAGCGGTCGCTCGGTTCCAGACTGTAGCGCCTAGAACCGCTCGGTCACTCCGGCCGGCCAATAATTATGCATATAATGCTTTGTTTGTGCATGTAAACTATACACTCGACAGCACAAAAAGTCTGCCACAACTGAATTCCAATGTGTAGGCTACAGTTAAATGTATGCGATATAGCATAGCTGTGTCCCAGGTCCTCTAAGGCCCGTCTCACACTGGGACACTGGTGACGGTCACCACCGACAGAGATACATTCATTTGAACTGGAGCATTCACACCGGGACACTACACCGCCTCAACCGGCTATTGTGACGCAGCAGTGACTCACCGTCGCCACATGTGACGGACACCGTCACTGTGTTCACAGCAGTCACCGCCGGACATGCGTTAGTTTGAATTGGAGTGTTCGCACTGGGACACAAATGACAGAGACAGCGCTGCAGATTTGCCAACAGACGGGCAGTCATTTCTGAAACAGTGCCGCGAAACATTCATTATATATTATACTGTACACATTGTAGCCATGAGTTTAGATTTCATTAACACGGAAGATTTTATATGTGAATTAGAAAGTCGTCCCGCTATTTGGGAGGTCAAGAGCGATGACTATAGCGACAAAGTGGTGGCTAGGAGGGTAGTAACCTTCAAGCACTTTTGCATCCCTCGGCCCCTTTTCTTCTGTGTCATAATGGTGAATAGAATAGAATTAAAATATTATTCCTCATTACAATTATTTACGCATATGCCGCTAGTATAATAATAAATTTTATTTATTTATTATAATATTATTCAGGTACAAGTTCCTGACACACTATCATTTTAATGGTAAGTTCCAATCAGTTCAGTGAATACAATAATGTGACATCTTACAGTTAACATAGTAATAATTGCACAATGCACATCACAAATACAATGCCAGATGAACAATGAAGCCTAACCACATTAACATTCACGTAACATTTCTAGAAATTACATTTTTTGCAGCTGCCAAGCCACTTCACCTTCAGGGCTAACAAAATAGTTTGCAAAGTCTTCTCTGATACTGTTGGCAATATTTCCTCCACAGACTAAACGAGGTGACATATCCTGCAATCCCTGAATAGTTAACGTATCCTCAAACGACATAAAGAGTATAAAACAATCGTTTCTCCAGCCGATCATGTAGCAGTGGATGTACGTGTAATAAACGTTTTTTCTTCATTCTCCTCCTCCTCCTCCTCCTGCTTAGAAGTACCAACAAAAGTTCATCCTCGCTCGAGTCCATTTCACTAACTAATCAGTTGGCAATACCTGTGGTGTCGGACACCGGTGATCCAGGAGTGTTTACCACAATTACCGGTGACCGTCACTGGCGACCGTCACCAGTGTCCCAGTGTGAAATGGGCCGAAAACCTCTGCAGTGCAGACGTTTCATTATACGGAATGGGTACCACAATACGTTTTAGAGAACACTGCTCATAATGGCAGTCAGTCCAGATGTGAACCAATACCATCATGCAAACAATATTAGGAAACATGTTATTAGAGATGAGACAGTCCTTAACGCCTGTAAATTAAACTTCATTGCAATAAGTGACACTGCAGAAGTCTTATCACGCATTAATTGACATGACAAGTCGTTATTCGTGATCCGAATTTGAACCCGCTCTTAACCACCAAAGCTTGCCTATCTGATTGAGACTCGACTAGGAGTAAAGAGACGTAAAATATCGAAGTGCTCATTAGTATCAGTTTACAAGCCCTAAAGTCCGAACCTGGAAATAAATGACGATACGTTTCGAACTGCACAGGGAACCGCAGGAAGTTTTCATTGGCCCTGACAAGTAACCACGAAATGCATGTAATAAAGTGCAACGCGCAACTGTGACACGCCATAAAGGGAAGTTGCAGTAATGGAGAGGGAGCAGATCCGAGTACCTATATAAATTGCTAACTGAGCACAATGAGATGTCAAATAGTAAATATGTTCACCAACAGCGTGATATTGGAACCTGAAACAATGATACAAATGATTTTTGCATTAGAATAGGCACCCTCCGCTATTGTCCTATAGCAACGAATAGATATGAAATATTTATTGTTTCGTCACTAGTAGCATGATGTGTACATGTTCGGCAAGAGGTAACACAACGAATAGTTCTGTGCTGCCTGGGACTCTAACCCCGCGCATATTATCGTTTTGACCACACACGAAAAAATGTTAACTATTGACGTCTCTTTCACTATTTGTTAGGATCACGCCGTTTGAAGACGCCTGGAGGAGTTTGCCATCGTGAGGAAACAACAAAATGATGGCACAGCACGATCTCGAAAGATTCAAGTCCAGAGAAAAATTTGAATCAAAGGTCGGATCCCAGTCCAGTCAAGGTAACTCAAAATAAGAACAGAAGGTCCTATGAATTTTCATGACGATTGGCTCATGACAGCGAATGGACATATTTAATGTTGATTTGGAATCACGGCTCAGTTCTGCGTTCTTCACTTAGTGTTACTGGAGGTGAAGAGGGTATGTTTGTGGCTGTTAAAAACTGATACCCCCAGCGAGAATCTAACCCACACCATAGCCATTACAAGATAGCCTCAGTCCAACCAACATATGTGTTAGTATCATGTTTTTTGTCATGATGTGGTTTGCAGCACAAGGTACGAGAAGTGCTGACTTTCACTTGAGTTGTTACTGTGAATAATCTCATTGGCTTTACGCCGGATGCGTCGCGATCACCTAGGCCGACACCGGACTATATCAAGTGGTCGCTGGCTGGTGGCAGTGGAATTGGTGTAAATTGGTCTTACCATGACAGACACCCATGAGCGCTTTCACAAACATGTGTCTCCCAGATTTTTCGATTAGTGGCTGATTAGAAACTGAACAAAACTGTCTCTGACCTTCTGTCAGACTGACGCTCTTAGAAGACAGACGGAATATGCCTTAAAAAGAAGAAAGGAAAATGATGGGTTTGATATCACGGCTTTGCGTTTAGACTGCATGACGTTGACTGTTAGACCACGAATAGATTATTCACAACAACAGCTCAAGTGTGCTGCGAATCGCATTATGACAAAAAACATAATGCTAACACATATGATTCGGTGGTTGGTCGGACTGTGGCTTGCTTGTAATAGTTAAGGTATGGTTCGATTACCGCTGGGGATATCAGTTTTTAACAGCCACAAACATAGACCCTTCACCTCCAGTAACACCGAGCAAGGAACGCAGGACTGTGCCGTGGTTCCAAATCAACATTAATCATGTCCATTCGCTTCTAACTGGAACGGAGTTGGATTAGTTCTGGTTGTTCAAAATGGCTCTGAGCACTATGGGACTTAACTTCTGAGGTCATCAGTCCCCTAGAACTTAGAACTACTTAAACCTAACGAACCTAAGGACATCGCACACATCCATGCCCGAGGCAGGATTCGAACCTGCGATCATAGCGGTCACGCGTTTCCAGACTGTAGCGCCTAGAACCGCTCGTCCACCCCGGGCGGCAGTTCTGGTTGTCAGAGGCGGAAGTCGCTGCTTGCAGGAACTCGTGCGGTTCTAGGCGCTACAGTCTGGAACCGATCGACCGCTACGGTCGCAGGTTCGAATCCTGCCTCGGGCATGGATGTGTGTGATGTTCTTAGGTTAGTTAGGTTTAATTAGTTCTAAGTTCTAGGCGACTGATGACCTCGGAAGTTAAGTCGCATAGTGCTCAGAGCCATTTGAACTCTGTCTCTAGTAACCTTTCTTACACATTTTCTCCGCCTCGTGATGACTGGGTGTTGTGTGATGTCCTTAGGTTAGTTAGATTTAAGTAGTTCTAAGTTCTAGGGCACTGATGACCATAGATGTTAAGTCCCATAGTGCTCGGAGCCAAGCTTTCTTACATTAGTAATGTTATTTTAATTCACAAACTATTCATCGTGTAAGGTCATAGGACCTTCATTTCTTATTTTGTGTTACCTTCAGATTTTGAAAATATTGGCACAGGACCTGGATTCGAGTTCGGTTTCCAATTTTTCTCTGTATTTGAACCTTTCGAGATGATACTGCTCCATCATTTCGTTGTTTCCTCAAGATGGCAAACTCCTCCAGGTCTCTACAAACGGCGCGATTTTAACAACTAGAGAAAGAGACTTTGATAGTTGACACCTCTTCGTGTGGGGTCAACAACGACGATATGCGCGGGGTTGGAACCCCAGGCAGCATAAAACTATTCATTGCATTACCTCTAGCCGAACATGTACACATCTCGCTACTAGTGAAGAAACAATAAATATTATATGTCTATTCGTAGTTATAAGACAATAGCGAAATGTGCGGGGTTCGAATCCCTGCCAGACAAAAATCATTTGTATCATCGTTTCAGGTTCTTGAATCACGCTATTGGTGATCATATTTACTACTTAACATCCGACTGTGCTTAGTTAACAATTCATATAGATACTGCGCGTCCACGACCACAACTTTACTTCATGGCATTCCACATTTGTGCGTTGCACTTTATTGTATACCTTTCGTGGTTACTTCTCTGGGGAAATATAAGCTTCATGGGGTTCCCTGCGCAGTGCTAAACGTATCGTCATTTATTTCCAGTTTCGCGCATTCGGACTTGTAAATTGATACTGGCGAACACTTCGATATTTTACATCGCTTTATGCCTAGCCGAATGTCGATCAGACACGCAAACTTTGTTTGGTTAACAGTGTGTTCAAATTCGGATCACGGAAAACAAGTCTTCATGTCACTTAATGAGTGTGACAAGACTTCTGCAATGTCACTTATCGCAATGTCCGCCTCGATAGCTGAGTGGCCAAGCCGGCACGGTAGCACAGCGTGTTCGGTCAGAGAGCTGGCTGGTCTCTGTAAAAAAAAAATAAAATAAATAAATAAATAAATGAAATAAAAATAAAAAAACTGAGTGCCAAATACACCGAACAACAACGAACAAAATGCCGCAAAAAAAGAAGTTGTCAGCGCGGCAGAATGCCATGCAAAAGGGGCCGGTTTCGATTCCCGGCTGGGTCTGAGGTGTTCTCCGCTCAGGAACTGGGTGTTGTGTTGTTTTCATCATCGTATGATCCCCATCGACAAGTAAGTTGCCGAAGTGGCGTCAATTAAAGAGACTTGCACCAGGCGACCGGTCTATCCGAAGGGAGGCTCTCGCCACATGACATTTCATTTTTCACTTATTGCAATGAAGTTTAATTTACAGGCGTTAAGCACTGTCTCATCTCTAATAACGGATTTTCTAATATTTGTTGTACGACGGTGTTGGTTTATATCTGGACTGACCGCCACAATGAGTAGTGTTCTCTGGTTGTCACTTGCGGTGGGACTGTACCCCACAGGGTTCGACGATTAGAGGATCTGCGACAGAGCTACGTTATGCTGGTAGCATTTAGCAGTGGCACGCTTTTTTGCTGTCTAGTGTATATGCATCAAAAGTAATTGCTTTGGTTACATAAAAGCACAAAATTTACGTGGTCAACTAATTTTTATTACTTATAAAATGCAACTTATATTCAGTAAGGACATAAAATACACAATGGACTAACAGATGTTTCTATTATGTGCATAACAAACAACCAAACAAAGAAAAGTCGTCGGCTCCCAGAGTCTCTTTTATAGGGGAGGGCGGGGCAAGACGGCGAGGTGGAGTAAGACGGGGAAGGGCTATAAACTACAGTTAGAGTGCTGCCATCTGTAGATAGCTACGTCAACATCATCAATACACAGGTCACAGTGTGTTGACATTGAGGAACCTTAGTTTCGCGGTGGTTTCTGTGAGCTTTGCAAGGTACGTACAATTTTTATACTGATTTGCAATGTTTTACACCTTTCGAGGTCCTAAAACATGTGTTTCGTGAACATTTGTCCAGACTGTATATATAGCACTGAATAGTACGTCTTATTAACAGTAAACTGCTGTGTCAGTAGTCAATGTTCACTAAATAGTGTTCATGTATGCGTAACATAACCTGACACCATGGTTGGGGGCAAGACGGGGTGGGGCAAGATGGGGAGCTTCCCCGTCTTTCCCCTACTATTTGTCCAACCATTACGTTCTTATCGTCTCATGTGTTTACCTCGCTGCGGGTTTTGCACACGTACATTATACGTTGAATACAATTGTAAATAGAATGGTATTCGTTATTACAACGTTTCCTAATCAATTACAAAATATGCCTTAGGCTATATGGTGAATAACAATACACAAAACGTGCAAAGTCAGTATTCTTGCTATGCTTTAACGACTGACTATTGGAAATATGGTATTTACTATATAATCTAGATTACCAGGAGTAATCTGACTCAATAGTAAGGTCCAAGTGTTTTATTTCAGATGGTTCGCAAGTATCGGCGACAAACGTCTAGGCAAGATTGGTCACTGGAGTTAATGGAAGGCGCTGTAAATGCTGTTATAGGAGGTCATATGGGTTCTTTCAGGGCTGCTCGACAGTTCAACGTGCCACAGACAACGATTGAACGACATGTGGCAAAGAAAAGTGCTAATCCTGGCTATACAGTTGTGAAAAGGTTAGGACCAATCACTAGTGTGTTTACACCAGAACAAGAGGCAGAGCTTAAAGACTACTTAACACAGATGGAAGGACAGTATTTTGGCCTAACACTTAAAGAACTCTGTGAACTTGCTTTTCAGCTAGCTGAATGAAACAGCATCAAACATCCATTTAATGCTGCAGCCAAGTCTGCTGGAAAAGATTGGTTAAATGGGTTTCTTGCACGAAGTCCTACCTTACCAATACGAAAACCAGAGGCCCCATCATCGCACGAGCAATGGGGTTTAATCGAGTTGCTGTAGATCTGTTTTTCGATCTGTTAGAAAGTCAATTAGACACATTCAAGTTTACGGGAGACAGAATTTTCAGTTGCGATGAGACTGGTTTAATAGTCATTTCAAAAGGTCACACAAAGGTGGTTGCTTTGAAAGGGCGCAGACAGGTGGGAGCAGTTACTTCAGCAGAAAGTGGCCAGACTGTGACTGCAGAAATCTGTGTTTCAGCGTCGGGGTGCTACGTACCACCTATTTACCCTCGAAAACGAATGCAACAAGCGTTTGAGACTGGTCTGCCCCCTGGTGCCTGGGCACAAGTTCAAGAAACAGGTTGGTTCAAATGGCTCTGAGCACTATGGGACTCAACTGCTGAGGTCATTAGTCCCCTAGAACTTAGAACTAGTTAAACCTAACTAACCTAAGGACATCACACACATCCATGCCCGAGGCAGGATTCGAACCTGCGACCGTAGCGGTCTCGCGGTTCCAGACTGCAGCGCCAGAACCGCGCGGCCACTTCGGCCGGCAAGAAACAGGTTGGATGACGCAAGAACTCTCTTTGACTTGGTTTAAGAAGTTTATTGCATTTACTGGACCGTCAAAGGAAAGAACAATACTTCTCATATTGGACGGCCACAAAACGCACAGCAAGAATTTAGAACTGAGAGATGTGGCCCGCGAAAATGGGGTTGTCTTGCTGTGTTTGCCACCACACTGCTCACACCGTCTTCAACCATTGGACGTGGAATTTATGAAACCTCTCAGCAAATTTTACGAAGATGAAGTAAGATCGTGGCTTCGCACCCATCCTGGAAAAGTTGTTACGCTGCATCAAATTCTAAGTTTATTCCGCAAAGCCTTCATTCATTTAGCTACAATGTCCACAGCAGTGAACGGGTTTCGGAAAACAGGCATTTGGCCTGTAAACAGAAATGTATTTCAAGAAAGTGATTACCTTCCCTGTTCAACTACAGACATTCATCAAGCTCACACATCTGAAGTAACAGAAACGAAAGACCAAATACCAGAGATGTTGTCAAGACGTAAAACACCTGAACAATTAACAACTGACGATCAAGCCTCTGTTCCATCTAACTTTCAGCTTACCAGCCCTGAAATGGTGTTAGCTATTACAAATGTGGATAAAAAAACGAAAAGGAAACCATCTAACAGGCGTAGAAAACCCGTTATTTTGACCGAATCTCCTAATAGGAGTAAATTATATGAAGATATTAAACGAAAAGGAGTCCCCAAACGTGGTGCATGTAAACGAAAACTCTTCTCAAAGACGTTTAATAAACCTGGGATACCACCAAAAGGACATAATGACAACGAAAAAGTGACGAACGATACTGACGTCTTAACCACCCCTTCATGCTGAAGGGTTAATAAACTGAGGTCGAATGGCAACGAGGAAGAGAGTGAAGAATGTTTATACTGCTATGACTTCTCTGAAGGAAGCTGGATACGGTGTATTAGCTGCGGACGCTGGGCCCACGACGCTTGTGCAGGGATAGAAAGTGATGATGACGAGGCTGTCCACACTTGTGTACTATGTGAAAGTAAGAGGCCTAAATAAAACGTAATACCTGATTCTACAATTCGCGGAACCATGTTTCGAAACCTTATCGTCACATGATTTCGTTAGTCCAGTCCTTATATAAGCGTTAGAGATGATTTCATGCTAGTTCCACATCTTACCCCGCATATGGGGAATTTCCCCGCATATGGGGAATTTGTAGTTTATGTTTCAAATCGAAATATTTCTAACTAAATGTAACAAGTTCGCAGGTTTCTTTGCATGCTATTCTAATTCAATGGCTAAGTAAACAAATGATAATCAAACCTACTTGAATTTGTTTATTTTTGTCCCTTTTGTAAGGGTTTAAAGTTAGCTTCCCCATCTTGCCCCGCCTTCCCCTACATTCATTTACGTTTCTTTCCCTACCGATGCGACCAATACTACCGGTAATCCTACCATTTACTACGTCATTTATGTAGTGCTCCATAACTGCCGAAGGATAGTTTTGGTAGAGCGTAACTTTGGAAGTATGTGGTAAGGTCTTATGGGACCAAACTGCTGAGGTCATCAGTCCCTAAGCTTACGCACTACTTAATGTAACGTAAACTAACTTACACTAAGGACAACACACGCACCCATGCCCGAGGGAGGACTCGAACCTCCGACGGGGGAGAGAAGCGCGCGGACCGTGACAAGACGCCCGAGACCGCGCGTAACTCTAGCTTCTACTGTCAATATCATGGCCTAATGTAATGGCGACACTGATTGACCAAAATTCTTGATTTGTTTTTGTCATCCTACATTCATTTTTTTTTCTCTTGCAGTATGATTTATACCTAATTCTATAACCAACAAAGAATTTCGTTAAAACTGTATCTTGCAGTTGGAGAGTTCCAGCGTTGCGTGAGCGAGTTATCTATCGAACGCTTGTTACACTGCTCGACCACGTGGCCATGTAGTGCAGTTTAGCTTACGACGGCGGGTGTTCAGCTGTTAAGCTCTGCAAGGCGCGGCAAAGTTGTGCGAGGCGCTGGTTCCCTCGCACGTGCGCGCGGTTGTTAGCGCCTTTGTCGCGGAGCTGCGAGTCGTGATGGATCACGCGGGACAATCGATTGTGAAGCGATAATCAGGACGTGTCACTGCCCCCGAGGGATCGATACCGCCACGTTTCTGCCCAGCGTCCAGACCGCTCTGTTCGGCTGCAGCGAAAGGGAAGGACATACCTGCTATCTTCAGAGAATATCTGCTTTGTAGGTGTCACAAGTAAAAAGCGGTGACGTTGCACCTTCACTGAGAAAAATATGTTTCAGAAAGTCGTCTTCCTCAATATAATAGGGCGGCACAAGTACAATGGCGTTCAAGAGAATGCTTACGACACGTTTGGTGTGGAGCGCAGCAGTATGTAGCCGTCAGGCTTTAATACGGTGTCAAGAACACAAGCTGCAGACGACTCTACTTCCAGCATTTCCGGGATGGATTCCTTGTATATCACGTTAATTGAGTGAACCTGTCACAGTTTTACAAAAAAATGACAAATCGTTAGGAATTCGTTAGCAGCACATTCCGTTACAGATTTATTTATTAAGCACGAATGCGTTACAGAGATGATCAACCACAACTCCAATGGCAGACGCTGCAACAAAGACGTTATGCATCGCGTTGTGGCTTACTGTTGAAGTTGCTAGAGCGTACGTTTCTAGAAGAGTCAACAAATATATTGCTTCTTCCTATGTAAACCCCGCGAAAAGACCATGAATATAAAATTAGAGAGTTTCGAGCCGACAATCGTTCTTCCCGCGAACTATTCGCGACTGGAACAGGGAAGGGGGCAAATGACACTGGTAAACAATGCACCACACACCACAAGGTGACTTGAGGAGTGTAGGTGTAGATGCATCTGATAAAATCATTACTGTTTTCATGGTCTTCTTTCAACTAAAAATAACAATAGTGGCAACATGAATTTACAGAACCGCAATTTCAAATCAGAATAAAAGACTTTTAGCTAAATACGATCGCATCGTAAAATTTATTGCATTATTCATTTTCATTGATTATTTATTTTTATTCCAGTGAGCATCCGCATCTGTGAAGTCCACTAACGTCGGCGGCCGGCTATAGCTATAAATACAGTGGCGTTTTCATGGCTTTGTAGGAAGTTGGGCAAATGTCTGGCTACGAATTTGTACATCTTCCAATTTTTCTCTGTTGCTTACTGCTACGTCCACTTCTGAAAGTGATGTGCAAAGAAACAAGAAGTACTCATTATATGAATGCGTGGTGTCTGTGCTTTTGGACATGTTCGAAAGAACATAAAGTTGAAAAATGAGTAATATGGAAGCTGTATTCATTGTGACTCCTCCGAAGTACTTGGGGATGCAGTGAAACAGATGAAGCAAAACTGAAGAATCGTGACGGTAGTATTAGCATTGAAATAATTCAGTTAGGTGGTTCATATGTGAGTGTTCCGTGCACCATAGGAACAGGATGACGGATACGCTGTAAAGGCACAGTCAATGTATGAAAAAGTTATTGCGAAATCAGATTCTATCTAACTACAAAAAGGCCACTGAGCTCAAATTTCGTAAATCGCATAAACCCGAACTTGCCTAGTACATGATGTACCAGTATAAAAACTTAACTCCTCCCAAAGAGGCCATGACGGCCCAACGGTACCGACCGGCCGCCGTGTCATCCTCAGCCCATAGGCGTCACTGGATGCGGATATAGAGGGGCATTTGGTCAGCACACCGCTCTCCCAGCCGTAGGTCAGTTTCCGAAACCGGAGCCGCTACTTCTCAACCATGTAGCTCCTCAGTTCTCCTCACAAGGGCAGAGTGCACCCCGCTTGCCAACAGCGCTAGGTAGACCGGATGGTCACCCTGCCAAGTGCTAGCCCAGCCCGACAGCATTAAAACTTCGGTGATCTGACGGGAACCGGTGTTACCACTGCGGCAAGGCCGTTGTCGATGTACCAGTATATTCCAGATAAAACGCGGCAGGCGCTTCACTGTCTTCGAAGTGAATTTACAGCGCACAAGTAGGTTCATAGATATGGAAACTGAAAAGGGAGTGGAAGCGGAGAACAGAAATCAAGTCCACAAACAGTTTCGTCCTGTGTCTCCGAAAACAATAAACAAGTGACAACACGAGGCAAGCGATGAAAATGTCACCAGTAAACCATATTATTTAAGAGTGTCTGTGTTTTACGGTTTACTATGCACTGTACTTCAGAGATGTGTACATGTCTGTAGGAACATGCTCTACAGCTGCGTGAAGAAGAAGAAATGTATTCGCAATTACGAATATGATTAGATTCCAGCTGCACAGTTTGTTTGTGAGATATGAAAATATGCGTCCGCGTCCTACCCTCCCACTGTTTGTGATTTCCCCACAGGGAGGGACTTATCCATTACTGTCGCGGCCTGTATAGGCCCGTAATACTATTTTGCAGTGTCTGTGTTTAACGGTGCACTACGCAATGTCCTTCAAAAATGCACCCGTGTGAGTGGATCCTCAGAAACCGCAACGTAGCCAGAAAAAAACAGTTAATTTTATGCTGTAATTTCATGTACTGAGACGTTCCATGACCTTGGAGATTTGGTCCTCAATTTGGTCCTACGGAGCTTGACCTGTAAATAAATAAATAAATAAAATATTTGTAACAATCAAGAAGATAAATGTCATTCCTGTTGGTTTCATTCGCAGCTATTTAATCTTCGGGTTTTTTAATCGGACTGAACCCACAAAATCGAAAAACAAATCACTTCTGAGAGAGAATTCTCTTATAGGGTGAATAACATTGAATATTGTAAAATACCCTTCTGTTGCATTAATAAAGAAGTCCTAGTACGTTTTACAAATGCGAAGATGTATAAAAAATATTAAAATTGAGCATGACACGAAACCAACTTTCTCTCCTCCGCCACTTCATGTCTCTAACCACTACACCACTATGGACACTTCATTCATCTTAGGATCTCCTGTAGGCTTTTATCACTGACATTTAATTATGACAAATCATACCAACAGTGACGTGTTTGTGATAAATAGTTAATGAGATATTTTCTTCAAATAGCATGCTGTCATAAGACGCAAGTTATAATACACAAACAATTAAATACGACAAAATCAAATATGGCGTCTCCAAATTTCTTCTTTTTTTTTTACCGCTAGGGAGTTTCGTGGTCACATTGAGTGACACATAGTTTGGTAGCACTTCACGCTAAGCCGCGAATGACACTAGCTTCTCACATTGTGAAATGGAAAGGGGGGTCATGTCAAATATAAAAAAGGTAGAGAACTGCAAGGGAAAACAATGGCATCTTTTCTTTAAGCATGGATTTATTCATTCTCAAGTTATGAATGACGTTTTTTCCTCACAAGGGACGTGAAACTAATGGCGTTAACACAGTCCGAATGTATTGAGATCGTCCTGAGATCGGGACAGAGGAACACGTCCGTTATTGCAGAATTCTACCAGTGATCCAGGCGACCAACGTATCACTTACAGTGTGGAGGTGAAACTTCTCACGAAACTTGCTGTATCAAATACAAAGCGGAAAACGGACAGTTGAAAATAGCTACGGGCGAACTAACATTAAACTCTATTCTGGAATTGTTGAGTAAGAGTCCAGAGCGCACCACTTGCTGAATCTCTCGAGAAACTGGGATCTGCCTTAAATCACTAATGCAGTTTTGTCCACACATAAGCAAAATGACTCGAGAATGAATAAAGCTATGCCAAAATGAATGGCAGCATTATTTTTCTCGCGTAATTCTCTATATATTAACTGTGTCACATATCCACTTTCCATTTAAAAATTAAGAATTTCATCGAGAAATAACTTCGAAAATGGCCACGTTGTTGGAAACATAACCTTACAGCCCCCACTCCCCCTAATCTCATACCCCTTACCTTTAAATTCGTATTTATCTATTTTTGTTCTAGAGGGATGGTTCCACATCCATAGACCACCCTGCACGTCGTCCAAACGGGCAGAAACTTTATCACACGAAACAAGGAACATACGTACAAACATATTAATGACACAGTAAACTGTGAACATATCGTCGCCACTGGTCGTATTATGACCTGTACTGAGTCTCATTAAAAAAAATGCATTACGTACAAAAAGTAATCACTGACCTGGAAGACAATGGTATGAACTCCCTTATTGAACAATATGAATATCTTCACAGTGCTATTTCTATATTTTTAATGACCAGTGTTTCAAAAAGGGGAATCAGCTGAGAAGGGATCCTGACAAGTTAATAGTATATACACACCTCGACAATAGTTTACATTAAAAACACCAAATTTTAAACATTGTAAGGAGCTTTGGAGTGAGGTGGCCAAATGGTACCCCGCGGGACTCATATTCGAGAGGACAACGGTTCAGATCCCCGCCTGACCATTTTTATATGATTTCTCAAAATTTCCGAATGTGATATTCGCTTAGTTTTTATACATCTTTGCATGTATTCAATGTCTGAAGTGTTGTTACAGACAAATATCTCATTGTTATTGCAACATATGACAGGATAGTACACCATGTAATATGTTAACCACGCTGCTTTCCATACTGGCTTGAGTTGGGCTTGATGTTATGTTTAGATATAAGATACACTCAATGATTTTTAGAGTTGCATCAAATATATGTTCATAAGATAAGTTGCACTCTGATTGACATATATTGTTTATAAATTGTATGTAGATAGTATCGTTTATTACCATTATATCTTCTTAGAAGTTTCAGTGCATTCAAGTGCATCATATCACTTTTTTTTCTGTGATGAATAGTACTGCTATTTGATTAGCAGATTACATAATTATCTGTAACCTAAACTGCATTTTATGCCTCATAAGGACTGATGTCCTACTGTTGCAGCACAGCTTCGCACGGGTGGTGGACTGTTCCTGTGTCGATCAGCAGAGCGACGTCATACAGAGCGAAGTGGTGGTCAGCTTGAAGTTCGGGTACTATTGAGCAAGAAGGAGTATTCAGAGTCCAAGGGCACTCATCCAGGACGCTGACAAAGCATTAGATGCCAGAAAGCGTCTCTGAAAGCCGAAGTTATAATATCTCACAGCTCTGGAAGGATGGAAGGTTTGGTTTAATGTCCCGTCGACGTCGAGGTCATTAGAGACGGAGCACAAGCTCTGATTTTGTCAAGGATGAAGAAAGAAAACGGCCCTGCCCTTTCAAAGGAACCATACCGGCACTGGCTGGAGCGATTTAGGAAAATCAGTAAAAACTTAAATCTGGATAGCCGGACGCATGTTTGAACAGTCGTCCTCCCGAATGCGAGTCCAATGTGCTAGCCACTCACCACCTCGCTTGGTCACTGCTCCCGCAAGACATCTGGAGGAGCTGACCAAACATGAAAACTGGGAGAATGAAGTCATTGCCGCAATGTGGCAATGCCCAGCTGCTAAAGTCGGCTACGAGTTACTGGCTGGACATATTCCTGTTGAAAAAATACTACCCAGCCAGTTCACATATATATCCAGCAGTATACAGATGCATATGGTATGCCGTGCGGCGCAGTCTGTGCCAGCTGATGACTACGAGATAGAGACGACTTACAGCACACGATGACGCAGCCATCCGCCGTGCTCGGACTTTGCCACCAGTAGCTGCAGACTCCTGTCTGAGCCGACGTCTGCATTTGGTCCACTCGGTGCCTCCGCTCTGCTGGGAGGACCACCTCCCTGGTGGGCCACGAGTTCAAACCTGGCCCAGCTACTCTGTGGTTGTCATCCAGCCTGTTCTGACCATTACCCAGGGCGGCGGACGCCAACGTCTCCGGTCGTGCTGGGCATCGGTTTAAATACCGTCTACCCTGGCGTATTGTCGATGACGCCACGAAGCAGCCGAGCCACGAGGAGCTGCCTCTGTCATCCACTGCCGACGTTACGGTGCTTGCGTCAGACCAACCTCTGCGATCGCGCGGACACCAGCAACTGCAGTTTCCAGCATGGGTTGCCCACCGGGCAGGCAAAATGCTGACGCTGGCACATTGCGTGCCAGTTGCCTTCTGCGTCACCGGGGCAAACAACCCTCTCTCCAGCTACAGCTCCGTTCTTGTAATATACATGGAAAGGCAATTATAACCATGGATGTTTTACTGACGGCTTCGTATAGGATTCCAGTCACCACCACCTCTGCAGCCTACATCCAAGTAGGGAGACAGCACTCCATCCTCATTTGCCATCAAACAATTCACCTACAATGATAGAGCTCACGTTCCAACCACTACACTGCTGTCTATTACATACATTAATGGTAATATAATGCTGTTATGACGTAATTTATAAGATTTTATATTTTTGTGCTGAGACTCACCATTTATGTACTTTTTATGATAGAGCGCTTGAGTTAGGGGCTGTGGCCCCAAAAGTAGTAGTGAAGAAAGAAGTAAAAAAAAGGTGGTGGAGCTCTTATTTTCTGAAAAAAATTTCTAAGGTTCACTAAAAATGTAAAATTTATTTTATGTATAGTAAGTCGGTTATTAAATTTATGTTGGAATGGAAACCCCATAAATAAGAATTGAAGAAGCATTAACTGTATTTAACTTTCGTACACCACCAAAAATCGTTCACAATTGTCTTCATGATGTTAAGGTCTACTGCACTGTGGATGTGAAATCAAGTGTGTTAGAAGACTGCTAAATCCCAGTTCGCTGCATGAGGTACGATGCACCACAACCTCAATCTGTAGCGCTAGAAGAAAAATTATTGAGTTGTGTAGACTGGAGTATATGCGGGTAAAAATTAGTACAAATGCAATATAATGCGTGCGTATAGGTTTTTCTTCTCGATCGCAACCTGTCGCTGAGATATTGATTGTGACTCTGGCCTAGGAGGGGTGTGGAGCGAGTAAAATGGTTGTTAAGCAGCGCGCAGGAAGGACGGCGACGACTTTGGTTTGCGTCCGGTTGACGTGAGAGCCGAGAAATGGCGTTGTGATGCTGAACTGAGTGGGCCGGCCGGAGTGGCCAAGCGGTTCTAGGCGCTACAGTCTGGAACCGCGCGACCGCTCCGGTCGTAGGTTCGAATCCTGCCTCGGGCATGGATGTGTGTGATGTCCTTAGGTTAGTTAGGTTTAAGTAGTTCTAAGTTCTAGGGGACTGATGACCACAGATGTTAAGTCCCATAGTGCTCAGAGCCATTTGAACCATTTTTTTTTTTTATTATTGAGTGGCCGTTTTCCCCTAGTCTGGACTGGGCAGTGGTGTTGCTGGAGCCGCGGCTGACTGGAGTGTATACCGGGGAGCAGGACCGGCATTTCTTTGGTCTGCTCAAGGACTGTAAATTCCATAGAGTGTCTAACACACCAATTACAGAGCTCCTTGCGACAACCAATGTTAACTCGACCGCCATATTGACAGTGGTCAAACATAGTCTATTGTTTGTGAGCGAAGTGAACTCCAGTTTGGTGAATCGTTTAATTTTAGATTTGTTTAGCGAAATGTAGATTTAATATGCCTAAAGTGTGTTTAGCGTTAAACTGCACGAATCGAAGTGACAGGAGCTAACGTAGAGATGGGCAGCAAATATGAAACGGGACAAACTGTTTCGAACTACAACGAGCTACGTCTGCTCAAAACACTTTGAAGAGAAATACATGTACGACACAAATGATCAGTGGCGCCTTCGTCCAATGCAACCCCAACTTCAATGTTTTCGACAACACTAAAAAAAAATGAAATTGCTCAACTAGTGTCTAGAAAGCGAACTTTCAACAGTTTGGTCAATAATACTTTTAATGAGCCATCAGCAGCACATAGTAAGTCTGTAATTTAATAATTATACTGCTGTTACATATTTTCGTACAAACAAAAAATACCGTTTCTATTAGCTAACCGCAATGCATTTCGAAGCTTACTCCATAATCTTCAAGTGATACCTACACATTTTGCATTGATTTACGTTCAGTTTGCGAGCAACAAGAAGTTATCGTGGGTGGACGAAAATATCTTGAGTCGTCTTTCAATTGTATCTACATCGAAAACTTCATCCATATTTCGACTAATACTTTTCTTGCCACTGCCAGTGCACGCAGAAATCACCGCTGTTCACTAATTTATGAGAAAAATGAAGCTAGCATAAGCTATTTGAAGTTAATCAAAGACAATTTGAAAGTGGGCAACAAAGGAGATGACACCATTGACTAACAAAGAACCCCTTGAGTGCGAGGTCGCAAGTTCAGTCTTCAGAAGGCTCATTTGAAAGTGTTGTGTTAGCAATTATGACTCACCATGTGCATCAGGAGGGCTACAGGAAGTGAGTGTCACAAAATGGACATCACCGACATTGAAGAAATGTTAAAAAACAGGCCATTAATTTACACCATGGGCAACGATTGAAAAATGGCATGCCACAGTGATCACAAATGTTCGCTCCATCATGATCGAAGGCGAACATCTTGGGAGTCATAAACCGTACAGAACGTTCTGCTACGTATCCACTCTTAAAGAATGCATGCAGAATCATATAGGTCTGCATCGTCAAGTTGACGTTTTGTTTGAAATTTCGTTATCTTAAGTCTTACAATTCTGTATCACTGAAGTTAAGCAACCATCCACCGTAATCTGTCCAACAAGGTTGATGAACTACAAGACTCGCCACCTGTTTCAATATCGCTCTCACTTGTTAGGCACGTATCGTCATCATTATACTCCTCATGTCCGTTGTACACACAGACAAGAGTGTACGACACCATACATTCCGCAGACTCATCTTGCAGAAAAGCTAATATTTCATCTGCCACTTATTTCTCGCTCTGTGAAACTCCTTGGGTTCCTTTCTGACGAGATGTCAACTTTGGAAACTCTTTTAGACATAATGGAATGTTTGTTTTGTTTATCGTTGACATTGCTCTGCTTCATATCAACACCACTAGCACGGTACCACTGTTGCGAGTTACTTGACGACTAAGCAGTTCAGCTATGCTCCGTAGACTCATGCTGTGATCACCATTGGATAACTCTAGTCCCGCCCCCTGTTGCCATTAGCAGCCAATTTTGTGGTTCATGGTGGACAATATGAGGGGCGTCGAATGTCATAAACATCATTGGCCTTTTGCGAACTCGCATTCAAGCGGTTGCTTGTAAGACAAAATGGCGGACTGGTATCCAATTTGCTTCAAACATGGCGGACGTATGGTCACTCTATTAATTTTAAACTCGTTGGGTCTATTACCGGACGGTTATAATTAAACTTTTCCTATTTAACACGTTATAAGTCAGAAACTAATTACCGTACGAGCGCCAAACTTCTTATCATTAAAGTCAAGGACATGGGGAAGAGAAATAATGCAGAATCTGTTCAATTGAAACACTTAATGTGCTACTACGGCGCATCATACCATTACATACCGGTACCATTACTTCTACAAAATGGGTTCAATGTGGCGCCCGTCAGTGTCCAGAAAAGTCTGAAAGAGCATGATTGCATTCTGCACAGCAGAACGAAGCACGTCTGTAGGTATGCTGGCTACCCCTCTTGATATGCTGCGCTTCAGGCCAGCACATGTGTGAAAGTTCCCCTGGTAAACCCTCTTCTTCAGATAGTCCCACAACCAGAAATCACAGGGTGTAAGATCAGGTGATCGTACAGACCAACCATTTGGGAACGATTGGCTAATAATTCGATCGTTTCCAAATGTGGTTCGGAGGAGCAGGTGAACTTCACGAGCGATGTGGGTTGGGGCCCATCTTGCATGAAAACTGTTGAGTTTAATGCGTGTCTCTCCTGTAGAGCGGGTGTGACTTGTTGGCGAAGCATATCAGAGTAACGCTGGCCAGTCACAGTGCACGTCTTTGGTCCAACCTGTTCAAAAAGAATGGTCCAGCCCTCGTCAACTTCAACCCTTGTGAGAAAGTGGAGACCGAAATCAACACGTCGTTGTGCGTCCTGTGATGCAAGCTGCTGTTCGATATGGATCTTGTACGGATACTATTTGAGAATGGTTCGAAGCACCTTCCGTACAGCGGGCCACGGGATGCTCAACTGTCGTGACACAGCACGTGCACTGCTAGACGATCGGGAATTGCGCGCAGCGTTGTCTGCCTTAGCAACAGCGATTTCGTCAACCACCTGTGGTGCAACCGGTCGTCGGCCTCCTCCCGGAGCGCGCCAATTCCCTAGTTGGTTCGAACTTCATCACGCTACGCACAGCAGGTGGAGAAAGAGGACCCTTCCGTAATCCTTTCTGCTGGCGATATTCTCGAAGTGCAGCTGCAGCATTACTGTTGTTTTGATAATAGAGCTTCACCAATAATGCCCTACTCCTTTTGTCCAAGCTCATGTTGACACATCAACAAGTGTACTGCGACTGGTCAGGTTTGTGAGACTATGAATAACGATGATTGATCAGCGGATCTGTCGGCCATAGTTCGAACTGGACGGTGGCGCTGTGACGCGTGGAAATCATGCACCCTATGCTCTGGACATTAATACTATCAAGTTTGGTACTCGTACGGTAATTAGTTTCCGTGTTATAACGTTTTAAATAAGGAAAGTTTAATTATATCCACCCGATACTTGTGGCACGAGGTGCGCGTATCATTTTAATACTGAGACGGTGACCTGTCCTTTCCGTCTGCAGTGGAATGAACAGTGAGCATCTTTCACGTTCTGTCTAGCAGTGCTGTTTTCCGCAAAGCTAAGAATTGTGTTTTACGGTGTCAATGACATTCACTTCATATGCCACGGGTTTGAATTCCAGTGGTTAGAATAAAGTCTGTTAGAGGAATTGGCCTCGCTTTCGCTATCCTTAGTACTGATCTGCAAACCCAGCTCATACTGTAATAAGGTGTTAAAGCTAGATGTTTTTCTCATAATCCTCTTCAGTATATGAAAATTGTTATTAGTTCAAGTCTAAGGTGCAGAGCTTATTTAAGGCGGATGTGGCTGCTACGGTGTGCAAACAAATCCTGGGTCTCTGTGTTATGTAGCATTATTAGTGTAGAACCTAGAGGCACTGGCGGGTGGCACCAACGACAGTCAAAAATAAAATTTCGGCTCTAACGCTGTGCAGTTCAGCCAGTACCGGAACAAAGAATGGTGTCATACACACTCCGTTTGTATATCTAGTGATAAATGTAATTTTATACAGCTAATTTACTGATACTTTGATTTTTCGCAAAATCTTTATTACATGTGATTCTGTTAAGCTGTTCTGATTACAGTCATTTTTTAAAAGTCTTTACCTTGAATTATTTAATGGGTAGCCACAATTTGTCCGTTGGCTCTCACAGACGAGCTCTGTGTATAAATGTTACCGCTTACTACTGTAACCTGGATTAAGAAATTTAGCATTAGTTCATTAAACCTTGTGAGGGCTATAGCCCGTGTTGATGTTAATTGCTTCTGTGGGCGGAAGTTCGTTAGATGCGCATCGATTTGGGCAGGTAAAATTATGAATATTCTTGTTCATCTGTAAGATTAACTTTCACTAATTTAAGAGTAGGTCCCGTTAAAGTTTTCCTAAAGCCTTCTTTCTAACTTAAATGTTGCTTGCTGCTAAGAATTGTTGATGGTATTTCTTAGAATACTAATTGATTGGCCAAGTTCTATATGGGCTAGAGCCCGTTGAGATTTTAAAATTTAGGTTTAAGAAAAGGGAGATTTTTTTCATTTAATTGTTTTGTGATTAAAGGTATTGCAAACCATGTGTATGTTCAAGAACCGCCAGCCGGAGTGGCCGAGCGGTTGTAGGCGCTTCAGTCTGGAACCGCGCGACGGCTACGGTCGCAGGTTCGAATCCTGCCTCGGGCATAGATGTGTGTGATGTCATTAGGTTGGTTAGGTTTAAGTAGTTCTAAGTTCTATGGGACTGATGACCTCAGATGTTAAGTCCCATAGTGCTCAGAGCAATTTTTTTTGTTCAAGAACCAATCAGTGAAAAAAAACTTCTACTGCAATAATTGTTGTGTTACTGAAAGGAAAACGGTATTTTTTAATAAAAAAAATCAATGCTTTTCTACTTAAGGATGTTTGTATCGAAGCAAACGTGCTGTATGGTTAATCCTCTACCATCATTTTCACAATACAGTGCTCTGTATTTAAATATAGTTTATTGTATTCGAAAATTGCTCTGTTAAAATGTTCCCAAGTATGTAAGTGGCTCGAAGACTTCGTAAGTCGCAGAATCCAGTAGATTGTCCTTGACGGCGAGTGTTCATCAGAGAGAGAAGAAAAAGGAAGTGCCCCAGGGTAGTGTGGTAG
Organism: Schistocerca serialis cubense; assembly: GCF_023864345.2. Lineage (NCBI taxonomy): Eukaryota > Metazoa > Arthropoda > Insecta > Orthoptera > Acrididae > Schistocerca > Schistocerca serialis. The sequence goes on along the minus strand of NC_064640.1, from coordinate 359,047,711 downwards.
GACTGTTGTTATTCTCCGTATACATAAATGATCTGGCGGTCAGGATAAGCAGCAATCTGCTGCTGTTGGCAGATGATGTTGTAGTATAAGTGAAAGTGTCGTCGTCGAGTGACTGTGGGTGGATACAAAATGACTTAGACAAAATTTCTAATTGGTGTGTTGTAATTTCGATTTGGGGTTCTTGAATAAGGACCTTGGCAAATGGCTCTGACCACAATGGGACTTAACTTCTGAGGTCATCAGTCCCCTAGAACTTAGAACTACTTAAACCTAACTAACCTAAGGACATCACACACACACATCCATGCCCGAGGCAGGATTCGAACCTGCGACCATAGCGGTCGCGCGGTTCCAGTCTGTAACACCTAGAACCGTTCGGCCACTCCGGCCAGCGAATAAGGACTTTATCAGCGGAAAATCTTTTTGGAGGTATCTTGACCAGCTTGGTTGAGGATCGTGAGAATGAAGGATGGCAGTTGTTGGACGTAGTGGCATATACTTAAGGACGAGATAAATAAAGTAACATAACAAATTTTCAATTCGATGAAATGAATGAGAGTGCGGGAGCATGTTTCCAGAGGGCTCCCAGTCGTCCACAGAAAGCTGGAGGTCACATGTGGTAAGGTAAGAGTGACTGTAGCGACAAATGGGGCTGGCCACGCAACAGGACGCATTTGAAGATACGGGGAAAGACAATGTGTCAAGCGGAGGGCAGATATTATGCACTGTGGTAGGTTCTTCGTTACAAAATTGCACGAAGGCAACATATGGATAACTTCACATGGGAGAGAATCATCGGGGAACCGGAAGAAGGACGAAGTGTGACGAGTGTAGCCCAGGAGTTTTGTACTGATCACAACATTGTTTCACGTGCATGGGGAACGTTCCATACGACAGGCACTCTTCCCCAAACGACAGGTGGTGATCTATCACGGTCAACCTCAGCAGCAGATGACCGCTACATTGTGCAACAAGCAAAAAGGGATCAACTACAAACAAGGAGTGCATTTGCAACAACATTTAACAAGACTGCAAAGCACGCAATCTTTGGAGATGTCCGAAAGAACAGACACCACGTGGAATCCGCAGCTGTGATACAAGGACGTAAATTGAAACTGGAGGGGAGAGAAAGGAAAGGAACGGGAAAGAACTGACTATACCAGCTGCATCTGGACATTATGTTGAATCAGCGGCGCCGAGAGGAAATGTATGCCGAACTGGATTCGAATCCGGGATCTCCTACTTACCAGGCAGTTACATTAACCACTGCACCAGCCGGACGCAGTGTTATCGCAAATGTGCAGAATATCTCGGCATGCTCCTCGGCCGACCCACATACCCGTCTAGCACCACGAATTATCCACAGTCCTCATCCATGTGCTCGCTAATTTTAGATTCTGGTTGAAGGTCGAGAGTACACGTGCACATGGACTGATGGTTGTGGATTCATAGCACATCCAGGCATATTAGTTACATGAATGCGTGGTATCTGTTCTTTCGGACATGTTCGGAAGAATAGACGCCACGCGGTATCCGTAACTGTGATCCATACACAATGTGATCAAAAGTATCCGGACACCTGGCTGAAAATGACTTACAAGTTCGTGGCACCCTCTGCCGGTAATGCTGGAATTCAGTATGGTGTTGGCTCACCCTTAGCCTTGATGACAACTTCCACACTCGCAGGCGTACGTTCAACCAGGTGCTGGAAGGTTTCTTGAGAAATAGCAGCCCATTCTTCACGGAGTGCTGCACTGAGGAGAGGTATCAATGTCGGTCGGTGAAGCCTGGCACGAAGTCGGCGTTCCGAAACATCCCAAGGGTGTTCTATAGGATTCAGGTCAGCACTTTGTGCAGGCCAGTGCATTACAGGAACGTTATTGTCGTGTAAGCACTCCGCCACGGGCCGTGCATTATGAACAGGCGCTCGATCGTGTTGCAAGATGCAACCGCCATCCCCGAATTGCTCTTCAGCAGTGGGAAGCAAGAAGGTGCCTAAAACATCAGTGTAGGCCTGTGCTGTGATAGTGCAACGCAAAACAACAAGGGGTGCAATCCCCCTCAGCTGGCAGCTGTGACCTAGCGGTTCTAGGCTCTTCAGTTGAACCGCGCTGCTGCTACTGTCGCAGGTTCGAATCCTGCCTCAGTCATGGATGTGTGTGATGTCGCTAGGTTTAAGTAGTTCTAAGTCTAGGGGACTGATGATCTCAGATGTTAAGTCGCATAGTGCTTAGAGCCATTTGAACCATTTGAATCCCCCTCAATGAAAAACACGAGCACACCATAACACAAACGACTCCAAATTTTACTGTTGGCACTACACACGCTGGCAGATGACGTTCAAATGGTTCAAATGGCTCTGAGCACTATGGGACTTAACAGCTGAGGTCATCAATCTCCTAGAACTTAGAACTACTTAAACCTAACTAACCTAAGGACATCACACACGTCCATGCCCGAGGCAGGATTCGAACCTGCGACCGTAGCGGTCGCGCGGTTCCAGACTGAAGCGCCTAGAACCGCTTGGCCACTCCTGCCGGCAGATGACGTTCACCGGGCATTCGCCATACTGACGCCCTGCCATCGGATCGCCACATTGTGTACCGTGATTCGACACTCCAGACAACGTTTTTCCACTTTTCAATCGTCCAATGTTTACGATCCTTACACCAAGCGAGGTGTCATTTGGCATTTACCAGCGTTCAAATGGTTCAAATGGCTCTGAGTACTATGGGACTCAACTGCTGAGGTCATTAGTCCCCTAGAACTTAGAACTAGTTAAACCTAACTAACCTAAGGACATCACAAACATCCATGCCCGAGGCAGGATTCGAACTTGCGACCGTAGCGGTCTTGCGGTTCCAGACTGCAGCGCCTTTAACCGCACGGCCACTTCGGCCGGCTTTACCAGCGTGATGCGTGGCTTATGAGCAGGTGCTCGATCATGAAATCTAAGTTTTCTCACCTCTGGCCTAACTGTCATAGTACTTACAGTGGATCCTGATGCAGTTTGAGATTCATGTGTGATGGTCTGGATAGATATCTGCCTATTACTCATTACGACCTTCTTCAACTGTCGGCGATCTCTGTCAGTCAACAGACGAGGTCGGCCTGTACGCTTTTGTGCTGTACGTGTCCCTTCACGTTTCCACTTCACTATCACATCGGAAACAGTGGATCTAGGGATGTTTAGGAGTGTGGAAATATCGCGTACAGACGTATGACACCCAATCAACTGACCATGTTCGAAGTCCGTGAGTTCCAAATGTTCAAATGTGTGTGAAATCTTTTGGGGCTTTACTGCTAAGGTCATCAGTCCCTAAGCTTACACACTACTTAACCTAAATTATCCTTAGGACAAACACACACAACCATGCCCGAGGGAGGACTCGATCCTCCGCCGGGACCAGCCGTGAGTTCCACGGAGCGCCCCATTCTACTCTCTCACGATGTCTAATGACGAATGAGGTCGCTGATATGGAGTACCTGGCAGTAGGTGGCAGCACAATGCATCTAATATGAAAAACGTATGTTTAGGGGGGTGTCCGGATACTTTTGATCACATAGTGTATTATGTAAATTGAAGGTTCAGGGTGAAGAAAGGAAAGAAAAAGGAACTGTTGATATCAGCTGCAGTGGGACTTTATGTGGAATCATCAGCGATGAGTGAAAATGTGTGCCAGACCAGGGCTCAAACACGGATATCCTGCTTACTAAGCAGTTGCGTTAACCACTGGACCACAGTGTTAATAGCAAACGTGCGGACTATTTCGGTATGGTCCTTGGCCAACCCAGATTCCCACCTAGCGCTACCACTTACCCGCATTCCCTGTACGAGTAATTGTGCATCTGTTCTGATGATTGTGGATTCATAGGTCATGCAGGCGTTTTCAGTTATATGAATGCATGGATTCTGTTCTTTCAGGCATGTCGCAAAGAACAGACTCCACTTGTAATCTGCAACAGTGACATATATGTAAATTGATGGTGGAAGGCGGAAAAGGAAGGCACTCATGATTTCATTATGATGAATCAACAGCAACGAGTGAAAATGTGCACCAGACTGAGACTGGAGCCTGGGAACTCCTGCTGACTAGGGAAGTTGCCTTAACCACTTTCTTTTTCTGAAGGTGAAGATTACAGTGGTCAGTTTTTGGCCGCTGGAGACAGGGTGGGCAGCGGTCGAAAACCGAGGTCTGGTCACGATGCCTCCTCCTTCCCATCTCTGAACCGCTCCCCTCTAGATTTTGTTTTTCCGGAAGCGGGTTAAGTAAACAAAATGTCTTTATTTGTACAAACATAAATACAACAGAAAGGCCATCCCTCCGGTGGAATCAACATGAGACATTACACCCGAACAAAGCGAGCAAATGTCTTTATTAACAAGGTGTGGAAAAAATGCTGAAGTAAGCTAAGAGGTGTAAGACCGTAGACAAAGAGGGAAGAAGGTGCGGCGGAGTGATAAGACTTGCAGGCATCCACCTGTTCGGCAGATGGGGCGTGGAGGCAGAGTGGGTAGAAGGGGCAGTCAACATGCTAGGCCTGGCCACGGTGTCCCGGCACCACTACCGGAAAGAAACGCCCGAAAGGAGGGCAGAAGCCAAGGAGGAGGGCCAGTAGAGTTGGGGGAATGACCAGCGTGCTCTGGTATAGTGTATCAAAGAAAGTGTCCATGCGCCCATTCCGTTGTGGGCTACGATATAGAAATGTAGTGCGGAGAATCTCAGATGTCTGCGACGGGATGGGGGTTGGTGGGGGGGGGGCGGTTCGAGGGGTTGGGGGGGGGGGGAGTGTCGTCCGCGTGTGGCACCATCCAGCTGATCGGGGGTGACGTAAAGATCGCGCGAAGGTAATTGGCGGAGAAGGCACGGTAGCGCGGTCGCAACTCGACTTCATTGTGGGCGGTTTCTAAGTACTGCCAGAAGTCAAGGCGTGATGTATCGCCATCACCATACAGGTAAATGATCGTTCACCCCTTAACCCATACAACAGCGTGATTTTTGGTGGCGCAGAAATAAGTATCCTCAGGATGGATAAAAGTCCATGGGTCACTTGAATCCGGCGGAACTCGGAGAGAGCAGGAAACGAACTATCGACCTGGTTTTCCAGACGTCACTGGCGGCAGCACAAGTCAGGTGGTGGGCAATGTCATCTACGATGTGGCAAATTGAACAAAGCGGAATGTCCGTTAGTCCGATGGCGTGAAGACGCTTAATTGTGTCGAATTTTCCACATGTCACGTGGTACCATGTGGCCCGGACGTTGGAGGGAAGGAAACGTTGGTGGATGTGACGCCAAACCGTGGGCCAACGCGTAGATGGATGTTTGAGTTCGACGTTGTTGCTGGATATGTAACGAAGCAGTGGGGTGTAGAAGTCTTTGGTTCGAGGAAGATGCGTGCTCGGCAAGTGAGTGTGAGCATAACTGAAGTCGACGATGAAATCAGAAATGTGCGTCCGATGGTGCGTGATGTGGCCGACTGGTACTGGCTGCGATATGGTCGGGGGCGTAAGAATTTCCAGCAATCTGCGCATAAGGGAGTCGCCCCAGTTCCACTGCTTGTGCATGGTGGACATGTACAATGACGCCGCTCGGAGTCGCACGTTGACAAGACCGAGGCCCCACGCTCGCGGGGGGAGGGTGCGCATTTCATAACGGACATTAAGGAGCGTGACGGCTGTAAGGAAGTATGCGAACGCTGCCTGGAGGATGCGTCCAATAGTTGATGGCAAGCATCGAGTCGGCGGAGAAAATTTTGTAGCACCGCCGTGCGGATCATTTGGATAGTATGCCGAAAATTGATGGCAGCGGAGCGGCGCACCGTGGAGGTGAAGATGATACCAAGGTATCGTAGTTTCTGTACGCACGGGAGAGGTGTGAGAGAGGCCACATCCTATGGGAATCGCCGAGGATTTAGCCACATTCATGTTACTGCCCGCTGCAGTTCCGTACGTTCATATCAAATCGAGAAACATTTTTGTTTCATCCCAGGAGCGGGCAAGGAGGAGGAGGTCCTCCGCATACGCGCGACACCGACAACTGTGCTGTCACAAAGTGAGACCAGGAAGGTGAGTCGTCAGACTCGCGATGAGTGACTCCAGGGTTATGGCACAGAGTAGTGTCGAAAGTGGGCAACCCTGCCTTATGGAGCGCCGGACGCTCACTGATCCCGCCACACCGCCATTGGTCTGAATCAGCGATTCGGCGCTGCCGTACGGGCGCCGGATGATATCGATAAATGTGGGTGAAAAACCCATTTGGTTCATTACTGAGAACAGGAAACGATGCCGAGCCCTGTCGAATGCGCTGTCAAAATCGATGACAACCGTCCCTGCGCTGAGTCTGCACGCCGCTACCAGTGCAATTAAATCACTACATTCTCCTTTGGCCTGGCCGTTTGTATATTACCTGAGCCACCCGGAGTTGTCTGTTCTGGGGATAGAGTGCTGGGCCGTATCTTGCGGCAACGCGTCGCCAGGAGTCGTGCAAAAGCAGAGTCAGGGGACGGTAATGTGCTGTCGTCACTCCCGGTGTCAGTTTGTGGATGAGTATAATAACTTCCGTGACAGAGGACAGCGGTACGGCGTTCCCCATTGTCAACAGTTTATGAAACATTGTCGTCCACCGAAATGACATTAGCGTAAGGAAAGCGGGATAAAACTCTATTGGCAATCCGTCGACGCCAAGTGACTTATTCAGAGCACCTTTTTTGATTGTATCGTGGACTCCGTCGCAGTAGCCGGCTCCTTCAGCTCGTCCTCCTCGTCGCTGGCGAGGGTGCGAGTTACGTGTGGTAACACAAACTGCTCAGTGCGGTTGTTGGTAGTCCCATCATGGTACGTTGTGCGATAGTGGTCTACAAAGGCATTGATAATTTCGACCTGACATGTGACGTGATGAGCGCGACAGGTGGAGATCTCGGTGATGAGTCGTTCTCGTCAATGTTTCCTACCGGAGGTGAGACGATGCATGATGGAGTGTTCCTGTTGCGCCGAATCATGACATCTGGTCCGCACCATCGCCCCCTGCTGTCTACGGCGTGTCAACGATACAATTTGTGCTTTAAACCTGCTGCATTCCTTCTGGGATTCTGTGGTAGGCGGCTGGGCCTCCAGGTAGCGGAGAACGGCGTAGAAATAGTCGGTAGTGTGCCGGCGCCACGCAGCTACGTTCTTGCTATACTGAAACAAGGTACGTCGAATGGCAGGTTGTGGAGTACTTAGGTAAGTGACGTTCACAGGTGGCCCAATTGTCGGTAACGCGTTCAAGACATTCGGGATCGTGAAGGTAGGAGGTGTTTAGCTTCCACGGTGCACCAATGCGCTAGACCACTTGTTGCGGGAAGAGAATGTTGCAGATGTAGGCACAGTCGTCCGAAAAGGCCAAGGGCCAAACCTCTGCACGTTGGAGTGCAGATGTGAGTTCCCGAGAGACGTAAATTCTGTCGAGGCTGCTCGTGGAATGACTCGTCTGATAAGTATGTCCAGGTGCATCGCCGTGCCGAACATCCCATGTGTTGCGGAGCAACAGATCACTTACCACAAGGCGCAGTTCTTGACAGGTTTTGTAGTGGAGCACTTGATCCCTAGAGTGCAGGACACAATTAAAATCACCCCAAGCAAGTAATGGTCTCAGCGCCCAAGAATCAAAGGGGCGATTTCTTCTGAATGGAAGTGTGTTATGTCACGTCTGCGGGTGGAGCCTGACGGAGCTTGAATGTTGACAATACGCGTCCCCATGACGGTGACTGCCATGCTTTTGGCGGACGGAAGGTACGTGATATTAGCCACAGGAATGCCTTCTCGGGCGTAAATGGCTACGCCGCGTCCCAGGTGGTCACCAGGAGAAGGATAAGTGTTATACCCCGCGACGTCTGAAAGTGTGGCCAAGTGTACTTCCTGTAGTAGTGCGATGTCGACGTCCGATGCCCATATCACGTCTCGCAGCAGTTGAGTTTTCACGCGGGAGCTAATGTTGTTAGTGTTGATCGTTGCTATTCTGTACGTTTGGAGTCGTGCTCTGCCGTGGAGGAGAACTCCATCAGCGGAGGGCGAAGAGGGCCGAGGCAGCGGCGAGCCGTGCCGTGCACCAACTGACGGCGGCGTAACGAGGTCTCTCGTCTGCGGCGACTCCGTTCCCAGTGTGTGGCTTGTGCCATCGTCGGCGTCGCCTCTCCACGCCTTCGAGGGCCCTGTCATTGTGGCGTTCTTATGTTCCATCTTATCCGTAGGAGCGAAGAACGTCTCGGTAGCAGTCGCTACGATGAAGACCATTGGTTCAGGTGCACCTGGGCGGACCGGCGGAGTAGACATCGGTACAGCCAGAGCCGGCGTCGCGTTGTCGCCAGTCTTGTCGTCGTGCAGGCTCTTCGAGGCCTCGTCGGGCTGGACGGCCTCTGGAGCCTCAGGGGGAGGTGAGCTATCTCGTTCCTGGACAGTGCGGCGCCGCCTCTTGCGCTTTTTAGGTGAACGTTGTTTGCGTGTTGTAAGTGTCTGAACACGGAAGGGAGTGGCGGTGGTCTGGGAGGAAGACCGTCGCGGAGACGATAAGTAAAGGGACGTCCACATCCTCGGCCGGAAGGGGATCGGAAGTCGTCGCTGTTGTCAGTGGCGCCGGAGCAGCGTGTGGGAGTGACGCGTCGACTCCAGCGGTATCCGTAGCAGCTCGAAGGGTAACCGATACGGGGTTCGACGGACGGCAGCCGGCGGGAAGAGAAGAGAGCGCCGATGCGTAGGAGATTGGTAAAACCGTCGTCGGAATCAGAGGCACCAACGTAGCGGCTGGCCATTGGGTTATTCGTCGTTGAAGACACTCAGACCTGATGTGGTCTTCTCTGCCGCACCCGGAGCAGGTCTTGGGTTGGCCGTCGTATATGACGAACGCGCGGCACCCGCTGATTTGCAGGTAAAATGGCACATGGCAACGGAGATCGATGGTGATCTGTCGTACACCGTTAAGAACGAGATACGTTTGGAATTGCGCCCAGCGTTCGGCAGTGTGGCCATGTACAGTGCCATAGGGGTGGAAAGCCGCGATAACGTCTGCCACCGGGAGCTCGAAAGTTAGTTCGAAAACTCGTACGGTTCGCATTCCCAAGCCTGCGTGGTCGACAGTAACCACTCCGACGTTTCCGTCTGCGTGGCAAAAGCGTAGTCCATGTTTGATGTGTCGAAGTATTCTTTCGCACACCGCGTCATTGACGACTTTGACGTACACTGTACTGCTTAAGATGGACAAATGGATGCCCAAAATGTCGGAAGCAGGGATCTTAGCTACGTCGCGTAGGAAGTGTTCTGCTTCCAAGGTCTTTGGTCGGGTATAGTCATGGCAGAAGGGGAATCGTAGAGTTGATGTTCGAAAACGGTTGGCAATCGTTCTTGTACACGTAAGCAACACGTAAGTGATGACCGCTGAAAGTAAACAACAGCGAGCGCGCGCGTTCAGCAGACGGAAATAACATCACGTCCGCACTGTACGACTGCGAAAGCCGGACTAACCACTGGGCCGCCCAGATGCAGCGTTAATCGTAAATGCGCAGACTACATCGGCACGCTCCTCCGCTGACCCACAATTCCACCTAATGACATCACTTATCCGCAGTGCCCGTCTATGTCCACCATGTTCAGACATATGACTGATGTGGCTCGATGGGCTATGAATCCACAACCATGAGTGCAGATGCACATTTACGTTGTTCCTCCACCGGGAATCTAAAGTAGGCAAGCATGGAGGACAGCGATGCGGACTGCATGAAAGTGGTTGCGCTTGGTGGGAATGTTGCTCGGCCGAGAAGCATGCCGTGATATTCCACGCATTTACGATTAAGACTGTGTCCAGGTGGTGCAGTGGTTAACGCAGCTGCTTAGTCAACAGGATATCCTGTGTTCGAGTCCTGGTCCGGCACACATTTTCACTCATGCATAAAGTCCTGATGCAACTTAGATCTAATTACTTCCTTCGCTTTCCTTTCCTTTCTCACCACTCCAAAACCAATTTAAATAACACATTTTGGGTTGCTCTCTGTGGCCAATGACCAGTACGATGGATTTTGTTAACACCCAGACATTGATGGCAGCGTTTGTGATGATGCCAAGAGCACAAGGACTTGATCAACGAGGAGTGGGGTCGCATATTCTTCCCAGATGATGGCAGATGAAGTCTGGTTGGTGATTCTGCACATACCCTCAAATGACGAGACTTCCGAAAACGTAATGCACCCAGGACCATTGTCGAACAAGATAGTTTTTATGGTCCAGATCATATGGCGTATGGCCGGCCGGTGTGACCGAGCGGTTCTAGGCGCTTCAGTCTGGAACCGTGCGACCGCTACGGTCGCAGGTTCGAATCCTGCCGCAGACATGAATGTGTTTGATGTCCTTAGGTTAGTTAGGTTTAAGTAGTTCTAAGTTCTAGGGGACTGATGACCTCAGATGTTAAGTCCCATAGTGCTCAGAGCCATTTCAACCATTTCATTTCATATGGCGTATGTACATTCACTGGTCAACGTTAATGTGACACTGTAAACCTACCCCATGTACATGTTTTCAGGGGTGTATTCGGCCCTAACTTCATTTTTGTAAATTGCAGTGCACAACCGCACCGAACAAATGGCTCTGAGCACTATGGGACTTAACAGCTATGGTCATCAGTCCCCTAGAACTTAGAACTACTTAAACCTGACTAACCTAAGGACATCACACAACACCCAGTCATCACGAGGCAGAGAAAATCCATGACTCCGGCTGGAATCGAACCCGGGAACCCGGGCGTAGGAAGCGAGAACGCTACCGCACGACCACGAGCTGCGGACCCGCACCGAACACCGCAGGTGAAGAGGCTTCTAGAACTAGAGGCTGTTCAGCGAATGGACTGGCCTGCCCGTCCCTCCGACTTAAATCCGACCTAACACGTGTGGGATGTTTTGGGAGGACGTATTGTAGCAAGTCCACATGTACCAACGGCCTTCCAGCAGTTGACAACCGAGCTGGTAGAAGAATGGAATGTCCTACCATAGGAACTCCTTCCCAGCCTTGTGGCCAGCATTGGAACACGTTGCAGACCATACACTGCACTGCCATCTGTAGTAATCAGACAGCTGATTAAGAGCCATGTCCCACCTTTCGTAATGTCCAGGGGCCATCACGAATCGTGCTGACTTTAGTGTAATTATTGTCTTCGAATAAAATTATCATTTCTGTTTGTGTCATTGCGTTTAACTTACAATTACCTTCTGTACTATACTGCTGCAGTTCTTTCTGTATATGGTCCAAGTTTCATCAAGTTTGTTACTTGGCAGTAACACATCATGTGAAAGTTGTTTTCGTCCTCAAGTTCTGCACAGCATTGTGTTACCAGGTGCCTACAATAGTGACAGTGACATGGCGAGAGTGGTATTTGAGACAGTGGAGTAGGCACTACTGCTAGGGATGGTGCTGAGAATATAGCTGCAGGTGGGGCTGGTCATAGAGCTCTTAATGGTGCTTTGATATGATGGTGTTGCTGTAGCTGACGACAGTGCTGATGATGTGGTTAGCGCTGGTGCTGGTGCTGGTTATAGTGTTGGCAACGATTCTGACCACGATGGTTGATTTAGAGCTGAAAACTACAAAGTAACGAAAATTTGTAGAATAGGAGAATGAAAGAAATGTTAAGAAGGTCCGGTATAAGACAGTTATGTAAGTGTGCTCGTGGGAGCTTTCTTCATTGTGTAAGCAATGGCGGTCGTTAGCTGCAGATGTAGAAACTTCCGTTGCTATCTGTAGGTGTCCATCCGGTAAGACTGTCACAAACTAACGCCTCTACATCTAGATATATACACTCCATAAGCCACTGTAAAGTGCAAGGCGGAGGTTACTTCACATAATCCATATTACGGATTTTCTGACCTGTTGTTTGTGTCAAGGTAACGCGTTTATTTCTTCTAAGTAAACACACCGCAACTTCAAAAACTGTAATTTACACGCTAAATAACAAGATACATAGTGATTCTCGCTCGGAAACGCATAATAAACAGAAAAATAAAACAACGTTTTGCTGTTTGCAGATGACAAGCTGTGAACTGCGTAGTAGACCCAAAGCTATTAGCATAAACATCCAATAATTTCATGTGAGGTATGTAAACAAATACATACAACCACTTCATTTCCAAAAGTACTACAAACCTAGATCCTGTAGACCTAGCGTAAATAAACAACATAGAATGCCCCAACTCAGCGATACATGTCTCTAATCTGTACCATATGCAAACCAAGTTAAGATATTCTGCAATAATCACTCATTCTACAAATGTAAATATTTTATACCAAAAGTTTCTTTAGAGGTTAACATATAACAATTTTGCAGAAGACAGATAAACAAATAAATCCACAGAAGACAACACAGAAAGTGCTGAAACATGTCTGGGTGAAAACAGAACTACAAATGTGTCTTGCAATAACCGTATAAGACAAAGGTCAGCGATATTGGTCTGTGCATCCATTCCTTTACCGTAATGGGAATGGCACACCCTCTTTTCCATCCACATGGGATTGTTCGCTACGTCAAAAATTCTCGATAAATATGAGCTAGGAGAGGGGCTCATTCCACAGCGTATTCGTTGGAAAACGTAACTGGAATTCAGTTAGATCTGGTACCTTGTTTGCTTTCAGCAGTGTTATTCTTCTTCAATACTAGAGGTGCTTACATCAGAATCTTTCATTCTGGAGGCTTCGTGTCGGCCAAACACTGGTACGGTAGTATTCCCATTCATAAACACATTTTCAAATGAGGAATTTAATGTTTCTGCTTTCCCCCTGATGTCTTCAGTTTAAACACTAGGCGGATCCACGAGAGGATGTATGGAATATTTGAGTCCATTCATTGATTTTAAGAGTGACCGGACTTGTAAGGCTTTTCTGATAAATCTGTCGCAAGGATCTGACTACGAAAAATATTGCCGGCTTCACGCATAGCTCTTCTTAAGGATGGACGAGTTGCTATTACGTTTTCTCTAACAGTTTACTGGCAGTCTATTTTGAAGCGAGAGTGTTATACTCTTTGTTTTCGCACCTGTCTCGGAATATAACATTAACCAAGTTAGATCTTTGCCATCTTTCAATTTACTTGGTATATCTTCACTGCAGCTTCTAACATCTTTCAAATTTCATCACGGTTGTCCTGTGTTCTCAATTTGTCATATAAGAAGGTTGTTACTGACGGTCACTTCAATAAAAGACAAACATTTTCCTAACATCCTTGATGTTCGTTTTACCCTTTGGAGGACATTGACCATGTAATATCGTCATGATCGCTAACCACTACCTCGTTTGTGAAACTCTCAAAATGATTTGGACTGTTTGTAGTCACGATATGTGAAATATTTATTCTACACGTGGGCTGGCGAACTAGTTATTCGGTGCAATTGTCCGAGTTGTAAAACTGCCGTTAAGTTACCTGCTTTTGTCAATTAAGATCGTAGCCGCTTTATATGTACGTTAGGCGTGTTGCATACATATCGGGCGTCACCTCATTTCGATCCCTTTGTTTGCATATGCTATCAGTGTCTTACTAGATTCCGCTAGAAACCGGAAACGGTGAACCGTCTAGAAACTGAGTGAGGATATATAAAGGGCCACATATCCTGCGGAACATTTTTGCTCTACGTAATTATCCCTCTATCTGTTACTTAAAAGAAAACAGTTTATATACCAAAACTGAAATTGTCACTGTTGAATTCAAGTTTTATTCGAAAATCCTTGATTTGGAACGTGAAACAGAGGTATGTTACAGTAAAAATAAAAAAGTAATACAGCTTTATCATGTAGCACACGAAAGTGCCTTTTGATCGACGAAAAGGTAAAATTTTAAAAAAAGTGCGAACCACAAACGTATCAGCCATTGCTTCGATACTTGGTAGAGCTTGTCTATAACATGTTTCCGTTATTCGTAGACAATTTTCGTATTTATCAATAATAACAGGAAACTTTTGCATTTGATCATGATGAATTGCTACTACGTGCAAAATAACAACAATAATTGTACAGATTTTTTATGTTTGTGCATGTAAACTGTACTTGCATCAAAAGTAAGTACTTAAGTTACATAAAAGCACAAAACTTACGCCACCGACTAATTTTTATTACTTACAAAATGCAATTTATATAATGTAATGTTATAAAACACGCAATGGACTAACACTGAACTGTGTAATTATGTACAAAAGAAACAAATAAAAAACAAAGAGAAGTCGTCGGCTCCCAGTTTCTCTCTCACACACTCATTTATGTTTCTTTCCCTACCAATGCTATCAATAATACCGGTAATTCTACCATTAATACGTTATTTATGAACTGCACCAAAACTACGAACCTCAGCTTTGGTAGAGCGTAACTCTATGGGTACCGATAATCGAGAGAGCACTGGGAGTGAACACGAACCGCCACGAAGCAGTTGGCATTGGCAGGACACACTCGAATGACGATGACCTTACCGGCGGTGACAGCCAACGATGATGACGACGATTATTGCTACTATTATTAGTATTACGACAGTTACTACTGGCTTTGCAATAGCGATGAGGGTTGAGTCACGTAGCAGAATTGTTTTATTCACTATTAATTTCGATGAGTAGCTTTGACAAGATTTGACCCACTGTTGGACACAGGCACCAACACTTTCTTGAACTTAGTGCTCAGTAGGCATAGAAGATGTAGATCATGATATATGAAACTATTATTAGGACTTGTTGAGAGTGGGCAATACTCTCTTAGGATTTAAAGGTTGGCTACAGCGGGCATACACAAACTCTGGAATCTAAGATATTGTTGTCGCGCTTCGCAGCGCACGGATTAATTAGTGGCAGTTTGGAAGCCAGTGTAGGAGTCCGCCTGCTGTGGTGTGCACGTGTATTGGGCGAGGGGCTGCCATACTGCCGCGTCCGCCAGCAGCGACACAGGATTTGGTATTGAGTTGATATTTTTTATAATTTGCAGCGCGCTTATTGGCTAAAATGGCTCTGAGCACTATGGGACTTAACAGCTATGGTCATTAGTCCCCTAGAACTTAGATCTACTTAAACCTAACTAACCTAAGGACATCACACAACACCCAGTCATCACGAGGCAGAGAAAATCCCTGATCCCGCCAGGAGCGCGCTTATTAATTTAAAGAAAAGGGTTTGTGTATGTGCGTAGCAGCAGACGATAATTTTGATAATGATAGGAGTTGAATTCTTAAGGGAAACCATTGTTAGGCGAATAGATTAAGTATTGATTTTTGTCATTGATTTCTTCTGTAATTGTCAGGAAATTGTTTCACTATGTATTTAATTGAGAAGTATATCAGTCTGTCTCAAGAGTTTGATTAATTTGTAATATTGCTTTAATGCCACTGGAGGCAGATTTACATACGAAGCAATTGTTCAAAGAGCTTCTAGCGTTTTGTTAATTGAATGAGAAATAATCGCTTTCAGAACACAGTTTTTGAAAAACTGTATTGTTTGGGTTATCATTTATCGAGTTTAGATTTGACCAAACCCTTTCTCTTGAATTATAAATAGTTGCAGTAAGCAGCAGCAGCCACAGCAACAGCAGGAGCCGTCATACAGAACATGCATTGCACTCAGCATGAACATAGGTTTTTTGTTAAATAATGGAATGCAGCAGATCAAGCAGTGGCAGCAGAAAGACCAAGTAAGTTATCTGTTGTGCACAGGACCAATTAAAAATAAATAAAGTTTAGGCGATCTCTGTAATAGTAAAGTTAACAAGAGTACAAGCACGAAATTTTCAGTAGAAAACACGAGATAAGAAGATAGAGCTCGCGACTTTCATTGTATACAGAAGTCAGACACAAAACAAGTTGTAAAAGACATACAGTTAATCATTAATCCTGTCCGACGGATGACTATGACAGTATATGATCATAATATAGCAAGAAGCCGACAGTATTTAAATAAATATGAATTCTTATAGTTCCAAAATCTGTGCGAGACACAAATACCGATCAAAGCTCCAATAGATTTAAGAAAATAGTTGATAGGCACCAACGAGTTCTTAAACGTACTACACGATTTCACCGTCACACATTCATGTCAATTATTATACACTGTTCCCCATAAAAGTTACAATAAATCCAGAACAAGCACATACAATACTGGGCATCAAAACTACAAAACCCTGAAGGCGGCGCGCAACAAACGTCAACTGGCATGAAGTGAACAAAACGGGTTTGTTAGGTTAGAGGGTCTCGAGAAAGTACAGAAAAGCTTCAGTCTAAAACGGTGCAAAACGAACATAGGAAGACGGTATGCATCGAGATAACCAGTATTGTAGTTGCAAATTGTCATAGCTGTCATGGGAAAGAATGAGAGCTTAAAGCGCTAATAGAAAGCACTGAAGCTCAAATCGTTACAGAGACTGAAAGTTGGCTAAAGCTGGACGTAAGATTAGCCGAAATTTTTACAAAGGACCTAACGGCGTTCAGAGAGGATATGTAAATACAGTTTGTGGCGGCGTTTTTGTTATTGTTTGAAGTACTTTATCTTACAGCAATTCTAAAGTAGATAGTTCCTATGCGTTAGTATGGATAGAGGTTATATATACTTGACAACCGAAATAATTTAATAATTGGTTCCCGACTCAGATGATACAGTATCTGAAAAACTGAAAAAACCTTGTGTATCATTTTAAACAGGTACTTCACTCATACAATTATGGTTGGTGGTGACTTCCCTCTAGCCTCGAGATGTTGGCGAAAACGCATGTTCAGTACCGGTGGTAGGTATAAAACATGGTCAAAAATTGTACTAAATGCTTGCTCCGAAAATTATTCTGAGCATTTGATTCAGGAGCCCTCTCGAGGTGTAGAGTACGCAAAACAGGTCAGAACACTGTTGCAGATCAACTAGAAAAGCATGCCAAATTTGAAAGAACACAAAATCTCCAGAGTTGGCGACGTTTTCCTGAAGCTCAAAACTTAGCGTCGACTTCGTTTTTCTACAACGGAACTCTGTCTCGAAATCTGACAGAAAATCAAAAGAGATTCTGGTCGTATGTAAAGTACACCAGCGTGCAGGCACAATCAATACCTTCACAGCGCGATATAAGTGGAAATGTAACCAATAATAGCGCCACTTAGCGGAGTTCTTAAACTTAGTTTTCCGAAAATGCTGCACCAAAGAAGATGAAGTAAATATTTCAGAATTCGAATCAAGAAGAGCTGCCAACATGGGTAACTCCGAAGTAGATATCCTAGCTGTGGCGAAGCAGATTAAATCACTTAATAAATGCAAGTTTTCCGATCCAGACAGTATACCAATTGGGTTCCTTACGGAGTATACTGTTACAACAGCCCGATACGGAGCAGTTATATACAACCGCTCGCTCGACGAAAGATCCATACCAAAAGACTGGGAAGTTGCATAGGACACATCAGTGTCCAAGAAAGGAAATAAAAGTAATCCGTTGAATTACAGAACCATATCGGGACGTCGATTTGCAGTAGGATTTTGGAACACATACTGTTTTCAAACAGTATGAATTACCTTGAAGAAAACGCTCAGCACAGATTGAGAAAATATCAGTCTTGCGAAACACAATTAGCGAGTGCCACATACAGGGGATCTCAAATTGATTCGATATTTCTAGATTTTCAGAAGGCTTTTGACGCAGCTCCGCAAAAGAGAAGTCTAATCAAATTGCGTACGTATGGAGTATTGTTTCAGTTGTGCGATTATATTCGTGATTTCCCGTCAGAAAGCTCATAATGCCTAGTAACTGACGGAAAATCATCGCTTAAAACATAAGTGATTTCCGGTGTTCGCCAAGGAAGTGTTTAGGCTCTCTGCCGTTCATAATCTTTATTGACGATTTATAAGACAATCCGAACAAACCTCTCAGATGGCTTGCAGATGATACAGTCATTTACCGGCTAGTAAAGCCATCAGAAGATCAAAACCAATTGCAAAACGACTTAGATGCGGTATCTGTGTGGTGTGGAAAGTGGCAGTTGTCTCTGTATCAGGAAAAGTGTGAGGTAATTCACATGAGTACGAACAGAAATGCGTTAAATTATGTTACACGATAAATCACACAAATTTAAATTCTGTCAGTTCAACTACATACCTGGGAATTACAATCACGAAAAGGTAAATTTGGGACGATCACATAGTAATAACGTTGTGTGGGGGGGGGGGGGGGGGACCCAATACTGCATTTTATTGGCAGAACATTTAGATGACGCAGGCCTACCAAACAGACTGCACTACGCTTGCCGTTCTCTGCTGGCGTAGTGCTGCGCGGTATGGGATCCTTACTAGATAGGATTGACGGAGGACACCGAAAAAGTCCAAAGCACAGCTCGTTTTGTATTAGAGGAGTGAATGTTACCAATATAAATCGCGAGTTGGGGTGGCAATAATTAAAACAAAGGCATTTTTCATTACGGTGAGATCTTTTCATGAAATTTTAATCACTTACTTTATTCTCTGACTGTTAAAATAGTTTACTGGCGCCAACCTGCATAGAGTGAACTGATCAGTGAAATAAAATAAGAGAAATCAGAGCTCGTACAGAAATATTTAAGTGCCCATTTTTCCCACACGCTGTTAGAGACTGGGAAGCTAGGGAAATAATCTGAAGGTAGTTCGAAGAACCTGCTGCCATGTACTGAAGTGTGAATTTCTGAGTAATCATGTACATGTAGACATACGTAGATATGAAAATCATTAGTATTTCGCCGGCCGGGGTGGCCGAGCAGGCGGTTCTAGGCGCTACAGTCTGGAACCGCGCGACCGCTACGGTCACAGGTTCGAATCCTGCCTCGGGCATGGATGTGTGTGATGTCCTTAGGTTAGTTAGGTTTAATTAGTTTCTAAGTTCTAGGAGACTGATGACCTTAGAAGTTAAGTCCCATAGTGCTCAGAGCCATTTGAACCATTAGCATTTCAACACGACTGCACGAAGTATGTAGGAGTAACGTCATCTAGAATCTGAATGACAGTAAAGATTACGCAACGGGTATATTACTCAGAAATCGCCGGCCGTTGTGGCTGAACGGTTCTAGGCGCTTCAGTCAGGAAGACATACGTAGACATCGCGATATCGCTGCCCTCGTTGCTCAGGATCCCATGATGTGTGTGATGTCCAGTATACTCCGTAAGGAACCCAATTGGTATACTGTCTGGATCGGAAAACTTGCATTTATTAAGTGATTTAATCTGCTTCGCCACAGCTAGGATATCTACTTCCGAGTTACCCATGTTGGCAGCTCTTCTTGATTCGAATTCTGAAATATTTACTTCATCTTCTTTGGTGCAGCATTTTCGGAAAACTAAGTTTAAGAACTCCGCTAAGTGGCACTACTGCTAGGGCCGCAGGTTCGAATCCAGCTTTGGGCATTGATGTGTGTGATGTCCTTAGGTTAGTTAGGTTTAAGTAGTTCTAAGTCTAGGGGACTGATGCCATCAGATGTTAAGCCCCATAGTGCTCAGAGACATTTGAACCATTTTTTTGAACTCAGAAATCGCATTTGAATGATTGTGGTTTGTGAGAATATTGTGTTATACTTTGTGTAAGCGGGTGTAATTACTACCAGCACGTGTGTAATTCGACAGTTCATAACTGTGGCCTGTCGGGACTGCTGCTTATCTTTCCGCGATATCGCTGCCCTCGTTGCTCAGGATCCCATGACTCTCAGGCGTATAAAGAATCGATGGATTCTGCAGAGCTATACATAACACCTTAAGGGATATCGACGCTCCACGCTGTTAGTTCCTGGGGGACACACACTTTGTTTTTTAAAATGGCTCTAAGCACTATGGGACTTAACATCTGAGGTCATCAGTGCCCTAGACTTAGAACTACTTAAACCTAACTAACCTAAGGACATCACACACATTCATGCCCGAGGCAGGATTCGAACCTGTGACCGCAGCAGCAGCATGGTTCCGGACTGAAGCGCCTAGAACCGCTCGGTCACAGGGGCTGGCGTTCGTTCTTTCGGTCGCGCAGAATCGAACACCTACGCCACCTTGATTCAGGAAAGGAGTTTGTTTCCAACAACATAATTGTCCGAAAGGAGTGTGCGTCCACGTCCGCAGCATCACAAACTCTCAGAAGCGTGACCATCGTTGTGGTTTCCCTTGACTCAACACAGGTACAGGCGCGCCGACCGTGGTACGCCCAACAGCAACTTTGGAAACAGGACTGGTATCACGACATCTCTCCAGCCGAGACCCTGCTACATCAGGATGGACGCACCTATTTACGAAAGCTCCGAGAAGAACGAGCATTGACAGATTACATCGTCATCGACTACAGGCCCATCAGCTGGCGTGATGATATGGGGTACCTTTGGTGCACAACGTGATCACCTGTGGTTCGCCTCGTTTGGACAGCAGCCGTTACGTTTCTAACGTTTTACCCCGGGGTCTGTGCCCTATATCCAGCGGTTCCGTGACGTTATACACTGTCCAGTCACCTGTCGAAAGCCTGAATAACCACCTTTCCCTGCGCCGACCGCTGCTTGACGTGCAGGAAGAGAGTAATTGAGGTACCGTAAGTACCGAATGGGATGTAGAGCTATGCCGACTCCAGTGACGCGGCCAGCTGCGCTATTTTACTCTGTTGAGGAGTAAAGGTGATTCCAGAGATTCTCCATTAAATTTAAATCCGGGGAGTGTGGTAGGCAGAGGACTCTTGGGCCCACGCATGGTCACCCCGAGCTGTGTGACACGTTGCATTGTCCTATTTGCACATGCCATCGTGCCGAGGAAAAACAAACTGCATGTAGGGGTGGAAATGATCCCTTAGGATAGGGTCATACTTGTGTTCATACATTGCGCCTTCCGTAATAACGAGATCACCCAAGGAATGCCACGAAAACATTCCCCAGAACATAACGCTCCCTCCTTCGGCCTGTACACATCCGACGATTGCTGCACGGTGTTTGATTTCAGACGTTTCACGTCGTGCACGCCAGCGGCGGTCTGTCCAATGGAGCACAAAATGTGATTCATCTGAAAAGTTACCTGTCGCCACTCAGTGGACGTCCAGTTGCCTTATTGGCGTGCAAATTCCAGCCTTCGTTGCCGATGAACAGAAGACAGCATAGTGTATGGACCAGGCTCCTGCTGCAGGAGCCCATACGCAGCATCGTTCGCTGGTCGTTCGTTGAGGACACACAGTTGATAGCTCCTTGGTTCGTCTGGAAGGCTATTTGCTCAACTATTGCACATCTATTGGCCCGCACACATCTCCGCTGCTGTCTTTCATTCTTGTCATCTATGGCCCGTGGTGTACCATAGTTGCCTCGGCACCGGATTTCGATAACGCCGTTTTGCCATGTACCACGGCTAATGCGAACTGTTAACTAACTTAGCCGTTTCGAAAATGTTTCCTTCTATGGTCCGAAAGCCAATGGTTGTGCGCCTTTGGACGTCAGATAAACAGCTCCGTTTCAGCATTACGACAACAATCGCACTGTTTTCCGCGTTCTCCGGAACGCTTTATATTCCTCCCCCCCCCCCCCCCCCCCACTGCTAGTGCTGCCACCTGCCATTTGTGAGGGGTCATTGCACGCTGACATCGATCGTAGGCAGTTATCACATTAATGTGACTGGACGGTGTATTTCAACAACGGAACACAAAATCACAAGTTACCTGTGTTGCCTTGTCCTGCCTCGTTACAGAAGGTGTTCGACAGTAGCTCTAGCCAGTTAGTTCTCCACATCTGGCACCCACTCTTATTTGAAAACATCTGGACATGGGTTGGCGAGAGACTGGCCACCACTCAGCAGCTACTATGTTTGATGAACTCTAGCCCGGAGTTGAAGTAGCTTGGAATTATGTAGCTGTATCTGACAATCAAGCTTAGTGTGTGACTGTGTGAAATCGGGCTGGAGCCATTGTTGCTATGAGAGATGCAACACTCTGTAATAAATTTCACACACTCTGTACCTGACATCACCTACAAATTTAACCGTGTATTTCTCCTGCTATTCTGCCTACGCACAACCGGCCGCTGCGACCGAGCGGTTCTAGGCACTTCAGTCCGGAACCGCGCTGCTTCTACGGTCGCAGGTTCGAATCCTACCTCGGCCATGGATGTGTGTGATGTCCTTAGGTTAGTTAGGTTTAAGTAGTTCTAAGTCTAGGGAACTGATAACCTCAGATGTTAAGACCCATAGTGCTCAGAGCCATTTGAACCATTTTTGCATGCGCACCGCGCAACAAGTAAAATTTCGTTATTTGATATCCTTCCTATAGTTGCTAGTTTCAATGGCCAGCAGTCTACAGTGTACTTATTGCTAATGATAAAGAAAAGTATTGAGATGAGAGACGAAATAATGAAGGTCCTAAGTTGTTACTATTTCCTATTGATCTTAAAGCACCTGTTAGAGAAAAAAAACGACACTTCCAAATTTTCAGGCGGAATATGGACGTTTACATAGCAGTATATTACAACAACAGATTTGAAGGCACTATTTAGCTCGTGAAATATAACGTATTGTAAAGTAGTCATGAAGAGACCGAGCGTCTTTTATCTTTACCTGTTTGCTAGTAGGAGATATGCAGTACTGCAGATTCCTCCAAATGCTATACTTTTCCCTACAGGTTTGAACTTGCAGAACAAAAACAAAACATTTTACTATCGTTGTTTTCAAAACAGAAGAGACACCTGAGAAGAAATGAAGAAACGATGCTAATATTATTTACCACGAACATATTTCATGAAAATTCCTTTGGAATAAGAAAACGTTAATTGTGGTAGAGGGAACTAGGAAGTAATTTCCTCTAGCGGTGCCCATCTCTCAATGAGAGTCTCCTGAAGTTATTCAGCTGACCTCGAACCCGGAAGGTCTTCCACATGTGGAGCAATTAGTTTTATTTAGATATTTTTGCATAAAGTTTAATTCTGTTTTATAACGTCTACGAGGTGGCAAGGCATATAACTGTGGACTATGTAAGCAGCATCAAGGTGTCGCCATCATGTCGAGCGCGATGATAGTCGCAGATGATCTCGGAATGGAAGGTAGCTGCTGTTACTAGACGATCGCTTGTTCCTGAGCATCATCTACATTGGAGGCCGTAGAAGGTGTACAAGTGGCAGAGAAAACGGGTACATAATACAACTGGCGTGAAGGAACAAATCTTTCACCTCTGTCTTCAGTGGTTTAGTCACAAAAGTTTTCAAGAGAATGAATTCAGAACGACTGCACCTTGCCAGACTACATGTCCAGGATTTAGAACATTGCGTTCGACTGACAATCAGTTCCACACACTTCCAGATCGTGATGGTGCAATGAACGTTGTCAGTGAAATAGACTGTACGAAGATGCAGTCATAAGGCGAAATGGCTTCACTGTAGTAGTGGACAATGCCCGCCCCATAGCCTGCGAGTTTAAGACGGTGGAGAGGGTGGTCGTCCACGAATAGAGTGACCTGCACAACAGCCGGCTCTGAATGCAAAGGTTCACGGGAATCTAGCTGCGTAAATGTTGCCACTATCTCGGGATCTGCAAATGGGGCTGGAGGGGTCAGATTTCGACAACACTTTTGAACGGCTTCTTACACAAAAAAAAACATACACGTAGAGCATTGGCGTCTGCGATGAGCACAGGTCTTACCGCACAATTCTGCTTTGTTAGTGGCTCGTTTAATTGTCCCGTAAATGGAGAGCAAGTACCGCAGTACCTAGTAAGTGAAATTTTTGTTTACTTTACCTAACGCGGAAAACATTGGTTTCGATTCGGGAGGACCACGGGTCAAATCCCAGTCCGGCTATCCAGATGTAGGTTTTCTATGATTTCCCTGAACCACTTAAGGCGGATGCCCGAATGGTTTCTCTGTAGCCGCACAGAGTGGCTGCCGCGTCTTGGGCGCCACGTCACGGATTGCGCAGCCCCTCCCAACGGAGGTTCGAGTCCTCCCTCGGGCATACGTGTGTGTGTAGTTGTTAGCATAAGTTAGTTTAAGTAGTGTGTAAGTCTAACGACAGATGACCTCAGCAATTTGGTCCCTTAGGAATTCACACACATTTGAACAGTTTCTCTGTAGCCGCCTCCACATCGGCCACGCTAAACTGTTTTTAGTGGTTCGGCGCAGCGCGGCGCCCCCGATGTGGACGCCAAACCACGTCGCTCTGCGCAACAAAGAAAAATATCGCGCTGTGTCGGTCCATCAAAGGAAATAAACGTTCGTGAGCGGCGCTGTTTGAACAGCGTTTCCAGTTTTCCATTGTTACTGAAGCTCGCGTGTGCTCACCGGATCACTGCTGCGCACATAGGAACACTCTGCTCCATTCTGCGTCGCTCATAGCCGTTCCGCGCTGCTCTGCACCGCGAGTTTCTGCGCGGTGCGGTGCGTCCGGTGTTGACGCGGTTTGACACGCACGCCACGGTCATTTTCCCAGCTTTGCCTAATCCGAGCTGTGCTTTGTCTCTATTGACCTAGCCATCGTCGTGACATTAATCACTGAACCTCGTTCCATAAAAATTACAATGAGATCCAAACCATTAGCTGCTTACAGGCGTTGATAATTATCAACGGGGACACCTGAAAATGTGTGCCCCGACGTGGACTCGAATCCGGAATCTCCTTCTTACATGTCAGGCACTCTATCCGACTGAGCCATCGAGGACACAGAGAATAGTGCGACTGCAGGGACTTATTTCTGGCACGCTCTCCGTGAGACCCACATTTTCAACTTACTGTCCACACACTACATTTTTAGTGCCCCTGCCCAGTATACTCATTACTCGCTGCAGTCAATCTACCGATTCCCGTAATTGTTTGAGCAATGTGAGTGCATCCACACTGAAGAAGATCATTGGCCGGTAAGCCTTATCTATATGAAGATAGTATCTGTTCTTTCGGACATCTTAAAGGGTTACGAAAATATTTGAGGTGAACAGCTTAGATGATTCACTCTGCAGCATGGAAGAAACGAGGTTCTATATGAAGATGGTATCTGTTGTTTCGGACAGCTAAGCTGTTCACCTCAAATATTTTCGTAACCGTTTAAGATGTCGTAATCCTGTCCCCACTAAAAGACATAAGGCCTATTTTAAGAGCAGTGATATCGATACAACTTCGCTTTTCAACTAGAACTGTAGTAATTTCTGCTTTTAGTATCATATTTCTAAGACTGATTCGACGGCGTTTCACTCTTCTAAATCCGAATGCTAGTTTCCGAGCAATTACAATATTATAACTTATCGGTTTCTAACACGAAACCGATCACGGTCTTATGCGGAAGTTCGTGATTTCATATTCAAATAAGATAATACGTCAAGTCGGAGGAAGGGAAACGTTGCACCTCCGCGACACCAAAGGGACACAGAGGAAATATAGCTGTGTCGTTCACGTGCTGGTTAGTTTGAGAAAAAAAATGCCTCTGATAAAGCAAAATATATTAGATACGCCGCTTCTTTTCGAAGAATGCAGAAGGAACGTGATGAGAACAGTTGAACAGTACCGACAAATGTATTCGGATAGGTAGTGTCACATTAGAATGACAATTCAGCGAATGTGCAAAAAATTGTAAGGTGCAAGGGCTGTAGAGGGTAAGCAGCAACCCAGCAACGAGCGGGCCAAATGAAACAGATGTTCTGGTAGCTGATGCTCTTAATCCGCATGCTAGCTTCAACGAAACTGGCAGTGCCTCTAGAATAAGTTAGCTCAGCCTTGTTTGCATTTTGTGCGGAAACAGCTTCCCTTCGTACCATCTGTAACTTTACTAGCAGATTAAACAGCGGAAGCAGAAGACACATGCAATTCCGTCACTCCGTTCAAATATGAAATCAGGGCAAATAGATACTTTCTTCAAATAATTATTTTTACCTGTGAGACTACATCTACAAATAACGGAAAGCTGAATGTAAGAAATATGCACTATTTGGTCGCCATGGGCGTACCCAGCGAGGGGCAGGGGGGGAGGGGGCGCAGCTGCCCCCCCCCCCTAGAAGATATTCGCAGTTTTTTACTAGTTTACTGTTTTATTTAATAAGAAATGCTGCATGTTTTCTCGGATTGTACAAGTGCATTCTTGTATTTAAAATGTTCATTAAAAGCAGTTTTTCACTGGTTTACTGTTTTATTTAATAAGAAGTACTGTATGTTGTCTCGAGTCCTTGTTTCCTGAGACTAGTACCCCCCCCCCCCCCCTCCCAATTTCATATCCTGGGTACGCCCTTGTTGGTCGCTGAAAATTCTCACTGACTGAGGCAGGTGGAACGTCACAGGCACTAGAGTGTGAACGTTTGGTTTAGGATTATTGGAGACTATATAGTACCGGTCCTTACTTCAACGGAAAAAAACCTTAGTGGGTAAAAGAAGATAAGCACAATTTCTGAACGAAGCGCTACCTGTTCTCTTAGAGGAAGTAACAATTGAAATACGTTGATGTATGTGGTACATGGCCAATGGGAATTCAGCGCTCTACTCGCCTGTAGATATGAAAGCACTTTCCTTGTTACTGGACAGGGCGTGAAGGCGGTAGCAGTTGTCCTGCACGTTTGTCCGTTTGGACGCCACTGGACTGATATTTCTGGGGTAAACTCAAAGATGAAGTCCGTGCGCTAATAACTGTAAATGTGTTTAGTGCATTAGACGGAAGGCATTTCGAACATTCGATGTCGTAAATGGAATTTTAAGGGCGTTTTTATGACTTATTTCTTTTGTGATTTCCTTTCTGTTGTTGTTGCTGATGTAATTTTGCAGTACAAATACATATATGACAAACTCAAGATCCTAATCCGTTATTAACAATCTTCATACATCTGTTCCCTGTTTTAAAAATTCTATTAATTATGACGGGTGCCTTTCTTTCAAGACAATGGCGGAAACAATGGCATAACTACTACCACAGTTAAGTGGTAAATCATTCATAGTTAGGGGGCAGCTTCCGTCCTTGCAGCAGAGCACAGCGATTCGTTTGTGAGTTACACTGCCAGAAAAAAAAGTAAACTATCACGGATAAGGTCATTTTATTGTCAACCTTGTGCCAGGTACTTGCTCGTAAGTGTGAATTGCAGAGTATTCATGTAGATGTAGGTGTCACATTCTTTTCCTTTCTATTGGTGTGATCCGATCACATGTAGACAAGTGTGGTTAGTATCAGTTTTAAATTAAGCATTTCTCCATTACTCCGCTTTTGTAAGTAGACTATCTTAGCTGCGTCAAGCTGGAGCGCCCCTCACCCTGTCGTGAGGGTTCTGAGTAACAGCACTAAGCCGGCCGAAGTGGCCGAGCGGTTCTAGGCGCTACAGTCTGGAACCGCACGACCGCTACGGTCGCAAATTATTCGAAACTACAATTGTATTTTAAGAGAGAACTACACTTTTATTTGCTTTGTTTAGAAATACGATGCTAGCATCAGAAATTACTATGGTTCCATTTTAAAAAGTGACGTTGGTACGGACAACTTGGTAATTAACGTAACTATGAAAAGAGATTATACGTCGTTTAGTGAGGAAATCTCACAATTAATTTAGGTGAAAACAAGATCGGAATATCTTAAGCGCTTCATGAAACATCCGAGGTAAACAGCTTAGCTACATTACCATCTTTGTACAGCTGGCATTTTGCTGTCCGCGTACCCATTACAACAGTAACGACAACACAGTGTATGATTATCCCTTAGGAACTGGCTAACAGTATACGTTGATTTGACGTTTGTGGAAAATTCCTTATGCATTTTCAAAAAGTGATTTACACCTTAGAAGTCTACCAAATGGAGCTTAAAGGCGAGAACGTTTCTGAAAACACACAAAATTAATTGTATACCGAATCGACAACCATTTTATATGGACTTTGAGCTTACTTCTAAGGTGATTAATT
This sequence comes from Schistocerca serialis cubense, assembly GCF_023864345.2. NCBI lineage: Eukaryota > Metazoa > Arthropoda > Insecta > Orthoptera > Acrididae > Schistocerca > Schistocerca serialis. The sequence continues at coordinate 359,019,893 of NC_064640.1, read as the reverse complement.
ACATATATTTCGCCCTAGAACTATTTACGCCGGTGGCTACTGTCAGATATAATTGTTCCCTACGGAAATTATCTCCTCAAGAAATTCTACAGCATATGATTATGTCTGTACTCTACAGAAAGAAGGTGCGAAAGTATTCCTTGGTGCTAATAACAGTATATCCAGTAAAGGCCTAGTCAAGGCACTTGAAGTATGTGACACTATCGGTTCACCCGTGGTGATTCTAGCAAGATACAAAAATGAGGAAGGTCTACTCGCCGCATACCCCGACACAAGATGTACATTAAGACAATTTTCTCAGCACTGGCACAAAACTGAAATAAGAGTATCAGAAAATGATCTAAAACAGGTTAACAAGGCAGACATGTCTGTGTCGGAGCATTTGATTACCTGTACTTAATATTGACGCCACACAGCTAAAATGTAGTTGAGCTGGTAACGCGTCCGCGGTTATCACCATCTTCACTCTAAAAGCTTCAGCACACCAATACGGCGTTGAACTAGAGACACGTACGTAGAAGCCTGTGACACACCCTTTCAACAAGGCAACTTTGGGGTCGATGACGGCTGCGCGTCGTGCCATGGACTATATCACACGCCGACAACGTTGCGAAGGCATCCTGATCCAAGACGGCCAGCAAATCATTGAGATTAATCGGAGCTGCGTCAAGATGCGCCCAGCTCGCTCGATGGCGTTCGTGACGTGCTCAATACAATTCGCGTCATGTGAATCATGGACAGGAAGGAGAAAGGAGCACAACAACTTTCGTGCTTGTTCCTCAAACAACAAGACACATTTCTGGAGCGATGATGTGGTATGTTACTATGGCAACAAACATGAGCTGACAGATGGATCCTGTAGAAGGTGACAGCCAACGTGTAAGCGACCACATTTCATCTCGCTTAAAGGTTATCCAGAATGGTGAACAGGTGGCAAGGAGGATCGTCTTGAGTGATTTTTGACGTACTAGTACCCTGATATCGCCTTGTACATGCGCGTACCGCCGCTCGTCGATCCAGGCGACGTTTTGCAACGTCCCCTTACAAAAAATTTATAAATGACAGTGCTGGAAAACTTCTACGTCATTTGATTTTCAAACAGCTGAACAAAACTTAACGTACTCAGACATTTCTCTCTTTATTTATTCTGATCAACACTAAACTGGCACACAATATTATTAGCGCAACGCAATCTGACTTTCAATAATCGCTACAAAAGAGTGGCGCTGACTAACAATAACCTATACCTTTCATGAATCACTTATCCCACAAAAATCTTCGTTACTCGAACTACTGCAATACAGCGAGCGCCAATACTGCCAGCTAAATAAAAGATTCTAACTACTGAAGGCACTAACTACTGACAGGCATTGTTGTGGCGTAACAAGCTTGCTACGCCACACTGAGAAGGGAGCCGAAAGGCACGCGTACACACACGCCGACTGGCGTCAAGTCTGGAACAGGATACGTTATGACTGCTATAAAGAAAATACGTAGCTTTGGAATATACTTAACTTTTAATCACTCCTTGTGATACATCTCTCTTGACTATACAAATGAGACTCGTAAGATACATGCACTGTTACAATTGGCGCCTTGCTAGGTCGTAGCCATGGACTTAGCAGAATGCTATTCTAACTGTCTCTCGGCAAATGAGAGGAAAGGCTTCGTCCGTATAGTCGCTAGCAATGTCGTCCGTACAAATGGAGCGAGTGCTCGTCCGTATCTCGAGACCTGCCTTGTGGTGGTGCTAGGTCTGCGATCACACAGTGGCGACACGCGGGTCCGACATGTACTAAATGGACCGCGGCCGATTTAAGCTACCACCTAGCAAGTGTGGTGTCTGGCGGTGACACCACAGGCATAGTTAGTAAATGAAAGATTTTGATGGAGAACAAACAATGTATTTACCTTAATAGTGTTCAAAAGTCATAATATATATGTATAATTTGTGACATCCAGTTTGGCAAATTTCCTTTTTCTGATGGACACACGCCCAGCTCGTCCGATCATATTAACATCTCAAAACTCTGGTTTCTCTCTCCCCACATCCACCACTGCTGCCGGCTCACCTCCAACTGCGCAACGCTACGCGCTGTTCAAATCCGCAGGCCAGTGCGGCCGAGCGGTTCTAGGCGCTTCAGTTTGGAACCGCGTCACCGCTACGGTCGCAGGTTCGAATCCTGCCTCGGGCATGGCTATGTGTGATGTCCTTAGGTTAGTTAGGTTTAAGCAGTTCTAAGTCTAGGGGACTGATGACCTCAGATGTTAAGTCCCATAGTGCTCAGAGCCATTTGAACCATTTTTTTGTTCACATCCAACTGCCCAACATTACAATAGCAAACATTCCAACAATGCAAACCAGCGACAGACTGCACACAGCAAAGTCAGTGATTTTCATACAGAGCGCTACGTGACGTTACCAACATAAAAACCTAAACAGCCTACTTACACGTTTCGAGTATCCGTTCCCATGCTACTACTAATCTGCGTACCTGTTACGAACAGTGAGCTGTGGTACACGAGGGTGGGTGGGGGGCGGAGGGACTCTTTCCCTACCTCACGGCGGGATGTACGTATTTAAGGGTAGTACGGTTGCTTGCGGCTTGTTGAGCATTGGACCGGCGTGAGATCCGCTACAATGTGGACCGTCTATCTGCTGCTACACAGAAAACCGTTCACACTGGGTCACGTGGCAACAAGCCCAGTGCTTGTGCTTTCTTGACACTGAGTGTCCAATGCATCGCGTACAGCAGTGTGGCCTTAACATCTGGTCTGGCCCGTCTTGAGCTCGTCACGCAAGAATCTTGTACACTATCTCCTTCCGAGCTGTCCTCTAACTTCCCAGAATTGTGACACACGTTCATTTGCCAGACTTGTAACATCCGTTCACCTAATCTCCCTATAGTCTAATTGATTTTGAGCCACTTCATTCCGCCGAGTAACGTTGTATTTATACAGAGTGTTTAAAACAGTATCACATATTTCTACAGGAGATAGTATTGGTCTAAACTAGAAATAGTTCCTATCATAAAACGGTCGGAAACCAATCAGTATCTGTTGAGATTGGTCGCAATCTGTTCTCTCATTCCCATTTGTTTTTACGAGGAAGTAGACATTATAGGCGGTGCTGAATGTGGTTACCACACATCCTGTCTCATTCTTCAGCTCACCTTCGCAGTGAATCCTCATAGCCAGAAATTAAAATGAAATAGGTCTGGTCGGCCGGTGTGGCCGAGCGGTTCTAGGCGCTTCCGTCTGGAACCTCGTACCGCTACGGTCGCAGGTCTCTGGCATGGATCTGTGTGATGTCCTTAGATTAGTTAGGTTTAAGTAGTTCTAAGTTCTAGGGGACTGATGACCTCAGATGTTAAGTCCCATAGTGCTCAGAGCCATTTGAACCATTTTTGAAGTAGGTCTGGTGAACGGGGAGGACATGCTACCGGACCTCATCGACTAATACATCACCCATGAAATGTTGCGATGAGGTACTACCGCACGATACACGGAAAATGGGGTGGTGCCCGTTGTTGTCTTTCTGCAAAGGTAATGTTCATCATAGCACTGGTATTTCATTGCGCGGAATTCGATGATACACAGGACCTCTTAATCGGTGTGGTAAACTGAATGGTCCTATGAGTCTGCCACTGATAATTCCTATCAATACATTGATGCTGAAGGTATCCTTACGCTTCACCTCCATGATTGTTCGAGGATTTGCATTTAACCAGACGTGCATCTGGTGGAAATTTATCTCATGTGAAGCCTTTCTTTTACCAAACATTCCTTATCACAAGTAAAACGGTCCATATCTCAACAGGTGTTGGTTTCCAGACACATAATTATACCAAGATTTCTTTTACTTTTGAGAAATACTACATCATGTAGCAATGCGTGACACATTTTTAAACAGCCTTATAGCCATATCTATAGATGCTCATGACTCCATTAGTTCACTGCAGACAATGTTATTGGTTTTTGTAAACCTAGATTCTGAAGCCGTCTCAAATGAGTGCTTTACGGCATAAGAGTTATTTCTCGCCCATGTACGATCACAGATTACATATAAACAGTAACAGCCTAGGCCGTGCGGTTCTAGGCGCTACAGTTTGGAACCGAGCCACCGCGACGGTCGCAGGTTCGAATCCTGCCTCGGGCATGGATGTGTGTGATGTCCTTAGGTTAGTTAGGTTTAAGTAGTTCTAAGTTCTAGGGGACTGATGACCTCAGAAGTTAAGTCACATAGTGCTCAGAGCCATTTGAACCATTTAGTAACAGCCAAAAACAGAACTTAAGGAATAATTTGTGACTATGACGTTGCGGCTATGTAGAGTGGAAATGCTGTTGCGAAAAACCTGAAAAGCGGGCTAAGCGCTACCATCATTTCCAGTAGTGCATACAGGGTGATCTTTCCCATCGTGTCAAACTCTGAGAATTGGTCGATGAGAAGATACGGAACTTATGTCCGGAAATGTGTGGCTTCCATGCTAGAGGCCATTTATTCAACCAGAGCCTTCGTCACAGAGCCTGCGGTCTAATACGCACTGTTCTGTGCAGCCACAGTTACAGTATGCGTGGTTTCCTCCTAGAGGGTGGTACTGTTCCTCATACGTCATGCCCTAGCGCCCTCTCCTGCCTTAGTAATTGGTAATGTTGTGTCCGACTCACTTCTCTTGCTGATTCACCTTGTAATGGATACGATACAGCATTGTACACAATTGTTCCGTATTCTAATCGAAAACATTCCGGTGTTTACTTACGGAAAGGCAAATGGCAACGGGCGGCGGGCAGCAAGGTTGTATCAGGAATCCTATCCCCACCCATAACAACCACAGTACTCAATGTTTGCAACAGTTTTTTGCCATTTGTCTGAGACTCGGTCGTTTCAGGAAGCAGGAAATCATGAAGGACGTACCCGAAATGTTCGGACGCCAGACCTGGAGGAAAACTGAGGAAGGCGACCGCTGTGTCATTACTAGGCAGCCTGCCCGGTTAGCCGTGCGGTCTAACGCACGACTTTCCGGGCGGGAAGGAGCGCCTGGTCCCCGGCACGAATCCGCCGGGCGGACTTGTGTCGAGGTCCGGTGAGCCGGCCAGTCTGTGGATGATTTTTAGGCGGTTTTCCATCCGCCACGGCGAATGTGGGCTGGTTCCCCTTATTCCGCCTGAGCCACACTATGTCGGCTATTGCTGCGCAAACAAGTTCTCCACGTACGCGTACACCACCATTACTCTACCACGCAAACATAGGGGTTACACTCGCCTGGTGTGAGACGTTCCCTGGGGAAACCACCGGGGGCCGAACCGTACAATAACCCTGGGTTTCGTGTGGGGCGGCGGAGTGGTGACGTGGACTGCGGTAGTCGTCGTGGGGTTGTGGACCACTGCGGCTGCGGCGGGGATGGAGCCTCTCCATCGTTTCTAGGTCCCCGGTTAATATACAATACAAAAAAATGGCTCTGAGCACTAAGGGACTTAACTTATGAGGTCATCAGTCCCCTATAACTTAGAACTACTTAAACCTAAATAACGTAAGGACATCACACACATCCATGCCCGAAGCAGGATTCGAACCTGCGACCGTAGCGGTCACGCGGTTCTAAACTGAAGCGCTTAGAACCTCACGGCCAAATATACAATACAGTACTAGGCAGTAGGCCCGACAGTACAGGGTAAGACGACCGCATAGAACATTACCCATGACAATTGTTACCACTCTTACAAAGTGTGCAGGGCGTACTAGCGATAGACTTTCCCCATCGCGAGCTGTTTTGTCACTGGTTTCCTCACCAGGCAACCGCGATTCCGGAATTTGTATCATGCATCCTATTCACAGATGAGTCCACCTTTAAGCGAAGTGGTATCTTCAACTTTCATTACATTCATCTGTGGGACAGCATGCAGAGCCCCCACAGTACGGTGACAGCGAATCATCAGCATCGGTGCAGCTGGAATGTGTGGGCCGGGATAATTGGCGACCATATTTTGGGACCAGTATCCCTTCCACCTCACCTAACAGATCGGAACTATCGGCGTTTCTTGCGGGTGACTTTACGTCTCCTGCAGGAAGAAATGCCATTGATGATTCGAGGGGTTATGTGTTATGATGGTGCTCCAGCCCACTTCACCATTGATGATTCGAGGGGTTATGTGTTATGATGGTGCTCCAGCCCACTTCACCGTTAACGTCCGGACACATCTCAATCGTATCTTTCCTGGTCGATGGATCGGAGGGGGGAACGGGGGGTGGGGGGGGTGGGGGGGGGGGGTCCAGTTGCATGGCCTGCTCATTCACCAGATCTCAACCAGTGCGATTTCTGGTTACGGGGCCATCTCAAAAGTACTGTGTATGCAGACCCCATTCCAGATGTGGAGACACTGGAGCAGCGTATTCATGCTGCCGTTGACACTGTTCGAATGCAGCCTGGCCGATGTGAAACAAGAAAGGCATTACCATTGACATAATAAATAACTTTGTTTTACCGTCACAACAATGTAAAAACAATATTCAGCTGAAAAGAAAAAGGACCTGCAACGGGTGCTGCAGTATTTGAAAGTAGCTAAAACAACATTTTTGGAACAGCTTTGTGCTCTATAAAATTAAAAGAAGAATTAAAAATAATTTAATCGCAGGATAGTGTATTTGCGAAATCTATCTGTAAAATGTTTATTTTTAACAACTGATAAATGGTTGAGATTTTTGCCGTCGACCTATATGACATTTAGCACGTACGGCGCTTTTCAGAATACAATGTTTATTTTCGTTGATAAAAGGGAGGGAACTTTAAAAAATTTTGCAATACTTGCGTGACTCTTTCTGTAGACAATAAATGAAAAATATTGTTGGGGGTTTTTCGTTAAAATATTTTTGTGAAAACAAAAAGACTGAATAACTCGGAATCAGTCTTTTGGCCCCTAGCCCATTATTGATTTCCACTCCACATATTATGGAGGACCTCGGCTCACCCTACCACAACACTTCTTGAGACTGGGTGAGCCGCCGACCTCCACTGTATCTATTCCTCTGGCAGTCCTATTCCGGAATGGAGTACCATCTATATTTTCCCGCAAGTACCAGCAGTAAAACCAAGTCTGTGTCACACGTGGAGGTGTGCTTGAAAATCCATAGTCGTTAAGGCGATGGCTGACGAAAAGTAAGAAATGCGTATTCGATTCCCGGTGTGGCGGAAATTTTCATTAGTTACGACGTATTCATTACATTGAAGGTCTGCATTTCTTAGAGTTACTTCACTTCTGTTCCTTGTCATTGCATCTTCACGAATTTCATCCCCGTTACGTCTATTCGTATCACGCCATTTAAATTAATTCATCTGGAAAGCAGTACAATGGCGTGTTTAAGAACCAGTACAAGAGTGCCGCAATGGCTCACGTCTTACATATTTTTACATAGAGTTTCACACAATCGAATTCTTTTTACATTTGTCTGCTAGACTCATTCCACATACCTGCAGGTTCTTTTGTAGATAAGTGGACTCTTTATACGTACAAAAGGAGGACAGTACTACTACCAACAGCGACTCACCACTTGGTCTCGTTCTGTGTAGTTCCCCGTAGCCATACATTTGCATAACATATTTCGAGAAAAATTGCCAACGGCGTTGCGTGAAGGGTCTCGTGCGGTGACGCGAGAGTTCCTAGAGAGCGCGTGAAAGTAATCTGTGCAGCGAAGTAAAGTAGGCAATGAAAATTTAGACGGAGTTATGAGGCAAGGGGGCCAAGGCCCGGGGCGGTGGCGTGTGCGCCGGCCGCTGATAAGCAGTCCTCGGGTCGATACCAGCGCCGCCCGAGGGTGGGCGGCAGTCGCGGCCAGCAGACGGCAGCAGCCATGTGCGCCAGGGAGCGCCTCCTCATCTTCCCCGCCATCTGGTGAGTCCGCGCCTACAGCCCACCGCACCACAGCCGAGATCGTGCTGCTTCAGACTCAGCAATAATTTTGTGAGAGCCGTCAGTGGGCGCTGTTGCATACTACTGTAGTGGAAATGAGTATAAAGGCACAACTCCTACGGAAGTAATATACTATGTCTAAAATACACGTGTATCTAATTTATTATGAAATTAGTAGATACGTATAGGCCATAAACTGTCATGACGTTATAACATAGCTTCTTTCGTACACGAATGACGAAATCAGGTATTTGCATTTCCTGGGTAGAAATTGATATAAGGGCACTCGCTGTCCTGTTGTGTTATTGAATATTTGCACTTTGTGCAACCTCCGTTCTTCCTAATAACCTCAAAAACTCTCTTCAGCGTAGATTTTGTTAGGATATGTAGATCTTGCAGTGAAATTGTCGCCAACTCTTCTCATGTCGTTCTTTTCAGCTCACTTACGGCATGAGGCTGCCTTCCATTTCGATAAACACACCTTGCAAGTATTCCCCAAAGGTTCAAAATGGCTCTAAGCATTATGGGACTTAACATCTGAGGTCATCAGTCCCCTAGACTTAGAACTACTTAAACCTAACCGACCTCAGGACATTACACACAACCATGCCCGAGGCAGGATTCGAGCCTGCGACCGTAGCAGCAGCGCGTTTCCGGACTGAAGCGCCTAGAACCGCTCGGCCACAGCGGCCGCCTCCCCAAAGGTGTTCCATAGGGTTGGAATCCAGGCTACTTACAGGCCAGGGCAAGTCACTCATATCTTTATCTTCAAACCGCTTTTTTTCCTGTAGCAGAACCGTGCACATATGCATCATGTTGTTGAATCATTAGACTTCCCCCCACCCAGGTCCTCACACATTCTAATCCATTCTGTCCGTAGCATCTCAGTGTACACGTTAGAGTTCATTCCAGTATTCAGCCAATTTTTTGTGATTTACCTTTAATGCAGCTGACTGCCCAAATCATAACACTTCAACCACCAGAATTTCTGCTCATTTTTTCCTGCTGCCCTATTCTCAGATCATGCCATTCCTATTGATATCCGCCCGCCGGAGTGGCCGAGCGGTTCTAGGCGCTACAGTCTGGAACCGCGCGACCGCAACTGTCGCAGGTTCGAATCCTGCCTCGGGCATGGATGTGTGTGATGTCTTAGGTTAGTTAGGTTTAAGTAGTTCTAAGTTCTAGGGAACTGATGACCTCAGAAGTTAAGTCCCATAGTGCTCAGAGCCATTTGAACCATTTTTGAACCTATTGATATCCATCCGGACCATCTAAATGAAACTTCTTCTCATTACTGAAGATCAATTTATCCCATTCTCAAGTCCATGACACCTTTTCCAGCAAACTCCACTCTAGCCTGTTAATGTTTGTGTGTTACAGCAAATTTCTGTCGTCGTTCGTCGAATGCAGGATGTTTGTCATTTGACAAAATTTGTCTTACACGTCTGTCAGTTACTGGCAATTGTAAATCAGCAACAAATTGAGAAGCATAACGGTTTGTGGCCCTCCTTTTGCGCAAAAATAACAGTTTAGATGCTTCAGGTAACTTTTTTCTTAGCCCATATTTTCCGTTCTGTCCATATCGCGAGCCCAGTCTGACGAAGTTATAAATCACTTTACTTGAACGGTTCAAATTCTTGGCTATTTGACGATTAGAATATCACATTTCCTTCTACGCACCGATTTTTGCTTTTTCATCACATGACAACTGTTTCTCGCAGGGCAGTGCCGCAATCGTAGTTTATGCACACATTACGCACTGTCACTAATGGGTATTTGTTTCCTTTCTGCAGGAAAGGCACTACGTACACACTAACACCGCAAGGGCCCGACTGCCTTTGTATCGAGTTCCACCCTCTACCTTCTGAATCGTTCATGTCTTGTTACATACTATACTACAGACATCAAACACGATACCATTTGACTGCATTTATCAGTATACTGGATCTTATACAAGTGCACATACACTGTGCATAACTGTTCCAACCGACATTGGTAATTGTCCTACAAAAATTCATGCCTTTATACTGATTTTCACTGCTGTAAGTGTCTCAATGACGTGAATTTCTGGAAACATCATGGTTTAGTTTTTTCGGCTTTTTATCGCACCATGGGCTGAATCAAAATATAGATACTTTGTAATGATGATTAATGTGCAGTGTCCGACAACATAAACTCAGATAAATTTTTTCAGCGTTTTTTTACTGGCTACTGAACGCATGTGCTCAATGACTGGATTTAGTGACAGAGTGAAAAATCCCACACTGCGCCTCGTGGCAAGGGCTTAGAATAGATGACTTTCTCAGACCTGTGTTGAGTGCTTGTGCGGAATAGCGTTGCATACATGTTGCGAATAATTTTGGGAACGTCAGGAAGTGTCATGAGAAAGCCGCTACAACGCCGTAGCCTACTCCGCGGCAAAGAGTCTGTGGAGCAAAGCTTCCTCATTCGATGGTTAGATCGCCATCGACAACATTCTTTTATAATACAAAGACTGCGACGAGACTTGGAAAGTAGCCCAAGACGTTGGCGCATAAATTGGTGATCAGAAAACTGTGTGCCGCCCCCTCTTCAAGTTTTGTCGGACAAATCCACATCACTACTCCACAACCCATCTTAAGGTGTGTGGAGGAGGGTAATTTGTGTACAAGTGTCACTAGTTCCATTTCTTGTTCCAGTAGAGAGTGATTAGCGGGAAAAACGATTGTTGGCAAGCTCCCCTGTGAGCCAGAATCCCTCAAATTTTACGTTTACGGTCTTTTGCGAGATATATGTAGGGAGAACGAATGCATTGGATGACTCTCCTAGGAACGTACGCTTTCGAAATTTTAACACAAAATCGCACCGTGATGCACAACGCCTCTCTTGTAGCGTTTGTCCCTGGAGTTGGTTGGGCATCTCCGTGCGCTTTAGAGCCTGTTCGTAGCTCTGCTTTTGACTGGCTCTATTTCCTCTATCAATTCTGTCTGGTACGGATCCCAGACTGTCGAATAACATTCAAGTATTGGTCGAACGAGGGGTTTGTGAACTACTTTCTTTGTTGATGGACCACGCTTCCTGAGGATTCTTCCAATGAATCTCAGACTGCCATCTGCTTTACCTGCGATTAGTTTTATGTGGTCGTCCCATTTTGAATCGCTCCGTACTCATACATCTAGATGCTTTATCGATGGTGTGCTTCCAGTGATTATTCCGCAATCGTCTAACTCCGTTGAAAACAATTGTTTCCACAGCCACGATTTTTAACGACTTAATTGAGGTAATGGATGGACAATGACCTATAGCGCTGATAGCGGCTTTCTTTGAGCAGTCTGCCAGGCAAATATAATTACTGTATAAAACATTTTGTCAATGAATGGAGGTGATTAACGTATTAAGACAAATCACAGAATCTGATACAATTATTACAAGTTTCAGTCATACATTTAACCTCTTCTCAATCCATATGACAATTTCTATTTTGAGAATCGATAATAAGATTGGTCGTGAAGATGATCGCTGTGTGATTGTATCATGTTCTGTGATTACCTTAAAAATTAAAAGAAGGGACAAACCCAATAACTTTTCTTCGAACGACGATGCCATAGTCCTTCGATTGTGAGGAGGAGTGTCGTCACTCTCTTCCGTAATAGGTCCGATCTCAGAGTATCACCACAGTGGGCCAAACGTATTACAGCTTTAAATTTTTCATGAGCTCCTGCGTTCATTTCACCATCAGCTAAAAGCTATGGTCCGAGCTCAATCTAGGAAAAAGAGCTCCCGATGATCTCATCTTCTGAGTCCATTTCCAGATTCGGCGTAACACACGCAGACAAATACAGTTCCCCGGGTGTCCACGAGGTGGAAACATGCCCGTCGGAGTGCCACGTAATGTATCGTGGCTTTTCACGCCATAAAAGTTTCTTCCATTGCTCGACAGACCAATGACGGAGTTATTTGGATTAGAAAACTGCAGCGACTGCAGCGATTCCTGCACACGATTGAAATCTGGTGCAGGAAGTAGCTGATGACGCTCAATATAAATAAAGGTATTTTACTGCACTTAAACAGGCGGAAATACTCATTAGTGTTCGATAACACTATTGACAATCAATTAGTAACAGTCAAATATCTAGGAAAGGTCTGCGGAGAGATATGAAATAACAGTTGTAGGAGAAGCAGATTCCCAACTGAGATTTAGTGGAAGGATCCTACAGTAACGAAATTAACCCTGGCAGCAAGAGAGGGGAAGAAACCCAATGTGCACTCCGTGTGCATACCGGGGGGAGTCATTCCAGATGTGGAAAGGGTCCTTCCGGATGCCATGAAGGGTACAGGGTGCACCCATCTGCAGGTGGTCGCTCATGTCGGCACCAATGATGTGTGTCGCTATGGATCGGAGGAAATCCTCTCTGGCTTCCGGCGGCTATCTGATTTGGTGAAGACTGCCAGTCTCGCTAGTGGGATGAAAGCAGAGCTCACCATCTGCAGCATCGTCGACAGGACTGACTGCGGACCTTTGGTACAGAGCCGAGTGGAGGGTCTGAATCAGAGGCTGAGACGGTTCTGCGACCGTGTGGGCTGTAGATTCCTCGACTTGCGCCATAGGGTGGTGGGGTTTCGGGTTCCGCTGGATAGGTCAGGAGTCCACTACACGCAACAAGCGGCTACACGGGTAGCAGGGGTTGTAGGGCGTGGGCTGGGCGGTTTTTTAGGTTAGATGGCCTTGGGCAATTACAGAAAGGGCAACAGCCTCAACGGGTGCGGGGCAAAGTCAGGACATGCGGGGACCAAGCAGCAATCGGTATTGTAATTGTCAACTGTCGAAGCTGCGTTGGTAAAGTACCGGAACTTCAAGCGCTGATAGAAAGCACCGAAGCTGAAATAGTTATAGGTACAGAAAGCTGGCTTAAGCCAGAGATAAATTCTGCCGAAATTTTTACAAAGGTACAGACGGTGTTTAGAAAGGATAGATTGCATGCAACCGGTGGCGGAGTGTTCGTCGCTGTTAGTAGTAGTTTATCCTGTAGTGAAGTAGAAGTGGATGGTTCCTGTGAATTATTATGGGTGGAGGTTACACTAAACAACCGAACTAGGTTAATAATTGGCTCCTTTTACCGACCTCCCGACTCAGCAGCATTAGTGGCAGAACAACTGAGAGAAAATTTGGAATACATTTCACATAAATTTTCTCAGCATGTTATAGTCTTAGGTGGAGATTTCAATTTACCAGATATAGACTGGGACACTCAGATGTTTAGGACGGGTGGTAGGGACAGAGCATCGAGTGACATTATACTGAGTGCACTATCCGAAAATTACCTCGAGCAATTAAACAGAGAACCGACTCGTGGAGATAACATCTTGGACCTACTGATAACAAACAGACCCGAACTTTTCGACTCTGTATGTACAGAACAGGGAATCAGTGATCATAAGGCCGTTGCAGCATCCCTGAATATGGAAGTTAATAGGAATATAAAAAAAGGGAGGAAGGTTTATCTGTTTAGCAAGAGTAATAGAAGGCAGATTTCAGACTACCTAACAGATCAAAACGGAAATTTCTGTTCCGACACTGACAATGTTGAGTGTTTATGGAAAAAGTTCAAGGCAATCGTAAAATGCGTTTTAGACAGGTACGTGCCGAGTAAAACTGTGAGGGACGGGAAAAACCCACCGTGGTACAACAACAAAGTTAGGAAACTACTGCGAAAGCAAAGAGAGCTCCACTCCAAGTTTAAACGCAGCCAAAACTTCTCAGACAAACAGAAGCTAAACGATGTCAAAGTTAGTGTAAGGAGGGCTATGCGTGAAGCGTTCATTGAATTCGAAAGTAAAATTCTATGTACCGACTTGACAGAAAATCCTAGGAAGTTCTGGTCTTACGTTAAATCAGTAAGTGGCTCGAAACAGCATATCCAGACACTACGGGATGATGATGGCATTGAAACAGAGGATGACACGCGTAAAGCTGAAATACTAAACACCTTTTTCCAAAGCTGTTTCACAGAGGAAGACTGCACTGCAGTTCCTTCTCTAAATCCTCGCACAAACGAAAAATTGGCTGACATCGAAATAAGTGTCCAAGGAATAGAAAAGCAACTGGAATCACTCAATAGAGGAAAGTCCACTGGACCTGACGGGATACCAATTCGATTCTACACAGAGTACGCGAAAGAACTTGCCCACCTTCTAACAGCCGTGTACCGCAAGTCTCTAGAGGAACGGAGGGTTCCAAATGATTGGAAAAGAGCACAGATAGTCCCAGTCTTCAAGAAGGGTCGTCGAGCAGATGCGCAAAACTATAGACCTATATCTCTTACGTCGATCTCTTGTAGAATTTTAGAACATGTTTTTTGCTCGCGTATCATGTCATTTCTGGAAACCCAGAATCTACTATGTAGGAATCAACATGGATTCCGGAAAAAGCGATCGTGTGAGACCCAACTCGCCTTATTTGTTCATGAGACCCAGAAAATATTAGATACAGGCTCCCAGGTAGATGCTATTTTTCTTGACTTCCGGAAGGCGTTCGATACAGTTCCGCACTGTCGCCTGATAAACAAAGTAAGAGCCTACGGAATATCAGACCAGCTGTGTGGCTGGATTGAAGAGTTTTTAGCAAACAGAACACAGCATGTTATTATCAATGGAGAGACGTCTACAGACGTTAAAGTAACCTCTGGCGTGCCACAGGGGAGTGTTATGGGACCATTGCTTTTCACAATATATATAAATGACTTAGTAGATAGTGTCGGAAGTCCTATGCGGCTTTTCGCGGATGATGCTGTAGTATACAGAGAAGTTGCAGCATTAGAAAATTGTAGCGAAATGCAGGAAGATCTGCAGCGGATAGGCACTTGGTGCAGGGAGTGGCAACTGACCCTTAACATAGACAAATGTAATGTATTGTCAATACATAGAAAGAAGGATCCTTTATTGTATGATTATATGATAGCGGAACAAACACTGGTAGCAGTTACGTCTGTAAAATATCTGGGAGTATGCGTGCGGAACGATTTGAAGTGGAATGATCATATAAAATTAATTGTTGGTAAGGCGGGTACCAGGTTGAGATTCATTGGGAGAGTCCTTAGAAAATGTAGTCCATCAACAAAGGAGGTGGCTTACAAAACACTCGTTCGACCTATACTTGAATATTGCTCATCAGTGTGGGATCCGTACCAGGTCGGGTTGACGGAGGAGATAGAGAAGATCCAAAGAAGAGCGGCGCGTTTCGTCACCGGGTTATTTGGTAACCGTGATAGCGTTACAGAGATGTTTAATAAACCCAAGTGGCAGACTCTGCAAGAGAGGCGCTCTGCATCGCGGTGTAGCTTGCTCGCCAGGTTTCGAGAGGGTGCGTTTCTGGATGAGGTATCGAATATATTGCTTCCCCCTACTTATACCTCCCGAGGAGATCAAGAATGTAAAATTAGAGAGATTAGAGCGCGCACGGAGGCTTTCAGACAGTCGTTCTTCCCGCGAACCATACGCGACTGGAACAGGAAAGGGAGGTAATGACAGTGGCACGTAAAGTGCCCTCCGCCACACACCGTTGGGTGGCTTGCGGAGTATCAATGTAGATGTAGATGTAGATGTAGAACATAGAAAACTATCGTCCGATATGTTATTTAGTATCGCTAATCAGTATGGGAAACTTATCAGGCAGGATTAATGGAAGGGACATAGAAGAGCTGAAGAAAAGTGTTGCGTATCTTCGTATTCCGTTTAGTAACGGCTAGAGTGTTATGGAGATGTTCATTCAGTTCCAGACGTTACGAGAAAGACACCGTGTCTCACGTTGAAGGTTAGCGTTAAAATTTCGAGACCATACTTTCCAAGAAGAGGCCGGCAATATATTACTTTCCCTGTCACACACGAGCGTCATTCCATAAGTCATGGCAACTACTGTATATAGAGCGAACGTGTGGCATCACCGTAATCGCAGTAAATACATTCGAAAGTTCGCGGCAAGCATTACCTAAATCAACCGACGGATTACGACCGCGTGCGAGGATGGCTCGGTACCAGTGCCTGAAGTGGCCGTTCCACAAGATGGGTCCTCCCCCACCCACTCTACTCAGCAACCCCAGTCCGTGCGACTTCGACCTAATTCCACAGCTGAGGAAACCAATGAGTGACAGGTGCTTTGCAAACAGGGCAAATAGGGACTCAGGTGAGTAGGGTATCGGGTAAGTACGGATTCAGGTGAGTAGTGACTGAGATGAGCAGGGAATCGGGTGAGTAAGGACTCAGGTGAGGACGGCAATTTCTACGACACATTGATGGCACTGACGGCAATGCCAGTGGCATTCAATGTCTTCCCCGTCGTTGACAACGCTGTAGTTGATTCTGATTCATTTTTGCTCCATTTGTGCTGGTGCACAATAAATTTACACAGAGTTTCAATGCGTGTGTTTCATGTCAACCTTTAACGTGACCACCTGTACTGGAACCCTATTTTGTGTTGAAATTCAGATACACACTGCTGTACCAGTTCAATGCACATCGTGGAATTCTCAAGTTTTCGCATCATCGCTGGATGAACCACAGCTGCCATGACTTATGGAATGGCTCTCGTATATCTTGCTGAATGATCGTCACACTAAAATCATAGATATTCGTTGTCATACATAGGCTAACAAGAAGTCATTCACAGGAAAAGTGAGAAATGATCGTGTTACTCTCCGCCTCGCGCTGTTAAGGTGGCTTGCGAAGTGTAAACGTGAATATTGTAAGCAACTTCATGCATCCGCTCTTCCCCTAAATGGATTCTCTGAAACAGTGTGGTCATGGAAGGTGAATTGTACTTCACTTTGACGACTCGTGCTGCCACTAAAATCTGCGCCATAGCCGCAACGGAATTCCTCTGGAGTAGCTGAAAATTATGCCTGATAACTGAATACTACACTACTCCCTATCAGTATGTGTCTTTGGGCTACCAAAGCGATAGTGCTGACCCATCACGGCCGGCCGTTGTGGCCGAGCGGTTCTAGGCTCTTCAGTCTGGAACCGCGCTGCTGCTACGGTCGCAGGTCCGAATCCTGCCTAGGGCATGGATGTGTGTGATGTCCTTAGGTTAGTTAGGTTTAAGTAGTTCTACGTCCAGGGGACTGATGACCTCAGCTGATAAGTCCCATCGTGCTTAGAGCCATTTGAACCATTTTTTGACCCATCACGTCTGTGCCAATCGACACGTAGACCGCGCTCATTACACTGTCCTGGTACTATTTGTCGATACGGTGTGCTGACAGACTTAAAGGATGTAACGTAAACGGTTGCCTGCGAATCATTAATTGCTTCTGATTAGTAAAATTTCGAATCCATTATTCACTGAATCTCTCGTTCGCATAAAGACTCAAACACCCTGGCTTAATACTTATTCCATTGGGAACGCAGTCTTACGTTAAAGTCTTCCTTTTAATTATGTTCCCACAATCATAAGCATTTGAGTAAGAGACATCTGCCTAGTAGCATGCAGAACACTTTTTCGAAATGATGAAACATTGACGTGCCGTGGAGAGGATTCCACGAACCGCCGAACTCGTTCTGAACAAACCATTGCATGAGCCTTCAACTGACGCGGTTCTGTCACGGAGGCTGCTAGTAGTTGGGCCCAAGGCGCGCTCATCTCTCTCTGTTGCATCCCAGATCTGCTTAACAGCATTCAAATTAGGTAGCCAATGGAAATGGGGGGGGGGGGGGGGTAGGGGTTACGACATCGTCCTCATATAGCTAGAATGTTCATTAAACCATTCTGACACAATTAATTGGTAATGGGAGGTGCACTATCTTACGGAAAGTAGAGGTTTCCTGTGGAGTGTTGTATGTCAACAAATATACACACATTCTCGGACGGGAAACTCACGTCTCGGTCGGCGAGACAAATGTATCAGAGAACTCATTTCATCTTATGAAAATACCTCTATATGAGAATACTTTCAACACCTACAGTCTATACAGCAACTAATCAGCCCATGCGGTCTTATTCCATACTTGTAGAGTCAGGTTGTGGTGGTCCTGCATTAATGACAAACTCTGTTCCCTGCGATGGACAATGAACAGTGGCAGACGTGTGATATGAATAATTCGTGCACCCCACAGCGCGAGACAGTGGTGGACGGTATGGTTGCTCAGCAGGTATTGTCCAGCATTTAAATGGTGAATGATCCGCTGTTACAACCCACTGATGTCGACCATAATCTTTGTCATTGACACACTGTTGTCACGATTTGGCGGTAGCGGTTTTTCTCGTGCATGCGTTGGGTGTGTCCCGCCGTATCAGGAGAGTTCCTTGAGTCCCTACTCACCTGAGTCCCTACCCACTGGAGTCCCTACTCACTGGAGTCGCTACTCACTGGAGTCGCTACTCACTGGAGTCCCTACTGATCCGTGTTCCTACTTACCTTAGTCTCTACTCACCCAAGTCCCTATTCACTCAAGTCCCTACTCAACCGAGTCACTACTCACCTGAGTCCCTACTCACCTGTCTCCCTATTTACCTGAGTCCCTGTTCACCCAAGTCCCTATTTATATACGACCCTACTTGCTCAAGTACCCTTTCACCCAAGTCACTAATCGTCTGAGTCCCTACTCACCTGACACTCTACTCACCTGTATCCCTCCGCACCTGAATCTCTACTCACCTGAGTCCTTACTCACCCAATTCCCTTCTCACCTCAGTCACTACTCACCTGTATCCCTACTTACCTGAGACCCTACTCACCTGAGTCCCTATTCACCTGTGTCCCTGCACACTGAACACTCTTGGCATGGCGAAATGTGACAGAGCAAGCATGATATCTGAATCTGAGTATCCTATTCATTCAACAACTCTGCGAGAACAAATACGGTGACGTCGCGCGTTTCCCCTATCCTTCATCCCACTTACCGATCCGTGTTCCTACTTACCTTAGTCTCTACTCACCCAAGTCCCTATTCACTCAAGTCCCTACTCAACCGAGTCACTACTCACCTGAGTCCCTACTCACCTGTCTCCCTATTTACCTGAGTCACGAGATGTGCCGTTCGACTCACTAAAAAAAATGGTTCAAATGGTTCTAAGCACTATGGGAGGACATCAGTCCCCTATACTTAGAACTACGTAAACTTAAGTAACCTAAGGACATCACACACGTCCATGCCCGAGGCAGGATTCGAACCTGTGGCGCTAGCAGCCGCGTGGTTCCGGACTGAAGCGCCTAGAACCGCTCGGCCACAGCGGCCGGCCCAACTCACTAACTCATTTCAGTTGCTAGTGAACTATTTGTAAAAGCTTAAATATATTCAAAATTCATTCAGCATTTGTTAAACTACAGCATTTGTTAAACTATGTTTTGATTGCTATTTTGTCGAAAATTTACATGCTGAGACAGTAGCAATGAAAAAAAGCCAACAAGCCGATTTCTATAACAAAGTAAAAACATCAACCAGCCGCTGTTAATAATGCTGTTTATTAATTTGTTAAGAAAAGATAGCGCCTGTTTCTAGAAATATTCGTGTGGTCGTGCGCACGTGCCAATGTGTTTGTGTGTGTGCGTGTGCGTAAAACGCCCCAGGTGTATATCGTATGCCCACTAAAACCTAAATGTTACTCTAAAAGTAAACAGCTGGCTGATGATCAACCTGTCGGTTCGAAACTGGTAATGGCGCTAATTTTTTTCTTAATGAAGAGCGTCATTAAGAGCGTCTGATTGCTGTTTCTACTTTGCCGTAGGAATTAACCTGTATATTTTGATAATATTTCCCATTACTTTGGCAAGAGCGAAACACAGTTTATATTTTTAAAAATAACGACGGAGCGCACGACGTAATTACTAGAGGTTTGTATTACATTCTTGAACACACAGTGTAGTTTATAATTAAAGAGGATAGGATGATTAGAGTTTAAAGTTTCGTCAATGGAGACGGAAGAAATCCCACTATGGACAAAGGCGATTAAGGGAAACTAATCGTATACCTTTTAAAGCAATAGTCCTGGTATTTACATGAAACAATTTAGAGAAACCACGGAAAACTTAAATCTGGTTGGTCGGTAGAGGATCTCCACATTACTCCCAAATAAGTGTCCAGTATATTAACCACTCTGGCTCCTCCCACATTTCTTTTCTTTTCACCGATGATTTTTGTGACCAGTTTTTGTCATCATCTTTATGAGTTCCACAGGCTGTGCAAATTGACAGAATCAATCGTAATGGTAAATCCTTTTCTTAATTTTTTTTTTTCGCAGACTAAGCAGCGTTTTTCTGTTTCCTACAGATACTGCAGGCAACTGATAACGTATTAACCCTGCCCGGCAGAGTAAATCTGTTTGTCAAACAAGGGAGCAAACTGAGCGTTGTGAGGACCACCTACTCTGTCCAAACTTTATTTCTTTATCTTCCGCGATGTGCAAAGGTTATTGAGCGAAACCGGGTGTAGCACACAATTTCCTTCTGTTCGATGGATTCCTTCCCACTGCAAAGTAAATATTTAAGTCTGTAACAAACTCTAAAGATTTGGATAAGGTAGATCTATTTTCCTTTGGATTTTATACCAGCAAGTTATGCGAGAAAACCTTCTCGCATTGTGGAAATGTAGGAGAGAGATACTGGGAGACCGAAGCTCATAGCTGGGACCAGTGGCATGCAGAAATTGTTCTGCTCAAAGGTACTTACTCGCGAAAAGCAAGGGCCCAGGTTTATATTCCAGTACAGTGCTCAGTTTTAATACACCAGAAAGGGGTATTTGAGTGGACAACAACTAGGTATCTGTTGTATCTGTCAAATCACGAAGAGAAGTAGGAGTTGGCAGCCTCGAGACGGGCATGTACTACAGAACGTGGAACTGGGTTTGCTCTTCCACATAGTACATACTTTCTCTCTTAACAATGATCTTCACTTCCCAGGTTTCTCATAGTACAATTATCAGAAAGAGTACCATCAAGGTTTAACCGCTACATTTCCAACGCGTTCCTTTCCTTCAGTGAATAAGTCGAAACGCCAAAGCTAACGTTGTGCTCATGTATCCTTCTGATGCCTCAGTCACCGATTTTCTGCTACATGGGTATTCCTTTTCAACTTACGTTACGCCGGCCGGAGTGGCCGAGCGGTTCTAGGTGCTACAGTCTGGAACCGCGCTACCGCTACGGTCGCAGGTTCGAATCTTGCCTCGGGCATGGATGTGTGTGACGTCCTTAGGTTAGTTAGGTTTAAGTAGTACTAAATTATAGGGGACTGATGACCTCAGAAGTTAAGTCCCATAGTGCTCAGAGCCATTTGAACCATTTTTGAACTTACGTTACGATCTTCATTTTATGGCTCCGTTCTGCCATCGGTGTAACGGAAACTTTATAGGATCTTTCTGTCCGTATGTTAAAACCTCTTTTTCTCAAAAACGGGTAAATGTGTCAAGTTGAAATTCATATAAAATACTAAGGTCTACGGTCCCTTGGCGGTGCATAAAATTTAAGTTTCTAAGTCAATGCAGTCAAACGATGCAACCATTTATGTCACTTATTTTGACACATGCAAACTTGCCGTTTGTTGTCCGTTTGTTCATAGCTCTTTTTCTCAGGAATCGGCAGAGGTATCACGCTGAAATTTATGTCAATTACTAAGGTCAATGGTACCTCGGTGATGGAAAAAAAATAAGCTTAGAAGTCAATCAAATGTTCAAATGTCTGTGAAATCTTACGGGCCTTAACTGCTAAGGTCATCAGTCCCTAAGCTTGCACACTACTTAACCTAAATTATCCTAAGGACAACACATACATCCATGCCCGGGGGAGGACTCGAACCTCCGCCGGGACCAGCCGCACAGGCCATGACTGCAGAGCCTTAGAAAATGGTTCAAATGGCTCTGAGCACTATGGGACTCAACTTCTGAGGTCATTAGTCCCCTAGAACTTAGAACTACTTAAACCTAACTAACCTTAGGACATCACACACATCCATGCCCGAGGCAGGATTCGAACCTGCGACCGTAGCTGTCTCGCGGTTCCAGACTGCAGCGCCTAGAACCGCACGGCCACTTCGGCCGGCGCAGAGCCTTAGACCGCTCGGCTAAACTTGCGCGGCGAGGTCAATTCAATAAAAATATATGGTAATTTATGTCACATATTTTGATACTCGCAAACTCCGTCACGAAACCTGTGGATGAACTATATATATACATAATTGAGTTTGTACATAACCCTCAGACAGCAAGCCTCAATCGCACTTGCCTTGTTTTCTTTTAATTAGCAAAGATTGAACATTTATCAAATACCAGAATGAATCTTTCACTCAGCAATGGAGTATGCGTTGCTTTGAAAACTTCTAACAGATTAAAAGTATATTCCGGACAAATGCTCGAAACCGGAAGCGTGCCTTTCACGGGCTGTGGTCTTGGGCTATCCACGCACGATTCCCGACCCACCTTCACAACTTCGATTCCGTAAGGGTCCCGGGTTCAAGTCTCGGTCCATCATACAGTTTTAAGAAGTCGGAAAATCTCAGTCTTCAAGTTAATTGTGATGAAAGTCGACAATCTGCGTTAGATCCCATATCGCAACGGTTATTTGTAGTTTATTGGTTCATCTAACAGAGAAATTAAATATATTCTGAATTCAGTTTTAGGGCACCGGAAGGTGGCTCAGTGAGAGAAGATGAATGGGAGGTTGTAGGATGCTTCACCGTGCGCTGAACAGTGGGGGCGGCGTTAACGTGAGAGCGTTGTCTACCCAGTACCGACGACAGCAGTGCACAGCGGGAATGTACCAAGATTGTGCACTCAGCTCACTTCGTTTCACTTCTAACCGTGAACATGGACAACTGGAAACTCTCTCTTTGAGTTTACTCTTGCAAGGTATATCTTTCAAAGTATTATAAACGGTTGTATATTTACGAACATTATGAAGAAGGCAGATTGCGGCTGTTGATGTATGAATTTTCAGATTCTTAGCTCAAGGCGAAACTGTAATTAATCAGCTCCTAGGCCTTAGCAACGACACACATTTGAGGTTGCGACGAATAGATTATGTACAGGGTCATCATAAGTACCTCAAGGGTTTCAGAAGACGACAGTAGGAAAACAACGATACGTACTGAATATAGACACATATCAGTGGATAGAGCATCTCTCGAAGTATCTAGTCGTGTTATGCACCGTGGTGTAGTCGCACTAGGGGGAAGATATGTTAGAACACGTAGACAAGTCATCCGCTCTATAATGTTGCTTAGAATTAGTTCGCGCCTGCGGATAGCCGACCCAATCAACAGATCTCTAAAGCAGGCTGCTGCCAGCGCGACTTCCCGGTCGTTGCAACAGCGACTTCGGGGGATTGCACTCACGTACTGACGTTTACCGCCTCACAAATGATGCCGATACTGACCACTTGCAACGTGAGTTAAGTGGTTGGAAAAGTACTCTATGGAGTGATAGGTGTCTATTTCCTGTATGTCTCATGGATTCCGCGCAGTCGTCTTCTGAAAACTTTTATATATTTATGGATAACCCAGAATAATTTGTTACAAATCCTTCTGAATGTTGTTCATATAATTAGGGAAGTGTAGCACGTGTTTTAATAGCACTGAATGCATAATAAATGTGATTAAAGACAACATCGCCTTATATGTGTTGTAAAACAGGGTACTAACTACATCCACTTTACACAGAGACACCATAATGAGGATAATCTGTTGATATGCTGTCCTCAACAGGACTAGGTGAACCATAGTGAGACTAGGAAGGAAGCTGGCATGAGACAATATCTGATTCGGAGATACATACGTAAAGCATGTTTCCCCCGTGTATATATACACTGTCCAGTGACGCTGATGAGATCACCTCTCAGTAGCCCTGACCACCAACTTTTACAGCGCAACCTGCAGCGAGAAGTACAATAAGAGAGTCAATTAGATTCTGAAAGGAACAGACAAGATGAGCAGCAATGCCCAATCCTATGCCGTGGCCAGCTGGGCTAGGTTTCTAGGTGGAGGATCCATGCGACGAACAGCCCGATCAAGGCGACATATTCTCGACTGGGTTTAAATTCTGGGAGTCTAATGGCTAGGAGGGTACGATAAACTCATCCTGGCGATTTTCGGACTGTGCATGAACACTGCTATCTGTGTGACAAGTTGCATTGTTCTACTGGTAGATGCCATCATGCCGAGGGGAAACAAAAAAATGGTTCAAATGGCTCTGAGTGCTATAGGACTTAACAACTGAGGTCATCAGTCCCATAGAACTTAGAACTACTTAAACCTAACTAACCTAAGGACATCACACACAACCATGCCAGAGGCAGGATTCGAAGCTGCGACCGTAGCGGTCGCGCGGTTCCAGACTGAAGCGCCTAGAACCACTCGGCCAGACCGGCCGGCGAGGTGAAACAAACTGCACATAATTGTTGCCATAGTCTCCAAAGATAGATGCATATTTGGGTTGATCCATTGTGCCTTCCGGAATAACTAGACCAACAATGCAATTCTCTCCGGTCTGGACCCTTCCGACGACTGTTGCAGGGTGTCTGCTTTCAGATGCTTTACACTGTATACGTAAACGGTCATCTGTCCAATGGAGCATAATACGGGATTCATCCCAAAAGACCACGTATCGCCATTCAGTGGACGGCCATTTGCGTGCAAATTCCAGCTTTCGTCTCCAATTAACAACAGTCAGCATGGGTACCCGAATCAGGCGCCTGCTGGGGAGATCCATACGTAGCAACGTCCGCTGAATGGCCATTGAGAAAACACTGTTGGTACCCCTTGGTTCATCAGAGCGGCCAGTTGATCAGCCGGCCGGGATGGCCGAGCGGTTCTAGGCGCTACAGTCTGGAACCGCGCGACCGCTACAGTCGCAGGTTCGAATCCTGCCTCGGGCATGGATTTGTATGATCTCCTTAGGTTTCTTAGGTTTAAGTAGTTCTAAGTTCTTCATCCTTGCCTTCTAATGCCCATGGTGCACCATGGGGGCCTCGTCGCCGGGATTGGATAGCGCGACTTTGGCATGCACGGAATACTTTAACTACGGCGGCACGCGAACAGTTTCCAGACTTAACCGTTTCGGAAATGCTTCCACTCTTGGCCCGAAAGCCAACGATCATACCCTTTTGGAAGTCAGATAAATCAATCCATTTCCGCATTACGACAACGACTGCACTGTTTCTCCACGTCCCCTCGACAAGTCTTATATACCGCCCACTGTTAGGCTGCCACCTGTCTGTGAGTGATTATTGCACGTTGATGTCGGACATAGGCTATAGTCACACTAATGTGCTACAGTCTGGAACCGCGCTTCTGCTGCGGTCGCAGGTTCGAATCCTGCCTCGGGCATGTATGTGTGTGATGTCCTTAGGTTAGATAGGTTTAACTAGTTCTAAGTTCTAGGGGACTGATGACCTCAGCAGTTAAGTCCCATAGTGCTTAGAGCCATTTGAGCCGTTTGAACACTAATGTGACTGACCACGTATAAGCAGAGCAGAGGCGAACGGGGAATGACTCTAGCGAGGAAGGGCCATAGGTGGAAAAAATCCACTGGCATAAGCGTTTTTGACAATGGGTAGGTTATTACGTCTGAGCAGTTTAAGGACAACGAAACTACGTGTGGGTGACACGGTGTAGGACGTCCAGGCCTCATCATAGAGCGTGGGGGTCGAGGCTTGCCCGTTTTACAAAGCAGATCTGTGGCAGATCTGACAACAACGTACAATTCTGGTGCAGGCAAAAGTGTTTTGGAGCTCAGTGTTCAGTGCACGTTGTTGAACACGGAGCTCTGCAGCAGAGGACCCCTATGAGTTCCTGTGCTGAACCAACGACATCGTAATTGCGATTGCAGTGGACAAGGAATCACTGACACTGGACTGTGTATCGGTGGAAACGTGTCGCCTGGTCCCATGAACAATGTTTCTCGTTACACCAGCTCGATGGTCGTATCTGAATATGCAGTATTCGAAAGTTGCACAGTGCCCCGGACGAAGGCCTGTGGGTGCAGCTGTGGACAACGCGAACGTTATTGTAACCCACCTGCACCCCTTCGTGCTTGATATTTACCCCGCGGGCAACGGCATTTTTCAGTAGGATAACCGTCTCGTACTAAAGTGGTTCACATTTGGCTGATCTGAATCCCATGGAATACATCTCGGACGCTACTGCGCCCCAGCTTCGGGCTCAGAAACCACCGGCCCGTAATTTACTGGAATTGGAGACATGATGCCACGTACCCATGAAACCTACCAGGCAAGCGTTTGTCGAATCCACGTTACGCAGAAGCGCTGGTGTATTGCGTTCCAAAGGTGGACCAATTTGCTATTAAGGAGGGGTCCATAATGTTATGGTTCCTCAGTGTAGATTGACGATGATTAATGGAAATGGCACTGCAGTAGTGCTACGTAGTTGTTGCGAGAATAGCAACGAAAGAAGATATGGGCCGCATGGAGAGGAGGACAACTGCCGTGGAGAGACGGCGATACAGCCTGCTGACGTCTAAGCGAGGGAGACGCGACTGTGGCCGGCCCAGTGGATTGTGTCTTGGGTAAATACCCGCAGTACTTCAATGCAACGAACGGGAAGGACGGCAGCAAAGAGCGAGTTATACGTTTACCTCGGTAGCTGCGTTGTCAGCGAGGCAGATTGCAAACCGTGCAGGCCCCGCTTCGGTTCATCGCCGCGTCGGATGATTTTTTTTTCCCGCTTGGAGATTGGGTTGTCCTTATCCTCGTACCCTTGTAACTGACATGAGAATAGCCTGCATGACATGAATAACCCTATGTAACTTTGTACCACGGTACGGCTTTACCCTACTGAAAATTCTGTCAAATCTCTTTTTTACTATTGAGATGGCTGTATAGGCACGTTCAGGAAGCCAATAAAATATTTCTTTAAAAAAAGGAAAAGTCAACGAGATAACCTGTCTTATGAAAATGATCTGTTTCTTTGGAAAGCTTCCACAACAATTTATCGGCTTGCTGCACGTCAGGTGGCGAAGTGTGGGCGCGGTAGATCTGTTTGCAGCCGACCGTTGTGGCCGAGCGGTTCTAGGCGCTTCAGTCCGGAACCGCGCTTTTGCTACGGTATCAGGTTCGAATCCTGCCTCGGGCATGGATGTGTGTGATATCTTCAGGTTAGTTAGGTTTAAGTAGTTCTAAATCTAGGGGACTGATGACCTCAGATGTTAAGTCCCATAGTGTTCAGAACCATGTGAACCATCTATTTGCAGCTCGAATCATGAGCGAGGAACCTGCTGTCCAAGCGGTCTGAGGCGCTGCAGTCATGGGCTGTGCGGCTGGTCCCGGCGGGGGTTCGAGTCCTCCCTCGGGCAAGGGTGTGTGTGTTTGTCCTTAGGATAATTTAGGTTAAGTAGTGTGTAAGCTTAGGGACTGATGACCTTAGCAGTTAAGTCCCATAAGATTTCACACACATTTGAACATTTTTTGAACCTGCTGTCAGTTAAGTAAATACAACATTAAGGTTTGCAAACACAAGACGACTGGTGAAGGAGATGTCGCTAAAGGACATTTCATTAAATCCGAATTATTTGTTGAAAGATGAGAAAGCTTTTTCTAAAAAAATAACAGAGCTGATGAGGTTTGCATATGATATGAAAGAATTAACATTAAAATTTGTGTTTCATATAACGGACAGAAACGGTGTGTTCAAAGATGAGAGAGATGAAGGTAATGGTTAATCAGAATGTGAACTACGAAGAACTGGTTAAGGAGGGGGAAGTGAACTTTGTGCCGTTATTTCAACAGTGGCAGAGAAAACAGAAAGGGCCTGCCATACAACGTATACTGAAAAAAAAAAAAAACAAAAAAAGCAAACAAACAACGTGGGGCAGACTGTAAAGATGAACAAGGCACAGTCAGTTTCAAGGTACATTGGAGTTATTTTTTTTTGTATGTAGCATGTAGGTAATATACACTGAAGCGCCAAAGAAACTGGTACAACTGCCTAATATCGTGTAGGACCCCGGAGAACACACCGAAGTGCCACAACATTGCGTGGCGTGGTCTCGACTAATGTCTGAAGTAGTGTTGAAGGGAACTGACACCATAAATCCTGCAGGGCTGTCAATGAATCCGTAAGAGTACGAGGAGGGGGGGGGGTGGAGATATCATCTGAACAGCACGTTGCAAGCCATTCCAGATACACTGAACATTGTTCAAGTATGGGGAGTTTGGTGGCCAGCGGAAGTGTTTAACTCAGAAGAGTGTTCCTGGAGCCACTCTGTAGCAATTCTGGAGTGTGGGATATCGCATTGTCCTGCTGGAATTGCCCAAGTCTGTCGGAATGCACAGTGGACATGAATGGATGCATGTGATCAGACAGGATGCTTACGTACGTGTCACCTGTCACAGTCGTACCTACACGTATTAGGGGTCCCATATCACTCTAACTGCACACGCCCCACATCATTACAGACCTTCCAGCTTGAACAGCCCCTTGCTGACGTGCAGGGTCCATGGATTCATGAGGTTGTCTCCACACCCGTACACGTTCGTGCGCTCGATACGATCTGATACGGGTTGGGTGGTTGTTTTGGGGAAGGAGACCAGACAGCGAGGTCATCGGTCTCATCGAATTAGGGAAGGACGGGGAAGGAAGTCGGCCGTGCCCTATGAAAGGAACCATCCCGGCATTTGCCTGGAGCGATTTAGGGAAATCACGGAAAACCTAAATCAGGATGGCCGGACGCGGGATTGAACCGTCGTCCTCCCGAATGCGAGTCCAGTGTCTACCCACTGCGATCTGATACGGGTCTCACCCGAGTAGGCAACATGTTTACAGTCAGCAACAGTCCAATGTCGGTGTTGACGGGTCCAGGCGAGGCATAAAGCTTTGTGTCGTGCGGTCACCACGAGTACACGGGTGGGCCTTCGGCTTCGAAAGCCCATATCGATGATGTTTCGTTGAATGGTTCGCACGCTGACACCTGTTGATGGCCATGCACCGAAATCTGCAGCAGGTAGCTGAAGGGTTGCGCTTCTGTCACGTTGAACGATTCTCTTCAGTCGTCGTTGGTATCGGTCTTGTAGGATCTTTTTCCAGCCGCAGCGCTGTCGGAGATTTGATGTTTTAGCGGATTCCTGATATTCACGGTACACTCGTCAAATGGTCGTACAGGAAAATCCCCATTTCATCTCTACCTCAGAGATGCTGTGTCCCATTGCTCGTGCGCCGACTGTAACACCACGTTCAAACTCACTTAAATCTCGATAACCTGCCATTGTAGCAGCAGTAGCCGATCTAACAAGTGCTCCAGACTCTCGTTGTCCTATATAGGCATTGCCGACCACAGCGCCGTATTCTATCTGTTTACATATCTTTTCATTAGAATACGCGTGCCCATACTAGGTTCTTTGGCGCTTCAGTGTAAAAGCACACAGAGTTTGAAGAAAGATAAGAAGGATAATAGGAAAGTGATCAATATTTGTGGTTTTCTGGTGGCAACAAGAAAAGGAATACTAAAGTATTCCATAATTGGCGCGGTATTGCAGGAATCGTGATCTCAGTTGTTACAATGAATGAGCAAACACCGTCTGGATCACTGCATCTTTTACTAATAACTACAGGTTTAGATCTCTCCAGCAGATTATCTTCAGATCTGGCGTCGCAAGGTGCAGTTTATCACCAGTGGTACGAATGACATGTTATTCGTACCACCGTTCACAAATTATATCTTGCGGCGCCGTATTTGAAGATGATCTGTTGGGCGTATCGAAATTGGTAATCATTAAAAAAAATAGTGATCCAGATGTAATCTGCTAATTCATTGCACTAATGTATATATGTTGTACAAAGAAGTAAAAAGTGATGATTGAATCTATAGAGCAAATAACAGCTGTCGTTTACAGCGGCATAAAATCTGCCATTTTAATAAATATTTTCGCTAATAATTTCAAAAGATAATTGTTTGCACATAAGAAGTGTGCGATTAACAGGCCGGCCGGAGTGGCCGAGCGGTTCTAGGCGCTACAGTCTGGAACCGCGCGCCCGCTACGGTCGTAGGTTCGAATCCTGCCGCGGGATGGTTGTGTGTGATGTTCTTAGGTTAGTTAGGTTTAAGTAGTTCTAAGTTCTAGGGGACTGATGACCTCAGCAGTTAAATCCCATAGTGCTCAGAGCCATTTGAACCATTTTTTGCGATTAACAGTAATATACAGGACGTTTATTTTCTCGAAAACCACTAAGATAGGCCAGCAGCGGTGGCGGAGCGGTTCTAAGCTCTTCAGTCCGGAACCGCGTGACTGCTACGGTCGCAGGTTCGAATCCTGCCTCGGACATGGATGTTTGTGATGTCCTTAGGTTAGTTAGGTTTAAGTAGTTCTAAGTTCTAGGGGACTGATGACCTCAGATGTTAAGTCCCATAGTGCACAGAGCCATTTGAACCACTAAGATATGGTAAAGGGCTCTGTCAGCTAATAATAAAATACTGGCTAAATAAAGGAATTTTCTTTGAGAAGTAGGTATATCGGTATTCACATTCAGGCGTAAGAAGATACGTAGTTGATTAGAATGTAAGCAGTCGAAGATAAGCTAGACCGGTGTATGCAGACTTTACAACTGGTCCAGTAACACAGTACAAAAGGAACGGTTGTGAGCTTTTTTGGTTGAAATGACTTTTAGAAAACAATTAAAATCCGAATGGGAAAGACCATATGTGGAGTGCAATTCGGGTTTTCATAAATACAGTTTCAACATTAACTGCGTTACCGCTCGTTATAAAGAGACTCATCGGTTAGCATTCTGCCCTGAATCCGGTTCCCCAAATCAAAGGAAATGTCATACAGTATTTAACTTGACATGTGATTTCTTTTCGCTGGGATGTTGAAAACTAAAGATAACAGAAGTTGTGATTAGCAAACCCGTTAGAAAAAAGCATAAAAGGTGCGTGGGGGTCTAGTATCGTATAAAGAAAAATAATTCTGCTTAGGGAGCTCTCGAGAGATAATTTTCCTAGGTTACATTCTAAATCTAAATTTACATCTACATTTAAACTCTGCAATCCATCTTACCACATGTGGAACAGGCGTCTTCATGTAACATCCCCGCCTCCCCTTTCTTCCAGTTTCTTGCGTGAATAGTGTGTGAGAAGAACCATCATTGACAAGTCTCCGTCTGAAACCAAATATCTCTCACCTTACAGTTATGCTCATTTCATGTTGATTAACTGTTCTTGGAACTTGATTTCTGATAATTAAAAAAAATTAAAAACTCTACGTTGTGCGATGCGTCTCTCGTGTAGTGTCTGCCCCTGGATTTTGATTAGCATGTCCTCGACTTTCTAGCGTTTATTCAAGGAACCCTCTTGCTTAGTTCTCCTCTAGTTGCTTCATTACTTCTGGCAGGAAATGGTTCTAGAGTGAATACCGGTACTCAAGAATCGGAAAACTGAATATTTTGGGAGCTGCCTTTCGAACCTTCCAACGAATATCAGTTTGTCTGGCATCTGCGGTTGCTTCTACTAGGTTTTTGTGTCCTCATTCCTCTTCGTATTATTCGAGATTCATATTGAAACATTGTATTCAGAAGCGAACATGAAGGAAGAAACAAAAGACTGCGCCGATTTGGGTAGAATGGCCGTATTCTGAGACTGACGAGGGTATCTGTTCGATTCCTAAACGACATTATCTGACAGCTCTTACCTGGCAACCTCCTTTTCTTTTCAATAGTTAGTAGATGTGATGGGAGTTCCCCGATTTTGCCTTGCCTTGTTCAAGTACATTTTCAGTGCTCTGAGACTGACTTTCAGGATTTTACTGGTATGGCCTATGAAGTAGTAGTTCTTCTCATTCCGTTAGGGGAACTTTCTTGACCATTGGGAAGGATAATAATATTTCGAGAGAATATTCCAGGTGGCAGTAACCGACTTAGGTGGTAATTAGTAAAAGATGAAACAGACCCAATGAGAATGTTTGAGACTGAGGCAAAAGCCAGTCAAGTCATGGCTATAGCACTGATTGTCTGAAAGACAAAGATGCTTAACAATTTTCTGGAGTCACAATAATGTCGACTGAAGAGAACAAAGGTTTCCACCGATGAGATTGTCGGTGCCTGGGACGATTGGTGGAGAAGCAGGGACAATAGTGTTTCGACATCTCAGTGGTGTTGAAACGTTATAGTGGTTCTCCAGAGGGACAGATGGACATAAGATTCGAGGGTGTGGGGTGACACGAACATGAAGTTAAGCTTGCAATTCTTTCAGTGGGTTACTGATATGGAAGAGGCACCTGGACAGACTCTGTTGTGTCTCGTTTAAGAAAGCGACACTTTTCATAGGGAGGCGTGTGTTACAAACAACAACAAAAGTTTAGCATCACTCTGATACTTGTTGTGTGCTTGCTGTGTTGCTTTTATGACTATTCCTGTACTGATCGGAAGGTCATCCTTGAAGTTCATTTAAAACGAACACACAGTTACCTACGGGTAGAACGCCACACTCGCATACATTGCCGCATTTCAGCCGAAAGTAAGGAACCTGTAGGGACG
Organism: Schistocerca serialis cubense; assembly: GCF_023864345.2. Classification (NCBI taxonomy): domain Eukaryota; kingdom Metazoa; phylum Arthropoda; class Insecta; order Orthoptera; family Acrididae; genus Schistocerca; species Schistocerca serialis. The sequence continues at coordinate 358,987,551 of NC_064640.1, read as the reverse complement.
CATTAGAGACGTCTGTGAAACAGTAGAGTGAACATCCATAATGCCATGGAGGACAATCGCGACCAATCATCGTGTCCTCATCATCACGTTACGCAAAGAACGTTTGTCAACCGGCGAAGTTGCTCGACGTAAGCACCGGAGTCAAACTGATGTGGTGTAGACAAGGGATAGGTTCCAACTGACGTGTAGGACTTACATCACATAGGCCGTCCACGTTCGACAGGTGCACATAATGATGGGACTCTAAGACATTTCGGTCAAAGGAGCCGTGGGCTGAGTGCTCGAGAATTGAATTCGGCATTCGAAGAGTCTGCAAGACGTCATGTATCTCATCAAACTGTTAGGAAACGAATTCATGATGCGACAATCCATTCCCGACGACCATGGAGAGATCCACGTAGTACACTACAAACCATGGACTCTGTCACAGGTGGGCAAGAAATCATGCAGAATCGACTCCCCAAGATTGGCGTCGGGTGTTGCTTACGGACAAAATTCATATTTTTTACCACGATAAACTCAAATAACGTGTTTGAAGACAACCCGGCAATGTTGAAGGCCTTCAACAGTGTTCCCCACACGTGCAACAAGGTGGTGGTGCAGTGATGTTCTGGGGTGGAATTACTTAAGTTCACCGTACATCTCTCGTGGGTATTGAATGCAGTCTCACTGCTCTACGGTACAGGGTCTAAATTCTGCAACCAATATTGGAATCCTATCGCCAACATTTTGGTTGCAATTTCATGTTGCAGGATGATAAATCGCATGTTCATCGTACTGTTCTCGTAAACATGTTCAAATGGTTCAAATGGCTCTGAGCACTATGGGACTCAACTTCTGAGGTTATTAGTCCCCTAGAACTTAGAACTACTTAAACCTAACTAACCTAAGGACATCACACACATCCATGCCTGAGGCAGGATTCGAACCTGCGACCGTAGCGGTCTCGCGGTTCCAGACTGCAGCGCCTAGAACCGCACGGCCACTTCGGCCGGCGTTAACATGTTCCTTCAGTATGCTAGGATCATCAGCATTGAGCGTTCTGCCTGTTCCCCGGAGATGAACCTAATCGAAAATGTCTGGCATCGATAGAAAGGAGCTCTTGTTGGACACTGACGACGACCACGTACCCTGCGTGGGTTTCTCATAATCAACATTGAAGAGAGGGGCAATTTGGAGCTGGAATGGTTTAATGATTCATCGATGGTATGCCAGGACAGATTCAAGTCTGCATACGAGCATACGGTCGTTCCACCACGTGTTGACGTTGTTTAGGAGTGCTATGAAAAATCCCCTGGGAAACAGTCGATTTTATCGATACACAAATGTTTGTTTTTTGCTATAGCTATCTGGACCCTTTTCAAATGATAATATACGCATGCGGGAAAATTCTTGGAGTAACCCTTCATTTACACAAAATGTATTCGTTGAGTAAAACAAATAAATTGAATTACCCGAAGGGTTCATGCATGTACATTTATTTAAGCAGTTGGAATAACTGACCATAATCTACCACTTAATTCATTCACAGATAAAATTTGTTATCAATATGAGTTTGAGAGTAATAGAAACACTGATAAATAAAATACTAAAAATGTGTATGATCTGTACGCCCATTCAGTGCGTGGGGATTGTGTTATACCTGAAGGATAGTGTATCTAGGAATACAAAATGTTTCCGGGTTTGCCTTTCAATCTAGTGACTGATTTGAGAATCGCACGAAGGAATGTGCACTAAAAACCACCACAAGCAGTTTTCGGCATTTTCTAAATAAAAAATGGTTCAAATGGCTCTGAGCACTATGGGACTTAATATCAGAGTTCATCAGTCCCCCAGAACTTAGAACTACCTGACTAACCTAAGGACATCACACACATCCATGCTCGAGGCAGGATTCGAACCTGCGACCGTAGCAGTAGCGCGGTTCCGGACTGAAGTGCCTAGAACCGTTCGGTCACCACGGCCGGCTCGGCATTTTCTAATATTTTTGTTGTTTTGAGACATGAGTCTGTATTTTGTACAGCGGTCATATATACACTCCTGGAAATGGAAAAAAGAACACATTGACACCGGTGTGTCAGACCCACCATACTTGCTCCGGACACTGCGAGAGGGCTGTACAAGCAATGATCACACGCACGGCACAGCGGACAGACCAGGAACCGCGGTGTTGGCCGTCGAATGGCGCTAGCTGCGCAGCATTTGTGCACCGCCGCCGTCAGTGTCAGCCAGTTTGCCGTGGCATACGGAGCTCCATCGCAGTCTTTAACACTGGTAGCATGCCGCGACAGCGTGGACGTGAACCATATGTGCAGTTGACGGACTTTGAGCGAGGGCGTATAGTGGGCATGCGGGAGGCCGGGTGGACGTACCGCCGAATTGCTCAACACGTGGGGCGTGAGGTCTCCACAGTACATCGATGTTGTCGCCAGTGGTCGGCGGAAGGTGCACGTGCCCGTCGACCTGGGACCGGACCGCAGCGACGCACGGATGCACGCCAAGACCGTAGGATCCTACGCAGTGCCGTAGGGGACCGCACCGCCATTTCCCAGCAAATTAGGGACACTGTTGCTCCTGGGGTATCGGCGAGGACCATTCGCAACCGTCTCCATGAAGCTGGGCTACGGTCCCGCACACCGTTAGGCCGTCTTCCGCTCACGCCCCAACATCGTGCAGCCCGCCTCCAGTGGTGTCGCGACAGGCGTGAATGGAGGGACGAATGGAGACGTGTCGTCTTCAGCGATGAGAGTCGCTTCTGCCTTGGTGCCAATGATGGTCGTATGCGTGTTTGGCGCCGTGCAGGTGAGCGCCACAATCAGGACTGCATACGACCGAGGCACACAGGGCCAACACCCGGCATCATGGTGTGGGGAGCGATCTCCTACACTGGCCGTACACCACTGGTGATCGTCGAGGGGACACTGAATAGTGCACGGTACATCCAAACCGTCATCGAACCCATCGTTCTACCATTCCTAGACCGGCAAGGGAACTTGCTGTTCCAACAGGACAATGCACGTCCGCATGTATCCCGTGCCACCCAACGTGCTCTAGAAGGTGTAAGTCAACTACCCTGGCCAGCAAGATCTCCGGATCTGTCCCTCATTGAGCATGTTTGGGACTGGATGAAGCGTCGTCTCACGCGGTCTGCACGTCCAGCACGAACGCTGGTCCAACTGAGGCGCCAGGTGGAAATGGCATGGCAAGCCGTTCCACAGGACTACATCTAGCATCTCTACGATCGTCTCCATGGGAGAATAGCAGCCTGCATTGCTGCGAAAGGTGGATATACACTGTACTAGTGCCGACATTGTGCATGCTCTGTTACCTGTGTCTATGTGCCTGTGGTTCTGTCAGTGTGATCATGTGATGTATCTGACCCCAGGAATGTGTCAATAAAGTTTCCCCTTCCTGGGACAATGAATTCACGGTGTTCTTATTTCAATTTCCAGGAGTGTATTACGAGTTCTAGATATTTAAGTGCTGTATAATATGTTAAAGGTATTTAAAGAAGATTGTTAATTATTCATTTACAGGTTTTTATGGTACTTAAAACACTGTACATTTTTAAAACTACTTACCTAACATTAAGCCATACTTAATCGATCGTGCACCAACTTATGCCTTGGAACGGAAGAAAGTCATCTACCACGGAACACGTGAAATTTACGAATGAAGAAAGTTCCTTTAATGCATAACCGTTTCTCCTGTCTTGAAAATCGTCATTTGTCTTAGTTTCCAACAGCTTCTATTTCAAAATGTTTTTAACTTGAAACTGGTTTTTTATAATACTTCTCTGAAATTTGATTTCACTTACTTATTATTGGCGTGTAGCAGGGTAATAACGGATCGCGTAGACTGTTAAACACTATGTTGATAAGATTTTCTCGAGTGTACCATTTTAAAATTTGAAAGAATATATGTTCCTGGTTACATGACCATGTTGAACCTTGGACCGGGTTCTCAAATTTCGAAAAGCCTTAATTTCTCCGAGTTAATTTTTTATTTTCAAGAAAAGTCGGCAGCATAGATAAAGTGGATGCTACGCTCTCAAAATGGAATAAGAAAACAGAATAAACCTCTATATAGGACTGACTGGAGGAGAAAGTCTGAAGCAAGGTACGAAACACTGCCCTATCAATGTGACGCGGAAATGAGAGAAATACACAGCTACAAAACAGTTTTATTGTCTACTCATGGAATAAAATGTCAGACAGGAAAATGCATTTCCTAATTCAGTTTGCAAATTTCCTAAAAAACTCATCGGTACCCTAGAGCATTGTTGAATAGATCCATTACAAGACAGTAAGTTGTCAGCGTGTAGCCATTCAAATATGTTTTAAAGACGCTTGTGTCCAACATTTTGATAGTTATTGTCAGATTCTCCAGTACACTCTTACCGTTCTAGGACGTCCACATGTATACTCTTCCTGCCACCTGACGACGTGTGATAGAGGACACTTCTGGTACCACTTTCTTCCATGTTACAGTCGTGAACAGTATGCCGCAAAAATGATTGTTGGTAAACCTCCTTATGAGTTCTAATTTCCCTCTCTTTCTCGGCGTTGTCATTTATTGAGTCGTATGTGAGAGGAAGCGGTATGTTGCCCGACTCTTCTCGGAACGAACGCTCTCGGAATTTCAACAGTAAACCTCTCCGTGAAGCACAATGCTTATCATGTAGCCTCTGCCACTGGAATTTGTTGAACAGCACCGTCACGCTCGCGTGCTGACAACCAACCCGTGTCGAAGCGCGACGCTGCTCGGTGACTTTCTTTATCTCGTATATTAATTCAACTTGGTAAGAGACCCAGACTGATGGTCATCACTCAAGAATTAGACTTGCAAGTATTTTGTAAGCCACTTCCTTCGCGGATAAATTACATTTGCTTAAGATTCCCCCAATGAATCGCAGCCTGGTATCTGTTTTTCCTGTAGTTTGGTTTATACAGATCGCTTCGGATGGACACTCCAAGGTATTTGACTGTATTTTCTGTTTCCAGCGATTTGTCGCCAATAGCGTATTCGAACAGTAGTAGATCTCTTCGCCTATTTATGCGCAGTACTTAAAGTTTATTTATGTCCAGAGTCAACTACAAATTGGTTGAGTAAACCTAGATGTTTCGTAATGTTATAAGCTTTCAGCTCTCCTATGAACAATAGTATCGCCCACGAACAGCCCCACGGAGCCCCCAAAGTTGTCCACTAGATCACCAATATACACGGTCCAGTAACATTAATGTGACCACCGCCTACATTCCACGTTTACGTGCAATAACAACTCATAGACGGCACGGTTCAGGACTAGTAGTGGAGGACATATAAGGGTTGTTGAGGGGACCCGGAAAACAGTGGCGTCTCTGTCATAATGTGGAAACGGACCGGTTCATCTGATGTCCAAAAGGGCACCATCATTGGCTTTCGGACCATGGGTGGAAACATTTCCGAAACGGCTAAGCTCGTAAGCTGTTCGCGTGCAGCCTTAGTTAAAATACATGGTGAATGGCAAAATGGCGTTATGCAAACTCGGAGCCGAGACAACTTCGGTGCACGACAACTGTAGAGATGTGTTCGGGCGAATAGATGCGTAACTCTCGAGCAACTGACCACCCAGACGAACCAAGGAGCTACCAACGGTGTCTCCTCAACGACCGTTCAGAGAACGTTGCTGCGTGTTGCCGCTGCTGTCGCCTGGTACATGGACCCATGCTGACTGCTGTTCATCGGCGACGGTGGCTCGAATTTGCAATCCAGCACCGAAACCGGACGTCCACTGAGTGGCGACAGGTGGCCTTTTCGGATGAATCACGTTTTGTGCTCCATCGGACAGACGTACACGGCCATGTAACAATCGTCTAAAGGGTCCACGCCGTATCAGGAAGATTATGGTCTAGGGAATGTTTTCATGGCATTCCCTGGGTGATATTGTCATTTTGGAAGGAACAATTGATCGATACAGGCATATATCCATACTTTCAGACCATGTCCTCCCCAACACGCGATATTGCTTTTTCTTCGGCGCGATGGCATACACCTGCAGAACAACGCAACGTGTCACACGGCTCGCAGTGTACATGCGTTGTTCTAAGAGCACCGAGATGAGTTTAAAGTATTCTCCTGGCCAACAAATCCCCATCTTTAAACCTAGTGCAGAATCTATGGGACCACCTCGATCGAGCAGGGACTACCTCGATCGGGCTGTTCGCTATATGGATCCTCGACCGAGAAACCATGCACACCTGGCGACGGCACTGGAGACAACATGGTAACACATCCCTATCAGTACCTTCCAGAATCTTATTGACCCTCTTCCTGCGCGTCCACGCTACAAAGGGTGACTATTCAAGCTTTTGACAGTTGGTCACATTAACGTAACTGGATAACCTAAATTGTAAACAGTAACTCCCCTTCGGACGTTCTCCGAAATTATCTTAACGTCTGTCGATTTTGTTACGATAAGTGCAGCGTGTTGAGTCCTGTCCGCAAGGAAGTCCTGAACAGATTCTCAAATCTGGCGCGATTCTCGATAAGCTAATATTTTATTCACTTAACGACAGTGCGGAACTATATCGGTTGCCATCCTGAAGTCAAGGAACGCAGCGTGAACCTGAACGGACTTGTCTACAGCGATCTGGATGTCATGGACGAACAGAGCGAGCTGAATTTCACAAGATCTCTGATTGCGGTATTCATGTTGTTTCCCATAAAGGATATTTTCGTTATCCAAAAAGTCATAGTGTGTGAGCATAAAGCATATAATTTTTCAGCAGATTGGTGTCAACGATATAGCCTTATAATTGTATGTCCGACGAACGTTCTCGAAAGTGGGAATGACTCTCGCTTTTTTCAAATCGTGTGAGATGCCTTTCGTTGGTGCAGCGGCCTACTACAAACTACTCCTGAAAGAGGAGCAACGTCTTTTACATTGTCGATGTAAGATCTCAAGTATCTCATCCGGTCCAGACATCTTTCCACTATTACGTCATTGTAGTCGCCTTTCCAATGAGTCGAGCAGTTTTAGGTAACACTTATGTCGGCGTCTGTGCAATGATAGAAAGTAGACACCATATACACAGTCCAATCGCATTAGTCCGCAGCTCGTGGTCGTGCGGTAGCGTTCTCGCTTCCCACACCCGGGTTCCCAGGTTCGATTCCCGGCGGAGTCAGGGATTTTCTCTGCCTCGTGATGACTGGGTGTTGTGTGCTGTCCTTAGGTTAGTTAGGTTTAAGTAGTTCTAAGTTCTGGGGGACTGATGACCGTAGATGTTAAGTCCCGTAGTGCTCAGAGCCGTTTGAACCAATCGCATTAATGTGACAACCTGCCACAAACCTGAATAACCAACTTTTGCAGCACGAACCACTGGGAGACGTGCAGGAAGAGAGTCTATGAGGTTCTGGAAAGTACCGACACGGATGTGGAGTCATGTGGACTCCAGTGCCGCGGCCAGCTGAGCTAGGTTCGTCAACTGGGGATCCATAAAGGTAGTCCCACAGATTCTCGATTTTTTTAAATCCCGGAGTTTGATGACCAGGAGAGTACAGTAAACTCACCCCGGTGCTCTTCGAACAATGCACGTACACTGCGAGCTGTGTGACACGTTGCAGTGTCCTGTCGGTGTCAACGAAAAACAAAATGCATGTAGGAGTGGACATGTACCCCAAAGATAGGTGCGTTCTTGTGTTGAAAACTGTACCTTCCATAATGACGAGGTCACACATGAAACAGCCTCCGTCTTGGACCTTTCCGACTAATGTTGCACTGTGTTTGCTCTCAGATGCTTCACGCTGTACGCGCCAACGGCCATCTTTCCGATGGAGCATTATGCGTGATTCATCTGAGAAGGCCACCTGTCCGCCACTCAGTGTACTTCAAATTCCAGCCGTCGTCGCCGATGAAGAGCAGTCAGCATGGGTGCATGAACCAGCCGCCTGATGCGGAGGTCCATACGCAGCAAAATTCGCTGAATGGTTATTGGGGAGACTCTGTTGATATCCCCTCGGTTTATCTGGGCGGTCACCTGCTAAACAGTTGCACGTCTACTCGCCTGTACACATCTCAACAGCCGTCGTTAACCCGTGTCATCTATGCCCCCACGGCCCGTTGTAGTTTCCTCAGCGCCGGATTTGGATAGCTCCATTTTGCCATGCACGGTATAGTTTAACCACGGCAGCACACGAACAGTTTATAAGCTTACGCGTTTCAGAAACGCTTCCACCGTTGATCTGACAGCCAGTGATGGTGCCCTTTTCGAAGTCAGGTAAATCGCTTCGTTTCCGCATTACGACTACGACTACTGAGCGAGGTGATGCAGCGGTTACACCCTGACCTCGCATCCGGGTGTCCGGCCATCCAGATTTAGGTTTTCTGTGATTTCCCTAAATCGCTCCAGGCAAATGCCGGAATGGTTCCTTTGAAAAGGCACAGTCTATTTCCTTCTCCATCCTCGACACAACCCGAGCTTGTGCTCCGTCTCTAATTATCTCGATGTCGACGGGACGTTAAACCCAATCTTCCTTCCTTCTTTTTCGACTACGACTGCATTTTTTTTGCATCCCGCCACACGCCTTACATACACTTCACTGCTGGTGCTACCCCCTGCCGTCTGTGAGCGGCTATTGCACGTTGGCGTCTAACATAGGCACTGGTACATCAATGTGACAAGACCATGTATGATATCCCCCGGCGAAAGAATTTTAGCTCCTCCGTTTCAATGGCAGTACGGACTCTGAATAGATTATTTTCATCCGCTTAACGACATCACGTAAGACCAGATCTTCAGATGTTTTGTCAGATCGGTCAACAGAATTTTAGTTTCGCATTCATTGAATTTTTCTTGCCTTGCTTTCCGTTTACTTCAGTTTTTGTTTGAGATCTAGACTCTGACTTCCTGTAGATCGGTGATGAACATTACTTTCACACTGCTAATGGAAGACGGTGGATTATTTTCATCCCCCCACATCCTTGTTCAGGAGATGCTTGTCTAAGGTAAACTTCTCAATGGTTTTGAATTTTATCCATATGTGCCCCACATCTTCGTCGTCAGAGGTGAGTATTTTGACTACTCAGTTACATTGCAATGTATATCCTGTCCCTCTTGCTAAGCGAAAATGTTTTCCTACGTTTCTTGACGTCGGTCTGTTTATACTCAAGTGGGTTTTCCATTATGTCGACCAAACTCATCCGATTACGGACGCGACGATGGGAAACTTCCTCAACATCTCTAAAAAAATCACTCATACAGAGAGCAGTAATATTTTCACCACATGCAAGCTGTCATTGCTACCCCCATTCTAGTTGATAACCCTTTTGTTCAGAGTTCTATCTATTATTGTAATATAATTATTAGAATTCAGTTTAAATGCCTAAAACCGAATATTTAATAGTTCTATACACAACAAAGTGGACAAAATTTTATTGTAAATTGCAGTCCAGATTACATACACAGGAAAATTTGTTAAGATGGTTCAAATGGCTCTGAGCACTATGGGACTTAACTTCTGAGGTCATCAGTTCCCTAGAACTTAGAACTACTTAAACCTAACTAACCTAAGGACATCACACACATCCATGCCCGAGGGAGGATTCGAACCTGCGACCGTAGCGGTAGCGCGGTTCCAGACTGTAGCGCCTAGAACCGCTCGGCCACCCCGGCCGGCATTTGTTAAGAGAAATATCTCAAGACAACCTTTATTAACAACACGTAGAACAATGCATTGTACTCCTATCAGTTACAAAGTCCGGCAGGTCAGCAGAGTGTTTCTCATTGTGTGCGTCATCCTTACGGTTAACACAAAACTTTGAAAGAAACTACTATGACACTACAACTTCCAATAAAAATATTTTAATAAATGATAGCTTAGTTTCCATGTAATAGTTTTTCTAGTCACAGATATTTACGTGGACACATTCTGTTACAGTTCGAGAATATTCTCCAGCATTTTGAAAACGTCCAGGTTGTTTCGAACGATTTTCGGTGGTACTGATTTAAATTTTTGACAAAGTCGATAATTGCCTCGCCAGCACGTATTTCTTTGGTGAAAAATCAGGAGTCCAAAATGTTCAAATGTGTGTGAAATATTATGGGACTTAAGTGCTAAGGTCATAAGTCCCTAAGCTTACACACTACTTAACCTAATTTATCCTAAGGACAAACACAAACACCCATGACCGAGGGAGGACTCGAACCTCCTCCGGGATCAGCCGCACAGTCCATAACTGCAGCGCCCAAGACCGCTCGGCTAATCCCACGCGGCATCAGGAGTCCTGTTGAACCACTGACCTTCAACATCTCCCTCGATGATTATTCAATGTGATGCTACATCCGTGACTGCGACCTCTGAAACCATCCTACAATATTTTCCTGGTCCGAAAATTATGTAACTAACTAGCCACTTAACGATGAGATAAAGCAGTTAATGAAATGAAAGGCAACATTTTCGCCAAACGACTATCTGTGGTGTGATCTTATTGAAAGAAGAACAGAAAAAACAGACTTTTCAGATCACTCAAAGTCGTTCACAGGAAGAACAATCAAACAAAATAGCGACATCAGTATAAATCAGTTAGACCCATCAGACACGTATTACACATTCTCACACTTTATTCGATACATCCACATACTCCTGACGGAGCACCTAGTGCTGAATATCCTAAACACCCAAACAGGCAATAAAAGTATAGGTAAGTTAACTGACGTTTTAAGTAAGCACCAGAAGTAACGATAAAGAAGCCGCTCATGAAGTGTAAAACGCAAAGAGTAACAGAGCACATAATCCCACGGCGGAATGATTAATAGAAATCAGTAGGACACGTATAGTACGCCAGTACTGGTTGCTATGCGAACCTATCGTAGGACATCTGGGCTGAGTTGACCGTGATCCTCAGGCACTCCTAATCTCGTTCGGTCTTACTCCAACGCTTCTCCGGAAGGGCCTGAACTAATCGACTGGTGTGTAGCGTCCAAAAGTGTGCCAATCCCATACATTAAACATAAAATCAACTGACAAAATTTTAGACACACCCTTAAAAGAACACACTGCTCGTTTCTAGCGCTGTGTCTAGGAAGTGTACAACTGGTATCAAGGGGTCATCCTGACGTAAGTCATGGCGGTCAAGTGTTGTGTATGTGGCCGTGGTACCACCGCAGCTACGCGGGTCGACATGGAGACGTGACAGAATGGTAGAAGCGAGCTGTCATTTCCGGCGTACCATGAGCGTCCCATGAATGATGTTGCCCAATTTCTTGGTGTATCAACGAGGAGTACCTAACGCGCCTACAAGGAATGCTACACCTACTCTAAGCCATGTAAGGGCAGTGCTCGTAGAATGACGCCAACCCACAGGAACCGGAGACGAGAGTCACGCTTTGTAACGGGTAAAGTTTCGAAACCGACAAGAATTGCTGGTGTCAGTGGCTGCTGGTCCATCTCAACCAATCTCAACATTGCAAATGGAACTGAATGCAATATGTCATTTCCGTACCGCATAGTGTAACGTATCCTACCCAAGACAAAACAAAGAACTCATGCTACAATGACACACTCACAGTATAAAATACAGAAAATAATAATCTTCTTGGCTGTTGTTGAGGAATAGTGCATCTACCGTACTTCACTACGTGATAAGAAAACCATTTACGTATCGCGGATTGTAGCTTACAGTAAACGCATTATCCGTGGCGTTCTGACAAATAATGGTGTGGACGCACGAGAGGTGCACCGTTCCAAGCCACGATCACAAATCGCACGCGAGTAATTGGAAATTTCAGAGGTTGTAATATCTCATGTTGCATGAAATTCCTTCACAGTTGGTATAAGTATGGTTGTTCGCTAAAGTTTTTAAAGTTGTACGGTACGCAAATAAAATACAACTATACATCGAACTGAGTTGCTTATAATTAGTCATGGTTGGTCCCGGCGGAGGTTCGAGTCCTCCCTCGGGCATGGGTGTGTGTGTTTGTCCTTAGGATAATTTAGGTTAAGTAGTGTGTAAGCTTAGGGGCTGATGACCTTAGCAGTTAAGTCCCATATGATTTCACACACATTTTTTTGCTTCTAATTCACTTGTACATGTGAGGCAGCTAATACAGATTGCACAAAATACATTACGAACATGTAAATATATCGAGCTGCTGTTTTCGCTAAGTCATAACGCACGATGTAATGAATTTTCTGACGCGCAAAAGTAATTTTAACGTTCATAGTTACCGATTTTTTTTTAAAGTCTATGATTTTTTAATGGACCTACATACTTAACAGTGTAGCATAGGAAAGAGCCTTCGACGAGATTTGAGCGGCGTAACATGTGTGGAACTTCTTCGTATCATAACGAAATGACAGCTGTGCCACCGTCACTAGAAGAGGTTCCACAAAAGTATACCCAAATGCACCAAATGTAAGGGAACGCGTAACTCAGGCACAGTTCATGTGTTTATTGTTATGAATATCATATCAAGTGCTCAAAATGCTTAGCTTGAGCACTGATACATACACTGAGATGACAAAAGTCATGGGATACTTCCTAATATCGTGTCGGACTTCCTTTTTCCCGGCGTACTGCAGCAAGTCGACGTGGCATGGACACAATAAATCGTTGGAAGTTCCCTGCAGAAAAATTGAGCAATGTTGCCTGTATAGTCGTCCATAAGTGCGAAAGCCTTGCTGGTGCATAATGTTGTACACGAACAAACGTCTCGATTATATCCCACGAATGTTCAGTGGGCGATCTGGGTGGCGCCGGCCGGAGTGGCCGAGCGGTTCTAGGCGCTACAGTCTGGAACCGCGCGACCGCTACAGTCGCAGCTTCGAATCCTGCCTCGGGCATGGATGTGTGTGATGTCCTTAGGTTAGTTAGGTTTAAGTAGTTCTAAATTCTAGGGGACTGATGACCTCAGAAGTTAAGTCCCATAGTGCTCAGAGCCATTTGAACCATTTTTTATGTGAGTGGCCAAATTATTCGCTCGAAATGGCCCGAATGTTCTTCAAATAAATTTCGAACAATTGTGGGTGGGTGACATGACATCGTTGTTTGGGGACACGAAATCCATGAATGGCTACAAATGATCCCAAAGTAGCCGAACATAACCATTTGCATTCAATGATTGGTTTAATTGGATCTGAAGATCTAGTCCACTCCATGTAAACACAACCCACGCCATTATGAAACCACCACAAACTTGCATAGTGCCTTGTTGACAGCTGGGGTCCATTGTTTCGTGCGATCTGCGCCACACTCAAACCCTGCCGTCAGCTCTTACCCACTGAAATCGGGACTCGTTTGACCAGCCTTGGTTTTCCAAAGGTCTAGGATCCAACCAATATGGTCACGAGCCCAGGAAAGGCGTTGCAGGCGATATCGTGCTGTTAGCAAAGGCAGTCGATTCGGTCGTCTGCTGCCATAGGCCGTGAACCCCAGATTTCACCGCATTGTCCTAACGGATACGTTCGTCGTACGTCCCACATTGATTTCTGAGGTTATTTCATGCAGTGTCGCTTGTCTGTTATCACTGGCAACTCTACGCAAACACCGCTGCTCTCCGTCGATAAGTAAAGGCCGTTGGCCATTGGGTAATCCATGGTGAGAGGTAATGCCTGAAATTTGGTGCTCTCGGCACACGCGTGACACGGCGGATTTCGGAATATTGAATTCCCTAACGATTTCTGAAATAGAATGTCCCAAGTGTCCAGCTTCAACTACCATTCCGCTTTCAAAGTCTTTTAATTCCCATCGTGTGGCCATAATCAGCTCGGAAAATTTTTTACATGAACCACCTGAGTACAAATGACAGCCCTTCTGTATCTTGTGTGCGTGATACTACCGACATTTCTATATTTCTATATGCGCATATCGCTATACCATGACTTTTCGCCACCTCAGTGTACTATGAAACAGGGCCGGCCACGGCGTGCCAAGCTTCACGTGTGCAGGACGTGAGGGCCGCGTGCGGGCCAAGACCCAGGCTGTCCCGGCTTTGCTCGGTCCTCTTCGAAGTACCCGCAACAGGCGACATTTCATTTAGTATTGCCCCATGACGAGAGTTCCGCTCTACCAAAACTACTCTTCTGTCGTTTTGGTACAATACATAAATAACATAGTAAATAGCAGTATTACACATAGTGTTGGTAAAGAAAGAAACATAAATACGCGTGTGAGAGAGAAACTGACAGCCAAAGACTTCTCTTTGTTTTTTGTTTATTTTACACATAATTAGAATTTAAAATCATTCAGTGTTACTCCATATGTATTCTCTTCCTTACAAAATATAAATTTTATTATATAGGTAATGAAAATTTGTTGTTCACGTAACTTCTGCGCTTTTATACAACCAAAGAAATTACTTTCGATGTAAGTAATGTAACTACAATTTGCATGCACAAACAAAAAATCTATATTATTATTGCTGTTTTTTGTACTCAGTAGAACGTGCTTTATTATGACCAAAGTCAAGAGTTTCATGGTATTACTGATAAGTGCGAAAGTTGGTTCTGAATAAATGAAACACGTTTTATACACACATCAAAAAAAGTTTTGCATCACCCGGTTCCCGTAACTCCTGAAGACTGACGTTGACTGTGAATATTGTATCACAGACACAGTCGCTTTGACTGTTCACAGATGTCACTAAACCCGCCCAAAGATGTAAACAATCATGCATCAGCAGCGCCTATTAGAGGGTGGGGGTCCTACAGCCGATCAGTTCCAGTCATTCCACCAGGAAGGAGGTACACGGCTCGTGTTGTTTGTAGTTGAACCATTCCTAGACAGTCAGTACTGTGGTTCGATCGCGTCCGCATTCTTACTTGGTGCCAGGAAGGGCTCTCAACAAGGGAAGTGTCCAGGCGTCTCGGAGTGAACCAAAGCGATGTTGTTCGGACATAGTGCATGATGCGCAACTTCCCTCCCGACGTCCATGGTGAGGTCCATCTTTGCAACCACGACACCATGCAATGGGGTACACATGGGCCCAACAACATGTCGAATGGACCGCTCAGGATTGGCATCACGTTATGAGTGTCGCATATGCCTTCAACCAGACAATCGTCGGAGACGTGTTTGGAGGTAACCCTGTCAGGCTGAACACCTTAGACACATTGTCCAGCAAGTGCAGCAAGGTGGAGGTTCCCTGTTGTTTTGGGGTGGCATTATGTGGGGCCGACGTATGCCGCTGGTGGTCATGGAAGGCGCCGTAACGGCTGTACTTTACGTGAATACCATCCTCCGACCGATTGTGCAACGATATCGGCAGCATATTGGCGAGGCATTCGTCTTCATGGACGACAATTCGTGCCCCCATCGTGCACATCTTGTGAATGACTTCCTTCAGGATAACGATATCGCTCGACTAGAGTGGAGATCATCTTCCCCAGACAGCATGTGCTTCTCTTCCCACGCATTTGATTGGTTGCCTACAGACGCCACTCCAAAAAGCGTGGACTGTCAGCAGTCCTAATGCAAGTAAGAGCTTCAGGCTTCAAAGACAAGCTGACTTTGGGACGTAGGCCATTGGAAAGTGTGTCGGGTTCGAACTGCAAAACCAAAACGAGAAATAATTTTTAAATTATGAGTATAATATTCCCGCTAACACCTCAAGGGGATGGTGGCTTGCACAGTGCATAGGCCTATTTTATATTGAGTTTCATGTCTTCGGTAATCTTCGGTGTTTTCTTGGTGACGTTTTATTGTAATTTCCCGCATAGGCAAAATTTCAGAAGTGTTAAGTTTTCTGAGCTTGCAGGACATTGTATATTTCCCGAACCACTCCAATGATCTCCAAATATTCTGTTGAGGAGGTACGTATTATCTGAGCTTTTGGGTGGGACATCCGCCATATTGCTAGCACACGAACTGTCTTATTTCCGGTGAAATGTTTTCCGATAACCTGTATATCTGAAAGGAAATGTAAATACTTGTGGTTATTTAGACTACCAACGATAGAAAAGTGACCAGTGATGCGATTTTTGAAAAGCCGGCACTACACGTTGATAGACCAAGGTCTTCGCTTACATACGTCTCTTAGCCAGTTTGGATTTTCAAGGCACTAGTACTGCACATTGTGAAGAAACCCATATTTAATTTTTCGACTATCCTATACTATAAGAGTATGTAGTCTGAGCCCTACAACAGCAGAGCACATACTGATGGGCACAAACACACAGGTAAAAACACAGACCGTATTGCTAAGTTATATGTTTCTTTATATGTGGTACACTAGAATAGTCTTCTGTGGGACCTCTTCTCCTGGCGGCAACACAGTGGTTTGTAACGCTATTAAGTTGTTACTATTTAATCAAGTTCCACACATATTATGACTTTGAAGTTCTCTTCCATCGCCCTTTCCAATGCCCCAGAAAAAATTATATAGCTCCATTTATGAAAATATATAGTCTATATCATAATTCGATGCCCATAAATGTTAAAAATTTGTTCCGCACATCAGAAATTTTTTCATATTGTCCGCTATAACTTAGCGAAAATCTCGATGTACACTCCTGGAAATTGAAATAAGAACACCGTGAATTCATTGTCCCAGGAAGGGGAAACTTTATTGACACATTCCTGGGGTCAGATACATCACATGATCACACTGACAGAACCACAGGCACATAGACACAGGCAACAGAGCATGCACAATGTCGGCACTAGTATAGTGTATATACACCTTTCGCAGCAATGCAGGCTGCTATTCTCCCATGGAGACGATCGTAGAGATGCTGGATGTAGTCCTGTGGAACGGCTTGCCATGCCATTTCCACCTGGCGCCTCAGTTGGACCAGCGTTTTCATGCTGGACGTGCAGACCGCGTGAGACGACGCTTCATCCAGTCCCAAACATGCTCAATGGGGGACAGATCCGGAGATCTTGCTGGCCAGGGTAGTTGACTTACACCTTCTAGAGCACGTTGGGTGGCACGGGATACATGCGGACGTGCATTGTCCTGTTGGAACAGCAAGTTCCCTGCCGGTCTAGGAATGGTAGAACGATGGGTTCGATGACGGTTTGGATGTACCGTGCACTATTCAGTGTCCCCTCGACGATCACCAGTGGTGTACGGCCAGTGTAGGAGATCGCTCCCCACACCATGATGCCGGGTGTTGGCCCTGTGTGCCTCGGTCGTATGCAGTCCTGATTGTGGCGCTCACCTGCACGGCGCCAAACACGCATACGACCATCATTGGCACCAAGGCAGAAGCGACTCTCATCGCTGAAGACGACACGTCTCCATTCGTCCCTCCATTCACGCCTGTCGCGACACCACTGGAGGCGGGCTGCACGATGTTGGGGCGTGAGCGGAAGACGGCCTAACGGTGTGCGGGACCGTAGCCCAGCTTCATGGAGACGGTTGCGAATGGTCCTCGCCGATACCCCAGGAGCAACAGTGTCCCTAATTTGCTGGGAAATGGCGGTGCGGTCCCCTACGGCACTGCGTAGGATCCTACGGTCTTGGCGTGCATCCGTGCGTCGCTGCGGTCCGGTCCCAGGTCGACGGGCACGTGCACCTTCCGCCGACCACTGGCGACAACATCGATGTACTGTGGAGACCTCACGCCCCACGTGTTGAGCAATTCGGCGGTACGTCCACCCGGCCTCCCGCATGCCCACTATACGCCCTCGCTCAAAGTCCGTCAACTGCACATACGGTTCACGTCCACGCTGTCGCGGCATGCTACCAGTGTTAAAGACTGCGATGGAGCTCCGTATGCCACGGCAAACTGGCTGACACTGACGGCGGCGGTGCACAAATGCTGCGCAGCTAGCGCCATTCGACGGCCAACACCGCGGTTCCTGGTCTGTCCGCTGTGCCGTGCGTGTGATCATTGCTTGTACAGCCCTCTCGCAGTGTCCGGAGCAAGTATGGTGGGTCTGACACACCGGTGTCAATGTGTTCTTTTTTCCATTTCCAGGAGTGTATTTACGAACCTTGTATATAATTTCGGTGGCTTGTCTTAGCTGGCTCGCCCTGTGTAACAGCGTGTATATCTTTTCAGCCTGTGTAAAAAACTGAAATATATAAGTTTAGAACTTAACAACAAGGTGGGGGTGAGTTATTTTAAACTTACTTTTATAGACATCAGCTTGAAAGCAAATCAGAATAAATAAATTTAATTAAGTAAAATGAAAAATCTTGAATTTTGAGTACTACAGATGCCTGTAAACTGTGAACCTCGTGTGTATAAACATAATAGTGATTTTCGAATTGGATTTCGTAGGTGAATAATTTTTTTTCACTGATTAGGATTTTTTTTTTTTAAATTCAAGACAACATTTCTTGCCTGTTGCGACGCTTAACTCTCGCTCACAACACTAATCTAAAAATGACGCATAAAACACACGAAGTAACTTGTTTCAGAATCACTGTTTCAAGAGCTCTTTGGAAAGGTCCAGTTTTCCTGATCATTATCCACATTTAGATGTATCTTTCCACAGCATCCTCAATGGTGGGTGAAACATATCTCTCACAGTTGCGGTAATATTCAGACTGCTATCTCTGTGTATCCTAATTGTAGCGTTATCATTTTTATCTAGACCTCATGACGGTGAAAAAACAAAGGAGTGCGGGAAGTCTACGTTTCTAATACTGTTAGTATTAGATTTGCACAATAGCAATTCCCATTTTCTTGCAATTATTCCCCTATAAGCTCCCTGACCGTCTTCCTGACACACTAGTATTTTATGAAATATACAGATAAACTCATCATCACACGTTTCGCTACTTTTTTATCTCTTCCATTTGCCCGACCTAGGAAGTATCTGAAACACTAAAGTAGAAGGAAGTATAGGAGTTTTCTATGTGGTTCTCTTCTGATATGCTAAATGTTCCACAATTCTGCCAATACGCCTGTGCCTCGACCAGTCTTCTGCAATATATGTTATGTGTTCGTTTCTTCCGATATCGCTGCGAAAGGTTACCCATACATAATTGACTGATGGACCTGAGGCCGGGAGTGAATAAATTATGCAGTAACTTTACTTTCCTTTGGTTTTGTTAGCGAGGAAATGTCTGTGAATTTCTCATCGTTGCGTGATCATTGTTTATCACTAATATAGTACTCTTCCTACTCCTCACTGCCGAAGGTGTTCTCTCTGTCACACTTTTTGAAGCGTATGAAGTTGACATAACATTGAAGCACAAGAGAAAACAACCTGTTGTAAATTTGCACTTTAACAATAAGTCTTCAAGGCAATTAACTTTATTTGCTGCGTCTGTAATTAATTATGTTAGCGTTCGTATTTTGTTTATACAAAAATGTTATTAGTACTGTCTTGTTGTTGTTCGCATAGTGTAGCGCAAAGGTGAGACATGTAAGTGTGTTTAAGCCTGGGCCCAAGCCGCACACCATAATAATGAATATGAACATTGTATCTGTAGTTTCGGACATGTGATCTTGCAGGTGTCGAAGAATGAAGTTACAATGAAACCCAAACCATTTTAGCTGCTTGCAGGCGTTGATAAATATCGACGGGGCGGTTGAAAACTTGTGCTCCGACCGAGACTCGAACCCAGGCTCTCCAGTTTACATGGCAGACGCTCTATACAAATGAGCCCTCGAGGACGCAGATGACAGTGCGACTGCAGGGACGCTCCCCGTGAGACACACATTTCCAACTTACTGCCCACACACCACATTTGTAGCGCCCCTGCTGCAGTAATGAGTATAGTGGGCAGGGGCACTACAAATGTGGTGTGTGGGCAGTAAGTTGGAAATGTGGGTCTCACGTGGAACATCCCAGAGATAAGTCCCTACAGTCGCATTATCCTCTGCGTCCTCGATGTCTAATTCCCGGCCGGGTTGGAGATTTTCTCTGCCCGAGGTGTTATTTAAAAAAAAACGGTAGAGCACTAGCAAGCGAAAGGCAAAGCTCCCGAGTTCGAGTCTCGGTCCGGCGCACAAAAATGAAAAATGCTCAGTCGGATAGAGCGTCTGCCATGTAAGCTGGAGATCCTGGGTTCGAGTCTCGGGAGGGGTCTTCAACTGCCCCCGTTGATATTCATCAACGCCTGTAAGCAGTTAAAATGGTTTGGATTTCATTTTAATTCTACATTAATGAATGTTCATCTTCTGTAGAGTGATGGATAACCCGGTTCTTAGGCATATTCCCACGCTTCTGTGATATATACCGTGCTGGGCCTTAATCTCCAACCGTAAAACAAAATATACTAACATTTAAAACCCAAAAGCGAATAAAACTAAGTTAACAAGTTTCACAGCCAGATGGTGTTTACGACTTCCGCTCTCATATTATGCAAGCGCAGCGCTGTGATGATTGAAATGGCATCCATCCACGAAAAAAACTAAGGATAAATCCAGGGTAAAAGGCGGATATTTCACGAATGCCGCAGTAACGAGAGAAAAGAAAAACCACTACAGACCAAAATCTGGTAGGATTTACTATTGCATCCACGATCAAAACGTGTGTCCGATTTGTAACTTCGCTGTTTTATACTGTTTCACAATACATTAAGAGTAGGATCCAATAGAACATATAGTGTTAGTATCTCGCTTCAAGGTGAAAACATATCAAGTTAAAAAATAGTGGCCACAAAAAGAGATGAGAAACGAAATCAAACCTACTCGCCGCGCTAATCGTGCAGCTACCGAGGCGGACGAATATGTAGGTAGATGTACACAGCGTGTACAGCACGGATATTAAAAGTAAAGAACACTTGTTACAGTGAGTGTGTCTGAATAAGCTATACACTTTTGAGCCAAAACATTATGACCACCCGCTTAATAGCTTGTTTGTCCGTCCTTGGAACTATACATTACTGATTCCGCGTATCAGGGATCCGACAGTTTGTTGGTAGGTTTGTAGCGGTATGTCTCATTATATGTCTATACACACAGGTCATATAATTCTCGTAAATAACGGGCCGCTGATTTGCTTACGCGATGATGGCGCTCGATAGCGGCTTAGGTTGGTTCCATAGGATTTACATCAGGCAATTTGGTCGCCTAGACATGAACGTGCGTACACTATAATCCTCCTCAAACCACTATGGCACCGTTCTGGCTCCGAGACACGGACAATAATTGTCCGAAACTGTTGAAAGATGGCATCGCCGTCGGAGAAGACATCAGGCATGATGGGATGTAGGTGGTTCGCAGCTGTCAACGTGTCTTCGATTACCACCATAGATCCCATACAAATGCAGGAGAATGTCTCCCGTAGCATAATATTGCGCGCACCAGCCTGTGTGCGTAGCAGGCTGCACATTTCAAACGGCCGTTCACTTCGACGACGGCTTTTGAGGAGACGACCATAGACCTAGACCTATAGTAACAGAAATGTGATTCACACGAAGAGCCCACACGTTTCTATTGATTGACGGTCGAATCCCGATAGTCCCATACCCACTGCAATCGTAATTGACGATGTCGTTGGATCAATACGTGAACACGTAGGGGAAGTCTGCTGCGGAACTCCATGTTCAACAATGTACGATGAACGGTGTTCTTCGAAATACTTGTGCGTGCGCCAGCATTGTGGTCTTTCGCCAGAGATGCCGCAGATGACCATTTGTCCTACTTCACAGAGCAGACAAGCCTCCGAACTACACACACTGTGAAGAGACGTGGACGTCCAACGATTTAGAGCCCACTGGTAGTTTCACTGTTCTTCTACCTCTTTCCGTTGATGCACACGGCAGTAGCACGTGAACATTCGGACCAGCTTTACCGTTTTCGAGATACCAGTTCACAGGCTCTGCGTGATAATAATCTGCCCTTTGTCAAAGTCGCTTATGTCAATGGATTTCCTCATTTGCAGCCCGTATCTACGTTAGGGTGATCCCCTCCTCCGTGTATGCTCAGCTTACATACTTTTGTTACCACTTCACGAGCCTGTAAAGTCACCAGGCGGCATCCAACGTCGATGTGAGCAGTGGTCATAATGTTTTGGCTTATCAGAGTACCTTCTTGAGTTAAGCATAAGAACACAATCTTTAAAAACAACGAAGAAAGCCTGTGCCACCTGATTCCTAGCAATACAGATGTGGAAGTGGTACCTGGTGTGATGCGGAGGAGTTACAAACGGAATTACGGTAGCAAAATATCTCTACACTGATGAAATCAGCGTTACTTTTGGATATCTGTATTAACTTATTAATAGGCTTTAAAGATGCCACATATTGTAGTGTTTGGTCCGAATCCACTTTAACTAAACGGCTTTTATTCTCGGTTTAATATATCGAATCTGTTCGTAACACGACATGCAACCGAAACAGCAAAATGTATATTCGTTAGTAATATGTTTTGTGCACTAAACAGGGCACAGCATGTGGTTTATTGCGATTTAAAACTCGCCCGGAGGAGAATGACATCCGAACGGGGTGACACGGTGACTAAATGCTGGACTCGTGTTCGGGAACAGAGGGATTTAGACCCTGGTTCAGCCATTCTGGCCGGCCGGGGTGGCCGAGCGGTTCTAGGCGCTACAGTCTGAAACCACGCGACTTCTTCGGTCGCAGGTTCGAATACTGCCTCGGGTATGGATGTTTGTGGTGTCCTTAGGTTAGTTAGGTTTAAGTCGTTCTAAGTTCTAGGGGATTCATGACCTCAGAAGTTAAGTCCCATAGTGCACAGAGCCATTTGAACCAGCCATTCTGTTTAACTACTTCGTGGTTTCGATAAATCGGTTAACGAGAATGACAGGTTGGAACCTTAGAAGAGGTCACGGTTATATCATCGACGGTATTTGAACTCCAATCGTCTAAGGCGCTGCAGTCATGGACTGTGCGGCTGATCCCGGCGGAGGTTCGAGTCCTCCCTGGGGCATGGGTGTGTGTGTTTGTCCTTAGGATAATTTAGGTTAAGTAGTGTGTAAGCTTAAGGACTGATGACCTTAACAGTTAAGTCCCATAAGATTTCGCACACATTTGAACATTTTTGAACTCCAGTCACCTTTTCTTATCTGATCTAGCAATAAAGGGACTTTGTAGGACATTCATTTTCTGCCAATTCATTGGCAGTTGGGATGGAACTGTGTGCAAAGATCATCCTGCATCTAAGGTCAGTTTTTTCACATCCACCATAAACACTCTTTGACTAAAAAATTTGAAATTCCGAGTCGATTCGTTTAAGAATAAAGGAAGTTCTCTATCGTTTGACATGCCTGTTTCTTTATATTCAAATGGACTGGTGGTAAACACGATGCAGCAAAACACGTATGTTCTGTGTCCGAGGCCACTACATCCACATTATGTGTTAAATTGCATTTTATCTGTGTGCTAAAATTATATGCTTAATTAAAGTGCAATTATAATTTATTTCAATTTCCTCTACATAAGCGACAGAAACTCCATTCAGAAATTTTACCACTGCAAACCTCGTCGCTAACTGTCTATTTCCGAAAACTCAGTGTCCTAACGTTTTCTGAGACGTCCCTACTAGGGATGAAACCTGGCCGCCACCCGCGTGTTCCCGCATCGTAGCTATTGCTTTGGGTCTCAATGCTGGTCATCGTCGATTGCATTTGTTGTTACTCTTTGATTTTTCACGGAAATTCTTTGTAGTACTCCGTGTGATTGTCACATACTTCCCGACCAATCGAAACACTAACAGTTTCTCCGGTTTTGAGGTGCGTAAATGGATTCATGGAAAGCTTAAACCGACTGAAAGGATCTTATGCTGCAAAACAGTTCCAAAGGTTGTCTGAAGGTCGCAAGTACAATGCACATATGCCATATTAATCGACATAAACCCATTTCACGAATGAGGATTGATCCTCCAAATCGCGTACCTGAAAGATAATACACTCTGTAGTCACATTAATGTGACCACCCATCACAAGCCTCAACAACCATCTTTTGCTGCACGGACGGCTGTGAGACGTGAGGAAGGGAGTCAAAGAGATTGTGGAGTGTACCGACAGGGATGTGGAGCCACGCCGGCACCAGTGCCGTGCCAAGCTGCGCTAGGCTTCTCGGTTGAGAATCCATGACGGGAACAGCCCGTTCGAGCTGCTCCTACATATTCTCGATTGGGTTTAGATTCGGCGAGTCTGGTTGCCAGGAGATTAGCGTGAACTCATCCTGGTGCTCTTCCAACCACACAGTAGACTGCGAGCTGTGTGACACGTTGCATTGTCCGGCTGGCGTATAGCTTCATGCCGAAGAAAAACAAACTCCATTTAGGGGTGGACGTGATCCCCAAGGATATATCCATACTTGTGTCGATCCATTGTGCCTTCCAGAATGACGAGATCGCCCAGAAAATGCCACGAAAAACATTGCCCAGCGTATAACGCTCCCTCCTCCGGCCTGCACCTTCCCGACTATTTTTGCAGGGTGTTTCCTTTCAGACGTTTCACGTCGTACACACCGACGGCCATCAGTCTTCTGAATATGCCGCCTACCGCCACTCAGTGGACATCCGGTTGCGGTACTGGCGTGCAAATTCCATGCTTCGCCGTCGGTGAACAGCAGTCAGCCTAGAAGCATGAGCTAGGCGCCTGCAGCGGCCAACACGCAGCATCGTTCGCTGTACAGTCGCTGAGGAGAGACTGTTGGTAGACCCTCGGTTCATCTGGACGGTCAATTGTTCAACATGTGTTCCCCCGTACACGTCTCCGCAGCCATCTTTCACCCCTGTCGTCTACGGTCCGTGGTGCACCACTGTTCCCTTGGCAACAGTTTTGGATAGCGCCATTTTTATTGGATAGTGTACCTTATCCACTGTGGCACGTGGACGGTTTACAGACTACCTTGGCCCGAAAGAGAACGAACATGCCATTTTGGACGTCAGATAAATCGCACCGTTTGCATATTACGGCAACGAGTGCACTGTTTTCCGCGTCTTCCCGACACGTTTTTGTACTCACCACTGCTGGTTTTACCACCTGCCGCCTTTTACTTATTATTGGACGTTGATATATGACATATGTGACAGTCACGTAGAAATATTGCGCCATCCGAAACCATCACTGTGGTGCAACACAGACCGAGGTAACAGGGGTAAACAACGGCTGTGGACACGCGTACGGGTGAACAGACATCCAACTGTTGAGCAACTAACCGCCCAAATGAACGAGGGGGCCAATAACAGTGTCTTCTCAACGACCGTTCAGCGAATACTGCTATTTATGGGCCTCCACAGCAGGCGCCTGGTTCTTCCACCCATGCTGACTGGTGTTCATCGGCAACGAAGTCTGTAATTTACACAACAGTACCGCAAGTGGACGTCAGTTGAGAAGCGACAGTTGGTCTTCTCAGATGCACTACGTTTTGCGCTCCATCGGACAGATGGCTGTTGGTTTCTACAGCGTGAAACATCTGAAAGTAAACACGTTGCAACAATCGTCGGAAGTGTCCAGGCCGGAAGACGGAGTGTTACGTTCTGGGGAATCTTTTCGTGTTAATCCGTGAGCTATCTCTTCATTCTGGAAGGCACAATGGTTCAACACAAGTATGCATCTATCCTTAGCGATGACGTGCACTTCTACATGCAGTTTGTTTTTCCTCGGCACCATAGCATCCACCATAAGCATTACGCAATATGTCACATAACTCGCAGTGTACGTGTGTGGTTCGAACAGAACCAAGATGAGATTACCGTACCCACCTGAGCAACAGACTCTCCGAGTTTAAGCCCAATCGATAATCTGTGTGACCACCACGATCGGGGTGTTCGCGCCATGGATTCTCAACCGAGAAACGTAGCGCGGCTGGCCTCTGCACTTGAGTTGTCACGGCTTCACATCCCTGCTGGTACCTTCCAGAACCTCATTAACACTCTTCCTACACGTCTCGTAAAGGTGTGTGCTGCAAAAGGTTGTTATTCAGGCTGGTGACATGTGGGCAGATTAACGTGACTGGACAGTGTGTAAGTATTTTGTGGCTGCTTATAGAGGAAGTTTTTTCAAGACGTTTTGCCAGATCAACGCCAAACAGTAGAGACTCATTTAGTATTGAATTACAATATCTGAGCTACGGCGGGACATGGGTCAGGCTGGCAGAGGATGGTAATGGCGGACCAGCGTCCGAGGGTCGCCCGTCGGCTAGCATCTCAACAGCGGCCACCATGTCTGACTACGTCGTAGTCTATCGGATCTCCTGACAGGAAGACACGCAATGCTGTTAGCAGCAGTGTGTGGACTAGGCGACAGTGGCAGACATAACCTAGGTTATCATCTCGAGAAAGAAGCGGAAAGCAAGCCAGTTTTGCTCCGTCGATGCTACAATATAACAGAACTGTGGCGCTTAGTGTTCTTCCGCCCTTGATCTTTTTCGGTGCTTTACTTTCGTTGGTTCTTCCATTGCACGTTCTCCTGTCAATGAGGTGTGGTGCTTGTGGTGTCACCGCCAGACACCACACTTGCTAGGTGGTAGCTTTTAAATCGGCCGCGGTCCGGTAGTATACGACGGATCCGCATGTCGCCACTGTCAGTAATTGCAGACCGAGCGCCGCCACACGGCAGGTCTAGAGAGACTTACTAGCACTCGCTCCAGTTGTACGGACGACTTAGCTAGCGATGCAGCACTGACGAAGCCTCGCTTATTTGCAGAGAAAATAGTTAGAATAGCCTTCAGCTAAGTCAATGGCTACGACTTAGTAAGGCGCCATAGCAGTTGATAGTTATCTTATGAAGCATGTCTCATCAAGATCGATGTATACAAATGATGGATTAAAGTTAAGTATTCCAGAAGCTACGGACTTTTCTTTATAGCATTCATTACGTATCCTGTTTCAGACCTCACGCCATCATGCGTGAGCTTATATCGTGCATTTCGGCCTTCTCTAGCAATATAACAGTGCTGTAAACTCGTTACTTACACTGTTTTTGATGCCACTTAATTTATTCGCCAAACAAATTTCCTCAGTAACAGGCTGCAATAGAAATTTCAACTTTTCGCTACCACATGCTACTCACACGGGAAAGTTCCTCCTACGACGACAGGTCCCTATCGATTCAAGTCTTCGGTGTAGTTGTTCCACACTGCCGAAGTCGTTCTCGAGTTACAGACGTTTCCTGTGCCCGAGTGGACGGTCTGGACTTTAATTACGTAGAGATGTGCTAAGCCATTTGTCTACTAACAGTTAGTGGGAAGTTTCCGGAGAACCTCTTCTCGATTTAGTGATGTATCTTCCTTTATCACTAACTGCAATTATCTATTTCAGGGTGTCCATAAATTCCAATCCAGTGCAGTACTTCAATTATCCCCGGTATGTTCGTACCGTATTGTCACGCAGTTGTCAGGCAAAATGTGTGCAATGAGACAAAACCACCGATCAAGGAACAGAATCTTCACCCCACCGTTATAATCTGGCGCTCCTTAGACATCAAGAACAGAGAAAAGGCTGTCCAGTGTTCCTAGAGAAAGGAGAAAACAGAATTTAAACGTAACAGTTCAAACATCCGACAATGAAGCAAAAAAACTCATAGTCCTTACAGCGCCTCATACTCGGATCTTCGTTTCATTGACTAACTACCACGCCTACTGCCTAGATGAATGTTTCAACATAAGAACAAAAGAATTTATCTGCTGATACCAACATCTATGATTTGAACTGAACATCAGAGGTTAATGTACTTCGAAGTTGCGGTCATTGTCCGCGCGGCTCCCCCCGTCGGAGGTGGAGTCCTACCTCGGGCATGGGTGTGTGTGTTGTCCTTAGCCTAAGTTGCCTAAGTTAGATTAAGTAGTTTGTAAACTTAGGGACCAATCACCTCTGCAGTTTCGTCCCATTTCCAATTTTTTCCGTGGCGGTCATTAAAGACGGTTGGACAGTAATGGGGAAGGGAACCGGTCGTAGCTGATTCAAAGAATTATCCAAGCATTCGCTCTAAACGGTTTACAGAAACCACGAAAATGTTACATTTGTACCGCCTTAAAATTATTTCAACCTCGATTCTCATGAAAAGTTGCATCGTGATTCTAAATCCACATTAAAGATGGAAAGGTGGCATTTCGCTACAGACTGGAGTAGTGTTGGCTTAGGTTGTACCATTACAGAGGCGAAAAAATCGTTCTTCACGTCATTTAAAGTTTTAAAATGTGCACAACTAGCTACTCATGGGAGGCCTCAGATGTTAAATGCCACTTTGTGCTTGATAATAAATTCGATAGGGAACTTTTGAACTGCACAAAGCTCCAGGTGCCATCATGAGCACAGTGAAATTCCTAATGCCACGCTGTTAATGTTGAGGTTTCTATAGAGCGCTTGACGATGTTAATCCCGGTTTTCCTAAATGGTTAACTCTTTACCCAGTTTACGCAAAGCTACTCGAAAAGCGAACGACGGGTAGTAGGTTGTTGGAAAACCTTTAACAGAGTGTGAATATTTCAGGTATCATTGGAAATTATGAAGGCCAGATATTCTTGCATAATACTTTATTTACAAAAAAAAATTAATCTTGACAAAGGATTACTCAGTCTTGTATGTGGTAGAGCTACGAATATAAGTTGTCTCAGATCCTAATGGAACTGAAACGTTTTTGAAATACCACATACTGTAATAAATTTGAGTTTACAGTATTTAAGGGCTATACATGTCCAATCGTGTGTCTCCAGATACTTGCAATATTTTGGTACCAGTTTTCATCTCGACTGATTGCCAGCCAAGAAACCGTACGGAAAACAGATTAGAGGACATGAAAGGAAATAACGTTGTGCGGGCTGCATGCAATTCAGGCGGAACGCAATTCAAGTCGTTCAGAGATTATACAGTGCGCAACAGTTTTAAGGACCGTTTCTTCGAAAGCCCGTAATTCCCACCCACTGCGACGCTTAAATTTGAAAATTGACTCAAAATTGCGTACAGCCTTCCTCTATAATGGTGCAAAAGTGTGGCGCCCTGCGACGTCGCCCTCGGGTTTGACAGCAATATGTCGACACATGTGATAAAAAGGCCACAGGTCAGAATTTCATGTGCAGTGTAATGAGGCTTAATGATGTCCAACTGTCACCAAATTTCACCAAAATTCTGTCCAATGCCACCGTGGACCTGTCACACGATCGGAAGATCGCACACCACCTTTTACCCACATTTCAGCCCTTACTTTGACGCCTCTGCGACGAAGGTTATAGCCACGAGATACAGCGTTGAAATCACGCGGGTTTCCTATGAATGACCAAAGAAGACATTCCTGACACACTTCCATGCAGAATCGTCACGATAAGACCTCATGGTATGGCAAAAAGGACCTCAATGAAACCACCCCTTTCCTAGGGAACTGAATCCGAAACTTTTCGCGGTCAGAAACGGCAGTTCGCAGTGCGATGAGCGGGAAGACGTTCTTGACAACCGTTCACACTGCCGACACCCTCGAACGTTTCACTCCTTCTCTACGGATATTATGGGGCTGCATCCCCATTGAACCTGATCTGACCCCTTCGGGGGGCAGCGCAACCACAATTTTTGCTGTCGTGTCTATTTTGGACCCACTAGGGACCGTTCAACACCATCCGACGAAATTTGAACATGGGGCCGTTTGCGACGTCTACATATTTATGAAAAAAACAGAAAAGGGTCCCTCTAAGACCCTACGGTTCGGCAAAACCGTCAGTGCCCCCCACCCGCCTTTATGGGCACCTTTAAAATATGCCTGTACAGACAGGACCCGTGACAAGAGTCCCAGGCGACTGCAGGCTTGCTACGCTGCTGCTCTTTCGCCGCTACACAGCTGCTCTTGCGCCTGGTAGTAGGCCATCAAGGGTTTGAGAGTGTCAAAGGGGTTGCCGGTCTTCAAGCACTCGGCTTCGTCACACGTTCTGTATGTATAGGTGCATTTTTAAAATTCTCAATAAATGTGAGCTCGTGTCATCGAGGGTTTCACCGAACTGGGAGAGGTCTTAGAACGACCCCTTGCCCTTTTGTTCACACATGTGTCAATGTCGCATCTCCCACGATCACACCACAGGAAGATACAAAATAAGAGCACTGGAAAATTATAAGCACCCTTAGCTGCTTCGGATCACTTTCAGAGTTCGTCGAGTAGTGTTGAACGATCCGTAATGGGCCCAACATGTACACGACAGCGAAAATTGTGGTGGCACAGAGCTCCCAAGGTGTCAGATACTTTTAATATGGATGCAGCCTAGCCAGCAGCTGTGGCCGAGCGGTTCTAGGCGCTTCAGTCCGGAACCGCGCTGCTGCTACGGTCGCAAGTTCGAATCCTGCCTCTGGCATGGATGTATGTGATGTCCTTAGGTTAGTTAGGTTTAAGTAGTTCTAAGTATAGGGGACTGATGACCTCAGATGTTAAGTCCCATAGTGCTTAGAGCCATTTGAACCATTTGATGCACCCTCACTATGTCCTTAGAGAAGTGTTGAAACGCCCGAGAGAATCAGGAGTGTCAAAGGTCGTCAAGAACGTCTTCCTGTCGCTCATCGCACTGCGAATCGTCGTTTCCGACCGCCAAATGTTTCGGAATCAACGCCTCAGGAAAGGCGTGGTTTCATTGAGGTTCTTTACGCAACCCCCTGAGGCCTTTTCGTGCCGATTCTGAGCGGAGGTTTGTCTGGAACGTTTTCCTCGGTCACTCATAAAAGAACCGCGTGACTTCAAAGCTGAGCGTCGGGGTTCTAATCTCCTCCTCAGAGGCATCAAAACAAGGGGTGAAATGTGAGTAAAGGGGTGTGCGATCTTCCGATCGTGTGACAAGTCCATGGTGCGACTGGGTAGAATTTTGGTGAAATTTGGTGACCATGGGACATGACTAACTCACTTTACGCGTCACATAAGTTCTTTTTTTCGCGTGTGCCGGCACCTTGCTGTTTGAAGCGTCGTCGAGCCCGGCACCTTTGAGCCAGTTATCAAACTTGAGCGTGGCAATGGGTAGGAACTGCAGGGTCTCGAAAAAGCGGCCCTTTAATGCTGTTGTGCAGTGTGATACCATGATTGTATCTGTACCTGTGCTGCATAGTCGTGCGAGTTGAGCGCAGTGGTGCGTAAATCTTGTGTTTTGCTCTGGAAAAAATATCACGATTAGTGAGTCCCCATATCCTGTGCATACTCTTTCATGTGATTGACCTTGCAAAGTATGTGCATGTTCAGAGTTGTGATGTTTCCGCTTGTTACGGATGAGTAGAGCAATATAGACGAACTTCGAGACGTTCACGCATTCTCATCATCTTAAAATCATTTCTGACGCCAGTCGACGTTATCATCAAGAGTTTTCTGTATTCACACATATTAACAGTAGGCGTAGGGCTAAGGTGATTAACCTGGTGTTCAAATGGTTCAAATGGCTCTGAGCACTATGGGACTTAACTTCTGAGGTCATCAGTCCCCTAGAAGTTAGAACTACTTAAACCTAACTAACCTAAGGACATCACACACATCCATCCCCGAGGCAGGATTCGAACATGACCGTAGCGGTCGCGCGGTTCTAGACTGTAGCGCCTAGAACCGCTCGGCCACCCCGGCCGGCCTAATCTGGTGTGCAGGCACCCACTGAGTTGCTTACCAACTGAGCGGCGCCATATCTCTTGTCCTACTATCTACTTCAAATTGAGAAAAGAAATTCCTGCTATGGGGGCTCGAGGCTAATTCAGGACCGAAAGCTGCCATCTCACCTCGACTTAGCGGAGAGTGTGGCTGATGAGGCCATAAGCCTCGCTAGGTCTCGCTCAAAAACTAAATAATATTTCAGGTTCGAACAGGAAATGATTTATTCCCGTACAGACAATTTCACTAATTCTGCTATGACTCACATGTTGAAAGGTGACTGCAACGAGAATCTATTATGTTGGTGCATAAGTTCGTAGCGTTTTTGTTCTGCATGTTGGCTTTCGAGTTGGTATGGGTTTATATATCAATTGTCATTTTTATTTGAAGTTCTGTCAAATGGTTCAAATGGCTCTGAGCACTATGAGACTTAATTTCTGAGGTCATCAGTCCCCGTAGCGGTCGCGCGGTTCCAGACTGTAGCGCCTAGAACCGCTCGGCCACCACGGCCGGCTGTAGTTCTCTGTTGGTATTTGAATTATATATAGTCATTTATCATTTGGAGATAAAGAGTACAGCTGTGACCCTAGAAAATGGAGTGCCAAGTGGAGAAATCGAAACATTTCCGACATATTCTTCTGTTTGAATTCAGTAGAGAGATAACAGCAGCGTAGGCAGCCAGAAACTTTTGTGCCGTGTGTGGGCAGAGCAAGGCAAGAGAATAGTTTTCTCGTTTTAACGAGGATCGTTTTGACATTAGTGACTCCACGTTCAGTAATACCTTCGGTGTTTGATGAAGATAGTTTAAACACATTAATCCACAATTATCCACCTCAGTGTATTCGATATCTGGCAAATGTGATGAACTGTGGTCATTGCACCATCGTCCGACATTTTCATGCAGTGGGGTAGGTTCAAAAATCAAGTGTACGTGGACCGTATGCTCTAAGCCAAAGTTACAAAAATCAGCTGGTAGCCGAATGTACATCTCGCTTGCTCGTCATCCATTAGCTCGTGAACGGCACCGACCATTCCTATCCTGTATCGTTACTGGTGACGAGAAAAATAGCGCGCACCCACGAAAGATAATATTATGCATCTGGTGGAATAGCGACGGTGTGGTGTATTACGAATTGCTTTCCTGAGGTGTAATTATCAGTGCTTATATTTATTGTCAACAACTGAGACGTCTGGCAGACGAAAAGCAAGAACAACGACCGAGACGACTGCGTGGAGGGGTGCTGCTTCACGATAACGGCCGCCCGCATTCTGCTAGACTGGTAAAAAATACCATACGTCATTCTCACACTCCTTATTCACCTGATCTTACGCTCTCAGATTTTCACCTTCTCCTCTTTCTATCGAACGACCTTCAAGGGACATCCCTTCCTCATGAAAATCCTCTCCGAACATGGTCCGACGAGTTCTTCGCCTCAAAACTCGTGATTCCTACAGCCGTGAAATAGAAAAGTTACTCCAGCGTTGGCAGACTATTGCAAATATTGAAGGAGAACATATTATTGATTACTAAAGTTTCTGTTATGTGTATATGTTCTGTTTATTAAACTTATGGAAAAACGTTACGAACTTATGTATACTATGGGTGACAAGTTGTGTGACAGACATGTATTACGACTATTCGTCATTGTGGTAAAGTGAGATAACTGAGTGAAAAGTCCCACTTCACTGCATGTTTATTCTCCTCTACTCTCTCTCTCCCTCTCTCTCTTTCTCTTTCTCCTTCTTTTTCTCTACACTCACACACAAATCGTTGGACATTAGTTGTGAAGAAACACTTCCGCTTCCGCTCCTAATGTCCGTCGTCAGCCCGCGCTGAGCAAGGACGCATTCCGACACTTCCGGCATTGCGAACGAAACGCCGATACTAAGATCAATCAATATCTATTGTTCGCGCGAAACGTGCTGCGGAAGTTAAGCGAGACAGGCATGCCGTTCGCACACAATTATTAGTGTGATTCTCTCTTTACTGTGCTCGTTTTCTCTAAGCGAGATTTTAGGTGAACCATAAATTGCTACAACGAACTTGCTACATAGGCAGCTACACTGTACACCCTGTGAAGCCCACCCTTCATGTCCTCTCTAATTACCACGCCCACGATACCTTGACGTTCGCGAAATTCAATCTCTACCATTTCCGTATTCGTCCCCAGCTATTTCGGAAAACGAAGTATATATTCAGTTATATTCATCGGAAAAGGTTAGGAATGACAACAATTACATACAGAAATCCAGCCTAATTTTCGAATAGTACGGCACCACATTTGAAATTCGCGAACCCCGTTCCTGTCAAAACCACATGCAGTGGTTGCAGAAGTTTGTTTATTAATGTAACTGTCTAACGAGTTTCGTTTTAACTGTTTCTCTCTAGAAAGTAGCGCCAAGGTGGCGAGAGCAGCTGCTCGCAGCAACAGCAGCAGTTTTTGTTTGAAGACAGAGTTTAGTTTAGGATTTCCCTCATGTGCTTTTGTCAAGAACTGGCATTATCTGGGTTGACTAGTATTTAATTACCTTTTCTAAGTGCATGCGTATTTTTAGTGCATTAGTTTTGCTTGACCTGACTGTCTAGTGAACAGAAACTGTTTATACATCTGTTTACAGTAGTGTTATTTATTTCTATTTTAGGAATCAACGGATTTTGCTTTCTTTAGCAGACACTGAGGACTTTTTAGAGGAGATTTTAATGCTAGTTTTTATTTTTCTAGTTTATGTTTTGTGTGCATCACAACTTTAGTAGGTCCGCTGTCAGGTAATTTTGTTTCCTGCTAGAGTCTATTTGTTCTGTCTCAGATAGTCCTGATTACTCTGTATATTTTTGTGGTTTTATACCGTTTTTAAACAGTACGAAATGGATAAGGACCGTGCTTGTTGTGCATGGAAACAAGGAGAATTGGCCGTTGTCTGGAAGCAACTAGAAGCTGCGCTGACTACGGTTGAAAGCCTTTGGGCGTATCCTTTAAGCTGCAACGATATTGTCGTACCTGTCGTGAAATTGTGAAACCTTTGGTGTCGTTATAATCCTGAAAATCCCGTTGTCACTACTTCTTTTGATGCGCAACATCTGACCAATCTGAATTCATTCGAGGGTGACTGGTGGGCGTGGGTTCCATATCTCGGGCGAGGGGAAGGGGGGAGGGGGCCTGTAAAGCGAAAGTGGCAGCCGGCCGCACGGCTGCCCTTTTACGCCCTAGCAACAGGTACGAGGTGCTACTCAGGTTTAACACATCTTAGCTAGCATAGGACGCCTCGTATGACGGACCAGTTGTCGATTTTTCTGTCAAGTCTGGACCAGAGCAGAAAGTGGGTATGGTGGTCTTTGGGAGCTCCAAGGAGGAGATTAATGGAGTGCCTTAGAGACGAAGCAGACATATCGGGAAGTAAGGACAATTTGCATTCCATATGTATGCCGGGAGGTCTCATGAAAGAGGTGCAGCACGTTTTGCCGGGGCTGTTGAACACACTTTGTAAAACCGGCTGCAAATCGTGGCTCATGTCGGCACGAATGACACTTGCCACTTTGGTTCTGTGGGCATCATCGGTTCCTTTGCCTGCTTTCCTGAATTGGTTGGTTCAAATGGCTCTGAGCACTATGGGACTTAACATCTGTGGTCATCAGTCCCCTAGAACTTAGAATTACTTAAACCTAACTAACCTAAGGACATCACACACATCCATGCCCGAGGCAGGATTCGAACCTGCGACCGTAGCAGCCGCGCGGTTCCGGACTGCGCGCCTAGAACCGCTAGACCACCGCGGCCGACTCCTGAATTGGCGAGGGCAGCTACTGCCATATGCGAGGTGCAAGCTCGGCTCACTATTTGTAACATATAACCCAGAGTAGATCGCGTTTCTTTGGTTTAGAACCGAGTGGAAGCCCTAAATCGAAGGATCAGACGATTCTGCATTCTGTTACTATATCTCGGCCTGCACCACCGGTTGGAGTATGATAGGGTCCTCCTTAGTAGGTCGTCCATGTACTATACAAAGGAAGCATCTACTAAGATAGCAAATCACATTTATCATGGACATGGGAGGCTTTTTGCGCAGAAGAACCCCTCCTTAGGATCAGTTATGAAACTGGCTGTTGAAATCGAAGACAGACCAGCCACATTACTCTCAAAGAACATTCGTCCTCGCAGATCGGAAATCTAAAAGTTTAATGTGAAATTAGCAACCTGCAGGAGTATTCAGGGTAGGGTCCCACAGTAAGGTCCCACAGTTAATATCGCTTGTTAAAGATAATCATTTACAGATAGCATTAGGAACAGAAAGTTGGTTGGAACCGGAAGCGAATAGCAGCTAAATTGGAATACATAGGGTGTCCCAGAAATGTTGCGACAAACTTCGAGGGATTGTAGATGATGTCTTAAGGATATATCGAGGATAGGTACCCGTGTCCTGAAACGTCATCCTACGACGCTACAGAGCGTCGAACTTGTAGGCGCCGGTGCCTTCTCGCAAGCCACCCCCTTGGGCAACATACATGAATTTGTACCCTGATGGTCTATAGGCGGAACATCTCGCAATGTTGTTTGTTATTCAGTGATCCCGACTGATTGTCGCGGTCGCCAGTGAAAAAGATGGAGATAGCTGGTAGGTAGAAGGGCCTTGCCTCCTATTAATGACATGCTCTGTTGCCTTGCTGATTGACTGTTTCGGACACAAGTTTTCATTCGCAGTTTATTTTTCTTCAGGAACCCTCTAAAATCTCCATTGTCTTTCGATACACAGGAGAAAAATGAACTGCAGATGGAAACCTGTGTCCGAAACTGTCATCCATCAAGGGAACAGAACATCGCATTCATAGGAGACAAGGCCTGTTTACGCAGCAGTTAACTCTATCTTCTCTAGCGGTCGTGGCAATCAGTCGCGATCACTGAATAACAAATAACATTACGAAACGTTCTGCCTATGGTCCGTCACCGTACAAAGTCACGATTGCTGCCGAAGGGCTGGCCTAGTGTCAGTCACCGGCACCTATTACTTCGACGCTCAGTACCGTCGTTGGATGACAGTTCCGGATACTGGTTCCTATCGTCGATTTGTTTCTCAGGACATTCTCTACAATCCCTCGAAGTACGTCGCAACATTTCCGGGACACGCTGTATTTCGCAAGGATACGTTATATGCCAATGGTGACGGTATACTTACTGTCGTTCAACGATAGTAGAATCAGATAATATATAGTGAGGGTATCACGGATTTTGGAAGTGAATTTATCTGGGTGAAGTTAAGCATCAAATGTGAGTAAAATATGATAATCGGATGCTGTGATAGACGACCTTCGTCAGGAGCTAAACTGGCAAGGCGATTAAGAGAGAACTTTTTTTTTTCTTTAAAAAAAATCTTTATTTAAGATAACCATTATAATTATACAAGTTAACCCACTTCCTTAGCTCATTAGTGGGTCCTAACAGTTATACATTTATATTAAATTGTGCAGCTAGTTTTTAGTTATATAGAGAACTACAGTTATTAACAACAATGGGCAGTTAATATCTACATCTACTGTTTATACCTAATTCCTATAACTAATTGAATTTATATATATTCTGCAGCGTCACATGTGTGCCAGTAAGAATATAAACCTACTATAATATGCCTTGTTCTTCGAGCTAATCCCGAAGAACATGCCCCTGGCACTGGGCAGGCCTCGACGTTATAATTCACTGCAGTACCTATCCTAATTTCCTATAACTAAGTCCTACAAACTAACTTATCCTACGTCATGTCTGGTGTGTGTCATAATCGGTGGTTGATCCCTACTCCCCCTAGTCCTGCACATGGCGGATTCCAACTCGGATGAAGTCGGCCAGTCCACGCACAGGCGGCATGGGGATAGGGCTCTTGGTCGCAATCGGTGATTATTGTCCTTGTTATTTACTGTATCTCTCTTAAATATTCAATTAGAACTTTTCGAGATACCTCGTTTGCCAAGGTGTTTAGGGTCTGAAAAGTTTCCTCTCGTCTGAGCAGTTGATAAGTGTCGTGGTTGGGAAGTCTGTCTCGTAGTGTGTTTGCGATATCATTGAAGAGGGGACATTCGTAAACAACATGCTCGGGTGTACCCTCCGGATCGTCACAGTCACACGCTGGTGTTGCCCTTTTCCCAAATCGACATAAGACGTCGGGTAGGGTCCATGGCCAGTGAGAAAGTGAATCAGACCTCGTGTAGGCTGGAAGTACTTCATTCCCAGGCGTTCCCTCACATCAGATAGAAACTGGAATGTTCGTCGTCCAGCCTCTTCTACCACCCAAGTCTCCTGCCAGAGCTCCTCCCCTCTTTTCCTTATTTCTCTTTTATCCCCCACCCTAATACCCATAATATCTACAATCTTCTCGTAATTACCCTTTTTGGCCCAATACCAGGCCGCCTGTTCCCTTATCTTTATGTCCAGAGGGCAGAGCCCCATTATGACTAATAGGGCCCCCCCCTGGAGATGTTCTGTAGGCACCCACAGCTCTTAGTATCATGCTTCTCTAGACCCTTCTCACTGCCATGGCGGGCACCACCCTCGTGAGCCTGTGCGCCCAGACTCCCGAGCCGTAGCCCACAACTGAGGTTAGGATACTGTTGTGATAAAGTCTAATTAGGTGTGGAGGAAGATGGAATCTTTTATGGCCTATTGAGATGAGGTTGTTTAGTATCTGAAGGGCTCTCTGGGTGACGGTATCAATGTGTTTTCCGAAAACTCCACCTCTCATCAATGATGACTCCTAGGTAGCGTGTCTCACGTCGTCTGAGAACTGGTGAACCGTCTATTCTGACAGTCGGATTTCTATTGAGATGTCCTTTTAGCAGGAGGTAAGTAGATTTGCTGTGCGATATCGTCATTTTAGTCGTGTGGCACCACTGTTGGAGTTTGTCTAATGCTGTCTCTATTTTCGGTTCAATGTCTTCGCGGCTGCGGCCGCCAACCAACAGGAGGAGGTCATCCGCATAGGCTATCACCTCTAGCACCTCTTCACTCTGTTGTAAACTATCTAACAAAGGCTCCATATGGATGTCCCAGAAGAGGGGTCCTAAGACGGAACCTTGGGGACATCCTTTAGTAATTGTCTTTCCAACTCTTTCGCTAGAGGATGATAGCCAGACCTCCCGATCCTCGCAATAGCTCCTCAGGCAACCATATAGCGGCCCTGGACACTCTTTCTCCCACAAGCAGGAGAAGAGCGAAGGCCACCACAGGTTGTCGAAGGCGCCACTGATGTCAACCATGAAGCCAACCACGTATTTGTGCGGGGTCGAGCCACAGACCTCGGCCGCCAGGGCGATTGCATCAGATGCCGACCGCCCCGGCCTGAACCCGAACTGCCCGTCACTCACCCCGCACAACACTCGGTGCGCTGTCAATCTGTCAGCCAGCAATTTCTCCAGTATTTTGCCAAATATATCCAGCAGGCAAATCGGCCTGTAAGATTTCACTTCTGCAGGATCGTTATCTGGTCCTTTCTTTATGATAACTACATGTGCCATTTTCCATCTCTTTGGGAATTTTCTCTGTCTGAGGCATTCATTGTACAGATGTGTTAGTGGCGCAGTTAGCTGAGGCGCCAGAAACTGCACCACCTCCGCCACAATGCCGTCTGGCCCAGGTGCTTTTCCTCTTTGCAGAGATCTTATATGGGTTGCTACCTCCTCCTCTGAGAAGGGGTAGACAGCCGTCTCATTGGTCTATATTTATTGGTCTTGATCTCTGAGTTGCTGCTGCCCCTCTGTCTCCCCATCCGCATTGTCATCAGGCAGCAGGGAGTGGAGGAGGACCCCCGCAGTCTCCCGCCAGGACTCCGTCATCCTATCCCCGTACCTGACTGTTGATAGCTCCAGAGGAGAGCGGATTTTTTCTCTCACCAACTTATATGGGAGCCCCCATGGGTCCGTGACTAGCTGGTTGAGCACAAAGTTTTCCCAACTTCTCATTCTAACTTCCCGCAGTTCCTTTTGGAATTTCCGCTTTTCCTCCCTGTACAGCAACTGCCACCTTTGTCGTTCCTGCCAGACGACACTGCGCTGATAATACCTCCTCAGCCTTCTGACAGACTGACGCAGTTCTCCTAGTTCGGCAGACCATGGTGACGGGGAGGCCGCCATGGCCCTCCTCCTAGTAGGTATGGCTGCCCTCAACGCTCTTGTCACTGCAGTCACCAGTTCCTCTGCCCTCTGGTCTACGTCCATGTCCAAGTGCATGTCATCTTCCGGTGATGGAGGAATGTCACACTCCCTCGCTAGGCGTTCCCAGTCGGCTCTTCTATAATTTAGTTGTACTTCTCACCCCGTGGCCCAGCGGCCCTCTCTTTCTCCTGTGGTGAAAGTTACCAGATTGTGGTCGCTTGTGGTGGCATTCTCTGTGACTCTCCAGTTTTGAAGATTGTTAGCTGTGTTCGGAGTTACAAGGGTGACATCGATGTTTGTGCCCTGTCCTCCACCTGCAGCGTAGGTGGGAGGATTGCCGGGTCTGTTAGCCACCACAAGTTGTGATGCCATAATAAGTTCTTCGACCTTTTCGCCATTAGCATCTCTTGTGCCACTGTACCACAGGGGGGATTTTGCGTTAATGTCGGCAGTTATTACGACTTTTCTTCCCCGCAACGCCGTGGTAACTCTCGCTAGGTGGTCTATGTAAAGTTCTATGTTGTCCCCATTACTGAAAGTACATGTTTATGAGAGTTATAATTCCCGTAGGGGATTGAAGCTCCACGAAGTTGCAGTGGCTAGTTGTGAACTATGAGAGTATGGGGACTCTCAAGAGTTTATTTGTGATTATAATTGCTGCCTTCGGGTCATCCCCTCTGCTGACTATTTGCCAGCTTGCAGCAGCAAAAGCTATTTTCCCAGCCAGGGAGTATGGCTCCTGTAGACAGAGTACATCTAGTCTCCCCTCCTCCACCTCCTTTCGGAGCTCCTGCATTACGAGTCTGCTGTTGTGTGTGTTAAGCTGTCCTATAGTTATTTTTGTCATTATGGAAAGTATGTGTGTATTCGGTCATGTGGCCAGGTCTTACTCCAGTCAAATACAATTCGTCCATGTCCTATTACTGATTGTCGGTAAATGTCGTCAAGATCAAATTTCTCTCCTCGTCTTTCGAATACTTTCTTGGGCAGGTCTCGCAAGGCTCCAAAGTCGGTGGGGAGATTCACTGATTTTAGCTGGATTCTGTCAACAGCCTCCATAACCGAAAAAGTTATCTTCCTGCCGTCTTCATGTCCTACACGGACCACATGTCGTAAGGCAGTGGTCAGGGTAGCCGGCTGCTCCAATCTGGATAGTTGCATGGTGTACTCCAAGTTGGGGTACACCCTAACCGGATCGACCGGTGGTAGTCTAATTATTGGTGTGCATTGTGTGGTGGGGCTCATACTTGCGCTCGTCACTATATTTTCTTGTATTGGTTGTTTGCT
Source organism: Schistocerca serialis cubense (assembly GCF_023864345.2). NCBI lineage: Eukaryota > Metazoa > Arthropoda > Insecta > Orthoptera > Acrididae > Schistocerca > Schistocerca serialis. The sequence goes on along the minus strand of NC_064640.1, from coordinate 358,946,746 downwards.
TGTATTATTGTCCTTAAGAGTTGCTAGAGCCGCAGGATGCCCTTGCCGTTGTTGGTGTAGTTTCGGCTTTGTTTCCCGGCTTCCAGAGGAGAGAATTTCAGCCATTGGGGGGAGATTGGTTTGTATGCCTATATCCATTGTTGGAAATTCGGTTTGTATAGCCATGTCTTTAGTTTCAATTTTGGTGGCTCCCGAAAGCGACCTCAAAAAATCCTTGAATCTATTTGCCCGCATGGCATCCCTCCTCCTTTTGCTCGGGGACTTTCGCTTTGGCATCCTGTTCGGTATGCCAGGCTCAGCCATAGTCAGTTCTAGAGATCAATCCCTGCTCCAACATTCTATATGTCGGGCAATTTCTGCCTGTGGCTCCGCAAGACTTCTTCCCTCGATTCCTGCATGGTATGCAAACTGCCGCCGCCTTGCAGTCTTTGCGGCTGTGACCTTTTTGCCCACACTTAGTGCACGCCGGCTCCCTGGTGCACAGCCTTAGGATGTGATCCAAGACACCACAGTTGTGGCAACGAGGTACCACGACATAATCTCTTGTGTTGATGGCATGGAAACCAACATACAATCTGCCCATTGTTGTTATATTCTTCCACATTGGCGCCGATACTTCGGCGACGTGATGAACAACATCACGACCCCGCGGCCCAGTCTTAAATTTCAACTTAAAGTTGTTCTTGAATTCGTCTTCTTTTATTCCATCAAAATTCTGCTGTCTGATTGTTTCTACGAGTTCTTCGTTTGTCATAATTGTGGGTACGTCATATAGTATGACAAGAGGATTTCTTTTTCTCGGTGGTTCACATTTGACCACCGAGTTCAGTTTCTGGTTATTCAATAGCTTTTCTTTATCTTCCTCTAAGGCAACTTCGACTATCACAGAGTTTCTGCTCGGTTTAAACTTTTTAATTTTGATTTTGTCTTTGACGGGGTCTATATTTTTTGTAAATAGTTCCTGAATTTTCTTGACACTTGTGTCCTGCCCAGGCAGTGTCCTGAGGAAGACTGCTGTGTCTGTTCTTTTTGTAACTTTGTCAATAGTGTCTCTGGTCGTGCTTTGTGGGCGCTTGGTGGGCGCTTGCGCAGCCACAGCCGCCCACGTCTTTGCCAGTTGCCTCCTTAATCTGTCGTTCTCTTTTTCAAGCTCTTCCACCCTTCCTTCAAGTTTGACGTGGGCAATAGCCCATGCAGCCAGCTCATTTTTTATGATGGCAAGTCCTGCTTGGCTTATCTTGCCATTCTTTATTTGTTGCTCCATGAGCGACGAGATTCTAGAATACCTCTGCATAACTGTCTCATTCTCTGCCTGTCCCTGCTCGTCCTGGGGAGAGGGATCAGGCGCAGCGGAAGCCCGTTCAGGCGCACACGAATCACTCGTTTCATTTGTAGCCATGATTATAACGACTGATCAAAAAGGGGGTGGGAGCCCGTCTCTTGCCCCGGACCGGCTCCTCTGGCATGGGGGGGACTTCTGCAGCTCGCCCACCGACCTCGCCCCTAGGTCAAGGGCACTTCCGAGCTGCCGGGTTCAACGCACCGTCGCCAGTGCACTGGTCCCCCTCGGTAACCCCGTCATCGACGATTTCACGCGACGCTCCTCGGCAACTGCACCCCGCACTCCGGAGAGGCGGATGCACCTCTCGCCCTTCGCCGCCTACTTGCCCGAGTTTCCACCTCTCGGCCAAGGACCCACTCCTACTCAGGTGGCGGGCCGGTCCCCCAGACGTTCGGCGGTCTGGAACCATCTAACCTGGCCCAGGCGATGTCACCACCTCCTGGGTTTGGCAGAACACGCCCCGGCTACCCAGGGGCGCGGCGAAGCGCCCTTGCCGACTAGCGCCGCGATCCCACGCCGACAAACGAGACCGCCGGCATGCAGAGCACCTGCTGGTCTGTGCCCTGCGAACAGAAAGGGACTGGTGTTCGGTCCCTCGACACAGCTCCCCCTGTGCCACGCACCCTTCGCTTTCGCATCGGGTTGGGTCGCAGCTCTCCCTTTTGTCACAAGGCAGAATGCCAAGCTTATCATCTGGCACCACGGGAAGGCGGAAAGATCCACTTGGGAATGAGAGGCTGTGAGAGACGCGTCACTCCCCTGTGAGGACTGCCGCGGCACACCCGACTGGAAGCGATACGCCCCAGTGCGAGCTTCCGTGCCTTACGGCGCGCCGGCAACGGGCGGGCCCGCGCCAAAACACGCCGTCGAGCGACTGACCTCACGCCAGACTTAAGAGAGAACTTGCAGAATATCGTGAATAAGTCACCTGATCATGTTATTGTAATAGGAGATGAGTCCAATTTACCAGCTATAGAATTGGAGGGTCATGCGATTAATACTGGTGCCAGGGATTTCTGTAAAATTATGCTGAATGTCTTGTCGGAAAATTACTTCGAGCATATAGTCAGATAACCAACTCGTGTGGGTTAAGTCTTAGAGCTTCTAACAATAAACAGAGCTGAACTGTTAGAACAGCTAACGTAAACGAAGACATCAATGACCATAAGGTTGTGATATCATCAGTAATCTGATATATCAAGGGATCTCAGGAAAGGCAGTAATATATTTTTGCTTGATAAGAGTGGCAGGATACAAACTGCAGAGTATCAGAGTAGTCGACATTAAATATTCAGATATGAGGACGAAGATATGGAGCATAAATGGATAAATTTAAAAGCGTTAATCAATTTGCCTTAGACAAGTACGTGCCAAGCAAGGTTTTACGGGCAAGGAGAGCTTCATCACAGATTTAAGGGAATTCAAAGCCTGGCTGTCAAATAAAACCTGAGCGTAAAAAGAGCTATGAGACAAGCGTTCAATGAATTTCAAATTAAATTTTTGCCAGCCGATAGGACTGAAAACTCTAAGAAGTTTTGCCCTTACGTGAAATGTGTAAACGTAGTGAAATCATTTATTCAGTCGCTTATGGTCATAATGGCACCGAAACGGAAGCTGACTGAAAGAATGTCGAAATACTGTTTAACCCAGGAAGATCGTAGTAGGTCCTCCTTCCAATTACAGCTTATCGTCTTGTCTCGGACTTAGTAAAAAGTCGGATCACTGCGGACATTGAAGCAACATACAGTCGGATCATAAAGACAGTTGGCTGTCGTGCAATGAATGCTGAGTGGGTGGTGACGAGATGAACTCGGGACAACAGCAGGCCAAGAAGAGTATGCTAGCGTCTTCCCAGAAGGACTACATCACGAGAAGGTCGTAAATCTGTTCGGCTGGCTCTGACGAATTGACGGATAACAACAGCTGAAATAAGGCCAGATGTTACAGGCAGAGTATCACCATGAACCGTCGTGAACAGAGTACTGGTAGCCGTGTTGAAATCTCGAGCTGTCGTGCGTTGTTTACTGCTGACACCATCGAATCATTATAGCCAGAGGACTTCTACAGTTGGAGGAAAACGGAGCGCAGAATTGTTCGTACCCATGCTGAAGGTATAAATCCCACCTTTCTTGTGAACTTATTTAGAGAATTCTAAATACGGATGACTACGCTCCATTCGGAGTAACTATAATAAAAATCGAGTTAGTGAATATATACGTTGTAGCTCTACCACAGATTTTAGAACGTTGCAAGACTATAGATACGTCGCATGTCATAGCAACAAACAGTCATACTGGGACTTTCTGTGGAACAATAACGAGAAAAATTCACTTCTCCCTTTTAGCCTTTAACTACATCGTAACAATAAAGAATGGTTTTACTAAAACACTGAAAGTTAAAATTCTTATTAACAGATACACCTACATCACGAATGACTGAATTTGCTCCTTAAATTTATCATTAGTTCTTGTACTGCTCTCGTGGAACACACCTGTAAAAACCAATAAACCGATCTAGGCAGGTCGTTTTAAGGAATCCTTAATGACAAGGGGCTCGAGGAACTGACTTCCTAATGAAGAAAAGAGTTGCAGTTTTTTTAATCTGGAAACCAGTGCAGCTATACATCCATTTGAAACAGTTCGAAAAAGAATAATGGATTGCGATTGCTTCCACCTCACCTCCGGAGTTTTCCAGCCCTATAAAGGAGCAAGGCCGTTGCATGAAATATCGATGGCACAAACCGGGTCGGTCTAGCTTTAGCACGGTCTTTTGAGGAAAGGGGCCAGTCATGACCTCGGTCTAGATTTCCATCTCTCGGCGTCTTTGATTATGGTTAGCAGTAGCCACCATCACACAATCATCCGTTCTCTGTCGCTTTCTTCGATGTGTGCGTAATACGAATTTACTGTTTTAGAAACGTTACTCTTGAAACTACTCAGTCAGAGCAGGAACTCTGAAACCGTGAAGAAATTATCCCGGTACCCATAGATATGGTAAGTGCAATGTTAATTCGACTTCTCAAGTCAACAAAATTGACAAATGGAGCATACGGTCATTCTTAAATGAAAGCCAGTGTAAAAATACCGGGAATTGTGGTACAATATCGACCAGAATATATAGCATACTCGTGGCTGGTTGCTGTATTTAAATTATAATTCTAATACAGTCTACTACAGACAGTTTTATGATAGTTGACAGTCTACAGACCTCGAAGATTAAGATAGATGGTAAATTCATGGCAAAGCTTACACAAATATCAGAATATTTCAATAATCTTTTTATAAATGTATCAAACGCTTATGTTGATATACGTAGTTACCTAGATAATGGGCAAACCTTAAGTCTGAATCAGGATAACAGGGTAGTTCTAACTAAACCTGAACGAATCTGAAAAAATGTAATAAAAGTAGTATTATCCTTTAAAAAATTTGACTGGATGGGATGAAATACTCATCAGAGTAATGAAAACAGTTTCTATTACATTATCAGGGGACCTTTCTTACATAATATACCAGTCATTTGAAGCAGGATGCTTCCTATATGCTCTAAAGTACGAAGCCTCTTGTGTAGACCATTCTCTAATGTTACATAAATTAGAACGGTACAGAATAAACAGTAGAACTTGTAAATAGGTCAAATCATATTTATTAGATAGGAAGCAAAGAGTAGTTGTAACTTCAGGTAAAGGAAATTGTTTCTCAGAATCGAAAATTATTTCACAAGGAGTCCTACAAGTTTCCATTTTAGATCCAATCCTACTTTTGTTTATATAAATCATTTACCACTAATTATAATATTCCACTCAGTTTTATTCGCAGGCGAACATCTGTACTCGTTAAAGTTAATTATAACAGTCTAGAGTGCAGGGCACGTTTATTACAAGGTGACAGATCTCAATCATCATATGATCACTTTCACACGTTCTCCCATCTTGATGGACAATGGCTGTAGGTCTGAAGATGATCATGTGATTAGCGGAACTGGTCACCTTTTAATAAACTTGCCTTGCGATCTACACTGCTATAATTAATTTCAAAGATTATGGTTTGATCGCAGATATCTCCAGTAATACTTTCTAAGATAATTACATCTTTAGCCATTCAAAGTGCTGACCACAGAATAAAATTCCCCGAAAGATTGCTGACACTCAAAATTGGTAAGAATATTGGTTCGGCGTAAATGGATTGAAATCAAACATGGAGAAACTACTAATGCAGTTTAAAATCAATCAAACCTACTTTCAAATAACCAATAAAAATCAGGAACTTAGGGAAGCAGATTCTGTGAACTTCCTGGTGATATTTCTAAAAAAAAAAAAATGTTCTGCCCTTCTTATATAAGCTGCTTGGCAAATAAACATTGCATTCCCAATGACAGTGTTGTCCTATGCAAGTTACATGGATCCCAAATAAGTTGTTTACCACAGCTATTTTTAATCTGTTTAAGATATGGAATATTTTGCTGGAATGAAAGTAGTGTAAATAGCAATTATTACTTCAAAAAATTATAAACAGAAATATGTGTAATATTAAGCCTGTGGACCATGCCAACCTTCATTCAAGGATCTAAAATTTTTTAACTATTCCACATACTTTCATAAATGAACTATCTATCTTTATCTGTAACAATCCAGAATTATTCCTAAAAAACCATTTTCAACATACCTATGGCACAAGAAACAAAGATAATTTCATGTTACCATCTCTCTGTCAGGCTCCTCAATGCATGGTTACGAAAATTATAGTACATTAAAGTTAAAAACTTTCATAATATGTAACTAGGTTTACTGAAGATAAAACTACCCACCAATTGCGAGAATGTTACTTTTCACTCATGAAATTATTAAATGATGATAGATTTCTTTGTAGAGTAATGAAATAAGTTTTTAATGCTTTTTATAAACTAAGATTAGGTTTTTTGAAACATTATATGAATCTCGGTTACATTATTTACACGGACGAGTCTCCTGTACTTTCAAAAAATCATTTATGTACGTATGTAATGAGATAATAAAATTCAGGTACTGATCCTGCTTTTGACAAGATAACATCATAAGAACATATGTGATTGAACATCTCCCATTGTAGGTCAGTGGAGTTTGAACACATGAACGAGCTTGTACACGTAATATACAATGAGTCCAAAAAGCATTCGTCTAGTTGTAATTTAAAAAAAAAAACTACTTATATTGTAGGGAAGCAGCCTACTCACTCCGTATAAAATTCTCATCAGTCTTTCCATTGTAAGCCAGCCTAGTCCGCTGTAACTAGCTCTGACGTCATAAATGTTGCGCAATACTTTAAAAATCAAGTAAATAACCTGAAACGTTTCTAGCATGTCAGGAGTAATACTAAATCAACATGTGGTGAATGTCAGTTCAATAACTTTAACCATTTTCGAAATTTGGATGTTTTTCTGTAAAAATCATTGGCGCAACAGAAAAGAGCTAGAGACTTAAGAATTTATATTTAGATTCCTTTTTCATAATAATTTAATAGAAACAGTACTTTGGATCTCACAAATTAAGATTTTAGTTGAAATTCATGATTTTCTGCTTTTTGTCTTAAAAATTAAGGAAGCAAGATAGATTAAGTAGGCTAATAAATAAGTCTAGGATGTTTATATTTAAGTAGAATGGAGATTCGCTATAACCATGAAGATGTGAGAAGTTTCATTTGAATAACTATAAAACTATAGCGATAGCGTATCTCCAAAGGGCAAGTTCAGAGCTCGTCTACTGCGTGCAGTGTAATTAAATTAATTCTCTCGCCCAAAATATTTTACTTAGCCACGTCAGACTTTTATTATGATTACTTACCTGTGTGTTCAATGCACATTTAAATTGAGAGCTTCATCGGCCATCAGCAAAGGAAGCGATGATTTATTCAATAACTTAAAGTGGTGCATTACTAGCCCAGCGGCTAGTCGGGAGAGCCGATTTGATCAGGCGTTCCCTTAGCCGTCCGCACCGCGGCCTTATATATAAGAACGCTGCGCGAGGAAGCACGGCCCCAGTTCTCTCCAGACGCTGAATAGCACACCATCTGTGTCGGGAGTTGCGTCGCGTCGGTATCATTGCTATAAACAGCCTCGGATGCCGTATTAAGTTACTCGGGATACGCGTAACCATGAAATCATTTTCGAGTGAAGTGTTAATTCTGGGATGACTTTAATGATCTATCTTCAGTTTGCGTATGTCGTATTTTCACGTGCCGTCGCGGGACAAACATTCTACCATTATTTAGCGTGGCGTTTGATGAACATTATCATCAAATTATGGCGAGCATTCACTTAAACATTTAATTTGGACAGTTATAGTTGCATCAGCGCATTAGACTCTGAACTGCTCCATTAGTTAGATTGTGTGGATTCTTTTTTTTTTTCATCTGTGACTTTCAGAATATAGCGAACGTTTTTTCACGATCGTTTTTGATTATGTATCCCAGACAATCTCCTAATTCCTCAGAGCTATAAGCTGTAGCTATAAGTGTATTTCTCAGATGAAGTGGGCACTAGGAATTCTAATTACAGGCTTCACGTTTTGCTAATCACTTTCTGGTTGCCAAAATTGTAGTTAGAGAGCCAGTGTTGAGAACGGCAAGAGACAGCATAATTAATAGGAACATTTATATAACAATTAATTCCACCCGCCGCCCCACATATGGTTAAATGGCAGGGAAATGCATTTTTTCTACATTACAATTCTACATTATATATAAACAGCAACAATTAATTCCACCCGCCGCCCCACAATATGTCACGTGAAAGGAAGGGAACATGAAATGTGAACATCCAGTCATATGCAACGAAACTTGGTAAGTAATTTTTATTGATGGACAAGGAAACAAATACATCTATAGCTATAACAAATTTCACAAAATGGAGAATTTATTCGAGGGCTACTTCAAAAAGTATTCTTCTACTCATAATTTTTTATTTACAATCTGAAAATATGATTTTAATTACAAAAATTAATGTTCAGTGGGGTTTCCCTTTGCAGCTATTACTGCTTGTAGTCGTCTGGGCATCGACTTGACGAAGTTTGCCGTCAGAGAGGTTGGAATTTTGTCCCATTCGTTTTGAAGTGCTTCTTTTAGGTCTCTCTTGTTAGAAATGTGTCTTTTCCTTATGATATCTTCCAATGCTTTCCAAAGGTGTTTCATAGGATTAATGTCTGGGCTCTGAGGAGGGGTGTTAAGTTGTTTTGGGGTATTGTACAGGAGCCACAGCCTTGTATTTAGAGCAGTATGCTAGGGTCTTTATCTTGTTGCAAAATGTAATTTCCTTGCAGATCTAATTTTTCGGCGCTAGGATTCAGATTGTCCTTTAGAATGTTGATATACATATGGCGATCCATTGTACCTTCTATGAAATGTAGTTTTCCAACATCTGCAGCACTCATACAGCCCCACTGTGTTTAACCGTTGGCACAAGATTGCGTGGCAACATTTCCCCATTCTTCTTACGCCACATCATTCGCCTGCCATCCGACCTGAATACGTTATACTTACTTTCATCAGAAAATATTACTCTATTCCAGCAGTCTTCCTTTTTGAATCTATGTTCCATCGCAAATGAAGACGTTTCTTTCGATTCTGTTCACTGACCCAAAATTTCTTGCGCGCTATCCGGCCGCGATACCCATACGTTTTGAAGGTATTTCTGATTGTGTTGGCATATACCTTCTTTCCCCTAGACTCCAACTCCCCAGCCAACTGAGGAACGCTGATTTTAGATTTCTTCTTCATTTCCCTGCATCAGTCAAAGTGTGAGGGCGTCCGGTACGTGGTTGGTTTCTTAATGATTTTGTTGCGCAAAATCGATCTATTACCGACTGAACCGTCGATCTAGGTCTACCTACTACCTGCTAATTGCACTGTATCGGCGCCGGTCAGAACCACGACAGACAATAGAGAGGGGCCGCGCACTGTTGACTCCAGTGTGTGCCGTGGGTCAGCGTCGAAGTTTAATCACTGTGCGCAGAATGTCGGCATGTTCAGATGGTGGACGAATACTGTGTGAACTAGCTCTTGTATTACATTTTCTATTTTGGTAACCTTGCTGTCGATTTGGATATATTACTTTCCTTGCTTTTCAACAAAATTGACTTACCAAGGTACTTTTTACATGACTAGCTCTTTAGATTTGGTATACATTTCTTTTCATGTTACATAGACTTCGTTTTGTTAAAGATACGCAGCTAGACTAATACTTTTTGGACTCACTGTACGTAAACGTCCACCTATAGTACGTCTGCTGAAATAGCTAATCATGTTGGTAACATTCATTGCATCTGCTCCCATTTGAATCTTGTCTCTAACAGTTATATAACCACAGAAACACTTGGAAAAGTGTAAGTCATTTGCCCAGTTGCATTTGAAACGACATAACGTGTGGAAAAAAAGAGAGTGTATGTCACTGATGGTTGGAACATCTCGAGAAGTTGTTAAGTTGCCTAATCGGAAAAAGACTTTCCTCCTTCGCACAAAATGTCCCCTTTCACGAAGTGAGTAAATGATGTCGTAAGTGTCAACGCGACCACCGAGCGTTAACTCCCCCCCCCCCCCCCCCCCACCCCCATTTTACAGACGGATCACCATCCCCAGGGTCACATGCGCTCACTCCATGAAACACATTCGTTAGGTCTGGTGACCAGGAACACTACACCCCCAACTCGCCCCCCCCCCCCCCCCATTTTCCTCGCCGGCCAGCCAAAACTGGACTTCAATATTTTCTCCACCACCAGGATTCAAACTGATTACCTCCAGGACGAGCGTCATCGCACAGGCGAGCGTTAGCAATCTCGGCTATAGAGGCACGTATCAGTGGGTTAAGCAGAACATTAAATTTTAAGATAACGCTAATTTACAGGTTCATAATTCTAAATTCTCTTCGAGTAGTCTGCAAATTCGTTTAGTACTGATTCTATACTAATGGACTCCAGGGAGAGAGTCAAATTGTTATCTGGCTGCGTGAAGGTGCAGGATGCTGTTACCTGGAGAAGGAAACCAAGCAAACGTCAGCTCTAGTTTCGATTGTGAAGGGGAACCGCAGGAGATAAAGGATTAGTCCTTTGCAAAAAAATCTGGAGCAGGATCGCCAGGCAATTAAATCAGATATTTTCTAAAAACATGTACCTGTCACGTTTTTGAAGCATCCAAACGACCTGTAATTTATCGAAAAATACATATGGGGTGAAACGTCAAAAATACGTAAGGACACACACACACACACACCACATATCTATATATTGTTTATGTCAAGTGTCACATTGTTATTTCAAATATAAAATATATGTCGAAAAAATTCATCAGCAACACACATTCGGTACTTATGTCAAGCATAACAATGTTGTTTTCAAGTATAAAGTACCTGTGAGTATACATAACAGGTCTTATAATTAAATTTTTCCCGAGACATTTAAATCTCGCCTTTATCTGCGACAATGATAGAAGCTGAAAAACTGAATTAAAATTTGTGTCACAGCCGGGACTCGGACACAGGTCTTCTTACTTACTAGGCAGAAGCCTAGTAAGGAAATATGTGTAAGATATGTTGTGTCGGTATCTGGGCCGACACCGTGAAGTTGAGATGGCTGAAAGGCAAGCTAGACTAACGCAGACGGGCGTGAAGTACTGGAACAGGATACGTAATTAATGTTAGGAAGAAAAGTACGGAGCAGGTTTAATACTTAACTTTACTCATTCCTTGTGGTACATCGATCTTGACGATACACAGAAGACTTTAAGTACAATCACTGTATGGCTAATGGCGCCTTGCTAGTTCGTAGCCATTAACTTAGCTGATGGCTATTCTGTCTCTCGGCTAATGAGAGAGAAAGACTTCGTACATCTGGTCAGTAGCTAGGTTCTCGTACAACTGGGGCGAGTGCTCTCTCGTATCACGAGACCTGCCTTGGTGGTGGCGCTAGGTCTGCGATTACACAGTGGCGACACGCGGGTCCGACATGTACTAAATGGACCGCGGCCGATTTAAGCTACCACCTAGCAAGTGTGGTGTCTGGCGGTGACACCACATTCCTCCCCCGCAAATCGGCGAACGGTCGTGTGATAAGGCTTCCGCCCGCCGTGGGGAGGACCACATGTTGACGTATGCGATGAGGTGGGGAGCCTAACAACAGGCGAGGCTGTGCCACCCGCACCCGGCCATTCGGTCCGAGGGGAGCTAGGAAACGCCTGAAAAACTAGTCCAGGGTGCACGTCAACATGCGGTGTATGCGCCCGTAAAGAGACAGGAGGGACCGAAGGATCAACCTCCATTGCGTCGGGGTAGCCGACGCGCGATGACGTCATGTGGTCCGGAGCGGGCGGGAGTTCCATGGCGGAGGACAGCTGCTCACGGGAAGCGATCGGCGGCGCGTGACCCAGGGAGGCGCTTGGCGGCTGCAACGAAGCGTCGAATGCGGGCGGCGCCGGCGGGAGAACAAGCGGCGGCGGCGGCGGCTGCTGCTGCTGCGGCGGCGGCGGCGCGTCGCCCTGGGGCAAAATGGAAGGCATCGTCGGTAACACCTGGGGATGAGACGAGCCAGTAGATGGGTCCCCAGGGCGCTGACCGGACGGCACCGTCGCTGAAAGCAGACGGGGAGCGGCAGAACCCGAGCGACGACAGAGGCGCAGCTGATTGAGATGCCGACGCACCTCACCAGAGGCCCCCAAAACCAAATACATCGCGCGGCCGAGGCAGCGAAGAATGCGCCCTGCGAGCCAACGCCGTGAACCTCGATAGTTGCGATAAAATACAACGTCGCCTGGAGCAAAAGCAGGAGTCTGCCGCTGCACAGGAACCCGATGCGGCGGATGCAGCAAAGACATCAAGGTGCGATGAGGACGACCGTGGAGCAACTCAGCCGGCGAGCGACCATCTCGGGGCTGAGAGCGATACGAAGACAAAAAGAGCAACAATGCGTCCTCCCGAGAATGCGACTCTTTCAATTTCAACATCTGTGACCTGAAAGTCCGGACCAATCGTTCAGCGGCACCGTTGGACTGAGGCGAAAACGGCGCGGATGGCAGATGTTGAATACCATTGGCCTGGCAGAATGACTGAAATTCTGCGGACATGAATTGTGGGCCATTGTCGGAAGACCTTCAGTGCAAAAGATAGCAGACAACGCTTGGATGGTGGCGGAGGACGTCGTGGAAGACATCCGGACAACAAAAGGAAAATTACTGAAGGCGTCGACCAGAACCAACCATCGAGCATTCCAGAATGGACCAGCAAAATCAATGTGCAAGCGTTGCCAAGGGGAAGTGGCTTTTGGCCACGCAAAGACTTTCCGCGGCGGTGCGGATTGTTGTTCGGCACACGCCGGGCACGAAGAACACATATTCGTAATCGCAGCATCGATTCCGAACCAAGTACAGTGCTGACGAGCAAGTTGTTTCGTTCGCACTATACCCCAATGTCCTTGGTGAAGAAGCCGTAAAACAGAGGACTGTAACGAACGTGGGACCACGACTCTGGACTGATCATTATCAGAATGCAACAACAAAACACCACGTCGAACAAAAAGTCTCTCCTTGTGAGCAAAAAATCGGCGAACCAACGGATCCTCGATCCGAGACTTTGACAAAGGCCATTGCGTAGCAACAAAACGTAAAACAGTAGCAAGGACAGGGTCAGCAGCTGTGGCTGTAGCGACTCGACGAAAATCAATCGGAAACGATTCGACCACTTCATCGGTTTCCGAATCAATGAACATGCAAGCAAGTTCGGAAGAATCGAATGCTTTATCCTCAGCAACAGGCAAACGGGACAACGCATCGGCGTTTCCGTGCTTAGCAGTGGACCGATACAAGATATCGTAGCGGTACTGCGAGAGGAAAATAGACCAGCGAATGAATTTCTGCGCTGTACGTGGAGGTACAGGCTTGGTCGGATGAAAAAGCGATGTCAAAGGTTTGTGGTCTGTGATGATGGTAAAGTGACGACCATACAAGAAATCATGGAACTTAGTAACACCAAACACGAGAGCCAAAGCTTCTTTCTCTATCTGTGAATAATTTCTTTGCGCAGACGAGAGCAATTTGGACGCAAAGGCAATAGGGCGATCATGGGAGCCAACTTTGTGCGCAAGCACAGCACCGATCCCGAAATCCGATGCATCTACCATCAACAAAAGGGGTTTCTGGGGATCGAATGGCGTAAGGCAAGTATTAGAAAGCAACGCCGATTTCAACTGGCGAAAGGCGCGTTCGCATTCCGTCGTCCAGAGAAACGGAACACCTGTACGGCGTAAGCGATGAAGCGGAGCTGAAATGAAAGAGGCATTGCGCACATTCTTGTATGGCACGGAGGTGCTCTGGACTCGGATGTATGCCTTGGGCATTAATGACATGTCCCAGGTATGGTAAGTCACGAGCAAAAAACACACATTTGTCCTTCCTCAAGCGAAGACCATTTTGCCGCAAGACCTGAAATAATGTTCGTAAGTTCGCAAGATGATCTTCTTCCGTCTGTCCGGAGATCACTATATCGTCCAGATAGTTTGCTGCAGTAGGGACCGACGCACAAATAGTTTGTAAATATTGCTGAAACAAGGCAGGGGCGGATGCACACCCGAATGGCAGTCTTTTGAAGCGGTACAATCCAAGATGCGTGTTAACCACCAATACGCGCTGGGATTCGTCGTCCACCGGTATTTGCAAGTACGCATCGGCGAGGTCCAACTTTGAAAAATATTTTCCCGGGCACAGTTTAGCAAAAAGATCTTCCGGGCGGGGCAAAGGAAAAGTAGCAGTCACTAGCTGTGGATTTACTGTGGCCTTGAAGTCCACGCAAAGTCTCAATTTTCCGGAAGGTTTTGGCAAAATTACTAAGGGTGAGGCCCAGAGAGAAGCTTTCACACGTTCAATTACACCCTGTGATTCGAGATCGTGTAACGTTCTTGCGACCTCATCACGCAATGCGTGGGGAACATTGCGCGCCCTGAAAAATTTCGGTTGCGCGTTTACCTTCAGTTCTAAATGTGCTTCATAGTTTTTAGCGCAACCTAAGCCCGGTGCAAAAATGTCTGCAAATTCGTCACACAGCCGAGAAACACTGTCTGTAGGCACAGTCTGATTCACTGATAGGACCTGATTTACAATAGACATGTTAAACAACTGAAACAAATCTAGACCAAACAAGTTCACTGCAGAAGAAGAACGAAGAACGTAAAATGACACAAGTTTTGTTTGTCCCTTGTATGTTGCAAGAAGGCTGCACTGTCCTAACACAGGAATTGTCTGTCCGGAATATGTAGTTAGCTTAACATTTGCGGAACGCAACGGAGGTTTGCCCAGTTGTTTGTACGTGTCATGATTGAGCAATGAAACTGCAGCTCCGGTATCGAGCTGGAATGGTATCACTTTGCCTTCAAAGTCTAAGTCCACAAAAAGTTTATTGTTCTGCTGACGACAAGAGCGACTGTTTTGTGCAATTGGAACAGACACTGGTACAGAATCACTTGCTAATTGACGTGATTTCCGGCGACGTCGACGCACAGTTTTTGTGGGACGAACACAGTTACTGTTAGAGAAAGTGTTACTGGACGAAGCGGAATTAACGACATGAATGTCCATAGGCGAAGGTCCACGAGCCTGAGTGTCCTTGGTTCGATTCCGGCGCGAAGCAAAGGGCCTGGAATGATTGTGATTGTCTGATCTGAGCTTTTTCTGGCAAACACTTTGAACATGTCCTTTCTTATTGCAGAAAAAGCAAATAGCTTGGCGTGACGGGCAATGTTCACGCGAATGTCTAGTAGCACACCGCGGGCACGATTTCACTACATTTGTGGGCTGGCGCGGCACACGTGGCTTAGCGCGCGGCGGCAGCTTTGCGGACGTGCGCGAGGCCCGGTTACCGGGCCGCGCAGCGCGTCCAGCGGGCCGGTTAATGTTACACACGGCTGGCGAAGTTTCAAAAGATTCCTGAGCACAGTCAAGTGTGTCCTGTCTATCCAATATGTCTATTACTTGTTGAAGGGAGGGATTAACTAGTTTCAAAATTTGCTCCCGTATGCGAACATCAGAAACGTTCTGTGCAATTGCATCACGCACCATTGTATCTGAATAAGAAAGACCACAGTCACATTCAAAGGCACAGTCCCTAGTAAGTCCTTGCAATGTTGCTACCCACTCCCTATTAGTTTGACCGGCCGTACGTTTTGTACGAAAGAACGTATACCGTTTTGCAACCACATTAACTGTTTCTTTGAAATAGGCATCTAATGCAGACAAAATTTCCTCGTAGGACAGAGTTGCTACGTCGCGTCGGGGAAACAATTTCACTATCACACGGTATGTGGACACACCGACACAAGAAAGCAAAAACGGCTGCCGCTCTTTACCTTGAATTCTGTAGGCTGCTAGATGAAAGTTGAACTGGCGAGACCACTCGTGCCAGGTCTCATCGGCTGCCACGTATGGTCGAAAGGGAGGTGCAACAGCGTTTAGTGGCAGCGGTAGCGAAGAAGCGGCGGCGGTCGCATCGGTGTGCAGCGCACGTTGACCCTGGACGAGCTGTCCAAGGGCATCCAATAACGCCTGCGTCTGCTGATTCTGCAAGCGATAAAATTCGGACAGTACATCTGGAGAATGTGGCGAAGCCATGACACAATTAAATGTAAGCAATCAGAAAGAACTCTTATCCCATCCTCGTCGCCAATGTTGTGTCGATATCTGGGCCGACACCGTGAAGTTGAGATGGCTGAAAGGCAAGCTAGACTAACGCAGACGGGCGTGAAGTACTGGAACAGGATACGTAATTAATGTTAGGAAGAAAAGTACGGAGCAGGTTTAATACTTAACTTTACTCATTCCTTGTGGTACATCGATCTTGACGATACACAGAAGACTTTAAGTACAATCACTGTATGGCTAATGGCGCCTTGCTAGTTCGTAGCCATTAACTTAGCTGATGGCTATTCTGTCTCTCGGCTAATGAGAGAGAAAGGCTTCGTACATCTGGTCAGTAGCTAGGTTCTCGTACAACTGGGGCGAGTGCTCTCTCGTATCACGAGACCTGCCTTGGTGGTGGCGCTAGGTCTGCGATTACACAGTGGCGACACGCGGGTCCGACATGTACTAAATGGACCGCGGCCGATTTAAGCTACCACCTAGCAAGTGTGGTGTCTGGCGGTGACACCACAAGATAATGATGGAAGCTGAAGATATTGATTAAAATTTCTGCCACGGCCGGAACACGAGCGCGGGTCATCTTGCTTACTAGTAAGCAAGAACCCATGGACGGAACTCAAACCCGGATCTTCTTGCTTACTAGTAATCAAGAAGACTCGGGTTCGAGTCCCGGCCGTGACACAAATTTTAATTAATTACTTCAGCTTCCATCATTATCTTATACATAACAGATGTAACATACAGTGTTTCTACACTGAAATGTATCTCAAAAAAAAAAAACATCAGCAACATAATGTTTATGTAAAGTGTCACAATGTTGAAACTTCCTGGCAGATTAAAACTGTGTGCCGGACCGAGACTCGAACTCCGGACCTTTGCCTTTCGCAGGTAAGTGCTCTACCAACTTTTTTTTGTTTTTTTTTCAGGACGAGGATGTTGTGGGTTGGTTTATGTTGTTTTATTTATTTATTTCTTTAATTTTTATAGCATTTTTAAATTTCTTTCCATTACAAAAAGGATCCTACAACTGCCGTGGTCGAGCGTCCGAGTCGTCTTCTCGTCTATTGGGAGGATTCTTCTTCATTTCTAGTGTCTCATACCCGGAACGCCCCAGTGAGCAGGAGGATCCGCAAATAATGAACCTAAATAATTTGCGAAACTGGTTCTGTACTATGGGTGGCGGCTGAAAGCTGCATGTGTCGGCATCAATAGGGACCAAAAGTCGAGTGTGCCTTTGGGAGCATCGCAAAATATGTAGTAAAGGGCCATGCCTTTTAGCCAGTTAACGGCGTTCGTCCTGGTTGATGGAAAGTATATGCCGTCGGGGCGCAATATATCATCAGGGGAGATAGACTCCGGCAATTGCCGCAAGAGTAATGCCAGCATGCGCCGCGTCAGTAGCCAGCACTCGCTGGTCACGGCACAAGTCAGGCGGTGTGCATCCGAGTCAACAACTGAGCATGTCGGACACAAGGAGTCGTCTGTCAGATGAATGGAATGTAGCCTCTGACGAGTAGCGAACTTCCCATTCACAACCACGTACCACAGTGAACGCGCCGTCGTAGGTAGAAAAGGCGTGTGTACCGCTCGCCACACCGTGTTCCAGGCAACTTCAGGATGTCTGTGGGCGACCGTATTTATAGGTTGCTGCTGTTGATAGAGGCGATAATAGTCTTTCGTACCGGGCATCCGTGTCGTCGGAAGTTCTGACCGTAAGTAGGTGAAGTCAATCAAGAACTCTCTGATGTGGGTGAATGCCGGGGAAATGTTTCCAACGGGAACCGGGGGATGCAGAGAGTGTGATGCCACTTCCGCTATCAGGGTGCCGTCAGAGTGGCGTGGGCAGAGGTCCACGTGCGACGCATAGCGTTGAGATAAAGCGATAGCGCACGGTTATACACATGAATTAAACCGATTCCGCCCGCCGGCTGCGGCAGTGTCAGGGTGGCGTATC
Organism: Schistocerca serialis cubense; assembly: GCF_023864345.2. Lineage (NCBI taxonomy): Eukaryota > Metazoa > Arthropoda > Insecta > Orthoptera > Acrididae > Schistocerca > Schistocerca serialis. The sequence goes on along the minus strand of NC_064640.1, from coordinate 358,928,811 downwards.
AGACTTTAAAAACAAGGCCGGTGCTTACGAAATGTCCATATGCTGCTTGAAATCTGTTGGCCATCGTAGCCGTCAAGGGAAGGACATGCACAAAGTAGTTCAGTTTGGAGACAAGATAGGTGTTCACATAACGTGTTCTGAGGAGCATATCCAATCGACGTAATTTGTTGTCCTGCAGCAGAGCACGTGTTTGGTGTAGGAGCCGGCGGTACGTTGCCGCCGCCGTGCAGCGAACATTGCTATAGAATTGCACTCCTAAACACTTGAGTACGGGCACCTTGTCAAAGGGTTCAAATGGTTCTGAGCATTATGGGACTTAACTTCTAAGGTCATCAGTCCCCTAGAACTTAGAACTACTTAAACCTAACTAACCTAAGGACTTCACATACATTCATGCCCGAGGCAGGATTCGAACCTGCGACCGTAGCGGTCGCGCGGTTCCAGAATGTAGCGCCTAGAGCCGCACGGCTACACCGGCCGGCCCTCTCCTACCTTCCAAACTTTACAGAAGCTCTCCTGCGAACCTTGCAGCTAGCACTCCTGAAAGAAAGGAGTTCTCCGCAATATCGTTTCTTTCAGGAGTGCTAGTTCTGCAAGGTTCGCAGGAGAGCTTCTGTAAAATTTGGAAGGTAGGAGACGAGATACTGGCTGAAATAAAGCTGTGAGGACGGGCCGTGAGTCGTACTTGGGTAGCTCAGTTGGTAGAGCACTTGCCCGCGAGAGGCAAAGGTCCCGAGTTCGAGTCTCGGTCCGGGACACAGTTTTAATCTGACAGGAAGTTTCATCTCAGCGCACACTCCGCTGCAGAGTGAAAATCTCATTCTGTCACAATGTTATTTTCATGTCTAAAATATCTATAAAAATACATAAAGGATTATTTCCGCCTCTAAAACATATGTGAAAGAATGCATCTGGAACACACACATGTTGATCTCATGTGTCTCAATGTTATTACCACATCTCACCTGGCACCTAAAACATGACTGTGGACACTCGATGTAAGTGCCACAATGCTATTTTTATATCTACATTGCCTGTGAATTTATCGAAAAACATACAGAGGTAGATGTCACGTGCATGTGGTGAGGAGTGAGCGGGAGTTGTTGGAGGCTGGCTGCATGTGTGCAATGTAAGTAACACTGTGGTAAGATGTGTATGTATTGCTTAGTCACCTAACTCTCACACAAGTTAAATATTTGTGAAGAATTTAAGAGGAGTAAGCATAAGTGATGTCATGATTGGACTTGCTGACATCTGAAAATGTACATTGACACAATCTCCAAGCATGTCACGTTTCACTGAATCAAGAAAAATGCATATGTTGGGTAATGATAGTCACCATATTAACTGACCATCATGCCCCAGAAAAGTACCTGGGGTAATGGCTGTCACCATACCAATAGTATCAACTATGCATTCATGATGTAAGAGGCAATTTGTTACAATTTTGTGTAACAGTGATAATTTATGAGGCAACTTTGATACAATTTTGCTGTAACAGAGAGATTTATGGGGAAATTTGTTACAATTTTTCAGTGCAATGGCGATGCATGGAGCCATTTGCTTTAATTTTGCTGCAACATGGTGACGTATGAAGCAATTAGTTACAGTTTTACTATATCATGGTGATGTACACCGTGCTCAAAAGCACAGAAGAGGACATGAAACCCTTAACTGATGTGGACATTGTGTTGTTTTTTAAGGGTAGCACTTGTAGGGAACTTTGCCACTGTGTCCACTGGCATTCCAAGGACAATAACCTGCAAACGAGTGTAAATTTCTGAAATTCAAGTTACATCCTGTACTTGGATGTAAAAATAATATACTGACACGCTGTGCTACAATCTCGGCCTATTGGAAGCTTTCGATGGCTGTTACATGGAGAAATCGTCAAATTAGGTAAATTCTCAATTGTAGTGACAGTTTATGATGTAGGATATGTTGTGGAGGCAGTCATGTAATATCCCCATAGTCTGAATGATACACGTGGTGATTTACCACTATGTCCAGAGTACCAAATTCCACAGAACAGTACCCTCCCCAAAATTATGACGGTGCTGGGATATAAAAAATTATATATACTGTGTAAGAGAAACCTTATACAACGGCCTAGTTTGGCCATCTGTGCTATTAAATTCGACCAGTTAGTTAGTATGTATACACATGTGAATATAAATTATATAGGTTTTAACTGGTTCAGATCTTTATTTTGTTTAACTGCTGCTAGGCATTATTATTTATAACGTCAAATATATTTTTCATTTCTAATGTTAATTACCTACTACAACAGCTCTATCAAAATAGAAATGACAACTGTAAAATCTCCAACATTGCTAACAGCTGTAAAGTTTGATGTAAATACTGTAACCTTTTAAGTCTCCCATGGTAAATATATTGTGCAAAAAATGTACATACTGTGAAAAAACAAATTTTCTACAGAAATATACTGTGTATGTACTATGAATAAAGAAAGGAACCAAATCACTCACCCCAAAGCCAATCACAATGGCAGTTCCACTGGACGAATATGTATATATTATGAGTTCAAACCACTCAGTATAAAAGGTACAACAACAGAAATTCCATGGGTGTATATGCTTTAGTTGAAACCACTCAGTGCAAATGGTTGTAATGTATAGTGTACATGTCAGGACCACAGTAACTACTAATGTAGCTCACTTCACAAAATTATTGCACAGGAAGCCAAGCATGCAATATTGATCCATGGAAGCAGGCAGCAGATGATCACAGCTGGTTCGACAGATCCATCTCCTGTACAAGATGGATGTCATAGACATGATATGTGGATGAAATTTCGTGAGAAAATGATACAATATATATATATATATATATATATATATATATATATATATATTGCCTGTGTATTTATTGAAAAACATACAGAGGTAGATGTCACATACATGTGGTGAGGAGTGAGGGAGAGGTGTTGGAGGCTGGCTGCATGTGTGCAATGCACACACAATTGACCAATTGACAGGAATATATATATATATATATATATATATATATATATATATATATTGGTGAGGTGGACAAACTGGAGCTTACTCAGAGGGTTCATAGAGGAGGGGGTGATTTGCGCAAGTTGGAACATGTTCAAACCGGCTGGTTCAGAAGGGAATAGTAAAGACGTTGATTTACTGAGAAGAGATGAAGTGGGGAAGATTCAATAATGCATTGTCTTTATTTTAAGGGTAATTTATTTGACACCAAACGTAATGGTAGTTTTACATTATCTGAAGTACAAAAAAAAACGTTTGGGTCACTGTATTCTTCTCCTCTCTTCTGCTTACACCGCTGCAGAGATGAACATCTGTATGATTCCAGGTTCCAGATTGCAGTATGTTTGTAAATATCACATATCCGTTAAGCTTTCTTACTGCTTTTCACATACACTGTCATGTCTGTGTAAACAAATATTCAAAGTGATGTCAGCATATCTTTGTATGCTATCTCACGACTGATCCAGTCTATTCCATGGTAATTACTCATTAACCATAGAATAGTTGTCTGTGCCTTAGCACATTTCACATTTCTGAGTGGTTTTGCTGATGCAACATTTGTAGAGAATGTTGTTATAACATGGTTAGTATTTGTGAATGCAATGAAAGGAATATCTTCAAATACAAACGGTCCACAAGAAGCCTACAAGACGTATTTGTGAAATGATTTAGATGTAATACACTTCTTTTGATTTATATGACTCCCATTCCCCCCATGACCATGGACCTTGCCGTTGGTGGGAAGGCTTGCGTGGTGCAACCACAACGGAGGGGTGTACCATATGTTGAGAGGACAGATAAACGTGTAGTTCCTGAAGAGGGGCAGCAGCCTTTTCAGTAGTAGGGTAGGTGGTTAGTGTTTAACGTCCCGTCGACAACGAGGTCATTTGAGACGGAGCCCAATCTCGGGTTAGGGAAGGATTGGGAAGGAAATCGGCCGTGCCCTTTAAAAGGAACCATCCTGGCATTTGCCTGAAACGATTTAGGGAAATCACGGAAAACCTAAATCAGGATGGTTGGAGACGGTTTTCAGTAGTTTCAGGGGCAACAGTCTGGATGATTGACTGATCTGGCCTTGTAATACTAACCAAAACTGCCTTGCTGTGCTGGTACTTTTTCTGAGGGCGTGCAGTTTTACTGTATGGTTAAATGATGATGGCGTCGTCTTGGGTAAAATATTCCGGAGGTAAAAAAGTCCCCTATTCGGATCTCCGGACGGGGACTACTCAGGAGGACGTCGTTATCAGGAGATCGGATCGGAGCGTGAAATGTCAGATCCTTTAATCGGGCAGGTAGATTAGAAAATTTAAAAAGGGAAATGGATAGGTTAAATTTATATATAGTGGGAATTAGTGAAGTTCGGTGGTAGGAGGAACAAGACTTTTGGTCAGGTGAATATAGGGTTATAAAAACAAAATCAAATAGGGGTAATGCAGGAGTACGTTTAATAATGAATAAAAAAATAGGAGTGCGGGTAAGATACTACAAACAGCATATTGAACGCATTATTGTGGCCATGATAGATGCGAAGCCCACGCCTACTACATTAGTACAAGTTTATATGCCAACTAGCTCTGCTGATGAAGAAATTGATGAAATGTATGATGAGATAAAAGAAATTATTCAGATAGTGAAGGGAGACGAAAATTTAATAGTCATGGGTAACTGGAATTCAGTAGTAGAAAAAGGAAGAGAAGGAAACGTAGTAGGTGAATATGGATTGGGGGTAAGAAATAAAAGAGGAATCCACCTGGTAGAATTTTGCATAGAGCATAACTTAATCATATCTTACTCTTGGTTCAAGAATCATGAAAGAAGGTTGTATACATGGAAGAAGCCTAGAGATACTAGAAGGTATCAGATAGATTATATAATGATAAGACATAGATTTAGGAACCAAGTTTTAAATTGTAAGACATTTCCAGGGGCAGATGTGGACTCTAACCACAATCTATTGGTTATGAACTGTAGATTAAAATTGAAGAAACTGCAAAAAGGTGGAAATTTAAGGAGATGGGACCTGGATAAACTGACTAAACCAGAGGTTGTTCAGGGAGAGCAACAACTGACAGGAATGGGGGAAAGAAATAGAGCACAAGAAGAATGGGTAGCTTTGAGGGATGAAGTAGTGAAGGCAGCCGAGGATCAAGTAGGTAAAAATACGGGGGCTAATAGAAATCCTTGGCAACAGAAGAAACATTGAATTTAATTGATAAAAGGAGAAAATATAAAAATGCACTAAATGAAGCAGCCAAAAAGGAATACAAACGTCTCAAAAATGAGATCGACAGGAAGTGCAAAATGGCTAAGCAGGGACGGCTTAGGATAAATGTAAGGATGTAGAGGCTTATGTCACTAGGGGTAAGATAGATACTGCCTGCAGGAAAATTAAAGAGACGTTTGAAGAAAAGAGAACCACTTGTATGAATATCAAGAGCTCAGATGGAAACTTAGTTCTAAGCAAAGAAGGGAAAGCAGAAAGGTGGAAGGAGTATATAGAGGGTCTATACAAGAGCGATGTACTTGAGGACAATATTATGGAAATGGAAGAGGATCTAGATGAAAAGGAAATTGGAGAGTTTCACAAAGTATTGAAAGACCTAAGTCGAAACAAGGCCCAGGAGTAGACAACATTTCATTAGAACTACTGACAGCCTTGGGAGAGCCAGTCCGGCCAAAACTCTACCATCTGGTGAGCAAGATGTACGAGACAGGTGAAATACCCTCAGACTTCAAGAAGAATATAATAATTCCAATCCCAAAGAAAGAAGGTGTTGACAGATGTGAAAATTACCGAACTATCAGCTTAATAAGTCACAGCTGCAAAATACTAACTCGAATTCTTTACAGACGAATGGAAAAAATAGTAGAAGCCGACCTCTGGGAAGATCAGTTTGAGTTCCGTAGAAATGTTGAACCACGTGAGACAATACTGACCCTACGACTTATCTTAGAAAACAGATTAAGGAAAGGCAAACCTACGTTTCTAGCACTTGTAGACTTAGTGAAAGCTTTTGACAATGTTGACTGGATTACTCGCTTTCAAATTCTGAAGGTGGCAGGGGTAAAATACAGGGAGCGAAAGGCTATTTACAATTTGCACAGAAACCAGATGGCAGTTATAAGAGTCGAGGGACATAAAATGGAAGCAGTGGTTGGGAAGGGAGAAAGACAGGGTTGTAGCCTCTCCCCGATGTTATTCAATCTGTATATTGAGCAAGCAGTAAAGAAAACAAAAGAAAAATTCTGAGTAGGTATTAAAATCCATGGAGAAGAAATAAAACTTTAAGGTTCGCCGATGACATTGTAATTCTCTCAGAGACAGCAAAGGACTTGGAAGAGCAGTTGAATGGAATGAACAGTGTCTTGAAAGGAGGATATAAGATGAACTTCAACAAAAGCAAAACCAGGATAATGGAATGTAGTCGAATTAAGTCGGGTGATGCGGATGGAATTAGATTAGGAAATGAGACACTTAAAGTAGTAAAGGAGTTTTGCTATTTGGGGAGCAAAATAACTGATGATGGTCGAAGTAGGGAGGATATAAAATGTAGACTGGCAATGGCAAGGAAAGCGTCTCTGAAGAAGAGAAATTTGTTAACATCGAGTATAGATTTAAGTGTCAGGAAGTCTTTACCTAGGTTTCGACAAATATAAGTTTGTCTTCTTCAGAAGGTAGCAATTTTACATTAGTAAGGACTAATGTACCATCGCCGTTTTTACAATTGTCGGCATAGACCCATTTGTCAAAAATGAAATATAGCCCTAGAATTAGGGTTTGTCACGTAAATATAAAATAGTTCATGGATCTTGCAGAGCTCACAACCGACAATTGTAAAAACGGCGATGGTACATTAGTCCTTACTAATGTAAAATTGCTACCTTCTGAAGGAGACAAATTTATATTTGTCGAAACCTAGGTAAAGAATTTCTTTATACATTGCAACTGGTCGGCTGTTTATAATTTTTTGCGTGGAACCGTTGCTGTTGTGCAGCTATGTTTAAATTATGTCAGGAAGTCGTTTCTGAAAGTATTTGTATGGAGTGTAGCCATGTATGGAAGTGAAACACGTACGATAAATAGTTTGGACGAGAAGAGAATAGAAGCTTTCGAAATGTGGTGCTACAGAAGAATGCTGAAGATTAGATGGGTAGATCACACAACTAATGAGGAGGTATTGAACAGAACTGGGGAGAAGAGGAGTTTGTGGCACAACTTGACTAGAAGAAGGGATCGGTTGGTAGGACATGTTCTGAGGCATCAAGGGATCACCAACTTAGTATTGGAGGGCAGCGTGGAGGGTAAAAATCGTAGAAAGAGACCAAGAGATGAATACACTAAACAGATTCAGAAGGATGTAGGTTGCAGTAGGTACTGGGAGATGAAGAACCTTGAACAGGATAGAGTAGCATGGAGAGCTGCATCAAACCAGCCTCAGGACTGAAGACCACAACAACAACAACAACAACAACAATGACTGCCATGAACCGTGAATAATTAATCACATATTCATGTATTATTAATGCCTGCTCTATAGTGTTTTTGCTGACATTTTGTCAAGATATGAATTCTATGGCGACATTTATCAGCCCTTGTTCCACAAGTTTCGTTATGTTTTGAATAATCTGTGAAAGTAATGGGCGGCAAGTCTCTTAAATTCCAGTGTGTTGAGCATGCGTCTCAATTTATCTTTTTTAACACCCACATAGTAAGAAGGATGAAACCGAGTATACGTGTCGAACAGTAGGCTGCAGATGTTATCACTCCAGTCCAACTGTAAATCATCATAAGGGTAGAACTATGAACTAAAGTAAACTTTAGCATTAGTTAGTTTACAGTAGCAGTTTGAACTTCAGTCATGGTTCAGGTTCCCTTGCCTCTCGATCTGCATCAGTATGATAATTAATCTTGATGTTTCTACTCGAACAGTTGTTTTAAAAGCCCATTTTTCTCTGAATGTAGTCAGTAGTACGGGGTATCGAAATGGCTCCCATAAACAGAAAGTTAATTGTAGTTGAATACCGCTGTTCAATGCTTTAAAATTTTAACTGTTCCTCATTGGTTAGGGAAATGTGAGGCTTTTGCACACTAATTTCTCAAGCACAGTCTTATTCTCTTTGTGATTTGTTTACTGTCCCTGAATGTATGAGTTACTATCTGCTGCACTCCGTACTGTAATTAGTTCTTCCTTTGTACTCATTATAATGCATTTCATACCATTGAAATATTCCATTAGCATCTTGAGTGGTATTCATACAGTAAACTGCTGGTTGTCACTTATTGCTCTGTCTGTCAGTGCGTCTATTAACCATCCTGCATTTTATAAACTATTCAAGTCTAAAATTGGTGTAGAAACATACATTTTAAGTCAACAATTCGTATTCTTCTAGGCCTGCTGCATGGTACACGTCTTTTAAGTGGGGTATGTATGTGAAAATTTTTTTATTGAATCTTAATTTACTACATGGTATTGAAATTTCGATTCATGAATGTTATGTTCCAATTAAGTGTGATAAAAATAATAATTAACAAAAGCTTTCTTGGGGCCATGTTCCTGTGTTGTTCTGCATTTCATCGTTTTATTTATTCCTGTAGTGTTTTCTTCCAGTTTTATGCAGTCACAATGCGGGAAATATTTCGGTGTTCAGCATATCCAGAACGTCTACAAAAGTTAGTGCATAGAAAAAGTTGAAATCTTAATTGAAGTCACAACTCTATGACAGGAAAACTATGCCCTATAACAACATTCATTTTCACAACTGCTGAAGTTGCAGCATATGATCCTTGTTCAGTTTTTAACTGTGCTATTCTAGGCAGACTACGGACTCTACAGAGGCTAGGATTTGAACCAGGAATTTTCACTCAGTCAATATTGGAGGAAATAGATAACAGGAGAACTGATGCAGCTGGTATTATTGTTACTCAGTTTGAAACTCAGGTTAGCCTAAGAGGACAAGGAAAGAAAAGACTACTTGAGGACGAAGAAAAGAATGCAAATGGTTTGCACTAGTTCACCCACATAAGGTAAGGCCTAATACTAACACTGACAAATCTTTGATTCAGGTTTCCTGTAATTTACGTTTTGGTTGCTTTATGTACCTTTTCCTCACAAGCTACTGACATTACAGTACTTAAATTTGGCACGCAATGAGTCACTACTACAGTGAAACATTCTGTGGAAGGAATTTCCATTTAATACAATGGTAAGGTATTTGTGTAAGAGAAAAGGCATTAGCCATATTTTTCTCACTGAAATTTGGAGAGCTGAAAAATCTAACAGAAGAAGATATTAATATTCTGTTACATAGATATTTGTAATAACGGTATATCAGACTTTTTGCAAAAATACATTCATTTTGTTCTCACACATTTTTGAAAAAAAGGAACATTTGTACTCACCTTGTTGAAAAGATTTCAATTGTTTATAAATAAAGAAATATATCTTCAATAAGGAATAAAATGTAAGTGCCTATCCATATAGCGTCCCATAACAACTGTGGCAAATTTAGTTAAATTGCCTAGAAAATTTTGGACTTCATAAGGTTTTTTTTCAAAGTATTGCAACTTCGCATACATCCCTCCATAAGGACATTGTATAGTTACAATTCCAAGTACATTGCTAAGTTTGATTGCTTTTATTTTTACAGTCGGCCTATTTCGGCTGAATTGTCATCATAAGGTAATGTCTGATGGTTTTGATATTCATGTGATGTTGGTGGTTTTGTCACTATCTATTAGTTTGTTGATTACATTCTGTTGGTAGTAACAATGATTGGTTATTGCATGATCTGACTTATTACTTTATGTAGTTGTCAGATTACATTCGTTAAATCAGTATTTTCATGACAGCTTGTTTGACAGACTATCTATCAAAGAAACTGTCATGAATATACTGATATAAATAATATAGTCTGACAACTACATAAAGTAGTATGTCAGATTACCTGTCAAATAATCTGTCACGAAAATACTGATATAGAATATAATTCGACAACTACATAAAGTAATAAGTCAGATAAGGTGATAACAAACTATTATGACTCCAATAACGCCACAGGAACGTGATCAACATGCAGTCACATGGATGTCAAAACCATCAGACATAACCTGATGATGGCAATTCAGCTAAAATAGACCTACTATAAAAATAAAAGCAATGAAACTTCTGTGTATGTGGCATCATAATTTTACAATATGTTTTAAGGGTTGCTTGATAGCAACCTTTCTTGTATGGTGTGTTTCAGCACCATTAAGTTCATATCTTATTTCATGAAACAGGAATGCAAAAGCATTATGTGCAATGACTCCGTAGGGCTATCATCCTTTTTTAAAAAATCCTTCCAAATATAGTAAGTTGTTAGCCGAATTGTCAAAGCATCCTGGGCATGAATGAGAATCTTAACCTCATCATTATTATTAAATGTTGTCACAACAAAAGGCTCATGAGAGAATTATTCCTGATATATAATTCACTCAGCATATCTAACTATGATGGTTATATTAAGTGATGTCATTCCATGGTTTAAAGCCTAATGATTTAAGTTCTTTATAATTCTCCCAAATTATCCTATTGCTTTTCCATTGCAAAGAGGTATTCTGACAGATAGGTGATTGGTTTTATACCTTGCCCAAAATGTTCCAGCCTCTAGTGTAGATTTACTATGAGTTCTTTACCTGTAAAGTCTTCTGGATGTCAGCTGACTCGACAGTAAATGAAAGGTATTTGGATCTGGTGGGCATTGCAACAATCTGATATCCATGTCAAAAGTAGAGAAAAACCTGTAGATTGTGTATATCAGTATGCCATTGTGATACACATTTGTTGCAATATTAGACTTGAGACGAATTGTGCTAACTGGTACTTGAATTGACTTTGACATAAAGCTCGACTCCTTTGGAAACCTAATAATACCGCTATTGAAGCTTTAAATCGAGATTCTATTGTCTCTTCTTTTGATTTAATATTCATATTAAGTTTATTGAGTATACACATAACTCAAACCCTGATACAGACTGTTTTGTATATATGTTTCAGTTATCAATATGTATGTACTACGGATATTCCATATTGCCACTTGATACTTGTAGTTTACTGTTAGGGTTGTTGTTGCATATTTCCAACCACTTGCTTCTATGTGTTGGTGGACAGTAATTCATGCATAAATTAATGATCATTCTTTAAAAGTCAGGTTGTACGACATCACATCTAAACTCATCTGACTCAGTCATACGTGCAGTGATTGTTTTTATTTCTTCTTTGCTTTTGACAGGAGGAACATGAGATACAAATGTCCACACAGTCACACATCGAAATTTCAGTAGCAACAAAAATTGTAGAACACATGGTTGTAATGGCGTAATACGTCAGGCAGGCGTAAGTTACTTCACTGAATGAATCAGGTAGTAGTCACGGTTAAGTTGTTTTTTTTTTAACATATGCCACCAATTGAGTTCTAGATCATCTTACAACATCTAAATTTCCAATCCTACGTTGTTTAAATTTCAACACAGTCTTAGGCAACTTATTTCACACAAATACTTCACAAAATCTTGGTCTGTAAAATTTTTTATGAATTTAAGCGTATCGGAATTTGTAAGTGGTCTGTTGGGTGCTACAGTTAGAAGCTTTTTTTTATATATAAACAGTGGAAGCCTTTAAGTATACTCCTTTTCCGAAATTGACAGATTCCATCATGCCATTGTGCCTTTTCCAATCGTCAAGATGTTCTTGAGTAGTTTTTGCAATTTTCACTGTTCTTGTGATGGCTGCTGCTCCTCCAGCTAATGATTCTCTCTTGGCAGAAATAGAGCATGGAATAACCCCACCTGACCTCTTAGGTAATGGTATAACTTGCAGTGATTTAATCAGTCTTCTACTTTTTATTCCTTTATGCTTCAGGGCAATTTTAACTGATGACACCAATGACTGGATGCAATATTGAATATGTCCTTGGGTTTTTCCTTCTTAATTGGGCAATGATTGGTGTTTATAACTTGTTGGAATTTTACCACAGTACCCAATTCATGTTTGGCACACATTGCTATATCAACTGCTAATGCTGCAATACTTTGCCCAAAACCAATGTCCCATCATATACATACTTGCTTGACTTTATCAGCTAAAATTTCATCATCACATTGACATTTCACCAAATCTTTATTTCCAGTGTATATGATATTGTGTTTTTTGCCAGCTTTATCCACGAGGGTGGGTCGTTCTTCCAGCTTTGTTCCAGGTCCACAGTAGTTATATGATGCAATGAGTAATTCTGCAGGTAGCTTGTAGAGAACACTGTCACCATGTACAATATGCTTCCTACCAGACATGTTATGCTACTATTTGGTTGGAGAATTAGAGGGCTTTGCTATATATCTGACTCCTTAACACCCATCCAGCTTTTGTGTGACTAAGGGAAACTTAGACTGTATTCTTCTTGTATCTTATGAAATGCTCTATAAGAAACACATACGGATCACTGCTTCTTTGTAATTCTTTTGCGTAAAACTACCAGCTATTCCACTATCACTGCTATCCTTTATGATATAAGTTCTAGGATTTATTCAGTGCACTTTGGAAACTGTGAATATCTCTGTTGATCAGTTTGATATGCATAATTTCTTGATTGCAGTCTTGTATTTTGAAATACATACTAAACCACCAACTTTAAATTTGTCCTTATGCACAACCATAGTTTTAATACTATCTTATACTGTTCCTAGAAACTTGTTATCATGAATATCAACTTGTTTCATTTCTATAGTTCGTTGTATGGTTCAGTTGTAATCCCCAATAATTTGTGGAAGAATATCTGTCCGTTTGTGTTATCTGCAAAGATCAAAAGGCATCCACATATGGATTTCATTGTACTGTACAAAAATTACATGGTACTTACTACCAGGTAGGTGAATTTTGACTAGTGGTGTATTCCATACTGCTCCAGTACCATCATGAAATATCCAGTATAAAACTCACAAACATGCTTGGCTTGAAGATTTATGGAACATCGAATTTCTTCTATCTGCAGCAATTGCTCTATATCTGTACAATTTCCTTCACCATCCTGTTGTCTCATTTAAAGCCTAGACAAACTTGGAATATATATGCTATGAGACCAAGACGCAGCTGTTTTCGATTGTATTGTTCATTGCAATAGGCTTATTTTGGTGCTATCTTCATGATATACCAGGTGCTCTTGATATCCATATGACATCGATGTCTTAGTAGCTGTCACACTACTGTATAAGTTTGCTCCTTTGATGTTGTTGGAGCTGTAGTAGGTGTTAAGCTTTTGCTGGAGCAGTTACTTGTGAAGCTGTTGAGTAATGAAAGTTTATTTCATAATGACATTAGTTGACAGTTATACTGACATTTCGAAATATATTTGAGACTTTCATTGGTCATGAATATTGCTTCATATCTACAATATCTGCATGCTATAAGTAATTCATATCTCATATTACAAAATATCTATGCAGAAATGTTTTGTGTGCCAGTTTCTGAAGTACTACTTCTGTTACAACAATTATTCAATAGTGTCTTTCTTCAAGCTGTAATATGATTTCAGTCAAGTGAGCTGTAGCAGCAGTTGATGCTGTCAACAGTCTTAATCATTCCACTATTTTGTAGGGATTGTCATCTCAAAAACAAATTTTATATATATATATATATAAAATTTGTTTTTGAGATGACAATCCCTACAAAATAGTGGAATGATTTTATATATATATATATATATATATATATATATATATATATATATATATATATATATATATATTGCTTAGACTGAGTGTTTGTTTTCTTATGCTGAATGTCGATAGCTGTCCTGAGCTATGTCTACCCTCTAATACTAGTTTCATAATGTTATAATATTCTTGTATTTTGTACTGCTTATGCTTTTTATTCCTGTTCCACGACTTTCTTCTATACATCAGTCACACATTGTGTTCATGCGTGCATTTCTATATCTTTTGGTAAGTATCTGTCAAGGTTTGAAGCTTTCAAAAATATTAGATTCAGTAAACCAGGTGTTATTTCAAATTCCCCATTCCAAAAATGTATTGAATGGTGGGTAAATGTATAGGTTGCATACCCAGGGCATATGCTTTCCCACTGCTGACCCCATATATTGCAACTATGTTAACCACTGTAATGATTCATGAAATTGCCAATATAGTATCTTCTGCTTCTTTTTTGCCTGCATATGGCTTCTTGGTTGTTTGAGAAAATCTTTCAAGAATTACAAGAACAGGTATAAACGTGTCTGAGAGAGAATGATCTTGTTCAAACTGTCCTAATCTTAGCAGTCGAAATTTCTGTTGAATAGCCAACTGCACTTCGATAACTCTGGGTTTTGTCAACATGCTGTTGCATACTCAACAGATTTTAAAATGGTAAACAAGTCATATACTCTGAATTAGTTGCATGGATAGGTTTTTTCCAATTCCATTAACCTGCGCATGTAACTTATCGATTAACTTTAATATGGCTCTGATTTTGCCTTCTTGCCATGTTTTCGTATCCCTGATATATCTGTCAGTGATTTCCTTTCTAGCACCTATACCGTTGATGATTTTTTACGCTTCCTTCTCAAATATTTGTATCAACGATACTTTCAGCGATGCTTTCTTCTCAAGCACTTACATTCATGATACTTTCACTGGTGATTTCTCCTCTGGCATTTGTGTCCTTGAAACTCTTTGCATATCTTCAGGATGGAGCACATTGATATATTTTTTGAGTGCCACAGTCCTTATAGTTAGCATATTGATTATCTTCCATATGCTCTCGAATTTTACATTTAACACCTGCTCAATCATCTCAATATTTGCGTCAGTACAATGATCAGCGTAGGTTAACTTTTATGATTTTCAATATTTTTTCAGATTTACTACTATGATTTTTAAGTCTTTGTTGATAGATGCAATTTTTGCATCAATTTAGAAACTGTTCTTTAGTTTGTGTGTTGTTCACTTATAATCAATTCATGATATGTATGTGAATTTACCTATAGTGTAATGAATAATGGTGTAATTACCTTAACTCTTATGTATAGAAGTAAGTTTAGTTTCAAGGTCCATCATCCAGTCTGTTAGCATATAAAGTTCCTCTATGGTGTTTCATAGTTCCTTGATGTTTGGTTCATGTGTTGTATCAACCAAATGAATAGTTTTGTATACAATTAAAAGATTATTCAGTAACTCATCTCTCAAGGTTGCATAAATTTGCTTGTGAGAATGCATCACATGATTGTATTTGTGTATGGTATGCAATACACTGACAAAGTTGCATATTGGTACACTGTTGTTTAAAAAGAAACTCCCAGAAATTTCAGTTGTATAACCCATAATTCAATTTCCTTGTTTTATGAATAACTAAAAACTCTTAATTGCATGTGCTTTCAGCCATCTTCGAAAATGGTTATAAATTAATGGAATATCATGTCAGTTCCTACATTTGCTTGATAAATGTGTTTTAAATTCATATTGTCTTGTCTTAAAACGATAATAAAATTTGTGTTATCCCTTACTAATTGTTTTCGAATTCTAGAGTATGTCTCACTCCAGTGAAAGATGTCTACCCCATAATGACCACCAAAACAGAAATATTTCCATATTTGATAATGGTTCTCCACAGCAACATCATCAAATATAAACACAGTATCAAGATTTACTTTCCTGGGAATTAGATATCGCTGCTTTCTCTGAATGTTGAGTATGTTATACCGAAAGTGCTAGATAACATCTCCTCTAATAGCTGTTACATGCACTATAATAATGTTTTTGTAAATAAGTACACACAGTCGAAGCAAATTCCATTTGGGTGTGTTAACAACAACGTTATAAAATTCTTTTTGCTGCAGTTCAATCGATCTAGAATTGATCGATCGTATATTCTTGGGCAGGAGTAGTCCGTTCTTCTTCTTCTTCTTCTGGCTTTTGGTATGGCTATAGGACCAGTAAGTTTCTATGAAGTCCCATTGATAAGGGCGTTTCGTCCATTCAGCCATGGTGCCAACTGCATGATTATATTAGCATATAAGGGATTTTATAGAGACAGCATACTCACGACTTTTACACTTTTTTATTTATAAAATCTTACATACAGTTGAATATATGAACATGCTTAAATAAGAATGTAGTTCATTACCTACATCAGACATGATGGTTCCTACATATTAGGATGGACTGAAGCACAGCATGTGTCACAATACTGAGCAATGATTTCTTTCAAAGAATGTAGGGTTTGGCGAGCTAACTCCATCAAATTGGTCCTTATTTTGTTATATAAGCTGCACATGTATGGCTCCTAGCTTAGTCATACATATATATATAATCATTGTATTATTATTATCATGACTAGTTCTTACATAATGCCCTTTTGCTGCTGATGTGCTGAGGATGGGAATTCTGTATGTTTCTTCACATTCACCCTCTAAGAGTTGTTATACAAGTGGGAAAACGCTTTTTCAACTATTATTAATAAACATCATTTGTAGTAGTGTATGTTGCTTGAAAACACAAAATGTGCAGCTGTATCACCTCTGCCTAAGAATCTTCATGTCTCTGCTTCACGTATAAAAGAAAAATACACTGAGATCTAAACCCATTTCATCACTATCCCTCATGCTCTCACCACATATACTGCTGAAAATGAATAAAGTTGTCATACCTGATACTAAATATGATAAACAAAGAGCAATAGTATTAGTTGTTAATTTAATCGATGGCAACGAATGTATACTACAGATGCTGAGCACTGAAGCATTCTTCAGTACTTCAGACTCATCCATTCATTCACCTTTAAAGGAGAACGATGACTGCTAAGGGTTGGTATTTTCATGAAATTTAGTTAAGTCCTGTTCTTAAATGTTCTGAAACAAATTATTCCTGAGGATGTCACAATGTTGCAGCTGGAAGACTATGGATTCAATGAGAAAGAGAGTGTTAGTGTTTATTACTTATTCGAATGGCTCACATTTAAACATGTGTGTAAGCTGTCCTATGAAGCTTACAAAAAGTGGCAAAGGGTGTTGTAATTTGAGCATGATAGACTGTTATTTGTTTCCTACAGAACTGATACCCTTCGTAATTAGCATTTTACACAGCTTTGACAAATTACCTCAAGTGTTACATGGCGATTTACTTATTTCTAAGTACGAACATTGCTATATTCGTTATCATTCAACTGCACAACGTGAAATTGATGGAACTCCTCCTAGTAAACTACACTGTGGGGGTTCTAAGAGAGGAACAAATAAAATATTTTTTTTAAATTCTGTTTGTGTTTTTTTCTCGTAGAAATAAAATTCTCCTGTCCATTATAGCTTGGCCAGCTGGGGTAGGATAGTAATGGGCTTACTTTATATTTGTATAAACTTCCATTTAAGAATGAGTTACCTTACTGACTCAGCTCAATGACCACATGTCTTTATAAACTACTGGAATCACTAAGTAACAGTTGAAATGATGGGACAGAACAAAACATGTTACAATTTTGTAAAAAATATTATTTCATTACCTATTTTTGTACATTGTTATAATCTAGACACACAACAGTGTTTCCCAAACAACGTTGTTTCGAAAGCCTTAAATTCGGCCTATATTAAATTCAGGCGTACTGAAGGAATGATAGATCTTAGAATACCATCAGCAAATTCACCCTGTATTGAATTTATGATTACAGGAGTAATAGATCTGTGTTTAATATACATACATGCAGTTATTCGCATCCACATCAATGCGTTTCAAACCACTGGTGGTCATGTGATGTTTGGTAACAAAGATTAACATACTGAAACGTATTAGCTACATGGGTCAACTGCCTAGTCTTAATCCAGATTCACATACACAAATAAAACGATGTCACAGCTAATGCCATACTGCAGTGGCGCTGTAGTTGAATGTGTGAACATCCAATTTTCAGTGGCATCGCGAAAAGTTCACCTCAGTAGTACTTTTTGAAGCCATTTGCCTTCCAACACTTCTCTGTGATGGCTGTATTTCGAAACATGAGAAGTCTGCTGTAATTTTTTGGAGTAATTACTGCTGCACTCCATTCTGTTTCAGTGAGTTTTCATTTTACTATGGGGAAATACCAAAACAGTGGTTGGCAGGTACACTGTTGCAGCTTCTGGAACTACAAGAACAACATTACTGTTAAATTTTCTGCAGCAGTGTGTGTGTGTGTGTGTGTGTGTGTGTGTGTGTGTGTACATGTGTGAGCACACGCGCGTGTGTGTGCGCAAAATTTGCAATCTAATGATGTATCCCGCAATACTGAACGATTTTGGATGAATAAACAAACAAAGTTAATGTGTAGCCAATAAATGGAGTCGTATAAACTTCATGGTTTGCAAAACTATTCACTGTATGAATTTTGGAGGGTATGCAGGAAATAGCACCCATGAGTGGTGGGAGACATGTTAAATTAAAACTTAGTTATGTGAAATGTATTAATCAACAAATACAATAAGAGTCTAAAATTTTGGAAGAGTACATGTCTACGGATGATATTTACATGACAGTTGTTCATTGCCGGCCGGTGTGGCCGAGCGGTTCTAGGCGCTTCAGTCTGGAACCACGTGACCACTACGGTCGCAGGTTCGAATTCTGCCTCAGGCATGGATGTTTGTGATGTCCTTAGGTTAGTTAGGTTTAATAGTTCTAAGTTCTAGGGGACTGATGACCTCACATGTTAAGTCCCATAGAGCTCTGAGCCATTTTTGAACAGTTGCTCATTGGTTTGCTACAGGAGACAGTATTTGCGTCTTCGAATGTTATTCCTTTTAGAAATGTATTTGCGACCCATGATTTATCCCTGCACGAAATTTATTTGCGGATTCAACATTCGGGTCTCGTCGTCCTTGTGTTTAACCCTAGTCACGACTCTAATGCCATAACCTGCATTATAACATTAACACCCACCTACGTGATTTCAGTTGACACCGAGTTGAAAGCTGAGCAACTACCTAGAATTTGTAGCATTCTGTGTGAACGGTAGCTCATAGCGCTACTACAGAATGGTACAAGCTGTATCTTCAGATTAGTTACGAGTGTGAATCCGGAAAGGGGTGAATTATGCTGCCACAAAAATCTTTGGTCATTTGCCAAATGGTATTAACCCGGGCGTGGGAAGCGAGAACGCTACCGCACGACCAGGAGCTGCGGACGACTGCGTTCTTCTGTCAGCCTTCTTGCAGCTCGCATCTGGCAGAACGCTAACAATTAATTCGGCTTGATTGGGTTACTGTTAATTCTGCTTGGTGGCCATTCAGGCTGTCCTCGTATACCAAACCAGTAGGACAATTTCCCGTCGTTTTGTATGTAAGGTAATTGGCTTAGAGGGATAGGTGAGGAGAAGAGTAGGAGGTGTAGGAGGGGGAGAGTGAGGCGGGAGATCTGGCAAAAACGCAGGCTGTCTTCGTTGCTTCATATCCACACAGTACTACAGCCCTAAAATAACCTGTCACCACATGAAGGACAAAGAATGTTCCTGGCACAAAAAAGACAAGCCAGAAAATAATGAGTTCTGTGCCGTCTACCGAGACATATTACGTCATGTACGTGCGGATGCGCATAATGTGAAATCGGATGAGATCTGTGCGGCATGTAGTTCGGAGTAAAATGCAGTAGGCGCGTTACGATGCTAGCAATGAATCGACGCGGGCTTCTTGGAAACCCTCGCGTCAAAGCAGAGTAGTAGTCACGCGAAAAACGCATAAGCTATGCACCGCACTGGCTTTCCACACGGCACACGCAAACGAAAAGGCCGCTTACTACAGAATCGCCGCCTGATCACAGGGCTGTAGTGACCTCTACGCTTGAAGTCAAAATAATCACACAAGGGTCCGATTTGCTAGTTTATATATTCAATTTACAGTCTCTAAAGTTTTCTGTATAATCCGCTAATAATGGGTAAGGTCAACCACTCGAAAATGAGTCGAGTGCAAGGTTAAGAAAGCTAAAAGGCCCCTACCAACTTGTCCATAACTGTTTGTATAAATGTAGCTAAGAGCGTCAACTATCGCTGTTTTGCCCTTCATTAGCCTGGGCGCTATTTTAAACAGTTTTTTGCACGGTCACAAAAATTTGCATTAGTAAGGGTCGTTAAACGCAAAGCGAAGAGCAGACGGTTCTCCACTTCCATTCCCCTGTCGCCATCACCGCTTTCCTGTACTTTCCGTTAAATAACACTGAATTGTAAAAACGGCAAAAGTTTCAGAATAGTTTCGTGATAATAGTCAATTCTTATCTTCAGTCTTCAGTTTGTCGGTCATTTGAAGCTGAAGCAAATATATTTTTCGTGGAGGTATGACCCGTTTATGCAATTAATTGAAAGCAGTTTGTTTATTGGCGTTGTTTATTTTAATTGTGACGCGTTTTTAGTAGCTTATAATATATGCTTCTTTCTATACATTTAATAAACGCATTGTGTGGTAGTCACAATATGTTACTATGTTACGTTTTTTCGTGTTATTCTCTTGTTTTTTTTTAGGTTAGAATCAACTTTTGTAGCACAAATTTCGCGATGTGAAATTATCGTTCGGCGTTACTTACCATTTCCTGAGCTGTTAGCCCATATGTGTGGTCCTGGAGATGTGTTCATTAGTCTCTATGCTCCAGTTGGCCGATTTACGGCGTTCTTTCACCAACATTTGTTTTAACACATCGCATATATCACTTGTACTTTACATTTTGTCTTCAACATGTTTTCGGTGTTATGTTAGACTGTGATATTAATCAACACACCCCATCCCGTACCGTTCGAAACAGTTTTAAGTTCGCTTTACAGCGAGTTAAACAACAGAACAGCTGGCCAGAGCAGCAACAATGTTTTATTTTCAGTTTTGGTGAATATTTCGGAAATCGACGAAACCGCCTTTGCCATTTTAGCACCAGCGTAGCGATACAGAGCGTCAACCCCAGAGGCTAAGCTGCTGTCATCACGAGGTATG
Organism: Schistocerca serialis cubense; assembly: GCF_023864345.2. Lineage (NCBI taxonomy): Eukaryota > Metazoa > Arthropoda > Insecta > Orthoptera > Acrididae > Schistocerca > Schistocerca serialis. Next base: position 358,907,830 of record NC_064640.1, on the reverse strand, counting down.
AAAGTACTTCAGGTGACATCTCTGAATTCATCTGTTAACAGCCCACCAACATTTGTGTTGCTGGTTCATAGACAAACAAATCCATTTATTTAACATCAGACTAAACAATATTCATATTCCTTAAAGTGATAATTGACGATAATAGTTTACCGGAACTTCCTAGTTTAAAACATAGTTGTTGTGAAACATACCACATCTTTGCAATCAGCTGTCAGCTACTTAAATTAAAATTGCATACTGAGATAGTTTATTTCTTATTTTATGTAAGTACTAGTCAGTTTTACAAATCATTTAATTCCTGATATATTGGTACATACTTCCAGCCCAGGCAGCAATTCACATTTATTGTTACGATCGGTCGGAATCCTTACGACGCGAATGTGTTAACGCACACCTGCAAAAATACACATTCTGTTCACTTACGCTGTCAATAACATTTACATAAAACGTATCTACATTGCTGGTCCACACATATACTTATGATAGCTAGCCGTTACGCATTAATAATAACCGGTACAACAGCACTTACAGATGTTTATTTATATCTATTTACATGTTTCGTTACATGCATCGGTTCTAAGTGTGACTGTGGAAGTGTCGCATGTTTCAGTTCGGTCAGGTGTAAGGAGAAAAGCAAGCTATCAGCTATTTACTGCTCTCTGCATTAGCAATCGTTACATTGTATTAAGCAAGGTTTGAACGACGAAGTGGAAGTGCGCCAGACAAATTGTGCGCATCGATTAATTCCTTTTGCAAAAGATTTTAATTGGGCTCAGCTAATGCCACCATTTGTGTGTGCACTGTTCGGATTTTATGTGCAAAAACAATCACCCTCATTCGGATTTTACGTGCAGAAACAGTCACCCTTAAATGACCCCTGACTGAAGCGACATTGATGGTTGAGATTTGGTCCACCTTGATCTGAGACAGTTTTTAACCCATTGAAAAAATCTAGCTTCGTCTGGATTTTACGTGAAAAAAAGCACGTGTTTCAGGGAGATTTCTGAAGCGCGCCACTTCTACGAGCATATTCTAAACTTGCACGAATCGGTTCAGATTTTGCACGAGAGTAGATAAGTGGATAAAGTCAAAAGGAATATTTTTATCCAATAATCTTTACCCACTGTCGACAGACAGTGGCTCAAAAGCGGGCTAAATGTAGCACGTAAAATTCGTCCAGAACTCAACTGAATGCTCGGATCAGTTTAAAGTTAATCAGATAAATTAAAAAATGCATTATTAAGCTGAAATTGAAAACTCACTTTCAGAGATCTATCTCCATTCGGATTACGTGTAAAAACCACATCTTTGTGAGGTTCTTTTACGCTCGCTGGATTTTACGCAAAAAAAAAAAAAAAAAAAAAAAAACACTTTACCTGGGCAGTTTGAAGCGTGCCGTTTCTATGTTTCTATACTTTTAACTGATACGAGTCGGTTACAACTTTGCACGAAGGTAGATAAATGTACAAAGTCAAAATGAAATCTTGTTACCCATAATCTTTATCCGGTGTCGAGATACAATGGTTTAAATTCGAGCCAAATGTTGCACGTAAAATTCGTTCTTATGTGAGCTGAATGTGCGGAAACGGTCTGAAGTGAATCAAATAAATAAAAAAAATGCGTTCTTACGATATAAAAGAAAAATGGCTTTCAAAAATTTAGTTGTATTCGAATTTTACGTGGAAAAACACGTTTTTGTGAGGTTTTTTCCGTGTGCCACTTCTATGTTTCAAATTTGTACGAATCGGTTTCAGTTTTGTAAGAAGGTAGACAAATGCATGTAATTAATGATCATCCTGCTATTTTGCGATTGTTTTATCCTTTGCCACGATATAAGCAACATGGTTCGAAAGACAATAAGAAAACCTATACCGGATCTGTCGTAGCTCGAAGCAACAAAAATCTACATTGGTTGCCAAAATATGGCGGTCTAATGTAAAAATTATGTAGAGTAACCAGAATGAAAAACGCTTCTCTGACAGCACAAAAAAGGCGAATATGTCCTGGGCAGAGTTAAGGATGTAGAAGAAGGCAACTAGCTTTTCGACTTTTCTGGCAGCTTCAAAGACAATTAAATTAAAACAGCTTGACATAATCTCACTTTTTTACGAGTTAACCCTACTTCCCCAGCACAGTTAGCTCTCTTAGCTGCTAGGTGCTGGCACACCTGCATCTTGCAATTTATAGGCTGATGTCCCTGATTCTGTCCCCAAAACCAAAAAGATTCGCCTGCCTTAGTAAACAATATATGGCTGAAGAGCATACATTTAATAGCTAAAAACGTTTTTCTGGGGTATAAAATTTCTGGGAATGGATTTTTCCTGCGGGATGTTAAAACAATATTATGATATTTTTGACCAAAATCTAAAAGATTCGCCAGCCATAGCTGAAGAGGATACATGTAACAGCTAAAGATGTTTTTCTGGTGGACGCTAAAACAATATTTTGATTTCTGAATGGCGGGGAGGGGGGTGGGAGCTACTTTTCCCCGAGGGGACCATTTCTTCCCCAATCCCACCTCCTGTTACATGTATGGTGAGGGGTATAACAACAAATAAACACAAATTTATATGCTTCTAGAGAGTGGGATCCACCTATAATAGGAAGTATCCGAGAGTGGGAGTGCACCTACAATAGGAACTATCCCATAGTAGGGATTCATGTATCCTAAACTTTAGGGACACGTTGTGTCATATTGCACGACATGAAAAATGCCATGTTGGATGACTTGATGGAATGTGTTATGTTATACGACATTACAACATGCATCATCTCACTTTACTTGAACGATGCATAACATTACACGACATGGGCACAAATAGTAACATGTGAGCCCGCCGAGGTGGCCGAGCGGTTCTAGGCGCTACAGTCTGGAACCGCGCGACCACTACGGTCGAAGGTTCGAATCCTGCCTCGGGCATGGATGTGTGTGATGTCCTTAGGTTAGTTGGGTTTAAGTAGTTCTAAGTTCTGTGGGACTGATGACCTTAGAAGTTAATTCCCATAGTGCTCAGAGCCAGTAACATGTGAAAAGGCGCGAATATATCAAGATTTATTGATTTAATGTCTTTGAATCTGCCAGATAAGTTTTTTTTATATTCCTAACTCTACCGAGAACGTATTCACCCTTTTTGTGCTATGATAGGAAGATTTTTCATTCTCATTTAGTTATTTCTCGATGACATCGCAAATCTGTTAGGTAAATTGCATTGTCACATAATGCAACCTGGCAAGAACAGTGGTACAATTCAAAAATGAAATACTTGAGAATATTTGACTTAAGGAGTTAATTCTATAAAACTTAATTGAAACAGTACAAACTTCGTTTGAATTTCAAACAAGTATTGTTGACAGTAAATTCCATTATATTTTTCGTGCTCCTTGGAGCACTTAACACATGTTTTTCAGAGATTAAAAATGTCGTTTTTAGACTTGGATCACTATTCTTGCTGGGGTGCGATATGTGTAGACACACAAATAAGAAAGTAATCTTGAGATGCACAAAAATACATTGCCTAATGGCCACAATGTGCCATGTCATTTGATGATTATACTTGGTGCTCGGTTACAGCTGATTTGCTTGGATATTTTAGTCGGTATGTCACGCTCTATGTCGCAAACAAGGCGTGCCACATTAAATGCGTTAAGGCTACATAATTAGGTTTACTTAAGAAAATAAAGCGAAAAGGAATGCTGTGCATGAAATGTACAAAGGGAGGAATCTCCATGGAGAATTTCATAAATATCAGCAACTACGACGATCACCAGACAAATTCTTCGAATACATGTGAATGAGCAGAGGGGCATTCGACTATCTCATCAATAAATTTAATACGAATGTTTTTTTACATGATCAAGAACTTTTAACAGCCAATAAATGCGGAGGAATAACTACTACATGACTAACTACACTAAATGCAGACATAAGTAAGCAGTTTGATAACACCAAACAGCAGTCAACTGCGGTAAAGGGGTAGCGTTACAGTTCGTGATTACGTGTCTCGAAGAGGCTCTGGGTTCGATTCTGGGTCGTTCACATATTTTTACTGTCTCAGTTACAATTCTGTATACTATGTTTTATGTATACTGTTTACACTGCATCTCTAAGTATATTTTTAAGGTCTTGCCAAAGAACTTGACCTTCACACCTACCCCAGTATATCACACACATTTACTTCCTAATAAATTACAATGAACCATGAAATTTTACAGATATTTGATGCTGCGAACGTAATTCATCAGCAGTCAATTACTTTAAATAGTCTGTAAAAGTAAAGATTAGATAATTTTTGAAAAGAAAGTCAAACGTTTTGTGTAATGATTTGTCTAAAAGTATAAAAAAAATATTAGGGAAACGTTTGATGCACCTCATTTTCTGTTCATTATTTTGAGCATCATTCGAAGCCACGTAGAACGTTTCTCTGATGTACTTATTTCTTTTATACAAATCATTTCATAAAATATTTGAGTGATTAATTTTTTAATTTCAAGTTTTATTCAGATAGCATGATCTTACTGACTCCTAGTTTGTCTTCCTAACGTACTTGATTCGAAGGAAGCCTTTTTGACGTTTAAATACCTCACCATTGTATCTTTTTATGTGCAAAATAGCTAGGTCTTGAACAGATGAAATTTTTGACACTTCATCTACATAGCTTGGCAGCAGCTTTTCGTGAAATATTTCAATTTTTCCTCAGCTTATTAAGTTTTCGTTAATTACCCTGATTACTTTCAAGCAGTTAAATATCATCATGCAAAACTAGACCTCATCCTGGTCACTTTGATACCCCATTTATCTGTTTCTCTCCCTATGTTTGGCTATGAAAATTTAGACAAAACCTCATGGTGTTTGTGGTGTCACCGCCAGACACCACACTTGCTAGGTGGTAGTTTTAAATCGGCCGCGGTCCATTAGTACATGTCGGACCCGCGTGTCGCCACTGTGTGATCGCAGACCGAGCGCCACCACAAGGCAGGTCTCGAGATACGGGCTAGCACTCTCCCCAGTTGTACGAACGACTTTGCTAGCGACTACACTGACGAAGCCTCGCTCCTTTGCCGAGCAGATAGTTAGAATAGCCTTCAGCTAAGTCCATGGCTACGACCTAGCAAGGCGCCATTAGCCTTACATAGCAATTGATACTTATCGTATAAAGCATGTCTCATCAAGTACATTATACAACAAGGATGGATTAAAGTTAAGTATTCCAAAAGCTACGTACTTTTCTTTATAGCATTCATTACGTATCCTGTTTCAGACCTCACGCCATCCTTCGTGTGTTTATAGCGTGCATTGCGGTCCCCTCAAATCACACTGTGTCGGCACTTCTGTCGACACATCAGTGTAATTTATAAGGAGTCTTGTTTTCGCTCTGCTCACACGTTTACAAAAACGTATCGAGTGTTAATCACATAGTCCTTTCCGCGTGCTGTCATTTCCAAAATTCGTCGTTTCGATATCTTTAACAGTTTATGAGATACGACGATTTTTACGAGCACTTTATTCCTGAAGCGCAGGAAAGGTTCGGACGCGCCGCGAGCGACCCGTCTGCGGATGTAACAACCAATATCTCAAGAATGAAAAGAGATATCATTCCGGTCTCAACTTTAAATACTATTTAGATATATTGGTTACATTTCATACGCAATAATGCATGGCCTTAAATGAACTATACGGAAAGTCTACACAATGTGATTTTACCTTTGCAAATTCTTAAAAATTTTGTGCAGCCATGTACTCAATTTCGTGCAGCACAGTAACTACGACGAATAACGAAATAAATTCTGACCTTTATCATTTAAGGATATCAAGCTATAGGTTGCGGAAGAAGCAAAGTTTTTCACCGAATAGTTTTCTTAAAATCGGATGTTACGTAATTCATAGCTGCCGTCGCGTCCGCTCCACTGCTTTGTCGAGAAGACACGTGGCGGTCGCTTTGTGTCGCGCGTGCTGCAGCGACAAGATTCAAACATGTTTGAATTCAAACGTCTCCAGTTGCAGCGGGAGACAGGCAGCGACACAGATGTCGCTCACGTAGGACACTTCCATAACTACGCCTGCGGTTGTGTTTTGTCGCCTGAGGCTGTCGCGCGCTGTCGCTCGCTTCTGTCGCTCACGTAGGACACGGCCTTACACATATCGCTTTCTGAAAGTCAGATTGTCTTTAACACTGCAAAAAAGATTTCTCTATTTTTGTTGAAGGTAGATAAATATAAGGGGTGATCAAAAAAGTTTCCGTCTGAGGGCGTTGCTGTAGCGTATATGCAACGTCGCGCTACTCCTCTACGGTTATATGAGCACCGATATGAAGGAAAGGGATTAGTGCGGCATTCGTCTCTTTCCGACGTATATGCGGTAAATATGGAGCGGGAAATACGTCGAAGCTATTAGCAAATGCGTGCAAACAGGACCAACGTGACTTTATACTTATTTTGCCTGCCTGATTACAACCACTGGTAGACATCCACCGGAGGGTAAAGAATGTGTATGGGGCAGCATGTCTGTCGGAAACCACCGATGCGCAATGAAAACTGCGACAAGGGGTGTTGCTGCTTCGTGATAACGCACGTCCCCACATCGTAAACGCCGTAACGCAGAAGTTACGCAAAAATCAAGTGGGAGACACTCGAGCACCCGTCCTATAGTCCTGATCTCTCCTCGTGCGATTATTACGATTTCGCCCTTAAAAAAGGCCGTGAGGGCTCGCCGGTTCTTGTCGTACGAGGATGTGCAGCAGGCAGTTAAGGACTTCTTCACGAAGCAGGACACCGTGTTTTATCGAACAGGTATTTTCAACGTGGTGCGTCGGTGGGATGATTGGCGCAGTGCTTCCGACGATTTTGCCTGACAGGCATACCGATTCTGAATTGTACGGCCTTCAAACGAAAATTTTTTGAACGCCCCTTATACATTGGATCCCATGTTTCCGTGAGTATCCACTCCGGAGACTGGACCAGTATAAGGCATATATGCAATTTTTGAGGTTCCTTTTTCTTTCTGTTTCAACCCTCACCTCAGGCGTTGTTGATTTTGACTGCAAGGCCTGCTCAATTTGTCGATTTAAGTACCTGAATACCTGAGAACATTAATCGTGATTGTCATACCTCCCTCGAGGCACTCCTTGTCTGACATTGCTAGAACTCTATGGATCAGTGTATTTAAAACGCTTTTTGTTTTGGTTTTCGTTTTTCGCGAAGGATGTCGATGGCTCGAGCCTCGCAGATACAGCTCAGTGTACGTGAGTTTCCTACATACACTGCGGCACAGTGATTCGTCCGTGCATATAGAAAATCCACGCACACTGATCTCTGTCTCTGCAGGACGACTCTCTAGTGCCCACTACAGTCTGAGGCGGCTGTTGTTTCTCAAAAATGGAAGCCAGCAGATACAGTAAAACACGTGTCATCAGTCCAGCCTGCAGCAGATAACATCTAACCAACGACACCTACGGGCCTACACACTTTGTATCGAAGCTATGGAGGAAGGTGTGTAGTCCGTCATGGACATGTGGACAGTGGAGGTCGACTCGTGCCATTGTCACATTGTGTGGTTCAGTACCTGCTAGCCACTGACTACGACCCTTGTCTACGAATGTGTTGCGAGCACGTATCGCTGTCATGACGTCATTCGCTACGTGAGAGGCATATCAACATGCTTCAGTCGAACTCATTTACGTACTGTTATTGCGCTCCTTCATATTGACAAGGTATATTCTCAGTGGCTTTTGTGCTTCCAATTTTGGACGAACATAAACTTTCTGGTCACACACGCTGGAGTTCCGTTCTATTTACAGTCCTATTTATTTACTGCAAATGGCTCACGCGGAACTACAAATGCGAAATGTCATTCAAGAAGCGTACCAAAAGTTCTACGTAATTTGTGTTGATGGACCAAAATTCGACAATAGAAACAATATAAGGTTTCCTGTTTTCTGCCGGTAGACTGGACACGACCAAAGCTTTTCTCTGGCCAAAGTGAGTGTCTTTTCTCCGCCTAAACATATGCCACGCGAAAAGCAATGATGTATGGGAGAACAACGTTACCTAAGAAGCTTCTTATCATATCAGACAGCAAGACAGGCCTTCTATTAATGCAGTCATATAGCATGATGTAGACACATCAAACACGAACTGAAATTAACAATATCATTAAAAAATGAACCTTTCAAGAGAGGGAAAGCAGATTGAATCGACCTTTCATTACAAAAGGCGGACGTTTTGCTATGTCATAGCATTTTGGGTAGGGATACCGAAATCTTGGTTTATTCCTTTGAAGTAAACGTGGTTAATAAGGACGGAGTCCAACACTGTTGGTTTCTTAGCCATCTGCAACGAACCAAAGGCATGTATTCCCCAGTTTTGAGTTTGGTGGGACATAAACTGGTGATTTGAACCATGTGTTCTGTATTTTTTCTGCAGGCAGGACGACAGTCACCAAAAAGAGGCACTGAATTTTTTTTGTAAAATCTTGCCCACAGCTACCCACATATGTCGAATATTTGTTATCCACGAACGACATAAGGTTGTATAACTCCCTCATTCCTTACATAGCATACATGCTACATCCAGCTTTTCTTTCTAGCTCAAAGTTTAAACTAAATTTGCTTTACTTGATTGTGGCATATAGCACATATTTTCGTCAATCACTTATTTTAGTTTCTGCGTGTATCAGTAGGCTGAAGAAAGCTATTTATCGAAGAGCCAGCATGTCTTTGATAAATAAAGTTAATTTCTGCTAGTTTTTTGATAATTTTCAACTAGAAATTGTTCAGAATATGCTGTAATATGTTAATACGACCTACTCTGTCGAATACGTGCATATTCATCTTTGCACAGCAATGTAACGATTTTTTTTTCGATGTAGCTCTGGGTCTGCATTTAACAGCAATGTATATTTCTAGTGGCATTGTTTTCATAACTTTTAGGCCTTTAATTTAGAGTTTTCTTACTATTTCAAATATTTCAGTTTTTCATAACATAAATAGTATTCATTTTGAACATGTCCTACAATTTTGGATATTCAGACGAATTTTTAAATGTGATACTTTGCTCGTATTCTGTCCCAAAATAATGAAGTGACCACCGATGTAAACTTTCTATTCATAAAATCTATATTCAGGACCGATGAGGATAAAATACTAGTTACATTTTTATGTGAATTTAATATATTTAAACAAAACTTTGGTACACCAACAAAATGAAAATCGAGTAGTAAATTTCTATAAAGAATCTAGTAATATGTAGAAAGCTGCAGCGCAATATAACCAAACGCCAAGTAAATAAATAATTCTGACACACTGTTCAACCCATCTTCCGAGATCTTACGGCCCTTTTGGGTATTGCGGTTTTGAGAAATATTACCTTGTGTCTCGTGTGGGACCTCCCTTTCGATACGGGCTGTGGATTATTGTATTCACTTTACAGTGTACTTTTTCCCTCCTTCCTGATTATTAGCAATTGTTGCTAGAATATCGTCTATACCTTGTTTTTGTTTCTTCAGTTATCCTTCAGATGAAACTGGTGTTAAATTATTTACTCATTTCGCTTAATATATTGCTAGCCAATTGTCACGGAACAAAGGGACTCTCAAATCAATCGTTGAGTTGCATCAACTTGTTTTCATGAAATTACTGGAACAGGGCCCAGATAAAGCGGCGTCTAGAAGGTGTATACTTAACAGCGCTACCAGAGGTCACATATCAGAGAATGTACGAGAGCCTGCTGAAAAGTAATATCTCCGAATTTGTTACTCTGTTCTCAATATCGGTTGAGATTTTACATGTCGCGCATATTACTCGATCGTCTTTCCTGCTTCGCTGACGTAAGTTGCAACCCGCTGCCGCGAGAGGGTTCCGAATGGTAGCTTGTAACACGGAAGTATGTAACGTAACTACGTCAGTGCGTGAAAAACAGCTTGCTGTAACCGAGTTTTGAAAGCATGAATTCCAAGAGGTTTTCCACACATGGGGCACCCTCTCCATCAGCGCCAGACCGCACACGAGCGCTGTGACATCTGCAACAATCCGACGCCTTGGGTCCTCTGTCATCGATCATCCTACATACGAGTCCCGACTTGGCCCCGTCCGATATTCAACTGTTTCCAAAACTTAAGGGCAGACGTAGCCCAAAATGCATACTGACATTTAAACATCGCTACCTACTACAATACTACAGTCAAAATGTTAAAACTTGAGACTATTGTATAGGATATACTGTATGTTGTCCTGCGCAATTTTTGTTTAACAACGTTCATAAACATTTATTCAATAAGGATTTTAATGTTTAATTACCAGTATACATGTAGTGTACCTTTTCTCATAAAGTAATCAAGCTTTAAAGCTGAAACTTTACACCTTACATCTCCATAAAAGTATGCGAAAACGTGTGCAAAGGATTTTTTTAAGCTCATAGTTACTTTCACATTAATTTTTCAGTTTTATGTAACCGAGACTACTCTGTTTACCTCATACAGTAAAGCAGAACTTTTCTCAGGCGCAAGATAAAGTGATGCACAGGATTATTCAGTAAGTGAATTTTAAGAATTGTGCCAAATTTCAGGTTGTTAGCTTTTATAGTTCCTGAGAAAAGGGGTACACTCTACGGCGAATCTCATTTAAGGTTTTTATTTCAGTTTTTAGCAATATTTTTATACCTCTAGTCACTAACGACGTCCGTATCCATATTCTTCATTCTCTTCTTCGTCTTCCTAGAGTATTCTCTTCTCCTGCCTCCTTCACCTAGCCAACTTCTACATCTTTACTTTTGTCAAATCGTGCTTCATCGAAGCTTCTGAGTATCTTCAGTACGAATGCACATGGGTGGAAGAATAATCTCTGCAGGCACTTAATCCTGCACTGTTTTTGGACAACGCATCCATATAAGGTAATTGTAGCTCTCATTCGTATTTTGTTTTTTCCTATGCACACACTTTTTCAGCAGTTCAGGTATGTAAAAGATGACTTTATAATATTTAAAATAGCAAGTAGCAAACCATGCTTACGGGTGTATAGCTTTCCCTGGATTCTGCCTTAAGCTATTTGCACCACGATATGTCACAGAGGAAGTTCTGAATATTTTCGTCTGTGGAAAGTTTGTGGAAGAATATTGTTCACACTGTTTGCTGCATGTCACTATGTACATTGTCTCTTATGCTTTCTCCAGACTGTATTTGTAATTTGTAAATTTCTTTCTTTGATAATCTATTAGCATCTCCCAGTGACTTTCCATCTTTTAATTTCTTGCCGTTCACTTCTGTCACAGTCTTCTAGATAGATCTAAAATTTGTTTCGATTGTGTCACTAAAAAATTGTCACAAAAACCGTCTAATATTGAAAAGATGTGGATGACTGCACGGAACAAGGATGTGCGGCAGGCGCAGATAGCCAAAGAAAATTTTTTTAAACATATTTCAACATCTACATCGATACCTGCAAATCACACTTACGTGCCTACGCAGATTTCGATTATGAAACTTCGAGATATCGCTCTTAAAGCATCGATCTTATAAATTAAGCAATAAAAAATCGAGTTGTTTCGCTTTTCTGCCCTACATCTGCCCATAGGAACACCTTCGAGGGCTTCACTTTGATAATGATGAAGCGGTACAAGAAGAGGTGAGATTGTGACTTTCTGTTAACGGTATCAACAAATTGATCTCTCTTTGGGAGAAATGTTATAAGGTGCCGGTTGTGTTTAAAGTTTGGTAGCATGAAGTGGTCTAATGGTAAAACCAGTGTATTTCTGGTAGAAAATAGGCAGAACTGTGACAGTAATATCCTTAATCACTGATTCCTATAATTCCTTTAACACGTACACTGATGATGGTGTCGTACCCCATAAGTGCAATGGCCAGACTGGTTAACTAAAGTAGGAGGATTTTCTACCCTGAAAACAAGTAAAAAATTCATTTACCCTAACACAACGGAAACAAGCAGCACAGTATGTCCTTATGGAGGCATACGCAATGTTTAGCCATACCTCATATGTTTCTTAATTTGTTGCCTGATGTATCTGAAAATAGCTTGGGGGGCTTGAAGTAAAAGGCCGAATTCAAACCGTTGTAATTATTAACAGTTACTTTTGCATGAAGGAAATCTGAACTTTTTAACAAGCAATGTTCTTTTTGAATTCAAACCGTTGGATTTATTAACAGTTACTTTTGCATGAAGGAAATCTGAACTTTTTAACAAGCAATGTTCTTTAATGCAACTATTCTTTACGAAATGAAGACCTGACAGTAACTTAGTATGACAATGATAAGCATGGGAGTTGCTTCTATGGGAACAAGGGAAAGAATTTTATAATCTTGTGCGTGAGCCAACATGCTGCAACAGTGATAAGTGTTGCTGAGGGAAAAGGAAAAGAGAGAAAGTTAGTATTACTCATTCACAGAGACTCGCAGGGTTGATAAACTTACAATTTCTTTAACCGATTTGCGCAGAACAAGAGCAGAGCGAGAGAAAAATGAATATTAGTTACAGTTATTGAAACAAGAAAACGAACTTACTGGTCAGCCTAAAACACGGCGGAGTAAAAAATTTAGCTTAGGACACATGTGGCAAAGATTTCAGCAATTCGGAAAGATCTGGGCACAAAAATTGTGACTAGGGCAAACTCTGACTGCAACCTAATCAGCAGTACACCAGCAAGCAGTTGCATTGAGTCTCGGCGTCACTGCCTTGTGGTACAGCTGCACAGTGTTTCCCCACCGACCAACAGCATCTCCAATACGTCCAGTCTTTAGCTCGTCCCGTCTTCAGCTGCCAATCGTTCGTTCCTTAAGAACTATGAGAAGACGCACTTTTTGCCGCACATTCCGACCGTTCACGGGCCTAGCTTCCGGGCGCACCACAACGACCCAACCGGCTCGCGTCAAAAGCGCGTCCTACGGATGCCTTGTTCGTCCGTTCCAACTGACAGATTTTCTAGAAAGAACTCGAAGCTTCTACCGCGAACTTCCAGCAACCAACGGAAATACTCGCCCATAAATTCGTGGAGAAAGATCGTTCCACCTACACGCTCCAAGTCACATACGCTAAGACAGAGACGGCGGGGGTTCTCTGCCACCATCTCTCTCTTTGTCTTTGTTCTTCGATTCACCCCCCCCCCCCCCTGCTATTGTCCTATGCATTCCGACGGTTCAATCCTTCGTTTCTAAGCTTGGAAGAGCAGAAAATGCGCCTTAACACACAGCCAAACTAACAGACTGGATTTCATGCAAGACAGGAAGTATTAATCAAAGAGACGCTGTTGGTCATAAATGATAAAGACGGCATATAAAAATGATAAAATACCGTATCTAGTTGATAGGATACAATCTAACTAAAGATGTACACAAATAAATGTATGTTTTTCAGTGTGTTCTTGGCCAAGGTGACTGCTCAGCAGTAAACATGTAGAAGTGAAGAATAAAGATGTAGAATGCTAATAAAGCTTGTTTTATTTAAAAACATAAAAAAACCGAACGCATTACATTTCAGCACGCCATCGTGCGTCGTATTTAGTTTGTAGGCCACGTTGATAGGAGACCGTCTAAGGTCGAAGCAATCAGTTGTAATCCGATGCTGTTGAAATATGGTTACAGCCCGTTATCTGAGTCATTTTATCGTGTATGAGCAGTCTGCGCTTGCAGTTATATCACTGTTGAGAGAGCAATGCGAATGGCAGGAAGCAGACTCCAGAAGGCAATTGTTAAAAAATAACGTTGTTTTGAATACTGTGAATGTGACCAACGGCTATGAGTCAGGATGTATTTCTACGAATGTAACGGTTAATTCTGGTCCCCAGCTGCTACGGCGTGAGAGAGAAAAACTTTACCTTGTCCGAAACATACTGAAACACTGCTAATATGCAGTAATGAACTGACCGAGTATTAATAATCAGAGCAGTAGCGTCAGGCATTTGGTAATAGCATTGTACCGAAATAGCCAACGGCTCTGTTCGCCATTTTCCTGCAGTAGCGGGGCGAAATTTCATTTTCAGGAAGTGTAACGCTCTCCCACACACTGGCACTGGCGCCCTGGCTGACGTGTCGCTCGAATGCAGCCCTTATTCGGCCAGACGAGAATTTCTGTAGGTGTGGGATCTGCTGCCTGCAGCGAGTTCATTGCGTGCTGAATTTAACTAGCATTTTGGAGTGAGCTAAAAGGAGCTTCACGTGTTACCCCTTCTGATAAACGTAATACCTGATTATGTAATATCTGCATAGCTATGCAGCTGCACTGTAAACAAAACTCAGTCGGTACGTTATTCTCAACAAGCCAACGACGCCAGAAGCGAAAGTAGCGTCCATATTACCACATTTTTACTACAAGATGAGAGTTAGTGCTCATACTACATGGAAATGAACCGGCAGGTAACGTACGTTCCTCTCAGAGGTTATTCACAGATAGCGTAGTTTATGGACAAGGTCAGAAAACTGTGCCGGCCGCGGTGGCCGAGCGGTTCTAGGCGCATCAGTCCGGAACCGCTTGCTGCTACGGTCGCAGGTTCGTATCCTGCCTCTGGCATGAATGTGTGTGATGTCCTTAGGTTAGTTAGGTTTAAGTAGTTCTAAGTTTAGGGGACTGATGACCTTAGATGTTAACTCACATAATGCTTAGAGCCATTTGAACCTGTTTTTTTTTTTCAGAAAATTGTTATCAAATGCTGAAAGAATTAAAGAAAATAAGTGCCTTATACAAAGATTCGTAGTAATAAAAGTAATATACTGCATATGGACAGTAACTCAGAACTTACATATTAGGGACGGTATAGTCACCATTGTTGTGCCCCTCTTATATCTTTATTTCTCCTCTCCATCATAGCTTCGAGCTTTACCATTCTATTTCTTTTCCTCTAACCTTCTACCTCTTCTATATCTCTTTCACCCCATTCTATCGTCTTATATCTCTGCTCGATGAGAATAACTCACAAGCTGCAAGAACACAACGAGAAAATTCCCAACTAGCAATAGAACTGACATTCATAAAAGAAAAATATGTTTACTTTCATATACATAGTCATTACTCTTATTATTATTATTATTCTTGATTGTTATAATTATTTTTTTGATTGTTATAATTATCATTGTACTACTGTTATAATCTCTATTTTTTTCTTTAACATTAATACTGTATAACACGTTACTTGTCCTTAATGTTCTGTAGAAACTGAAATTGGTTCAATCTGAGTATGCCTGGTTAGGTGTAAGAGAGGGCCTGAAGGCCCTAATCTTCCCAGGTAAAATAAATGCATAAATAAATAAAATAAAATAAATAATATCCGAGGTCATCTGAGTACAAATCCGATTATCATTCAGTGGAATAGCCACAATAGTTGCCTATCTGTATCTGGTATATTTTGGAGCTCATGTTTCCGTACGAATAGAGGAGTGTATCTCATGCTTTAACATACAACGAGGTACTATTTAAATAATTAAGAATGCATCATCATGCATCGCCGTATGTGGACTCGTGAAGAACGAGTCGAGGTAAGGCTGTGTATGATGTAATGGACAGTGCATAATCTCATAAAATATTATTACATATTTTACCGAGCATATTAATGAAGTATATCTGCAGTAAACAGCGCCATTCAAAAACATTCAAAGCATAGTCACACGAATAATCCATTTTTGCCACGGAATCTTACTTCAGTTTATCTAGACTTACACTTGAACGATCATGTACCGGTTGTGATGGCCAGATATCCTTCTTCTACACGACTCAAGCAGTTCCGCCTTATCTCTTAGAGTAGTACGGCTATGATGACTTTGACACACAGTTCAAGTTCCCGTCACTAGTCAGTACTACAGTCGCTGGCCATTAAAACGAAATAGCCAACCGCATTGTAGCACAAGAACAGCAGCTATGCTCAAAAGTATCTGATGGTTTTAATTTTTTGTGCTGTGATCTAAAGGGCTTATCTCAAAAATTACATAAAAGATGTAACTTGACATATTTTCGTATCTAATTACTTCAACAAAACACACACACATTTTGTCCCTGCTGCTTAAAATTTGGCTGTGGACTCTCAAATTAAGTGCCCCAATGCTACTTCCGCATTTAAATTGTTACAAAACACACGTAGCTAAAAACTGATATCCAAAGCAGGTATATGACATTCTATTTTTAGGCATACACTTTTTGTAAGGGATGATGGGTCCTCAAATTAAATATATCCACATCTGAATTGTTTTATGACGCTTGTCAAGTGTAACAGTGTTAATTGAGTATCTGAAAAGTCTGGAAAAATACGTCAACAACATAATGTTATTTCCATATCTTGTCGAAAGAAAGGTCGGCAACTCACACACACACACGCACACACACACACACACACACACACACACACACACACACACACACACACACACGCACATACACTTTTTACGTCAAGTGTTATAATGGTACCTCCACGAATGAAATACTTTAAATGTGTTGGTAATACGATCTGAGCCTATATTACTGGTGGTTCATAAAACTAACTGACATCACCTGATATTTTTAGAAGTTCTTCAGTGACTTTTCACCTTAGCAAGCGTCATTTTCTGGGAGCCAAATGTAATGAATCGTGTCCTACATTATAAATGTATAATCGATTATACTAACAGACAATTATTGTTTTTTATGAAATATGGTTCAGGCCTACTCAAGGTAACATACAAAAATAAATTTCAAGGAATTACCGATCGTAATCATGGTATCAGTGCTTTTTAAAACTTTTACAGATTGTATATCCCATAATCAGCTACCAAATAATACCAAAACTAAAATATTAGTATTGCAAAATATGGTAGGTAAAAACACACAACATAGCCACAGACAAATTAACTGACCAAGAACCATTATTGGATGGAATGTTTGGTATTTTCATGAGGGCTTTAGCGCAATATATCACTTAAACTGCACATTTGCATAACACATAAGAGGGAGTTCGTAATACGAACTTGCATACAATACAAGATGGCAAAAGATGGGGGTAGAACGACGCAGAGATGAAATATAGCCTGAAATATAGCCAAAGAAAATAGTGAGATAAATCAGAGATGAAAAGTCTGATATCAAAAAATTACAATCTTTGTAAAAAAGATAAAATTATTTATCAAAGTAAACAAAGATTTCGAGTATAAAAACAACGCAGACTCAGGTTGCTACCAGTAATATGCAAGTAAAATTACAAATCTCTGATTCCAAACAAAAAATCGAAATTTAGGCCAATGTAAAATTTTCTTATTTCTCAAAATATGGAAACCAAACAGACAAGACTGTGATAGTTGATCCAAATAAATAGACATATGAACTGAAATAGTATTCTAAAACGAGAAGTTGACAGTGTATGTGCTATAACTTGCTACCGTGTGGTCTATAACTTGACAGCGGACGTCAGTTTTGGGCGGTGGCAGTTTTGTTGCCTAGACAAGAATATTCCAATCACCTTTCAGTATAAGCTTCTCATGCAGCCTTTCCTGTAGAAAACAATCAATGTTGCTCGACTAGAGAAGCTGTAGTTGGAACTATTCGCTCTCAACGTAACTACAGGGTGAAAAAAAGTTTTGTTTTGTAGTTCCAGAATTTACTACCTATTAAATAAGAGAAAATCATTGAATGAAAATTCTGATACATTTTCACTTCTTGTACACGCATTCCACTGCCAATTCCTTTTTGTTTTGAAGTTTAAATTATGACTTTCACACGTTAGCGCAATCTCTTTGAATAGCCAGTTTACGCTTTACATCCTAACAGGTTACCATAAAATTACACAAATGTTGTCTGTAGATTGAATGCTCCCTCATTACTCTACAAATTGATCACTTTGAACTATTAATTTTAGGTTACGACTTGCACAGCACGCTATGCGGATTTAAGTTACTAAAGAAAAAGATCACAACTCACACCGAAAATCTGGAATTTGCAGATTTGTCTTTACCGTTCGTCTATAAATACTTTGACACTCAACGATCTGTTTTAAGACCATGATCGCTCAAAATTAAAATATCTTTCAGAGCTCAATCCCAACATGTCCGACTGTCTGAGGTCCGAATCCTGTTTCTCCAGAATGCAATCTCTCTCACCATACAAAACGTGCACTAAGATACTCTTTCCTGATTCACTGGAGCCCTTCATAACCAATCATCTTGCAGTTCGTATCGTTACTATCTTGCGTCTTCTACCTTGCAACAGTCTCGTGATCAACAAATCATTAGGTCAATTTATTAAATAATTAGTTTCAGAATATCCAATAGTAGCAAATTAATCGCTTTTTACATAACTGAACTATTGTAGTATGTTTCTCGTTTTCCCAATACCATAAACAGGCGTATTACAAATCAGAAATTTCCTCATTGCATACGACTCACGCATAAAATCCAGATACATGTTCCCAAAATCTCATAATGCACTTATTCACAATTACAAATAACCAGATCTTACATATGCCCCATACACACATTCTTCTATATACTCAGATAATAAGATACATGCTACTAGCGTTTTTTTTTTTTTCATAAATCATAATGCTAATAAAAATAAAAAAATATTACGAAAATTAAGTATTGTTTTATGTAAAACTGATTTTCCTTGTTACTGAAAAGCTGTATATACCGTCATACTTCTTAACGAATGGTTAGATAACCCTTACGTACTTGACAAGAAGTTACTGACCCATGCAAGCTCTAATTCTGCGTTTTCAGTTACTTTTCGCATTTCTAAAAATATGACAGCTCTGCTGTTAACTCTCTGCGTATGAAAATATAGTATAGAACTTTATTCCATTTGGTATTTGGAAAAAGTTTCATTCAGTTTTACAGTAGCGGGCTCATTATATCGCCACGTGTACGGTAGTGACACTTCCCGAGTGAAGCTGCAAGCTAGTGGACGCCAGACCATGTTTTACAGTAAAGGTGTGATTCATTGCCTATGTGCAACCGCAAAGGGGCAATGTACGGCACTACGCCATAACTGGATCTTAAAATTGTGTTGTAACCCTAGTAGCTGACAATACTGCTGGGGATGACAGCAACTCGTTCTTAAAACTGTAACACCCGTTCCAGATAGTGTGCATGTGCAATGGGTAACTAGCATTATGCCAGATATATGATTGATACTATTTTGGTAGCGTTGCACTCTGTCAAAACTACGGTTCGGTAGTTTTGATATATTACATAAATGACGTAGCAAAAGGAACGGCTGTCGGTAGTATTGGTAGCAGTGGCAGAAAAAGAAACATAAATGAATGTATGCGAGAGAAACTGTAACCGAAGACTTCTCTTTGTTGTTTGTTTTTCACATAATCGGAACCGCACATAGCTCATTATTAGTTCCTTGTGTATTTTTTATCATTAGAAAATATAAATTGCATTTTATAAGTAATAAAAATTAATTGATCACGTAGCTTCTGCTCTGTTATGAAACCGAAGCAATTACTTTTGGTGCAAGTGCATTTCACATGTCCAAACATAAGAAAATCTATATAATTATTGTTGTGGTTTAGTACTGAGCGGAAAGTCCTCCATCATGCTCAAAGGCAGGAGTTTCCTGTTATCACTGATAAGTGAGAACGTTGTTTATGAGTAACAGAAACAAGTTTTTGCAAGCTCGACGAAGTACTGAAGCGATGTTTTTGTTTCCCTTTTTTTTTTTAATGTTACCTTTTCTTCGAGTAAACTGACTTTCCCAGCATGATAAATCTATGTTGCTTTCTTATTTCTACTGCAACATCCCTCTGCTTCACATTAAAAATCAACAATTTTCGAATAAAACTTGAATTATATATTGACAGTTTCGATTTTGCTACAAATGCTGTTTATTTTTAAGTATTAGTCAGGAGGATAAGTATGTAGAACAAAAATGTTCCATGGATTACACAGTCCTTTATATATCCTCACTCCGTCTCTAGACAGTTCACTCCTTCCACTTTCTAGGGGAATCTGCTAAGACACTGATCACATACACAGACGAAGTGATCGAAATTAAATAACGCCCACTGGGTATGCAATACATCTAACATACAAGTCGCGCGGTTACGATCTTTACTGACCAAGGCTACCAGGAAAACTGCCATGGTCTACACTTAGTTCTGACTGAGCGAGGTGGCGCAATGGGTAGCACCTTGCTCTCGCATTAGGGAGGGCGACGGTTCATACCCGCGTCTGGTCATCCTGAATTGGGTTTTCAGGCAATTGCCGGGATAGCTCCCCTGAAAGGGCACGGCCGACTTCCTTCCCCTTCCCTCCCAAATCCGATGGAACCCATGACTTCGTTGTTTGGTCCCCTCCCCCAAATCAGCCAACCAACCAACTTATTTCTGGTAGTCGATAGTAGCCTACCGTAATCTTACAACTCTAATTCTGGGGAAATGATGGTCAGATTACAGGATGGGGCAATTATAGTCAGTTTGCCCAGTGTTTACCATTATCCCAGGTATGCATACATACAAATCTTAGTATGGCCTTCCTTACATTACTCAGAAGGTTCTGAATAGATCCAGTTGCAATGGAAGATGGTTACATTGGGAATTATTTAACTGGAAACAGTTTCACTTGAAGACAGTTTCACTAGAAAACAGTTACACAAGAACACAATTATACTGGAAAACGATTACACTGAAGAACGGTTTACACTGGAAACATTTACACTGGAAAATGGTTACACTGGAAAATGGTGACACTGGAAAATGGTTACCCTCGAAAATAGTTACCTTGGTAAATAATTACGCTGGAAAACGGTCACACTGGAAAACGGTAGCTCTGGGAAAGATTACACTGTGAAACAGCTACACCGGAAAATGTTTGTGTTGGGACAATTACACTGGAAATAGCTACACTGGAAAATGGTTACAATGGACAACAGATATGCCGGAAAATGCAATCGAAAATGGTTACAAGAAAAACAGTTACACCGGAGAACTAAACAACGCAGTTTTTGTGTTGGCAACGTATTTTTGCAGGTATTTCAGATGTATAAAGAACATTCTGACACTTGACGAGCATTATAGAAGAAATTAGATGTGGAAGGTATTTGAGGGTCCATTCAACATTAAATCAAGTATGGCACAGAGACCGAACGTCGGATGTTCACAAGTGCTGCTTAACCAGCAAGTCCATAGCATAAACAATGTTTGTATGTGTTTTCTGGCATAATTTATACATGGAAGCAATGCAAGTTATATCCATTACGTAATTTTTGGATGAATTCTTTGTAAAATAGCGTAAAAAATTCAGATCTTTCGGATACCTTTATGTACAGTCAAGGTGGCTGCTCTGGAGCAACAATATGACTGCCTATTTCGCTCTCAATGACGATTAAAGTACTGGGTTGGTTGGCTATTTCATTGCAATGCCTGCTAAAGTTCTAGCTGTAGTTGGCTGAAGAGGGGAGGGAGAAGGAGGAGGAGTGGGGTTACAGAGCACTACTTGGCTTGTTCCACCATTTCATTTTCTTTAAACTTTTTGTTAACTTTTTTTAACTTTTTTAAATTTCTTACCAGCCTGAATTTTTGAATTTCCCAACCACACGATCTTGCATTTTTAAATTTCCCACGACTGCCATCTTGCATTTTTGGATATCCCTCCCCCCTCCATCATCATGGATGTTTTACTTCTCTCGACCACAAGTGACTGCAGTGCAGCAACTGCAGCGTCGACTAACGTTGGAAACTTGAACTGTGGATCAAAATCAGCGTAGCCACACAATTCCTGTGACCAATCAAAATACTTCAGTGTGTACAGAGAGTCAGAAATAGTATTCCCGTATTCAAAACTCGCCAGTTTTAGTGTCATGCTTGCCACTTCAGGTCCAACTTACAAGAAAATAACGTACTGTTCCTAAAGATAGTTCGAGTTTAACGTTCCTTCGACGTGGAGGTGTAAGAGATGGAACTGAAGTTCTACCAGGACACAGTAATACAGGGTGAGCGGGAAGTAAGTAGGTACTGAAATTGATATCTTTTATATATCTCTATGCCGGCCGAAGTGGCCGTGCGGTTAAAGGCGCTGCAGTCTGGAACCGCAAGACCGCTACGGTCGCAGGTTCGAATCCTGCCTCGGGCATGGATGTTTGTGATGTCCTTAGGTTAGTTAGGTTTAACTAGTTCTAAGTTCTAGGGGACTAATGACCTCATCAGTTGAGTCCCATAGTGCTCAGAGCCATTTGAACCATTTTTTATATATCTCTATACATCTTTTATCTTTGCACAGTTATTTGAAATTGAAACAGTATGTACACTGTTATATGGGAATATGAAGACGTCATACATTAGAAGTCCATTGAATTTCGATATAAGCACCAGTGACGTCGACCAATATCCTCAAACGAGCTGGAACGGAATCCAAAGCTTTCTGGAGGGAGTTGTCGGGATGTTGATAAGAACTTCCCAAATCCACGCTTCCAGTTTGTCCAATGTGCGAGGTTTCGTCCGGTGTACCTCCTGTGTCAGGTCTGGACTTCTTGCAGGCCATTCATGAGGTGCACGTCTCCCAGACAACGTCCTGGTAACATCTCATCCAACCAGTTCCGCACAACTTTTGCAAAGTGAGGCGGGGCGCCGTCTTGCATGAAGATACTGTTATCGGTATTTTCCCATCCAGAGACCACGGCCCTGACATAATCCTGAAACATTTGAAGGCAGCGTTCCACGTTCATTGTGCCATGCACGAGATATGGATGGATAGCATCTGTAGCCATTATTCCACACCACACGGTCACTTTTAGATGAGAATGCATCTTCTCTGTGGGGTCCTGCCCACTCGTCGCTAATAGGGTGCCTACGGGATGCAGCGTTCTCAGAATGCTATACAACAATTCAACCAAATAACATTAGTAGTTTTATTTCTATAAAGCAGTTTGGTCTCTTCCCCCAAACAACCCAACCCATTTCTATAAAGCAATTGACAATACTTAACTTTGGAGATTTAAAAGTAGTAGTCGCAAACGAGGAGCGACAAGCAATATAATTTAGAAGCCTCGAACTATTCAGGAAAGTTGACACACGTTACTGATAACTAACTTGTGCGATCCAATGCCGATATGAGCGGCCGAGGCGAGCACGAGCGGTGCTTATATTCGCTTCTTCCAGGTGTCGCACTTGGCGCAGCGCGGTCCATTTCCGCGCACCATTGGCCGCCGTTTCCTCACCGCCTACTCTGCTCTTGCGTTCCGCATCTTCGTTCCGGCGCTTGTAGTTACGCCACAACATTCTTCACCATAACGTCAGAATTCTGTGACACCCAGTAATCGCAATTGTGCCGATTGACGAAACCTCCCACATGGAATACGGCCTTGTCACTCTAGAGGATGTTGTGAAACAGTTGAGGACAATCTTCGTACAAAACCCACATCAACTCCCCATACTCCATCCTGCGATCACAGTCATCTAGTGTCAGCTGCTACACGTAATATGGTTTCCATGCTCGAAAGTATAATTCTTTATGCATCACCTGACGCACAGTGTGCCTTGTGAGTCCGCCTTCACGAGCTGTGTGGGGTGTTGATTTTGCCAGGCTACAATTGAACATGTTCTGCAGATTCGCCACATTCTCAGAACCCCTATACCTGGATAGACGACTTGGTTTTTGCTGCTTCCTTTTAGAACCTGTCGTCATTAGCTTCTTTATTGTCTCCGGATTAATTGTGGCACTACATCCCTTCACTGTATCCTATCATCTCTGCACGAGACTGATCGAATTCCACACCTCATCTCAACTGTAACGTGACCGGCCATCTTTGTTGTTGTTAAGAGTAGCGCTTCTCGCAGTCACCGTCGATACTACCCGGCATAAAAAATCACTTCCTTATTTAATGTTCTGTATGTTTGCGCTATTTCCAATATCATTCCAGGAATATTATAAACTTAACAACCATTTAATGATACTTCCCACCCACCCTGTAGTTCTTATTTAAGGAAACGTTCCAATGGAAACTAGAGAAAACGTAATATACCTGTATGGCTGGACCCTACTTCCTCATTTTTGTTCCTGATCGAAAGATTTGTGCTTACTGTAGAACGAGAGCCTAAAGTGCGCTGTAAAAGCAGTTTTACTATACATGACTAGGCATCTGAGGGCGCATTATAGACATAGAATCCTACAACTTCCATTTCTTAGATAAACCATCAATTGTAAATGAAGCTCTCGCAATTGTTTACAGTTCGCCTTCGCCCTTTCTCTTCTAATGTCCGTGCAGTAAATGAAATGAAATTCCAGTATATTGCACAGTTTCACATTAAGCTTCTTTTTCAAAACGCAACAGCTACCGGAACTGTAGATGGATTCTAAAGTCACACCACGAACATTTTATGCTCTATTGAACAGGTTAGGTACGGAAAAACGTAATGATTATGTATTATTAACAACAAACCTAAAGGATACTGACCTAGATGACAGTAGAAGATACACAGAGAAACCTCAGACTGACAGACCGACAGTAAAGCCAAGCCGTAACAATGCAAGAGAATTAGCCACCAATGAATCAGTCTCTTGTCAAATTATGCACTTCAGAAGAAAGTGCGGTTCATTTACAACTAGGTAAATATAGACAGATGAAATAGAAATGACAGCATTTCATAACTGTCAAAGGAGAAACTGTAGAATCCATCTATCTATTAAAGAGTCTTCGATTAATTAAAAATAATTAACTTTAACAATAGAATATAGGCTACAGGTAAAACAAAAGATTAACTATTGGCTCAAGTATTGGAATTATTATAAGAAACGGATATATCTATCGTTCTGTACAGAAAATATTCTCCAGTCTTTAAATAAAATATCTTTGTTATAAATTTTATGTAAATGACACATAACTAGAGACCGGTAGTGGCAGCAAAAGATTGTGTAATTTATTAAATGAATGCAGTGTGTTTAAGAAGGCATACTAAGTAACGCGTATCAGAAATTTTTGCACTGCTAAGTACAAAAAAGAAAGATTAAAATTTAACCTTCCATCGACAATGAGATGATTGGAAATGGTTCTAAATACACAAATGCAGTGAAATTCATAAATATGAAAGCTATAGTAAACTAACTTCACAAACCACAGTTCCTCAAACATATACCAGAATACAAGCATACATCATTTGGAACCACGCCCGACAGCCGTAGCCGGGAGGATTAGTGTTTAAAGTGCGTTCGACGTCTAGGTAGTTGAACACGGACCGCCGGCTCGGAATGGGCAAAGATGGCTAAGATGGCCTTAATTAAGGAAAGGTTCCAACGTAAACGAAGAGCGGTTTGTGAACGTGTTCCTCCTCGCTCTGGCAGCAGCCTGCTGGCCTCGTGATCAAGTCGTCTTCACCAGCGGGCTGCTCTCGTATAATCGAAACGCCCTTCCTTTCCCATCCAGAATACAGCTACTATCATTTAATCCAGTAAGCAGTTGGAACTGGATTGCACAGCTGGAAGTCTGCAGGGTCCGGACTTCGATTGGGGACGCTAACACTGTAGTGAGTCACTCTGGTATCGACTCCTCTTCTGGCTGCGTACCCTGACTGGTCCTTTAGTTCGATAACTCTAAAATCCAAGCCCAGCTACAGCCGTCATGGTGATTCAGTGCTCAGTGCTCAGAATGAATAAGCTTCACACTGGTATCGTAGTAATGATATAATTAAGATGGACTGCTGTACTTAGGTTGCCGACACTAATATATTTGCTGTGTTGATGTTGCTATCTTCAGTCTGAAGACTTGTTCGATTTTATGCAGCTCTCCACGAAAGTCTACTGTGCACCAGCCGCTTCATCTTTTCATTACTGCTGCAACCTATAATTCTCTGAACCTCCCTAGTGTAGTCAAGCCTTCGTCTCTCTCTCTCTCTACGATAATTACAAATCCCATCCCCTCCGCCCACACACACACACACACACACACACACACACACACACACACATACATACACACTTTTCCCTTCGTTACCACATCAGCGATTCCACTGCCTCATGAGTTTTCCTATCTACCTATCCCTTCTTTTCCTCGGGCATTGATGTGTGTGATGTCCTTAGGTTAGTTAGGTTTAAGTAGTTCTAAGTTCTAGGGGACTGATGACCTCAGATGTTGAGTCCCATAGTGCTCAGAGCCATTTGAACCATATCCCTTCTTTTAGTCACGCTGTACCGCTGTGTAAATTTGTTTACACCCGGATCCCATTCAGTGTCTCTTCATAAGTTTTCCGATCTTCCCATTAAACTTTCAGCATTCTCCTGTAGCAAAAATGCTTCTATTCTACATCGTTTGTATTGATTTTCGTGTACGCTCCACTTCTACCCAAGCCTACTCTCCACATAAATACTGTGCTTATAGACACTGATTCCTAACAATTAAATTTATATTCTATGTTAACATATTTCTCTCACACTGGACTCGCATTCGGGAGGACGACGGTTCAATCCCGCATCTGGCCATCCTGATTTAGGTTTTCCGTGATTTCCCTAAATAGCTCCAGGCATCTGCCGAGATGGTTCCTTTGAAAGAGCACGGCCGACTTCCTTTCCCATCCTTCCCTAATCCGATGAGACCGATGACCTCGCTGTTTGGTCTCTTCCCCCCAAACAACCACGCCAAACCATATTTCTCTTTTTAAAGGAAAACATTTCTTTCTGTAGGTAGTCTGCATTGTATATTCGCTGACCAAATAAAAAAAGAGTATTACTTTTAGTGTCTCATTTCCTCCTCCATTTCCCTCATCATCGAGTGATTTAGTTCGATACGCTCTATTACCCATGTTTTAATTTTTTTAGTGTTCATCCTACAATCTCTTTTCAAGATAATACCCATTCGGTTCAACACATCTTCCAAGTCCTTCATTGTATCTGATAAAATAACAAAGTCACCAGCAAATTTCAAAAAAATTATTTCTTCGCCGATAACTATAATTTTCTTTCCAAATTTCTCCTCGATTCTTTTTACTGCTTACTCAACGTTTAGATATATACAGGCAGCTAAGGCAGGCCACCCCAAATATATACAGAATGAATAAACACGTAGCGATACGGTTTTCACCAAGTTATATCAGACAATGTGGCGAATTACCTGACGTTCGCAATTATTTCTTATTGCTTATAGTCTCCGAATTACGGCATCGACTTGTTTTTTAGTAAAACTATAAATATTTTTTTATGGAGTTTGAAAGAAGCTTCCAAGAGAATTTCGGGGTCATAACATGAATGAGACTTGAACAAATACCATCAAAAAGCTGCGCCGCAAACCACTGGCCGTCCGTCAGAAGAGGGTCCACAAAGGTCAGCCCTATTACACCATATGTACTGCCGCTCGGCTAGCCGCGCCGTCTAACGCTCTGCTTCCCGATCGGAATGGCCTGCAGGTCCCCGGCACGATTCCGTCCGGCGGATTAGTGTCGAGGTCCGGTGCGCCGGCCAGCCGGTGGATGGATTTAAGGTGGTTTTCCATCTGCCTCGTCGAATGCGGGCTGATTCCCCTTATTCCGCCTCAGTTACACTATGTCGGCGATTGCTGCGCAAACACTGTCTCCATGCACGCGTACACCACCATTACTCTACCACGCAAACATTTGGGGTTACACTTGTCTGATATGAGACGTTCCCAGGAGGGTCCACTGAGGGCCGAACCGCACAATAACCCTGGGTTCGGTGTGGGGCGGCGGTGGGGTGGGTAGATTGCTGTGGTCCGTTGTGGGTTGTGAACCACTGAGGGCTACGGCGGGGACGAAGCCTCTCCGTTGTTTCTAAGTCCCCAGTTTAACTACACATACAATACACACCCCACATCTAAGCAAACATTTAACTCAGGTACGGTTAGTGTATTTATTATCACGGTTATCATACCAAGCACTCAACACGCTATACAGTGATTCTGGAGAAACAATATAGCGAGTTGAATTTCACCTGGAATTGATGGCATCACAGGCCCATGTTACATGGCATTTCATTCCTTCGGGAGTTGTCGGCGTTTTCTAATGGATCTGTTGTTTTAACTTGCGCTACAAATAAAAGTATATAAATGTTAAGCCTAATGATAGTGTAAACCATTTTGCGTTTCCTGAACGACTGTTCCACTACTCTCCAAGTGTTCTCTTAAGAGGATCTGTCATTATATGTGCGGAATGGGGGGGGGGGGGACATCCGTTATGTTGATACCACGCTGACTTCCTTACGTTCAGTGGGACGTCTTTCAATAACTGCGGCAGCAGCATATCTTGGGAACTCGAGATACTTGAGTATATTTAGATTCCAAGCAATGAAACAGGAACCAATCTTGTGAGTCTTGAAAATATGCACCGAAGGTTTGTAGACCAAGAGCGTTGTTTTTATCAGTTTCTTTGAGTCAACGTGGATTTTCAACTGACGAGTAGCGGATACTGCGAAGATTGACTTGTCCAGCCGGCCGGGGTGGCCGAGCGGTTCTAGGCGCTACAGTCTGGAAGCGCGCGACCGCTACGGTCGCAGGTTCGAATCCTCCCTCGGGCATGGATGTGTGTGATGTCCTTAGGTTAGTTAGGTTTAAGTAGTTCTAAGTTCTAGGGGACTGATGACCTCAGATGTTAAGTCCCATAGTGCTCAGAGGCATTTCAACCATTTTGACTTGTCCATCATTCGTAAACGATGCTTCTCACTTACACAAAATTTTGCATAGATAAGCCGCATCTCTGTGCACTTTTCGTAGATAACATTCGCTCAACCGTAACCAATTTTGGAAGTCATTGTAATGAAGATGTAGACGCAGGGAAATATGACCAAGATAAAATGCGATGGAATGTAGTGTTAGCAGAACAGTCGTTTGGTTCATCTCTCTCGTACCTCCGGGATGTCTCTTAGTGACATTTGAATTGTGTGCTACTGCTGCTAAAATGTTAGTTCAATTTTGTTTCATCAGGGAGCGAAAGGCTATTTACAATTTGTACAGAAACCAGAAGGCAGTTATAAGAGTCGAGGGGCATGAAAGGGAAACAGTGTTGGGAAGGGAGTGAGACAGAGTTGTAGCCTCTCGCCGATGCTATTCAATCTGTATATTGAGCAAGCAGTAAAGAAAACAAAAGAAAAATTCGGAGTAGGTATTAAAGTCCATGGAGAAGAAATAAAAACTTTGAGCTTCGCCGACGACATTGTAATTCTGTCAGAGACAGCAAAGGACTTGGAAGAGCAGTTGAACGGAATGGACAGTGTCTTGAAAGGAGGGTATAAGATGAACATCAACAAAAGCAAAACGAGGATAATGGAATGTAGTCGAATTAAGTCGGGCAACGCTGAGGGAATTAGATTAAGAAATGAGACACTCAAAGTAGTAAAGGCGTTTTGCTATTTGGGGAGTAAAATAACTGATGATGGTCGAAGTAGAGAGGATATAAAATGTAGACTGGCAATGGCAAGGAAAGTGTTTCTGAAGAAGAGAAATTTGTGAACATCGAGTATAGTTTTAAGTGTCAGGAAGTCATTTCTGAAAGTATTTGTATGAAGTGTAGCCATGTATGGAAGTGAAACATGGACGATAAATAGTTTGAACAAGAAGAGAATAGAAGCTTTCGAAATGTGGTACTACAGAAGAATGCTGAAGATTAGATGGGTAGATCACATAACTAATGAGGAAGCATTGAATAGAATTGGGGAGAAGAGAAATTTGTGGCACAACTTGACTAGAAGAAGGGATCGGTTGGTAGGACATGTTCTGAAGCATCAAGGGATCACCAATTTAGTATTAGAGGGAAGCGTGGAGGGTAAAAATTGTAGAGGGAGACCAAGAGATGAATACACTAAGCAGATTCAGAAGGATGTAGGTTGCAGTAGGTACTGGGAGATGAAGAAGCTTGCACGGGATAGAGTAGGATGGAGAGCTGGATCAAACCAGTCTCTGGACTGAAGACCACAACAACAACAACAGTTGTTTATCTTTTTCCTTGGCGTATTTTATTCTCCACACTTACAGTTTCTAGAACTTGTTTGCAGAAGACAGATGGTGAGTGATTGGCACGATCTGGATACTCTTCAGCATACGACCACACCGCTGCTCTAATAGTTTGGCTTTACAAGGACGTTAACTGACTGCTGCAACAGCAGGACACAGACTTATGGGCTTCAAGCGCACAGGTAAACACAAGGATCATACCTGAGTTGCGAGTTTGCTTTCATTTGGTAAAATAGGGCAGACGTTTGTGGAACGTCTTGTGACGTTGGGCCTTCTATGATTCTGCAGGTACGAACGTGCGTGCCACTTTGGCTGGTTTCCGAGTCGTTTGTGTGCCAGCAGCGGATTGCCTGCATGCGACACGCAGAATGTATTAAGCTCGGCCTTGCCCCGCTTTGGGCTTCCGACGCTGCTGAAAGGCGAAGGCGCCAAGGCGGCCACTGCTTTAATTTATATCGATGCTTCCGCACGTAGTCCACATGCCTTGAGCCGTCGACGACCTGCAGGGGATGCCTCATTCCACACTCCAATTAAGTAGTGCGCATCTCCAATGACTTTGAGGTCAACTCCAAGCCTCCACCTCCTCCTTAACTAGAACTTTTGAGAAGTTCTGGGCTGCAGACGCGAAATTAGCCAAACTGTGACGAGTGTTCATAAAGGACTTTCGGGGTTTTGATCTCGTCTGTTTGTTAATAAAAAGGTCGAAATTTGCATTTGCTGTTCACGTTTCTCGAATCAAGAAAGTATGACTCAGCTTTGAGATTAAAATAGGTCTCATACACATGCATATCCTATATGTCACGTGGCACTTGGTATGTATGCGGTGAGTGTCAGTAACGGTGAGTAAAGCGTTTCTGGAACTAAAGACGAGATAAAAAGTACACTTATTTTGTGAGACAAATATCTATGAGAAATACCATTTTCGTGCTCTAAGTCTTTTGGAGTCGCTAGATATTCTGTCGCCCATTGCCCGCTACTGTTTTGACTACGTCACCTCCAAATTTTGCACGTTCTTATACCACTACAATGAGCTTATCGACACAGGTATTGACCTTACTACTCAGGAATGCAGTTTAGATAATTGTTTCCACCGAGAAGTTCATCGAAAATGATTTTCAGCCTGTCAACCGCTGTTTTATTATCTCAAAATTACCGGTTTCGGGCAATGTCGCTTATATTCAGATCATCTCATTCTTACAGAGTAACCATTCATAACAATGTAAGACCTTAACTTTTCCCGGCGAATTGAATGTTCAAATAACTTATTGGGTTTGCTGCCGGGTGACATCATCAACCACCAGGAGTACACCCTGCCATTCTCAAGGCACAACTGCAAGGAGGAAGTAGTGTGCAAGGGAATTTAATAACTCGGTTCACAGAGGAGAAACAAGGAAGATACCACACACAGAACAAGTAACCGCAGAGTCAACACACAACCAAAGATAACCAACATCAGAAATATCGATAGTGACTATTGGTCAACAGGTGAGGTAGCGCTAATACTGTCCCTCTGTTTTTTGATGAGAGACAGAGCCGGATTCCAAGCAGCATTAAAAAAAAAAATCCACCATCTCTGTTGATAAGGTTGCTTGATAGTTTGATTTCAACAGCTTCCTTAATAACGCTATCCCAATAGCTGGAAGTGCAAGCCAGAATCTCCGTGTATTCCATAGGATGATCGGTGTCAAGGCAATGTTCTGTAATAGCGGATTTGCTCGGCTGTTGTAAGCGTGTGTGACGCTTATGTTCAATACACCGGTCTTCCACAGTCTTGATTTTCTGACCAATATATGACATGCCACAACTGCAAGGAATACGATAGACACCAGCCTTACGCAAACCAAGATCATCTTTTACGGACGCCAACAGGGCCTTAATCTTAGGTGGCCGGAAAACACATTTCACATCATATTTCCGCAAAATACGGCCAGTCTTGTTGGAAATGCTTCCTGCGTAAGGCAAAAAGGCCGTAGACTTAGGTGCCACTTCGTTGCTATCGTCACTCACCCGTTGCACAGTAGGCTGAAAGCGCAACGCACATTTGATCTGCCTCTCACTATAACCATTCTGACGAAAGGTGACGTCGAGATATGATAGCCCAGCTGCCAAACTTTCAGGGTCTGAGATAACGTGGGCCCTGTGAACCAAGGTACGAAGTACTCCACGCTGAGCTGGATGGTGGCAACTATCAGCTCGCAGATACAAGTCAGTGTGAGTAGGCTTCCTATAAACAGAATGTCCCAACGTACCATCAGTCTTCCTTCTGACCAACACTTCAAGGAAGGGAAGGCACCCATTCTTTTCCACCTCCGTAGTGAACTGAATATTCGGGTGGACTGAATTCAGGTGTTCCAAAACCCGGTTTAAATTCTCACTACCATGAGGCCAAACAACAAAAGTATCGTCTACATATCTGAAAAAACACGCAGGTTTCAAGGTCGCTGACTCCAATGCACGTTCCTCAAAGTCCTCCATAAACAAATTGGCCGCAATAGGTGACAACGGGCTTCCCATTGCAACTCCATCGGTCTGTTCGTAGTACCGACCATTGAATAAAAAGAAAGTGGAAGTCAGCACATGTCGAAACAAATTTATTAGCTCGACACCAAACTAAACCTCAATTAGCTACAACGAATTATAGAGAGGAACGCGAGTGAAAAGAGAAACCACATCAAAACTGACTAAAATATCAGCGTCACTCAAACGCCATCACTGAAATCGACGTAAGAAATCTGCAGAGTTCTTAATGTGGTGTTCGCACCTACCTATTAGTGAGCTCAACAAATTAGCAAGATGTTTAGCTACACGATATGTCGGAGCACCAATATAAGAAACAATAGGCCTCAACGGGACAGCCTCTTTATGGACCTTACGGAGGCCATTTAATCTACGTGGTACAGCATAGTAAGAATTAAGAACAGACATTCTGTGATCAATCTCACGGAGAAAACGTTTGACGATGCAGCTTTGCCTGTGCTGGGGAATGGTTTGAATTTCGCACCGACGCCTAAGAGTTTGCCAGTCGTTGATTTTATTAGTTCTATCGAACAGGCTGTTTATAAACTACCTTCCGAGGCAGCGGAAGAGGTTACGAGGGAAGCTTGTCGTGTGTTGACTGGGACCCGTTACAGGGATTAGAATCTTTGGTAGGAACTCACAGTCCGTGGTCTTGACGCTACAGCTCTTTTACAGCGCTTTATAAAATATCTTGCACGGATGGGTATGCATCACTCTCCTATGCAAAAAGTAAAAGACCAGAGCAAGCAAATGTGGGATTACCTCGACGCGTGAATCATTCTTAAGGACTATTCTAATTATTCCTGATTTCCAATTGCGGAACTCTGGGATACATTACCAGCACATATTTCCAACAAGTAACTGGGCTGGCATTGTGCATGGTGACCTGCTAAGTCCTTCACAGCGCGCACCACAGAGGAACATTCTCGTAGTTGTATGTGACGTGTTAGCTGAACTACTGGAGAATTTACCAGTGGAAATTAGAGAAGATTTATAATTCGAGGATGACAAGATAAACGCACAATTTGTCGTTCATGTTAAAGACTACCGAAATGTTTTTTTCACGTTGGGAGTGCGTTGGTCAGTACAATCTACATGCTATAGTTTTCTTTTATCCTCGTAGCTTAGCATGACTCTTCTCTGGTAATGCTTTATCTATATGGAAAACCACAGTTTCAGTATGATTTGCTTACGAGTTAAACCTGAACATTTTACCCTTCGCCTCTATAACCGACTAGGGGAACCAGTCACATATCGAAGGTGTCTGAAGGGTACAATTTTTCATATAGTTCCACGCCAAGTGCACCGACGTGCTTTTGAAACCTGAATAAGATATGACGACAGCTATACGTTGTCATTTTCTTTGAGATAACATTGTTTTTTTTTTCCAATTCGTAATTGTTCAGCAATTTCAGCCGTCGATATACCGAGTGAATCAGTGCAGTTCTTAAAGCGCAAGACTCATTCTTCAAAAGAATGTGATTGAAAGTCCCATCCAGTCATTTGATATCAATTGTCTGTGGTTTCCGAAATCACTGGAAGCAAATGCAGCGAATTAATTGGCAACAGCCGGCCGAAGTGGCCATGCGGTTCTACGCACTGCAGTCTGGAACCGCGAGACCGCTACGGTCGCAGGTTCGAATCCGGCCTCGGGCATGGATGTGTGTGATGTCCTTAGGTTATGTTTAACTAGTTTTAAGTTCTAGGGGACTAATGACCTCAGCAGTTGAGTCCCATAGTGCTCAGGGCCAACTGGCAACAGCAATGGTTTTTTTTTCCTTATTGTCTAACGCCGTCCTTAATAACGGCAACATCTACGGGACGTGAAACCCTTAACTTTGTTTCTACTCTACTGACCTTGACAATTGCAGCACCACGAGGACGTTATGCAACAAACGTCAAACTGGCATGCTTGGAAATCCAATGACTAGCATTTCAGTGGAACCCACAAGATACTTTGGAGTAACGCCATCTACATTCTTTAGATAAAGATATATTAGTCATTCAGAAATCGCATTTCAGTATCTGTTGTTTGTGAGAATATCGTGTTATGCCTCGTGTAAGAAGTAGAAGCGGACCCAGTATTAGCGTGATGGTAGGGGGTACCGTCGGGTACACAATACGATCATATCTGGTTCGCATAGCCGGTAATTCGGACTGCAGGCGGCACGTTTCTAGCATGTTACGACCACCGGCTGAGATCTGCGTGACGATATCTGTCATCAATATATCGCAAGACCGCATTTTTCCCGTGCTATCCTCATCCGCCTCGACAGTGTGTTCGACTGTTGCCCTGACCTGCACATTGTTGAGATGTACTACCCATTGAAAACATCAATTCACGGATTGCTTAGGCATTCACATGCCTCCACTCGGCAGCCATTACAACTGATCAACTCCGGCATAGAATTTTTGCAGCTCCGAGTGACCTGCCCGTGTCTGTCCTGCAGGTTCAGTCAGTTTCGACGCCCATTCGGGTGACAGGTGGCAGCTCTGTGATCTAGTTTCGCATACCCCCATATGAGGGGCTGACATGAAAAAGAGGAACATGTCCACTAAATTCAGGTTTTCAAAATCGATGTAAAATGTATTTCAGGCGTACATATGAATGAAAATAGCTTATTGCAAGCAAAAAGCAGTCCACATCTGTAAATCAATTATGCAATGAAAATATTCCTCTAAAAAGTATAGTTTAAGTACAGAAGTGTTCTCATTTGCATGAACAATTAGGACATGTTCGGCTTTCAATGAGTTTCCAAAAGATCTTGTTCCATTTCAAAATAACTTAAACCTTATTGTATACTTTTTGCTATACTACACTGCGGTGACAAAAGCCACGAGATAGCGATATTCTCATATACAGAAGATGATAGTATAACGTGCACAAGCTATAAAAGGGCAGTGCATTAGTGGAGCTGTCATTTGCACTCTTGTGATCCACGTGGAAAGGTTTCCGGTTTCATTATGGCCGCACGACGGGAATTAACAGACTCCGAACGCAGAATGGTGGTTGCAACTAGACGCGTGAGACATTCCATTTCGGAAGCGGTCAGGGAATTCAATATTCCGCGATCAATAGTGTCAAGAGTGTGCCGAGAATACCACATTTCAGGCATTACCTCTCACCACGGACAACGCAGCGTCCGACGGCCTCCATTTACCGATAGTGAGCAGCGGCGTTTGCGTAGAGTTGCCAGTGCTAACAGACGAGCAACACTGCGTGAAATAACCGCAGCAATCAGTGAGGCACATACAACGAACGTATGCGTTAGAACAGTGCGGCGGTAATGGGCTATGGCAGGAGACGAGTGACGCGAATATCTTTGCTAACAGCACGACATCACCTGCAGCGCCTGTCCTGGACTCGTGACCATACCGCTTGGATCATAGACGACTGGAAAACCTTTTCCTAGTGAGATGAGTCCAGATTTCAGGTGATAAGAGGTGATGACAGGGTTAGAGTGTGGCACAGACATCCACGAAGCCACGGACCCAATTTGTCAATGTTGTCAACAAGGCGCGTGACTTGAATTCGGCGCCTGCTATTGCCCATAATCGACTATTCTTCTTTGCACGGAATATGTACGCTGACAGAAGTCATGTGATACCTCCTAATGTCGTATCGGACCTCCTTTTGTTCAGCATAGCGCAGAAACTCGAAGTGGAATGGACTCAAAAAGTCGATGGAAGCACCTGCAGCAATATTGAGCCATGCTGCCTCTATAGCCGTCCATTATTGCGAAAGTTTTGCTGGTGCAGGATTTTGTGCTTGAACTGACCTCTCGATTATGTCCCATAAATGTTCGATGAGATTCGTGTAGGGTGATCTGGGTGGTCAAATCATTCTCTCGAATTCTCCAGTATGTTTCTCATATCAATCGCGAACAACTGTGGTCCGCTGACATGGCACAGTGCCATCCATAAATATTCCATCATTGTTTGGGGACATGAAGTCCATGAATGGCTGCAGATGGTCTCCAAGTAGCCTAACGAAACCATTTCCAGTCAATGATCGGTCCAGTTGGACCAGAGGACAGCCCACATCATACTGAGTCACCATCAGCTTTCACAGTGCCTTGTTGACTAATTGGGTCCATGGTTTCGTGCGGTCTGCAGCACACTCTAATCTGCTCTTACCAACTGAAATCGGGACTCATCTCACGAGTCTACGGCCTAACTGTCGTCTAGGGTCTAATCGATATGGTCACTGGTCTAGGAGAGGCACTGTAGTCGATTTCGTGCTGTTAGCAAAGGCACTCGCGCGAGTCGTCTACTGCCATTGGCCGTTAACGTCACATATCAGCACTGTCCTAACGGATACGTTCGCCGTACGTCCCACATTGCTTTCTGTGGTTATTTCAAGCAGTGTTGCTTGTCTGGTAACACCGACAACTCTACGCAAACGACGCTGCTCTCAGTCGTTCAATGAAGGGTGTAATGGTACTTGAATTACGTAACCATTACGGCACCTCACCTCAACCTCTCGATATCAGCAATATTCTACTGTGTTTCTGTAAAATAGTTAACATGTTTCTGTGACAACATTCAGATTTCATTTTATTAATGTAGAGGTGCTTCGATACATTGATATGTACATATTGCAATGATATTATTCTTATGTGTATTCTTTCTTCTGTCACTATGGTGTTTGACGTACTTGTAACTCTGATTTTTAGGCGCGTAAGCGGTTATTAGAGAGTCAAGTTTTGGTCGTCATGTTAAAAAGACGCAAATTGTAGTCAGTTTATGAAATGTGAACTTTAACAGTGAGGAAGATATTTTCAAGTATGTTTTATATTGTGAAGTGATGTTTTGGAACGAGGTACGTGATATTGCAACAAAAGTAATGAAAAAGAAGTGTAACTTAAATTCGGAGTGCTGATTACTTTTATACATCGCCATTGTCCTAACTTGCAAAAGTTTAATCTTCGAGAATGGATTATGAAACACATCTATAAAACTTTTGAATATCACAGAATAACACCTAGGCCTCTTTGCATCCGAGCTTGGAATTATCACCACCTAGATTTTCGACGATTGAGCCATGAGTTCACAACGAGACCAGCGTGGGAAACACGAAAAGATGAGTGCCTAGTTTATCCATTATTTCAAGAAATGACTTTATTAACTGTGCTCTAATGACACCTGCCACATAATATAACTTTGTTGTTGCCCGAAAATGCCATATCTAGCAGCGTGAGCAACACTACAATCATAATTAATTTTTGACCTTTGTTGTCCTAGGGTTGTTAGAAGGGGTAGGCCATTGTGTTGTCCGTGGTGAGAGGCGATGCCTGAAATGTGGTATTCTCGGCGCGCTCTTAAAACTGTGGATATCGGAATATTGAATTCCTTAATCATTTCCGAAATGGAACATCTCATGCGTCTAGTTGCAAATACCATTCTGTGTTCAGAGTCTCTTAATTCCCGCCGTGCGTCCATAATCGTGTCGGAAACCTTTCCATACGGATCGCCTGTGTACAAATGACAGCTCCATCAATGTACTGCCCTTTTCTAATTGGTGTAAGTGATACTACTGCCATTCGTATATATGGATAGAGCTGTCCCGTGACTTTCATCACTTCAGTATATGTTGACAGATTCGTGTTTGCTCCGAACCATGTAATTCACAAGTTCGCATCGCAGACACTTTCTAATTTGCTTAAACTGAGTGATGTGTGTAGATTCCGCTTACCGTAGCGTTACAATTCGTATCTCATTTGCTTTAAATAGTGGACATGCTCGCCTTTGCGTGTCACCTCACATCACCCACAAATTTAATCACGTATATTTGCCGCTACACGAATACGCACATTATCTCCTATTGCGTTACAATTTTAATGACCAACAGCGTACCTTTATGCAAACATCACGTAGTTTTACCGCAAGAAGAACTAGAGAAAGGTAACTCATGTGAGCGATTAAGAACTTTGGTTTCATCTACATCTACATCTACATTCATACTCCGCAAACCACCCAACGGTGTGTTGCGGAAGGCCCTTTACGTGCCACTGTCATTACTTCCCTTTCCTGTTCCAGTCGCGTATGGTTCGTGGGAAGAACGACTGCTGGAAAGCCTCCATGCGCGCTAGAATCTCTCTAATTTTACATTCGTAATCTCCTCGGGAGGTATAAGTAGGGGGAAGCAATATATTCGTACCTCATCCAGAAACGCACCCTCTCGAAACCTGGACAGTAAGCTACACCGCGATGCAGAGCGCCTCTCTTGCAGAGTCTGCCACTTGAGTTTGCTAAACATCTCCGTAACGCTACCACGCTTACCAAAAAACCCTGAGACGAAACGCGCCGCTCTTCTTTGGATCCTCTCTATCTCCTCCATCAACCCGATCTGGTACGGATCCAACACTGATGAGCAATACTCAAATATAGGTCGAACGAGTGTTTTCCAAGCCACCTCCTTTGCTGATGGACTACATTTTCTAAAGACTCTCCCAATGAATCTCAACCTGGTACCCGCCTTACCAACAATTAATTTTATATGATCATTCCACTTCAAATCGTTCCGTACGCATACTCCCAGATATTTTACAGAAGTAACTGCTACCAGTGTTTGTTCAGCTATCATATAATCATACAATAAAGGATCCTTCTTTCTACGTATTCACAATACATTACATTTGTCTATGTTAAGGGTCAGTTGCCAATCCCTGCACCAACTGCCTATCCGCAGCAGATCTTCCTGCATTTCGCTACAATTTTCTAATGCTGCAACTTCTCTGTATACTACAGCATCATCCGCGAAAAGCCGCATGGAATTTCCGACACTATCTACTAGGTCACTTAAATATATTGTGAAAAGCAATGGTCCCATAACACTCCCCTGTGGCACGCCAGAGGTTACTTTGTCTGTAGACGTCTCTCCATTGAGAACAACATGCTGTGTTCTGTTTGCTAAAAACTCTTCAATCCAGCCACACAGCTGGTCTGACATTCCGTAGGCTCTTACTTTGTTTATCAGGCGACAATGGGGAACTGTATCGAACGCCTTCCGGAAGTCAAGGAAAATAGCATCTACCTGGGAGCCTGTATCTAATATCTTCTGGGTCTCATGAACAAATAAAGCGAGCTGGGTCTCACACGATCGCTGTTTCCTTAATCCATGTTGATTCCTACAGAGTAGATTCTGGGTTTCCAGAAACGACATGATACGCGAGCAAAAACATGTTCTAAAATCCTACAACAGATCGACGTCAGAGATATAGGTCTATAGTTCTGCGCATCTGCTTGACGACGCTTCTTGAAGACTGGGACTACCTGTGCTCTTTTCCCATTATTTGGAACCTTCCGTTCCTCTAGAGACTTGTGGTACACGGCTGTTAGAAGGGGGGCAAGTTCTTTCGGGTACTCTGTGTAGAATCGAATTGGTATCTCGTCAGGTTCAGTGGACGTCCCTCTGTTGAGTGATTCCAGTTGCATTTCTATCCTTGGACACTTATTTCGATGTCAGCCATTTTTTCGTTTGTGCGAGGATTTAGAGAAGGTACTGCAGTGTAACGAACACGAAGCTGGACACCCTGCGAGGCTAGAAATTAGGAAATACGGAGCTCAGAAAGTGGGGACCGGTAGCAGGGTCGAGCGCGTGCGCAAGCGCGGCGTGCAGCGGGCGCGAGGAGTGCGCCGTGTGCCTTGGCTGAGGCAGTCGGCATGGGCGGCCCGCCGCCTGCGGACCTGCAGCTCGAGCTGGAGGTGCTGCTGCCGCTGCCGCTGGCCCTGCGCCGCGCGCACCAGTGAGTAGCCGACCACCCTCACCTCAAATACTAACAGGGGCAATTTAAGGCTAAACAATATCGCTTCGCCGGATAGTTTTATTCGAGATAACCACGGAGAAATTATTTTACGTCACGTTTTGATATCTTAGATACTTTTCTACATAGCCGTGTCCAAATTTAAACGTCTGCTGTATCGCTCCGTATGCCATCTGTGTACACAGTTGCCGCGAAGTTGTTCAACCAGTCACTAACATCTTCTTTCAGTCCGTTCTCGTTTCCGTGCTGCTTTCCACTCAAAAAGCCCTTCAGTTTTGGCAAACGATGGTAACCTCTCGGGGCTGTGTCTGGGCTATAAGGCGGATGTTCAAAAACTTCCCACTTAAACTGCCATAGTAAATCCCTCGACAAAGCAGCAGAATTCGTGAGAGCGTTGTTGTCAGGAAGCATAAAGCCGTCGGACAACAATCGACGCCGTTCATTTTGAATTGTAATCCGTGAAGGCTTTGACACCAGGTCTCTGCATTTATTGTCTATCTTCTAGGCATAAATTCGACGAGTAGGACGCACTTGGGAACCCAAAACACTGTGGTCGTAATCTTTCTGGTGTTCAGAATCTGCTTAGCTTCTTTTTCGTTTTGTTAATCATGGTGAAGGATGCTATTCGATTGACTCGATCGTTTCTCTGGACTTTTATGCAACACCCAGGTCTCGCTATAGTAACAGAGGTTCAAAAACTTCTCGCCGGCCTTGCCGTATCGAATGAGAAAAGTTACTGCAGCCCTTATTCGTTGTTTCTTGTGTTCATCTGGGAGAAGACAATGACGCACCTGGTACTCATTTTTCTATAACCCAAATCACGAAGAATAATTTTATAAAAAACTGATCTTGAAATTTCAAGAAGGCACAAGCTCAGGCTATCAAAAGTGCAATTCTTTTGAATTGTTTACTCGGTTCTTGATTTCGTCATATTGTGTGATAAAACCTTAAAAATAGCTTAATATGTATTTTTATCTATTGCATTGTTTCGCCTACTGCCATCATCAAATCATTACTGATACCTCGTAAAACAGTTTCAGTATCTGTTTCGACAAAACCAGTGCCTGAACGGTTAGGCACATATTTTACTGAAACTGACGCTGGAACTTATTTTACAAGTTCTAAGTTTTGATCATATGATGGCAGTAGCCGAAACGACCTAGAGATCTAGACGGTTTTACTTACAGAATATTCCCAATCACTGGACTCATCCAGGAAATTTATTTCCTTTCTTTCTTCAGTAAGTCGCAACTAAAGATCGACCTTATCTTTTCACCGTCATAAGCATTCGATGGTCCGCCATTAAGCTTGACGGATCATTTTCGGACTGAAACTTCATACATCACATTTCCATAAATTTCGATTACCTTTCTGCAAATTTCTATAGGTTGGACTTTTTTAAACTTTCGAAACAGCATTACACTACGAACCTTACACTTCGTGAGATCGTTAATTTTGTGACACATTTTAAAATCGCACGGGTAATCCAAAGAGTAGCAATGTCTGCAACACGGTGGTGTGGGTGGTCGAGGGGAGAGAATGAATTGCGCGACTCGTCAGTTCAAAACATTCTTTATTTTTAGAATGACCCTCGAAACAGTCTTTCTAGCAGTTCAGTTTCATTTATGTGTATTAGCTCTCGAATGCGCTCTTATGTCGCTTACACAAACTGTACGAACTTCTGATACTGAACCGCATAGCAGGCATCGTTGGCCCACAGGTCATCCGCCGGCAGGCCGGTTTCTGACAAGGAAAATCTTGCACTAGCCAAATCTTGTACCTTACTGAACATATAGAGGAAGGGTATAAAAATAAACAAATAAGAGGACTAGCCTTAGTGCTTTGTGGAGCACACATGAAATGTTTTATCAGTTGTGAGTAAAAGTTCAGAACAAAAAATGGTTCAAATGGCTCTGAGCACTATGGGACTTAACATCTGAGGTCATCAGTCACCTAGAACTTAGAACTACTTAAACCTAATTAACCTAAGGACATCACGCACATCCATGCCCGATGCAAAATTCGAACCTGCGACCGTAGCGGTCGCGCGGTTCCAGACTGTAGCGCCTAGAAACGCTCGGCCACTCCGGCCAGCAGTTCAGAACATTTGTCACTGAGTAGTGTATAACTCTCTTCTGAAGAGCACCGACTTTAGACACAAGGTTTGACTAGTTATCACTTTGTGTCAAAGTGTCTGGCAAGACGTCGTCCTCGGAAATGGGCCTACTGACTCTCCAGCTGAACACCAGTTAACTCTCCACTTCCCTCTGCTGTCGACGCTCTTTTTTTTCATTTCCTTCCCTGAGGGGAACTGGTGGGAGAACTTGCATTGCTCTTTTCAGCCTTTTGTTGTGCAGGTACATTTCATTTCTTTATTTATTCAGATTTATTCAGTGTCTGGCAAGACGTCGTCCTCGGAAATGGGCCTACTGACTCTCCAGCTGAACACCAGTTAACTCTCCACTTCCCTCTGCTGTCGACGCTCTTTTTTTTCATTTCCTCCCCTGAGGGGAACTGGCGGGAGAACTTGCATTGCTCTTTTCAGCCTTTTGTTGTGCAGGTACATTTCATTTCTTTATTTATTCAGATTTCACGCTAGAGTGCAATTAATCAGTTTTTACAATACTAAATTCTTGAGTCATATTGAGGTACAATAAAGATACAATACACTGTAATTTTTCAATACGTATATACTAGAATTCATTATAGCAATAGGATTAGTGGTGGCATTTAGCAGATTTCTAAGATGATACATTTTCGATGTTGTTTGTTACACTAAATGTTTGATTATTACAATTCGTTTAGTGACGTTGAATGGTTAAGACAAAAGGTTTGGTTTTTAGGTGACTGATGTGTGTTTTGGTGTAGTTTTTTGGCGTTGCTTTGTTTTGTCTGTGTTTGTGTTGGTGGTGTTCTTTTGGGCTACTACTTACACTATTTCTTAACAATGCTATGCTGCTTTATAGTGTCCACTACTGGTGGGAGATGAGGATAATTTGCATAAT
This sequence comes from Schistocerca serialis cubense, assembly GCF_023864345.2. Classification (NCBI taxonomy): domain Eukaryota; kingdom Metazoa; phylum Arthropoda; class Insecta; order Orthoptera; family Acrididae; genus Schistocerca; species Schistocerca serialis. Next base: position 358,864,702 of record NC_064640.1, on the reverse strand, counting down.
ACACAGCTGAAGTTAGAATGCAGTTTACAATTAGAGATCCAACGGCCTTGCTGCAGTGGTAACACTGGTTCCCGTCAGATCACGTAAGTTAAGCGCTGTCATGCTGGGATAGCACTTGGATGGGTGACCATCCGGTCTGCCGAGCGCTGTTGGCAAGCGGGGTGCACTCAGCCCTTGTGAGGCACACTGAGGAGCTACTTGATTGAGAAGCAGCGTCTCCGGTCTCGTAAACTGATATACGGCCGGGAGAGCGGTGTGCTGACCACATGACCCTCCATATCCGCATCCAGTGACGCCTGTGGGCTGAGGATGACACGGCGGCCGGTGGGTACCGTTGGGCCCTTCCAAGGCCTGTTCGGACGGAGTTTTACAATTAGATGCTTGTTTAAGCCACTCTCCTGTTTACATTAAGCCCCCCTGTCATCATAGGGGAATAACATTAGTAGCAGTAGTGAGCTGTTACAAATTTTTAGTCTTTCAATCTATGCTAGGTTTTATGGCTAGCTTAATTCTGTTGTACATGTGTGTGTGTGTGTGTGTGTGTGTGTGTGTGTGTGTGTGTGTATTTGACTTGAGTGTATTGTTGGTTTCTTTGTGGTATGTGTGTGTGTTATGTGTGTTATGTGGTTAGTTGCTCTGTCTTTGGCTCAAGTGTGGGGGAATTGGTATATCTTGGGGTAAGGGTTTCATGGTGGGGGCAAGCCTTGGTATTCTTTGCTGGTGCTGTGCCCTACTGTACAAGATGATTGGATGTATTTGAATTTTTGTCGTCTGTTTGCTCGCGGTCTTGTCAGGATGTCTTCCATGTCTGGGTGTTTCGTTAATGTGTGTCTCCCGTAGTTTGCTCTGAGTTTAGTCAGTCTGGTCTGTAGGTGATGTCATGTGCGTCGTCACTGGGTGTGAGCCTAGACAGTCTGGAGATGCTACGTGAAAGTCATCATTCGGTCGAGTAAAGCCTTTCTGCTACCGGTTTATGTATTCCCTCTAAGGTGGCTGCAGCGTATTCTATCACAGGTCCAATGTAGGTCTTGTATGTGTGGATTGCGGTTTGGTCGTCACATCCATGGTATCGCCCTTGGACTCGTCTGATTAAATTTTTCTTGTCTTGTTTAGTAGGTACCTTAGGTGCATTTTCCAGTTTAGATGTTTGTATAGGAGCACACCTAGGTACCTAGCAGTATCATTAACTAGCAGTGGTGTGTCCCAGAGCGTCAGTTGTATGTCATCTGTGTTTTGTTGTCGGTTTTTAGTCAGATGTCTATATCTGAATAGAAATATTTGGGTTAGGTTTGGATGGATTCTCTATTTAGCCATCCAGGTATCTAATCGTTGTCGGTAGGGCTCTGTCTTTCGTTGCATGGTTGTCTTTAGTTCTGTACACCAGTAGGCGGTGTCGTCAGCGTAGAGTTTTATTATTTATGAAGGGGTCGTTGCCGCTGGTACGTCAGCCGTGAACAGCACGTACAGTAGCTGGGATAAGATGCTTCCTTGTGGAACTCCTGTTTGAGGTGTGAGTTCTTGAGAGGGTTGGAACTTAAATAGTGGCAACTATTTATTCATAACCGATACAAAAGAATTACATGTTTTCACCTGTTACTGTTCTTCAAAGTAGTCACCAGCGTTGTTTAGAACCCGTTTCCAGCGATGTGGAAGGCATAGTATACCGCTAGCAGAGTTTGTTCTGTTGATGGTGCGAATCTGTGGTGTCGAATCTCTGGAACATTTCTGAAGCGAATGCCACGAAGTGGTTCCTTCATCTTCGGAATCAAATCAAAGTCACAAGGACTTAAGTCCGGGGAGTATGGTGGCTGGTACAGTACTTCCCAGTCCCATCGAGCGAAGAGAGCAGCCACAGCTTGCGCTGCATGCGCCCGCGCATCGTCGTGCAAAATGATGGATGGGTTGCGCAGAAAGTGTCGCCGCTTCTTTCGCAAAGCTGGTCGCAGGTGATACTACAAACATGAACAGTAATATTGTTCATTGACGGTCTGCCGTGGAGGAACGTAATGCGTTAGGATAACACCATCACAGTCGTACACGAGAATCACCATAACTTTAGACCGCTCCATTCGCACCATCAACGGAACAGGCTCTGCTGACGGTATACTACACCTTACACATCGCTGGCAACGGGTTCTACACAATGCTGGTGACTACTTTGAAGGACAGTAAGAGGTGCAAACATGTAACTCTTTTGTATCGGTTGTGAATAAATAGTTGCCACTATTTAAGTTCCAACCCTCGTACCTTGCAAAAAATGGTTCAAATGGCTCTGAGCACTATGGGACTTAACTGCTGTGGTCATCAGTCCCCTAGAACTTAGAACTACTTAAACCTAAGTAACCTAAGGACATCACACACATCCATGCCCGAGGCAGGATTCGAACCTGCGACCGTAGCGGTCGCGCGGTTCCAGACTGTATCGCCCAGAACCCCTCGGCCACTCCGGCTGGCTCGTACCTTGCACTTCCTGTTGGTGATATCCGCCTGTATTCATCGTACAGTCTTGGCCTGAAGGCCCAACAGGTTTAGCTCGCACAGTATTTCGTTATGCCAGAGCTTGTCGTATGCACGCTCTATGTCTAAGAAGACTGTGAGTGTGCAGTGCTCACTGTTGAAACCTTGCGTTATTCCATTGGTCAGTTTGATCAGAGGGTCGTTGGTGGAATGATTTTGTCGGACTCCTGATAGCGTCAAGGGTAGAATTTCTTTGCGTTCTGTATACCTTTTTATTCGGTCAGTTAGTATCCGTTAGTATGTTCCTCCTTTGATGTCGAGTAGAGTTATGGGCCTGAAGGATCACGGGTTAGTCTTTGGTTTGTCAGATTTTGGTATCATTATTGTTTTGCTAGTTTTCCATCTGGTCGGTAGTGTTTCGTTAGGGAGGCAGTAGTTGTAGGCAAGGGAGAGAATGGGTACTAGGAGGTGGGCAGGGGCTTTCTGGAGATGTATGCGTTTTATGTCATTCTGTCCAGGGGCTGTGTTGCGTCCTGAGTGATTGCGTTTATGATACCTGTGTTGGTCATTTCTGCAATGAGTGTGTTTCCGTCTTCTGTCTCTGTTGTTGGGGTAATGAAAGTCAGGGTTAGTTGTTCCTCTATATGTTGTCTGAAGTTGTCATCGAATTTAACGCTTTGTGGAAAGGAATATACTTGTTGTAGGACTTGTCTGAATGTCTGCGCTTGCTCTGCTTTGTCTGTTGTTGGCTCGTTATCCATTATTAGTGTGGTGTTGGTTCACTGTTGTTGTGTCTTTAGCGTTTTAAAGCTCTGCAGGAACGTGCCCCCTTCCCTATAATTTTGTCGTCTACATGTGTCGTCCCGTTGTCTTTGTCAGTATTCAGAGACGATTCTTTCAATTCTAGCATTCAGTCTGTTCCATTGTATTTTCAGGTCTGTGTTGTTTTCGCCACTGATTTGTCTGTAAAGTTGTTTTTTTCTGTCGTATTAGGTTGAAGGCTTCTTGGGGGATGGCTTGTTTCCAGTTTTCGTCTACTATATTTGGGATGGCTTCGTCTATTTGTTGGTGTATGGCAGTCTCTATTCTGTTTGTGGCTGTCGGAGGTTGTCGTCATCTGCTATGGTTATTGGTATTGATAGGTGTTATGAATGTACGTCTTTGTACTTGTCCCAGTCCACATTTGCGTATTTGCGGATCGTTCGTCTTGTGGGGATTTGCTCTGGGGGAAGGGTGGCTCTGGTCACGAAGAGGATTGGCAGGCAGTTATACAGGTGCTCACGACAGTTTATGACATTGTGTCGCTGATGTTGTGGCTGTATAATACATGGTCTTGTGCCGTGTGGCCTCGGTGGCCGATAAAGGTCAGTTGGTTGACTGGTGTGGTCGAAATTGAGTGTGACAGTGAAGTTATCTGGTCTCGTATAACAGGTGTAGGCGAAACTAAGTTAATTTTTTGGTTTTCTTACCGGCCACCCGAGTCTGCTGCAGTTCTAGAGTCATTCAAATAAAGCCTGAGGTCAATAGTGCTGAAATACCCAGATCATGTAATACTAATTGGAGGCGACTTTAACCTACCGAGTATAGATTGGGGTGACCATGGATTCACTGCTGGGATGGGGCGGAGGGGGGGGGGGGGGGCAGACAGACAGTTATCCGACATACTTTTGAACACGGTTTTTTAAAACTGTCTTGAGCAGCTATCTCGGCAACCCACACGCAATGGAAATATCTCAGGCCTTGTAGCTACAAACAGACCGGAACTTATCGACAGTGTCAGCATCGAATCGGGGATTAGCGATCATGATGTCATTGAAGCAACTATGATTACGAAAGTTAATAATCAGTCAAGAAGGCTAGGAGAGTGTTTCTACTAGCTAAAGCACATAAGCAGTTATTAGCATCTCACTTAAACAGTGAATTGGCATCACGAAGTTCCAGAAAGAAGGACGTAGAAGAATTATGGGCAACGTTTAGGCAGATTGTAAATCGTGGCCTGGAGAGTTATGTACCCAGTAAGTGGATAAAGGATAGGAAGCACCCTCCATGGTTTAATAACGAAATTCGTAGGATGCTGAGGAAACGGAGGCTGTTGCACTCTCGGTTCAAAAGGAACGAACAAATGACGAAAAGCGAAGGTTAGTAGATATTCGTGCGTCTGTGAAAAGACCTATGCACGAAGCATACAACCATTGCCATAGTCACACCTTAGCAAAAGTTCTGGCAAAGAACCCGAGGAAATTCTGGTCTTACGTTATGTCGCTAAGCGGGTCTAAGGCTTCCATTCAGTCTCTTGTTGCCCAGTCTGGTGTGGAAGTTGAAGATAGCAGAATGAAAGCCGAAGTTTTAAATTTCACGTTCAAGAAATCGTTCACACAGGAGAATCGCACAAACATACCAATATCTGTCCACCGGTCAGATTCCCGTATGGACGGCATAGTAATAAGCATCCCTAGCGTAGAGAGACGATTGAAAGATTTGAAAGTAAATACATCATAAGGTCCGGATGAAATCCCAGTTCGATTTTACAAAGAGTACTCTACAGCATTGGCCCCTTACGTAGCTTGCATTTATCGTAAATTTCTCCCCCAGCTCTAAGTCCCAAGAGACTGGAGAAAGGCGCAGGTGACGCCAGTATATAAGGAGGGTAAAAGAATGGACCCGCAGAATTACAGACCAGTATCACTAACTTCTGTTTGCTGCAGAATCCGTGAATATATTCTCAGTTCGAATATAATAAACTTTCTTGAGACTGAGAAGCTTATGTCCACGAACCAGCATGGCCTTAGAAAGCATCGCTCGTGCGAAACTCAGATTGCCCTTTTCTCATATGACATACTGCGAACTATGGATGAAGGGTAACAGGTAGATTCCATATTTCTAGATTTATGGAAAGCATTAGACACGGTGCCCCAATGCAAACTGTTAACGAAGGTACGAACATATGGAATTGGTTCACAGATATGTGAGTGGCTCGAAAACTTCTTAAGTAATAGAACCCAGTATGTTGTCCTCGACGGCGAGACAAGGGTATCGTCAGGAAAGCCCCAGGGAAATGTGACAAGACCACTGTTGTTCTCTCTCTCTCTCTCTCTCTCTCTCCTCTCTCTCTCTCTCTCTCTCTCTTTCTCTTTTTTGCGGACATGTGGGGTAGCAATCTGCAGTTGTTTGCTGATGATGTCATGGTGTACGGAAAGGTGGTCGAAGTTGAGTGACTGTAGGGAGATACAAAACGACTTAGACAAAGTTTCCAGTTGGTGTGATGAGTGGCAGGTAGCTATAATGTGGAAATATAAGTTAATGCGGATGAGTAGGAAGAGGAGGCCTGTAATGTTGGACACAGTATTACTACAGTCTTGTTTGACACAGTCCAGTCGTTTAAATATCTGGGCGTAACGTTTCAAAGCGATATGAAATAGAACGAGCATGTAAGAACTGTGATAGGGAAGGCGAATGGTCGACTTCGATTTATTGGGAGAATTTTAGGAAAGAGTGGTTCACATGTAAGGGAGACAGCATATAGGACGCTGGTGCGATCTGTTCTTGAGTACTAATCGAGTGTTTGGGATCCGTACCAGATCGGATTGAAGGAAGACATCGAAACAATTCAGAGGCGGGCTGCTAGATTAGATACCGGTAGGTTTGAACAACACGTAAGTGTCACGGAGATGCTTCGGGAACTCAGATGGGAAACCCTGGAGAGAAGGCCACGTTCTTTCCGAGAAACACTGTTGAGGAAATTTAGAGAACCGGCATTTGAAGCTGAATGCCGAACGCTTCTACTGCCGCCAACATACATTGCGCATAAGAACCACGAAAATAAGATACGAGAAATTAGGGCTCATACGCCCTCGAGAATCATCTAATTTTTGAGTATATGGAACGAAAACTGAATCTTATATAATCTAATCTAATCACCTGAGGCACAGTCCGCCCCTGGTAGCTGAGTGGTCAGCGCGACGGAATGTCATAGCTCACGGCTCGGATTCAAAAATGGTTCAAATGGCTCTGAGCACTGTGGGACTTAACTTCTAAGGTCATCAGTCCCCTAGAACTTAGAACTACTTAAACCTAACTAACCTAAGGACATCACACACATCCATGCCCGAGACAGGATTCGAACTTGCGACCGTAGGCCCGGGTTCGATTCCCGGCTGGGTGGGAGATTTTCTCCCCTCGGGGACTGCGTGTTGTGTCGTCCTTATCATCATCATTTCATCCCCATCGACACGCAAGTCGCCGAAGTGGCGTCAACTCGAAAGACGACTTACACCAGGTGAACGGTCCTCCCGACGGGAGGCCATAGCCACACGGCATTTCCATTTTTATCTGAGGCATATAGATAGTCGTTTTTCCCTCGCTCTATTTTCGTGTGGAAAAGGAAAGAAAATGACTGATAGTGGTACAGCGTACCCTCTGCCACGCAGCGGACGGTGGCTTGCGGAGTATCTTCGTAGATGTGGATGGTAGTCGGTCCATCGGCTCTCTTGTTAGGAAGTGAAACAGACTTCGTCCGTTTCCGTTATCGGCTGTATGTCCGAGCATATGGTGCCTTGCATTAAGGTCGTCTAGTATTATGTATTTATTGTACGTCATCATGTGAGAAGGAAATGCAGTGGTATGGGCGTTCCGGATGGGTTGTACAAAAAGGTCAGTTTCTGTCTTGTCTATACTATAACTGTCTCTGTGGTGTTATGTTCTGCCAGGAGGGGGATTTCCTTTGCTGCTAATGTATCCTGTACGCATAGTGATACTCCTCCTCTGCCATCTGCTTTAACCTTCCGCAATATGTTGAATTTAGCGAGGCTGAAAGCGTGTGTACTCCTTAGCCATGTCTCGGTGATGCTTGCAACATGGAGACATGTACAGTATATATTAATAATGCGCGGTTTTATTTGACGCCTTGAGCGTTTGTAAGTAAGAGACGTAGTGTATCGGCCATCGTGACGGTGCCTGGAGGGGGTGGGGGTGGGATGAGGGTGGGGAAGGTGGGTGCCTGTTTAGTTTTTGTTATGTGGTGTGTGTTGTGGTGTGTGCTGAGGTGTGTGTTATGATGGGCATGTTTCGGAGTGCCAATAGCAGTGTATTTTGTTTCCTGCCAGCTTCATCTCGAAGTCTTTTTCTAGTATCTGCCTAGTGGCGAGTCTAAGTGATTTTTTTGACTGCTTCCCTGCGATCTTGGAACAAGTCGAGCGGGGTTGCAGGAGAACTCATACCAAGTCTTGTTTCAGCACGAGCTCTTGTTTCAGGTCGTCGTTGTTGTTTGGAAGCGGCGCTGGCCCGTCGATGATTTTGATGGGCGCGCGTGTTTCTTCGTTTACGGCCTCTTTAGGACGCTCGGGGCACTTGTGGAGAGGGTGGAGTGGTCACCCTTGCAGTTGGCGCACTGCTCCTTCTCCTTTAGGTTGCAGCTAGAGAGGTCGTGCAATCCTCTGCAGCTTGGACACTTTGCTTCGTGCAGTTTGCTGTAGCGTGCTTCAAGGTCAGGCACCAGCCACATTGTGCCGGTTGGGGGTTGGGTCCCGTGGGGCTCTGCTCGTCGTGTGGTGAAATCTCCTTCAATTGGAAGCATGTCGACCCTCTGTTAGTAATGTGTCATTACGCGGAATTTTTGCGTGAAGGCATACGCTTCCTGTGCTTCATGCGCCACGCCTTCTCTACGTCAAGGCTTTGTTGACGAAGTTGTTCACATACAGATTCGTCCGTTGTTCAATGGGGTATGTACTTTAGGATGACACTCATTGGCGGTTCTTTTTGTACTTCTCTATGGAATGTCTTGGTTCCCTTGCGTGTTTGGGGCTGACGATGACTTCTGGGTACCCACAACTCCTCAGTTTTTTCCTAATTTCCCTCTCGGAGCCTCCCATCTGGCTCCAGTTATAGGCCGCTGTCCCGCCACATTTGGTTTTGAGGTCCGTGACGTTCCTAAGAAAGTCTTGTTTGAGGTGTTTCCTCATATCTGATACTAGTGCAGGTTGCTTGGTGCCTTTGAGGAGGTTTTTCAGTACATTTTTCGTGGGCCGTGGGTCTCTAATTTCCTTTCTATTTCCTTGGGAAGACGATTCACTTGGTGTCTTGCTTCTGCTTGGTGGTGGAGGGAGACTGGGACTGGCGGGAGCGCTTGCCTTTATATTGGCGTAGGTCGGTGGTAGGGGCGGCCTACGTCACTGTCGCTGCTCATTGTGTCCAGTCAGGCTGGTTGCCTACTGTATGTTTGTGTAGTCGTGCTTTGGATGCTGGATACACACTTAGTTGGCACTTTGCGTTGGCTGTTGCCTTCCGGCAGTTGCCTCGGCGTGAAGGTATACGCGTGTGAGCACAACTCTGTTCGACACGTGCGCTGGTAAAGGGGCAGTGCCACCGGCCCTGACACGGAATTTTTCCCTATTCTGTGAAAGGAGACAGAAGAATTCTGCCGCACGATACTTACAGACACGACAATTTTACCGTTGCCAGTGTGTGGTAGCTAAACTACGACTATTTTGCTTTGCTTCGGCACAGCGTCACAATGCAGTGGCGCCGTATACAAGACGCTTTTGTTCTTAGGTTCAGCACAGACGGTTGTGCTGAAGCGAGCGGCTGGTCTCGGCGCAGTCTTCGTTATCTTCTTCCTCCGCTAGCCTGCCTTTGTGGCTGTCCTAAAGCGTCCCGAAGATCTCGAAGATACCGATCTCACTCCTCACTCGCGTCCGCTCTGCGCCGCTGCTCCACCTCGTCTGCCGCTGTCGTCGGGTAGTGCAGACCCTTAAATACTCTGCGGGCGGAAGGATAATGAGCCCAGCTTCAGTATCGCCCATGTGACAGGCGCATCAAAACATTACGGCACGCCTCTCTATGCCGGACCGAAACTATGGTCTCTCACCGTTCCATACGCCTGTTGTACAGGCAACCGCGCTGACGTTGCTGTTCCTCGTTGAGTCTCTGTGCTCCTTGGTTACGAAGCCTTCGCTCACCTGAGCTGTGTATACGAAAGTGTTAACAAATACTTTGGGTTTTCTTATTTTTTGAAGGACAGGTCGGTCGCGAAATGTAAACCACAGTGAAAATCAAAAATGTTTTATTGGCAACATTCTGCTACACCTTCCAGATACATCTCTACACAGTTGCCGATATGACTTCGACATTTGTCGTAGTGCTGCACCAACAGTCCAGTACCGTCCTCATAGAATACAGCCGCCTGTGATTTCCGTCAGTTCTCTACGATGGTCCGCAGCTCACTGTCTGTGCCAAAATGTTATCCTCATAGCCAGCGGTTCATGTAAGCAAAGAGACGAAAATCAGAGAGAGCCATGTCCAGGCTTTATGGTAGGTAATCAAACAATTCTCATCGAAAACGTTGCACGAGCCTCTTTATTATAGCTGAAATGAGCAGCCGAGCACTGTCATGATAAAGTACAGTGCCTGATGACAACATTCCTCTTCGCTTGTTCTGAATTCTCCTTCACTGACGATTTCTCGATTCTCCTGATCCACTGGCTGAACAAGACCATCTGTTGACGCTCGTATGGTTCCTTGCCCGCCGACATCATGAACGTCGGTGCGCCCTGCTTTAAAGCTCCTGCACCACTGCCACACTTTGCTGCCACGCATGACACGTTACGTGTGCTGCATGGATCCGGGAGGAACGCCTCAACAGGGAGAAATGGAATGACAGCATGCACTTCACGCTAGGCGGGTGACACTATTGTTCTAGGCGTCTCTACGCACGCACTGTGCTCTCGGAACTGAAAAAAGCGACATTACATGATATACGGGATATTAGAGACATTACGCAACACATCCGCAAAAAGCTTCATTTGGTTTTCACTGTGGTTTTAATTTCATGACCTATCGGACCTAGAAGAAAAAAAAAAAAAAAAAGCTCGTAAGTCGCTCATAACAAAACTCTACCACCAGCTTGTAAAAATCATTGAATCACTTTGCAAAATAGAATTTTGCATGTGACGCTGGATGGCAGAAAGAGCCGAAGAGCCATGAAAGCTCAAGGAAAGAGATTTTAGAAAACCTGTCCTGTGCTCTAGGCTCCATGTCAGTATACTACCAGGAAATCTCCTTTGAACCTAATTCCTCAGAGGTACAAATCGACGCTTTCCACCTTCGCTCAAAACAAGCAAATCGAAAGCAGAATTCAACATGGGATGGCATCTTGATTTGGAAGACACAGATTAACCGACATAACTAGGTGTCGTGCTGGACCAACCATTGACGTACCATCATCACTGTGAGAATTCTCACCATAAAGTCAAGCAAGAAATAACGTACTAAGAAAATTGGCTAAAGGCAAAGGCCCAGAGCCCAGCCACTGTGTTTTTCCACGGTAGAATATACTGTCGGTTGTGGTGCAGATCTTCACAATCCATAAAGGTCAACGCAAGCATTAAAAAAACATATCGACTAATAACTGGTTGCATGAAACCTACTCTGCCTGATAAATTATACAAAGCGGACGGACTTACAGATCACATTTCCTGAAGAGCTGGTCACGAACATACTGAGAAGCTTAAGCATATCTTCTACGAGGGCCACACCATATTTTCAGCTTCCTGTGGACCTGGAAGACTTAAATCCTGATTCCTCAACAAAGAACTCACCGATCCTCCAAATGACTGTCCTCCACTGCAAGCGATACCAAGCGGCGAGATCTTGCGATAGAAGATTTGAAAGAGCCTGAACCACATCTGGCCGGGTGTAGCAGCATTGAAGGAAAACCTGACCAATTTGTGCCTTATAGATGAACGTGACAATAGATGGGATTGTGAAGAATATCAGATCTAGAACATATTCTGACCTGTCCCAGTAAATGAACCCTCGACGAATTACGGTAGTGAAGCAAGGTATCATTAGACACAGTTCAATTTTGGGCTGAAATCCTTCATCTCCTGACACGAGAAAGTAACGTATGTTCCACATCCTGACCTGTCTCATTTGTCCTAGTAAACGAACACTCTATGAACTATGGCAGGAAAGCAAGATAGCATTAGACACAGCGCAGTTTTGGGCTGAAATCTTTGCTTTCCGAACACGAAAACGTAACGTAGGTATGTATCCATCGACAATTTCCATTGTATAGACATTGGCTGAAGGTTCCATCTACATTTGAACACAGATATTCTTTATATTTTATTGCCATTCAAAAGCCTTAGAATATCGGAAGAAGATTACAGATTAACTTCCCGTCGACGACATGGTTACTATGGATGGAGGGGCGGCGGGGTTTGGGGGGAGGGGGGAGCGTACATCGTACATGTCGAGACCTGTTGAAGGGAACTGTTCCAGCATGCTCCTTCATCATTGTAGGGAAACGACAGAAAATTTAAATCTGGATTGCCGGGTAGGACACTTAACCTCACTCCTCCCGAAGTTGAGGTCACTGTCGCAATCAGGGCCAACTCGTTCGGCCATAATGTCTGAGTATACAAAGTGTTTTTTATGTTCTCGAATTCCGAAACACCAAAAATTTCAAAATTAAACGTAAATTGATCGAGAAAGACGTCCCCGGAGGCTGATCAGAAAGCCTCCCCGGTGCGTCTGACAAACAGGTTTCAGGCACTGTCTTTGGCTGAGCCAGATGCAGCTGCCTGCCCTGTACAGAGGATGATTCTCAGCCTTCAAGGTCCGGGCAATCGCAGAGGGTGGGCTTATTGGTAGTTGGGAGCTCCAATGTTAGGCGCGTAATGGGGCCCCTTCGGGATATGACGGCCAAGGAGGGGAAGAAATACAGTGTGCACTCCGTGTTCCTTCCGGGTGGAGTCATTCCTGATGTGGAAAGGGTCCTTCCGGATGCCATGAAGAGCACAGAGTGCAGCCAGCTGCAGGTGGTGGCACATGTCGGCACTAATGTCGTGTGTCGCTTTGGATCTGAGGAAATTTTCTCTGAATTCCAGCGGCTATCTGATTTGGTGAAGGCTGCCGGTCTTGCTTACGAGATGAAGGCAGAGCTCACCATCTGCAGCATCGTTGACAGAACCGACTGCGGACCTTTGGTGCAGAGCCGGGTGGAGGGTCTGAATCAGGGGCTCAGACGGTTTTGCGACCGTGTTGGCTGCAGATTCCTTGACTTGCGCCATAGGGTGGTGGGGTTTCGGGTTCCGCTGAATAGGCCAGCAGTTCACTACACTCAGCTGGCGGCTACACGGGTAGCGGAGGCTGTATGTCGTGGACTGGACGGTTTTTTAGGTTAGAAGGCCTCGGGAAAGTACGGGGTGGGCTGCAATCTCAAAGGGTGCATGGCAAATACAGGACGTACTTGGATCAAGGAACAGTCGGAATTGTAGTTGTAAATTGTTGTAGTTGTGCTGGGAAAGTCCCTGAGCTACAAGCGCTAATAGAAAGCACAGAAGCTGAAATCGTTATAGGTACAGAAAGCTGGCTAAAGCCTGAAACAAGTTCTGCAGAAATTTTTACGAAGTCTCAGACGGTGTTCAGGAAAGATAGATTAGGCAGAATTGGTGGTGGAGTGTTTGTGTCTGTCAGTAGTGGTTTATCTTGTAGTGAAGTTGAAGTAGATACTCCGTGCGAATTGGTATGGGTGGAGGTTATACTTAACAGCCGAACTAAGTTAATAATTGGCTCCTTCTACTGACCCCCAGACTCCGATGATATAGTTGCTGAACAGTTTAGAGAAAATTTGAGTCTCGTAACAAATAAATACCCCACTCATACGGTTATAGTTGGTGGGGACTTCGACCTTCCCTCGATATGTTGGCAAAAATACTTGTTCAAAACCGGTGGTAGGCAGAAAACATCTTCCGAGATTGTCCTAAATGCTTTCTCCGAAAATTATTTCGAGCAGTTAGTCCACGAGCCCACGCTAATTGTAAATGGTTGCGAAAACACACTTGACCTCTTAACCACAAACAATCCAGAGCTAATAGAGAGCATCATGACTGATACAGGGATTAGTGATCACAAGGTCGTTGTAGCTAGGCCCAATACCGTTTCTTCCAAATCCACCAGAAACAAACGCAAAATAATTTTATTTAAAAAAGCGGATAAAGTGTCACTAGAAGCCTTCCTAAGAGACAATCTCCATTCCTTCCGAACTGACTATGCAAATGTAGACGAGATGTGGCTCAAATTCAAAGATATAGTAGCAACAGCAATTGAGAGATTCATACCTCATAAATTGGTAAGAGATGGAACTGATCCCCCATGGTACACAAAACAGGTCCGAACGCTGTTGCAGAGGCAACGGGAAAAGCATGTGAAGTTCAGAAGAACGCGAAATCCCGAAGATTGGCTAAGGTTTACAGACGCGCGAAATTTGACACGGACTTCAATGTGAGATGCCTTTAATAGGTTCCACTACGAAACATTGTCTCGAAATTTGGTAGAAAATCCGAAGAAATTCTGGTCGTATGTAAAGTACACAAGTGGCAAGACGCAGTCAATACCTTCGCTGCGCAGTGCCGATGGTACTGTTACCGACGACTGTGCCGCTAAAGCGGAGTTATTGAACGCAGTTTTCCGAAATTCTTTCACCAGGGAAGACGAATGGAATATTCCAGAATTTGAAACACGAACAGCTGCTAGCATGAATTTCTTAGAAGTAGATACCTTAGGGATTGTGAAGCAACTCAAATCGCTTGATACGGGCAAGTCTTCAGGTCCATATTGCATGCCGATTAGGTTCCTTTCAGATTACGCAGATACAATAGCTCCCTACTTAGCTATCATATACAACCGTTCGCTCACCGATAGATCTGTACCTACAGATTGGAAAATTGCGCAGGTCGCACCAGTGTTTACGAAGGGTAGTAGGAGTAATCCACCGAACTACAGACCTATATCATTGACGTCGGTTTGCAGTATGGTTTTGGAGCATATACTGTATTTAGACATTATGAATCACCTCGAAGGGAACGATCTATTGATACGTAATCAGCATGGTTTCAGAAAACATCGTTCTTGTGCAACGCAGCTAGCTCTTTATTCGCACGAAGTAATGGCCGCTGTCGACGGGGGATCTCAGGTTGATTCCGTATCTCCGGATTTCCGGAAAGCTTTTGACACCGTTCCTCACAAGCGACTTCTAATCAAGCTGCGGGCCTATGGGGTATCGTCTCAGTTGTGCGACTGGATTCGTGATTTCCAATCAGGAAGGTCGCAGTTCGTAGTAATAGACGGCAAATCATCGAGTAAAACTGAAGTGATAACAGGTGTTCCCTAGGGAAGCGTCCTGGGACCTCTGCTGTTCCTGATCTATATAAATGACCTGGGTGACAATCAGAGCAGTTCTCTTAGGTTGTTCGCAGATGATGCTGTAATTTACCGTCTAGTAAGGTCATCCGAAGACCAGTATCAGTTGCAAAGCGATTTAGAAAAGATTGCTGTATGGTGTGGCAGGTGGCAGTTGACGCTAAATAACGTAAAGTGTGAGGTGATCCACATGAGTTCCAAAAGAAATCTGTTGGAATTCGATTACTCGATAAATAGTACAATTCTCAAGGCTTCCAATTCAACTAAGTACCTGGGTGTTAAAATTACGAACAACTCCAGTTGGAAAGACCACATAGATAATATTGTGGGGAAGGCGAGCCAAAGGTTGCGTTTCATTGGCAGGACACTTAGAAGATGCAACAAGTCCACTAAAGAGACAGCTTACACTACACTCGTCCGTCCTCTGTTAGAATATTGCTGCGCGGTGTGGGATCCTTACCAGGTGGGATTGACGGAGGACATCGAAAGGGTGCAAAAAAGTGCGGCTCGTTTTGTATTATCACGTAATAGGGGAGAGAGTGTGGCAGATATGGTACGCGAGTTGGGATGGAAGTCATTAAAGCAAAGACGTTTTTTGTCGCGGCGAGATCTAGTTACGAAATTTCAGTCACCAACGTTCTCTTCCGAATGCGAAAATATTTTGTTGAGCCCAACCTACATAGATAGGAATGATCATCAAAATAAAATAAGAGAAATCAGAGCTCGAACAGGAAGGTTTAGGCGTTCGTTTTTCCCGCGCGCTGTTTAGGGGTGGAATGGTAGAGAGATAGTATGATTGTGGTTCGATGAACCCTCTGCCAAGCACTTAAATGTGAATTGCAGAGTAGTCATGTAGGTGTAGATGTAGAGAACATAAGACGCAGAACTTTAGTAGGTGTGTTGTCACTACGGCCCGGAATAACGGTGAGATCCGCTGCAGACCATAATAAATGAACAAATTCTACTTCTTGTTTAAACATAGACTGCTTATTGAAAAGTTCTTCAGCAGCAGACAGATTCTCCTCGTAGTATCACGTGCCGTAGCCAGCAGGAACTCCAAGCTTCCTGCTCGAGCAACAGGATCATATCACGAAAGCCCTACCGGTAAGTTCACAGCAGTAGCTATGTTGGCTGGTCAGTACACATTCCGTAAAATTTCACATTCCTGTCGACAAGTTACAAACAATAAAATAGTATCTCCATCATCTCGTGGTTTACTGACGCCGTTCTTTACGCAGCATGAAATATACAGAGGGGAGGGGGGTGGCTTGGGCCGGGGGCGGGGAGACAAAACTGTGGAAACACAACACATTGCCATGCCTAATACAGTTTATAAAGACCGTTTTCGTACAAAACATTTCTAGTCGTCTAGGAACATATATCGTATATGGTTTTTAAAGGAATTTTATACCAGTTTTCCTCCAAAATAGTCGCAAGTACAGGTAAAGATGAAGGAGGTGGATAGCGCTCAAGCAACCATCTCTCCCACGCAGACCACAAAGGCTCAATAATATTGAGGTCTGGTGACTATGGTGCGCGGGAAGAGGCGACAGTCCATCTGGCTGTGTGAACAGGCGTCCTATCGTCTTGGAACACAGTAACACCATTTCTAAACAAACATTGTGTCATTGGATGGACCTGATCACCCAAAATGATCACATAATCGTCGACAGTAATGCGACCTTGCAGTGTAACCATGGCGTCCATGGAGTACCACGATATGCCTACCCAAATCATTACCGAATCCCCACCATGTCTGACTCATAGGAAGTGTACACTCCCGGGAATAGGAAACAGTGCGAAACAAGACACATCTGGCCAAATTACTTTCTTCTATTGCTCCATAGTCCAGGTTTTATGACTTCGGCACACGTTTGCCTGTTACGAGCACTTGTGGATTGTTGTGGTGCTGATAGGATTCGTGGGTGCGACATTCACTTCTGCAGTGACTTTTGCAGCTGTCCTCCTCTTATTTTCCTTAACAATCCTCTTCAATAACTGACACAATCACTTAAGAGACACTTTCGTCCGCGTTGTGATTTAGCGGATGTAATTTTTCGCTTTTCTTGTGCGCGGTATAAATCTTAGATACGCCGCCTCTTGAAACACCATAAACTTCTATCACATTGGTTACGGAACACACACCATATGAGCACCAACAATTTAACAGTGTTCGAATTTATTTAGCTCCGGCGTAAGGCATTCACGACTACATAGTACACTGTTCTAACGGCATCTGACACTTGAAACCTATTGAGGACATTGCACAGGTGCCGTTGGTGGTAAAATACAACAGCGCAACCTGCAGGCTTGGCTAGCATCTGCATTTATGTTGAAGCATGCATTACTCGCGGTATTTCCATATTTTTGTCCAGTCCCAGTATGTCAGTACTAAGTAAGCATTACTTCGATCCTCTACTTCGTGACCCATTTTCCCGAATATTCGTGGAACTGTTGAAAGTCCAAATTAGGTCCCTCTTTCTTTTTCCATCGTAGCGTATCGACAGTGAATCTCTGTTGATGGGGTTCTGTGCAGTTTGTTCTCCCGTTTTTATAGACAACTATGAAAATGATAGAACGGCAGGCAGTGAAACATAACCTCCTCTTTTCGGAAACAACAAGAAATGCACCGAGCTGATTACGTTCCGACTTTTCAGATTTCAGTTTTCTGTGGTTCCCCTGATTATGCTGAATGCAGGGATGATTCTCTTTTTTAAGGAAATGATCATTTTTTTCTCTATCCTTCTTCAGTCTCAGCTTGTGCTCCATATCTAATGACCATATTGTCTACGGCTCGTTGAACTCTTCAGTTGCCGGCCGAAGTGGCCGAGCGGTTCTAGGCGTTTCAGTGTGGAATCCCGCGACCGCTACGGTCGCAGGTTCGAATCCTGGCTCGGCCATGGATGTGTGTGATGTCCTTAGGTTAGTTAGGTTTAAGTAGTTCTAAGTTCTAGGGGACTGATGACCTAAGATTTTAAGTCCCATAGTGCTCAGAGCCATTTGAACCATTTTGAACTGTTCAGTTACTGTTTCATAATGTAAGAGAAAATAACACGCAGACTGCTGTTTCCATTTTTTACGTCTTCAATACTGTCTACCTGCATGCTAACATATGTTAACTAATACACGGCATGTATTCTTCACTGAACTGAAACGCTCATAGAGAAAATGTGTGTCTTTGTTTTGCTCGATATGTTCAGTTTAATAATTTTTTCTCCATCTCAGTTTAAGTAAAATTACAAATGCAAAACATCATAATGAAATCAGCGCTATCACTTAGGGCAGACACCGTAATTGATCGTAGGGGAAGTTCACTGTGTCCTCTTCTAATTAAGTCCACCATTAATTTTCCAAGAACCATAGCTTCTGTTACTATTGGAACAAAACTTGAGTTGGAAGAAAAGAAAAGTTGCATTTAAAAAATAAAATAACTGTAAAAATGACCAAATTGAGTATCACTTCAGAAGAAATGACTAACAGATCATGTGCGTGAGCAAAAACTACGAATGGCGGGCGACTATTTGTAGAGGCTCTTCTGTTTCGGCAGATATTAGCGAACTTCCTTTTTGCAGTCCGTAGGTGTTGTTGTTATTGTTCTCCTTTTTGCTGGGGACTTCAGTCTGAAACGTTTGAGCAGCTCTCCAAGCAAGTTTATCCTGTTCAGGCATCTTCATCTACTACAGTCTACATCCATCTGAATCTGATTTGGTCTCCCTCTACAATTCTTATCCTCCACATTTCTCTCCATTGCCAAATTTACAATT
Source organism: Schistocerca serialis cubense (assembly GCF_023864345.2). Classification (NCBI taxonomy): domain Eukaryota; kingdom Metazoa; phylum Arthropoda; class Insecta; order Orthoptera; family Acrididae; genus Schistocerca; species Schistocerca serialis. Next base: position 358,846,283 of record NC_064640.1, on the reverse strand, counting down.
CCTTGATGCCTCAAGATATATCCTATCAAGTGATCCCTTCATTTAGTCAGGTTGTAAGATTTCTTCCTCACGCAGATCTATTCAGTGCCCCCTATTATATACTCGAGCTACTCACTTAATTTTCAACATTCTTTTGTACCACCATATTTCCTTGTCTGTGTGCCCCCGGTAGCTGAGTGGTCAGCGCGACAGAATGTCAAGCCTAAGAGCCAGGGTTCGATTCCCGGCTGGGTCGGAGATTTTCTCCGCTCGCGGACTGGGTGTTGTGTTGTCCTAATCATCATAATCATTTCATCCCCATCTACATCTACATCTACATCCACACTCCGAAAGCCACCTGACGGTGTGTGACAGAGCGTACTTTGAGTGCTTCTATCGGTTATCACTTCTATTCCAGTCTCGAATTGATCGTGGAAAGAAAGATTGTCGGTATGCCTCTGTGTGGAATCTACTCTGATTTTATCCTCATGGTCTCTTCGCGAGATATACGTAGGAGGGAGCAATATACTGCTTGATTCCTCGGTGAAGGTATGTTCTCGAAACTTCAACAAAAGCCCGTACCGACCTACTGAGCGTCTCTCCTGCAGAGTCTTCCACTGGAGTTTATCTATCATCTCCGTAACGCTTTCGCGATTACTAAGTGATCCTGTAACGAAGCGCGCTGCTCTCCGTTGGATCTTCTCCATCTCTTCTATCAACCCTATCTGGTACGGATCCCACACTGCTGAGCAGTATTCAAGCAGTGGGCGAACATGCGTACTGTAACATACTTCCTTTGTTTTCGGATTGCATTTCCTTAGGATTCTTCCAATGAATCTCAGTCTGGCATCTGCTTTACCGACGATTAATTTTGTATGGTCATTCCATTTTAAATCATTCCTAATGCGTGTTGTTGTTGTGGTCTTCAGTCCTGAGACTGGTTTGATGCAGCTCTCCACGCTACTCTATCCTGTGCAAGCTTTTTCATCTCCCAGTACCTACTGCAACCTACATCCTTCTGAATCTGCTTAGTGTATTCATCTCTTGGTCTCCCTCTACGATTTTTACCCTCCACGCTGCCCTCCAATACTAAATTGGTGATCCCTTGATGCCTCAGAACATGTCCTACCAACCGATCTCTTCTTCTGGTCAAGTTGTGCCACAAACTTCTCTTCTCCCCAATCCTATTCAATACTTCCTCATTAGTTATGTGATCCTAATGCGTACTCCCAGATAATTTATGGAATTAACTGCTTCCAGTTACTGATCTGCTATATTGTAGCTAAATGATAAAGGATCTCTCTTTCTATGTATTCGCAGCACATTACACTTGTCTACATTGAGATTCAATTGCCATTCCATGCACCATGCGCCAATTCGTTGCAGATCCTCCTGTATTTCAATACATTTTTCCATTGTTACAACCTCTCGATATACTACAGCATTATCCGCAAAAAGCCTCAGTGAACTTCCGATGTTATTCACAAGGTCATTTATGTATATTGTGAATAGCAACGGTCCTACGACACTCCCCTGCAGCACACCTGAAGTCAGTCTTACTTCGGAAGACTTCTCTCCATTGAGAATGACATGCTGCGTTCTGTTATCTAGGAACTCTTCAATCTAATCACGCAATTGGTCTGATAGTCCATATGCTCCTGCCGGCCGGAGTTGCCGTGCGGTTCTACGCGCTACAGTCTGGAACCGAGCGACCGCTATGGTCGCAGGTTCGAATCCTGCCACGGGCATGGATGTGTGTGATGTCCTTAGGTTGGTTAGGCTTAATTAGTTCCACGTTCTAGGCGACTGACGACCTCTGAAGTTAAGTCGCATAGTGCTCAGAGCCAAGCCATCCATATGCTCTTACTTTTCTCATTCAACGACTGTGGGGAACTGTATCGAACTCCTAGCGGAAGTCAAGAAACACGGCATCTACCTAGGAACCCATGTCTATGGCCCTCTGAGTCTCGTGGACGAATAGCGCGAGCTGGGTTTCACACGATCGTCTTTTTCGAAACCCATGCTGATTCCTACAGAGTAGATTTCTAGTCTCCAGAAAAGTCATTATACTCGAACATAATACGTGTTCCAAAATTCTACAACTGATCGACGTTAGAGATCTAGGTCTATAGTTCTGCCCATCTGTTCGACGTCCCTTCTTGAAAACGGGGATGACCTGTGCCCTTTTCCAATCCTTTGCAACGCTACGCTCTTCTAGAGACCTACGGTACACCGCTGCAAGAAGGGGGGCAAGTTCCTTCGCGTACTCTGTGTAAAATCGAATTGGTATCCCATCAGGTCCAGCGCCCTTTCCTCTTTTGAGTGATTTTAATTGTTTTTCTATCCCTCTGTCATCTCTTTCGATATCTACCATTTTGTCAACTGTGCGATAATCTAGAGAAGGAACTACAGTGCAGTCTTCCTCTGTGAAACAGCTTTGGAAAAACATTTAGTATTTCGGCCTTTAGTCTGTCATCCTCTGTTTCAGTACCATTTTGGTCACTGAGTGTCTGGACATTTTGTTTTGATCAACCTACCGCTTTGACATAAGACCAAAATTTCTTAGGATTTTCTGTCAAGTCAGTACATAGAACTTTACTTTCGAGTTCATTGAACGCATCTCGCATAGCCCCCCTCACACCACATTTCGCTTCGTGTAATTTTTGTTTGTCTGCAAGGCTTTGACTATGTTTATGTTTGCTGTGGAGTTCCCTTTGCTTCCGCAGCAGTTTTCTCACTCGGTTGTTGTACCACGGTGGCTCTTTACAATCTCTTACGATCTTGCTTGGCACGTACTCATGTAATCTATATTGTACGATGGTTTTGAACTTTGTCCACTAATCCTCAACACTATCTGTACTTGAGACAAAACTTTTGTGTTGAGCCGTCAAGTACTCTGAAATCTGCTTTTTGTCACTTTTGCTAAACAGAAAAATCTTCCTACATTTTTAAATATTTCTATTTACGGCTGAAATCATCGATGCAGAAACGGCTTTATGATCGCTGATTCCCTGTTCTGCGTTAATTGTTTCAAATACACCCCTGGAAATGGAAAAAAGAACACATTGACACCGGTGTGTCAGACCCACCATACTTGCTCCGGACACTGCGAGAGGGCTGTACAAGCAATGATCACACGCACGGCACAGCGGACACACCAGGAACCGCGGTGTTGGCCGTCGAATGGCGCTAGCTGCGCAGCATTTGTGCACCGCCGCCGTCAGTGTCAGCCAGTTTGCCGTGGCATACGGAGCTCCATCGCAGTCTTTAACACTGGTAGCATGCCGCGACAGCGTGGACGTGAACCGTATGTGCAGTTGACGGACTTCGAGCGAGGGCGTATAGTGGGCATGCGGGAGGCCGGGTGGACGTACCGCCGAATTGCTCAACACGTGGGGCGTGAGGTCTCCACAGCACATCGATGTTGTCGCCAGTGGACGGCGGAAGGTGCACGTGCCCGTCGACCTGGGACCGGACCGCAGCGACGCACGGATGCACGCCAAGACCGTAGGATCCTACGCAGTGCCGTAGGGGCCGCACCGCCACTTCCCAGCAAATTAGGGACACTGTTGCTCCTGGGGTATCGGCGAGAACCATTTGCAACCGTCTCCATGAAGCTGGGCTACCGTCCCGCACACCGTTAGGCCGTCTTCCGCTCACGCCCCAACATCGTGCAGCCCGCCTCCAGTGGTGTCGCGACAGGCGTGAATGGAGGGACGAATGGAGACGTGTCGTCTTCAGCGATGAGAGTCGCTTCTGCCTTGGTGCCAATGATGGTCGTATGCGTGTTTGGCGCCGTGCAGGTGAGCGCCACAATCAGGACTGCATACGACCGAGGCACACAGGGCCAACACCCGGCATCATGGTGTGGGGAGCGATCTCCTACACTGGCCGTACACCACTGGTGATCGTCGAGGGGACACTGAATAGTGCACGGTACATCCAAACCGTCATCGAACCCATCGTTCTACCATTCCTAGACCGGCAAGGGAACTTGCTGTTCCAACAGGACAATGCACGTCCGCATGTATCCCGTGCCACCCAACGTGCTCTAGAAGGTGTAAGTCAACTACCCTGGCCAGCAAGATCTCCGGATCTGTCCCCAATTGAGCATGTTTGGGACTGGATGAAGCGTCGTCTCACGCGGTCTGCACGTCCATGACGAACGCTGGTCCAACTGAGGCGCCAGGTGGAAATGGCATGGCAAGCCGTTCCACAGGACTACATCCAGCATCTCTACGATCGTCTCCATGGGAAAATAGCAGCCTGCATTGCTGCGAAAGGTGGATATACACTGTACTAGTGCCGACATTGTGCATGCTCTGTTGCCTGTGTCTATGTGCCTGTGGGTCTGTCAGTGTGATCATGTGATGTATCTGACCCCAGGAATGTGTCAATAAAGCCTCCCCTTCCTGGGACAATGAATTCACGGTGTTCTTATTTCAATTTCCAGGAGTGTAGTTCGGGTCTGTTTGTCACCACAAGGTCTAATATGTTATCGCCACGAGTCGGTTCTCTGTTTAAGGGGGGTATGACGTCAGATGTGCCACCTTGGAGCAGGAGAGGCACCACAGGACATTTTAATTTCCACTGTCTATACTTTTACAAATAAATTCATAAAACTTTGCCAGCATGACCAGAAGGGATTCAGGAATCATACTCATAGCAGTGGAAGTTCAAAAAAGTAACAAAATAAATTTTTTTAACGTGTGAAATTTCATCATTTTTTCACTTACTATTGGCTGCATTTGTTGCTATACACTTTTCTTCATAAGTAAGAGAGATTCTTCGATGAATTTTGCACAGCGTACAAACCATATTTACAGCTGTATGAAACTCTAGAATTTTCCAAATCTGTTAAAAACTGTGGGAAAAATTGAGATAATTAACTACAAAATATGAGGTTTTTTTTCTAAACATGAAGTTTAAAATGTAACAGCTCATTCAGTTTTTCATAAATTAAATAATTTCTAACCTACAAAACCCACATGTGCACTCCACACGTACTCCGCTACCCTTGTCGCCGCTTCCTGCGTGTAGTGCACGCCTGACCCATTCAGGGGAACCCTACATTTCTCCACCCGATTGCGGAGGTCGAAAAATTTGCACCCCATATCTCCGCAGAATCGTCTGAGCCTCTGGTTTAAGTCTTCCACTCGGCTCCAAACGAGAGGACCGCGATCGGTTCTGGGAACGATACTACAAATAGTTAGCTCAGATTCCACCCCGCGAGCGAGGCTTTCCGCCTTCACCAACTCCGCCAACCGCCTGTATGAACAGAAGATGACCTCTGAACCCAGATGGCAGGAGTCATTGGTGCCGACATGAGTAACAATTTGCAGTCGGGTGTACCTAGTGCTCTCTATCGCCGCCGGCAGGGCCTCCTTCACATCTCGGATGAAAACCCCCGGCAAGTCTTCCCCGACCTTTCCGCTATTTCCTTAATGGGCTCCATCACCCGCCTAACGTTGGAGCTCCCAATCACTAGTAAACCCCTCCCTCCGTGTCCCTGCTCGGACCTCGCTGAAGGAGCGGCCACATGTCCACCCACAGGCAGAGCAGGCGATGCCACACGGCCAGCCTCCACATTCACCCTCCGCCTCGTGCGACGCGAACGCCGCTGAACCTGCCACTCCCCTTGGGGAGTTCAAATGGTTCAAATGGTTCAAATGGCTCTGAGCACTATGGGACTCAACATCTGTGGTCATCAGTCCCCTAGAACTTAGAACTACTTAAACCTAACTAACCTAAGGACATCACACACATCCATGCCCGAGGCAGGATTCGAACCTGCGACCGTAGCAGTCGCGCGGTTCCGGACTGCGTGCCTAGAACCGCTAGACCACCGCGGCCGGCCCTTGGGGAGAGGGTGGCCCAACCGCGCCCGGTGCCCGCGAAGATGCCTCGACACCAGGGACAGTGGGTGAAGCATGTAACACCTGGGGTGTACCATGCGACGCACCAGACTCCCCACTGCCGCTTCAGTCCGAGGCAGCAGCCTGAAGACAGCTGACCGCGGCCATCAACACGTTCAGCTGTTCGCGAACAGTGGCCAGCTCCTCCTGCGTTCGTATACAGCAGTCACACATCCTATCTATCCTAAGAAATCAATTTACTGAAGAGAGTTAATCAACTTTTAACTAGACTGCTAATTCACAAAAGGCGGCTGATAGCTGACTAAACTGTGGTTGCTAGACACTTCTTGTTGGAAACAATGAAAATAAGCACTACCTGTCTATGGAACACTATTACTAGTACTCGAAAGTTAAAGCTACCTAAAAGCAAAAACACATATCGACGCGCAAGTCGCCGAAGTGGCGTCAAATCGAAAGACTTGCACCTGGAGGACGATCTACCCGACGGGAGGCCCTAGTCGCACGACATTTTCATTTACATTTCCTTGTCTGCCGGCGTGCAGTGAAGTAGTGTCAGTAACAGACTTAATATTTTCTTGTAGTCTCCGTTTTTATTTTAAGAAGTTTAGTACGGGATATCTATGCGTAACAGACAACAGGGATTGTATCTGTTTTTATTCGAATTTTAATTTTGGGGTCGACACAAGAGGAACGTAAAGAAGTGATTACTTCTTCCGCTGTATAAATGCTTCGAGAGAGTTAGTAGTAGCTGAAATACGATAGTATGACATCGGTTCTTCCATTAACTGGTCGACATCTTGGAGACTCTGAGTGTCAGTTAGAATGGTTCAAATGGTTCTGAGCGCTATGGGACTTAACATCTGAGGTCATCAGTCCCCTAGAACTTAGAACTACTTCAACCTAACTAACTTAAGGACATCACACACATTCCTGCCCGAGCCAGGATTCGAGCCTGCGACCGCAGCGGTCGCTTGGTTACAGACTGAAGCGCCTAGAACCGCTCGGTCACAACAGCCGGCTGAGCGTCAGTTCTCATGTGACGTTCGGTGGGAGCATTTTCTGAGATGCTGCGTGCTCTGCAAGACGGCGCATTATTATTGTGGTCCCTGAGTGGATATGCTTCCGGTAGTCTAATGATTGGAATCACATACTGCGTCACAAGTTGAGGGAGACGCTGCTTCAACCGATATATCTATGTAAAACACACGCTGGATAGTTCACTACGACACACTCAAAGGAAAAAACGCACCGCGAAGAAGTTATGCAAATTGGTCACAAAATGATATCCATACAGTTATCGTCGGAAAATACAAAATTGTTAACTTTGGCGGCCGATGGATGACTGTGCGGCGCTGCAGCGCGATTTCGCCACACAGGATAGTAAACAGGAGACATGTCGATACGAGGGCATAAAGTCTTTGCGAATTTCATACTGTGTACTCAGCTGGACAGCAACTATGCCTCGCGGACAGACGCGTGAACAATATACGTAGATGTCGGCGTTTGATAGAGGACGTGTATGCAGGCTCAAAGAATCCGATTGGAGTAATCATCAAATCACTCGACATCTGAATCGGAGCGATGCCACTACTCGATGATTTTGGCAGGAATGAGTGAACTATGGCAGCATCAAGATGGAAGCGGTCTACCTAGAGAGAAGACAGAACATGAGGACCGAACAGTCGTCAGAGACGCACACAGAGTCCCGAATTCATCATTATCATCGATACGACGTGCAACTGTGTAACTTGGGTTTCAGTGACCACAAGGACCATTATCAGGCGGCTTACAGGGAGAGGGTTGAGCTCACGGGGTCCCTTGCGCCGACTACTGCTGACCTCAGTTCACCAACAAGCCGGTCTGCAGTGGTGTCGGCCACATTCGGTCTGGAATTTAATCGACAGGAGTAGAATTGTCTCTAGCGATGAGTCACGCTTCGAAATGAGCCACGATTACCATCGAAGACATGTCTAGAGACGCCCCGGAGAGCAGTGGAATGCCGGCCGCGGTGGTCTCGCGGTTCTAGGCGCGCAGTCGGAACCGCGCGACTGCTACGGTCGCAGGTTCGAATCCTGCCTCGGGCATGGATGTGTGTGATGTCCTTAGGTTAGTTAGGTTTAAGTAGTTCTAAGTTCTAGGGGGCTGATGACCACAGCTGTTAAGTCCCATAGTGCTCAGAGCCATTTGAACCATTTTTGAACCAGCAGTGGAATACCAACCTGAGTGCAACCCTTCATACGGCCCGACAACCAGGAGTGATTGTCTGGGATGCCATTTTATTTTACAGCAGGACCCCTTCGGTTGCCATCCGCGGACCCTTACAGCACGGCGGTACGTCGACGATATTCCACGCCTCGTTTTGTTGCTCTTCGTGGCAAACCATCCTGGGGTTATATTTCAGCAAGATAATGCCCACCCGCACACGGCGATAGTGCATACCGCTTGTGTTCGTGCTTGCCAAACCCCCACTTGACCAGCAAGGCCGCCAAATCTCTCCCCGATTCAGAACATCTGGAGCATTATGGACAGGGTCCTGCAGCCAGTTAGGGATTTTGACGAGCTCAAGCACCAGTTGGACAGAACTGGAGGACATCCAAAGACTCTATCAATCAATACCAATCCGAATAACTGCTTGCACAATTGTCAGAGGTGTACCAGCTCCTTATTGAATTTCTCTACTTGTAAAGCTCTTTGTCTTGAATAAATTATCCATTTTTTCTGAAATTGGAATCATTTGTTTTTCTGTACATGTACATCATATCTACTGATTTCCGACCCATTCGGACAATTCCTTCGTGTTGCGTCGTTTTTTGCCTTAGGATGTAGTACCTTCCATAAAGAGAGATCGTTTTAATAATAATTTCGTACTGAGATACAGAAGTCTCACATTTAGCTCGATTTTTTTTATTTATTTCCACAAACAGGTTGCTCTGTGCCGTCGATAGTACAACGTCAAGACGGAGAACTTTTTGTCGGTATTTCTCAAATACGATTCATAGTACGATTTGAACAATATGCATGAGTAATAAAAATGATGCTGCGCTCAAGAAAGGCACAGCATCAGTTGCAACTTATGGTCTGCACCACTGTTGACTTCCATTACTGAACGTGGCATATTTATTAGCTTTTCACAATTTTGGGTAGGTTATTTAATGTGCAGTTCCCATCGAAGAGAAAGAGAGATCTGAAATTTCAAGTCATATGCGCCCCAGGGTTTAAAGTGCGAGTCTTTGGTAACCAGAGGCTGGCAAATAAAGCTTCAGAAGCCTTTTTGTCAGTGCTGTTCAATCCATTTGCTTCCAGATACGAGAGTAAAATAGCTATCGAATGGTCCATTTTATGCAGGTATTCTAATAACGCTTCACTCTCTGCATAAATATACTAAAGAAGGTATACATGTGGATTCAAGAAATCATGTGAGTCCCCTGTAATTCATTTAAACGGAACCGGGGACGCGACCGAATCCTGAGTAAGACCTCTGCTCATTCTTGTAGGTCCTGTTTGATTATTTTAGAGTCTGTATTTAGTTATCTATAGGAGATTACTTGTAGCAACTTGTTCACAAAGCCACCTCGAATTTCGTACGTGAGCTGGTTCTTGGCTAAGAGAGGTACGCATATGAAATAATGTACATGGTGTATGTTGGTGAACACTGCTGAAAGGTATCCATTTGCACGTTCTCGAAGTTGGATTCCGCTAACACTGCCCACCACACTTTTTGCTCTCTGCATGCAAATAGGCGACTACGACTATTTTTCGTATGGTGACTTCAGATTTGATTTTAGTTTTTCTCAATCACGTACAGATTCCTCCGGATATCAATTTTTCCCTTTTACGGAAATATGCTTAAATTTAATTGAATTAAGTTGCAGTTCACATGCAACAGGGAAACTTTCTTTTTATCTCTGTGTGTATCCATCTTGTGTTAGCTGTCACAAACAGAAGTACAATGCTGCCATGTGGTGCCACCTCGTGAGTTGTGATACATTTTCGAACGTAGAGTATTGGTACTAAACTGTAATGGCAATTACTGCTGTACTGTGTGTTGTGCTTACGTGAAGTTTACGATATACTACTAATATTCTGGCGCAAACTTCGGCAAAAAAGTATAGATAATTTGTAAATGACCCAATTATATTTTGTTACATACATGGGGAATGTATTCCTGTAGTTAAGAAGGCATACATGTTGTATTTTGGTTGCCGAATTGGGGACCAAGGCAAGCCTTTTTTCCCTCGTCTTTGCTGTCACACAAGTGCAAGTAACTTGCGTAAGTGGCTTCAGGGTTCTCGGGCATCTGTGCTATTTATGGTACCAAAGTGAAGTGTTATTCTACAAAATCAAAACATGCTATTCAGTATCTAAACTTGCCCTCAGCCATGCAACCAGTTCCTAATTATGTTTTTCCACCTCCTAAGCGACGAAGTGATTGGACCTTCGATGAACAGCGTATAGAATGCTGTCCGACATCAGTGGGAACAAAACAGTAACAGAAAACAGCGCAGCACGTGTTGGTCTGAATTCGGAGTAATTGCCACCACGGCCAACGTCACGTCATTGTATTACACAGGGAGAATTTACCGACCTCTGTTGGGGCTTGAATCTATCACAGGCTCAATGTTAGTTGCTGGCTTCACAATTGCAAGGATGAAATTAAGTGACCTCATGTTACAGGAACTGGAGAGTGATTGAAATCTTTTTCTGTTCCTCCGACACGTTTGTGTCCTTTAGTGACTTCAGTGGTTTGTTTGCAGCACTACGCCATGTTCTCATGTTCTCTAAATAAAGTTTGAAGGCATCCCTTCTTCATAATGGTTATAAATACCCCTCAGTTCCAGGCGGATACTCGGTTAAGAAGAAATAGACTTATGGAGCTATGCGAGGCTTGCTCAGTTACTTATACAATATGTATAACTGGAAACTATGTGCAGATCTGAAAGTAATGGGGCTATCGACTGGTATGCAACCAGGTTACACGAAGCACTGCTGCTTCCTGGGCGAGTGGGACATTCGAAAGTAGAAGGAATATCACGCAACTAAGGAATGGAATATGCGAAACGTCTTAAAATGAGTGTGTCGTATGAGTCATTAATAAATCCTGAAGACGTATATCTCTCACACCTGCGTATTAATGGGATTAATGGAGATATTTTTAAAACAGAGAAGGGGAAGCTTTTGCATACCTGAAGACAAAGTTTCCCGATATCAACTGTGCAAATAATAAAGAGGGAGGTTGTATTGGCTCCCAATTACGACAGCTTATGCAAGATATACGTTTCATCGATTTGTTAAGTGAGACTGGAAAAGATGAATGGAATGTCTTCAAGTGAGTGTGTACACACTTGGAAATGACAAATCTGATGACTACAAAGAGATGGTGAGTAACATGGTAAGATGTTTTCAACGTACGAAGTGTAATATGTTACCAAAGTTACAGCTATGTGATTGCCGTTTTCACTTTTTCCCTCAGAACTTGGGGGGTTTGCAAGTGATGAATACCGGGAACGCCTTCATCAGGACATTGAAAATGAAAAAGCGGTTTGTGGGACTGTGGAACTGCAGCATGTTGGAAGACTATTGTTGTTCCTTAGAGACACTGCACAACACGAATGCAAAAGAGAATGTCCAAAAATAGCCTTCTAAACTTATTCTTGGGTGAAATATTTGTCTTTCCAGTGTTTGAAAATTATATATTTTCGTAAATAGTTAAAGCTCTACTTTTGTAGAACGGTATGTAATAGGGAACTCCCCATTACCACGAATTGTGAAAAATAATAATTTTATGTAGATGGTAGACAAAAAGTTAAAATGTGCAATCAGTGATGTAGGAATGTCATTTTTGCCGGAGCTTTCCCTTTATAGAGCAACTTATCAGCGTTTTGAGACAGTAACTGAGAACACTGTCAGGAGGTATAAAACAGCAGACGAATTACCGTCTTGTTTCCGTAGGTGCCTCACAGCATTAACCGGTTTAGTTCTTACACTCTGAAGCGCAGTTTGCAAGTAGCTGATGTACTCCCAGTATCGGCGGTGATAACTGGCGAGTGACGTACACGCAAACGTCAGGAGGCACTACTAACCCGCAAATAGTCTTCTACGTTACTTTGAGCACAGAACTGAAGTCTGGTTGTTGGTTAGGCTGCTCTGTTCACTGTGGGACGGATGCCGAATTATGTCGCGATGTGCTTACCGCCGCAAATACTGCAGTCTGTTGTAGGCGCCGTATCGACCTATTCATACCGGGGATCGGTCAGCGGGCAGTAATAACAGGGACTGGTCAGCGTGCAATAGCTACACTTCTCAGGAAATTACGTTCTCTGCAAACAGCTCAGAAATGCTGCCACAAAACAAAAGCCTTCTTTTGTTGTAGAGTTTTCCCTTGATGCTACGATGAATTTGGCGGTTGCAAAATGATCATAGAGTTTCCAGTATCTGCATTCCATCTATTCAGTGGACAGTGCAGTCTTATTTTATAGCCTCTTTTTACATATTACATACTTTAAATGCGGAGCTGATGAGATAAGCCAGAGTGCGGAGCTGACACGGAGAAAAAGGTATTAAGCACAACTGGGGATAGAACCGATAAGTGCTATCAGAACAGATCTGGGACGCTTATCGAAGCAGTGAGTGGTTCACATTTTTTAAAAATGTGGGTGAAACCAGCTGTAAAATACTCTTTAAGAGATGAATATTTCTAAACGGCCCGAAACATTGACCAAAATCGGCGCCAAGAATATCATAGGTGTTCTGTATAAGAACACCAATGGTGATTTCTTTTCTTGGGCGTCAGAAGACATGCAATGATTAAATGGAAAGGAAAATCAGGGTGTAAGCGCGAACTGGAGTACCGAATGAAGTGGCGCAGTGGTCGAAACACTGGTGGAGCGGGATTCAAATCCCCGGCCGGCCACCCGAATTTAGTTTTCCCGTAGTTAACCAAATGGATTACGGTAAATCCAAGCTTGAGCTCCGCCTCTGATGACCTCGTCGTCTACGTGATGTTTAACTGATAACCTTACTACGACCTTTTCATACAGTTCAGGATGGAGGGCACTTCGCGAAAATGTTTGTGACCTCCAACCCAATGCATCGGCCTATACGGCAAGAGAAGAAAGACTGTCTGCCTTGGTGCCAGCTCCAGTCTATTCCATCTTTTTCTTTGTCCTTTGCTATTTTTACGATATAGGCAGCAGAATGTTTTCACATTCTTGACTTATACCGGTTTCCTATATTCTCCCATTAACTTTTAACGAAAACAACTTCCCATTACAGTTCCCTGGCCACTTCCATTACAGCTTCACTTATGCTGACCTAGGATCCTAGCAGCAAGTCGCTGAATTGTTTCCGTGTCTGCTATTTTGCCTACTTTCTAACAACTCCAAACGCCATAGTATTAACCTAGAACTGAACACACTAGCATGTTGTTTGCGGTTTTCTCAACAGACAAACTGCTCTTTCCCAGATGCCTCCCAACAAATCCAACACACCCATTCGCCTTTCATACTAATGATTTCATCTGTTCGTCCCGTTTCATCTCACATTTAAACTATTACTCCTCGGCTCTCAAATTATATAAGAGACTGAAAATATTTACCGTTAATCTTTTAATAGGGTGCTATCGGTTTCTTTCACATCATTACAGGCGTTTTTTTACAGACAGCTGCCATTCAGAACGGCAGGTTAAGATACTGTCAGACCTGTTCCGCATTTCTTTGTAATAACCGAGAGATCTATTTACTTCTAGACAACAGCGTCGTCAGTGAACAGTCCTGCCAACTCCTATCTGACAGTAATGAATATCAAGGCATTAGTGGTCACATCCAGTGGTGCCGTGCAGCCGATGTTACTTTCGCTTCTGTTGATCACTCTCCATGCAGTATAACGGTCTAGGTTTCTTTCAAAAACTTAGTGTAGACATCTCATACCTGTGAAAATCCTCCATATTAGCGTATCGTCGTTTTCAATCAAAATATAGTAAAGAGTCGAATCTTTCGGGAACCTTCGGACACGTCCAAAAGAATAGACACCACGCATTCATATAATTTATTCGGCCTCGATGGGCAATAAATACAGCACCTTCAGTGAGGATGCACAATTACATTCGACCTCCTGCGGGGGATGAAGGACATGGGCGCGGACCGCGGGGTGTGTGTCCGCCGACTGGAGTATCGAGACAGTCCGTGCAGCGTCGATAAACCCTGTGTCCACGTGGCGCATTGGTTAATGCATCTATCTAGTACCCAGGAGATCCCAGGTTCGAAGCCGGCTCCGGCACACATTTTCGTTCGTCACCCCTGATTCTGCAGAAAGTCCCGATGCACCTGACATCAATGGTTTCTTTTCCTCCCCTTCCTTTCTCCTCCTTTCACCTGCAATTTACATAATGTGTGTCACAGTTGCGGATTCGTGTGGTGTGTGTTCTTTCGCACACGTCCGAAAGAAGAGGCACCATGTATTCATATAAGTGAACAGTACTTGCTTATACAACACATGATAGCATGAGTTAGACCTTGATGATGTCAATGTAAAAGCTGCAACAAAGTGATGTGTAAAATAAGAAAGGAAATAAACAGACCAAAATAATGATATATGCTGTACAGTACAGCCATGGAAATTAAGTAAACCTCTGATTTGTTGGACAGAAACAGCTTTATTGTATGTTACTGCGCTACACTGTCTCGACTATCTCCTAAATCTCTCAGATGAGCAGTTTACTTAAGGACCGTGACCACTTCAAGAAAACGCCTCCATGTTACGTACCGACTGGAATATTTGGGCTCGTTGCTCTGATATTGATGATCCTTGCACAGATATTCTGATTAACGGTAGATCCTAGAGCGAGGAACGCACGAAATCTCTCCGTATTTGGTCATCGACACGTCGTTAGAGCTAGACGGCAGGTACACTACATTTTAGAAGTGTTCCACACACTGAGAATTTGCAGTTGTAGAATTCAGAGTCCATTTGGAAGGGCCTTAAAAGTATTATTTACAATGCCGAGTACTGTAGTTAAAAACGTGTAGCTGGAGCGGCTAGCCACATCGCTTAATGACAATGAAGATAAGAGAAATTAGGGCTCATTCGGAGGCATAGAGATAGTCATTTTTCCCCTACGTTTTCGCTAATTTTTCGAATTATTGAATAAAAACGTTCAAAAGTGAACTTCAGACGCACCCACAATCCCACATTCACTCGCCACCGGTCAGGATGTTTAGTATGTTGTTCATGGCATTCCGTTCTAGCACTGTAGAAAAATTTGCGACTACACCATTTGTTTCCCTATACGACATTTTTGGGGCTTCATTGACTGAGCTTATTGCTCCACACAAGTAGTAGAGAGATAGCGTTGCTGGTACAATTTTGATATTAAATTTATATCAAATTGATATGCAAATTAATTAAATTGATCGCTTAATTACCCCCATCCACGCCCACCCCAACCTCCTCCCTACCCCCAGATGATGACATGTGTCTTCCTCAGCCTGCACGTGGGTTTCCGCACCCTCACTCCTACCCCACCTACCCTATTGGCGGGAATTTCGAATTTTGGCGGCAATTCCGAATTTTCGCTGTGCAATTCAATTGTCAATTCAAAAGACATAATATTAACGGAAACTGTTGATGGATAGAAACAAAAAAAAAAAAAACAGAGGACAAGAAATCGGTGAATTATGCTCTGAGAAGGACATAATTTGCCTTTCAAGGAACAGCGAACTCTTGTTTAACGTCCAATCGCTTCACCGCTTTATATACTGTGATTATTAACACGCTCCGCCGTGCACTGCTGGGCACTGGTGTACTAGTGGTGTGCCAGCCTACACCCATTCACCGCCTCCTGCAGCACGCTATATTTGGGGGCCTCGGTCTGGCCCCCACCAGACCGTATACATAATGGCTGTTGCAGCAGCCTCACCTCACTGGTTCTGACCGGACATGCCTACCGCCTCTTGCTCTGCTCCAGCAGCTTGAGATCAAAGGGCGCCATGCGACCCGTGCTGGTAACTCTCAGGCGGCCTCATATGACACAACTCACGCCATGTGCAACGCTTAGCTCGGTGTCCGGCGGTCTGCACAGTGACCACTTGTCCGCCTCCCCCACCCAAACTAGTCGTCCCGTCGGCTTCCACGACAAAGGGAGGGGAGGGGGGGGGGCGGCAGGGAGCAGCCAGCAGTTGGAAATCGGAAATCGGCAGATGGTTGGATTGTACAACACCGTCGGAGCCAGGGCGCACGTTTGTGAGCATCTACCACGAACGACAGATTTGTTTTCGGAGGTTAGTGTCTTCCTCCCACAGCTGTGTCCCAATGAAAACAACAACATACATTTCGAGTAATGCAGCTAGACTGGGTATGTCAGACTATCTCTTTCAGAATGAACAAAGGACGTTTTTCTAAAGCTAGCAGATGCGTCCAGTTTTACAGCCACATGCCAGCAAGCAAATGATGTTTGTCTCAAGAATTGCCATCCCTCCCCCCCCCCCACCTCCCCCATCGCCCTCCAGCTGCGTCCAGTTCCTCAAACATCTGCACCAAGCCTGCTTGAAGAAAAAAGAAAGCAAGATATAACTTGCTGGTACGGCATTCTGAGTTCCTATTGGTCCTTTGAAAAATAGAGGGTACAGTCTGAAGGTATGTATATAAAGCCCAACCTTCACCAAAACCATCAGACTTTGACAGTGCCTAGTTGTGTCCGTGTGATTCCCACAATATGAAACGGTCAGTCAGCAGTGATGCCAGCGGTAGTGATGGTGGGAAATGGTCAAACGTGGGGCAATTGCCATGTAAGTGTTTATTAAAAAAATATTAGTTCAAATTATGACAGCTATAAAATTTCGTAGGAAAGTATTCAAATTTTTTGAGATTGTGATACACAACAGCTGGAAGCTAAGAGTCACCAGCAAGCCTAAAAAATGGTTCAAATGGCTCTGAGCTTATGGGACTTAACTTCTAAGGTCATCAGTCCCCTAGAACTTAGAACTACTTAAACCTAACTAACCTGAGGACATCACACACATCCATGCCCGAGGCAGGATTCGAACCTGCGACCGTAGCGGTCGTGCGGTTCCAGACTGTAGCGCCTAGAACTGCTCGGCCACCCCCGCCGGCAAAGCCGAAAAGCTTGTGCTACCATCATGTAAGTACATCTCAAAATTCTGTGTGCGATAGTTTACATTTTCAGAAAACATCTCTTAAAGTATTCGAATCATAGCAAGTGCTTATAACATTTCTACTGTTGTTCTAGCATTAGAGCAGCAGCAGGTGGAAGCTGAAAGTCGCCAGCAAGCCGAATAACTTGTGCTACCCCCATGTAAGTACTTCTCCAAATTCTATGTGATAGTTTACATGTTCAGAAAACAGCTCTTGATGTATGCAGATCGTAACAAGTGTTGTTTTGTTCTCGCTGTTGCGCATTAGAGCAGCAGCTGATGGAGAGTGAGCGGCTGCTGGAGGCCTAAATCCAGCAAGAACGTAAGCATGTTTGTAATATATTGCCGTTAGGCTTTTTTTCGTCGTATACAGTAGTTTAAGGCATAGATTATCCATTGTTATAGATTTTGCTATGGATAAAGAAGAGAAGAGATTCTAGTAGAGGTATGCATCGGGAATAATGACCAGTCACTTCCATTTGATATGAACGTTTATTTTGTCTTCGTAGTAATGTATGATTAATGTCTGTCTGTAGGCAAATTCAGTACAAATTTCGTGTAGTTGTTGCTATTTCTTGTAATCAATATCTTGTTGTAGACGACTTCCGTGAGCTGGATCGGTGGCTCCACTACAGCAACAATTCCGGCGAGGGTGAAATACCGGAGTGGGAGCCTGAGATGCTAGCTGCTGAAAGGCAGTGTGATCTCTACCTTCTGGAACAGGAGATGGGTGGGAGAAATAGCAGAAAGGTCAACTGACCTGCTCAATCCTGGGACCCAGAGTGTAAAAGGTGGTTATAATGCAACCATCATTGTTACAGCATGTAATTAATCTTCTGTGATGCTTATTCACATAATTGTTGTTATTTGTTTACATCATGTATTTAAAAAATATCCAGCATTGTACTCAATTTTTTTCCATTATTTATTTGTTACTGAGATGCCACCAACACTGCCACGACAACAGTTTGCTGTGACGTGTGCAGCTAGAGTGGTGGTTGTGGGGGCAGGGATGAAACACGCAACCGAGCGACGCGCACCGCCGTGCAAAGCGCCACTTGTTGCTGCGTGAGAAGTGGCCGTGGTTGCTGCAGTGCCGGCCCCCGCCCCATCGCACACCCTCTGGCGTCCTTAGGTGGTTCAGTCAGCGCAACGACCTCCCACAGGTCAGGCTGGAACGAGCGCCCTCTCCAACAGCCTGGGTGCTCCCACAGGAGCTCACCTCCTCCTACTCCGGCTCTGGCTGTTCACCCTTGCTGGCAGTCAAAGGTATCTGCGCCTCGGCGCATACCCCTCCCCCCTGAAGACGCCTCGTCCCCAGCACCCTCGTCCACCAGGTGGATGCAGTCATCTCCTATTTGTAGTATTAACGATAATGAACCTGTGGCTATTGGTAATGCTCTATCCCGTACTGATAGTGAAGGACATCAGGTTAGCGGCGTCACATCCCTCTAAAATACTCGGCAGTTGACAGGGCCTTTGAGGGGCGTACCTCGTTTACGAGAATGGAGACTCCTGCCGGGGGGATCGCTACCCAGTCAGGTTTCTAGAGGCATGCCTCCTGGCACTGGAGGCAGAGCCCCTCAGATCCCAAGAGGATCAGATATATAATGCCATGACATGTAACACAGTACCCTGCTGCGAGTTGACTCACCCTCCGAAACAGCACTGTGCTACTGAGGAGAAAAGCCTGCACTACATCTGGGGTGATAATGGCGTTACATCTTGGAGTACATCAATCACCTAGAGGCATCGTGAATTCACCTTGAACTCTATACTGTCCCGGTTTTCAGAGATGGAAGTAAGAGGGTCAGCTAAATCTCAGCCAAATACCACACTTCAAGATGTTCATGTCTGTGATCCGCTAAATGGAGGGTCCAGTGGATATAGATGATAAGAAGGCATGTATTAATGTCCAAAATGAAAAGGATAACACTTGTTTTGCATGGTCAATGCTGGCTTGTGAAAGAAAAATTAAACATAATTCAGAGCACACATCTCGACACGGAATAGGGCTTAACATTCGTGGATGTTATAACTTTGATGGTATTGAGTTCCTCGTAAAGATTCAGGACATACTAAAATTTGAGGCACAAAATCCCAAATACTGGTTCACGTCTATGGCCTGAAGAATCAGGAAAGCAAGCCAGATGAGCAGGACAAGCATACTGTAGTTGGACCACTCCATTTTTCGAAATATGCAGGTGAGCGTGATCTTCATGTAAACATGCTGCTCTTCTCTGAAGGTGAGAGTCAGCATTACAGATGGATCAAAGACATGTCCCCCCTCCTTTACAGCCAATTGTCGAAACGTGAACATAAAAGATACATTTGCTTCAGGTGTATAAATACGTTTTCAGATAAAAAGTATTTAAAAAGACATCTGGAGGACTGTGAATCCAAGGAACCGGTACATGTTGTTATGCCTACAAAAAAGAAAAAAAAGTTCATTAAATTCAGGATTTCTTACCACTAGCAACGATGTCCATTTGTTGTAAACGCAGGCTTCGAATGTCTCCTTGCCCCTATCACTTGCTGTGAAGGGAAAACCTTAGCCCCAGTCACGTGGGCTAGGTGCGCGATCTGAGGAGCTTTGTCACGGTTCGCGCGGCTCCCCCGTCGGAGGTTCGAGTCCTCCCTCTGGCATGGGTGTGTGTGTGTTGTTCTTAGTGTAAGTTAGTTTAAGTTAGATTAAGTAGTGTGTAAGCTTAGGGACCGATGACCTCAGCAGTTTGGTCCCATAGGAACTTACCAAAAATTTCCTTAGCCGCACATACCACCTTCACGCAAACACGTACCGTATGTGGCAGCATACCGAATTACTTGTTCATACGATTCAAGTCTTAAAAGTTATGAATCTTATGTCAGGGATAATCCTGCAGTTTGGCTGTTCACTGAGCTTGAAAAACTCTAATGGGATGTTGATAGACTTTACAGCACTAGCATCCCCATGACCGAATCGGAGGAGGATAAAAAATTACACAATGATGCGCTTAACAGTCATATTTGTAGGCTGCCATTACATAGAAAAGCTGAAACTCGCAATCTGAAGTATCAGTCACCATGGCACATACCCATCTTCTTCCATAATTTCAGTAGGTATAACTCCCACTTTCTTGTTGAGAAATTGGTCAATTTCGACTGGGAGAAAAATCATGTCAGCGTCCGGCCTAAGAGTGTTGAGAAATGAATTTCGTTCTCCAAACGAATTACGCCAAAAATTACTCTCCGTTTCCTTGACACGCTACGTTTTATGCTGGCGCTACTCCTGAAACTCGTTGAAATTCTACCTCACGAGGGTATGCATATCATCCAATCTGCATACCCCGATGGGGAAGGGTTTCAGCTTGTGACTAGGAAAGGAGTTTTTCCTTATGAGTATCTGGATAGTAAGGCGAAAGTCAACGAAACCTGGCTACCCAACATATCTGCATTTACCAGTACTCTCACAGGCCATGCCATAACTAGTGTAGATTATGAGCATGCTGTGAATGTTTGGCGCGAATTCAACATTCCCAATTTGGGTGAATACGCAAGACTGTACATGGACACCGACATGTACGTGCTTGCGGATGTTTTTGAAAAGTTCAGGACCGTATGTATGGCCATGCACTCTCTGGACCCCACCTTTTATTGCACGGCACCTGGATTATCCTGGGAAGCTATACTCAAGAAACAAGGTGCACCATCGAACTTTTGACTGATGCTGGTATGCTTCTTTTGTTTCTGTGCGGGATCCGTGGGGGCCTTTGCCACTGTGCCCTTAGACACGCCAAGGCATATAATCCACGTATGGGTGGGGGCTACAACGTATCCCTCGATTCAAGTTATATTCTATATTTTGATATGAGCAACTTATACGGGCACACTATGATGCATCACTGCAGGTTGGTGGGTTTCAATGGGAATGGTTCAAATGGCTCTGAGCACTACGGGACTTAATATCTGAGGTCATCAGTCCCCTAGAACTTAGAACTACCTAAACCTAACTAACCTAAGGGCTCACACACATCCATTCCTGAGGCAGGATTCGAACCTGCGACCATAGCAGTCGCGCAGTTCCGGACTGAAACGCCTAGAACCACTCGGCCACAGCGGCCGGCTTTCAATGGGAGCCCGGAAAAGAATTAGAGGAGTTAGGTGGAAAAATATTTGGGTCTGGCAGCTGATTGTGATATAGGGTAACCTGTTAGTATGCATGAAATGACAAACGTCTTGCCGTTATGTCCAGAGCAACAAGTTCCACGAGAAGCACTATCCCTAAAGTGATGACCACTGTTGGACACAAGCAGAGGTACTTAATTCATTATCGTAATCTCCAGCAGTACCTCAGCCTAGGGATGGAGCTAGAAAGAATCACCGGGTCTATCTCTTCAATCATTCCCCCTGAGTAAAGGAGTATACTGAATTAAATACCAAAAAGAGGGCGGGTTGGACTAGTGATCTCGAAAAAGATTTTTTTAAATTAATGAATAATTCCATTTTCACTAAAACCATGCAGAATGTAAGAAATGAATGTGGTATTTTTTTAGGACCGAATGGGATGGGCCGTGGGGCACAAGAAAGTGCAGCGCCAGACCAAATTTTAAGCGGATCACTATTTTCAATGAGAACTTTGTTCAATTTTGGTAAACATTTTTGGAATACAGTGATCAATTAATTGTTATATTTAGATTAAAGTTCAGTCTTGATCACGTTATGTCTGTTTTAATGAGTAACCGGTTTCGGTTTTTTCTATAAAACCATCATCAGACCCATTGGCTCCCTTGGGTTGGTAGGTGGAGCTCTCCTTGCTGCTGTGCAGTTGACTGCACAGCAGCAAGGAGAGCTCCACCTACCAACCCAAGGGAGCCAATGGGTCTGATGATGGTTTTATAGAAAAAACCGAAACCGGTTACTCATTAAAACAGACATAACGTGATCAAGACTGAACTTTAATCTAAATAGAACTTTGTTGCTGTGGAGATGTCGAAGGTTTCGGTAGAGTTTACGAAACGAATCTATTTGGGTATGTATGTACTAGACGTCTCCAAACCCCACATGTACCGCTTCCACTGTGAGTTTGCTAAAACTCATTTCGTGGAACCAAAGTTACTTTATATGGATACAGATAGCTTCATCTACTGGGTGAGGAACTGCGATCCATATGAGGTAATTAGGTGTCATGGTAATGAATTCATATACATCCAATAATCCTTACGGTATTGTTCCTCAGAACAAGAAGATTATCGTCTTAATGAAAGATGAGGCAGATGGATTGCCGATTGTGGAGTTTGTGGGTCTAAGATCTAAAATATATGCGTATCGTACAATAGATGGAGACACCCATAGGCGGACTAAGGGCGTATGACGTGCAGTATCACGTGTCCACACGGTCGAAGACTACTTGCAGAGCCTGTACGGCGGTGTTCGCGGTGCTCCGCCTCAACCTCCGCATTTGGAACAGCAAACTAGTATTCGATCGCGAGGCCTTTAGTTGTATACTGTGCTGCAATCTAAAGTCGGATTGCCGCCTAATGATGATAAAAGAGCTATTTGTGATGACGGGATAGAAACCGTCCCGTACTCACATTATTTGCTTGAAGTGCCACAGGGGGTGGGGGACTCAGACGGTGTGAATGAGAGAGAGAGAGAGAGAGAGAGAGAGAGAGAGAGAGAGAGAGAGAGACTGGCTGAGTGAGAGTTTGTGCCGAATAGTGTGGCTCTTTTATCATAGTGTAAATATTGTATGTGTGTAATGTATGGTATGCCTGCATGTGTGAGTGCTTATGTGTGTCTGTGTGTACGCCTGTGAGTGCGTTTGCGTGCGGATGTATGTGTAAATATGTACGCCTGTGCGCAAATATATTCTGTTTAATTTTTTTAATAAGTAGCATAACATCTATGCATGAATAACAAGCAGGATGTGCTGGAAAAAAATTATAAATATGTTAAAAATGTGCAATATATACAGGGTGTTACAAAAAGGTACGGCCAAACTTTCAGGAAACATTCCTCACACACAAATAAAGAAAAGATGTTATGTGGACATGTGTCCGGAAACGCTTAATTTCCATGTTAGAGCTCTTTTAGTTTCTTCCACCTACGCTCAATGGAGCACGTTATCATGATTTCATACGGGATACTCCACTTGTGCTGCTAGAACATGTGCCTTTACAAGTACGACACAACATGTGGTTCATGCACGATGGAGCTCCTGCACATTTCAGTCGAAGTGTTCGTACGCTTCTCAACAACAGATTCGGTGACCGATGGATTGGTAGAGGCGGACCAATTCCATGGCCTCCACGCTCTCCTGACCTCAACCCTCTTGACTTTCATTTATGGGGGCATTTGAAAGCTCTTGTCTAACCAACCCCGGTACCAAATGTAGAGACTCTTCATGCTCGTATTGTGGACGGCTGTGATACAATACGCCATTCTCCAGGGCTGCATCAGCGCATCAGGGATTCCATGCGGCGGAGGGTGGATGCATGTATCCTCGCTAACGGAAGACATTTTGAACATTTCCTGTAACAAAGTGTTTGAAGTCACGCTGGTACGTTTCCATTCCATGATTAATGTGATTTGAAGAGAAGTAATAAAATGAGCTCTAACATGGAAAGTAAGCGTTTCCGGACACATGTCCACATAACATATTTTCTTTCTTTGTGTATGAGGAATGTTTCCTGAAAGTGTGGCAGTACCTTTTTGTAACACCCTGTATAAAAAGATTAAAATGGACTAAAATCATCAAAAAGGTTAAAAAAATTTAAATGAAGGAAAAAATAGTTTGCTGTATTTCTCTCTTTTGCACTTCATGCGCGTGTGTCATTCTGTGAGTGCATGTATAAACAGATCACCTTTTAAGTTTCACCTACCGCTGGCTGTCCAAGTCATACTAGTTTTAAGTGCGAGTTCCACCCAGTTAATTTTACTGCAGCTGTTTTGGATAAACATTTTAGGATCATACGATTCATTTTTTATAAAATTATTTCACCTGCTTCAGGTGGAAAGGTGTTTAGAGCCACCCATTTCGACGTACAAATTAAGTCTTCTGTTTGGGTGGAATTTCACTAGTAATAGTATAAGTGTAAGAGAAACTATAGCTGTGCAATAGTTGCAATCAGTACTGTACTGTAAGGTAATTTTTTTTCAACCAATACTAATATTTGTAAAACCAAGGACAGTAAATAAAAAAATTTCAAACAGCAACAAGAACTGAATTTAAAAGCAGTTGTACATCGTGTATGTTAAAACCAACAAGATTTGTTAGTGTAAAACTGTATTACTGCTGTGAATATTTATGTCTCAATAATAAATTGTTATTCGTTATCATACGTCTTTTTTGTTATTTCACAAATCGCTGCCCTTACAAACGTATATAAAGGGTGTGCAAGATGCGCCTTTACGGCGCCTTCCACGACCACCAGCAACGTACGTCGGCCCCACATAATGCCACCCCTAAACAGCAGCGAACCTCCACCTTGCTGCACTGGCTGGACAACGTGTCTAAGGCGTTCAGCCTGGTCGAGTTGCTTCCAAAAACGTCTCTGACGATTGTCTGGTTGAAGGCATATGCAACACTCATCGGTGAAGAGAATGTGATGCCAATCCTGAGAGGTCCACTCGGCATGAATTGGGCCCATCTTTACCGCGCTGCATGTTGTCGTGGTTGCGAAGATGGACTTCGCCATGGACGTCGGGAGTGAAGTTGCGAATCATGCATCCTATTGCGCACAGTTTGAGTCATAACACGACGTCCTGTGGCTGCACGAAAAGTATTATTCAACATGGTGGTGTTACTGTCAGGGTTCCTACGAGCCATAATCCGTAGATAGCGGTCATCCACTGCAGTAGTAGCCTTTGGGCGGCCTGAGCGAGGCATGTCATCGACAGTTCCTGTATCTCTGTGTCTCCTCCATATCCAAACATCATCGCTTTGGTTCACTCCGAGACGCCTGGACCCTTTCTGAGAGCACATCCTGGCACAAAGTAACAATGCGGATGCGATCGAACTGCGGCATTGACCGTCTAGGCACGGTTGAACTACAAGAAAAAAAATGGTTCAAATGGCTCAAATCCGGCCAATCGAAATTAAACTTCTTCTCATCACTGAAGATCACTTTATCCCATTCTGAAGTCCACGATATATGTTTTTCAACAAACTCCAAACTAACAAGTTTATGTTTGGGAGTTAAAGCAGCGTTCTGCAGACATTTCTTGAATTCCATATGTTTGTCATTTGACGAAATTTGTCGTACACGTCTGGCAGCTACTGGCCACTATAAATCAGCAACAAGTTGAGAAGAATAACAGTTTGTAGCCCTTTCTTTCAGCAAAAGTAACTGTTTTCGATCCCTAAGATGATTTTTTGCTTTGTCCATCTTTTCCGTTATGTCCATAGGGTGGCCCCACTCCAACGAAATTATCAATTACTGTACTGGAACGGTTCAACTTCTTGGTGGTGATTTGATGATTAGAGAGCCCGATTTCCTTGTACGCACAGATTTTTGCTTTTTCATCACATGACTGTTTCCCCCGTGGCACTGTCACAGTTGTGGTTCAAATGGCTCTGAGCGCTATGGGACTTAACATCTGAGGTCATCAGTCCCCTAGAACTTAGAACTTAAACCTGACTAACCTAAGGACATCACACACATCCATGCCCGAGGCAGGATTCGAACCTGCTATCGTTGCGGTCGCGCGGTTCCAGACTGAAGCCACACCGGCCGGCCCACAGTTGTGGTTTATGTACACAAAATGCGCTGTCACTAATGGTATCTGTCCCTATGTGTAACGAAGGCACGAACGCACACATTAACACCGCACAGAGCCTATTGCCTTTGTACAGATTTCCACCCTACGTCACCTGAATCGTTGTGTCTTCTTATGTACTGTACTAGACATCTTATACGATACCATTAACAACATTTGTCGGTATGCTGGATATCATACTATTGCACAACAGTTCCAAGTAACAATGTTAATTTTCCTGTAAATTTTCACGCCTTTATCCCGATTTTCGGTACTGTATGGTTATGTGCGTCCACGTAAAGGGTTAATGCTGTCGGATATATATCAAAACTAAGACAGTGTAGGTAGGTCGACTGCATCTGAAAGTAGTTGAAGTCTCCAATGACCACGTTATCGACAGGGTGCTAATCCTTACTTCTCCTTTTCGTCTTCTCACAAATCGTAATTATTGCAACACGCAGCTACGTATAAGTGTAATGTCTCTGACACAGAGTTTGCGTAGCAGCAATAGCGTCACGAAATTTTCGCTTACCTCCATACGTGTGTAGAACACGGGAGTGCTATTACGTATACCGCACAAGATGAGCTCTGACTTCTTTACTGATACCATCACGCTCGTTGTACGAAACGAATGCAGAACATTTCTCTGTGTTGTAGAAATCTCTTTTCTTAGAACGAGCCGCCCTCCTGGAATCGTTTGATTAATAGTCTTGGGCTAAGTAACTGTACCCTCACTGAGCTCTCAGACAGCCTTCGTAGATTTCGTAGATACTAGGACCTTCCAGTCTTCCAGAAGGAGTGGTGAGCCGTCTCACAGAATCAAGCAGCGATCTGGAAAAGGTTGCATTTCGACAGTAAAGCAGAGTGCCGGGTAGGGAGGGGGGGGGGGGGGAGGGGGAGGATGGGAGGATAGAAGGATAGGAGGATGGGGGAGGTCGGTTATCTTCAACCTGTGATAATCGAAGTGTGACTTGGTTTAATTTAATATTGTGCTAACCTGCAAAACCACCATCAGCAAACTGCTGTTGCTTCAAGTTTCGGTTACAGCGTATACCATTGCAGTGTTCCATCGTCTGGAGCGCTTTCTACTGCATAAATAAAATTTGTTAGTCAGTCACCGCAGGAAGGCACGCTTCTGCTGCCCGTGTAGTGTGGACAGTTGTTAGCTGAGTGCGAGCCTTATGGCTGGAAGACCGATCGAAAGTGTCGGCGCGCCTTGTGTATAGGCTGTGCAAACACTTGTTACCAGGGACGCTGACCTCACTTCCGGGTAGCTGCTGCTGCCATTTCCTTATTCCCACACTGTTTGTTTGTTTACTCGCTGAATCTACAGACAGTCAAATACTGTGACATTACGGCGTGCTGTCCCAACTACTTGCGCGTACTGGGACATGTTCTCTAGAAACTAAACATAATTTTTGTTTAGTAACTAAAATTATGGGGAACCCTTTACAAAACTGTCGATGCATCCAGAGAAATGCTTGCAGGAAGCACCCTGCTTTAGAATACCTTCATTATTGGAATTAATCGTTAGTTTTTGCAACATCGAATCTGTTTTCTTACTCTAATTTACAAACATTAAAGAAGACATCACTTGACATTACTACTGTTAATGTGCATCTTTCTACGTCTTGTCACTAAAGCCAGTTTTTGTGAAAGTGACAAGGTTTATATGATGACTCATCAGTCATATGGCTCGCAAGACAAGACGTCGGTTAATCCATGCTTCTGCTTTTTAGTGACTTAATACGAAAGCACATTACAGTCTTGAATAAGCAAGGAAGGCGTTATAGAAGGCGTTGAAATGCATTCATTAGGGAATTCCAGTGGCACAAGTTCATGAGGCCAAGAACGTTTACGGTCGTTGATTTACGTACAGAGTCACTCCTGCTGTCTAGCATCGACATACTAATGACTGCAAGCAAATTCTTGCCCTGGTCCCCACATCCTCTGTGCCCACTTCTCTGAACATGAATGACTGATACACGGGAAAGAAGAATGCATCGTTACACGTGGTCCCTCCATTTACATTCTTCAAAGGATGTTCATGGGGCTACGCTGTGCTTACGACATCTGTACGTTGCCCACGACTGATTCGTTTTGAATAGGGTAGAGTCTGCTGATGCAGGTGGGACAGACTACTAGAACAGTCAGTATGGTCTCATGACGCGAGTAGTCACATATTTGACAGACGAAACTAAAACTATGGTAAAAGTTTTTTAGCACAAACTCGGTGTATAGATACTAAACGAATGACGGCCAGTAGCTGCGAGTGCGCTGATAACCGATATTTGTTGTTATGCACTCGAAGTAATAAAGCCCTGACGGCACCGTAGCGCTGAGGGATCGAAACCGCTAGGCACCCTTCAGAAAGAAAGTGCAACAGCATCTCGCCTTTTAACATGTTCATCTCCATATGTGTGAAAAAACAACTAGTTGTTGACCAAAGAAAGGAAACTTTTTTTTTCATATGACTGGCTCGAGAGTCAGCAGCAGAAGAAGATCTACCGCATAACAAAAACAAAAATTTTAAAAAAATATACTGAACTCTCAGCTCCTTGATGTAGGTCAGTGGACTACCTACAAACCAGCATTTTGCGAACACGACATATTCCGTATGCCGTGTATACAAGTACAACACAGCGAGACCTTCCATTACGGATAGCCACTGCGACACTCATGGGAATGTGGCAATGAAATTCCATCACTTAGGGCAAACAAAGGAATTTGGAAGACAAAACGTGAATCGATTGATTACTAATATGAAGAAAATGAATAAATTAGTTCCCTTTAGCCACAGTGCATTCATATGAGTAGTGCTGGAAAGAGAATACGCTGGTTGTAGGCGTAGAGCAGGCATCACCCCACGTATAAGTGTTTTATGATTATAGCTGATGATCATGCAAACGAAACGTGGAGAAATTCGCTATTGATTGTGGAAAATGAGCTTTTGCAGGACATAGAGAGTGCCAATAACAATCCCATAACAACGTGTATACAGCAACAGTTGTAACGACAGGATATGGGGAACTAGAAAAGACTAACTACGACTCATTCTGAACGCCAGCAGAACACATTTCTGGTGAGGACGCATCGTCCCTGAACTAGACGAGATGACCCATTCTAAAGAACGTAAGTAGGGGAACGCCAAACAACATTCAAAATGAACCATAGAAACATCTGGTAAGCTCCTTCCTTACACACGCCTTATGTTTCGTCGTAGTGAAAGTGTATTAGCCACAACCTCTTCATGATAACCTAACACGAAGTAAAGGCATCTTTAGTCCATACTCAGAACCATATTGCAATTTCCATTATCGTCGTAACAGACTGCTGAGATATCGAACATCAGTTCGTGATATCAACACAGCTAAATGAATAATGCAGGGAATAGCTGACGCTTCTTCCAAAACCATTTATTTGTTAATAAACATATAAAATACGAATTTATATTATTTTCTAAACAAGAAAGGTAAGACAATAAAGAATACTCAAACGCTATAAATAAATCATCTATATTTGAGAGTTGTTTATAGCTAATGCCGTTTCTCGCTCCTCAAACTTCGTAGTTTACAGTTTTCCCTACATCTTCTTTGACCATCGATTATCATCTGTTCGTTATAAATAGCCATATCATCGTAGCCCCTCTCATTCAATAGCTTCCATGATGTTCCCTTTTAACCCATAATATTTCTGATTTACTGAGTTCTGATTAAGTCCAATCTTAGGATACCAGCACTTTGTTTCCGGTAATCAATTTCCACGGACAGCAGCTGATCTTTTTCTTTTTTTCTCTTCCTTATTTTCCAAATTTATGACCCCTTTATACGTATGCTTTCTACTTTTGTTTTGTGTCAGAGACTTTTTAGTTTAATTTGTGATCTTATTAATCCAAAGGACAGTGTTAAGTGCCGAATAACACGTTTCCTTTATCCAGTCTTATTTTTAATATCTCCTATACTCTTTGCAATCAGAGGTATAGTTACACCTAGATATTTAAAAGAAGTGGAACATTTAATGCAATAATGTTCTTCGTCTCTACCCACTGTCATGTACTTAGTTTCCTACGTGTTTATTTTTAAACTCCACTTCTCCTACGTTCAAACAGTTCCCCTAACATATAGCTAGATTCTTCACTATCTTCGACAATTATCTGGTCAGCAATTAATATGAGGAAGAATAGTTTATCATCACTCATTGACATCCTCATAGCACTGGAGTAATTTTTCCGTGTCTTCAGTACTTCTTCCAAGTTAATTTTAAACAATGGAGGAGCTAGTTAACAACCCTGTCGAAGCCCTCTGTTAAATTAGAATTTCTCATCTAAGGCATTAACCTAGCTTACTTACCTCATGCATCTACAATATAAAGCTATTACTGCATTAAAGTAGGGTGTCAAGAACAACTATCCCTCATGCTGAAATACAGTCACAGTGTCATATACCTTTTCTAGAACAAAGAATGTTAAGTGGACTCTTCACCTGTTACAATACATTATTTAAGTATGCAAAAATCTTCTACATATGACAGACCAAAACTGAACCCGCTTTGGTATTCTGATACTTTAAAATGTGCCTCAGTTCTGTTTTTTAACACTCACCCATAGACCATAGCCACCGAACACAATACACAGATATTTCTATGATTTCTGCAATCCTTTCTGGTTCCTTTCTTAAACAAAGAAGATAGAACTGTCTTCTTCCATTCAAGAGGCGAGTTAAGGAATTAGTAAAAATACACTGACGGAAATAAAAATTATTATACCATGAATACTTTTGCCGAATGCCACAAAATCTAATACTCCAGAATTTCCATGTCTGTCGGTATGCTGATTGAAATTGTATCCTTATGCGAGCTTATTTTCAGTATAGAAGAAAGCTGTTCCTACAGATGAGGAATAGTTTGAGTTCATGATGACTATTGGATGTGTCTAACGGTACTGGAACATTTCAGAAGGGGATCACAATACAGCATTACCAAAGGATGTGTCCGTGCTACTCATCGCCAGCTTGCGTACTTTGAGGAAGGTTGAATCATTGGCATTAGGGATGTGGGAGCATCATACCCGTAAATAGCACAGATAGTTGGCTGTAACCCAATACCTGCAGAATGAATGGTGACGAGGTAGACTCGCCGGCCGGGGTGGCCGAGCGGTTCTAGGAGCTACAGTCTGGAACCGCGCGACCGCTACGATCGCAGGTTCGAATCCTGCCTCGGGCATGAATGCGTGTGATGTACTTAGATTAGTTAGGTTTAAGTAGTTCTAAGTTCTAGGGAACTGATGACCTCAGCAGTTAAGTCCCATAGTGCTCAGAGCCATTTTTTTGAGGTAGACTCAGCATAACACTAACAACAAGTGTAGATACGAGTCGACAGTTCCACGAGAAGATCGTAGGACTGTTCAATTGGCTCTGGCGAACTGACGGTTGAGAACAAATGAAACCCAGACAGAAGTTATAAGGATTCTTACACCACGAACTGTCGCGAAGAGTTTACTGAAAGCTGGGTTGTGATTTCGAGATGCTATGCTTTGTTTACCAATGACACCACACCACAGAGACTCACATGGTGTAGAGCCAGAATCAACTAGGACACCGAATGACGTTCTGTGGTGTTCATCTATGATTCTCGCTTCTGTTTGTGGCTGTAAGATCGACGACAACGTTTCCATGGGCAACCTGGTAAAATCTCACAGGAAGCAGATTCTCAAAATCCATAGTCCACACCTCTCCAACTCCCGAAATCATGGTGAGTGGTGTTATTGGATATGACAACAGGACTGATTAGGTAATTGTTGAAGGGAGGATGGATATTCGCCAGTACGTGGTAAAAATGGTAAGCTCTGTTGACGTGCCCTTCATGGTGAGGGTACAAAATGGCGTATTCCAGCAGGATAACGCAAGACTTCACATTTATATTTATGCCACAAACCAGTTGAGGAATGTACGGATCAATGGCTGACCTGCCGTGTCCCTTGATTTGTCACCCATAGGGCACGTCTGGGATGCAATGGAAAGACGTATGCTTTCATTCTAGCCTGCAGTAAGCAATCTTCGTTACCTGACACAGCATGTTTTTCAAGTTCTTCACTAAATTTATGAAGATGACATTCGGAGGCAATTTGCTTCCATGTCACAATTAGTGCAACTAATACCATATTCTTGCCAGTGGGTTTCGCACTTCATACTAATATTGGTCAGGGACATCAGTTCCGAATAGATTGAAAGTTCGATCGTTTAATGTTACATGATGTCGATCTCCACAAAATTTCATAAATATCAGGCTAGTGCTTCATAGTGCAACACTTTACAGATCCGTCGCTGTAACTGCAAGGATACCCATCGAGATATCCGGCTCTGCTTTTGGGAGCTCATTCAAATGGTTCAAATGGCTCTGAACACTATGGGACTTAACATGTGGATGACATCGGAAGTTCACTGAGGCTTTTTGCAGATGATACTGTGGTGTATCGAGAGGTTGTAACAATGGAAAATTGTACTGAAATGAAGGAGGATCTGCAGCGAATTGACGCATGGTGCAGGGAATGGCAATTGAATCTGAATGTAGACAAGTGTAATGTGCTGCGAATACATAGAAAGAAAGATCCTTTATCATTTAGCTACAATATAGCAGGTCAGCAACTGGAAGCAGTTAATTCCATAAATTATCTGGGAGTACGCATTAGGAGTGATTTAAAATGGAATGACCATATAAAATTAATCGTCGGTAAAGCAGATGCCAGACTGAGATTCATTGCAAGAATCCTAAGGAAATGCAATCCGAAAACAAAGGAAGTAGGTTACAGTACGCTTGTTCGCCCACTGCTTGAATACTGCTCAGCGGTTTGGGATCCGTACCAGATAGGGTTGATAGAAGAGATAGAGAAGATCCAACGGAGAGCAGCGCGCTTCGTTACAGGATCATTCAGTAATCGCGAAAGCGTTACGGAGATGATAGATAAACTCCAGTGGAAGACTCTGCAGGAGAGACGCTCAGTAGCTCGGTACGGGCTTTTGTTAAAGTTTCGAGAACATACCTTCACCGAGGAGTCAAGCAGTATATTGCTCCATCCTACGTATATCTCGCGAAGAGACCATGAGGATAAAATCAGAGAGATTAGAGCCCATACAGAAGCATACCGACAATCCTTCTTTCCACGAACAATACGAGACTGGAATAGAAGGGAGAACCGATAGAGGTACTTAGGATACCCTCCGCCACACACCGTCAGGTGGCTTGCGGAGTATGGATGTAGATGTAGATGTAGATGTAAATGTAGATCTGAGGTCATCAGTCCCCTAGAACTTAGAACTACTTAAACCTAACTAACCTAAGGACATCACACACATCCATGCCCGAGGTAGGATTCGAACCTGCGACCGTAGCAGTCGCGCGGTTCCGGACTGAAGGGCCTAGAACCGCTCGGTCGCCGCTGCCGGCAGTATCTTATTGCTAATATTTCCTGTACCATGAACACTTTGCCTTACAGGGGTTAGAATTTCCACATTGCCTTCTTCAATTTCATCTTAAATATTTCCTTTATGAAGTTCTGACTTATTCACAGCCAAAGTTTCTGATAAAATTTTTCTGTTCCTGGTCATTAATTAGATTTATTCCTGCGCTACCCTAATTCTGAATCCTACGTCCTTTAATGACGTTCCAAAATTTTTTGACTCTTATTATGCCAATACAACCATCAACTTCCACACAAATATCTTCCCAGGATTTATTCTTCGAGATTTTCATCTCGTTGTTCACCTTTCTCCTTCTTTCTCTATATTGTTCCCTGTCTACTTGAATTCTTGATCATAGCCACTTATTATAATTTCTGCTTTCCATCCACGTCCTTCAACCGTTGGTCTCAGCAGGGACTTCTACACTAATTGATTATTTTTTCTCCTAAATCCCATTGATTCGCGAATACTTGTTTTCATCTTGTGGTGCAGATCGTCCGCTGATCCATATTGTAAATTTCCTAAGTTGTACATAACAATTTGAGTGTCCTAAATAACTTATCCCTTTTTCGTTTTATTGAAACATGACAAGTAAATTTTTGTAAACAACATATGATGAGATTTCCTGGCAGATTAAAACTCTGTGCCAGACAAAGACTAGAGTCTAGAAATATGTTATCTTTGTCTATCGCGGGCAACTGCTCCATCGACTGAGCTATCCAACCACGACTCACAACCCGCCCTCAGAGCTTCGCGTCCACCAGTATCTTTCTTCCATCCTCCAAACTTCACCGCTGTCCTGTATATATCATATTCGCGGAGTGTGAACATCTAAGAATGAGATGACCAAATCAGTAGAGGAGGCACAAACAGAAGCAACACGGGACATATTCCTTTGCACATACTGGACAAAGCCAATATACAGTATAAGCCCACTAAAGATACTTCATGGGGGGCAATCAAGAACATCGCTATACATTTTCCACCTCCAGACCACTCCTTCCACAGTCCAAGAACCTCTCGTTCCAAGCTCAGCATTTAAATTCTGGCTTACAGCTTTGTCAGATCATTGGGATGGACTCTGGCAGAGATCACTGACATGGACTCTGGCCGTGGTGGATGTCATCCATGGATAGATTACGTACACTGCAACCATCCAGGAGGGCGTCTTATGGCGCCATCAGAACAGCTTTAGCCATAGTGAAGCTGTCAGCCACTACTGAAAAGAGACGGAGGACAACAGTACTGCCACATAACATCTCACGCTCACCAGTCATACGAAACATCAGACGTAACGTATGGTGGCGGGTAAGCAGCTTTACAAAGATTAGAGATAGTAAACCCTATGGTTTGCACCTACAACCGGGCTTCTACACTGGAGCGCCAAAAAAACTGGTATAGGCATGCGTATTCAAATATAGAGATATGTAAACAGGCAGAATACGGCGCTATGGTCAGCAACGGCTACACAAGACAACAAGTTCCTGGCGCAGTTGTTGGATCGGTTACTAATGCTGCAATGGAAGGTTGTCAAGATTTAAGTGAATTTGAACGTGGTGTTGTAGGCGGCGCATGAGCGATGGGACACAGCATCTCCGAGGTAGCGGTTGAAGTGGGGATTTTCCTGTACGACAACTTCACGAATGTACTGTGAAATCAGGAATCCGAGAAAACATCAAATCTCCGACATCACTGCGACCGGAAAAAGACCCTGTAAGAACGGGACCAACGACGACTGAAGAGAATCTTTCAACGTGACAAAATTGCAACCCTTCCGAAAATTGCTGCATATTTCAATGCTGGGCCATCGCAAGAGACAGCGTGCGAACCATTCAAAGAAATATCGTCGATATGGACTTTCGGAGCCGAAGGCCCACTCGTGTACCATTGATGACTGCACGACACAAAGCTTTACACCTCGCCTGCGCCCGTCTACACCGGCATTGGACTGTTGATGAGTGGAAACATGTTGCCTGGTCGGCAGAGTCTCGTTTCATATTGTATCAGGCAGATGGACGTGTACGGGTATGGAGACGATCTCGTGTATCCATGGACCCTGCATGTCAACAGGAGACTGTTCAATCTGGTGGGGGCTCAGTAATGGGGTGGGATGTGTGCAGTTGGAGTGATATGGGACCCTTGATACGTCTAGATATGACTCTGACAGGTGACATGTACTTAAGCATCCTGTATGACCACCTGCATCCATTCATGTCCATTGTGCATTCTGACGGACTTGGGCAATTCCAGCAGGACAATGCGACACCCTACATGTCCAGAAGTGTTACAGAGTGTCTCCAGAAGCACTCTTCCGCTGGCCACCAGACTCCCCAGATATGAACATTATTGAGCATATCTGGGATGCCTTGCAACGTGCTGTTCAGAAGAAATGTCCACCCCTCGTACTCTTACGGATTTATGGCCAGCCCTGTAGGGTTGATAGCGTCAGTTCCCTCCAGCACTACTTCAGGTATTAGTCGAGTCCATGCCACGCCGTGTTGTGGCACCTCTGCGTGCTCGTGGGGGCCATACTCGATATTAGACAGGTGTACCAATTTCTTTGGCTCTTCAGTATACATCTACAGACATACTCTTCAAGTCGCAGTACGGTAAGTGGCGTGAGGTACGTTGTACCACAACTAGTCATTTCCGTTTCCTCTCGCAAGTAGAGTGAGGGTAAAACGACTGTCTGTATCCCTCCGTTCGAGCTCTAATTTCTCTTATCTTATTTTCATGGTCCTTACGCGAAATGTACGTTGGCCGCAGTAGGTTTGTTCTGCAATTAGCTTAAAATGACAGTTTGCTACATTTTCTCGATAGCGTTCCTAGAAAAGATCGTCACCTTCCCTTTAGGTATTCCCATTTAAATTCACAAAGTGTCTCCCTAACACTGGCGTGTTGATCGAACCTGGCGGTAAAAAATCTAGAATCCCTCCTCTGAATTGTTTCGATGTCTCCCTTTAATCTGACCTTGGTGGCAACACCAAACACTCAGTACTCAAGAATGGGTAGCACTAGTGTTTTATATGCGGTCTCCTTTACAGATGAACCACACTTTTCTAAAACTTCCCCAACTTACCCGAAGTCGAGTATTCGCCTTCCCTACCACAATCGCCACATGCGTCGTTCCATTGCACGTCGTTTTGCAGTGTTTCGCTGGATGTTTAATCTACCTGACATTTTCAGGCAGCACACTACTAATGCTGCATTCAGACATTACGGGACTGTTTTCATACTCATTCGAATTAAACTTACATTTTTCTACATTTACAGCAAGCTGCCATTCGTCATCCAACTA
This sequence comes from Schistocerca serialis cubense, assembly GCF_023864345.2. NCBI lineage: Eukaryota > Metazoa > Arthropoda > Insecta > Orthoptera > Acrididae > Schistocerca > Schistocerca serialis. Next base: position 358,809,793 of record NC_064640.1, on the reverse strand, counting down.
GAAATTTTGTCGAAGTCATCTCGTATAGTCCCACAGACACTCAACGAAGACACCGCCTTCTCGTACACCACAGCATCATCAGCAAGCAACCGCAGACTGCTGCTCACCCTGTTCTTCAAAACATTTGTGTATACTGAGAATAATAGCAGCCTAACCACACTTCCATGAGACACGCCTGATGACACTCTTGTCTGTGATGAACAAAATGGTTCAAATGGCTCTGAGCACTATGGGACTCAACATCTGATGTCATCAGGCACCTAGAACCAAGAACTACTTAAACCTAATTAACCTAAAGACATCACACTCATCCATGCCCGAGGGAGAATTCGACCTGCAACCGTAGCGGTCGCGCGGTTCCAGACTGAAGCGCCTAGAACCGCTCGGCCACACTGGCCGGCTCTGTGATGAACAACGTACTGGTTTCTATTACTTAAGAATCTTCGTGCCACTCACATACCTGGGAACCTATTCCATTTGCTTGTGCCTTCGCTAAAGATCTGTAGAGGGGCGCCGTGTCAAACGTTTTTCTGGAATCTCAGGATATGGAATCTGCCTGTCGCTCTTCAACCATAGTTCGTTGGATATCATGTGAGAAAAGGCCAAGCTGAGTTTTGCACGAGCGATGTTTCTAAAACTGTGCTCATTTGTGAACAGAAGCTTTTCCATCCCAAGGAAGTTTATTGTATTCGAACTGAGAATATGTTCCATCGCATACCGATGTTACCGTTATTAGTCAATAATTTTGCGGGTCTGTTCTTCTTACACACATAAAAAAAAGTTTTGCATCACCTCGGTTCCGAGAGTTCTGGAACCTGTACAGAAAATTGGAATAGAGATGAACATAAACATTATTGCCGCCCTTTTTATTGCTCGTGAAAACCACACATTGCATGTTGTACTACCATACAGTGAGACTTTCAGAGGTGGTGGTCCAGGTTTCTGTACACATTGGTACCTCTAATACGCAGTAGCACGTCCTATTGCACTGATGCATGCCTACATTCGTCGTGGCATACTATCCACAAGTTCATCAAGGTACTGTTGGTCCAGACTGTCCCAATCCTCAACGGCGAGTCGATCCCACAGAGTGGTTGGTGGGTCGCGTCGTCCACAAACAGCCCTTTTCCATCTATCCCAGGCATGTTCGATAGAGTTCATGTCTGTAGAACATACTAGCCACAGTAGTCGAGCGATGTCGTTATCCTGAAGGAAGTCATTCACAAGATGAACACGATGGGGGCGCAAATTGTAGTCCATGAAGACGAATGCCTCACTAATATGCTGCCGATATGGTTGCACTATCGGTCGGAGGATGGCATTCACGTATCGTACAGCCGTTACGGCGCCTTCCATGACCACCAGCGGCGAACGTCGGACCCACATAATGCCATCCCAAAACAGCAGGGAACCTCCACCTTTCTGCACTCTCTGGACAGTGTGTCTAAGGCGTTCAGCCTTATCGGGTTGCCTCCAAACACGTCTCCGACAATTTTCTGGTTGAAAGCATATGCGACACTCATCGGTGAAGATAACGTGATGCCAATCCTGAGCGGTCCATTCGGCATGTCGTTGGGCCATCTGTACCGCGCTGCATGGAGTCGTGGTTGCAAAGATGGACCTCACCTTGGACATAGGGAGTGAAGTTGCGCATCATGCAGCCTATTGCACACAGTTTGAGTCGTAACACGACGTCCTGTGGCTGCACGAAAAGCATTATTGAACATAGTGGCGATGCTGTCAGGGTTCCTCCGAGCCATAATCCATAGGTAGCTGTCATACACTGCAGTAGTAGCCCTTGGGGGTGCCTGAGCGAGTCACGTCATCGATAGTTTCTGTCTCTCTGTATCTCCTCCATGTCCAAACATCATCATTTTGGTTCAGTCCGAGACTCTTGGACACTTCTCTTGTTGAGAGCCCTTCCTGGTACAAAGTAACAATGCGGACGCGATCCGCGGTATTGACTGTCTAGGCATGGTTGAACTACAGGCAACATGAGCCGTGTACCTCCATCCTGGTGGAATGCCTGGAACTGATCGGCTGTCGGACCCTCTCCGTCTAATGGGCGCTGCTCATGCAGGCAGGTTTAGTGACATCTCTGAACAGTCAAAGAGACTCTGTGTGTGATACAATATCCACAGTCAACGTCTATCTTCAGGAGTTCTGGGAACCGGGGTGATGCAAAACTTTTTTGATGTGTGTATCTTTCTTATATACAGGAATCACCATCGCTTTTTTTCCCAGTACCTTGGGATTTTGAGATGTGCGTGAGATTTGCGATAAACAAAAGTTAAGTAAGGATCCAGTGCCTTAGACTACTCTTTGTTGAACCGAATTGGGATACCATCCAGACTTGATGAGTCATTTGTTTTCAACTCTTTCAATTGCTTCTCTGGGCCAGGGATGCCCGTTGCTATGTCTTCCATACGGGAGTCTGCGCGACGATCAAACGACGGTATATTTGATCGATTCTCCTGCGTGAACGATTGCTTAAATGCAAAATTTAGAATTTCGGCTTTCCTTTTGTTATCTTCTACTGCCACACCAGACTGGCGAATGAGCGATTGGATAGAAGTCTTCGGCCCGCTTAGTGATTTTACACAAGATTCGAATTTTCTCGACTTCTCTGCTACATTGTTTGCTAAGGTATGACGGTGGTAGTTATACATTTCGCGTATCGATCTTTTTACAGACGCAGTATTCTCTATTAATTTCAGCCTGCAACATTTGCGCGTTCCCTTTTGAACCGAGAGTGCAACAGTATTAGCTTCCTCAGCATTTTCCGAATCTGGTTGTTAAACCAAGGTGGGCTTCTCCGCCCTTAATTCACTTACCGGGCACACACTTCTCCAGAACGCGATTTACAATCGGTTTAAACTTTGCGCAAAACTCCTCTACTTCCATGATACTGGAAATAAATTATGTCCATTCATTATCTTAGTGGAATGGTTGCAACTGTTTATCTGCTCTTTCTACCAAAACTACTCTCCTAGCCTTCTTGACTGGTTTGTTAAGTTTAGTAACCAACATCGCTACGATGACAACATATTTCCATTGCGTGTGGGCTGTCGAAATAGCTGCTCAAGACAGTTTTCGGAAAACATGTTCAAAAGTACTTCGTAAGACAGCCTGTCCGCATCCCCTGTAATGAAACCATAGACGTCCCAGTCTATACTCAGTAAATTAAAGTGGCCTCCAACTAATAGTTGATGATTTGATATATCTGAGCTACTGAGCGTAGACTTTCTTTTAATGACTCTAAACTGCCACGGCAGAATCGGTTGGTCGCGTAAAACATCCAACAGTCAACTTGATTTCACCTAGACCTGTTATCGGTGTCCGGATAACTTCACAGTCACTCTCAAAATGTAGCTGATTAGAGACAATATTTTTGTTGATTTTAATGAACATTTCTCTCCTATATTGTCTAGTCTGTCTCATTGATATACGTTCCATGACTCGCTAAATAATTTGGAGGTTTCTACTTCGAGTTTCAGCCAGCTCTCGCCTTCGAGAATAATTTGAGCCCCACAAATTTCCCGGAGGATAGCAAATTCACGAACCAAGTTAGGAATACCTCGACAATTTACTGATAAAATTTTGATAGTCGAAGTGTCTTTATTCTGAGTGCAGTCTGATTTCGCTATCAACTTGTCGACTGGTGAGTGTTCATCAAAGTACCCCAAACTACAGCCTGCCTAAAAAAAATCCATATATACTCCAAAAGTACTTTTCTACCCGAGTAGCTGCTTTCCATGTGTATTGCACCTCTGACCTACCACCCAACGCTCCACCCGATAACGCAGGTCCAGAAACCTGCAGCCTAGACCGTCACAGATTCGACGAATCGTCTGGTTGAGCCTGTTCACTCGGTTCCTAACCGAAGGACTCCGATCAACTCTGGGAACAATGCTACATATTCTAAGCTCTGCTTGTGCCCCGCGTGCGAAGCCAGCGGCCTTCACGACTTCTGCCAGGCGCCTGCATGAACTGAGGATGGCCCTTCAACCTCGGAGACAGTTTCATTGATTCCGACGTGAGCCACAGCTTGCATATGACTGCACTCTCCACGCTCGACAGCCGCAGGCAAAGCCTCTTCCACATCTCGGATGAAGCCCCCCGGCAGACATACCGTGAACACATTGGCTTTCTTTCCGTCCATGAGCGCTGTTTCCCTTACAGGCTCCATAACGCGGCTAACATTGGAACTCCCGATAACTGGCAAACTCCTCCTGGCGTTTGCCTACTCGGACCCTGCTGAAAGCGTGGCCACCTGTTCAGAAGGCCAACCTCCACACTGACCCACTGCCTCGAGCGGCGCTAAAGCGTTACGACCCGCCAATTACCCTGCGGTGAAGGTGCCACGGCAGCAGAGCCTGTGGGCGAAACAAACGACACCTGAGTTGACCCATGCGACGTGCCAGATTCTCCGTCATCTCTACATCTCGAGGCAGTAGCCTGAAAACTGCTGACCGTAGCGAAAAGCGCCTTCAGCTATTCGTGAACTGCGGCCAGCTTCTGCGTCCGTACACAGCATGCGCATATCTTGCCCGTCCCAGACTACTAAGAAAACACAGAAAAACTGAAATACGTAATTTGCCGCTCTGCACGTGTGTAGCAGGTGATAGTTGGAACTTGACTCAAACAAACGGTTGCCGGTTCTTCAAAACAAACAAATAAATAACAGCTACCCTACAGACTGCCTGATTTAGACTTTAAAGTTACAGTACGCGAGATTACACCTCTTAAATAGAAAAACACACACGGAATTTAAAAAAAATAAGAAATATGCTTCCACAGAGGGACGCTACTGGGCAGATCCTAGGGAATTGCCTTCGTTCTGGGTCTTCCAGCCTGTGGTCCTACTACTCCTATCTGACGGATAGGGTGAGCAGAAATCTACGACTGTTTGCTGAATACACTGTAGCGAACGGGGAAGTGTCGTCTTCGAGTGAGTGTACAACAAGACTTGGATAATTTCAACTTGTGCTAATCGTGGGAAAAGTAAGGTAATGAAGATGAGTAGGAAAAGTAGTCCTCTAGTGTTCGAATACATTACTGCTTCATACAGTGACGTCCACTAGATATTTAGACCTAACGTTGCAAAGCGATATGAAATTGAACGAGAACGTAAAGTCGGTTGTAGGGAAAGCGAAGAGCCGCCTTCGTTTTATTGCGAGACAACTATAAAGAAGATGGCGTACAGAACTCTTGTGCGACCCATTCTTGACTGCCGCTCCTGTGTTTGAAATTCCTACCAGATCGGATTATCGCACGACGACGAAGCAATTTAGAGGTGTGCAGTTAGATTTGATATTACGGAGACGCTGCGTGAACTCAAATGTGATTACCTGGAGGGAAGATGATGTTCGTTTCGCGCAACACTATTGAGAAAGTTTAGAGAAACGGTATTTGCGGCAGGCTGCACGACGATTAAACTGTCACCAACATTCATCTCACGAAAGGACTGCGAAAACATGGTAAGAAAACTAATTCACGACTCGGACGGAAGCATATAGACAGACGTTTCTGTCTCGCTGTATTTGCATATTTGCATGTTGAGCCGGAAAGGGAATGACTAAGGGTCGTGCAGGATATCCTCCGACAGGCACCATATGGTGGCTTGGGGACATCAGACACCCATGCAGACGGGCACATGGATCAGAACGACATTGTACACTAGGAAGCCATGTGTCAGTCCCCCCTACCGCCCAGCCGAAGTCACCATTGTCTGGAACATGTCTGTTCCTGCGTGTTTTCCGTAGAGGTAACGAATTTGGTATCCAGCGAAACTATCGATAGACACGATGAGTCAGAGATGCTTTCCGAGATGGTGACAGCTACCACCAAGAAGGCGCCCTGTGCTGACGACGATGCAACTACCCCTCCTGCAGCCAGTTCCATTGACCATGCAACTCGCTGATACCAAGATATAAAGCTGTCTCCAAACAGCAGCAGCCATTTCGTTTTCTTCGTGAGTATAAAGTACTTTGGATAATCGCCGGCCTGCTAGCCTTGCCGATCCATGTGTACCACAGGCTTTGCCTGGAATCTTCTACGATCTGTTGTTGTGCTTACTGGTTCCAGACATTGTCATTTTCTGTTGACACTTTTCGGTACCTAACTGGCAAGTAACCCAACTCACTCACTCCATCAAGAATGGAGCATGTACATTTGTTCCTGCTAAAAACTGCATCAATATCTTGTAACCTTATCGACCTTAATGACAGTGAAAAATTAAACCGCGTGTACCTAATGGAAATTTGGGAAAAGCAATCGTCACCGAAGTTAATCTGTCGGTAAAGAGGGAGGAAAGGGTTAAATCTAAATGAAAGGAAAAATGCAAATGAAACTGGTGGAAATTAATTTTGAAAAGGGGTAAAGTTAATAAAGAAAGAAAATATGCGGTCGTTACGTTAACAATTAACTAGCGGTAATTAGATATTTGAGATTTGGGGGAAATTACGGTCGCCAGTCCTATGGACAATTACTATAGTAACTGAAAAAGAAAGGTTATTACACATATAATTAGCACTAGAATCGTGGCAACTGAAGGTTAACACGTGTAGTGTGAAAACTGAAAGTTTGTCAGAAGTAATAAATTTCGCTACACTCTGACTTAATTTAGCAAAAGAATTAATAAAACCGGAAAATTGAAAGTTAATTTAGTGACTGAAATTAATAGTGAGCTTTGTTTCTGAAGCACATCGAAATTCAGCAAAATACGGTTAGTCTTGGGCTACCTCAACAATCATTTCAAAAGCTACTTGAATCTACGCAGTTTAGAAATAAGAGATTTAACTTTGAACTTGAATTAAATGATTCTGAACAATTAACAACAGTAAAATTTAGTACGTACCAAGCTGAGCTGCAGTCACAGGTAAGCTAAAATACGGTAACAAAACTCGCACTCTCAATTTGTGCTTGTGTAATCTAAATATTGTAGCCAGCTATGAATACCTTAACTGAACTTTGAAATTAAAGCAGTGAAATCGAATGATATTACTTTAATGCTGGCGTTTGAATTTCAACGACACTCCAGTTCATTCCGGAAAAGGAAGGGACCCTGCTTAGTAATGCAATTGGGACAATGAGCAACAAAGGTTCATGCTACATTGTTGTAATTTAGTGAGAAAAATTTAACAGTTTGAAAGGCTGAGGTCTGCCACACAGTTCTAAAACTTTACGTGCTACCAGTCTTTCTTGTTGGTTGATTAAAGGTTTGAAGTCGTCGATCGAGGAGGTGGCGACAGTCACTCATTGTCGGTCGTCGCTGTTGCAGAAGCTGGATGTTGGCGCGCCTTCTTCTCGACAAGGTCTCCAGCCGAAACGGGCTCTTGATGTGTGCCAGCTAACGCTTCCCGTCCGCGACACTGTGTCAGAAACTATCATAGCAAGTCGAGCGCAATTACATGCTGCCAAACCCCGAAAGCGCGGCAACTCGCGGGAGCGTCACACAACACACCTGCTCCACCGCCCTCCTCCAGCCAGACTCTGCTCTGTCCGCTCTGCCCGCGCTCCACGCGGCAGAGTTAACCCTACCAAAGATCCTAAACACTTTGGTTCTCCACACGATCTATCGATGTATTCGTTCGATAGCATAGTTTTCCCTAGGCAAGACCCAGCGTAAAAATACACATAATATTTACAAAACAAACCAATTATACATCGACATAAATGCATAAATATATATATATACAAATACTAAACCAATTATAATATATAAAGACACAGAAATTTCATATCTTCAGGTAACAAAATAAGGAAAAAATTTATAGTACAATAGATGAAAATAGGAGGATATGCATTTCCGGCATTACAATCTGTCTATTAATAAACGTCTGCATACCTCCGACAAAACCACCAACACAACAATCTACCCATCTATTTCATTTTTGGTAGTGTAACCTGGTGTGATGTCGATTATCTAATACTTTTTGCACACACTTACTAATTCTTCATTATTGAGTGTGCTCCTTGCCACCGTTGGATAAGCAGCTGCAGCAGCAAGTAGTATACCCCTAGCTTACTTGTTTGTTACATAGTTTAAGTCTTAATTTCTTTGCGTGCTTTTGTGTACTTGCATTGTTTAATTCATAAGTTTCGGGCGTATTATAGTATTTGAGAGTTGTAGCATCGCGCTTTAGTGTTTACTTCGTAGATTCTTACTTAAATTGCGTGTGAGTTTCGTATAGGAGGTGTAATTTCGAGTTTTAGTTACTGTAATCGTAAATTCAGGTAGATTGTAGCGCAGTCGTTAGGCATTTGTACAGGTTAGTTAATACATTCTTTGCGTGTTTCCCTTGCGTTATCTGGGCACTGACTCGTGTTTCAGTAGCTGTTGTTCAACATCGATTAGAATGGATAGGGACTGTGATTGCTGTGTTCAGATGAGGGCTGAGTTGGCATCCCTTCGCTCACAGCTGCAAGCGGCGCTGACATCGGTCGTGCAGCTTGAGGCTGTTGCCAATGGGCACCACTGAGGGGAGCCGGACTTGGGTATCACGGGGATATCAACCTCGTCCCGTCTGTCCCCAGATCGGTCTGCCGCTGTGGTTGCCCCGGTTGCTGCCTGCAGTGGGACTGAGCCCTCGCCTGTGGTTGACTGGTAGGTCGTTCCAAGGCGTGGCAGGCAGCGAAAGACGTCCCCGGAGGCTGATCAGAAAGCCTCTCCGGTGCGTCTGACAAACCGGTTTCAGGCACTGTCTCTGGCTGAGCCAGATGCAGCTGCCTGCCCTGTTTCAGAGGATGATTCTCAGTCTTCAAGGTCCGGGCAATCACAGAGGGTGGGCTTATTGGTAGTTGGGAGCTCCAATGTTAGGCACGTAATGGGGCCCCTTAGGGATATGGCGGCTAAGGAGGGGAAGAAATCCAGTGTGCACTCCGTGTGCATTCCGGGTGGAGTCATTCTTGATGTGGGAAGGGTCATTCCGGATGCCATGAAGAGCACGGGGTGCAGCCAGCTGCAGGTGGTGGCACATGTCGTCAGTAATGACGTGTCTCGCTTTGGATCTGAGGAAATTCTCTCTGGATTCCAGCGGCTATCTGATTTGGTGAAGGCTGCCGGTCTTGCTTACGAGATGAAGGCAGAGCTCACCATCTGCAGCATAGTTGACAGAACCGACTGCAGACCTTTGGTGCAGAGCCGGGTGGAGGGTCTGAATCAGAGGCTCAGATGGTTTTGCGCCATAGGGTGGTGGGGTTTCGGGTTCCGCTGAATAAGTCAGGAGTTCACTACACTCAGCTGGCGGCTACACGGGTAGCGGAGGCTGTGTGGCGTGTACTGGGCGGTTTTTTAGGTTAGAAGGCCTCGGGAAAGTACGGGGTGGGCTGCAATCTCAAAGGGTGCATGGCAAATAGAGGACGTGCTTGAATCAAGGAACAGTCGGAATTGTAGTTGTAAATTGTTGTAGTTGTGCTGGGAAAGTCCCTTAGCTTCAAGCGCTAATAGGAAGCACAGAAGCTGAAATCGTTATAGGTACAGAGAGCTGGCTAAAGCCTGAAATAAGTTCTGCAGAAATTTTTACGAAGTCTCAGACGGTGTTCAGGAAAGATAGATTAGGCAGAATTGGTGGTGGAGTGTTTGTGTCTGTCAGTAGTGGTTTATCTTGTAGTGAAGTCGAAGTACATACTCCGTGCGAATTCGTATGGGTGGAGGTTATACTTAACAGCCGAACTAAGTTAATAATTGGCTCCTTCTACCGACCCCCAGACTCCGATGATATAGTTGCTGAACAGTTCAGAGAAAATTTGAGTCTCGTAACAAATAAATACCCCACTCATACGGTTATAGTTGGTGGGGACTTCAAGCTTCCCTCGATAGGTTGGCAAAAATACTTGTTCAAAACCGGTGGTAGGCAGAAAACATCTTCCGAGATTGTCCTAAATGCTTTCTCCGGAAATTATTTCGAGCAGTTAGTCCACGAACCGACGCGAATTGTAAATGGTTGCGAAAACACACTTGACCTCTTAGCCACAAACAATCCAGAGCTGATAGAGAGCATCATGACTGATACAGGGATTAGTGATTACAAGGTCGTTGTAGCTAGGCTCAATACCGTTTCTTCCAAATCCACCAGAAACAAACGCAAAATAATTTTATTTAAAAAAGCGGATAAAGTGTCACTAGAGGCCTTCCTAAGAGACAATCTCCATTCCTTCCGAACTGACTATGCAAATGTAGACGAGATGTGGCTCAAATTCAAAGATATAGTAGCAACAGCAATTGAGAGATTCATACCTCATAAATTGGTAAGAGATGGAACTGATCCCCCATGGTATACAAAACAGGTTCGAACGCTGTTGCAGAGGCAACGGAAAAAGCATGCGAAGTTCAGAAGAACGCGAAATCCCGAGGATTGGCTAAAATTTACGTCTAAGGGTTGCGAAGCAACTCAAATCGCTTGATACGGGCAAGTCTTCAGGTCCAGATTGTATACCGATTAGGTTCCTTTCAGATTACGCTGATACAATAGCTCCCTACTTAGCACTCATATACAACCGCTCGCTCACCGATAGATCTGTACCTACAGATTGGAAAATTGCGCAGGTCGCATCAGTGTTTAAGAAGGGTAGTAGGAGTAATCCATCTAACTACAGACCTATATCATTGACGTCGGTTTGCAGTAGGGTTTTGGAGCATATACTCTGTTCAAACATTATGAATCACCTCGAAGGGAACGATCTATTGATACGTAATCAGCATGGTTTCAGAAAACATCGTTCTTGTGCAACGCAGCTAGCTCTTTATTCGCACGAAGTAATGGCCGTTATCGACAGGGGATCTCAAGTTGATTCCGTATTTAGCCGGCCGCGGTGGTCTAGCGGTTCAGGCGCTCAGTCCGGAACCGCGGGACTGCTACGGTCGCAGGTTCGAATCCGGCCTCGGGCATGGATGTGTGCGGTGTCCTTAGGTTAGTTAGGTTTAAGTAGTTCTAAGTTCTAGGGGACTGATGACCAAAGATGTTAAGTCCCATAGTGCTCAGAGCCATTTGAACCATTTGATTCCGTATTTCTAGATTTCCGGAAAGCTTTTGACACCGTTCCTCACAAGCGACTTCTAATCAAGCTGCGGGCCTATGGGGTATCGTCTCAGTTGTGCGACTGGATTCGTGATTTCCAATCAGGAAGGTCGGAGTTCGTAGTAATAGACGGCAAATCATCGAGTAAAACTGAAGTGATATCAGGTGTTCCCCGGGGAAGCGTCCTGGGACCTCTGCTGTTCCTGATCTATATAAATGACCTGGGTGACAATCTGAGCAGTTCTCTTAGGTTGTTCGCAGATGATGCTGTAATTTACCGTCTAGTAAGGTCATCCGAAGACCAGTATCAGTTGCAAAGAGATTTAGAAAAGATTGCTGTATGGTGTGGCAGGTGGCAGTTGACGCTAAATAACGAAAAGTGTGAGGTGATCCACATGAGTTCCAAAAGAAATCTGTTGGAATTCGATTACTCGATAAATAGTACAATTCTCAAGGCTGTCAATTCAACTAAGTACCTGGGTGTTAAAATTACGAACAACTTCAGTTGGAAAGACCACATAGATAATATTGTGGGGAAGGCGAGCCAAAGGTTGCGTTTCATAGGCAGGACACTTAGAAGACGCAACAAGTCCACTAAAGAGACAGCTTACACTACACTCGTTCGTCCTCTGTTAGAATATTGCTGCGCGGTGTGGGATCCTTACCAGGTGGGATTGACGGAGGACATCGAAAGGGTGCAAAAAAGGGCAGCTGGTTTTGTATTATCACGTAGTAGGGGTGAGAGTGTGGCAGATACGATACGCGAATTGGGATGGAAGTCATTAAAGCAAAGACGTTTTTCGTCGCGGCGAGATCTATTTACGAAATTTCAGTCACCAACTTTCTCTTCCGAATGCGAAAATATTTTGTTGAGCCCAACCTACATAGGCAGGAATGGTCATCAAAATAAAATAAGAGAAATCAGAGCTCGAACAGAAAGGTTTAGGTGTTCGTTTTTCCCACGCGCTGTTCGGGAGTGGAATGATAGAGAGATAGTATGATTGTGGTTCGACGAACCCTCTGCGGAGCACTTAAATGTGAATTGCAGAGTAGTCATGTAGATGTAGATGTAGATGTAGATTTCTGTGACATACTTTTAAAACGGATGTTAGAATATCAATTGTTATTTATGTACAAATATAACTATCGCAGTTATTGTAATTAAACTATCTTTTGTGGAAACGTCAGCACCAACAAGGATACAGGTAACTTAAATAAATTTTATAACAAAGAGTAAGTACAATAAAATACACAATTTATTAGGATTGTATTTGTACATCATCTCTGGGTTTGAGAGTTTAGCACCATCTGAAACCCTATTTGCTACAGTCAGAATCTCTAATGTTTAAATGTTGACTCGTTATCTTCCAGCGAAATTTCTTTCAATGCATTTTACATACGAGAACACAGAAAATCAATAGTTGTTACTGGAGGAATGTGATGAATGATCTACTGACCAACCATACCCTAGACGTATGTCATTGACGTCTTCCAGGTGAACCTTTAGGCCAGAGAACTCACTGGTAGCTATAATTCTTCGAAGAAGTATTGCACATTCTTCGTCGCGTGTGGTCGGTCATTGTTCTGTTGAAATACGGAATGAAGAGTTGTTCAGAGGAGTGACGACAAATCGGACCCTATAAAATCTACTTGATGTAGCGACTGCATTTCACATTGCCCACGTTTCGTAGGAGCGGGAACGCAAGTTTTATGCAACGATGCCCCATCCCATCACATTTGGTGTTTGTCTGAAGTGTATTGGAAACTGCACATTGGAAGTGAGGCATCCCAATAGCTCATTTGGCACGGACGATGTCGAATGTACTGCAGTGGACACTTATCCCACGTACGTACTGTATGCCTGTGTGCGTCTGCTTCTTTCTCCTTCTTTTTTCATTATCGTTCTTACTTAGTATGCGTCAAGGTACTGTACCAATTTCCAAAGACTTTTTTTTCCTTCATCTTAGTTTCCAGCACCACTTCGTCCGCTAGCTATGTTTATTCTTCCGTTCTTCCATCCATCCTAAAGCTTGTCGAGGGACATTTTCAGCAGATTTGTGATATTTACTTCTACATCTACATCTACATCTACATCCATACTCCGCAATCCACCTGACGGTGTGTGGCGGAGGGTACCCTGAGTACCTCTATCGGTTCTCCCTTCTATTCCAGTCTCGTATTGTTCGTGGAAAGAAGGATTGTCGGTATGCTTCTGTGTGGGCTCTAATCTCTCTGATTTTATCCTCATGGTCTCTTCGCGACATATACGTAGGAGGGAGCAATGTACTGCTTGACTCTTCGGTGAAGGTATGTTCTCGAAACTTTAACAAAATCCCGTACCGAGCTACTGAGCGTCTCTCCTACAGAGTTTTCCACTGGAGTTTATCTATCATCTCCGTAACGCTTTCGCGATTACTGAATGATCCTGTAACGAAGCGCGCTGCTCTCCGTTGGATCTTCTCTATCTCTTCTATCAACCCTATCTGGTACGGATCCCACACTGCTGAGCAGTATTCAAGCAGTCGGCTCTGAGACAGAACAACTGTGTCCCTACACAAGGAGAAAGGTTATAAACAAGCCAGACGTTTCTCGCCAGATGTCCTCAGCCGCTCACACGATCCCTCAAACTGTGTTCTTACAAAACGTCGAAATCAGCGAAATGTGCGAGTGCAGTGATAGTTTAGTCACTAAATCGTGTGCCTATCTTCAAACACAGTTGCGTAGGTTTTAAAGGTCAATATTCGACCTCATTGCGGCGCATTACAAGTCGCTTTTTAATTTATTTTTCGTGCTGTTCGACGATGTTTTTTCAAAGTTATTATGTGCTATGTTTTGGTTCTCATTACGAGGCTTTACAAGTTTTTGCTGTCTTAGTTGTTTTCATGCTGTTCCCCTATCTGTTGTTAAGAGTAATCATTACGAAGCTTTACAAGTTTTTATTCTCATTAATTGTTTTCATATTGTTCTACGATCTGTTTTTCAAAGCATTCAAGTGCTAAATCTTGGATCTCACTGTGAAGTACGCCAAATTTTTGTCTATTTTTAATTGTTTTCGTGCTGTTCCACGAACTGTTTTCAAAGAAATCTTGTACTAAATGTTTGGCTATAGAATTTTGTGGTTTTGTGTTTTCGTTAATCATTTTTACATATGTACAGTCGTGCTCAAAAGTAACCGAACGACCTGAATTGCATTTCGCCTGAATCGCATGCAACCCACATAACGCAGCTGTCTAGCAGGTCCTCTAATCGCTCATTGGTACAGTCGTTTGACTATTGAAAATGGCGCCAACAAGTCACCCCTAGAAAACTTGGCTCTGTAATGCAATAACTCAAAATGTAAAGTAATGCCACGATACTACAAACATCGGGGAACACCTTATCACAGATATGACTGTCCTTAAGGCTTGTAAGCTCACATTTATTGCAATAAATGTTACCACTCTCATTATTACGTCAGATAGGTAATGCACCTAGTATGTTCGTCGTATTCATGATTTCTTCTTCCAACTAACATACCGTACTTGTTATTTAACACAAAATTACATTAAAAATTTAAGTTATTCACCAGCAGCTAGTTGGGAATATGTATGAACTTCAAATGACACGACGAACCGTCTCGTTCTGCATATGGATTCAAACCCAGGCCATGCAGACTAATATTTCGTGACTGACGGAATCTAACAGTCATCCCTGACTAGGCACACAGAGAGTGATATACCTCAATTTTAGACAGTATCAGTTAGGAAATATCAACTTTAAATTACATAACGTACACATTTTTAACGGACGCGAATTCCTACCCAGCATCTATTGTCCCTGTTAACGAACTACGAGAGATGTTAAATATTGCTTCTTCACAGGTAACGTACTTGAAATGCCGTGAGGTAAAGCTTTGTGTTGGACAGGGATTCGATCCCAGAACCTAATCGGATTGTTATCGAAGCACAATCAACTGTGACATATCGTATTTTCTCGGCAGTAGCTAGATGTTTCAACTGAAATGACGAGACGAAACATTAAGTTTTTGCTTCGCAAGATTCCAACCCGGAACCTATCGCTGTTATATTCTAGACAAAACTAACGTTAAATATGGATTTGTTACATCAGCAGCGACATGTGAGCATGTTTGAACTAGAAATAATATGACGAAGAGTTCAGTGCTGACTGGGAATCGAACCCCACACACACCGTTGTTGACTCCACACAAAGAGACGTCAGCTGCCGAATTTTTCTCCACCAGCAGCTCGGAAAAACATCCTTGAACTTACAGTGATCTCTCAAATAGTCCTGTGTCTCACTGGGAGTCAAAACCGTCAGATATCGTTAGTGTTGACAACGAATGAAATGCATTAAAAATCAAAATTATTATCCACCAGCAGACAGGTGTCCGCATGCTAGAGCTTGATAATACATAATGAAAACTTCAGTGCCAGGCCAGCATTCGAAACCATTCACGCTAAATATGTGGAGATGTTAAGGAATCTGCAGTTTTGAACAAACAACAAATTGTAGTCGAGTTGTATTGTCACAAAGGGATCAAATTCCGCGTTAAGGGCGGTCTGAGTTGCATTCCAAGTTCAGAACTCATTTTATCGACATACAGAAGCTCAAATAAAAGATGGAATAAGGGTCATGTGACCCTAAATGGCGTTTGTTTCGTCACTACAAATAAATAACTAGTATAAGAAAGGCTACTGTTGATAGATTTCCCACATTTCGCCACTCCTGACTTTATTGTGGTTCAACCTTACATCTACTTGGTAGAGAAGGAATATCATGTTTAATCTGAATTTCAGACCACAATGCCATTATACTTTCTTCGTTTGGCGTAGCCAGAAGAGATCAGAATCTGTCTCTCCCTATTAAAAATCATCGGAAGAAGTTGTAATCGAACTCAATCCATCATCATAGGAACCTATCACCAATCCAACAGACCACCAACGCCGCTGCTGTGTGACTCATTTTCTATCATAACACCGTTGCGGCACACTCGATATGAATTCTGACACACAGGCTCCCTGTAGTGGTTTGCAGCATGTTCAGTACATTCATTTACTTGGTTGACCGAATCGCCAAGAACTAGCTGCCTCGGCTACCCAGTGCATACATTCGGCTCTATTTTGTAATCACCGAAATAAAATCACGTAACTGCCACCTACACAGAACTTCCAACAGTGTAGGATGCAGAAATTTAAATAGCAAGTGTTCCTTTCCAGTTGAGCTACTCTATTGCGCTATCTGTTTGTTGGAAAGTCCTGTAGTGCAAAAGAAAAGCTGTAACTGTCTGTCTCTCAGAAGTCTAGATCCGGCCATATGGATTATATCACAGCACTGTGGAATGTGGAAGTTCTGGAAGAACTGTTGTCGACTTCTGGAGGGACTTTAGCTAGATATAATCTAGTAGCGTCACGGTAAGTTTCGCGCACCGTAGATAAGACGTCGCGAGTTCTATTGCATTCGCTGATGCATTTTTTACAACGCAATTCTGCTGTCTGCTGAAGTTACCAATTTAATGGAACTTTGAACATAATTCCCTTCACTTCTCAACCCAAAATAGCCGCATGTGGAAAACGGCTAAGTCCTGCGAAATTTTGTTCTTTTCAGGATTAATAGACAGCCAGGCAGCAGATGCATCTCAAAGCTCCTGTCATGTATGGGGAGAGCGCATCGTGCCAAAATAGTCAGAAAAGTATTTTCTACTTTAGCTGTCGTCTGGTAGTGGCATTTTATTCTTCTTCAAACCTTGTTTGACAGCTTTAGCTCAGAACAAGTTTTCTACGTGCATGTAATTAATAAACTGCATGTGCATTGTCAGACTGGCATAGATAACATCAGGGAATTCGCATATATCGTTGATGATTAATTTCTCTCTCATGTTTAGTATTGTTTTAACAACACTAAAAGAAACCTTACGAAAATTGTGCACTGCATTACAAGAAGTGCAATAAAACTACCCACGATAACCTTACATAACCTTACGACGAAAGTCTCTTTGATAAAACTGAGTATCTGTACACAAGCGTGCATCTATCCGCACGAATTAGTAAAATACTACTGACTTAGATTTCGACTGGGTCTGTGCTTAATTGGTATGCTGTGTCATACTCAACAGGTATGCAAATGTGGCATTTCATAAATAAAGTCATGTATTGCTAGAGACCCAAAATTTGCTTGTCAGCAGCGGAACGAGGCGTTACCTGTTCTACATCTACATCTACATTGATACTCCGCAAGCCACCCAACGGTGTGTGGCGGAGGGCACTTTACGTGCCACTGTCATTACCTCCCTTTCCTGTTCCAGTCGCGTATGGTTCGCGGGAAGAACGACTGTCTGAAAGCCTCCGTGCGCGCTCTAATCTCTCTGATCTTACATTCGTGATGTCCTCGGGAGGTATAAGTAGGGGGAAGCAATATATTCGATACCTCATCCAGAAACGCACCCTCTCGAAACCTGGCGAGCAAGCTACACCGCGATGCAGAGCGCCTCTCTTGCAGAGTCTGCCACTTGAGTTTGCTAAACATCTCCGTAACGCTATCACGGTTACCAAATAACCCTGTGACGAAACGCGCCGCTCTTCTTTGGATCTTTTCTATCTCCTCCGTCAGACCGATCTGGTACGGATCCCACACTGATGAGCAATACTCAAGTATAGGTCGAACGAGTGTTTTGTAAGCCACCTCCTTTGTTGATGGACTACATTTTCTAAGGACTCTCCCAATGAATCTCAACCTGGTACCCGCCTTACCAACAATTAATTTTATATGATCATTCCACTTCAAATCGTTCCGCACGCATACTCCCAGATATTTTACAGAAGTAACTGCTACCAGTGTTTGTTCCGCTATCATATAATCATACAATAAAGGATCCTTCTTTCTATGTATTCGCAATACATTACATTTGTCTATGTTAAGGGTCAGTTGCCACTCCCTGCACCAAGTGCCTATCCGCTGCAGATCTTCCTGCATTTCGCTACAATTTTCTAATGCTGCAACTTCTCTGTATACTACAGCATCATCCGCGAAAAGCCGCATGGAACTTCCGACACTGTCTACTAAGTCATTTATATATATTGTGAAAAGCAATGGTCCCATAACACTCCCTTGTGGCACGCCAGAGGTTACTTTAACGTCTGTAGACGTCTCTCCATTGATAACAACATGCTGTGTTCTGTTTGCTAAAAACTCTTCAATCCAGCCACACAGCTGGTCTGATATTCCGTAGGCTCTTACTTTGTTTATCAGGCGACAGAGCGGAACTGTATCGAACGCCTTCCGGAAGTCAAGAAAAATAGCATCTACCTGGGAGCCTGTATCTAATATTTTCTGGGTCTCATGAACAAATAAGGCGAGTTGGGTCTCACACGATCGCTTTTTCTGGAATCCATGTTGATTCCTACATAGTAGATTCTGGGTTTCCAGAAATGACGTGATACGCGAGCAAAAAACATGTTCTAAAATTCTACAAGAGATCGACGTAAGAGATATAGGTCTATAGTTTTGCGCATCTGCTCGACGACCCTTCTTGAAGACTGGGACTATCTGTGCTCTTTTCCAATCATTTGGTACCTTCCGTTCAACTAGAGACTTGCGGTACACGGCTGTTGGAAGGGGGGCAAGTTCTTTCGCATACTCTGTGTAGAATCGAATTGGTATCCCGTCAGGTCCAGTGGACTTTCCTCTATTGAGTGATTCCAGTAAGTTTTTCACCATTGCAATATGAGCTGAAAGTATTTTCTTGCGATTTCCTTATCGATGTTTCATCTGGCTGCTTGTAGCTCTTTCACAGAAGTGATAGAAACGTTACGTTCAGTGAGAATGGAACCGCGAACCATAACACGCGGTTTTTCCGAGGTCAGGACGTCACCACGGAGCTAGCAAAGAGGTATGTGGTGTGCAATCCTCTTACGAGGCCAATAGTGTCTAGAACTCGTAAACTGATATTTAAAGGACGAGTTTAGTTGCGATTTCCACATGCAACGACTTTCCTGGGCTGAAAACCGTAAATTTACAATCTTTTGTTACACCTCAAGCGATAATAAGTCAGCTTTTTCAATGGAAACGACAGGAAAAATCAAGTGAACTTTGAGGCTTAATTCCGTGCACACCAGGAAGTAACTCGTCGATCACAGAGTTGCCAAATATACCTTGCCTTGTTGCCAAATCTCAGTTACAGTACTAGCAGGAAGAAGACGAACTGATGTGATCCTATATCGGGCTGGGAAGTGACCATAGCTGGCCTCTCAAAGACGCGGCTGCTACGGCCTGGAATACGTAATGGGTCTGATTCGCATTTCTGTAACCAGGTGTAGGGGCTGGAGTGTAGTTACTAATAATACTCAGAACTGACTGCAACTAAGCATCATAAATCAGTAACTCTCATAGTTGTTTTTATATTTCTTTCGTAACTGTACTCAAAACTAAGAAACTCATTCACGGACGATTTCGTGCCTCGCCGATAGTCGAGCACACCAAACAAATAAAAATAAAAAAGTATGTGTGTGCGTGTGTGTGTGTGTGTGTGTGTGTGTGTGTGTGTGTGTGTGTGAGAGAGAGAGAGAGAGAGAGAGAGAGAGAGAGAGAGAGAGCGAGAGAGAGAGAGAGAGAGAGATAGAGAGACAGAGAGAGACAGACAGACAGGAATAAAGATAAAAAAGAATGAGAGAGACAGTGAAAAGAAATTGAATACCAGTACGTAAAGATATCTTTCATCAAAATAACACATTCCACATCATTACGAAATGTCGCATTTATGAGCTATGGAGCAATTATTAATCTCATCTAATCTAATCATATCATATTGCTGACTAGCCGTGATGAGTCATGAATTATCGAAATTTTCGCCAATATCAGTAACCAAATCTAAACTTGAAAATAAAAGACGACAGTTTTTGTAATAACCCGGGACTCCTATCAAGACGCTTTCATTCCTGTTAACTAACGACGAAAGATGTCTGATACACCTCGATTCAGAAGTAACAAAGTGTGTATGCATGTAAAGATGAAGTGCATGATGTGAAGTACTGTGACGGACTTACGGCCGGCCGCAGTGGCTGTGCGGCTCTGGGCCCTACAGTCTGGAGCCGAGCGTCCGCTACGGTCGCAGGTTCGAATCTTGCCTCGGACATGGCTGTGTGTGATGTCCTTAGATTAGTTAGGTTTACTTAGTTCTTAGTTCTAGGCGGCTGATGACCTTAGAAGTTAAGTCGCATAGTGCTCAGAGCCATTTGAACCATTTTGACAGAGGTACGAACCCAACACGTAATCGGATTGTTAACTAAGAAAATCAAATGTTCCATATAGCTTTTTCTTACCAGCTGCTAGGTGTTTGAATCTAAAATAAGGATACTAATTATTGTGCCTGAGTGACAATCGAACCCCACTCCTATCGTTCTTCTTTGTCGTCGATGAATATAGCTAACACATATGAAACAATGGCAAAAATAAATATTTGAGGAATCTCCTGTGAAAGGTAAAAGAACAGGATGTGACGCTTTAATTATAGTGCACTGGATCAGACACAATGAAATTAATTCCATGCCACATTGATGTATTGCATACTAGTGTAATAAAATACTCATCAAATAAAAACGGTTTTGTGCCTCCAATGCTATCGAGTGTGAAACACAAATCGTAGACAGATTTTATGGGTCACCACTCAACAACATTAAAACGTTTTACCCCATAGAGAGTGAGGAGTGGAGCAGACTCTGTTGGCAGAAGGCGAGGCAGTGCAGTGCTTCAGCCCCCGCCAGTAGGCAGAAAATGGGTCCCAAAGAACTCAGGCACATGCAGTGTTCAGAAGGAGGTGGTCGGCGAAAAAATCGCGCTAAAATATTGTTGAACCAAACTGTTATTACCAATGTGACAGAGAGCGAAATATATTTTAGATTCGCTTGAATTATACTCATAGCTTCAGCACCGAGAGAAAGGGGCGATTAAAATTTTGTCAACGTGTGCTTTTGGTTACCTGACGTTGTATTAGCTAGTCTCGCGTTTTACTTCAAGACTACGCTCATAGACAAGAGTGACGTACTCTGACTGCAGTCAAGAGTTCCTTCGGGAAGTGTAGCAGTCTACTATGTTGCCCGGTCGAGAATATTGCCGAACATAGATTTCAGAGGGGAGCACGACTATATTGACCACCTTACGTGAACGATTCAGTGGTCAATTTTTTTTGTCTAAGACTGTATCTACAACACATATTGGACGCATAAGGACCAGAAGAATTAAAAAAACAAAATTAGATTATGAGAGCAACTTTAACGATAGCGTTCGAAGTATTCATTGTACTGTATACGTGTGAGTCAACGCCTTCCAATGCCCACTCAAGGAGGACAAGGATACACAATCTAGCTTCAATATTATAAAGACGCCTCAGTTTGTGGATGAACTCAGACTTAGGTTGATAATCATTTTGAATATTTAGCAGTGCTTTTCCCACTGGTGTTAAACTCGTTTTCAACCAATGATTCCCACAGCTACAGGAACACTACTTGTGACACCTCTTAGACAAAATGCTTATGCAGTGCTATCAGACGAAAAGATCAACCTGACACAAACTGTGGGAAGTTTGTTTTACAACCTTCGTACCTGGATAAAAAGCTTTTCCTATTTGAGATATCTGTGAACGTTGCTGCATAAGGCGATTTAAGAAGAAACTAAATTCCTTCAGCTACGCCAATGTTTAAAGAAATCGTCTTAACGGCACGAAATCGTGGTTTGTGAATCGTTTACCGGCCGTACTCTGACGCACTTCGCTGGTTTGAAGGCAGAAAGCTTACTGACAAATTTCACACGAGGAAAAGTGGGACGGACGAAATGTCTCCCACTGGAAGGTCATGTTTTATTTAAATGATTACAAAATCAAGTAAAACGAACAGTGAGGTTGTCAGTATAAGCACATTACTGTTGTCAGTATGATGATCCACTGCGCAGGGCCTGTAATGATAAAGGGCCCGTTTAGGTCAAGCATGTTGTATACAGAAGTGGAAGAGAGAGCACCACAGAATTCTACAATGCGTGTAATTTCTGTGTGTATGCGTTGCATACACACAGAAGTTACTGTTACACTGTACTTATGGAGCCCAATGAGTAAATTGCATATTCCCCGGTGAGAAATAGCTACATTAGGTTACTTAAACTCGTGTCACTCTGGGCTAGAATTTATGGTCAGCGACTAAGTGAACGCTACGGTCGCAGATTCAAATCCTGTCTCGGGCATGTATGTGTGTGATGTCCTTAGGTTAGTTAGCTTTAAGTAGTTCTAAGTTCTAGGGGACTGATGACCTCAGCAGTTAAGTGCCATAGTGCTCAGAGGCATTTGAACCATTTTGAACTAAGTGTAAGGACAATGAATCGTATGCGGTTTTTGCAACTGTGAAATACTTTCCTACATTATAGAAGCTAATATTACATTTGAACTAATGTTGCGAAAATTTTGAACTTGGATAGCTTAGAATGAAAATCTTTCTGTTTATTGCAAAGGAAAACAATTGATTTTCTAAAATATTCTCTGTCATACACAACTTGAAACAGATCACGTCGACCAAATCATATGGAAGAACTGACAGCGACGTGTATCGGAAGGCAGTAAGATCCCTTGGCTTTTGGTTTGGCAGTATTCGACAGCCATTTCTAGGCGCAAGTAAATGAAGAAAGGCAGCGCGTTTTTGTTATCAAGTAACATCTTCATCAATTACTTTAGTAGTGGAACGAACAATCACAAGTGCAATGCGTGGGTTCAGGCAATTACTTTTAAGACGCACAAACAGATTTACTACACCTCTGGTAACCTCGAGAAAGACGTTATAATCCAGAATCCGCATTAAACATCATGGTCCTTCATTCCCAACTGGACAGAGCCGATTTGCTTTAGGAAATGACGTAGGAGGAGGACATTGTAAACAGAAATACTGTCGCCAGTAAACTTACTTACATTACAAAATTTTCTTCAATATAATGAACCGATAGCCATTTAAAGGAACAGGGCTCTTATTTTACTTGTACTTGATTGAACCAGAGACGTTGAAAAATTTGGTTCCTTTTTCAAGACTGCAATCTTCTCTAGGTCTCCTCCAAAGGTGAGTATGTGCATCCGATTCCTGATCCAGTGCATAAATATTCATAATTTCATTTCAAGCCCTATCACGTGCTCACCGGCCTGCTAGTGAAAAATAACGTGTATTTTTAATGTCTGTTCATGTGTTGCCAACAATTTCTGGTCAAACACGCTCACGTCTGACTGTTGGTGAGTAAGGAATTGACACTTAAGCTATACTCGTGGGCGACAAGGAAGAACGATAGGAGTGGGGTTCGATTGTCGCTCAGGCACAAAAATTAGTATCCTTATTTTAGATTCAAACACCAAGCAGCTGGTAAAAAAAAAACATATATGGAACATTTGATTTTCTTAGTTAACATTCCGATTACGTCTTGGGGTCGTACGTCCGTCACAGAACTTCACATCATGCACTTCATCTTTACATGCATACACACTTTGTTACTTCTGAATCGAGGTATATCAGACATCTTTCGTCGTTAGTTAACAGGAATGAAAGCGTCTTGATAGGAGTCCCGAGTTATTACAAAAACTGTCGTCTTTTATTTTCAAGTTTAGATTTGGTTGCTGATATTGGCGAAAATTTCGATAATTCATGACTATTCACGGCTAGTCAGCAATATGATATGATTAGATTAGATGAGATTAATAATTGTTCCATAGCTCATAAATGCGACATTTCGTAATGATGTGGAATGTGTTGTTTTGATGAAAGATTTCTTTACGTACTGTTATTCAATTTCTTTTCACTGTCTCTCTCATTCTTTATTAACTTTATTTCTGTCTGTCTGTCTCTCTCTCTCTTCTCTCTCTCTCTCTCTCTCTCTCTCTCTCTCTCTCACACACACACACACACATACACACACACACACACTCACACTTTTTTTTTATTTGTTTGATGTGCTCGACTATCGGTGAGGCACGAAAACGTCAAAATGGCTCTGAGCACTATGGGACTTAACATCTATGGTCATCAGTCCCCTAGAACTTACAAGTACTTAAACCTAACTAACCTAAGGACATCACACAACACCCAGTCATCACGAGGCAGAGAAAATCCCTGACCCCGCCGGGACGAAAACGTCCGTGAATGAGTTTCTTAGTTTTGAGTACAGTTACGAAAGAAATATAAAAACAACTATGAGAGTTACTGATTTATGATGCTTAGTTGCAGTCAGTTCTGAGTATTATTAGTAACTACACTCGAGCCCCTACACCTGGTTACAGAAATGCGGATCAGACCAGAGGTGTACAAATTCCCGTTGTAGCCTGCTTGCCCCTAGCTCCTCTGCAACCATTCATGCAGGTCAGCCTGCCGCGACGTAAACACAAGAGTACGCATGTACTGAGGCATAGTGGGTAATGCGACCGACTTGGACTCCCGCAAGCCCGGGCTACCTGGGTTCCCGCAGGCCTGCCAAGCTTCACGGGACCCGCTCAGCTTGCTGCGCCTGACAACAGGTTGCGCTGTCAAGCTACCGTGACTAGAGTCTCAAGTATGTTACGACATGTGTGCAAATTTGACAAGCAGTTCCCTCACTCCGGAAATTTCTTGAAAGAGGACAAAGATTTAGTGGCCGAAAATGGCGTCGAAATGTGTGATAAGGACCTGAGACCATTTAGCAGTATAGAGGGAGAAGGATTTCATGGTAACCCGCAAACGATGTCAAAATCTTTTGTAAGGTACTCTTTTCCATGCACTGTCAGAAATATTATGTAGACAGTAATGTTCCTCTTGATGGTCAAGTGTGCAAAATTTCTTCAAGATCGGAATAAAACTGTAGGTTGGTGTAGAAGTGTGTAAGTAAAGTACCCTCCGCCATGTACCATTCAGAATTTTAAGCAGACAGCGCCCTTCATCCTGCTTTGAATATCAAGTATGCCAAATTTCATCAAGATCGGAATAAAAACGTACAATTTGTCGAATTCCGTTAGGTAAAGTAACCTCTGCCATGCACCCTACGAAATTTTAAGTAGACTGTGACCTTCCTCTTGGTTTCAAGGTATAGTGTACAAAATTTCATCAAGATTGTATGCAATACAAACACACGGACACAATGAAAACACACTTTCAGTTTTTCTGAAATTTTCCAAATTTTCGGTCGATTTTCGAAAAATTTTATTTCATAAAAACCTTGTTCTGAGAATTACGAACACAGCAAAAAAAAAAAAATTGCCGAATTGGTCCAGCCGTTCTCGAGTTTTACGCTTATCAACGCATTTGGCAATTCATTTTTATTTATATAGATAATAAGCCCGAAATATACGCGTAAAGGAAGAATGTACAAATAAAACCGAATATTTTTTGACCTGAAATTAATATATATATAACGCTGGGGTTTGTCTTTTGGTGCTCAGGTAAAATAAAAACTTTTGATTAACGTTCATAGTACGACAATGAAGCGCGCAGACTAAACGGCTGCGTAGCGCAGCTCAGCAGTAATATGGGCAGGCAAGCAAGTTTCCCGCAGCCTGCCCGGGTTGGGTTCTGCTTGGCTTGGCTGGGAGTGAAGCAGCCTGCCCGTTCTGTTGACAACGCGCGGCGGCCTGCCCGCCTGGCCACCGGGCAAGCATGGGCGGGTTAAAAGCGGAACATGTACACCTCTAGATCAGACCCATTACGTATTCCAGGCCGTAGCAGCCGCGTCTTTGAGAGGCCAGCTATGGTCACTTCCCAGCCCGATATAGGATCACATCAGTTCGTCTTCTTCCTGCTAGTACTGTAACTGAGATTTGGCAACAAGGCAAGGTATATTTGGCAACTCTGTGATCGACGAGTTACTTCCTGGTGTGCACGGAATTAAGCCTCAAAGTTCACTTGATTTTTCCTGTCGTTTCCATTGAAAAAGCTGACTTATTATCGCTTGAGGTGTAACAAAAGATTGTAAATTTACGGTTTTCAGCCCAGGAAAGTCGTTGCATGTGGAAATCGCAACTAAACTCGTCCTTTAAATATCAGTTTACGAGTTCTAGACACTATTGGCCTCGTAAGAGGATTGCACAACACATACCTCTTTGCTAGCTCCGTGGTGACGTCCTGACCTCGGAAAAACCGCGTGTTATGGTTCGCGGTTCCATTCTCACTGAACGTAACGTTTCTATCACTTCTGTGAAAGAGCTACAAGCAGCCAGATGAAACATCGATAAGGAAATCGCAAGAAAATACTTTCAGCTCATAGTGCACTGGTGAAAAACTTACAATGCTGCACAACAGGTACCCCTCGTTCCGCTGCTGACAAGCAAATTTTGCGTCTCTAGCAATACATGATATTATTTATGAAATGCCACATTTGCATACCTGTTGAGTATGACACAGCATACCAATTAAGCACAGACCCAGTCGAAATCTAAGTCAGTAGTATTTTACTAATTCGTGCGGATAGATGCACGCTTGTGTACAGATACTCAGTTTTATCAAAGAGACTTTCGTCGTAAGGTTATGTAAGGTTATCGTGGGTAGTTTTATTGCACTTCTTGTAATGCAGTGCACAATTTTCGTAAGGTTTCTTTTAGTGTTGTTAAAACAATACTAAACATGAGAGAGAAATTAATCATCAACGATATATGCGAATTCCCTGATGTTATCTATGCCAGTCTGACAATGCACATGCAGTTTATTAATTACATGCACGTAGAAAACTTGTTCTGAGCTAAAGCTGTCAAACAAGGTTTGAAGAAGAATAAAATGCCACTACCAGACGACAGCTAAAGTAGAAAATACTTTTCTGACTATTTTGGCACGATGCGCTCTCCCCATACATGACAGGAGCTTTGAGATGCATCTGCTGCCTGGCTGTCTATTAATCCTGAAAAGAACAAAATTTCGCAGGACTTAGCCGTTTTCCACATGCGGCTATTTTGGGTTGAGAAGTGAAGGGAATTATGTTCAAAGTTCCATTAAATTGGTAACTTCAGCAGACAGCAGAATTGCGTTGTAAAAAATGCATCAGCGAATGCAATAGAACTCGCGACGTCTTATCTACGGTGCGCGAAACTTACCGTGACGCTACTAGATTATATCTAGCTAAAGTCCCTCCAGAAGTCGACAACAGTTCTTCCAGAACTTCCACATTCCACAGTGCTGTGATATAATCCATATGGCCGGATCTAGACTTCTGAGAGACAGACAGTTACAGCTTTTCTTTTGCACTACAGGACTTTCCAACAAACAGATAGCGCTATAGAGTAGCTCAACTGGAAAGGAACACTTGCTATTTAAATTTCTGCATCCTACACTGTTGGAAGTTCTGTGTAGGTGGCAGTTACGTGATTTTATTTCGGTGATTACAAAATAGAGCCGAATGTATGCACTGGGTAGCCGAGGCAGCTAGTTCTTGGCGATTCGGTCAACCAAGTAAATGAATGTACTGAACATGCTGCAAACCACTACAGGGAGCCTGTGTGTCAGAATTCATATCGAGTGTGCCGCAACGGTGTTATGATAGAAAATGAGTCACACAGCAGCGGCGTTGGTGGTCTGTTGGATTGGTGATAGGTTCCTATGATGATGGATTGAGTTCGATTACAACTTCTTCCGATGATTTTTAATAGGGAGAGACAGATTCTGATCTCTTCTGGCTACGCCAAACGAAGAAAGTATAATGGCATTGTGGTCTGAAATTCAGATTAAACATGATAATCCTTCTCTACCAAGTAGATGTAAGGTTGAACCACAATAAAGTCAGCCGGCCGAAGTGGCCGTGCGGTTAAAGGCGCTGCAGTCTGGAACCGCAAGACCGCTACGGTCGCAGGTTCGAATCCTGCCTCGGGCATGGATGTTTGTGATGTCCTTAGGTTAGTTAGGTTTACCTAGTTCTAAGTTCTAGGGGACTAATGACCTCAGCAGTTGAGTCCCATAGTGCTCAGAGCCATTTGAACCATTTGAACAATAAAGTCAGGAGTGGCGAAATGTGGGAAATCTATCAACAGTAGCCTTTCTTATACTAGTTATTTATTTGTAGTGACGAAACAAACGCCATTTAGGGTCACATGACCCTTATTCCATCTTTTATTTGAGCTTCTGTATGTCGATAAAATGAGTTCTGAACTTGGAATGCAACTCAGACCGCCCTTAACGCGGAATTTGATCCCTTTGTGACAATACAGCTCGACTACAATTTGTTGTTTGTTCAAAACTGCAGATTCCTCAACATCTCCACATTTTTAGCGTGAATGGTTTCGAATGCTGGCCTGGCACTGAAGTTTTCATTATGTATTATCAAGCTCTAGCATGCGGACACCTGTCTGCTGGTGGATAATAATTTTGATTTTTAATGCATTTCATTCGTTGTCAACACTAACGATATCTGACGGTTTTGACTCCCAGTGAGACACAGGACTATTTGAGAGATCACTGTAAGTTCAAGGATGTTTTTCCGAGCTGCTGGTGGAGAAAAATTCGGCAGCTGACGTCTCTTTGTGTGGAGTCAACAACGGTGTGTGTGGGGTTCGATTCCCAGTCAGCACTGAACTCTTCGTCATATTATTTCTAGTTCAAACATGCTCACATGTCGCTGCTGATGTAACAAATCCATATTTAACGTTAGTTTTGTCTAGAATATAACAGCGATAGGTTCCGGGTTGGAATCTTGCGAAGCAAAAACTTAATGTTTCGTCTCGTCATTTCAGTTGAAACATCTAGCTACTGCCGAGAAAATACGATATGTCACAGTTGATTGTGCTTCGATAACAATCCGATTAGGTTCTGGGATCGAATCCCTGTCCAACACAAAGCTTTACCTCACGGCATTTCAAGTACGTTACCTGTGAAGAAGCAATATTTAACATCTCTCGTAGTTCGTTAACAGGGACAATAGATGCTGGGTAGGAATTCGCGTCCGTTAAAAATGTGTACGTTATGTAATTTAAAGTTGATATTTCCTAACTGATACTGTCTAAAATTGAGGTATATCACTCTCTGTGTGCCTAGTCAGGGATGACTGTTAGATTCCGTCAGTCACGAAATATTAGTCTGCATGGCCTGGGTTTGAATCCATATGCAGAACGAGACGGTTCGTCGTGTCATTTGAAGTTCATACATATTCCCAACTAGCTGCTGGTGAATAACTTAAATTTTTAATGTAATTTTGTGTTAAATAACAAGTACGGTATGTTAGTTGGAAGAAGAAATCATGAATACGACGAACATACTAGGTGCATTACCTATCTGACGTAATAATGAGAGTGGTAACATTTATTGCAATAAATGTGAGCTTACAAGCCTTAAGGACAGTCATATCTGTGATAAGGTGTTCCCCGATGTTTGTAGTATCGTGGCATTACTTTACATTTTGAGTTATTGCATTACAGAGCCAAGTTTTCTAGGGGTGACTTGTTGGCGCCATTTTCAATAGTCAAACGACTGTACCAATGAGCGATTAGAGGACCTGCTAGACAGCTGCGTTATGTGGGTTGCATGCGATTCAGGCGAAATGCAATTCAGGTCGTTCGGTTACTTTTGAGCACGACTGTACATATGTAAAAATGATTAACGAAAACACAAAACCGCAAAATTCTGTAGCCAAACATTTAGTACAAGATTTCTTTGAAAACAGTTCGTGGAACAGCACGAAAACAATTAAAAATAGACAAAAATTTGGCGTACTTCACAGTGAGATCCAAGATTTAGCACATGAATGCTTTGAAAAACGGATCGTAGGACAATACGAAAACAATTAATGAGAATAAAAACTTGTATAGCTTCGTAATGATTACTCTTAACAACAGATAGGGGAACAGCATGAAAACAACCAAGACAGCAAAAACTTGTAAAGCCTGGTAATGAGAACCAAAACATAGCACATGATAACTTTGAAAAAACATCGTCGAACAGCACGAAAAATAAATTAAAAAGCGACTTGTAATGGGCCGCAATGAGGTCGAATATTGACCTTTAAAACCTACGTAACTGTGTTTGAAGATAGGCACACGATTTAGTGACTAAACTATCACTGCACTCGCACATTTCGCTGATTTCGACGTTTTGTAAGAACACAGTTTGTGGGATCGTGTGAGCGGCTGAGGACATCTGGCGAGAAACATCTGGTGGCGTCAACTGGAACATCGAAACTCACCTTCTCTGGCAGAAATGAGTGTGGCGGCTCGCGTATGAGAACATTTGTATGGTGTGGTAACAGTATAACTTGGGCAGAAATAGCACGTTTGATATCAGGCTGTCAACTGTCAACAAAGCGCGTTGTTGTGCGTCACTACACGTGATTACTACTGTGAGATCTCTCTGGGAGAAAATAATTTGCATTAAGGTAATGTTGAGCTTGTGGCAAACCAGACATCAGAGAGGAATTCTCCCACGAGAACAAACAATCCAACTTTGTTACCTGCTTGGCCATTGTGCTTGACGAGTAACACGGAATGTGCTTCTGAATCTGTGAGAGAAACTATTCTTAAATGGTGTGGCGTGCCAGCCGCCGTTACTTCACTGTTGTTGATGTTCGATGCCTGTTAAGGAAAAGTCAGTGGTACTGAACGGCTGCAGTTTAAGTGTCCTGCCGACAGCTTAACACGTTTATTCACCGTGTGGGTGGTTCACATTGTGATGATATGAGATGCCCATTGTGAAGGCATGCACCGCTGATCTTGATACATGCGCCAGCGCCGGGAGAACCCAGCTGTCTCTGTGGAAGCGGGCGGACAGCGCCGTATTGGAGGCAAGTCGATCCTCCATTCCTCAAACCAGATACCTCGCCTCGCGTGGTGATACTACCACCGTTCACGAATGCCAATGCTCATGCCGACTTCCTCTATATGTACACACCTACACTAATCAACTAGCCATCGTGCTTCCGATGTCTCACAAAAATATAGCGTACGAGTACATACTATTGAAAATCAACCTATCAATGAACTTCACAAACAAGAAAATTAAACAAAATCACCTTTATAATTGCTGTATCATATTCTTTAGTTCGCCAAAAATAAACTATACCACCTCGGTGACGTATTCTTTACTTTTATAGGAAAAAATTGTTAAACATACCTTGAGTTTACCAGGAAATCAACTTGATAACGAAATAAAATGTTTGCCGCCGCCATTGTTTGCAGTCATTAATGGGGCTGACATAAATTCTTTACAGAATACTATGTGTTAAAATGAAAGTGAGAGGGTTTACAATTATGAAACTATGAGCGAAGAAATCTTTACAACTTAAACGAAACACTTACAGAGAAGTGAAAGGAACAGAAATGAAAACACCTGGAGAAATATATCACTCTCATACACTCATCTAAACATGCATCCACATGATTAGTTGTGTAGTGTAGGATTTGTGTAATTAGTCACATTTGGTAATAGTATCCCATTGTTCATCCCCTTAAATCCAAGTTAGGTGCACTGTAACTGAAGCATATAGGCGTCGGGAATGTCTACTACTTATCTTGAAGTAAGGAATGTATTTACAACACTGCTCGCAAGCATCACTGCTAAACATGCACCAAAGGAAGGAAAACGTCAATTAATACTCCCTTAATGTATCTTAAACGCGTTGCCTTATGGATTTCCTCTCAACTATTGAGCTAAATTGGCCGGCCAACCTCGACTTTTTACTATTGCCTTTTCCAGCTGTTGTCGTTGTGAGCAATGTCGACCATTAATAACATATACTCGCATTCTCCTCTGCATCTGGAACAAAACTTAAACAAGCACACGTGTGAAACTGCACAATGTCTACAATAGTAACAACACTGAAATGGTACGTTTGTGACACCTATAATTACCCTAAAAAATGATTGGGATCAATGGGATAAAATACACTCCTGGAAATGGAAAAAAGAACACATTGACACCGGTGTGTCAGACCCACCATACTTGCTCCGGACACTGCGAGAGGGCTGTACAAGCAATGATCACACGCACGGCACAGCGGACACACCAGGAACCGCGGTGTTGGCCGTCGAATGGCGCTAGCTGCGCAGCATTTGTGCACCGCCGCCGTCAGTGTCAGCCAGTTTGCCGTGGCATACGGAGCTCCATCGCAGTCTTTAACACTCGTAGCATGCCGCGACAGCGTGGACGTGAACCGTATGTGCAGTTGTCGGACTTTGAGCGAGGGCGTATAGTGGGCATGCGGGAGGCCGGGTGGACGTACCGCCGAATTGCTCAACACGTGGGGCGCGAGGTCTCCACAGTACATCGATGTTGTCGCCAGTGGTCGGCGGAAGATGCACGTGCCCGTCGACCTGGGACCGGACCGCAGCGACGCACGGATGCACGCCAAGACCGTAGGATCCTACGCAGTGCCGTAGGGGACCGCACCGCCACTTCCCAGCAAATTAGGGACACTGTTGCTCCTGGGGTATCGGAGAGGACCATTCGCAACCGTCTCCATGAAGCTGGGCTACGGTCCCGCACACCGTTAGGCCGTCTTCCGCTCACGCCCCAACATCGTGCAGCCCGCCTCCAGTGGTGTCGCGACAGGCGTGAATGGAGGGACGAATGGAGACGTGTCGTCTTCAGCGATGAGAGTCGCTTCTGCCTTGGTGCCAATGATGGTCGTATGCGTGTTTGGCGCCGTGCAGGTGAGCGCCACAATCGGGACTGCATACGACCGAGGCACACAGAGCCAACACCCGGCATCATGGTGTGGGGAGCGATCTCCTACACTGGCCGTACACCACTGGTGATCGTCGAGGGGACACTGAATAGTGCACGGTACATCCAAACCGTCATCGAACCCATCGTTTTACCATTCCTAGACCGGCAAGGGAACTTGCTGTTCCAACAGGACAATGCACGTCCGCATGTATCCCGTGCCACCCAACGTGCTCTAGAAGGTGTAAGTCAACTACCCTGGCCAGCAAGATCTCCGGATCTGTCCCCCATTGAGCATGTTTGGGACTGGATGAAGCGTCGTCTCACGCGGTCTGCACGTCCAGCACGAACGCTGGTCCAACTGAGGCGCCAGGTGGAAATGGCATGGCAAGCCGTTCCACAGGACTACATCCAGCATCTCTACGATCGTCTCCATGGGAGAATAGCAGCCTGCATTGCTGCGAAAGGTGGATATACACTGTACTAGTGCCGACATTGTGCATGCTCTGTTTCCTGTGTCTATGTGCCTGTGGTTCTGTCAGTGTGATCATGTGATGTATCTGACCCCAGGAATGTGTCAATAAAGTTTCCCCTTCCTGGGACAATGAATTCACGGTGTTCTTATTTCAATTTCCAGGAGTGTATCTGCATACAAAATCATTGAAGAGATTCAATAAGTTCTGAAAAAAGGAAACTTGTGTATTTTTGATACCCGTCGCTCTTGCCATGTAGTTGTTCGTTGCCTCCTTGTGTTGTGAATAATATGCCCTCGCATACCAACAGGATTGACGTCATGGCTTTGCCGGGGTCTTTATTTCTGTCACCTAGGATTATCCCCAGTAATGTGGGGCTGCATATCGTCCTGTAGCGAACTCCTAAAACACAACTTGACAGAAAACACTTTAAAAAAAACGCTTAGGTGTGCTGACGGCAATGTCATCATCTAACTAATAGTATAATTTATGGCTGGGTGTTATGTCTAATGTCTGTTGCAAATAGTAGTAATGGACTCTAATTGCTTCTCCAGTGCAGTGCGCCGCGCGAGTCTAGCCGCGCGGTCTCAGGCGCCTTGTCAAGGTCTGCGAATCCTCCCTCGGGCATGGGTGTCTGTGTTTTGTCCTTAGCGTAAGTTAGTTTAAGTTAGATTAAGTAGTGCGTAAGCTTAGGATCCGATGACCTCAGCAGTTTGGTCCCATAAGACCTTACCACAAATTTCCAAAATTTTCAGTGCAGTAGGATCAGATAGCAGAAAATGAAAAACAAACCTCGTAATGGGTCCCTAACCTTCTTGAAAGCTGCTGGTTGTTCCAATGCACACGATGTGGACGGCACATAAACATAACCCTCACAAAAACCTCAATGGTGCAGGCACACTCTGACACGGACAAAAATCATCCCGTACACCTCATGGTGGTCGGCGTCACCTTAGACGTTGATAAACAAAGGAACTTCCATATGCATCGTCTATGACGGTGATAAAACTGCTGTCCTGCTCTCCTATGAAGCGCACCTATTGACTTCATCCGCTCCTGCTAATCCAGCTTGACAGAACCATATTCTGTTTTCTTTCTGTTACCCCCTTATTGTGCAGAGTGAAACATATCGTGCTACATTATCTGTAGTTTGGATGTATCTCATGTGCATACTGACCCCAAAATACATCCTCTCTCATTGTCCAACATACTAAAACGTATGCACCTGTGCACCGTCTCAAATTCCTCCTACATCTTTCACTAAAAATTTTACCATATTCGTTTGCTAGACAGCGTAGCGTAGAGGACATTGCCAAAAAACATCGTCATTCATTCCCCTCAGCCCTCGCCTTTATCAAAATTGTTAAATAAGGAGACTACAAGAGCATAATGAAAAGAGAAACATAAATTATTGTTGATTACGATACACAAGACACACAGAGCAAAAACCGAAAAGAAAAACACGTCATAAAACAAATTATACACGATCTCCCAAAATATTTCCCTGCATAAACTTACGTATTTCGTAGGTAAACACAATGTACTAGCTTCCTGTGAACTGATATTACAAACTACGTACTCCTCCACTTCTCCGCAGTCGTCTCCGCTATATTGTACCAAGGGCTCCTTTGTCTGCTCCGTACCCGTGGTCGATTCCAATCACTGTTAGTTTGTACCAATTTGCGGCTGACTGCGCCGCGGGTCGGGTGCTCTCTGGCCACAGTGTGTGCACCGCGCCTCTGGTGGTTGTGGTCCTGTGTGCTTTCATTCCATCGATTACCATCATTATTGTTGCCACGACCGTTCCGCCAATTTCCTCTGTCACTGTGATTACCGTGGTACTTTCCGTTTCGCCCGTGAGTGGAACCTGTCGTCCCGACGTTCCTTGTGGAAATAGTGTGGACTGTGTTCATTGCTGTGAGCTGGGTTGTTATTCCCATTCCACCAATAATGTTTTCAAGTATTTGTAATAGGGCCTTGAATGTTTCCTCGTTGTCTCCACAACGTTCTACAACTGCCTACTGATAAGTGTGCGACAACTTGCCGTAGCAGAAGCGTATAAAATCAGTTCGTTCAAAAGGCGTGTCAAGAAACTGGTTCTTTTGACACTTTTTTCGAAAACTTTAAGGTGGCTGCGTATACCCAAGTTTCCAAAATTTTTGCCCAACATGATTTGCTCTTTAACAAGTGCTTGAGCATCCTGCGACCAATTAGTCTCGAGGAACTTCTCCCTATACTCTCAGGCAAAGTGGAAATTCTGTGCTACTGTACGCACCTTCGTCGCATCTTCGCCTTCGAGAAAACGGCAAACTAAGTCTATTGGAAAGCTAACAGGCCACGATGATTGTAATGAATAATCAAAATGTGCCGCCCCGGCTTTGAGATGGAGATTTGAATCATTTTCCCTAAACACCTGTAATTTGCGAATTTTCAGGTAGGAGTTAAAGTCGAAGCCTTCCCCTTCCGTTGCACTCGAATCGTTGTTGAACGGCGGACGCGGCTCTTAGTTTGCGCACTCGGTGTGTGTGATGATACGTTTCTATTACTTGTGAGTGAGCGATTTAGGCCATTGCCTACCATCACGTCAAGTACAGATGGGATGCTGGACTCGGTTGCGCTGGCGCCACTCACTGCACCTAACGCTTGTCACACATTCATTCGCAGATTGCCGAGTTCCTCAGTCATCATTTCTTCCTGCTGTTTGCAGACACTG
Source organism: Schistocerca serialis cubense (assembly GCF_023864345.2). Taxonomy (NCBI): domain Eukaryota; kingdom Metazoa; phylum Arthropoda; class Insecta; order Orthoptera; family Acrididae; genus Schistocerca; species Schistocerca serialis. Next base: position 358,773,978 of record NC_064640.1, on the reverse strand, counting down.
TTAATGTTTCCCTGCGCTTCTTTAAACTTCAACAGGTTACGCACTTCAGCTGTATCGAAAACCGGTACACGGGACCTCCTGTCGGATCCTGCTTCTTTGTTTTTTAGTGCCTCTTTGACTGCGTGTTCCTTTTCGCTCGGAATGGAGCCTACTGCCGCTTCCACCATTTCACTTCTCTTTCCTGCAGCTGCAATTTTACCTTCTTGTTCACGCTGACGCTGTTCTGTTTCAGAAACTGTCTGTTCTAATTGCTTGACTTCCTTAGTCTGTTCTGACATTTTCAAAGTTGTTTGCTCGTGGATCTCTAGTGCATCTGAGATTTCCTTATTAATTTCTGTCTGTTTCGTCTGGAAGGCCTCGTTGGTTTTCTGGTGTTCCTCAGTGCTCTTGGTATTCATATTACTTGTCTCAGTAGCTGGCTTAAACTCGCCTCAGCTCTCATACTATGTGCCCCCATGAACTCCTTATATTCCCTGTCTCGTTCTTTCTGTGACTTCTTATGCTTCCTGCTGTCACCCACCACATGCTGCCTCTACCGCTTATGAAATCGTCACCGCTAACTGTTTCTATTGCAATTTCCGTGCCGTGCGTGTTTTCTACGCTATTGCTTGACTCGTCACTATCATCACCCATTGTGGCTGTCTGATCCTGATTTGTACCAGATAGGGTATCTTCCACATTACTACTATCTTTCCTTTAAGATTGGTCCCCATTTATTGTCATATCTACGGTATCGCCTGGTTCCGCATGAACCAACGCTGCCTCGGTTTCCATGTTGCCCAGTTGTCTCGTCTGGCTTCTGGTCCTCATTCGCTAGAAAATTCGATGCATCTGCCTATTCTTATGACATGCAGTGCGCAGAGACACTCACCCACCTATTTACTGACACGCAGAAAGAACAAGAGAAACAATGTGGACAGCAACCATAAGCTGCTACGAAAAAATTTACACTTGAAAAGCGCTGCAGTATTAGCTAACATAAAAAGTACCCCCAAAATATTTAAACATATTCACTGACAGTTGCGTGCTGTTGTCCTTTACTCACCTAAATATTGGTTCCACCCATTAATTTATCTAAGTGTGAGAAAAAATTATATCTGACTGTGGGTCGAAATAAATCATGTTCGCATCCCTGAAGCAAAAGGAATAGCAGGGAAGCAAATTTACGCTAGAAGCTCGATGTGCTATGAACACGAGCACTTGCTCATCAGGTGCTCCGTGGATATATTTAGACTGATGCTGAATTTATCACTCGAGATAATGTAAAATGATAGATTACCCCCATGAAGCTAACAGGCTACTTGAAAAATCAACTGCCGTGCACATCGCAAAACGTTACTTGTTAAGTCCCTGAGCACGTCAAGGACCTCGCCTATCGCTTATGGTTGGAGGACCTGCGCATTTCAGTCCGATAATTCTCTTTAATGGTTGATGAATCATAGTGTTTGGTATGGTAAAATAATATTTATTCAAACAATGTTTTTATAATTATTCAAGACACATAAACGACGAGGTTATATAGAAACTGGAAACGAGTGTCGCCCCTTTCCCATGTCCAGACTTGTTTATCAGAAATGCTGGTAACTTTGTTGGGCACCGCACAGTGTCCCAATGGGAAGGTTAAAGCGTAGAAATCAGCAGCTGCACGAGTGGCTATGTATTTTCCTTGAAGATCCGTGTCTGGAGACCTTGCATAGCGAGATTACGGCAAGTTAACAGCTGAAGATTCCACACAAAGTTTACTAACAAGCAGAGTTCTCACCCCCTCCACCAGTGGTTTCCTGTTCTGCTGTAGAGGACACCAGTCTTCCATTCCGCGGCTCACTGTCTGCGGAGGCTGAGCCAGAACGACCCTGACACGCTCGCTCAACTGCCCGTGTGGTCTCCTAAGTGAAAGCTGCCTTCTGAGTGAACGGCAGCTCTTCCAGACTGTGCGAAAGTTCCTCCTGTTTTTGTCCCAGCGAAAAGGAGTTACTCTGGTGAAGAATCTTGACCACTGATGTAATTAGTGTGCAATACATGTGAAATGTCGACAAATAAAATCTGAATCGGATAGTAAATGAAGCAAGAATGGCTCGTATGCAAATTCAATATGAAAATAGCATAAAATGTGAGGAGAAAGACTTTAAACAGGCCAGTGCCTGGCAACCTGATACTGCTTGTGGGTCAAGCATGGAAAAAAGTTCCTCAAGATTCAGAGGCAGTTTGCTTCAGTTCCACAATGAATAAGTACAAGAATTTATTCGTGACTGCGGGTGTCAATCCTCACATTGATGTTAGCAATGCACATTAGTTCCAAATGGAATGGAATTTTAGTCATCTGATACCAGCTATGTGATTATCATGTCCACAAAGTTTGATAATGGAATGGAGCTTCGTTGTGAAATACTTTCCTTTCCTGTCAATGTATTATAGTTGATATGTTGACAGAGCGGCGTGCTACTTCAAGCATCAGCAGTCATAGAAACACTAGACTTTCCAGGACGACTTCGACGAGCACGGTTTGTGCAACCACTTAATTTCTGCGAGGTTCGCTATTTGAACAGCTCCACATGGAGGACGAGAGGTGTCTATTGTTTATCTGTGCTGATGTTTATCGCTCGAGGGGATATACATGCCCAGTGGCGTGCTTCCGTATGACATGACGTTCGAGTTGCCCCACCAGACGAGCGGCTATTGCTAATCTCTCGGCGACCGTTGCACAACTTGGTACCGTTGTTGCACCAGAACTATGGCAATTACGTTTTACTGAAAATGGAGCAAAGACTAAGTTTCACTTGCTGGGATCACTCTCATAACTGAACACAGTGGATCCTGCCTACGTTCGTGTGGGGAAATTAGCAGGTGGGGGACATGGATAGCTTTGTGTAATGAGGAGGGCTCGACCTCGACGCAGTAACGGTCGTTTGCATGCGTAGACTGGACTAGGAGATCGGCAGCCTTTCTGAATCATATGAGACTCATAATTATTTGTTACATTTTCTCCGTTTCCATATGTATGCAGGGTGAGCGCCACAATTACAGATGCAACTGCCAAGTATTCGCTATCAAAGGCCTTCTCAAACTTACTGACAGGATAACGGTCCACAATTGACCTCGCAGACTTCTCGAATCTTTTGTAAACTGCACAAGACCACACATCTATTCACGGCACCTTTCTACTCGTCGGTAAACCGCGAAGTTGGAATCTCCATGCGGCTGTTTACAGAAAAAGTTGTTGTGCGTACAGGGTAAGGCAGCTAAGACAGACCTATCGAAATATGTCCAAAACGAGTAAATACATCGGGCTGCGTTTATAGCGGACAGCGTGGCAAAGTTTCTGACGTAGCCTGCGCACTTAATTTTTAACATTTATAACTGCCGAACTGGACAACGATTTTTAAATGGAACTACATATTTTCCCTGTAGCATTGGAAAGAAGCTTTGAAGAAGATATCATTGACGTAACATGTGTAGAACATGATGAAATGGTAACAGAATAATAGCGCCACAAATCACTGTCACGATGCCAGCAGAAGACGTCCCACAATCTTCTTCCCTACAGTATCAAATATAAGAAATTACGTAATTCGGGTACCATTTTGGTGTTTTTTTATTATTATAAGTGTAGCATCAAATGACCAAAATGTTGATCTTGATATTAATAGGTTCTATAAAGCGTTCCCTGAGAGACATTAATGCAAGCTGGAATTCATCTGACCTATCCAAGCACAGGCCAGTGTTACACGGCACACATGTCGTCAGACGTCGTCGTTGTTTCCCTGTAGAACTCTTGTTTTAGTTTTCCCCACTTATAAAAATCTGGTGAGTTTGTAGGCCACGGTTTGTTTCCCAAATGACTCATCAACGATCCCCAAACTTATTGTTTAGAAGGTCTGTAACAATTTATGCCGAATGAGAGGGTTTTTCTTCGTGAATGTGCCAAATGGATTTCTTTATGTCCAGTGGGATGTCTTCCAATAACCGTGGCAATATATCTGTTAGGAACTGCCGATTCTTGTGGTTATTTGCAGTCTCAGAGACCAATGATGCTATTCTGGAAACACGTGTATCACACGTTGACAGACCAAGTTCGTAGGTCATCCACATCTCTCAGGAACCTTGGATTTTCAACTGACATGTCGTGTATAGCGCGAAAGCTGACTTGCCCGTGCTTCATCCATATCACTTTGCAGTATTCACAGACTCTCTCGGAGAACCGTAATCGATTCATTGTCATGAAGGTGTTGATGGAGCAAAATGTGGAGAGGATGAAATACATTGGAATGTAGAATTCGCAGAATACTCTTTTGGCTGATAACTTTCATCCGCTCAAACTGTCTTGTAGTGGCATGTGGACTGAGTATTACCGCTACTGAAGTGTTAGTTGCATTTCTCTCATCAGTTACTGTCCTAGTTTGTTGGAGTCTTTTGTCCTTTCTCGCGTGAAGTCTGTTCGCACGTTTTTGTAACTTTTACGAAGATAGACCGTCAAAGGCTGGCTCGATCAGGATATCTTCCGACTTACAACCTCAGCGCTGCTCTAAAAGTTTGCCGACATCCACCATAAACGAAAACCACATCCAGTTTTTCGAGTGTCGTGTACGTTGTAAATGTCTGAATACCTTCATGAGCATGTTGTCTGGCTATTACAGCAGCAAAGGACAGAACGACGGACGTGAAGCTCAAAGGTAAATACAGGAACCACATCTGAGTTACGTTTTAGTTTGCTCACATTCGGCACAGGACGGCAGGTGTCTGGGTTTCTCTTCTCCTCACGGCGGGAGGAATATGTCCTCAAGTTCGACGTATTATGAAGTCCATTTCTAAGGCACTTTCTAATGTCACCAAATAGGTGTAGGTTTCCATAAAAAACAGTGTCAGTGTCATAGTTCAGTAGCTATAAACGTTAACACTTACTTGTGTATGTTAGAAAATTCTGCACATTTTCCGACAGCGCTCAACGAAAGCCGTAGTTTGATATGTTTACTGAATGTGGATTTACACCATCTGACAAGAAAAATGAAGCTTCAAGAAGGAGAGGAGGAAGCGGAATGAAACTTGGCGTGCAGAGTGTGTGTGCGATGTTATTTCGCGGATTAAAAATCGAGGCAAATTTATAAAGAACTTGACAGTATGAGCCCACTTACCAATATGACGCTGCATCCCCTCTGGCCCGCATGCAAAAATCTGAAATTTGTGGTAAGGTCCTAGGGGACCAAACTGCTGAGGTCATTGGTCCCTAAGCCTATACACTACTTAATCTAACTTAAACTAACTTAAGCTATGGACTACACACACACAATGCCCGAGGGAGGACTCGAACCTCCGACGGGGGGAGCCGCACAGATCGTGACAAGGCGCGGCATGCAGAGATACAGTTGGGAAGAGTGTCACAAAGCCGTTGTGTCCTCTCCTGAGGCAAGATGGCCCACAACTGGTCCTCGATATAACGGACGCTGGGACTGGGAAGGAGTTAACGTCCGATCTGGTCCCACAGATTCGGGGTCTTGCTGGCCACGGGAGTACCAGGCACTTCATAGAGACAGGGACCATATATGGGTTAGGATCGTCCTGTTGAAAAGTGGTACCACGATACTGTCGAATGAGGAGGAACACGTGAGGGAGTAAGACGGCCGTGACGTACCGTTGTGCCGCCAGAGTTCCGTCAATCACTCCTAGGCGTGACCTGCAGTCATACTCGATGACTCCCCGCACCACGACGATAGGAATAACACCATTATGCCTCCCGGAAACATTAGGAGAATGAGACCTCTATTCATGTCGCCACCATACGCATCGATGATGGTAATCCGGTATAGCGTAGAACCTCGATTCAGCGGTGGACACAGTACGACGTCATTCATTAGCAGTTCATGCTTCCCGATCACGGCTCCACTCCAGATTCAGCCATTTGTGTTGTAGAGTAAACGGCATCGAACCCGGGGACGGCAATTTCCTTTTCCGGATGCTGCAAGCTTTTGACCAATGGCGCGGCAGCGTGCAGAATGTTACAGTGAGTCCATTACTTGTTCTCACATGATAGACGCTGATGTGAAGGGGTTATGATATTTTCGTGCACAATGTACCGATCTTCCCTTAAGTTTGTCGGACGTAATGAACCCTAACTGGGCCACGAATGTGCCTGTCCTTCCGGCCGATGTGGTCGAGCGGTTCTAGGAGCTTCAGTCTGGAACCGCGCGACCGCTACGGTCGCAGGTTCGAATCCTGCCTCGGGCATGGATGTGTGTGATGTTCTTAGGTTAGTTAGGTTAAAGTAGTTCTAAGTCCTAGGGGACTGATGACCTCAGATGTTAAGTCTCATAGTGCTCAGAGCCATTTGAACCATTTTGTGCCTGTCCTCACGTTCCCATCCAGTCCACCGTCGGACCGGTGACACATACGAATGCACCGCAAATCTGAACATTGCACGATCCGACCAGTCGGCCAAATGGAAGCCTTTTTCAAACTCCTTCGGTCCTAATAACGCTGTCTCACCCGAATACGCAGCATCTCCATGTCCGTCACAGTCATCACTCAACATCTGACGCTATTCACACCCCTTATAAACCCTACAGGACCTGATAATAACTCCAAACGCGAAAAACCCTAATGCACTCTGGTGGTGGTCGCAGAGAATTTCACCTCTAATCTTTACTTACCCGCCGAAGGTGCGTACGTGTACGAGGTCACTTTGGCATCTGACCGTGTCTTCTTCGTGATTCACTTTTTTTTTTTTTATCAGGCTGTGTATTTCGGTAGGCATATCTTAGCTGTTTCACCTTCTATGGCTATGTAACTGCTTACGAATTGGACATTAACTCTCGATGGACTTGGTCGTATACTCTGTCGATGCTTCTACAGTAATCTATTCAGTACACTTCTTTCAGTGTTTCAAGTGTATTTTGTCTTGTGTTCAACAAATTGTGTTACGTACACACCACAACAGCAAATTCCGCTCCCAAAATACCAGAGGGATGTGTTCTTTGAACAGTGGAGTGCCCACGTACACCTTTCTGTAAGGGTTAGTTAAACAAAAATGAGACACATGGAAAAAAGTAAGTAAACTGTTTATTATTTCAAAAATAATTGCCTTAACTGTTAATACATTTACCCTCTGTGAGATAAGTGGACTTGTCCACATGTTGCCAGTGTTGTTTCGAATAACCTGCAGAAGTTTCGCTGGGAGTCCCTTACACATCCTCCAAATTTTCGCGATCCCTCCCGATGAGATTTCCGTATTTTTGGAGCCCTGAAGAAAGACATTCGTGGCCGTCGATATGCGTCAGACGAAGAGATGCCCATCTGCGTACATACTCGTATACGGTTCCATAGGCAACCACAAATTTTTTCCATGAAGGTACTAAACGACTTGTCTCACAGTCGGATAAATGTACTAACAGTTATGCCTATTACTTTTGAAACAACAAAGAGTTTCCTTACTTTTCTTCCATCCATCTCGTTTTCATTTGACTACCTCTTAAATGTCCACACTATCAGAGTACCCAGCATTACCCAGATATTTATTCCAATCTTTTGCTCCCCTTTTCCCCTCTCACTATCAAACTACTCCTCCGCCTCCCTACTCGCTGTCCATTTCCTCCTCCCCCTCACTCTCTCTCCACTTCCTCCACCCACCACTCCTCCTTCCCCCTCTGTGTCTCCCTTACCCTCCCTAAGTCCATCTTCTCCTAGCCTCTCTTTGTCCATCTCCTCTTCCCATTTCTCTTTATCCATCACCTCATCACATCCTCTCTGTCAATCTCCTTCCCACCCTCTCTGTCCATCTCCCCCCCCCCCCCTCTCTCTCACTCTGCAGCACTTCCTCTCCCTCTCTCTGTCCATCTCTTCCTTCCGCTGTCTTTCTCCATCTGCTCCTCTGCCTTCTTCCAGTCTGATCCTTCCCTCCTAATCCATCTCCTCCTCACCCCTCTAAATACATCTCCTCTTCCCTCTACCTACTTCTCACCCCCTCTATGCCCATCTCCTCTTCCTTCCTCTCTCTTTTCGACTCCTCCTCCCCTTCGATCCCCTCCTTACCCTCTCCACGTCTATCTACTCCTTCCCCTCTCTTTGTCCATCTCTTCCTCCCCCTCTCTGTGTCCATCTCCTTCCCCTCTCTCTGTCCATCTGCTCCTCTCCAGTCTCTCTATCCAAGTCTTCCAGTTTCCTTTCTCTGTCCATCTCCTCCTCTCCTCTCTCTCTATCCAAGTCCTCCAGTTTCCTTTCTCTGTCCATCTCCCCCTCTTGTCTCTCTCTATCCAGCTCCCCCACATCACTTTCTATCCATTTACCCTTCCCCCTCTCCTGTCCAATTCCTCCTCCCCGCTTTCTGTGTCCATCCCCTTCTTCCACCTCTCTTTCTCTCCATCTCCTCTTCCCCCATTCTGCCTCCACGTTATCACCCCCACGCAAATAGCAGGTTGCTGGTTCTTACCGCTAAAGTATATATTTCCACATACTAAGTAATATGTGTACCAAGGTTGGTTGACCTAGATGCAGGGGGCTGAGAGGACCTTTAACTCGTGACTTTGCCTGCACACGCTCGTGTCACATACAGGGTGATTCAGGAGACCCTACCGATGTCGTTTTATACAACCCGAAATATTATATCTAGCCTTCATAAACCACACGTGAGATTTTCGTATTCTCTCGTTCACTACGGGCAAACTATTAGTCCTACACAAAAATGAATGCCCTTTTCTTAGAAAATTTAATGTAGTTAAATTTTGTACTTGGATAAGTTATTGCTGGAGGGAGTAGTTTTCGAGTTATTCAAGAAAGACGTACAAAAGTGACCTTCAAACGCACCCTCACTTCCACACTTAGCCCCCACCAGTAAGGGTTCAGATGGTTCAAATGGCTCTGAGCACTATGGGACTTAACATCTGAGATCATCAGTCCCCTAGAACTTAGAACTACTTAAACCTAACTAGCCTAAGGACATCACACACATCTATGCCCGAGGCAGGATTCGAACCTGCGAGCGTAGCAGTCGCGTGGCTCCGGGCTGAAGCGCCTAGAACCGCTCGGCCACCGCGGCCGGCCCAGTCAGGATTCCGAGCATGTTGTTCATGGCACTCCCCTCTACCACTGTACAAAAATTTTCGGCTGCAGGAATTATTTCACACATTCGACCTTTTTAGGTCTTCATTTACTTCCCTTATTACTTCACCGGCTCATTCGAGAGCTTACAAACTGTAAAACTGACGTTTGTGTAAATTTTACCTAACAATTCTGTGTAATTTAACGCAGCTCTGTGTTTATGACGTCGTATCTCTTGAACGATGTACCGTACAACGATATAATTTTCCGGTTACATCCAGAGGTATATGTAGATACAGGTTGCTTAATCTCTTCAGAATAGAGTTGGTAGTTAAGATGTAATACATTAAAACGTCACGCATGATGCGGCAGTTGTTCCCAGATCTCAGTATTTACAGCTTCTTATATCCTGAGCTATGTGTCATACAACATGTTTTTGCACGTACTTTCAGTGGTATATGTGAATACTGTCAGTAAAACCTGTTGCAAGTAGAGTTAGTAGTAAGGAATTAACAAATGAAAAGGTCACGGCTCATGCGACAGTGTTATTGCATAAAGAGCGAAAATGTAGTAAGAGAGAAACTTTTTATCAAATGGTTCAAATGGCTCTGAGCGCTATGGGACTTAACGTCTGAGGTCATCAATCGCCTAGAACATAGAACTACTTAAACCTAACTAATCGAAGGACATCACACACATCCATGCTCGCGGCAGGATTCGAACCTGCGACCGTAGAGGTCACGCGGTTCCAGACTGGAGCTCCTAGAACCGCTCGGCCACAACGGCCGGCCAAACTTTTTATCTTTCATCATTTTATGGATGGTGCCAGCGAGAAAAAGTCTCGTAAAGGCTTAAATTATGCGTAAAGTTTGTTACAAGTCACTAAGTGTTCTCATTCATATAGACACGATGGTGATAATTAAACTTTCGTTACTTGAGCAAGTGTCGTCGTAACTGCCGTCTGTGTCACGTCTGCTGTGCAGCAAGCTACGTTAATTTAAGTATTAACTGTATTTTTCTTACTTGTCACTTCTTCTTCCGCGTGTTTTTGCTTTTAGGAAGCTTTAATTGTCGAGTGCTAGTAATAGTGTTCCATAGATTTCGTGTTTGTTTTGAATACAGTCAGAGAGAGTCCCTTTAGTCAGCCACAGTGCCAGTACTGCTAGTGTTTGTTTTGAATACAGTTCAGAGACAGGTAGTGCTTTTTTCATTGTTTTCTACAAGAAGTGTCTAGTAACCACAGTTTAGTCAACTATCAGCCGCCTTTAGTGAATTAGCAGTCTAGTTAAAAGTTGATTAACTCTCTACAGTAAATTGATTTCTTAGGATGGATAGGATGTGTGACTGCTGTGTACGGACGCAGGAGGAGCTGGTCACTGTTCGCGAACAGCTGATCGTGTTGATGGCCGCGGTCAACCGTCTTCAGGCTGCTGCCGCGGAGTGTAGCGGCAGTGGGGAGTCTTGTGCGTCGCATGGTACACCCGAGGTGTTACATGCTTCACCCACTGTCCCTGCTGTTGAGACATCTTCGTGGGTACCGGGCGCGGTTGGGCCGCCCTCTCCCCAAGGGGAGTGGCGGGTTCAGTGGCGTTCGCGGCGCACGAGGCGGAGGGTGAATGTGGAGGCTTGCCGTGTGGCATCGCCCGCTCTGACTGTGAGTGGACATGTGGCCGTTCCTTCAGCAAGTTCCGAGCAGGCACACGGGGGGAGGGGTTTATTAGTGATTGGGAGCTCCAACGTTAGGCGGGTGATGGAGGCCCTTAGGGAAATGGCGGAAAGGTCGTGGAAGAAGGCCAGTGTCTGCTTGACGGGGGGTCTCATCCGAGATGTGGAGGAGGCCCTGCCGGCGGCGATAGAGAGCACTGGGTGAACCCGAATGCAAATTTTTGCTCGTGTCAGCACCAGTGACTCCTGCCGTCTGGGTTCAGAGGACATCCTCAGTTCTTACAGGCGGCTGGCGGAGTTGGTGAAGGCGGAAAGCCTCGCTCGCGGGGTGGAATCTGAGCTAACGATTTGTAGTATCATTCCCAGAACCGATCGCGGTCCTCTGGTTTGGAGCCGAGTGGAAGACTTAAACCAGAGGCTCAGACGATTCTGCGGAGATATGGGGTGCAAATTTCTCGACCTCCGCAATCGGGTGGAGAAATGTAGGGTCCCCCTGAATAGGTCAGGCGGGCACTACACGCAGGAAGCGGCTACAAGGGTAGCGGAGTACGTGAGGAGTGCACATGTGGGTTTTTTAGGTTAGAGAATTCCCTCCCTAGGCCCGACAAGACGCCTCCTGAGACGCGGCAAGGTAGGAGTAGGCAAAATGCAACAGGGAATAACAATATTAATCTGCTAATAGTAAACTGCAGGATCGTCTATAGAAAGGTCCCAGAACTGCTCTCATTAATAAACGGTCACAATGCCCACATAGTACCAGGGACAGAAAGTTGTCTGAAACCAGATGTGAACAGTAATGAATTTCTAAACTCAGATTGGAAGGCATACCGCAGAGACGGGTTGGACAGTCAAGGGGGAGGCATGTTAATAGCGATAAGAAGTGCAATAGTATCGAAGGAAATTGACGGAGATCCGAAACGTGAAACAATTTGGGTGAAGGTCACAGTTAAAGCAGGCTCAGACATGGTAATTGTATGTCTCTATAAGCCCCCTGGCTCAGAATCTGTTGTGACTGAGCACCTGAAGGATAATTTGGAAAATATTTCGAGTAGATTTCCCCACCATGTTATAGTTATGGGTGGAGATTTTAATTTGCCGGATATAGACTGGGAGACTCAAACGTTCATTACGGGTGGCAGGGACAAGGAATTTAGTGAAATTTTTTTTAAGTGCTTTATCTGAAAACTACCTTGAGCAGTTAAACAGAGAACCGACTCGTGGCGATAACATATTAGACCTTCGGGTGACAAACAGACCCGAAATATTCGAAACAGTTAACGCAGAACAGGGAGTCAGCGATCATAAAGCGTTACTGCATCGATGATATCAGCCGTAAATAGAAATATTAAAAAAGGTAGGAAGATTTTTCTGTTTAGCAAAAGTGACAAAAAGCAGATTTCAGAGTACTTGACGGCTCAAAACAAAAGTTTTGTGTCAAGTACAGATAGTGTTGAGGATCAGTGGACAAAGTTCAAAACCATTGTACAATATGTGTTAGATGAGTATGTGCCAAGCAAGATCGTAAGAGATGGAAAAGAGCCAACGTGGTACAGCAACGGAGTTAGAAAACTGCTGCGGAAGCAAAGGGAATTTCACAGCAAACATAAACAAAAAAATGGTTCAAATGGCTCTGAGCACTATGGGACTTAACATCTATGGTCATCAGTCCCCTAGAACTTAGAACTACTTAAACCTAACTAACCTAAAGACATCACACAACACCCCGTCATCACGAGGCAGAGAAAATCCCTGACCCCGCCGGGAATCGAACCCGGGAACCCGGGCGTGGGAAGCGAGAACGCTACCGCACGACCACTTTTTTTTTGCTACCCCTTTTTTTCCTACTTTTTTCTTTTTTTAACACTTTTTTGATTTTTTCCTCTATCCACTTTTTTATCCATCCTTTTTCCCCAGCAATCCAATTTTTACTAACCACTTTTATTTTCTTTTTATTTTTTATTTATTTTTTATTTTTTTATTTATTTTTTGTTGTTGTATTTTTAGGATGGTCAGGGCGTGGTACACGCCGCACTAGAAGTGGGGTCTGTTCACGGCACTGCCAGTGCGTCGAGGCCGAAACCCCTCCCACCCCTTTTTCATGTTCCCTGTTGGGTCATAGCACTAAGTGTGCAGAAATCAACACAATATTTCCATTCTCCGATGTAAGAAAGACAAAGAAAACTCTTCTCTGAGTAGAAACTGAACACTGATAAAAAAAAAAACCTTAACAATTCTTCTCGAATCACACAGATACTTTGGAAGTCGAAAACGAGTAATTTTGAACAAAATGTTTTGAAAAAAAAAATATGTTCCGGAAGCAAGGTAATAGTAAATAATAATAATAAACCAAGTGACTTTTAATTTTCTTCTGTTCGTTCTCGTTCAAGGTGTTGTAGTGGTTCCACATATTTAACCAACACCCATTCTTTCAAAAATGATCTTCAGCATGTTGCCGTAGTGCTTCTTGTGGTTGCGATACGTGCTGATTTTTGCATATTCACACTTCATGTAAACGCGGAAGTCTATCTCGTTGTCCGACCCAAGTGTGTGGATGACATAACTGACATATTTTCCCGGTAACCAGCTAATGGCGTTGGTTTTTAATTTCGGAAAGTATGTCATGTCTGGTCTCAGGAGGAGCGATGGCGTTATATATTCCGTAGAGGATCTGGTGAGAAAGGCGATTTGTTGTCTGATCCAATTCCAGTTATGCACATTGCCACCACAGGTGAATCTGTTGCTGAGTGTATCCACCAGATTGCATTTTCCACAAAGGTATGTCTGGTTTAAACCGATCCCATATAGTCTCTCGTTGGTGCTGATGACATTATTAACTGTTTTGTACCATGCGGAAATAGCGTCTGTAGATAACACGGCATAGTTGATGTTCCGCCATACAGCTTTCCAGTCACAATTTGGGAATTTCGTTTCAATTTTGTTTCTACCCTCATTTAACTTCCTTTCAAGTATGATGTCGCGCGCTGTGATACGTGTGTTGCTTCTCATTTCGTCACTAAGATAACTTGCTTCGAGGAAAAAGTTCCTCACATACTGCTGACGGGCATTAATCCTTCGCACATCAATCGGTGTCTGCAGGCTATGGGGTGTCACAGCCTCAAAGAGCTTTGTGGTTATACATTGTGGAAGTTATCTGAGTATATGGAAAGTCCGTTTGAGGAACAGAGCAGACGCTTTATTGCGAATATCCACCAAACCGAGGCCCCCGTTTCTGACATCCAGTATAACGGTAGTCGCACCAATCCTGAATATGTCTCCTCGCCATAAATAATTGGTAACAGTGGACATGATCCCTTTCGCTACTAGTTTAGGGATTGGAAATACCTGCGCAGTGAAATACGCTTTAGACAAAACGCAGGAGTTGATGAATCTGACTTTTTGCACCAGGTCCATAGTTCGATGGATGTTCTCCATTACAGCACCATGAACTTTCCTCCTAGTTTCCGTCCAGTTAATAGCAGCCATCCTCATCGGACATGCCATTAAGGTTATTCCCAAAGTTTTATGTTTGTTGTCTTGTTTTGCCCATGCCAGTCGAAGGTGATCTAGGCCCCGTAGATTCAATATTTTACTTTTGTTTTCATTTGCTGTCGCTCCCGACGCTAGACAATACCTTTGGATTTCTCTTTCCAGTGTAACTGTCTCCTCCTTATTTCTTATTACAACGCCCTCGTCATCAGCATAAGCTCGTATGACAGTTTTATCACCACTCAATGTTATGCCTGTTAATCTTGCGTGGACAGTGCGGAGGAAGGGCTCTAAAGATACAGAAAATAAAAACATGGATAAGGGACTGCCCTGTAGAACCCCTCGCCTTATCTGTATGGGTTTAGATGTTTGGCCATTGATTGCTATTTTCGCATTTATACCTGTTACAATATTCCTTAGCATGTTCACAATCTGTGGGTGGAAAGCCATTCTTGACAGCGTCGCAAAGAGGTATCTATGACTAACGCGGTCAAAAGCTTTGTTGAAATCTATAAAGATTAACGCACATTTTATACTTGTCACTGAGGTAATTGCAATGACGTCTCTGTATGCAGATAGACTTTCGAATATCGTTCTGGTCGGAGAACAAGATTGATGTTGACTCAATATTTTGTTGGAAAAGGCAGAGAGTCTTTTGTTGATAATACGCGAAATTATTTTGTAATCAGAATTTAGTAGCGAAAGAGGCCGAAAATTGTTTAAGTTGGTTTTGCCTTTACTCTTAGGAATCAGTACTATTTTACTTTCCTTAAACTCTGCAGGGACCGGTTTTCCGTTCAGGACCTCATTTGCCATGGAAGTGATCTTGTCCCCAATTATAGACCAGTAGCGGGCATAAAACTCCACAGGGAGGCCATCAAGTCCCGGAGATTTTTTGAGAGGTGAGTTACGTACTGCCTCATGCACTTCATCTTTAGTAATAGGTGACAGGATGTCAGCATTGTCTGTTCCCGACAATTGTGGACCTAAAATAATGAGAAAGTCCTCGAGAGCTGCATCTTCCACTGTGGTAGGGGCATATAAGGTTTCATAGTACCTGTGGACTTCGTCCAGTATTTCTTTCTGGCATGTGAGCTTCGTACCAGTATGCGTCTGGACTTCATCAATAAAAGTTAGACGCCTGTTTTTAGCATGCCGCACCAAGTGATACAGAGAAGCTGTTTCATCTGCTACGACTGATGTGGCTTTCGATTTAATTTTTAGTCCCTCCATCTGTTGCTGTTTAATGCTTAATAACTTGGCTTTTATTTTTTTGATATCATTCAGACGAATTACGTCATGATGGGCCTGTTGATGTAAGTCTCTTAAAACTTTATAATAAAACTCCATTGTATTCCTCAACTCCCTGTGCCTCGCTGCACTATACTGCATGACAACTTTCCGCAGCCTTGGTTTAGCCCTCCTAGTCCACCAGTCAATGACTGTTGGGTGCTTGTCTACTGTGCGGAGGCACATAGTCCACGCTACTCTTATTTCCTGTTCCAGTTCTTCGTCAGTTAAAACAGAGATATTTAAATTCCATTGGCCTCTGAATCGTCGGGTTGGCTGTACACTTAAATTAAAGCAAGTTAGAAGTGTACTGTGATCGCTAAAATACACGGGAATAGTTTCAACGTTTAATAAATAATTTTGCAAATTTGGTGACACGTAAATTCTATCTAGTCTGCTGCGGGAGTGGCTGGTTATATACGTGAACCCGACTGACGTCGGGTGCTGAAGTTCCCACACATCCTTAAGGTGTAGATCACTTACTAACTTTTTTAACTGTGGCGAGTAGTTGAAGTTGGGTTGTTGATCTTTCAGGTTTAAAACACAGTTAAAATCTCCACCTAGTATAAGAGAACACGGATTTTTCCTCAATAAATAAATCAGTTCATCTTGAAAAAAACTTCGCACGATCCAATTTGTGGGAATTTCCTGATGGGGCGTAAAGGTTAAGCACTGTCACATCGAATATTTTTATGCCTATGGCTCTTCCTGATTCTAGTCGTTCGACTTCAGTCACCGGAATGCCTTCCCTTATAAGAATGGCTGTACCGATATTGGCTTCCGTAGAAACATTAACAATTTCAAAAAAGCCTGGGATCCGAAATTCCGTTATCGCAACTTCTTGTAGCAACGCGATATCTGTCCCGGACTGGTACAAGAATTCTTTTAGTGCTGCCAATTTCAAGGGTGACTGTATTTTATTAATGTTAATAGTAGTAATGCTACAAGCTTGCATCACAGACATACCATAAGAAGCTATTTGGGATGAGGATCGGTATGATTATAGCATCAACGTGCTTCCCTACAAGGCACGATCTGTACAAGCTGTGTGCCCATTACATGTACTAAATTCCTAGAAAAATTTGCACTGCTTTTAAACAAAGAGCTTGAGAAGAAAAGTATCCTGAAATCCCGACAATGCATTGCTATAAGTCACTGTGGCCATTCTCTTTCTCCTCGTCAGTGTTGGCCCTGATGACTTCATGTTTAATATTCTTTTTCTTGATGTCTTTCTTCTCTGGTGTGGCTTTCGCTTGATGACGCGTGACAGCAAGACCCGGTGTCGGTCGCTGCCGCCGGCGGTGGCTTAATGGGGCAACGGCCGTGGCTTGCGAGTCGTCAATATTTGGTTCCGGCGTGGTGTCTGTTGTGCTGTCTTGCTGGCGAGGCAGTGATGCTTGTTTATTTCCTCCTTCGGCGCGGCGTTGCGCTTCGGAGTCAGCAGGTTGTTTACTTGGTACTTCCTCGTACTGTTCGCACTGTATGGGCTGTGCACTTGATGCGGTTATTTCAGTCGTGACCTCAGGCTCAGGGTCACATTTCCGTGAAAGGTCACTACCAGCTGCGTCACTATTTGTTCGTGGCGGTATAAGTCCTTGTGCGGAAGTGGGAGCCACATCGACCTGCATTCCATCTCCTTTTTCCACTTCCAACAGATCTTCAGGACTGGGCTTCGGCCTCCTGGCAACGGGTGTTTCACAGGAAGAGTCCTCATCAACATTTTTTTCAGTGTCCTCTAGAGGACGCTTTTTAGTGGGAACCTCGCTGTCACGGGACGGAATTTCAGCAGTTAATGCAGGTTTTAAAGACGGAAAGTCATTAACATTAAGTGTAACATTTTCAGAGGTAGTAACAGGATCCACGACAGCCGCCGGCTCTGTTGTGTTACTGGCTGGCAACAAATCGTTGAGTGTTGATTTCCGGCGTTGCGTAAGGTTATTTGTTAGCACAAAAACACGACGAGGGCAGTCCTGACGGAGGTGACCAGACTCGTTACATACATGACATGTAGGGGTTTGCCCTGAGTACATAACATGCGCCTTGTGCCCGTCAACAAAGATGTAGGAGGGAATGTTTGCCTTCACTTCCATCTCCACGGAGCAAATGCCGTTAAAGCACTGCAGCTTGAAATGCGAAGCCCACCTTTCGTTGACTATTTGCCTGACAACCCCATATTTTGAAAGGACATCTTTTATTTTCGAGTTGTCTACTTCCTTGGGAATATTCAAAACCCTAACATTCCTAATTACAGACTCGGAATTCCGGAGTTTTACAGTACTTTTAGTACCATCACGGTGTATAAATTCCGTTTCATAACCAAATTTTGCCAGAAAGCGGTCTACACTCACGGAATCGTTAAACTTTACAAAAATGCAGTATTCATCAGAGTCTAGCTGCATGGTATGAACAGATTCAGAATGAAGGCCAATTACCTCGGTAATCCAGTCGTGTATTTCAAGTGCAGAGGGCTGTACTCGACGGGTGTACTTGTCGAAGGTGAAATTCACGTGCAAAACGTCAATAAACGAGCACGAAAACTCGAAAACACTGGCGTAAACACTGAACGTTCACGGAGCAAACTTGAGGAGCGTGCGACCGCTGCGACAGCTAAAGCCAGACTATGAGCTGCGGACGAAACATAAACATAGCCAAAGCCTTGCAGACAAACAAAAATTACGCGAGGCGAAATGTAGTGTGAGGAGGGCTATGCGAGAGGCGTTCAATGAATTCGAAAGTAAAGTTCTATCTACTGACTTGGCAGAAAATCCTAAGAAATTTTGGTCTTATGTCAAAGCGGTAGGTGGATCAAAACAAAATGTCCAGACACTCAGTGACCAAAATGGTACTGAAACAGAGGATGACAGACTAAAGGCCGAAATACTAAATGTCTTTTTCCAAAGCTGTTTTACAGAGGAACACTGCACTGTAGTTCCTTCTCTAGATTGTCGCACAGATGACAAAATGGTAGATATCGAAATAGACGACAGAGGGATAGAGAAACAATTAAAATCGCTCAAAAGAGGAAAGGCCGCTGGACCTGATGGGATACCATTACGATTTTACACAGAGTACGCGAAGGAACTTGCCCCCCTTTTTGCAGCGGTGTACCGTAGGTCTCTAGAAGAGCGTAGCGTTGCAAAGGATTGGAAAAGGGCACAGGTCATCCCCGTTTTCAAGAAGGGACGTCGATCAGATGTGCAGAACTATAGACCTAAATCTCTAACGTCGATCAGTTGTAGAATTTTGGAACACGTATTATGTTCGAGTATAATGACTTTTCTGGAGACTAGAAATCTACTCTGTAGGAATCAGCATGGGTTTCGAAAAAGACGATCGTGTGAAACCCAGCTCGCGCTATTCGTCCACGAGACTCAGAGGGCCATAGACACGGGTTCACAGGTAGATGCCGTGTTTCTTGACTTCCACAAGGCGTTAGATACAGTTCCCCACAGTCGTTTAATGAACAAAGTAAGAGCATATGGACTATCAGACCAATTGTGTGAAGAGTTCCTAGATAACAGAACGCAGCATGTCATTCTCAATGGAGAGAAGTCTTCCGAAGAAGAGTGATTTCAGGTGTGCCGCACGGGAGTGTCGCAGGACCGTTGCTATTCACAATACACATAAATGACCTTGTGGATGACATCGGAAGTTCACTGAGGCTTTTTGCGGATGATGCTGTGGTATATCGAGAGGTTGTAACAATGGAAAATTGTACTGAAATGAAGGAGGATCTGCAGCGAATTGACGCATGGTGCAGGGAATGGCAATTAAATCTCAATGTAGACAAGTGTAATGTGCTGCGAATACATAGAAAGAAAGATCCCTTATCATTTAGCTACAATATAGCAGGTCAGCAACAGGAAGCAGTTAATTCCATAAATTATATGGGAGTACGCATTAGGAGTGATTTAAAATGAAATGATCATATAAAGTTGATCGTCGGTAAAGCAGATCCAGACTGAGATTCATTGGAAGAATCCTAAGGAAATGCAATCCGAAAACAAAGGAAGTAGGTTACAGTACGCTTGTTCGCCCACTGCTTGAATACTGCTCAGCAGTGTGGGATCCGTACCAGATAGGGTTGATAGAAGAGATAGAGAAGATACAACGGAGAGCAGCGCGCTTCGTTACAG
The DNA here is from genome assembly GCF_023864345.2 of Schistocerca serialis cubense. NCBI lineage: Eukaryota > Metazoa > Arthropoda > Insecta > Orthoptera > Acrididae > Schistocerca > Schistocerca serialis. The sequence goes on along the minus strand of NC_064640.1, from coordinate 358,754,377 downwards.
GATCATATAGTAATCGCGAAAGCGTTACGGAGATGATAGATAAACTCCAGTGGAAGACTCTGCAGGAGAGAAACTCGGTACGGACTTTTGTTGAAGTTTCGAGAACATACCTTCACCGAGGAGTCAAGCAGTATATTGCACCCTCCTACGTATATCTCGCGAAGAGACCATGAGGATAAAATCAGAGAGATTAGAGCCCACACAGAGGCATACCGACAATCCTTCTTTCCAGGAACAACACGAGACTGGAATAAAGGGGAGAACCGATAGAGGTACTCAAGGTACCCTCCGCCACGCACCGTCAGGTGGCTTGCGGAGTATGGATGTAGATGTCGAACTGTTTACCACGTGAGTACCCAAACTATAGGCATGATGTTCATATTGTGCGCTGCAGGATTTGCGTTATTAGTAGTGTTAGTGTCATGTCTTACGGTTAAGCGCCGGTACCGGTACGCCGACGCAGGATTAAAACCCAAGCGCCTAAGTGCATTACAGTTGCAGAGGTTCATTTTGTCGTCTTCCGTTCCATTATAGTGGTGGTTCAAATGGCTCTGAGCACTATGGGACTTAATATCTGAGGTCATCAGTCCCCTAGAACTTAGAACTACTTAAACCTAACTAACCTAAGGACATCACACACATTCATGCCCGGGACAGGATTCGAATCTGCGGCCCTAGCGGGCGCGAGGTTCCAGACTGAAGCGCCTAGAACCGCTCGGCCACACCGGCCGGCGTAGTGGTGGTAAATGAGCATTTAGGCAGTCGTCCCATTAACTAATTTCACCTAGGACTTAACTTTTTTAGGGGTTTTTGACAAAAAATCTTTGGAATTCATTGTATGCTTCTCGCATAGCTGTCCTATGTCACGTGGCTGCAAGTCTGCTGCAAATCGTAGAATACGACGTCACGTCGATAGCTTGGGCATTAATTTCACCTCTTATTTATTGGAGGAGTTACTCATCTGTCCTCACGAAACTTGGTGGGTCTGTTTCCAGATCTTTCTACCTCAGCAAAGTCGCAGTGATCAGTTGGAAGATCTGCTTTTGCAGCCAGTAACACAAATTACTACACCACGCTGAAGAATAAGTACCGGTGCTAACATAGTAGTGTTTCCTACGTAGTACGATTCTGTTTAACAGTGGTTCCTCCATTCAGAATCTTTTCTTTGTTTTAATTATAGATTAAAACTGTGTGCTGGACCGAGACTCGAACCTCGAACCTTGCCTTTCCCGGGTAGTGCTCTCACTGACTGAGGAATCCAGGCACACATCTTCGCTCCTGCCAGTCACTTTTTAATGTGACAGTTCGTCTTTAATCAGTCAGAAAGTTTCAAAAAGGGCACTCTCCATAGCCGAATGAAACATTCATTCAAAATATTAATGTTTGGTTGCTGAGTAATAGCTTCGCGGAACGTTCGACCGCTTCTCTCGCTGCATACCGCCTTATTTCATCTATCGCCATTTTACTTGCTACACCGCAAACCCCTCGACTTCTGCTGCCCGCTTCGGGCAGAGTTTCGTATCTGGGGAGGGGGGGGGGGGGTATTATGTTCGTTCGCGCTGTCCTCTCAGCTTTTGTTTCTGGTTTTGCTCGCTATTGTGCGAAGGCAGTGAATGGAAAGATGCGTCTCGCTGGAGCGCCGCTCGATTGTTGGCGGCAGCGGCAGGAGTGCGCAAGCGCGGCTGGCTGGCGCCTGGGCTGCGGTGCGGTTGCGGCTGCCTTGTGCGCACGCAGTTGGCAACAGACGTTCGCACTGGCGCGGCTCGACATGGCGTTCTTCGGCTCCCTCATGAGGGAGTTCCTCGATGACCCCTTCTTCAAGTGAGTTAGGCGGCACAGCTTTCACACTGAAGCACGAAAACTGCTCCTCGCCTATCGTGTTTTAAACCGCACGTATTCGAAGAGAGCGCCCGAGTCAACCGTACTGATAACTATGCAGCGCGCCACGTCACAGTTCTTTGACCGCTGTCTGTTCGACCGGCTAGACGACTGCTTATATAAATCTCAGATTTCTTGCAAATAATGTTACACTCTTTGTATTAGCGCTCAACTAAGACAATTCAGATTGCTAACTTATGTTATAAATTTCTCTTGCGAACGGCATCTAAAATATGCTGTTTCGGTTCTCATAAATCAGTAATATGTGAGTTGTGTATCTTCGAATTGTTCTAACTTATAGCTTATCTTGTGTTTTCTTTCCCCTGCCTTAATAGCTAAATTACTGCTCTACCAGAAGAGGTTTTTGTCAAACTGGAATCCGTATGATCCCATCACGCGCAGCGATCGTTGAATATAGACAATGGAGAAAAGAGCAGCAATCGATAGCGAAATCCGTCGTTTCATTACAGCAGATGTAGATTTCAACTATTACGTAATCATCTTCATTGGATATAACAAAAGATGACATTAGTGGACTAATGTCACCTATTGTTACATACACTAAAGATGATTATGTTATAGTTGAAATCTTGATCACCTGTAATAAAACGACGGATTCCACGAACGATTGCTGCTCTTTTGTCCACTGTCTAGCGGATTTTATATTTCAACAGACGTTTTACACGTTGAATCGTTTTATTCCAATTCATCCTCTTCGCTTCTCTCTCTCTCTCTCTCTCTTTGTGTGTGTATGTGTGTGTGTGAGAGAGAGAGAGAGAGAGAGAAGCGAAGAGGATGAATTGGAATAAAACGATTCAACGTGTAAAACGTCTGTTGAAATATAAAATCTCTCTTTGTGTGTGTGTGTGTGTGTGTGTGTGTGTGTGAGAGAGAGAGAGAGAGAGAGAGAGAGAGAGAGAGAGAGAGAGAGAGATAAGAGTCTATGTGAACAACTTCAACCACATTACACGAGATAAAATTCGTACTACGCAGCTAGTAAGCTGTGTCAAACTGCAAATCAGTTATTAACTGTCCTATTTTCGCTTTTGTTCTCTGTTTGGTTTAAAATATAACATAAATGTCTTTTTCACTTGAGGTAATCACGTGCGACCTTCATCTAACCAGTATCGATACCAACAAAATCTGGAAAACAAAGAGAACTACCATCTTTTTACTTGTTCGTGTTTAAAGTCAAGTTATGACACAATGATTCATTGCTTCAATGTTGGCAAGAACGAGCAATATGCTCGTAGCATACTGTAATGTAATATAGCGATTTTCAATTAATTATTTATTCTTTTCTTAATTTCAGCTCCAACCTCCTATGAAGTTTTTCACTAACTTCCCATTTTATGACTCACTTTACATACGTTTTATATCGTTTTTACGTCAGTTTATCGATATTTTCAGGACATTTCAGTATTAATTTTCCAGGTGTTTTAGGTCATAAGAATTCGGGGCTGCGGTTACAGGCCCTTTTTCATATTCTTGAACTAAATGAATTCTCACTAGGGGAGCTGGCACCGCTTTGTGGGTACCCCTGGTTGCTTGTCGCCGGTTGGGCTGGCACTTGCTGCCATATGGTCTCTGCAGCCGTCACTCAACAGCTCTTCATCACTCTTGTGGCTCTTTTTTCATTATACTGACAGCACGATGACAAGCACTGTGGAAGGCTTGTGTTTTTATACCTTGTACCTCTAGTGCTAGGTATCCAATCATTCTTGTCATTGCCGTGTTTCTCAGCCGTCCAAGTAACCGTTCACTTAGTAGTTTCTTATCGTTTTTCAGCAAGATGCAGTTTACGTGCGCTGGTCGGAATGCGTGCCATTCAGCGAGTTAAGTATCTGACCCGCTCACTAGTGACCTGGCTGGGAAGCAGCTGACTTGCCTCCAATAAGATACACACCTGTCTCGCCTCACCGTTGCCTAGTTGCGTCTATTGATCCAGCGGTGTCATTGTACCGCGCTATATTTGCATCACTGAGACCGGAGAGTCTTGCGACGACAGTATTGACAAAAACTGCGGCAGAAGCAAGATGAGGTAGCTTGGGCGACGATACCTGCCATCAGTCTTGTCTCATGTACTCGAACGTGTTTCCTTCTTCACTCACTTTTATTCCTCTCTTATAACACAATGTTACGTTGCCTTTCGGCAGTACGCTGTTCTTCTTCGGTGCCTATAGTCACTTAATTCTCTTCCGTTTATGCTGATCTGTCTGTGAATCCTCTAAACCTTGTTCTGTGAGTTTACGAGTTTTAACGTGCCTTTGCAATGAAGATCGTTAACAGCTCCGTATACACCGAATGAGTTGTAAGAAACTGGCGAGAAACTACGCGCAGACTGGCCGGTGTACTATTCCACCGATCGCTAATCCAGGCCACATATTAAATCCGTGCACGACAGTACGTATTAATTAATTACCGGCTGCTATCGAATACCTAATGGAGAGGTACTGGATTGAATGGCGGCGAAAAGAAATTTATGACACTACTAGACTAAAAGATGGGATCGATTGATACGACCCATCTGAAGGCATCAAGGAATCGTTAATTTGGTTTTTTTTTTTGGGGGGGGGGGGGGGTTGGGGTGGTACCACTACGGTGAGAAAGTTTAAATGGCTGATGTTGCAGCAGTGACGCAGAGATGAACAGACTCACACTGGATAGACTATCGTGGAGAGTTGCGTCACACCATTCTTTGGAGTGAAGACCACACCAACAATAATAGTAACTGCTCAAAATACACTTCGTTTTGGTTTCAAAAACAGTACTCCCGCCTTACGTGGAGTGTGGCACAAACATGTAGCTTTCCAGAACTTCATGGGTCGCTTTACACTTCGTCGACTTCTAGGCGGGTACCTTTCAAGCATCTACTAAAGAGACAGTACTCAGTTAATTTTAGTGTTTCCTTCGCAATTTCATTGGCAAGCTAGGTAAAAAACAATTCGATTCTGGTTTCTAGAATTAGATATCTAACTGCATTATAACAGGAAACGAACAAGCATACTGTTTATGAAACGGGTGCTTTTAACAGCATAGTAATTTACGGTATCTCTTTTGTGGCACATGTAACACAGATATGTTGCTCGAAACTTCGAAATCTGCATATTTATTTAGACTGCTATCGTAACTGACAAGAAATATTTTAGTAGTCACATAACAGCAGCCTAGAGAAAGCATTCGCTCATATGTGTATACTACGTACTGTAGACGGACTTCTTAGCATGCTTATAGTCGCAGAACTGTGGTGGAAAATTGTAGGTACTTCTCCAGAGTGCACCAGTGCTATTATATGGAGATCTAATCTGCATGTAGATTTTGAGATATACATAAAAGAAAAAGATCAGGACATATAATTCTTTAACTATCTGATTCCTTTAATTGTCGGCTGAACACAACCGTCTTCGTTTACCACCTTTTCTAGATGGCATACAGTGAGGTGAAAAAAGTCATGCGATACCTCCCAATATCATGTCGGACCTCATTTTGCCCAACGCAGTACAGCAACTCTACGTGGCGTGGACTCAATAAGTCGCTGGAACACCCCTGCACAAATATTGAACCACGCTGCCTCTATAGCTGTCCATAACTTAGGAAGTGTTACCGATTTAGGATTTTGTACACCAATTGACCTCTAGATTATGTCCCATAAATGGTTGATGGAACTTATGTTGGGCGATCTGAGTGATCAAATCATTCGTTTGAATAGTCCAGAATGTTCCTCAAACCAGTCACTAACAATTGTGGCTCGGTGACATGTTTTGGAACATGAAGTCCATGAATGGCTGCAAATGGTCTCCAAGTAGCTGAATATAACCATTTCCAGCCAATGATCAGTTCAGTTGCACCAGAAAACCCAGTCCATTCCATGTAAATCGTGTAAGTATAGCCCACACCATTATGGAGCCACCACTATCTTGCACAGTCCCTTGTGGACAAGTTGAGCCCATGGCTTCGTGGGGTCTGTGCCATACTCAGCCCTACCCTATGCCATACTCAGACCTACCATAAGCTCTTACCAGGCTCTTATCAGGCCACGGTTTTCCAGTAGTCTAGGATCCAACCGATATGGCCACGAGCCCAGGAGAGACGTTGTAAGCGATGTTGTGCTGTTATCAAAAACACTCGAGTCGGTCTTCTGCTGCCATAACCCATTAACCCCAAATTTCGACGCACTGTCCTAAAGAATACGTTCATCGTATGCCCCACAGTGACTTCTAGGATTATTTGCTTGTCTGTTAGCACTGACTACTGTACGCGACTGCTGCTGCTCTCGGACGTTAAGTGAAGGCTGTCGGCCACTGCGTTGTCCGTGGTGAGAGATATTGCCTAAAATTTTAAATTATCGGCACACTCTTGACACTATGTATCTCGGAATATTGAATTCCCTAACGACTTCCGATATGGAATGTCCCACGCGTCTAGCTCCAACTACCATTCCGCATTCAAAGTCTGTTAATTCTCGTCGTGCGACCATAATAACGTTGGAAACCTTTTCAAATGAATCACCTCAGTACAAATGTCAGCTGCGTCAATGCACTGTCTTTTATACCTTGTAAGTTATATTACCAAACTTTATATATGCATATAGCTATACCATGACTTCGTCACCTAAGGGGATATGAGTCAACGTTATTGTTTTTCATGACATGTTATAGTGTGTACTAGTTGTTGCAAACGTGTTCGAGCGAGAAGGGAGCTAACTTTTTATATCTCCAGCGTAATAGACGTTCCCATATGGCTGACACACTTAAAAGATTCTCTTAGCCCAGATAAAGCTCGGTAGCGTCTAGTGCTTAATATTCGGGAGAGAACATGTAGAATTGAAAGCCGACCAGAAAAACTTATTATTTTTCAAAATTTTTATCACTGCCCCTAATGAAGTATAATAGTTGTAATATTGTTGATATTAAGGTGCGAATCATTTCTTGTCTCCCGTTATAGTACTGTCTGTCTGCTGTTACTCATTATTTTATTTGAATAAAATCATTTTCACAATAAGGTATAACACATTAATGATTTAGAAGTCGATCATGGGAAACAGGATCATCGTAACTGAGAAATACACAGCCAAATTGAGTTCTGTTCGAGTACGTAGTAATTGACAAGTACCATTGCTAGCACACTGCGGAAGAGTACCAGTCTCTTTCTCGTAAACTGATTATTGCGGATGTGAAAGCATTTCAACAGGAAATAGCGAACCCGGTGAGAGAGAATCTCTAAATATTAGTTGTCAACTACCAGAGTGTTCGCAACCAAGTTCCAGAGCTCACGGGTCTCGTAGGAAGCAGTCACCCCCACATTACGATAGGAACTGAGAGTTCATTGAAACCTGGAGTACAGAATAGGGACATTATCGACCAACGTATGTCAGAAAGATAGATTAGGCTCCTTCGGAGGAGCAGTGCTTACAGCGATAAGCAGATACACTAAATATAGCGAGGACCGAAATGAATCTGACTACGAACTAGTATAGATAATAGTAAACGGAGTCGATACACATATATTAACAACTTGATGTGTCTAACAATCACCGAATTCACACAGATCGGTCTTAGAGTCATTCAAAGACAGGCTAAAGTCGTTAGCACGGAAATATCCCGAACACACTGTAGGTGGTGACTTTAACCTACCCAGTCTCGGCTCGGAAATCAAACCACATGTTATCAGTGGTAAGAATAGATAGTCTTACGAAGTAATACTAAATACATTGTCTGACGAATTCCTCGAAGAATTAGTGCGATTGTCCGTCAACCCATAGGCGAAAGAAACCCCATATTTTCGAGGCTGTCACCAACAAAGGATGGATTAGAAACCATGATGTTAGAACAGGAACAATGGTCATCAATGGAAAAAAAATGACAGTAACACAGCTAGGAGAGTGTCTGTGGTCGGTCGAAATAATAAATAGTCACTGACAACTCCATTAAAGGAAAAACTGATAACATTTTCTTCAGATCCGGCAAACTCAGAACAATTGTGCTTAAAGCTGAGACACGTTATAAAACCGCGACCTAGATAAATACGTTCATTGTAAAGTTATAAAGACAGGAAAGACACACAGTTTGGTTTAATGGTACCAAACGGAGAATTTTTCAAAAACAGGAACAACTCTACCATCGCTACAGAAGAGACTACAGGGAAACTGATGGAGAAACGTTAAGAGCAAATTGTGCATCCGTAAGAAGAGCCGTGCGTGAAACCTACAATAACCTTCACGGTCAGAGGTGGCGAAGGCGAATCAGAAAATGTTAGGACGTTCTGGTTATATGCGCTAAAATCAGTGAAGGCTCCAAACCTTCCTAAACACTGAAGAAAAATTACAAATAGCCATGATCACTACTAAAGCATTTATTTCGATAACCGGTTCCGGTAAGGTTACGTTACCATCATGGCTACATGAAGTCTTGTCTAAGTTTATTACTCTGCAGATCACTCCCATTCTGGTACAAAGCCAGGAATATACACACATCAAAAAGTTTTGCATCACCCCGGTTCCCAGAACTCCTGAAGATAGACGTTGACTGTGGGTATTGTATCACAGACACAGTCCCCTTGACTGTTCAGAGATGTCACCAAACACGCCCAAAGCTGTATACAATCGCGCATGAGCAGCGACTATTAGACAGAGAGGGTCCGACAGCCGATCAGTTCCAGTCATTCCACCAGGAAGGAGGTGCACGGCTCGTGTTGTCTGTAATTCAACTCTGCCTAGACGGTCAATACCGCGGTTCGATCGCATCCGTATTGTTACTTTGTGCCAGGATGGGCTATCAACAAGGGAATTGTCCAGGCGTCTCGGAGTGAACCAAAGCGATGTTGTTTGGACATGGAGGAGATACAGAGAGACAGGAACTGTTGATGACATGCCTCGCTCAGGCCTCCCAAAGGTTACTACTGCAGTGGATGACCGCTACCTACGGTTGTGGTTCGGAGAAACCCTGACAGCAACGCCACCATGTTGAATAATGCTTTTCGTGCAGCCACAGGACGTCGTGTTACGACTCAAACTGTGCGCAATAGGCTGCACGATCCACAAATTCACTCCCGACGTCCATGGCGAGGTCCATCTTTGCAACTACGACACCATGCAGTGCGGTACCGATGGACCCAGCAACATGCCGAGTGGACCGGTCAGGATTGGCATCACGTTCTCTTCGCCGATGAGTGTCATATATGCCTTCAACCAGACGTGTTTGGAGGTAACCCGATCATCAGACTGATCGCCTTAGACACACTGTCCAGCGAGTGCTGCAATGTGGAGGTTCCCTAATGTTTTGGTGTGGCATTATGTGAGGCCAACGTACGCCGCTGCTGGTCATGGAAGCCGCCGTAACGGCTGTACGATACGTGAATGCCATCCTCCGAACAATAGTGCAACCATATCGGCAGCATATTGGCGAGACATTCGTATTCATGGATGAAAATTCGCGCCCCCATCGTGCACATCTTGTGAATGACTTCCTTCAGGATAACGACATCGCTCGACTAGAGTGGCCAAGATGTTCTCCAGACACGAACCCTATCGAACATCCCTAGGATAGACTGAAAAGGCTGTTTATGGGCGACGTGACCCACCAACCACTCTGAGGGATCTATGCCGAATCGTCGTTGAGGAGTGGGACAATCTGGACCAACAGTGCCTTGATGAATTTGTGGATAGTATGCCACGACGAATACAGGCATGCATCAATGCAAGAGAACATGCTACTCGGTATTAGAGGTACCGGTGTGTACAGCAATCTGGGCCATCACCTCTGAAGGTCTTACCGTATGGTGGTACAATATGCAATGTGTGGTTTTTATGAGCAATAAAAAGGCTGGATATGATTTTTATGTTGGTCTCTATTCCAATTTTCTGTACAGGTTCTGGAACTCTCGGAACCGTGGTGATGCAAAACTTTTTTTGATGTGTGTATAATCCAAATCTTCCATCGAATGTCTCGTTATTCCGTCTAATGTAGAAAATGAAGACAGCAAACAGAAAGCAGGAATGTTACATTCCGAGTTAAAGACATATTCATATGAGAATACTGTCGTACAAATGTTTCACGACCGTAAAGACTCACAGGTGCGAGATATCCATATAAGCACGACCGGTAATGAAAAGCGGTTAAGACTACTTGAAACAAACAAGGCACCAGGTCCAGACGGAATTCTAGATATATTTTACATCAAATACGCCGAAACATTAGTTCCCTACCTAGCTGATATCGTAAATCTCTGGCGCAGCGAATAGAACCGTGTGACTGGGAAAGAGCGCAAGTAACTCCTGTTTATGAAAGTGGTGAACGATTGGAGGCACATAATTACAGGCCAATATCGCTGACGTCTGTATGTTGCAAGGTCCTGCAGCATACTCCAAGCTGAAACATTATGATGTTCCTACAGAAAAACGAGCTACTCACAGAGAATCATCGCTGATTCTAGTAATACGTGAAACACAGCTTGCTTTATTCATATAATAAATTTTGTAGACAATAGATTCCATGTTTCTAGATTTCCAGAAGCCGTTCGACACTGTGTCAAATCGTCGACTACTGACCCAGGCCGACACACGGTGATATGGAGTAGCCTCGCAGATTTGTGGCTGACTCGATGACTATTTGATTTATACAAACCAGTCCGTTATTATACTGGACGGAGAATGTTCCTCACAAACGAAAGTGACACCTGGCGTGTCCTAAGAAGGATTTCTGCTGCTCTCAATATACATTATTGGTTTATCGGGTAGCTTCAGCTCTACTGTAAGATTGTTCGCTTTACGATGCTGTCGTCTACAGAAAAGTATCGTCGTTTGGTGATCTTAAGGAAATGAACGAAGACTTCAACATATTTCTACTTAGTATAGTTAATGATAGGTCCTCTTAAACGTCGATAAATGCAAGATAATGCCCAGAACAAAGAGAAAGAACACTGTACTATCCAGTTACGGGATTAGTGGTAAACGCCTTGCACACGTCACATGGTATAAATATTTAGTTATATGAAATAGGACGATAACGCATAATCAGTCTTACAAAGGCGAATGGCAGACGTAGATTTGTTTGAAGTGTTCTGGAGAAATGCAATACATCTGTAAAGAGATTGGCGTACAAGATGCTGGAGCTACAACTTTCGTTTGTTCCAGTGTTTGCAGCTATTATCAAGTAGGCTTGACAGTAGACATCCACATCTATGTACATGTTCCTAAAGCAACCTGTTCCACTCGCAAATAGATCGAGGGAAAAACGACTGTCTATAAGCCTCCGTACGATCACTAATTTCTCTCATCTTATCTTCGTGGTCCTCGCGTGAAATGTACGTTGGTGGCAGTAGAATCGTTCTGCAGTCAGAATCAACTGTGGGTTCTCTAAATTTCCTCAATAGTACCTCGCAAAAAGAACTTCGTCTTCCCTACCTCATTTCAGTTCACGAAGCGTCTCCGTAATACTTGCTTGCTGATCGAACCTGTCGGTAATGAATCTAGCAGCACGCCTCCGAACTGTTTCGATGGCTTCCTTCAGTCAGACCTGGTAGGGATCCCAGACACTCGAGCAACACTCAAAAATGGGTCGCACTGGCGTTACATACACCGTCTGCTTTATAGACGAGCTACGCTATCCCAAAATTCTCCCAATAAAACGAAGTCGACTATTCTGCTTTTCTGCTACCAACCTGACGTGCTCGTTCCATTTCATATTGTTTTGGAACGTTATACCTCTATATTTAATCGATGTGACTGTGTCAAGCAACACACCACTTACGCTGTATGCGAACGTCACAGGATTGTTTTTCCTACTCATCCGAATTAACTCCATTTTTCTACATTTAGAGCAAGCTGCCATTCATCACACAAACTACGAATTGTATCTAAGTCATCCTGTATCCTCCTATAGTCACCCAACGACGACACCTCGTACACCACAGCGTCATCACCTAACTGCTTCTCACTCTGTCCGTCAGATCATTTACTTATATCTAGAATAAGAGCCGTCCTGTCACATTTCCCTGTGGCCCTCCTGACGATATCCTTGTCGCTGGTGAACACTCGCCATCGAGGACAACGTGCTGGTTTGTATTACTTAAGAAGTCTTCGAGCCACTGGCATGTCTGGGAACCTGATCCGTACGCTCGGACTTTATCAAGAGTCTACGTGGGGCACAGTGTCAAACGCTTTCCGGAAATCTAGGAGTATGGAATCTGTTTGTAGCCCTACATCTATGATTCGCTGGATATCGCTTGAGAGAAGGACGAACTGAGTTTCACACTCATGCCGTGGATGAACGTACACTCTGTCAACTCAGCTTACTTTAATTTTTGTTAGTCCGAGCACCGGATCACTATGATTCAGTTGCACAAGACGGAGTTTTTCTTACCTGCGTGATAAGGCCTGACTGGAGAACCAACTGAGGATAAATGACGCCAGATATTAACAATATGACCGAAGGAGTGCGAGTACACAGAATAGTATTATCGGTCGTTGTGAACGTGAGGCTTAACAAAAATCATGCAACTCGATGGCTTTTTTACAATTTTACAATTTTCATGTTACAATCTTCGTTTCTTCAGACAAGCATACATGTCTGAAGGAACATACAATGCAAACTAAAATCAGTATTACAAGCCTTGAAGGCCAAATCGACGATAATAACATTGATATCAATTCCTTGTAGCCTCGTTCTCCCAGTTGCGAGCAACAGATAGTGCGAGCGTTAGGGTATATGAACAGTGTGGTATATGGAGACCTGGCTCGGTCAGGGGCGCATGTATGAATAACCGGAGTGGATAAGGGGACCCCTCCCGGTAAGTGGGAAATCCCGGTTCGAGTCCCGGTCCCGCACAAATTTTCATGTGTCAAGAGTAGGTAGTACATCTATAGCTAATACAGTTCATGGCAAAGGATTCACAATCAGCGATGATTTCGTAATAAAATTTAAGCTATAATTTCGTTTTAAATCTAATTTAAAATTATTTCTCCTGGACTACTCCTCTGTTCATTGACGAATTTCTACATAAAACTGATAGTCAGTAAAAAAAGAAATGAAGTGTACTTGTATAAGTAAAATTAAAAGTAATAATGTGTTCATTAATGTTGGAAATGGAAATTTGTGGTAAGTTGTATGCGACCAAACTGCTGTGGTCATCGGTCCCTCAGCTTCCACACAACTTAATCCAACTTAAACTAACTTACGCTAAGGACAACACACACACACACACACACCCATGCCCGAAGGAGGATTCGAACCTCCGACGGGGGGAGCCGCGTAGACCGTGACAAGGTGCCTGGGACCGCGGGGCTACCCCGCGCGGTTCATTAGTGTTAACACTAATCATGTATAGATATCCTGTAAACAGACTCGTACCATATCATTAGAATCGTTCAGCTGATCTATGGAATATTGAGCTAACTAGCAATCATTATTGTTCTGATCGAAGTATTTTTCAGAAAACAGCTACGGTTCCTTAACATTGTCTTTTAAGATATAAATGAAATTAAATACGATCGTAAATGCTTCATTAGGACCTTTCAGAGCTTACTTTAGTGATATGAGTGTAAAACAACTCCTTTTGTTTCAGGTAGTACATTCAGGATTCGTAAATGTGTAATTGCGTGTAGTGAAACTTTTTTTTTGTATGGGAATACTGGTGGTGAGGAGGGGCGGGGGGGGGGGGGGGGCGGAGAGGGAGAGAAGAAAGCGAATTTTGCACGTAATTAAATAGCAACACTGCAATATCATCACGTAATAAGCAAAGTTGTTCCACATAATGTGTTATGCAGTTGCAACTTTTTCCTCTGCGATTATGAATGGCTAGCTCATCCTGCACCAGTTTTCTTACTCTTTCACAAAATTTGAATTTCTCAGAACTCCAGTTTTCGTGAAAATATTTGGAAAAATCATATTTGGCTTTTCCATATTGATGTGAAATTTTTTGTGACTATATAGTGTAACAGTTCCACACTGAGGTCAATACACATTCATACCTTCGTAACATTATTTGAATAATGAGTGTTTCTCGTGGGCAAAGAGTTTATATATTAAGAAACAGTAGTACCAATATCACTTGCAATGGCTCTGCAACTGGAACCTAGAGTTAGTCCTCTTAAAGGGCACCCATATCCAGGGCAGGGGTGCAAGGCGGGAAGGATCGCCACCCCTACCTCCCCCCTCTGTATAGAAATATAATGAACTCAGGTGTTTTTCTTCAAGAAAATGATTTTAAAAGTTGATATTACTCAGGTTTTTAACAGGGTGGGAAATGGAACTTTTTAGGGCTATTTACGAATCGCTATTAGTCTTCCAAAATATTAAAAATACTTCATGCTACCAGGTCTAGCCCTTTCTTCTCTACAAACCATCGTATGGGCACCCTTGGTCCTCTATTCTGCTTTGGTGTTTTGTTCGCTATAAACGACTTCTAGAAACGAGACAGCTTCTTTCTTGTAATTTCATGCCAACCGATAAGTGATCACTTAAAACTTCATGCATGATCCTCCCAGCATAATATAGTGGTCGTAAATATATCTCATCACTTCGGAAAGAGATTCAGCCTGGTAATTGCGGCAAATTCTTTCAACAAGGTGAAATGCTTGCTGACACACGCCCTTAGAATTTTTGCCGTTAGTTTCACTCATTTCATTAATAAGCTGCTTTTTATGTTCCTTGAACACTTCAGAAAAATAATGCATTCGACATCTAACACAATGAAAGGTGAATGCATTCAAAGACGGAGATTAGAATAAAACCCGAAGAGTCTAACAACATACACTGACGTAAAAAGCAACACAACAGCAACAGATGATTAATGTAGAGTAATGAAACTACGGGAATAAATCTGTCTAGGTAAAACGTCTAAGTGATTAACACTGCAAGACCACTGGTTAAACTAAGAGCGAGATAAACCATTGCAGATGTAAAATTCTGATACGTGAATAACTGGTGTAATCGCCAGAATGTTGAATGCAAGCATGCAAACGTGCGTGCATGGTGTCGTACAGGTGCCGGATGGCATTTTGTTTCATGAAGTTCGATGCCTGTTGCACATGGTCGGCCAGTACAGGGATGGTTAATGCTGTTTGTGGATGGTACTGGAGTTGTCGCCCGATGATGTCCCATATGTGCTCGATTGGAAACAGAGCTGATGGTCGAGCAGGCCAAGGCAGCATGGCGACACTCTCTACAGCATGCTGGGTTACAATAGCGCTACGTGGGCGGGCGTTAACGTATAAGAAAACACCCGCTGGAATGCTGTTCATGAATGGCACCACAACAGGTCGAACTACCAGACTGACGAACAAATTTGCACTCAGTGTGCGTGGGACAACCACGAGAGCGCTCCAACTGTCATGCGAAATCGCACCCCACACCATAACTCCAGTTGTAGGTGCAGTGTGTCCAGCACGCAGACAGCTTGGTTGCAGGCCCTCAACTGGTCTCTTTCTAGCCACCACATGGCCATCACTGGAACCGAAGCGGAACGTGCTTTCATCAGAAAACACGACAGACCTCCACCCTGTCCTCCAGTGAGCTCTCGCTTGACACGATGAAACTGCAAACGACGATGGTTTGGGGTCAGTGGAATGCATGCTACAACGTTAACAGTTTGTTGTGTTCATGTGGTGCCGTTCTTGAACTAACCGATTTGTAATAGTTGGTTGTGTTACTGTTGTGCCAACTGCTGCTCCGATTGCTGCTCCAGATGCAGTACGATGTGCCAAAGCCAAATGCTAAGCATGATGGTCTCTCCTCTTAGTAATGCCACGTGGCCATCAAGAGCCCAGTCTTCTTTATACCGTACATTCTCGGAACCACCAGCACCAGCAGTTATGTACAGTGGCTAAATTCCTGCCAAGTCCTTCTGGAATACCGCAGAAGGAACGCTCGGCCTCTCGTAGCCGTATAACACCACCTAGTTCAAAATCAGTGGGGTGTTAATAATGTCGCCTTTGTCGGCTTAAAGGCGTTCTTGACTAACATCAACTCACCACGTCCAATCTCAAAGAAAACTTACGCTCACGATCGTTGCTGAATTGCATTTAAAGCATACCTGATTAGCAACCTCGTGGTGGTGCTACTAGTGCAATTCTCACGCGACTGGCGCAAAATTTGAATAGACATCATCTTTCAGGTGTAGGAACACGCCTACCAACTCCTGTTTATGTCACACAACCCCTTTTGGGTGTTGAGTTTTTTTTTCCATCAGGGTATTACACAGATGCTTGGGTGAAAGCAGATCAGCAAAATGAAACACTCACCAACAGTCCAGTCCAGTCTGTCTCATTTCTACCTGTTTTCCAGCCAGTCCTTTCCCCTGGCCACCTTACGTCGCTATAATGGAGCGTAAAACGTCATATTAAATGTTTCCCGTTTTGTAGTTTGCTCTTCAGATCCACTGAATCCAGCATTACTCACTGTAATCGCATCACCGTCCCGCAATAAAAGAAGATAAATCAAGGGTTAATAATATATATACAGGGTGTTACAAAAAGGTGCGGCCAAAATTTCAGGAAAAATTCCTCACATGCAAATAAAGAAAAGATGTTATGTGGACATGTGTCCGGAAACGCTTAATTTCCATGTTAGAGCTCATTTTAGTTTCGTCCACCTACGCTCAATGGAGCACGTTATCATGATTTCATACGGGATTCTCTACCTGTGCTGCTAGAACATGTGCCTTTACAAGTACGACACAACATGTGGTTGATGCACGATGGAGCTCCTGCACATTTCAGTCGAAGTGTTCGTACGCTTCTCAACAACAGATTCGGTGACCGATGGATTGGTAGAGGCGGACCAATTCCATGGCCTCCACGCTCTCCTGACCTCAATCCTCTTGTCTTTCATTTACGGGGGCATTTGAAAGCTCTTGTCTACGCAACCCCGGTACCAAATGTAGAGTCTCTTTGTGCTCGTATTGTGGACGGCTGTGATACAATACGCCATTCTCCAGGGCTGCATCAGCGCATCAGGGATTCCATGCGACGGAGGGTGGATACATGTATACTCGCTAATGGAGGACATTTTGAACATTTTCTGTAACAAAGTGTTTGAAGTCACGCTGGTAGGTTCCGTTGCTGTGTGTTTCCATTCCATGAATAATGTGATTTGAGGAGAAGTAATAAAATGAGCTCTAACATGGAAAGTAAGCGTTTCCGGACACATGTCCACACAACATATTTTCTTTCTTTGTGTGTGAGGAATGTTTCCTGAAAGTTTGGCCGTACCTTTTTGTAACACCCTGTATACTTTTACCAATATATAAATATATAGAGCACATACTGTTACGCACTGCCAAGATCACCCGTGTTTTCTAATTTCATTATCATCTTCTTGAAAGCATTTAATGACATCGGGCCTCTCTTCAGACCTTTCAGTCGGCGATACTCTCTCAATACAGCACAGTAATTGCTGCCGTTCGCAGAAAACAGTTTCACTAACAGTATACGGTCTCTCTTTTCGGTAGTCATACCGTTCACACACGTTACGGTTTGTCAAATAATATCGTGGATGTCGTACCGTCATATTAACAATGTACGCGGCCATATTTGCACCTGGTGGCCAAAACTGTAACTAATTTTTTTTCCCAGTGTAAATCAGTTCCTCATTAACGCATGTCAAATCTACCAAGTTTCGCTACCATACGATAATTACAGCCCACACTGGACCTCCGTGAGTAGCTGCACTGTAATCATAACAACGAGGCATTTGGCGAGGCGACCCACTTTGACTGTCGCGTTGTCCATAGAGACAGCGGCGGGCGGAGAGCCGGCGGCCACCCGAGGGCAAATCGATTTTGGTTCTGGGGGAGCCAGCTTCCAGCGAAGACTGAAGAGACGGCGGCCACCGCATTGTAGAGCGACAAAACAGTTACAGCAGAACCTGCTTCTGATTCTTGTAAACGTTCTCTTTCTGACCTCCCGCTCACGGGTATGAATGCATATGCTCTGAGTAAGAAATAAAACTGTCCTTCCATGACATACATTATTTGTAACTAGAAGGCACCTACCATTCCTTCAAACCCGACGTTCGATTGCGGGTGGAATACTGAGCTGAACAGGTGCTGGATTATACAGGGTGATTCAAAAAGAATACCACAACTTTAAAAATGTGTATTTAATGAAAGAAACATAATATAACCTTCTGTTATACATCATTACAAAGAGTATTTAAAAAGTTTTTTTTTCACTCAAAAACAAGTTCAGAGATGTTCAATATGGCCCCCTCCAGACACTCGAGCAATATCAACCCGATACTCCAACTCGTTCCACACTCTCTGTAGCACATCAGGCGTAACAGTTTGGATAGCTGCTGTTATTTCTCGTTTCAAATCATCAATGGTGGCTGGGAGAGGTGGCCGAAACACCATATCCTTAACATACCCCCATAAGAAAAAATCGCAGGGGGTAAGATCAGGGCTTCTTGGAGGCCAGTGATGAAGTGCTCTGTCACGGGCTGCCTGGCGGCCGATCCATCGCCTCGGGTAGTTGACGTTCCTTTTTCGTAGGACTCTCCATACAGTTGATTGTGGAATTTGCAGCTCTCTGCTAGCTCTGCGAGTCGATTTTCCTGGGCTGCGAACAAATGCTTGCTTGATGCGTGCTACATTTTCATTACTCGTTCTCGGCCGTCCAGAACTTTTCCCTTTGCACAAACACCCATTCTCTGTAAACTGTTTATACCAACGTTTAATACACCACCTATCAGGAGGTTTAACACCATACTTCGTTCGAAATACACGCTGAACAACTGTCGTCGATTCATTTCTGCCGTACTCAATAACACAAAAAGCTTTGTGTTGAGCGGTCGCCATCTTAGCATCAACTGACGCTGACGCCTAGTCAACAGCGCCTCAAGCGAACAAATGTACAACTTAATGAAACTTTATAGCTCCCTTAATTCGCCGACAGATAGTGCTTAGCTCTGCCTTTTGTCGTTGCAGAGTTTTAAATTCCTAAAGTTGTGGTATTCTTTTTGAATCACCCTGTATATCAGCGGTACAAATAAAAAATAAAAAGTACAAATGAAAACTAGTTGCCTGTTTTGGTAAATGTAGATCATGGAAGGTCTGTAGCTGCTAATTTTTAACTGAAGACCTTGATCTTGGCTTCACCTGTTCCAGAAAATATTTTGCCAAATAAAGGGTAATTCAACAGAACATAAACGAGAGCCGCATTATGTCCAAGACGAGACCTGTGCAAGCCTGGGAAGGGATAGACCAGTATCGTGTACAACCCACACTATATGCTCAACTTGAATGGCATTCGCATAGTGCATTCATTTAAATCATTCTCCAGTGGTTCCTGATTAGCAGTGCAGGAACTTGTAGCACTGGATGACATCCTATGTACAGCAGTATGATTACGGTGTATGAAGAAGAATGTTCAGGTTGTGGCAGAAATATGGGTGGTCCAGTGACATGACTACCTCACACAAAACTGCGCCATTCCTCATGAACTGGGTAGTTTGCTGCAGCATAATGGGGAAATTTTGTACAGTTTCCTGTCAGATTTCATCGAGTTTGAAACATAGTAGTTCTCTAATATGAATCCCTAGTTCATGTTACAGGGCTTATAGTAAATTTTATGGTAGAACCCTAGGTATAGAGCCAAAATTTGTAATACCTCTGCAGTTTTGTCTGGCATGTAGCAAGGAGTATTTTGTGATTTACGGCAGATGTTGAATTTTCACAGTGTCAACTGTTAGGAGGACCTGTTTTCTTATTTGTGAGTAATTCTTTTGCGAGGAGGAAACTGACTTAGAAACTAACTCCATTGATTGCAACGGTGCTGTACTGGAAGGAATGAACTGCCAACAACAATGAGTTTCCAGCTGTGAATTTGTAAGCCAAGGGACGACTATAGTTTACGCTTGAGCTAAGAAAATTGTTTAGCGAATATACTTAGTTTCTTTTTATTAGCAGTTGATACGAGAAACCCATAGGTTGGTATACGTGTAATAGTCGATTTCTCCCAGGTACGACTAAAACTTCTCCATATTGACTATTTAGACAGTCAGTGAATTGGTTCTAGATATTACAGTGAGGTAGAATTCCGTCTTTTGTTTTGAAAATGAACAACAAAAAAGTTGTAGAGCACTTGCCCGTGAAAGGCAAAGGTTCCGAGTTCGAGTTCCGATCCAGCCACAGTTTTAATCTGCTGCGCACACTCCGCTACAGAGTGAAAATTTCATTCTAGAAAGAAAAAAGTGACTGGTTGCAGTAACTATGTTAATATTTAAAACTGTGATCCACAGTCACAGAGGTATCTACAAATCCGCAATGCATAAAGATTATTAACTGATTTTGAAAGTGCTCTTGGCTTTATGCTGACAATGACTGCGTCGAGATAATTTACACGGGCACATGTCGTACATGTGGTGCTAGACTAATCAGTGAAACCTGGAACGCTGAGAATTACGAATGGTTGTCCTTTATGACTCTACAGGACAAGCAGAGTGTTGATGGATAAACATAGGTCAGATTAATTTTCGGAAAATACTCACAGCCACATCATTTCGATTCGTTTCATTTACATATAAATTTCAGTGGTGAAATCCAGTTCTACCCAGATCGTCCTTAACCGCAAATCTCAAGACGAGGAGAAAAGGACGCGCTTGGGAAAATGAAGTTTGTGACTATACGTGCTTCAAAATCGTTTGCTCAACCTAGAGCGGAAGAAAAACTATTGCATGGACGCCGTTATAAGCCGTCAAGTTCTTGGATCGATATTTTATACGAAACGACATGAAACTTCACCTGAATAGCAAAACTAAATATTAGAAAAAACAAGACATCGTGCCAATCGTATGATTTTTTATTTTAGATGCAGTCTCATATGTACCAACCATAACAACAGCCACAACCGGTTCGGTCATACACTCTAAGATACAAAATCAACGCGCCACGAAGAATCATCCTCTAAGGATGCAAATCGGTATGCGTGATATACATGTACAGACAAACAAATTACTAGAATTTCACAAAAGTTGGCTGATTTATTCAAGAGAAAGGGATTCGCAAACTGAGCAATTCAGTAACGCGTTGGTCCACCCTTGGCCCTTATGCAAGCAGTTACTCGGCTTGACATTTGTTGGCAGGAATGATGGATGTCCGCCTGGGGGATATCATACCAAATTCTGTCCAATTGGTGCCTTAGATCGTCAAAATCTCGAGATAGTTGGAGGGCCGTGCCTACTATCCTCCAAACGTTCTCAATTGGGGAGAGATCTGGCGATCTTGATGACCAAAATAAGGCTTATCAAGCACGAAGACAAACAATAATCACTCTAGCCGTGTGCAAGTGGGCATTATCTTGCTGAAATGTAAGCCCAGGATAGCTTTCCACGATGGGCAACAAAACGGAGGGTCGAATATCGTCGACGAAACGCCGTGTTGTAAGGGTGCCGCAGAAGACAACGAAAGGGTCCTACGGTGAAATGCAATGGCACCCCATACCATCACCCGTATGGCGGGTGACTGTCAGGTTGGTATCCCACCTCTGTCCAGAGCATCTCCAGACACGTCTTCGTTGGCCTCAAGCGCTGGAATGTCAATGAATGGAGGAGAATTGTCTTCAGTAATGAGTCCAGCTTCTAACATAGCCCTATCGAGTAGCGAAGATGTGTCTGGAGACGCACCAAAAACATTTCCCTAGATGCTCAAGTTCCTTACCGACACCGCAAAACCAGACAAACTGATTTTAAAAACAGGGTAAGAGTTTTCAGATTGAATTCCTCACTCTGCAGACGAGAGTGCGCTCATATGAAACTTCCTGGTGGATTAAAACGATGTGCCAGACCGGGACTCGAATATGGGATCTTTGCCTTTGGCGGATATGTAACCTGTAAGGACGAGTCGTGAGTCGTGCTTGGCTAGCTCAGTTGGCAGAGCACATGTTCGCGAAAGGCAAGGGTCCCTGGTTTGAGTCCCGGTCAGGCACACAAATTTAATCTACCAGGAAGTTTCACTGTACGAGTTTTGTTTTGAAAGAACAGGAAAGTGGAGACGAATCAGTTATTTGGTCGGAAATATGTATAAATATGTGGCTCGTCCCTTCTTTTATTTTTTATTGCAAAGCCCGTACACAGTTTTCAAAGTCAGATTCGCCAGGTTTTGCTTTGCCATTCTTTTGCGCTTCAGGCGGAATGAGTAGGAAGAGCAAGCCACCAGTTGGGGTTTGTCTGCATGTGTTAGCGTTTTGTTCGCCAAATACAAACTTTTATTTTACTGTTACTGAAGATCGTCAATGCGAGGACGAAACCGGTTATGTGATTGTTATCAAATTATATGACTGTATCTCAAATTAAAAGAAGTGCATAAAACCGAGTACAGTGAACGCATCGAACCCATAAAGTTACTCAGTTCATTGTGTAAAAGTATAAGTACAGAATTTCGCCAATAATAGTCGATCCAACACGTTATGCAGGGTGGTCAGAAACAGTCTCAAAGCTTTTAAGCGTGTTGCAGGGGATATTGTGCTCAGAAATATTTGTTAAGAAAAAAGTTCGATAAGCTGAGCTGTTTCCGCGTTATTTCTATTTAGCGCTGAAGTTAGTCACTCAGCTTATTGGGCGCGCAGATTAAGCACTCGCACGCGCTAAAATGCGCCATTATTGTGCCACCATGAGCTTGCACAGTGACTTATTGACAACATGGGTCCATGGCTTCGTGGGCCCTGCACCACCATCAGCTCTTATCATCTGAAATCGGGACTCATCTGACGAGGCCACGTTTTTCCAGTCGTCTGGGGTCCAATCGGTATGGTCACAAGCCCAGAAGAAACGCTGCAGGTGGTGTTGTGCTGTTATCAAAGGCACTCGATCTGGTCTCTGCTGCCATAACCCATTGACGGCAAATTTCGCCTAAGTGTCCGAACGGATACGTTCGTCATAGGTCCCACATTGACTTCTCCGGTTATCCGACACAATGTTGCTTGTCTGTTATCACTGGCAACACTACGTAAACGCCGCCCCTCTCGGTCGTTATGTGACGGCCGTCGGCCACTGCGTTGTCCGTGATAAGAGGTAATGCCTGAAATTTGGTACTCTCGGCACGCTCTTCACATTGTAGATCTCGGAATATTGAATTCACTAACGGTTTCCGAAATGGAGTGTCCCATGCGTCTAGCTCCAACTACCATTCCGCGTTCAGAGTCTGTTAGTTCCCATCGTGCAGTCATAATCATATAGGACACCATTTCACATGTATCACCTGAGTACAAACGACAGCCCTGTTAATGTTATGCCCTTCATGCCTTGTGTACGCTATACTACCACCAACTGTATATGTGCATATCGCTATCGCATGTCATTGTACGAGGGTTTTTCGGAAAGTAAGGAACGATCGGTCGCGAAATGGAAACAACAGTGAAAATCAAAACATCTTCCAGGTACTTCTCTATATAGTCGCCGCTCGGACTTGGACACTTATTGGAGCGTTATACCAAATTTCTAACACCATAGTCACAGAGGGCAGCCGCCTGTGCTTTCCGATAATTCTGTATGCTGGTATATAGCGCGTAGCCTGCGCCCAAGTGTTGCCTTCGTATCCAGCGTTTCGTGTGAACAGAGATGATACTCAGGACGAGCCAATTAGGGCTGTGTTGTGGATGATGGAACACTTCCCATAGAAATGGCTGTAGGAGCGTCTTCAAAAATAGTTCAAATGGCCCTGAGCACTATGTGACTTAACATCTGAGGTCATCAGTCCCCTAGAACTTAGAACTACTTAAACCTAAATAACGTAAGGGCATCACACACATCCATGCCCGAGGCAGGATTCGAACCTGCGGCCATAACGGTAGCGCGGAGCGTCTTCACTGCACCTGCAGTGGCTGAGAATTGCCATGATGAAGGAAGTGCGTGGCAGTTGTGTTAGGTGGGCTGCATTCATTAAAGCGAAGCCTCTCAGCAGGCCCTCCTACTTGCCGGGAGACATCGTTGTTCTAGGCACCTTTACTCGCTCACAGTGCGCTCACAACTGAAAAGAGCGTCTTGATGCGATCGACGGCCATACTAGAGAAACTGCCCAAAACGTCTGTGAAAAGCCTCGACGGATTTCCACAGTGGTTTCCATTTCACGACCGATCGTTCCTCACTTTCCGAATAGCCCTCGTATAATCAAAATCCACGAACTGGTTGGTCGACTCCTCGATGATCCCCTGTTCTACTGATACTGAATTGTTACTCTTGTACATATTGGGTATCAGTCAAATGACCATCTGACCAGCCGAAAAGTTTTGGTTATGAAGGATGAGCCGGAATTCCACCGACAACATTTCAGAGCTTTAAAAGGATATTTTCTGAGTATTTTGGTGTAAGGGCCAGTGCCGCCGGTGTCTCGTTACAGAGTAATAGCATTTCGTTTTATCCTTACCCGCACTTATCTTTTATATTTGTATTGCATTGTAAATCTATGCACAGCAGTAAAAATACCGACGATATGCTCTGCGTGCCTTGTTTAAAAACAAACTTGTTCTGTCCACTCACTATACTTGCTGTTAATGACAATAATGCTCACTTTAATCTTCGTCTTCAATTCGCATTCGGTACTGCTCGGTTCATTCTCGGGTTTGTTCTTCTTGTTATTTTGGTTGTACATTAACAGTGACACCTAGCATTGCGGATAGGTTTACTGATGAAGGGTTCACCGATACGCACTTCATGTCTGGTTTCACTGAATACAATGGAAGAGTGGTACAACGACGTTTTGCTGAGCGTTTCTCGCAACGACGTCAACCACATGACGGTACTTCTCCATTTACACAGGGCAAGTCTACAGGCGCATTTTCTCTGATGTTTTGGCAGATAACTGAAACATCGTTTTTGCAACGTGTAGCTGGTGTCAGCCCAAACGAATGCTGCTCATCGCGTCTTCGCGACGCCCAGCGTCGACGGAATACGTCGGTTTATTTCCCGATTCAAACAAAATGATTTTTGAATCGGAAATTAACGTCTCCATTCGATAGAGCGCTACTAGATTAGTTTAGTACGATATTTGTTTTACCGATACAAATTAACAGGAACAGTAAAACACGAAGAATAATTAGTACACCAGCAGCGACTGAGCACCGCTCTGATGCATGGCGCCGGCCGCGGTGGCCGTGCGGTTCTGGCGCTGCAGTGCGGAACCGCGGGACTGCTACGGTCGCAGGTTCGAATCCTGCCTCGGGCATGGGTGTGTGTGATGTCCTTAGGTTAGTTAGGTTTAAGTAGTTCTAAGTTCTAGGGGACTTATGGCCTAAGATGTTGAGCCCCATAGTGCTCAGAGCCTTTTTTTTTATACATGGCGGCAGCGTCAGCGCTGACCACAGCGGTGCTATCGCTGCTCGAATATTGATTAATCTTCTTGTTTGTTGTTGCGTTAATACATATCGTTGAAACGAACATCACACTAGTCTAATTTGATACCGCTCTGTCGAAATGGCACGAAAAATTACAGTTTAAAAATAATATTATTTGTAAGGGGGAAACAAACCGGCGCTTTCCATAGACGCTGGGCGTCACCTGAAAGACCTGATGAGCAACATTTGTTTGGGCTGACTCCAGCTACACGCTGCAAAAAAAGAAATTGGAAATATCTAACAAAACACCAGAGAAAATTCACCCGACAAGAAATCGAATCCTTCATTGTTATTTTCACAGAAAGAAAAATAATTGTAGTAAAAAACCGAGAAGGGAAATTTAATTAACAGAAGTAATTGTGGTAACAAACCGACAAATCAAAATGTAGTTATTACTCTGTAACGAGCCACTAGAGATGACAGTTGCCTTACACCAAAATATCCCGGAACTATCTAGGGAATATTACTGTTTACAGTAGACATCTGCTCCTTCACTTTCAACAAATAAGAAAATAACATCTAAATTCGACATGACCTTACTTCTCTTGAAAATGATCCGTGTGAAGAATGTCCAAATACCACAACCATAAATGAAACCCTTGATAAATGCACTATATGTATTATTGAAAGGTCGGCGATCTAAAACGGAACCGAGCGAGGTGGTGCAGTGGTTAGCACACTGGACTCGCATTTGGGAGGATGACGGTTCAATCCCGCGTCCAGCCATCCTGATTTAGGTTTTCCATGATTTCCCTAAGTCACTCCAGGCAAATGCCGGGATGGTTCCTTTGTAATGGCGCGGCCGACTTCCATCCCCGTCCTTCCCTAATCCATGAGACCGATGACCCCACTGTCTGGTCTCCTCTCCCAAAAACAACAACCCTCTAAAACGGAGATATTGTTGTGGCGTAGCAAGACAGCCACGCCACGGAAGTAGCCGAAAGGCACGCGTTTAGTTAACGGGGGCAAGAGCTAGGTCTGTAACAGGATACGCAATGAATGCTATAAAGAAAAGTATGTAGCTGCTGGAATACTTAACTTTAATCCATCCTTGTTGTATACATCGCTCTTGACGATATAAGTGAGACTCCATAGGTACATGCAATGTTACTAATGGCGCCTTGCTAGGTCGTAGCCATCGACTTAGCTGAAGGCTATTCTAACTATCTGCTCGGCTAATGAGCAATGCTTCGTCCATGTAGTCGCTAGCAAAGTCGTCCGTACAACTGGGGCGAGTGCTAGTCCGTATCTCGATACCTGCCTTGTGGTGGCGCTCCGTCTGCGATCCCTGACAGTGGCGACACGCGAGTCCGACATGTACTAATGGACCGCGGCCGATTTAAAGCTACCACCTAGCAAGTGTGGTGTCTGGCGGTGACACCACAGATATGACCAAGAATAATAAGATTAACATAGAAATCATTCCCCATGGGAGAGATACGAAGGGGCTGAAGTACACTGACGGAAAAAAAATCGCAACACTGGGGAGGAGTTGTGTGACGTAACCGAAAGTTGGTAGGCGTGTACATTTGAAAGACGACGTCTATACAGATTTCGCGCTAGTAGCGCCACTATGAGGATGCCGATAAGGTTTCCTTCAAATACACACAGTGGTCTTGAGCGTTAGTTACCACTGAGACTGGACGTGTTGAGTTGATCTTAGTCAAGAATTCTTTTAAGGCGACTAAGACGCCATTATCAGCACTTCAATGATTTTGAACAAGGTCGCGTAATAGGGCTGCGAGAAGCTGGATATTCCTTGTGCGATACTGCAGCCACTGCACATGACTGCTGGCAGCGGTGGTCACGAGAATGTATGTTCGCAGAAAGACCGTGCTCCGGACGGCCCTGTTGTAACCCAACATGCTTTAACGATTGGCGACATGTTGCCTTGGCTTTCTCGATCACCAGATCTCCGTCCAACTAAGCACATGTGGAACGTCATTCGCCGACGATAACTCCAGCGTCATCCGCAAACAGCATTAACCATCCTTGTTATGACCAAACAAATGCAACAGTTGTGGTACCCCGTGCGACAAACTGACATCCGGCACCTGTGCAACACAATGCATGCCCGTTTGCATGCTTGCATGCTTTCATTTAACATTCTGGCGGTTACACCGTTTATTAATGTACCAGCATTTCACATTTGCAATGGTTTATCTCGCGCTTACGTTAACCTGTGATCTTGATATATTAATCAATTAAATTTGTTACCTGGACAAACGTGTTCCCGAAACTTCATTACTCTGCATTACTTATTTTTTGGTGTTATGATTTTTCCGTCAGTGTATATTCCTAATGAAATGTTTCTCGAAATTTTGCAAGTAGGCTTTTGTAGGATAGTTTGCGTCTGTAGGTAGTTTCCCTTGTATAGGATAGGGGAAGGTACCAATAATACACTGGACACGATATACAGATATACATCTTTTATTTGCACACGACACTGCACAATGCGTACACCTGATAACATTTTCTAGAGCGGACTACCAGTCAGAGCAGCAGACAGTCCAATCCGTGCGAGACTGCTGGTAGGCGATCCTATTGACGACGGTGTCCCCACAAAGGCTTCCCCCTCCCCCGCCCAACCACCACTGGAGTGCGGAACGGCGGAGGGTGTGCTGTGAAGTTGATATCGTCGGAGTGGTGAGCGCCCCCTGTACTCGTCTGTGGCTGTCACCTGAATATAGAGCGCAGATGGCACGGCTCGGAATGATGAGGTCGGCCGCACTTGAGGTGCTAGGGGCTGGATGCCATCGAAGGTGGTGGACCGCGTGTGGGCGCCGCAGCTAGCATTGGCGTAGCCGTGGGTGGCGAGAGGTGCCGTACGTTAATTGGCACGCTGATAGTAAGAGAAATCCGGAAAGACACAGCAGCAAAATCTGGAGCCACATGACTAGCTTCAACAAAAAGTACCGCATCGGCCAGTTTGACAACGACTTCGAAAGTCGCGGACGTCCCCTGTAATAGTCGCTGTTTCGGCCAGTCGCGAGCCTGCTGGGGCGAGTCTCGTCACAAGCAATGTCGTCCAGAAGAGCAGCTGGATCGACCACGGTGGAAAGGATCCACGCAGATTTCAGCCTGTTGATGGACATCGTCATAGAAGTACCGTTTATGTCAATATCGAGGATGTGACTACCCCGTTTCAAAACCCGAAGTGGTTCAGTATAGGGCAACTGTAAGGCCAGTTAATTGTCATCGCAGAACATGACGCGTGCACAGCCTTCGAGCTGCTTGTGGATGAATGGCATGGGGTCTGAGTGTGCAGATGGGGGAGGCACTAGCAAATTATGGATGTGATTTTTGACATGCTGCACTAGTGTGAGGAGTTCCGTGGAGTCAGGTGTAGGAGTTAGTAGAACGAATTCCACCAGCACCGTGAGAGTCTCACCACTTCCTTTAGCGAGGTGTGTAAGTCGTCTCTGAACGCTCTATGGATGCCGAGTAGCACCCACAGAAGAGCCTCAATCCATTTACCCCATTGGTCTTAATTGTACAGTCATCTTTCACGAGACCATTGCTCTAGTGATGGTATACCATGGTACGATGGTTAGAGATGCCACAGAAGTGACAAATGGTGCTGAAGAGCAAAGATTAGAACTGATGACCCTGATCAGCGGTGATGGTATCCAGGAAACTAATACAGGATATCGAAGCTGCCATGAAGGCTCAGGCATTGGATTCCAGTGTGACGTCTGTAACCAGCACAGCTTCCACTCAGCACGGAACACGATCAACCATGGAGAGCCACATACTAGCTTCAACAAAAAGTCCTGTATCGGCCAGGAGGGATCCAACGAGTTCCAAGTGTGTGCGACAGAAATACCTGTGTGGCATGTCGAAATTATCGAGAGTGTTTGTGTGTGGCAAACCACCTTACTGTGTTGGCACTCAGAGCATGGACATGTTCACACACAGCAGTTGTGCCTGACGCCTGGCCAAACAAAGTGCTTAGTGACAAGCTGGATCATCGATCGAACTCCTGGATGAGCGAGCTTGTGGAGATGATCGAAGATTTACCATCGCATTGATGTGGTGATGAGTGATCGAAATATGTACTGGGACATGTCACAGAGGACGCTATCATCCAAATCAGGAATTCAGTTCTGAGGTTCGTGTAATTATTGAGTAAGACAGAAATTGTCGGGTTCTGCTCTTGTTCCTCAGCCATTCTGCTGTAATTGAGAATGAGGAAAATAGTGCACACACATGGTAGGTTATAAGTGATGATGTTTCCCACACTGCACAGATGACAGACATCAGTGGAGTACTGGGCAATAAAACTGAGATGATAAAATGTCATAGATTGATAGTTGCTAACAGGTGACATATGACATCCACCAGCAGTTTGTGGTCAGTGTAGATGACGACGTGACGACCTTTGAAGCTTTCCCACAGTAGTGTACAGCCTCGTATGCAGCAAGTAACTCACGTGCGAATTTAAACAATTTCGTTTGAGAGGCTGTGAGTTTCATGGAAAAGGAATGGAAAGGTTGCATGTCACCTACCACCTCTTGCTATAGGACTGCGCCAGTGGCCAAATTACTCACGTCCATGGTGATGGTTAGCTGGGTATTCAGCGTAGGGCGTGCCAAGCAAACAGCCGTAGTGAGACACTACTTTGAGTGATTAAATGCCATTTTCATCTTCGTAGTACAGACAAGTTTCAGTTTGCCCTCTGTGTGCGAGCCTGCAAGGGAATTACTCAAGGGTGCTTGAACCTCCGCAACGTGTGGTAAGTGTCAGCAGTGAAAACTGAGGCTGCGAGGGAACTGGTGAAGGTAGTGATAGGTTCGAGCCACTACCGCCGGTGAACACGCTCAGCACGGTCTGGTGTTGGTTTGATCTCATTACCATTAAGGGTGTGAGAGAAATATGTTGCCTCCAGCTTCTGCAATTGCGATTTTCCCTCGTCGATGGTCACCACCACATCATGAAGGGCCACGAGAATGAGTTCAAGGTGTTGTTCGTGGCTTTGAGAGTGGATGGAGAAAATTAAGATATCATCTAGGTAGGGTAACAACAATTGTGCTTGAAGAAAACCCCATCAATAAATCGCTGCCGCATTTGAGCCGCATTCTTCAGTGCATAGGCCCATGACAAGGAACTTGAACAGGCCAAAGAGCGTAATAATAGCCATCTTGGCGACATCGTCAATGTTCATGATGATTTAAATAATAGGCCTTGCCGTAACCAATCACACTAAAAATGGTTACCCCGCGAGCGAATGCATGAAGTCCTGAAATTTTGACACAAGGTAGCTGTCATGAATTGTGAGGGAGTTAAAAGTCCTGTAGTCACCCACAACCGTGTGGGTTCGGTTTTAAATTTGTCGTGGCTCAGCTACATCACTTTACTGCGTCACTCCAGACTACAACGATTGTGTGAGTTCCCGGCTTCCGTTTAGCAGCTGTTTTTTTCCGTATTGTTACCATCAGAGCGCACAAACCATTCGAAACTTCAACTAGAAAACAAGGCCATGCGACACCGATATGAATCCTAACTATCGTCAGTTTAAGGCAATTCCTGATTATTTTAGACTAAGAACGTTTCATTTACTGTATGTAAGGTGTCTAAACACATGCATGAGGTGCC
This sequence comes from Schistocerca serialis cubense, assembly GCF_023864345.2. NCBI lineage: Eukaryota > Metazoa > Arthropoda > Insecta > Orthoptera > Acrididae > Schistocerca > Schistocerca serialis. Next base: position 358,723,584 of record NC_064640.1, on the reverse strand, counting down.
AGTTGGATTTCATACATGTCTGTCTTTTGAGTAGCATGCTAACGTTAGTTACTTTTTGAACAGGCTATCACCACATGAATTTTTTTCAGTATTTTTACCTGACAGGTCATGATGTACGGAAGTTGGTAAATACCTGACAAAGCTTCAAGAAATTTTCTGTTAGCGTGGAAAGGGATAGAGCCAGACAAAACCATTTTTCTTAGTAATCAGTTTTATGGCTGAGGCTCAAGCTCTGTGCAAAGGCCAAAAGACACCCAGGTGTCCACCTTTATCTTATCTGCAAGGAGGAGAGCAGGTGTGAGGCGCCATACTTTGTGATGAAAGGATGCGCAGGCTCAGGGTTGTATTGATGCAGCGTGTCATACCATGCCTAACCCATGTTGCGTCATTCTGGATATTGGAATGTGTTTGCTGAATTGGGAGGGAGGACGCGGAAAGCACTGTTCTTACCTGTGGCTTGTGTTGTCACGGCGGGTCTTGCGGGGTGGCTTCATCAGGCCATGGCAATGGAGCATGGCCAGACGTCAAGGGCATTGTCGCGTTGTCTGAGGTAGCTGGAGCAAGTGATAGGCGTCGGAGTTGCTCGCGCACATGCGCACATTGTCATTGTCGTAGCATAGCAACTGCGAGTCATTGCGAGTCGCGAGGAGACATTCCTGGACTGCGGTGATAGCTTCCAACGTCACAACACACTTATGAAGAATTGAAGACTTAGGCCACGGGTGTTCGTGGACATTGGTCATGGCTCATGGTAGAGCCGGAACAAAAAGCCCCCGGACAGACTGACGTGCTGCATGGTGGAATGAGGCAGCGTCTCAGATTGGGGGAGAGACGAAATCTGTGGAGAAGGTCGATCATCAGCACAGGTTCAGCAACATCAGTGATATAAAAACTCCGAGAGCAGCGTATCTCGTCCATGAGTTGTATGACATAATCAGCAGTGACGTACATGCAGATGCTAGTGTCCTTAGCCGTGTGAAGCTGCAATCCAAGGACTTCTTTGTGTGGTTTGAATATCTGCTGGGGTACGATGCACGCATCTGAACACGTGTCAGTAAGAAAGTATGTGTTTGTGGACTGATCACAAATATACAGACATCCATCAGCGGATGTCAGCGTCATGGAAGAGAGGCGACTTAATGTTGTGACATGAGCGAGAGTGCCTGCTGTAGCCACGTCTGTCATTTGGGAAAGAGCAGAGCTGCCAGCGGCTGCGAGCAGTGGCACCAAACTGCAAGTGGTACTAGCAGCGGTGTGGCCGCGAGGCGGCGGAATTAATTGACACAGTGTGTGCATTCTGCACTCTGGTGCTCGGGAGATCTGTGACGTGAGCTTCGAGTGGAGTAGGGCGGCGTCGGGTTTCTTTGGAGCGTGTGATGGCCGACAGTGTGGTGGGGAAGAGCTCGCACATATTGATGTGCTGCGTGTGCTGCATAATCATTAACAATCCGTCAGCTAAAGCGAGTTTCTTGTCTAATGGTTCCTCCTCATGGATGATCATGGCTAGATGTAGTCTAGGCGGAAGCGTAGGGTCCAGTATCAAAGTGGAATCCACTAAGGAACGTAGTCGGTGCCACAATTGAGTAGGAGACCTCCCAGCGAGCTGTTCTTCATAGATCACTTGACGCACCTGTTGCTCTGGGTTGCGAGCGACCCATTGTAGCAAGGCTGCCTTCACTGTGTCGTAGTTTTTGTTGGAAATAGGGGCAAGTATGATGTCACTAATTAGTTTAACATGTTCGCCTGGACGGCAGATTAGCATAAAAAAACTTCGAATTGTCATCCACAATGCCCAGTGAAGAAAAGACGCACTCTGCCATCGAAAACCGCAATAAGCTGTCGTTTGGTCGGCACGGAAAGGCGTAAGTTTAGGCTGAGGTGAAGATCGGCGCTGTGCTGTATAGTGACACACGTACCATGGCAGTCGAACAGTAAGGTACGGCCGGGACCGCTGACGGAATCCGCGACATGGTTGCACCACCAAACAAGGCGTCGACATTGCACAACGGTTGTGCGTGCGAAGCTGTTGTCTCGAATGACGGAGATCACGACGCGGTAGGCATAGAAAACGTAGTTAGCACGATATCCGCCCACATGAACACCAAACTTGCCAAAAGAGGTTCAGGGTGCAAGTTCATTAATAATGACTCCGTTGACGGCGATTATTGTATCATACTCGCCGTGTCTTGCGCAACATTTGCCCCAGCATTCTGGTCGGTTTTCTATACTGTCTGCTGTTGAAGACAATGAGGACACTGAGCGGCAGCAGATCCTGATGAAAACAGAGCAGGAGAGGCGCGTGGAACGGCTACGAAACACGTATGATGTCCAACTGCTTCAATGTTAATAGGCAATAAGGTGACTCAAGACGAAATTTCGCGCTTACTGCGGCGTTCACGATTGTCGGGTCACCAACGTAGGTCACCTTGTATAGGATAGGAAAACGTACCAGTAATACATCGGACACGATACATGGATATAAAGCTTTTATTCGCACACGATACCATACAATTCGTACACCTCGTAACGTGTTGTAGAAGGAACTTCCTGTCACAGTCGCTGACATTCCACTCCTCTGTGCGAGAACGCTGCTAAACGATCGTGTTTATTGGGGTCTCCCCACAAGTCCATCTTCAGCCGTCTACCATTTCAGGTTTTCCAGCGTCTCAGTGACGCTTTACTGTCGGTCAACAAACCAGTGTGCATTCATGCCACCCTTTTTACAACAGAATGTTAAAAAAATGGTATTCCATATTTTGGGAGACCGAAACTAGAAGAAACTCCAGTAAATGTGGGCTCTAAAATGCATACCGGAAGAGCTATGAGCATTTGTTCATCTCCGCTACTGTGAATCACATCTACTGCAAGCTTTTTGCTGTTACGAACGACCTACAGAGTGCAGTAAACAAATGAAAACACATTTCTGTTCTATTTTCCATGGATTCAGCATGCAGTAAATATCTGTTAGTGTTGTTACTGTATAACATATTCACATTTCTGGTTAAGTTCATGCGCATTCATTAGTTTTAATGAAACCAGTTTGTGTATTGATTAGTTTGTTAGTCTGTTTGTCTGCGGGGAAGATGGCTGAATAATTGTGCAGATGGTATCCTGCGTTCTGGATATTTTTCAGCACATAGGACACTGGCTGCACAGTTGCTTTCGTTTCCCATATCATAACAGCAGATAATTTCTGTCCTTCGCCCTGTGGAATAATAGGCTTGAATTATGCTGGGAATTGCAAAGATTTAACTACGATGTAAAAGCATTTCACAAATTTATAAAAACACAAACTGTTTCCATCAGAACTAATGCATGTGCTGAACACTACCCAGAATTGTGTATACGGTTTGCAGCAACAATACTAATCAATGCTTACTGTATGTTATTCATGGGTACTCCATATTATTTATTTATCTATTTATTTATTTGCTTATTTAGCCTGACTACTACTACTCCTCTGTATACGTTCCATATCCCATGTGAACCATATCAGGTTTGTGTCCCAATATTCTAGGATGGGTCCCACGAATGATTTGTAAGTAATTTCCTTCGAAAACTGATTATACAACCGAGCCTGTGTGATCGTTCCTCTTTATACTCCTACCAATTGTTGCAGCCAGATATTTGTATGAGTTTACTAATTCTAAATGTTATTTATTCATTCGAGTCAGAAACAATACAGTAATTGGTAATTACCATCAAAAACAAACGAAAGAAAGAATTATCAAGCTACACTATTGTTGACCAAAACTCCCAATTACAACTGAGCTCTGAGTCGCAACCAGAAGTTCTTCTATCCAAGATGCAGGTCACAGTCTGTAATCCAGTAGGTGTCCCTTGGCCTCCGCTTCCCTGCAGCCAGAGTTGGTGGTATCCACAGCGAAGAGCCATTTCCGGTGATTGCTTCTGGATCTTCCAACTCCACAGTGGGGACGGCTGAGTGGCCGCAGGATCCAGTTCTGTTCATGCCCAGGAGGGATGGATTCCGAAGAGATAGGCCGGGTAAAATTATTCTGAAGTCAAGAAATCCACTGATGCTTCCTTTCTGTAGCGTCTGTTGTTTGCAGGACTGGAGTGGTACTGATTCCTCAACGTTTAAGATACTACGCTGCATCCTCCCTACCGAGCGATCTTCAATCCAGTCATAAATTTGGGTTGAACTTAATATAATCGTACTTTCGTTAATAAGCGCTGGTTTGGTACTGAGTCATCTGTTTTTCCTAATTCATGTAATACTGCACCTACGTGACTGCTATGCTTCATATCTTCCCATGTAAAATCTTATAAAAAGGTGAGTTCGGTTTGAAATGGTCGTACTGGAAAATCCCTACTTCATCGCTACCTCAGAGATGCTGTATCCCATCACTCATGCGCCGACTATAACACCACGTTCAAACTGACTTAAATCTTGATACCCTGTCATTGTAGAAGCAGTAACCAATCTAACAACTGCGCGATACTTGTTGTCTCATATAGGCGTTGCAGACAGCAGCGCCGTATTCTGCCTGTTTACATATCATTGTATTTGAATATGCATGCCTATACCAGTTTCTTTGGCGCTTCCAGCTACTGACCACAGTTCTTGATCGAGAAATTGACGATGCATTATCGTCAAGAGAGAAGCTAATTTAAACGCAAATTCTGAATAGAATGTGACGGGGATTTTATCGGGAATTGGGACTTTTATTTCTTATCTACATCACTTATCTCAGCAGTGAGGCGCAAATTAATCTGTGGCATCACTACTTGGTTTTCTTTCGTAGAACTTTTCAAAGCGTTCAACATTTCAGCTTTTGCTTTGCTACCATGGGTTTCAGTTCTTGTGTCATCCGTGAATATCTAGACACTAACTTTGGTGCCTCCGACAACCTTTACATATAACCAGAATTTCTCTGAGTTTTGTGAGACCTGGCTGTAACAATTTGTAGGGGTATGAAATGGAGCGATCATATAGTCCCAGTCGTAGTTAAAGCAAATGGCAGGCAGCGGTTCATTGGTTGAATTCTGGGGAAATGAAATTAGACTACAAAGGTGATTGCAGACAAAGTACTTGGGTCATACATCGTAGAATATTGCTCAAGTGTATGGGAACCATACCAAATAGGTCTGATAAGGGATACTGAATCAACACAAAAAAGTGCAGTCCGAATGGTCACAGGTTTGTTTCACTCATGGGAATGTGCCACGAAGCGGCTGAAAGAAATTAACTACAAATAACTGAACTGGTAGACACTTGAAGATAAGCGCAAGCTACCCCTTGAAAACCTATTCTCAAAGTTTTTATTATTAACTTTAATTGGTTAATCCAGGAATATATTACAACTCTCTCTTAGATCGCGAGGACAAGATTAGACTACTTACAGAGGCGTTCAAGGGATTATTCTTCCCAGGCTCCATAAATGAATCGAACAGGAAAATTACCTCATAACTGATACAATGGGACGTACCCTCTGCTATGCACCTCAAAGTGGTTTGAAGAGTAAGGATGTAGATATAGATGTCGAGATAATTAGTTAGTTTCATATTTCATCGGTTATTTACACGATAAATCGTAATGATGTGGAACGAGTTACTTTAAAATCACACCCAAATTAATTTGTAAATATGACTACGTGCTTGTTTTTACAATGTGCAGCCACATTAATGTGACTACCTGTCAAAAGCCTGAAAAGCCACATGTTGCAGCAGGACGTGCAGGAAGAGTGTCAATGAGTTTCAGAAAGGTATCGACAGGGATGTGGAGCGGTGCCGACTCCACTGCTGCAACCACTTGCGCTAGGTTTCTCAGTTGAGAATCCATGGCACGAACAGCCAGATCGAGGTGGTCCCACACATTTTCGATTGTATTTAAATCTTGGGAGTCTGGTAGCCATGGGATCACGGTAAACTCATCTTGTTGTTCTTAGAACCGTGCACGAACTCTGAGAGCCACCTCGTATTGTCCTGCTGTTAGATGCCATCGTGCCGAGGAAAATCGAACCGCATTGAGGGGTGGACATGGTGTCCAAGGATTCTCCAGACCATAGCGTTCCCTCCTCCCGCCTGTATCCTTTGGTTTCAGACGTTTCACATCGTACACGCCAACGGCCATCTGTCCGATGGAGCGTAACACGTAATTAATCTGAATAGGCCACATGTCGCAACTCAGTGGACGTCCATTTGCGTTACTGGCGTGAAAATGCCAGCCTTCGTGGCCGATGAACAGCAGCACTGACCAGGCGTCTGCTGCGGGTGCCCATATGCAGCAACGTGCACTGAGCAGTCGCTGAGCACTGTTGGTAGCCCGTTAGTTCATCTGGTCGATGAGATGCGCAACAGTTGCACGTCTATTCGCCTGTACATATCTCCGCAGCCGTCGTTCACCCCATATCTATGGCCCGTAGTGCACCACAGTTGCCTCGGGGACGGTTTTGGGTAGCTCCATTTTGTCATGCACGGTATACTTTAATCGCGGCAGCTCGAGAAAGGTTTACAAACTGAGCCATTTCGTAAATGGTTCCACCCTTGGCGCGAAAGCCAATGATCATGTCCTTTTGGACGTCATATAAATCACACCGTTTCCGCATTACGACAATGGCTGCACTGTTTACCACGTTTCCCCGACATGCTTTACATACTGTCGACCGCTAGTGCTGACACCTGCCGTCTGTGGGTGGTTACTGCACTTTGACAAAAACGTTCAAATGTGTGTGAAATCTTATGGGACTTAACTGCTAAGGTCATCAGTCCCTAAGCTTACACACTAATTAACCTAAATTATCCTAAGGACAAACACACACACCCATGCCCGAGGGAGGACTCGAACCTCCGCCGGGACCAGCCGCACAGTCCATGACTGCAGCGCCTTAGACCTGCACTTTGACGTTGAGCATAAACAGTAGTCACGTTAGTTTGAGTAGACCGTGTGTTATTAAATATACAGACGAGAGTTAGTAATTTCCACCCACGACGTTCTACATGTTACAATAACAGAAATTCTTCTATGGAATAGAAGCAGTCGTCAAGGAGAAACTTTTCCAGCTTGTTTCAAACTTTACTTTGCTACTGTCAGACAATTTATATCATTGGGGATGTTGTCAAAAATTTTAGTTGTGACATTGTGCCCCTTTTTTGTTCTAAAGACAAGCTTAATGTGAAGTAATGAATGTCGTTTTCCCTTCTGGTATAGTAATTATGTGCATCATTATTCCTTTTGAACTGCAGTGAATTTCTTACAACAAACTTCATGAGGGAATAAATATACTGTGAAGCAGAAGTCAGAATGATCAACTTCTTAACAGATGTCTAAAAAGTGATCGTTGGTGAGCACCAGGCAGTATTCTTACGACGCGTCTTTGAGCAATAAAATCTTTCTTTCTTAAATATGAATTACCGCAGCACATTATTCCATATGACTTTATTGGATGTAAGTATGCAAAATACACTCCTGGAAATGGAAAAAAGAACACATTGACACCGGTGTGTCAGACCCACCATACTTGCTCCGGACACTGCGAGAGGGCTGTACAAGCAATGATCACACGCACGGCACAGCGGACACACCAGGAACCGCGGTGTTGGCCGTCGAATGGCGCTAGCTGCGCAGCATTTGTGCACCGCCGCCGTCAGTGTCAGCCAGTTTGCCGTGGCATACGGAGCTCCATCGCAGTCTTTAACACTGGTAGCATGCCGCGACAGCGTGGACGTGAACCGTATGTGCAGTTGACGGACTTTGAGCGAGGGCGTATAGTGGGCATGCGGGAGGCCGGGTGGACGTACCGCCGAATTGCTCAACACGTAGGGCGTGTGGTCTCCACAGTACATCGATGTTGTCGCCAGTGGTCGGCGGAAGGTGCACGTGCCCGTCGACCTGGGACCGGACCGCAGCGACGCACGGATGCACGCCAAGACCGTAGGATCCTACGCAGTGCCGTAGGGGACCGCACCGCCACTTCCCAGCAAATTAGGGACACTGTTGCTCCTGGGGTATTGGCGAGGACCATTCGCAACCGTCTCCATGAAGCTGGGATACGGTCCCGCACACCGTTAGGCCGTCTTCCGCTCACGCCCCAACATCGTGCAGCCCGCCTCCAGTGGTGTCGCGACAGGCGTGAATGGATGGACGAATGGAGACGTGTCGTCTTCAGCGATGAGAGTCGCTTCTGCCTTGGTGCCAATGATGGTCGTATGCGTGTTTGGCGCCGTGCAGGTGAGCGCCACAATCAGGACTGCATACGACCGAGGCACACAGGGCCAACACCCGGCATCATGGTGTGGGGAGCGATCTCCTACACTGGCCGTACACCACTGGTGATCGTCGAGGGGACACTGAATAGTGCACGGTACATCCAAACCGGCATCGAATCGATCGTTCTACTATTCCTAGACCGGCAAGGGAACTTGCTGTTCCAACAGGACAATGCACGTCCGCATGTATCCCGTGCCACCCAACTTGCTCTAGAAGGTGTAAGTCAACTACCCTGGCCAGCAAGATCTCCGGATCTGTCCCCCATTGAGCATGTTTGGGACTGGATGAAGCGTCGTCTCACGCGGTCTGCACGTCCAGCACGAACGCTGGTCCAACTGAGGCGCCAGGTGGAAATGGCATGGCAAGCCGTTCCACAGGACTACATCCAGCATCTCTACGATCGTCTCCATGGGAGAATAGCAGCCTGCATTGCTGTGAAAGGTGGATATACACTGTACTAGTGCCGACATTGTGCATGCTCTGTTGCCTGTGTCTATGTGCCTGCGGTTCTGTCAGTGTGATCATGTGATGTATCTGACCCCAGGAATGTGTCAATAAAGTTTCCCCTTCCTGGGACAATGAATTCACGGTGTTCTTATTTCAATTTCCAGGAGTGTATGTCAACTTACTGATTTGTCTCTCCCCCAAATTTGCAATGATTCCAAGTACAAACGTGACCTAAGTTGTTGCAAGAGTTCCTAAATATGCTTTCTGCAATTTAAATTCTCGTCAGTATGAACGTCTAAGAATTTTGGAGCTTCCACCCAATTTTTTAGTTCCTCGCCATGTGGTACACTTATCACTGGTATAGCACCACTAGATGTGTCGAACTAAATATGCTGTCTTTTTAAAATTGAGGGTGAAACCATTCGCAGAAAACCAGTCAATGACACTTTTAAGAACCTCGTTTACCATTTCTTCTCTTGCTGTATATATCCTTGGACTCATTATAATATTAGCGTCATCTGCAAAATTAACTAATTCTGCTTGTTGTGTATTACGCGAAAGATTGTTTACATATATGAGAAATAATAGTGGACTGAGCCTTGGGAACCCCATACGCGATTTCTCGAATAATGAAAATAATAATATAATAATAAAAAAAAATATATGAAATGTCTTTCGATACGGTTTTCTATGGTAGTTTTAGGTTACATATGGAGAAGAGTATGTTGGCCGTTTGAAGAATTCAATTACAACTTAATGCCAACGCTTGGTACTGAGCCTTGACCAAATATTCTCGCACGTAGCTTCAGTTTCTGCTCCACTGATTTCTATACTGCGACAAATATACCACATCAATCTCATATTAGCTTAACCTGTAGACACACATTTAGATATACAATAAAAATCTTACTGCTGTCGATATCAACTTTTAGCCAGCTGTCGAGCCGTTGAATCGATGAAGTATTGTGCGAGTTACTCAATACGATCCGGCGGCAAGCTAGAGAAATGTATTTGCATATAAGTACTTGTTGGTAGACCACTTAGACATTAAATAGACATCATATAGTTCCGGATTAGCCGAGCGGTCCAAGGCGCTGCAGTCATCGACTGTGCGGCTGGTCCCGGCGGAGGTTCGAGTCCTCCCTCGGGCATGGGTGTGTGTGTTTGTCCTTAGGATAATTTAGGTTAAGTAGTGTGTAAGCTTAGGGACTGATGACCTTAGCAGTTAAGTCCCATAGGATTTCACACACATTTGAACATTATAGTTCCACTCTGACGGACGCAGACGAATTATGGGCAAAATTTAAACTCGAATGAAACAACAGGTTCATTGTTATCAGTTTCTATCAAACTTATTTGCACAACACACTTCAAAGATCGTAAAACTTCATCATCAGGTGCATTTATTTTTATTAATATGACATTTGTGTGTTGTGCTACGACACAGGGGTAACGTTTGGCACTGTCTAGTAGAGAAACAATACACTATTTCAGAATATGGCCCTATTGAGGTCTCTGACTATAAACTGCAAATGTGCAAATAAAACAACTAAAACAGACTACCCTTAGTGGTTACAAGCTACTTTGTCTGTCGTAACACATGACATATAAATTCTCCCACTTTGTAAACGAAGATGGTGTCTAGAACTGATAGGTGCAAAAAACACTCAGGAAAAACAGAAACACTATTTAGAAGTACAAAGTGATATTTGTTTCTCTTTTGATGTATGTTCTTTTTATTCGGTATCAATAAGTCATTGCAAAGCCTAATCTAATGTTCGCATTCAAAGTAAATGTAAATCGCGCTCTGGAGACGTATGTGCTACGTAAGTGCATTAATAATCGAAAAGTTCTACCGCAGATAATAATAAAATTTGAAAAATATTGAGAAAGCAGAGAGTGTTGCACACTCGATTCAAAAAAGAACGCCCAGCGATCGACAGGTAAAAATTGGTAGAACTTCGTGCATCCGTTAGAAGATGGATACGCGAAGCATACAAAAATTTCCACCGTCGTACCATAGCGAAAGATCTTGCCAAGAACCCCGGAAACTGCTGATCATATGTAAAATCACTAAGCGGATGGAAGGCTTCTATGCTGTCACTCGTCGACCAGTCTGGGTTGGCAATGAAAGACAGTAAACGGAAAGGTGAAGTTTTTTATTTCGCGTTTAAGAAATCATTCACGCTTGACGATGGTACAAATATACCGTCGTTCGACTGTCGCACAGACTCCCGCATGGAGCGCATAGAAATAGACATCCTTGGCGTAGGGAATAACTGAAAGAGTTGCAAACAAGTAAGTTGCCAGGTCCAGATAGAATCCCAATTCGGTTTCGGGGAGAGTGCTCTGCGGCACTGGTCCCTTACTTAGCTTGCATTTTCCGCGAATCTCTCGCACAGCGCAAAGTTCCGAGCGACTGGAAAAAAGCGCAGTTGACTCCTATATACAAGAAAAGCAAAAGTACGGACCCACATAATTACAGACCACTATCCTCAACATCGATTTGCTGCAGAATTCTTTAACATATCCTCAGATCGTTGCACGGATTGCCCTTTTTTAACGTGCTGAGCATAGATGAAGGGCAACAGGCAGATTCCATATTCCTCGATTTCCGGTAAGCGTTTGAGCCGGTGCCCCACTGCAGACTGCTAATGAAGGTACAATCACACGGAATAGGTTTCCAGTTGTGTGACTGGCTAGAAGACTTCTTAAGAAATAGAACCCAGTAAGTTGTCTTCGGCTGTGAATGTTCATCAGAAACAAGAGTATCGTCAGGGGTGCCTCAGGGAAGTGTGATAGGACCGCTCTTATTCTATAAATGATCTGACGGGCAGGGTGAGTAGCCATTTACGGCTGTTTGCTGATGAAGCTGTGATGTACGAAATGGTGTCTCGTTGAGTGACTATAGGAGGAAACAGGATGATTTACACAGAATTTTTAGTTGGTGTGATGAATGGCAACTAGCTTTAAATGAAGAAAAATGTAAGTTAATGTGGATGAGCAGGAAAAATAATGCTGTGACTTCCGAATACAGAATTAGTAGTGCTGCTCGCCACTCCATATGAATTAAATATCGAGGTGTAACGTTGCAAAGCGACATGAAATGGAACGAGAACGTCAGATTGGGAGTAGGGAGGACGAGAGGTCGACTTCGTTTCATCGCAGAATTTTTCACCTGTAGAGGAGACTGTGTGTGGAGCACTAGTTCAACCCATTTTTAAGTACTGCTAGAGTGTTTGGGATCCACACCAGGTCGTATTAATGGAAGACACTGAAGCAATTCAGAGCCTTGCTGCTAGATTCGTTACCAGTAGGTTCGATCAGCAAGCAAGTAGCACAGAGATGCTTCGTGAACTCAAATGGGAATCCTTTGAGGGAAGATGACGTTCATTTCGCGACGTATGCCATACTGAGGAAATTTAAAGAATCAGCTTCTGAGGCTGACTGCTGAACGATTTCATAGTCGCCAACGTACATTTCGCCTAAGGACCAGAAATTGGGACTAGTAAGGAGGCTTACAGACAGTCGTTTCTCCCTCGATCTGCTTGCTACTGGAACGGGAAAGGAGGTGACTATCAGTGTTATGTTGTATGTTTTACCTTTCGACATGCACCATACGGTGGCTTGTGGGGTATGTATCTAGATATAGATGCAGATATCATACGTATTAAGCCTTAGTGATTTTGTCCGTCGTTAAAATGGTTTGTAGATGAACCTTGCGATAGCATTTCGCTGGTGGCAGTTTATCCCAATTGGAACATGGTCACCTTGACGTCCACCATATGTCACAGAAGTTCAGTGGAGCAAAAAATCTAGACTCAGAATTGCGTAGCAACCTTTAGTTACATTATACAGCTATTCGACGCACTCATGAACTCATTCTGCCCCCACCTAAAACATAATATTGCTGAAACCAGTTACTTCGTCACCGTCTCCTACCCCCTGCAAACTATAGTGAAGGGCGTTTAATTGTTTCCTACCAACGAGGTGAAGATTTGCCACTGACACATGCGCCCCTGTCCCCAATAAAATGTACGCCCCTAGTCGCTTACCACTCCCACAACGCCACTTTCCGCCTCCACATACGTTCTGCAGCATTGATATTGAATGGGGTTCCCGTTTGCTTTTAACGCTTGAACATTTCGCCCCCGTCCATTCCGCCCCTTGCTTGTACAGTTCTTCCCGTGGTGCCCAACCACACGACAGTTCTCACGTTGTGACTGACGGCACTGCCCCTGGACGTGCCCTGAGCGCCCACACCTGTAGGATCGCACGTCAGCAGACAAAATGACTCGCCTATTGCATACCCCTGTCGCTATATCTATCTCCTGATTCGTAGCTAACCTAACGGCAGCGTTAATGTCTTTCGGGCTACATCACAGAACGCTTTTATACACATCGGACGGCAGACCTCTGAGGAAAGCGTCTGGACCTTTATGCTCCTCGTCCTGGAAGATAATCTTATTTGCTTCATCTCTTCCCATTAATTCGTAAGTATGCCGATTGACTTTTATTATCCCATCGCTGAAACTTTCGACTGAATCATTGTGCTTCCCTGACGTTCCACTCAACTGTTTCCGTAAAAACCTCGCGCTATTCTCTTTTCTACAGCGTTTATTGATCCACTGTTCAAACCGCTCAGAAGACAGTACTTCTTCAACTCCCAGTTATACCTATCAAACGCTTTTGCGTCCTCTGTCAGCCGCAACTAAGCCATTTGTAATAGCTAATCATCTGCGTAAACGCCAATCTTTGCTACTGCCTCCAAACCACCCAAGAAGGACAAAAGATGGTTCAAATGGCTCTGAGCACTATGGGACTTACCATCTCAGGTCATCAGTCCCCTAGAACTTAGAACTACTTAAACCTAACTAACCTAAGGACATCACACACATCCATGCGCGAGGCAGGATTCGAACCTGCGACCGTAGCAGTCGCGCGGTTCCAGACTGTAGCGACTAGAACCGCTCGGTCACTCCGGCCGGCCCAAGAAGGACAACACATCGTCAGTTGGTTTGCCAGAAAAGGGAGAAATCAAATTAGCGGCGGCTGAATCCACCGATGTAGTAGATAAACTGGACGATAGCCCATCTACTTTCACATCAACCATTTGCCTATACGTCTCTGCCAAGTCCATTGTTAACTGCTTTACCTGATTTATTAAAGTACGAATCACCTCCCGCCCGGAAATACCATGCATCCTGGACTCTGTCACTGACCCCAATACACAATTAAGTATAATAAAACAGCAACACACCGAGTGACATGGTGCAGTGTTTAACACACTGGACTCGCATTCGGGAGGACAACGGTTCAAATCTGTTTCCGACCATCCTGATTTAGGTTTTCCGTGATTTCTATAAATCGCTTCAAGCAAATGCCGGGATAGCTCCTTTGGAAGGGTACGCCCAACTTCCTTTCCATCCTTTCCTAACCATATGGGACGATGACCTCGCTGTTTGGTCCCCTTCCCCAAATCAGCCAAAACAGCAACAACATCAGGACAATATCCTCTCACAATCATCGATTAAGGTAAGGTAAAGTTTCGCCTTCTGGCCCAATCGTGCCCGATCCAACGCCGTGTCATCCTCTGCCAATGGTGTCACTGGATGCGAGATGGAGGGGCATGTGCTAATCCCTCCGCTCTCCCGGTCGTTGTCGGATTTCCTGATCTTGGAATAGCTGCTAATCGGTCGCGTATATCCTCAATTGACCCACGTGAGGCTGAGTGCACCCCGTAACCTCCCTGCAAGGACAAAATCCTGGCAGTGCCAGGAGTCGAACACGGGTCCTCCAGCTGGCAGTCAGCCGCGTTGACCACTCAACTACGGAGGTGGACTCTCGCAAATCTACAATACTATCTTACATCTTACGTATAATCATGAGACTTCAATTCCCTACACTGACTAGCACCATCGTCATAACGTCGGCACCTAAAATGCTCTATTGATACAGTAGTGACTCAGTACATGGTACACACACTGTGCCCTAATAGTTTGCACTACAAGCACCTTATTGGTCATAAAGAGTGCTCCCTGAAATTGCCACGAAATTTTGACAAATCAGCCGTTCTTCCGACCTCATAAACACTACTCTAAAGTTCCGATAACACTCCCGCTTAGAAATCCTCTGCACGCTAAAGTAGAAGAACTAAACAAAACAGTTAGTCCACTGTAATTATTCCTGCTAACTGCTGCAGCCGGTATGAGATGCTGGGTCGGGCTGCCGATAGCCGTATCGGAGTTGCTTCAGACACGCAAATGTAGAGGCCCGAGGTTGATGACATCTACAGTAGCAGGGTTGAGACGAGGTGGTGGGTTGAGCCAGGCTGTTGACCGGTGGTCGACCAAGAAAACAGCATTAACACTCACTCATTTTATTAGAAAAGTTACAACACTCCTAGCGTTGCTCCGTAACAGTTACACCCGCTTGTCGTGTGACGACAGTTGCCGGCGGTTACTGATACTGTGGCCGATCAGCAGCCGGCTTAACGTCAACAGCAGAGCAGGACTGACTCTGGTAACCTGCGGCAGCTCGTACACCGTCTCTGCAGGTCAGGGCAGTAGCCCAGACAATGAAGACCAAACAAGGTGAAGTAGACGCAATTTTTTACGGTGGTAGGAGTTTCACGACAACGTACTAAAACTCCACATTAATAACGTGTAAGGGTGGGGGTGGGGGGGCATTTATAGGTCACTTTATTAAATTTTTCTCGAATAATTCATAAACCGCAGCTTCTAGCGAAAATTATTCCCAGTACAAATTGAAACTACATTAAATTTCGTACAAAAACGGTATTATATGTTTTTTCTTTAGAGCTAACATTTTCGGCGTTGCAGCGGATGGAAAAGCTGAAGATTATTAAAAATACTGTTTTCATGGTAAAAAATTACTGTTTACTGTTAAATAAGGTGGGGTAAGAACAAAAATACACTCCTGGAAATTGAAATAAGAACACCGTGAATTCATTGTCCCAGGAAGGGGAAACTTTATTGACACATTCCTGGGGTCAGATACATCACATGATCACACTGACAGAACCGCAGGCACATAGACACAGGCAACAGAGCATGCACAATGTCGGCACTAGTACAGTGTATATCCACCTTTCACAGCAATGCAGGCTGCTATTCTCCCATGGAGACGATCGTAGAGATGCTGGATGTAGTCCTGTGGAACGGCTTGCCATGCCATTTCCACCTGGCGCCTCAGTTGGACCAGCGTTCGTGCTGGACGTGCAGACCGCGTGAGACGACGCTTCATCCAGTCCCAAACATGCTCAATGGGGGACAGATCCGGAGATCTTTCTGGCCAGGGTAGTTGTCTTACACCTTCTAGAACACGTTGGGTGGCACGGGATACATGCGGACGTGCATTGTCCTATTGGAACAGCAAGTTCCCTTGCCGGTCTAGGAATGGTAGAACGATGGGTTCGATGACGGTTTGGATGTTGGATGTACCGTGCACTATTCAGTGTCCCCTCGACGATCACCAGTGGTGTACGGCCAGTGTAGGAGATCGCTCCCCACACCATGATGCCGGGTGTTGGCCCTGTGTGCCTCGGTCGTATGCAGTCCTGATTGTGGCGCTCACCTGCACGGCGCCAAACACGCATACGACCATCATTGGCACCAAGGCAGAAGCGACTCTCATCGCTGAAGACGACACGTCTCCATTCGTCCCTCCATTCACGTCTGTCGCGACACCACTGGAGGCGGGCTGCACGATGTTGGGGCGTGAGCGGAAGACGGCCTAACGGTGTGCGGGACCGTAGCCCAGCTTCATGGAGACGGTTGCGAATGGTCCTCGCCGATACCCCAGGAGCAACAGTGTCCCTAATTTGCTGGGAAGTGGCGGTGCGGTCCCCTACGGCACTGCGTAGGATCCTACGGTCTTGGCGTGCATCCGTGCGTCGCTGCGGTCCGGTCCCAGGTCGACGGGCACGTGCACCTTCCGCCGACCACTGGCGACAACATCGATGTACTGTGGAGACCTCACGCCCCACGTGTTGAGCAATTCGGCGGTACGTCCACCCGGCCTCCCGCATGCCCACTATACGCCCTCGCTCAAAGTCCGTCAACTGCACATACGGTTCACGTCCACGCTGTCGCGGCATGCTACCAGTGTTAAAGACTGCGATGGAGCTCCGTATGCCACGGCAAACTGGCTGACACTGACGGCGGCGGTGCACAAATGCTGCGCAGCTAGCGCCATTCGACGGCCAACACCGCGGTTCCTGGTGTGTCCGCTGTGCCGTGCGTGTGATCATTGCTTGTACAGCCCTCTCGCAGTGTCCGGAGCAAGTATGGTGGGTCTGACACACCGGTGTCAATGTGTTCTTTTTTCCATTTCCAGGAGTGTATTAAATTTGTGTCCCACGTTTAAGTGCAGTAGCGATGCAATAAGGGATAAATTGTGTTCTATGGGTGTAAGAGAGTGGGGAGGCATAGGTAGAGGACAGAAGTGCAAGGGAAGCAGGCTGCCGAATTGTAGTCATGCACTTCTCTCCTTCATATGTCTGCAAAACGAAGAGCGAATGGTGACTTCCCACCACTCTATGTAACTCGCCACCTCACAAGAAGCAACTATAGGGTGTTTCACAACGTTATACTACAATTGCCCTCCACAGGATGGTGTGTTTATTTTCCACAAAAGTGTGTTACACTACATGGGATACAGTTATGAGTTACTGTGCCACTAATACTAACGCAGAAACGCTTACGCTTTGCCAGTGATTAGTATGGCGGGCTGCAGAGGGTCTAAATAAGTTTGTGAAACACCCAGTAGTTGCTTCTTGTGATGTAGCGAGTGGAAATCACCTGTTCTGTCTTCAGGAGGGAATGGTATGACCACAGTCTGGCGAACTAGCTTCCCTCGCACTTCTATCTTCACCCTCTCCACCCTGTTACACACTCGAGTATAATTTATGCCTCAGTAGGCTCTAAGATACTTATACGTGGTACAGACATTTAACATTTCATCTTAATCTACTTCATCTAACAACAGGCATTAATTTGATACCATCAGAACACTACTTTTAATAAACTGCGGGTTTTCCATCCCTCAGCAACGCCGAAACTATTGGTCGTAGAGAAAATACGAATAGTACGTTTTTTATTTTAACTTTTTACTGGGAAACAGTCTTGCTAGAAGCTATGGTTTTTGAATCATTCAAACAAAACCTAAAAAAAGTTACATTTAACACCCTCCCCCCCTCCCCCCCAACCACCACGCTCACACCCAACTGGTGGGGATTTATAGTATGTCGTTCATGACACTTCCTCATACAACTATACAAAATTTTGTGTCTATGTTTTTATTCTCGTAATTTTCCTTCATTGACCACAGGGCGCGCCTGTAGACAGGGTAGTCCGCCATGGTTCTTGTAGCGGATGACAGCTCACATCGGTAGTGTTCGCCATTCCTAGCGGAGGCGTACAGCGCAAGTACAGGCTGATGTCGGCTGTACAACTCCGGTCACGAACGGCTGACCTCCGAGGCAGAAATCCAGCTACTGCCGAAGTGAACCCGAGGTGGTCCACCAGTGGAAGGTGTCAACTTCACGGGAGTAGACTTAGAGCCAGTAGTCGGCTCGTCGACCATGTCACCCTGTTGCCTGATATCAACCTACAGCCGTAGTAGGTGCTGCGAGACTCCTATTATCTCTACTGGAAATAATGGGTATCTGTACAGGTTTGGTGTCCAATAGTGCCGGGGCATTGCTTCTAAACACGTACCCCAAGACAGTGTTGCGGCCAGAATGTGGGCAACTGGCCTGCGACTTCCGTGGTCGCCCTGCCATTCTGCTTCGCCAACAGTACTGCGAGTACTGGCCTCTGACACGCAATGTGGAAACCAGAGGGTGTTACTGCCGCATCTCATGCAATGGTGTTTTGGTTCGCTCCGTGCCGAGTGGCGGTCGCGGCCTCCTTACAACAGCTGCGGCAATCCCACTTAGTAGCACCGAAAACTAGTGGCGGCGGTATGAGACAGAGCACAAGCTCGGAATACGAAAGGATGATGAAGGAAATCGGCCGTGGCCATTTCAAAGGAACTAGCTAGGCATTTTGCCGGAGAAGTTTAGGGATATCAGTAAAAACCTAAATCTGGGTGAGCGGACGGGGATTTGAACTGTCGTCCTCTAGAATGCGAGTCCATTGTGCTAATCACTGCGCCATCTTGCTCGGTCCAGATGATACGAGAGGACTTCAGAATGTAAGTTATACGTTATTATGGCAGGCAAAGAAACTTTTATTGAATGCTGTACTACTCTTTAAAATGGCAGACATACGTGTCACTTGTTTTCGACATAGTCACCAGCTCTTTGTAAAACAACGATCGGATGTTCAACCAATCGTTCAGCGCCTCGACGATCCATCCCTTGCTGAGGCAGTCATTCGAGAACCACTGTGTGAACGTCCTCATCGTCGGAAAATTTGTAACTGCTGTGAATCACTTTCTCGATTGACTGAAAATTTCCGTCTGTGGCCCATATCGATGGTCTTCCTTCCCGTTCAGCATGACCCATGTCTGTGCGCCGTTGTCAGATTACCAGCTCTGTTTCACTATGGCTGGACGTGACATCGCATTTAGTTTAAATACCGCCAGAATTTCACGGTGACCCTGTGAATCATTTAGATGTTTCACCTATAAGAATTGTATATCTAAATTGTACACGTTTTCAACGTGAAATTCTGGCGCTCACTTACGCCCTGGAGTTCGTTTCCAACTGCCGCTCCCACAGTGTGATGCACACCGCAGCACTGCCACTGCAGCAGACCATGAACATGTGCTCTCTTCTCAGAGTGCGCCACTCGTGCTGCGTAATGATCTTAGCCTGGGACGACGCGTGTAACTCTTTCAAGTCCCCTGACACTACGCGCTACGCCACGGAACTCAAAGAGCGGAGCGAAGGAAAGTTGCAGTTATTTTGACCATAATTGAATCTACGTTTACGTTATTTTGCGCTCCATTTATCAAATTTTGTTGGTGGTAGCGTAGTTAATTTTAGCCTCCCATCAAATCTAACCTGAATGCCAGCAAATATTTAAAAGTATGAGCGAGTGATGACAGGCAGTGAGCGAGAATAAGCTTCTAATTTAAGGATAATCACGGTTAGTTCAAATATATGCTTACTTCTTAGTCGGAATTATAGCAGTTCCAGCTTCGACACATAGGTAGAACATTAAATAATTAATTTTTCACCTGCTCTCATATCCTCTCTCCATCGTCGTTATAGTATCCGAACAAATTAGTACTAGAAGTTAGTTACTACTGAAATGTTCAGTTACTGCTACCTGGAGTCCCATGTAGCATTACAGTTGTAACAACGATGCAGTCACAGATATTTAAAGAACGCGCACTCGCTTGCCATGATCCCAAATGCACTTGACGCTTGTTATCAATCCTGCCGCTTTTCACGTAATGTAGTGAGGTCTAACAAACTAGGTCAGTGCTATACGGTGCATTTGTGTAACTCCGTTTAATATACAGGGTGACCTAAAAGTTTGTTAACATTTTAAAACCCGCTAATTCAGGGAATAATGTAGATAGGGAGGTAAAAATTGATATACATGCCTGAAATGACATAGTGTTTCACTGAAACCAAAAACGAGTGCAAAAACTGGCTAACAGACAATGCTGGACAGTAAAATGTCAGTGACGCCGCATGAGAAACGTGTATAAAATGAGCTGTAATGAGAGAAGGTTTATAAACACGTGCTGGAAGGTACGACCTTTATTCAGTATGGCGCTCCTCTCCATATTGCTATGCTTGTGAAAGACGTCTTGTGTACATCGCTTGGTGAGGATCGAATGCTGCGTTGTCACGTCCGTCATCCTTGACCTCCCAAGACCCCAGCCCTTAATCCGTGTCATTATTGATTGTGGGGTCATCTGCAGTCGCAAGCCTACCACGATCATCCGATTTCATTAGGAATGCTAAAAGAAAACATCCGACGGCAGTTTCTCACCATACCTACTGTTCAGTGCTGCTCACAACATTGTCGCTCCACTACAGGTATTGTTGATGAATGACAGCCGATATGTTGAGCATGTGTTACAAAAAACACCGTCTTTCCCAAAAATCAATTTTTATGCTAATTATTACTTTTGTATACACGTCAAAAAAAGTTTTGCATCACCCCGATTCCAGGAACTCCTGAAGATAGACGTTGACTGTGGTTATTGTATCACACACACAGTCCCTTTGACTGTCATTGAACCCACCCGAAGATGTAAACAACCATGCATGAGCAGCGCCTATTAGACGGAGGGGGTCCGACAGCCGATCAGTTCCACTCATTACTCCAGGAAGGAGGTACACAGCACGTGTTGTCTGTAGTTCAACCGTACCTAGACGGTCAATACCGCGGTTCGATCGCTTCTGCATTGTTACTTTGTGCCAGGAAGGGCTCTCAGCAAGGGAACTGTCCAAGCGTCTCGGAGTGAACCAAAGTGATGTTGTTTGAACATGGAGGAGATACAAAGAGACAGGAACTATCGATGACATGCCTCGCTCAGGCCCCCCAAGGGCTACTACTGCAGTGGATGATCGGTACCTACGGATTATGGCTCGGAGGAATCCTGACAGCAACGTCAGAATGTTGAATAATGCAGCCACAGGACGTCGTGTTACGACTCAAACTGAGCGCAATAGGCTGCATCATGCGTAACTTCACTCCCGACGTCCAAGGCGAGATCCATCTGTGCAACCACGACACCATGCAGTACGGTATAGATTTGCCCAACAACATTCCGAAACGGCCGCTCAGGATCGGCATCGCGTTCTCTTCAACGATGAGTGTCGCATGTGCCTTCAACCAGACAATCATCGGAGACGTGTTTGGAGGCATCTCGGTCACGCCAAACGCCTTAGACACACTGTCCAGCGAGTGTAGCAAGGTGGAGGTTCCCTTCTGTTTTGGGATGGCATTATGTGGGACCGACGTACGCCGCTGGTGGTCATGGAAGGCACCGTAACGGAAGTACGATACGTGAATGCCATCCTCCGACCTATAGTACAACTATATCAGCAGCATATGGGTAAGGTATTCGTCTTCATGGACGACGAATAGCGCCCCCGTCGTGCACATCTTGTGAATGACTTCCTTCAGGATAACAACATCTCTCGACTAGAGTGACCAGCATGTTCTCCAGACATGAACCCTATCGAACATACCTGGGATAGATTGAAAAGGGCTGTTTATGGACGACGTGACCCAACAAGCACTCTGAGGCATCTACTCTGAATCGCCGTTGAAGAGTGGCACAATCTGGACCAACAGTGCCTTGATTAACTTGTGGATAGTATGCCACGACGAATACAGGCATGCATCAATGCAAGAGGACGTGCTACTGGGTATTAGGGGTACCGACGTGTACGGTAATCTGGACCACCACTTCTGAAGGCCTCGCTGTATGGTGGTGCAATATGCAATGTGTGGGTTTCATGAGCAATAAAAATGGCGGAAATGATGTTTATGTTTATCTGTATACCAATTTTCTGAACAGGTTCCGGAACTCTCGGAACCGAGGTGAAGCAAAATTTTTTTGATGTGTTTATTATGTGAAACGCCATGCGCTGGTGATTTGCTGAACTTTTTTGGTTTCAAGAAAACCCCATCTAATTCCAAGCATGTGTGTATATTTTTACCTCTCTGTCTACATTTCCCCGCGAAGTATTGAATTTTCTAATTTTAACTGACCTTTGGATCACCCCGTACAAACAACAGACATTGTCTTGCGTACGTATCACTTACTGTCGCCAAGTGGGGTATTTTTATTTCAAAGCAACAGTTCCATTTTGTACCCGTGCGAATTGGCATCACCATTTGTCTATATTATCTCGAGATAAATAGCTCTGTCTTTTATACGTGTAACTTATTACCGCAACTTGTGGTCTCGTCAAGAAACAATAGATTCCACGTCTTTCCCATACGATATTACTTCTGTTGCAGGAGATGTTCAGTCATATAAATAATGGAACTGGTAGAGATTTTTATTGTGCATTCGTTGTCCGAGCATACAGCAAATGTTCCCTCTGGCAATGCTAACACATGATAGGCAGAGATCGGCAGTACGCATTTAGCCGACTGCGTGCTGTGTTGCAGCCCGAGGTCGTCGCACTCTGCGCTGCACCAGGTGACGCGGATGATGGACGCGATGACGCTGCTGGAGCCGTTCGCCTTCACCAAGATGACGACGACGCGCTGGCAGTCGCACGCGCCGCCCCCGCAGCCACAGCGCAGGACAGCCGCCACGCAGCACCCGCAGCCCGCTCACCGCCCACGCGCCCGCCTGCACAGGAACAAGTCACCCGCCACAGGTCAGTCGCTCGCAAACCGCCTACCCTCACTTTGTGGCTGTGGCGGTTTGTCAACGGGTACCGTACAATATTTACATACACTATATGATCAAAAGTATCCAGACACCTATTAGTGGACGTTAATAAGGGGTGCGTGCTTCCTTCGCCTTTATAACGACTTCAGTTCTGCTGGGGACACGTTCAATGACGTGTCTCAATGACTGTGGAGGAATGGCATTCTTCCTCGAGAGTCGAAACCAGAGATGGTAGTGATGTTGGATGCTGGGGTCTGGAGTAAAGTTGACGTTCTGACTCACGCTAAAGGTTTTTCTTTGCGTTCATGCCGGCACTCTAAGCAGGCCACTCCATTTTAGGCATATTATTGGCCACAAAACATTATCTCACAGATGCTGCTTTACGACAGGGAACATTGTCCCGCTGGTATAAACCAGGATTGTCTCCGAAGTGTTCCCCTGCTGTACGCAGTACAGCGCTTTCTTAAGTGCAGTAAGGAAACCACATCCTAGCCACGAAAAATGCACCCATACGGCCATCTGTAACCGTATTTCACCGTAGGCACTATATATCATGGCAAGCAACGTTCTGTAGGCACTCAACAAACTAAAACCTCTCATCGGATTCTCGATGGGTGTAGCGTGATTCATCACTCAAAATCACTCGTTTCCAACAACTCACTCTTCAGTGGCGTCGCACTTTACATCACTACAAGTGTCTCTTTGCGCTTACTACAGAAATTTGTGACTTAACAGGAATTATTCCATAAGAGTACGCCATTCTTTTCGACTCCTTATGCAGTCATTATGCTAGATGGACTGAGATTCATGAGTAATTTTTACCGCTGATTTCATACGACTTTTTACAATCAGCCTACCCCAGTGCTCGACGGTCCCTGTTGGTCGATACATTGAGTCTGCATGGTCTTGGTTTAGCTGTTGTTGTTCCTTTGCATTTCCACTTCACAATCGCATCACCAGTCGACTTGTGAAGCTTTAGAACGGCCGAAATATCCGTGATGGATTCATTACTTAGGTGACATGCAGTGACTATACAGTCCATGTTCGAAGTCACTAAGCTCTCCTGATCGACCCATTCTGCCGTTACTACTCCTCTACTGATAACACACTCCACACCTCCGTTTCTACTGGCGGATCCGCCTCACGTGACATCCAGTGGTCAGTTCCGTATTATATAAGGGTAACCGTATACTTCTGCTCAAATAGTGAATGTTGATACTACAGCTATGAGTTGGCCATTTGTTTTCCCTGGAACATTTTTCATGAAATCTCCAGTCACAGCCTTCGCTCTATGAATGATAGTATGCTGGAATAAAAGAGAAGAGGGTGAGCGCTTGTGATCCCCCGTCTTCGAGTTCATTAAAAATTTTGTATCTGCTCCAGCGCGTGGATCTGCTCCTGTGAACCGCTTCTGCAAAAAAGGCCGAGAGTAAAGGACGCGAGTAGGAGCAGGAAAGGGTGAAGTACTTCGGTACTGCGTGTAAATTTAAAGCACCTTTACTATAGGAAGAATATGAATACTTAAATTGTTACTTAACTTTGGCGTTCATGCGAAGCCGAACATCAATCAAAGCTAACATCGACTAGAAGTTTCAAAGGCAAAATCTGTAGTGGCTCGTCCACTATGCAATAGAAACAATCTTGCTAGGTCGTCTGCTCGTAATCAAATGGGCTGAACGTGGAGCGGCGCTCGTCGAGCTCCACATCGTCGGCTAGAGGGCGCTGTGGTCGGAGTTGTTCGTCCGCTCTCGTAGTGCCAACCTAAGAACTTGTACCTAAGCCGTCGCATCATAGCTATCGATACCACAAAAATTGTGGCAGTATCGTGAGGGGGATGCTGTTCCGGCCGTAGTGAAGCATCTATCCCACTTGCTAGGACGAAACCACGGAAAATCTAAATCTGAGCTGAGACTTTTAACTCGATCCTCCGACCCACCAGTCCAGTGAAGAGGGCATCAGCCACTTCCACTTGGTTTACACAGTGTGAGAAGCAGACAGCTGTTCCGTATTACCTCAAAATCTTCATAATTCAGGATCCGAGGGGTTATCATCAGCTGAAAAAAAAACAGAACGCATTGACATACCATAGTGTCTCAACTACGATATTTCTCTCAGCGAACAAGATACTCCAGTAGCTAGAACTAACTTGACTAAAAACCATCGTTGGACTGGTACTAGCTGAAAAATCCATACTCTTTCAGTGACGTCATTTACATCTACATCTACGTGATTACTCTGCTATTCACAATAAAGTACCTGGCAGAGGGTTCAATGAACCACCTTCAAGCTGTCTCTCTACCGTTCCACTCGCGAACGGCACGTGGGAAAAACGAGCACTTAAATTTTTCTGTGTGAGCCCTGATTTTTCTTATTTTATCGTGATGATCATTTCTCCCTATGTAGGTGGGTGGCAACAGAATGTTTTCGCAATCGGAGGAGAAAACTGGTGATTCACATTTCATGAGAAATTTCCGTCGCAACGAAAAACGCCTTTGTTTTCATGATTACCACTTCAATTCACGTATTATGTCTGTGACACTATCTCCCTTATTTCGCGGTTATACAAAACGAGCTGCCCTTCTTTGAACTTTTTCGATTTCATCCGTCAGTCCCACCTGATGCGGATCCCACGCAGCACAGCAATACTGCAGAATAGGGTGGACAAGCGTGTTGTAAGCAGTCTCTTTAGTACACCTGTTGCACCTTCAAAGTGTTCTGCCTATGAATCGCAGTCTTTGGTTTGCTCTACCCACAATATTATCTATGTGATCGTTCCAATTTAGGTTATTTATAATTGTAATCCCTAAGTATTTGTCTGAATTTACAGCCTTAAGATTTGTGTGACTTATCGGGTAATCGAAATTTAGCGGATTTCTTTTAGCACTCATGTGAATAACTTCACACTTTTCTTTATTCAGGGTCAATTGCCACTTTTCGCACCATACAGATATCTTATGTAAATTATTTTGCTTGTATTTTTGATCATCTGATGACTTTACAAGACGGTAAATGACAGCATCATCTGGAAACAATCTAAGACGGCTACTCAGATTGTCCCCTATGTCGTTAATATAGACCAGGAACAATAGAGGGCCTATAACACTTCCTTGGGGAACGCCGGATATACTTCTGTTTTACTCGATGACTTTCCGTCTATTACTACGAATGTGACCTTTCTGACAGGAAATCACGAATCCAGTCGCAGCCTACTCCGTAGGCTACGGTTTAGATAGTTTTGATGCACGGCAGTTCTTTAGTTTCACGAGCCTTATTTTATGTGCTGTCACCGTCTATCTCTAATAGTTAGTGTTGCTGATTGTTACTAGAAAGTTAGGTAGGAGCTTCATTTCCGGTAACTATTCTTGAATTGAGAGGTCTGCAATTGGGTCCAAGGCGCGTGACATGCTGCGTGAATCAGTAAGTGTCAACATTGACACATGAGCCGCCGAAATTGAGTCAGGCTGAAAGGACTTACACCAGGCTGGGTGGTGGGAGTGCTGGCTCCGCTTCCAAATGACAAATCTGTGGCCTGCGTTTGCCACGAATCTTACAAGTCTCCGGTCGGATTTCAACATACATTGAACGACTCTGATATTACTATTTGTCAGTTTTCCTGGATTCTTGACAGAACTTTGGGTTTGACCACATTCCTGCATTTGTATAAGGCGCAGACAAATGAAAACTAGACAGATGGGAAAAAAGGAAGAAAAGTCTTCATTATTTCAAAAGTAATCGCCATAATTGTTAATACATTTATCCCACTGTGAGACAAGACGGTCAGTGGCTTCACGGAAAAAGTTTGCGGTTGCTTACGGAACCGTGATTTTACCCGGGCTTGTACCTCTTCGTCCGAAGCAAATCGACTGCCACTAGTATCTTACTTCAGGGCACCAAAATTATGGATATCGCATGGGGAGAGAATGGGACTCCATGGAGTATGTGTAAGGGCATCCGAGTGAAACTTCTGCAGCGTAGTCGAAACGTGAGGGCGGGCATTTTGTTGACAGGTTGTGTTGGCTACATTGCAGTCGTTTCGCTGGGAATCTCTTAAACGTACCCCATACAGTCCCGATCCCTCCCCATGCGATTTCCAGATTTTTGGAACCGCCGGCCGCAGTGGTCGAGCGGTTCTAGGCGCTTCAGTCTGGAACCACGCGACCGCTACGGTCGCAGGTTCGAATCCATCCTCGGGCTTGGATGTGTGTGATGTTCATAGGTTAGTTATGTTTAAGTAGTTCTAAGTTATAGGGGACTGATGACCTCAGATGTTAAATCCCATAGTGCTCAGAACCATTTGAACCATTTTTTTGGAACCCTGAAGAACGATACTCGTGGCTGTAGATTTGCTTCGGACGAAGAGGTGCACGGATGGTTACAATCATCATTATGTAGGCAACCGCAAACACTTTTCCAAGAAGGTAGTGACCCCCTTGCCTCGCAGAGGGATAAATGTATTAACACTTTGCTGACCGGCGATACCACAGCGGTGTCGTGCGCGAAATAGTCGTCAAAGACCGGCGACACCACAGTGGTGTCGTGTGCACAGTATCGCCGAGAGGCCGGCTACATCACAGTGGGGTCGTGAGCATATTATCGCACAGTGGCCTGTGACAGCACTTAAGTATCATTTTCATTCTGTTGGTGTTTTGTTTAGGTAACAATAAGTTACACACCGCATCAAGTTTTTTGTTTTTATAAGTACTTGTGCACTTTCATCATGGCAAACGGAAGAGACGATACGATTATTTACGATGAATGCGCGGACGTCTTGTCTGACGTTCAGGCGTGATTGGGAAGAAGACATTGGATATCAAAAAAATGAAAATTAAGCAAAACCGTCAGAGGATAGATAGTGAAATACGTCCAAGAAGAACTCGGCGAACGCTACGGTTGCCATCTGATTCGGAAGAATTTACTGAGGACCAATAACAAATTTGAAGGATCTCCAGGACCACACATGTTTCCCAAAGATACACAGAGCGTGGTGGATATCGTAGAATTATGTATTGGGAACGATCTGTTTGAATATATTAGCAACGAAACCAATAAGTATTACAGTCAAAATTTCAATAGAAGGGAACTGGATTTTAAAAAATGCCAAATTTGTCGACGTTATGGGGCCCGAACTTCGTTGATAGACACACCGATATTTCGCAAAACGATTCAGACAAATATTATCATTTTTACATTTTTCCGACAACAACAATAAACCGAATAATGCCGACCGGGTTTTCAAAGTGCAATTCGTAACTGATTATTTTTCCATAAAGTTTAAAGAAACGTTTAATCTAAGTCAAAACATCTCAGTTGATGAAGGAATGAAACCATGGCGTGGACAGTTAAATTTTAAAGTTTACAATCCGTCGAAAATTACCAAATATGGCTTTCGGAGCTGTGTGATTCGAGTAAGGGATACATTTCCTCATTCGAGATATGTTCCGGCGCTGGACAACCTTTAGCAAAAACAATGATGGAACTATTGACACCTTCTTATGGAAAGTGGCATCACTTCTGCATAGATAATTATTATAACAGTGTAGAACTTGCAGAGAAGTTACTTGAAAAGAAAATTCGAGTTTGTGGAACGATACAGCAAAATGGAGGATTTCCGGAGAAATTAAAGCTCGCAAAAATCAATGTGTTTGAAGCTTGTCATTAACCCAAAGGTGACAAGCGGCCGGCGACAAGCCAATCCGAATTAGCGCTGCCGGCACCAAGCGAATAAATTTATAAGAGACGGGCGGACGGCAAAGTGTCAACAGTTATGGCGATTACATCTGAAATAATGAACACTTTACTTACTTTTATCCATCTGCCTCATTTTCATACAACTGCCCCTTATACTACATTGCATGACTGAAGATGAATGTGGTATTTGAGATTCCATCGTAATCTCACGACTGTGCACATCCGACTGCTAATCTCCCCCTAGCCCATTTTAGTGTCGACCGGTTTGAAACATGCTCATTGGTGTGTTCTATCGCGCGATAGATTGAAACGCCGCGCCGGTTCATCTAGAGCCCGGCGGCCCGGATAAGCGTTCGTCGGCACGAGTGCAGAGTGCACTGCTCACGACCACCGCAGCGCCACTGCCCGCTTCAGCGGACTTGGCTTGGCTTCACAAGGAGTGCCGGACACGCATTCCGCCGCCAGATACCCATCATCTGTGGTACAAAGCGTGTGTGTTGTGAGGCCTCACGAGCTTGATGTCGTTGTTGCTGCCGTAGGGCTTGTTTGCCACGCTGTGTAACATTTTTCGAGCACGACTGTCATGCTTTCGTGGTTGTTTTATTTGCCTGTTGCGTTTTTCTACATTGTCAGTTGTGTAATTTTGGTCTCTGGCGGTTTCCTGATGAGTGTAGTTCCATTTGCGCAATTTGCAGGGCCAAGGGTGCCAACTGGCTCCGATCTTACCGACCTGCTTTCGTCCACTGCCCCTGTGAGGCAACCTTCTTGTTTCACCTTGAGCCCATTTTACACGAACAACTTCTTGTCTCAGTTGAGAACTCGTGGCAAGTGAGTCTACTGCAACAACTCGGACGATTTATCCTGTACTCTGTCTCGTCCGTCACGAGTGACCATTTTCGTTTACACGGCAGCACCAAAATTCGTGCGTTGTCAGAGCTGTCTGCTGTGCAGTTTGGCACCTGCAAGGTGACAGTGACTTTGCGAGGGACCATCATTTTCACGGCTTTGTGCTGTACGTGTCGCTTCACGTTTCCTCTTCACTATCACATCTGAAAAAGTAGACCTAGGGATGTTTAGGAGTGTGGAAATCTCGCGTACAGACGTATGGCACAACTGACATCCAATCACCTGACCACGCTCGAAGTCCGCGAGGTCCGCGGAGCGCCCCATTCTCCGCTCTCGCGATGTCTAATGGCTACTGAGGTCTCTGATATGGAGTACCTGCCAGTAGGTGGCAGCACAATGCACCTAATATGAAAAACGTATGTTTTTGGGGGTGTCCGGATACTTTTGATCACATAGTGTATATGAGCAGAGCAGTAACGAATGGGGAATCATTCTAGCGACGATAAGTAGGGCAATTGCGGAAATCCGCTGACTTAAGCGACTTTGACAAAAACCAGATTGTTTTGGCCCAGTGCCTGTAAGCGAGCATCTAGTAAACGGCGAAGCTAGTCGGCTTTTCGCTTGCTACTGTCGTGACCGTCTATGGAAAGTGGTTGAAGAATGATGAAACCAGGAGCAGATGACAATACGTTTTACAATATGTGTACAAAGTAAAAACCTAGACAATGCGTAAATAATAACGTAAATGAATAAACGTCCATACCTCATCACGGAACATAGGGAACGGAGGCTTGCCCGCTCTCTAAAGCAGGATAGGTGGCGATCTGTGGCATATCTAACTACAGAGTACAGTGCTGGTGCAGGCACAAGTGTTTTGGAGCACACCATTCGGCGCACAGTGATGTTCCGCAGCAGAGGACCCCTACGTGCTCCCACGTTGACCCAACAACATCGTCGGTTATAATTACAGTGGGCACGGGATCACCGTGACTGGGCAGCGGGTCAGTGGAACTGTGTCGCCTGGTCGGATGAATCCCATTTATTGATAAACCAAGTCGATGGTCGTGTCCAGATACGCCGTCATCCAGGCGCTCTGCTGCTCGAAACATGCAGCGCACCACGGACGCAGGCCAGTCTGAGTAGTATTATGGAATGGGGGAGATTCGCCTGGGCTTCCATGGGACCTGCGGAAGTAATCGAAGGCACCATGACACATCTGGACTCCATGAACAATATTGGGGACCACCTGTAACTCCTTATGCTTGATGTCTTCCTCAACAGCGATGGCATCTTCCAGCAGGATAACAGTCCGTGTCAGAAGGCCAGAATCGTGCTGCAATGGTTTGAGGAGCATGATTGTGAGCTCACGTTGATGTCTTGGTCTTAAAATTCGGCTTATCTGAATCAGATTAAACCCAACTGGGACGCTATCGGGCGCCAGCATTTTTATAACGATTCTTTTCCCAAAACATTGACTTGTACTTCAGAGTGAAGCCATTTTGTTAAAAACCATTTAAAATATCCGTACGTATTACGTTAGACAATATCATCAGTTTCAAAGCAGTTTTTGAAATTTTGTTCTAGGTCGAAAATTGTGGCGTTCAGAGCTCCCACCAGCCGCCTTCGCACTCTGTGAAGATTTTTCGTCGATGTCGTGTAGTGTCTTCTGGGCGCAAATATTTTACTTAAAAAGAGAGAAAACAATCTTAAGGGTGTACAATAAATGTCTAAAGTCAGTTTGGTAATTTGTTTGTTTTTAGTTGGAAAAAAAAGGAACGTGTACATCGGTTCCAAATCGAGCGTCACCCTGGTCTACCTCCCTTAACTTCTGATGATAGCAGACGACGACATAATCTGTTCTGCGCATGCAAAGCCTGAAACATGCTCAAGATTTCATAGCTCCACACTAGGCACAGGCAGTCGGTCACTGACGTCACTGTTCCGCTCCCTACTTAGCTGGCTGCTGATTTACACGCAAGCACAGAATGCGCACCAACAATGAGTAGTCGTTTGTGGCGAGAAAGTCGCTGGTGTAAAATGGGGTTTGAGTGTAGGAAACCAGCATACCACAGCCCGTGGCACTACCTCATTACCCGCTTGTGTCGTTAGTTCTGAGGGACTGGCTCTGCTCTGGAAACCTCCTTGCAGGTACTAACGAAAGGGCAACCAGGTTCACTGGCAGCAAACCCCTCCACTTTTGAAGCTGGTGACTCTGGCCACATACCCTCTTAGCCACCGTAATTGAGGCAAAGATTTATGAACTATCGTCCTTAGTTCACTCCTTCCCTACTCCAAATCCCCGCCACCACCCCTCTATGCCACTTGGGCTGTTATCCATTGTTTATTTCGGACCTAATTTATTACCCTGGAGTGGATCTTATGGGTTGAAGGACAAATGTTGGTGTTTATTTAGAATGTAATATATTACCCAATTAATTATCCTTATCACTACAGTTTATTACCTTATTGCTGATATTTATTACCCAATTGGGATAATTTGTGACTCAATATGGCGGATGCAGTACGGCCAACACTATGACATCACAATCAAACTTGACTGAGAGGGTCCTGGGCAATGATTATGACCTACAAGGGGCGTTTGAAAAGTCCATGCAAAAATAAAAACTACTTACGTGTTTGGGGTAAACCTTTTCTATTTTTCGACATAGTCTCCTTTTAGACTTATACACTTCGTCCAACGCTGTTCTAATTTGTTGATCCCTTCCGAATAATAGAAATTGTCCAAGTCTGCAAAATAGCTATTAGTTGCTGCAATCACCTCCTCATTTGAATAAAATCTTTGTCCCGCCAGCTATTTCTTCAAATTGGGGAACAAATAGTAGTCCAATGGAGCCAAGTCTGGAGAATAGGGGGGATGTGAAACGAGTTAGAATCCTATTTCCATTAATTTTGCGACCACAACTGCTGAGGTGTGTGCTGATGCATTGTCATGATGGAAAAGGACTTTCTTGCGGTCCAATCGCCTGCGTTTTTCTTTCAGCTCGGTTTTCAAACGGTCCAATTATGACGAATAATATGCACCTGTAATAGTTTTACCCTTTTCCAGATAGTCGATGAGGATTATCCCTTGTGAATCCCAAAAGACAGTAGCCATAATCTTTCTGGCCGAAGGAATTGTCTTCGCCTTTTTTGATGCAGATTCTCCCTTGGTAAACCCAATGTTTAGATTGTTGTTTGGTCTCTGGAGTACGAGGTTTCATCCACAGTGTCGAAACGATACTTAAAGTCCCGCGGATTCTTCCTGAACAGCTGCAAACCATCCTTGCAACACTTCACACGATTCCGTTTTTGGTCAAGCGTGAGCAGTCGCAGAACTCATCTTGCGGATAGCTTTCTCATGTCCAAATGTTTATGAAAAATATTATGTACCCGTTCATTCGAGATGCCCACAGCACTAGCAATCTCAGGCACCTTAACTCTTTTGTCATCCATCACTATATCATGGATTTTATCAATGATTTCTGGAGTTGTAACCTCCATGAGGCGTTCAGAGCGTTCAACGTCACTTGTGCCCATATGGCCACTCCGAAAATTTTGAAACCACTTATAAACTGTTCTAATTGAAGGTGCAGAGACACCGTAATGTTTATCAAGCTTCTCCTTAGTCTCCTGTGTCGTTTTGTAATGTTTAATCACCACACGAAATTCTTTTTCGTCCATTTTTTGACAATCGCTCGAATTCCTTGATTCACACGAATGCCAAACACACAGAAATAGACCAATATGGCTGAAACTTGGTGTGCGTTCTTTCCAAAGATGCTACTAGCTAAACATGACCTCGATATACACCGGTGGTGCCATCTCTCGGATTTTGCAAGGACTTTTCAAACGCCCCTCGTATCATTACTATCTGCCTCTCTCTTATTCCCCCTGACCCCCTCCACCTTCTTCCCCTTTTCCCTGTAGGTTGCTTGTGCTGTTATCCTGCGTTTATTGAGGATCTAACTTACGAATATGGTGTGTTATCCTATGAGTTGGACTGCATATGTTGGCGTATACTTAGGATTTAATTTATTGCACAGACTACTATGGCTGTTGCTATAATTTATTACCTTATTAGAACTACTGCATTTCTTGCTCCTATAATTTATCGTCGTTATCACGACAATTTCTTACCCAATATGGCTGTAGGATTCAAACACGGCTGCCCAAGAAAAGTCTGACATTTTGACATCAAAATGGACGTCACCGAATGTAAAAACAGCGGAAGATTAAACAAATACGAGTGGGATAGCTTCAATATGAAACGGACTGTTTATTGTTTCTAGGTCCCTCCAGATATGTGTGTAGCAGTGATACGTTCAAAACACGCCAGTGCTGTAAAAAAGGCAGGACATTTTTAAAAAATCGGAGAAACATACTTTTCATATTGCATAATCTATTTATTTAAAACATTCGTAATGTTTCTCCGAGTCCCTTCAACATATATGTAGCAGTATTACACTGATAGTCCCCTGGTTCTAGATTTAACAGTTACCACTCCCTCCTTGGACATGCAAGCAGTGGTATTTAACTATCACTGATTGTGTGAAGGACCTACAGCAGATGTATATTATGCAGCTAAGAGCGCACTGGCGGAAACACATCGCGAGGGTAGCTGCTGCTGGTTGTAGCCTGAATTAACACATGAAGCGCCTCCACCCCCCACCCCACTCCCTGAACCAGTTGTGCATTATATCCGCCCCAATCATGTCCCTCGGTCCCTGGATCACAGAAGCTAAATACACAGCCAACTCCTACAGCCAAACCTGGTAACCTGCTCTCCTAATAATTAATAATTATTACAATGAAACGATGAGCGAGTGATGCTGAAAAAGTGGTTCTGCTGAAGACATCGTTGCCACGCACTGCGTTCAACCATAGTGACTCCAACTTTGGTCACTGTCATGTGTAATTCTATTACAATTTATCATTACTGAACACACATAATGTGCAACGCATGTTAAACAATTATATATTACAGAGGACCATAACAGTAAGCAATCATGAGATGCAGAGCAATTCCATCATGCATTGTTAATTTGTTCTCGTGTACTGTTCAAGAGTGGAATGGTTATATTTGAAGAAGACAGCATGGAATGCATCACAATCACCACTGACAGGTCGAAACACGGGCGGTGTTTAAAAAATAAAATCGTGACTGACTTTAGAATACAGTTATTTTAGAAACAAATCCATTACTTACATTTCGTTCCAGAAACGGAACTTCTGCTACCTCTATCATTTAACCCCATCCCCGTTCCATTTGTGAATGGTGCATGAAAAGAATGATTGTAGGTAAGCCTTAGT
This sequence comes from Schistocerca serialis cubense, assembly GCF_023864345.2. Taxonomy (NCBI): domain Eukaryota; kingdom Metazoa; phylum Arthropoda; class Insecta; order Orthoptera; family Acrididae; genus Schistocerca; species Schistocerca serialis. Next base: position 358,688,720 of record NC_064640.1, on the reverse strand, counting down.
ATTATCTCTAATTCCTCGGATTCCGCCGGCTGAAGTGGCCGAGCGGTTCTAGGCGCTACAGTCTGGAACCGCGCGAACACTACGGTCGCAGGTTCGAATCCTGCATCGGGCATGGACGTGTGTGATGTCCTTAGGTTAGTTAGGTTTAAGTAGTTCTAAGTTCTAGGGGACTGATGACCTCAGAAGTTAAGTCCCATAGTGCTCAGAGCAATTTGAATTTGAATCCTCTGATTTCCTCTTTGTGAACATCCTACGAGATGTATGTGGCAGGAAATAATACATCTTTCTCCGAACATACTCTGTCGGATTTTCTACAGTAAACCTTTCTGTGAAACACAACGCCACTCTTGTAATGTCTACCATTGGAGTTTGTTTAGAAAATCCGTGACGCCAACTAAACGATCGCATGCATGTCGCCCAACGTTGTATATGATTAAATAAAATTTAATGTGACCTGGGAAGGGTATATGAAGCTTTGTATTTTGCCATAGACAGAATATGTCAGATAACTGGTCAGCATTCAGTGACATGATGGAATGTATAATGCGACAGGAAGTTCGTGTGGATGTAATGTGCACTTTTATTGTGTGCAAGGGGTAGCTTTGACAGCTAGCATTGTGTTGACTAAAGTTTTCCTGAGCAGTTATTTGGAAGAAAATGATAATGGTGAAGAAGAAGGAGTGTTCTTGCAAATATTTTGTAGGTACACAACTTTGGTGGGGAAATCCGAATCTCAACTCGGTGTCAAAGAAACCAACCCATTCTTGATAGTGTATTGAATATGAAAACAAATATTCTTGTACAAAATCTTTATTAATTGTTGCATACATATTTACATGCAAGATACATTTCTTCCTTCATCTTTTTGGCGTAATTTTGATAATTTCTAGCTAATTTTAAATTACAATTTAATCTGCATCAGAATCTTCTCATTCTTTTTCCAACCAGTAATCAGATCCCGAATTGTAATACGTATCTAATTTTTTTCCTGTAAGAGAATTTATGCTGGACCGGCACTCGTACTCGAATTTCCCAATGATGACGAGCGGTCGCCTTAACAGCTTCAGCTATCAATGCACACTTCCCGGACCGACATAAACTTCCATATGTCACACTGTCTGCATACCTATACAGTGAAAGTTTGAGTCGGTCTATGAGGCACAGCTGATGGTAGGCTTTCTAATTAATTTCGGACGGCTGTAAGTCGTCATTAACGTCTATTCATCCAGACACGAAAGTAAATATTACATGCCACTGTGATCGCAAGGGTCTCGATTCCTCACAGTCTCGTCCTCACCGGTGCGGGAATACTGAGTAAAGCTGTAGGCATTAAGTGATGAATATACTGGACAATGTCATAGGGATATAGATAGCGGACATATGGAAGTATGGGTCCGTTCGGGAGGCGTGGGTGGATGGCCATAGTGGTTAAGGCGACTTTTCGCGATAAGCAGGTTCGAGTCCTTGTCCGGCACAAGTTCTTATATCTCACTAACAGATAGTAAGTCTATACCTAACACAGCCAATGCCAAGATATTTGCAAACAGTGAATTTATTTCGAATTAATTTAAGATGGCTTCCACTCTTTATTAATGTCTGCTCATATAGATGTGCAAGTAAATATTGTTAATGCACTCCACGTATTTTTTGATGTACAACTGTAAGTTTACAACGTTTTCAAGTGAATTACCATTAAATGTAGTTATTCCGTCAGGCTCAAACTCCACTGTGTTTCCGTAGCGGTCGTGCGGTTCCAAACTGTAGCGCCTAGAACCGCTCGGTCACACCGACCGGCTAACATATTTAAGTGATTTACATTGCAAGATCACAGGTCAACACATGGAACAGTGACGGGGGTTAATGATAAACACAGACTCCAGTGTTTGGAAAGAAATGTAATATTTTTTTACAAAAAACTTTTTTCTACTGTCAGTCATGATTTTCTTTTTTTAAATATGGACTACAAAGCAATGATAGATACATGTTTTTTTTAAATACGTCATTACCGCCCTCTTTCTTTGCAGACAATTCAGTGGCAGGATGACAAAATAACTTTTATTCCTTGAGCTGTCGCTATTTTCTTTTTTAGATGCGGTGTTTGTTCCATGCAAAAAAATGGTTCAAATGGCTCTGAGCACTATGGGACTCAACTGCTGAGATCATTAGTCCCCTAGAACTTAGAACTAGTTAAACCTAACTAACCTAAGGACATCACAAACATCCATGCCCGAGGCAGGATTCGAACCTGCGACCGTAGCGGTCTTGCGGTTCCAGACTGCAGCGCCTTTAACCGCACGGCCACTTCGGCCTGCTTGTTCCATGCACTCCATGCCGTTTTCTCCGAATACGATCATTCCTCCCTCGAATAACATGTGAGAAAGAATGAACAATGCGTGTATTAAAAACATGAAACCTACCTTGAAGTAGCTCTAAGGGTAACTGGTGATAAATCATTGGTCTCGTAACTGCTTAGCGCCCATGCTGAATCACTCGCTGAACACTACAGAAACTTTGTTTACCGCGTTCGTTACAGGACTAGTGAGCACATTAAGCACAAAGCGCGCGAAATTATTCAGTAACAGAGGGTGGAGTGAAATCGATATGCTGGCACCCAGGGAATAGAAGAGTCTGACTCAAAAGACTCTGACGACAACATGGGCGCATAGGACACTCCTCAGATGACTGACAACGTTCCGACCAGCAACTAGTTATCACTGCTTGCTGAGGAGTGAATTAACGAAGAGATATGATAAAAGACGGCCATTGGGAGGCTACCCCCACCTGTCGATGCACGACCAGCAACTACGAGGAACTCAGTGAGCTACCCACTGGTCTCACTGGTCAGCTGAAGACAGCGTTCAAACCTAAAACGTTTAGGTTTCCGGCAGACACCTTGAAAGACAATATATTCCTTCTCCAAGGTTTTGGGAAACAAAGTTTCTAATTCTACATATATCCTACTGGACAGAAATACAAGATTCAGGTGGTCGTCCGTGACATCCGGCCTGACAGATCTGAAAACAGAGCCATAGTGGCAGCGCTTCCCGAGAACTTCACCGTAGACAGCGTGAAAGTCATGACCAAGTGTCCACCACTGAACGTCCAAATGAAGGCAGGATTAGGCAGCTCCGGTTCCTGGCGACCTAATTGAACAAACACAAGAACTTGTCGACCTACCAACTTATTGCACCTTAAGGTGACAGTTACGAACTACGAGGAATTTGAAGGTCCCACGCAGTACTAACGCTCTGAGGTATTTTATCATGACGCACAGCAGTGTCACGTGAAACCAGCGTGCGTAACGTACGCTGGGAATCACCTGTCTCGAAAATGTGTCACACTGAGGAATAACTCAGCAAACGTGAGTGCCATGTGGTGAAGCACATCGAGCACATTATAGCCAGTGCCAAATTACGTTAAAATATTGGAAAGTTGACGACATACCGGTACTGCAGCTCCGTGCAAGACACACTCACCACTGCAACACGCCTAACCATGTACACCTCAACCCCCGAACAGTTTCCCGCTTTAATGAACTGTCACCAGTCAGCAGCAGCGGCCAGAACGAGTCCGCAGCGGATTTAACGCCGAAATTGCTTCCCCACCCCACCGTTATCAAAACGACACAACTCCGGGGCCCATTACCAGCTGCAAATACCCTCAGAATTCGCAGGAACCCTGAAATAAATCAAAGATTTGTTTAAAGAATTTAGTATCCACGAGTTACGACGCAAACCATCACGAAACTACGGGCCCTCACTGACAAGTTTTCCTAGGTCGTCATTGTGGCTGACGCTGTCATAACTGTCTTCAGTGATGGCTCAGATTAGACTGAGGGCATTCCATACCCTAAACTGGATATCCACTAGCGTTTCTGACAAGAAGTACGAATTGGAGCACTTGCTTCGTCGCAACGGAAATGATGTGGCGTGCCTTTCTGAGCCGCGCATGACCAACACTGACAGAGTGACCATCCATAACCACGCATTGCATCGGGTCGACCGCGATGGCCGTTGAGGTGGCGGCGAGACCGTCCTGATGAAAATATCGACGCCACTTCAAGATACTCAGTCCTCCCCAGACTCCCCATATTGATGCCGGAATCGCTTTGGACACACCACAGTCCACATCGACAGGGGACGTCAAATTGATTCCACATAGTTAGATTTCCAGAAGGCTTTCGACGCCGTTCCTCACAAGCGTCGTCTAACCAAACTGCGTGCCTATGGAACATCACCTCAGTCGTGCGACTGGATTCGTGATTTCTTGTCAGAAAGGTCACAGTTCGTAGTAATAGATGGAAAGCCATAGAGTAACACAGAAGTATATCGGGCGTTTCCCAAGATAGTGTTATAGGCTCTCTATTGTTCCTGATCTATATTAACGACATAGGAGACAATCTGAGTAGCCCTCTTTGATTGTTTGCGGATGATGCTGTCATTTACCGTATTGCAAAGCCATCAGATGACCAAAACGAATTGCAAAATATAGATGAAATATCTGCACGGTGCGAAAAGTTGCAACTGACCCTGAATAAAGAGAAATGTGAATTTATTCACGTGAGTACTAAAAGAAATCCGCGAAATTTCGATTACGCGATAAGACACAAATCTTAAGACTGTAAATTCAACTAAATGCTTAGGGATTACAATTGCAAATAGCCTTAACTGGAACGATCACATAGATCATGTTGTGGGTAGAGCAAACCAAAGACTGCGATTCACTGACAGAACACTTAGAAGGCGCAACAGGTCTACTAAAGAGACGGCTTACACCACGCTTGTGCGCCCTATTTTGGTGTATTGCTGTGCGGTGTGGGATCCGCATCAGGTGGGACTGACGGATGTCATCGAAAAAGTTCAAAGAAGGGCGGCTCGTTTTGTACTATCGCGAAATAGGGGAGATATTGCCACAGACATATTACGCGAATTGGAGAGGCAGTCATTAAAACAAAGGCGTTTTTCGTTGCGACGGGATCTTCTCATGAAATTTGAATCACCAGTTTTCTTCTCCGATTACGAAAACATTCTGTTGGCACCTGCATATGGAGAAATGATCGACACGATAAAATAAGAGAAATCAGGGCCTGCACAGAAAAATTTAAGTGCTCGTTTTTCCCGCGAGCCGTTCGAGAGTGGAACGGTAGAGAGACAGCTTGAAAGTGTTTCATTGTACCCTCTGCCAGGCACTTTATAACAGAGTAATCACGTAGATGTAGACGTAGATGTACGCTTATTAGCAAAAGTTCGAGGGTATTGTGTATCAAGCAAAATTAGTGACTGTATTGAGGATGTTTTGGAGGGAGCACGGAGCAGTTATCTTGGAAGCAGAGTCATCAACAGATGTAGAAGTAACTTCGGCTGTGCTCTGGGAAAGTGGGTTGGGACCCTTGTTATTTATATTGTTTATTAATAACACTGCGGACAATATTAACAGTAACCTCGGAGATGACAGTTATATAATGAAGTACTACCTGAAAGAATCCGCACAAACATTCAGTCAAATACTGATAAGATTTCAAAGTGTGCGAAATTAAACACTGTGCACTTCAAAAAACGAAAAAAGTTAGTTTTCTATGACTATAATATAAAAGAGTCACAGCTTGAATTGGTCATCTCATGCAAATAGCTGGATGTAACAGTACATAATGGTATGAAATGAACCGATCACACAGGCTAGTTATAGCAGGCGTAATACTGCGCTGTTCACTGGTAGGATTCTAGGGAAATGCATTCAATCCACAAAGGAGACTGAACTGGCAATCGTTTGCGATGGACGCAAACCATCCTGTGAAAACCCATCTGGAAAGTTTCTAGAACCAACTTAAAGTGATGAATCGAGGAGTATGTTACAACCCCCTACGTATATCTCCCGTACATATTGCGAAGACAGTGTTAGACTTTTTACATCATGTACACAGGCATTTAAGCAATCGTTCTTCTTATGCTCCACGCATGAATGGAAAGGGAAAAAGCGGTAATAGCTAGTACAATGGGACGTGCCCTCTGCAATGCGCTTCACAGTGTTTTGCGAAGTGTAGATACAGATGTAGAATGACGCATTCATGTGACGCAGTAATGAAAGTATATAGAGTTATTCACAAGCAGCTCCGTACCTCTACAAGACATCACAATAAAATGACGCATACAGAATATCCCTCCAAATTTCGATCAGTAAAACATGCCGTGAAGTAGTTGCAGAGTGCAGAGTGCAGTATCAGGGGGTAGGCAAATCAGAACATAAAATGATGGAAAAAATCGCTACATCAAAACATAATTAACGTAGATTGACGTACAGTTTTGCAGTCTGGGTGCGTAATATAACCGTGAGAGTGCTCCTGTTGTCATACGAAATCGCACCCGAGACCACAACTCCAGGTATAGGTCCAGCGTGTCTAGCACGCAGACAGATTGGCTGCAGGCCTGCCAACTTGCTTTTAAGTAGCACAACTCCTTCGTGTTGCGGTTTTTCTCCATCAGTGTAGATACTCGTAAACCATCCACTCCGGATTGTTGCATCGAATTTGTTTACGCCTGCAGATACGCAACCCACTGAACAGATCTCCAAAGAGGACTGCTACCGTTGCACCTTCCCAAGTAGCAACGGCAGCAGCAACCTAAGTGCACTGCACGCACGTATTGACATTTGCCTTGCCACAAACTGTGCCCATATTTAGCATCTGTAAAGTGAATTTAAAACTTGGGAAAATGCTCTCTCCACTCATATGTGTCTACTTTCTGTATGTCTTCTGAAAACCCGGATGTACTTTAGAATAACGCTGTATAATTATAGCGAATACGAATGAGGAACCATTCTAGCGACGATATGAGCCGCAAGGAGAAATGCAGTGACGTAAGTGATTTTGACAAAGGGCAAATTGTTATGGAAAGTCGCCTGGAAACGAGCGTCTTGGAAACAACGAAGCTAGTCGCCAGGTTCTATGGTATGTTATTAGCATATACGTATGAAAAGTGGTTGAAGAATGGTGAAGCCACGAGTAGATGATGAGGTGTCGGTGGTCTACGCCACATCATAGAACATGATGGCCGGAGGCGTGCTCGCTCTGTATGTCACGATATCCGACGATATGTGGCAGACGATATGTTGGAACACGTGAGGCAATACTAACCTTACGACTTATCTTAGAAGAAAGATTAAGAAAAGGCAAACCTACGTTTCTAGCATTTGTAGACTTAGAGAAAGCTTTTGACAATGTTGACTGGAATACTCTCTTTCAAATTCTAAAGGTGGCAGGGGTAAAATACAGGGAGCGAAAGGCTATTTACAATTTGTACAGAAACCAGATGGCAGTTATAAGAGTCGAGGGGCATGAAAGGGAAGCAGTGGTTGGGAAAGGAGTGAGACAGGGTTGTAGCCTCCCCCTGGTGTTATTCAATCTGTATATTGAGCAAGCAGTAAAGGAAACAAAAGAAAAATTCGGAGTAGGTATTAACATTCATGGAGCAGAAGTAAAAACTTTGAGGTTCGCCGATGACATTGTAATTCTGTCAGAGACAGCAAAGGACTTGGAAGAGCAGTTGAACGGAATGGACAGTGTCTTCAAAGGAGGATATAAGATGAACATCAACAAAAGCAAAACGATGATAATGGAATTTAGTCAAATTAAATCGGGTGATGCTGAGGGAATTAGATTAGGAAATGAGACACTTAAAGTAGTAAAGGAGTTCTGCTATTTAGGGAGTAAAATAACTGATGATGGTCGAAGTAGAGAGGATATAAAATGTAGACTGGCAATGGCAAGGAAATCGTTTCTGAAGAAGAGAAATTTGTTAACATCGAGTATAGATTTAAGTGACAGGAAGTCGTTTCTGAAAGTATTTGTATGGAGTGTAAACATGTATGGAAGTGAAACATGGACGATAACTAGTATGGACAAGAAGAGAATAGAAACTTTCGAAATGTGGTGCTACAGAAGAATGCTGAAGATAAGGTGGGTAGATCACGTAACTAATGAGGAGGTATTGAATAGGATTGGGGAGAAGAGAAGTTTGTGGCACAACTTGACTAGAAAAAGGGATCGGTTGGTATGACATGTTTTGAGGCATCAAGGGATCACAAATTTAGCATTGGAGGGCAGTGTGCAGGGTAAAAATCGTAGAGGGAGACCAAGAGATGAATACACTAAGCAGATTCAGAAGGATGTAGGTTGCAGTAGTTACTGGGAGATGAAGAAGCTTGCACAGGATAGAGTAGCATGGAGAGCTGCATCAAACCAGTCTCAGGACTGAAGACCACAACAACAACAACATGTGGCAGATCTGAGTACAGAGTACAGTGATGATGCAGGCTCAAGTTCTTCAGAACACACTGTTGAGCGCACATTGCTGAACATAGGGTTCTGCAGCAGACGACTCCTACGTCTTCCCATGTTGATCCAACAACATCGTCAGTTACGATTACTGTGGGCAAGTTATCATCGAAATTAGACCGTGGATCGTTGGAAACGTGTCGACCGGTCGGATGACTCATACTATCTTGTGGCAGCTAGTATGCACGAAGCAAGCAATGGGCCATGGTCGCAGGCAGTATTATCCTATGGGGGACATTCACCTGGGCTTCCACGGGATCTGTGATAGTAGTCGAACACACGGTGACAGGTATGGTATGCGTGAACATTGTTATGGAAAACCTGTATTCCTTCTTGTTTGATGTCTTCACTGACGGCGACGATACCTTCGAGCTCTGTAACTGTCCTTGTCGCAACGCAACTTGACCGGCAAATTTGCTTGTTCTGAACCTGATGGAAAATATCTGGGATGCAGTCGAGCATCAGCTCCTCGCCCAAAAACCACCATCCCGTTATTTGTAGGAACTGCGTCACCTGTGGATAGACGTCTGTCGATACATGCATCAAGACACCTACCAAGTCTTGTCGAACCATGACACGCAGAATCGGCGGTGTATTGCGATCTACAGGTGGACCAACACGCAAGTAAACAAATGGTCTTAATGTTTTGGCTTATCAGTGTACATTCTTACCTCTGTGTCTTATCACCGAGCCGGCCGAAGTGGTTCAAATGGCTCTGAGCACTATGGGACTCAACTGCTGAGGTCATTAGTCCCCTAGAACTTAGAACTAGTTAAACCTAACTAACCTAAGGACATCACAAACATCCATGCCCGAGGCAGGATTCGAACCTGCGACCGTAGCGATCTTGCGGTTCCAGACTGCAGCGCCTTTAACCGCACGGCCACTTCGGCCGGCCCGGCCGAAGTGGCCGTGCGGTTTAAGGCGCTGCAGTCTGGAACCGCAAGATCACTACGGTCGCAGGTTCGAATCCTGCCTCGGGCATGGATGTTTGTGATGTCCTTAGGTTAGTTAGGTTTAACTAGTTCTAAGTTCTAGGGGACTAATGACCTCAGCAGTTGAGTCCCATAGTGCTCAGAGCCATTTGAACCATTTGAACCATCTTATCACCGCTTCAAACATAGTCAAGCTTGTGAGTTACTGCAACACAATGAATTTCACCCTCTGACTGTAGGACTGCAAGGATCAAAAGTACTCCTCGGAAATCATTACACTACCACTCTTCGTGGCATTTCTTAGTTACATCGCTACCTCTATACATTTCTTAGTCATGGAAAACCATCACGAGTCACAGGAAGCTACTGATCTTTGCCTTTCAATGCATGTTGAATGGGTAATGTGGCGCAGTGAGTAACCTTAACTCAAGCCCCTTTCGAGCCATCCTAGTCTAAGTTTTAGCTGGTTTCCCTTTAGGTAAATGCCGAGACAGGATTCTCAAGTAGGTCACATTTCTCACCCTCATTCTTTTCTAAATGATTTACTGCGCTGTCTCTAACGGCTTTAACGTCAATGGGTCGTTAAACTCTAAGCCTTGCTTCTTGTTCTCTCTGAGGCTGCTCCACTGTGCCTTCTTTTCGTTACTGTTGTTTTATTTTCAGGAAGTGTGTCTTAGTCCCTAGAACTGCAGTTCTCAAAAATGTTTGGATGTGTGTGAAGTCTTATAGGACTTTACTGTTAAGGGCATCAGTCCCTAAGCTTACACATTACGTAACCTAAATCATCCTAAGGATAAACACACACACCCATGCCCGAGGGAGGACTCGAACCTCCGCCGGGACCAGCCGCACAGTCCATGACTGCAGCGCCTCAGACCACTCGGCTAATCCCGTGCGGCGAACTGCAGTTTTGTCTCTCGACAAAACTGTGTTCACAGTCTCTTTTCCTTGGTTTTTATAGTACTAGTACTTGGGAGAGCAGTTACTCTCCTAGAACCGAATTACCAATTGGATTCCACTAGTGTTAGCAATGTCAAACGTGCTGTTTCTGTAGCTCACTTCACGTCAGAGCAGCAGGAAAAGGCAGTTTGGTTTGCAAAACAAGTATTTATATGTTTGCTGCGGAAGATGGCCACACAAACAAACGCTGATACTGTTTCTAGGTAATGTTACGAAAGTCACGTAGTGCTGTCACTCCATTGTGCATTTTTTCTTGCACTAACATGCTGCAAATGCCTACATCTAATTTATGACCTGCTATTCTAGTACTTTGCTGTGGATAGCTTCAAATATAGAAAATTACTTGTCATATAAGTTACCGCAGGGCTGTCACATACAAATCAATTTCTCGGAAAACTGGAAGGCTGTCATTTTTTCCTACAAAGCACGTATGAAAATACAACAGCGGAGAGAAATCAAATCTGAACTTATTTTGACAGAAAATGTACATTTTCAGCTCAGTATAAGGATGCATTAAAGGTACTACAGGTGACAGAGAAATGAGTACAAATTTTTTTCCCCCTTTATTGTATTTCAATTCCCCATCGGTGTGGGCTGGCGGCAGCATATGCGCTGCTCTTCAGCCGAAAGACATAGAACAAACAATAGAAGACATTTAAAAATATAAAAAGGAGAAAACATGATGAACATAGATTTAAAAAAGGGGGAACATCATGGAAGACAATAGACAAAAAAGGGGCGACTGTAAAATGGAGATAAAAACTGTAAAAAAGTAGTGCACACAAAAAACTACACACTGGGACAGTTAAAAGAACACAAGGCATTGTATGACCAGAGCATAAAAGTATCGCCGGATGGCGTTGCACAAACAAACACTGACAGTGACACGAAGTACAATGCCAGCACACAATTAAAATCACACCTCTCGACGCACAGGAGAAACAGCACTAAACACAACACTGACGTGGTACTCTGACGATGATCAAGATGATCAAAACGGTGGATCTGCCAGGTGCAAGGAGATGAGGGAGACCGGGAGGGTGGGAGGGGAAGAGAGGGGGGGAGATCGACGGGGGCGCGCCGAAGAGGGCCAGGTAGGGAGGGATGTGGGAAGGAAAGAGGCAAGTATGGGGTGCAGGGTCTCGGGGGGGGGGGGGGGCGGAAGGAGGAAAATCCGCTCTGGGAGAAGGAGGGAAGAGGAAAAAGGGGGCTCTGGGGAGGGGGGGGGGGCAAGGCCAGGTTATAGTTGGAAGGAAGGGTAGATGTTACGGCGAAGTTCATCATCCGGGAGGGGGAGGCGCTGGAAATTGCCCTGATGAAGGAGATGGAGGGTGTGGAGGTGGAGAGAAGGAGGGATACAGTGATAGAGGCATGGCAATGGGCGGGGGGTGAGTACAAATTTTTAATTATGGCAATATTTGTTTCATTCGTCTTCCTTATTTCGCTCTAGCTACTCTGAGGTAGTGAGACAGAAAAGCTCATTCTAAGTGGAATCTTGTTCTCTTTCTTTGTTTATTTTAATAAGTTGTAACATAAGAGGGGTGATAGATAAGCAATACGACACTTTTTTCGGCCAATTTCAGATGAAAAAATGTGGAATTTGTTGTGGGACATTGTGGAATATTTCCGCTTCAGCCCATATAGTTCATGACGTTCCGATAGATGGTGCCCCTGTACGCAACCTTCTAAACTATATCGGTAACTGACCAGGAAAGTACTTGGGCTCGAACAAACAGATCTGTATGAACGTTTGGTTACAGGACCATTATGTACCACTGAATGTGCTGGTGGGTGTCGTTTTTCTGCAAAACTCTGCAGTCATGCTCTAGATATCACTGTAGATGTAATTGTAGACGCCATACGCAATGCAGCAATCTTAACTATAAATGTAAATGCGGAATGTCAATAAAATGCTCCGAGCAATACGAATGACTGCAAAACGCACAGTGAAGAAATGCAAGTTGATCGCATGGCGTATTTGCACATTCTATAATATCAGTGTTGAAGGCCACGTCAGTGACACTTTTGAAGTTGTTGGATGGTTCACCAGTATCATAGCCAGCGTTCTGCCACGTGTAACGAAGCTTTGGTCTGTATACTCCCGCAGATAAGTTATTGTAAATGACAGAATGCATATTCATGATAAAGAATCAGCTGTGCAATTTCGGCTGCATATTACTGGAACGTAGTTTAATGTAGTCTGTTATTGTCTTGGCATATGTTTTATATTGCCTGAAGAAATACACATCCAGAGGTTGTGCATATTTTGTAGTTTTAGGCGGAATGATTTTTAAATCTACATGTTTTCCACCAGATGCTTCCAGTAGTACTCGTTCATCCTTATGTCCAGACCAGGAGTCACAAAGTACTAATGACTTTCTCGACAAATGTGGATTCAAAACTGACAGAAAAAACGTCTTCAGATGTTGTTTCGTCATCTTCCCATCACACTTGCATCGACGACGACATTTGGAGGGCACCGCGTTTCTATTTCCCTTGACACGCGGGGTCCAAACTTTCCACTGGATTCGTGGAAGGAAATATAGAGTTTGTCTGCCAATCGTCCGTCCATTGATATAGCAATATCGATCGTGTAACTATGTGTTGCACAGTTAACTGATTGCAACACCGCGACAGTGTTTCTCTCCCCTTTCATGGATAGTGTTCTGTCACAAGAAAGTTCATAGCTGAGCTGACTCTGATCACAGTTCCATACAGAACTAATATCGATATTTTCTCTCGTGATATGCTCATTGACGTCAGCAACAAACGTTTGAGCTCTGTCAATCAGCTCTTCTTCGTCATCCTTATCTTTTCGTGCTTGGAGCACAGTGATACGGCGTGATGTTATCCTAAACTCCTTTTTCAAATTAGTAATAAATCCTAGTGAAACTGTAAAGTTTCTACACCCGAGATTTCGGGCTACGTCCAATGCCCAATGTTGTAAATGCCAATAGTGAACGGCGGAACCGCATTCTCGCGCTTCATCGAATTTCGCCATTACACGCTCCTTGATGGTCTTGAACAGCAGTGTACGATTTCCTTTGAAAACTGTATTTCCTTCTCTTTTCTTTGCCACGTAATCCAGTATGTTTTTAATATTGCTTTTAGACTTCAGTTTAGGGTATCTTTTCAGAAGCTTGTCGTATGTGTCGAAACCTCTTACGTAATAATCATCGTATATGTTCTCCAGTGTGTTGTCATCAAACGCCGTGATGATACTTTCAACTTTAACCTTCTGCTTGGGAGACAGTTGGTATTCACTGTCACTGCTTCCATCGCCTCTTCCCGCACTTGCCGTAGCACTACCGTTTGCAATGAGTTGTTCGTCATTATCATTCCTATCATCATCATTATGTGTTAGTGTTACAACAGTATCTGTTTTTAACTTATGCTCATATTTCTGCACTATAACAGATACCAGAAAACATGCGAATGATCGTCTTCTGCCGGCCGGGGTAGCCGAGCGGTTATAGGCGCTACGGTCTGGAACCGCGCGACCGCTACGGTCGCAGGTTCGAATCCTGCCTCGGGAATGGATGTGTGTGATGTCCTTAGGTTAGTTGGGTTTAAGTAGTTCTAAGTTCTAGGGGACTGATGACCTCAGAAGTTAAGTCGCATAGTGCTCAGAGCCATTTGAACCATTTGATTCGTCTTCTACACCAGTACCATCTTCACGAAAAAGGGTTCTTCGTAACTTCATCTCAACCAATCGCAATACATTAGCAGGATTGATTACCAATCGCCGAGCCATCTGACGCTTCAATACACAAATAATGTCACAAAACGCAACTTCAGAGGCACACCGCACCGTCCCTACTGGTCCCGACTGGCGTACCGGCAGGTCAGTGTGCAATGCGGCATGGCATACGCAGAGGCCTCTAACGGACGACTGCAGAGTTTTGCAGATGCGGGAGTATCACTAGTGCAACAACAGACCTTTACATTATTTCTCACACGATTTTGGTGTATTTGTGTTTGTTCGGGCCCAAGTACTTTCCTGGTGAGTCGCGTTCTAAGCAGAAAGCTGTCACTGAGTTTCTTTTGGCGGAAAACCAGAGCATCGCAGATGCTCATAGGTGCTTGTAGTATGCCTACGGAGACCTGGCTGTGACTAAGGCACGGTGACTTGTTAAGCTAGGCATCTGTCATCATCGCAACGAGGTCGTGCAAAGCTGTTTCATCTCATCCGTACCGGCTAACCGCACACATCTGTGACTCCTACAATACTGGAACACGCAGACATTCTCATTCGAGGTTATCGACGGATCACAAACACTTCGCTACTCAACTGAACGTCTCTGTTGGTAGTGCTGACACAGTTGTCCACCATCTGGGGTACTCAGAGGTTTGTGCCCACAGGGTTTCGCGTCACCTAATAGAAGACCATAAAGAGCTTCCATCTATGGCTAATGATGGATGCACTCCACAGGATGATGTGGATGATGTGGAGGTTATGACACAGCAAGACGTTGGTCCTAACTTACACCAGTGGAGTGCTACCATGGGAGCTTACAGGCCCTCCCAGTAGGGTGGCGTAAGATTACCGCATTGAAAGGAGATTATGTTAAAAAAATAGGGTTATATAGCCAAGAGAGTGGAGAAATAATATGGTGTATTGGAATCCCGAATAAAACCAACCTGCTTTCAGAAAAAAATAAGTTGCTTTACTTACTGAACGTCCCTAGTATTTAATAAATAAAGTAACAGGACCACTGTTTAAATGAAAGTATTGTAATTTTCTGATTTGCATAGAACATAACTCTATTATATGTTTATGTAACAATTCATTACAAGTCCTTTGTTGGTGTACTCTGACTCCAAACAGGTCATACTTCAAACACCTCTACACAGAAAAGTGAAGCGCCATCTGGGTTCAATAGAATGCCAGCCGACCAGTGGGTAGCCTCACTTCGCAGACGGGATCCAGATTTGCAGCCAGCTTTACCTGCAATAACACCTCAAGCACGGTACGTCCACGGACACCAAATTCAATCGCCGCACGAGTAATGTTTCCTGGACTAGTATTTTCTTGTAATTCTATTGCACTGCTCTAAGATCTAAGCTACACTACATTAAACAGAGCTAAAGTACAGCTGTGTGAGCTGACATTCTACTCTGTGGTCACAGGTGAAATTTTCTCGGCCTACCACAAATACGACTTACATATCAATGACATTTTGTATTTCTTATGTTAATACGTGTAAGTTGAATATGAACTTGATATGCAGAATTGTTCTTTGTGCAGCTTTTTATAGCAGTCGTACATGTTTTGTTGCAGTTGTCGAAATGGAATACTGGTTCACCGTAAATATTATAGGGTTAATCTTTCCTACTATTTTAGAAATCGGCAGTGGCAATTCGTCTAAGATTGATGAAGGCTTATAAGGACTGAGTTTCTTCATTTTCAAGGGATCAGGAGTAAACGACTGAATTCAAACGTGACCATACTACTTCTAAAGATTATCTAATGTATCGAAACTGAACCACAGTTGAAAACATCCATATAACGTGTAATTTGAAGACTGGCAATGAAAGGTGAATGAAATATTTTACCGCATATGTATATGGTGTAAAAGTGGAGATTATAGTTTCAGTGGAAAACTGTGACAACCTTTATGTAATGCTAGCTGAGAAACCCAGCATTTCTTCGGTATTCATTTACACCTGTGCCCGAGACTTCGTACGTGCGGAATTTTTTGTCGCATAAGGTTTCGATGTTCAAATACACACACACACACACACACACACACACACACACACACACACACACACATGCCCGAGGGAGGACTCGAACCTCCGACGGGAGGGGCCGCGCAATCTGTGCATGGCGCCTCAAACCACGCGGCCACTCCGCGCGGCAAGACTTCGATGTATACACTGTTTGAAGTAATATGATACGAGACATGAACGGAGAGGTTGTTTACTTGACTAATACAGGAGAGAGTCACATAGAGTTGCCAATGAAAAAGCAGCTGACAATAAGGTCAATACCCACAACACACAGCGTCTGGCCTCGTACTTTGTTTACGGTCATGGCATAACATAAGCTTACGAAGAATTGTACATGTTTAAAGCGAAATCGTGAATTGACAGGAATAAGTGAGATTCAGGGTATGAACACTCACTCGCCTGTGTTATTTCCCGTCAAAATTTCCGCTTCTATAATGTTACGTTGACGAAAAGTAACTTTAACCCTCTGCGAGTGAAAAGTTCTGAGGAGCGAGATGATAATGCATGACGCTCTCCATCAGAGTTATGTTGCACTTCACCTGCAGAGTAGCTTCCAGAGAACGAGTTACAGTATGATGTTCAAATACACACACACACACACACACACACACACACACACACACACACGAGGACAGCATAGTGCCCAGAGTCGATCGCGGTCCTCTGGTTTGGAGCCGTGTGGAGGGTCTAAACCAGAGGCTCAGACGACTCTGCGACTATAATGGTTGCAAATTCATCGACCTCCGTTATTGGGTGGAGAACTGTAGGGCCCCCCTAGACAGGTCAGGCGTGCATTACACACCGGAAGCAGCTACTAGGGTAGCAGAGTACGTGTGGCGTGCACACGGGGGTTTTTTAGTTTAGAGGGACCCCCCCTTGGGCGAAACGATAAAATACCTGACGGCTTACCAGAGAGGACATTATCATCGTTGATAAAGAACGTCCGTCCTCAGAGACCAAAAACAGGAAAAGTTAACGTAATATTGGTAAACTGCAGGAGTATCCAGGGCAAGGTTCCTGAATTAGTATCTCTTATTGAAGGAAATAGTGCGCATATAGTATTAGGAACGGAAAGTTGGTTAAAACCGGAAGTGAACAGTAACGAAATCCTAGACACAGAATGGAATATATACCGCAAGGATAGGATAAACGCCAATGGTGGAGGAGTATTTATAGCAGTAAAGAATTCAATAATATCCAGTGAAGTTATTAGCGAATGCGAATGTGAAATAATCTGGGTTAAGTTAAGTATCAGGTGGGTCAGATATGATAGTCGGATGCTTCTATAGACCACCTGCATCAGCAACCGTAGTAGTTGAGCGCCTCAGAGAGAACCTGCAGAACGTCGTGAAGAAGTTTCGTGATCATACTATTGTAATAGGGGGAGACTTCAATCTACCAGGTATAGAATGGGATAGTCACACAATCAGAACTGGAGCCAGGGACAGAGACTCTTGTGACATTATCCTGACTGCCTTGTCCGAGAATTACTTCGAGCAGATAGTTAGAGAACCAACTCGTGAAGCTAACGTTTTAGACCTCTTAGCAACAAATAGACCGGAACTTTTCGACTCCGTGAATGTAGAAGAGGGTATCAGTGATCATAAGTCAGTGGTTGCATCAATGACTACAAGTGTAATAAGAAATGCCAAGAAAGGAAGGAAAACATATTTGCTTAACAAGAGTGATAGGGCACAAATCGCAGAATATCTGAGTGACCACCATCAAACGTTCATTTCTGAGGAAGAGGATGTGGAACAAAAATGGAAAAAATTCAGAAACATCGTCCAGTACGCCTTAGATAAGTTCGTACCGACTAAGGTCCAAAGCGAGGGGAAAGATCCACCGTGGTATAACAATCATGTACGAAAGGTACTACGGAAACAAAGAAAGCTTCATCATAGGTTTAAGAGTAGTCGAATCATAGCTGATAAGGAAAAGCTGAACGAAGCGAAAAAGAGCGTAAAGAGAGCAATGAGAGAAGCATTCAACGAATTCGAACATAAAACATTGGCAAACAATCTAAACAAGAACCCTAAAAAGTTTTGGTCATATGTAAAATCGGTAAGCGGATCTAAATCCCCTATTCAGTCACTCGTTGACCACGATGGCACCGAAACAGAGGACGACCGAAGAAAGGCAGAAATACTGAATTCAGTGTTCCGAAACTGTTTCACTGCGGAAAATCGTAACACGGTCCCTGACTTCAGCCGCCGCACGGACGCCAAAATGGAAAATATTGAAATAAACGATATCGGAATTGAAAAACAACTGCTATCACTTAGTAGCGGAAAAGCATCCGGACCAGACGAGATACCCTTAAGATTCTACAGTGATTATGCTAAAGAACTTGCCCCCTTTCTATCAGCAATTTATCGTAGATCGCTGGAAGAACGTAAAGTACCTAGCGACTGGAAGAAAGCGCATGTCGTTCCCATTTTCAAGAAGGGTCATAAATCAGATGCGAATAATTATAGGCCTATTTCGCTTACGTCAATCTGTTGTAGAATAATGGAACATGTTTTGTGTTCTCGTATTATGACGTTCTTAGATAATACAAATCTCCTTCATCATAACCAACATGGATTCCGCAAACAGAGATCATGTGAAACTCAGCTCGCCCTATTTGCCCAAGAAATTCACAGTGCCGTAGACACTGGCGAGCAGATTGATGCCGTATTCCTGGACTTCAGGAAGGCATTTGATACGGTTCCGCACTTACGTTTAGTGAAAAAAAT
Source organism: Schistocerca serialis cubense (assembly GCF_023864345.2). Classification (NCBI taxonomy): domain Eukaryota; kingdom Metazoa; phylum Arthropoda; class Insecta; order Orthoptera; family Acrididae; genus Schistocerca; species Schistocerca serialis. The sequence goes on along the minus strand of NC_064640.1, from coordinate 358,670,025 downwards.
ACGAGCTTACGGAATATCGGACCAGGTTTGTGATTGGATTCAGGATTTCTTAGAAGAAAGAACACAACATGTCATTCTTAACGGTTCAAAATCTGCAGATGTAGAGGTAATTTCGGGAGAACCGCAGGGAAGCGTGATAGGACCTTTATTGTTTACAATATACATAAATGACTTAGTTGACAACATCGGTAGCTCCGTGAGGCTATTTGCAGATGACACGGTTGTCTACAAGAAAGTAGCAACATCAGAAGACTCGTACGTACTCCAGGAGGACCTGCAGAGGATTAATGCATGGTGCGACAGCTGGCAGCTTTCCCTAAACGTAGATAAATGTAATATAATGCGCATACATAGGGGCAGAAATCCATTCCAGTACGATTATGCCATAGGTGGTAAATCATTGGAAGCGGTAACGACCGTAAAATACTTAGGAGTTACTATCCGGAGCGATCTGAAGTGGAATGATCACATAAAACAAATAGTGGGAAAAGCAGGCGCCAGGTTGAGATTCATAGGAAGAATTCTAAGAAAATGTGACTCATCGACGAAAGAAGTAGCTTACAAAACGCTTGTTCGACCGATTCTTGAGTATTGCTCATCAGTATGGGACCCTTACCAGGTTGGATTAATAGAAGAGATAGACATGATCCAGCGAAAAGCAGCGCGATTCGTCATGGGGACATTTAGTCAGCGCGAGAGCGTTACGGAGATGCTGAACAAGCTCCAGTGGCGGACACTTCAAGAAAGGCGTTACGCAATACGGAGAGGTTTATTATCGAAATTACGAGAGAGCACATTCCGGGAAGAGATGGGCAACATGTTACTACCGCCCACATATATCTCGCGTAATGATCACAACGAAAAGATCCGAGAAATTAGAGCAAATACGGAGACTTACAAGCAGTCGTTCTTCCCACGCACAATTCGTGAATGGAACAGGGAAGGGGGGATCAGATAGTGGTACAATAAGTACCCTCCGCCACACACCGTAAGGTGGCTCGCGGAGTATAGATGTAGATGATGATTTAACATCCGAACTCCTAAGGTGAGACAAGTGAGCTCAAAGAAGAAAAATCTAGAGGCAGCACTATTAATCCAGTCAAATTGCAGATATACCTTGCAAAAGGTGGGGTAGAAGATTTCATTTTTTTAACTCCTTCATATTGTTGGAAAGGTTGCAAAACCAAGTGTTGCCAACAAAATTACTCTTGGGAAAGCTTTCTGCAGTCAAAAAACTTCGAAAATTTCAGACTTTTTTCAGTTTTTTCAAAATATCTCAGTTTCATTTGCTCCTATTGCTTTAACGTCTATTTTCTTTTTTAAAGAGCACAAAATTCTCTACAAATTTGATTCTTACCATTTTTTTCTACTCCCAGTATCTAAGGCGCTACAGCGCGTCAAAAAATACCAATTTTTCAAATTTTGAGCATAGTGCCAACATACCTTATTTTTTAACACTATTTTTTCAGTTTCTGTTTGTGTAGTATAAATACACGATACATCATGCTATATGTTGGAATTTACCACCTCACTTTCAGGTATTCAATTTCTCTGTATGCAACATGAGGATTGCTGGGCAACCAACTATTGTGATTCTTACATCACTACCTGAAGTTCACTATGGGCCACCTCAGCCCTGGTATTTGTAAAACTATAAATATAAATGTGCATCATTAAAGACACACACACACACACACACACACACACACTCACACACACAAAATAAATTGTCTCAGGAAACTGAACTATTATTAGTGCAATAGGCCACCTAATTAGGTAGGTAATTATTCTTGTGTATAAAGGCCACACAGTTGACATTAAAAATAAGTAGCTTTATTACAATTAAAATACATTGTCAGTTACTAAGAAATGTTGACAATTCTGGGTTTGTAATACTTGTAATATCGCACTTTAGCGCACTTGACACAGGTATGAGCATCACTTCCAACGTTTTGATGGGCCAGGTTCCTCAGTGTCACCAGAAATACTTTGAGTTACGGATTCAGGGTCTGTACATAGAGTTGATCCCAGATTGACCTCTTCTTTAAACAGCGAGTCAGCCTCAGCAAGTTCGTTGATTTCGTCAGCGGTTTCCTCAACATCCTCAACATCTTCTTCACTGTCTTCATATAAAAATTTTGGCACGTTTTCGCAGTGGACCCCAATACACTTCTTGCAAATTGAAGAACATTTCAAACCCGCTTTTCTGCAGGAGCGCGCTTCGCCACAGTTCAGCTTGCATGAGCATGAAACAATGTGAAGAAGTGCTTCAGGTGCTGGATCTTGGCTCATTATAACGAATATTGGACCGTGGTCACTGTGATTCCAGCCCCATTTCTCAGGAGGTTTCCAGTTTCCCATCCAACTTTGGACTTGTTGGTAAGTCCGCAACGAATGATGTTGTGCAGTATCTTGTGTAGATGGCAACCGTGCAAGATTCAGTTTGCTTTTTGTGGCAGACTTGGCGAATAGCTGGTACCGCAAATGGTCTAGTGTGTCGGAACTGCTGACACCTCCACTATACAATGCGATAGTAACCTGTTCTCCTGCTGTTATTATTTCTTCACTGGTAGCATGTGGTTTATTGAACGTCCAAAGTGCTGAGGTTAGGTGTTCATTTTTCGCAACAATATTGCAGCACCTAATTTGTCCTTGACCAAAAAAAGCGGATGTTGCACCACATCCGCTAAAGGCGTGAGTGAACAGAATATATTCACTGTCAAACTTGTAAGATGCAGTGGAAAACCACTTGTCTTCTGCATTTCCTCTTCCGGGCTTTAAGAAAAATAAGTTTTCAATGCCTTGCCCCAAACCGGTCATGAGCAAAAGCAGATCAACATCATCTCCTACAATGACAACACTTCCAAAATCTTTGGTTCTTGAAATGCCAGATGTTACAATCATAACGTCAGCATCTTCTTGTGCCTGGCTTTGAAGCTGTTTCTGCCATCACCAAATCGTCACCATATTTCTGGAAAAGGCGAGCCTTGACAGTTCGAATATCCGGACGAGATGATGTGGGTATTTGCTCTAACAGATCGTCCATAGAAAACTAACATTCTTCCGTACTGGTTTCCAGGTAGGCAAATATAGCCTCCATGCCTTCATCTACTTGTGTTGCAGGTCGGTTACCTCGATTCTGTCCAGTAGCTGAAACACGGTGAAAGAACTTTCTGTAGCAAAATCTATGGTATCGCCCATCTGCAGCAACCAAATCATTTACATTTTGAATCCGCTCTATCACTTGTTGACCAAATTCATCACCACGTCGTTTAGCCTGTTCTAATACTGTCGATTGCACTTCCAATTTCATTACTTTGTAAACAAAATTTCGTTTGGCTTATGGCAATCTTAACTGCTTGGTTAAAAAGTCATCAGAATTGCCTTTTGCAAATAAGAAGCATTTCTCTTAGAAATTGAACTGACCTTTTTCCTGCGACCGACGTAGCACGCCTGTTGGTTCCTGAGGATGTAGAAGGCTAGCTGCTATCATTCTCTCATTAATGTACTTCTTGTAGCATGCTTCACGCAACATCACTTCACTGAGCGTTTTCAAAAACGGGTGTGGGCAGACTCTCTGCGTTTAGCACTACAATCGATAAGTGTGCTCAGTCCTTTCTTTTTCACAAATGGTTCAAATGGCTCTGAGCACTATGAGACTTACCATCAGTCCCCTAGAACTTAGAACTACTTAAACCTAACTAACCTAAGGACATCACACACATCCATGCCCGAGGCATGATTCGAACCTACGACCGTAGCGGTCGCACGGTTCCAGACTGAAGCGCCTAGAACCGCACGGCCACACCGGCCGGCTTCTTTTTCACATTGCGTCCACCTCTCACCACAGTTTTTTCGCAAATGAAACACAAATTCATGTCAGACATACTCATTTTCAGCACCACAACATATACTGAATGGAAGCGACTCTAAACTGTAAGACCCTTATTGTTGTGTGCTAATAGCTGTCAGCGCGCTGTGGACAATCACCAGAGATAATTGCCTTCCGCCCGCAAAAGAATAAATACGCTTTTGCCCGCTAAAGAACAATTCCTACACACTTTTTCTTATAACTGATCATTAACGTCAATCAACTGTAGAAAATGTATGGCACCTGCATGCAATCGTATTACATATTGTAACATAAATAAACTTCACGCAATCCGACGTGAATGTGTTCGTAGTTACTGAATATGATGCTGTTTGTCCTGGCCCTGCAGCAGAGTGAGATGGTATATTCCAATGAATAACATGATGAGTAATATGTTTATACTACACATATAGAAACTGAAATAACAGTGTTCAAAAATTAGGTAATTTGCCACTTTGCTCAAAATTTGAAAAATTGGTAATTTTTGACGCGCTGTAGCGCCTTAGATACTGGGAGTAGAAAAAAATGGTAAGAACCAAATTTGTAGAGAATTTTGTGCTCTTTAAAAAAGAAAATAGACGTTAAAGCGATAGGAGCAAATGAAACTGAGGTATTTTGAGAAAATTGAAAAAGTATGAAATTTTCGAAGTTTTTTAACTGCAGAAAGTTTTCCCACGAGAAATTTTGTTGGCAAAACTTAGTTTTGTAACCTTTCTAACAATATGAACGAGTTAAAAAAATAAAATCTTCTACCCCACCTTTTGCAAGGAACAGGCTTTTTTCTGACAGTTTTACTGGACTATATGTGTTACGAAATCTTGACGCTCGACATCTTTAGCCGTGATTTTGCTGAACGTATATCTGTCTCTCCCTATCCAACTGTCAGTATACAGCTGTCCCGCAAGTAGACGAGTAAAATTTTATTTTGCCATCATTATGTGCACAAAACATCGCATTTTATCTGAATTAAGTATTTTTGACATCCCTGATTGCTGAGTCTGGCAATTAATTGACCAGGAAGCATTAAATACCTACAGAAAATAAAGAACCGTAGCCTACTGTTTAAAAATATCCTCTTCACATTATCAGCTGAAAAACTGTAAAGCAAAACTTCCTTGAAGTCACAGCAATTCTGTAATTTGATTGTAACTATTATTACATGTTTCGTTGAAGTCTGACGACCTTCATACGAAAAAAAATGCACTATGTAGGGAGTTGGTGGGGCTAGTACAGATAGTTTTTATATTTCACGATTTATCTCGAAACAATTTGAGGCAGATTTTTAAGATTTAATGTATTTCGATTAACCAGTTTTCATACTAAAAGAATCATTAAAGTGATTCTATGTTTCTTCAATAGTTTGATCACCAAATGGAAAAATCTAAACAAATGCAATCTGTCCACATTTACTCCATTGTAAAGTGTTGACATTAACTGAAATGGCATAGGGTAAAAGTTGATACCGTTTTTATATATATAAATAAGACCAGTTTTCCCAAAACAAAAAGATCACTTAATTAAAATTATTTTGTGTCCACTTTTACCATCCCCATTCTCCTCTATTTAAACAAAAGTTTTGGAATGATAAAACCTCTGATACTTTGATCTCGCTTTTGTGGAAAGGGTGAAAAAAACTTAAAAGTAAATAATTTTCAGTTCAACATTAATTTATATTTTTCATTTACGTTAGACATTTGAAAACAAAATAATTTTTGTCAGCTTCTGTCGAACAGAACAGTTTTTTCCATTGACCTTATTTGTTACATTTTTTTGCATTTGCTCTTAATCTAACTCCAATATATACTGACGCAATTTCTTTAATAAGTTTTGTTTCGTGCATGTCGTCTAGGTCAAATACAGAATTTACAGAATGTGCATTAGGTCCAAAAATATTTTTTTCATTGATAGAAAAATGGTGAGACACCGAATTTACGAACTGGGAATAAACTTTACCGAAATCTTCCACATTTGCAAACACACGAAACTTCTTCTCACAATAAACAATAATTTTGTAAATTGCAAACTTAATTCCTCTCCTAGAAACCTGCTGAGTGAAAGCAGTTGGGTCAGACAAAGGCTTCCTACAATATGTGTGGTCACTTACTTTGTCATTACCAAAAATTAACAAACTAGCACACTCACAACACTTCAAATTTTTTAACATATTTAACTACAAATCCTTCTACGTAATACAAAATATTATTAACATAATTACTGAGGTTTACGTCATTCAGTCTACTACAATAATCTAAACACTGTCTCAATGAAGCATCTTTTACACTATATTTTCTGTTTGAACATGGCGGTACCTAAAGTGAGCAATTGAAAACACACTGTTTGATTCAAAATCAAGTACATTAGTCTTACATCCAGAGTTTATGCTATTTTTTAATGGCTTTGAGAGCTGACTGGAACTGAATAAATTTTGGATTATTGTTCCAGCCTCTTTTACCTCTAATACATGAAAATAGTAATTCCAGTTGATCTTGAGACACTTTATACGTTAAAAAATGCTGAAATGGGTCTATGTCATGGGAAAGACATACTGTAGCAAACATTCCTACACTTTTAATAGACAGCAAGAAACCCAGAGCAAATGTCTTACGGGGATGCCATAGAATGGATAAACCTTCAATGGAGATAGACTTCAAAAAATATTCCATCTCTTTGCAATAATTATGGCAGAAATTAATGTTGAACTTATGTAAAGGTGGTTTTAAGCCTTTAGCAAAAATATTTCTGCTATTTAACAACTCAAAAAGTTTGTCTACTTTTCCGATAAAAGTAACAGTTGCAGTTGATCCTCGAAAATCTGTATGTTGATGTGACTCAAGAAATTCAGTAGCATCTGCTACACTTGAACTCAGGGTTTGAGCAGCCAGAGAGACATTCATCGTCTTATTGTGGAACTTAACATGCTAGTTGGTGACTCAATTAGCAAACTTCAAGCCTTCACTCTCCTGTAGTTCATTTAAATTAACTATGTAGCTCCACTGTGCTTCACCATCAACTATCTGCAAAATCTGTTTCTCAACCTTTCTTGTTGATTTACGCATGTGGCAATGGTCCAAAACTACATAAACATTGCATTCAGCTTAAGGGTGCTTAAAATACGAAATAATATTATCAGGTTCATCGTTGCAGCCCATGTTTTTCAAAGCTTGCAGGTTTACAACTAGGCCGTCACAAGTAACGGACCATACGACTACACCAACTTCATGTAATTTTAGGAGGCATGTATGGATTAATTCAGCTGAAAGTTCAGCTCGAATACTATTTACAAAAAAATATGCAACTGGACATTTAAATTTTTTCTGTACGAAACAATTTGGAATACTAATGCTTCTATAGCTAGTTCATTCAAATCTACTGGCTTAATGCCACCAAAATTTACATAACCACTGTTAACTTTTTTAATATTGTCCCATAAGAATTGTTTATGAATCATCATATTGTCAAAAATTAAAGCACATTCTTTTAAGCAGGGTTTTTTCTCTATATTTTCTTTTAAGAAACTGAACACTTCACTGATGAAAGCAGGCTCACAGCTGACAGATGAGATCAAAGATCTGATGCAATTTGGATGGGGCAAACTAAATAATGATCTAACGTATCTATATGCTTTAGGTGAATAAAAATGTAGTGTCGGAGCGAACTGTTTTATAATATCTCAGTATCTTCTTACTTGTTCGTCACACATGGAGTTTTCCAATTCGTTAACGATGAAGTGCAAAGGAAAACCACTAAAACTAAATTTTAAATGATTCTCTATATCATTGTTCAGGTGTCCTTTTTTTTAAGTTCATTAATCAGCTGTGCCATTGTCGAAATGTTTTTGTTTCGTCGGCCTACAGTCATTTGCAATCTTCTTTTCTTCTTTCTTAAATCTGTTTTCGATAGTGAAGGGAGGTTTGCCTGAATTCCTTTATTTTCAGCAACTGCTTCAGGAGACTTTTCCAGTTGTGCACCTGTGTGATTTACATCCTGCAAGAAAGGAGGTCATTGTAATTTTGCATTCATCACAACAGTTCAAAATTATAAAACCTTCATAAGCAAGCTTAAAACAATAATTATAAATATAGGCCTATTGACGTTTATTTTGTTCAGGCCTATACTATTATAATTAAAAGCTTGTAATATATTCCACTTACTTGAGTACTAGCAGGTTCTTTACGAACCAATTGTCGCCTTGCAGTCATCTTTCTCTGAATACGTTTCGGAAAATCAAAGATGGATGGAACGGCATCTTCTTTTAACAGTCTTAATGATGCTCCTGGCCTCACTTTATAGCAATTTTTGGTAACGTGTCTGCTGCATATTGTACTGTACGCAGTAGGTGAGCACTTGTCTCTACGAATTGCTTGCGCCCACAATTTCTGCGTTTCCGAACGCGAAAATGGAAACCTGTATAAACAAGAGGCAAATACAGAACTAAATCCAAGAAATATCGTCTTCAGTAGTGCAATTTATACATGAAATACAGTGCGGCAGGAACACTAGTTCTAAACAAAAACATAACTTACCTATGAAAATGAACTCCGCTGTTTTTCCTCTAGAGTTCTTTACAACCATAAGCTACTCAATATTTCACCATTATAGCTTCACAAACTTAATAAATCGCTCTCGAATGAATGATTATCAAACAACAGAAAGCACAAAACAACACGACCTACACCCGTATGTACAGAGTTGCCAATCTGATACAAATTGATCGTCACTATTTTCAAGGGTCCAAAGCACAGCAGTTGTGTATCTTGTTTTTATTGAGATCTCTGGGTGGGACCAAGCGAGGTGGCGCAGCAGTTAGCACACTGGCCTCACATTCGGGAGGATGACGGTTCAAACACGCATCCAGCCTTCCTGGTTTAAGTTTTCCATGATTTCTCTAAATTGCTTCAAGAAAATGCCGCGCTAGTTCCTTTGAAACGGCACAGCCGATTTCCTTCCGCATTCTTGCTCCGTCTCTGGTGATCTACACTCATGCTCATAAATTAAGGATAATGCTGATACATGGTGAAACAACGTTCTGTTTGGCAGTTTGCATTTGACCTGCCGTCGTCGCACGGTGGCGCTGGCAGCAGTCCACATACACAGAGGTGTGTTGGTGCATGTCAGAGTACGGTGCAGTGAGTAATTGTGCAGACGTTTCCAGACGCGCTAATGGTGACTGTTGTTGAAAATGGCTCAAAGAACACATATTGATGGCGTTATGAGGGGTAGTATACTAGGGCGACTGGAGGCTGGTCAAACACAGCAGATCGTAGCACAGGCCCTCCGTGTGCCACAAAGTGTGATCTCAAGATTATGGCAACGATTCCAGCAGACAGGAAACGTGTCCAGGCGCTACAGTACGGGACGTCCACAGTGTACAACACCACAAGAATACCGATATCTCACCATCAGTGCCCGCAGACGGCCACGGAGTACTGCAGGTAGCCTTGCTCAGGACCTTACTGCAGCCACTGGAACAGTTGTCTTCAGACACACAGTCTACAGACGACTGAACGGACATGGTTTATTCGGCTGGAGACCTGCAAGGTGCATTCCACTGACCTCCGGTCGCAGGAGCGCCCGTAAAGCCTGGTGTCAAGAACACATTACATGGTCATTGGAACAGTGGTCCCAACACAGAGGAGTCCAGGTATAGTCTGAATAGTGATTCTCGCCAGGTTTTCATCTGGCGTGAAGCAGGAACCAGATACCAACCCCTTAATGTCCTTGAAAGGGACCTGTATGGAGATTGTGGTTTGATGGTGTGGGGTGCGATTATGATTGGTGCACGTACACTCCTGCGTGTCTTTGACAGAGAAACTGTAACAGGTCAGGTGTATCGGGACGTCATATTGCACCAGTATGTTCGCCTTTTCAGAGGTGCAGTGGGCCCCACCTCCCTCCTAATGGATGGCCCCACCGAGCTGCTATCATGGAAGAGTACCTTGAAACAGAAGATATCAGGCGAATGGAGTGGCCTGCCTTTTCTCCAGACCTAAACCCAACCGAGCACGTCTGGGATGCTCTCGGTCGACTTATCGCTGCACGTCTTCAAACCCCTGCGACATCCCAGGAGCTCCAACAGCCACTGGTGCAAGAATGAGAGGCTATATCCCAGCAGCTGCTAGACCACCTGATCCAGAGTATGTCAACCCGTTGTGCGGCCTGTGTACATGTGGTTGGTGATCATATCCAATATTGATGTAGGGGTACATGCGCAGGAAACAGTGACGTTTTGTAGCACATGTGTTTCGGGACGGTTTTCTCAACTTATCACCAATACCGTGGACTTACAGATCTGTGTCGTGTGTGTTCCCTATGTGCCTATGCTGTTAGCGGCAGTTTTGTGTAGTGCCACGTTGTGTGGCACCACATTCTGCAATTATCCTTAATTTATGAGCATGAGTGTGGTTGTCGATGGTACATTAAACAATAGTTTGCTCCTCCTCTCCTTTTAGGTGAGCAGACGATTTTGGATAAAACTTTAAATTCCGATATCTTTTTTCCGTGATCCGATTTTAATGAAATAAAGCCGACATGTTGCCAAAGGTCACGCTCAAGTTACCTGTGAAAACCCCATGAAAATTCGTGTAGTAGTTTTGAAAATTAGCGTGTACAAACAAACATACATACACGACAGTTTTAGATAAAACTTTAAATCACACTATATTTTTTCCGTTATCTGATATGGATGAAATAAAGTCTGTGCATTGCACCAAGCTACTTTCGTGTTACCTGTGAAAACCCTACGAAAATTCGTCTAATAATTTTGGAGATTAGCGTGTTTAAATGGAGAAACAGAGAGACATGAGGGTTTCACCATTTTATTATTAACACAAAAGGTTGCCACATATTTTGAATGATTACCAAAATCAAATGCAAAACCGAATTTCCCAACAATGTTTGCATAATTTTGAAAACAATCAAATTGCTTTCATTACTTTCCCAGACAGAACTCAGCATCGTGACAATTTATATTACACAAGTCCAATGGTTTCCTCAATCCATTTTATTAGCTTCATCTTGTAGATAGCAACTTGCATAGTCCCACTTCATGGACCATTTATACTGTATCTCACCTCTCCTATCAGCTGTTGTTAATAATTGCTGGACGCCAGATCACTGAAGGTAAATTAACAACGATCAGGTATGTGGTGTTGGGAAAACGTTAAATGAAAGAAAGTGAGTTAATAGAGTACCACATACATTAAAAGAAACAAATGCGTTATTCATCTTTTTGCCCAGTGTATCTCAGAGCACGTGGTCTTGGTAGAATTATTGATTGTTTGTTACTGCTTCATATTGGTCCTTGAATACAACGTACGCTACGATCTTCGAGCTGTGAGTGAAGAATTGTGTTATTATCTCTGGTGGAGAGCGAGGGATCTCTACTGTGGTATAGGCAGGTACCAGTGACCACTTCTTCACGATCGGCCACAATCCTGGAGATACAGTCTCTTCGACTGGTAAAAATGTCAGACGGTAGCTAGCCACCACCTGGCATATTAATGCATTCTGTTCCAACCGACAGATGATCATTCGACAAAGACCATCTCTCATCAAAGGTACATTGTGCAATTACAAGCGATAAGCCCGAGGTATAAATGAATCATGCAAAAGGAAGGCTGAGGTAAGTGCCATGTTACTACCTAATTGCAGAGAGGGAGCAAAATCAGGTGTGTGAGAAGCGTTGTGACTGACAGTGTATGGGGGCCGCCAGATGCCAAACCGCTCAATGGTAACAAGCTGGCAATCCCATGTCGTTACGTATCCGATACTGCCGCACACTTATCAGTGTCGAGCTAATATGGCAGAAGTCTGATTGCACCAATATAAGAAGTTACAAATATTTACCAAAAATGCTAAATTGATTCCAAACAAGCTTCAAGTGCATGCTTAAAAGTAATGTATCCGAATTTAAACAAACAGGATGGCACTGCTAGCTTAGTGTGGACTAGAAGTCGCTGCTGAATGAAAATGTCGGGCAACTGAAGAAGGTCCGATGATGGTTTCAATGACCTCTTTAATGAGGCTTCATTACAATAATTAGTGTGTGGCGTGGGGAGTATGACGGCGTCTCCCTCAGGTTACTGATGGCAGGTTCCACTGCTGGGCGGCAGGTGCTGCATCGCCAGGTTCCCATATTTCCTCGCTGTAGTGAGTGTGGTTGGCTGCAGCTAACGCAGGGACATTAGCCTGCATCACAGAGAGTATCAGTCTTCTGTCAATACCCTGGCGGGGTCAGACATGACTGGAACCACCTATCATACTCCCGGGATGGTGGTCAAGTGTGGAGTCGCACCTGGTGCCCAGAGGCTTAGGTATCAGGCAGCGGTTAATGTCCCAGCTGTGGCAGAAGTATCTGCGTCACTGAGACAGAATAGCATAGCCTCAACGTCATAGCACTAGCCACCTGTTCGAAGACGACAGGCTGATTTGAGCGTCCTTAAATACTGATTCTCCGTGCTTTTCACCACGGCTAGTGTGCCACACTGAACTGTCTGTAACGTGTCAATGACTTTCCGGCTGTCATAACTGAGTTTCAGTAATTGTGTAGGTTACGTCAAGTGGCACGTGTCGTCTGTCGTCACTGTACTGTTGCGAAGTTGCTGACCGTGCAGCCCCTTTGCCAACTACAAATGAAATAGCGGTGCCCTGGTTTCGTCATGATGCAATTTTTGCTGGTTCCAAGACTCGCTTGTAACTTTATCCCTTTATATTCCTCCCTGCCACGAAGAAAATTCGGCCTCAAATTTTACTGCAATAAAAACACTAGTTATTTACAAATATTTACACTTCGGATTTATTTCCCCTCTGATGGTATCACACTGTACATTATTTGCTCGAATTCAGTAGCACTTATTTCTGTGCAGAGGTCTATGTTCAAGGTACACTTTGTCCCTCATATCATTGCTTCTGGTTGATGCCATTGCGACAAGTTTGAACTCATAGATGGAAGTCGGCAGGGATGGGATTGGGTTTACTTTCCACATAAGTTGGTAGTATATGATTCCAGTTACTGTGAAAATTATAGTGGCAACTGAGGTCTACACAGGTGACAGAAGTCATGGGATGCCTCCTAATAACGTGTTGGACCTTCTTTTGCCCCCTGTAGTGCAGCAACTCGGTGTGGCATGGCCACAACAAGTCGTTGGAAATCCCCTGCAGAAATGCTGAGCCCTGCTGCCTCTGTAGCCGTCCATAACTGCGAAAGTGTTGCCAGTGCAGAATTTTGTGCACAAACTGACCTCTCGATTATGTCCCATAAATATTTGATGGCATTCATATCATATGATCTGGATGGCCAAATCATCCACTCGAATTGGCCAAATCATCTACTCCAGTTGTCCAGAATGTTCTTCAAACCAATCACGTGGTCGCCGCTGACCTAGGGGTGAATCTTGCGACAGTAATGGCATTCTGGTCATAGAGTAAAGATGAAACGGTACTCCATCCATTTCTACAATATGCCATTCAATGTCAACTTTGGTGTGATGTGCAACCAGGCAGTCTAAACCGAGAATGACCACATAGCCACTGCTGAACACAGGAAAAACGTCTACACCAACGCAGAAGTTATCTTCCCCAACTCAGAAACCAAATAAAGTTGAACCAGTTGAATCTACAATACCCCAGCTTATGCTGCTTAGTGACCAACATGGCGGATTCACTTTCATTTTATCAAGTATAGCCTTACTTGCCACAGATACCTGCAATCCGGTGTCTTACAAAAATTTACAAAGTCCCCTTTCATGTAACTGGTCAGAAAAGGGTCTGCCACTGATTTTGCACTTGCGCTGACTTTTACTGGCTGCCTTGTTTAACTGAGAGGAGCGAGGTCTGGCCTTTAGCCATGTTCCATGCCTCTCTGAGTTTCTGTCCATGCAATTCTGTTCAGAATGTCCAAGCCATGTACATATCTGGCACTGCCATTCTCTGCAATCAGGCCTAATATACCCACATGTAAAACATTTAAGATCTGTGTTAAATAGGACCTTATTTTTCAAAGGTTCGGTGACCACATCAGTTTTGGCTAGCACCAACACTGTTTCTGCTGCTTTGTTTAGAGTCTTTGGAAATTCCATCGCGACTCTACGAGACATTTTTGGGTGTGAACCCAGTAATAAGGCGTCAAGTTCTCTTTGCTCAGCTTCTTACAAGTAGGCTTCATTAGCATTATCGTCCTCCATGAGCTCTTATGTATTGACATTCATTTTCTTAATACGATCTACAAAACACTCTACTAATTCCCCAGGCTTTTGAAACAAGCTGTTAAGTTGCTCACGGTAGTGTCTCGATGTATCCTTCCTTCTACATCTGCCCACTAACTCTTCTCTCAAGACATCAAACAACAGCGTTTTGCTTAAATTCTTGTGGTACATCACATGTGTCCATGTGCCCCCAGTAGTTTTAACTTGGCTGTACTCAACAATTGCTCATTACTCCAATTTCCTAACATAGCAGCTGTGTCCAAACTATCGACAAACGCCAAAATATGCTCTCCAGATTTTCCTGAAAATGGTGTTATCAATTCAGCAGTGCTGGTGCCCAGGACAAGTGCACTAGGAAGTGTCTGTTCCCTCCTTTCCTCCTTTAGTTGCCCTGATTCACTTCGTAGCTGAGCTACTTGGTTTATTAACTGCTAAATAAGCGCCCTGAGCCGAAATTTGCTCCACCATGTTGCCTACTGAGAGAGGATAGGAAAACAACAATACAGGCTCTAACAAAAATTGTGTTGTTGCATAGGATGTCCGTGCTGCAGAAGATCCGAGGTTATGGCTGCTGTCGTCTGGCTGTTCATCTTCTTTTTTATGTCCATCCCCAGCAGTCCCCCTAACATAAGTTATAACATGACGGCTCTGATAGCTTAGTGGGGGCTAGGATTCGCTGCTGAGGGAGAATGTTGTGCAGCTGAAGAAGGTAAAGTGATGGATACAATGACCTCTTTATTGAGGTTTGATTTCAATCATTAGTGTGTGACATGGAGAATGTGACAGCATCTTCCCAGAGGCGATGGTCTCCAGCTGCTGTGCGTTCTGCTGCTATACAGCTGTTGCTGCGTCACCAAGTTCCTGTGCTTCCTGCCTGTAGTGAGTGTGTCTGGCGGTGGCGACCACAAGCACATCAGGCTGCACCACGATGCCTGGCTTGGAGCGTAGTGGTCTTCTGTTGGTGCAAGAACAAAAATGCAACTTACATACTGCTTTATTTGCAAAAACAAAAACGAAAAAAACGTTCTGGTACTGTGGCACTCTAGGGGGTGATTTTTCTTTTTTTTTTTAATTTAGACATCCCAAAACGTTATTTTAAAACTTTCTTTTGTCAGAGGTACCGGTATTGAGTACTGAATCGCACTGTCACAAATGAAGCACTGTGCTTGTATGTGTGTGTGTGTGTGTGTGTGTGTGTATGAGATAGAGACAGAGAGAGACAGACAGAAAGGAAGTGAGAGAGAGTTTGTGTTTACATAGAATGGGATGGACACAGAGAGTGGAGAGGAAGAAATGTGCTGAATATGTATACATGAGCGAAGGTGGGGGAAAGGACTGGTGTATATACACTGATCAGCCACAACATTATGACCATCAACCTACTACTGATATAAACCCATCCAGACGATAGCAGCATTATCTGACAAGGAGTGACTGCTAGTCAGACACACGCATGGTGCATGCAGTATCAGTGAATGTGTTGTCCGTGTGTAGAATGGGGATGCCCTGGAGGCTCAGCTTGAGCATTTTGGAAACTGCACTACTTGTCGAGTGTTCGGCGAGTGCTATCGTGAGTGTTTTCAACACATGGCGGAACCAAGGTGAAACCACTTCCAAACATCATGGGGCTGGGTGGCCACCCTTCATTATAGATGTCGAAAAACTGAAACCACTTCGAGACATCGTGGGGTTGGGCAGCCACCCTTCAGTACGAATATCGGATGTTGCAGACTGGTAAAACAGAACAGGCAGTGAAATGTGGTGGAAATAACATCAGACATTAATGCTGGGCACAGTACAAGTGAGTCTAAACAAATAATGCACCAAATACTTCTAACGATGGGCTTCCTCAGCCAATGACCCATGCATGTGCCAATGTTTTTTTTTTTTTTTATTTATTTACTGTTCCGTGGGACCACATTTAGGAGAAGTCTCCATGGTCATGGAACGAGTCAATACATGAAATTATAACACGATTGTAGAAACAGATAAAATGAAATATAAGAAACATATTCAGGCGACAAGTCGTTAGTTTAAATAAAGAAAATCAACAATGTAACACTGGAATTTGCTTAATTTTTTAGCTCTTCCAGGAGCTCCTCGACAGAATAGAAGGAGTGAGCCATGAGGAAACTCTTCAGTTTAGACTTAAAAGTGTTTGGGCTACTGCTAAAATTTTTGAGTTCTTGTGGTAGCTTATTGAAAATGGATGCAGCAGAATACTGCACTCCTTTCTGCACAAGAGTCAAGGAAGTGCATTCCACATGCAGATTTGATTTCTGCCTAGTATTAACTGAGTGAAAGCTGCTAACTCTTGGGAATAAGATAATATTGCTAACAACAAAAGACATTAAAGAAAATACATACTGTGAGGGCAATGTCAAAATTCCCAGACTATTGAATAGGGGTCGACAAGAGGTTTTCGAACTTACACCATACATAGCTCGAACAGCCCGTTTTTGAGCCAAAAATACCCTTTTTGAATCAGAAGAATTACCCCAAAAAATAATACCATATGACATAAGCGTATGAAAATATGCGAAGTATACTACTTTTCGTGTTGAAATATTAACCACGAGTTTAGCGACTACGACTGAAATGGGCAGGTGATCATCAGCACTGGACAATGACACAGTGGTAATGCTCTGCACGGTCCGATGAACCCCAATGCTGATGGGAGGGCACGAATCCGTCACCTTCCAGGGGAACATTTCCTTGACACCTGTACTGTGGGACGGAGACAAACTGGTGGCAGCTCCAGTATGCTTAGGAGAACATTCACGTGGGCTTTCATTGATCCAGTGGAGCTCGTGCAAGGCACCATGATTGCCAAGCAGGATCTTACACCGCTTCATGACGATCATGTTTCCTGACAACAGTGGCATATTTCAACAAGATAATGCGCCATGTCACAAGGCCAGGAATGTGATGGAGTGGTTCAATACAGTGCCTAGTTCCAATTGATGTGCTGGCCTTCAATTCACCATATCTGAACCCGATCGAACACTTCTGGGATGTGATTGAATGTGGAGTCAGAGCTTGTCACCCCCATCCTTGGAGTTTATGGGAATTAGGTGACATGTGGGCGGATGTGGTGCCA
Organism: Schistocerca serialis cubense; assembly: GCF_023864345.2. Lineage (NCBI taxonomy): Eukaryota > Metazoa > Arthropoda > Insecta > Orthoptera > Acrididae > Schistocerca > Schistocerca serialis. The sequence goes on along the minus strand of NC_064640.1, from coordinate 358,652,852 downwards.
GCTCCCTCCAGCGACTTGCCAAGGCTTTATTGCTTCAGTACCGTGAAACGTTGCCACTCTATCCATGCCAAATGTGGACGTACCAGCTGTTAGGTAGGTGGTCATAATGTTGTGGCTGGATCAGTGTACATGACCCAGTCACACTAATGTAACCATTATCTACGTTCGACATCAAAGTGCTATAGCCACTTACAGACAGCAGGTGGCAGCATTAGCAGTGTAGAGTATAATGTGTGTCGGGGTATGCAGGAACAGCGCAATCTTTGTCAGTGCAGAAATGATGTGATTTATCTAATGTCTAAAAGGGCCCGATCACTTGCTTTCAGGCCTTATTCAGTAGTAACAACTGTACTTCAAAGTATCTCATTCTGTCTGCCGCCACACATACTGGGCATAACATCATACTTTGTAGCTTATATTTTAGACGTCGTTAGCCATATTTTCATCCGCCTATACTGAATATGTATCATTACTGTATTACTGGGATTTGAGCCTGATGGTCCGAGGAAAGGGCTAAAAGGGGTTGTCAAGAAATAAAAAGTCTGAAAATGTGATCGAGACTGTTTTCTACTGATTTTTAACATTTTATACCAATCACTGTGCTCCAGTCAAAAATGCTTTCTAAAATTTTAAAAGAGTGGAAGCATTTCCGAAATGGCTATGTTTGTAAACTGTTCACGTGCCACCATGGTTAAAGCATACCATGCATGGCAAAATTGCAATATCCAAAACTGATGCTAAGTGGTTATAAATCTGTGGTGCAACTGTGGTGCATCATGCACTATAGATGACAGGGCTGAACGATGCCTGCAGAGATGTGTACAGACAAATAGATGTAAAACTGTTGAGCAATTGACAAGATGAACCAAGGGACTATTAACAGTATCTCCTCATGGCCATTTAGTGCATGTATGGGTCTCTGCAGCAGGTGCATGGTTCATGCATAGGTGTTCATTTTTTATGCATGCTGTTCTAGAGTGGAGTAATAGAGAATTAGAGTGCACTTTGTTTGATTAATCTTCTGCCACAACCTTAAGTGTTATTTGAACCATAACCATGTAGATGCAGATGTAGGTGCACCCGTGTGGACTGCTGTTCATCAGCGACGAAGGCTGGAATTTGCTTGCCAATAGCACCACTGGACATCCACTAAGTGGTGACAGAAGGTCTTTTCAGATAAATCAGTTTTATGCTCCATTATTTCAAACTTCTGAAAGCAAACACCCTGCAACAATCGTCAGGCGGGTCCAGGATAGAGAAGGGAATGTGACGGTGTGGGGAATGTCTTCGTGGCTTCCCTGGGTGTTCTTGTCATGTCGGAAGACACAGTGGATTAACACAGTTATCCATCTATTCTCGGGAACCACATATACCCCTACATGCAGTTTGTTCTTCCTTGGCACGCAGTTCATTGGAATGTGCAGAGGAACGTGTATCACCCTGCACTACTGTACCAGACATTGGAAGTCACTGAGTGGACTGAAGGGACATCAAAACCACATTTATGGTTCTAATCCTCATCAGTTTACGTTTTTATTTTTTAGATGTTTCTTCCCTACTCTTTATCATTTCTTATCATTAATAATCAGGACATTGTTCTATGTGTCCACTAACTGGGCTGTGCACAACCATAACTAGTCCTGTCCAGTTCATGTAGGGTGACTTCCAGATGGAGTAGACAAACAATGAATACATCACTATGCTTTTCATACTGGGTGAATTCGATAACCAAGCTGCTATTGCTGCTCGTACATATACTGCACAGTACCCTCAAAGGTGACATCCTGATAAGAATGTTTTTGTCTCCTGGAGCAATGTCATCAGGGAAGCAGTAGTCTTTGTCCACAAGTAATGGACACGTGTCATTCAAGGACTAGACATGCTCCACAAACACAGGATGCAATTCTTGATACCATTCACCATTCACCTCAGTGAAATACCCATGATATTGCAAGGCAGTTCAGATATTTCAAAAATTGGTTGTTCAAGCGTTGCTTAGTGAAGAATTGCACCTGTATCATTACACATTTACTCAACACCAGTGGCCAGAAGACCTCATTCAACGAATGCAGTTTTGTGAATGGCTTTTGCAAAAAGTGGAAGATAATGAACATTTTATGAAGAGTGTGATATGGACAGACAAATCTAGCTTCACTCGCAAAGGTATTTTTAACCTCTACAACAGACATTATTGGTCACAACACAACCGACATGTCACACATAAGCATGACTTGTAGGCACGCTTTGCCATAAATCTGTGGCCTGGAATCATGGAAGGAGTGCTTTTGGGCCCCTACATATTGCTGGAAAATTTGAATGTGCTCCTGTATTGTATGTTTCTTTACAGCACTTTGCCTGGCTCATTGGAAAACATCCCACTTAGTGTTCGGCGAAAGCTATGGTCTCAAAGTGATGGTGCACAGCCACGGTTCAGAATGAATGTGTGTAACTATTTAAATTAAGCGTTTTCATGGAAATAGATTTGTCACTGAGGTCAAATATTCTGACCTCCATGTTCCCCGGACCTTATTCCACTAGCTTTTTATTTGTGGGGACACCTAAAGGAACAAGTTTATAGTATTCCACCAATGGATGGATACAACCTAACAGCATGTGTGCGTACTGCTTTGGCAATGATGGATGCAGGTGTGTTGCATAGCATGTTACAAAGTATTTTGACTCTAGAGGGAATGGCAACCAATGCAAAAAAAGCATTCCTTGCATTGGCTTTAACACTGTGTATAAAAAAGAAAAAGAAAACGAGATGCTAGTCCAGGAAATAGTTAAAACTGAGAGACATATAGCTATGAAACTCTGCTAAAGGAATTTTTTTTCTTTTTTTTACTTGGCCCTCACACTGAAAAAGAAGACACAAGTATGCAAAAATTTATTTTCATCTAGTTTGTTGCCTAACAACAGTTTATTAAATTATCACACTGTGGAAACATATACATTGTGTTTGGATGAAGATGTGAATTTTGATATTTTTTTATTTTATTGCACTCCTTCTTGTGTGTTGTGCATAAAATATTGCTTTTTTTTTTAACTCTTCCAGCATAATACCATATATGGCTGGGAAAGAGGCAAGACGTCTACCCTTTTGGTAATTGCCGGTACTGTTTTGTCTTTATCCTTGATCATAGTTTCCACAGTTGCAAAAACTCATGATAGTGAGATGTATTGTAATAATCTCTTTTTTGCTAAATCTGCACAATGAAACATCAACACCAAAAATCAAAACTTCTGTCAAACACATCAAACACTCTAAATGTTTGACAAATGCATCAGACAAAGCCACACATAGTAAATTATTTGAAAAGCTAGCAAAGGATGACAAACTGCTTGTTCGCGTATGGGGGGATTTGAAAATTTGATATCCTGTCATACAAAAACTGCACACAGTAGGTGTTCATATGAACAGTTTATATTATGTTTGTAAAATAATAACTAACTACAGAGTGAATCACATCATAAGAGTACATTTGGATGGAATCATTTAGTTGACCAATAGTATATTTTAATTGAGCATGACCATAAGATGTTAACCTGGACTGGTCAGCTAAAAGAAGTTCACAAAGATATTTACATGTAAGTGTCTGGTGGTTAGACAAGGAGTAACTGGAACACTGTTCTGCACAGTGAGTTACAGAAGTGTGTATTAATAAAATTCAAAATTTATTGTTATATTTTACTTTATAGAGGGAAACTAGCAAAATTTGTGGACACAAAATTACGATCAGACAAAGAAGTGTCATTAACTATGTGTTTTTTATCAAGGAAAATGACAATATTATAAGAATTATGTTGTAAATACCATACATATACTCATCGGGATCTGCAAATCCTGGGAAAAAAATGGCTAAAATTTCAAATTTTGTAGATAGAATAAATAGTAAATTAACAAGTTTTGCTAGTGAGAGGGGCATTTTTGAACTCAGACAAATCAGAGCTACAAAATTGTGGAACTGAATTTTGAAAACAGCCACTGATTAAAAATCAGAAATCAAATAAGAATTTTAATTATAAATATTTGGGGAAATATGGTATTTTAGAAGAAATAAAGATGTTCTCTAAAAAGGGGAGGGTGAAAGCTTTAAACTGAATAATAGTCTGTCAGTCAAAATCAGTTATTAGTTCACTTTATAAGTTCCATCTCTACAAGTTCTTGAAATTTTATTTCCAGGTTATTTAATATAAGTATCATTGTTAGTGACTTAGAAACTATATTGTCACTTGAAGGAAGGTGTAAGTAGATGAATGACGAACACTAGCTTTACTTAACGAAAGTTTATTCAGCACTTGCACATACAAGAACGCAGAGCGATGTGCCTCTGGCCAGAACACTTACGGTATATATACAGCTACAGAACATTCCAGTATAATGATTCTTGCCATTTGTGGATACTTCTAGAATGGCAATGTTTCAGTTCAGGTGAGTTTTGAACTCACGACCCTCCATGCAACAATCTAGTATCATAACCACTGCACTACAGCGACTGCGCTACTCGGCTTCTTCTGCGAGATTGCTCCCTCCTTAAGAGAACAGCGTCTCGCTGTTACATCCTCCTAGTCCAGGAATGAGTCATCGGTCTTGCATACTCTGACTCCCGATGACTGCTGTTCACCCTGGTGGTGTTCTTCTTATAACTTCCCTTGCCGCTACGATCTTTGTTACCTTTCCACATGTTGCCTGTCGCTGGAGCTTCGACTGTACCCTGGGTTGCAGGAGCCTTATAGGGCTTCATTCGAAGGGCGTGGACCGTATCTCTGATCTTTCGTCGTCTTGTGTCAGGTCCGAAGTCTTCAACTTCGTAACATCAGACAACAGTCTTACAACCTTATAAGGGCCAAAGTAGCGCCTGAGGAGTTTCTCAGAGTGACCAACCTTCCGAACAGGAGTGAAGATCCAGACGATGTCACCAGACTGGTAGACAACAGGGCGGTGGCTTGTGTCATACCTTCGGCGATCGTTTTCTTGAGCCTGCAACGTACGGAGTCTAGCTAACTGCCGAGCTTCCTCAGCTCTGTTTATTATCTGGCCGATGTAGACGTCTTCCACGTCACCAGGATGTAACGGAAACACAGTGTCGATCGTCGTAGTCGCCTCACGCCCATGCACCAGGAAAAATGGCGTAAATCCTGTGGTGTCTTGTTTGGCGGTGTTGTAGGTAAACGTCACGAAAAGTAGCACCTCATCCCAGTTGCTCTGCTCAACATTGACGAACATTGATAGCATGTCGGCCAAGGTCTTATTAAGGCGTTCAGTAAGCCCGTTAGTTTGCGGATGGTAGGCAGTCGTCATGTGATGAGTAATGCACCGACAGTTTATCTCTGTCACAAGATTCGATTGAAAAACTTTCCCTCGATACGTAATTAACGACCTTGGGGCACGGTGTTTCAATACAATGTCTTCTACGATGAATTTGGCTACCTTGAATGCTTCGGCTGTTTTCACGGCTTTTGTAATGGCATAGTGCGTCAGACAATCAGTGCAAACAACAATCCATCTATTGTCACAAGCAGACGTTGGAAATCGGCCGAGGAGGTTCAAATGGCTCTGAGCACTATGGGACTTAACTGCTGAGGTCATCAGTCCCCTAGAACTTAGAACTACTTAAACCTAACTAACCTAAGGACAACACACACATCCATGCCCGAGGCAGGATTCGAAACTGCGACCGCAGCGGTCGCGCGGCTCCAGACTGTAGAGCCTAGAACCGCTCGGCCACTCCTGCCGTCCGTCCGAGGAGGTCAAGCCCAATACGATGGAAAGGCGTTTCGGCTGGTGCAATTGGCATGAGTCGGCCAGGTGGTTTCTGAGGAACTGCCTTTCTCCTCTGGCACTCGCTACAGTGCGACACATAGTGACGGACACTCCTAAATAAACCCGGCCAGAAAAGTCTCTTGCGGATCCTATCGTATGTCTTAATAAATCCTAAATGTCCGGCCTCAAGTGTGTCATGGAATTTCTGTAGAACATCTAAGCGCATGTGTTTAGGAATCACTGGTAGCCACCTCTTTCAAAAACGGATCAAAGTTTTTCTTGCAAAGTAATCCTTTAACTACCTTAAATTGTCCTTTCACATCCTATGACCGATTTAAGGAAGCATAATTTGAGATATCTTGGCGTCCTTCTTCTGCTCAGCAGAGAGATCCTAGAGTGCAGCGAGACAGTCATTATCTTCATCAAAGTCTTGATGGTATTGCACAGGGTTTCTTGAGAGACAGTCGGCATATTGGTGTTTTATCCCACTTTTGCACATTATGGTAATGTCATATTCTTGAAGTCGTAGTGCCCACCTGGCGAGTCGTCCTGTTGGATCCTTAAGATCTGTCAACCAACAAAGTGAATGATGGTCTGTAACAATTGTGAATGGTCTTCCGTAGAGATACTGTCGAAATTTGCACATGGCCCAAATCACAGCAAGATATTCTCTTTCTGTAGTTGAGTAGTTTCTCTCGGCTTTTTTAAGTGTCCTAGACGCATAGGCTATAACCTTCTCTTTTCCATCCGAAATCTGCACTACAACAGCACGGATCCCATACCCACTGGCATCTGTGTGTAGTTTTGTAGGTACTCTCTCATCATACAGATCAAGTACAGGGTCAGTCGTCAGAGCTTTTTGCAGCAAATCGAAAGAATCTTGTTGAGCACCACCCCAGATAAATTTAGCATCGGCTTTTAACAAGTCTTGGTGTGGCCTGGCTTTGATACAAAAGTCTTTGATAAAACTACGGTAATAAGAACACAATCTGAGGAAGCTTCTCACATTTCTAATACTTTTAGGGATAGGAAATTCCGTCATAGCTCTCACCTTTTCTGGGTCTGGCCGTACACCTTTGTTTGACACAAGGTGTCCAACCATTTAGATTTCTTTTGCTCCAAGGGACACTCTCTTGCATTAAGTTTCAGTTCGGCTTGTTGGTACGGTCTGGCTTGTTGGAGGCACTTAAGAACGGCCCTCAGTCTTTTTATGAATTCATCAAATGTCTCTGAGAACACTATAATGTCACCTAATTGACAAAGACACATCGTCCACGTCAGGTGCCTTAGAAGATTATCCATCATTCGTTCCAAAGTTGCTGGTGCATTACACAGACCAAACGGTATTACCTTAAATTCATACAGGCCCTCAGGGGTGATGAATGCAGTTTTCTCACGATCAGCCTCATCTACTTCGATTTGCCAGTATCCCGAGTACATGTCCATGGTTGAGAAAAACTTAGCCCCTTTCAGACAATCTGGTGTATCATCAATTCATGGAAGAGGGTAAAGGTCCTTTGTAGTTATCTTATTAAGCTTCCTGTAATGAACACAAAAGCGCAACTGCTATCTGTCTTCCTGACAGGAACCACTGGTCACGACCATAGGCTCTGCGAAGGCTGAATGATGTCATTCTTCATCATTTTCTCTACTTCGTCGCAAATTATTCGACGTTCTGTTGCTGACAGACGTTATGCTCTCTGGCTTATTGGTTGATGGTCTCCAGTGCTAATCCAGTGCTTCACTGACGATTTGCCTAATTTGCTCTTCACCTGTGGATTGAAGCATTCAGAGAACTCTTGAAGAATGGCAGTTAGCTTCTTCTGTTGTTCATTAGTGAGATCTGGTGATAGTCGAGCTAGAAGATCTTGTCTCGTAGTGGTAGCGCGAAAGTAGCGCTAATTTCGCCCACAGACCCGGCATGGGAAGTTTCTATGACGCTCAGCTGTTCTGCAATTAACAGCTCAGCATTTACTACGCACATGCATCTTGGAAGGATCTGCGGTTCTCGACGACACTTAACTATCCACAATTCACCGAATCCGTTCTTAAACGAAATGCCAGAGGCTGGGATGACCAAGTTATTCTCCAGTGGTTTGCTTCTCTTACATTCCACTCAAGATCCATGGGTTGATGCATGGCATGACACATGACAGCTACCTTTCTAGTGCTGACTGTAGGAATGATCACTTCATCCAGCACACATAGTCTCCACACACTCGGATGCGCATCTTCCTGTCCAGAGTACCTCATCTCATCTACCATAATCTTGGAGCGACCACAATCTATAATTGCTTGAGAAGCTATCAAAAAGTCCCATCTGAGAATGACGTCATGATTACACTCTTGGAAGACGATGAATTCTAACAGCTGTGTATGGCCACTTATACCCACATGAATGACACATCTTCCTGTAGGTTTTACATATTTCCCATTAGCCTCCTTCAGCAGAGATGTTTTGCTGTCGACGAATACGGTTTTCTGCAACTGGCGATGGTACTTCTCCGAAATGACTGATTATGATGCTCCAGAGTCCACAAGAGCTTGGGCTGGTTGGCCATCCATGAGGACATCGACGTAGTTTCCTATCATTTTCGTAGTGATCGACGGCGGAGGATTTTTCTCTTCGACAGTCTCACCTCCAAGGAAGGTCGCACTCTTTAGTTTTCCAGGTGGCGGCGGCTAGGTGATCGGCTGCAGCTTCTAAACGGCGATGTGGACCTGGGGAGCGTCCTCTCCAGCGGCTAGCTTGCGGCGATGGTGACCTACGTCGTCTGGCGCCACCTCTTCTTGTTCATCTTCGTCGTCCCGGAGTTGGCGACGGCTAAGATCGTTCTGCTGTCTTTTGGCGCGGGCTCCATCAAATATCCTTTCTCGACAATAACGCATCACATGTCCCGGTCGTCCGCAGTGGAAACATACTGGTTGGTTACCCTGGGTCCTCCAGACATCAGTCTTCCTTGGTACCTAAACAGGTTCCTCATGCGGCATTGTAGAAACGTAACTTCGCCTGGGTCTCGACTTTTTAATTGTTTTAAAGAGAAATGAAGGACGAGAGATTGGGTTCAATGTCCGTTCCACTTCCTCCCTTATGACCTCTTGAACCGTCTCGGTTTTTTGCTCGACGTGCAATCCAAGTGCCTTATGAACTTCCTCTCTCACTATCCGACAACGAACACTTGTGAAATCAGTTTCTTCCTCCATCACAGACATCGATACGACGCTTGGAAGCCGTTCAAACTTCTTGATTGTAATTCTTTTTTGATGCATTGTCTCGATATACTAGCACCATTTTATGAAGTCGTCTGCTGTCGAAACCTCCTTCAGGAGTAGGGCTTGACACATGTCCTCAGCGACACCCTTCATGAGATGTGCAACCTTATCTTCCTCCTTCATTTGAGGATCCACTATTTTACACAGCTCCAAGACGTCTTGAATGTAGGATGCTGTAGTTTCTCCTGGACGCTGTGCCCTGCACTTTAATTTATCTTCAGCTTTGCACTTCTGTCGTTGTGTGTCGCCAAAATACTCGCGCAGTTCCGCCTGGAATACTTCCCAGCTTGTGAACTTCTCCTCGTTGTTCTCATACCATTGCTTGGCAGTGCCCTCCAAGTAGAAAAATATGTTAGCCAAACACACGGTGTCATCCCATTTGTTAAATTTTACTATAAGCTCGTATACCTTCAGCCACTTGTTTGGATCTTGACCATCGTCACCAGAGAACCCGGAAGGATGTCTCATGTGATGGCACACAGTTGCTGTTATCGTGACGTCATCTTCTTCTTCTGTCTCTGATAGATTGGGATCTATAGAATATGCCTCAAACTCGGGTTTCTCGCCACGTAAATGGCCTGATGGGAGCCACTGTGTCGTCGACAATGTGTGGTATCACAAGTTCCAATACCCAGCGCCTCCACCAGAGTAATGTCACGCAGAGGAAGGTGTTAGGAGATGAATGACGAACACTAGCTTTACTTAACGAAGGTTTATTCAGCACTTGCACATACATTCCGGTACAATGATTCTTGCCATTTGTGGATACTTCTAGAATAGCAATGTTTAAGTTCAGGTGAGTTTTGAACTCACGACCCTCCATGCAACAGTCTAGTATCATAACCACTACACTACAGCGGCTGCACTACTCAGCTTCTTCTGCAACAATATTTTGAACAATTAATTCTGATAAAATACAACCTGAATACAAAATTAACTATTTTGTGAAATTGTCCCCTATGTGTATATTACTATCAGGAATGGTATAAGAACAAGTCAATAGTTCCACCTTACTCCATTACTGCTAGTTCCAATATAAATCAGTGTTGAACTTCCCACATAGAAGTGTTGATTTCTTGCATAGCTATAGATGTAAGCAACAACTGTATTTGCATATATCTCTGTGTATAAAGAATTTTATAATAGCTTTGCATTTCTACTCTTTTTTAGTCTCATAACTGCTTTTACACAAATAATCTGACAGTATGTAGCCTCATGTAGAAATTGAAACTAACTCATCTACCTATATCCAATTTTCTGTGGGGCATAGAACACTAATAACACTTAGTTCAGTACTAGTACTTGGTGTTGCCTTTTTCATACTACTGATATCTTATCATACCAGGTCACTTCCACAAACTTTGTAAGTTTATTCAAAATCATTTACTCTCCCCATTACATAGATTTCTGTCACGTCTGGATGTTTCTGAGTCATAATCTCTACGTTGCCACAGGAGGGCCCTGTTTAAGGTCCAAAGGCCACTTGGGGCACCAGGCTGAGGCACACTAGGGTGCCTCTTGTGAAAAATTTGACACAGAGTGTATCATAATTAGTAGCAAAACCAATCCATTTCCATGTTCAGTAGATTTAGGTTTATTTTGACAGGTCTCATGAAGAGCCCAAGGAATTGCAGCTTGGCAGGTAATGTACGTGCAAGGGAAGTAGAAGGGAAAGGGGGCATGAAATGTTTCTTGTGTGGAAAAATGGGAGGGGGGGGGGGGGGTGGCAAATGACATATTGTCACTTGTGTGGAAAAATGATCCTTGTCACAGAATTTGGTAGAAAGATGTACCTATTAATTTTCCGGTTTCTTTCAATCAGTGTGGTATACTTGTGTGATATGGTAGTTTTTGTTTGAACTTTTCTGGTCTGTTATAAGCTGAGGTTTGATAGGGTCCCTGAATGTTCATCAAACCAGGAACATATGCTTGCAGACCTGTGAACATAGCTGCTGCCATCATGAAAGATGGTAGTGTCCATGACATATCACCATGAATATATAGGAGAAAGGAAGATAACTGTTTGGCAAGAATGCTGAAATATACATCCGTAGCCTGAATGAATGGGCTCAAGCCATGGTACAAAAAAACATTCCTCGAAGATCACAGGACCACCTCCATCCTGACCTACACCCTCAGTGCATTATAGTTTAAATGCCTCATTGAGCCACCAATGCACTCAGCACCTTGTATCATTTGAAAAGAGGAAAAACTATGACTCATCAGGCCACACTATGTGCCTCCATTCCTCTGTGTTGTTTGGCTCATTAAGTAGATTTATGTGCATTTGTGAGTAATGGCCTTTTGTGAGGTACCACCCTATGCTAAATGTCCATTGCACTCCCTTCACAACTTATTGAGATGAAACTGCATTCACTGATGCCATTTCCTGGCAAGTTTGAAACTGATCATCATTGACATCCCTGTTAGTTAAGACCTTATCATGACCATAGTTAAAATGCTGTTACTTGGCTGTGAATAGTACACTATTCCCTGTAAACCCATTCGACATTCCACATTGATACACTAACAAACTGGGCAACATCAGTCACAGTGTGGTTATATGCACATCCAAATACAATATCTCCTTTTCCATTCTGTCACATCTCCTTCCCAACCTAGCTTACTGCAGTGATTTGTACAACTGACATCACTTGCCTGAAATGATTTGTCAATGGTGGATGGTCACATGAGTGCCTGCTACTAGTTCTATGTCATCTACAGAATTCCAAAGTGACAATAGTGCTCTTTTATGAGGATAGCTGATATCTTTCCCCATGAGCTGAACTCTTTGTGGACAGAATTATTGATCAATAAAATCAAAATATTGTATGTGCTCTATTTGTAATATACAAGGGTATGATATAAGATATTTTGATATTTGATAAAAAGACATATTGGTCAAGTTTTTTATAATATATTATGCAGTGTTATTTATTTTTTACAGAAATGATTTTACAGATGAATTAAATGTTGGCTTCTTAGTAGTTATATATACTGTCTGACAAAACAGTGAAGCACCCAGAAGACATGGTCGGCTGTCAAACATATAAAACACCAGTGTTTGTGTAAAAGATTATAGTTGCAATTCTCTGTGACAGGTAGAACAGCCACCGTAGTTCATTAGTGCATGAAGCACACTGTAACCCCTCCACATCTGTGCCTGCCATACAAGAACAAGTAATGGATTCCCTGCAATGTTCTGTATCATCCTGCATCTTTCAGTAGAGATTAGCAGCAGCCAGACTAGGGAACTACTTTCCCATATGTAGGCTCCCATTAATGCCACAACACAAACAGCAGTGTTCGGAGACATGCCATGAACATGGAACCTAGACTGCTGATGAAAGATGTCACATTGTATTCTGCCATGAATCATGATTATGCGCTAGGCTACATGATCATCGTCGACAAGCATGGTAGTGACGTGGGAAGATGTCCCATTCTTCCAATGTTTTGAAGAGGCATAGTGGTATTAGTCTTGGCATCATGGTGTGTAGAGCCATCGGGTATGACTTTACATCGTAGCTGGTACTGGTTACAGAACTGTGATGGCAAAATGGTACATAACAGACATCCTGCATTCTCGCATACTACCACTCGTACTACAGTATTGTGGTGCTACTTTTCAACGGAACAATTCTCATCCACGCATGGAAAGTGCCTCTGTGAAGTCTCTGTGTGATGTTGAGGTATTCCTGTTCTAGCAACATCAAGATTTGTTGTTGATAGAAAATGCTGAGGACCAGCTGAGACATCAACTCTGTCAAAGTGCCAGTATCCAGGATACCAAGGAATGACTTGCCATTGGAGAGGGTACAATGGCTTTATGACACCCTTGGCAATTGTATCAGTAAATAAAGCCAGGCAAAAGAGAGTGCAATGTCATACTGATAGGTGGGTCCACTTTACTGTCAACTTCTTTGTAAATTTGCCCCAATCTTGTAATCACTGAAATAATATCACATACCCTCTCAACCCATGAAGTTTCGTTTTGTTCCCTCCTCCCCAACTGGGTGCTTCACTATTTTTGTCAGGCAGTGTATATACACTTTTCTGACACATGGAAATACACAATAATGAGATACTTGTGACCTGTATAACCATTATCTTTTGTGGAAGTCCAGAAAACAGTTCCTTATTGTCTAACATTGTCTTGATGGACAACTCATCTCTGAGAGCTACATAAAAGGTATACAGAAAATTAGTATCGCAGAAACAATTTTAAATAATGATGCAGAGCAAATGTGGAGATAAAAGCCAAAACCTTACCATTTTGAGAAATGTTTCTTGTAGCTCACCTATTTGTTAGCACAAAACAGCTGCAGTATAATTAAAGGAGCCACTCAAGTAACTGTTGCCACCCTCTCCATCTGCTCTGTGTGCCACACAAGCAAATACACTGCTCTTCTTTGCATAAAATTCTGTAGGGCTGATTTTATATAAAAACAACTTTTCTTGTGAATGCCTAAGTTAACAAATTTGTAATTCTTAAAGAAAATAATCACAATGTTTTGGAATAATATCTACCATAGTAATTTTTTATCCAGATATTTCTCAAAATTATCCACTTTTTGTAGAATTTCTTAAAAGTTCACAGCTTACCCTTTGGAAGATCATTCATAATAAGTATGAAGAGCTGAAACAAATGCTTCCACATTCCCAAGATGCAATTGCTCAAGTGATTCAACAAATTGTCACAGCACTATTTTACAATGTATTGGAAGCTTACAAACTTGTTAAGCACAACCATAGAGGGTTATATCCTGTCATTAATATTCAGTAACTCATATCTGTATGGTACAGTTTATAATATAGTTTTAATGTCGCTAAGTTTGGATTTTTTTTTTTTTTTTTTTTTTTTTTTTTTTTTTTTTTTTTTTTTTTTTTTTTACTAAAAGTAGTTCTGAAGGAGCATACCACCACAGCCACACTTTTGACATAAGCCACTTTTAGTTAAGGGACAGCACCATTTCTTACTTAGTGATTCTTAAACTGCAATGCATCTCCTCCATTACTGGCAGTTCATGAAGCCATACTGTCACATGCTTTCATGTTTTCACTGTGTTTGATGGTTCTTCATTGACTAAGAGTTTGTTACATTGTCCTATGTTTAAATTGACCCTCACACAGTATATCACCTCTTCTAAGATGGTTTAGAAAGCTATTCATTAATGAAAATGTGGTTAAGATGTGTCTGAATTTTGATTCCCACAAATTTTGCAATGACTGAAAATGTGGAAAGATAGGAAAGAAGTACCATCAATATTTTCTGAAAGTTTGAATCATAAATGTGCTCCATAATTAATTCTTATAAACAAAAATGCATACCATAACTTCAGTTTCGAGCTAGTTGTCATAGTATTATATTAGTGAATATCTAAATTCATTACACATTTAACAATAAGTCATTACAATTTCATCAAGTACATTTTTCATTAAGACTTTTGACTTCTTTCATTGTAGCCGATCCAGGAAGTCTCATTCAATGGACCGCACTCCATGCCTGACAAAGCGGTCACATCCTGGAGCAGCGGTGAGCGTGAAAACACAAGGACCTGTAAGACGGAGCAATGAGGGACCGCCTTCATTACCATCTGCAACACCTTCACAAGATAGTGATTCTCATGAAACCCCACCAAAAGTGTTCCAGGCTGCCCAGTATGAACAGCATCTTGTAGAGACACTTGAAAAGGATATCATTCATAGAAATCCTAATGTGCAGTGGAACCGTGTCGCTGGGCTGAGCGAAGCAAAAGCAATACTTCAGGTGATGAACAATATTCAGTTACACACTTATTTTAGACAGTAATATTTTGTTGAGTTACATGTTATTACTAACACAACTCAAGAATAATCAAAAATTTCAGCAAAATATGATGAAAGTATTAAAAAACCAGAAGAAGGTGTACATGAGAAATGTTTCTCTACTGCTTGAATAACTTTTTGTATTTAAAATACACTCTGGATGTGTGGTATCAGAAATTATGTTTTATATCTCCTGCTTAATAAAAAGAACAGTTTAATACTAAATCATTGCATCAGACATGGTGCCCTGGATATTGATTGACATCTGCACTCTTCATGCCACTGGTTAGTGGCTGTCAGGTACTGCTTAACACGACCTCCATTCTCTTCCTCCTGTGTTCTATATGTAGAGGAAGCATGATGAGACCTATGTGTGTCCTACTGCTTCTTATCTTGCTCATGTGGATTTTCCCTTACAGGTACAAAAACAACAAAGTAAAACCAAATTCCATAACACACCGGTGTTCAAAAGTTTCCTTAACAACTTTCCACAGAAAGAACATCCAAAATTTAACATTCTATGTTATAAATCTTCTGAAAGACTTTAACTTGGACCAGACATGCTATTGGGAGTTACAGTATTCATCTCTGAATTTCATGTGTATGCTTTGCCAATGCAGCCTTGCCAGAGCCATACTCATTTTCAATCTCCTGTATATGCTGAATTTTATCAGTAGTATTTCATTGAAATGGGATACGCCATTTCCTGTCTCCATAATTAAGTACATAACATAGTTAGCCTTCCACTACTACTTCATGTAATCATCACTAACTAGCAAGACAATGAATGTTTCTCATGATGATGTGCAATTATGTAGAGACAGCCACAATTTGCCTTTAAAAATAGTACTGAGTGACAGTAAGGCACACAAAAAAATGGAGATTTCCACTTGCTGAGCGGTAAGACATCGTTTCCTCAAACAAAAAGGTTATCAGGAAGATAAACATAATTTTGAGGTTGCTGATATATTGCTTTGGATACTGGAACAAAATAAAAACATAATATTTAAATAAATATCAAATTAAATAAATACTAATGTAAAAAGTGAGTTACACACATAAAATTTAGAGGTATTCAGAAAAATATCAGTCTATAGAACTAATGTTAGGGAGGACTGGAATAGTAATAGGAAGAAAAAAGAAGAACAGTGTGACAGAGTCAGTGGTGTGAAAGCAGAAGGAGCTAGGCAGCTTACATAATATTGTTGAAGTTCAGACAAAGGATAATGTAGGAATGTTGGGTGTTCTATATGGACATTATCCATTTATGTAGAACATTTTGCATCTGTGTAAAAGATCTGTCCTTTAGTTGGAAGTTACAGATGGTATGGGTTCTGAACACGTTGGAGTCTCACAGTTTCATAATCTTGCTACTTTAGGAATCATATCAATTTAAACATTAATTTTTTTCTTCGGGAATACATATATGTTAATCACACATAAGACGCATAGGAATTTCTAATAGTATTCTAAGCATACTGGTTTAAAAAATCCTTATTTTTTCTTAGATGCAGAATATTCCCATAATTCATAATGAAGAATAGGTTATTGAACTGAAATCACTCATGTATAAAACAATGGAAACACCAGGTTGAAATATCAGCTGTATAAGAAAAGGATAGATTGCTACTCACCATAAAGATGAGATGTTGAGCTGGAGACAGGCACAATGAAAATATTATTACACATTTAGATTTTGGCCAAAGCCTTTTTTAATAAGAAAACACACACACATTCATTCACACAAGCAAGCACACCTCACACATACATGACAGCCATCTCTTGCAGCTCAGACTTGTGAATAGTTGCCCCATAATCACAAATACTAATGTATGGTGCTTCACCTGGAAGAGTGACCTTCTCCATTCTCAACAAACAGATAGATCTCATTTCTTCACGGAGTAATAGTAAGCTAGGGAAAATAGACATTTTATACTACTCACAGTTCTGCATGTAATTACTTCAGGCTGATCAGACTACAAAATTTATACTGAAACCAACTTTTTATCAACTGAATATAATGTTGATGTGACCCATACTTCATTCTTGATAACTCATTCGATAATGAATATAGAAAGCTGCTCTTGCTTTCTAGGTGACATGTAAAAACATGGTATGTCATATAGCTTAGACCAGTCAGCATAAATTAAATTTTAGTGTTTTTCAACAATATGGCAATAGCAACAGAGAAAAAAATTAAACATTTAGTGTGAAATTATTGTTGCAGATGACAGTCCTCTGAAACTCTTTGGCAGTGACTAAACATTTATCAGTGTTTACAGCAATATGTAGGTAAAGTTCCTATACCTACCAAGTGAGCAGCTCGGGGTATCAGAAAAATCAAAGGACATCATATCCTACATTAACATATTTGTAACAGGATTGCTGTTTATTTAAACATTATCTATTGTCTTACACTGCCAGATTCATACATGTTAGGGAAAACTGTCTTTCATGGTAATTTCTTCATGACACATGCACCATGTAGCATAAATTGATTGTGGTGGATATTATGTAAAAGCTTATCTAGACCTCTGTGAGACCTATGGTCATTTCAGAAAGTAACATAACTACTATGAACTGTGTCAATATTACTGCTAACATTCATGGCTGACACATACATTTTGAACCCTAGCCAGGTATGCGTAGTCTAAATTTGCACTTATTATTAACCACAAATAATGTTAGGAAGTAAATTTATTGGTGCACCAGTATAAAAATCCCAGGGTCTATGAAGAGGATTCTGCAAAATGCTTGGTTAGAAACTTTACAAAATATTTTAACTGCATGTGCCCTTAGAAAAAATACTTTTTTAACCTTTCCTGCACTGTCCCAGGAAATTATGTCACTGCACCATAGTGCAGTACTGAATGAAAGTATGTAAACACAATCTGCAGATTACACAGTGGTAGGGATTTTCAAATGCCAAGCAGACAGATAGGAGCTTTTTGGAGAACTTACCCTTTATGCTGGTTCAACTCAGTTTATTATCCATCTGAATGCTTAGACTTTTACATAGAGTTTCATTTATTGTATTCCCATTGACATCTATTTCTAACCAGTAGTTGTAACATTTTTAACTGATTTCAATTGCATAATATAAGATTTGTAAGATAAAGTAAAATAATGGTAAGAATATCATGGGAGATTGTCAGTTCACCTGCCCAACGAACAACATCCTTGCATAACATGTGTCAGTAGACATCGAGTTATAAACACAATGTTTATGTCTGGCATAGTGGTTAAAAGAAAAATATGCAGTAATACATTTACAAATGTGTAAAAAAAATCAGAAATTTTAAAATCTTTTGCTGTTCAAAATATCAACCCTGGTGTGCAACCTCAGTTATTAAATTAACGGAATATACACTGAAGCACCAAAGAATATGGTAAAAGTGTGCATGCTCAGGTACAGAGATATGCAAATAGGCAGAATACAGTGCTCTAGTTGGAAACACTTATATAAGACAACAAGTGTCTGGCGCAGTTGTTAGATAGGTTACTGCTGCAACAATGGCAGGTTCTCAAGATTTAAGTGACTTTGAATGCGGTGTTGTAGTCAGCAGATGAGCAATGGGACACAGCATCTCCAAGGTAGTGATGAAGTGGGGATTTTACTGTATGACCATTTCACGAGTGTACTGTGAATATCAGGAATCCGGTAGAACATCAAATCTCCAACATTGCTGCGGCCATAAAAAGATCCTTCAAGAACAGGACCAACAATGACTGAAGAGAATTGTTCAGTGTGATAGAAGTGCAATCCTTCTGCACATTGCTGCAGATTTCAATGCTGGGCCATCAACAAGTGTCGTTGTGAACCATTCAATGAAACATCACAACACAAAGCTTTAGGACAGTCAGTACCAACATTGGACTGTTGATGATTGGAAATATGTTGCCTGGTCAGAGGAGTCTCATTTCAAATTATATCAAGCAGATGGACGCCTATGGGTATGGAGACAACCTCAAAAATCCATGGACCTTGCGTGTCAGCAGGGGACTGCTCAAGCTGGTGGTGGCTCTGTAATGGTATGGGGCATGTGCAGTTGGAGTGATATGGGACCCCTGATATGTGTAGATACAACTCTGACAGGTGACATGTACGTAGGCATCCTGTCTGATCACCTGCATCCATTCATGTCCATTGTGCATTCCAACAACACCCAACACATCCAGAATTGATACAGAGTAGCTCCAGGAACATATCTGAGTTCAAACACTTCTGTTGGCCACAAAACTCCCCAGACATGAACATTATTGAGCATATCTGGTATGCCTTGCAACATGCTGTTCAGAAGAGATCTCCACCCCTTGTACTCTTACAGATTTATGGACAGCCCTGCAGAATTCATGGTGTCAATTCCTTCCAGCACTACTTCAGACATTAGTCAAGTCCATGCCACATTGTGTTGTGGCACTTCTGCATGCTTTTGGGGGGCGTACATGATATTAGACAGGTGAATTGGTTTCTTTGGTTCTTAAGTGTGTTTAGTAGCACTTGAAGAAAATAAGTAAAGGTACAAGAAGCTGCTTTCATTTTAGAAAGTATGGCATAAAGTTCCTGATGTTTCAGATGACAGGCTAACATTTCAGATGGTTAACTTTGCATATAAGCACAATACACAAAATTTGTCAGCAAAAAACCTAATAATAAGGTTTTGAGGTTAACATCTATGATCATGATGAAGAACTGAGATATAGGAGAACAAGTGTGGAGGTACTTAGACATTCACATACTGTGCATTATTTATTGTTTATGAAGATGTATACATCAATGAAATAGACACTGAAGAGTAATGGAATGATACACATTTCCTTAGTAACAAACAGTACCATGATGATGGTGGACACTTGTAATGGCATGGGGTTTGCAAGAGACTAGTTGCCCTATGGACTCTTACTGATTGATGATTCACATCTAGTGGAAACTAGTCTAATGATGTGTAGAATCCCAGGCTTGCTCAATAGGACTGAAATTAGACCATACTCTAATATCCATAGAGCACCACACTGACAACATTCAAGAGTGATGTGATGATGTGATGATGTGGGTATTTACACACATCTAAAAAGTTTTGTGTCACCCCAGTTCCCAGAACTCCTGGAGATAGTCATTGACTGTGGATATTGTATCACAGACACAGTCCCTTTGGCTGTTCAGAGATGTCACTAAACCTGCCTGAAGATTTAAACAACCACGCACGAGCAGTGACTATTAGATGGAGGGGGTCCGACTGCCGATCAGTTCCAGTCATTCCACCAGGAAGGAGGTACACGGCTCATGTTGTCTGTAGTTCAACCAAGCCTAGATGGTCAATGCCACAGTTTGATCATGTCCACATTGTTACTTTCAGCCAGGAAGGGTTCTCAACAAGGAAAGTGTCCAGGAGTCTCAGAGTGAACCAAAGCAATGTTGTTTGGACATGGAGGAGTTACAGGGAGAAAAGGAACTGTTCATGACATGCATCACTCAGGCCACCCAAGGGCTACTACTGCAGTGGATGACTGCTACCTATAGATTATGGCTCAGAGGAACCCTGACAGCAACGCCACCATGTGCAATAATGCTTTTCATGCAGCTACAGGGCGTCGTGTTATGGCTCAAACTGCACGCAATAGGCTGCATGATGCGCATCTTCACTCCCAACGTCCATGGCGAGGTCCATCTTTGCAACCATGACACCATGAAATGTGGTACAGTTGGGCCCAAAAACATGCTGAATGGACTGCTCAGGATTGGCATCATGTTCTCTTCACCAATGAGTGTCGCATATGCCTTCAACCAGACAATCGTCGGAGACCTGTATGGAGGCAACCCAGTCAGGTTGAATGCACTCTGTCCATCAAGTACAGCAAGGCAGAGATTCCCTGATGTTTTAGCATGGCATTATGTGGGGCTGACATACACCATTGGAGGTCATGGAAGGTGATGTAATAGCTGTACGATACGTGTATGCCATCCTCCAACTGATAGTGCAACCATATCGGCAGCATATTGGCGAGGCATTTGTCTCCATGGACAACAATTCGCACCCCAATCGTGCACATCTTGTGAATGACTTCCTTCATGATAATCACTTTGCTCAACTAGAGTGACTAGCATGTTATCCAGACATGAACCCTACTGAACATGCCTGGGATAGATTGAAAAGGGCTGTTTATGGACAACGAGACCCATCAACCACTCTGAGGGATCTACACCAAATCGCCATTGAGGAGTGGGACAATCTGGACCAACAGTGCCTTGATGAACTTGTGGCTAGTATGCCATGACAAATACAGGCATGCATCAATGCAACAGGACATGCTACTTGGAATTAGAGCTACTGATGTGTACAGAAATCTGGACCACCACCTCTGAAGGTCTCGCTGTGTGGTGGTACAACATGCAATATGTGGTCTTTATGAGCGATAAAAAGGGCAGAAATTATGTTTATGTTGATCTCTATTCCAATTTTCTGTACAGGTTCTGGAACTCTTGGAACCGAGGTGATGCAAAACTTTTTTTGATGGGTGTATTATTATCATGCTGAAAATACATATCTCCAGTAGGACCCTATAAATCACAAATATAAACACATGATCTGCCAGACACTACCTGAATCCTTAGCCTATGAATGATAGGAGTACATGCACCAGAGGTCACGTTCAGTCTCATATGAATTTAATCACATGAAGAGACTACCACTTATTAGACTGCATCTTGATCGTTATAGGATTACACACACATTTTGAAATATGCAATTCTGTACTGGAACTCATCTGCCTTAGTGACCTTTTACCTTTTGTTGAGCATCCATTTGCAGTGTTTTTGCCCTTATGCTAATTGCTCTGGTCTGCTAGGTGTGGTTTGCAAATTGTTTATTGTGTAATGGCGGTTTTTGTACCTTATGGTGATGCGATAGGTCTTGATGGTATTGTTTCCCAAATATTGTGTACAAAAATAGCAAGTGATCTGGAGGGCTGTGGTTTGTCTATCTAAGGTTAAATTCTCAGCCCAGTGATGGAAATCCCTACCAGCTAAATTTTGATAACTGTAGTTGCAGTATTACCTGGATCAACATAGCCACTGTATATACAGGAAATTGTGGCCAATGAAAGCTCCAGTACCTGTATAGCTTCAGGGATGAAGCTGTCCCTCGCATCTGACTTGTGTCACTTGTCAGTCAAACATGTTGCCTTTCTGTGTGCAGCTGTTCTGTGTACAGCCAGTGCATGGTCTGACTACATTTCAGTCATGTACCATACTGAAACACTCAATTCAGTGAAACAACAAAAGTGCTATTACTCCAATGTGGTAGCAATCAGTTTCCCATCAGCATATATATCTGACCTCATACAGATGCAAATATTCTGTTGTAGAAAAACTGGCTCTGTAAACCTGTGCTATTAAGAAATCTGTTTTACTTACTTTATTTTAATTGAGTCATATTTTTAGTTACTTAACTGAGTAGGACATATAGTGAGAAAGTTGGCGTAACTAATTTAATTTTGAAGCCAAAAAATCCACTATGAGAATGTTACAAATATTCTTTCCAAGATCCTCAAAGAACATGCATCAGTCAAGTGAAATTATTTCTATTTCCGGAACATACATTGCCATTAAATCTACTTTATTATTAATTTACAAACTCATTTCTTTCTGATAAATGGAGAACTTCCAGAATGAATGTTCTATATAATCATCAATTACTGACCAGTGAATGGCATATTGACATTTACATAGGCTGAAAAAGCACTCTATGTTTCAGGAAGCCATGGTACTCCCAATGCTGATGCCTGATTTCTTCTGTGGAATAAGAAGACCATGGAAAGGAATTCTTATGGTGGGACCTCCAGGAACAGGAAAGACTATGTTGGCTAAGGCAGTTGCAACTGAGTGTGGTTCCACATTCTTCAATATTTCTTCAGCAACACTTACCTCAAAATACCGTGGAGACTCAGAAAAGCTTGTGCGACTATTATTTGAAATGGTACGCTTATACAATAATGGAAATTCACTTAAGTTTTCACTAACTGCATAAAAATCACTTTTAATCAGTCAAAGTAGCAATCTGGTTTCAGAAGTCAGTATAGCACAATCAACCATTTATAAGTCATGAAAGTAGTTGCACTTTGCCTACGATTCAGAGATTTTGAGAAAGCTTTAAATTTAATGTCAGTAAATTCTCTTCTGACAGTCCTTGACAGACAATACATTGATTCAACCTATGTTATTATGCTGATGAATGCATAAACCACTGCAATGACTATCATTAGATTTAACCAGGATAACGGGAATTTTAAAATTGAGAAAAGAAGCATGTACGGAGTTTTGTATCACCGGTGCTATTCACAGCAGCCCTAGGTGATGTTTTCAGGTACATATGGTGAAAAATATTTGTTAATGGAATGTAACAGAACAATCTTCAGTTTGCTGATGACATTGTGTTGTTTGCCTGCAAATGATTTGTAATCAGTACACAGGAAAAAAATTGTACAAATTAACAATGAAGTTATAGAACCAGTTGAAAAGCTGTATTTCAGACATTTGAAGACAATGGCAGTGTATGCAGCATAAGAAAAAAAAATATAGGAACAAAAGTGGCCTGGGTTGCTTTGGTACACTAAATTTCGAAAGTAAGCATCTGACGTGTATGAAAAGTAAAGCTTGCAGTTTGTGTATTTATCAGTTATGCTTATGTTAGTGAGATAATGCAGAATCTGTACAAAACTTGAGGGTTTTTCAGAGAGCAATAGAAATATGCATACCATAGACCATAATGGTCTAAATAAAGTAACTTTCCTTTTTTCCAGTTCATGGATAATAATTTATTTTTTAGAAGTAAGCAGATTTTTTAAAAAGTAGTGCCCTCTTTTGTATATGGGTAAATACTCATTTGCAGTTGTCCTAATTATATAAAGAACAAATCAGTTCTATCACTGTCATAAAAGTAGACTGTCATTAACACTACATATATTTACATTTGACATTATAATGAAGAATCCTGTCTTCAACACATCTAGTAGGGAAGACAGCACTGTTAGTGTTACAGAGCCTGAGGAGATTATAGAGCATATTTCTACAAACAAACCATGCAGCACAGTATGTCTTTTTGGAGCTGGTTTGGTATAATTTGCTATTAATCTCAAGAACAGGACAGTTGAGTTAAAAAACTGAAACTGTGCAGATTCTAATAGTACATTTTAATACTCTCTACTCCATTTGCATTCAAGCTGGAACAATCTAGATCACAGTGCTGGCAAAACTAAATTATTACTCTGTAGTATAACATTTATTGCAGAGAAATATTCCTAAAAGGTTAAAATTATGTGACTTATGTGGAAGGCAAGCAAAGATCTATACTCAGGTCTCAGTCTGACATAAAGCTTTAACCCATTGGGAATTTTTATTGTTGCTTAAAGTTTACTTAGGTTTAATGTTTCATTCTGAGAACAACTTCAAGGCATTTACATTGTACACTATTTTGTTTTTAATAGCATTTCATTAATTTCTTCAGAATTGATATGCTTGTTGCTACACTCTGATTTTTTTAATGTCCTCTGAGCTGATTCTTTCAGTGTATCATCCTTCTCACACTTTATTTTACAGGTTTCAATGCATTTTCCTCCCTTCCCTTCCCTTTTCTAAAATCCTTGGAATTTGTAAACTAAGTTGATACTCTTTGTTCTCAGTTCAACTAATATTAATAATTCTAAACTGAAATGGGAAATTGACACTTATGAGGTTCCAGTAGAAAAACACAAGGACAGCAGATGATAAAGATAGTAGACTTTGGAATCAGATGTTCCTTTATTGACTAAAATAGAAGAAAGGGCTGAAAGAAAATGGGCAATTTAAGAGATATGCAGGAGACCCAACCAGGTTCCCAAGTCAAAAAAGTCATATTGTCACAGGATAAGAAATAAATAAATAATGAAACCAATGGATAAGATTTAAAAACTAGAAGACGAAAGTGGTGGAGAGGGTAGCCAACAACTCAGAAAAAAGTGGAGCATAGTGTGAAACTAGAAATATAGATAATCAAGTTTGGCAACTCCAGATTGAATATTAAGAAACTAAAGAGGATATTCATTGTGCACCTAGACTCTGATATCCATAGTTAGGAAAATGCTCAGTGCTACTGTCCTGTCAGACTGGATATAAATATCAAAAATATTAATTATTTAAAAATAGTTGAGAGTAACTTTGACACAAGCATCTCCACATCATAATGCTCCATTAAAGTGTCTCTGTAAAGCAGTGTTTCAGGAGATCCACTGCATATGCTGTGGCCTGTACTTTATAACAAATAATTCAGTTCATATGATCACATAAAGCTAATGTGTTGCCTACATGTTTCAATATTGGTAGAACAAGTTTATCTAAAATATATGCCAATCAACTCATTTCTTATAATATACTGTATATTCTAGGCTAACAGCTCATACTGCTACATTACAAATACACAATGTACTTTTCAAAATATAATGACATGTAGAAAAAAGGCAATATGATTGGAATAGTGATTGAATACTTGTATTAATTTTTCAAAGTGATTTTGTTTTCTGGGTCTCACTCATACCAGTTTTTCAACTTGAACATTTTAATTTGCTGCAATGAATAAGATATTTCCTTAATAATATGCATTATATTTCAGGCTCACTTTTATGCCCCAAGCACTATTTTTATAGATGAAATAGATTCACTGTGTTCACAACGTGGTACAGATTCAGAACATGAAGCTTCCCGAAGATTTAAGGCAGAACTGTTGATTCAAATGGATGGTCTTAATTCTAACAGGTATGAACACCATATTTACTTCAAATGGTAAAGAAACATCCATTAATTAAGTTATATGGACAAGTGTTGCCTGTGTGAATGAAGATATAAGTTGGTTGACACTGCAATCAGTGTTTGAGTAGAGTCTGAGAAAAGAAAAAGGTTAGGGTACAGGCACATTGGAAGATTAATAATGCAGAGATTGTGAAACATATGTAGTCCCTAAGCCATTGTTGTGAATTCCAGATGAGCTGACAGTGTGAAAATTTTGCACATAAAATACAATAAGCAGTTCTGAAACATGCACACACACACACACACACACACACACACACACACACACACACACACACACACACAGAGAGAGAGAGAGAGAGAGAGAGAGAGAGAGAGAGAGAGAGAGAGAGAAAATGTAACTGTTTATTATTGTGTCATTCCTCAGCTTACTGTTTTGGCACTAAATAGATTCCTGTCCTCATCTGAGACTTTTTTTAACTGATAAACTCTCAGATGACATGATTCAGGGTGCCGATTTCTTGATACTCTCAAGAATCTGTTGAGTGTTGATGTATTTTTAGTAAATACAAGGGATATTAAATATAGCCTATATTTTCCCAGGTAGTGTATTGGATTTTTGGGTGTCCCAGCTGTTATGCACTCTTGGTCACTACAACTGCTACTCTATAAATTAAAGAATATCTGACCAGATTTTTTCCTTGAAACAAAAAGTGCTTCATTCTGTCACAGAAAAGGCCAAACTACTCCACTGGTGTTTAAAACTCAAAATAAGAACAAGTTTGAAAACACTCTGAAAAATAACAGACTGTGCACTGCATGTGTCCACTATTTTTTAGTTAGTTAGCTGAGTTTGCTAGTGAGTGTAACCCCAGAAAACAAATTCTTTCAGGAAATCAGCAGATTTTATCCCAGGTTTTTCTTTTGTCATAATAGAAATGTCTTCCTTGGGTGTTAATTGATTCAGTTCTTAATGGGCACTTGTAATACTTGTAGCATAACAAATCCAAAAATTAAACACAAATCAGCAAGCTTCATTTAAAGTTATAAGTTTACTCTTTTGTGAAACATTCCATGAGTCACAATACGCTCAACTGCGAATGTTGTTCTCAGGCCTGCAATGAGTTACTTACTGTTTGTAGACAGCTGGAAACAGATCTGACAACTGTTAGATGACTGGAGCTGCACCAAACAGGTGTACTTGGAGGGCTACAGAGAAACATGTACCAAAGATACCAATGATACCTCGAATACAATCCTCCCCTGTTTCCTCTACAGCAAGTACAGGATCTATCACTACTCGCCATTGTGGATGGTGTGATAGGTCTCAGGGCCCTGTACAGAGGAGACAGGGACCAGAGAGAACTCAAGGTTTTACAGCCACCCACCCCACCCCCAACCAATGAATTCAAGGTTCTGTCTTTCACTGAAACTGAAACTGAGCCAGTAAGACTCACTTCACTTATTTAGGAATCTGCTGTGTATCATGTCAAGGGGAGAAAATTTAAAAGAGTATGGGGTCTATTAAGCACTGACACTTACAACATACAGGAATACTTGTACCCTTAGAAAAATTTCAGCAAAGGATGGGAAGGATCACCACACGCACTCCACACGTATGCCCATACAACATTCTGAGGAGGCCGTGCCAGCACCCATTGAGGGAACAGACAACTGTGTATTGTGGAGCATATTTGAACAAACAGTGATTGTCAGGCAAGCTTCAAAATCATACTTGAATCCTTCCACGACTGGAAGGAAAGGCTGAAAAGAATAGCCATTTTCACAGACATACATTCTGCAGCATTTCCCCTGGTTCTCAGTTGAGAAGGCGGCTTGAATCACTTTGACTTTGGAGGTTCTGCGACAAGTTAGGCTACAAATTCTTAGAATTGCACCATAGAGTAGAGAAATCTAGGGTCTGTCTAGATGTGTCAGGTGTGCACTACACATCAGAAGCTGTTACCAAGACAGTTGATGGTTTGTGGGGTGCACAAAAGATTTTTTTTATATTACCTGACTCTTCATGATGTCTGAGTAATGATACCTGTAAAAGCATCAGTGTAAGGTCAAAATTAATGCACTCCCCTTGCCACCTTCCCCCTATCCACCCAAAAAAGTATAGAAGTCCTAGTTATCAGTATCAATTGCTGAAGCACTTGCAACAAAGCACCAGGGTTAATAGCACTCCTAAAAAGCAGAAATGCTGAACTCCAGGAGTACTATCCCAATTTAATGCTTGCATCACTGCCAAGATTGGTGATATAGATATTAGGGTCACTACTATTAAGAAAAAATTTAAACCACTAAGACTGAATGAAGTTCCATGACCTGATAGAATTCCTATTAGATTCTATACAGAATTTGTGGCTGAGTTAGTGCCCCTCATAAAAATATTATATACCATAGATCTCTCAAACAAAAACAAACTGTGTCCAGTAGTTGGCAGAAAGCACAGCTCTCACCCATCTACAAGGAGAATAGCAAAAGTTATCTACAAAACTAATGTCCAATATCATTGACATGCATCATTATAGAAACTTAGAACATATTCTGAGTTCAGACATAACTAGGACTTCAAACAAAATAACCTCTTGCAAGGCAACCAGCATGGATTAAAAAGCATTGTTCATGCAAACCCAACTCACACTTTTCTCACATGAAATCTGGAAAGTTATGGAGCAAAGCAGTCAAGCAGATGCATTATTTCTTGAATTTTGAAAAGCATTTGACTCAGTACCTCACCTAAACTTCTTATCGAAAGTATGATTCTGTGGGATATCAATTGAAATTTATGACTTACTGAGGATTTCATGGTGGAGAGGATGAAGCATGTTATCTTGGCTAGAGGGCCATCAACAAATGTAAAAGTATCTTCAGGCAACCCATAGGTAGGTTTCTTGGGATGTTTGCTGTTCACGTTGCATATTAATGACCTATCAGACAATACTCATAATAACCTCAAACACTAACCATTGTGGCCGAGCGGTTCAAGGCACTTCAGTCTAGAAGCGCGCGGCTGCTTCAGTCACAGGTTCGAATCCTACCTTGGGCATGGATGTGTGTGATGTCCTTAGGTTAGTTACGTTTAAGTTCAAATGGTTCAAATGGCTCTGAGCACTATGGGACTTAACATCTGAGGTCATCAGTCCCCTAGAACTTAGAACTACTTAAACCTAATTAACCTGAGGATATCACACACATCCATGCCCAAGGCAGGAGATTCGAACCTGCGACTGTAGCAGTCGCACGGATCTGGACTGAAGCGCCTAGAACCGCTCAGCCACCGTGGGTGGCTAGGTTTAAGTAGTTCTAACTATAGAGGACTGATGACCTTAGATGTTAAGTCCCATAGTGCTCAGAGCCATTTCTTTTAACCTCAAACTTTTCACAGATGCATTTATGTGTAATGAAGAACTGCCTGAAAAAATTGCACAGTTACTGAGATAAATCTTAATAAGATTTAAAAGTGGTGTAAGGATTCACATCTTGCTTTAAATTTTCAGAAATATAAAATTGTGCATCTCCCAAAATGAAAAAAGTCGTATCCATCAACGTCAATAACAATCAGTCACAACTCGAATCAGTCAACTTGTACAAATACAAGGTTGTAACAATTTGTAGTTATATTACATGGAGAAATTGCCTAAGCATAGTTGTAGATAAAGTAAGTGGCAGACTATGTCTCATTGGTAGTACACTAAGAATACATAATCTGTTTACAAAGGAGGTTGCTTACAAAACACACAAGCTATGCAGTAGTTCTATAATGCTCTTCCATGGGTCTAATAAATCTGTGACCATTTGTGCTGTCCTTGGTGTAAGGACAGTATGAATGGTCGCAGATTTGTCAGACCCACAGAAGAATTGTTAATGATACAATGTTAATGATATCTTAAAGAAGCAACACTGTTTATCTTTGATTTGTGTTATCTACCATTTTTAAATGCTTTCGCATTTTCTGTTTATTCTGTGTTTGTATTGTTGTCTGCCATTAGTTGTAAGCTGTTACACATTGCAATAAACTCCGCACAAACGGGCTTATTTTCATGATTCATTTACTGTTCCTGATCACAGGTTATGGTTCTAGGTGCATAAGTCTGTTTTCAGTGTAGTGGCAGAGAGTTGTTTCCTGGTGTCATGCGTAACAGCAAAACTTTTGATGTCACCGGCATAGTGTTGGCGTGGCACAATGGAACAATCTACACATCAGTTTCATTTAATATTGTCTGCAGGGGACAATTAGGTGGTGTAGAAATTCCAAATGGATGTGATATTAAGAGGAAAAGACCTTTTAGATACTGCCAATAGCATTGTTACTCAGTCACCACAGGAGAGAGAAGCAGAAGTAAAAACATGGCAGGAAAAGGACACAAAAACACAAGAATTTATTGTGACCTGGATGGAGGTAGCACCACTCACTCATCAGCTGGCATGTGGACAAAACTGAGACTGTGTATGAAAAAGAGTCCACAGTATTTACCTACTTCAGCAAAAGTGTTTCTTGCTCCAGTTTGATGATGACGCAGTGGTTACCATTGTGTCGAAAATACAAAAAAATCAACACAATATTGAAGCAAGTGGGAGAACCACTTTCAGATAAAATGATCATAACAAAAGTGGTAATGTCATTGCAAGGGCGATATAAACATTTCTGTTCAGCCTGGGAGTCCATATTCTTTGAGAAGGAAATGTTTAATGACTTAATTTCAAGATTGCTCATTGAGGAAGAGAGAAATAATCAGTGCAATCAGCTGGAGGTAGCTTTAGTCAGTCTAAGCAGGCAATAAAAAATTACCTGTTATGCTTGTGGTAAGACGAGCTACTACACAAAGGACAGTAAAAGTAAAGCAAATATAGAACTAAGAAGTTGCAATTATTGTAAGAAAAGATGTCATTTGAAGTCAGATTGCAGGCTGTTGAAATCAAAGGAAGGCAAAAAGGCTCAGAATGTAAATGCCTTTATGTGTATGAATCAAGGAGTTGACCTAGAAAATTATTGGATGAGGTGCTAGCGAGCATATGTGCTGAGAACTGTTTACAAAACTGTACAGTGTGCAAAGCTCAATGAAAGTTACTGTGGGTGACAGTAAACTTCTTGACGTGACTGAGCATGGTACTGTGGAACTGTATGCATGGATCAGAGTTAAATTTATCAAAACAGTACTTAGTGGAGTGCTTTTTGTTCCTGAACTGAAATTCAATCTGTTTTCTGTAAGAACTGTGTTACACAAAGATATGTGTTTAGTTTCAAACAAGGAACAATGTGAATTCTTGAAGAGTAAAGGCGAAGTTTGTGCATTATTCAAACATGTCAACAAAATGTATCATACATTGTTTTCACTAAACGGAACACAGTCACAACTGTCAATGGTTTCTTTTATGCATGTGGATGAAACACACACTGTGGTTGACAGTAATAACATGTCAATTTGACTATATATATTGAAAACTTGAGTGTCTGGCACAAATAATTGTAACATCAGAGCATTACGCACGTGAAAGAGTTTTTATCATATAAAGGAGTGAGATTCATTGAAAACATTTGTAAAGAATGTTTAGTATGTAAACAACATCACTTGCTTTCCCTGTCAGTTCCTCTGGAGCTAATGCCTCACTCGAACTGATTCGTGCAGATGTCTGTGGACCCATGGACATGCATTAGCTTGGAGGAGCTGGTTCAAATGGCTCTGAGCACTATGCAACTTAACATCTGAGGTCATCAGTCCCCTAGAACTTAGAACTACTTAAATATAACTAACCTAACGACATCACATACATCCATGCCCGAGGCAGGATTCAAATCTGCGACTGTAGCAGTCACGTGGTTCCGGACTGATGCACCTAGAACTGCTTGGCCACTGCGGCCGGCTTCTTGGAGGAGCAAGATATTTTTTTGCATTTGAAGGATGACAACTGTGGTGAACACAAAGTATTTTTTATGAAACAGGAGAATAAAGTAAAATGTTTGATTAGGTATTTTATGCAAACACTGAGAGAGAAAATGGTCGGAAAATTAAAGTTCTAAGAGGTCATAATGGACTGGAGTTTATGAGTACTGACTTAGGTACATTTTTGAGTGAAAATGGCATAGCCCATCAAAGATGTGTTGTGTACACTCCACAGAAAAATGGAAAAGCTGAAAGGGAACTGCACACCTTGGTTAAAGCTGCTCATTCAATGAATTCCCAAACATTTCTGGGCTGAAGCAGTTAACATGGTGGCTTATTTATTAAATCAAACTGGTCCAAGCCCTATAGAAAGTAAAACTCCTTTTGAAGCTTTTTATGTTAGAGAATTGCCCTTAGCAGATTTGAAAATATTTGAAACGCATATGTCTGTCCCCATACCCAAGGAAAAGTGACTGAAACTAGGCCCCAAAAACAAGATAGATTTATTTGTGGGTTATGATAATGATGTGAAGGGCTACAGAATATTTATACCTCCCACAAAGAGAACTGAGATGCAGCAAGACATTATTTTTTGCCACCAGCAGTATCCAAAAGGAAGAAGAAAGCTGATGTTCATGTAAAATAGTCAGATACTATTCATTGTAATAAAAAGAACATAGATGAAGCTTCAGATTTAGAGGAATGGAAAGAAGAAATGAGGACTGATGTTGTGGAAGAAAATAAAAGTCAGCCTAGAGGAGAACAAGAAATCAGTGAAGACAGTGAAAACAGAAATTTTTTTAGAGGATGCAGAGGACAAGAACACATACAATCTTAGATCCAGGAGGAAAATTCAACACCCAAATCAATTGGAAGATTATGTGTCAGGCCTGTTGACAGCAGTGATTGACAAAGACCCCAGCACCTATGCTGAAGCAATGTCTTGCAGTGAAGCTAAAAATTGGAAAATGCTAAACCAAGAGAGCTGCAAGCCCTAGAAGAAAACATCACATGGTATTATGTATGTAAGCCAAATGAATATGATGTTATTGACAGAAAATGGTTTTTAGGCAAAAAAAGGGATGAAAAGGGTAATGTTGTTTCTCACAAAGCTTGTCTTGTAGCAAGGGTTTCCAACAAAGCTTGTCTTGTGACTCTTCAAGCTTTCCTGGCGGATGTGTTGCAAATAGTCTTAGACAATTTACAAAGCTTGTCTTATTTAGAGGTATACAGTGCAGTAGCAAAACTGGTTTCATTGAAATTTTTTCTGGTTAATTTTAATGAGAATAACTTTTCCATCTATCAACTGGATGTCTTTAGTGCATTTCTCTATGGAGAGATAGTTGGAGACCACTGGTTATTGCAGTAAAATTAATGACAAAGTTTGTAAACATACAAAAGCTCTGTATGGTTTAAAGAACTTACAAATAACTGTGCCTGATGTTACATTTTATTCTGTCATGCTAAAAAAGTACTTTAAGTAAATAATTATTCTTAATTTTATTTTATTTTCAACATGATTATTTTAAACCATTTTGTGGTACTTAAAATCACAAAATACCTGTAATTATTCTGTACACTTACAATTAGATGTTATGAGACAATAAAGTTTCTATTCTATTCTACCAAGTAAAAAAAAAAAAAAAAAAAAAAAAAAACATGGCTCTGAGCACTATGGGACTTAACATCTATGGTCATCAGTCCCCTAGAACTTAGTACTACTTAAACCTAACCAACCAAAGGACACCACACAACACCCAGTCATCACGAGGCAGAGAAAATCCCTGATCCGCCGGGAATCAAACCCGGGAACCTGGGTGCGGGAAGCAAGAACGCAACCGCACGACCACGAGCTGCGGACTAAAAGTTTCAATTCTGCCATAAAAACAGGTAGCCTATTTATGGGGATTATGACAGTCAAATTGAACGAATGCATTACAAATTTAGAAAAAAATGTGGGCTTTATAAGACATAAGATTTCGCATGTAATAAATGAAAATTCTGAGCTGCAGAACGTTTCCCCATCTTGGCGTTAAGCGCCAACAATCAGTCGAATTGCTCGACAAACAAAAGTAAACTATGAGCAAATACGTGTTGCACATGCAAAAAAAAAAAAAAAAAAAAATCAACATATTTAGTGACAGGACGTGTCTAGCTTGCACTGTAATATCAAAAATTATGGAAAAGAGACATGTAGAATCAGAGAAATTCGAGAGTACAGAAGCGAACAAAATGCGACATTAAGTCGAAGAGTTTCAGGTCTTTGCTACTGTGGAAATCGTTCCTTTAAAGGAATTGTGTGCATCAAATATAAAACTGCTTCATTTCTCTTGTGCAAATGTGAATTCGAAATGGAAGATATGGTTGTGCATGGAAGATGAGCTAGGACTAAATTTTAATAACAAAGATGGTACTTACATTTTTTATTGGTATGCTCATTGATGAAGTTAAAGATTTAAGAAGTAAAATCGACGAACTCCGTTGACAGAAGCTGCAAAATGATGGCGAAATATGCAGATACAAAAAAATTGGCGCTAAATTATGCAAAAACCAATTCCCTGCAAAGAAAACCTTTACGAGAACTGAACAATATATTACGACTAAAAAAACATTTAAAACTGTGAAAAGAATTGCGAATGATTCTTCCTTAATTATTACAATAAGCAACAGGTTCCTAGCACTTCAAAAAGGATAAAATCATTAACA
The DNA here is from genome assembly GCF_023864345.2 of Schistocerca serialis cubense. NCBI lineage: Eukaryota > Metazoa > Arthropoda > Insecta > Orthoptera > Acrididae > Schistocerca > Schistocerca serialis. The sequence goes on along the minus strand of NC_064640.1, from coordinate 358,618,630 downwards.
ACAAAGTACCTGTACTGAAAATACGGTATTAATTTTACAACTGAAGCAAACAAAATAAATAACAAGAAATATTCACACAACAGAAACAGCAATGGCATAAGCAGCAGTCACAGTTGGAGTCAGTCCATTCATCCTGTTATGTGGGTGTAATAATGTGTTGTGATAATGTAACTGGCCAGAAAATGTATAGGCCTAGGTAAAATGCTATCAGTTTACAAAGGTGACTGCTTCCAAAACACTTGTGTGTTCCACAGCACAATATTGTTGAAGTGTGTGGAAACCATACTAAACAGGACTTATAGGGGATACTGAACTTATACAAGTGGTCACATGTTTGTTTGCCTCGAAGGAGACCATCAAAAATGCTGAAAAACTTGAATTGGCAGATGCTTTAAAATGGAGACCAAGTATCCTGTGAAAGCCTATTTACAAAGTTTCAAGAACTATTAATATATATGGAATCTAGGAATGTATTGCAGATGCCTAAAAGATTCACTCATATACCAACTGCAAATACAAAATTAGTTTAATTGGAACGTACACAAAGTCATTCTTCCCACACTGCATATGCAAATTAACTGGGAAGAAACTGTAGTGTGTGATACTGTGAGAAGTACCCTCTGTCATGCATGTCACAGTAGTTAGCAGAGTATGTGTGTAGACGTATATTTTTTGGACAATTCCATTTATACCATAGAAGAGTTGAATAGACAATATTTATCAGAATTTTGAGACACATCTGGTTACTGTGGTTATGCAAGCCTATCCAGTTATGTCTCCAAGAGTGACCCAAAGCCTCAGTATGATTGATATTCCCCTTGTATTTCTTCTGAACATTACAACAAGAGATTCTTCCAAGGCATACGTGGTAGCAGCATCACAGGGGTAATGGACATTGTACCCTGTACCACCAACCCAAGGACGTTAACATCCATGGAAACATTGAAAACTACGAAACAGATTCATTAATCAAGTTACTACTGTATTATTATTTATGAGTCTAATTTAAATCCAGGTTCAAGTACTAGTCTGTTACAATTTTTCTGTTGTCACAATAGAAAAATGATTTTGCAGGAACTGAGTTAATTAACTGATTTCATTTTTTAATTTCAATGTTTCTATGGAAATATATTATGTATTAATAAATATAGGTTAAAACCAATAAGTAAACAGTGCGCATCTTTTGTGAAATAAAAGATAATTGTAGGGCAATGACTAAAAAAATTAGTTATTTTTCTGTCTTTTATTATACCAGACAATAATCACTGATTGTGTTTATACAATTATTGATTTCAAGTGTGATCTACAGCCATCTCTAAATCAGTATTGGAACACAAGAAGCTTTTTTACATAGTGATGCAAATGTAGCATACTTTGCTACATGTAATTCTCTTTGACCATGTGATCAAACTAACAAGAAGAATTGTCACTACAAAATGTGCACTGTAACCTTTTACACTGTGCTAGGAGTAATGGAGAGGATTATACCTACTCCCCTGCTTCCTGCATCCCCCATGTAAAATGCCAAGTTACATTGCACATATATTAAATAAAGCCTCCAAGCACACAAAAACTTCACTTTTACCTTGCATATAATTCATCCAATGATAACAAATATAAATCTTCTGATCAGGGTACAGCTGAAGATCAAATATGGATACATAACAATCTTTAAATCAGGTCTTAAAGGGCATTATAGCCATAGTGCAGTAAATATCACACCTGTCCATTTGTATTTTCATGTGTCTGCTTTCAGTTCAGACAACAAGGTGATAATGGTACTAGCAGCAACCAACCATCCATGGAACATTGATGAGGCATTTCGCCGAAGATTTGAGAAAAGGATATATGTTCCTCTTCCAAACGGTAAATCTGCATTCATAATTCATCATAATAATGGTATTCATACAGCTGTGTATTTGATTCACAGGGGTGTACTTTAACCCAAATCATTGAGCTATGACAAACAGAATTGTTACCCATACTCTAGCATCACTTGATGGGAAGATATTAACTTTCTCCTTATTATATTCCTAAAATCAGTACACATATACACTCAGATCTACATATAATGTACAACTGTGCATGTACATGCAATATCAGTAACTGAAAATCCAGGAATAGAGATAGTATGTATGTAGGATAGAACACTGCCTGCCAAATAGAAGCAATTCTGAACAGTAGGTAATTGCTTATAAAAGACAAAAATGCTTTATTTTTGGAGAATGTCCTTTATTAGGACTACCAATGCACATGCTCAACTCAGCACAGGCTCTTGTATTGCAATGCTGTTTATCTAAATGAGGTCAGCAATGATGTCAAATGGGATAAGTGGTGGGCGAACAGAGATATATGTAGAGTGAGGAGATGGATGAATGGTACAGTAGGTGGGGTGGGGGGGGGGGGGGGGGTTATGAAGGATAGTGCTGGGATGGAACATGTAACTGTTTTGCAAGGTCAAGTTAGGGATAGGTGTGCCAGGATGAAAACAGAGAGGAAAATGGGAGAGTACTGGGGTAACAATACAAACTCGTAGATACATATAGGAGATATCGAAAGGTTCAAAGTTATGAGTAAGGATGGAGTAGTAGATAGAGGAAACAGGAAAAGTAAGAGCATGTTATGGGAACAATTGGTGAAATTAGTTGATAACATGAAGGGAGAAGAGAAGGAGGACAAGTGTGGCACAAGAGTTAGCAAATATTGAAATCTTAACTGGAATGAACGATATGTAGAAGGGAGATTTCCCACCCACAACATTCAGAAAAACTTAAGGCTGTTGGCAAGAATCCAAGTAGCATGGCTTGTAAAACAAATGCTGAGGACAACCACTTGCATAGCATGCTAACTTTCAGTCACGGTTTGACAATTTCTGTTCATGTGAGTGGATAGTTTAGTGCTCATATCTACATAGAATGCTGCATAGTACTTTCAACATAGTTATATGCTGTGACTGCTTCCATGTGTGGCTCTAGTTGTGATGAGTGATGCCAGTGATAGAATTGGTCTAGGAATGGTTGGCAGATGTATAGGACAGGTCTTGCATCTGGGTCTTATACAGGAATGTCACCCAGAGGTCAAGGGATTGAAAACAAGATGGCCATAAGGACACACAAAGATACTGCATAATTTTGGTGGACAACTGAATAGGGGTAGAGGAGTTCTGTTTAAGTCAGGGTTGGAAGGGTTGATATACTCTGCTGATGCTTCAGTACGATCTGAGTACCCTAGGAAAAGAATTGCTTGTCACTGAAAATTTGGTATCCACTGGTTGCCAGTCTGTATGGGGGAGGGAGGTGAGACGTTTTTTATATAAGACGGGTAGCAGCTGCAGAGTGGATGTACTTCTGGTGAGTGATGGGTTTAATTTAAATAGTCTGAAAGTGGCCATCAGTGAAGTGAAGGTGGCTCTAGGGGCCAAGGAGGACAATATAAAACAGGTGGTAGACCGGTGTTAAGATTTTGAATGAATGACAGTGGGATGTCTTCAGTGGGTCTCTAAATCATAAATATGTCATCAGTAAATCAGAACTAACTAAGGGTTTCAGGACTGTGAGTGATTAGAAAGGATTCCTCATGAAGGCTCTTGAACAAGTTGACACAGATCATGTAGATGTAATATGATTTTCCGAACATCCTTTGACCATTGATACAGGAATGCTGAATATGGGCAGAAATAACTGCAGGTCAAGCATGGAGAAAGGAGGAGATGCCAGTTACATTAAGAAGGCATGAAACTATAAAAACACTGATACCCATATACTTTACAGTGATCAGTGTTTTAAAACTTATGCTGCAAAAGTAGATTTTCTTGGAAAGTTAATAATAATAATAGCATACAGGACTCCATCTGTTAATTTTGAATTATTTATGAAATATTGATGCATTATTAAACTTCTTGACTTCCAAGCAAAATAAGGTAATATTATGTGGAAATATAATTTTTCAGAGAACACCTGTTCTAGAGCTTTACTTAAGTTCCTTGCCATTTTATGTGATCCAGCTCCTTTATGCAATTTGCAACAAGAATTATGGGAATGAGCACTACTGCTACTGACCACATTTTTATAGATGCATTGAGATTACAAAGTGCTATTGAAATTCCCATAGTTAATGGCCTCTCAGAATATTATGGTCAATTGCTGATGTTTAATATCAGAGTGCACCACATAAATAAAAATAATTGGAAAATACAAGGGTGATAAATGGACAAGAAATTGTCAGATACAAACTGGAAAGATATGTACAACATTCCTGGTGTTAATGAAAAACATAATGTATTCTGTAACATTGTAATAGGCTACTAATAGAAACTGCATTCCTAAGAAATTAAAATATGGAAGCAGATTAAATGCATCTGAACCTTGGGTTACATATGTAATCAGAATATCATGCAGAACTACGAGAAAACTCTACTAGTCATCAAGGGACATGGATGATGATAGGATTAAAGCCCATTTCAAACTGTGCTGTAAAAGTCCAGTTAAAGTCATCTGAGTGCCAAATGGTATGTATTATCAATAAAAAATAAGCTCCTTAAAGAACAAGATAAGAACTGTTTGGAACCCACCAAAAAAATAAGACAGGAGAAAAGAATCCAGAAAATGGAGAAATTTCTTTAAAAAAATGAGGAATTCTGCATAAATTTATTTGGCCAATAACAGATAGATTAGGTTTGAATATTTCCATAGAGTACTTTCCAAAACAAGTTACATAAAATTCAGCATCCTCCTACATTTCCAAAATATGTTTCCAAATTTTATTAATTCTCTTACAAATAAATGGTCAAGTGGTTATGAAGAAATCAAAAGTAAAATAATGAAATGTTGTTCAGCTGAGCTTACAATTAGTAATATATTGGCTTACTTATGCAACTAATCTTTTCCTAGAGAGACAAGCGTTCTGTTTTCTGCAACTTCACAAAAAAAGGGGGCAAGACACTATTCCAAATTACCAATCTGTCTTATTATTGCCAGTATTTTCAAAAAAAAAAAAAATTTAGAAGATCATATAAGTTGTAAACACTTTTGTTTGTTTATTTATTTGTCCATCTTCAAGCATCTGCATGCAAAGGATGCCTAGACATTTGTAAGTACACTCTATTTTATTTAGTTGAGTTGTATGTATTTCTATTTTTAATGTTTGACAAGAATTAACTTGGTGTACAGGTTGCCTTAGGCTATTCCTTCTATAATTTACTTCTATATGCAAGAGGTAACTGCATATGGAGAGAAATAAACTGTTAATATATTTAACTGTGTGGAATAAGGCCTATAAGGTATTTTAGTCATGGAAATTCCAGATGTGCACCTGTTGGTCTTGTTCAAACAGATGCTCCCCCCCTCCCCCTTTCTCTCCCTCTCAATTTTTCTCTCTTCTTTTCTTTCTTCCTCAGGGAGAATCACCCTAAAATCAATACCTTATTTTAAATGAAAGTGGAAGATATCATAATAGGAACTCAGTGATAGTTGTTTAAAAACATATGTGCATTGTTTCCCCAACAAATAAATAACAAGTGACAGAATTATAGATATACCGTCCGTGTGACTATTTGAAGTAAATTTAGTCTCAAAATGTATGCCAATGAGTTCAGCAGATGTGCACTCATTTCAGCATAGGATTAACTGAAAATAATGTTCAGTCTTTTCCTTGGTATACAATATACTAGAATCAGTAAAATAGAAGCTACTACCATTGGGAAATTTTGTGACTTGGTTAAGGGAACCATAGTATTCCCAAGGAAATGCTTAAATATTATGAAGTAGTAGACACAGCAGGTTCCTGGTTTTTATCTTATGTGAATGACAGAAAGCAATGTGTATTCCTGGTTTTTATCTTATGTGAATGACAGAAAGCAATGTGTATCTGTTGCCTGTCAGTCACTTAACAATAGGCATTCAGAATTATAACCAATCAGACATGGTGTACTGTAAGGTTCAAGTTTGGGTCCTCTGTTGTTTCTGATCTACCAGTACATAAACAATCCTTCATTTGCAGTTTCAAAAAGTACAAATTTTATTATTTTCTGTAGATGATATAAGTGTACAAATAAGAGGTAATATCAATTTCCTAAGTGAAAAGGCAGCTGTTGAAAGATTAGAAAACGTCAGCAGTTGTTTTAACACAAATGCAATGCAATGTAATGATATTTGTGCTATGTTGAGTACATTCAGTTCAGTACATCTCATATAACTCTACAAGCTACAGAAATAGTCTACTGAAACAATGAAGTACAAGAAATAGAAAGTGTTCACTGTTTTGGATCACAACTTTAATTGGAGGACTGTGGCCTGGAATTATTTTAGTGCATTAGTTCGGCTATGTTTCAATTCCTACTGCCATACGTAATTTAAAAATGAAGAAACTAGTTTTTTCTGCACATTTTCATTCAATAATGAGATATGGGATCATTTTATGGGGATGCTCTACTTATATGAGCAATATTATTTTCAGATGATGGTAGTGTGTTATAAGAATTATGTATGGTGTTATCAGTGCTCCTTCAATAAGGCTGCTTTTATTTTTATATACATCATTTCCTTCTCTGATTATGACACAGTTTACATCATTTTTACTACAGTTTCACGGTTTATCAGCACTTCTTGTAATCGAGCTCCAGGCTTTCAAATTCTATTCACTTTATATTCTGACTTAATATCAGGTAGGACTGTGGCTAGTCCCCTACCATGAGTCATTGATAGTACGTATGCTTTTTCTTTCTTATTCACTGTCTGGTTTTCTGCACTGCATTTAATTTCATCTTTTGTTGCACTAATACAATTTTTACTTCTAATAGTACTGTACATGGTGGTAATGAGTTTCCATTGGCAGTTTTTTGGTCAATAGATTTTTCTGAGCAGTTTCCTCTGACACTGAATTTTTTTTCGACTTTTTTGGGCTGCCTGCACTTCGAACCCTGTACTCGCTCATTAGTGGAACACGAAAAACGTTTGTTGTTAACACAGGATGAGAGAATTTCTTATGCCTAATATATATAGTACACATTCTTGTTTGCAGCTTTGCATCTCCGTGGGAATGTCCACAACTGCATCAAATTTTTCAACATACTGTCTGGCTTTACTCAACTTGTTTTGCAGCCCTTCCCCCACAATTACTTCAAGTCTGGTGTATTACTTTACTGTATCTTATATAGGGCCTACTGCTTGTTAAATCTGGACCAGTAAAAATACAATACAATACAGCACAACGAAACTGGTGGTATGCTAAGTGAACAGATGTGCTAAATAAAACATACCGGTAGTTCATAATGTGTTGTAAAAAAGACATGAACGCTTTGTCCCTTAGAAAGCAGTTTCTATTAGAAGTATATATAATTCCTAGCAGTTGTGTTCATAATGACAACAGATGGGACCCTGTCCCATTGTTTGTTTTTCTGTCTAAAAAATTTTTTTTGGCCAAATTACATACAGTGTGCCACCTATAACCCACTTTGTAACCTTTCCCAGAAAGTTTGGATACTCACTACTACCTCCCAATATGTTTTCTACATGATAGTCATAGTGGGCAAATTGGTGCACAGTGAAACTAAGAAATACCCTATAATTACAACACAAGAACATAAGTTGACCAGCTTGTGCGCTGCTGAAACTAAGTCTTGTCCAGTGCATACAACAATATCATGTGACCATTCATGAAATTTTGTGTCATAACAATGTGTTATTCATGAATGATTGTTGTCAAGATAGGACTATTACACTGAGGTGACAAAAGTCAGTGGATAGCAGTACACATGTCCAGAGGGTAGTAGTATTGCATACACAAAGTACGATCTGTTGTAGAATTTTAGAACATGTTTTTTGCTCGAGTGTCATGTCGTTTTTGGAAACCCAGAATCTACTATGTAGGAATCAACATGGATTCCGGAAACAGCGATCGTGTGAGACCCAACTCGCTTTATTTGTTCATGGGACCCAGAAAATATTAGATACAGGCTCCCAGGTAGATGCTATTTTTCTTGACTTCCGGAAGGCGTTCGATACAGTTCCGCACTGTCGCCTGATAAACAAAGTAATAAGAGCCTACGGAATATCAGACCAGCTGTGTTGCTGGATTGAAGAGTTTTTAGCAAACAGAACACAGCATGTTGTTATCAATGGAGAGACGTCTACAGACGTTAAAGTAACCTCTGGCGTGCCACAGAGGAGTGTTATGGGACCATTGCTTTTCACAATATATATAAATGACCTAGTAGATAGTATCGGAAGTTCCATGCAGCTTTTCGCGGATGATGCTGTAGTATACAGAGAAGTTGCAGCATTAGAAAATTGTAGCGAAATGCAGGAAGATCTGCAGCGGATAGGCACTTGGTGCAGGGAGTGGCAACTGACCCTTAACATAGACAAATGTAATGTATTGCGAATACATAGAAAGAAGGATCCTTTATTGTATGATTATATGATAGCGGAACAAACACTGGTAGCAGTTACTTCTGTAAAATATCTGGGAGTATGCGTGCGGAACGATTTGAAGTGGAATGATCATATAAAATTAATTGTTGGTAAGGCGGGTACCAGGTTGAGATTCATTGGGAGAGTGCTTAGAAAATGTAGTCCATCAACAAAGGAGGTGGCTTACAAAACACTCGTTCGACCTATACTTGAGTATTGCTCATCAGTGTGGGATCCGTACCAGATCGGTCTGACAGAGGAGATAGAGAAGATCCAAAGAAGAGCGGCGCGTTTCGTCACAGGGTTATTTGGTAACCGTGATAGCGTTACGGAGATGTTTAATAAACTCAAGTGGCAGACTCTGCAAGAGAGGCGCTCTGCTGTCCAGGTTTCGAGAGGGTGCGTTTCTGGATGAGGTATCGAATATATTGCTTCCCCCTACTTATACCTCCCGAGGAGATCACGAATGTAAAATTAGAGAGATTAGAGCGCGCACGGAGGCTTTCAGACAGTCGTTCTTCCCCCGAACCATACGCGACTGGAACAGGAAAGGGAGTTAATGACAGTGGCACGTAAAGTGCCCTCCGCCACACACCGTTGGGTGGCTTGCGGAGTATAAATGTAGATGTAGATGTAGAAGGGCAGTGCACTGGCTAAGCTGTTATTTGTACTACGCTAATTGATGTGAAAATGTTTCTGATGTGATTATGATCACACAACAGAAATTAACAGGCTTTTAACGTGGAATGGTGGTTGGAGCTAGAAACGTTGGACATTCCATTTTGTAAATCGTTATATAATCCAACATTCCGAGATCCACAGTGTCACGAGTGTGCCGACAATACCAAATTTCAGGCAACCCCTCTCACCATGGACAACGCAGTGGCCGATGGCATCCACTTAATGACTGAGGGCAGTGACGTTTGCGTAGGGTTGTCAGTGCTAACAGATGAGCAACACTATGTGAAATAAGAACAGTAATCAATGTATGATGTATAAAGAACATATTCATTGGGACAGTGTGGTGAAATATGGCATTAGTGGGCTATGGCAGCCAATTAGACCCTAGAAGTCTGGAAGACCATGGCCTGGTCCGATGATTCCCGATATCAGCCGGCAAGAGCTGACAGTAGCGTTTGAATGTGGTGCAGACCCCATGAAGCAATGGATCCAAGTTGTCAAGTGCTGTGCAAGTTGGTGGTGGTTCCATAATGGTGTGAGCTGTGCTTGCATGGAACAGACTGGGTTCTCTGGTCCAACTAAACCAATCATTGGCTGATAATGGCTAATTGTAGCTAGTTCAAGACCATTTGCAGCCATTCATGGACTTTATATTCCCAAACAATGATGGAATTTTTGTTGGTGACAATGCACCATGTTACTGGGCCACATTTTTTTGCGATTGGTTTGAAGAGAATTCTGGACAATTCAGGTGAATGATTTGACCACCCAGATGACATGAATCCCATTGAATTTTTATAGGATACAGTCAAGAGATCAGTTCGTGCACAAAATCCTGCATTGGCAACACTTTCGCAAATATGGACAGCTGTAGTTGAAGCATGGTAGTTGAAGCATGGTATAATATTAGGTAGTATCTCATGACTTTTGTCACCTCAGTATATGTTGTTAAAGAGCAACATGGCTGCTGTATCTCATGGTGTTTTTATGCAATATATTTCCAAGATTCTCTCTGGGCAGGTAATTAAAAAATTAAGCTCTAAAACATGTGCAATAGAGGTATTACAAGAAACATTATCAGACTTAAATTTAATACATGTTGCCTCTCGTATGGTGTAATGCCATTCTGTGCAAAACTTAAACTACATAGTGTTTCAACTGTTGCTCCCGAGATCAAACATTGTTTTTAAATAGCTTTGTCCTTTGAGGACGGCCCAGTGGCCGAAATGCGTAAGAAGTGATTGAAACATTATTTGTAGTCAAAACAGAAGAATTGTATTATACAAGCTCTGTCACGGCAACATCTTACATGAGTCAGTGTTATGAGAGTTTTATCCCCTGGTAAAGAAAATTTTCTACCGTTATTACTCAGACTCTGTCCCGCCAAATTTGTAAATTTAGTGAGAGAAGAAAGACTCAGAACACACCTGCCTGCTTCCTTAATCCCAATTTTCTCATTGTTACGACATTCACATGAAATATGAGCACCAACTAAGAGAGACTGGGAAGCAGATGGAGATGATCCAAGTCATTTGTCTTTTACGTTATTCACAGTTTGGATAGGATAGTGAGACACGAAAGACAGGTGTGGCTAGTCATGTGGTGGTTTGACAGGTGACCCAGCTCGATGCATCAGGAGTGCCAACACAGATGCGCGTAGTCCGTAAGGAGTTGGCATGTGGAGCTGTCTGTCCGAGTAGCAGACCATACATCAACCCCTGCTACTGAAACAGTATATGAGTGCCATGAAATGACCCAGCTGTCATAAGGGCACCAAGTAACCTGAGGGGTTATTGTCGACATCTACACTATATTCTGCAAGCACCCTCATCATGTTTGGTGGAGGGTACTTCGTGTACCAGTGACACTTCCCTCTTTTTCTCTTGCAGTTACAAATGGTTCGTAGGAAGAACATTTGCTGGTTAGCCTCCATGTTGGCTCAAATATTTCTGGTTTTATCTTCATGGTCTTTTCATGAGCTAAACATAGGAGGAAGCACTATATTGGTTGACTCTTCAAGGAACATGCACTTTTGGAATTTTAACAGTAAACTACACTGTGATCCAAAATTACTCTCTCGCAGTCCCTGTGACTGTTGGCTGAGCATCTCTGACACTTTCAAGCTTACTAAATGAACGTGTAACTAAATTATCTGCTTTTCTTTGGATCTTTTCTGTTTCCTCTATTAGTACTGTTTGTCACACATCTTAGACTAATGACAATGCGTGTTCTTTGCAGTGGTTTGCAAAGTACAGATATAGATGTTTAGATTAATTCAAGTGTTGGTCAAACGAGTGTTTTGTAAGTCAACTTCTTTATCGATGGACTACATTTCCTAAGAATTCCTCTAATGGGTCTGTCTGGCATCTGCCGTACCCAAGAGTAGCTGTATGCAGCAGTTCTACTTCAGATTGCTCCCTACGCATATCGCTTTCCAGTGTTTGTTCTGCATTTGTGTAATCATACAATAATGGGTCTTTCTATGTATTCGCAATATGTTACATTTGTTTATGTACAAGGCCTAGCGCCGATCCTCTGCAGTTCCTCCTGCAATTTTGCTACAGTTTTCTAGCTTTATGACTTCTCTGTCTATAACAACATCATCCACGATCAACCTAACAGAACTCCCGACGTTATCTTCTAGGTCGTTTATATATACTGTGAGAAGTAATGGTCCTAAAACACTTCCTTGCGTTGCGTCCAAAGTTACTTTTATGTCTGTAGATTTCTCGTCAGTGAGAATGACATGATGTGTTCTGTTTCCTAGAAACTTGTCACTACAGTCACGCAATTGCTGTGATATTCCGTATGATCATATTTTGTTCACCAAGCGGCATTACGGAATTCTGTCAAACGCCTTCAGGAAGTCAAGGAACACGGCATCACTTGTGCGCCTCCATCTACTACTTTCTGGGTCCCGTGGACGAACAGAGCGAGCTGGGTTTCACATTATAGCTGTTTCATTCCTACAGACAGGAGATTGTCGGTCTCCAGAGATGTCATAATACGCGAGCATAAATTCTCAACGAGTTAAAATTTCATAGAGTGGATATAGGTCCGCCATGTTTGAAGCAAATTGAAGTTCTGGCCGCCATGTTTTCTTTAGTCAAGGCATTCGTCTGCTGTGTCCCGCCCCCTTGTAATTGCGTTTGACTTACTTGATATAGCCCATTCTAGCTTTATTTTTTTCTAAAAAAAGCAATAGACAGCAGTGATTTCAGTGTACACTGACAGCAAAAAGGGGTGTTTTTGTCGAAATATGGCTAAACTTTTCGATGTAGATAACACTACAAGACAACTCAAATAAGTCTGTCCATCCACTATAACGTTACTTGTTGCCCATAAATTAATGCAATTAGAGCAGGTACCACCAGAATATTACGGTGAAACTTCTAAACATGCTGTGGTTAACTATTAGAAACAGTAACGGGCGCAGAAATGCGATATTTTTGTCGTTCTTTCAAAGTAAACAGTCAAAGCCTCAAAAACCAGTACACTGTGAACGAGAATTTATTTGAAATATGTGTTAAAGTAGTTAACACAAGCATAGTAATTCAATAACAAAGTCGAAGCGTTCTTGGGTGAGGTAATTTCACAAATTTTCGTAAGTAGCTGTATGCCTCGGCAGAATAAAAGTGTAGGGTCAGGGCAAATTTCCTTATTTGCTGAGAATAATGGCATACTTTAGCACTGCACTGAAGTTCCAATAGCTCCTTCAACAAACCAACTACATGTTCACTGTTTAACATATCAGAAACTGAACTACATAGCCTTCTTCTCAAACCAGCAACTAAAGTCTGTAACTGCACTATTCTTCTTTTGTGTCGTACACTAAGTTGCTTCATTTGCTTCTTTAGTCGCACATTCTCTGCTTGTACTCTGTTATATTGTGTTTTCAACTTCTTAGGGCTTGGTAGACAGTAATTGTGGTCAGCAGAAACAGATGTGGGTCCGACAGGCACTGAAAGAATGTAGTTACATCATAAGTTTATAACAGAGTTACACCATAAGATTATAATAGAAAGTATGTAATTCAAAGTAATAAGAACACGGAGTAAAATTAAATTACTGACTTACTTTGTGCTAATGATGTCACTGTAATAGCACTATCTTGCAAATTGTCGAAAGATCGCTTTCTGGGTTGTGGTCGTAATACTTTATCTTGCTTTTGTAAATGTGGTGGAAAGTTAAAGATAGTAGGTACTGGTTTTGACAAAACGTGCCTCTGGACATTTGTGTGGTACATATATTTCTCTTCAAAATGAGCTGAACAGAGGTAACTGGCTGTAGTAGGAAACCAGTTTTCTCGCATCATATTTATAACCCATCATTTTGTAATTTCCTTATCTTTTAAAGGAAATCTGTACTCAACAATAAGTAAATTACTTCCTGCATTTGTCTTAAGCATAATTACAGTTCCAATGCAAATGACTCTTTAATAAACATTAAAAAACGTGTGTCGTATTTCGGTACTAATATACTTACTTATAATATGCCGGCCGCGGTGGTCTCGCGGTTCTAGGCGCGCAGTCAGGAACCGTGCGACTGCTACGGTCGCAGGTTCGAATCCTGCCTCAGGCATGGATGTGTGTGATGTCCTTAGGTTAGTTAGGTTTAAGTAGTTCTAAGTTCTAGGGGACTGATGACCACAGCAGTTGAGTCCCATAGTGCTCAGAGCCATTTGAACCATTTGAACTTATAATATGAAATATTTGTTGTTTTATCGCTGCGATTTGTGCAGTTGAACGCTGAACACACTGCAGGCATGTTGACTTTATATTTTGTAACAAAAAAGTCAACTAGAAAAGTTAAATATTGCAATAATATCACAACAGCTGACACACTTCCAACACAAACAACAGTAACGCTTTCCTAATGTTTTGACTAAGAAGAACATGGCGGCCGAGTTAGCGTTGGTTGCCGCTAGGAGCGCTGTAACTAGTATCTCAGCCACTCTATGAAATTTTAACTCCTTGTAAATTCTACAACAGACCGGCGTCAGAGATATAGGCCTATAGTTCTGTGTATTTGTTCGACGACCTTTCTTGAAAACGGGAGTGACTTGTGTTTTTTTTTTTATTTCAATCATTAGGAACGCTTTGTTTCTCCAAAGACCTGCGGTAGACTGCTAGAAGAGGGCAAGTTCGTTTGCATACTCTATGTAGAATCGAATTGGTATTCCATTAGGTCCATTGGTCTTTCTTCTGTTTAGTAATTCCAGTAGACTTTCTATTCCATGGTCACTTATTTCGACATCTGTCATTTTGTGCCACGATTTAAAGAAGGAACTACAGTGCTCTTTCCCTCTGTGAAACAATTTTAGAAAAAGTCATTTCCGCCTTTTTGTGTCATCCTCCGTTTCATTCTCATTACGCTCACAGTGTATCTGAACAAAACTTCTTAGGATTTTCTGTCAAATCGGTCAACAGAATTTTGCTTTCAGATTCATTGAACTCTTCATTCATGGCCCTCCTGTGCTGATTTTGGGTTCGTCTAGTTTTTGTTTGTGTGTGAGGCTTTTGCTGGTTTTAAATTTGCAGTCAAACTCTCTTTGCTTTCGTAACAGCTTTCTAACGTGGTTGTCGAACTTTGGCTGGACTTTTCCATCCCTCACAACTTTGCTCGGCATGTACAAGTCTAAAGCCTAGGCCTATTGTACAACAGTGGCGGCTCGTGACTGGGAAGTTAGGTGAAGAGCTATCAGGAAAGAAAACTATACCTAGATTCATACAAGCTTATCTAAATAATTGAATTTATTTCTTTGTTGTACTCCAAATCAATTCTTGGATCCTTTAAGGGTGGCCGGCCGGAGTGACCGTGCGGTTCTAGGCGCTACAGTCTGGAGCCGAGCTGCCGCTACGGTCGCAGGTTCGAATCCTGCCTCGGGCATGGATGTGTGTGATGTCCTTAGGTTAGTTAGGTTTAATTAGTTCTAAGTTCTAGGCGACTGATGACCTCAGAAGTTAAGTCGCATAGTGCTCAGAGCCATTTGAACCATTTTGAACTTAAAGGGTGCAAACTTGTCGGTGATGTCTTCATAGAATGCTGTGTTTATTTTAACTGCAGTAGAAGTTCCTTCTGAATTGAAATATTCGCTAAAGAAGAAAGTCTTTCTTCAGAAACTGCATTCTTCGTGTACGTTTTTATACGCTTCAGACAAGGAAAGCGTGTTTCCGTAGATGCCGTAGTAGAAGAGATGGACAGAATGAAGGAGAACGCTTTATAAGTAGCCGGGAAAATATCCTTAGCCTCGTTAAGCATTTATAATATCCTTCCTGTGGGAATCTTTCTCATTGCCATACAAAATAATAAAATACATACTGCATCATCAGCGGGGTTCAGATTTAATACATATACCACCAAATGCATTATGCGTGCTCCACACACACAACAAACTCTGCTTTACAGCCTTGAGCTGGAAGCAGCCGGGAATAAAATTCCCATCTACATCACTGCATGCCGCCTCCAAAGAAAACCTCAAGAAGGTGACATCTTAGTTGCTATAGTAACCATACGATCACGCTCGACTTGATATGTGGCTCCGTCCACGAGGTTGAGCTCCAGGAAACGAAGGCCACTGCAGTTCGCCTGGTCCGAATCGTGTGCTTGCTGCTAGAAGAGAATTCCACACAGTATAAAACATGGAAATGCATTTGGAGTAATAACCAGCATACGTGGTAAAATAAATAAACTTTTTTAAAGTGTGGCAACGGTTGCGGATGCAGGGGGGGGGGGGGGGTTAAGGGGCTCAAGGTTCCCCCCCTCCCCCCCCCCCCCCCCACACAAAAAAAAGCATCTGGGTCTACCCAGATACAATACTTCGTATTGTCCTTCTTTCTTAGTACAATTTTCATTACTTATCCTAACGTAATCGATTTTAAGTAGGTATAATATGTTATCAACTTTTAAATTACTTAAGAAGCTGTTTACATAACGAGTCTTTAATTCTCACGCTACTCATTAGCGATGCACCAACAGCGACGCCCAACTGCTACCGCCGCAGAGCCGCCCGCGACGGGGTCCCGCGTGGTATATGAGAGAGTAGTGTGCAGTAAACAATGAGTGGTTTTCTAACTTTTTTTTTTAACAGCAGAAGAAGAGGCCGAATCGCGCGAAAATGAACCAATATTACCCGAAAACAATGCCAGCTACTTCTTATTGTCAACACAAACGTTCATCAGGTGCATCCTTCTGATTATTTTGTATGTTTTAAATGAAATTCATATAAACGCGATTAGTCGGGTTTGTGACTTTTTGTTCGGTTGATTTCGTTGATCTTTCGATAGGTGTGGTGTGGCTGCCTGTGGACACGAGTCTGAGCACTTGTTCCTCCCTGCTGGCCCTACAAGGGACAGCGTGAAGTGAAACTTAATGTAAATAATGTAATACAACATAAATCATCGGGTTTCTTCGGTTTGTAATTCTTTTTAAACTAGCTTTCTTCGCACGCCTGCAACTGCTCTGAATTTCATAGTTTTATATTCTATTATTTACCTAAAATCGGTAAATAATCTTTTACAGGTTAAAGTACTCATCCATAAGAACAACTTTTACTATCGGACCTACTTCGAAATCGCGCAAAGCACCAGCTATTTCATACATTTCGGTCAAGTCGGTTATCAGATGTGTAACTTTTGTGCAGCTCATTTTTTTCGGGATTTCGAAGCTGCTGAGTATTATTATAACCCATTAAAAGGAATTTTGACTATTTTTAAATAACCCTGTAGAGTAGCTCCGCAGAGTTAGTTTAGTTGGTAAGTTGTTGATTTCATCGTGCGCGCAGGCCGCTGGTGGCCGAGTGTTTCTAGGCGCCTCATTCTGGAACCGCGCGACCGCTACGGTCACAGGTTCGAATCCTGCCTCGGGCATGGATGTGTGTGATGTCCTTAGGTTAGTTAGGTTTAAGTAGTTCTAAGTTCTAGGGCACTGATGACCTCAGAAGTTAAGTCCCATAATGCTCAGAGACATTTGAACCATGTGAATCATCGTGCACGATTCTCTACTTCGTGTACAAGCATCAGTTTGTTGGCTGCTGTTAACAGAGCCCGACCCAGTGCTACAGGGAGTGGTTAGTACATACATTACCTGACCTGAAAATCGTTTCGATATTTCTTATGTAACAGGAAAAGCACTTAGCGATGAGGAAAAGTATTAACATCTGACACAGTCTTCAGAACCACCTCGAATTATGAATATCCAGAGTAGACAAGAAAGGAAGTTTAAATTGAAATGGCTAAAGAAATACTGTCTGTAGCCAAAAACAGAATGGTGCATAATGTTTGTCTTGCGTACTATTTTCTGGTCCAGGTGGTAGGGGAAAGCATTCTGTAGCGCTAGGATCTTTAGCCACTCGTACACTTTGCAAATACACTCTAATATAAAATGAAAAAGAATCCTGAATATGACAGAAATCGGTAGATGTTCTGTGCATCTACAGACAAACAAACCATTACAGTTTCAGAACATTTGGACGATTTATTCAAGAGAAAGCGCTTCACAGATTTAGCAAGTCAACAACGCATTGGTCCACCTTTGGCCCTTTAAGCAAGCAGTTACACAGCTTAGCACTGATTGATAAGAGTTGATATATGTCCTCCTCAGCGATATCATGCCAAATTCTGTCTAACTGGCGCGATAGATCGTCAAAATCCCGAGGTGCTTGAAGGGCCCTGCCCGTAATGCTCCATTCTCAAGTGGGGAAAGATCCGGCGACCTTGCTGGCCAAGGTAGGGTTTAGCAAGCACGAAGATAAGCAGCAGAAACTCTCGCTATATGCGGAAGGGAATTGTCTTGGTGAAATGTAAGCCCAGCATGGCTTCCCGTGAAGGATAACAAAACGAGGCCTAGAATATCGTCGGCCTACAGCTTTGCTGTAAGGGTGCCGCGATGACTGCCAAAAGGGTCCTGCTATGAAATGAAATGGCACACAAGACCATCACCCCTAACTGTCGGGCTGTATGGCGGGTGAGAGTCAGGTTGGTATCCCACTCTGTCCGCGGCGTTTCCAGACACGTCTTCGCTGATCATCAAGGCTTAGTTTGAAGCGCGACTCATCACTGAAGACAATTCTACTCCAGGCAGAGAGTGGCTGACACCACTGCAGACAGGCTTGTTGGTGTACAGAGGTTAATGGTAGTCGGTGCAAGGAGCTCCGTGAGCTCAGCCCCCTTTCTGTGAGCCGCCTATTGATGGTCCTTGTGGTCAATGAAGCACCAGTTGCACGTTGCTTCTATGATAATGATGAATCCGTGGTTCTGATGATTGCTCGGTCCTCATGTTCTGTCGCCTGTTCCTTCTTGACATCGTGTTCTGCCATGGTTAATCCATTCCTGCCAACATCATCGAATAGTGGCATCGCTCCTATCCGAACGTCGAGCAATTCATCGATTACTCCAACCAGCTTCTTTAAGAACAACTACACGTCCTTTCTCAAATGCTGATATCTACGTATACTGTTCGCGCGCCCATTTACGAGGTACAGTTGCTGTCTAATTGAATCCACAGAATGAAACTCGCAAAGATTTTATGTCCTAGTATTGACGTGTCCCCTGTTTATTCTCCTTGCCAGCTGCGCAGTAAAACCGTGCTGCAGTGTCACACATTCATCCACCGGCAGTCAAAGTTTACAGTTTTGCATTTTCCTTCGATACATTGATGAATACCAATTTGTGAGCAATTTACATAACTCCTACTTGGTGCGTCGTTTCTTTGTCTGGTACACATTTCAAAAGTTCATATGAAAACCCTGAAAAGGCTGCCAATATTTTAATCGAAACGGAGAGAAACTGAAAATGATTAAATCAAAGAGAGTGTGGCTGATTCCTATAGTAAATACTATTATACTATGTTATCGACAAAATATACCGTTAAGAGGCCGCCGAGATGAAGTGATGAAATCGGCCAAGGAAAATTTCAAGCCGTTTTAAAATTTCGCGTTGACTCAGTTGATTCATCTCTCCAAAAAAAAATTAGAGACAGCGCTGCAAAATGCTACATATCTGAGCAAAAAAGCTCATAATTAGATGATTGATTGTTACCATTCTGTCATAATAAGAAAGGTACTCAACAAAGTCGACGAAGCCGGCCGGAGTGGCCGTGCGGTTAAAGGCGCTGCAGTCTGGAACCGCAAGACCGCTACGGTCGCAGGTTCGAATCCTGCCTCAGGCATGGATGTTTGTGGTGTCCTTAGGTTACTTAGATTTAACCAGTTCTAAGTTCTAGGGGACTAATGACCTCAGCAGTTGAGTCCCATAGTGCTCAGAGCCATTTGAACCAAAGTCGACGAAGCGAAATATTATGCTACCCTTGGCGACGAAATAGGATACCAGTGGTGCAGGACAATTTAGTGTATGTATCAGGTATTTCGATGTACTAACAGCACAGTGCATGGAGATTTCATAAGCTTCCTGTCTGCAATTGACTTGACTGGTGCTGCATTAAGCGATCAAATCGTTCAAGTTCACAATTTGAGATGTGAAGGTTATGACGGAGATGCCAACATGTCTTGAAAGTTAAGTGGTGTACAATTTCGATTAAAGTAACTCCTGCTTCTAGCGACTTTTATGCATTCTGCATAACATAAACTAAACCTAGCTACCGTGGAGGCCTGCAGCTTGCCTAGTGTTCGCAGTATGATGAAAGATGTAAGTAGTATTACCAGTTTTGTAAGTGAGTGAGTCAGCAAAAGGGTTGGAACTTATCAAGCGAACTGTCCTTGAAATCATCCGAAGGCAAAAATAGTTTCAAAATCTTAATGATACACGCTGGCTTCAAAGTCTGATGCACTCCAATTCAAAGAGCTCTTTCACTATAGTGTACAGCTTTCTTTTTTTTTTTTTTTTTTTTTTTTTAAGTAATTGACGGACCTTCTCCGCAATCGGAAAGTGCAAGTCTTCTGGTTTCTATTCGACGATGGCTTACCTTTGACGGTAACAACCCCTGTATTTGAGATTACTGTTTCGCTTTCACACCAACTTTAGGCTGTTACATTAGACCTTAACTTTTGCTATGAGATGGTAGACGGTGTAATAAGAACTCTGGAGAGGTACAGAGAAACTTAATATCAAGAAATTTCCCAAGAGGCATGTCGCACTTGTAGAAACTTTGGACATTCAATTGCAGGCTCCCAGAAAAGCCAGACATTCAATTCAGCGCTGAAAAATAGAAGCTCCAGATGCTAAGTAATACTAAGGTAAAAAAAGAACCTTTAATATACAGGGTGGTCCATTGATCGTGATCGGGCCAAATATCTCACGAAATAAGCGTCAAACGAAAAAACGACAAAGAACGAAACTTGTCTAGCTTGAAGGCGGAAACCAGATGGCGCTATGGTTGGCCCGCTAGATGGCGCTGCCATAGGTCAAACGGATATCAACGGCGTTTTTTTTAAAAAAATAGGAACCCCCATTTTTATTACGTATTCGTGTAGTACATAAATAAATATGAATATTTTAGTTGGACCACTTTTTTCGCTGTGTGATAGATGGCGCTGTAATAGTCACAAACGTATAAGAACGTGGTATCACGTAACATTCCGCCAGTGCGGACGGTATTTGCTTCGTGATACATTACACGTGTTAATGATTGTACCTTAGCATATGGCAAAATCTAAAAAAAATCATCTGACATGACAATACAGAGAGGATGATTTCATCACACTGTGTTCCTGATTATACTTCTTGTGTATATTTCACTCTTTGAATTGCATTGTGAATATGTGCTCATATTCTTCTTTATTTTTGCATGCATCCATAATATTATGTGGAGTATTTGATTTCATGTTTATTTTTGTTTCATGTAGGACTAAAATAGAAACTGTTTCATTGGATAGTGTAGTATGTACTCATGTAAATTTGTTCCTGCTTACTAATCTGTGTGTGCACTGCTCAGTTTAAAGGTATTACAAGTTTGTTGCTAGTATTCTGCTTTACTTTAGATTGCATCCATTTTTATACTTCTCACATTTAATGGAATACTCCATGTTACCAGCTTTTGACATAATTGGTAGTCAGCTTTATTACATCTGGTCATGAAGTAAGTATGTATTTCTGCTTTGTATAGTGTTGCTTCTTGCCATTAAGTATCCTTTGTGGACGTAGTAACGGACACCTGTAACAGGGACTACTGACAATACAATGCACTACAATCATCCTTCCACACCAGTGAAAATTTGATAGGAAATAACACACACACAAACACACACACACACACACACACACACACACACACATACACACACACACACACACACACACAAACACACACACACACAAACACACAAGCTTTCATAATTGGATCTACTAGTGAATCCTCTATAACTAGAGTTTGCTAGATGCAGTAGTATTCAGTTCAGTGAAAGTGTTTTCAAACTATAGCACACAATCCGATGTACAAATATGTACTTCGACGTAGAATAATTTTTCTAGTTATAATATATGGCACAATAACTAAGAACTCTGTCACTAATATTACAAAACATACTAACCAGTAAAGTACTTGGGCTCGAACAAACAGATCTGTATGAACGTTTGGTTACAGGACCATTATGTTCCTCTGAATGTGCTGGTGGGTGTCGTTTTTCTGCAAAACTCTGCAGTCATGCTCTAGATATCACTGTAGATGTAATTGTAGACGCCATACGCAATGCAGCAATCTTAACTATAAATGTAAATGCGGAATGTCATTAAAATGCTCCGAGCAATACGAATGACTACAAAACGCACAGTGAAGAAATGCAAGTTGATCGCATGGCGTATTTGCATATTCTATATCAGTGTTGAACGCCACGTCAATGACACTTTTGAAGTTGTTGGATGATTCACCAATATCGTAGCCAGCGTTCTGCCACGCGTAACGAAACATTGGTCTGTACACTCCCGCAGATAACTGATTGTAAATGACAGAATGCATATTCATGATAAAGAACCTGTCGTGCAATTTCGGCTGCATATTACTGGAGCGTAGTTTAATGAAGTGTTTTATTCTCTCGGCATATATTTTATATTGCCTGAAGAAATACACATCCAGAGGTTGTGCATATTTTGTAGTTTTAGGCGGAATGATTTTTAAATCTACATGTTTTCCACCAGGTGCTTCCAGTAGTACTCGTTCATCCTTATGTCCAGACCAGGAGTCACAAAGTACTAATGACTTTCTCGACAAATGTGGATTCAAAACTGACAGAAAAAACGTCTTCAGAAGTTGTTTTGTCATCTTCCCATTCACACTTGCATCGACGACGACATTTGGAGGGCACCGCGTTTCTATTTCCCTTGACACGCGGGGTCCAAACTTTCCACTGGATTCGTGGAATCGTCCATTGATATAGCAACATCGCTCGTGTAACTACACTGCTGGCCACCGTAAATGCAACACCCTGAAGGAAGCATCCGAATCAAGTGAAATTTACACCGTGGGTTTGCAGTGATGAGATATGCAACTGATTAGAATTTCAGCGCAGACGCACATCACGCGCGCCTGTGGCGCCACCTCATAGCGCCATTTAAGGCTTGGCGATTTCGACGAGTGTACGTTCGGCACGTGTGTTTACCTTGTGGTTGTTTCACAAGACGATCAGTTATGCCTCGTAGACAACAGCGAACATCGTTTGATCAAATATCCGAGTTCGACAGATGAAGGATAGTGGCTTACCGAGATTGTGCATTATCATACAGAGAAATCGCTAGTCATGTTGGACGAAACCAAACAACTGTAATGCGGATATGTGACCGTTGGGTGCAGGAGGGTACGACGGACCGACGTGGTCGATCGCATTCACCTCGGTGCACCACTGCACGTGCTGATAGGCAAACTGTGCGCATGGCAGTGACGGATCGCTCAGTGACATCCCGAACCATAGTACAGCACATTGCGTCTGTAACGCATCATCCAGTGTCTGCGTGTACCATTCGACGCCGTTTACAGCAGAGTGGTCTGTCCGCAAGACGTCCATTGCTTCGTCTACCATTGACGCAGAACCAAAGACGTCTCCGTCGCCAATGGTGTGATGACAGACGGATGTGGACGGCAGAATGGAATGACGTTGTCTTTACTGACGAGGCACGCTTCTGTCTGCAGCTCCACGATGGTCGAATTCCAGTGTGGAGACACCGTGGAGAGAGGATGCTGGACAGCTGCATTATGCACCGCCACACTGGTCTTGCACCGGGTATTATGGTATGGGGCGGTATTGGATATTACTCTCGCACGCCTCTAGTACGCATTGCCGGTACTTTAAATAGTCGGCGCTACATATCCGAGGTGCTGGAGCCAGTTGTCCTTCCTTACCTTCAGGGCTCGGCCACAGCCGTATTTCAACAGGATAATGCGCGACCACACGTGGCACGCATTGTCCAAAGGTTCTTCGTCAATAACCAGATTGAAGTGCTTCCCTGGCCGGCTCGCTCTCCGGATCTTTCGCCGATAGAAAACATGTGGTCCATGGTTGCTCAACGAGTGACCCAGATTACATCCCTAGCTGCCACACCAGATGATCTTTGGCAACGTGTGGAAGCTGCTTGGGCTGCTGTACCCCAGGAACACATCCAACGTCTCTTTGACTCAATGCCGAGACGTGTGGCAGCGGTGATCTCCAACAATGGCGGCTACTCTGGCTACTGATTCTGGCAGGAACCACATGTCACAGACGTCTGTAAACGTAATCATTTGATACTTGGTCAACATGTTATCTACAAAATAAATTTTGTTGTGCTACCTCTTGTCTTTCTTGGTGTTGCATTTACGGTGGCCAGCAGTGTATGTGTTGCACAGTTAACTGATTGCAACACCGCGACAGTGTTTCTCTCCCCTTTCGTTGATAGTGTTCTGTCACAAGAAAGTTCATAGTTGAACTGACTGATCACAGTTCCATACAGAACTAATATCGATGTTTTCTCTCGTGACATGCTCATTGACGTCAGCAACAAACGTTTGAGCTCTTTCAATCAGCTCTTCTTCGTCATCCTTATCTTTTTGTGCTTGGAGCATAGTGATACGGCGTGATGTTATCCTATACTCCTTTTTCAAATTAGTAATAAATCCTAGTGAAGCTGTAAAGTTTGTACACCCGAGATTTCTGGCTACGTCCAATGCCCAATGTTGTAAATGCCAATAATGAACGGTGGAACCGCATTCTCGCGCTTCATCGAATTTCGCCATTACACGCTCCTTGATGGTCTTGAACAGCAGTGTACGATTTCCTTTGAAAACTGTATTTCCTTCTCTTTTCTTTGCCACGTAATCCAGTATGTTTTTAATATTGCTTTTAGACTTCAGTTTAGGATATCTTTTCAGAAGCTTGTCGTATGTGTCGAAACCTCTTACGTAATAATCATCGTACATGTTCTCGAGTGTGTTGTCATCAAACGCCGTGATGATACTTGCAACTTTAACCTTCTTCTTAGGAGACGGTTGGTATTCACTGTCACTGCTTCCATCGCCTCTTCCCGCACTTGCCGTAGCACTACCGTTTGCAATGAGTTGTTCGTCATTATCATCCCTATCATCATCATTATGTGTTAGTGTAAAAACAGTATCTGTTTCTAACTTATGCTCATATTTCTGCGCTATAATAGACACCAGAAAACATGCGAATGATTCGTCTTCTACACCAATACCATCTTCGCGAAGAAGGGTTCTTCGTAACTTCTTCTCAACCAATCGCAATACATTAGCAGGATTGATTATCAATCGCCGACCCATCTGACGCTTCAATACACAAATAATGTCACAAAACGCAACTTCAGAGGCACGCTGCACCGTCCCTACTGGTCCCGACTGGCGTACCGGCAGGTCAGAGTGCAATGCGGCATGGCATACGCAGTGCCTCTAACGGACGACTGCAGAGCTTTGCAGATGCGGGAGTATCAATAGTGCAATAAGAGACCTTTACATTATTTCTCACACTATTTTGGTGTATTTGTGTTTGTTCGAGCCCAAGTACTTTCCTGGTCAGTGGCAAGAAGCAACACAGTTCAATGCAGAAATACATACACATTGCGTGAAAAGATGTAATAAAGTTGAATAACATTACTGTCAAAAGCTGCTAAATGGAGGTCCCCATAAACCCATTGGATTATACAGCTTATACAGCTGTCTCACAGCCAGCCACAGGTTTCAAGTCCGTCATTACATTGCTAGCTGTGAGACGGACCGAGCAGCTATAGCGCCTCCTTAGTGTTTCTTCTTCGCTGTTACTAGATGGCATGAACGTAATATACCATTGGAAAGTTGAGAAATCGGTCTGTTTGGTGGTGAGTACCACACACGATTTCTTTCGATATTTTACGAGTTTTAAGCAAACACTTTCAGGTTTTGTTTGGTTTATTCTCCCCAATCCCATCAAGAAAACACCCCCCAGAAGTTGTGCAGTGTGTAAAGCAAGGAAGAAGAAAAGTGATACACGATATGAATGTGAGAAACTCTAGTGGCGTTGAACATGCCTGCATTTTTCGGGTATATCACACCAACAAAAACTTCTAAAACAGTATTATCTTCATTCCTCAACAATTCAATAAATAGTGAGGATAGATTTATAAAGAACTGTAATCAAAAATATATATAACTTTGAGGAAAGTGTGTAAGACAACATATGATGATTTTCGTAAATTTAAATAGTAAATGTATGGTCAACTGCGGGAAAAATATTAGTAAGTCACTGGGTGAAATGGGAGAAAGTTGAAGAATGGATGTGAACTAAAATAAAGTAGGATATGAGAAATATACTTAAAATGCACTTAAACTGGGCAGTTCACATTCGTATTCGTAGGCAGGAACAAATGTCAACAGCAAAACCAATTTCTGTTTTATATGAAACGAAAACAAATATGGAATTATTTACTCCAACAATCAATACAGATGCAAGCAAAAATCGAGCAGAATACAATCAGCTTATTCACAGTGCAGTTCAAAGAGTGCAATACACACAGGAAGTCATATATCAGGAACACAATGCGATGAAACCCACTTCTGTTTACTGCGAAACGAAATCAAATACGGAAGACATTAAATCACTCGATAAGAAAGCGAGATGATGTACTGATAATTTTGCAGTGCTCCAAATGTCATGGCAGAGAATCGAGGTCATGTTACCGGAAGTCCCCCTAATGTGAATTTCACCCCCCCCCCCTCCCACTACACACACATCGCTCTGCTGAGACTACCAGACACTGACTATGCGAGAACTGTCTCCAGTGTTCACGAGATCCAAATTGAATCACATAACTGTAGTGCTTATGACGGGTCAAAACTGCACTAGAATGTTGGCTCCCACAAAGATAATGCACTAAGACTTATACAAAAAACCTTAAGATAGTAAACACTAGTCTAGAAAGTAAAATACAAAGGTACAATTCACTTTTTCGAAGAAATACGTGGGAATAAAAATTAAACTATGCACTGTGAATAAAACAAACTAATATCGCTCCAGGTGCGTCTGTGGAAGCGGTGCCGCAAAAATGCGTGAAAGGACCAGAGCTGTCACGACGGTCCCACGTGGCACGCACACATGCGAGTCAGCAGAAGAAGCAACGGCAGTGCGAACTGAGCTGTCGTATAGTACAGACGCGAATTTCGAGATTCTGTAATTTCAGTCCGTGGATCAGGAGGGTCGAGCTTAACGCGAGCTCCCCACAGACTCATACGGATCTTTGTTTTTCACTCTCCCTTTGCTTCATCATGTCTGCGAAACACACAGCACCCCCACGATCACGAGAAAAAGATTCGTTTCGTTCCGGACATGCTTCCACTGTTCTCCTGCCCTCACACAACCAGACGACACGCTCGTCACCGAGGAGGGTACACCGTCTGGGGTCGGTGTTCGAGCGGAACTGTTATGCAAAGACAATTATCGCGATCGACGGTTAATGGACATTGCGAATCAATTTCATTTTTGTCACTTGTTCATTTACTCATTTGACAAAATAATTTTCGGAAAGTGTACTTATCAATTTCCTGTTACCACACCGTCGAACAAAGTGCGTGGGTGTCAGTAAAGTCGGATCACTCTACAACTGACATGTAAGCGGCGATACCCACACGTTCCCGCTTCACTGGTGACCCCAACACGATCGCTACGCTAAATACGCGGTGATGAACTTTCATCAGTGTGAGTGATGCAGAATTACAAGTGATCTAACGCTTTCGTCCTCGCGTATGAAGAGTGAGTTCACGAACAAAACTTCGTGAACTAGGCGCTAAAGCAAGGTGACAGCTTTGGAAGAACTGCAAAAGACAATAGACAGTGTACAACAGACAATACTTGAGCTGCTAGTGTGCAACCAGAGACTGGAGAACAAGTTTACGGGAGTGGCAGAAAGCACAGGATGTGTGTTTTGGTTAGGCTGCCCTCCATTTGGCCCCGTGGCCCAATCATGTGGTTCAGCCAAGTGGAGGCAGTTTTCATGAGCAACATCACCTGTGACCTCGCCAAATTTGGACATGTCATGAGCCAGCTAGATCAAGACTATGCAGCCAAAGTGTGGGATATCACCACCACGCCGACATAGTCTTCATATAAGTGACTAACAGAGGAGTTAATAAGGTGAATTGCATCACTGCGGGAACAACAGGTGAATCAGTTGCTGCGACAACAGGAGAGATTAGATTAGATTAGATTAATACTAGTTCCATGGATCATGAATACGATATTTTGTAATGATGTGGAACGAGTCAAATTTTCCAATACATGACATAATTAAGTTAATTTAACAACATAATTAAGTTAATATAACAACTTTTTTATTTTTTGTTTTTTTTTTAATTTTTTTAATAATTTTTTTGTTTGGTTTTTTTTCTTTTTTTCTTAATTTATATCTAAAAATTCCTCTATGGAGTAGAAGGAGTTGTCATTCAGAAATTCTTTTAATTTCTTCTTAAATACTTGTTGGTTATCTGTCAGACTTTTGATACTATTTGGTAAGTGACCAAAGACTTTAGTGGCAGTATAATTCACCCCTTTCTGTGCCAAAATTAGATTTAATATTGAATAGTGAAGATCATCCTTTCTCCTAGTATTGTAGTTATGCACACTTCTATTACTTTTCAATTGGGTTTGGTTGTTAATAACAAATTTCATAAGAGAGTATATATACTGAGAAGCTACTGTGAATATCTCTAGATCCTTAAATAAATGTCTGCAGGATGATCTTGGGTGGACTCCAGCTATTATTCTGACTACACGCTTTTGTGCAATAAATATTTTATTCCTCAGTGATGAATTACCTCAAAATATGATGCCATATGCAAGCAATGAGTGAAAATAGACGTAGTAAGCTAATTTACTAAGATGTTTATCACCAAAATTTGTAATGACCCTTATTGCATAAGTAGCTGAACTCAAACGTTTCAGCAGATCATCAATGTGTTTCTTCCAATTTAATCTCACATCAATGGACACACCTAAAAATTTTCAATATTCTACCTTAGCTATATGCTTCTGATTAAGGTCTATATTTATTAATGGCGTCATACCATTTACTGTACGGAAGTGTATCTACTGTGTCTTATCAAAATTCAGTGAGAGTCCGTTTACAAGGAACCACTTAGTAATTTTCTGAAAGACATTATTGACAATTTCATCAGTTAATTCTTGTTTGTCAGGTGTGATTACTATACCTGTATCATCAGCAAAGAGAACTAACTTTGCCTCTTCATGAATATAGAATGGCAAGTTATTAATATATATTAAGAACAACAACAGACCCAAGACTGACCCTTGTGGAACCCCATTCTTGATAGTTTCCCAGTTTGAGGAATGTGCTGATCTTTGCATATTATGAGAACTGCTTATTTCAATGTGCAATGACAGGAGGCCATCGCAGTTCCTGCGCCATTTTCAGAGCCTCGCACAGTCCGACATGGTCCTAGACTTGCTATTGCGTGCTGTCTGGATGCGCAGCCTTCCAGCACAAGTGCAAGCAGCCATTGCTGCACAAACAGAAATGCAGCTGGACACTGTCATGGACTTGGCTGATAGGGTGTGTGACGCACCGGCAACAACACCCAATACCACCGCCGTGGCAGCCTACAATGCTGTCGCCGTGCCTGCAAATTTGGCTTTGTGGTGATATATGTCTCCCGTAGTTACCAGTACAGATGCCAACCTGCCCTACCTAGTTCGAGACCTGGCCGCAAAGGTGGCAGTACACAGGTCGACCAGTTGGCACCTCACAAACAGAGAGCAGCAGTCCCCATAGTGGCACAGATTTCGATACCACCGATCTGGCTCCCACCACCATCAGCGTGATACCAGCCATTCTGGTGGTAAGCCGACAACATTAGAGCACTGCTGGTATCATTCCTGCTTTAGCTATAAAGCGACAAAGTGTCGGCCTCTCTGCTTGCACCCAAATGCCAGCTGCAAATGGGCCTAGGTTCACCCAGCTGCAGTGCAATATCCAGGCATCTCCTCAAAATGGAATGGCCTAGCAGCGTGAAGTACCTCATCTGCATGGGTTCCAATCTGTCTCTTTCCCCTTGATTTATGCTAAGAGCTTGCTAGAAGGCCTAGACAATCTCTTATGGTGGCAAACAACTCAACAATAAAAATGTACAGCACTTGTCACAGAAATTTGGATCCTGGACTGTGTCGCACCTTTCCTTGTAAGTTAGTTGTGGCTGATGTCAACAAACCAATCCTGGGTGCGAGTTTCCTTGGTCACAACAACATATTAGCTGACATTACAAGTGCCCTTCTGATTTGACAACAAATTTGAAAATAGAGGGACAGTAACAGCTGGCTGCCTCGTTCAGTGTTAAACTAGTGAAGTTCCCCAGACCATATGCAGATATACTGGACAAATTTCCAGAGCGCACTTGTCTGCCTTGTGCACTGAGGCATGTCGAACATTCAGCAGTCCACCACATTATGACTACATGTGGACCACCAACCTCATGCTGTCCACATCAACTTGCACCCAAGTGACTTGCTGTAGTAAAGGCTGAGTTCGAGGCCGTGTTGTGACAATGCATTGTTCGTCCACCATGTAGCCAATGGTCCTCTGCCTTGCAATTTGTGCCAAAGAAAGATAATTTTTGGTGCCCATGAGGAGATTGGTTGGTTGGTTGGTTTTGGGGAAGGAGACCAGACAGCGAGGTCATCGGTCTCATCGGATTAGGGAAGGACGGGGAAGGAAGTCGGCCGTGCCATGCCCATGAGGAGACTACCTACCTTAAATGCACAAACGGTGCCAGACCGATACCTCAAACCACGCTTATAGAATTGTAGCCACACCTTGGTGGGCTCTGTTATACTTAGCAAAATTAACTGCACGAAGGTGTTCATGCAGATCCCTGTGGCACCTGAAGACACTCAGAAAACAGTAATTATAATGCCCTTCATTCTTTTTGAAAGCTTATACTTGTCATTCGGTCTACAGAATATTGCCCAGACATAGCAGCATTTACTGGATGGCATTTTACGAGGCATATTTGTGGTATTTATTGTACCTCACTGATATCCTCATCTATTCAAAGTCATCTGAATGCCATCACTGCCACATAACGACCATCTTTCAGTGGCTGAGCGAGGCCGGCATAGTCATTAATCCCTCAAAAATTATGTTTGGGGTCACAGAAATTGAGTTTCAAGGGCATTTACTCAGAGCCACTACTGGGTAAGGTGCAGGGGATGTTGAACAAGGCGCACCCACAGACACACAAAGGCTTACGCCACTATCTTGACATGATAAATTTTTATCGGTGCCATCTGCCTAATGCCACCACATTGCTGGAACCTCTGACTGTGGTGCTACGTGGTCCTACCTTGAAGCCGGCCAGTGTGGCAGTGCGGTTCTAGGCACTTCAGTCTGGAACTGCGTGACCGCTACGGTCACAGTTTCGAATCCTACCTCGGGCATGGATGTATGTGATGTCCTTAGGTTAGTTAGGTTTAAGTAGTTCTAAGTTCTAGGGGACTGATGACCACAGATGTTAAGTCCCATAGTGCTCAGAGCCATTTGAACCATTTTTTCCTACCTTGAAGGGAGAGACCCTTGTTAACTGGTAGTATGCAATGGAGAGAGGATCTATTAACTCCAAACGAAGCCTTGCAGAAGTGACACTGCTCTCTCACCTGGTGCACGGCGCTCAACTGGCTGTGGTCATGAATGCTAGCCAGACAGCTATAGGTGCAGTGCTTCAACAGCGCATTGGCAGCAGCTGGCAGATGCTCAGTTTCTTCTCATGGAAGCTTTCAGAGTGGCAACACACATGGAGTGCTAAGGATTGTGAGTTGCTTGCGTTGTTCAAGGCAGTAAAATGCTGCCGCCTATCAGTAGAAGCTCATCCCTTTGTAATTTTCACCAACCACAAGCCCCTAACTCACGTATTTCAGTACAATAATACCACGTGTACGCCACACCAATACTGGCAGTTGGAGTACGTGTCACAGTTCTTCACGGACATCCTCCATTACCACAATAAAGAAAAATTTTAATGGAGCAAAAAATAGTACATTCATAGTGAAAAATGCAACAGGAAATGACAGTGAAAGGAAGTTTGTTGACATTAATCAATAGCAGTTGAAACAGAAACAGCAGTATCTTTCATAAATATAATACAACAGTGAAAAATGACATTTCCTAACATTTATACAAACCTAGCAATGCACAGGAAGGAGTAAATTATCCAGCTGTTGTCTCTCTTCCAAGATTTGTGTAGTGATCTTGAGGATGTTATGCGTATAAAATAATTTTGAAAACAAATTACTCTACACAGAATATATGCAGAGTTTGTTCTACTGGACAAGTGAAGACTATGTTATGTATCTTAAACCCAGTGCATCATTTGAGCACATTCCGTAAACTGACTTAGAGACAGTGGATGTCGTAAAGAGTTTGGTGTATCCACACAGTCTGTGTTACTGATGAGAATTAATTTGCCTTCATTACACAGAATAAATCCTATATTATTTGTATGTGGCAGTTTCTTCCTTTCCAATTTCTCTTTCACAGACTTTGTGTAATGGACCCTTTTTTACACAGATTGTCATTACTGATGTCAGGATGTTTCATGTTGTTTCAGATGAAACAAGATCTGCCTTGGTGAAACTATGCCTAGAAGGAGTAAATGTTGATCCCTCTCTAGATACTAACAAAGTTGCTGACAGCCTTAAGGGCTACACAGGATCAGACATAAGTAATGTATGTCGGTAAGTAAAATACAATTTGTTGAAAATCAAAGTACACTAATAAGGCAGAACATTATGACCATCTTTCTTCCATTTAAATGAGGGAAGCTGATAACCAAAGCAACTTGACAAATATGATTTTCCAGTGAATATCACAGATGTGACATGGCTTGAAAAATGAAACAGTGCTGGAGGAGATAATAGTGCTTGAGAGCACACAATTCATGATTCATGATTGCTCATGTCTTTCTGCACCCATGTGTGTGCACTAATTTATCCATTGACACCAATACATATTATGTCATTCAGCATTACAGGATTCACCTTAGAAAATAGTGTAAGAGAAATGCGTTATCTTCTCTAATAAATCAGGCTTCTTGTTTCATTATGTTAAATGATGGACCAGAACATAGTGGCATCTTGGAGATCACCTGAACAACACACACATCATGAGACATAAATAAATAGGCCAGTGATCACAATACCATGTTATGAGTGGCATCCATCTGTGTTTACCTCAGCATTACACAAGGCAATTAGTAATATCCCTGTTATGATCAAGTTTTTATGCCAGTGGTTGACTCACAGAAAATTACATGAATGATCAGTATATTCTTGCTTATAAATGTAGACTGTCACTAATAAAATACTAAATAAAGTAGTTAAACATATTAGTAATAGTATTAACTGAAAGACTTCGAATATTCTGTACTACTGTCAGTCATGCTGCATGGTAGCTTATGTAACAGTGACCCAACTGCTAATGGTTGACACAGTAATTTCATTTCATAAATAACAACAGGTCACACTTATCTCTGTAACATAATAGACCATTATATGAATAAATCACTGCACACTGTTATGATTTAAGCTACTTCATGAAACCATCATTCTCTCATATATCATATAACAAATTAGAGTTAATAAGTCTGACAGACAACAAGCAGCCTTGTTTAACTTTCAAAGAGGAAAAATTCTGCGCAGTATGAAGCATGAATTATGGATGCCAGTATGGAATCAGAGGACAATTGAGCCACAGGCTAAAATCCTACCTACATGACAGACAAGAGAAAATAATCTCAGATGGGATCAACATGTAGGTAAGAGGGCTGGAGTCCAAATGGGGAATGGTAAATTATGGAGCCCTACAAGACTCTGTCCTCAGTCACCTGCTATTTCTTATCCACAAGCATTGTGATACACTATAAAACATCCACAGATGTAGAGTTTAATGCCATATTATTACTTGCAGATGTTCCGAACTGGTTCACAGTAAATTCCCTGACAATAAACCTCATCAAAACCAATTATATTTACCTCCATTCTAATCAGGAAAGCCCATAAGAAATTAACACTGCACTTGAGGGCCATCAGATACAGTGGGCATATTGTTTGAAATAATTAGGCATACTAATGAATAACAGGTTTAACTGTGAACATCACATCCTTCAAATCTTGAAAAGGATAATCTCCCAACTCTGAGACATCAACGTCTCAAAATCTGCTTATTTTGGTTACTTCCAGTCGCTCATCTTGTGCGGCAGTTCACTGATACTGAAAAAAGTCTTTATCATCCAGAGAAAGATTGTCAGAGTGGTGTGTGGACTGCCTCTAAAAATTTCATGTCCTAATCTTTTGAAGCAAATAGAGATATTAATTACTACCTCTCAAAATCTCTTTTTGATCGTGCCATTCATGCGTCACAATACTTCTCAATATGAAATAAATGAATGAGTACTGCCATCGCCATAACACAAGAAGCAAATGTGGCATACAATAAAACTTGAAGAATTTTCTCTAATGCAAAAATGTGTAAAATGCACTAGCACAAAAATCTTGAACTCACCTCCAAGTCATATTAAATCCCTACAAGGCAGTAACTGAATGTTTAAAAGTAAGCTGGAGCAGTTTCATCTTGAAAAAGTTTCTGTTCTCTAGACAAATTCTTTAACAGACACAGGTAAGAGCATTTTCCATATCTACCTGTGTTTTGCTGTTTTATTGTCTCTTTCTTCTTTAATTAGATCTTATAAATCACATTGTGTCCTGTAAGTTATAAAGATGGTTACTGTATTTTATAAATCAAAGGCTGTGTTTAGGTAATATCTGAAATTTACATTTTAAACTCTGTATTGACATAAACATACAAAATGAGTTAACACTTTCAAGTCATTCCACAAGCATGTGTGATCACACAATAATGGATAAATGGAATGTGTATCAGAATAAATAAATAAAATCACATTCCACTATTTCTCTGGCAATTTCAGTTTCTATCTACAGTGAAAGGAATTTTTCCTCATCACATAATAAGTATTCTCAATGGGTTACAACTTAGATGACATTGCAGGCCAATGGATAGAGATCATAGCTTTTCAACAAGCTGTGTGTTAAGTAAACATTGGATTTAAAATGGTGAAAAATTGCAGTGTATATCATGCAATGAAATAGCAATAAATGGTACAGTTGGACAGTTGTAATATATCACTGTCTATCTCACAGCCTCTAGTGAACACAATAAGTGATAACAAACAGTAACTGGTGTCACATCAGACTGTAGCACGTGATATTTCTGACACATGATGCTTATGAACCAGTACTAATTACCTGTTGTGCTTTGCAGTGACAATCATTTCTGTTGTCAGAATGGTATAGAAACTTGAAGTGGGCAAGATCAGAGAAAATAATGCTTGCTCAGTTTAGTTGTACCAGACATTTGAGTATTGACTCAGATGCAAATTGATGCTGAGGATTCAAACACAAATGGCAGAAGGTCACCTATGTTGTGGTACTGAGTTATGGATTCTAATGTGTTATAGATTCCAGAGCTCAGTATAAAATGCATGAAATGTTACTAAAAAAACCACCCCACTTGATCCTGAAACAGTAAATTAAACCTTTGTGTAATTATTCATGTTTTGTGTGCTCTTCTCAGGGATGCTGCCCTTATGGCAATGAGGCATAAAATATGTGGCAGGAGTCCAGAAGAAATTAAGAAAATCAAGAAAGAAGATGTTGATCTACCAGTAACTATGCAGGATTTTGATGAAGCATTAACAAGATGTAAAAAAAGTGTATCAGCAGGAGACATTGCAAAATATGAAGTTTGGATGGAAGAATTTGGATCTTGCTAGAGACCTTGAAGTGATGATTATTTTTTATGAAGTGTAAAATGACATGTGATATAATTTTCTAGCATGTTCAGACTGAAATAAAGATTATCCATGTATGGTATTCTTAAACTAATCTTTCCCATACTCACTAACCATTATTACTGATTTGCTCATTTTTTGAAACAAAATATTTACTAATTGTGTCTGGACTATTTGTTAAGATTTACTGTGGTGTGTTCTATAGAATCGAACAAAGATATGAAAATTGTTTTGCCTCATTCTCATTAAGAAGAAAGAATTCTTATTGTAGCGTTTGGCTGTCAGCGTTAGTCCTATGTACTTTATATGGGCAGTTTTCTGGTATCAGAATGAGCCCAAGGAGCTTTAGAATGCATAATATATTTTTTCCTTATCCCTTTTCATACATTATTTTTTAACTTAATCATTTTTCATTGTTGCATATTCTAAACTTTTTTAAATTGTTGTTCCTAACCAACCTATGGTATACAATATAAGAGATATGGGATAAATGATATATTAGCATCATAAATACCAGAAATATTTATGTGAAATGGATGAGTACCCCAAAAACATGTAGTTTACATGTCTACATCTACATCTACATTTATACTCTGCAAGCCACCCAAAGGTGTGTGGCGGAGGGCATTTTACGTGCCACTGTCATTACCTCCCTTTCCTGTTCCAGTCTTGTTGAACTTCATGCATGTATGTTAAGTTATTGAGCCAGCCATGCAGTTTGTATACAAATGCACTGTGCTAACACCCAAATCTGTACATAAATCCAAATGAACCAAATCCAAAGAAAACACATTAGGTTGGCTAATGATGGTGTCACACACTGCGTGGTGCCTAGTGGAGTACAAATGTAAATGACATACACATTACTAGGACCAAAATTGATAAAGTACAAGAAATTCCAGAACATATTAGCTTAAAAATATGTTGTAGAAAACTTAAGTAATGACCAGTACAATTGGTGATGCACCACAAATTTGTATAAAATACAAAGATAACAAAGTACACAAATTTAAGTACCTTGGGGAGATCATCAAAGAAAATTGAGTGAAAAAAGAAGCACTTTGGAAGTGACTGCAAGAACTCAACAAAGCACATCAGGCATAAAAGCAATCTAAAACACAAAGTCATCTCCTGAAAGACATCGATAAATTATTGTGAAATCATTTGAATTGTCTCAGTCAGAACCAAATGGACGAGTCACAATATTTTTTTCCCATTATTTTGCACTTAGGAGAACTGTCCTACTTCCACAGTGATGTCAAAGGGGTGGGGGAAAACTGTGTAGCAAAATTTGGCTCTTTTGAGTTTCCGACCACCTTTTGATTTTCGCACCATTTTGCACTTATAGCAATTTACCTATGTCAGAAGGATGGGGGAGGGGACAAAATCTGTCAGAGTTGCATGGCATCATTAACGATGATGTAGATGAGGGGGAAATCTAGCAAAAATGCAGACTATCCTGAAACTGGCCTAGCCCAACTACTGAAGAATTCATTAATCAGCAGTTACAGGCATTATTGAGGAAAGTATCAATCCGGTGGAGCACCTGTGGTGATCATCCCCAAAAAAGAGTGTGTATGGATAGCTCAAAATCATATCAGTTTTGTTTTAGTTAGAGATAACTCAGTAGTTGCATGATTACAGGTGCTTATCTGATCTCAAATGTAGCAGAAACTATGGATAATTTTGGATAGACTCCACCATGGACTTAAAGAGTGGTTATCACCAGCTAGAAGCAATACTGGAAGACCAGCCAAAAATGCATTTATTGTTCCTATGGGTAACTACCAATACTGGTATATGCCATTTGGATTAAAGAATGTGGCAGCCACATTTCAGCATTTGCCACATGGATTTTAGCAAGGTTTGAAAGCAAGGACGTGTACGGTACATTTGGATGACGTTGCTGACCTTGCTCAGGATATGGAAGAACAAGTGCTACTGTTAATGAAGGTGTCTGACAGTTGCGCACAGCACATCTAAGACTGAGTATTGAAACATGTGATTAATCATGAAGAGGTCTGAACTGATGCTAGTTGGTAAGGGCCATGCAAGATTTTCTGCACTGTGTTCTGAGGAAGAGCTATAGTAGTTTTTGGTTTTATTGAATTGTTATAGAAAGTTCAATGTCAAATTTGCAGAGGTAGCATGGCCTCTTACTCACCAACTGAGAAAAGGAATGATGTGTCATTGTACATCAGAGTGCAGGGATGCAGTCAGTAAATTAAAAGAATTGTTAAGATCTTGTACAGTGTTGATTTTTTCAAACTATGAAAATGAATTTGTATTGTCATATGATGCAAGCAATAATTTGCTTAGCTGTTTATTGAGTTAGGAAGTGGACAGAGCAGAGCATGCAGTTGCCTATTCTCACATTGATTGAATACATTGTAAAGAATTTACTCTAAAACAAAAAAGGAAATGCTTAAGCCTCATATGTGGCATAACATACTTTTGATGTTACTCACATTGTAGTATACTAAAAGTAATAACAGGTATGTGGTGTTGACATGGATATTAAGTTTGAAGGATCCATCAAGCAGATTGATGCACTGGATACTGAAGCTTAGCGAGTTCAATTTTGAGGTAATCCATGGACCAGACAGAACACAAGGGAACGCAGACGGCCTCAGTCTCAAGGTTTGTGTATTATGGTGAGTGGGTCACACAGCTGCAGAGTGATAGAAAGCACAAGATCCGATGAAGACTGCAAGTTATGCAGCTACAGTTCATTCAGCATGGTGGAGTGTTATGTAAGAAAAGAAAACAAGGACCCCCATCTTGTGATTCCAGCCACACTGTGGAAGGAAATGTTGAGACAGGTACATGATCATTTGTTAGCCAGCCATGGGGGTCGAAGAACCATGGAGCAGCATATAGCAAAACAATACTGGCAGTGGACACTTGAAGAAGATGTAAGACTGTACATGTATCATGTGCACAGTGGGTTGAATTAAGCCATCAGCATATTCCACTGCAAAGATTAACAGAGGCTAGTTAATCATTTGCAATGATTGATATGGAGATCTTAGGCTCTTCTAAGGTTTCTGAGAGTACAAGTCTGTCACACTGTGAGGTAGTATATGGCCAGAAAATGCCTTCACTATTTGAGGTAGTGAAGGCTAAAGTAGGGAGGAATGGAGAATAGGTATGGAATTCCACAAGAGCTTTACAGAAGCTATGGAATGAAGTGTGCAGGAATGGCTCTGCTAGGAGGGGCTAAGGCGGTGGGTGAATTTGTTGAAAGAAATTGTTCTGACACCTTTTCTTGAAATGAGGCCATTTATTGGCAGAAAAACCAACAGATGCAAATTCAAATGGACAACATGAGTCAGGCCTGGGAAGGCGAGGGTGAGCCAAGATATAGTGGTGGGCAAAACATAATTTGCAGCAAACTTAGGTGAAGTTAAAGAAAAGTGGTGGCTGCCATTCGGACAAGTCTGAATGCCATGGCAGCTACAGAAACAAAGTCCTCGGTGCCGCAGCACCGGGAAGAGAAGATGATGTTCACAGCCACAGGGCGCGTGGCAGAGAGCGTTTTCAGTTGATGGGCAGCAGGGTACCTCCAGCGCAGCCATGCGATTTCCTCCACCCTGATTGGCCAGGAGCCGAGAAAACCATAGCAGCACCATGGAAAGTTCCGAAGCATGACTTGGTCAGCTTTGCCTAAGTGGTATTACCTCATCAGCACATGAGGGAGGTGCATGATTGAGATTGCCCACCTCGGTGGTGACTTGCTGCTGCCAGACCATGGGACGAGAAAATTACAGGCAGCTGGATCTACTGGCTAATGCTTGACCATAACAAGAGAATGAAATAAACCTTTCGAAATAAAATAAAGATAGAATCCCCTACTATCTGGCTCAATCTTACGGAAGTGCAAAGAGCAAATACAAAGGCCCCAGAGCATCTTCAGTGGATGGGGTAATGAAATGCTAAGTTACCTGAATACCATGTAGGACAGCTGGTATGTTAACAAGCTATTACACCCCAGAGGGAAAGGTATCAAAATTCTTCACTTATTACCGAGGTCCATACTTCATTAGTGAACATGAAGCTACAACCTCCTCCAAGTACACGAGACATCCATGTTGGGCATATCCATCTGCCTTAGGGTGTACTCGACTCTTTACTGCCATTACTGGTGTCATTTCCAAAAAAGGGGAAGATGTAGGAAGGAGAATGTAACACAAGTGGAGTGGATTACTTCTGTGCAATCTGCATACAAGTCGCTTTCACATTAAGACAGACAGTTAAGCAAATGTATAGAGGAAATGACAGTGTACTAAATTTTCTTATAGTTTTATAAGATGCATTTTATAGCTCATATCATGTATCACATCCAGCTCCATAGCTGAGAAGTCAGCATGATTGATTACCATACAGAGGACTTGGTTTTGATTCCCCATGCTGCCAGAAATTTTTCATTGGTGGGAGGACTGGAACAGGTTACACGCAGGTTCATGATGCCAGTAACTGTGGAGATACTCGACCACATCATAATGACACCATATTTATTCAACAATGGCTGGGGGTTAGGTGTGTTGACTCCCGCTCCTCCATACCACATCCACATGATGCCATTAGTTGATACATGACACAGTGGTTGGTCAGGCACAGTTCACTCATCTGTGGCAAGAACAGCAGTGCTTATATTTTATTGCTTCATGTACCATGATAATGAGAGTGTCTGAATGTATTATGTGCACATGATGAATGAGTTTTGTTTTAATTTGTATGTATTTTGACTGAGATGTTAATTTGGTGGTTGCAATTAGTGGATGAATTTCATTCTTGTGATATTTTAACAGCTGTGCAGGAAATATCTTTTGGATTGTCTGAATTGATTCTAGTGTTTTGTTAGTATAGTAATTTGGGGATTTCTATTGTTTTGCAATGGTGGGAGATGGTGTTTGCTTATTTTTCTCTATAAATATACTGTAAGTGAGGTATAGCTACTAATGTTTTCAGGTTGTAGATTTAGATGGAACATTGGGAGAGGAAGTAACCCACACAGTTGGTACATAGTACAGCATTAGAGAAATTGTATTACTGGAATGGGGTGGTGTGCAGTGATTTTGTGACAATGGTTCAAACTGTCACAGATATGTGCAAGATACAGCTGTTTCTCAAGGGGACAGGAGCAAGAAGATGCCCACAGGCATCCTCACAGCGCAAGCATATTTCCAAAACACAGGACCCTACTGGGCACAATCTGTGTGTGACCTAATTAGAGTTATCAGCACTTGCTATGAGCAGGGATGTTCAAGGGGAACAGAGTGCTTAGAGCTATGGAACAGTGGGCCACTGTTGAATGGTACAAATGTGACATCTTGGGACTGACTTTTCAGCTCCCAGCAACAATAACAAGAGCTATGACTCTGAACATAACAAATTTACTGCTGTGTTTTCTTGATAATCCTCTACATCACTCCATACTGACATCACTCATTGATCATATAGCTGCACAGAAAGGGGCACATAAGTGTGGAACAGATGTTCCAATAGATTCAGTAATATTGCAGCAGGTACCAGCACAGAGTCATGGTAATTGTAATTTAATCCTGGGGCACCATCTTAATCCCAGTCCGAACCTCTGTCTATGAATGCTAGAGAACCAACTGTCGACCCAAAATTCCAGTCTATTACATACTGATCAAGTGTGTCAGCCCCAGAGTGCTGAACAATTGTGGGTCTACCAGCCTCCATAAACCATGTGATCAAGTGAACAAAGAAAGAAGGCGCTCAATGTAGAAATTGTAAATAATGGTGTCAGAGGACAGAGATGCTACAGTGTTAGGTTATTTTAAATGATTAACAGGCTTAGAACAAGCCAGGGATTCAGAGGACTGAATATTCCTGAAGAGGAAGATGTTTTGTGTAACACAGTCCAGACTTCACAACCCATTGAGAGTCAGGCAGGTGAGCTGAATATGAAATCTTGTTACTGGGTGCTAGAATTCTGCTGGCACAGCATGCTGCAAGACCACAGTCTGCCACAGTGGTGGGCTGAAATTCCACATGTCATGACACAATTCTACACTTTCATGGTCACCTACATGACTAGAGACAGGGCCCTATCACACCGTAGCTGTGCAGAGTTACTATACATACTCATTACTCAGCACCTACCAGCACTTTTATTCATACTATGATTGGCTCTGGGATGTCCAACAACAGCTGACACCACCTCTAGGTCAGCTGCCTCTGTGGGGCAAATCAGCTTCAACTTCACCTAGCACATTGTAGGAACCACTGCTAGAACTGATAGTTTTGGGTCTGGAACTGGGACTACCAAGGGAAGACCTCCTTTAGGGTGTCTTCATCTGCTACCCTAGCCACCATCAAGAACCCTGGGCCAAGTGCTGGGCATCTGTGCATCTGACTTGCTGTTCACAGTCATTGCCTCATAAGCCTGCTGGCTGCCATAGGTGCCTACCATACATAGTATAGCTGGGGCGCTAGCTGTGGTCTTCTGCTGAGGCAAGCATCATTGCCTTTAGTACACAAACACTCCTTT
Organism: Schistocerca serialis cubense; assembly: GCF_023864345.2. Classification (NCBI taxonomy): domain Eukaryota; kingdom Metazoa; phylum Arthropoda; class Insecta; order Orthoptera; family Acrididae; genus Schistocerca; species Schistocerca serialis. The sequence goes on along the minus strand of NC_064640.1, from coordinate 358,576,744 downwards.
GAGCTGGACATGTAGCATGGAGCTATACTGAAATAGTGACCATTGCCTGGTTGACCACTGGGATGCTGTCATCAACCTCTGTACAGAAGTCTTGCAGCATAAAGAATATTATTACTGATTGAGTTCTCCTGATCTGCACTTGCTGTGATACTGGTGGAACACAAACCACACTTCCCACACACTTCATTCTAGGGCAGAATTGGACATCTGGCTAATAATGATGTCCACACCCTGAAAGCATTACACTGTGTGTGTATGTGTGTGTGTGTGTGTGGGGGGGGGGGGGGGGATTGTGTGTGTGTGTGTGTGTGTGTGTGTGTGTGTGTGTGTGTGTGTGTGTGTGTGTGTAGAGAGAGAGAGAGAGAGAGCTAGAATATCACATTCTGTTTATCATTAGAAGGTCTGTACCAGTCATTCTGACTGGTGAGCATTGTTTAACATTCAATAAATAGTGTTTGCCTTTATTTAATGTAATTTGGTGGTTTATAGCTTCTGTAAAAGACAAAAACCTATTACAAAAAGTGGATAACTATAAACATTTTTATCATAAAATGGCACCCAGTTATGTTGTCTGCAGAGTATTTTTTACATTTATCATCTCTACATGTGCAAAAATGGATTTTTACATCTGCTTAAATTATTTTATTTCATTCTTCTGATCATCCCTATCTTTCTTTCCATTTTACTTGATGTAGTGGAAGTGCAAACGTGTGTTTCTTGCTGCTCTCTGTCAGTATATTGTTGTGCTCTGCAGAAGTTCAGGACTCCTCATTATTGTGGCTCATTGGTGTTTCCACATGTGTAGAGAATTACTGAACTACTTGAACATTTTACCAGAAGAAGAGTCTGCACGAGAAGATATTTATGATTCTGATGAGTTGGATGATAAAGATGTCAAAGATGACACAGAATATCAGCTTCATGAAACAGAACATGGGGAATCATCTGAGGTGCAAGATGAATATTCAGAACCTGTAAAACAACACACAAATAATCCAGTTCTTATAGATTCAGTTCCTGTGGTGCCTCAAACCCCTACTCACAGTCAAGGAAGAAAATGGAAATAATCACATTCATCTCAGCATCTAGAAGCTAGAGTGAGGAGACTGCACCAAGTGGAAAAATGTGGACTTGACTGCACCATGTCATGCACCTGGGAGATCAGTGCATCATAACATGTTGGAAACTATAGGGCCAACATGTAATGCTAAGAAACTTATAGACAGATGGTGATAGACAGAGGGTGTTACTTGAGTGCATTGTGAGTGCTAATAGACAATAATACTCTACAAATCATAAATACTTTACAGAAATTATAGCCCAAAAAGTTAATCAACATGCTTAGGTGGTGGCAAGTGTGGGGCCCGCCATTTTTTTTCTCGCACCATGAGAAGACTTGATAGAAGTAATGAGTAGGTTAACAAGTAGAGGCACTATACAAAGTATGTTGCTGATGATGTCATCGATGATGCACTTGATGGGTCATCAGATGTTCCCAACCCCACCCCTCCCTTGCCTGACAAAGGTCAATTGCCCCTCCATAAAGTGGTCAAAAGTTCAAATTTTGGCAGGAAATTCAAATTTTGATGGGCAATTCAAAACATAGCCCAACTGTGCTAACATCTTTCCTGTTGAAGTAGGACATTATCCTAATTCAAAAATGCAAGATGGCGACCAGCCCATACTGGGACGAGCTCTACAACATCATTATCCAAGAACTGGAATACTGGCACTGGCTGTATTACAACACAATCCAGCTCAGACCTTTTGGGCTATTTACAACAGCTTGGTGGGTTTCCTATGGAAGGAGGTCTGTGGTCCAAAATATAAATTTGAAGGAAATTAAAAATGGTCCATTGTCATGCTGGCTGACCTGAAATACTGGAACAGGCACTATAACATCATAATCCAGCTCAGATCTGTTGAGTTGAAACTTCCTGGCAGATTAAAACGGTGTGCCGGACCAAGACTCTAACTTGGGACCTTTGCCTTTTGTGGGCAACTGCTGTACCAACTGAGCTACCCAAGCATGACTCACGGCCCGTCCTCACAGCTTTACTTCTGCCAGTGTCTCGTCTCCTACCTTCCAAGCTTTTCAGAAGCTCCCCAGCGAACCCCCAACCATGGGGTAACTTTGACCAGTGACATGAAAAAATTATTAGGTAAATTAATCAGTAGCTAGGTGGCTAGCCCCCAATATACAATATTCAGTTTCAGGAACTGTTTGTGTGTTCTGATATCACACTTATATTGAATATTTTGGTCAAAGTATCCCCATTTGATGGTACCACCTTCCCACCTGAATGATTTTTAGTAGAAAACAGAGCAAAGAAGAACAACACAAGATAAACAGGGTCAGGGCTTTATTGGAGGTGAATGGTTCATCAGAAATGACTAAAAGCAGTAGCTGCAGTAAGCAAATTAAATCTAACATTCTGCCATTTCATATAATGTATCATAATGTTCAGTCTCTGACTAACAAATTGCAAGAACTAGAAATAATACTATGTTCTGACCTAAATGTTGATGTTATCTGCATAACATAACATTGGCTAGAAGAACCACAAATAGAAACTCTAAAGATCCATGGTTTTTCTCTAGTCAGTTCATTTTGCAGTTCTTATTATAAACATGGAGGGAGAACTATCTTTGCAAAGCAGCATTTGAGGTATAAAGCAATCCGAACATATTCTGAACTGAATAAAGAAAAAGTCTTTGAAATGGTGGTTATTGAACTTACTGACATTCAACAAGTTATTATAACTATATACAGATCCCCTGATGCTGACATAAAAGAAATCCTGTATAAATTTGATATGATGTTAAATATTATAGAACTAAAGAAAAGAAAATCATTTGTGGAGACTTCAACATAGACTTTTTGAAACCCTCAAACTACAAAGATGAATTACTGTACATGACAAAGAGTTTCAAGTTAATCCCCACAGTAAATACACCAACACGAATCACTAGGCGTAGTAAAACTGCACCAGACCAAATTTTTATTCAAGAAGCCTTTTCTCACTACAGTAGTGAAGCAGTTAAGATGGGATACAGTGATCATGATTCTGTGTTGCTATCACTGGAATTATGTTCAGAGAAAATATCTCCCATTAAAATAACTGAGTGCAGGGATTTCACTGATGGCATTATAGCAAACTTTTGCAACATAATAAGCTGAGGAACATGGGCTGAAGTGTTTAATGAAACAGATATAAATAGAATGTTTCATAACTTTCATGGATCATATAAGTACTATTTTGACACAGTCTTCCCACTAAAGCAACATAAATTAAAACCAACCAGAAACAAAAGTTGGATTACTAAGGGCATAAAAATCTCCAGTGCAAGGAAAAGATTTCTACATTTGTATAAAAAACAAAACACTATATCATTAGAAATGCAAAATTATATCAAAGAATACAGTAAGATCTACCACAAAGTTATTAAAGAGGCAAAGAAAAGGGGGAATGATGAATATATCTGCAAATCAAACAACAAAATATGGGCCGCATGGAACATCATCAGATTTGAAACACACATAAAACCAGTGGCAAAAAATATTAACTTAAAGCTGGAAAACAAACAAGTATCAGATGCTACCTCTGTAGCTAATATCTTCAATGAGTAGTTTGGCAAAACTGCAAATGATCTTATCCAAAGCAACTTTCAGAATACTAATATGAACTACATTGAGAACTATAAACCACTGATGGGGTCTTTGTTACCCAAGCAGGTCACACAGAGTGAGCTCATACTGGCAATGAGCTCATTAAGGAAACTTTATGTTGTTTTGATGAGATTCCGGATTGTATTATAAACCAAACAAAATGATAAATTGTAGAACCTCTGAAGCATGTTGTTAACCACTCCTTTTCCAAAGGTACCTTTCCAAATTTTCTAAAGATTGCAAAAGTAGCTCCCTTGCACAAAAATGGAGCCACAGACAATGTTAACAATTACAGACCTGTAGCACAGCTTAGAGGCTTCTCAAAGTTCTTTGAGAAGCTCTTTTATAATAGGTTGCTAGGGTTTGTTAACAAAAACTCATTGCTGTCAAATCATCAACATGGCTTCAGGCAATCTAGATCCGCAACCACAACAGTCTATGAATATTTGCACACCATTCTAAAACCTGTAGATGAAAAGGAAATGGCTACTGGAATATTCTTGGACCTATCCAAAGCATTTGACATTTTAGATCATGGTATCCTGCTATGTAAGTTGGAAAGAAAGGGAATTAGAGGTATTCCAAATCAATGGATTAGATCATATCTTACTAGCCGGCAATTAAAAGTTGTTCTCAGACAGGACGCAATAACTGAAAACGTTTCAAGAACAACAACATACACTTCAGAAAAAAACTACCATTAAATATGGTATGCCACAAAGATCAACATTAGGTCCTATCCTATTTCTTTTGTATATTGATGACCTGAATGATATTGTCCATGCCAAACAGAAAACTTTATTTGCAGATGATACCATTATTTCGATTACAGGGTCAGACCGAAAAGAGCTTCAATTAACTACAGGTGCATCATTGGTGGAGCTAACACATTGGTTTGAGAAAAATAAACTTATAATTAACACTGGGAAAATGGTGGCCATGAACTTTCATATGTCCCACTATAAACAACAAAATGAACACGCATTGAAAATAAACAACAAGATTGTAGAATTAATGGTGATGTTAAGTTCCTTGGAATATATCTGCAGAGTGTTCTCAAGTGGAACACACACATTAAAGCTCTTACAATCAAGCTATCATCAATCTGTTGAATGCTACGGATACTAAGCACAAGCTGTAATAGAGAAATAGTAATACAGGCACATCATGCACATTTCCAGTCAGCAATCAGATATGGAATAATATTTTTATTTATTTTTATTTATTTATTTCTTACACCATGGATCCAACTGTGACAATTTCACATGGATGTAGTGTGTGTCAATTTTTACATTGTCAATGACAAGTACTAGTACACAATGTTTACAGGTAAAGAATATAAAGTTACTTAACCACTACAATGATCCATAACACAATATAATGGAATGAGAATCCTTAGACCTACAGATTCAGGTATAAAACAAAGTAAATTAAACCTGAAAGGTCATATAACCCAGACTGTTAAATATAAGCAGTTAACACTAAAAGAGTTACATATGTGACAAGAATGTTCAGCTTAATGTTCAATTTATATGATAATACATCTTATTTTACGGCCGTTTCTCACTGTGTTTCATAAACTCTTCCAAACTGTAAAATGACATGGCTAAAAGAAATTGCCTCAGAAGCTCTTTAAATGTAGATTTGTTGGCAATTTCACATTTGATTTCTGGAGGAAGAGCATTAAATATCTTTATACCAGAGGACTGTACACCATTCTGCACAATCTTCAAATTTTTACCTTCAGTGTGGAAATCATGTTTCCTCCTTGTGTTATACTGATGGTATTCACTGTTACATTTGTATAAATCAATGTTTTTACTTATGAAACACATAAGTGAGTATATATATTGAGAAGTAGTTGTAAGAATTCCCAGATTCCGGAATAGGCTTCTGCAGCTGCATCTAGGATCTACACCAGACATCACTCTTACAACACGCTTCTGAGCAATGAATATTTTCTTTGCAAGAGGTTGATTTCCCCAGAAAATAATTCCATATGCCATCAAAGAATGGAAGTAACCATAGTATGCAGCTTTTTTAATGCTTAAGTTTGCACTGACAGAGATGATTCGCATTGCAAAAACTGAAGAGCTGAGTCTCTTGTAAAGATCTAAAATGTGATGGGACCAGTTTACTCTACAGTCAATCTTCACGCCTAGAAACTTTGTTACTTCCACTCTTTCTATGACCTGTGTGGCATATTTAACAGTCATTTCTTCCTCAGTTTTGGCAGTTGGGGTGAACTGAATATAATTAGTCTTACTCAGGTTAAGTGAAAGACCATTTGCAGTAAACCATTTCATTAAATCTATAAGAATAGTATTAACAGACTCTTGAACATTTTCACATTTAAGACCATTAACCATTATGTTAGTATCATCTGCAAAGATGGTAAAATTGCACTGAATCATTGAAGAATAAGGTAAATCATTTATAAATAACAGGAACAGTAAAGGACCAAGAATAGAGCCCTGTGGAACTCCACAATTTATGTCTCTCCATTCCGATGAAATCATTCCACCACACAAATTGTCTGACTTATCTAAGACTACTTTCTGTTCCCTCTCTGTCAGGTATGACTGAAGCCAGTTATTTGCTACACCACCTATTCCTAGATGGTCTGCCTTCAGTAACAGTATTTGGTGGTTCACAGTGTCAAAGGCTTTACATAAATCACAAAATAACCCTGTTGTCACCATTTTCTCATTTAGAGATTCCAAAACCTTATCTATAAAAGCATATATTGCTTGTTCAGTTGACAGACCTTTCCGGAAACCAAACTGATGTTTGCTGAGAATATTGAATTTATGAAGGTGTTCTAAAATTCTAGAATACATGAGCTTTTCTAGTACCTTTGAAAACACAGTCAGGAGAGATATTGGTCTGAAATTTTTAACATCAGTTTTCTCCCCTTTCTTAAAGAGAGGCTTCACGATAGCATACTTTAGTCTATCAGGAACAATTCCTTGCTGCAAAGAGGCATTGAAAATATGACACAGTATATTGCTTACAGAAGTACAACACTGCTTTAACAATTTGCTAGAAATATTGTCTACTCCACAGGAGTTCTTGGTTTTCATGGAGGCAATTGTTCTTTCAATTTCTGATACTGTAACAGGTCTAATATGCATTTGGATGATTTTGTTAGGGAAAGCATTTCGCAAAAAGGTCAGGGCATCATTCACAGAACCCTTGCAGCCTATTTGCTCAGACACTGACAGGAAGTGTTTATTTAAGGTTTCAGCTATGATCTCAGGATTTTGCACAAGATTCCCTTCATGTTTGATTATGAAGTTTTCTACAGCACTTTTTTTATTGTTCCCTGTCTCCTTGTTAACTATTTGCCAGACAGTCTTCATTTTATTATTGGAGTTATCAATTTCTTTTACATAATACAGTGCTTTTGATGTCTGAATAACTTTCTTTAGGATTTTACTATACATGTTATAATGGCTGATTAATTCTCTGTCCCTTGACCCTCTGATTGCAACATAAAGTTCTCTCTTATATTTACATGACACTCGAATACCCTTTGTGATCCATGGCTTCTTTAAGGACGAGGAAATATTGTTCCTAACAAACTTTTTAGGAAAAGCTTCTTCAAAGTGGGATAGGAATTCATTTATGAATATGTTGAACTTTGTATCAACATCATCTACTCTGCGAACTGAATTCCAATCTTCATGCTGCAGCTTATGGTTAAAAAATTCCAGGGTCTGTTTGTTCATAAGTCTGATTGCCTTCCAGGATGGGACTGCTTTCTTGACAGGTCTGTAGTCATATAGAGTGAGGAGCTGTCCATCATGGTCTGATATGCCATTTACTATTGCAGTGACAGTGAAGTTCTGCACACTATAGTCTATTTATTTTCAAAACCCAGAAACGAGCTATCAGAATCATCTGCAACATGAAGAGCCAAGGATCATGTCACTCTCTTTTTCCTACTCTAAAGATATTGAACCTTGCATGCCTATATATATTTGAAACAATAGTCTTTGTAACAGAATATTTAAGAACCTCCAATGCCTATCAGCTGAATAGCTCTGTGCACAATTGCACAAGAAGAAATGGCAATAACATTCGTGTCTCCTATGCTAGAACAACAGCCTACCAGAAAAGTGTCCTTCATAGAAGCACACAATCGTCTAAACCACCTCCCTAACAACATCAAGTTGGTAAAGCAAGACAGCTTGTTCAAAAAAAAAAGCTGAAGTCATTTCTGATGGACCACAGTTTCTACTCTGTAAATGAATACCACTCAGAATGAAACAGAATTTTATAATGTTAAATTAATAAACATTTTATGACAATTATTTGTTTATTAAAGTGTACTAGCTGTACATTTAACGTTGTTTGAATGTAGATATTTGTAGTCCACAGCATTGTATTGATCTATATATATATATATATATACAGGGTGGTCCATTGATAGTGACTGGGCCAAATATCTCATGAAATAAGCATCAAGCGAAAAAACTACAAAAAATTAAACTCGTCTAGCTTGAAGGGGGAAACCAGATGGCGCTATGGTTGGCCCACTAGATGGCGCTGCCATAGGTCAAATGAATATCAACTGCGTTTTTCTTAAATAGGAACCTCATGTTTTATTGTGGCAACGGCCTTGCCGCAGTGGATACACCGGTTCCTTTGAGATCACCGAAGTTAAGCGCTGTTGTGCGTGGCCGGCACTTGGATGGGTCACCATCCAGCTTCCATGCGCTGTTGCCATTTTTCGGGGTGTACTTAGACTTGTAATGCCAATTGAGGAGCTACTCGGCAGAATAGTAGTGGCTTCCGTCAAGAATACCGTCATAACGACTGGGAGAGCGGTGTGCTAACCCCATGCCCCACCTATCCGCATCCTCCAATGAAGATCACATGGCGGTCGGATGGTCGCGGTAGGCCACTCGTGGGCAGAAGACAGAGTGAGTGCATTTTTAATTACATATTCATGAAGTACATAAAGAAATATGAATGTTTTAGTTGGACCACTCTTTTCGCTTTGTGACAGATGGCGCTGTAATAGTCACAAACGCATCAGTACATGGTATCACGTAACATTCCGCCAGTGCGGACAGTACCGGTATTTGCTTCATGATACATTACCCGTATTAAAATGGACCGTTTACCAATTGTGGAAAAGGTCCATATCATGTTGATGTATGGCTATTGTGATCAAAATGCCGAATGGGCATGTGATATGTATGCTGCTCGGTATCCTGGATGACATCATCCAAGTGTCCGGACCGTTCGCCAGATAGTTACGTTATTAAAGGAAGCAGGAAGTGTTCAACCACATGTGAAACGTCAACCATGACCTGCAACAAATGATGATGCCCAAGAAGGCTGCTGTTGCAGCTAATCCGCACATCAGTAGCAAACAAATTGCGCGAGAATCGGGAATCTCAAAAACGTCGGTGTTGAGAATGCTACATCAACATTGATTGCACCTGTACCATATTTCTATGCACCAGGAATTGCATGGCGATGGCGGCGACTTGGAAGTGTACAGTTCTGCCACAGGGCAAAAGAGAAATTACGAGACGATGTCAGATTTTTTGCACGCGTTCTGTTTAGCGACAAAGCGTCATTCACGAACAGCGGTAACTTAAACCGGCATAATATGCACTATTGGGCAACAGAAAATCCACGATGGCTGCGACAAGTGGAACATCAATGACCTTGGTGGGTTAATGTATGGTACGGCATTATGGGAGGAAGGATAATTGCTCCCCATTTTATCGATGCAAATCTAAATGCTGATTTCCTACGTGATGTTCTACCAATGTTACTACAAGATGTTTCGCTGCATGACAGAATGGCGATGTACTTCCAACATGATGGATGTCAGGCACATGACTCGCATGCGGTTGAAGCGGTATTGAATAGCATATTTCATGACAGGTGGATTGGTCGTCGAAGCACCATACCATCGCTCGCACGTTCACCGGATATGATGTCCCCGGATTTCTCTCTGTGGGGAAAGTTGAAGGATATTTGCCATTGTGATCCACTGACAATGCCTGACAACATGCATCAGCACATTGTCCATGCACGTGCGAACATTACAGAAGGTGAACTACTCACTGTTGAGAGGAATGTTGTTACATGTATTACCAAGTGCATTGAGGATGAAGGACATCATTTTGAGCATTTATTGCACTAATGTGGTATTTACAGGTAATCCCACTGTAACAGCATGTGTTCTCGGAAATGATAAGTTCACAAAGGTACATGTATCACATCGGAACAACCGAAATAAAATGTTCAAACGTACCTACGTTCTGTATTTTAATTTAAAAAACCTACCTGTTACCAACTGTTCGTCTAAAATTGTGAGGCATATGTTTGTGACTATTACAGCACCATCTATCACAAAGCGAAAAAAGTGGTCCAACTAAAATATCCATATTTTTTATGTACTACACGAATATGTAATAAAAAACAGGGGTTCCTATTTAAAAAAAACGCAGTTGATATCCATTTGACCTATGGCAGTGCCATCTAGCAGCCAACCATAGCGCCATCTGGTTTCCTCCTTCAAGCTAGACAAGTTTCGTTGTTTGTAGTTTTTTCGTTTGACGCTTATTTCGTGAGATATTTGGCCCGGTCATGATCAATGGACCACCCTGTGTGTGTGTGTGTGTGTGTGTGTGTGTAATTTTTAACTTCGTGAATCATTTATTGACCTGTCCAATATCTGTACTAGATGTCACAGGACCAAAGCTAAATACATAGATAAATAAATAAACATAATCAAAGAGTAGTTTAAGCTATGTCCACCACAGACTGAGTCTCTCCATAGCGACCCATATTGAAGAGTACAAATCACGTAGACTCACAACAATTGAATGCATGAAGGTACTTAACAGAGGCATGTATTTGTTCTCCCATTGCTCCATAAGCACATGGAGTAGCAAAAGGGTCCAAACACCACCCCCTCCTCTGTCTGTCTCCTGTCTCCCAGTCTCCTGTCTCCCTCTCTCCTGTCTCCCTCTCTCCTTTCTCCCTGTCTCTTGTCTTTGTCTCCCTGTCTCTTGTCTTTGTCTCCCTGTCTCTTGTCTTTGTCTCCCTGTCTCTTGCCTTTGTCTCCCTGTCTCTTGTCTTTGTCTCTCTGTCTCTTGCCTTTGTCTCCCTGTCTCTTGTCTTTGTCTCCCTGTCTCTTGTCTTTGTCTCCCTGTCTCTTGTCTGTCTCCCTGTCTCTTGTCTTTGTCTCCCTGTCTCTTGTCTTTATCTCCCTGTCTCTTGTCATTATCTCCCTGTCTCATGTCTTTGTCTCCCTGTCTCTTGTCTTTGTCTCTCTGTCTCCTGTCTTTGTCTCTCTGTCTCCTGACTCCTCTCTCTCTCTCTCTCTCTCTCTCTCTCTCTCTCTCTCTCTCTACATGTCAAGAACTCCAGCTAATACTTGACATAATAGAACATCAGTTCAGATATGTCGACCATAAGTAGTATCTCCTTAACGATCCATATTGCAGAGTACAAGTCACATGTGTTCACCCCATTTGAACACTTAAAGGTACTTGTCAGTGGTATATATCGATTCTCCCACTGCTCTATATGCAAGTAGAATAGCAAAAGGGGCCAGTTAGCAGTAATTTAAGATATTCCCCACAATGTGTTGTATGTAGGCTTGTAGACTATACACAGCTATCTTTCTAAGGTTTGAGGCATAGCTGAAGCAGCATCAAAGTTTTTAACACCACACGCAACACATTTGTAAAGGTTCTTGTGTAAGAAAAAGTGCTATAATAGTCCCTACAGATGTGTGGACGACTTTGGCTCAGCCTACCATATATTTTTTTCAAATATACGGGACACCTACAAAAATACTCCAGTGTCACACTCTGACACAAAGATGACCTAGGCATCCACTAAAACAACTTATTGATCCTATTTAACTGGAACTGAAATGGATCAACAATTGCTTTTTGTGACTGGAATATGATAATAATGACTTTTACCATCGACATTCATGTAAGGAAATTGCATTTCAGAGATAACAAAGAGCCATTGTAATTTATGTAAAACAAGTAATAAGTAGTTAAAAGAAAGAACACTATCACGTTTAAAACCATTTAACATTTTTATAAATCTTTTCTGTATAGTGCAAATCTCATGCAGTCATTCATGTTTGCTTATTTACATATTTTGCACTGCAGTGAATATTTTCACAAATGTTTCTGAGAGTCAACTCTCTGGTATACATTTCTGTGCATGGGAAAGTGAAATTACATTGTAGCATTAAAGAATTCACGATCATAGATTCCAAAACATTGGTCTTTTTACATGACCAGCACTTAATCATTTTTGAAAAAATACGTTATATGAGTGCATTTGAGCCTGGAAGGCAAATGATAAATTCTTTAACCTTAGGGAGGATTGTTATTGGAATGTTTTTCTCCTTAAATAGATCGAAAATTCCCACTCACCTATCCTGTACTGCTACAGTGTTAGCATTCCATTCACATAATTTTTCTACTGTAATTGTTTTAGCCATACAAAATTCATCAAACAAGAGTGAACAATCAAGGATTGTATTACCCATGTCTTGTACTGTGGAAATACTGGCCTCTTCATCTGACCATTTTAGTTCTGATTTCAAAGTAGACCAACATAAGTCAGTGTTATACGGAAATTTCTGACTCCATGAAACTAGATAGTCATATGCTACACAGTAGAAGATATTTGCAGATGAATAAAATCTATCTTGAGCTGCTCGGTCACACACATACAATTTCAGTAAGATGGAGTTAACTTGGACAAAAAATTATTATCTCCCCTTCTAACAGCCATGTTCCGCAAGTCTCTAGAGGAAAAGAAGGTTCCAAATGATTGGAAAAGAGCACAGGTAGTTCCAGTTTTCAAGAAGGGTCATCGAGCAGATGCGCAAAACTATAGGCTTATATCTCTGACATTTATCTGTTGTAGAATTTTAGAACATGTTTTTAGCTCACGTATCATGTCATTTCTGGAAACTCAGAATCTACTCTGTAGGAATCAACATGGATTCCAGAAACAGCAATCGTGTTAGACCCAACTCGCTTTATTTGTTCATGAGACCCAGAAAATATTAGACACAGGCTCCCAGGTAGATGCCATTTTCCTTGACTTCCGGAAGGCGTTCGATACAGTTCCGCACTGTCGCCTGACAAAGTAAGGACCTACAGAATATCAGACCATCTGTGTGGTTGGTTTGAAGAGTTTTTAGCAAACAGATCGCAGCATCTTGTTCACATTGGAGAGACGTCTACAGCTGTTAAAGTAACCTCTGGCGTGCCACAGGAGAGTGTTATGGGACCATTGCTTTTCACAATATATATAAATGACCTAGTAGATAGTGTCGGAAGTTCCATGCGGCTTTTCGCGGATGATGCTGTAGTATACAGAGAAACTGCAGCATTAGAACATTGCAGCGAACTGCAGGAAGATCTGCACCGGATAGGCACTTGGTGCAGGGACTGGCAACTGACCCTTAACATAGACAAATGTAACATATTGCGAATACATAGAAAGAAGGATCCTTTATTGTATGATTATATGATAGCAGAACAAACACTGGTAGCAGTTACTTCTGTAAAATATCTGGGAGTATGTGTACGGAACGATTTGAAGTGGAATGAATATATAAAATTAATTGTTGGTAAGGCAAGTGCCAGGTTGAGATTTATTGGGAGAGTCCTTAGAAAATGTAGTCCATCAACAAACAAGGTAGCTTACAAAACACTCGTTTAACCTATACTTTAGTATTGCTCATCAGTGTGGGATCCGTACCAGGTCAGGTTGACAGAGCAGATAGAGAAGGTCCAAAGAAGAGCGGCGCGTTTCATCACAGGCATATTTGGTAAGCGTGATATCGTTACGCAGATGTTTAACAAACAAAAGAGGCGCTCTGCATCGCGGTGTAGCTTGCTCTCCAGGTTTCGAGAGGGTGTGTTTCTGGATAAGGTATCGAATATATTGCTTCCCCCTACTTATACTTCCCGAGGAGATCACGAATGTAAAATTAGAACGATTCGAACGCGCAAGGAGGCTTTCTGGCAGTCGTTCTTCCCCCGAACCATACGCGACTGGAACAGGAAAGGGAGGTAATGACAGTGGCACGTAAAGTGCCCTCCGCACACACACCGTTGGGCTTGCGGAATATAAATGTAGATGTAGATTTTTTACCTTTGTTTTTAGTAGCTTATAACAATGCAATGCTTACGCAACACAAATATTCTGCCTTTAAGTTTCTAGAATGCTTGTTCAAAAGATATTTGGCTGACTGTGCACAAAGCATAACCATAATTCTGATTCCTTATTACTGAAAAATGAATGCAAAGTAGCAGAACACCCTGGTTCTGACAGGAAAAATGATTTTAAAGCAGGATATAGTTTCACAATCCTTACAAGTGCAGGCAATAATGCTAACCACCTTGCTCTGCTGTAACTCAGTACTTGCTAATATTCAATATTCACAACTTCACAGAATTCTGTATTCGTTCCACCAGAACACTGTATATGTGGAAATGCTTATAAATTTTACACACATTGTTTTCCACACCAGTGGGCTACTGCTGTTACTGTGGTGTTGTGAATTATATATGCCATGCAAACAATCCCTATAGGAGGCTTTTTAAGACTGACTTTTGATTTGCTGGAAACATTTTGTTTAGCCCCTCTCTTAACTCCACCAAACATACTATTCATTTTATCAGCTGAGAGACACACAAATTTTGACTTCCAGTTATTGGCCTGTAGAACATGTTGTACATGCTGATAAGACGGCTGATGTTTCATTTTCAACAGAACAGAAATCTGATAACTTCACATGTACCCCACTTACAGGTTTGAAAAATCTGGCAATGAGAGGAAGTAATTTAGTTGATTTATGATTGCTGGTATCAATAGAAATGCTTATAAAATTCATTTCATTAAGGTCTTCAGTAAGAAGCTCTTTGCACGATGGATCCAATACATTGTGAACTATACATTCTGTTTTTGCCCTTGCACAACTAAACTTGGTATCATACAGTTTCTTAATCATTTTCAATGTGCAGTCCATGGAACTATAGCTGTGTCTGTGACGCACAGTGTGGTAGGTAGATGTTCCTTCTACGCAGCCAATTTTAATTCTTCATTGCGTGAGACAGAATGAATTTGTAAAAGTTACTAACAAAGAAAAAAAATTGCAGTAGTTAAGAACGAAAGTATAAGATTTCAATATTACAGTATTGTGTTAACATATGTAATGCTCTACTGGGTACAAGGGTGCTCATTTTTAATGATGTTGCAGCAGCTATTGAACCCAATTTATGTTTCTTACAAGGGAACCTCCCCACCGCACCCCCCTCAGATTTAGTTATAAGTTGGCACAGTGGATAGGCCTTGAAAAACTCAACACAGATCAATCGAGAAAACAGGAAGAAGTTGTGTGGAACTATGAAAAAAATAAGCAAAATATACAAACTGAGTAGTCCGTGCGCAACATAGGCAGCATCAAGGACAAATGTCAGCTCAGGAGCGACGTGGTCCCGTGGTTAGCGTGTGCAGCTGCGGAGAAAGAAGATCTTGCTTCAAGTCTTTCCTCGAGTGAAAAGTTTAATTTTTTATTTTCAGACAATTATCAAAGTTCAGGCACTCACACATAATCAACTTCGCTCTCCAAAATTCCAGGACATGTTCAGATTTGCTTGGACATATTCAGGATTTGACGCTCTACACAAGGAAAAATTTGAAACGTTAAAAACCGTTAAAACATATGTTTTGACAGAGCACAGGGAAAACTGTGCGACTGTGAAACTGTTGCATTCATTTGTAGCAGTTTATGTGACACACTTATGTTTTCATCACTTTTTTGGGAGTGATTATCACATCCACAAGAAAACCTAAATCGTGCAAGCTAAAACCCATTCGCCAAGTGTACAAGTTAGGTGGGTCGACAACATATTCCTGTCATGTGACGCACATGCCGGCACCTGTGTCGTATAGAATATATCAGACGTGTTTTCCTGTGGAGGAATCGGTTGACCTATGACCTTGCGATCAAATGTTTTCCGTTCCCATTGGAGAGGCACGTCCTTTCGTCTACTAATCGCACGGTTTTACGGTGCGGTCGCAAAACAGACACTAAACTTATTACAGTGAACAGAAACGTCAATGAACGAACGGACAGATCATAACTTTGCGAAAATAAAGAATGTAAACTTTTCACTCTCACGCTAACCACGGGACCACGTCGCTCCTGAGCTGACATTTGTCCTTGATGGTGCCTATGTTGCGCACGGACTACGCAGTTTGTATATTTTGCTTATTTTTTCATAGTTCCACACAACTTCTTCCTGTTTTCTCGATTGATCTGTGTTGAGTTTTTCAAGGCCTATCCACTGTGCCAACTTATAACTAAATCTGAGGGGGGTGCGATGGGGAGGTTCCCTTGTTAGAGGTTTTTTTACGGTTAGGCCGAGGCTGCGCTTGGGAGCGTACTGCGGCCACGCCGGCCGGTGGGGGACACGCCGCACGCTTCGTCAACATCGCACAGAGTATTTCCCCGACGTCGCCCCATGCCTCTATTTGCGCTCCAGCGGCGCGAGAAATTTCAAAAGACTGAGTGGTGGATAGGACTTCATCTAGAGTCGGATTTGCCAACTGAAGGGCACGTTGCCTAGCTTCTTTGTCGGGCGCCGATGGCATAATAGCATCCCGTACCAAGGAATCGGCGTAGGATTCTTTGTGAACTTCAGTAACAAATTGACACTTTCTACTGAGGCCGTGAAGTTCAGCAGCCCAAGCGCGATGGGATTGATTTGGTTGTTTTTGCAACGATAAAAGGCAACACGAGAGGCTACCACATGCTTTTGCTTTTGAAAATAGACGGAGAGAAGTGAGCACATTTCAGCAAAGGACAAAGACGCAGGCTCTTTCAAAGGAGCCAATTGCGACAACAACCGATACATTTGAGGTGAAATCCATGAAAGGAACAGAGACTTACACGTTTGTTCGTCCGCGACATGAAATGCCAAGAAGTGCTGTCGAAGATGGTTTTCGTAATCAGACCAGTCTTCCGCCGTCTCGTCGTAAGGAGGAAAAGGAGGTATAGACAAGGACAAGAGACGCCCCGCATTTGATGCCGTGACGAAATCACGAATCGCATTTGTGAGAAGCGTTTGCTGTTCTATGAGATCTTGCAGTAGTTGCTCCAAAGTAGCCATGGAAACATGTGGGTCAACGATGGAAAAGAAAATTCAATACCTCGTCGCCAATTGTTATAACTTCAAGTTGAAGAAATATATTTCAAGGAAGATGCAATACATGAAAGTCACAGATCAAGTAAACAGAGTAAGACGGGTGTACACTTTCACAGTCAAATCACAACTGAGTCCGAGTCTAGCGGCTGCTGGCTGGCTGGCCGCTTAGGTGGGGCGGGTGCTGCATGGCTGGCAGACAGCGCCGCATGTAGAGGACGCACTTTGAAAGATTGGCGAGTCACAACAATAGAGAGAGTCAAGACTGATCTGATGTACATTCATTACTTTCCCTAACCACAGAAAAAAACTTGTTATAAATTTGGATTATGTAATTTAAACTGATGTTATGTACAGTACAATTAATATTGTGCATGCATGTTGCTCATAAGTTAAGACATTTTTCCTTCAATGTTGCAGAAAGGAAAATTTTGTTTTCTTATGATCTATTACTTGAAAAAATGGTAGGGCTGCAAATAAGCATGTGTTACCCCAATAGCAAGACTGAAAATAAAGGGAAGAAAAGTGAAATTATATGATGATGAAGACTAGTCTGTTACCCTTTATTGAATAATCAGACATGAAAGACCTACCTCATAATTCATGGTAAGGGTGACATATGTCCAGTGGTAGTTCTTTCTAATTAGTGACCGTGGTGCCCTGCATTAATATTTTTCTGTTTACCTTCTATGATGTTCTTAATTTCAGAATTATAAAGCAAAAAGGTAAAGAACATCTTGCAGTTTGCTTCGCATTGCGAGAAATCTTTTCCTTATCTCTGAAGATGCTATTATGAATCACATAGTCTCCACTACGTCCTACATATGAAACAGCAAATTCCAAAGAAAGTGATAAAAATTTATGAAATTGAGCCTTATTGAACCATGAAGTCAGATCCTCTCAGCAGGGTGCACTCGTCTGAAATGCTTGCTTTGCTGTTGCATGAGAAGTTCAGAAAAATATCATAGGAATGAGGAGGAAAAGACCATGTTTCACAGGGTGGACAAAAGGCAACTGGAGAGAGGGATTTAAGTTGATTTTAACATAATAATATTATATATTTTGGTTATCAGAAATCAAATTTTATATCACATAGTCAATCAAGAGTACAGGTTGTTGGGATGACAACTTTAAGTGGTTATTCCTCCTAAAGTATTTGATTGAGAAACGCAATTTTTTATATTTATAGAAATTACTAGTGAACACAGGGAGCCCTGTGTGTAAGCATTTTTTCCCCAACGAAAAATATGTTGAACTCAAACTGAACAGCCTAGTTGTTTGAATAGAATTTTAAATTTAAATTGTTGTGCCAACAAGTTATTTATTATGTTCACTTTACTTCAGCTCACTCCTTGTATAAATTTTGACTTGTTACATCATTAATAACTCATGGTATGAAGTTCTATACTATTCTGATTAGTTTTGTTAATGTGTGAGTTCAAGAAACTTTAATTCAGAAAAAATGATTTCTAAGAACTGCCAGAAACCCAATCTACATAAAATTCCGAGGGCCTAATTAGTAAGTTAGAAAGAAAAGTCTATGGGTATGATGAAATGGAAAATAATCTCAATAAATGATAGGAAAAGAAAAGGATTCCTCAGCTCCATGAGACCAATGCTGGAATCATTCCTTAGTTTCCACCAGGGGCCATCCTTCCCACTTTTCTATAATTTTTTAGTTTAAAAAAGGGGCAAGTGGAGATGATGAAAGCCAAATGAAGATAAATCTTACAGTAGCACTGACATCAACAGTTAGTTTTATGTACTCATTCTTTACAAGCTGGGTCAACCACGTGCAACAGAAGAGACAATGAGAAGTAAAAGGATGCACTACAAAGATATTTCAGCCCAAAGGGAGAACAATCCAGGAGCATCGAGGATGGAAAGATGTATGCTGAGCCATAGACCAAAGAGACTGGCAAAACTACTGAATTTAATAAGACGTAGTTCTTCAGGACAGCACCACAAAGCTGGCAAGAACATCCTTGTGACCAGTGAAGACAGCAGCAATGTTGAGAGTGGGCCATCCACAAGATGTTCTACAGGCCTCCACTCGACTGAAGACCTGGTTTATGAGAGAAGCTCCGAGAATGACACATCATGCAGAAATGAAATTAGATGACTCGACTTTTAAAATACCAGGGGAAAATCAGCTTTAGCAGGCATCACCACAGGTGGGATTGAAGGCAAGCCTAAACTTGAAGACACAGTGGACTCCGATTCCAGAAGATGGCTGGAAATTATTAATGATTGCATTTGAATGATCTTGGTCATACAAGCTCCTCCAGAGCATGTTAAAGAAGCTGAAGAACGTCCTAAAAACGTGGACAACTGTCGCTTCAGCCCTGTACATTACAGCTATTCTTTAACAAATCTATGAAAAGCAGACAGAAATTGCTTGGTGAACTCCAAGAGCTATCTTCCGCTTTTGTTGCAAACTTTTTTTGTCATCTACAGTAAAACTTGCAAGGACCAGTATAAGCAGCTGGTGGCATCTTACTTCTTATCTCAAAACTCATGGGCAGTCTACTGAGGATTTGAATTCACACAAAAAGGTGATTATGTTTTCTAAAGGACTGAAAAATTCATGAACTGTTGACACCCATCATAAAAGGCTACTGAATATTGAAAGCAAACATTGGAAAAATGTTCTTCAGCATTTAATAATTATAATAAGTTTCCTGGACCAGCAATGTCTGCCCTTGAGAAGAAGTACTGATAAACTTTTTCAGCATGACAATGGAAAGTTCTTTAATGTCATTGAATTATTTGAAAAAGTTTGGAGCTGTGATGATAGAGAACCTGTATAGAACAAAGAAAGGTAAGACAAGGGTCATTATTTTAGTAATGATGATGTCTGCAAAGTATTACAGTATCACACTGGATTGCACACCAGGTATTTTAAATGTTGAGCTTATGACAACTGTGGTATGCTTAATCCAGGAGACATGACTTGGAGGGGTATACGACACCTGAGTTCTGGGGCATTTCCTGAGATTCCTTTCAATATCCAATTCTTCAAGCTCCACTCTGATGCAGGTTCATACTCAAGTCCTTGGAAGATAAAAAAAAATTCATTTTAGAATATGAGAGGTCAATGGTGTGACAGTGGGGTGACCATGAATGGAAAGTATTCTGGTCTCCAGAAAAGAATTTTATATTTGAACAAAAGAGCATTTTGTGTACCATGTAGCAGTCAGTCATTCGTCCTTGTGGTAAAGGATTCTGCTATGTCTTCCCAATATGCTGTTTCCATGTTTTTGACAGTGAATAGCTTCTACGATTTCTTCTCCTCCTCCATTCAGTGTTGGACTACCTTGAAGAAGTATCTTTCTAACTTGACACTAAAACTGCTGAGCAATACTAGGTGGGAAAGCTATATTGATGCACACAACTCCCCTGAAGTTTCAGGCTGGAGGAGTTTATATCACGTTTGTTCACATATCAGAAGAATTCAATGGTATGACTGCTCACAAAGCTATGGGACTTGTGAATCAAATAAAAAATTACACCTTTCTAACTTCTCCAGTAATCTGATATGATGTACTGCTTCACATCAGTGTAGTCAGTAAGACCCTCCTGCAGAGTACTGACATAAATATTTCTGAGGCTGTAGAAATACTTGAAAGTATGAAAGTATATTTTGAGAACTGCAAAACAGAAGAAAAGTTTGTGTCTTTCTTGACAGATTCCAAAGAACATACCACAGAATTAGAGCTAGAAGATCTAACGTTACTATTACTGAAACGTTTAGTTCTACACACGCAACTACATTTAGAGGTACAGTTTTTTTTTACCATTTTAAGCAACAAGCCAAGTCACTTTACCTGTCAAGGAAAGAATGATACAATACAGTGAAATGTTACACAATTTAATCCTACTATTATCTTTTAAATGTAGTTACCTCATCTTTGGATGAGAGATTCACTCAGTTGAAGTCTCTTTGTGATCATTTTGATCATCTATACATCAGAAAATCGAAGAATACACCTCCTCGTAGCCTAGACAAAAAGCATAGAACCCTCACAGTGGTTTGACAAGACAATGAGTCAAGCATCATTGAAGTGCTGGAGTTGAGGCAAGAACTTAAAGTCCTTTCAGCGTTTGCAAAACCCAGAATAAGTCCAACAGATACTTCGAAGTTTATAGAAAGACATAATTTTTGTCCCGGTATTAACATTTCTCAAAGAATTCTCCAAACTTTTCTGATGACAGTTGTTGAAACCATTGTACAAGAAGGGTGAGAGAAACGAAGTAACCAATTATCATTCTATTTCACGCTTAACTTGTTTCTCCAAGATTCTCGAGAAACTTGTACACAGAAGGATTCATTGAACATCTTAGTAAATACAATATTCTCAATAAAAGTCAATTCGGTTTCCAGAAAACATCTCAACAAAAGATGCAATATATACTTTCACCAACGCAATTCTTGAATCAATCAATAATAAAATGTCTCCAACTGGAATTTGTCGTGACCTTTCTAAGGCGTTTGATTGCGTGAACCATAAGATTTTTCTGAGAAAGGCAGAATTTTATGGGTTAACTGCAAAAGCAGGGATGTGGCTTGCCTCCTATTTAAAGGACCAGAAACACAAAGTCATGGTAAACAACACTCATGGGGAACCAGTGTCGTCTTCTTGGGGTACAATAAACTGTCAAGTCCCACAGGGCGCTATTCTGGGTCCTCTACTTTTCCTTATTTTCATAAATGACCTTCCAATGTGTACAAGGGCTATGGTAAAATTTACTTTCTTTGCTGATGACACGACGATTCTGGTAGACAATTCAACAAATACTAATCTTGAGATCACTGTAAATGCAATTTTTCAGGAGACCTTTAACTGGTTTACCTCTAATGGACTAACACTAAATTTTGAGAAAACTCTTTTGATTCAGTTCCATACAAGCCAAAATATCGAAGGTGAGATTAAAGTTAAATAAAATGATGGGAATTTAGCAAGAGTGGAGTCAACAAAGTTCGTGGGTCTTCTTGTTAATAGCAATCTAAACTGGTCCTTACACATTCCTTACCTATATAAAAAACGAAGCTCAGCAGTTTACGCTATTCATGCGATTGCATCCTTCAGTGACTTAAATACTTTGAAAACTGCCTATTTTGGTTATTTTCATGCCCTGATGGCCTATGGAATTGTATTCTCGGGAAACCAGCCAAAGGCAAACAAAATCCTCATAACCCAGAAAAGAGTCATTAGGATTCTGTGTGGTGTCAAGTACAGACATTCCTGCAGGAAACACTTCCAAGAGCTGAGAATACTCACAACAGTATCTCAATACATTTTCTCTCTCATGTGTTTCTTGTGTAAAAACCATTCCCTTTTTGAAACGAAGAGCATGTATAATAACTATGACACTAGGGTAAAAAATGATCTTCATCTTGAACAAAAGAATCTAAGCATGGTACAAAAAGGAGTACACTACTCTTGTATAAAAATATTTAACGCTCTCCCTCAGGCAATAAAAATGTCAGTTACTGATCCACATACTTTTAAAGATCAACTTAAACAATATCTGCTAAGTAAAACCATTTACTCACTAGACGAATTTATCTAAGAGAATATGTGAATTGATTTTGAGCTATTGTAAGTCTGTTCAATGTAATTTGTAACTTTTTACAAAAAAACAATTCTTGTAAATATTTTTTCTATGTAATATATTATTCATTGTACAACCTATTATTATAAACAAATGTCTCAAATTCATCTAAATGACATGTTCTACACCCAAACGATTTATCACTACTGGGCCTACAGAACACGAATGAAATAAATAAATAAATAAAGAGAAGTTTCTCAAAACTGAAATTGATGAAAACATATCTCAGTTCAACAATGAGCCAATCTCATTTAAGTGAACCTCCAACAATATTTACTGAGCACAAGCTTGCAGAGGACTTAAATTATGTGGATCAAGTGAAAGAGTTTGCATAAGCAAAAGCCAGGAAAGTCTGATTTGTCTGGGTTTTTTTCCTTTTCTTAGTATTC
This sequence comes from Schistocerca serialis cubense, assembly GCF_023864345.2. Classification (NCBI taxonomy): domain Eukaryota; kingdom Metazoa; phylum Arthropoda; class Insecta; order Orthoptera; family Acrididae; genus Schistocerca; species Schistocerca serialis. The sequence goes on along the minus strand of NC_064640.1, from coordinate 358,553,843 downwards.
AGAGGTATAGTTCTTTCGAATATTATGCTTTATTTTGTTCAATGTGAAATAAATTATTATTTATACCTTATTCTTCAAAGCAAATTAACATGAAAATTTTAAACTGTGTTGTAATATATTTTGTTTTCCACAGAGTAGATTATTGAGACATAACTGTAAAAACTGTTCATTTATGGTAACAATAAAGTCACATTGTTTATTAAAATAACTGTTAAGAGCTGGAGTTGTTAAATCATGTGACTAACTATTTAAGTCAAGTTACCACACATACCAAATAATGGACGTTTTTTAACATTACACAAACTTTTTTTAAAAAATGGAGGTGGAGGGGGGAGGCGGCAATTTTGCAGCTCACATAGGGTGGCAGTGAGGCTTGTATGTATGACATCTAAGATTTCCAGCAGATTTGTATCTACTGCTTACCTGTAGCATCCAGGCTTCCTACGCATCAAGAATGAAGGCTCTGCTATGAATTTCTAGCACTTCTCCAAGACAATAAACTACTGAGGAGGATATCATTATTCCTGCACAAGTACTAACCTGCATGGTTCAGAATACAATATTGCAATCATGACATCTTCAGTGATGTTAGAAACGAAGATGGCTGACCTGTTGATATGAATGCTGTCCAAAATAGTAGATCCAATTCCCCTGGCACTGCAGACACCTACCCCTATGATTTATCCACAGTGGAGGCTACCTAGCCATCAAACAAACCAACCACTTGTGCTCTGTACTTGTTAAATTGTGTAACTGAGTGGCCCAAAATCATATGTATGCATTATACAGCATTGTAACTTCTTCGGCAAATAAAACACTATTCAATACGGTTCTATACGACATCATGCACAGTATAGGCTCAGCTGTGTTTTGCATTTTTTAGATGCAATTTTACTCCAGGGTGTAGAACACGACAGAAAACAAAAATTGGATGTCAAATAAGTTAGAAAGCCTTAAATATATGTTCATTTAAATGGTATGGGGTGACAATTATTGAACTATATGAAATAAAATCATCATAACTTCTGAATGGTTCACATTAGGAAGTTCAAACTGCGTGGTTGGCTATGGGGCATGATGAGAATTAGCATGCACTGTATGGTTTGATTTGGCGATGAATCTCATTTCATTTGTATGGGTTCATCAATAAGCAAAATTGGCACATTTTGGGGACTGAGAATCAGCAATTTATGATCAAGATGTCTCTTCACCCACAATGGGTGACTGTGTGGTGTGCAATGTCCAGTCACAGAATAATTGTTGTGATATTCTTTGATGGCACAGTGACTACCAAACAGTATGTGGAGGTTTTGGAAGATGATGTGATTTCCATTATCCAAAATGACCCTGATGTGGTTCATGCAAGACAGACCTTGACCCCACCAAAGCAGGAAAGTGTTTGATGTCCTGGAGGAGTACTTTGGGGACTGCATTCTGGCTCTGAGGTACGCAGAGGCCACTGGCATGGGCCTCGATTGGCTGCTATATTCTCCAGATCTGAATATGTGTGACTTCTTTTGTGGGCTATATTAAAGACAAGGTGTACAGGAATAACCCCAAAACCAATGTTGAGCTGAAACAGCCATTCAGGAGGTCATCAACAGCATCGATGTTCCGACGCTTCAGCAGGTCATGCAGAATTTTGCTATTCATTTGCGCCACATAATCATCAATGATGTCAGGCATATCGAATGAGTCATAAATTAAATCTGAATATATATAGTGATGTTTACATGTTGAACAAAGTATGGACATGCTGTAGTTTGTAACTAATTTACATTTTTTTAAATATAGTTCAATAATATTGTCACCCTGTAATAGCAAACTTGTTACTATACATGTAAATGTCTAATACACTGAGGCGTATAAGATAATTCTTAGGCTGTTATAGCAATGCACCATCAGATAGAAAAGTCATTTTACAATACTTATTTACAGTGATTGCATTATTGCACCGAATTTGTACAGAAGTCTGATTGTACATAATACTCACATTATTTGAAATTATTTTGTAACATATACACATCACTCCGTTCTGCTAAGAAATTCATCAGTGGAGCTGAAGGACTTAGTCATCAAAAAATGCTTTAGGCTCCTCTTAAAATGAACTTCATTTGTAGATGAACTTTATATGGCTGCTGGCAAGTTATTGAAAAAGTGCATTCCTGAATAATGCATACCTTTCTTGACCAAAGTGGTTGACTGCATATCTTTGTGAAGGTTATTCATATTTGTAATATTAATTCCATAAACTAAGTACATCATTTGAGAAAGAGGTATATACTTTTTAATTACAAATTTCATTAAGGAATGAGTATATTGGGAGGCAGTAGTTGGTATACTTTGTTTCCTAGACAGGCATCTGTAGGATGATCTTGATTTCACATTAGACAATGATTCTAATTATACATTTTTTGTACTCAGAAAACTTTAGCTTGACTTTATGAGTTACCACAAAGATGTACTGCAGGACAACCTTGTTTGTGACTGGAAAGGCCAAGATGAGACAGTGAAATGACATGAAATTATGGAGTAAACCACTAGAATATTATTGAATCTGAGCGATCTATGATAATAATATTTACAAGCAAAAAAGAAGGCAATGGGGGATATCAATGTAGACAAATTTCATTAACTCTGTCCATCAAGGTTTTAATGACTGTCCTTGTCTTTGACAAAGGGAATGCCACAGCTGTAATGAATAGTGAAGATTATCATAAGAAGAATAATGACCTTTTGGAGTCAACTACTTATAAAAGGCTTTGTAAATACCTACATCAAATGTTTTAAGAATTACCAGTCAACTGGTAAAAGTGTCTTCTTTCTTTTAGGCCATAAGAAATGACTCTGCAGGACAGAAGCTTCTCTGCCCAGACCATACGGCCTACGAAAAGTGCACACACTGGAAGCTCTTTTGAGACTTATTGTGAGTGCAATGGGGCATCCATGCATGATGTGCTGTTATATCTAGTGCCACTTGTGCAATTGCGCTCTCGCAGAACTTACAGTTGTATTAAAAACTCAGTACATGTTATGGAAAAACTAGATGACATGAACATGGGCACAGGTGATCATCTTACCAGCTTTGATACTGTGTTTTTATTTTTGATGGTTCTTTTGAATGAAGATATTTCAGATGTAGACATTTTTCTGACTGGTACAGTAGCTTTATTTAGACACTGTCTCACTACAACCTATTTCCACTGCAGAAAATGAATTTTATGAGAATATTGATGGTTTAATGCTGGGCAGCTATCTTAATTTAGCTATTGTCTATTTGTTTATACATATTTTCTAGCAAAGAACACTGCAGACAGCCAGTAAAAGACCAGCTCAGTGGCATCATTATATGGATAATACATTTCTAGTGTGGTCATACAGTGAAGAGGAGTAAGCTGTCCACTCGGTGTATCTCATTAAGTTCAACCCAAAAATTTAATTTACAATGAAAAAAAAGGAATGGGCAACTTAATTTCCTGGATGTATGTGTGATCAAATGGGTGGATGGTACTTTGGGCCATAAGGCATACAGGAAAGCTACACACACTGATTGATACCTCCATAAGAATTCCAATCATCTTCCAAGACAATAAAGGTGTCATTAAAACCTTGATGGACAGAGTTAATGAAATTTGTAAAATAGTTTATTTACAAGATGAACTGAATCACTTACAGTCAGTTTTCAAGAAGAATGGTTTGTCCAGAAAGGAGGTGTACCACACATTCCAACCAAGAGGAGAGAAAGCCATATTCAATGACGAACAATGGCCATCTAATGGGAAAGTTTTCCTTCTATATCTTAATAAACTTTTGGATAGACTGGAAAAATTTTGGACAAGAACGGCTTTGAAATGCACCTTTAGGCCCAACAAGAAGATAAAGGAATGCTTAAGATCAGCAGAAGATGTAGGGCATACACTAAGACACCTGGGTTGTATAAAATTCCATATAAATATAGGTAAGTATGCAATGGAACCACAAAAAGAAGTGTTAACAACCATTTAGTTGAACACAAAAGGAACTGCTATCTGAAACATATTGACAAATCAGCCATAGCAGAACATATTTTTTGAGATGAAAATCACAAAATAAAATTCAGTGATACAAGTATTTTAGCAAAGATAATGTATTATCATGTCTACATGTACAAAGAGGCCATAGAGATTCACAAGCACCTTAATAATTTAGTAGCAAAGAAGAAGATGTTAATTTAGAGAAAATGTGAATGTCAACTCTGTAACAACAGAATGATGATTGATTACTTTTAATCGGGAATTACGGTTTCATCCATAGATAATCATACAATTTGTATCACATGACAAATGTGGTGCCCTCAACATCTATGTCTATATTTATACTCTGCAAACCACTGTAAAAGGCACGGCAGACAGTACATTCTATTGTACCAGTTATTAGCCTTTCTCCCCATCCATTCACACATGGAGCACAGAAAGAATGATAGTTTTAATGCGTCTGTGCATTCCATAATTAATCTGCCACAACATCTAGGTGGGGGGGGGGGGGGGGTTGATGCTATCAGCAATGGAAAATAAAATGTAGAAACGAAGGCTCTGCGGGCAACACGAACAGTACAAAACGTTGTGTACTGGAGTCGTTTTTTCTCTTAACTCTTTCAGTGAGTGAACGGAATTAACTTGGTGTTCATTTGCTGCTGTTACCACAAATTCCGAAGTAAGTTCCTAATTTTTAATTTCTTCGTTTTGAATAACTATGTCTCGAAGAAGAACATTAAAGAGTCGGACTGAAAGACAAAGAGCTGGAGAGACACAGTCTTCGCATAGACAAAGAAACAGGAATAATGTGGATACTGATAACGATAAGTCTATTGTTAACACAAAATTTCGTAGGTGACTGTCTACAGACGTTAAATAATTTGGAAAAAGCACATTCATGCCATCCGTTGTACATTTCATGTTTATTCTCTACTGGTTTCGGTTGTTACAACCATCATCAATGAGAAGCATATCTACATCAATGGATCAGCCATCCGTTTCTGTCACTGTACTGCTGTGATTTTGCAATGGCACAGTGTGTTCATATGGGTTGTGTTAAGACAGACTATTATAAAAAATAGAGATGTTCTACATTTGTATGGCTCATTATATACATATATGACACAGATGTATGGTTGCTCCATTGGTGTACAGTGTTTTTATCCTTGAAGATGATTGTAACAATTAAAACCAGTTGAGAATAAACATTAAATTGTTCAGCTGATGGCACAAACGTGTTTTCCAGATTCTATTGTTGTTTTGAAAGATACATTTAAATGTACACTGATCTTAGTTCCAAATAATTTTGTGAGTTATAACTGCAGATTTTTTCTGGAAATTGTCTCAATGGTTAGTTATATCATTTATGCTCCTATCATACTTTTTTTCCTCTTCAATTTCAGTATTCTTTTATAAAAACGGAAATTAAAATCAAATAATTTGAACGCTCGCTACAACGCTCCATTTGAGTCATGTTATCCCTGTGATTCCACTGGTTAGCTCGCTGCTCCTACTGTCATAATGCCAATTAACAGTGATGTCTTGTTTTGGAAAATGGGTTACAAATTGTGTGTTGTACGATACTGTACAAATACATCTAAAAAAACTCGTGGGAAATTGTTTTTTAATGTTCCCGAGTATGAGAAGATGCGTAATATGTGGTTGCCCTATACCAGCAAATTTCCAACACGTCGACGTTCAAGTTTACTAACTTAATTAAAAATTGTTGCATTTTGAAGTTTACATTAACTCATCTCCGAGGTATGTTCTCCCACTGTTACAACGAAGGATGTCGTTATGCAACGAAATTAAATTCCAACTGAAAACTGACGTTTTACCTAACTACACCTCAATTAGTCGGTAGCTCATTTCTTAGAGGGGTAAACCGTCGAATTTTATAAGGCAATGTCCATAGATCACTGGTGCGAAACGTGAAAGAACATTTTAACTTGTTTAACGACTCGACAGTCCTCTCATACGAAAACCAAATCTCAGTTACAAAACTTAACCATGCCGGCCGATCAGAAACAGGATAGTACTCTAGTCCTTGCTGTTCACATGCGCTTATATTTGCAATCACTGTTCACATGTGTCACGTTAAAAAAAGATATTTCTAGTTAATGTGACCACACATTTTTTACTGTATTGAAACTATGTTTTTTATCTTCGTACTGTCTAGTTTGCATCCTTATTGTTTAAAGTTTTGCAATTTCATCATCTTACATGAAGATGAAATACGGTAAGTCTGCTTCAGACGCTAACGTTAGTTTACGCTCACAAACATCACAGCCCTTACGTTTGTCACACTTGAGTGTTGTACACGCTTTTATATCTCTCCATATAACCTCATCGTCCTACATTTCGTTGTACTGTAGATGTATGGTTATACCTTCACTACTAACAATGCTTTCCAAAAACAGTGAATTGTTTGTTCACAAAGTAAATGCATTTTTTCTCTGTTGCTGGCTTCTCAGACCAAGATTAATGTGAAGCTGTGTATAACAGAGCCCACATTCGAAACAACTGCAACAATCAGTTCTTGATAATGCTATTTTCGTATTTCGTGTAAAGCTTTTAAAAATATATGATCCTCCCAGGATTCTTTTTTTTTTACCTCATTTTGTTCGTTGTATTTGTCTGTGTCAGACGTCCCATGACATCCATTCACTTTCATCGCTGATCCTTTCATTCAGTTTTTTATTACAGAGGGCAGCTAGTCCTCTGATCTAACACGCTGAGCAACCATGCTGGCAAGGATTCGAACTTCTTAAGGCGGGTCCACACTGAGCGCGCCGTGCTGCGCCGCGCCGCTGCAGCCTGCGCACTGCTGTAGCACAGTAGAATGCGCCGTCCGCGCCGTTCCGAGGCGCGCACTGTGGTTCCAGTTGGAGCGCGCGCACGTCTGAAGATGGAGCGAGCCAAGATTGTGAGTGCCGCATTTATTGTGCTGTACCATCAGTTAAGGAAGAAGAGGAAGAATCGTCGTCATTGGGTAACCCCAGTGTTAAAGAGTAGTGCATTATACGGTGGACATGGTCTTTTCAGTGAACTACTTGCAGACGACAGTGGACAGTTCGAAAACTTTTATCGAATGTCTTTCGAAGACTTCGAATATCTTTTGAAAGTGATCGAACCAGACGTAATGAAGAAAGACACAAATTGTAGATGTGCTATATCTACCAAAGAGAGAAGAGAGACTGGCAATAACTTTGCGCTTTCTGGTAACTGGAGATTCCTTTACAAGTCTGATGTATCTGTTCCAAATATCTAAACAAAGTATATCAACGATTGTCATCGAAGTTTGCACCGCTCTCAATAATGCACTGAAACCCTTTGTGAAGATAAGAAGTTATTATTGTTCATTGTCGTTAAATGAAACCATCCTTTTCAAAGGATTTGTAGTTAAGTTATTTGCATAAAGTTGATACCTGTCCGAAGTCAAATGTGTACAAGGTAAAAGAGGTTGAGGGCTGAAAGACTTACATCAAAGAAAGTTCCTTACAAACAATTATTTATTGACTGCAGTTTTGTTATTCGTTACAGCCTTATGTACCTAAATATCCGCATACAAATAAAAATGTCTGAAACACGTTATTGTTAACAGAATGTGCTTAATCAAATGTATTTATGAAGCACTACAGAAAAGTATATGATGGAGGTTCTTGGAGCAGAGCTGAATAGGACTGCATTCGGGAGAGGGGTGGGTGGGGAACAGGACTGCTTTGGGGAGAATGGACGGCAGAAGGAGACGAACTATCTGATGTCAAATGATGTGCATACAAATCAGTCTCGGCATCGAAAATCAAATTGTTTATTCTGTGCATTAGCCCTGATCGCCTGTGGGTGTCAAATTTGCGGAGCTTCATTGCAATATGTTCTCCGAATGTGGAACACTCGTCGGGACGTACATTTCCCACACTTTCCAGATGCCATAGGCCTTCATGAGCTTCGGATCGTCTTTCTTCTTACGTTTACTGGCCGTTTTTTTTTTTTGGGGGGGGGGGGGGTGGGGGACAGGAAATCCTTTCCCCTGTACGCCATTCCTTCTTCTTTGTTAATAGGAGGTGACTCGCCAGGACTCTCCGGAGTGGTGTCATTTAGATGTAATACTTCTTCGGCGACATTTACCGTAGAATCCTGTTGGCTTTCTTCATCACCAGAACTCTGAAATGAAACATTAGGCTATAATGTATTAGGTTTGACAGTAAATGCCACAGCCAGAATTCTATTTCATTATGGTACAGTATGAAGTAATTTATATTCTTTTAATTCAATATTTCTTGGCGAACTCGGAAATTCCACTATAGTGACAAGTACGGTTAAATTTGTGAACAATGGTCGATGGATTGATATCGGATGTTTTCTGAAGGCACACATGATGGCACTGATTGTTAACAAACTCTTATGACAATGTCACGACTGCAGTTTCGGCCGTAAGCCATCGTTAAGTTGAATTTCGAAATATGTTAAGTTATATCATTGTAACCGGCATGCACTTGTTCTGAGCATAAAATATTGCAGTACGAATTTCATATATGGAATGAAAATTCTATGCAAAATGCAGGACTATGGCTTAACGCCGAAACTGCAGTTGTGACGAGATACTAAAAATTTGTCAACAGTCAATCGCGCCATGATTTCCTTCAGAAAATATTATATCACTGTGACCCCCGCACAAGAGAAATTCTTGTTATCGGCAAGCTTTCATTCTAGAACTGCCCATTGTAGACGCTCATTTCAACCACACTTGACATGATTATTTAACAAAGACATGTTTCAATTCTTCAGTTTTTAAGACAAGATATGTTGTAACTTCTTTGAAACCCTTTCTTTTCAGTTGCCGAGTACTACAGAAGAATGGAAACGATGTTCGGAGGAATTTGATAAAACATGGAATTTCCCCCATTGCCTGGCTGCTACGGACGGTAAACACGTAATGTTACAGGCACCAATAAATAACAGCAGCGAGTACTATAACTACAAGAACTTTTTTAGCATTGTGTTATTTGTTCTGGTGGATGCAAAGTTCAATTTCTTGTGTGCACATGTAGGTTCACAAGGTCGTATATCTGATGGCGGAATATTCAAAAGCACTAAATTGTGGAAGAAATTGCAAGACAACTCCCTCAATATACCTCGACCTGAACCACTTCCTGCACGTGAACAAATGGTTCAAATGGCTCTGAGCACTATGGGACAACTTAGAACTACTTAAACCTAACTAACCTGAGGACATCACACACATCCATGCGCGAGGCAGGATTCGAACCTGCGACCGTAACGGTCACGCGGTTCCAGACTGAAGCGCCTAGAACCGCTAGTGCACGTGAACAGATGACACCATATGTTATATTGGCCTACGAAGCATTTGCTTTGCATGAGAATGTGATGAAACCATACGCAGGCGTCTATGCGAAAGGTACAAAAGAGAGAACATTCAACTATCGACTTTCAAGAGCCCGTCGGGTTATCGAAAATTGTTTTGGAATCCTGACATCCGTTTTTAAGGTCATGAGGAAACCAATGCTTCTGGACCCAGAAAAAGCCAGTGTTATTGCACTGACAACTATTTACTTGCATAATTATTTGAGACAGAGCAAGAAATCTTCCAGTTTGTATGCTCCAGACGGCACAGTGGACAGATGGTACTTTAGTGGAAGGAACATGGAGACGGGAAGCACAACCAATGTCATTATGCAATTTAAAGGCAGTGCTAAGAAAAAGTTCGTCAAATGCCCGAGCTATTCGCGAAGAGATAGCCGACTATTTTATCAAAAATGGACATATACCTTGGCAAGATGAGGCAGCATGAAAGCATATACGTGTTTGTTATCACTACACCGTTGTGAAGACCACACTTTATGGCCTAATTATCTATTGTGTTAAAGTGCTAATAGAACCTGACTGTATATTATAGATAATTGTTACATAACATGTACATACATATTCTGTGTTTATGGTACCAGTGGGAGTGTCTCGTTCCATCAGGAATTCAGATAATGGGAAAGCAAACCAGTTACTATTGTGTCTGTCAGCCCTGAAACAATAGTGCGATGTTATAATAAACGTAAATGGGAAACTGTGTTGTTACAAACATCGTTTATGAATAATTACCTTTTCCAGTGCCCCTCGACTTTTTCATTTTCATTTTCTCCCTTCTGTAGGAATACAACAATGATGTCATTCTTTTTTTTTTTTTGCTTCGTCGATTCCACAGCTGACGCCACTCGCAACCCACTGCCAAGCATCACTTTTTTTGGTTTTCATGTGGTAATTATTGTCTTTTGGGTCCCACAGTTCCCGCCTTTGTCTATACAGCTCTATGAGGTTCTCACTTTGCTTCCGGTCCCACTCCATAACGAGGACACCTACGCGAGAACACACGACCTGTCACCGCAAACTGACGCACGCAATAAACTACCGCGCCCGCCAGCCGAAACCCCGTCCAAACTGAGCGCGCGCAAACGCGCCACTCCCTTTGATGTACCGACAACAGCCGGAAAACTGCGCGGCGCGGTTCGCCGTCCACACTGGACGCGCACAGCAGTTTTGCGCAGCGCGGCGCGGCACGGCGCGCTCAGTGTAGACCCGCCTTTATACTGCAGTCGAATGCGCTGTCACTTGCGCGACAGAACGGCTGACAGGTACAGAATCTCTGCTGAGTGCCTTCTGGGCAGGAAATCAGTTTTACCAGGAATAATTTGCGCTTTGGGTCGTAGTTCATGACTGATAGTCGACAATCTATTTATAATATATGTATCCATGTGCCAAAGTTATACAATTCCTTAGTTTTGAGCGAGTTTAATGACGTTGCAGGGCGCAGGGAAAACAATGTACATCGTAGCAGATATCGCAGTTCTAAATGGGTGGAGCATAAACGCATCAACTTTCGCAAGGCTTCCATTATCAGCGTCCACAAAATTCCTTTCTGTTGTTACTTAAAAGTTGTAATTGCGTTTTCTGTCACTACATAGCTAAACTGTTTTCAGTAAAAATACGTAAAAACCTCGTAACTTCATTTAAAGCTCCAATAACACAAGGATCTTTTTATTGCCTGTGACTTTCTCAGAGCATCAGCCAATAACAGAACGTTTTCGATCACGCGACCGGATCTTGATACTTAATGACTTTTTGAGCTTTAATTACATAAAAGTAACAGGTATTTGGTAAGAATATTGACAGTAGATGCTACTGAAATATTATAATCTATCAGAATAACATAATTCGAACCATACTTATAACAACGGAAAATGGCGCATTGCTGTTTGCTAAATTTATAGTGCAGACAGAGCAAAACATTCTGCCATTTTGCGTGTGAGGTTATTTTGCCTGATTCATTTTGTGTTGTCAAAAATGGTTCAAATGGCTCTGAGCACTATGGGACTCAACTGCTGTGGTCATAAGTCCCCTAGAACTTAGAACTACTTAAACCTAACTAGCCTGAGGACATCACACACATCCATGCCTGAGGTAGGATTCGAACCTGCGACCGTAGCGGTCGTGCGGTTCCAGACTGTAGCGCCTTTAACCGCTCGGCCACTCCGGCCGGCTTTGTGTTGTCATAAGAGGAAAGTTAATTTGCCACTGTCAACACAAAATTTATTTTTCAATGTGCTGTATCAAGGACTCACTTCAAATGATCGAACAATTAAAGAGGAATCAAAGAATTATTTCAGTAATATTCGTAGCTACAATGCAGCATTTGCTATCGTCAGTTCTGAAACTAAAATTTCAGACACTTTTATGTGGAGCGTGTGACTTTAAGATGTATGACCTTTTTTTTTTATGATAGATCAGTCACTTCTACATACGGTAATTCACCATGTTATGTGCACTTACAGTTTTATGGCATCGATACGAATGGTTGGATTTCGATCATAGGCGATACTAGTTACCCATTTACGTGTATATAACTGTTTGTTCTCAGGTCAGCCGGCCGGGGTGGCCGAGCGGTTCTAGGCGCTACAGTCTGGAACTGCGCGACCGCTACGGTCGCAGGTTCGCATCCTGCCTCGGGCATGGATGTATGTGATGTCCTTAGGTTAGTTAGGTTAAAGTAGTTCTAGGGGACTGATGACCTCAGAAGTTAAGTCCCATAGTGCTCAGAGCCATTTGAACCATTTTTTTGTTCTCAGAAAAAGATATATTAATTTCACAATACTGCCGGTTCTCATTAGCTGTAGTTTAATTAAGTGGATTATTTGACTGAATTTTGGCATGTCTCATGTACTCTAATTAGAATATTAATAAATTATATGATGAGATGAATAAATAACTATTTTCTCACAACATAAACAGAATGTATACGTCCCGGGACAACCGGGAAATCCGGGAAAACCCGAGAATTTTTGTCATCCGGAAATTATTCGGAATACCGGTGATTTTTCATGGTTTTATATTCAGGTAAATTTTTGTAATTTTGACTGGTAATAATTGATACTCTAACAGAGAATATTACTATATCCCGCTACTGCAAAATAATACTGCAGCAATAAAACATACACGAGAGAAAAATACCAAAGGAAATGTGCCTTTTACAACTACAAAACACCGTGCACACACAAGCATCTGCAAACAGCAAAATGTGTGGAAGGCCTTAGAACGAAGACTTCAATACTTCGTAACAACAAACTGCTTCCGATGAGCGTAACGTCACAACTAATTACATAGGTTCGTTTGAGAGGTTGCCAGGGGGCGCATGCGCAGTTCTGTCGCACAAGAGCTGTCTTTCCCGGTTCTCCGGCTACTTGAAGACAGATGCTAACCGAAAATCTTTTTCTGGTGCTCCCAAGCTGCCGGATTCGCGCGGAGCAGTCCGAGTTGTAGTGGGGAGGTGGTTAGTCTCCACGTGGCCCGTTTTGCTGTGCCTGTCAAATGAAAACAAAACTGATTTCTGTGGCCAGGAGCTATCAAGTGAATTAAAATACATTCACATAATTACGGAAGGCTGAAATATATTACTAGTTTCAATTTTCGGATTTTATTTCATTTCCTCGTCTTTGACAGTCAAGCAATACTTGCTTTGCAGAACACTGAAGTTATTTTTGTCGGTTTGCTAGAGAAATTTGGCTTTTATTAAAGTTTTCCGCTGATGCAGTCAATTCCTTTGAAACAAAACTTTTCATTCCACAGTATAGTCCAGTGTGCTGAATTTCAAGTGCACGTTTTCGTCTTCTGGCAAGTATGGCATTTTGCCATAATAAAGAACCAAACATGAGATAGTACAGTACTGGTACTCTGAGAAAATAGACATCCCGAAAACCACACTAGAGAGGGTAATATGAGGTTGGGTCCTACTTCTTTGTGAATATGGACATACAAATGTGTACTTCAAGCCGAATTATACATTTTAATATGCTTTACGAACTTTTGATGCCCTGTTTCTTTTATGATGTAATGTAAGATATCTTAATGCATTATACGTACGAACATACGGGCTTCCTACGCTATCGTAGCTGCGCAAGCGTAGTAACGCCTGTTTTCTGGCACACCATGGCAACTGCATAAAAGAACCTACTGTATTTCTAACAGGTCTCGGGAAAATACTGCAGTTGGTGGTTTCAAAAGCGTTACTTTCAAAGTAAATTTCCTTTTACGAAAGATAAATTACGTTACGTGTGAGAATGTGCGATGAATTTTTTACATCATAGAGCGTTTGACTTGTTTACATAGGATAACACACGCAAAAGAAAGACCAATATTACATGTGAAATCTTAGATTCTCTTGTAGCTTACTAATCTTCGAGATCAATATAATATGCGAAAGCTTCGCTTTTCTTGTAGCTACACTACGTATATTAATCTAGACCATCAACTTTTCCTATTTCTGTGTTCGCGCCACGTAACAGTGATGTTTGTATTGGCTGACTACATCAAGTGTCCTATGCTGTAAATATCGGCTGGCGAGATCACGCGACATGAGCTATGACTGGCTTACAATAGGACTTCGCAATCTCGATTTCAGTGCTTTCTTTGGTGGAATTCGGATTTCATGATGATGATGAGGAGGAGGAGGTTCCATATTCCGAGGAGCGTAGGGAACGATGCGGGACGCCCAGAGGTCGTAGTGGAGGTGGTTTGCCATTGCCTTCCTCCGACCGTACTGGGGATGAATGATGAACAATACCCAGTGAACTCGAGGTAAGGAAAATCCCTGACCCAGCCGGGAATCGAACCCGGGACCCCGTGCGCAGCAAGCGAGAACGCTACCGCAAGACCATGAGCTGCTGAAAAATTCCACTTTACACTTTCGTACTTACGAAAATATGTAGCGTACACGTTGCTGCACATCATCCAAGATATCTTTTCTGATGGATTTGGTTTACTAAAGTGGCGGCGGGAAGTTCTACGCCGATGACGTACAAAACGTTAACCATTTAAAGGACTAATAAGTTCCGTGGGAAAGTATACTGTCACTTAACATGGAAAAGTGTATTTTCACCTGGAAAAAAGCTTAATTTTTAACCGCGAAATCCGGGAAAACCCGGATTTTTCCCCTTGTCCACGTATATACCCTGATAAAGGAGCTTCATGTCATTGCCTAGTAGTGCATGACTTTTTTTCATCAACTTACAACTGGGTCCTTTGGCTGTGAAAAGTTTATCGAAATCGATCAACTCAGTTGAAAATGATGAGCAGTTTACTGCAGGTGTATTCCTACAGACGGAAAAAAAATCCTGCAGAGGCTAAAGAGACACTGCATTCATAAATATTATGAGTTTTGGAAGGAACAAATACAGATGAGTGTAAACTGAGAGATGTCCTCCTGTGAAGAACTTAAAAGAAATAAACATTCCACATCAAAGGAACCAGGGATTCCCACTCGATCATCTCCAAATCTAATGAAATTTCGTGTGAATATTGCATATGGTCTTGGATGGTTGCATACCAAATTTCAGTCCAGTATCTTCAGTGGTTGATTTTTTATGGGCTTTTAAAGAGAAGTTACTCATCTTCACACCACATACAAAGGTGCAAATGTGCCAAGTTTGCTAGGCTTTTTTTTAGAAGTTATAGAAAACATTTGGTCATTTGCTTTAATATACATAGACACCTTTTAATGTGAATCACACGATGGCAAAATTTAGCGATTTAGCCATACCTAAATAGGGATACAAGCTTCTAAAGTGGCTAAAAGATATTCCACACTTTTCTGCGGGCCAAGGATTGACCAACCACTGCTGCTTGTCATATGAACCAATCATACCAAAACTTCAGAGAGTTATTCTTACCTGTGATGTCTATGTATGTATTAGTTTTAACTAACATTTGGTGCCTAAATGAAAAGATATGCATCTGCAAAGTTGGCCAAAACTTTCTATGTGCAAATTTTAGGGTAATTTTTGGGGGGCATTAACTCAACTCTGTCTTGTTCAATCCCTTTTTCTTGTCTTTGGTGGAAAGATCATGCTTTAGGCTTTCAAAGTTATATTGCTTAATTCCTGGATCTTGCATATTGGTGTGTAAGAATACGTTTCAAAATTTATTATTTTAGCACTTTGAGAAGATAGAAATGTGAAATATTTTGCTCATTAAGCACCATAATTAATTTTTTTATTCCAGTTTCAAAAATTAATTTCACACATACCATAAAAACAAATATAATACACAACACAGCAGATTTACAAAAAATACTAATATAAAATACTAAAATAATAAAAAATACTAAAGAGTCAGTTCTATTTATGGTTAAACAGTTCTACAGTTTTGTCAAGGACAGATTGTGAATAACTGTATTGTCTTTATGATGATGATGATGATGGTGCTTCTAAAGTCATGAAAATATGTAGCTCAGGAAACCAGCAATTGTCTTTAGCAGCTGGCCAGTAGAGGGAATGAGCAGAACCATGTGAGTGCATAAAGCTGATGAGGACATCTTGTTGTTCATGTGAAACTTCACACAAGCTTCCAACCCACCAAAACATGTCATACATACATGCAATATATTGTTGGTTGTAAACTTGCAATTGAGATTGCTGGAATTTCTTCATCTGCTTCAACGGCTTGAACTCAACTGCTGTGGTGTCACCTGAAACTCTGCTTGCTCCAAACTGATTGCAATTAATTTGGTTAAATTGATGATTTTCTCTTGCTCCAGATATTGTATGTCCCATGGCAAACTTGTTTCTTGATCGGGCAGATTTTTTTTTTTTTCTTTTTCAATCTCTTCTTTTGGTACATAAAAAAAACTTTATCCATGGATTCAACAAATCATATGGAGCCAATATTTTGTTACCTAAGATGGCATTTATAAGGGCATGAAAGGGAAGCAGCGGTTGGGAAGGGAGTGAGACAGGGTTGTAGCCTGTCGCCGATGTTATTCAATCTGTATATTGAGCAAGCAGTAAAGGAAACAAAAGAAAAATTCGGAGTAGGTATTAAAATCCATGGTGAAGAAATAAAAACGTTGAGATTCACCGATGACATTGTAGTTCTGTCAGAGACAGCAAAGGACTTGGAAGAGCTGTTGAATGGAATGGACAGTGGCTTGAAAGGAGGATATAATATGAACATAAACAAAAGCAAAACGAGGATAATGGAATGTAGTCGAATTAAGTTGGGTGATGCTGAGGGAATTAGATTAGGTAATGAGACACTTAAAGTAGTAAAGGAGTTTTGCTATTTGGGGAGCAAAATAACTGATGATGGTCAAAGTGGAGAGCATTTCTGAAGAAGAGAAATTTGTTAACATCGAGTATAGATTTAAGTGTCAGGAAGTCGTTTCTAAAAGTATTTGTATGGAGTGTAGCAATGTATGGAAGTGAAACATGGACGATAAATAGTTTGGATAAGAAGAGAATAGAAGCTTTTGAAATGTCGTGCTACAGAAGAATGCTGAAGATTAGATGGGTAGATCACATAACTAATAAGGAGGTGTTGAATAGAACTGGGGAGAAGAGGAGTTTGTGGCACAACTTGACAAGAAGAAGGGACCAGTTGGTAGGACATGTTCTGAGGCATCAAGGGATCACAAATTTAGCACTGGAGGGCAGCGTGGAGGGTAAAAATCGTAGAGGGAGACCAAGAGATCAATACACTAAGCAGATTCAGAAAGATGTAGGTTGCAGTAAGTACTGGGAGATGAAGAAGCTTGCACAGGATCGAGTAGCATGGAGAGCTGCATCAAACCAGTCTCAGGACTGAAGACAACAACAACAACAACAACAAGGGGCTCTGCAGACTAGCACGGGCTGCTAGTCTTTTTACTGTTCCTTCAGTGCCATCACAAGGCGATTTACTGTGGCTTGTCCCAAAAAAATTCTGTTTGGCTGTGATACCAAAATTCTTTTCGTGCAAACATAAACTGATGAAATTTTTGAAATTCTTATGATGAGCAGCTGAACCATCACTAAAATAATAAATGTTCTTAATATTTTCAACCTTTGTCTTTAAATATGCTATTAACTTTATCTGAAAGGCATGAACAGCAATAGCATCATCACAGAGACTGTTTCTGATCCACAAATGCTAATACTCTGATATTCTTTGCCACCAAATTAGACAGCAAACGGATGTAATGTGGCCTGACTATTGTCCCAATGGAATCTCTGTACAGCATCTTGAACAATAAATAAATAATTCTCAGCAAACTCCATCAATATAATTAATTCATTTTCTGCAAGAGTTCTTTTTAACTGCTTAAATTATTAACTTCGGCATTTTGACACAAAGTGATGGTGTCTTAAACCGGTAATTTTCAAAATCGGTGCCTCCGTGAAATCTTCAACAGTTCTCTGATATGTATCTAATGTGTGTCTGTCAGTATGGACCATTGCTTGCATTCCATTGTTTCTTCCGAGTCATCATCTTTAAAAGCATCTTCAAGAAAAGCCTCTAGTTTCCTAAACATTCCTCAGAACGTTGCAGCATACACTCTTTTGATTCCAAACTGCATACAGTTTTTTATTTTTCATAAAATTCTTGTAGTCATCTTGGATGGATGTTGCTGAAGCCAACATTAATTTGAAATTTTGATGAATTGCAGATACACATACTGAATGTGATTCAGATCACCATCTGCAGTACACCATATCGGCCTGAGCTCAAAAAATTTAGAGGATCTCAATTGATTTCCATATTGCTTACAATAAGCAATGTACATTTCTTTCAGCTTACGAAGGAGCAGGCATTTCTACTTGTGACTCTTTTGCCTATTTATTCCTACTACAACACAATTCTTTTTCCATGGACATAAACATACAACTCATTTTTAGAAAGGTGAGAACATATTGTTTTACTTCAACACTGGGATTTTGGCAAAACTGAAAAGGGGAAAAGCCCATCTTCCATCTTTAATTTCCTAGCCTTCTTCACCATTTTAGTTGAACAGTAAATTCTTTAGCCTTTTTTCAATAGTCCATCTGTTTGGGGCCAGGTCAAAATTTGAACTTTACTGCAATTGCCTGAAGTCTGAAGCTTAATCTTCAGTTCTTGAATTAAGATGTCCATGTCTGTACATTTTTGGCACTCTTCCATTTGCATCTGAGCAACATCTACTTGGCTCACACCAGCAGCTGGGGCAATTACCTTAGTAATGCTGCCTTGGGCTTTCAGAACTTTGTACTTTATGTATCCCATTGGCTTTATAATGCCAAGTGAAACTGAGTGACAAAGCATATATGCATCACCATGCATTGAAGGGTTAAAACATTCTAAAGCAGTGTATCATTCCATTGTGATCATCTAGATTTTATAATCTTAAGAGCATTTTCTCAAGTTTTATTATACTTATATTCTCTACTGTAAAATAATGTAAAAACACTTCTTATTAGCATAGTTACACTCCCTAAACCAAAGGCAAATCTTATACCATTAAAAGACACTATAATTACACATTTTTTGACTTACAACTTCAAATTGTATTAATTTTTTGCATTTATCGATAATCCATTTTCCCTACTTTTGATAGGTATTCTGATTCATCAATATGCAAGATCCAGAAATTAAACAATATAGATTTGAAAGCTTAAAGCATGCTCTTTCCAGCTGTGGCAAAAAAAAGGATTGAACACAACACAGTTGAGATATCGTCCCCCAAAAATACCCTAAAATTTGCATGTAGAAAATTTTGGTCACCTCTGCTGATGCATATCTTTTCAACTAGGCATCCAGTGCTAATTAAATTTGATCCACATATAGACATCATAAGTAGAAATGACCCTCTGAAGTTTTGGTTTGATTGGTTCAAATGAAAGGTAGCAGTGGTCAGTCAAACCTTGGCTCTTAGAATAGTGCGACGAATTTTTTAGACACTTTAGAAGCTTTTATCAATATTTAGATGTGGCTAAATCCATAATTTTTGCCATGGTGTGATTCAGCATAAGAAGTTCTCTGTGTATATTAGAGCAAATAACCAAATGTTTTCTAGAACTTTTAAAAAGATGTCAAGCAGACTTGGCACATTTGCACCTTCATACGTGGTGTGAAGATGAGTAGCCTCCCTTTAAAGGTCCATAAAAATTAAACCACTGAAGATACTGGACTGAAATTTGGTAAATAACCGTCAAAGGCCATATAGAACCTTCACACCAAATTTCATTAGATTTGGAGAGGGTCGAATGGAGACATGTTTTAATATTGTCACTTTGACATGGAGTGACCCAAAACATAAATAAATAAAAATTTTCGTGCTCTAAAATGCTTGAACAAATTATTTCTTAGTAATGCAATCAATTTGATTCCTTTCCTATCAAGGTGGTATGATTAAGTTTGCTTACAACTTGCACACATATTTTTATACTGCTTCCACTTACTCCATTTCTTTATTATTAATTTTCAATCCTCACTTCAAGAGTTTATATGCAGAAACATTCTTATATAAAAACACATTACATACATTATGCACACAAATGCTTTAACTGATAGTTTTCCTAGTTTGGTAAATAACCTTCTATAATTAATAGCTACTTAATATTCTTTTACATTAAAAAATGGTTTTTTTTTTCCTTCTGCAGAATTCAGATTTATGGCTTTTGCAAAAACCTTCATTACTTTAAGTACATATAAAATAGTAATTGGTTACAGTTTTATGATATGAGCATCCATCAGTTCCCAGAACAATTACTCCTAATTATCATGAATTTTTTTTTTTTACCATCAAGAGAAGATTGTATGGATATGACCAAAACACTTTTATGTTCACTCACATTTTTAGGTGTTTTCAAAACACTTCTTCTTCCATGATTGACATCATCAGCCAATGTGAATAATTGTTAATTATTCCTGAGGACAGTTCATGACCATAACACAAGAAGTGAACGTACAATTAATGTGCCATATGTAAGGCTTGCAAAGACTCATAACAGTTACAAATATTGTGGTTCTCTTTACTTCAACAAATTATCTGAAAATGCCTTCCCAGTGCCAGTAAATAAATTTAAAACTATTCTTTTGTGATGGACGAAAGGCAACATAACTTACTCTGCTCAAGATTTCCTTGAGTGTGTATCAAATGACCTACATTTCTTATAAGAATGAACCACAGACTTTACATATGGTACACTGTGTAACTGTTTTATTACTGTTTCATAAATCTGTTTGATTACTTAGGATATTTGTCATTCACTTAACTATGTAGATCATTTATCTTGTAATTACTCTGTAAGAACACTCCCTGTGGTTACTGGTATTTACTTAAATATGTATTGTATCTATCTTGGATCATTTTCTTATAACTGATGATATTTCTCCAAGTTTATATTATTATTATTATTATTATTATTGACTTTTTTTTCTCAGACTTAAGTCTGGTTAAAAATGGAACATGACGCGGACCTCGGTCAAGAGTGACTTCCTTGTAACTGTATGGTATATGTTATATTGCATTTAGGAACTTTCAGGTAATTGAACATGTATCAATAATTACAGATTTTTGTAGTTGTATATATATGTTTGGATGTAGCTGTATTGCATTGATGTACTGGTGAATATTGTGAGGTATGACTCCTGTAGTTGATAGTATAATTGGGATAATGTCGACTTTATCCTGATGCCACATGTCCTTGACTTCCTCAGCCAGTTGGATGTATTTTTCAATTTTTTCTCCTGTTTTCTTCTGTATATTTGTTGTGTTAGGTATGGATATTTCAATTAGTTGTGTTAATTTCTTCTTTTTATTGGTGAGTATGATGTCAGGCTTGTTATGTGGTGTTGTTTTATCTGTTATAATCGTTCTGTTCCAGTATAATTTGTATTCATCATTCTCCAGTACATTTTGTGGTGTGTACTTGTATGTGGGAACGTGTTGTTTTATTAGTTTATGTTTTATGGCAAGTTGTTGATGTATTATTTTTGCTACATTGTCATGTCTTCTGGGGTATTCTGTATTTGCTAGTATTGTACATCCGCTTGTGATGTGATCTACTGTTTCTATTTGTTGTTTGCAAAGTCTGCATTTATCTGTTGTGGTATTGGGATCTTTAATAATATGCTTGCTGTAATATCTGGTGTTTATTGTTTGATCCTGTATTGCGATCATGAATCCTTCCGTCTCACTGTATATATTGCCGTTTCTTAGCCATGTGTTGGATGCGTCTTGATCTATGTGTGGCTGTGTTAGATGATACGGGTGCTTGCCGTGTAGTGTTTTCTTTTTCCAATTTACTTTCTTTGTATCTGTTGATGTTATGTGATCTAAAGGGTTGTAGAAGTGGTTATGAAATTGCAATGGTGTAGCTGATGTATTTATATGAGTGATTGCTTTGTGTATTTTGCTAGTTTCTGCTCGTTCTAGAAAGAATTTTCTTAAATTGTCTACCTGTCCATAATGTAGGTTTTTTATATCTATAAATCCCCTTCCACCTTCCTTTCTGCTTAATGTGAATCTTTCTGTTGCTGAATGTATGTGATGTATTCTATATTTGTGGCATTGTGATCATGTAAGTGTATTGAGTGCTTCTAGGTCTGTGTCACTCCATTTCAATACTCCAAATGAGTAGGTCAATACTGGTATAGCATAAGTATTTATAGCTTTTGTCTTGTTTCTTGCTGTCAGTTCTGTTTTCAGTATTTTTGTTAGTCTTTGTCTATATTTTTCTTTTAGTTCTTCTTTAATATTTGTATGATCTATTCCTATTTTTTGTCTGTGTCCTAGGTATTTATAGGCATCTGTTTTTTCCATCGCTTCTATGCCGTCGCTGTGGTTATCCAATATGTAATCTTCTTGTTTAGTGTGTTTGCCCTTGACTATGCTATTTTTCTTACATTTGTCTGTTCCAAAAGCCATATTTATATCATTGCTGAATACTTCTGTTATCTTTAGTAATTGGTTGAGTTGTTGATTTGTTGCTGCCAATAGTTTTAGATCATCCATGTATAGCAAATGTGTGATTTTGTGTGGGTATGTTCCAGTAATATTGTATCCATAATTTGTATTATTTAGCATGTGGATAGTGGGTTCAGAGCAACTTTGTTGACACTGATTGCATGTGAATATGCTCAAAGGTGAAATAAAACATCTGTATATTTGTAAACAGACTAATTAGAATCTAGTCACTAGATGATCATTGTTCAGTATTACATTATTCTACATTTGTCACTTTCGGACCTTGTGTTCTGTCACTATGATACAAATTCCCCTCGCTTAAGTTCATTTATGTAGATTGTTATGATCTTTTATAATTCAGTAATTTGTAACAAGTCATTTTGTTTTCTTTTACTGCATATTTAGTCATAACTACTAAACACACAGTATAACTAGGCACTTCCACAGGATGCTGGGACTGTAAGCAAGTGATCATCATCTACCAGATGCCAAGTTTGTTTTGTTTGCAATAAATAGCAAATCAAGTGTAGTCTTAGAAAGATCGGCTAGAAAAATATTTGTGGACATTAATCACTGGTTCCTAGCCAATTCTTTGTCACTAAACTTTGAAAAAAACACACTACATGCTGTTCAGAACTTGTAAGGGGTGTCCCACAAGTATGTGCCTGACATACGATGACAAGCAGATAGAAAAAGTGGACAGTGTTAAATTCTTGGGATTACACCTTGATAATAAATTCAACTGGGAGGAGCACACCACAGAACTGCTCAAGCGTCTTAACAAATCTCTATTAGCAGTGCGAATTCTGTCAGACATAGGGGATATAAAAATGAAAGAGCTGGCATACTATGCTTACTTTCAGTCCATAATGTCATATGGGATTATTTTTTGGGGTAATTAATCAAGCCAAGCAAAAGTTTTGTGGGCACAAAAATGTGCAATATGAGTTATATGTGGTGTGAACTCAAGAACATCCTGCACAGGCCTGTATAGGGAACTAGGGATACCAACTACTGCTTCCCAATATATTCATTCATTAATGAAATTTGTCATTAAAAATATATCGTTTTTTCAATCCAACAGCTCAATTCATGGAATCAATACTAGAAATAAGAATAATCTTCACAAGGATTTAAAGTCACTTAGTCTTGTACAAATAGGTGTGCATTATTTAGAAACACACATTTTCAATAACTTGCCAGCAGCCATAAAAAGCTTAACAACCAATGAAATACAGTTTAATAGAAGCATTAAGGATTTATTGGTGGCCAACTCCTTCTACTCCATTGATGAATTTTTCAGTAGAACCAACTGACTAACTTCTCCACCATTTCAGTGCAGTAATAAGTTAATTGTAAATAAGTATTGTAGTAGTTGTATTATATGTTTATTGCCTTATAAATAAAAAAACCTTTTTTTTAATTTTAAATTCAGTGCATTATGCCATCTTAGTTAATGAGTGTTGTAAAATGATCCTTTCATATAGTGTTCATTAAAAAAAATGATGATCATTCCACTTGGGACCTGTGGAAGGCACATTAGCTTATTTGTTTTAGTTGTAAATATCTGTCATGTGTTATTGTTTTTCTGACATGTTCTACATCATGGAGGACCTCCTCACTACGAATCACTTGGAATGAAAGTAAATCTAATTTAATCTAATCTAGGAGAGAAACAATCTAGAATAGAAGAGGTGTAGGAGGAGGAGGATATTAGTGTTTAATGTCCCGTCGACAACGAGGTCATTAGAGACGGAGCACAAGTTCGGGTGAGGGAAGGATGGGGAAGGAAATCGGCCGTGCCCTTTCAAAGGAACCATCCCGGCATTTGCCTGAAGCGATTTAGGGAAATCACGGAAAACCTAAATCAGGATGGCCAGAGACGGGATTGAACCGCCGTCCTCCCGAATGCGAGTCCAGTGTGCTAACCACTGCGCCATAGAAGAAGTGTGTAGGAAACATGCCCCAACTCATTCTTGCAAGGCAAGAACAACACTGAATTCAATACTACATATGCAGTGCTATATTTCTACAGCACAGTCTACTGTTCCTAGCTAAGTTTGCAAATGTGCCGAAACAATCTATACTGGCCCAAAATCATCCAACTTCCACTGCTTCCTCTGCTCGCAGAAAAGTGTAAGTTATGTTTATAGTATTTAATAGTATATCTCTCTCTTCTAAGTTTATTGGTGAAAAATGTTTAGACTGAAACCATTAACTCGCCCAACCCCATCCCCATCCAGTTCTCCCTTCTCTACTGATGGTGAAAGTTACAATGTTATTGATTCTCCCACTGATTTTGCTTCTTTTTGGGCTATCAATATTTTAATGGCAGTCAGAGTTGTTCCATTTATTTCCATTATTGGACTGTTAACGAAATATTGTGACTATCTAGGCAGTACTGCCTTTCTTTTGTAACTTACATGAAATTCATGTCATGCAAAATTAATTTTGACATCAGCTATTACTGAAGTAAGTATAGCATTCTCAAATTGGTTAAAAATCTTATGTAATTTTCTGTTTGCAACAATTATTATCTCATATTTATATTGAAATTTCCCATACATCTGTGTGGGGTGCCCAGTTCAGAAACAATTTAGCCTGCATTGTTACTGTTTCTCTTTGTCCTATTGTTGCTTATGTTATGTGAATTCAATAGATTTCATATCCACCTTCAATTTTAATACTTTTAGTTCTTTCTCTGTCAATGTCTAGCATGCCTTTAACTGTTTCCTAATTTGACAATTTCCATTACTCAGAATTACATGAGTATTTCTGTCATTATGTTTCCCAGTCATATCCTCTGGATTGCTGCAAACACTTAATCTTCCTACTTCAAATTCTTCTCAGTTCCATATTTAAACTTAATAACTAGACTACCATGAAGATAACATCCAACAAATGTCATATTAACTTCAGATATACTACATGCTTTGGTATGCAAATGATTAACATTTCAGTGCAGCTACATACAGCAGGTATGAAAAGAAAGGAAGGAAGGAAGGAGGATTAGGGTTTAATGTCCCTTCAACAACAAGATCATTAGAGACAAAACACAAGCTCAGATTGTTTTCATTAGGATGGGGAAGGAAATCACCCGTGCCCTTTCAAAGGGACCATCACGGCATGTGGCTCAAGTGGTTTAGGGAAATCACAGAAAACTTCATTCTAGGTAGATGGATAAGGATTTGAATCACCGTCCTCATGACTAAGTCCAATGTTTTAACCACTGTTACTCCTCACTCACTCAGTAGGTAGGAGTAATGCAATCTACATATATAAGGAAAGATTTCATTTCTTTTTCAGAAATTGCATTTTAATTTTGTTTGCCTGTGAGACAATTGTGTTATGCCTCGTACAAGGAGGAGAGTTGTCTGACAGCATACATCAGAATTCAGTAGTGGCAGAATCACAGTCTGTAGGGCTTCAGTTTATTCTTCTGTAGTAGTGCTGCTCATGTTGATTGGAATCCCACGACTGATATGAATATAGAATTGGTGGGTTCATGGGGGTCATTCTCAATTCCATGCAGGATCTCAATGGTACCATGTGACTAGCAACCAAGAAAAACAGACATATTATTCAGTCAGCCATGTAGGATCATACAGCAACATCAAATACCTGAAGTCAACAAACAAACTTCTTTGCAGAATGACATGCATCTACAGCACCACAGACAGTCAACACATTGACAATTGTTGCAGCTTCCCTTCACATAGCAGCAGAGAGAAGCACACCACTAGTAATATGCCAACCTACAACAATGGACACAGGAGTGGCAGCACATTATCTTTTCAAACAAGTTCCAGTTCTGCATACAGCATCGCGACAGATGTATCTATGTGGGTGTGACTCCAAGGAGAATGAACAGTACTTGATTGCATTTGTCATTATTATACAGGCCCAGCACCTGGTATGATGAGATGCCACTGTGTACACAACACTACCACCTATTTCTAGTCTGAATAGCTGGTCATCTGGACAGCTGGTATGATGACATCTTTCAATACGATACTGCAAGAATGTGTGTAGCCTGTCCTGCCTGATCTATCTCTAAACAGAGGATGTTTGACCGTTGCATTAAACAGCATGCTCCCAGATCTCTTACACACAAAAAAGACTTGTCTCCAGTTGCTGAGAGACCAGCAAATGTCCACTCACCAACCACAATTATCAACCAACTCTGGCATAAAAATGAAGCAGCACTTACTCCAAGCTCTGTTTGACTCAATGGCCAACTGAATTAGAGCTGTAGTTGCAGCCAGGAGTGACAGCTCTGTGTAATAAATTTTGCACTCTCTGTATCCCAAAGTCAGCTACAGATTTAATCATATATTCTTCCTACTGTACTGTATACGCACAATAAGTAAAATTTCATTGTGTGTTATTCTTGTTGGTGTTGCAATTTTAATTCCCAGCAGTGCAAACTTTTTCTAAAAATCTTGTGCCATCACATCAAGCATAATAGCATCTTTGAGGACCGACAATGTACATTGTTAATCAGTCACCATCAAGTATGTTTCAGTTAAGTAAACCTGTTGAATCACTAACAATGCCACAATTTTCCAAACAAACAATTTCACAAATTAAAGCATTGGGCTAAAGTTTTATGCAACATCACATTTAATTTTGTGCTGAAAGAGTCCAAAATAATGAGCATTTTAGGCCTAATGCATGAATTCGGTGATTCATATTACATAAATGTGGAGGAAAGAGCTACCAATGCTATTTTTCTTTGTCAGATGCTATTAAGAGCCCATGAGATGAGAACCAAATTAGTCCTGACTGGCTGCGAAATTGATTAAGCCTGTGGGGAAGAATCCCAATTCTAAACCACAAACATCAAGTCCTTGACAAAATAATTGCCACAGGCAATTGCATTTATGTGTATACTAGTCAATCTGAAACCAAGAGAACAAGAAAGAAATAATGCAATACCTCCTAACCAAAAACCAAAACATTTTACATTCAGTTATCATCAAGCCTAAAAGCTAAACTTCACTTGGTGTGGAGCTAGGGTTATCATGAAATGGCACAAATGCAGCGGAGCAACAGCAGCCAATATTACATATGGAAATGCTGTAAAGAAAGTGAAAATTGAGTGTAATTCATATGTACTCTATTTGCTTGACCTTGAATCTACTTATTCTTCACATATTTTGACTGCTAAAAGAGAAGCTGCATGGAAAGCAATTCAAATATGTTGAAGGAATGAGAAACATGAAATATTTTCACAGTTTCAAACTCTGGAATATTTGCATTGAACTTCAGTTTTCCCCATCAGACCCTATGCATCCTTGTGAGCTTTGTAAACACGTAAGTCTGATGGGAATTTTTTAAAAATTAAAAATAATGTATGAAAACAAGAAGTTTGTGATAAAATACTCCCTGCCGCCATTGGATAAGCAGCAGGCAGTAGCAAGTCGCACTCTTAGCACACTTATTTGTTTTATAGTTTAATTCTTAATTTCTTTGCATGTTTTTGGGTACTTGCATAGTTTAATTTACAAATTTCAGGTGTACTATAGTATTTGAGAGTTGAAGCATCACATTTTAGTACCCGTATAGCGTAAATTCACATAGTCGTCAGTCATCTGTTCCTTTTGAATGGCTTGTGAGATAAAAGAGAGGAAAAAAATTTGTTAGGGATTGACAGGGACTGCACCTGTTGTGTACAGATTCAGGGGGAATTTGCCACCACTGGTAAACAGCTGGAAGCTATGTTGGCCGTGGTCGACAGGCTCCAGGTTGTTGCCCTGGGCGGTGGTGACATTGGGACACCCAAGGCATGCGCTTTGGCGCCTCTGGAACCTGTAGCATCGCCTGGCATCTCTGATGCCACTGCGCCCTCGGATTCGGACATCCCTGTTGGTCGACACTTGCCTGACAGTGCTTGGTGAACCGTGGCAGGATTGCGAATCCCTGGGTAGAAGGTGAAAGTTGGTGCTGGCTCCAAGGCTGTACCCTTATGCCTCCGTAACAGGTTTGAGGTACTGCCCACTGCCGAAAGTACTTCTGAGCCGGCAAGGGCATCCTTACCTGTTGCGGCAATGGCCGGTCATCCTGAGAGGTCTGGACAAGTGCAGAGGGTGGGATTGCTTGACATTGGGAGCTCCAATGTTAGGTGGGTGATGGAGCCCCTTAAGTATATGGCAGCTAAGGACGGGAAGAAAGCCAACGTGCACTCCGTGTGCATACCGGGGGGAGATCCAAGATGTGGAAAGCATCCTTCCAGATGCACTGAAGGGTACAGGGTGCAGCCAACTGCAGGTGGTGGCTCATGTCAGCACTAATGACGATTGTCCTATGGATCGGAAGAGATTCTCTCTGGTTTCTGGCAGCTATCTGAGTTGGTGAAGACTGCCAGTCTTGCTAGTGAGATGAAGGCAGAACTCACCATCTGCAGCTTCGTCGACAGGACCAATTGTGGACCTTTGGTACACAGCTGAGTGAAGGGTCTGAATCAGAGGCTCAGACTTCTGCGACCGTGTAGGCTGCAGATTCCTTGACTTGAGCCATAGGGTAGGGGGGTTTCACGTTCCACTAAATAGGTCCGGAGGCAGCTAAATGGGTAGCAGGGGCTGTGTTGTGTGGATTGATCAGTTTTTTACGTTAGGCAGTTTTGGGAAAGATCAAGAAGGGCTCCAGTCTCAAAGGGTACAGGGCAAAGAAACGACAAGAATCGACCAAGCAACAGTCGGTATTGTAGTTGTAAATTGTTGTAGCTGTGTTGGAAAAGTACTAGAGCTTCAAGCACTGATAGAAAGCACTGAAACTGATATAATTATAGAAACAGAAAGCTGGCTAAAGCTGGAGATAAATTCTACCGAAATTTTTACAGAGACACAAACCATGTTCATAAAGGATAGATTAAATAAAGTAGATGGTGGTGTGTTTGTGTTTGTTGGTAGTAGTTTATCTTGTAGTGAAGTTGAAACAGATACTTCCTGTGAATTACTATAGATAGAGGTTATACTCAACAGCCACACCAAAATAATAATTGGCTCAGATGATATAATAGCTGAACGGTTCGAAGAAAACTTGAATCTCATTACAAATAAGTAGCCCACTCATACAGTTATAATTGGTGGAGACTTCAATCCACCCTCAATTTGTTGGTGAAAATACATGTTCAAAGCCGGAGAAAGACGGAAAACATCTTCCAAAATTGTACTAAATGCTTCCTCTGAGAATTACTTTGAACAATTACATCATGAGCCCACACAAATTGTAAATGGTTGCAAAAACACACTTGATCTCTTAGCCACAAATAATCCTCGTCTAATTGAGAGCGTCATGATGGATACAGGGATTAGTTAACACAAGGTCATATCAACTGAAACCACTAAAAGTAAATGAAAAATATATCTATTTAAAACAGCAGTTAAAAATTCACTTCATACCTTCCTAAGAAAGTGTCTCTATTGCTTCCAAGCTAATTATGTAAGTGTAGACCAGATATGGCTCAAATTCAAAGATACACTATCGACAGCAATGGATAGATTCATACCGCATAAGTTAATAAGAGATGGGACTGATTCACCATGGTACACAAAACACCTCAAAACACTGTTGCGGAAGCAAAAAAAAAAAGCATGCCAAATCCAGAAGAATGCAAAATCCCCAAGACTGGCTAAGATTTACAGAATCTTGAAATTTAGTGTGGACGTCAATGTGAGATGCTTTTAATAGTTTTCACAATGAAACATTGTCTCAAAATATGGTAGAAAACCCAAAGAGATTCTGGTCATATATAA
Organism: Schistocerca serialis cubense; assembly: GCF_023864345.2. Taxonomy (NCBI): domain Eukaryota; kingdom Metazoa; phylum Arthropoda; class Insecta; order Orthoptera; family Acrididae; genus Schistocerca; species Schistocerca serialis. Next base: position 358,523,811 of record NC_064640.1, on the reverse strand, counting down.
AGTACACCAGTAGCAAAAAACAGTCAATACCGTCACTGCACGTTAGCGATGGAAATGTTACCGATGATGGTCCCACTGAAGTGGAGCTACTAAATACAGTTTTCCATAATTCCTTCACAAAAGAGGGGGTAATAAATATTCCAGAATTCAAAACCAGAACAGCTGTTAGCATGAGTGGCAGAAAAGTAGATATCTTAGGTGTTGTCCAAGGCTCATCTTCTCGTCCAGATGGTATACTAATCAGGTTCCTTTCAGAGTATGCAGACACAATAGCGCCTTTCTTAGTAATCATATAAAACTGCTCACTTGACGAAAGGTCTGTTCCTAAAGACCGGAAAGTAGCACAGGTCACACCAATATTCAAGAAAGGAATAGGAGTAATCCATTGAATTAGAGACCCATATCACTGACCTCAATTTGCAGTAGGATTTTGGAGCATATACTTTAGTCGACCATTATGAATCACCTTGAAGAAAATGACTTATTGATACATAACCAACACGGATTCAGAAAATATCATTCTCATGCAACACAGCTAGCTCTTTACTCCCAAAAAGTAATGAGTCCTGTCGACAAGGGATCCCAGAGCGATTCCATATTCCTACATTTCCAGAGGGCTTTTGATACCGTTCCTCACAAGCGACTATTAAGCAAATTGCATGCATATGGATTATCGTCTCAGTTGTGTGACTGGATTTGTGATTTCCTATCAGAGAGGTTGCAGTTCATAGTGATAGACGGTAAATCATCAAGTAGAATAGAAGTGATATCTGGTGTGTCGCAAGGTAGTGTCATAGGCCCTCTGCTGGTCCTGATTTACATAAATGATCTAGGTGATAATCTGAGCACCACCATTAGACTGTTTGCAGATCATGCTGTAATTTACTGTCTAGTAAAATCATCAGACGATCAATTCCAATTACAAAATGATCTAGAAAGAATTTCTGTATGGTGCAAAAAGTGGCAATTGGCACTAAACAAAGAAAAGTGTGAGGTCATCCACATGGGTACTAAAAGAAATCCGATAAATTTTGGGTATACGATAAATCGCACAAATCTAAGGGCTGTCAATGCCACTAAATACCTAGGAATTACAATTACAAGCAACTTCAATTGGAAAGATCACATAAATAATACTGTGGGGAAGGCGAAACCAAGACTGTGCTTTGTTGGCAGAACACTTAGAAGATGCGACAGACCCACTGAAGAGACAGCCTACATTACACTTGTCCGTCCTCTGGTGGAATATTGCTGTGCGGTATGGGATCCTTACCAGGTAGGATTGATGGAGGACATTGAAAGAGTGCAAGGAAGGTCAGTTCATTTTGTGTTATTGCGCAATAGAAGTGAGAGTGTCACTGATATGATACGCAAATTGGGGTGGCAGTCACTGAAATGAAGGTGGTTTACTTTGCGGCGAGATCTATTTACAAAATTTCAATCACCATCTTTCTCTTCTGAGTCCAAAAATATTTTGTTGACACCCACCTACGTAGGGAGAAATGATCATCATAATAAAATAAGAGAAATCAGACCTCGAACGGGAAAATTTAGGTGTTCCTTTTTCCCATGCACCTTTCGAGAGTGGAATGGTAGAGAAAATGGTTCAATGAACTCTCTGCCAGGCACTTAAGTGTGAATTGCAGAGTAACCATGTAGATATAGATATATATAATCTGTCACACTAACACTCTAAAACTATTCTGGAGCACTCCTGTACAGAGTTAGAGAAGTGTGTTAGAAGCAAGCATTTCAATTTACGTTTTAAACTCTGTGCATTTACCACTGACATCTCACATTAGGGGAAGCTGTGTATAATGATAATCGGTACAATTATATTACTTCAACACATAATAAAGTGTCAGGTAAAATATAATTAAGATCTTCATTCCACCAGTTCCCTCATGGCAGTGGATCAGTTAACACACAGAAATGTCTTCCAGATATTAGTTAATTTCATTCAAAGGAATCCTCTAAGGAACGTAACTGAGTTGTTGTGTTCATCTTGGAAACATTATTATAGCCGCTTTTGAAATACAAATGTTGATAAACTACTATGACATGCACAAAACTATATATTTTAAAAATATTTCACTTTAACTAAATAATTAGAACAAAATCCAGTTTTCACCATTTTCACATCAATACAGCGTGTATTTTTAAAAGGAGGAGGAGGAGGTTACATTTCAAACTAAGCAAAACATGGTCTTTTGGAATGAATATTTCATTTTTCAGCACTGTGTGCAGCGTTTGAAGACTGTCTTAGTACAACTGTGATGAAGGCTTTCATTAGGAAGATTCTTAATGGATGTGTCTACACAGTAGGTTTATTATGGTTATCTTAATGACATTTATACAACCATCTTAATACACATGCAGTTATACATAGAAGACAGTTTCAGAAGGATCCTTGTTTATCTTTCTTCTACTAAAAGAACACACTTTTGTCTCATTACTATTCATAGAATTCATCTATCTACAGGGTGCATGGCCCAACTGTCTTTCTTGATATGTTGTTGTTGTTGTGGTCTTCAGTCCTGAGACTGGTTTGATGCAGCTCTCCATGCTACTCGAACCTGTGCAAGCTTCTTCATCTCCCAGTAACTACTGCAACCTACATCCTTCTGAATCTGCTTAGTGTATTCATCTCTTGGCCTCCCTCTACGATTTTTACCCTCCACGCTGCCCTCCAATACTAAATTGGTGATCCCTTGATGCCTCAGACCACGTCCTACCAACTGATCCCTTCTTCTAGTCAAGTTGTGCCACAAATTTCTCTTCTCCCCAATCCTATTCAATACCTCCTCATTAGTTATGTGATCTACCCATCTAATCTTCAGCATTCTTCTGCAGCACCACATTTCAAAAGCTTCTATTATCTTCTTGTCCAAACTATTTATCGTCCATGTTTCACTTCCATACATGGCTACACTCCATACAAATACTTTCATAAATGACTTCCTCACACTTAAATCTATACTCGATGTTAACAAATTTCTCTTCTTCAGAAATGCTTTCCTTGCCATTGCCAGTCTACATTTTATGTCGTGTCTACTCCGACCATCATCAGTTATTTTGCTCCCCAAATAGCAAAACTCCTTTACTACTTTAAGTTTCTCATTTCCTAATCTAATTCCCTCAGCATCACCCGACTTAATTTGACTGCATTCTATGATCCTCGTTTTGCTTTTATTGATGTTCATCTTATATCCTCCTTTCAAGACACTATCCATTCCGTTCAACTGCTCTTCCAAGTCCTTTGCTGTCTCTGACAGAATTACAATGTCATCGGCAAACCTCAAAGCTTTTATTTCTTCTCCATGGATTTTAATACCTACTCCGAATTTCTCTTTTGTTTCCTTTACTGCTTGCTCAATATACAGATTGAATAACATCGGGGAGAGACTACAACCCTGTCTCACTCCCTTCCCAACCACTGCTTCCCTTTCCTGTCCCTCAACTCTTATAACTGCCATCTGGTTTCTGTATGAATTGTAAATAGCCTTTCGCTCCCTGTATTTTACCCCTGCTACCTTCAGAATTTGAAAGAGAATATTCCAGTCAACATTGTCAAAAGCTTTCTCTAAGTCTGCAAATGCTAGAAACATAGGTTTGCCTTTTCTTAATCTAGCTTCTAAGATAAGTCGAAGGGTCAGTATTGCCTCACGTGTTCCAATATTTCTACGGAATCCAAACTGATCTTCCCCGAGGTCAGCTTCTACTAGTTTTTTCATTCATCTGTAAAGAATTCGCGTTAGTATTTTGCAGCCGTGACTTATTAAACTGATAGTTCGGTAATTTTCACATCTGTCAACACCTGCTTTCTTTGGCATTGGAAATATTATATTCTTCTTTAAGTCAGAGGGTATTTCACATGTCTCATATATCTTGCTCACCAGATGGTAGAGTTTTGTCAGGACTGGCTCTCCCAAGGCTGTCAGTAGTTCTAATGGAATGTTGTCTACTCCCGGGGCCTTGTTTCGACTTAGGTCTTTCAGTACTCTGTCAAACTCTTCACGCAGTATCATATCTCCCATTTCATCTTCATCTACATCCTCTTCCCTCTCCATAATATTGTCCTCAAGTACATCGCCCTTGTATAGACTCTCTATATACTCCTTCCACCTTTCTGCTTTCCCTTCTTTGCTTAGAACTGGGTTTCCATCTGAGCTCTTGATATTCATACAAGTGGTTCTCTTTTCTCCAAAGGTCTCTTTAATTTTCCTGTAGGCAGTATCTATCTTACCCCTCATGAGATAAGCCTCTACATCCTTACATTTGTCCTCTAGCCATCCCTGCTTAGCCGTTTTGCACTTCCTGTCGATCTCATTTTTCAGACGTTTGTATTCTTTTTTGCCTGCTTCATTTACTGCATTTTTTGTATTTTCTCCTTTCATCAATTAAATTCATTATATCTTCTGTTACCCAAGGATTTCTGGCAACCCTCGTCTTTTTACCTACTTTATCGTCTGCTGCCTTCACTACTTGATCTCTCAAAGCTACCCATTCTTCTTCTACTGTATTTCTTTCCCCCATTCCTGTCAATTGTTCCCTTATGCTCTCCTTGAAACTCTGTACAACCTCTGGTTCTTTCAGTTTATCCAGGTCTCATCTCCTTAAATTCCCACCTTTTTGCAGTTTCTTCAGTTTTAATCTACAGTTCATAACCAATAGATTGTTGTCAGAGTCCACATCTGCCCCTGGAAATGTCTTACAATTTAAAACCTGGTTCCTAAATCTCTGTCTTACCATTATATAATCTATCTGATACCTTTTAGTGTCTCCAGGGTTCTTCCATGTATACAACCTTCTTTTATGATTCTTGAACCGAGTGTAAGCTATGATTAAGTTGTGCTCTGTGTAAAATTCTACCAGGCAGGTTCCTCTTTCATTTCTTCCCCGCAATCCATATTCAACTACTACGTTTCCTTCTCTCCCTTTTCCTATTACCGAATTCCAGTCACCCATGACTATTAAGTTTTCGTCTCCCTTCACTATCTGAATAATTTCTTTTATTTCATCATACATTTCTTCAATTTCTTCGTCATCTGCAGAGCTAGTTGGCATATAAACTTGTACTACTGTGGCAGGCGTGGGCTTCATGTCTATCTTGGCCACAATAATGCATTCACTATGCTGTTTGTAGTAGCTTACCCGCACTCCTATTTTTTTTCATTCATTATTAAACCTACTCCTGCTTTACCCCTATTTGATTTCGTATTTATAGTCCTGTATTCACCTGGCCAAAAGTCTTGTCCCTCCTGCCACCAAACTTCACTAATTCCCACTATATCTAACTTTAACCTATCCATTTCCCTTTTTAAATTTTCTAACCTACCTGCCCGATTAAGGGATATGACATTCCACACTCCGATCTGTAGAACGCCAGTTTTCTTTCTCCTGATAATGACGTCCTCCTGCGTAGTCCCCACCCGGAGAACCAAATGGGGGACTATTTTACCTCCGGAATATTTTACCCAAGAGGACGCCATCATCATTTAACCAAACAGTAAAGCTGCATGCCCTCGGGAAAAATTACGGCTGTAGTTTCCCCTTGCTTTCAGCCGTTCGCAGTACCAGCACAGCAAGGCTGTTTTGGTTAGTGTTACAAGGCCAGACCAGTCAATCATCCAGACTGTTGCCCCTGCAACTACTGAAAAGGCTGCTGCCCCTCTTCAGGAATCACACATTTGTCTGGCCTCTCAACAGATACCCCTCTGATGTGGTTGCACCTACGGTACGGCTATCTGTATCGCTGAGGCACGCAAGCCTCCCCACCGACGGCAAGGTCCATTGTTCATGGATGATGTGTGCTATTCCACCTTGCAGATCACATAATGTAATAAAGCACAGAAAGTACTATATTATTATTATTATTATTATTATTAGATAATTTTGTTTCCAGGCAGCAAGTAAACTGTCCACAACACCAAGACAGAGTACTGCATCTTCCTAATAGACTAAAGTGTAGCAGATGTTACAGAAGTTATGTGGTAATGCATGTTTCATCAACATACCTATTCACTTTTGCAACACACTGATCATTTTAGATATTGTTTTACTTTCTTTACAATATGGGCAACAAAGTAATGATTAATTGCCCTTTTTTACTACGAGCCATGTTAAGTACCCCTGTAAAACAGAGTTTAGGTCTACTATACACAGCAGTTTTGCTGAAGCAAGTAAACTGATTACAAAGTGAGGAATGGAAGCAGTAGTTCAGATGGAAGTAAGACAGCTTTGTAATTTATCCCTTATGTTATTCAAACTGTATATTGAGTGAGATGTGAAGTTAGTTTGATGTTCAATGGATCATTTGTGTGATTAATAATAATGATGTGGAGTCAGTCACTTTATACCCATATCACACACTGGCATGTAAATATGGCTACATACTTACCATCTACAATGGATTTTTTGTGAAAAAGAATTAAAGTTCAGGGAGAAGAAATAAAACTTTGAGATTTAACAATGAAACTGTAATTCTGACAAAGACAGGAAAGTACTTTAAAGATTAGTTAAACAAAATAATCTTGAAAAGAGGTTATAAAATGAACAACCACAAAAGTCAAACATGATTAATGGAATGTACTCTTATTAAATCACATGATATTCAGGGAATTAGATTAAGAAATGAGACACTAACAGCACCAGATGAGTTTTGCTAATTTGTTAGTATAGTAACTGATGATGGCTGAATTTAATGCAGACATTGGCAATAGTAAGAAAAGCATTTCTAAAAAAGATGAATTTGTTAACGCTGAATATAAACTGAAATATCTGAACCTTTTTTCTGAAGGTATTTGTATGAAGTATAACCATGTATGGAAGTGAAATGTGGAGAATAAACATTCAGACAAGAGAAGAGAAGCTTCTGAAATGTGGTGCTACAGAAGAATGCTCAAATTATATGGGTATACTGATGCATAGTGATGCATCAGTTGGCACAATGAACTTGCATTTGGGAGGATGACAGATTGAACCCCATCAGACTGTACACATTGAAGTTTTCCTTGATTTCCCTTGATTGTTTGAAGCAAATGCCAGGATGGTTATTTTGAAAGGGCACAGCTTATTTCCTTCCCTATCCTTCCTCAGTCCAAGCTTTGTACAGTGTCTAATAATCGAGCTGTAAATAGGACATTACACCATACTCTTTCTTTCTTTCTTTCTTTCTTCCTTCCTTCCTTCCTTCCTTCCATCCTTCAAATAACTAATTAGGAGGTATTGAACTGAATTGCAAGAAAAAGAAATTTGTGGCACAACTAGACTAAAAGAAGGAATTTTGGAGCTGGGAGGAAGGAGGAGAGGGGAATAAATTGCAGAAAGAGACCAAGGTGTGAGTGAAGTATGAAGGTTCAAACGAACATAATTTGCAGAAGTTTCACAGACAGAAAGAGGCTTGCACAGAATAGAGATGGGTGGTGAAACTGCATCAAACCAACCTTCAGAGTGATGATGACAACAACCATCCACACAGCATGTTTAAGTTAAGGAATAATATTAATGTGATAAGCATTTACATCCCACCACTACTTTCCTCATCATCACATTGATTCAATCCCACAGACACTGGACTTGCATTTCAAATCAGTGGGTCTGAAACTCCCTTCTGGTCTTATAGATTTAAGTGTTCCTAAATCACTTAAGATGAATACTAGGATGCTTCCTGTGAAAAGGACATAGTTAAGTTTGCGTGAAGACTTTATCCTGCACAAGAAATTAAACCCTAATGTTCCCTGTTCGGCACTCACAGTTCGAGAAATGATAAATATCAGCACCCTTAGTGATGGTGCTGCAAATTTTTCCTAGTTTATACAAATGAGTATAACGAGTGTGTGTGTGTGTTGGGGTTTATGGGCGCTCAACATCGAGGTCATCAGCGCCCATATATGTATAACGAAGATACCCTTGTTGTATTTTAATTACTCTATTCAAAAACACAAGAACCACAGTGCAGGATACAGGAAGTGTTTTATGGATGCTAAGTTCACACAAGTGATGTGGTTTATTCTAGTATAGCTCACTAAAGTGAGGTGGATTCACACCAACTAAGTTGACATTTTGATTGCAGACCACAATACAGGTTCCTCCTGTTTCCTTTCACTTTCAGCAGTTAAATAAATTAAATGGACATAGGTTACAGTAGTTATGCAGAGGTAAAGAGGCTCAGACAGAATAGAGTAGGGTAGTGAAACTGTAACACACCCATCTTCAGACCGATGACCCTGACAACCAAGCTGAGAGTATGTTTAAGTGACCTCAAAGTAACCCCAAAAAAGAATTTTAATAGCTTAAGTACCCGCAACATGAGGATCACTCTGATTACCAAAGAAAATCTCAGTTCTGCACAATGGATCAGGTTTGACTAATCTGATACTGACTGTTTTTCCATAATGGGTTCACCAATCCCTTCTACATTCACCATCAGCATAACAGGAATAAAGTTTACAAGTACTGGTATAGGAAAATATTCCATTATGGTTTTCAACATATAAATTTATTGTATGTCACAACATTCCCTTTGCAGGATAGTTAACTTGTTATTTCTGACACATGAAAACTTTAAGTGAGTAAAGGGACACAAATTAACCAGCATCAGAAACCAGGTAAGAAGAGTGTACCATAACTGAAATTTATGAATTCATAATCTTTCTCCTTGCCATTTAACATGAAAGTGTGCAGAAGCCACAATATAAAAAATCTCCACTCATTGTTGATTTTTGTATTTATTTCTGTAAATGTACACCTTCCTCCTTCCATTCAATCACCTTAAGCTAAACTGTAAAGAAGAGTCAGTTACATCATTCATCTGTCATTAATCTAAACGAAGGTTTTTTTCCATATATTTACTGTTTATGGATTTTGTACCTCAGTAAGAATCGAAGCATCAGAAAGGCAGTCATGAACATGTTTAGACAACTTTCAAAGCTCTTAGCAAAACTAATCTGTCTCCGCTGTCAACAGCTGTCTGTTGGTGCATGAATTTAAGGAGAATATAGCGTAGCCGACTTCTTCCAATGTGCAGTGTACAATTGTGACATAGTTTGTGAATTTGTAAAATTGTCTTCAAAATGCTCAAGCCAAAAATGAATTTTCTTGATTATATGGACGACATAAAAGAGTATCAAAGACTGTGTGGTATAACCACCATTTAAAATGATAGTTATTTTACATACAAAATATTAATAATTATTGCTGCCTGACTACAGCCTGCCATAACCTGAACACACATCAGTGCTCATGTAAAAGAAGCTGAACTTCATAATTCCAATAGACTGCTGCATAAGAAAATTGTTAAACTGGTAAGACATAATCCTTTTTGTAATAAAATATATGCTATATAAAGTACCAGTATCAATATGGACATTACTTGACACAGCAAAACCTCTAAGCAACATTATATGGGAAGCATTAATTGTTAATACCCAGAGAATGAAAGTGCCAAACAGGCAGACTGCAACATTAATGCTGCATATGCAGAGATTATAAAACAAATCTGTGTGAAAGAGTGGAAGGGGTGGTTAGCTTTGTGGTTGATAATCGCAAGAATTATGAGCTGGATGGTAATACATGGTAATACATTTTTGCCATACGTATGTTTGTGGCATAAAGCTGTATATTTACAAAGATATAACTACTATTTTACCTACTTCTACTCAAGAACTCACTCAGCATACAGTAGCAGCTGTGAGGTAGAAACAATTTTCACTTGCTTTTGAAAATATCTTTGTTATTTACCATACATTTTTGAGAAGACTTTAATAGCTGTACAAGTCACTACTTACTGTCACAAAAGTTAGATAACAGTCAAGACCATGTTCCTTTGGAGCACTTGACCCACTCGGGTAGCTGAGGGCATTAGCATATCATTTGCAGGGTTCGGGAAGATGAGTCTGCCGAAGATTGAATCCACCTTGTGGCAAGCCAGCCAACCTGGATACAGTTTTTCGGCAGTTCCCAGTATCCACCTAGGTAAATACTGGGCTGGTACCCACATCCCACATCAGATACATGCTACGTAAACATTTAGAAAATGTTCCCACACTTGAACATGAGATTTGCACTAGATACAGAGAGATGGGGTACCCAGACTCCATCCAGGGAACAACTGTCACTAACTTTGTTTCAGCCTTTATAGCAATGATGACGCCATAGAAAAACAGGAAAAGGGAAATGAGAAGAAGCAGCTTCTTTACAATACCTTATTTGTTTCAGTATTATATTCAGATTTGAAAAGATTGTTAATAGCAGATTTACTACGGAATAAATGTACTGTGATACTCTTGTCATTATTACTAATTGCTCAAACAAACAAAGGCCTACAAAATTTGTGGATTCAACACACAATTCTAATCTAATTCATTTGTGCAATGAATTTTGTCAGTCCAAATGAAGAATCACTGCAAAACAATCACTTCCTCAAAACACTCCTGATACACGTGGCTTCAGCCATATTACGGAGAAGACTGGGAATGGGATCTGGAAAATTACAAGAATTAATTATGTCCAAGAAATGTGTCTAAAAATTATCTATCTGTCAATTTTTATTGTTTATTGCATCAAAATTTTTCACAATTGCAGGAATAAATAATTGAGACAACCAAATTTCACAAAATTTTGCTACATGTTGATGCTGAAGAGTGTCCTGTTCCATCCTTATTCTGGACATTTTTAACAGTGGTGTTTTAAAATATATCTGAGAATATCTCAATAAAACTCAGAAAGCACATTTCACATTATAATTTCCATCATCTCCTCTACTGTAACCACTTTATGCTTTCAAATAACTATTCCAATGAGTTTTACATTTTGTAAACTTTGTTACAAGTTAGTCAGTAGGAGCATGTTTTAGTGGTTGAAACTTCACTTGGATCTCTTCTTTGCAGTAAAAATTATGATTTTTGAAATAAATCACCAAATCGACCACCTAAATGATCATGTTCGACAATGCTGAATGTATCCTCATGTGGAGAGAGGTGGGAAGATGTAATGCACCCAAAAACATAGTCAAACATGATCATTTTGGCAGTCCATGTGTTATGGTGTATGAAGGCATAACAATGCAGAACTCCAAAACGTTGGACAAAGTACATTCACCCATCAACATTATTGTGGCTTTGTACGCTTACGTCAGCAGCTCAAGGTCTTGTTTGCTCAGGACAGGATGTGTATGTTGTCATCATCAGTATTTCATCATTGTCATTGATGCATGGGTCACCAAAGTGGCATCCGATTTAAAAAAAAAAAAAAAAAAAAGACTTGCACCAGGTGGCCAGACTCCTCAAATGAGGACTCCCAATCACAGATGCAATAAGCACAATTTAGTTTTTGGACTCTTTCCCCACATGCAACTGTTCTGCCCCAACTTCATTTTTATGGAGGACAGTTAACAACCACATCAAACTGTGCATGTGGAGCTGCTCTCTGAATGAGAGGATATTCGGTGAATCAAATGGCCTGCCCATTCCCATCAAGTGCATATAGGATGCATCGGAGACACACATTGCAGCACGTCCACATGCACCAACGACCATCCAGCATTTGTCAACTGTGCTGGTGGATGAATGGAATGTCCTACAGTGAGAACCCTTTAACAACCTTGTGGTCAGCATGGGAACACACTGCAGAGCGTGCACCGCTGTCTATGGTGATCACACATCCTATTAAGAATCATGTTTCATCTTTTCTTGTAACATCCAGGGGAGCATCACGAATAGCAGTGACTTCAGTGTAATTATTGTCTTTGAGTAAAAGTGTTATTTCTGTTTATTTTACTGCATATTTCTTTCAGTTAAATATGCTTGACGTTGTACCAACTGCAGGTGACAGTCTGAATCATTATATTAGTCTGAAATATCAGGTATGCCAAGATCACTTTTAAATCTTTTTATTGATTACCAGTTTTGATAGATCTGTGCTGTTATCATTTCATCTTCTAAAACATTAACATTACTAGCCTGGTCAACATTGTAATGTTAAATGAATGTCTGCTAAAATACATCAGCACAACATGATGTATGTTTTATGTTTGTGCTGGTTTATGTTTGATGTGCTGATGTTCCTTGCTATCTTTATTCTAAGAGACACAATGTCACTATGTGACTTGCAAGTTTGTAAAGATCATGAACTTCTGTTAATGTGTTACAAGGTCCCATGACAACAGCCTAGATCTGTCCAGTCCGGTAAGTAATAAAAAGATTTATAAGCAATTGTGGCCTACCTGATATTTCAGAATAATATAACCATTCAGTTACCTTCCATACTATACTGCGGCAGTTCTTTCTACACAGCATGTCCCTGTTTCATTAGGACTGCTTGTGTGAAATTCCACACCGCAATGTTATCTCTTGGTAAGGTATGATTCTTGAAGCTTCAGCAACAGCCGTGTCAAAGGACAAATTGCTAGTGTTGCTGTGGCAGACTTTCTGGCTGCTAAAGTAACAGTGCATAGAGGTGGAGGTGGAGCTGTGATGCAGCATCAAGTTTTATATTAATTTTTGTATTTGTGGGCGAAAACTTTTATTATACAGGGTGTTCAAAAACAGTGTTAAATACTGCGAGAAGAGGTAGTATGCATCAAAACAAGAAAAAATGGTACAAATGGCTCTGAGCACTATGGCACTTAATGTCTGAGGTAATCAGTTCCCTAGAACTTAGAGCTACTTAAACCTAACTAACCTAAGGACATCACACACATCCATGCCTGAGGCAGGATTCGAACCTGCAACCGTAGCAGTCACGCGGTTCCAGACTGTAGCACCTACAACCGCTCGGCCACTCCAGTCGGCTTCAAAACAAGAAAAATAACTCCAGTAAACATGGGTCCTGAAATGTATACTTTTTGCAATAAACACATGTTTACAGGTGGTGTTCAATGTGGCATCCATTCATGACAATGCACCCCTCTGCCCTCCAACGTAAGGAATGATGCACCCTTTCAAGTATATCTGGTTGCTGTTGTACATGCATGCATGTATAGAAGAGACAACCCTGTAGTGTCTGCACATCATTGATTGGTGTAGTGTAGATCAATTCCTTCAGGTGTCCCCATAACCAAAAGTCTAGGGGACTGAGGTCTGAGGAATGAACATACCAAGGTATGGGGCCCCCTGATCAATCCAGCAGTCCTGGTGCACAATCATGCATGACCCACATCTGTATTCGTCGCTAAAATCATGCAGCCTCTAGGAACATAGGCAATACATCAATGAGAAAGTCCAGACAGTGCACCCAGTTAACCTTTGTGGCAGCATGTATGGTCCTATTAATCTTTTGCCAAGTACATCTGGTCATATGTTGATAGAGAATCAGTGTTGATGCCCTCTTTCCTTAAATGCTTGGGGACTTATATCTACCCATACATGCTGGTTGTGGAAATTCACAACACCATCTCCTGACAACCATGCCCCGTCAGTAAATAAAATCTTGGATGTTAACAGCGGTCTGCACCACACTTCTGCAACAGCCATTGACAGAACCGCCATCTGCCATGATGATCCTGTGGCCTTAGGGCTGAACACACTTTAGATGATACATGTACAGCAATTGATCATGAACCACCTGCCAGATAAGAGAATGACACACACTTTCTGTTGCTGCTGATCATCGCACATAGCTCCCAGATGTTTCTTCCACCAAAGGTAACACACACTCCTCCATGTCAGATGTGCAGACTGTGCGGGGCCTTCCACTGCCAGTCTTCCAAGGTGCAGGGGTATGTGTGTCCCTCAGATGCTGAAAAGTCTACCAAACAGCTTATCAGAGGGCACTCTGCACTGTGAATATTTTTCAGTGTGGGCTCACAGACTATGTCCATTTGCTAGACCATAGCACAATAGCATATGCACCATTTCACTTGCCCAGTAGTAGGCTTCCATTGCTAACAAGTAATGGAAGAGAGGAAATGTAAATCTACTAAACCATTTGTACATACAGACAGAGTAATAACAGTAAACATATGACTGAATCCACATCTGGAAGAAGGTAAAAAGACCATGATACGGAGAGAGAGAGAGAGAGAGAGAGAGAGAGAGAGAGAGAGAGAGAGAGAGAGAGAGAGAGAGAGAGAGAGAGAGAGAGTGGGGGAGAGGGTGGGAGAGGGGGAGAGAGGGAGAGGGAGAGAGAGAGAGAGAGAGAGAGAGAGAGAGAGAGAGAGTTGTAATCTAGTAATAAAAATACCTGCAGATGAGTAGAAGCCACAATCTGTAAGGACAAAATAAAATTATGCAACATGAAGGGCTTGTTTGTAGTAGGTAATTTGTTATAAATATTACAGACACCTGAAGAACCAAAGATGTTGAAGGTTAATATAAGGATAACTGTTACCTGGAAAATTTGTGGGGGAATCTGGAAGTAGTGAATACCAGATATGCACTATAAGAAGACTTATACACAAAGAAGAAAAATTCTTGTATGAAGCACTGACATTTCAGACATTAAAACATAGAACTAGTAATGGACTTGTACCTCCAATCAGAGGTGCCACACAATTTTTCCACCTGAGGATGACGAGGGGGAACGCCAATAAATTTGTGTGGAACTACTATTTATTGTTTGACATAAGTTTAACATATTTGCACAAAAGTATGTTGGAAATCTAATACTGTATCTTTAATTCCACAAGGCTAGGAATTCCTGTTCCAGAATAAAGAACAATGTATAAAACTAACTTGATGTTTTAGCAATGGAAAATCCAGGATGGAACGTAACGATATTATGAAAGGATAGTTGCTACTCACCATAGAGTGAAGCAGCATCCCCACCATATAGTGAGTAGCAACTATCCTTTTCATAATATTGTAATCTGATAATTTTGTTTATTACACAACCAAATTGTCACACATTGATGGAAAGGTTTATTACAATTAAGTACAAGTAAAGTTCATTAGTTTCATGTTCCAAGGATAATTCGCATGATAAACTTGTAGTGATATGGAAGGTGGTATTTCACACTCCCATCACAAATTAATTTGTAAATATGACTACATGCTGAACTCTTTTTAAACTTTTTATTACATTTTTAAACATCTACAAATGTGAGTTAGTAATACCTACCCTCCACCTTTTACACATTACATTAAAAGAAATTTTTTTGCAGAACAGGTGTTGTCAAGGAGAAACTTCCTTATTTTGTTTTCAAATTTTCTTTTGCTGTCAGTCAGATATTTTAAATCACTGGGTAAGTGATCAAATATTTTAGTTGCAGCATTGTACACACCTTTTTGTGCTGAAGACAACCTTAAAGTGTAGTAATGAAGGAAATTTTTCCTTCTGGTATTATAATTATGTACAATATCATTCCCTTTAAACTGTAATGGACTATTTATAATGAACTGCATGAGAGAATAAATACATGGTGAAGTGGTAGCCAGTATGTGCCACTCCTTAAACAGATGTCCACAAGATGATCATGAGTGAGCACCACACACTATTCATAAAGCACATTTTTTAGCAATGCAGACTTCCTTTCTTAATGATGAGTTACCCCAGAAGGTTATTCCATATGACATTATTGAATGAAAATATAAAAAAATATGTCGACTTACAGATTCGTCTCTCCCAAAAATTTACAATGACCACAGGGTTATGTAAGTAAGTTACATATAAAACATTACACTATCAGCTTCCTCATGCAGAATTAATTTAGGAAAAGATTGAGTTGTTACGTATGATAAAACATAACACAAATTCAGAAACAATGAGATAAGATTTTGTGGTGATCAGCACAAAGAAGTGTGTGCTTGTGAATTAATACTGAAAAATAGTTCGCTTTTAACTGCAACTGTATATAAATCCATACTGGGAAATTTCTAACTGTTTATGAGGAATCTGGATTCCTTACTATGCTACAAGACAGCAGCAAGCAGTTAATAGTCTCCAGCGACTTCAGTGTAGATTTTCTAAAGGATTCTGAAAGGAAAAATGATCTGGAAACCTTACTTGGAGCCTAAAATTTTATCTCAGTAACTAACATTCCAGCACAAGAAGCAGAAGACAGTTGGACCTTAATTCATAATATTTTCTTTAAAGCAAGAAAATAACTGTGTACGTCTTAACAAATGCTGTTTTAGATAATGACGCTCAGTTAGTTAGGATGAATAAGATAGTGCCTTACAGCATCAATATTCAGTGACAATCAGTTGGAATAATTCATGACTCCAGACCAAATGTTTTTAAGAATGATTTACAAGAGATGACTTGGGATGTAATTTATAATGAACCAAATGCTGACATAAAATTTAATCCATTCCACAATAAAGTCATATAATTATTTCAAAATAGCTTTCCACATAGCCAGAAAGAACATTAAACAGCCATGTAAAAAACTGTGGATGACAAGATGAATTAAAGTATCTTGTGAAAGGAAAAGGGAAATGTACCCATTGGCAAGAACAAAGAGATTTCATTCAATATTTGCACAATACAAAAACTACTCAAAATTACTAAGAAAAGTTATTAAAAATTCAAAGAACATGCACATTGTGTTGGAAATTGGTAATTCTGACAACAGAGTTAAGGCTATATGGAATGTAGTGAAATGAGACAGGACAACCAGTCACAGAATTGTACATCATCACTACTGAAGTAAATGGAAAGACTATAAATGATGAGTCACAGGTAGAAAATATGTTTAATACTAACTTATTAAATACAGTAGAAAGTACAGGGACAAACAGTTCAAGGGAAAATTCACAGCAGTATTTGAAAAAGCAACCCACATAGAATTCTATCAAATGGATGTATCACCAACTTCTCCTTCTGAAATTAACAAAATTATACATTCACTCAAAATTAAAAATTCATTTGGATTTGATGATCGTTACAATAGAGTGCTATAGATTTGTTCCCATATCATAAGCCCCATCTTATCTGAAATATGTAATGCATGACTATTGAAAGGCACTTTTCCAAAGAAACTGAAATATTCCACTGACAAACCTCTCTGTAAGAAAGGTGATAGAACAGATGTCAGTAGTTAATGACTTGGTCCACTGCTGCCATTTTCCAAAATTTTGGAGGAGGTGGTGTATTCCAGAATAGTATCTTACCTAATCGACAATAATATCCACAGCAAACATGAATTTGGATTTTAGAAGATCTGCTTCACTGAAAATGCCATTTACATGGTCACTCACCAAATTTTACAGGCATTAAATAATAAAACAGTGTCAGTTGGTATTTTCTGCAACCTATCTAAGGCATTTGTCTATGTTAATAACAATATTCTCTTAGATAAACTGATGTTTTATGGGGATGATGGTATAAGCAACAAATGGATAATGTCATATCTGACAAAACACATGCAGTAAGTTTTACTTAGTAAGTCAACCCATGTGGTCCAGGTACATTACTCTGACCGAGGAGAAATCATGCATGGGGTTCCCCAAGGCTCAGCCTTAAGCCCACTATTGTTCCTCATATAGGTAAATGATCTTCCGTCTGATAGACAAGAAGCAGAATTAGTTCTTTTGCAGATGCAGTCCAAGCATACACACAGAAACAGAAAAAATAGTAAACAATGTTCATAAAAGTATCATTGACTGGTTTTCTGCAAATGGTCTCAGCCCCAATTTTAAAAAGACATAACATATTCAGTTCTGCAGGTCTAGGGGTACTGCACCACTGACAAGTGTAACGTGTGGTGAGGTAATAATAAAAAAGGTAGAAACTTCAAAATTCTTAGATGTTCATATTGATGAGAATTTAAACAAGAAAAAGCACATTTTGGAACACCAAAACAATTTAGTTTGTACTTAGAATCTCTGCAGATCTTACGGAGAGACGAATCTGTAAGTTGACATTCTGCATATCTTCATTCAGTAATATGATATGGAATAATGTTCTGGGGAAAGTCATCTTTAAGTAAAAAGTCTTTATTGTTCTAAAACAAGCTGTAAGAGTAACATGTGTCACACACCCATGATCATCTTGTAGACATCCATCGAAAGGGTTGGGAACTGTTCACAGCACATTTACTATCTCATGAAATTTGTTGTAAATAATCCACTGTAGTTCAAAAGGAACAATATGTACATAATTACAATACCAGAATGAAAATTGGCATTCATCACTCCACATTAAGGTTGTTTTTAGCAAATTAAGGTGTGCACAATGCTGCAACAAAAATTTTTGGTAACTTACCTAGTGATACAAAATGTCTGACAGACAGAAAAGTAAAATTTGAAAACAAACTAAAAAAGTTTATCCTTGGCAACTTCTCTTGTTCTGTAGAATAATTTCTATTACTGTAATGTGTAAAAGGTGGTGGGAGGAATTAGTAGCTCACATTTGCAGATGTTTATAAAGAATTAAAAAAGCAGTTTACAACTGTTCAGCATATAGCCATATTTAAAAATTAAGTTGTGCTGTGCATGCAATATTATTCATTCCATGTCATCACAATTTACTGTGCAATTGATCCATGGAACATAAGACTAACTAACTAACTAAATGTGCCTGAAGCAACTTGTTTTAGGAGTTCTGAAATGTGCTTTTTCTACTTTAAATTCTCATCAATATGGACATCTAAGAATTTTGAATTTCCACCCTATTTATGTTTCCTCAGCATGTGTTATACTTATCAGTGTATAATGTCCCTAGATGTGCAGAACTGAATATGTTGTGTCTTCTAAAATTTAGGGCGAGGCCATTCACAGAAAACCAGTCAATGACCCTTTCAACAACATTGTTTACTACTTCTTATCTTGCTGAATGTATGCTTGGATTAATAACAATACCACTGTCATCTGCCAAAAGAACTGATTCTGCTTGATGTATATTACATGAAACATCATTTAGATACATGAGTAACAATATCAGGCCTAAGATTGAGCCTTGGCGACCATCATATGTGATTTCTCCCCAGTCAGAATAAGGTCCCTCAACTACATCAGTTGGGTTACCAAGTACAACTTTTGCATGCTTTTGGTTAGATATGTTGCTATCCATTTTTATGTAGAAGAATATCAATTCTGCAATCAAATGCAATAGATAAATCATAGAAAATACCAACTGGTACTGTTTTATTATTTAATGCTTGTAAAATTTGGTAAGTGAACACGTAATGGGATTCTCAGAAGAGCAACTCTTATATAATCCAAACTGTGATTTGCTGAAGATATTATTGTTGCTCAGGTGGGATACTAGTCTCGAATACACCACCTTCTCAGAAATTTTGGAAAATGGCAGCAGTGGATATTTCAGTTTCTCTGCAAAAATGTCTTGCAATAGTCATGCATTGCATATTTCAGGTAAGACTGGATGTATGATATGGGAACAAATCTTTAGTACTCTATTGGAAATACCATGAAATCCAAATAAGTTTTTATTTTTGAGTGAATGTATAATTTTCTTAATTTCAAAAGGAGAAGTTGGTGATACATTCATTTGATTGAATTCTATGCTGGTTGCTGTTTCAAATATTGCTGCAAATTTTACCTTGAACAGTTTTTCCATATACTCTCCCTTGCATTGTCTGATGGTGGCCTCCCCATACATTTTCTACAAAAAACTCAGCCACTTCACTTCCGCTACTCATATGTAGGCCATGTCTTTTACATCCTCATCTCCCAATTGTAGCAACAGGCACTGCATTCATATGAGATACCATTTTAGTCAGCAGCAGCCCTCTCAACTGTTCACAACATGCACAACAGAGTTAATTCAAGTCTGGTCATGTCACTGTAGAAGCTCCAGAAGACTCACATTTGTGTGTGTAATTGCTGCTCCTAATTTCATCCAGGTCACCCCTAATGCTCTAATTTCTATCCTTAGCCAAGCTGTTCCTCAGTATACATACTACAGTAATATGACCCTCTATGCTAAAATTTTTGTATAAATTCTGTATATCCTCTGTCACCTGGCTAAGGCTAGCACTTGGCTTCACAATATATCTGTGACCTGTCATCCTGTTCCTAGTTTGTCTCCCCATCTGGCTTACACCAACCTACACTTAGTTCCTTTTTTGTAAGTCTGCTGTAACCTACTGTGACCGACAGCAGGCTGAGGCTCTCCCCTCCTACTTCACATAACAAGTCAATTTTATTTGATACCATAAGCTCAAATGTAGATGAAAAAGTTGAAAAGCTGGTCCCTTTTACCAATGCTTGTCACCTTTAAAAGTAATCAACAGTCATGCAGTTTGTTTAGGTAAAGACAGTGTGAACTTTTTTAAATAGCTAAAATGCAGGAATTAAAAGCATTACAAAATACATTTTATTCCAAGTAATAAGTATTTTTCTTTAGTTTTAGTGTCTTCCTAAATAATAATAATAATAATAATAATAATAATAATAATAATAATAATAATAATTATAATAATGGGGTGCTTTTTTATACAGTCATTCAAAAAGAGGACCAACTTCAAAGAATTGTCAGATGCACAAAGAAAATAAGTTTTCTTGCCCTGCCACAGGTGAGTAGGTTATGTCTAGTACAGAAAAATAATTTTCAGTAAACAGCCACCTGACTGGTCTATGTAAGACTAGAACAAAATTAGCATGAGAGAAAACTCACAAAACATTTATTATTATTTCAATATAACTAGAATGTTCATGAGTAATCAGTATGATAATTCTGCTTTAAAAATTACTTAGTATCAATTTTGATTTTGAGATGTCTAAAAGTAGTTCAGCTTTCCACTAAAAAATATACTAATATTCTCAAATGAAGTAACATGAAGAACAATTGAGCTGCCAAATATTTACATGTGTGCTTCTCTGTGTTATACTTGTATTGGAATCATTCAGTAAAAAACTGTGTGTGCTGCTTCTGATCAACTGATTACTATATTTCATTTGGGCAGCCTCCAATTTCCAACCACCCTTTGCTCCCACTCCAAGTTATACCAAAAAGAAGGAAACCAGAGGGAGAAATTTTATTATAAAATCCAATTTACACATTACTTAATCACCTCACTGACCAGTTGCAGAGAAATATTAAAATTGCCAGACAGAGGAAGGATATACACAATGGCTTTATTGATGCAATGATCCTGAAACTTCACTTGAATGAATTACAGTAAAAACAGAAAACTTAAGTCAGGATATCTAGACGACGACTTGAAACCTGCTATGCCTGAATGGGAGATACAGACTGTTAGTAGATTCAATTCTACTGGAATAATTGTTACTTTGCAGCAGATTAAACCTTCTTACGCTATAACAAAACAGGATAAAATATGGGAGAGGACCTTGCTGAAATGCAGTTAGATTGTTTCCATGGCAACTACCTGTTTTAATACCACCAAATCACTTCACACTGAGATCTGAATCCAAGAAAGGTGGTGCAGCTGGAACAAACTGCTGCTGATTTGGGCAGAATAGCATTCAAAATCTAAAAACCTCAATCTGTGAATCATGAAACACTCAACAGCCCCTAGGATTTGCATTTTGGTTGAAATATCACTAATCAGGGAGTATCTAGATATAATAATGGAAGTCTGACTACAAGTGAATATACACACATGACACACACACCATCCATATCAGGTGGAACTAACCTTTGGGCTCTGTAGTGCACAAATGTGAATGTGTACACAAGAAGAAATTGCACCACAGTAATGCCAATATGACAATGAATTCTTGTAAAGTGCAAAAGTCATCCAACTTTGTGACAATGTGAAGCTCTCTCAAACAAGTTAAAGTACCAATGAGAACCATTTTAACATTGTTTTCAACATTCTGGTACTTTAATATGAGCCTAACACAATGTATAATAGAAAATATGACAAAACTGAGTGTTCTCCATTGTAAAAAGTGCCTGAATACAGTAATTTCCAAGAAACTCGAAATCTCCATTTTTCAATATTCAAAAAAAAAACACAATGAATCATTATTTTTTACTATACAGTTGAAACTTAGAACATAAAATTTAAAAGTTATATTTAATAGCCTTTACACTTCCATGCTTTTGTTGTCAGGCAATTCCACAACATAAAGCAAATGTTTGCTAAGCAGTTGTTGGACAAAATGCATATTGTTCCGCATATTTCTCTTTCATATTCAGCCAGTCTTTTGCTATAATATTAGCAGCTGTTGTACAACACATTTGTTGGATCATCATTAGTAAGGTGTTAGAAGATTCAGAATATTCTGAAGCAATTCAGGAGATGAAAAGTGGAACACACAGTAGGAGTCGACAATGCCAAAGAGTAAGAAGAGCATGACTGCACCTTCAAATGAAGATCTGAATATAGACTGTAACCACATTGAAACAACAAAGGAAACAACATGCAAAGAAAGATGTTCACGTTTCAATGATCATATTCATTTTAGAGAGTGCCTGTACACATATAAGACAAAAGTTTAACTGGATAATTTGTTTCTACAATACATGAATGGACTCATCTAAACAACACATGGGGAAAGAAGACAATACAAATAAACAAAGATCTGCCTCAGTCTCATATTATATAAGAGAAGAAGAAGGCCAAAGCATTCATGCATGTGCCTCAACAGTCAATAAACTGACAGGTAAGAGTGATTTTATTTATAGCCTAAACAAAACGTCTGTAGGAGACACTCAGGCCTATTAGCAAAATATATAAACTGGACAGTGTACAAACTCAGGATAATCGAGATGGACAAGCTCACAAGCTGCAGGAAAGAGACAAAGAATGCACAGAGTTAATTAAGAATGATATATTTAAAGCATAAATGCAGATCATCTCATTACTCTAGAAATAAAATTAGGCAGTTGTATCTTCCAACAGAGTTAAATCTTTAAAAAAATGCATGATGGGTACCGTAGTTCTCACATTATACAAGGTTTGTTGGGCTGCTCTCTTTCAAAGTATGAAAAGGTATTCTGCAAATATTTCAACTTAGGCTTCGGAAATCCTCATAGTGATAGTTTCTCAACCTTTGCGCAGTTTCTCAACCTTTGCGCAGTTCTTGTTGTACATCAGCTCAAGATTTGGAATTAAAAAATAACATAAGAACAGATTATATGTTGCACAAAATAGGGGCAAAAATATTTTCTGATATTTTAAATGAAAATCAAAACAACACTGACAGCCTGTTTCAACTGCCAGCAGAACAACCCGTACCTGAACTGTCTGTTGGAGAAGTATTTTACTCCAGACTAGCTTGGCTTTATAACTGCACAATCTTAAAGTATTCACAAAAGAAAGCACACAATGTAGTTAACTGCACATGGGTTGAGAGTGACTCAGAATGGGATTGGGGGGGGGGGGGCAAATGAAATTGCATCTGCAGGAGAGATCGCTTAACTCCCTTAAACAAAATAGCTAATTAAAGGAGGTGCACAAAATCTTAAGTCTTGGGATGTTTTCCAATTCTAAACAGAAATTATACAATCATGGCAATGCTTATGAGTTACACTAAAAGCTCAAAGACATTTGGAGGAATTCAGTTTACTTCCCAATAAGTGGGCATAGCTATTTGCCTCATGGTGGGGTTTTTGGTCTTATTGAAAAAGGCCTAATAAAACATGAAACAATCACTTTTTCCCAGAATATCATGACATATTGGGGAAAGTGCAGGGAGGTTAGAGTTTGGGATAAGACTGCTATAGTCACAACATGAAATCAATCTCCAAACATGTAATGAAAGCCAAATTGTCTTTTATGGTGCCTAAGACAAGAGTAGTGCATTATGTAATAAGACCTAAAACCAGGACACAATGCCTTTTCAGAATACTTACTTACTTCAGAAATAGATGTTGAGGTGCGGAAACCGGGGGAGAGAAGTGTTTCAATAATATTTGAAGCACCTCAACTTCCATCAGTGATCACATGGGAGCAGTAATAAAGCTTTTGATGTGAAGAAATTGATGTCTTATTTTGATAATTACCAATAGGAGAGTAAAGAGTTCTCTTCAAAAGTTGTATAAGGGAATGCTAATGATACTGAAGAAAAAATTCTGTATAATGAAGAATCTTTACATTAAAGACGACTGTGTTGCAGCATTCTTTTTTTAATTTGGAAACAAAGTAAATCTAGCTATTATATTAAAATATGTACTCTTTCTTTAGAAGTCATTTGAACGTATGACTATAAGTTTAGGATGTGGGAAACAGATTTCGTTACTGTGGAAACTTCTGTTCAATTTACAAATCTATTGTTAACTTATTATTCTGATATTGTCTACAAAATACAATGTACATAAGAGCTCACTGATTTTAAATGCCTAGAATGTATACCTATGGTAGAGTTTTGAAATTTTTTGAATCAGTAAAACAAAAAAATACCTCTCCTGTAAAATTTTGTAAATGGCACTTGTTGAATTTCATCAAAATAGTCCTCAAATATGGAAAGTTCTGGCACAACTTACATACTTTAGGAGTAAGGGAGACCACCCACAAAATAGCAGAATTGTTGAGTCATTGACAGAAACATACAAAAGAGAAAGTAAACTTCCTAGCATTCAGTATAAATCCTTTGCCAACATACAGTACATAGACGCATGCACACACATCTGTGCCAGTTACTAGAAACACAGTTGCAGGATTGCGTTTCAGAAGGTGGGCTAGAGTTAGTGAGGGTTGTGTTGTGTGTGGTGGATAAGGGAGAGGCAGGAAGAGGGTTTTGGGTGGGTATCTAGCAGTATCAAGGGAGGTAACAGGATTGTTGACTAGGAATTTGGGATGGAGGAAAGTGGTGGCATGTGCATGGGCTAGGCATGTGATACATGTGTACCAGAATCCATGGAGTGCGGCACATGGTGATGGTTATGCTGAGACATGGATTGGGAAGGGAGAGCTGTCAGGTAGAGGGTATGGGGACAGTGGGCTAATGGAGACTGAGGCTGGTATGTTTACAGGAGGAAACATGCCTAGCTCATGCATAAAAAGAATTTATACCATAAGCTAGCAAGGCCTGTTTCCCTTCTGTTTGTGCCTGTTGATGACTCCATGCTTCTGCTTTTCAGTGAGTGGTCTACCTTACTCCTTTAGTATTTAAATAAGTTAAAGTATGTATCTGTTGTACGAAATTTCTTGTAAAATGTAGCACTGAGTTGTCAATATGCACAAACAAAAGACAACTGTTATCCTTTCCACACCAAAAAAATCCCTTCCACACAGCCTAGCCATCTAGGGGCAATGTATCTTCAGTGAAAGAACCCCAAAGCCCAGTATACTGAAGGCATGATGAAGGTTTTCACAGTCAATACACTCCAAACCTAGTCCACACACAGATTTCCCATGACATCCTTCCACACACCCCCAAATCTCCCACCACCCCAAGAAACAGCTATAAAGGAGGGCCCTTCCTCTTCATGCAATATCACCCTGGAGTGAAACAGCTGAACCATATCCTTCGCTAATGCTCTGACTACCTCTCATCCTGCCTTTAAATGAAGTGCATCCTACCCAAGAATCTTCCCATCCCCACTAAAGTGGTGTTCCATCCCCCACCCAACATCTCATCTGTCCTTCTGCCACTCTCAACCCCGACCAATGTGCAAGACCTGCCCATCCACCCACCCAGCACCTCCTACTCCAGTCCTGTCACAGGCTTAAGCAACATAACAGAGGTCAGGTCACCTGTGAAATCAGTAATGTCATATACCAACTCTGTTGCAGACACTGCACAGCTTTTTATGCTGCAGTGACAAAAAGAGTCATGGATTAGCGGTATGCACATATACAGATGGCAATACTATCACGCGCAAGCAGTATAAAAGGGAGTGCATTGGTGGTGGTGGTTGTTGTTGTGGTCTTCAGTCCAGAGACTGGTTTGATGCAGCTCTTCATGCAACTATATCCTGTGCAGGCTTCTTCATCTTCCAAT
Source organism: Schistocerca serialis cubense (assembly GCF_023864345.2). NCBI lineage: Eukaryota > Metazoa > Arthropoda > Insecta > Orthoptera > Acrididae > Schistocerca > Schistocerca serialis. Next base: position 358,498,054 of record NC_064640.1, on the reverse strand, counting down.
ACCTACTGCAACCTACATCCTTCTGAATCTGTTTAGTGTATTCATCTCTTGGTCTCCCTCTACGATTTTTACACTCCACACTGCCCTCCAATGCTAAATTGGAGATCCCTTGATGCCTCAGAATATGCCCTACCAACCGATCCCTTCTTCTAATCAAGTTGTGCCACAAATTTCTCTTCTCTCCAATTCTATTCAATACCTTCTCATTAGTTATGTACATTGGTTGGGTTGTCATTTGTACCCAGATGAATTATGTGAAACAGTTACGGTATGATTATGGTCGCAGGATGGGAATTGACAGCCTCTGAACACAGAATGGTAATTGGAGCTAGACACATGGGATATCCCATTTTGGAAATCATTAGGGAATTTAATATTCCAAGATCCATGGCTGTCTGAAGAACTGACTATGGTATTATCCTTGGCTGGTGGCATCATTCTTGTTTAAAAATAATGTTGATTACTCTCGTCACAACGTTTGCATCCATATTTTGTGTAGCTCCCTCCTCTTTTCTCGTAATGTTATCATGGTGTTCATGAATTTAAATCACCTCTCTATTAAAATATACATCATAATGTGTTATCTTAGCTAAAATGTTGCTATCATTAAATTTTACTTCATGGCCTGCAATCTAAAAAGCATTCCCACTCCAATTGATTTAACACTTTGTCCAAAACGATAGTTCAGCTGAGTAGTAGTACTTCTTTGTGTACTTGGCCACAACTACACAGAATTTTATACACACCAGCATTCATTAGTGACAGACATCTTGGACTACTATTAAGCATTCTTTTATTTTTCCTGTTGGACTTGCAAATCATTTGAAGCCAGTTCTTGGCCAAATATTTACTTATTCGATTGAAAACTTCGTTAATAACAGACAGGAAAACTTTTCCAGTGGGCAGCCATTGTTCCTGATACATACTGGAATTAATTTTTAGACTTTTTGGGTGTAGTGCTTGTTCCATGTCCTTATTGGAATAACTTTCTTTTTTTTCAAAAAAAGTAACTGGACAGTTATTCTTGTAAATAAACCTGCTCACATATTTTACCAGCTCCATCCATCAATTTTTGTCTTGGATGAGGGTTACATTGCTCATGGAAGTATCAATCTGTGTTTTTACTTTCCTGTACAATTTATGGCCCTAAGTTACCATCTACCTATTTGATTCTTAATGCATCTAGACAATTAAGTTCCCATTGCTCACTTTCTCTACTGTAAATTGCATTTTTGGGTTGATGCTAATGAGATGTACCAGAAGACATCCAACTCCTCTTGCTTTGGGTGCACCCTATGAAGTTATCATTCATATAGCAGTACCACTTAGTTGATCTGTTCTGTATGATGTACATGGTAAAATATCTCCAAAAAGAAGTTGGCAACAAATGGACGAAGATGGGTGCCAATGGCAAACCCATCAATTTTATTATAAAGTTCAATGTTGTACTGCACATAATTGTTGTAACACAATGTCTAAATAAAACGTATATATCCACCTGATAAATTCTTTGACCATGGTCCCTTAAACTAGAAGTCTTAACTGAGACCATATCCTTTCAATTCTTTAATAATTTTCCAATACTATATTGTTTTCAACTTTTGACGCAACCTTCACATGAGTTACCTTCAAGGAATGTACATCCATATTTGAATTCAGTCACACAATTCTTACCTATCAAAAATGAAGGATCATACACCAAATTTTGATGAATTTCAATTAGGAATATGTTCTCAAACAAAAATCTTTATGAAGACATAATTTTTAGTTTACCCATATATGGACAAATTACATATAACCTGAATTTTAAAATAAATAATAATAATAGTGTAGCAACATAATACAAATGAAATTTTATAGATTTCACCGTCTTCTATATGCCAAACCCATCATTACCAAATATTAACATCCTCTTATCTTCCTCCTTGTAGTTTCTTGTCAGTTTAAAGCATAGATATATTACAAGTGGGACAGGCAAAGCATCTGTCAATTGATTAGCCACAGCAGATGCATTCACTTATGAAGACCTTACACAGTGGTTGTGCTCATAACTGTATTAACTGAAAGTTCCAGAAATTTCTTCAAAACATCTCATATGCATGGTGAAAACAGGTTCTAACTTTGCATCGTGAGACATGGAGATAAAAGTGATGATGTCTTCGGAAAGGGAGCACACACAACATCAGTTTTAATATTTTTGCAACATCTTAACAGGAGGAGCAGTACCAAGTTGAATAAGGTTATTGGACTTGTTGAAGGAAACTGAATGACTGAGCAGGAATTTCAATGTACCTTCCCCTGCACAATCAGACTGTGTAGTCATCAGTATGTTGTCAATCAGTTGCACATCTACTCAATTCATATGGACCACTCCTTCAAATCTGTGGATTATGGTAAGTACTGGCTGAGCAACAGCACTTCTGTAATGTGTAATTTTTTGTGAGACGCCATTCAATGATTATTTAAGAGATAGCTGTATCTTTAGGACTCTCCTTGAATGGCAGTGTTTTTTCAGTTATTATACCTAAGTACTTAGCATATTTGCTGTAAACAGAACTCCTACTGTAGCACATCCCATTTACTATCTCACTGTTACTCAGCTAAACATCAGAAATCTCATTTTAATTATAGCAGCTTGGGGCTTTGGCTTTCACTGGCAATTTTAGCACTATCTGTCCACTTTTCAATTATATGACTTTTATAGCAAATCTGCCACTCACATGTCCACACTCATTCATTATAATTTCTCATTTTGTCTGTCTTTTACAAGATTCAGTAATCTTGCACACAACACAATAATATATAGTTACCACTTGCTCAATGTGTTGTATTGTTCATGGACTTCTCAGCTTACACAACAGATTATGTGAACTCCCTCTGAAATCTTAGCTCTAAACAATTTGCTTGTTAGGTGTTTGCTAACTATGGGGAGACAGTCTGTTTACGGGCTGTTAACAATTTTTGCAGCACAGACCACTGTGAGATGTTCAGGAAGACAGTCAAAGAGGTCCTGGAAGGTAATGACAGGGATGTTGAGCCATGCTGACTCCAGTGCCATGGCCAGCTATACTAGGTTTCTAGGCTGAGGCTCCATGACACATACAGCCCGATTGACATGGTCCCACAGATTCTAGATTGGGTTTAGCTCTCATGAGTTTGGTGGGCAGGAGAGTACAGTAAACCCATCCTGGTGTTCTCTGAACCACACACATACACTGTGAGCTGTCTGACATGTAGCATTATCCTGCTGATAGATGACATCGTGCTGAGGAAGCAAACAATGTGCAGGGGTGGACATGGTCTCCATGGATACATGCACACTTGCGTTGATCCACTTTGCCTTCCGGAATGACAAGATCACCAAGGAATGCCACAAAAACATTCCCCAGACCACAACGCTCTGTCCTCTGGCCTGGACCCTTTGCTTTCAGGCCTACCTACTGTCCCTACCAACAGCCATCTATCCGATGGAGCATGAAATGTAATTCACCTGAACAGGCCACCTGTGACCACTCAGTGGATATCCGGTTGCAGTATTGCCATGCAAATTTCAGCCTTTGTTGCCAATTAACAGCAGTCGGCACGAGTGCACGAAGCAGGTGCCTACTGTGGAAATCCGTACACAGCAACGCTTGCTCAGTAGTCATTGTGCAGACTGTTGGTAGCCCCTTGGTTCATGTGAGTGGCCAGTTGCTCAACAGTTGCACATCTAAACCCCTCTACACATCTCTGCAGCCACCATTCACCCCTGTCATCTAGGGCCTGTGGTGCATGCCTCGGTGCCAGATTCGAATAGTGCCATTTTGCCATGCACAGTATACTTTAACAATGGTTACACTTGAACAGTTTATAAACATAGCCATTTCTTCCACCCTTGCCCTGAACACCATGATGATCCTCTTTCGGATGGCAGATAAATCGCTCTGTTCCTGCATTACGACAACGACTGCACTGTTTTTCGCGTCCCTCCAAAATGCTTTATATACCCTCCACTGCTAGTGCTACCACATATTGTTTGTGAATGGTTACCACACAATGATTTTGAACGTGGGTCGTGGTCACATTAATGTGACTAGACTATGTATAAATGATCTTAATATGTGGCTATGCACTCTACATTTGTGAAGCAGTTTATACATTAGTGAAATATAATTTTTTCTTAATCCTGACAGCAGTTGCTTCAAGATATTGATAATATCATCATAGTGTTGAGCAGATAAACAGTATTACCTTGCATGGGTTGCGTCATTCTGGACTTGCAACATTCTGGACTTAAATGCAGCCACAATAAATTCCAATGTGCAGTCAAAAGAAAAAAAAAAAAAAAAGTCAATGAACACAATGGCACTCTCTCTTGTCCTTCCTTTCTGTTATGATTTAATGCCCTGCTGACACTGTGGTCAGTAAGCACAATGGTGGCTGGATTCCGATATGGACCCCCTCCCCACTCCAGCTACAACATTAAGATTATACAAATGATTTTCCTTTCAGGTATTAGTAATAGAGTAGTAGCAGTAGTAGTAGTAGTAGTAGTAGTACACATTGCAACTGATCACAGATTTCTAAAAACCATTTTCTAAGCTGGAGTTTGTGCTAAAAAGGTAGACTCGTCATCAACCAAAAGCTGGTTTGAAAGCTACAGTGCTTTACTAGGCGCAGTCCTATTGCAGATATCATGTCCTTGCTTTCCTCCAACTTTTGAAGTGACTTGTAGATTTACAGACAGAGGGGAGGGGGTGATGTACAGTTTGGTGTGCACTCCAAACAGTGGTGCAGCTTGGCAATTTTTGATATTATTGCCAGAGGTGAAAGAAGCGAGAAGTGATAGGAAAAAATTCCTAGGACCAACTGACAATTAAATCCCAGACCTTTGGTTATATTGTCTGACCCTTAAATCACTGACACACCAGAGTTTTTAGTGTGGATGGAAAATTCCTTTTCACTTTACATGAGCAATTCTAAAATAATGCCATGAGATAAGGTCAGTCTAACAATAAACTGACCATATCTTACCTTGGCAGTTTCACATTTACATTAATATTACTTCAGTTTATTCAAAACAACGAACCTTAATCTGCCACAGTTCTCCAACATAAACGGACAATGGTACCACCACCACCACCACCACCACCACCGATGACGACAACAACAACAACAACAACAACAATACATTCTTTGAGTTATCTCCTCATCACAATGTTGAGCAAACACACTTCTGCACACATAAGGTATTCATTTTTACTTTCTTTTGTAGCACACAAAGTCACCACATGTAAAGTTATTCAAATACATACATACTTGTGCTGTAGCTTTTAAGTGCCCACAATTTATTTCACACACTTTGATATCAAACTTTTTTCAGTTCACATATGTAAATTTCCAGTGACCACTGATATTACATAATTTACTAAAAACTTGTGTTGCCTGGGAAATATGTCCATTCTGAGTAATGGAAAAACTGGGGTGGCGATTTACTACTGAATAAAAAGCAAAGACATTACTTGTTCTTCTGTTTCTATTCAGTATTCCCAGTATGCACCAACCACCTGATTTTTAACATCTGTTCATCTGATATGAGGATACTGTACCTCTGCATTTATTACAGGTACTCAGCCAAAACAGTAGATTTCAACAGGAAAATACAAGTAGTAGCTATCATACACCCACAGAGAAATTGTAGATAGCTTGTAGGTTTATTGGTGGTGGTAATATCAACCATGTTCATGAAAACCATGCAATAGTGACTACTCGTGCATACTAGCAGTTGAGATATTTTAGCAGCTTTTTTAAGTCATTTCAGGTTGCTTGTGCAAATGATCGTAGATTGTGCATCATAATGAACACTTTAATTGAATTTATTTGTCAGCTGTAATAAGTGTTTCACAACTGGCAATCACATGAGTTTCATTATCTAATAAAATCTTTAACAAAGAGGGGCCTTAGCTTTCTTCATACCTCCTGCAGTTGTCAAATAATGTCTTCTAAGCCCAGATTTGTCTTGCTACAGGAGAATAACCAAAACATAGTTTATTTAGAAATTCGCTACATATTGGACTATGGGCCGAGACTAAACTATAAGTTTGAAACAAAGTTGGCAGAATGCAAGTTGGCAGAACACAAGTTGGAAGAACGCAAGTTGGCAGATGTTTTTTCCATAGATACATGACTATTTATTAATTTGTTCTACTGATGTGGAACGTTTAACAGTTTGGGTCAGTTTACAAAAGCTATTGAATGCAATGTTAAGTGCTTCGATGTTCTGTAAGTTTGAAAATTACAGTGCTTTCAACTGAGGAACTTATTTTTTCCACTGAACACGTTTCGACAAGGCAATAAATACACAGATTTAGTGCAGGAGGCATTCGCAGAACAGTTTCTGGAAAGAGCTGCACTTCACCATAATACAGTTTGTTGACTTATTGAGAAATTTCCAGAGAGAGGCTTGCAACCTCATATAAAGCAATTAGGCAAACAGTGAAATTGTTCATGTATAAAATGGCAGCAATACAAAAACTGAAGGATGCATATCATGAAAAGCAAATCTGCTACTGAAGATAGCTTTCATCTTTTATTGAGAGGAATAACATCAAATTCTTGCTGTCACCTTCTGTGCTGAAGAGGCCTCATTTCACCTCTTGTCACATTAACATACAAAATCACATGATTATGATCAATGGAGAATCCTCGTGCTGTGCTTGAAACACAATTGCTCAATCAAAAAATTTGGAGTGTGGGTAGCAATACCCAGGCAGCTCATTTTTGGACCTTTATTTTTTTTAAAGAAACCATGAACAGTAAATGTTGTTGTTTAATGATCCACAATTCCATTGGCCAGCTAAATGAAGACAAAATCAAGTACTCATTGTTTCAACAAGATGGCACTGTATACACAGTTAACAATTCTGTGCATCTTCTGGAAGAGTGTTTTGAGAAATGCATCACCTCAATAAACCAGCCCCCCCACTTGTCTGTAGAAAGGGTTTTCCAATAGAATTAAGAGTGTGATTGCAAAGACTTGTATAGATATCTCTGATCATCATTTCCTGTATATATATGTCACTGCAAAGCTACTTTCTGAACACACTGTGTCTGAATTATGCCTGGTATCAACAAAAATACAGACTGTGTTTCTGGAGCTATTTTACATTACCACACTGGTCAGAAATACATCTGTCCTAAGCAGTAATAGATAAGATCACTGTTCTATGAAGAATCTGTATTGCCAAACAGAATTGAATTATTGTTTCAGAAAAAAAAGAAGTTATTGCCACTACACCAGCCCATGTATCTTTCTTCCCTCCACACAACAGGGTCAAAATAGTTAAAGCCCAGCCTTTGGCAGCCAGTAGCGTACTCTTCTAAACATCCACTGTCTAGTAGTATTAAAGAAAATTACTAGCATTGTGAATATCAAGTAAAAGAATTGCAAAGAAAACTTTTTACATAGCATTTCATGTACAAAAAAGAGCGTAGCACATACATTCAGTTACTTACCGCAACAGACAATAATGCTTCCTAATTGCCCCAGTGTCCCCCCCCCCCCCCCCCTGCCACGCCCCTTCTTCTCACTCTCTCTCCATTTTTACAAGCTCAATTACTCAATAAATTGCAGGAAATTTTGATTTAAAAACCACTAAAGCCGTATATTTAAAAAATAATTTCAAATGCAAAGGCTACCTTTAAATGTGACAGTGTAGCTCGAGTTCTATCGGGATTATGCAGTTGGCAAGTTGTAACTTTTATCATCAATCAAAAAACTGTCAAAGTGGTGTGGCATCTAATTAAAATATCACTGACCATGTTAATCAAGGACTGGACCAAAATAACAATTAGTTGAGTTCCTTATAATGATATGTAAGATTAATCAGAAAACAAAAAATAATGCATAGAAGGGGATAGTGTGTTGACTTTGATAGAAATTGTGCCAGCATGAATTTAACGTAACTCGAGAGAAGACAATTATCTTCACTGACAAAATACTGGTTGAAATCTTATAAAACTGTGCAATAACATTGGCCAACTGGAAAAATGCATCAAATATCATGAATTTACCAGCTGGCAATAACAGGCTCAAAGAAAATAGAAATTATGCAGAATGGGGTGGAGGGTGGCAGGAAGCATTATCCTATACATAATCAATTGCCTTCAGTCAATTGTTACAACATCAAAACTGTTTTGTTGTATTTAGATTTAAATTCCGCCTTCATGTACTTCATTTTAAATTATACACTATGATATTACCTTTTTATGTGGCTTCTTGTCTCCAGTGTTAAAAGAAGATTGTCTTTCTGGAGCTATTTTAGACTATTACAATGGTAAGAAATATATCTATTCCTACCAATAATACAATATTTTTTGTATCCACTCCATATAGCATTGTTGTTGTCGTCAACACCAGATGCAAGAAACTTCATAAAAAGCCACATTTGATGCTGTAAGAGATCAAGCACAGGTCACAGTGCATGCTTTAAAATACGTGTGGGGGGGGGGGGGGGGGGGGGGGGGCACACTAACAAGAGTGCGCATTTCAGTTACAGCAGTTTGATTATTTCCTTCATGGAACAATATTACAACTGCTTTACATGAAGTGGTCTTAAAGTTGTCTTTCATTTATTGCAATCTTTTATTTGTGAAAGGAGAATGTTTTGTAGAAATAGGCCATATCCATCACTATATTGTTGAACTGGATATTGTTTATAGTGTAAAGGAGCTGAAAACTCTAAATGCAGAACACTGAAGGACGTATGTGGAGAAACAAATATCTGCTCTCCTCCAACAATAACTTTGCCCAACTGTGTTCTTTTAGCACATTGTAGAAGGTATTCCAGGTTTTTGTAGACAAGCTTCACTTCTCAATGCACCATGACTACTACTACATACACTATCTGATCAAAATATCTGAACATCCCTGTATAATGTGGAACTGGCAACTAGATATCTCTAGAGTCAGACCCGCTAATATAAGAGGAGATGAAGAATACTGTCAGTAAAGAAGCAGTAACAACAGAATGGAAACTCATTGACCTGGAACATGGACTAGTCACTGGATGTCATATGAGTAACAAATCCATTGAGGGCATTTCAAACCTTCTATAACTGTCCATGTTGACTATTAGTGATAGTTCCGAAGTGCCACCAGTAGCCCAGCTAGCACAATGACTGTGCATAAGGAGTTAAAAAGAATGTGGTACAATGATGAGCAGCTCCCTAGAAGCCCCATGTTTTTGTAGTCAGTACAAAGTGACACTGGAGGTGGTGCAGAGAGCCATGCCACAGGACAGTGGATGACTGTAAATGAGTGATTTGGAGTGATGAATCACACTATACCCTGTGGCAAACTGACGGAAGAGTTTAGGTTTGGCTAATGGCTGGAGAACATTACCTATGGTCATGTGTAGTGCCAACAGTGAATTACACAGGAGGTGGTGCTAAGGTAAGGGAGACTTATGCGTTTAGAGGGTGGTCCCTTATTGTAGTTAAGGAAATGCTAGGTGTGGAAGGATAATTTACAGCATTGTGTATTACCCACAACAGAGGAACAGTTCAGAGACAATTATCACTTGCACCAGCATGACAGTCTACAGTCATAAAGCAGCACCCGTGAGGCAATGGTTTGAGGACAATAACTCATCTGAAATGGACTGGCTTACCCAAGAGTCCTGACCTGGACCCACCAGTGAACCTTTAGGGTGAGTTAGAATGTCAAATTCACACAAGACCTCAGCATCCAACACCACTACATCCTCTGGTTTTTACTCTTGAGGTAGAACATGCTGCCAGTCCTCTCCACAGACAGTCTGACACCTCACTGTAGGTGTTCCCAGTGGAGTTCAAGACATAAAGGTGAAGGGTGGACACATCCCATATTAATGTTCACTAACAGGTATCCAGATACTTTTGATCAGATGGTGTATATGCAAAAAACATAGAACTTAACCCTCTGTAACACACTAAATTTTTGCAACAGCAAACTTTCCACAGCCAAAGCATAAACATAGTAAAACAGAACTTTTATTTATCTGCAACAAATCGAGAAGAATGCCATGCATAGAACACTGTTGTGTTTATGTAAATTCAATTAAAATAAAACTATAAATGTCTTGCTCTCACATGAGATGCAACAGTTGTCAGCCAACAATTTGATACAGGAGCAGCGATGCAGAAACCATTTTAACAAAATAATAGCATAGCCTTTTAATACAAGGTGCCAGGGAATTACTACCGAGACAACAATTATGAGTATATCAGAAGCCGTAAATATAAAATTTGTAGCAAATATTTTTGACAACAACCTTGTCAAGAACTTGAGTATCTCATATCAAACATGTTTCTTCCTTTTCTTCATTTTTAAAAAAAGTATACAAATGACAAAATACTTAATCATGTGGAGGAGATTATAAATGACCAAAAAAAGAAAAAAAAATCACAGCAACTTAAAATGACAAGCATATAACTTTTCCACTGTTTACTCTCAACACATCACACGGCAGATGTCTCTATGAAGTTCTGCAATTGTATAGAAGAAGCCTTCCAGAAAAACGTCCAATATATACACATACATACAACTAATAAAATGAACACGAGACCACAGATACATTAACTAATGAAAACATTAAATAAATAATGTACAAATTTTGTGCTAACAATTTTCATCTTAAAAGTGTGTCAAACCACCACTCATTCTGAAATATTCAACAGATGCAACACATGCATAAAGGAGACATGGGAGAAGCATCAGACAAAGGAAACAGTTAGGACAAGATGCACAGAAGGAAACAATACTCTCAAAAACGTAGAAGATACTTACTAAGGGTCATTTTAATACTTCAGTTTTTATTTTTTGGATCAATACAGCACATTCTGCTTCTGCTTTTAATACTGAGCAAACTGAAGTATTAGAAACCAAGTACAACTAATCAGAGAGAAGAAATTGTGGAGAGTAAGTACACTCAAGACAATCTAATTTTGTAGCCAGTGAGAAACAAACAGAATGAATAGAAAATACAATGAGACCACTACAAATGGATACTACGTATCTCAATTATTTGTAGAAAAGGGAGCTTACAAGTAAGCAAAAGAAATTTTGAAGCACACTTTAACATGTACATAACAGTGTAAAAAAAATAAATTATAAATAATGTGATAGGTCCCTCAGTCTACTACATTTACCAGCCATCCACCTAACAGGCACACGAAGGAGGAATGATAACAATTGCCTTAGTACTCCTTATGTACATTTATTTATGACTTGTTCGACATATATAAAGCATTTGCACAGTAATACCAATATGAAAGTAAGGAAAGGGAAAGGTACTTAGCATGACCACAAGAGGTCTTAGTATGAGGGATGAAAATCAGCCATCAGTAGGATAAAATGGGCTATACATTTTTTATCCAATGGGTATCAATGAACAGATTTCAAGGGCGTGTTTAGAAAGAAAATGTTTATAACAATCTTTTCTCAATTAGGTTACACCCCACGTCACTTCCACACATCAAAGTAAATAATTAGACACACTTACTTTCACCTGTTCCACAAGTAACACGGCAGTGGTGGCACCTTAACTTCCTACACTCCAAGTCATGTTTCTTAGACTCAATTTTGTGTTGTATTCTAAAGAATCTAATTCAGTTTACTTAACTATATGCATGATTACTTAATGTGTATTCTGGTATTTAATATTATTCCACTGTCCCTCAACAGCATTTGTAGCAACGGCCCTACGCTAATAAGACAGTCGACACATAGCTCTAGATAACAGAACTTCCACATTCATTCACATCCAACCACATCTGATGATAAATACAAAATAAATTTCCGACTCGTAACAGATATTGGTGAATGCTGGAAGTGGCACCATCAGTCTCATCTGGTAATTCTCAGTTACTGCCCCACTCGTGTTACTGCTGTAGCAACCGTTTCGCTGCAAGACTACGTAACTGTTTGGTATTTACTGTATCTATATTTCATGTATGTATGTATGTATGTATGTATGTGTATAAGTACACACACACACACATATATATATATATATATATATATATATATATATATATATATATATATATATATATATATTATTATTATTATTATTATTATTATTCACGTTTGGGCCCTACTGGACCACGCGAAGTACAATCACGGGGCATTCAGTTATTTTCTTTTAGACTTTCTCTCTGCCCAAATTGTTTTCATTCTCTCGGAATGAGCTCTTTTCCTTTCATCAGACCATGTGGTTCCAGTTTTCTTTGGTTTTTCAGTTTGACCAACTACCCAGTCATGAATTTTTTGCCTAAATAATTTTCTGTCTTGAATTTCATCTTGTTTTATATCTGCCTCTTTCATGTCCTCTTTTATAGCAGCAATCCATTTTATTGTCTCAAATTTAGCTTTACTTCGATTTTCGTAGAATTCCACTACTTGTTTAGTTAGTCTGGTAGCATCCATTCTTTTAATATGCCCATAAAATTTTAATCTGCGTTTTTTCATATCCGAATATTTGCTGGTGTATTGTTGAATTTCACTATTTGCTCTTAGCCTGTATGTTCTTTCTTCAGTATATTTTGGACCTAGAATTTTTCTGATTACTTTTCTTTCTCTTTTTTGGATTTCTTGAATGTCCTTTTTTCTGTTTAAAATTAGCGTTTCAGCCCCATAAAGGCACTCTGGTTTTATGACCGTGTTGTAATGTCTCAATTTAGAGTACCTCGAGAAACATTTTTTGTTGTAGATGTCTTTTGTAAGTCTAAAAGCTGTCTCCATCTTTTGACAACGAATTTCATTTCCAATTTTTTCTAGACCAGTCTCTGAGATTGTTTCACCTAAATATTTGAATTGCGAAACTCTTTTGATTTTTCCATACTTAGTTTCCAAAAGTTTGGGTGCCAGTTTGTTGCTAGTCATATACTGTGTTTTTTCAAATGAGATTTGGAGACCTACTCTTTCTGCTGTTTCTTTGAGAATTTCTATTTGTTTCTGAGCAATTTGGATGTCCTGTGTTAGAATAACCCAGTCGTCTGCAAAGGCCAAACAGTCTATTCGAATATTTGTTCGTCCTAATTTCACTGGTTGGTCAATTTTGAACTCCAATTTTCGTTCGCGCCACTCTTGTATTACTTTTTCTAGAACGCAGTTAAATAGCAACGGAGAGAGTCCATCACCTTGCCTCACGCCTGTTTTTATTTCAAAGGATTCTGAAATTTCTCCTCTGAACTTTACTTTTGATTTTGTACCAGTTAGCGTGTCTCTGATAATTGCCGTGGTTTTAGGATCCAGGCCTTGTTCTTTCATAATTTGGAAAAGAGATTCACGATCCACTGAGTCATAAGCCTTTCTAAAATCTACAAAGGTACAAACTAGTTTTTTATTGTAAATTTTTTGATGTCTGAGAATTAGTTTGAGGACTAAAATCTGTTCTGGGCAAGATCTATTTGGCCTGAAACCTGCTTGATATTCGCCAATTTTCCATTCAAGTTGTTGTTGTGCTCAGTTCAGAAGACATTGAGAGAGGATTTTGTATGTGACTGGAAGAAGAGAAATTCCTCTGTAATTATTAACATCAGTTTTGTCTCCCTTCTTATGAAGTGGGTGAATCAAGGCGGTTTTCCATTCATCAGGAATTTTTCAGTTTGCCAAATGTTTTGCATGATTGAAGTAATTTCTTTAACGGTTTTTGGACCAGCTGCCTTTAAAAGTTCTGCAACAATTCCATCTTCACCAGATGCTTTGTTGTTTTTCAACCTATGAATTTCTTTAATGATTTCCTCTTCATTTGGTGCAAGTGAAACTGGATTGCATTGTTGGGGAATTTTTGGTGGAAATCTTTCTGTGGGCTCGGGGCAATTTAGAAGATTCTTAAAATATTTAGAAAGTTCTTTGCAATTTTCTTGGTTGTTAAGAGCCAACTGTCCATTTTCCTTCTTGAAGCAAAGATTCTGGGGTTGGTACCCCTTTATTTTGGTTTTAAAAGTTTTATAAAAATTTCTGGTATTGTATTTCTGAAAATCTTCTTCAATTTCTAAGAGTTGACTATTCTCATATTGTCTTTTTGTTTGTCTAATTAGTTTTGAAGTGTCTTTTCTAGTTGTCAGGAATGTATCATATGTGTCTTCTGTCTTGTTGCTATTCCATGCTTTAAATGTCTCTTGTCTGGCTTTGATTGCATGATCACAGTTTTCATTCCACCAAGCATGTTTCTTGTGTTTTCGTAAAGGAATTTGATCTTGAGCTGTTTTGATAATCTTGTGTTTGAGTTGTTCCCAATTTTGTGCACTTGTTTTGTCAAATTCATCTGCTAATAATGATGGTTGGATTTTACTGGTGTCAAATTTGGGGATTAATGATATCCTTTTGTTGAAATTTTGGGGTTTTAGCTTTAGTTTCACATGGGTTAAGTAATGGTCTGAGTCAATATTGGCGCCGTTACGAACTTGAACATTTAAAATTTCTTTGTGACATGGATACGAGATTGCAATATGGTCAATTTGGAATTCACCTATGTCCTTGTTAGGTGATCGCCATGTCTTTTGTTTTGAAGGTTTTTTCTTATATATATATATATATATATATTTGTATTTGTATTTATTTATTTATATCTATTAAATCTAATCAAAGACAGTCTGACTGTTTGTACATAATATCAACATCAGCCGACTTCCTCCTGTAAACAAACATATACTTCCACTTCACTCATAACTAACTGTACATTTAACTAACACCATTTCGGCAAGGCACAAAAGAAAGGAATAAAGGACTGACGAACCGGAAACTCAGTCCTCATTACATTCAGACTCAAAAGTCATCTCTCACAAAATGTTTCAGCAAAAATCACAAGAGAAGGAAACATCCGTGCCAGTTTCACCACTTAGTTGTCTACAACTGCTGTGCATGCTACGAAGAGGGCCGTGAGCACTGGAAAAGAACACTGGAGATTACAGCTGCCACTTGCTGATCGAGGATGTGGCTCATGACGAGGGATAACAGACGCTGTTCTTGCTGCAGGAAGAGCGGCCGGTTTTCAGGATGTCATGCCAGATGAAGTAATGTACCAGCCGCACGCCTCAGCATATCCAGACTGGTTCCCATAGCATCTGGATTGTCTCTAAGTGCACCGATACCGTGCTGATAGGCTACCCCTAATGCAGTAGCTTCCGCCTGCTCGATGAATGCTACTAGCAAGGACACACACTGGCTCTGCAGTGCAACAGTACGTGCCACACCACTGTCCGCAGTGGCCAGGTAGTGCAGCATATTCACTGCAAACTCTCGTAGCACTTGCTCTTCTGAACGGCACAGAAGTCGTGTCAGCACAGCACACAGACGTTCCAAATGGGAGTAGGGTGGCGTAGCTACAACCAGATCTACATTAGAGTCCGTTATGCACAATTTGCACAGAGCTTCCAGTGCGAGGCGCTGGGGTGACAACGAGCCTGAAGATCTTGGAAATGGGTCCTGACCATGAGCAGCTGGACAAACTGCCCAGTGAGGAAGTCCATCAATTACGGGCCGCGACACTTCCTCAGGATGTTGACCGAGGTCCATATGACCGGCAATATTAGCTGCTGTCACCAACACATTTTCGCGCACATGGTGCAAGAAGTCCCACCACCATTCCGCCTCACCTTGTAAACTGCTACAAGAATCTGCAAAGTCAGCATCTTCTTCACGGTCATAATTGCGCTGTTTCTGTGCACGAGGAGGATGTTCGTGGTGTAAGAGTAAAAGCTTCCCCAACAAACCAAGGAATGTAACATTTTTGGCAAACTCTGCTTCATTGCCCGGGACAAATGTCAGATTCCTCAAAATATTTGAAAGACAAACACAACGCCTTGCCTTTGCATCCTGTGTATCAGTAACAAGGTAAAGGCTCACTTCATCTCTCGCGTAACATTCTTCTTCATAATCTGACATACGTCTTCTTTTCAACGTTCCCGCAGGATCCCTTATTTGTATGCCGCCCCTGTTTTCTCCCTTTATCTCTGGTCTCACATCTGTTACTTTTGACTTTTCTTCAACTTCGTCACCATAGTCATCTTCCATTTTTATGTCTTTTCCTTCATGTTCAGAACCTTCGAGGAACACATCTTGTTCCATTTCTGTTTCTGTTTCTTCGTGTTCTTTTACAGTTTCATTACAACTGTTGTTGCCATTACTACTTCCATTGCTTTCTAAACATTCGCAATTGTTAAGGCTAGTTCCTTCAACAGCATTTCCAGCACTTTCATTACCTTCACTGTTTTCTTCACTGGCAATAATTTCACTTTCAACACCTTCTTTGATCTTATAATCGAAACTGGATTCATTCGGTGTTGTGCTGTTACAGTTATCACCTTTGCTTATGTTGAATATACTACTCTCATTGCTATTAGAACTATTGTCATTGTTTGTATGTTCTGTTTTTATGTTACTGCTGCTAAAATTATTTGTGTCACTAGTTTCTGATACAGCATTATCACTCTTTGTTTCAATATCCTTTGGTACATTTGGAGAATGCGGCAACTCCCTTTCATAATTACTACTGCTCTCACTTTCGACACAGTTTGCTTCCTTTTTCACTTCTACAGTTTCTTTAGGAGGCTCTAAGGGGTCTACACAGTGTTCAGGCAGCAATGAATTTTCTTCCGTATTTTCCGTTTTTATCCGCGAAAACACATCACTCAAAATAGTTTTAGTCCGTTTCACTTCATCACTATCCTGCACATCTATGAAGGAGCTGTCTTTACTCAAATGTTCCTCATTAAGTATCACATTAGATGCACTGCTCGAACTATCAATAACACCGTTGTCATCACTACATTCCACTTTTAGCACTATAGGAGGAGTTACACTCAAGTTTTCAATGGGATACGATTCTTCTTCTCTTACTTTTGTCCGACAATCTTCTTCCTCTTCGGCACCTACAGTTTTACTGTCATCGAGCAGTCTCGCAAATGGAACATTACCGAACTCTCCTTGGAAACATGACACAATGTACTTCATCGAACTGATGTCTGAAGAGGTCAACTGCCACGGGTCCTGAACCACATCATCGTTTTCTGCCAAGTCACCTTCAATGTCCCAGCTCTTCCGATTATCCACAGCAAAAATCTCATTATCTTTGTTCACAATTCGAACTACCTCACCCTTTCTAGTCACAAGAGTATAATTTGGTGTCGATTTCATTAATGTGATGTGATCTGCAGGATCAACTGGCACTCTAACTTGGCCTAGTTCCACTTCCGGTGTTTCCACCTTTGGTGCCTGGAACCACTTCTTCCCAGAATCTGGAAGAGGCGAGTCAAACATGTCAGCTAAACTGCGTCTGAAATGCTCCAACAGCACATCAAGGAGTCCTGGCATGTGGGCTAGTCCAAAATATGCAACTGTGCTATCATCAAACAAAAGGATGTTGAGAATATCCAGAGCCAAAGCACTCTCTGCCAGTACGCCAGAGCGCAGACTCATCATAAGCCTCCATGCTTCTACAGGTGCTACATCCCCTCGTGTCATTCGCTTGCGTTTATACAAAACAGGCAATGTTGCTTCCACACTTTCTGGAGGGAAAACGATCTCTCGCTTTGGGGCACTCTGTTGTTGGTAGATTTGCGCATTATTCATCCCACGCAGCTGCGCCTGAAATAAGACACCAGTAGAAAATAAATATAGGTACAAAACATGGTCAGCAAAACTGACAAAACTTAACACATGTAATTTTTTCAACTTCAATTTGGATTTTTTTTTTTAATAAGTTTTACTTTGTACTATGAAATGGGCTATGGGAGAAAATCAAATTCAAAAAGTTTAAACATGTGCAAAATTTATACTCACCAGGATTATCATGCTTTGTTGAAGAACAGACTTAATACTTAAAAAATTGCAAGCCTTTGAGTAAGTGGCCCATGCATTGAGAATTAAAGAAATTGGTACATTAAGAGTAATGCAAGATCATCTACCTGTATGAAATACTCAGGAGGAGAGAAAATGCCTCTACAGAAACTAATAAAACCCCTATCTTGTTGTCATCTAAAGTCTACATAACTTACTGCACAATCATTAAGCAAGTTGAAAAGGGATGAGGCAAAAAAAATTAAACACTGTAACAAATACTGTATTATAATAGCCTCCAAGTTACCTTGCAAAATTTATTAGTCATGCTACTCTGTGGAATGAAGTGATTCATGTTTTGGGAATGATTGGCAATTTGTTCCTTTGTTTTACCCAGTCATAACTAAATAACAGCTAGAGGCAAGCTGTTCTGCTGGTATGGTGGCACTGTGGCATCTCTGCACGAAGTACAAGTAACTTGCATATAGCAGTCCAGTTTCAGCATTAAAAAGGATATGGCAAGTATATGTAACGTCAGCCATTATGTACAAGTGGCAACCTACGGTACTTTAATACAGTGTAATGGGTTAGAACGATATGCCATAATGAGTCGTAACAGTACAACATGCTGTATACTCCACCAAAAAAATATGAGAGCTGACTTAGGATGAAGTGAGCAAAATGAATATACGCAATATAACTTTTAAAAAGTGCATAAAAAGCATTCATGATTCAAAGTCTGCACAAGAAAGGGAAACAGACAAAGGAGAAGAAATATTCTGACTGTAATGCTGGGGAAGGGGCAGGGGAGGGGGGCTTGTTCCTTATAACTGTCTCAGTAAGTGGTGTGGTCATGTGGAGCTGCTACAAGGATAACAGAAAATGAAGAGACACACAACTTTTGAAATCTATATAACTACAGCATTAAGTTGCATAGTGGAGGGTAAGTTATGAACTTCTGACTACTGATCTTACTAGTGGTTAGCCAGGTTCTTATTTTTATGGCATGTATCATATTTTGTGGGGATGTACAGTCTAGGCAGGTATCTGAAAATTCTGACAGTCTCCAATGGTTCTGCCTGATAAACAATAAAGCCTCTCCAATTCTACTTGTATAATGTGTACCAAAACAGTTGGTGACTGCAATTGTTTCATAAAGTCATGTAGTTCACTGAATTTCCATTTTCTTTAATGTTACCAACACAATCATTCCACGTAACTACTTTTGGTGCCTGTTGATGGTATTCTCATTCAACATTCAGCAATCTATAGATGAACTCTTTTCATTCAGAGTCTGTAGTGAAGCTTCAACATCACAATGCCAGTAGGGATTCAATAACTCCACCAATGATTTTTTTAATATTCGCGACTCGAAAGAATTATTCTTCGACAAGCCGAGTTCACTATTTCTCATTATCATTCTCCACCTATCAGACCACAAAATTTATTAGTTTAGTGTGGTACATAGTAAGGTTGGGGTAAAGTGATATGAAGTAGGAAGAAGTAAGTTGTGTAATGCAATATATTATCCAATAGGAAAATTCTGTTATTTTTGTAGGTAGCATACATGATGGGTGCAAATCTATTTTCATCTTTAATATGAACATTGTAGATGGCTTTTAACAAAGATTGAGAAGCTGCAGAACATAAGCATTCAAAGTGGAGCACAAGCGTGCAAGATTTTTTAAAACGACAATTCTTAGCTGAAGATGATAATTTATGTCCTTTATTCTTTTAATTCATTCTTTTCTACAATGAGAACTATTAAATAAATTGGACTTTGCACTACCATTAACTGAACCAAACCACTGTCACTTCTGTTCCACATTAAGGATGGCTATAATAGGATCAGAGCCATATTTTTGTAAATTAATGTGCTCATATTTAAGAGAGAGAATGGAAAAGAATTAACTGTGTATACCTGAATAAAAACTGAACATGAACAAACTCAATGAATATCAAAAAATATCCTCGAAGGACTGGGTTTGGTGGCACCACTGTATAGTATGTGCATATACAGAGGGGTGGTTGTGTTATTGCTTTATTTGTCACAGTCATTAGTGATCAGATGGCAGTCTGAAGGCCTGTCTGTGCACCCTCTGTTTTGACTCTGCAGGCAGTAACTACGCCAAGTTTGCCATAATCATTTTGGGGTACAACCACGCCCTACTGATGAGTCAGCACTCCTCTTGAACAGATTCAGCCATTTGAATGGTGTCACATTGGGGTCCTGGGGGAAGCGGCGGACATATTAACGGATCGCTGCACATGTTGGACACAATATATCAGTGGTGTGTTGCTGCTTTCAACAAAGGTTTGTGGAACATTCCCATACCTGTATACCAGGCTCTGGACATCCTCACAGTACAGATGCACTACGAGATAGGTGCACTGTACGAGCATTGGTGTCTGATCGATTATCATCCAGGGCCAAAATCTGTGCATATGTTGCACCTGTTGTGTCATCATGGAGCACTGGGAATCGTCTGCTTGCAGCAGGGATAAGATCACATGTGCCTCTGTCCAGACTATTACTGATACCACAACACTGTCAAGCATCACTAGTGATGGATGTACACACCTGTATGGTGTAGACCTGGTGAGCTGCCTACTCCAGAGTGTATTTGCCCTGAACACGCTGGTCACATCCCAGGTCTCATTGGGGAAGGGGGGGGGGGGGAGCAGTCATGGTCATATTTGGTGTTTCTACAGGTTAAAGTAACCAAAGCAAACAGTGCCCGTTGCCTTGCACAGGCTATTATCCCCACACTACTGCCATTTCTTCATAGAAAGGGATGTGCTTTTTCAATGGGATAATGCACATCCTCATACAGCTGCTGCAACACAAGCTCTTTGTGGTGTGCAGAAACTGCCCTGGCCAGCAAGAGTAACTGATCTCTCGGCTACTGAACATGTACGGGACATGATGAAGTGGGAACTTACTTGTTCTCTGTGGGCCTGCAAGAACCACGACCAAATTACTATAAAAGGCACAAGATGCTTGGGACAATCTATCACAGGATGCCATTTGACACCTTTATGATAGTTTGCATGTGAGAAAACACACCTGCATCACCACCAGAGGGGAATACACTGTGTATTGATGCGACTGGGCACTATTTACTGCGATGGGAGTTTCGTTTGATCTGAATGATGAACAACCTGTCACCTCAATGGTCAGTAAAACGACTGTCCTTGAGGCTGTTGCTTTTTTTCAGCAGTGTATGTAGTCCCATAAAAAAATACTCAATACCTACTGTCAACATGCATACTGATTTCTAACACAGCAAACTAAGTAGTGCCTTAATCAAGATGACCTTTTTTTTCCAGTTTCAACATTTTGTTGCCAAGGAAACAGTAACTTTATTAAGTTTCTTAAAGCATTTATTAATGATTCTGTCAGCAGTTACTGTATTTATATTAGGCAATTAGTTTCAAATGTTATAGGTTCTTTTTCATGCCTGGCCTACTGAGGCTGCACTGACAGTGCCTGAACAATAATAATAAACATCAAAGAGGCAATGCATGAGTCTGATTTTGACTTAGTAAAAGGCATGTGTGGATTGTAGCATATTTTCTGGAAACATTTATACAGCTTATGTTGCATCTTTGATGTTTATTATTAATATCAGGCACTGTCAGTGCAGCCTCAGTAGGCCAGACTTTAAAATGAACCTGTAAGGTTTGAAACTAGCCGCCTAACATAAATACCGCAACTGTTGACAGAATCATTAATAAACGCTTTAAGAAAATATGATTTGTTATTATTTTTCTTTAATTTTACTCATCTTAACCTGTTTCCTGATGGAACCAGAAAGTATGTGTGTGTGGAGTGGGAGATCAGGGCCTATTGTTTTAAATGAAATCTCAATAGTGATACAGATTCACAAACCTTATATGATCTTTGAAATCTCTGTATCTGCAGTTTACCTCATGGTCCTAGCAGCAGCCGAGTTGCTCTCTTACCTATAGCCATGTAAATCTGATGGCAATCCCATTCAGTCACTCTGTGCTTCAGTCAAAAGCCAATACAGAATACCAACTGTACAAGCTGCTTTAATGGGGCAAAAATGAAGCAACTACATTTGAGCATCCTGACACTGCACTATTTGTTCCTTTCTCAAATTTTAAATGCCTCATTTACAACCTACTAAATGGCTCACTTATTAACCATGCAGCTTACTCATGGTTGAACTTAAGAAATCTTGGACTGCGGCTTAAGCACTATGCAGAATTATTCTCACAATTACACATCATAAGAACTAAAACTCTATGGTACTATCACACTATATAACATTGACCTGCTGTCTGACCGCTACTTCATCTGAAAAATTGCATATTACCTCCTTGAGCTGCTGGTAAAATTCCTTATCAACCAGTTTCAGTTGTCTGGTCATCAGCAGGTTCATCAAAATATTTATGGCATCATGTTAAGTGAAATTAAAAATCATCATCGTTAGATGATAAAACCACAAATTATTGACTGCTATCACAAGGTAATATAAGCTACATTGTAAGCTTATAAAAACTATGCTAAGTAGTGTATTTGTTCATGTTATAACTGTAATCCTCATTAATGCTGTGAACAGATTCATACCGCATACCAGATGTGCAGTACTAATCTGTTCAAAGTTTTAATGTTGGTTACGGTTATAACATGAATGAGCACACTACATAGCACAGTTTTTATAGACTGAGGATGTAATTTATATTATGGTGTAATAACAGTGAATATTCCACCGTTTTATCATCTGATGATGATTATTTTATATTTCACCTAATCTTAGGTTGTGAGTACTTTTATGAACCTGATGATGTGGGATGACAAACTAGCTGGGTAAATACAGAATTTTACCAGCACTTCAAGGTGGTAATATGACATTTTTCAAATACATTAGAGCTGTGGGACACCATCTTCTGAAAATCCACTCAATCAGCACTGTGCAGTAGTATTACGAAGACTCACAGGCAGCACATGACCTTGTCAGCTGCTAGTGTCAAGTTTCTGAATTAGAGCTACCACTATGCCATAACAAAGCTCCCCATTAGTGTTCACGAGGCTGAGGGCACCCTACTAAATATCTGTAACAGGTTTATTTATTGGTCATAACACAGTACAAACATGAAAGCTTTATGTGTTTGCCAGATATGCCTACCATAGAGACACACGCCCTCGACAGTGTGTTAATATTTGTTAAATGCTGACTTCAAATGCGTGCTTCGGAATCAATTTATGACTATTTATTAATAGAACAGACAAAACAAGCCATATGTGATGTAAGACCAAATGCACATACTCTTTATTATGGGCACTTCATTTAATGAAATAAAAGTACATCGACTTCACAATGTGCTGCAAAATCATTTCACGACATGACCCGAGTTTAACACAATGGTTTGGAACAGTGTCTACAAAACACTGAAAGTGTTTATTTTTCAATACGAAGCAAAGACTTTGACATACTGTAACGTACAAGCCTCTTAATTTTTTTTTTATAACACAGGTTGTCCTCAAGTTGTTAGCACACGAAACAAAGGCTTCTCTAAATGTCTTTCAGTATCTCAACATGGTACAAAAAGCAACACCATAAGTAGACTCATGATGTGTGTAGAAAATTCAGATTGAGTGAGAAAAAATTAGAAGCAGCGAACCTTTGAACCCGGTAGTTGCTGCATCGAATATGGCTTTCCTTACGGTCGGAACGGAGCACGTGGGCTAACCATCGGTGGCCTTAGGAGTGAGTTTTGATTAATACCAGGAGTCTGCATACTTGGAACCCACTGCTGCTGTGCCTTAAGGAAAAAAGAAAGAAAGAAGTAAATAAGACTCTGAATAAAATACTTGTGTTACTAAAATTATTTATAGTAACATCTCTGACAGTTTCACTAACAGCTTCAATCTCAAAAAGAGTAAGAAATACACAGTTCACACAAAAATTATGGTTACGGATGTCTTCCACCATAAACAACCAACCCTATATGGGCAAAAGTGACAGGGAACATCGTAATTCAAACTGTAACACAATACCTGTTGTGGAGGCTGATACGGTGACTGTCCACTAGCTTGGTAGCGGTGCTGGTCCCACTGGCTGTTAGCTGGCTGACCAGGCACAGGACCACCAGCTCGTTGAGCATTTTGTTTCCACTGTGGAGGCCCTTGTGGAACAGGTCCTTGTGGAGGGTACTGTGCCCGATACTGAGTGTTACCACTACTCCAGCCTACAATACAACAAATTCTCTATTTTAATCACACCACATTTAAATCAATCTCATGAGATGCATTTATGTCTCATCAAATACTAGAACATCTCACTCTAATGTGAATCCCTCCAATAACTACATACAACCAAGAATATGAGAGTTTAACCTAAGAGGCTCGTTATTAATCCTGCTGCAATGTATTTCGAATGGAACAACAAAGTGTCTGGATCTGAGGAAATTATAAAAACAGAATTGCATAACTTAGCTCTCTTAAATGTTCACTGTTAACTTTATTAATTTGGAACTGATTACAGGTTTAAATCTTTAGAAAACCAACGCAAAGTTAAAAACTAAGTAAATAAAAGTCTCCAAGGCACTAATTTTTTTTTATACATTCTTGCACTTCCAGTTAACATATTACTGTCCAACAAATCAAGTTTGACGAACCTACACAGATCAACATTTTTTCAGTTGCCAATTCATTCAGTCATCCCAAACACAAGAAAACATTTTTGTAACATTCCATAAAACAATAATTCTCATTTATAAGTACTGAAAGGGAAAATTGTAAGTACATTTCATTGATACAATACATCTGAAAACACTTGCAAAACCACAATGAACCATGAGCTGTACGATTTATTTATATATTTTGTGTTCTGGAGAGCTGTGTTGTAGATATATCACAGGGTATTGAACATGTCAGTTTTACTGATGTGTTATGGTATTATAAAAGTAGTACTACTATTCATTTTTAATATCTAAAGCTCAGGTTCTAACACTAAAAAACAAATTTTGCAGTTAAATAAATATTACAGAAAATGTAAATATTACAGTACATATATAATATAAAAATAAATACATTTACAACAATAAAGAGACAGGATCATAAACACTCTATGGTCTAAAATGACACACACAACAGGAACTGGCTTAAATTTCTTTAAACAAGAGCTCGTCTTGCCATCTGCCAAACCTAATTTGTGAATAAAGGGCACTAAAAACCTAACAGCCACTGAAGTGCATCTCCTTCCAAACTAATGCCAAGTTTGCATGCCAAAAGTGGATATCGCCTTTTCTTCTAGATCATGATTACGATATGCTCTAGTAAGTTTGAAAAGGGGCTTTTCCCCCGAAATTACTCAGGCTGTAGATTTTGGGATATAAGGAGGCACCACAGACAAAACAGCACATGAAAAATCTGTGCTCAAGCTTAAGATGGGTTTGAACATTACAGTGCTTTAATAAATACAGAACTTTTAATGGTGGTAATGTCACTGACTTCCTAGAATCTGTGAACTAACTCAACCAATCAGTTATTGGGCAGCTATAATTTAACCGGATACATTAAATGTATTCACAGTTGTGAATATGGACAACCATCAGCAGTATAACGGAATGACAACAGAGAAAATTTGTGTCGAACCAGGACTCGAACCAGATTTCCAGCTTATCGTGAGCAGTTGCCTTACCATTAAGCTATATAAGCACGACTCATGGCCAGACTCAAACTTCCACATGTTTCCAACCATGTGTCTACAACCTGCACTCGTACATTCATATGTATATTCTCGTACAGGGGAGACATTTTAGGCAAAAGTCACTTTGCCCGGTGTCAGTGGATAAATATTATATTTCAGTACCTGTGTTATTCAGAATTACAAAGCACTGTTCCTTTGGACATGCATACAATGATAAGGTGACCACTTGTGGTAATCGGGAAATCCAGGTTCGAGTCCTGGTCTGGCACAAATTTTCACTGTTGTCACTCCGTTAAACAGCAATGGCTGTCCATATTTGCAGCTGCAAATACATTTAATGTATTTCATAACAGCTGTAGTCACCACAGTGTCTTTTCCTTCAGGCATGTATGAACATTTACCCAGTCAGTCACCTAGTCACATGCACAGACACCAATTTACCTCCTTGGTTAAGGTATCAATCAGAGTTGTTGGTACAGAGGAACATACAAAGAAAACAGCAAGTAGCAGGAAGCGGAATAGGACATTAGACACAGCAAAGGGTGTTGGACAAGCATGTGTAATGACTAGGGACTGGAAAATGTAGCACCTATTTTTGGCAAAATTCGTGTCCAGTTTCTTAGTTTGTAAATGACTAGACACACAAATTTAAAAGGTTGACACACTACATGAGTGCAAATAGACAAATTATTAGTTCTTTGAAATCAACTGTTAAAAAGAGTGCTGATTGGGGGCTTTTGACTGGCATGTTTGTTTTTGAAAACACTTCAACAACTTTTTCTACCGAAATGGCTTTTGTTTTCTTCATTTGGCTGTATTTATACTTTCAAAAAAGATTGTTCTGTTGCAAAGCACCAGCATTTTCTCACCAGTTAACTGAATTCCTCTCAGATTAAGGTGTTTCTGGACATTATTTGTCTTTTCTTGCCCAATCTGAAGATTAAAAAATCTGCAGACTATTAATTTCGACCTTCCGTGGGCATTCATAGCCCTACAACCCATGCTTGACAACACTACAAATAGAACTGACAAGACACTTAGCGTAAAGTAAATCAATCATACGTTAGCTTGGTTTTAACATTAGAAGAATTATTTCTGCACCATCAAAAAACATTAAAGACTGTTTTCCAATCACTATAGCACAGAGGGCATTATAGGCTATAGTCACAGACGGCAGCAAGTGTAAACAGACTAGAATTTTGACCGCCACAGGGGAAGGAGCAGTGTGGGGAAACAAACCCCGCCTCCATTTCATTGGGCAGCAGCCTACAGCAGAACTGACACACTGTCACAGGGATTGCCGATCTCTTCTGGTGTTGCAAGAGTCATAATTGAAATCTGTGATGGAGCAGGATTAGTCGCTTCACTTATTTCAAAATAAGAAAAGAAAACAATGAGTAACACACAACACAAAGCATTCGGGGTAGCTACCACACAATTGCTTGTTGAAGTTGCAGAGTATTGTTAATGATACAGGCCGGAACTCTAGCGGTACATTGCATTACGCGAGTGTGTGTTAAACAGACCACTCAATCATCCACAATTGGCATCACACCAGATCATTGAGTGTATTGATACATCCTTGCATTTGTACACTTTATTTTGCACATAGGTCCTTGTGCACATTATCTATCCAAATTGGGTTTCGTCATATGGTGTATAATGCCAGTGACTGCTTACATTTTCGATATTCTATGCAGAAAATACAGCCATTTCAAACTTTCGCTAACAAATAGCTCATCTGGATACAGTTCGCTATGAAATGGCATCTATTAAGTAATTTCGCATTTTGAGGCAGAATTCACATTTATTTTGGATTTATCGGAAAATGTGAATTATTCCAGTCCCAAGTAATGACTCATTATTAAAGGTACCTATTTTCTGCAAAGTGCAAAATCACAAAATTTTACAAATTTTGTTCAAAATGAGTAACTGTTTATCTTTAAGAAAAATCACAAAATAAATGATGAAATTGTGTGGAATCGTATCATTTGAAGTTAATGGAGTAAATTCAATTAAAGTTATGGCAATGAAATACAAATATTGATGACACTCGATTCTACACTACTTCGATACATTGAATTCAGTATTGCTAACTAAACTTCCTGCACAGGGAAGTAAAGTAAAATTAATTTTATGTGTTGCTGAAATAATAGCACTGATTATGTGTGTGTTTTAAACAATATGATAAATACAGTCTTTTCTGCTGTAGGAGATGGTATTTCTTGCTCCTACAGATGAGGTAGTGGTGAAATGTACCAAACATCAATTATACCTTGATCAAATCTCATTTCTTAGGGTCTACTTCATTATTTTGTTGTTGCTGGAATCCATATCCTGATTTGTAGGTAATGGTTTGAAAAATATTGAGACAAACTGGTAGTTGTACTGAAAAATAGTTCATGAAGAACATGTCATAGGTAGAAATACAAATGATGCCAGAAATTATATTCATTATGAAGTCAAACTTGTTAAGCATCATTTCTCTCCTAAGATGAGGGTATTGCTGAAGGACAGTCAGTAATGCTCAAATGCTACAACTCTATCTACATGAGTGCAACAGTAAAATGTAATTTCTAGGCATTAGTTTTGAAGACAACTGGCACACAATCTTTATATCAAAGGCAAACTAATGTACCATACTCTGGAAGATATATAAATGTTGTAATGTATTTGTTTCCCAAATGAACCTACATTAAACTCAACCTGAAGACACATTTGTTAGCATAACTAGTCTCGGTGAACTATTGTGGAAGGTTACTTAACCCTTTCATTGCTACAGAGGTGCTCTTTGCATTCTGTGTTGAGGTGGCTTTTGTTAAGGCTTTACTGCTCTCCAGATGTTGGTGCCTGTGCCGAGACACAGTGTTCTATGAAATCTTTTTTCAAAAACTATTAAGTGAGAAACACTTATTTTCGTATATCTTACCTGATCCCCCTCATGCACACTAAAGCTATCAGTTGGTTTGTTGCTTGTTCCATAAAGTTTGTTAATTGCTCCACACATAAAATTCATGATAATTATTATGATGTGGAATGTGACAACAAACACATAATTTTTATCTACAACTAAATAAAAAATTGAAAATAATGGCTGCATGTTTGCCATTTACAGTTCTTCTTGATCTTCTTCTGCTTCTTTTAATGACTAATTATCTCTACTCAAGAATTGCTCTATGGTGTATAGGGAGTTATTAACCGGAAAGCTCTTTAATCTACTTTTGGAAACACTTCTGCTATTTGTTAAACATTTTATTCCCGTACGTAGACTTTTAAAGAGCTGTATAGTTGCATATTTAATCTCTTTCTGTGCCAAAGTTAGATTCATTAAAGGGTAATTTTTCCTTCTAGTGTTGTATTTGTGAAGATCAACGTAACTGTAAAATTTGGACTGATTACTGATTATAAGTTTCGTAAGTGAATAAATGTGCTGTGAGGCTGTGGTTAATATTTCCAGCTGCTTAAAGAGATATCTGCAAGATTTACATGTGCACACCCCATACATAACTCTATTTAATTTATAATGGGCCACAAGCACTTTTTGCCTAGGCGAGAAGTTAGCCCAGAGTATTATCCCATATGACATCAATGAACAAGCAAAATATTTTAGCTTGCTGACTTCTACATTCACAAAGTTGGCAATTACTATTATGACGAAAGTAGCAAAACTTAAACATCTTAGCAGGTCTACAGTATGGTTTTTCCAGTTTATGTTTTCATCACATTCACACCAAACACTTTGCAATTTCCATCCCAGTTTATTATTTACTGTTGGTGTACTCAGTTAATAGAAGGGAGGATATTCTCAACAGTACAAGAGCTGGTTAAATGCATTTTTTGAAAGTTTACAGTAAGCCCATTTGTGCAAAACCATTCAGTAACTTTCACAGAAACATCATTTACCATTTTCTTTGTTGATGGTTCATTGCTTTCTTTGTTGATGGTTCATTGCTCAACTTCACAAAAATGCTTGTATTATCTGCAAACAGAATTAATTCTGCTTCCCAATGCAAATAAAATGGCACATCATTAACATGAAGCAAGAGCAGCAATGGACCAATGCTACGTCGGAATTCATCAAGCAAGTAAGAAATGGTCAATAGTTATTTACTTGGAATGTTTTTTAGAGCTCTGAGAAGCTGGATGTCAAGACATTTTGGAAAGGTTTCCTCTTAAATTCCATGCTTAACAATACACGAGCCCTTCAACAAATAGTTAATGGTGGCACAGGGACACACGAACACAAAACATATATCTGTATGGTTCTAAGCATAAGTCAGAGATGATGGATGCTCAGCTTTCTGCAAGGTATCTCGCGCCCATCCTTTTTGCCCTTCTATACAGAACCAGAAAAAATTATCACCGAGTACTGTAATTACCCGTGTTACTCAATTCTATTTACTTTCTATGCAGTTCCATATAATGCGGCAATAAACTGGTGTAACTGTAACGTATAGTATTTCATATTTCCAAAATTGGAAAATTAATCCCTTGATATATTGACTTTTCTTAACAAACTGTTCCAAAAATGTATTTTATTATTAATGAAAATAGCTTTTGAAGTAAGTGTGACTTACAAATTTTTGAAGATCACTGTTAATAAAATCCAGAATATACTTGTGCACTGGACTTTCACTGAAGTATCCTGAATCATAAAGTCATTTTGTAGTTTGTGTGTAGATATGGAATCAAATCATGTGTTTCACAGTGTGTCCCTTTGAATGGAAATATTGGTGGAGCTAGTCACAGTACAGTTTAAGTATTTATCTCGTACCACTGGTGAGTACTTGTCAGTCATCTGTTCAACTTTTATCACTTTCAGTCTCCAACGAAATAACATCACATACTACTTCACTTTCTGGGGTGCTAAATTCAATGTCAAACTTAGGATCACTGTACAGCCATCCATTTTAAAGTACTCAAAGCTACAAACAGTAAAGGTGATATCCACTGGCAAACATCTGAACCAGAACACAATATCTAGGCTACAAATACGGGACTGGATGCCCCCTAGTGGCCGAACACTTAACTACCCATGCTGAAACGGATGTAAGCAAGGCTTTACTTTTTCAGAGGTCTGTTCTTAAGTTGCTGGGATACACTTGGGATTTTAAGTTTTTGTCAGAATAATAAAAACTAACTCTGGCTTTATGTTAAAGTGTTAAATTTTTGAAATCAAGTATTGCCTCTCTATAGTTTCTCATTTGTAACTAATGAATTATTTTCATTACATACAACAAATAGAAGATGTTTGGGTTGAATCAATACAACTGACAAACTGTGGTTATCAAAAATTAAGTCTAATGTACATGGCACAAAAAAATCCCAGAAACAAATAATTCCTGGCTGTTACACCACAAAGTAAAGGGAAAAACAAAGATGATGATGATAGGTCCACAATATCAAATTATGAAACTTTACTGTCACTTTAAAACATGAGGAATATCACATAAAATAGCTAAACAGAGGGAGAAAGTTCATATTGTCCTCATAAGCTGGGAAGAGACCCCTAACAGCACCAAGAACTATGTGACTTAGCTTCTTTTTCCTGTCCCCAATCTTTAAACTTTTAAGAACCCTCCAAATTACAGTGCTCACCACTTACCATATATAGAAGGCCTTTGTTGACTATATGGTGGATAGGGAGACTGCTGTGGGTCTTTTGCAAAATCTGGATGCCTTCTAGGGGTCTGTGGAGCTGGAGGTGGCATTGATTTACTATGAGGGCTTCCAGGATACATCTGACCACCTGGGCCAGTTGCAGTAGCTGCTTGTTGACCAGAATATACCTGTTGGCAGTATTTATTTTCAATTGTAACTATTTTTCACAAACAAATATCAAATAACAACACAAACTGTAACAAAACTTTCACTTCTGTTTCTTCATGAATAACATTTTTTAAAAAAAGTGTTTATACATTACTGTTCACAAGCTCCTTGCTGTTAACTGCACTAATTATTCCTGGTAATGAACTGCAATTGTGCTGTACATTTTCACACTTTCCCCTTATTAGAAACAGTACATCAGAATCATAACATTTTTGTATCAGTGAGAATGTGATCTCATATCTACCTGAATAATAACTATGAGGAAGCTAAAAAGATATAAATGATCCCCAATTATACATAATGTACAGACAGTGTATGTATAAAATAAAAAAAATTAAAATACACATTTGTTTATGACGACTTGAAATTTTCAAACTCTGTTCAGAATTAGGTAGGGGTGGGCTTTTAGCTTAAAACTTGTTGGCAGAAAAGTAACAAGTATGCTTTGTGTGTCCCAGAATGTGTTATAAATTCATATTGGGAAGAAATTCGTATAGGGATGAAATTCAAATTGGTGTTCAAGAGATCATAAAATTTATATGAAGTGTTGTTATCTGCAACAATTTCAAAGTAGGAATCACATGAATTCAAGTGATCAAATCTCAAGAACTTTGTTTTAGAATATTAAGACTGTTAATTTTTACATTTCAACTGAGGTTTTTACACATAATGAAGCCTAACTAGATAATAATATTGTTGGTTTCAACTGAGAATACTGTATTATTAATCTCGAGGGTGGAAGTGTTGCAGGCATATTGTCCTCCTTAAGGCAAAGTACATTACACTGTTTATTCAAATAACAGAAAACCTAGGGTGAGATGATAACAAATAAAGAGTTATGATAGATAGCTACTCACTACACAATGGTGGTGGTGAGTGGAAGACAAGCACATTGAAAGAAGACTGCTACATACTATCAGTGAATGCCCAGAGGGGGCAGTGGCAGTGTGTGTGTGTGTCTGTGGGGGATGGGGAGGAGGAGAATTTGTTGCCTACATCTGACAAAGGGAATAGTTTGATAGCTGATATTACAAAGAGACTCAAAAAGTATGTTTCATAATATAATTGCAGTCTAAGTATATTTTCTTGAATGTTCCACTACACTTCAAAGTGACACAGATACACGACATTTTTCAACATCATCAATTCTCTGTAAATAATGATCAGAATGTTCTGTCTGTCAGTCAGTCAGTCCCTCGACAACAGATATCTGCTCCTCTGTCATAAAGCCATTTGAGCATTATTGTGTGAACATCCTCATCATCGGAAAATCTGTGACCGTTTCAAATCAGTTTGTCAATTGCTTGGACATTGTCATCTGTAGTAGATGCCACTGGTCATCCTGCCCTATCAGCACCATTCACACCCATGCAGCCTTGGTCACATTGTAAGCACCATTTTGCTATGGCTGGATGCAACACTGCATTTTGTCCATATACTACCAGAATTTCAAATTGCATTTGTGAGAAAATTAGACTTTTATCCATAAGATTTTTACAGACTCAAGTACTAAGACTTTGCAGCTTTGGAGTATGTTTACAGTTTCTGTGCCATTTCACTTCCACACTGTGATGCAGTTGTTATCCATACCACAGTAGAACAGTGTCTGCAGGACATCTAAAACATGTACTCTCTTTTGACAATGTGCCATTCTTGTTGCACAATAGTCTTAACATGGGACAACCAGTGTAACTTACTATTTCAAGTACCCTCGTATATAGTAGGCCTCTTTCAGTGTATGTCTCTGCACTTCAAAGCCTCCTCTATGTAGTGAATACTGGCCTATCCCATTACATATTATTATTACACTGTTTATTGACAGTTTTAAAAATGCAGACTGATGATAACATCAGGTATGTATGTAAAAGATTTCACATCGTGTTTCCTACATCAAGTGCAAATAGAAATTTGTGTCCAAAGTGATTGTTTTTGTATCGTATACTTCTATCATATCAAGTGACATATTCTGTGTAGTTTACTCATGAGGTAACATATAAGTCAGATTTCATCCTAAGATGAACATTCTTTACCATGAAGTCCTAATAACTGTAAATGTAAACATTTTTGCTTCTCTCATCTATAAAAAGAACAAAACTAATGAACTTATGCCACAGTAGAGTTCCATCAGAATATCAACAGAACTACGGCAACTTTTGATTACCCAGAAATAACTGTGTAGAAGGAGCAAAACTAAAACAAGTTGTGAAATTCGATTTTTTAAAAAACCTATGATCTGTAGAAGGTTGACATGTTTTCATGATTTTTACTGTATATACTAACTACCCTTAATTATTATTATGTACCAATGACGAGTACATTAAACAGTAAATTATCAACTGCAAATACACATTTTTTATAATAAAATTTCAACTATGTTGAGACACACTGTGTGGAAAGTTATCTGTTCAATGACAAGTACACACACTATTCTTCTTCATTCTTACAGTAAGTTTACCTGCAATGATAATGGAAATGTGTGACTTTCATAGAGCTTACTACAGAGAAATTATTCTAACCAACATAATTAGAAAATTACCTTTCAATGGACAACAGAAATTTTCTGTTGACATGTTATATTTAGTTCCATACATAATACATTCCCAACTACTGTTTTATTTTCTCTCCAATTTTAAAATCTTCTGCCAACAGTCCATCCGACACTGCATTAGAAGCAACTTCAAGAAATGTAGATTTTTTTTTATCTCCCCTCTGAGTTTTTAAAAATGTAGACCTCTCAGGCTGAGCACTAATTTAGCTTAAGTAGCTTCAATGTATCATTGACATTTATTTGTAAGAGTCTTGAATAAGTAATGGGTGTGCTCAGAGTTTTGGAATGCCACAGGTAAAGTCAGCATTTTGGTAGACATCATCACTGCTCCTCTACAACCTTCTTTTGATTTGCTCTCTTTGTACCATTCAACTTTGTTCCGTAAAATGTTAGAGAAACCTGCCAGTATTACCATTACATCTGAAAGGGGCTGGAAAATCTCAAATGAGTGAACTTCAAAGGGAAGCTAAAACTTCGAGAAAAGTGTATGCCATGTATCACTGATGTTTTGATAAGAAATGATTGAATATGCACTGAGTAATGTAACACTACATGAACTCTATTGATAAAAGGCCATGCACAGTACTTCTATAACATAAATATATAATAATGTGTCTATGTACATACCAGATGTACTATATTGTTATGCACTGTGCAGTATCTGTAGCATACCATACAAACAGGTGTGAACAGTATTGCATGATGTGGTATTGGTACAATCAGGCCCAAAACATACAATATTTATAATGACAAGAAAAACAAATTACAGAAGACGCACAGTTTCACGCGTGCACCAAGTGATTACAGTCATGAAGATCCACCTTCCTCTTGGTTGAAATGTGAATTCACTTCATGATCTGTGCTTAGTCAGTGAAAACTTAATGAAGCACAATTAGATGCAATTTTAATATACAATACTGATTTGGCAATGAGGCACTCAAATACAAAGTCAGTAGTTTGACACACAGGATATCAGTCTAAAGAATGTGACAAACGAGGGAGCAAATCATATCACAGAATTAAAGAATTTAAAAGAAAGGCAGCTAATAAAAACTGAAACTGTTAGTGTTACAATGCTGTCCTATGAAACCAGCCGAGGCTGTTATAAAACTGTAGCTACATATATTTTATAATGGGTTATACTCGTGTCTAAATTAACCAATCATGAAACACTTATTAAGAAAATGTGGATGGAAATCTTGGAAGTCTCAAAATTAAAAGTTTTGGGCACCATGTACATCTAGACAAACATTGCAGTAAACCTTTTAGAGATCTGAAAAATTGTGGGCTGTTGAACTTGCGGTAAGACTGTTTGGAAGTTAAAAATTTTCAGTAACTGCAATACAGGCTATAACAACATTTACATGGCTTAAATAGAACTACTCAAGAAAGAATATACAATCCCTTAATTGTCTATGTCCTCAATGAGAAAGTTACAAGGCACAGTAACACAAATGGTACAATTATGTATGGATGAAAAGGGAAACCATATAATTTAGATATCTCACTCAACATAGAACATAATTACACATATACTTAAGAAATGGTATGACACACTCATGCATTTACAATTTCTGTGGCATAGCATTTGGAGCTGTAAAACCTTATGTGATGTAACAAAATATTTAATATTGCATTGCTTCCTACAGTTATAATCACTGACTAACATGACACAGTGATTAGTGTACCACAGGTACATTCATCCACCCAAATATGGGTTACACATGGTTGCCGTAGAAAGCTTACAGTAAATGGAGGGATGATTTACTTGAAAAGAAACATCCCACTCCATTTCCATATTTATCTTCTGTCATCTTCTTTACAGTTGTAGGTATTCAAAAATACATCGCATTGATCCAGAAAATGTAAATGAATATCAGCATTGTTATTTCTTTCACATTTTAATGAAGAAGTATGATTTACTTTTATACAAATGACTATAATTACCGGATCTTGACGGTAATAGTCTTGCTGTGGTGGATACCCTGTGGGTTGCTGTGCTGGTGGTCCCGTAGGTGGAGCAGGATAGCCAGTACGTGAAGGATAGCCAGGTGGCTGGCTGGGCCCCCCGTACCAGTTGTGTCCAAAGGGATCTTGACCACTAGCCGCCTGCTGCATCCCACTACCTTGTCCATAACTCATGAAAATAATAAAAGACTAATTGCAACACATTATTTTCCTAATTACAATGCCACCAACTGTTACCTCAATATAGATTCTCACATTTGCTCAATTTTAGACTACTGCCAGCCTATTCTCTGATAGAACAAATGTTCTTGCTAAGCCAAAGACAATATGCAATAGACCCAAATGAAAATTTAATATTCTCTTGTTTTTACTTTCACTTTGCAAATCACAGCTTGTACCCATGTAGAGCATAAGAAGTCTATTGATTGGGTGTATAGTTACTGGGCTACCAACGCCTTTCTGCTGCGTCGTCATTATGGCGGTGCCAACCCCTTCTCTGGAGCACAGTGTGGGATTCTGCCAGTGGCATTGCTGCATCTGAAGTAATGGTGTTTTATCGGCACTGAGCTTGCCCAATCCCAAAATCTTTTGCAACAGCCATGGTAGGTGTGTGTGTTTTTTTTTCTTTTTTTTTTTCTTTTTGGAGCTTACGGGTGCTCAGTGTTGAGGCTATCAGTGCCCTTACATATTTTGAAAGAAACAAATATGATTAAAATGTCCAAAATTGTTATCTCACAGTGTGAAGGAAACCTATAAAATGACACTCATTCACTCACTCCCATGCCACTCACATGGAACCACACAATCACCATGTCTCACAGGAATTAATACAATGGAGAAGGGTGAAGGGCACCATTCCTGGGATTAAAATAGAAGTAAAACCACAGAAGAGCTAAAGGAAAGGCACAGGGAAAAGTGACTGGTCGACCACTTACAAAAACATGAGTGACCCAGTCATCCTGTTAACAGATTAGGAACATCATCCTAAAATTTTTGGAAACACGTTGGAGATATCACAAAATCTTAAAACTCTCAAACACATTCCTTTCAATGTCACTTGAAACAAAGGGGACATCTGCTGCTGCCGCCCTCTGGTCTAAAAATAAAACATAATCTAGTAAAATGTGGTGCACAGTCATCTGTATGCTACAGGCAGCACACACTGGAGGATCCTCTTGGCAGAGCAAGAAGCCATGCATCAGAGGATTGGCCTATGTGAAGACAAGTAAGCAGGACTTCATCCCGTCTTTGTGGCCAAAGCTTATTACCAATCACTTCCACCCACCCAATCATCTTCCCATTAACACACTGTTGTGGATTGGCAAGACAGCCAACCCACTATGAGAGGAAGCCGAAAGGCACACGTTTTAGCTCATGCAGGCTGGCATGAGGTCTGGAACAGGTCAAGGAAATGAGACTAACAAAAAACGAATGTAGCTGCTGGAATACTTAACTTTAATCCATAAATGGTGAACATCACTCTTGACGGTACATGTCTTACAGCATCAATAGTAACTGGTAATTGATGCTAGGTTGTAGCAAATGACGTAGCTGAAGGCTATGCTAACTATCGTCTCGGCAAATGAGAGCGTAATTTTTCAGTGAACCATCACTAGCAAAGTCGGCTGTACAACTGGGCGAGTGCTAGGGAGTCTCTCTAGACCTGCCGTGTGGCGGCGCTCGGTCTGCAATCACTGATAGTGGCGACACGCGGGTCCGACGTATACTAACGGACCGCGGCCGATTTAAAGGCTACCACCTAGCAAGTGTGGTGTCTGGCGGTGACACCACACACACAACTCTACTTAAACAGCGAGGTGATGGCATGCAGGGGGTAGCACACTGAAATAACTGAAGATCGCTCCATGCCTCCTTGACTGCTACATCCGCCCTTTTGGTCCCCTCAATACCCATGTGTCCTGGTACCCAGCAGGACACCTCCTTCCCCACCCAGCCATTGTAATTGATGGAGGATGTCCTGGATATTTTGGCCTACCTTATCTGCTGGATACGAGCATTGTAGAGAGTCCAGAGCATTCAGAGAATCTGAACAAACAAGGAACTTAGCAAACTAAGCACACCTCATCTGCTCCAGTGCCCACAAGATCGTGTACAGTTCCGCATCGAAGACAGTAGAGTCTCAAGGCAGTTAAACCTTGAGGACACTATCAGGGAAAACAACAGAGCAAACAATGGGGCCGCTGTTTCAACCCATCCAGAAAGACAGCTGTAGAGCTGTGGTGCTCAGTTAAAATGGCAGAAAATATAGTATTTAAACATATGCAGGAGTGCAATCTCTCCTGTACTGCACTAATTCTAAAATTACCCTGGGACTATGCAATGATGACAGTGGCAGGTAGTTAAAATCCTGGATTTGAGGACTTACGTTTCCCATATTAAGTGACTCCAGCACACACTGCACGCAGATTGCAAATGGCACTGTTGCTCATAGACGATTAGAGAAAAGGTGTTCCAAAGGTGGACGAGCAACAGTATTATATGCAAGTGAATTTGGAGTATGAGGCTGGTCCTGCAAGCACCTGTGGCCAGTCTAATCGCCTCAAGATGGATAGCATCAATGATATTCAGATAAGAAGGCCTCACTGAGCTGCACAATGTGCATCCACAGTCAAAGCGTGAACACACAAAAGCCCTATAAAACTAAACAGATGTGCCCTGTCTGCTCCCCAACACCTGTAGCTAATGCACTTTATGATATTGAGTGCTTTCTGGGTTCTGGGTTTCAGCTCTCTCAGGTGTGGTAACCATAACAGTTTGGAGTCAAAAATGAGGCCCAGAAACCTGACTGAGTCTTTCAAATGTAAAATGGTGTCTGCCATATGCAAGTCAGGTAAATTAAAAATACTATGATAATGACTAAAATGAAAACACATACACACTTTTCTGCAGAAACCTGAAAACCTCTCTGTGCAGACCACTCCTACAACTTAGAACTACTTAAACCTAACTAACCTAAGGACATCTCACACATCCATGCCCAACGCACGATTTGAACCTGCAACCGTAGCGGTCGTGTGGTTCCAGACTGAAGCACCTAGAACCATTTGGCCACAAGGGCCAGCTAGTTACATCTGACAGGGCACGACTGCAACACTGGAGGAGTAACAAATAAATAGCAAAATCATCCACAAATAAGAAGCACATACAGGACTCCTTACCATAGACATGATTGTGTTTAAAGTACAGCAAATAGAGTAACACTTGAAACACTGTCCTTAGGAA
The DNA here is from genome assembly GCF_023864345.2 of Schistocerca serialis cubense. Classification (NCBI taxonomy): domain Eukaryota; kingdom Metazoa; phylum Arthropoda; class Insecta; order Orthoptera; family Acrididae; genus Schistocerca; species Schistocerca serialis. The sequence goes on along the minus strand of NC_064640.1, from coordinate 358,458,981 downwards.
CACCATTATCCTGCACAAAATGATCCAACAGCATGTCACCAACTTGGGATCTAAAAAAAGCACTTAAGACAGTAAAGACTGCATGGAGATCTGGAGATGGCTACAAACGCCTCATTGATGGAGCTGCATGACAATACTTTCTCCAAGTAGTATCATACATCTTACTTATATCAAAGAAGACATCAAGTCAGTGATGTACTGTAAGTAAGCCTGCTGAATAGCCGTCTCCAGTACGGCAAGGTTGTCAACAGTGGACTGAAATCTGGAATTCACACCAAGCGTGATTAAGGAATTACCTGGTCTCTAAGAATCAGACCTGACGACAGTTAACCATTTGCTCCAGGGTCTTTCCTACACAGCTCATTAAGGCGACACTCTGATAACTACTGGTACATGTGTGGTCTTTTACTAGTTTGGGGAGAGGTAGCAGAATTGCTTCTCTCTAGGAGTTGGGAAAGTTTCCTGTCTGCCATATAAGATTGAAACATTCGAGAAGGATTTCCTTTGATGCTGCTGGCAAATGTCGAATTATGCAGCACTAGATTTGGTTGTGACCGGGTGCAGTATCTTGAGTTTCAGGCAGTGCTAATTCCAGGTCCCACATGGCAAGAGGCCAGTTGAAAGCCTCAAAATTGTGGAATCTGAAGTCCATATTGTCCCTCTCTGCAGTCACACAGTAACGGTAGATCACTGGATCCCAGCTGGAATTGGTAGTAGTTGCTGTAAAATGCTCTGCCATTGTCTGAGTGATGACACCAGGCATTGTTTGGAAAACACCCTCATTTCAGCACTGCTGCTATTGGTAAACAACTGTGCCCCAGAAAATCCTCCCGATGGCTGTCCATACCTCTGTAGAATATGTGGAACAGTTGATGGAGCCCGGGAACATTTGCCATGACCTTTCCTTGCTCTCCTTAATTACGTGTTGAGCCTTGGCTCCTGCAACTTGAAAGGCTGTGAGGTTGCTTGCTGTTGTGAGGCATTTAAACCATCGAAGAACAGCATGCCACACCCAGACTGCTGAACAACACACATCAGTCTACCAGCACACAGGCTGCCTCCTAAGATGACCTGAAGACTTTGGAACGGAAAGTCAGCAGGATCACTCGTCTGATGTGTGATCCACTCATTTCTGGACACTGTCATGGTGTTCAAACACAACCAGCTGACTGAACAGTGTACAGTTAGCCCTGCTGCCCATCCATTTCGGTGATTTCTGTTCAAGCAATCCATTTCCAGTGGGTGAATCCACGCTGAGAAGTGGTCACCGGAACAAAGGTCATCAGTTGCTTCCCACTGTGTTGAGACTGCAATGGCTGGAGAGCAGAAAAAGAGGTCATTGTCTGAGGACAAGCCAGTAGCAGCTGATAGAAGAGTAAGACTGCCTGTGTTGAGGATGCACAGCTCCTGAGATATCATGAGGTTCTCCAAGTTTCGACCCCTGGGACAAGTATAGTTCAAGCCCTATAATACATTATGGGCATTGAAATTAATCAGTAGCAGAAACAGGCAGGGGAGTTGTGCAATAAGACATATAAGCCTCAGAGTCTATCACATCCTGTAGAGGTAGATACAGGGAGCAAGACAGTGATCTTATCACCCATGTGAAGAGCAACAGCTACTGCTTCTAGACTGGTAACCAAGGAGAGAGCAGAGGATTGATAGGATTGATGTGCGTTACTGACAAAGACAGTAACCCCAATCTTGGCTCTTTCCCATGTCAGGTGAGGGTACAGCCCAGTAGCACAGGGGCACCAGTGGCCTTGAAATGTGTTTCCTTAAACACAAGCACAGGGAGTGTGCCTTTGTAAGGAATTTTGGTTCCTCCATGTGTGTCCTGAACACATTAAGTTTTCGTATGTCCATCCTTCTGACTGAAGGTTGGAGGGACTTCGGTCATCCACTTATGTAATAAAATGGAACACCTCAGAAGCTATGTTGGCATTTTTGGGTTGGAGACACAACATCAATGTTATAGTCTATGGAAACCAGTTCAGAGATGTCTGCCACTGATGGGATTGTGTATACGATTGGAGTTAACCCCCTTGGCATCAGTTAAGGCCTGAAGATCGTATATTGAGTCACCAAAACTGGTAACTGTATAATAAATAACATCAAAAGGACGACTGCAGGTGTCACATTTTATAACATTATATGAACCCATTAATGTTCCACTTTTAGATGGGAGCCGTCTATCATGAGGTAACACTTTCACCCTAACTTTCGGCCTGGGAGGGGAGGCCACAATGGGTGGAGCTCAGTCTTTGGTTGAGATGGTTGTCCCTGTCTCACATCAAGGTCCATAGCCTCCAAAGAAGAGTCAAAACAGGTGTCTGAAAGGATGACATCAATACTGTCAGACTGTGTACTTCCCATCCCCACCAGTGGACAATTCTTTGCCTTCAACTTTGATTTTTTGGTCCGAGGAGGCAACTGCAGAAGTGGTAGTGTCAGTACTGGACAGTGGACCAGACTGAGTCTTTGGAGGGGCAGGACTTCTGCATTGTCAGCAACCACGCTTTTTCTGAAGTTTTGGAGGAAGGGACAGGCTTCAAAATGACTGCAGCAGCACAAGTACATTGACCAACGCAGGTACTAGTGCTGATAGTAGCAACCTCTGTTTGCATAGCAACATCAGCTGTTTAGGAACTGAAACAAAGGAGGTACAAGTAGTGAACATTGGTGGGCGGCATAGCTTTATTATTTTTTCGGCCTCATTATATGGAACGCATTACAGAGTCTTACGCTTTCGCACCTTTTGTTCTTCAAGGTATACACTACAATCCTGACTCCAGACACAGTGAGCCCCAGAGCAGTTCATACACTTTAAAGGAGATGTAAAAGCAACTCTTCATGGGCAGCCTTACCACATTTTCCTGAAGTGGCTTCTCCACGACTCCCACAAGTAGTATGTCCAAAGTGCTGGCATTTGAAAGAAGGCATTGGGTTGGTGACATAAGGCCGCATGTTTAGATGAAAGAAATCTGCCTTAATGTACTCAGGGACTTCCATACTATTGAATATCAAGATAAAGGAATCTGAATTTACAAGATCCCATCTACCCTCTTCACAATGTCTTTCACATCGACTATACCTTCTAGAGCCCACTCACATCACAATACCTCCTTGGGAATGTGAACGAGATCCCTGCAAGTCACAACACCTTTGCTGTAGTTCAACGTGTTGCACAGTTCAGTGTCTATTGCACACTCCCCGAAGCCGCTACCTTCTTGGAGGTTAGCTGATGGTTGGGAACTAGAAGTTTACACTAACAATGTCGCATTGCACAAGCACTTTACTGTTTTTAAAGAGCCACAGGTTCCCTCAAAACCCTTTGGGATATAGGATGGGGAAACCTTCTCAAAACTACACTCTTTTCTTCTCACTATTAAAACCACTTTCTGATAATCAGCACGTGTTCTACTACTCAAGACAATACTTTTAGAATGAATCAGAAGGACTGGCTACATGAGCCCGTTTGTTAGATTGGGTAACTTCCAGCAGTCTACCTTTTCCACTGAGAGGAGGAAGGGAAAATTTCGAAGGATCCATTTTGGTCCCATGAACAGCTATGGGAATAAAAGTTCACCTAGACAGAGCCCCACATAACAAAGTAAGCCTTATACAACAGAGGCACACCAGGTTCTTCAGAAGTTGCCCGCAAATGACTGTTCCACCTCATCAGCGCACAGCACACCTTGAGACTGAGGGGTTTCTAACTGCAGTTTGTACCATCCATGTGATCTGGGTGGTAAAGCCCATGACACACAACATTCCACCATCATGCTGCACAGTGGTTGCTGCAGCATGCCCAGAGCTTTTGGTGACAGGCGACTGGTGACACTTACCAGTCCCCAGCTCAGGAACCTTAGGGTCACCAAGCCTGTACCCAGGAAACGAATCCTGAGCCCCTGAGGGCCTTTCACAAAAGGCTGATGTCAGCCTCTAGATGGCCATTATTAAGGAAGCCAAGAGACTGACATAAAAAGGAGAAAAACCTTGACACTGTTTTGTGTTTTAATTATCATGTGATAAGATACAGATATCATCAGCTGTAAGAGTGTACAAGTCAAGTTACAAAAATGAATATAAACTCCAAATTGCATCTGTACAGAAATGTATCAGCCATCCATGTGATAAAAATAAAGCTGCATAAACAAAGTGAAAATTGGTATGCCAGCAGTAACGTATAAATTACATCCAGCCATCCCCCACATAAGTACATACCATACACTTACATTCATTTACCAATAAATGGCTCATTTACATATTCAGTAACTAATATACACAGATAATAACTGGGTCTGCTGCTATGAGTCAGTCAGAAAGCAAGCACATAATCAGTATGCTACTATGTTGAAATATTACTTGCAGGTGAAACTTTACACATTCATATTCACTCTGTATGTTCTTGCTTTTATATTGTGCCAGCAGCTTCAATGTTTCTGTACAAATAAAGATGTAACACCAGTTGTTACTTGTACGGTAAACAGCAAGTTTCCGCAAAGCACTATCAAACAAAAACCGAAAAAGAGCTGAAATAATTCCAAGCAGAAGGAAACGCCTGTTGTATGTAAAACGGGACTAATAAAGGAGATACATTAAAGCTGCTGACCTGTCACACAGCGTTCACTTGAGTAGTTGTACTACTTCCAGCAGATTCAACAGTTTGCTACACTATAATATTTACAAGAAAGGTGTTGACAGATCAGACCAGATGACAGCACATTAGCCATTCAAAAGAAAACAGCTGAAATGTTGGGAAAAATTATTCTTTCACCTTTTTATGATCAGTGCTGCTAGTACTTTTTATCCGGTATTAGGAAACCAGGAATCAATGTTGAAAGGAAAAAATACAAATTAGCAAATTTTCTTCTGGAACTAGCAGTCAGTTTTATCCCAAAAGAAGGTGAATCCAAACATTGATTTTATAGAGTGTAACAAAGTAATCAGTCTACAGAGGTGTAAATCCCATGGAGAGACACTTTCTTGTGGTATGTTGTCTGAGTTGTGGAGCTCTCTAGATGCTAAACTGTTTCAAAATGTATCACACACAGACAAAATACATGTAATGTGTATGATGCGTTTCTTTTTTCAGATGACATAAACATGGTATTTTAATACAGATAATCCATGTTTTCATTTGATAAGATAGAATACAATAAATCTTTACATATATTTCAATAAACAAATGTCTAGATTTTTATGGAATAATTCAACGTATTTATTTTATTGTTCCAAAGAAGCAAGTTTTCAGAAACCTTCTAAAAATGATAGTGTGGATAGTCTGAGATAGACCTGAGAGACCAATCTTGAAAGTGTTAATAATGATCTATTTGTCACAATGTATTGTCCTTAACTATCTCCTTAAGTTGCAAGCAAGTGTCCAAGTGAACAGCTCAGAATTTGAATGTTAAAGTGCCCACAGCAAATGTTCCACTGTAAGGCTTTAAGTTCCAATAAAAAGAATTTTAAGGTCCAGAGCCATTAATTATTACATCATAAATATAACATCCACAAAATGATTTAAAATGTTTGTTAACAGACACATGAGAGAGATGGCAGAAATTGCAAGAAGTTCTTTGAGCAAGGTCAAAGGTTGCAGGCATGATAATCTGTAACTAAAAGGTGTCACAAACAACATAGTGAACACAGGGTTGATCAGCAACTGTAGCATACACATAAACAAGTACTTAAGTGCAGAACAAAACTAAATAACTATACACAGAATAACTGTCCCACTGAAATTATTTCTGCTATCTGAACTTGGTAAGTTACAGACTCAAAATACCCTAAAGCAAAGCAACTAATAATGAATTTTCTTATTTAAAGCCCTCAGGTCAATCAAATGAATACAGGCAAAAAAAGTGAGTACCAAATCCATGACAATTTTTCACCACAAAACAAATGGAATATTATATAAAACAAGCCAGTTACTTTCAGAATGAATTTTCACTCTGCAACAGACTATGCACTGATCCTTAGAACTGTGTGCTGGATCTCTGCCTTTTGCGTCTGATGTATGAACAAATAAATCACAAGGTTTCCAAAAGTGTGGGCATGTCACATACAGCTGTATGCATAAGAAGCACGAATTTCCCAAATTTAGTCCATACACTCATAGCAATTTTCCCTGTATTTTGTTGATGGTCACAGAAAATGCAAGTCACAACACAAACTACAAACATTTCAGTTTGAATGGCATGTCCATTAGAGAATCATTGGGATGTGTGACAACAGTGCATCTTCTCCTGTAAATTTTCCACTTCAAACTGAAGCTTTGATGATATTGTTCAACATCTTTTTCACTGCAACCCTGGTGCTGTTGCAAAGTAGTGATGGATTTATGTTCCACAGAAGAATGATAGGCATGCCACTTTTCAATGTTGAAATGTGTCGTGGAATGCCTGGCAAATTGAGTTGAATAATTAAGAGCTTTTTCTTGATTCATTACGGTATCAATGGACTCATATGTTGTCACTCTACCAGGTGTTTCATTTTAGATGCAGGAATTGACGGCACTGACATCATTGGTATTGTCTGTTAATGTAGCACTTGCATGAGCAACTAGTGATTTTTGTGATTCTGTGTGATATTTGGTAGAACTTAGTGAATCAGTTCATCTGTAGCTGCTGTGATTTTATAGAAGTTTGTTGACAATGCATAAAGTTGTGCAAATTCATCAATTGCTATTTAAACATTCTAGTATCCAACAACTGTTTTGCAAATGTCCAGCAGATGCTTCATGTCGTAATTGCACATGTTAATTGGTCTTCAGAAATCAATGTCTGTAAATGTTGTAATAAAACTGATGATTTGAGACATGAGTTAATGTCATCAATGGCTGTTTTACATGGGATAACTGGTGGATTTTCCAAAATTTAGTTCCTGGCAAGCATTGCACACTTGAAACACACACATACGTGACCAATTACTATTCCCAGTTTTTGGAAGGTTGTCGGGCCATGTAGACTAATTGACAGTAATTGCAAGTAACAGCATGCTGCATTGTCTGGTGAATGGTGTACTGATGGCCTAAGATGTCAATCAAACCTAAATTGGGATGTCTTGAAACTGCTTTGCACTGTTTGTATTGTTTAAACTTGTTTTCTCATGCATTCTGTGAATAACATGTTGGCACTTCAGATTACTGTCTTATGCATGTAACATCCTCACACATTGAAAAAAAAACACAGTTAACATTGTTGGCAAACATGACAATGCTCTTGCACATGCATTTTCCATTGTGAAGTACACACACTGTCAATTTTCAAGGTGCACTGTCAAATGAGTAACTATTTGACATTGTTCATGGATTGGAAATGATAAAATGCACCATACTATTTCATTCCTACTAATGTACCATTCCAGTTGATAGTGGTCGGTTCCATTTATAGGTGCTGTTGCATTTACTGCTCCAAAAATTGCCATATCATTTCCTCCATTGAGATATTTGCAAATGTACTTTATCAGTTTCCCTGAATTGCAATACTCGACACTGACGAGTGCTTTGTATGTTTTTGAGAGTAATGGCGAGTACAGAAAAGCCCAACAATTACAGAGTTCAGCATCATTGTTTCATACTTTTTAAGTGATGGATTTGCAGCCATCTTCAGTGGAGTGTCGTGTTACAGTGGATATCCTTCAGTGCCACTGGTAGTCAGTCTCAGCAAGTAATGCTCCTAGGTATCATCTCATTCATTTCCCATTAGATGTGCATGGAGAATGGTTGTTGAATAAGCCACATGGACCATAAATAACATTTTGGTGACAACTTCAAAGAAGTCCTGATCACTGGTGATACCTGCTGTTTCTGCAGAGATGACACTATCAACCTGACATTGAGAGATCTTTTCTGTCAACTAAGGCAAAATGTTTACATGTGACAATTATATTTTTCCATTAAATGGAAAACAACCAACAGCATTTCTCTTCAAAACCGTGATGCTTGGAAATGAAATCCACTGAAGATTTCAATTTTTGTTTAAAGCCTTGGAGAAATATAATGATGATCCAATGACAATTGACTAGTTAACAAAAGTTCTTTTATTTTATCTTGTGTAGGATTTCATGTGCATGTGATTTAAAAAGTTCTGTGTGGGCCTATGCACAAACATGTGTTATTGCATCTTGTGCGTACCCATGCATGTGCTGTGGACTACCTATAAATGTGGCCAGGAGTGTGACCATTTTGCTCAATTCACTGGGATTCACATTGCCATCTTTAACAACTGAAGCATATAAATGAAAGTACCCTTCAGAATGCAACTTGGTTTCATGCAACTGATTGTAGAGTTGTCATTAGGTTTGGATTTTCCCATACATACAGACAATTTCAGCATTTTCACAAATCATCATCAAAATGGCACTGACTGTTTTCCTAGTTTGCTATAAATGTATGTATTAATTCAGAAGCCTCAAAGAGTATATGCAGGGTGATTATGATTGAAGTACCAGTTTCAAAACTCAGTAAAAACCTAACCAAATTTGTACAGATTATTATTGAACAAGGGGAAAATGTTATGAATAAAAAATTATGACTAGATGGGACTGAAAGTGGCAGAATAAGCAAAATAAAAGACACAGGTAACAGCTGTTCCTAATTTTGAACCTGAGATGCTCGGCATGCATGTCTCAAAGCAGTATTGCATGATACTGGTAAAGCTCTTCTACAAGAACAGTGATGTGTGCCAGTTGGGCTGAGTTGGGTTGTTTGGGGGAGGAGACCAGACAGCGAGGTCATCGGTCTCATTGGATTAGGGAAGGATGGGGAAGGAAGTCGGCCATGTCCTTTCAAAGGAAACATCCCGGCATTTGCCTGGAGCGATTTGGAGAAATCACAGAAAACCTAAATCTGGATGGCCAGATGCGGGATTTAACCATTGTCCTCCCAAATGAGAGTCCAGTGTGCTAGCCATTGTGCCATCTCGCTTGGTGTGTCAGCTGCTTTGCAGAAAGTTCCAGGTGCTGAAGGGTACAAAAATAGGCATTGGTCCAATTTTTGCCAAGGTTCTGGAGAAAATTATTATAAAATTCAAAAAGACAGGTTCTTCTGTAGTAAAGTGTGGCACAGGGAGAAAAACAACTGATCAAACATTAGTTGAAGTGACCACAGCATTGCAGGAGAGGTCACAAGGTGGTGTGTAAACATGCAGTGCATGGGGAATTGCCCAAACTTTGGACATGAATGTGAGCATGGTGAATAAATTTTTATAAAACATCCTGCATTGCTATCCACAATTTTACCAATCTTCAGGAGTTGCTTCATGCTGACTTACCAATAACAAAAAAATTTCTCTAGTGTTCTTACTTGCATGAAAGTGGACAATGAATGGCCATAGAACATTCTGCACACAGACAAAACCCATTTCCAACTACAGGGACATGAAAATACACAGAATTGCAGAATATGGTCGACGGGAAATCTGCTCACACATCAACCGTTACTGCTTCAATCTGCAACAGTAACTGCATGGTGCAGGTTGATAATATAAAGACCATATTTTCTGAGGAGATGGGTCCTGCAGGGCCTGTTACCTGTGCCATCACAGTTAAACACTGAATGCAAGGTGGTGCTCCTCTGCATATTGCACAGTCAGTGATGAAGATGCTGCAGAGGCACTTTGGAAATGCTAAAATTATCAGCTGTCATTTCCCTACAGCCTGGATGTTCAGATAATTTGATCTTTATCTATGTGACTTCTGTCTGTGGGGTAACCTGAAAGATAGTGTTTAGTGCTCTGATAACAAACACAGCTGATATGAATGCACACATTGAGCACCACATTCTGAACGTGAACCATGAGACACTCCAATCTGTTGTGCAACATGCCATTTTTAGATTTCAACTTGTGGCAGGAAACGGTGGACAGCAAATTGAACACATCTTGCGCCAGTCCTATGACATGCTTTTTATGCCATTTCTTGGCCTTGTGAAAACTAAAACCAGATGTCATTGTTGCTTTTTATGCAGTTTCTGGTCTCTGGACAGTTAAAAACCAATTTTTCCCATCCGACTTAGTACAACCATGTCGCAGTGGATGGGCTTTGCTAACTTAAAGTACCACAACTATTGAATGCCAAACTTCTGCCATCATTACATAGTATGGTTGGTTTCATATGCAACTAACATCATGGCTGTCATATTGCGATTCATCTTTTGTTAGTAGCCAAAATCACTTACATTATGACGCTTAAGGTGCTGCCTAGTGGTAAAATTTTCATCCCCCCCCCCCCCCCCCAAAAAAAAAAAAAAATAACGTTTCCCCCGTCTTCAATAATGTTCTATTGATATAAGATGTCATTCTGAGCAATGGTTTTTTTTTTTTTTTTTTTTAAATTTACAGCATTTCGAAAATGGAATTCAAATGGTAATTACCCTGTACTTTACAGTGGCTCCCTGTTCTGAGATACACCTATCAAGATTACTGCTCAGAGGCAAAAACAAAGGCAAGAGTTTAACATTAACTATGTGGGATTACAGTACACAATTATCCATTTGCAATGAGATGACATACCAACAAAGGATAGAAGTCCTCTAATTTCTGTATACATTACATGTCAACAGATAAAATGTATTTCTCTGAAAATTTCTGGACAGCAAAGATGCAAGAGATAAGGTTTTACAGCTTTGTAGCAAGAAAGGGAATAAATAATATAACAGCAATTACCATGTTTTGATTAACTTTAGAACATATCTTAAAATTCAGTATCAGAGAAATCATTCAGATCAGTGGTAACACTGTCTACAGAACTTTCTTCTGACTGTGCAAATTTTCAGTGTGGTGTAAGCCTTTCACTTGAACACATCTCCCACAGTTACAAGATCAATCACTTCCTGGAGCAAACTCTGCACATTTTAAATTCATTCCGCATGTGTAATTTCTGGATGTAACCTCTTCTTGCACTCACCTCCTCATGATAAAGATTGAATTTGTTGGAAAGGAGTATTAATTTTGCACATTTCTTCAGTTAGTTGTATCTCGCAAAGCACTTATTGACAATTTGTTCAAAGTCTCATCTATTTCAATCACACTTCAATAATAAATACAAATAACAATATACATTTATTGTCTAAGTGCAACTGAAATAACAAAGACTGCAAAAATGTCTGTTTCCTTTCATGGCGAACACTTGTAAACTACTACTGTCTTTCAAATCTTGCCAAATGTGACTGTCGTTACGTCAGGTCTTCAACACACACAAAATTTTTGATCCAACATTGGATTCTTCTTTGGATTGTAAGCCTTATCACCACACTTTATGTATTTTAATCCCAAAAATTTTACAATTCTGTCTATCAAATGAAGGCCCCCTGTGAAATCATTTCATGCATTTAAGACATTAAGACATATGCCACTTGTGGCTTATAGGATATGGACAACAATCACACAATTCTAAAAAAGTGAGATGAAAAACGTTTTTTTCTAGAAATTGTGCAAATTATGAACACAAGTCTTCTTTCCTTAATATACTTGAAACTTCTTGGCAGTTTAGAGCCATACACTAAACCAGGACTTGAACCGTCACCTTTTGTGGCCAAGTGTTCTAGCAACTGAACTACTTGAACATGAATCACGATCGGCCCTCAAAGCTTCACTTCTGGCAGTACCTGATAATATCCTTATTCTGAGACAAAGTTCCATATCAATCATACGTTTCCATTCAGTATACTTCTGCACATATTCTATTTAGTATCTAAGGTGAAAAGGCACATGCTTTTGCTGTGGCAATCTGCTGTCTGGTCACGATTTCTTCTCCTCTGGGACTCTCTTTAAAATTGCATGAAATTCTTAAATACCTCGTATGTGATCCTTTCATTTTCCTCTGTGCGTACTGGAATTTAGTAGCATTAGCTAACAAACATGAGCAAGGAAGTACTCAAGAGGAATCTACATTCTCCTTGCCAATTATTTAATCCAGTGACTACATAAGTGACTCAAAGTCACAACACAGTTTGAAAGCCATACTAACAGCAACTGCATGAATCAAGCATAGTATTACTAAATAATACATGTCAGTGATAGGTATCACCTGAGTAACTGTTGCTTTTTATGGTGCTGCCTGAATGACAGCCATGTCATAATTGACACTGTGTTAACTGTATGCATTTACTTCCATGGACTGAATTCTAATTGGCATTGGCAATTACAGAAGAAGAAAGTACAAGGGTTGGGGGAACTGACATTCTCCTGGCGACTGCCACAACTGTTGTATCCCAGAATATGTAGTCATAACTTATCTTGTGGAGAGGAATGGTCCTGGTCCTGGTGGTGGTGGTGGTGGTATTTTCAATCCACGTCTGCAATGTAATGCTTGTCACATTTTTATTTCTAGTGGGAGTCAATAGAAAATTCATGTTGCGGCACCATAAATAAAATACTTTTTTTAACCTTTGTTACATGGTTCATGTCAGTCAGTCTGAACTCTCATGCAAAATTCATTTATGCCATCTGCACACTAGTTCTCTCCCTCTCCCCCCCCCCCCCCCCCCTTCCACCATACAGAAATAAAAGAACATCAAACAATACTGTAGAGCAGTAAACAGAGACAGCTCCTTTGATTGCTCTTCATATTACAGTTGTTACATTACAGTTTGAATGTTGTAAGCAAAAATTTGTAGTGGAGAAAAAACAATGCAACAATTACTTTACTTCACACAGACTGGGTATACAGACTTAAATACAAATTAGTGAAGAAAAACAAATGCAAAATGCATGGAGTTAAAACATCATTACTCAATACAACAACAACAGCTCAACATACTAAAAAAATTTCAAAAAAGTGCAAAGAAATAAATCTATGGGAAGAAACAGTAGATGGTAAAATATAAGCAGCATCTTACAGCAACAATTCAAATTTTGATTATGTGAAATATTTTAACATCAACTTTACCTCAGCATAGACCAAACAGTGCAGACAATATTCCATTTGTTGGTAATTCTATGTAAGCCACTTACCACAGCTTAAATGTGTTGTGGTGGAGTTCACATTTTTCATTCCCCTGCGAAAATGGCAGAGGAACAGAGCACAAATAGTACACTTGTAATCCTCTGGTGAGAATGACTACACCACTGCACAGGAGCTTGCACAAGATTCATTCATTAATATTACACATTACCTGCAGTTTCTTTCTCCAAACATAAACATTTTCCAGGAAGAACCACTCTGGCTGTTCTCCAGAGTAATAAATAAACACAAACAAAAATATCTGACCTTTCTCTCCTCCAAATATGAGGCAATTTTATTACCATTCTAACCCCCCCCCCCCCCTCAGTATTGTTTCACGACTGCTGCCTCACTACACTGTCCTCTCATATACTTCGTTGTTTCCAACTAAGGGATGTTTACCTTTCAGAGATCTGTGGTACTTCTCTTTTCTATTCTTCTGAAGCAAAAATTAGTCACAAATGCATGTCAGTGAACAATACAGAACAATACATATCCTGACAACATATTACAAGAAGTCAATATCAGATCACTCCATGATAAAATACATGCACATGGGTTTATATACTGAGGAACTCGAAGCCCACCTTTCAGCCTCAGAAGCGTAGGGAGGATACATAGGCCGAGCAGGTGGATATGAGCTGCTGGGAGAGTACTGCTGATTGAATTCCTGCCCCATATTCGTTGGTTGTCCACGACTATGGGGATACTGATCCGGATACTGAGAGTACCCGGACTGGCCTTGATAGCCTTGCTGAATTCCTGCAAAAATTCATATTAACCAGAGTACCATTCCAAAACTGTACTATATTTGTAGTAAATTGTAATCAGTGTAATTTGGATATTCTATATATTGCAAATTAAAAGAATTACTGAGATGAGCAACTTACTGAATTTCAATAACAATCAATGCAACAATTACTTTACTTCATACAGACTGGGTATACAGACTTAAAGACAAATTAGTGAAGAAAAACAAATACAAAATGCATCGAGTTAAAACATCATTACTCAATACAACAACAACAGCTCAACATATTAAAAAATTTTCAAAAAAGTGCAAAGAAATAAATCTATGGGAAGAAACAGTACAAAAAGAGGTAAACCAGCAAGCAAGCAACAACACTGGACAGAATCACACAGAAACCATTCTACAGTTAGCCACCCATTCCCTCCCATGTTTTAGGAAACAACACAATTCCCTTTATGAATTTTTGCCACTCAAGCTAACATATATAGGCAAATTAACAAGGAAATTAGTTTTCTTAGAAGATTAAAGTGTCAGTTCATGCTGACGTGTGAAATGGAGAAAAAAGTAATAAACAGAAAGCAAAAGGAAAACTCACACTGAAGCATGCGACCAAGAACATCTAGGGAGGGTTACCTTGGGGACGAGAGGGGCCTCCAGAAGGGCAGTAAGGATTGGGCCTCTGCCCAGTCGCCATGTCGTCAAAAGGGTTGGAAACGCTAATGTTATCCCCCGCACCTTGCGTCGGCACCCCCACACCTAGCACAATAAGCAACTGCTGTCACAAATTCCCCCAACAGGTTGCAGTCAAAATCAAGTTATGAGTTTTACAGATAAAAGCAGAGAAGGAAGATCAAACTTAAAAGTATGTTTTCTCATGGTCTCCATAGCTACTAACAAAGCAAATTATAAACACAAAAATGCAAAGCAATCTCTTACATTATACTATATTTTACAAATTAAGCTCAAAATGAGGCACAGATGTAATACAAAATAAAGTATCAATAAATGCCTACCCATGAGGAGCACTTTACTTTCAGATTATGATAACCCTAGCTTTCTCCCCCTTCAATGGCACCAAAGAGTGGTCACACACCTAAAATAACAAATATAAAAGCAACAATTCCTGCCAGAACTTGCTGGTCTACCTCAGCAGGGGAGAAATATTTATCCAGCAATCTGAAGCAGATATCTACATGTGACATAGTATTTTGATACTGAGTTTATAAAAAATGAAGATTGTGCATTACGAATTTATCAGAATTTCAGATTTTTGCCTCTGGAAATTGTACAAAAGCAGTGCAAACTGGACTCCTCAGAAGATATGGGAAATAGTCTCTTAACTGTAATATCAAAATATTTTCTATCAAATCTTATAAAGGTTTAAGACTTACCCGGGTGGGGCGAAGGGGCATTTGTTTGGGAGGAAGGCCTTTGCATTGGTGGAGAACTGTAATCAGGTGTGCTTCCTGGTGGGTAACCGTAACTGTATCCATCCATGGATGCTCCACTTGAACCAGCTGCTGGAAATGAATCCTGTGAATTTGATGAGCCTGTAATTGAAAGAATCCTTTATCACACACAAATGCTTCAACAAGTGAAGTACAATAGTCGAAATCTGAATCAGTAATTGCTCCAAGTATTCACAAACTACAGAAGTGTCAAATTGCTTTTTATAACAATCTGCTTAATAGTCTCTCAAAAAGATTTCATATTAAAGTAAAGTATTACCTTTTCTCAGCAAGGAACAGAAAAAAAAACTGTGTGTAAATTATAGGAACATACATTCAGTCAGTATGTGAAAATGTCGAAGGTGTTATACAGGGAAGTACATTTTTCAGAAATTTCTCACCAAATCATTAGCACAGCAAAATAACTAATAATGTTTTGTCTTGGAATTATCACTGATTCATGCACATGCACATAGAGACCTGTCAACAAGTCAAAGAGGACAATTAAATTAACCATCAACATGAACTTGCTGAAAAAAGGGGAGGTGTTGAGGAGCAGATGGGGAAAGGATTCAGCTGTGGCCTTGTTTAAGGAGCTTAGGGAAAGAAGACAATGGTAACTCAAACAGCGCTAAATCAAGAAGTTTGGATTGTAGACTTGAATATCAGCAGCCCCAACATAAAGTGGGTCCAATGTATGAATCTTATCACTCAGTGCTAACAAAGATCCACGATGATCAGCATTAGTATATATACAAAGAGAGGGGAAAGGGGCTACATCGCGAGTACTGCTGCATATTTAGCAGTCACAGTGGACACAAAATTCTACAAGGCATTCAGACCAGGACCTGCATATTAAGATGTTCATCAAATACTGGGACTGTCTGCACGTGCTGAGCTATTGAATAAAAATCAGTTTGTTATGTGGCAGGAATTGCTCCACTATACAAAAGCTGTTCTTTTCCATTCTGTTTGGAATTATAATTCTGGAGGGAACTTTATAACATATTTGGAGCAATGCTGTACAAAGGCTTACTGAAAAGTACGCCTGCAATGATTTTTTAAATAAAATTAATGTTGTTACCATTCTACACTTTTATTCTTTGTGTCTACATATTTGCAACCCTCTGCCACTAGAGGGCTCCGAATTGTAGTGTACAGCATGGAAGTATGTAATGTAACTGTGTGCCACTAGAGGGCTCCGGATTGTAGTGTACAGCATGGCAGTATGTAATGTAACTATGTCGGTGTGTGAGAAACTGAATGCTGTAATCGATTTTTGAATTTGAAGAGTTCGTCCAACCTCTTCTTTAGCATGACAATGCCAAATCACACACGAGCACAGTGAAATCTGCTGTAATCCGATGCTTAGGGGGATCACTGTCGGTCGATCGTCCTCCACACAGTTCTGACTTGGTCCCATCTAACTTCAATCTTTTTCCAAAACTAGAAGAACACCACCGAGGCCTTCAATTTCATGCTGATGAATCATTGCCAGTAGAGGAATAATATCTCTATTATTAACTGTTATTCCATTCTAAAACAATGCATGGAAAAAACCAACAACTATACCTTTCCGTGCAAGCTCTGATTTCCCTTATTTTATTATGATGATCATTTCTCCCTATGTAGGTCAGTGTCAACAAAACATTTTCACATTCAGAGGAGAAAGTTGGTGATTGAAATTTCGTGAGAAGTTACTGTGACTGTGAAAAAGACCTTTGTTTTAATGATGTCCACCCCAATCCTGTATCATGTCCATGACTCTCTCCCATATTTCTCGATACTACAAAATTTGCTGCCCTTCTTTGAACTTTCTCAATGTGCTCCATTAATCGAACCATGTAACGATCCGACGCCGTGCAGCAGTACTTCAGAAGAGGATGGACAAATGCAGTGCAGGCAGTCTCTTTACTAGATCTGCTGCATCTTCTAAGTTTTCTGCCAATAAAACACAGCCTTTGGTTTGTCTTCCCCACAACATTTCCTATGTATTTTCTTCCAATTTAAGTTGTTCGTTATTGTAATTCTTAGGTATTTAGTTCAATTATGGCCTTTAGAGCTAACTGACTTATAGTGTAACCGAAGTTTCATGGATTCCTTTTAACACTTATATGGATGATCTCTCACTTTTTTCTTGTCAAGTGCTGCATACTTAAAAATGATTTAATTACATAATTGATAATGGCACTGGCAGATGATGAAAATGATGTCATGAAGAGAATGTGGCACATCTTTATGTTACATTAGCATACTGGGGAAAAAATTAGTCACCCCCCAAAACAGTACAATGCTAATACTGCACAACATTTCTAGCTTTCACAATCACTCCAGTTTTGCAAGGAAGAGAACCAGTAAGTTTCTTCAGGTGTGGCATACCTAACTGAAGCCACTCAGTTATGGTTAAATCCTGTATAGCTACCAAAATGTGGGGAGGCTGACTGTCATTTCACCCATTATTCCAAACCTTCCCACACAGTTTCTATGGGATTACCATCAGATGATTTAGTACACCAACTGAAATGCAGTAAAGCCCCAAGTCTTCATCAAACCAAGCACATATGCGTGAAACCCAGTGAACACAGCTGTTATTGTGTTGAAAGAGGGGAGTGTCCACAGCATTCTCATCATGACTATGAGGAAAGGGTGACATTTAGTCACTCACAGTGTTGAAATCAACATCCCAGCTCATGTTCACAGTAACCCGAATGGGGGATTCCAAGTAATGGTACGAAAAAATACCACCAAAACATCACAGAACTACCTCTTGCCTCCACACACTGCCTCATCAGGGTGTCACTGCCCCCAATGCCTTGCACTGTATAAAAGAGGTCAAATCGCAACTCGACAGACCACACTACTCACCTCCATCCTGCTGATGTCCAGTTTGTGTGTGTTGTCCGCCCCATTAGCTGAATGGTCAGTGCATTGGATTGCCACACACGGGGGCCCGGGTTCGATTCCCGACTGGGGCGGAAGATTTTCTCCCCTCAGTGACTGGGTGTTGTGCTGTCATCATCATTTCATCCCCATTCTCAACACGAAGGTCGCCCAATGTTGCGTCACACTCAATAAGACCTGCACTTGGCGGCAGAACTTCCCGACTGGGAACTCCTGGCCACTGACACCATACGATCATTTCCATTTTTTGTGTGTGTTTGGTCCACTGAAGAAGTGCAGCTTTATGTACCGCTCTGAGCAATGGCCTCTCATGAGTTACACAATTCCAAATGTTCTTTGCACACACTTCCCTTCATATAGTTTTCTTTGAAACTGATTGAGATGGACCACAGCTCACCCATGGCACCAAGCCATGTTAAATTTGAAACCTATCATCATTGAAAAGGCACAACACTCACCTCTGGACCCTGTATGTTAAGAGCTTTTTATGACCACTGTTCTTACACTGTGAGTGATAAACCTGTCAATGAACCACTCTGCCAATGATTAAAACCAACTTTCCGTATGCTATCATTGAACGTTATGAATACTGACCTACTCTCAACTCTGCTAAATTACTGCACAATCAATCTCTCAATTTTCTTTAAAATCTTTATAGATTTACTATCACATCAGAAGTAACTAAAATAACAGAATAATGAATGGAAGCATATGGTTTATCTTGTCATTTCACAAGAGTTTTCAGAATGTGTTATTTGTAGAGAAAGAATGAGACAACCAATGCCTACATAAGTCAAATGCATCAACTGATACTAACTTCCAAAATGTATCATCAATCGTTAACTGGTACACACATCAAAAAAAGTTTTGCATCACCCCGGTTCCCAGAACTCCTGAAGACAGATGGTGAATGGGGATATTGTATCATAGACACAGTCCCTTTGACTGTTCAGAGATGCCACTAAACACGCCCAAAGATGTAAACAACCATGCATGGACACCACCTATTAGATGGAGGGTGTCCGGCAGCTGATCAATTCCAGTCATCCAACCAGGACGGAGGTACACAGCTCATGTTTTCTGTAGTTCAACCATGCCTAGACGGCCAATACCTTGATTCGATCACATCTGCATTGTTACTTTATGCCAGGAAGGGCTCTCAACAAGAGAAGTGTCCAGGAGTCAAAGAGTGAACCAAAGCGATGTTGTTCGAACATGGAGGAGATACAGAGAGACAGGAACTGTTGATGACACGCCACGCACAGGCCGCACAAGGGCTACTACTGCAGTGGATGACCGCTGCCTACGGAATATGGCTCAGAGGAACCATGACAGTAATTCCACCATGATGCACAAAGCTTTTCATGCAGCCACAAGACGTCATGTTATGACTCAAACAGTGTGCAACTTCACTCCTGACATCCATGGCGAGGCCCATCTTTGCAACCACAACACCATGCAGTGCAGTACAGATGGGCCCAACAACATGCCGAATGGACCTCTCAGGATTGGTATCACGTTCTCTTCACCCATGAGTGTCGCATATGCCTTCAATCAGACAATCATCGGCGACATGTTTGGAGGCAACCGGTCAGGCTGAACGCCTTAGACACACTGTCCAGCGAGTGCTGCAATGTGGAGGTTCCGTGACGTTTTGGGATGGCATTATGTGGGGCCAACGTACGTCGCTGGTGGTCATGGAAGGGGCCGTAACGACTGTACAATACGTGAATGCCATCCTCCCACCAATAGTGCAACCATATCGGCAGCATATTGGCGAGGCATTCGTCTTCATGGACGACAATTCACGCCCCCTTGTCATCTTGTGAATGACTTCGTTCAGAATAACAACATCGCTCGACAACAGTTGCCAGAATTTTCTCCAGACATGAACCCTATTGAACATACCTGGGACAGATTGAAAAGGGCTGTTTCTGGACAACGTGACCCACCAACCACTCTGAGGGATCTACTCTGAATCGCCATTGAGGACTGGGACAATCTGGACCAACAGTGCCTTACTGAACTTGTGGACAATATGCCATGATGAATACAGGTATGCATCATTGCAAGAAGATGTGCTACTGCATATTAGAGGTACCGGTGTATACAGCAATCTGGACCACCACCTCTGAAGGTCTCACTGTATGTTGGTACAACACACAATGTGTGGTTTTCATGAGCAATAAAAAAAGGTGGAAATGATGTTTATGTTGATATCTATTCCAATTTTCTATACAGGTTCCAGAACCGAGGTGATGTAAAACTTTTTTTGATGTGTGTATTTTGAGATTGGGGCAAAAAATAAAATATCCATTTCACTTTAAACACAAGAATAACAAAATTATGTTTGTGGGACAAAATTTCTGTTTATTATAATCCCCCCCCCCACCACCACACACACACACACAACCTCTTTCTCAGCTCTCATACGACAATGACTGTGTAGATGTGTTAAACATAAAACTACATTCTCTGTGCCATTTAATAGAGCACATGGAATGATAATTTAGTCTGTGTACACTATTTAGCTTGTCGATATGTCTCAAAGAGTCACTTCAAAAGTAAACTGTGTGCACTTTATCATCTTAGGGCAAGGCAGGATGTCTAAGTGGGAAGATGCCCACCTGCTAACATACATCACAGTAATGTCATTTGTACATCTGTCACGAGACAGGAGAGAGAGATATGCCTTGTTGTTGTCATTGACAGTTAACAGTACTAGCTAATGTGTCTAACATATACATTATGGCTCATATACAGGGTGAGTCACTAACTATTGCCACCTAAATAACTCCAAAAGTATGATAGAAGCCGAAAAGTTTGTGGGACAAAAGTTGCATGGGAAAAACAGGGACCATAATATGACGTTGGTTTTTTGTTGCTATGTGGGGTCACTTCAGAGATATGAAGGTCAACTTTGTTTTTTCAAATGGAATGCTATAGTTTGGTACTTATTTTCTGACAGTGGCTATCAAGACGAATCCAATGATGTGTAATAGTAAGGTCTTTGAAGGTCAACGAAGGTCACAAAGGTGGCATGAACGTCCATTTACAGAAGATGTTGTAAGTGATGAACATTGGTATCAATGCAGTGCTGCAATATTCTTATCATGGATTTAGTGATATTCCTTAACACTTTGGCACTTATCGAAGCACATGCTCTGACAATTCTCTCTCGCATATCTTCAGTGTAGTTGGAATGTCTTTATAAACTATGTCTTTTACGAATCCCCACAAGAAAAAATCCAGAGGCGTCAAGTTTGGCGAACGAGGCTACCACGACACATTTCTTCCGTGTCCAATCCAATGATTTGGGAATTCTCTCTGCAACTCATTTATAGCCATCAGCGAAAAATGTGTCGGACACCCATAGTGTCGATACCACATTCTGTTCTTTGTTCCTGAATGTATTTCTTCCAACAACAGACTTAATGTTCCTTGCACGAATGTGGTGTACTTCCTACCATTAAGATTTCCTTTGATGAAATAGGTGCCTGTAATTCTGGCCTCTAGAATCCCACACCATACATTCAGCGACCACAGTTTTTGGTGTGCAACTTGCTGCAGCCAACATGGGTTTTCAGTTGCCCAATAATGCATGTTATACAAATTAACATTTCCACGGTTCGTGAATGAGGCCTTGTCATTAAATAAAATCAAATTCAAAAATGTGTCATCACTCTGAATCTGAAATTGAGCCCATTGGCAGAATTCAATGTCACCCATACAATCCGTACCAGTTAATTGTTGGTTGAGACTGATATGGTAAGGATCATATTTATGCAGAACACGAACAACACTACTCTGGCTCATGCCAGATTCCCTTGTGATTTGATGTGAACTAACACAAGGATCTCGAGCCACAGTGGCAAGAGTACCAATTTCCATTTCCTTGTTAGTAACTTTGCTTTGCCGGATATGTTTCCCATGCGTTAAAGACCCAGTTGTTCTCAATTTATTATACACACATTTAAGTGTATGACATGTAGGGTGGGTACATGGAGGATATCTTTCGGTGTATAAATATCTAGCTCTCACTGAATTTCGTTGGCATTCTCTGTAAATGAGAAGCATATCGATTTGTTCTTCGAAGGAATACATCATTAACATTCGCTTGATTTGACATTACTAGTCTTACAGTTTCTGTTAGTGTTTTATTGTGAAACCGTCGAATGGTGTTTACATGTCAATGGTACATTAGATGGATACGCATATTCGGTGAATATTTATTATTTGCACAATATACAAGAGAGAATTGTCAGAGCTTGTGTTTCAATCAGTGCCAAAGTGATAAGGAATACCACCAAATCCATGATGATAAGATTGCAGCACTGCACTGATACAAATGGTCATCACTTCAAACACATTCTGTAAATCGATGTTCATGCCACCTTTTTGACCTTTGTTGAACTTCAAAGGCCATAGTGTTACACATCATTGGATTCGTCTCGATAGCCACTATCAGAAAATAAGTACCAATCTATAGCGTCCCATTTAAAGAAACAAAGTTGACCTTCATATCTCTGAAGCACCCCACCTAGAAACAAAAAACTAATGCCATATCATGGCCCCCGTTGTCCCATGCAACATTTGTCTCACAAACTTTTCAGCTACTCTCATTCTTCCAGAGTTATTCCAGGTGGCAATAGTTAGTGACTCACCCTGTATATCCAAGGAGAAAGCAAGAGAGCTGCTTAATGACTTTCCAAAGGCAACTGAGAGAACTGTGTCAAACCAGATGCCACATGACTGTCTCTGTATAGTCAGTTTCATCTCTAGACATATGTTATTGACAACAGTAGACCTTAAATCAACTCTGTACATTGACAGGTTTGGTAAGGGATCATCTAGAATGAAACTTCTACCAAAAGCATTCGGATCTCTTTGCCAGTAGATGCAGAATTTGTCTGACACCTGACAATTGTCATCACAGAAGATTGTAGAGACTACCAGGTACCAACACACATCTCGGGCATGCCAACCGATAGGTTCAGCGCGGAGGTGGCTCAGTCACGCTGTGGACTGGTACCATGTATAAATGTCAGGCACCTCTCACTGCTACTGAGGGTAATTTGAACATTGCGCAGTACTGAGGAAGGAATCTACTACCTCATCAGAGAGAGGCTAATCTGAGCTGTAATGTGGCTACCACCTTATGGACAGCTTGTCAAGGAGGATCAAAGTATGTTATAATACACTTAGTGGAGCAACTGCATACTGAATGTTATCCAGAAACAGATTTTAATTCACACTCGCTAAAATGTGCATTTACAAAGCTAAAATGTATGTTTATAAACAGATTGCCTTTATTTTGTTGTTATTTTATTTCACAATATTTACCATTTTTATTTCCATAATGTTAATTCTTTTACTCCCTGTTCCCCTCGAATCTACGAGTGAACACGATCACAGATATGTGGGTGATGTGAAACTTTTTTTTTTCTTTTTGAGCAATTTAGATGAACATGTGTGCTACATTTGATGTTCACTCAGAGGAAATTAAATTATTCTGTGAAGGATCAATTTAAAAATCCTTACACTGAATATGCACAAGTCCAGTTACAGTGATGTGACCACCACCTATGTTCGATGTCAACATACAGTAACCACTCACAGACAGCAGATGGCAGCAGAGGGTATATAAGGTGTTTCAGGGGGCACATGGGAAACAATGCAGTCATTGTTCTAATTTGAAAATGGAGCAATTTATCTGACTCCCAAAGGAGCATGTTTATTGGTTTTCAGGCCAATGGCGGAAGCATTCTGAAATGGCTAAGTTTGTAAATTGTTCACACGTCGCCGTGGTTAAAGTATACCACGCATAGCCAAATGGCACTATTCAAAACCGGCACCAAGGAACTGTGGTTCAACACAGGCCGTAGATGACAGAGGTGAAAATGGTTGTAGAAAGTGTAGGATTGAATAGATCTGCAACTGCTGAGCAACTGACTGCTCTAATGAACCAAGGGATTACCAACAGTGTCTCAACAACCTTTTAGTATACATTGCTGTGCATGCGGCTTCACAGTAGGCTGTAATTTGCACACCAATGCTACTACTGGAAGTCTACTAAATGGTGTCAGGTGGCCTTTTCTGATGAATCATGTTTTACGCTTCATCATGCAGATGGTAGTTGGCACGGATGGCGTGAAACGTCTAAAAGTGAAGGGCCCAGGCCAGAGGAGGGAGCGTTATTGTCTGGGGTACATTTTTGTGGCATTTCCTTGATGATCTTGTCATTCTGGATGGTACAATGGATCACCACAACTATGCAAATACCCTTGGGAACCATGTCCACCCCAATACACAGTTTGTTTTTTTTCCTCAGCACAGTCATCTACCAGCATGACAATGCAACATGTCATACAACTCTGAGTGTAGCTGCATGCTTTGAAGAGTGCCAGGATGCATTTACCACACTACCCTGGCCACCAAATTCACCAGTTAAATCCAATCAAGAATCCGTGGGACTATCTCAATCGGCCTGTCTGCGTAATGCGTCCACAGCCTAGGAACCCAGTGCAGCTGGCCATGGCACTGGAGTTGGCATGGCTCTTCATCCCTGTTGGTTCCTTTCAGAACCTCACTGACTCTCTTTCTGCCCACCCACACTGCAAAAGGTGGTTGTTCATGCTTCTCACAGGTGGTTGCATTGATGTGACTGGATCATACATTACCTCACGGAATTTAACTCCAGTAATATTAAACACGCTAATGGCTTCTCACTGACTAGTATCTTCAATTTTGTTATATGATTTGATGCGTATATTGTACAATGTGTACCATCAGTAAGTACTGACAGTACACAGCCTCAACAACATATAAATGTGTATTTTTAACTGTGCTTTTTAGCAATGCACAAGAGTTAAAATTTATTCTCTTGTATAATACTTATTTCATGTATCAACACATACCAATACTATTATCAACAACTAATAAAAATCTTTTTTACTTCACACCACCAGCACCAAAAGCGTGAATGATGCTACTGTCACTTGTTGCCGTTATCTTACAATGGAAAAATGTCCATTGCCCACTTCACTGTGATAATATATTCTATTACAGATTCACTTCCAAATATGCCATTTTGGCCCTTTTTCAACAACTCACTTTAACACAAAATATGTTATGAACAGGATATGAGTACATAAGTTAAAAGATTCTGCAAGCTTTTCTGAAAGAGAGAAGAGTAGAACTTGCAATTCCTCTGTCCACTCTTTTGCATCAGATGGCATGTGATCACAATATTCTACATAATTTAAGGGCCAAAAGCAATGTAGAGCCCATGTCAGTAATCACTTCAGAGCAGCTGTGTAGAGGCACAAATCAAATCAATTAAGTACATAAAATTAAAATTTTCTGTAAGGATTTCAACAGTACAGTGTTATGGACTACCTGGAGATGGAACTGATGATGTCTTGGTCATCTTCTTCTTCGAAGTAGATTCCACTTGATTTATAATTGGTTGTGGGTCTATACCTCCACGGTCAAAGTGACATTCGAAGGCCAAAAGGTTTTTCGTGTAATGCTTCCGAAGTGTATATGCAGCACTTGAAGATGCTCCGATGCCTAAAAGCCCTGCAATGTCTTTCCAGGTTTTGTTTTTTGTGACCTGTGAATTTAAGTTTGTAATCAAACACAAATGAGAAAACTGTGTTTGCTGAAACACAAATAGCTGTTATAAAATATACATACTATGAATTAAATTCACCTGTCATGTTTTTCTGTCTGAATGTGAAGGATAATCTCAGGAAATAGTGTACAGATACTGATACAGCTTTCACTAATAGATAGGTCGATTGATGAGGAAGGTTTGTGTAGATAATTCATTACCCGTGTGCCAGACAAGTTGTCTGACCATAGATACTTAGTGTTACCCATGCAAACCAGGGGTAGGTTGCTAGTGAAGAATCATTGTAAGTAATGAGCTTTCTTATGCTACAAGTTAACAATTAAAAATTTCCCTTTAAGGTAACTGTTATTTAAATATTTTTTATGCTACTGACAGATCTGAACTCAAAGATATTAACAAGTAATAGAACACACTAGCAACTATCTATTTATGACATCAAATTTTACAGCTGATCTTAACTACATTACTGTTTAATGTGCATTCATTTTTAATAAATTTCAAAGTTCAGCTTTAACATTTACTACATACACAATAATCTCAAACTGAAGGTAATTCACCACCTTCAGTGGTTTAGGTGAGAGCCTTATTCCTTTGTAATCTGTATTTCCAAAGTAATGGAAGTATTTTCCAAAGTAATTCATAAAATTCAGGAGGTGGTCAACATTAACTTTCACTTATTATTGGAACACACATGAAATAGAAAGATGTTGTGCACTGGTCGAATTTCACACAGTAAAAAACTAACTGCTACTGTTTATGGAAAACAGCTTGCACACAGACAACCCCCCCCCCCCCCCCCCAGACACACACACACACACAAATGACCACAAAATCCTACTATCTCAATATCCGAGACAAAAAAAAAAGGAGCAAATACTGCTCAGCAATTAAGAAGCAACTGAAGAAGGGCTTAAAACGACAAACAGCCACTCCTCTTTATCTTCATTCTGAACTGTATTAATTCTTTACTAATGGTTATCCAGCACAGTATGTGAAGCTGAAGATTAACGAAATGTAACCAGTCTTCAAATTACTTACTCTGTTTAATGAACTACAAAAACACAGAGAAAATGTAAAGCATTGTTTTGTTTTGTTTTGTTACAAGTTCATAAATTTCAATATCTGCGATGAACAAGATGGGGAATATTTTGGTGCAGAACAAGTCAGATACGTCAAAACTCATTTTTTATCTTATTGCTAACCACTACAAACAAAACAGGATTTCTTTATTGCAGACATTAGACTGCAAATTATCATAAAACTGGTTACAATAAAAGTACAGGAAATGGATGTTTCAGATTAAGAGGAAAGAGAACAATTCATTACATAGTAAAGCTACATGGCTCCTTGTGATATCTTACCTCATTCCCACACTCGTACTGAAGAAGGGTGTAACTGATCAAGCACACGCATGACCTAACACATCCAAACTTAGATTTACACCCTGCAAGCCACCTCTCATGGTATACGGAAAAATCGTTTGAGGATCAGTCAACAAGCAGTGCCTCGTTCTTCAGTAATGCTTATTAATTTAAAAATTTGAATTTGGCACTATTCTACAAAGCTTCTCTAATCTACTGCAGTGGTAACTTCCTGCATCAACAGATGCCAGTACTGCAGTTGCTTGCAACGTGGTCAAAGTCTATGTTCGTATTAAACAGCGTTCTGTGATAGAAGCCTGAAATGTAGAAGTAAAAATGCCCATTGGCATTCATGAAAGACAGAAAAATGTGTAAAGTGATGGAACAGTGGATACCAGCACTGTTTGTCGGCGTAACAACGCTGAAGACAGATCATTGGCTCATGAAAAGCAGAGCAGCAGGTGACTCCACCCAACATGAAGTGAGTCGATGACATTATTCATGGTGATCACCAGGTGACTGTGGATGATTTGTGTTACATTACCTCCCACAGTAATGGCATTGTGATGATGATGATTTTTTCAGCAAATGTGATACTCAAAGCTTTGTGCGACTCGAGTATCAAAAATATTAACACTCTGTCGGGCGTAATTGGCCCGACAGGCACAACTGAAATGTTTTTGTTCCCTCTCTCCCAAATAAGTCAGCGTGGGATTTGCCTGCCATTAGTACCTTCCTATCTTCAGGCAGTGTTTACAACACCCTCCACAAATTTTTGCGTGACCTTTGTAGAGAGCAGATGTGACGTTAGTGGCCTCTCATGCTCATTGCACTTTAATACATCTTTGCTTTTGGAGGTGTGTATTTTTGGTTCTTTTTAAGAGTTGTTATTTTGCTCACTTTATGGATGAGTAATGTGAATTTTGTGAATATCTTGTAAAAATATACAGTTCAGTAAGCTTGGCCTTTCAGGCACATTCCGACTGAGTACATAATTATCCTCAAGTTCTCTCTTTTAGACTCTAGATTCTTCAAAGATACAGCTCAGAATTATTACAAACTGTCTAACCCCTGTCATCTCGAAGAAATACAGGATTTGCTGATGTACAATGATGAGGAAGACTCCATACTGTCTGAGGATCTTGGTGATGAAAGTGACATTGATTCACAAGATGAGATGGAAGAATGTGAAGGTGATTCTTTAAAGCAGCGAGATGGTGAGGATACTGCTCAAGACGAAGAAAGAAGAGACAACAAAACAAGGAACTTTTATTTGGGAAGAGATAAGAAGACCATGTGGGCCAAAAAGGCACCTGAGGAAAGACATCGTAACGGGATCTTACATCATCACCACTCACCTCCCTGGAGTCATAGGAAATGCTTAGAATGCTACAAGTGCAGTTGAGTGTTGGAATAATTTATTAGCCGATGATATCCTTGCCACCATTATCAAATATGCAAATCAATACACTGACACTATCAAGGATCATTTCACTAGTGAGAGAGACATCAGATCCACAGATGTAATTGACCTAAGAGCATTTATTGGTTCGTTGTACCCAGCAGGTGCATACGGAGGGAATGGTCAAAGTCTGGAAGAACTTTGGGATACTGAAGGTGACAGACTGAAAAATTAAGTCTTGTGATGAATATCAAACAGTTTAACAGTCTGATATGTTGGCTTCGTTTTGACACCTGAATTACCAGAGCCCAACAGATGGAACTTGAGCAGCTAGCTCCTATTCATGAAGTTTTCGAAGAGTTCATGAAAAATTGTCAGAAGAGCTATTGTCCTGAGGATAGCATCACAACAGATGAAATGCTTCCTGGTTTACATGGTTTATGTCTTTTTTTGGCAGTATATACCCTCAAAACCTAACAAATATGGAATAAAACATTTTGGTCTTCTTGATGCTAAAATGATATACACAGTGAACATGGAGATCTAAATTGGACTACAGTCTGGAAGTGGTTTCTGTGTCAGCAACAAACCCACTGGAGTTGTCAAGAGAATGGTTAAGCCCATATTTGGATCTAGCCAAAATATCACTGCTGATAACTGGTATTCAGATTCTCATCTTTTGACTATTTGAAGACAAAAAAGCTGTCGTATGTTGGAACTGTCTGAAAAAATGAAAGACAACTGCCACCAGATTTTCTTAACATAAAAGGGAACACACAATACAGCAGTATGTTTGGCTTTAATGATGGGAAGGTTTTCGTTTCCTACACACTGCGCCATAACAAAAAATTAGATTCTTGTACATTTGCTTCACAATGATGATGTCACTGGTCCTGAATCTGGAGAAATGGAAAAAAAAACAGAGATAGTCACTTTCTAGAATTCAACAGACGGTGGCATTGATAGTGCATATCAAATGTGTGTTACTTATTGTATGAGCAGAAACACAAAGCGCTGGCCAGTGATCGTTTTTTATTCACAATGTTGAATGTAGGTGGTCTCAACTCCCAGGTTATGTACCTTGAAAGTCAATTGGAGAAATTGCAGAGAAGAGTGTACCTAAAATCTCTGGCACATCAACTTGTGCTTGGAGAGCTACACAAAGGAAGTATGAAAAAGATTAGAATCCCCTCCAGCTTGCGAAGCTGACTCAAAAGATTTATTCACAAAAAAGACACAGAAATCACCTCCTCTCCCACATCCCAATATACGTAGACGCATCACCTGCACTACAGAAATGGGTCGCAGAAGGATGTCAAACTATGAATGTAAAAGCTGTCACAAATATAGTCTGCCAACTTTGCTTATCTGTGCACCGATGTATTTCCTCTGGTAATTTTGAGAGAAGTTGAAAGGCACCAGCATCAAAACAGTGACTTAAAATGGTAGTTTTTTTCATAAATTTATTGTTTGATAAAATTTATGTGCTGAAAACTGTTACTGTTCAGTGGTGGATTCAAAAGTTCGGTCATTTATATTCTGTTTCTTCTGTGTTTAATAAAATGTTTTTTCAGCATCCATTTTCATATGTTGTGTTACTACACTTTCCCATGAAAGCCACCTACCACATTTAGGTTACTAAAGTTGAAAATATGAAATAATAGCTGATTTCAAAATCTCTGCCTGTTACGCTCATTGTGCCTGAACACAGGAGT
Source organism: Schistocerca serialis cubense (assembly GCF_023864345.2). Classification (NCBI taxonomy): domain Eukaryota; kingdom Metazoa; phylum Arthropoda; class Insecta; order Orthoptera; family Acrididae; genus Schistocerca; species Schistocerca serialis. The sequence continues at coordinate 358,428,819 of NC_064640.1, read as the reverse complement.
CTCAGAACTGCACCTGACGAATGGTTAACCAAGCAGAATAAAAGGCCAAGAAAAACAATTTCCTGCCAACTCTTGCAGCCCTTCTGTTTGGAGGGAGAGGAGTTTTGGGAAAATTTGTGATTGGAGACCAAACATGGGTCATTTTTCTGAAGCATACTTAAAGAGGTAGTCAATGGAATGGCATCAAAGGAACTCACTGAAGAAGAAAAAGTTCAAAACTTCGTGCCTGGCAGCTAACATTATAGCTACAGTATTCTGGAATGCAGGGGGCTAGATTATTGTTGAATTTTTGGAGCAGAGATGCACAATTAATTCTGTCAACCATGTCAGAACCCTCAAATAGCTTAAAGCACATCTACAGTGAGTTTGCACAACATAAGCTATGGTGGATGCTGTTGTTCTGAACGACAATGCAAGACCACACATCAGTCATTACATCACTAAAGAGATTGTGAAAACTGGGTAGGAAGTTTTGCCTCATCCCTCATATAGCCCTGGCCTGGCATCATTAAGCTTCCACCTGTTCGGGCCACTAACAGCAGCTCTTCATGGGATTCACTTTGAAGATGAGGAGCCCATGAAAACATCAGTGTGTCAACGGTTTCAGAAGCAGGACTGTGCATTTTACCAATCCAGATTACGTGCCCTTGTTATAAAGATGGACCAAACCCATGGAAATGGACAGATTATATTCAAAAGTCGTAGATTAATTGTCAATATGTGCTTTCCAATCTATGTAGTTGCATTTGAAATCTTTGACACACACACACACACACACACACACACACACACACACACACACACACAAGAAGCATTTCTTTTTGACTGACCCTCTTTTAAGCAACAGATATTTCTCTTTCCTTATCAAACGCACAGAAAAAAACTTAACACTTGCACAATGGCTCTATTATTTATTGAAACACATTAAATTCCAATCACAAAATATTCTTAAAAAATATGTTAGTAGGAAAATCTATTTACAGTACATCTAGTTAGTATGTCTATGGAACTACCATGGAACTAAACACTACACCTTGCATACCTCCATGAAGCCCCCTCTTTCCTTGACGTAAGCATACAACCAATAGAGATCGAGAGGATTCTTGGAGATGGTGGGACATGCTGAGATAGGTGTTCCACGCTCCTCCATGAACTGCAGCAGTTTGTCAAGCCACATGCGTCGCTCGTGGTTCTCATCCATCTCATACAGTTTGCACAGGCTGTCTGGTTTCTGTGTCACATAACATACTTATTAGTGGGTTCAACCAATACACATTAAAACTCAAAATTTACAAGTACATCAAAATAGTTACAGTATTCTAACACCAATAACCTTAGTTACAATTTCTTGACTGTCAAGTTCAAGTGTAGTTCATACTGCATCTACCCCACTTCCCTATGGGAATACTAAAAACTGCTTTGACATATCTATCTTACAATGTTACATCAAACTGACTGTGATTAAAACTCGACAATTTCAGTTATGTGGTTACAAGCTACTTTGTCTGTCGTAACACATGACATATAAATTCTCCCACTTTGTAAACGAAGATGGTGTCTAGAACTGATAGGTGCAAAAAACACACAGGAAAAACAGAAACACTATTTCGAAGTACAAAGTGATATTTGTTTCTCTTTTGATGTATGTTCTTTTTATTCGGTATCAATAAGTCATTGCAAAGCCTAATCTAATGTTCGCATTCAAAGTAAATGTAAATCGCGCTCTGGAGTCGTATGTGCTAAGTAAGTGCATTAATAATCGAAAAGTTCTACCGCAGATAATAATAAAATTTGAAAAATGTTGAGAAAGCAGAGAGTGTTGCACTCTCGATTCAAAAAAGAACGCCCAGCGATCGACAGGTAAAAATTGGTAGAACTTCGTGCGTCCGTTAGAAGATGGATACGCGAAGCATACAAAAATTTCCACCGTCGTACCATAGCGAAAGATCTTGCCAAGAACCCTGGAAACTGCTGATCATATGTAAAATCACTAAGCGGATGGAAGGCTTCTAAGCTGTCACTCGTCGACCAGTCTGGGTTGGCAATAAAAGACAGTAAACGGAAAGGTGAAGTTTTTTATTTCGCGTTTAAGAAATCATTCACGCTGGACGATGGTACAAATATACCGTCGTTCGACTGTCGCACAGACTCCCGCATGGAGCGCATAGAAATAGACATCCTTGGCGTAGGGAATAACTGAAAGAGTTGCAAACAAGTAAGTTGCCAGGTCCAGATAGAATCCCAATTCGGTTTCGGGGAGAGTGCTCTGTGGCACTGGTCCCTTACTTAGCTTGCATTTTCCGCGAATCTCTCGCACAGCGCAAAGTTCCGAGCGACTGGAAAAAAGCGCAGTTGACTCCTATATACAAGAAAAGCAAAAGTACGGACCCACATAATTACAGACCACTATCCTCAAAATCGATTTGCTGCAGAATTCTTTAACATATCCTCAGTTCGTTGTACGGATTGCCCTTTTTTCACGTGCTGAGCATAGATGAAGGGCAACAGGCAGATTCCATATTCCTCGATTTCCGGTAAGCGTTTGAGCCGGTGCCCCACTGCAGACTGCTAATGAAGGTACAATCACACGGAATAGGTTTCCAGTTGTGTGACTGGCTAGAAGACTTCTTAAGAAATAGAACCCAGTGAGTTGTCTTCGGCTGTGCATGTTCATCAGAAACAAGAGTATCGTCAGGGGTGCCTCAGGGAAGTGTGATAGGACCGCTCTTATTCTATAAATGATCTGACGGGCAGGGTGAGTAGCCATTTAAGGCTCTTTGCTGATGAAGCTGTGATGTACGGAATGGTGTCTCGTTGAGTGACTATAGGAGGAAACAGGATGATTTACACAGAATTTTTAGTTGGTGTGATGAATGGCAACTAGCTTTAAATGAAGAAAAATGAAAGTTAATGTGGATGAGCAGGAAAAATAATCCTGTGACTTCCGAATACAGAATTAGTAGTGCTGCTCGCCACTCCATATGAATTAAATATCGAGGTGTAACGTTGCAAAGCGACATGAAATGGAACGAGAACGTCAGATTGGGAGTAGCGAGGACGAGAGGTCGACTTCGTTTCATCGCAGAATTTTTCACCTGTAGAGGAGACTGTGTGTGGAGCACTAGTTCAACCCATTTTTAAGTACTGCTAGAATGTTTGGGATCCACACCAGGTCGTATTAATGGAAGACACTGAAGCAATTCAGAGCCTTGCTGCTAGATTCGTTACCAGTAGGTTCGATCAGCAAGCAAGTAGCACAGAGATGCTTCGTGAACTCAAATGGGAATCCTTTGAGGGAAGATGACGTTCATTTCGCGACGTATGCCATACTGAGGAAATTTAAAGAATCAGCTTCTGAGGCTGACTGCTGAACGATTTCATAGTCGCCAACGTACATTTCGCCTAAGGACCAGAAAGTAGGACTAGTAAGGAGGCTTACAGACAGTCGTTTCTCCCTCGATCTGCTTGCTACTGGAACGGGAAAGGAGGTGACTATCAGTGGTATGTTGTATGTTTTACCTTTCGACATGCACCATACGGTGGCTTGTGGGGTATGTATCTAGATATAGATGAAGATATCATACGTATTAAGCCTTAGTGATTTTGTCCGTCGTTAAAATGGTTTGTAGATGAACCTTGCGATAGCATTTCGCTGGTGGCAGTTTATCCCAATTGGAACATGGTCACCATGACGTCCACCATATGTCACAGAAGTTCAGTGGAGCAAAAAATCTAGACTCAGAATTGCGTAGCAACCTTTAGTTACATTATACAGCTACTCGACGCACTCATGAACTCATTCTGCCCCCACCTAAAACATAATATTGCTGAAACCAGTTACTTCGTCACCGTCTCCTACCCCCTGCAAACTATAGTGAAGGGCGTTTAATTGTTTCCTACCAACGAGGTGAAGATTTGCCACTGACACATGCGCCCCTGTCCCCAATAAAATGTACGCCCCTAGTCGCTTACCACTCCCACAACGCCACTTTCCGCCTCCACATACGTTCTGCAGCATTGATATTGAATGGGGTTCCCGTTTGCTTTTAACGCTTGAACATTTCGCCCCCGTCCATTCCGCCCCTTGCTTGTACAGTTCTTCCCGTGGTGCCCAACCACACGACAGTTCTCACGTTGTGACTGACGGCACTGCCTCTGGACGTGCCCTGAGCGCCCACACCTGTAGGATCGCACGTCAGCAGACAAAATGACTCGCCTATTGCATACCCCTGTCGCTATATCTATCTCCTGATCCGTAGCTAACCTAACGGCAGCGTTAATGTCTTTCGGGCTACATCACAGAACGCTTTTATACACATCGGACGGCAGACCTCTGAGGAAAGCGTCTGGACCTTTATGCTCCTCGTCCTGGAAGATAATCTTATTTGCTTCATCTCTTCCCATTAATTCGTAAGTATGCCAATTGACTTTTATTATCCCATCGCTGAAACTTTCGACTGAATCATTGTGCTTCCCCGACGTTCCACTCAACTGTTTCCGTAAAAACCTCGCGCTATTCTGTTTTCTACAGCGTTTATTGATCCACTGTTCAAACCGCTCAGAAGACAGTACTTCTTCAACTCCCAGTTATACCTATCAAACGCTTTTGCGTCCTCTGTCAGCCGCAACTAAGCCATTTGTAATAGCTAATCATCTGTGTAAACGCCAATCTTTGCTACTGCCTCCAAACCACCCAAGAAGGACAAAAGATGGTTCAAATGGCTCTGAGCACTATGGGACTTAACATCTCAGGTCATCAGTCCCCTAGAACTTAGAACTACTTAAACCTAACTAACCTAAGGACATCACACACATCCATGCGCGAGGCAGGATTCGAACCTGCGACCGTAGCAGTCGCGCGGTTCCAGACTGTAGCGACTAGAACCGCTCGGCCACTCCGGCCGGCCCAAGAAGGACAACACATCGTCAGTTGGTTTGCCAGAAAAGGGAGAAATCAAATTAGCGGCGGCTGAATCCACCGATGTAGTAGATAAACTGGACGATAGCCCATCTTCTTTCACATCAACCATTTGCCTATACGTCTCTGCCAAGTCCATTGTTAACTGCTTTACCTGATTTATTAACGTACGAATCACCTCCCGCCCGGAAATACCATGCGTCCTGGACTCTGTCACTGACCCCAATACACAATTAAGTATAATAAAACAGCAACACACCGAGTGACATGGTGCAGTGCTTAACACACTGGACTCGCATTCGGGAGGACAACGGTTCAAATCTGTTTCCGACCATCCTGATTTAGGTTTTCCGTGATTTCTATAAATCGCTTCAAGCAAATGCCGGGATAGCTCCTTTGGAAGGGTACGGCCAACTTCCTTTCCATCCTTTCCTAACCCGATGGGACGATGACCTCGCTGTTTGGTCCCCTTCCCCAAATCAGCCAAAACAGCAACAACATCAGGACAATATCCTCTCACAATCATCGATTAAGGTAAGATAAAGTTCCGCCTTCTGGCCCAATCGTGCCCGACCCATCGCCGTGTCATCCTCTGCCAATGGTGTCACTGGATGCGAGATGGAGGGGCATGTGCTAATCCCTCCGCTCTCCCGGTCGTTGTCGGATTTCCTGATCTTGGAATAGCTGCTAATCGGTCGCGTAGATCCTCAATTGACCCACGTGAGGCTGAGTGCACCCCGTAACCTCCCTGCAAGGAAAAAATCCTGGCAGTGCCAGGAGTCGAACACGGGTCCTCCAGCTGGCAGTCAGCCGCATTGACCACTCAACTACGGAGGTGGACTCTCGCAAATCTACAATACTATCTTACATCTTACGCATAATCATGAGACTTCAATTCCCTACACTGCCTAGCACCATCGTCATAACGTCGGCACCTAAAATGCTCTATTGATACAGTAGTGACTCAGTACATGGTACACACACTGTGCCCTAATAGTTTGCACTACAAGCACCTTATTGGTCATAAAGAGTGCTCCCTGAAATTGCCACGAAATTTTGACAAATCAGCCGTTCTTCCGACCTCATAAACACTACTCTAAAGTTCCGATAACACTCCCGCTTAGAAATCCTCTGCACGCGAAAGTAGAAGAACTAAACAAAACAGTTAGTCCACTGTAATTATTCCTGCTAACTGCTGCAGCCGGTATGAGATGCTGGGTCGGGCTGCCGATAGCCGTATCGGAGTTGCTTTAGACACGCAAATGTAGAGGCCCGAGGTTGATGACATCTACAGTAGCAGGGTTGAGACGAGGTGGTGGGTTGAGCCAGGCTGTTGACCGGTGGTCGACCAAGAAAACAGCATTAACACTCACTCATTTTATTAGAAAAGTTACAACACTCCTAGCGTTGCTCCGTAACAGTTACACCCGCTTGTCGTGTGACGACAGTTGCCGGCGGTTACTGATACTGTGGCCGATCAGCAGCCGGCTTAACGTCAACAGCAGAGCAGGACTGACTCTGGTAACCTGCGGCAGCTCGTACACCGTCTCTGCAGGTCAGGGCAGTAGCCCAGACAATGAAGACCAAACAAGGTGAAGTAGACGCAATTTTTTACGGTGGTAGGAGTTTCACGACAACGTACTAAAACTCCACATTAATGGCGTGTAAGGGTGGGGGTGGGGGGGCATTTATAGGTCACTTTATTAAGTTTTTCTCGAATAATTCATAAACCGCAGCTTCTAGCGAAAATTATTCCCAGTACAAATTGAAACTACATTAAATTTCGTACAAAAACGGTATTATATGTTTTTTCTTTAGAGCTAACATTTTCGGCGTTGCAGGGGATGGAAAAGCTGAAGATTATTAAAAATACTGTTTTCATGGTAAAAAATTACTGTTTACTGTTAAATAAGGTGGGGTAGGAAGAAAAATATTAAATTTGTGTCCAACGTTTAAGTGCAGTAGCGATGCAATAAGGAATAAATTGTGTTCTATTGGTGTAAGAGAGTGGGGAGGCATAGGTAGAGGACAGAAGTGCAAGGGAAGTAGGCTGCCGAATTGTAGTCATGCACTTCTCTCCTTCATATGTCTGCAAAACGAAGAGCGAGTGGTGACTTCCCACCACTCTATGTAACTCGCCACCTCACAAGAAGCAACTATAGGGTGTTTCACAACGTTATACTACAATTGCCCTCCACAGGATGGTGTGTTTATTTTCCACAAAAGTGTGTTACACTACATGGGATACAGTTATGAGTTACTGTGCCACTAATACTAACGCAGAAACGCTTACGCTTTGCCAGTGATTAGTATGGCGGGCTGCAGAGGGTCTAAATAAGTTTGTGAAACACCCAGTAGTTGCTTCTTGTGATGTAGCGAGTGGAAATCACCTGTTCTGTCCTCAGGAGGGAATGGCATGACCACAGTCTGGCGAACTATCTTCCCTCGCACTTCTATCTTCACCCTCTCCACCCTGTTACACACTCGAGTATAATTTATGCCGCAGTAGGCTCTAAGATACTTATACGGGGTACAGACATTTAACATTTCATCTTAATCTACTTCATCTAACAACAGGCATTAATTTGATACCATCAGAACACTACTTTTAATAAACTGCGGGTTTTCCATCCCTCAGCAACGCCGAAACTATTGGTCGTAGAGAAAATACGAATAGTACGTTTTTTATTTTAATTTTTTACTGGGAAACAGTCTTGCTAGAAGCTTTGTTTTTTGAGTCATTCAAACAAAACCTAAAAAAAGCTACATTTAACCCCCTCCCCCCCCCCCCAACCACCACGCTCACATTTTTTTTTTTTTTTTTTAAAGAGGTGGAGCCCCTCCACGCCCACACCGGCATGATGGCCAACACAAAAGGTCTACTGCCATCTCTGCATAAGGGTTAGTATTCACTAAAGTGAGGTGTCGCAGGATGTGGGTACTGCGATGTCTGCGTACGTCTGGTTAGGATTAACCATTAATACGCGCTCATCTGGAGATAGATTGGTCGAAATCTGACGAAGGGTAGCGGTTTGAAGGGCAGAGGAAAAAAAGTGCCAAAGCAAGAGCCAAGGGAAAAAAACCTCTGCGAAAGTTAGGTCGGGCGGCAAGAGCAGTAGCGGTTGTCTTGCTGCCTGCGATAGGTTGTGTAAGGATAGGCTTTGTTAGTAGTGGGTATCATGCATGTCGATACCTTGACGTTGTGCGTTTGAGCTGCTCGGCGGCTGGCGCTGGGTGCTGGTACAGAGTCCTCGTTCAGCGTCCTGCAACCTGCAACAGTTAGGTTTGTTATCGGTCTTGTGTCCGATAGGTCATATACCGGAGGCACAGTGTGAGGGAGTGTTGGCAGATTGTTCGTGCGTCTGTGGGCGAGCTGGTCGGTGTCCCTGCTGTGGCCTGTTGGTTGGCTCTAATAGCAGCTGGTAGTTGCCAGTCAGTGTTGCTGATATGCAGGGGCTTACCGGCGTTTGTCGCTGTTTGCGTATGTTAGTTTACCATAGGTGGTTATGTCCTAGCTAGCAGTGTCTTTGGCCGCTTGTGTTTCCACCTGTGGTTGTGATCGTAGTTTCCCAGAGTGAGGATGAAAGGATTGTTCGAGTGTCTCGCGTTCCTGTATAGTCGTGTGGCGTGTTTCTTGAATACTTCCTTGAGGGTATCAAGGTGGTATTCATGGTGAAGATCCACGGTGCGTGTGTAGCGTGGAGCATTGCTGATGATTCGTAGCACCTTGTTCTGTATGATCTGCAGGCGGCGCAGTCGTGTGGGAGCTGCATATCCCCAGACGGGAGCTGCGTACGTCATCAGAGGTCTAATCAGTGTCATGTATAAAGACCTCGACACCCTCCTATTCAGTGTGCTTGCCCTGTTGAGCATTGGGTAGAGCTGTTTGAGCCTCGCGTGCGCTCGGTTGGCAACGTATTCGATGTGGTCCCCCCATGTAAGTTTCCGGTCCAGCCAGACACCAAGGTGTCTGACTTTCTCTCGGAAACGTATTGGGCGTGTATGTAGTGTTATCGGTCTACAGTGTTGGTGTTTGCGCAGTAGTTTCGGTCTGCGTGTGAACAGAACTGCTTCGCACTTGTCGACGTTTACTTTAATACGCCATCGCTCCAGCCAAGGCTCAGCTGTTCTGAGTGCTGTCTGTATTCGTGAGTTGATGTTCGACGGTTTCCAGGCTTGCGCGAGGATGGCTGTGTCATCCGCGTAGACGGCTAACGTCGTGTTTCGTGTCGCTGGGAAGTCATTAATGTACAGGTTAAACAAGATGGGCCCTAGGATGCTTCCTTGGTGTACTCCAGCTTGGATACCGTGTTGTGTTGATTGTTTATCCTGCACGTTAGTGTTGAAACATCTGTTCGTGAGATATGAGTGTATGAGACGCACGAGTCCGTCCGGGAAACCAGCTTCGCTTAGTTTGCGTATGAGTCCGTTGTGCCAGAGACGATCGAAAGCTTTTTCGATGTCTAGGAACACGGCCCCTGTGGCTTTGTTCATGTTGTAGCCGTGTGTTATATGTTCGACTACGCGGAGGAGTTGTTGTGTTGTCGAGTGGTGATTCCTAAAGCCGAATTGCTCCGGTCTTAGGGTGTCGTTGGCGATGCAATGCCTGGTGATACGTTTTAGTATTACCTTCTCAACAATCTTGCTGAGCGAGCACAGCAGACTGATAGGTCGGTAATTTTGTGGGAGGGCGTGGTCTTTCCCTGGCTTCCTGAACATCAGGACCTTGGCCGCCTTCCAAAAGTCAGGGAAGTGTTGGTGTGTCAGGATGGCATTCGTTAGGTGTGTGAGGTATTCTACGGCTTTATCCGTGAACTCCTGGAGGACACGATTTTGAATGCCATCAGGCCCAGGGGCTTTTCTAGCGTTGGTGTGCTTGATAGCCCATGTGATTTCATTTGTGCTAGCACGTCTTATTTCGTTGCGCGAGGGCTGGGCTACAAGTCGTGTAACCTCCTGGTCCGTTTCAAGTGTGAATGCTGGGTCTGAAGGAACCAGATTCGGCATGAAAGACGCTGCAAGTGTTGTGGCCATAAGCTCTGCCTTCTCCGTCGCGGAGTAGGCTGGGCCGTCTGGTCCTTGTAACGTGGGAATGTAATGTTTCTCCCTGGTGAAGTGTCTGGCCAGCTGCCACACGCCAGGACGTGTGGTATCCAGCCCAGCGAGTTTCTGTCCCCATTGTTCGTTTCTGAATGTTTGAATTTTATTCCGTATTATGCCCTGGAGTCTGTTGACGTGCAGTTTATAGAACAGGCGCCTGGTACGCTGCCAGTATCTCCTGAGGCGGTTCCTCATTGAGATAAGGCCCAGGATTTCCTGGGGCAGGGCCGTCGAGTGTTGTCTTGGTGTTGTAAATGGAATGGCGTCAGTCATTGCGTCTTGAACGGCAGTTGTGAGAGCCTCCACAGCCTCATCAATTTGCTGTGTGTTGTTAATTTCGTGTGTGTCAGGAATGCGACTATCAAGCGTTTCCTTGAACAGTGTCCAATTCGCACGCTTGTGGTTGAGCATCCTGCGTGGTTCGATGTCCTGCAGTGTCTCTTCCATGTGCAGTATTACAGGCATGTGGTCTGAGTCCAGATCGTTTTCAACCGTTAGGTTGAGTGTACATGTAATGCCCTTTATGAGGGCTATGTCTAACACGTCTGGCCTATGTCGGGCCTGTGTAGGCACGAACGTGGGAACGTCCGGTCCAAGTATGATGTAGTTTCGGCCTAGCGCGTGTTCGTACAGTTTCTTGTCGTTGGAGGTTTGTATTCGTGAGTTCCAATCAGGGTGTTTTGCGTTGAGGTCTCCAGCGGCTATTACCCGCGGTGCTATGTTGAGTACTGTGCTGATATCGCGTGTTACTATGTGATTAGGAGGATTGTATAGCGATACCAGTGTGGTGTTGGCTCCGTTGAACTTGACCCTGACGGCCGTAGCCTCTAGTGTTTCAAGTGCTGGGAGCTCGATGTTCGTGTGGTCTATGTCTCTGTGTATGATGATTGCCGTGCCGCCTCCCCTCCTGCCATCCGCTCGGTCGGTACGATAGACGCAAAAACCTGGGAAGTTTAGTTGTTTGCGAGGCGTAAGCAGTGTTTCGTTCACAAGAGCGATTCGGATACCCTTTCGCTCCATGAACGCGGCCATCTCGGCTTTTTTGCTTGCGATCCCGTTGGCATTCCAAAACAGGATCTGTGTGATTGTGTTTAAGTCTGCGTTTCGGGGCTGGTTTGGTGTATTATCCATGTAGAAGTGTGAAAAGCGGTGTGATAGTGGCTTGGAAGCTAGTCCAGTTGAGCGTACCCGACATGAACGGCATGAAGAGTTGTGAGACACACCCCATAATCTTCGAGACTATTTCGGTGGTCGTGCGTCCGGGGAATAATGTTTCCATTATTCTCTGGAATGTTGTAGTAATGTTGGTCATGTCGGCCTGCGAGTTATTGGTCGTGTTAGCGGCCGCTTGTTCCAGTGTTGGCGTTTGGTGAGGGCTGGCCTGCGAGTCGGTTGTTCGTGTGGCAGTTGTGGTCGCCTGTGTATTCTCTGTGGTGAGTGGGTGTGTAATGTGAGTTGTTGAGTTGGTGTCCGGGATGTGTTCGTGGGTGTTGGTGTTCTGTTGCCTGTGTGGTTGTTGTGGTGTGGTCGTGTTCCTCGTGCTTCGGCTGTTTCTCCTTCTCCTCCTCCTCTGGCGCTGTGGTTGTCCCTGTGTGGGTGCGTTTTCTGTAGCCTGTGGTGGGCTGCAGTTCGCGATCTCAGGGGGTAGGGTGTTGTTGCTTGTCTCGTGTGGTGTGCCCGGTGCGGGTGTGGTGTCAGGCGTTGTGCTTGTCTGTTGTGTGTCTGTTGCTGGGGGTGTTTGCTGAGCGTGTTCTGAGCTCTGGGGCTCCTCTGACCGTCCCGCGCTGCTGGGGCTGCCAGCGACCACTCCAGCAAAGGATATTCCACTTCTTACTGGGCGCGGGGGCGGTTTTGGAACTGTGATGGCGGTAGGTTTCGCATGTTTCGCGATTTTGCGCCTCAGAGCTGCTTTGTAAGCAATGCACCCTCTGTAGTTTGCCGGATGGGCAGCACCACAGTTGGCGCATTTGCGAGGTGCTGTATGGGGGAGTTTGCAGCGTTGGGTTGTGTGACCGCCAGCGCAAATGCGGCAGCGGGGTGCGAGACCGCATCTGATACCCGCGTGCGCATAGCGCTGGCAGTTGTGGCATCGCTATGCGCACGCGGGTATCAGATGCGGTCTCGCACCCCGCTGCCGCATTTGCGCTGGCGGTCACACAACCCAACGCTGCAAACTCCCCCATACAGCACCTCGCAAGTGCGCCAACTGTGGTGCTGCCCATCCGGCAAACTACAGAGGGTGCATTGCTTACCACGCTCACACCCAACTGGTGGGGATTTATAGTATGTCGTTCATGACACTTCCTCATACAACTATACAAAATTTTGTGTCTATGTTTTTATTCTCGTAATTTTCCTTCATTGACCACAGGGCGCGCCTGTAGACAGGGTAGTCCGCCATGGTTCTTGTAGCGGATGACAGCTCACATCGGTAGTGTTCGCCATTCCTAGCGGAGGCGTACAGCGCAAGTACAGGCTGATGTCGGGTGTACAACTCCGGTCACGAACGGCTGACCTCCGAGGCAGAAATCCAGCTACTGCCGAAGTGAACCCGAGGTGGTCCACCAGTGGAAGGTGCCAACTTCACGGGAGTAGACTTAGAGCCAGTAGTCGGCTCGTCGACCATGTCACCCTGTTGCCTGATATCAACCTACAGCCATAGTAGGTGCTGCGAGACTCCGATTATCTCTACTGGAAATAATGGGTATCTATACAGGTTTGGTGTCCAATAGTGCCGGGGCATTGCTTCTAAACACGTACCCCAAGACAGTGTTGCGGCCAGAATGTGGGCAACTGGCCTGCGACTTCCGTGGTCGCCCTGCCATTCTGCTTCGCCGACAGTACTGCGAGTACTGGCCTCTGACACGCAATGTGGAAACCAGAGGGTGTTACTGCCGCATCTCATGCAATGGTGTTTTGGTTCGCTCCGTGCCGAGTGGCGGTCGCGGCCTCCTTACAACAGCTGCGGCAATTCCGCTTAGTAGCACCGAAAACTAGTGGCGGCGGTATGAGACAGAGCACAAGCTCGGGATACGAAAGGATGATGAAGGAAATCGGCCGTGGCCATTTCAAAGGAACTAGCTAGGCATTTTGCCGGAGAAGTTTAGGGATATCAGTAAAAACCTAAATCTGGGTGAGCGGACGGGGATTTGAACTGTCGTCCTCTAGAATGCGAGTCCATTGTGCTAATCACTGCGCCATCTTGCTCGGTCCAGATGATACGAGAGGACTTCAGAATGTAAGTTATACGTTATTATGGCAGGCAAAGAAACTTTTATTGAATGCTGTACTACTCTTTAAAATGGCAGACATACGTGACACTTGTTTTCGACATAGTCACCAGCTCTTTGTAAAACAACGATCGGATGTTCAACCAATCGTTCAGCGCCTCGACGATCCATCCCTTGCTGAGGCAGTCATTCGAGAACCACTGTGTGAACGTCCTCATCGTCGGAAAATTTGTAACTGCTGTGAATCACTTTCTCGATTGACTGAAAATTTCCGTCTGTGGCCCATATCGATGGTCTTCCTTCCCGTTCAGCATGACCCATGTCTGTGCGCCGTTGTCAGATTACCAGCTCTGTTTCACTATGGCTGGACGTGACATCGCATTTAGTTTAAATACCACCAGAATTTCACGGTGACCCTGTGAATCATTTAGATGTTTCACCTATAAGAATTGTACATCTAAATTGTATACATTTTCAACGTGAAATTCTGGCGCTCACTTACGCCCTGGAGTTCGTTTCCAACTGCCGCTCCCACAGTGTGATGCACACCGCAGCACTGCCACTGCAGCAGACCAAGAACATGTGCTCTCTTCTCAGAGTGCGCCACTCGTGCTGCGTAATGATCTTAGCCTGGGACGACGCGTGTAACTCTTTCAAGTCCCCTGACACTACGCGCTACGCCACGGAATCTCAAAGAGCGGAGCGAAGGAAAGTTGCAGTTATTTTGACCATAATTGAATCTACGTTTACGTTATTTTGTGCTCCATTTATCAAATTTTGTTGGTGGTAGCGTAGTTAATTTTAGCCTCCCATCAAATCTAACCTGAATGCCAGCAAATATTTAAAAGTATGAGCGAGTGATGACAGGCAGTGAGCGAGAATAGGCTTCTAATTTAAGGATAATCACGGTTAGTTCAAATATATGCTTACTTCTTAGTCGGAATTATAGCAGTTCCAGCTTCGACACATAGGTAGAACATTAAATAATTAATTTTTCACCTGCTCTCATATCCTCTCTCCATCGTCGTTATAGTATCCGAACAAATTAGTACTAGAAGTTAGTTACTACTGAAATGTTCAGTTACTGCTACGTGGAGTCCCATGTAGCGTACTGATATCATTACAGTTGTAACAACGATGCAGTCACAGATATTTAAAGAACGCGCACTCGCTTGCCATGATCCCAAATGCACTTGACGCTTGTTATCAATCCTGCCGCTTTTCACGTAATGTAGTGAGGTCTAACAAACTAGGTCAGTGCTATACGGTGCATTTGTGTAACTCCGTTTAATATACAGGGTGAACTAAAAGTTTGTTAACATTTTAAAACCCGCTAATTCAGGGAATAATGTAGATAGGGAGGTAAAAATTGATATACATGCCTGAAATGACATGGTGTTTCACTGAAACCAAAAACGAGTGCAAAAACTGGCTAACAGACAATGCTGGACAGTAAAATGTCGGTGACGCCGCATGAGAATCGTGTATAAAATGAGCTGTAATGAGAGAAGGTTTATAAACACGTGCTGGAAGGTACGACCTTTATTCAGTATGGCGCTCCTCTCCATATTGCTATGCTTGTGAAAGACGTCTTGTGTACATCGCTTGGTGAGGATCGAATGCTGCGTTGTCACGTCCGTCATCCTTGACCTCCCAAGTCCCCAGCCCTTAATCCGTGTCATTATTGATTGTGGGGTCATCTGCAGTCGCAAGCCTACCACGATCATCCGATTTCATTAGGAACGCTAAAAGAAAACATCCGACGGCAGTTTCTCACCATACCTACTGTTCAGTGCTGTTCACAACATTGTCGCTCCACTACAGGTATTGTTGATGAATGACAGCCGATATGTTGAGCATGTGTTACAAAAAACACCGTCTTTCCCAAAAATCAATTTTTATGCTAATTATTACTTTTGTATACACGTCAAAAAAAGGTTTGCATCACCCCGATTCCAGGAATTCCTGAAGATAGACGTTGACTGTGGTTATTGTATCACACACACAGTCCCTTTGACTGTCACTAAACCCACCCGAAGATGTAAACAACCATGCATGAGCAGCGCCTATTAGACGGAGGGGGTCCGACAGCCGATCAGTTCCACTCATTACTCCAGGAAGGAGGTACACAGCACGTGTTGTCTGTAGTTCAACCGTACCTAGACGGTCAATACCGCGGTTCGATCGCTTCTGCATTGTTACTTTGTGCCAGGAAGGGCTCTCAGCAAGGGAACTGTCCAAGCGTCTCGGAGTGAACCAAAGTGATGTTGTTTGAACATGGAGGAGATACAAAGAGACAGGAACTATCGATGACATGCCTCGCTCAGGCCCCCCAAGGGCTACTACTGCAGTGGATGATCGGTACCTACGGATTATGGCTCGGAGGAATCCTGACAGCAACGTCAGAATGTTGAATAATGCAGCCACAGGACGTCGTGTTACGACTCAAACTGAGCGCAATAGGCTGCATCATGCGTAACTTCACTCCCGACGTCCAAGGCGAGATCCATCTGTGCAACCACGACACCATGCAGTACGGTATAGACTTGCCCAACAACATTCCGAAAGGGCCGCTCAGGATCGGCATCGCGTTCTCTTCAACGATGAGTGTCGCATGTGCCTTCAACCAGACAATCATCGGAGACGTGTTTGGAGGCAACTCGGTCACGCCAAACGCCTTAGACACACTGTCCAGCGAGTGTAGCAAGGTGGAGGTTCCCTTCTGTTTTGGGATGGCATTATGTGGGACCAACGTACGCCGCTGGTGGTCATGGAAGGCACCGTAACGGAAGTACGATACGTGAATGCCATCCTCCGACCTATAGTACAAATATATCAGCAGCATATGGGTGAGGTATTCGTCTTCATGGACGACGATTAGCGCCCCCGTCGTGCACATCTTGTGAATGACTTCCTTCAGGATAACAACATCTCTCGACTAGAGTGACCAGCATGTTCTCCATACATGAACCCTATCGAACATACCTGGGATAGATTGAAAAGGGCTGTTTATGGACGACGTGACCCAACAAGCACTCTGAGGCATCTACTCTGAATCGCCGTTGAAGAGTGGGACAATCTGGACCAACAGTGCCTTGATTAACTTGTGGATAGTATGCCACGACGAATACAGGCATGCATCAATGCAAGAGGACGTGCTACTGGGTATTAGGGGTACCGACGTGTACAGTAATCTGGACCACCACTTCTGAAGGCCTCGCTGTATGGTGGTGCAATATGCAATGTGTGGGTTTCATGAGCAATAAAAATGGCGGAAATGATGTTTATGTTTATCTGTATACCAATTTTCTGAACAGGTTCCGGAACTCTCGGAACCGAGGTGAAGCAAAATTTTTTTGATGTGTTTATTATGTGAAGCGCCATGCGCTGGTGATTTGCTGAACTTTTTTGGTTTCAAGAAAACCCCATCTAATTCCAAGCATGTGTGTATATTTTTACCTCTCTGTCTACATTTCCCCGCGAAGTATTGAATTTTCTAATTTTAACTGACGTTTGGATCACCCCGTACAAACAACAGACATTGTCTTGCGTACGTATCACTTACTGTCGCCAAGTGGGGTATTTTTATTTCAAAGCAACAGTTCCATTTTGTACCCGTGCGAATTGGCATCACCATTTGTCTATATTATCTCGAGATAAATAGCTCTGTCTTTTATACGTGTAACTTATTACCGCAACTTGTGGTCTCGTCAAGAAACAATAGATTCCATGTCTTTCCCATACGATATTACTTCTGTTGCAGGAGATGTTCAGTCATATAAATAATGGAACTGGTAGAGATTTTTATTCTGCATTCGTTGTCCGAGCATACAGCAAAAGTTCCCTCTGGCAATGCTAACACATGATAGGCAGAGATCGGCAGTACGCATTTAGCCGACTGCGTGCTGTGTTGCAGCCCGAGGTCGTCGCACTCTGCGCTGCACCAGGTGACGCGGATGATGGACGCGATGACGCTGCTGGAGCCGTTCGCCTTCACCAAGATGACGACGACGCGCTGGCAGTCGCACGCGCCGCCCCCGCAGCCACAGCGCCGGACAGCCGCCACGCAGCACCCGCAGCCCGCTCACCGCCCACGCGCCCGCCTGCACAGGAACAAGTCACCCGCCACAGGTCAGTCGCTCGCAAACCGCCTACCCTCACTTTGTGGCTGTGGCGGTTTGTCAACGGGTACCGTACAATATTTACATACACTATATGATCAAAAGTATCCAGACACCTATTAGTGGACGTTAATAAGGGGTGCGTGCTTCCTTCGCCTTTATAACGACTTCAGTTCTGCTGGGGACACGTTCAATGACGTGTCTCAATGACGGTGGAGGAATGGCATTCTTCCTCGAGAGTCGAAACCAGAGATGGTAGTGATGTTGGATGCTGGGGTCTGGAGTAAAGTTGACGTTCTGACTCACGCTAAAGGTTTTTCTTTGCGTTCATGCCGGCACTCTAAGCAGGCCACTCCATTTTAGGCATATTATTGGCCACAAAACATTATCTCACAGATGCTGCTTTACGACAGGGAACATTGTCCCGCTGGTATAAACCAGGATTGTCTCCGAAGTGTTCCCCTGCTGTACGCAGTACAGCGCTTTCTTAAGTGCAGTAAGGAAACCACATCTTAGCCACGAAAAATGCACCCATACGGCCATCTGTAACCGTATTTCACCGTAGGCACTATATATCATGGCAAGCAACGTTCTGTAGGCACTCAACAAACTAAAACCTCTCTATCGGATTCTCGATGGGTGTAGCGTGATTCATCACTCAAAATCACTCGTTTCCAACAACTCACTCTTCAGTGGCGTCGCACTTTACATCACTACAAGTGTCTCTTTGCGCTGACTACAGAAATTTGTGACTTAACAGGAATTATTCCATAAGAGTACGCCATTCTTTTCGACTCCTTATGCAGTCATTATGCTAGATGGACTGAGATTCATGAGTAATTTTTACCGCTGATTTCATACGACTTTTTACAATCAGCCTACCCCAGTGCTCGACGGTCCCTGTTGGTCGATACATTGAGTCTGCATGGTCTTGGTTTAGCTGTTGTTGTTCCTTTGCATTTCCACTTCACAATCGCATCACCAGTCGACTTGTGAAGCTTTAGAACGGCCGAAATATCCGTGATGGATTCATTACTTAGGTGACATGCAGTGACTATACAGTCCATGTTCGAAGTCACTAAGCTCTCCTGACCGACCCATTCTGCCGTTACTACTCCTCTACTGACAACACACTCCACACCTCCGTTTCTACTGGCGGATCCGCCTCACGTGACATCCAGTGGTCAGTTCCGTATTATATAAGGGTAACCGTATACTTCTGCTCAAATAGTGAATGTTGATACTACAGCTATGAGTTGGCCATTTGTTTTCCCTGGAACATTTTTCATGAAATCTCCAGTCACAGCCTTCGCTCTATGAATGATAGTATGCTGGAATAAAAGAGAAGAGGGTGAGCGCTTGTGATCCCCCGTCTTCGAGTTCATTAAAAATTTTGTATCTGCTCCAGCGCGTGGATCTGCTCCTGTGAACCGCTTCTGCAAAAAAGGCCGAGAGTAAAGGACGCGAGTAGGAGCAGGAAAGGGTGAAGTACTTCGGTACTGCGTGTAAATTTAAAGCACCTTTACTATAGGAAGAATATGAATACTTAAATTGTTACTTAACTTTGGCGTTCATGCGAAGCCGTACATCAATCAAAGCTAACATCGACTAGAAGTTTCAAAGGCAAAATCTGTAGTGGCTCGTCCACTATGCAATAGAAACAATCTTGCTAGGTCGTCTGCTCGTAATCAAATGGGCTGAACGTGGAGCGGCGCTCGTCGAGCTCCACATCGTCGGCTAGAGGGCGCTGTGGTCGGAGTTGTTCGTCCGCTCTCGTAGTGCCAACCTAAGAACTTGTACCTAAGCCGTCGCATCGTAGCTATCGATACCACAAAAATTGTGGCAGTATCGTGAGGGGGATGCTGTTCCGGCCGTAGTGAAGCATCTATCCCACTTGCTAGGATGAAACCACGGAAAATCTAAATCTGAGCTGAGACTTTTAACTCGATCCTCCGACCCACCAGTCCAGTGAAGAGGGCATCAGCCACTTCCACTTGGTTTACACAGTGTGAGAAGCAGACAGCTGTTCCGTATTACCTCAAAATCTTCATAATTCAGGATCCGAGGGGTTATCATCAGCTGAAAAAAAACCAGAACGCATTGACATACCATAGTGTCTCAACTACGATATTTCTCTAAGCGAACAAGATACTCCAGTAGCTAGAACTAACTTCACTAAAAACCATCGTTGGACTGGTACTAGCTGAAAAATCCATACTCCTTCAGTGACGTCATTTACATCTACATCTACGTGATTACTCTGCTATTCACAATAAAGTACCTGGTAGAGGGTTCAATGAACCACCTTCAAGCTGTCTCTCTACCGTTCCACTCGCGAACGGCACGTGGGAAAAACGAGCACTTAAATTTTTCTGTGTGAGCCCTGGTTTTTCTTATTTTATCGTGATGATCATTTCTCCCTATGTAGGTGGGTGGCAACAGAATGTTTTCGCAATCGGAGGAGAAAACTGGTGATTCACATTTCATGAGAAAATCCCGTCGCAACGAAAAACGCCTTTGTTTTCATGATTACCACTTCAATTTACGTATCATGTCTGTGACACTATCTCCCTTATTTCGCGGTTATACAAAACGAGCTGCCCTTCTTTGAACTTTTTCGATTTCATCCGTCAGTCCCACCTGATGCGGATCCCACGCAGCACAGCAATACTGCAGAATAGGGTGGACAAGCGTGTTGTAAGCAGTCTCTTTAGTACACCTGTTGCACCTTCAAAGTGTTCTGCCTATGAATCGCAGTCTTTGGTTTGCTCTACCCACAATATTATCTATGTGATCGTTCCAATTTAGGTTATTTATAATTGTAATCCCTAAGTATTTGTCTGAATTTACAGCCTTAAGATTTGTGTGACTTATCGGGTAATCGAAATTTAGCGGATTTCTTTTAGCACTCATGTGAATAACTTCACACTTTTCTTTATTCAGGGTCAATTGCCACTTTTCGCACCATACAGATATCTTATGTAAATTATTTTGCTTGTATTTTTGATCATCTGATGACTTTACAAGACGGTAAATGACAGCATCATCTGGAAACAATCTAAGACGGCTACTCAGATTGTCCCCTATGTCGTTAATATAGACCAGGAACAATAGAGGGCCTATAACACTTCCTTGGGGAACGCCGGATATACTTCTGTTTTACTCGATGACTTTCCGTCTATTACTACGAATGTGACCTTTCTGACAGGAAATCACGAATCCAGTCGCAGCCTACTCCGTAGGCTACGGTTTAGATAGTTTTGATGCACGGCAGTTCTTTAGTTTCACGAGCCTTATTTTATGTGCTGTCACCGTCTATCTCTAATAGTTAGTGTTGCTGATTGTTACTAGAAAGTTAGGTAGGAGCTTCATTTCCGGTAACTATTCTTGAATTGAGAGGTCTGCAATTGGGTCCAAGGCGCGTGACATGCTGCGTGAATCAGTAAGTGTCAACATTGACACATGAGCCGCCGAAATTGAGTCAGGCTAAAAGGACTTACACCAGGCTGGGTGGTGGGAGTGCTGGCTCCGCTTCCAAATGACAAATCTGTGGCCTGCGTTTGCCACGAATCTTACAAGTCTCCGGTCGGATTTCAACATACATTGAACGACTCAGATATTACTATTTGTCAGTTTTCCTGGATTCTTGACAGAACTTTGGGTTTGACCACATTCCTTCATTTGTATAAGGCGCAGACAAATGAAAACTAGACAGATGGGAAAAAAGGAAGAAAAGTCTTCATTATTTCAAAAGTAATCGCCATAATTGTTAATACATTTATCCCACTGTGAGACAAGACGGTCAGTGGCTTCACGAAAAAAGTTTGCGGTTGCTTACGGAACCGTGATTTTACCCGGGCTTGTACCTCTTCGTCCGAAGCAAATCGACTGCCACTAGTATCTTACTTCAGGGCACCAAAATTATGGATATCGCATGGGGAGAGAATGGGACTCCATGGAGTATGTGTAAGGGCATCCGAGTGAAACTTCTGCAGCGTAGTCGAAACGTGAGGGCGGGCATTTTGTTGACAGGTTGTGTTGGCTACATTGCAGTCGTTTCGCTGGGAATCCCTTACACGTACCCCATACAGTCCCGATCCCTCCCCATGCGATTTCCAGATTTTTTGGAACCACCGGCTTCAGTGGCCGAGCGGTTGTAGGCGCTTCAGTCTGGAACCACGCGACCGCTACGGTCGCAGGTTCGAATCCATCCTCGGGCTTGGATGTGTGTGATGTTCATAGGTTAGTTATGTTTAAGTAGTTCTAAGTTATAGGGGACTGATGACCTCAGATGTTAAATCCCATAGTGCTCAGAACCATTTGAACCATTTTTTTGGAATCCTGAAGAACGATACTCGTGGCTATAGATTTGCTTCGGACGAAGAGGTGCACGGATGGGTACAATCATCATTTTATAGGCAACCGCAAACACTTTTCCAAGAAGGTAGTGACCCCCTTGCCTCGCAGAGGGATAAATGTATTAACACTTTGCTGACCGGCGATACCACAGCGGTGTCGTGCGCGAAATAGTCGTCAAAGACCGGCGACACCACAGTGGTGTCGTGTGCACAGTATCGCCGAGAGGCCGTCGACATCACAGTGGGGTCGTGAGCATATTATCGCACAGTGGCCTGTGACAGCACTTAAGTATCATTTTCATTCTGTTGGTGTTTTGTTTAGGTAACAATAAGTTACACACCCCATCAAGTTTTTTGTTTTTATAAGTACTTGTGCACTTTCATCATGGCAGACGGAAGAGACGATACGATTATTTACGATGAATGCGCGGACGTCTTGTCTGACGTTCAGGCGTGATTGGGAAGAAGACATTGGATATCAAAAAAATGAAAATTAAGCAAAACCGTCAGAGGATAGATAGTGAAATACGTCCAAGAAGAACTCGGCGAACGCTACGGTTGCCATCTGATTCGGAAGAATTTACTGAGGACCAATAACAAATTTGAAGGATCTCCGGGTCCACACATGTTTCCCAAAGATACACAGAGCGTGGTGGATATCGTAGAATTATGTATTGGGAACGATCTGTTTGAATATATTAGCAACGAAACCAATAAGTATTACAGTCAAAATTTCAATAGAAGGGAACTGGATTTTAAAAAATGCCAAATTTGTCGACGTTATGGGGCCCGAACTTCGTTGATAGACACACCGATATTTCGCAAAACGATTCAGACAAATATTATCATTTTTACATTTTTCCGACAACAACAATAAACCGAATAATGCCGACCGGCTTTTCAAAGTGCAATTCGTAACTGATTATTTTTCCATAAAGTTTAAAGAAACGTTTAATCTAAGTCAAAACATCTCAGTTGATGAAGGAATGAAACCATGGCGTGGACAGTTAAATTTTAAAGTTTACAATCCGTCGAAAATTACCAAATATGGCTTTCGGAGCTGTGTGATTCGAGTAAGGGATATATTTCCTCATTCGAAATATGTTCCGGCGCTGGACAACCTTTAGCAAAAACAATGATGGAACTATTGACACCTTCTTATGGAAAGTGGCATCACCTCTGCATAGATAATTATTATAACAGTGTAGAACTTGCAGAGAAGTTACTTGAAAAGAAAATTCGAGTTTGTGGAACGATACAGCAAAATGGAGGATTTCCGGAAAAATTAAAGCTCGCAAAAATCAATGTGTTTGAAGCTTGTCACTAACCCAAAGGTGACAAGCGGCCGGCGACAAGCCAATCCGAATTAGCGCTGCCGGCACCAAGCGAATAAATTTATAAGAGACGGGCGGACGGCAAAGTGTCAACAGTTATGGCGATTACATCTGAAATAATGAACACTTTACTTACTTTTATCCATCTGCCTCATTTTCATACAACTGCCCCTTATACTACATTGCATGACTGAAGATGAATGTGGTATTTGAGATTCCATCGTAATCTCACGACTGTGCACATCCGACTGCTAATCTCCCCCTAGCCCATTTTAGTGTCGACCGGTTTGAAACATGCTCATTGGTGTGTTCTATCGCGCGATAGATTGAAACGCCGCGCCGGTTCATCTAGAGCCCGGCGGCCCGGATAAGCGTTCGTCGGCACGAGTGCAGAGTGCACTGCTCACGACCACCGCAGCGCCACTGCCCGCTTCAGCGGACTTGGCTTGGCTTCACAAGGAGTGCCGGACACGCATTCCGCCGCCAGATACCCATCATCTGTGGTACAAAGCGTGTGTGTTGTGAGGCCTCACGAGCTTGATGTCGTTGTTGCTGCCGTAGGGCTTGTTTGCCACGCTGTGTAACATTTTTCGAGCACGACTGTCATGCTTTCGTGGTTGTTTTATTTGCCTGTTGCGTTTTTCTACATTGTCAGTTGTGTAATTTTGGTCTCTGGCGGTTTCCTGATGAGTGTAGTTCCATTTGCGCAATTTGCAGGGCCAAGGGTGCCAACTGGCTCCGATCTTACCGACCTGCTTTCGTCCACTGCCCCTGTGAGGCAACCTTCTTGTTTCACCTTGAGCCCATTTTACACGAACAACTTCTTGTCTCAGTTGAGAACTCGTGGCAAGTGAGTCTACTGCAACAACTCGGACGTGTTATCCTGTACTCTGTCTCGTCCGTCACGAGTGACCATTTTCGTTTACATGGCAGCACCAAAATTCGTGCGTTGTCAGAGCTGTCTGCTGTGCAGTTTGGCACCTGCAAGGTGACAGTGACTTTGCGAGGGACCATCATTTTCACGGCTTTGTGCTGAACGTGTCGCTTCACGTTTTCTCTTCACTATCACATCTGAAAAAGTAGACCTAGGGATGTTTAGGAGTGTGGAAATCTCGCGTACAGACGTATGGCACAACTGACATCCAATCACCTGACCACGCTCGAAGTCCGCGAGGTCCGCGGAGCGCCCCATTCTCCGCTCTCGCGATGTCTAATGGCTACTGAGGTCTCTGATATGGAGTACCTGCCAGTAGGTGGCAGCACAATGCACCTAATATGAAAAACGTATGTTTTTGGGGGTGTCCGGATACTTTTGATCACATAGTGTATATGAGCAGAGCAGTAACGAATGGGGAATCATTCTAGCGACGATAAGTAGCGCAAATGCGGAAATCCGCTGACTTAAGCGACTTTGACAAAAACCAGATTGTTTTGGCCCAGTGCCTGTAAGCGAGCATCTAGTAAACGGCGAAACTAGTCGGCTTTTCGCTTGCTACTGTCGTGACCGTCTATGGAAAGTGGTTGAAGAATGATGAAACCAGGAGCAGATGACAATACGTTTTACAATATGTGTACAAAGTAAAAGCCTAGACAATGCGTAAATAATAACGTAAATGAATAAACGTCCATACCTCATCACGGAACATAGGGAACGGAGGCTTGCCCGCTCTCTAAAGCAGGATAGGTGGCGATCTGTGGCATATCTAACTACAGAGTACAGTGCTGGTGCAGGCACAAGTGTTTTGGAGCACACCATTCGGCGCACAGTGATGTTCCGCAGCAGAGGACCCCTACGTGCTCCCACGTTGACCCAACAACATCGTCGGTTATAATTACAGTGGGCACGGGATCACCGTGACTGGGCAGCGGGTCAGTGGAACTGTGTCGCCTGGTCGGATGAATCCCATTTATTGATAAACCAAGCCGATGGTCGTGTCCAGATACGCCGTCATCCAGGCGCTCTGCTGCTCGAAACATGCAGCACACCACGGACGCAGGCCAGTCTGAGTAGTATTATGGCATGGGGGAGATTCGCCTGGGCTTCCATGGGACCTGCGGAAGTAATCGAAGGCACCATGACACATCTGGAATCCATGAACATTATTGGGGACCACCTGTAACTCCTTATGCTTGATGTCTTCCTCAACAGCGATGGCATCTTCCAGCAGGATAACAGTCCGTGTCAGAAGGCCAGAATCGTGCTGCAATGGTTTGAGGAGCATGATTGTGAGCTCACGTTGATGTCTTGGTCATAAAATTCGGCTTATCTGAATCAGATTAAACCCAACTGGGACGCTATCGGGCGCCAGCATTTTTATAACGATTCTTTTCCCAAAACATTGACTTGTACTTCAGAGTGAAGCCATTTTGTTAAAAACCATTTAAAATATCCGTACGTATTACGTTAGACAATATCATCAGTTTCAAAGCAGTTTTTGAAATTTTATTCTAGGTCGAAAATTGTGGCGTTCAGAGCTCCCACCAGCCGCCTTCGCACTCTGTGAAGATTTTTCGTCGATGTCGTGTAGTGTCTTCTGGGCGCAAATCTTTTACTTAAAAAGACAGAAAACAATCTTAAGGGTGTACAATAAATGTCTAAAGTCAGTTTGGTAATTTGTTTGTTTTTAGTTGGAAAAAAAAGGAACGTGTACATCGGTTCCAAATCGAGCGTCACCCTGGTCTACCTCCCTTAACTTCTGATGATAGCAGACGACGACATAATCTATTCTGCGCATGCAAAGTCTGAAACATGCTCAAGATTTCATAGCTCCACACTAGGCACAGGCAGTCGGTCACTGACGTCACTGTTCCGCTCCCTACTTAGCTGGCTGCTGATTTACACGCAAGCACAGAATGCGCACCAACAATGAGTAGTCGTTTGTGGCGAGAAAGTCGCTGGTGTAAAATGGGGTTTGAGTGTAGGAAACCAGCATACCACAGCCCGTGACACTACCTCGTTACCCGCTTGTGTCGTTAGTTCTGAGGGACTGGCTCTGCTCTGGAAACCTCCTTGCAGGTACTAACGAAAGGGCAACCAGGTTCACTGGCAGCAAACCCCTCCACTTTTGAAGCTGGTGACTCTGGCCACATACCCTCTTAGCCACCGTAATTGAGGCAAAGATTTATGAACTATCGTCCTTAGTTCACTCCTTTCCTACTCCAAATCCCCGCCACCACCCCTCTATGCCACTTGGGCTGTTATCCATTGTTTATTTCGGACCTAATTTATTACCCTGGAGTGGATCTTATGGGTTGAAGGACAAATGTTGGTGTTTATTTAGAGTGTAATATATTACCCAATTAATTATCCTTATCACTACAGTTTATTACCTTATCGTTGATATTTATTACCCAATTGGGATAATTTGTGACTCAATATGGCGGATGCAGTACGGCCAACACTATGACATCACAATCAAACTTGATTGAGAGGGTCCTGGGCAATGATTATGACCTACAAGGGGCGTTTGAAAAGTCCATGCAAAAATAAAAACTACTTACGTGTTTGGGGTAAACCTTTTCTATTTTTCGACATAGTCTCCTTTTAGACTTATACACTTCGTCCAACGCTGTTCTAATTTGTTGATCCCTTCCGAATAATATAAATTGTCCAAGTCTGCAAAATAGCTATTAGTTGCTGCAATCACCTCCTCATTTGAATAAAATCTTTGTCCCGCCAGCTATTTCTTCAAATTGGGGAACAAATAGTAGTCCAATGGAGCCAAGTCTGGAGAATAGGGGGGATGTGAAACGAGTTAGAATCCTATTTCCATTAATTTTGCGACCACAACTGCTGAGGTGTGTGCTGATGCATTGTCATGATGGAAAAGGACTTTTTTGCGGTCCAATCGCCTGCGTTTTTCTTTCAGCTCGGTTTTCAAACGGTCCAATTATGACGAATAATATGCACCTGTAATAGTTTTACCCTTTTCCAGATAGTCGATGAGGATTATCCCTTGTGAATCCCAAAAGACAGTAGCCATAATCTTTCTGGCCGAAGGAATTGTCTTCGCCTTTTTTGGTGCAGATTCTCCCTTGGTAAACCCAATGTTTAGATTGTTGTTTGGTCTCTGGAGTACGAGGTTTCATCCACAGTGTCGAAACGATACCTAAAGTCCCGCGGATTCTTCCTGAACAGCTGCAAACCATCCTTGCAACACTTCACACGATTCCGTTTTTGGTCAAGCGTGAGCAGTCGCAGAACTCATCTTGCGGATAGCTTTCTCATGTCCAAATGCTTATGAAAAATATTATGTACCCGTTCATTCGAGATGCCCACAGCACTAGCAATCTCAGGCACCTTAACTCTTTTGTCATCCATCACTATATCATGGATTTTATCAATGATTTCTGGAGTCGTAACCTCCATGAGGCGTTCAGAGCGTTCAACGTCACTTGTGCCCATATGGCCACTCCGAAAATTTTGAAACCACTTATAAACTGTTCTAATTGAAGGTGCAGAGACACCGTAATGTTTATCAAGCTTCTCCTTAGTCTCCTGTGTCGTTTTGTAATGTTTAATCACTACACGAAATTCTTTTTCGTCCATTTATTGACAATCGCTCGAATTCCTTGATTCACACGAATGCCAAACACACAGAAATAGACCAATATGGCTGAAACTTGGTGTGCGTTCTTTCCAAAGATGCTACTAGCTAAACATGACCTCGATATACACCGGTGGTGCCATCTCTCGGATTTTGCAAGGACTTTTCAAACGCCCCTCGTATCATTACTATCTGCCTCCCTCTTATTCCCCCTGCCCCCCTCCACCTTCTTCCCCTTTTCCCTGTAGGTTGCTTGTGCTGTTATCCTGCGTTTATTGAGGATCTAACTTACGAATATGGTGTGTTATCCTATGAGTTGGACTGCATATGTTGGTGTATACTTAGGATTTAATTTATTGCACAGACTACTATGGCTGTTGCTATAATTTATTACCTTATTAGAACTACTGCATTTCTTGCTCCTATAATTTATCGTCCTTATCACGACAATTTCTTACCCAATATGGCTGTAGGATTCAAACACAGCTGCCCAAGAAAAGTCTGACATTTTGACATCAAAATGGACGTCACCGAATGTAAAAACAGCGGAAGATTAAACAAATACGAGTGGGATAGCTTCAATATGAAACGGACTGTTTATTGTTTCTAGGTCCCTCCAGATATGTGTGTAGCAGTGATACATTCAAAACACGCCAGTGCTGTAAAAAAGGCAGGAAATTTTTAAAAAATCGGAGAAACATACTTTTCATATTGCATAATCTATTTATTTAAAACATTCGTAATGTTTCTCCGAGTCCCTTCAACATATATGTAGCAGTATTACACTGACAGTCTCCTGGTTCTAGATTTAACAGTTACCACTGCCTCCTTGGACATGCAAGCAGTGGTATTTAACTATCACTGATTGTGTGAAGGACCTACAGCAGATGTATATTATGCAGCTAAGAGCGCACTGGCGGAAACACATCGCGAGGGTAGCTGCTGCTGGTTGTAGCCTGAATTAACACATGAAGCGCCTCCACCCCCCACCCCACTCCCTGAACCAGTTGTGCATTATATCCGCCCCAATCATGTCCCTCGGTCCCTGGATCACAGAAGCTAAATACACAGCCAACTCCTACAGCCAAACCTGGTAACCTGCTCTCCTAATAATTAATAATTATTACAATGAAACGATGAGCGAGTGATGCTGAAAAAGTGGTTCTGCTGAAGACATCGTTGCCATGCACTGCGTTCAACCATAGTGACTCCAACTTTGGTCACTGTCATGTGTAATTCTATTACAATTTATCATTACTGAACACACATAATGTGCAACGCATGTTAAACAATTATATATTACAGAGGACCATAACAGTAAGCAATCATGAGATGCAGAGCAATTCCATCATGCATTGTTAATTTGTTCTCGTGTACTGTTCAAGAGTGGAATGGTTATATTTGAAGAAGACAGCATGGAATGCATCACAATCACCACTGACAGGTCGAAACACGGGCGGTGTTTAAAAAATAAAATCGTGACTGACTTTAGAATACAGTTATTTTAGAAACAAATCCATTACTTACATTTCGTTCCAGAAACGGAACTTCTGCTACCTCTATCATTTAACCCCATCCCCGTTCCATTTGTGAATGGTGCATGAAAAGAATGATTGTAGGTAAGCCTTAGTATTATCTCTAATTCCTCTGATTCCGCCGGCCGAAGTGGCCGAGCGGTTCTAGGCGCTACAGTCTGGAACCGCGCCAACACTACGGTCGCAGGTTCGAATCCTGCATCGGGCATGGACGTGTGTGATGTCCTTAGGTTAGTTAGGTTTAAGTAGTTCTAAGTTCTAGGGGACTGATGACCTCAGAAGTTAAGTCCCATAGTGCTCAGAGCAATTTGAATTTGAATCCTCTGATTTCCTCTTTGTGAACATCCTACGAGATGTATGTGGCAGGAAATAATACATCTTTCTCCGAACATACTCTGTCGGATTTTCTACAGTAAACCTTTCTGTGAAACACCACGCCACTCTTGTAATGTCTACCATTGGAGTTTGTTTAGAAAATCCGTGACGCCAACTAAACGATCGCATGCATGTCGCCCAATGTTGTATATGATTAAATAAAATTTAATGTGACCTGGGAAGGGTATATGAAGCTTTGTATTTTGCCATAGACAGAATATGTCAGATAACTGATCAGCATTCAGTGACATGATGGAATGTATAATGCGACAGGAAGTTCGTGTGGATGTAATGTGCACTTTTATTGTGTGCAAGGGGTAGCTTTGACAGCTAGCATTGTGTTGACTAAAGTTTTCCTGAGCAGTTATTTGGAAGAAAATGATAATGATGAAGAAGAAGGAGTGTTCTTGCAAATATTTTGTAGGTACACAACTTAGGTGGGGGAATCCGAATCTCAACTCGGTGTCAAAGAAACCAACCCATTCTTGATAGTGTATTGAATATGAAAACAAATATTCTTGTACAAAATCTTTATTAATTGTTGCATACATATTTACATGCAAGATACATTTCTTCCTTCATCTTTTTGGCGTAATTTTGATAATTTCTAGCTAATTTTAAATTACAATTTAATCTGCATCAGAATCTTCTCATTCTTTTTCCAACCAGTAATCAGATCCCGAATTGTAATACGTATCTAATTTTTTTCCTGTAAGAGAATTAATGCTGGACCGGCACTCGTACTCGAATTTCCCAATGATGACGAGCGGTCGCCTTAACAGCTTCAGCTATCAATGCACACTTCCCGGACCGACATAAACTTCCATATGTCACACTGTCTGCATCCCTATACAGTGAAAGTTTGAGTCGGTCTATGAGGCACAGCTGATGGTAGGCTTTCTAATTAATTTCGGACGGCTGTAAGTCGTCATTAACGTCTATTCATCCAGACACGAAAGTAAATATTACATGCCACTGTGATCGCAAGGGTCTCGATTCCTCACAGTCTCGTCCTCACCGGTGCGGGAATACTGAGTAAAGCTGTGAGCATTAAGTGATGAATATACTGGACAATGTCATAGGGATATAGATAGCGGACATATGGAAGTATGGGTCCGTTCGGGAGGCGTGCGTGGATGGCCATAGTGGTTAAGGCGACTTTTCGCGATAAGCAGGTTCGAGTCCTTGTCCGGCACAAGTTCTTATATCTCACTAACAGATAGTAAGTCTATACCTAACACAGCCAATGCCAAGATATTTGCAAACAGTGAATTTATTTCGAATTAATTTAAGATGGCTTCCACTCTTTATTAATGTCTGCTCATATAGATGTGCAAGTAAATATTGTTAATGCACTCCACGTATTTTTTGATGTACAACTGTAAGTTTACAACGTTTTCAAGTGAACTACCATTAAATGTAGTTATTCCGTCAGGCTCAAACTCCACTGTGTTTCCGTAGCGGTCGTGCGGTTCCAAACTGTAGCGCCTAGAACCGCTCGGTCACACCGACCGGCTAACATATTTAAGTGATTTACATTGCAATATCACAGGTCAACACATGGAACAGTGACGGGGGTTAATGATAGACACAGACTCCAGTGTTTGGAAAGAAATGTAATATTTTTTTACAAAAATTTTTTCTACTGTCAGTCATGATTTTCTTTTTTTAAATATGGACTACAAAGCAATGATAGATGCATGTTTTTTTTTAAATACGTCATTACCACCCTCTTTCTTTGCAGACAATTCAGTGGCAGGATGACAAAATGACTTTTATTCCTTGAGCTGTCGCTATTTTCTTTTTTAGATGCGGTGTTTGTTCCATGCACTCCATGCCGTTTTCTCCGAATAAGATCATTCCTCTCTCGAATAACATGTGAGAAAGAATGAACAATGCGTGTATTAAACACATGAAACCTACCTTGAAGTAGCTCTAAGGGTAACTGGTGATAAATCATTGGTCTCGTAACTGCTTAGCGCCCATGCTGAATCACTCGCTGAACACTACCGAAACTTTGTTTACCGCGTTCGTTACAGGACTAGTGAGCACATTAAGCACAAAGCGCGCGAAATTATTCAGTAACAGAGGGTGGAGTGAAATCGATATGCTGGCACCCAGGGAATAGAAGAGTCTGACTCAAAAGACTCTGACGACAACATGGGCGCATAGGACACTCCTCAGATGACTGACAACGTTCCGACCAGCAACTAGTTATCACTGCTTGCTGGAGGAGTGAATTAACGAAGAGATATGATAAAAGACGGCCATTTGGAGGCTACCCCCACCTGTCGATGCACGACCAGCAACTACGAGGAACTCAGTGAGCTACCCACTGGTCTCACTGGTCAGCTGAAGACAGCGTTCAAACATAAAACGTTTAGGTTTCCGGCAGACACCTTGAAAGACAATATATTCCTTCTCCAAGGTTTTGGGAAACAAAGTTTCTAATTCTACATATATCCTACTGGACAGAAATACAAGATTCAGGTGGACGTCCGTGACATCCGGCCTGACAGATCTGAAAACAGAGCCATAGTGGTAGCGCTTCCCGAGAACTTCACCGTAGACAGCGTGAAAGTCATGACCAAGTGTCCACCACTGAACGTCCAAATGAAGGCAGGATTAGGCAGCTCCGGTTCCTGGCGACCTAATTGAACAAACACAAGAACTTGTCGACCTACCAACTTATTGCGCCTTAAGGTGACAGTTACGAACTACGAGGAATTTGAAGGTCCCACGCAGTACTAACGCTCTGAGGTATTTTATCATGACGCACAGCAGTGTCACGTGAAACCAGCATGCGTAACGTACGCTGGGAATCACCTGTCTCGAAAATGTGTCACACTGAGGAATAACTCAGCAAACGTGAGTGCCATGTGGTGAAGCACATCGAGCACATTATAGCCAGTGCCAAATTACGTTAAAATATTGGAAAGTTGACGACATACCGGTACTGCAGCTCCGTGCAAGACACACTCACCACTGCAACACGCCTAACCATGTACACCTCAACCCCCGAACAGTTTCCCGCTTTAATGAACTGTCACCAGTCAGCAGCAGCGGCCAGAACGAGTCCGCAGCGGATTTAACGCCGAAATTGCTTCCCCACCCCACCGTTATCAAAACGACACAACTCCGGGGCCCACTACCAGCTGCAAATACCCTCAGAATTCGCAGGAACCCTGAAATAAATCAAAGATTTGTTTAAAGAATTTAGTATCCACGAGTTACGACGCAAACCATCACGAAACTACGGGCCCTCACTGACAAGTTTTCCTAGGTCGTCATTGTGGCTGACGCTGTCATAACTGTCTTCAGTGATGGCTCAGATTAGACTGAGGGCATTCCATACCCTAAACTGGATATCCACTAGCGTTTCTGACAAGAAGTACGAATTGGAGCACTTGCTTCGTCGCAACGGAAATGATGTGGCGTGCCTTTCTGAGCCGCGCATGACCGACACTGACAGAGTGACCATCCATAACCACGCATTGCATCGGGTCGACCGCGATGGCCGTTGAGTTGGCTCCGAGACCGTTTTGATGAAAATATCGACGCCACTTTAAGATACCCAGTCCTCCCCAGACTCCCCATATTGATGCCAGAATCGCTTTGGACACACCACAGTCCACATCGTCAGGGGACGTCAAATTGATTCCACATAGTTAGATTTCCAGAAGGCTTCCGACGCCGTTCCTCACAAGCGTCGTCTAACCAAACTGCGTGCCTATGGAACATCACCTCAGTCGTGCGACTGGATTCGTGATTTCTTGTCAGAAAGGTCACAGTTCGTAGTAATAGATGGAAAGCCATAGAGTAACACAGAAGTATATCGGGCGTTTCCCAAGATAGTGTTATAGGCTCTCTATTGTTCCTGATCTATATTAACGACATAGGAGACAATCTGAGTAGCCCTCTTTGATTGTTTGCGGATGATGCTGTCATTTACCGTATTGCAAAGCCATCAGATGACCAAAACGAATTGCAAAATATAGATGAAATATCTGCACGGTGCGAAAAGTTGCAACTGACCCTGAATAAAGAGAAGTGTGAATTTATTCACGTGAGTACTAAAAGAAATCCGCTAAATTTCGATTACGCGGTAAGACACAAATCTTAAGACTGTAAATTCAACTAAATGCTTAGGGATTAAAATTGCAAATAGCCTTAACTGGAACGATCACATAGATCATGTTGTGGGTAGAGCAAACCAAAGACTGCGATTCACTGACAGAACACTTAGAAGGCGCAACAGGTCTACTAAAGAGACGGCTTACACCACGCTTGTGCGCCCTATTTTGGTGTATTGCTGTGCGATGTGGGATCCGCATCAGGTGAGACTGACGGATTTCATCGAAAAAGTTCAAAGAAGGGCGGCTCGTTTTGTACTATCGCGAAATAGGGGAGATATTGCCACAGACATGTTACGCGAATTGGAGAGGCAGTCATTAAAACAAAGGCGTTTTTCGTTGCGACGGGATCTTCTCATGAAATTTGAATCACCAGTTTTCTTCTCCGATTACGAAAACATTCTGTTGGCACCCACCTGCATATGGAGAAATGATCGTCACGATAAAATAAGAGAAATCAGGGCCTGCACAGAAAAATTTAAGTGCTCGTTTTTCCCGCGAGCCGTTCGAGAGTGGAACGGTAGAGAGACAGCTTGAAAGTGTTTCATTGTACCCTCTGCCAGGCACTTTATAACAGAGTAATCACGTAGATGTAGACGTAGATGTACGCTTATTAGCAAAAGTTCGAGGGTATTGTGTATCAAGCAAAATTAGTGACTGGATTGAGGATGTTTTGGATGGAGCACGGAGCAGTTATCTTGGAAGCAGAGTCATCAACACATGTAGAAGTAACTTCGGCTGTGCTCTAGGAAAGTGGGTTGGGACCCTTGTTATTTATATTGTTTATTAATAACACTGCGGACAATATTAACAGTAACCTCGCAGATGACAGTTATATAATAAAGTACTACCTGAAAGAATCCGCACAAACATTCATTCAAATACTGATAAGATTTCAAAGTGTGCGAAATTAAACACTGTGCACTTCAAAAAACGAAAAAAGTTAGTTTTCTATGACTATAATATAAAAGAGTCACAGTTTGAATTGGTCATCTCATGCAAATAGCTGGATGTAACAGTATATAGGGGTATGAAATGAACCGATCACACAGGCTAGGTATAGCAGGCGTAATACTGCGCTGTTCACTGGTAGGATTCTAGGGAAATGCATTCAATCCACAAAGGAGACTGAACTGGCACACGTTTGCGATGGACGCAAACCATCCTGTGAAAACCCGTCTGGAAAGTTTCTAGAACCAACTTAAAGTGATGAATCGAGGAGTATGTTACAACCCCCTACGTATATCTCCCGTACATATTGCGAAGACAGTGTTAGACTTTTTACATCATGTACACAGGCATTTAAGTAATCGTTCTTCTTACGCTCCACGCATGAATGGGAAGGGAAAAAGCGGTAATAGCTAGTACAATGGGACGTGCCCTCTGCAATGCGCTTCACAGTGTTTTGCGAAGTGTAGATACAGATGTAGAATGACGCATTCATGTGACGCAATAATGAAAGTATATAGAGTTATTCACAAGCAGCTCCGTACCTCTACAAGACATCACAATAAAATGACGCATCAGAATATCCCTCCAAATTTCGATCAGTAAAACATGCCGTGAAGTAGTTGCAGAGTGCAGAGTGCAGTATATGGGGGGGTAGGCAAATCAGAACATAAAATGATGGAAAAAATCGCAACATCAAAACATAATTAACGTAGATTGACGTACAGTTTTGCAGTCTGGGTGCGTAATATAACCGTGAGAGTGCTCCTGTTGTCATACGAAATCGCACCCGAGACCACAACTCCAGGTATAGGTCCAGCGTGTCTAGCACGCAGACAGATTGGCTGCAGGCCTGCCAACTTGCTTTTAAGTAGCACAACTCCTTCGTGTTGCGGTTTTTCTCCATCAGTGTAGATACTCGTAAACCATTCACTCCGGATTGTTGCATCGAATTTGTTTACTCCTGCAGATACGCAACCCACTGAACAGATCTCCAAAGAGGACTGCTACCGTTGCACCTTCCCAAGTAGCAACGGCAGCAGCAACCTAAGTGCACTGCACGCACGTATTGACATTTGCCTTGCCACAAACTGTGCCCATATTTAGCATCTGTAAAGTGAATTTAAAACTTGGGTAAATGCTCTCTCCACTCATATGTGTCTACTTTCTGTATGTCTTCTGAAAACCCGGATGTACTTTAGAATAACGCTGTATAATTATAGCGAATACGAATGAGGAACCATTCTAGCGACGATATGAGCCGCAAGGAGAAATGCAGTGACGTAAGTGATTTTGACAAAGGGCAAATTGTTATGGAAAGTCGCCTGGAAACGAGCATCTTGGAAACAACGGAGCTAGTCGCCAGGTTCTATGGTATGTTATTAGCATATACGTATGAAAAGTGGTTGAAGAATGGTGAAGCCACGAGTAGATGATGAGGTGTTGGTAGTCTACGCCACATCATAGAACATGATGGCCGGAGGCGTGCTCGCTCTGTATGTCACGATATCCGACGATATGTGGCAGACGATATGTTGGAACACGTGAGGCAATACTAACCTTACGACTTATCTTAGAAGAAAGATTAAGAAAAGGCAAACCTACGTTTCTAGCATTTGTAGACTTAGAGAAAGCTTTTGACAATGTTGACTGGAATACTCTCTTTCAAATTCTAAAGGTGGCAGGGGTAAAATACAGGGAGCGAAAGGCTATTTACAATTTGTACAGAAACCAGATGGCAGTTATAAGAGTCGAGGGGCATGAAAGGGAAGCAGTGGTTGGGAAAGGAGTGAGACAGTGTTGTAGCCTCTCCCTGATGTTATTCAATCTGTATATTGAGCAAGCAGTAAAGGAAACAAAAGAAAAATTCGGAGTAGGTATTAACATTCATGGAGAAGAAGTAAAAACTTTGAGGTTCGCCGATGACATTGTAATTCTGTCAGAGACAGCAAAGGACTTGGAAGAGCAGTTGAACGGAATGGACAGTGTCTTGAAAGGAGAATATAAGATGAACATCAACAAAAGCAAAACGATGATAATGGAATTTAGTCAAATTAAATCGGGTGATGCTGAGGGAATTAGATTAGGAAATGAGACACTTAAAGTAGTAAAGGAGTTCTGCTATTTAGGGAGTAAAATAACTGATGATGGTCGAAGTAGAGAGGATATAAAATGTAGACTGGCAATGGCAAGGAAAGCGTTTCTGAAGAAGAGAAATTTGTTAACATCGAGTATAGATTTAAGTGTCAGGAAGTCGTTTCTGAAAGTATTTGTATGGAGTGTAGCAATGTATGGAAGTGAAACATGGACGACAACTAGTATGGACAAGAAGAGAATAGAAACTTTCGAAATGTGGTGCTACAGAAGAATGCTGAAGATAAGGTGGGTAGATCACGTAACTAATGAGGAGGTATTGAATAGGATTGGGGAGAAGAGAAGTTTGTGGCACAACTTGACTAGAAGAAGGGATCGGTTGGTAGGACATGTTTTGAGGCATCAAGGGATCACAAATTTAGCATTGGAGGGCAGCGTGGAGGGTAAAAATCGTAGAGGGAGACCAAGAGATGAATACACTAAGCAGATTCAGAAGGATGTAGGTTGCAGTAAGTACTGGGAGATGAAGAAGCTTGCACAGGATAGAGTAGCATGGAGAGCTGCATCAAACCAGTCTCAGGACTGAAGACCACAACAACAACAACATGTGGCAGATCTGAGTACAGAGTACAGTGATGATGCAGGCTCAAGTTATTCAGAACACACTGTTGAGCGCACATTGCTGAACATAGGGTTCTGCAGCAGACGACTCCTACGTCTTCCCATGTTGATCCAACAACATCGTCAGATATGATTACTGTGGGCAAGTTATCATCGAAATTAGACCGTGGATCGTTGGAAACGTGTCGACCGGTCGGATGACTCATACTATCTTGTGGCAGCTAGTATGCACGAAGCAAGCAATGGGCCATGGTCGCAGGCAGTATTATCCTATGGGGGACATTCACCTGGGCTTCCACGGGATCTGTGATAGTAGTCGAACACACGGTGACAGGTATGGTATGCGTGAACATTGTTATGGAAAACCTGTATTCCTTCTTGTTTGATGTCTTCACTGACGGCGACGATACCTTCGAGCTCTGTAACTGTCCTTGTCGCAACGCAACTTGACCGGCAAATTTGCTTGTTCTGAACCTGATGGAAAATATCTGGGATGCAGTCGAGCATCAGCTCCTCGCCCAAAAACCACCATCCCGTTATTTGTAGGAACTGCGTCACCTGTGGATAGACGTCTGTCGATACATGCATCAAGACACCTACCAAGTCTTGTCGAACCATGACACGCAGAATCGGCGGTGTATTGCGATCTACAGGTGGACCAACACGCAAGTAAACAAATGGTCTTAATGTTTTGGCTTATCAGTGTACATACTTACCTCTGTGTCTTATCACCGTGCCGGCCGAAGTGGCCGTGTGGTTAAAGGCACTGCAGTCTGGAACCGCAAGACCGCTACGGTCGCAGGTTCGAATCCTGCCTCGGGCATGGATGTTTGTGATGTCCTTAGGTTAGTTAGGTTTAACTAGTTCTAAGTTCTAGGGGACTAATGACCTCAGCAGTTGAGTCCCATAGTGCTCAGAGCCATTTGAACCATTTGAACCATCTTATCACCGCTTCAAACATAGTCAAGCTTGTGAGTTACTGCAACACAATGAATTTCACCCTCTGACTGTAGGACTGCAAGGATCAAAAGTACTCCTCGGAAATCATTACACTACCACTCTTCGTGGCATTTCTTAGTTACATCGCTACCTCCATACGTTTCTTAGTCATGGAAAACCATCACGAGTCACAGGAAGCTACTGATCTTTGCCTTTCAATACATGTTGAATGGGTAATGTGGCGCAGTGAGTAACCTTAACTCAAGCCACTTTCCTGCCATCCTAGTCTAAGTTTTAGCTGGTTTCCCTTTAGGTAAATGCCGAGACAGGATTCTCAAGTAGGTCACATTTCTCACCCTCATTCTTTTCTAAATGATTTACTGCGCTGTCTCTAACGGCTTTAACGTCAATGGGTCGTTAAACTCTAAGCCTTGCTTCTTGTTCTCTCTGAGGCTGCTCCACTGTGCCTTCTTTTCGTTACTGTTGTTTTATTTTCAGGAAGTGTGTCTTAGTCCCTAGAACTGCAGTTCTCAAAAATGTTCGGATGTGTGTGAAGTCTTATAGGACTTTACTGTTAAGGGCATCAGTCCCTAAGCTTATACATTACGTAACCTAAATTATCCTAAGGATAAACACACACACCCATGCCCGAGGGAGGACTCGAACCTCCGCCGGGACCAGCCGCACAGTC
This sequence comes from Schistocerca serialis cubense, assembly GCF_023864345.2. NCBI lineage: Eukaryota > Metazoa > Arthropoda > Insecta > Orthoptera > Acrididae > Schistocerca > Schistocerca serialis. The sequence goes on along the minus strand of NC_064640.1, from coordinate 358,389,875 downwards.
CATGACTGCAGCGCCTCAGACCACTCGGCTAATCCCGTGCGGCGAACTGCAGTTTTGTCTCTCGACAATACTGTGTTCACAGTCTCTTTTCCTTGGTTTTCATAGTACTAGTACTTGGGAGAGCAGTTACTCTCCTAGAACCGAATTACCAATTGGATTCCACTAGTGTTAGCAATGTCAAACGTGCTGTTTCTGTAGCTCACTTCACGTCAGAGCAGCAGGAAAAGGCAGTTTGGTTTGCAAAACAAGTATTTATATGTTTGCTGCGGAAGATGGCCACACAAACAAACGCTGATACTGTTTCTAGGTAATGTTACGAAAGTCACGTAGTGCTGTCACTCCATTGTGCATTTTTTCTTGCACTAACATGCTGCAAATGCCTACATCTAATTTCTGACCTGCTATTCTAGTACTTTGCTGTGGATAGCTTCAAATATAGAAAATTACTTATCATATAAGTTACCGCAGGGCTGTCACATACAAATCAATTTCTCGGAAAACTGGAAGGCTGTCATTTTTTCCTACAAAGCACGTATGAAAATACAACAGCGGAGAGAAATCAAATCTGAACTTATTTTGACAGAAAATGTACATTTTCAGCTCAGTATAAGGATGCATTAAAGGTACTACAGGTGACAGAGAAATGAGTACAAATTTTTTTCCCCCTTTATTGTATTTCAATTCCCCATCGGGGTGGGCTGGCAGCAGCATATGCACTGCTCTTCAGCCGAAAGACATAGAACAAACAATAGAAGACATTTAAAAATATAAAAAGGAGAAAACATGATGAACATAGATTTAAAAAAGGGGGAACATCATGGAAGACAATAGACAAAAAAGGGGCGACTGTAAAATGACCAGAGCATAAAAGTATCGCCGGATGGCGTAGCACAAACAAACACTGACAGTGACACGAAGTACAATGCCAGCACACAATTAAAATCACACCTCTCGACGCACAGGAGAAACAGCACTAAACACAACACTGACGTGGTACTCTGACGATGATCAAAATGGTGGATCTGCCAGGCGCAAGGAGATGAGGGAGACCGGGAGGGTGGGAGGGGAAGAGAGGGGGGGAGATCGACGGGGGCGCGCCGAAGTGGGCCAGGTAGGGAGGGATGTGGGAAGGAAAGAGGCAAGTATGGGGTGCAGGGTCTCAGGGGGGGGGGGCGGAAGGAGGAAAATCCGCTCTGGGAGAAGGAGGGAAGAGGAAAAAGGGTGCCCTTGGGAGGGGGGGGGGGCAAGGCCAGGTTATAGTTGGAAGGAAGAGTAGATGTTACGGCGAAGTTCATCATCCGGAAGGGGGAGGCGCTGGAAATTGCCCTGATGAAGGAGATGGAGGGTGTGGAGGTGGAGAGAAGGAGGGATACAGTGATAGAGGCGCGGCAATGGGCGGGGGGTGAGTACAAATTTTTAATTATGGCAATATTTGTTTCATTCGTCTTCCTTATTTCGCTCTAGCTACTCTGAGGTAGTGAGACAGAAAAGCTCATTCTAAGTGGAATCTTGTTCTCTTTCTTTTTTATTTTAATAAGTTGTAACATAAGAGGGGTGTTAGATAAGCAATACGACACTTTTTTCGGCCAATTTCAGATGAAAAAATGTGGAATTTGTTGTGGGACATTGTGGAATATTCCCGCTTCAGCCCATATAATTCATGACGTTCCGATAGATGGTGCCCCTGTACACAACCTTCTAAACTATATCGGTAACTGACCAGGAAAGTACTTGGGCTCAAACAAACAGATCTGTATGAACGTTTGGTTACAGGACCATTATGTACCACTGAATGTGCTGGTGGGTGTCGTTTTTCTGCAAAACTCTGCAGTCATGCTCTAGATATCACTGTAGATGTAATTGTAGACGCCATACGCAGTGCAGCAATCTTAACTATAAATGTAAATGCGGAATGTCAATAAAATGCTCCGAGCAATACGAATGACTGCAAAACGCACAGTGAAGAAATGCAAGTTGATCGCATGGCGTATTTGCACATTCTATAATATCAGTGTTGAAGGCCACGTCAGTGAAACTTTTGAAGTTGTTGGATGGTTCACCAATATTGTAGCCAGCGTTCTGCCACGTGTAACGAAGCTTTGGTCTGTATACTCCCGCAGATAAGTTATTGTAAATGACAGAATGCATATTCATGATAAAGAATCTGCTGTACAATTTCGGCTGCATATTACTGGAACGTAGTTTAATGTAGTCTGTTATTGTCTTGGCATATGTTTTATATTGCCTGAAGAAATACACATCCAGAGGTTGTGCATATTTTGTAGTTTTAGGCGGAATGATTTTTAAATCTACATGTTTTCCAGCAGGTGCTTCCAGTAGTACTCGTTCATCCTTATGTCCAGACCAGGAGTCACAAAGTACTAATGACTTTCTCGACAAATGTGGATTCAAAACTGACAGAAAAAACGTCTTCAGATGTTGTTTCGTCATCTTCCCACTCACACTTGCATCGACGACGACATTTGGAGGGCACCGCGTTTCTATTTCCCTAGACACGCGGGGTCCAAAATTTCCACTGGATTCGTGGAAGGAAATATAGAGTTTGTCTGCCAATCGTCCGTCCATTGATATAGCAATATCGATCGTGTAACTATGTGTTACACAGTTAACTGATTGCAACATCGCGACAGTGTTTCTCTCCCCTTTCATGGATAGTGTTCTGTCACAAGAAAGTTCATAGCTGAGCTGACTCTGATCACAGTTCCATACAGAACTAATATCGATATTTTCTCTCGTGATATGCTCATTGACGTCAGCAACAAACGTTTGAGCTCTTTCAATCAGCTCTTCTTCGTCATCCTTATCTTTTCGTGCTTGGAGCACAGTGATACGGCGTGATGTTATCCTAAACTCCTTTTTCAAATTAGTAATAAATCCTAGTGAAACTGTAAAGTTTCTACACCCGAGATTTCGGGCTACGTCCAATACCCAATGTTGTAAATGCCAATAGTGAACGGCGGAACCGCATTCTCGCGCTTCATCGAATTTCGCCATTACACGCTCCTTGATGGTCTTGAACAGCAGTGATCGATTTCCTTTGAAAACTGTATTTCCTTCTCTTTTCTTTGCCACGTAATCCAGTATGTTTTTAATATTGCTTTTAGACTTCAGTTTAGGGTATCTTTTCAGAAGCTTGTCGTATGTGTCGAAACCTCTTACGTAATAATCATCGTATATGTTCTCCAGTGTGTTGTCATCAAACGCCGTGATGATACTTGCAACTTTAACCTTCTGCTTGGGAGACAGTTGGTATTCACTGTCACTGCTTCCATCGCCTCTTCCCGCACTTGCCGTAGCACTACCGTTTGCAATGAGTTGTTCGTCATTATCATTCCTATCATCATCATTATGTGTTAGTGTTACAACAGTATCTGTTTTTAACTTATGCTCATATTTCTGCTTTCAGAAAAAAATAAGTTGCTTTACTTACTGAACGTCCCTAGTATTTAATAAATAAAGTAACAGGACCACTGTTTAAATGAAAGTATTGTAATTTTCTGATTTGCATAGAACATAACTCTATTATATGTTTATGTAACAATTCATTACAAGTCCTTTGTTGGTGTACTCTGACTTCAAACAGGTCATACTTCAAACACCTCTACACAGAAAAGTGAAGCGCCATCTGGGTTCAATAGAATGCCAGCCGACCAGTGGGTAGCCTCACTTCGCAGACGGGATCCAGATTTGCAGCCAGCTTTACCTGCAATAACACTTCAAGCACGGTACGTCCACGGACACCAAATTCAATCGCCGCACGAGTAATGTTTCCTGGACTGGTATTTTCTTGTAATTCTATTGCACTGCTCTAAGGTCTAGGCTACACTACATTAAACAGAGCTAAAGTACAGCTGTGTGAACTGACATTCTACTCTGTGGTCACAGGTGAAATTTTCTCGGCCTACCACAAATACGACTTACATATCAATGACATTTTGTATTTCTTATGTTAATACGTGTAAGTTGAATATGAACTTGATATGCAGAATTGTTCTTTGTGCAGCTTTTTATAGCAGTCGTACATGTTTTGTTGCAGTTGTTGAAATGGAATACTGGTTCACCGTAAGTATTATAGGGTTAATCTTTCCTACTATTTTAGAAATCGGCAGTGGCAATTCGTCTAAGATTGATGAAGGCTTATAAGGACTGAGTTTCTTCATTTTCAAGGGATCAGGAGTAAACGACTGAATTCAAACGTGACCATACTACTTCTAAAGATTATCTAATGTATCGAAACTGAACCACAGTTGAAAACATCCATATAACGTGTAATTTGAAGACTGGCAATGAAAGGTGAATGAAATATTTTACCTCATATGTATATGGTGTAAAAGTGGAGATTATAGTTTCAGTGGAAAACTGTGACAACCTTTATGTAATGCTAGCTGAGAAACCTAGCATTTCTTGGGTATTCATTTACACCTGTGCCCGAGACTTCGTACGTGCGGAATTTTTTGTCGCATAAGGTTTCGATGTTCAAATACACACACACACACACACACACACACACACACACACACAGACACACACACACACACACACACATGCCCGAGGGAGGACTCGAAACTCCGACGGGAGGGGCCGCGCAATCTGTGCATGGCGCCTCAAACCACGCGGCCACTCCGCGCGGCAAGACTTCGATGTATACACTGTTTGAAGTAATATGATACGAGACATGAACGGAGAGGTTGTTTACTTGACTAATACAGGAGAGAGTCACATAGAGTTGCCAATGAAAAAGCAGCTGACAATAAGGTCAATACCCACAACACACAGCGTCTGGCCTCGTACTTTGTTTACGGTCATGGCATAACATAAGCTTACGAAGAATTGTACATGTTTGAAGCGAAATCGTGAATTGACAGGAATAAGTGAGATTCAGGGTATGAACACTCACTCGCCTGTGTTATTTCCCGTCAAAATTTCCGCTTCTATAATGTTACGTTGAAGAAAAGTAACTTTAACCCTCTGCGAGTGAAAAGTTCTGAGGAGCGAGATGATAATGCATGACGCTCTCCATCAGAGTTATGTTGCACTTCACATGCAGAGTAGCTTCCAGAGAACGAGTTACAGTATGATGTTCAAATACACACACACACTCACACACACACACACACACACACACACACAGGCGCGCGCGCGCGCGCGCGGACGCGCGCGCGCGTGCGCATGCCCGAGGGAGGACTCGAACCTCCGATGGGAGGGGCCCTAAGGTGAGACCAGTGAGCTCAAAGAAGAAAAAATCTAGATCCTGCAGCAAGTCCCACTCCGTAATCTTCACTGGATTTTTGAGACCGTTTTCAGAAAGACTCGACCGTTTTCGTAAGCAAAACGAAATCAAAATGTAATGGTTCAAATGGCTCTGAGCACTATGGGACTCAACACCTTAGGTCATAAGTCCCCTAGAACTTAGAACTACTTAAACCTAACTAACCTAAGGACATCACACACACCCATGCCCGAGGCAGGATTCGAACCTGCGACCGTATCAGTCCCGCGGTTCCGGACTGCAGCGCCAGAACCGCCAGACCACCGCGGCCGGCAAAATGTAATGAGTACCCAAATCACATAGCAAATTTAATAAATTCGTCTTTCCTAGCAAAGAACGTAAGTCAAACCTATCGAAAGAAGCAAAGTAATATCGTTCAGTTTTAAATTCACAAACGGAAACCAGTAAATCCATATATACGTAGTAAATTTGCTGTTGATTTGTATTTGTAAAGATGAGACTGTATCGCGTAACTCTGTCACTGACCTGAACTTCTGAAAATCAAAGCCAGCGAGATATACGGGCCGTGCAATGAACTTGGGCATCACACTAGTAGTCTTGCTTGCCAAACTTCGCGACACTCGGCTCCGTGCAGGGCCCACGGGAAATCAATATTTAATTGAAAAGATACCTACTATAGTCCTAATTTTGTCGTGTGCCATCGAGAACTTACATGCATTTTTACGCGCAGTTAAAAAGAAAGAAAAAAACTGACAGCACCATCTATTGGTTCTTTGGTGTACAACCAAACTAACAGCGCAGTCTATTTGTTGTTTGGTGTACTAAACCGTGATGATTTAACATCCGAACTCCTAAGGTGAGACAAGTGAGCTCAAAGAAGAAAAATCTAGAGGCAGCACTATTAATCCAGTCAAATTGCAGATATACCTTGCAAAAGGTGGGTAGAAGATTTTATTTTTTTAACTCCTTCATATTGTTGGAAAGGTTACAAAACCAAGTGTTGCCAACAAAATTACTCTTGGGAAAGCTTTCTGCAGTCAAAAAACTTCGAAAATTTCAGACTTTTTTCAGTTTTTTCAAAGTATCTCAGTTTCATTTGCTCCTATCGCTTTAACGTCTATTTTCTTTTTTAAAGAGCACAAAATTCTCTACAAATTTGATTCTTACCATTTTTTTCTACTCCCAGTATCTAAGGCGCTACAACGCGTCAAAAAATACCAATTTTTCAAATTTTGAGCATAGTGCCAACATACCTTATTTTTGAACACTATTTTTTCAGTTTCTGTTTGTGTAGTATAAATACACGATACATCATGCTATATGTTGGAATTTACCACCTCACTTTCAGGTATTCAATTTCTCTGTATGCAACATGAGGATTGCTGGGCAACCAACTATTGTGATTCTTACATCACTACCTGAAGTTCACTATGGGCCACCTCAGCCCTGGTATTTGTAAAACTATAAATATAAATGTGCATCATTAAAGACACACACACACACACACACACACACACACACACACACACACAAAATAAATTGTCTCAGGAAACTGAACTATTATTAGTGCAATAGGCAACCTAATTAGGAAGGTAATTATTCTTGTGTATAAAGGCCACACAGTTGACATTAAAAATAAGTAGCTTTATTACAATTAAAATACATTGTCAGTTACTAAAAAATGTTGACAATTCTGGGTTTGTAATACTTGTAATATCGCACTTTAGCGCACTTGACACAGGTATGAGCATCACTTCCAACGTTTTGATGGGCCAGGTTCCTCAGTGTCACCAGAAATACTTTGAGTTACGGATTCAGGGTCTGTACATAGAGTTGATCCCAGATTGACCTCTTCTTTAAACAGCGAGTCAGCCTTAGCAAGTTCGTTGATTTCGTCAGCGGTTTCCTCAACATCCTCAACATCTTCTTCACTGTCTTCATATAAAAATTTTGGCACGTTTTCGCAGTGGACCCCAATACACTTCTTGCAAATTGAAGAACATTTCAAACCCGCTTTTCTGCAGGAGCGCGCTTCGCCACAGTTCAGCTTGCATGAGCATGAAACAATGTGAAGAAGTGCTTCAGGTGCTGGATCTTGGCTCATTATAACGAATATTGGACCGTGCTCACTGTGATACCAGCCCCATTTCTCAGGAGGTTTCCAGTTTCCCATCCAACTTTGGACTTGTTGGTAAGTCCGCAACGAATGATGTTGTGCAGCATCTTGTGTTGATGGCAACCGTCCAAGATTCAGTTTGCTTTTTGTGGCAGACTTGGCGAATAGCTGGTACCGCAAATGGTCTAGTGTGTCGGAACTGCTGACACCTCCACTATACAATGCGATAGTAACCTGTTCTCCTGCTGTTATTATTTCTTCACTGGTAGCATGTGGTTTATTGAACGTGCAAAGTGCTGAGGTTAGTTGTTCATTTTTCGCAACAATATTGCAGCACTTAATTTGTCCTTGACCAAAAAAAGCGGATGTTGCACCACATCCGCTAAAGGCGTGAGTGAACAGAATATATTCACTGTCAAACTTGTAAGATACAGTGGAAAACCACTTGTCTTCTGCATTTCCTCTTCCGGGCTTTAAGAAAAATAAGTTTTCAATGCCTTGCCCCAAACCGGTCATAAGCAAAAGCAGATCAACATCATCTCCTACAATGACAACACTTCCAAAATCTTTGGTTCTTGAAATGCCAGATGTTACAATCATAACGTCAGCATCTTCTTGTGCCTGGCTTTGAAGCTGTTTCAGCCATCACCAAATCGTCACCATATTTCTGGAAAAGGCGAGCCTTGACAGTTCGAATATCAGGACGAGAGGATGTGGGTATTTGCTCTAACAGATCGTCCATAGAAAACTGACATTCTTCCGTACTGGTTTCCAGGTAGGCAAATATAGCCTCCATGCCTTCATCTACTTGTGTTGCAGGTCGGTTACCTCGATTCTGTCCAGTAGCTGAAACACGGTGAAAGAACTTTCTGTAGCAAAATCTGTGGTATCGCCCATCTGCAGCAACCAAATCATTTACATTTTGAATCCGCTCTATCACTTGTTGACCAAATTCATCACCACGTCGTTTAACCTGTTCTAATACTGTCGATTGCACTTCCAATTTCATTACTTTGTAAACAAAATTTCGTTTGGCATATGGCAATCTTAACTGCTTGGTTAAAAAGTCAGCAGAATTGCCCTTTGCAAATAAGAAGCATTTCTCTTAGAAATTGAACTGACCTTTTTCCTGCGACCGACGTAGCACGCCTGTTGGTTCCTGAGGATGTAGAAGGCTAGCTGCTATCATTCTCTCATTAATGTACTTCTTGTAGCATGCTTCACGCAACATCAGTTCACTGAGCGTTTTCAAAAACGGGTGTGGGCAGACTCTCTGCGTTTAGCACTACAATCGATAAGTGTGCTCAGTCCTTTCTTTTTCACAAATGGTTCAAATGGCTCTGAGCACTATGAGACTTAACATCAGTCCCCTAGAACTTAGAACTACTTAAACCTAACTAACCTAAGGACATCACACACATCCATGCCCGAGGCATGATTCGAACCTGCGACCGTAGCGGTGGCGCGGTTCCAGACTGAAGCGCCTAGAACCGCACGGCCACACCGGCCGGCTTCTTTTTCACATTGCGTCCACCACTCACCACAGTTTTTTCGCAAATGAAACACAAATTCATGTCAGACATAATCATTTTCAGCACCACAACATATACTGAATGGAAGCGACTCTAAACTGTAAGACCCTTATTGCTGTGTGCTAACAGCTGTCAGCGCGCTGTGAACAATCACCAGAGATAATTGCCTTCCGCCTGCCAAAGAATAAATACGCTTTTGCCCGCTAAAGAACAATTCCTACATACTTTTTCTTATAACTGATCATTAACGTCAATCAACTGTAGAAAATGTACGGCACCTTCATGCAATCGTATTACATATTGTAACATAAATAAACTTCACGCAATCCGACGTGAATGTGTTCGTAGTTACTGAATATGATGCTGTTTGTCCTGGCCCTGCAGCAGAGTGAGATGGTAAATTCCAATGAATAACATGATGAGTAATATGTTTATACTACACATATAGAAACTGAAATAACAGTGTTCAAAAATTAGGTAATTTGCCACTTTGCTCAAAATTTGAAAAATTGGTAATTTTTGACGCGCTGTAGCGCCTTAGATACTGGGAGTAGAAAAAAATGGTAAGAACCAAATTTGTAGAGAATTTTGTGCTCTTTAAAAAAGAAAATAGAGGTTAAAGCGATAGGAGCAAATGAAACTGAGGTATTTTGAAAAAACTGAAAAAGTATGAAATTTTCGAAGTTTTTTAACTGCAGAAAGTTTTCCCACGAGAAATTTTGTTGGCAAAACTTAGTTTTGTAACCTTTCTAACAAAATTAACGAGTTAAAAAAATAAAATCTTCTACCCCACCTTTTGCAAGGAACAGGCTTTTTTCTGACAGTTTTACTGGACTATATGTGTAACGAAATCTTGACGCTCGACATCTTTAGCCGCCATTTTGCTGAACGTATATCTGTCTCTCCCTATCCAACTGTCAGTATACAGCTGTCCCGCAAGTAAACGAGTAAAATTTTATTTTGCCATCATTATGTGCACAAAACATCGCATTTTATCTGAATTAAGTATTTTTGACATCCCTGATTGCTGAGTCTGGCAATTAATTGACCAGGAAGCATTAAATACCTACAGAAAATAAAGAACCGTAGCCTACTGTTTAAAAATATCCTCTTCACATTATCAGCTGAAAAACTGTAAAGCAAAACTTCCTTGAAGTCACAGCAATTCTTTAATTTGATTGTAACTATTATTACATGTTTCGTTAAAGTCTGACGACCTTCATACGAAAAAAAAATGCACTATGTAGGGAGTTGGTGGGGCTAGTACAGATAGTTTTTATATTTCACGATTTATCTCGAAACAATTTGAGGCAGATTTTTAAGATTTAATGTATTTCGATTAACCAGTTTTCATACTAAAAGAATCATTAAAGTGATTCTATGTTTCTTCAATAGTTTGATCACCAAATGGAAAAACCTAAACAAATGCAATCTGTCCACATTTACTCCATTGTAAAGTGTTGACATTAACTGAAATGGCATAGGGTAAAAGTTGATACCGTTTTTATATATATAAATAAGACCAGTTTTCCCAAAACAAAAAGATCACTTAATTAAAATTATTTTGTGTCCACTTTTACCATCCCCATTCTCCTCTATTTAAACAAAAGTTTTGGAATGATAAAACCTCTGATACTTTGATCTCGCTTTTGTGGAAAGGGTGAAAAAAACTTAAAAGTAAATAATTTTCAGTTCAACATTAATTTATATTTTTCATTTACGTTAGACATTTGAAAACAAAATAATTTTTGTCAGCTTCTGTCGAACAGAACAGTTTTTCCCATTGACCTTATTTGTTACATTTTTTTGCATTTGCTCTTAATCTAACTCCAATATATACTGACGCAATTTCTTTAATAAGTTTTGTTTCGTGCATGTCGTCTAGGTCAAATACAGAATTTACAGAATGTGCATTAGGTCCAAAAATATTTTTTTCATTAATAGAAAAATGGTGAGACACCGAATTTACGAACTGGGAATAAACTTTACCGAAATCTTCCACATTTGCAAACACACGAAACTTCTTCTCACAATAAACAATAATTTTGTAAATTGCAAACTTAATTCCTCTCCTAGAAACCTGCTGAGTGAAAGCAGTTGGGTCAGACAAAGGCTTCCTACAATATGTATGGTCACTTACTTTGTCATTACCAAAAATTAACAAACTAGCACACTCACAACACTTCAAATTTTTTAACATTTTTAACTACAAATCCTTCTACGTAATACAAAATATTATTAACATAATTACTGAGGTTTACGTCATTCAGTCTACTACAATAATCTAAACACTGTCTCAATGAAGCATCTTTTACACTATATTTTCTGTTTGAACATGGTGGTACCTAAAGTGAGCAATTGAAAACACACTGTATGATTCAAAATCAAGTACATTAGTCTTATATCCAGAGTTTATGCTATTTTTTAATGGCTTTGAGAGCTGACTGGAACTGAATAAATTTTGGATTATTGTTCCAGCCTCTTTTACCTCTAATACATGAAAATAGTAATTCCAGTTGATCTTGAGACACTTTATACGTTAAAAAATGCTGAAATGGGTCTGTGTCATGGGAAAGACATACTGTAGCAAACATTCCTACACTTTTAATAGACAGCAAGAAACCCAGAGCAAATGTCTTACGGGGATGCCGTAGAATGGATAAACCTTCAATGGAGATAGACTTCAAAAAATATTCCATCTCTTCGCAATAATTATGGCAGAAATTAATGTTGAACTTCTGTAAAGGTGGTTTTAAGCCTTTAGCAAAAATATTTCTGCTATTTAACAACTCAAAAAGTTTGTCTACTTTTCCGATAAAAGTAACAGTTGCAGTTGATCCTCGAAAATCTGTATGTTGATGTGACTCAAGAAATTCAGTAGCATCTGCTACACTTGAACTCAGGGTTTGAGCAGCAAGAGAGACATTCATCGTCTTATTATGGAACTTAACATGCTAGTTGGTGACTCAATTAGCAAACTTCAAGCCTTCACTCTCCTGTAGTTCATTTAAATTAACTATGTAGCTCCACTGTGCTTCACCATCAACTATCTGCAAAATCTGTTTCTCAACCTTTCTTGTTGATTTACGCATGTGGCAATGGTCCAAAACTACATAAACATTGCATTCAGCTTAAGGGTGCTTAAAATACGAAATAATATTATCAGGTTCATCGTTGCAGCCCATGTTTTTCAAAGCTTGCAGGTTTACAACTAGGCCGTCACAAGTAACGGACCATACGACTACACCAACTTCATGTAATTTTAGGAGGCATGTATGGATTAATTCAGCTGAAAGTTCAGCTCGAATACTATTTACAAAAAAATATGCAACTGGACATTTAAATTTTTTCTGTACAAAACAATTTGGAATACTAATGCTTCTATAGCTAGTTCATTCAAATCTACTGGCTTAATGCCACCAAAATTTACATAACCACTGTTAACTTTTTTAATATTGTCCCATAAGAATTGTTTATGAATCATCATATTGTCAAAAATTAAAGCACATTCTTTTAAGCAGGGTTTTTTCTCTATATTTTCTTTTAAGAAACTGAACACTTCACTGATGAAAGCAGGCTCACAGCTGACAGATGAGATCAAAGATCTGATGCAATTTGGATGGGGCAAACTAAATAATGATCTAACGTATCTATATGCTTTAGGTGAATAAAAATGTAGTGTCGGAGCGAACTGTTTTATAATATCTCAGTATCTTCTTACTTGTTCGTCACACATGGAGTTTTCCAATTCGTTAACGATGAAGTGCAAAGGAAAACCACTAAAACTAAATTTTAAATGATTCTCTATATCATTGTTCAGGTGTCCTTTTTTTTAAAGTTCATTAATCAGCTGTGCCATTGTCGAAATGTTTTTGTTTTGTCGGCCTACAGTCATTTGCAATCTTCTTATCTTCTTTGTTAAATTTGTTTTCGATAGTGAAGGGAGGTTTGCCTGAATTCCTTTATTTTCAGCAACTGCTTCAGGAGACTTTTCCAGTTGTGCACCTGTGTGATTTACATCCTGCAAGAAAGGAGGTCATTGTAATTTTGCATTCATCACAACAGTTCAAAATTATAAAACTTCATAAGCAAGCTTAAAACAATAATTATAAATATAGGCCTATTGACGTTTATTTTGTTCAGGCCTATACTATTATAATTAAAAGCTTGTAATATATTCCACTTACTTGAGTACTAGCAGGTTCTTTACGAACCAATTGTTGCCTTGCAGTCATCTTTCTCTGAATATGTTTCGGAAAATCAAAGATGGATGGGACGGCATCTTCTTTTAACAGTCTTAATGATGCTCCTGGCCTCACTTTATAGCGATTTTCGGTAACGTGTCTGCTGCATATTGTACTGTACGCAGTAGGTGAGCACTTGTCTCTACGAATTGCTTGCGCCCACAATTTCTGCATTTCCGAACGCGAAAATGGAAACCTGTATAAACAAGAGGCATATACAGAACTAAATCCAAGAAATATCGTCTTCAGTAGTGCAATTTATACATGAAATACAGTGCGGCAGGGACACTAGTTCTAAACAAAAACATAACTTACCTATGAAAATGAAGTCCGCTGTCTTTCCTCTAGAGTTCTTTACAACCATAAGCTACTCAATATTTCACCATTATAGCTTCACAAACTTAATAAATCGCTCTCGAATGAATGATTATCAAACAACAGAAAGCACAAAACAACACGACCTACACCCGTACGTACAGAGTTGCCAATCTGATACAAATTGATCGTCACTATTTTCAAGGGTCCAAAGCACAGCAGTTGTGTATCTTGTTTTTATTGAGATCTCTGGGTGGGACCAAGCGAGGTGGCGCAGCAGTTAGCACACTGGCCTCACATTCGGGAGGATGACGGTTCAAACACGCATCCAGCCTTCCTGGTTTAAGTTTTCCATGATTTCTCTAAATTGCTTCAAGAAAATGCCGCGCTAGTTCCTTTGAAACGGCACAGCCGATTTCCTTCCCCATTCTTGCTCCGTCTCTGGTGATCTACACTCATGCTCATAAATTACGGATAATGCTGATACATGGTGAAACAACGCACTGTTGGGCAGTTTGCATTTGACCTGCCGTCGTCGCACGGTGGCGCTGGCAGCAGTCCACATACACAGAGGTGTGTTGGTGCATGTCAGAGTACGGTGCAGTTAGTAATTGTGCAGACGTTTCCAGACGCGCTAATGGTGACTGTTGTTGAAAATGGCTCAAAGAACACATATTGATGGCGTTATGAGGGGTAGTATACTAGGGCGACTGGAGGCTGGTCAAACACAGCAGATCGTAGCACAGGCCCTCCGTGTGCCACAAAGTGTGATCTCAAGATTATGGCAACGATTCCAGCATACAGGAAACGTGTCCAGGCGCTACAGTACGGGACGTCCACAGTGTACAACACCACAAGAATACCGATATCTCACCATCAGTGCCTGCAGACGGCCACGGAGTACTGCAGGTAGCCTTGCTCAGGACCTTACCGCAGCCACTGGAACAGTTGTCTTCAGACACACAGTCTACAGACGACTGAACGGACATGGTTTATTCGGCTGGAGACCTGCAAGGTGCATTCCACTGGCCTCCGGTCACAGGAGCGCCCGTAAAGCCTGGTGTCAAGAACACATTACATGGTCATTGGAACGGTGGTCCCAACACAGAGGAGTCCAGGTATAGTCTGAATAGTGATTCTCGCCAGGTTTTCATCTGGCGTGAAGCAGGAACCAGATACCAACCCCTTAATGTCCTTGAAAGGGACCTGTATGGAGATTGTGGTTTGATGGTGTGGGGTGCGATTATGATTGGTGCACGTACACTCCTGCGTGTCTTTGACAGAGAAACTGTAACAGGTCAGGTGTATCGGGACGTCATATTGCACCAGTATGTCCGCCTTTTCAGAGGTGCAGTGGGCCCCACCTCCCTCCTAATGGATGGCCCCACCGAGCTGCTATCATGGAAGAGTACCTTGAAACAGAAGATATCAGGCGAATGGAGTGGCCTGCCTTTTCTCCAGACCTAAACCCCACCGAGCACGTCTGGGATGCTCTCGGTCGACTTATCGCTGCACGTCTTCAAACCCCTGCGACATCCCAGGAGCTCCAACAGGCACTGGTGCAGGAATGAGAGGCTATATCCCAGCAGCTGCTAGACCACCTGATCCAGAGTATGTCAACCCGTTGTGCGGCCTGTGTACATGTGGTTGGTGATCATATCCAATATTGATGTAGGGGTACATGCGCAGGAAACAGTGACGTTTTGTAGCACATGTGTTTCGGCACGGTTTTCTCAACTTATCACCAATACCGTGGACTTACAGATCTGTGTCGTGTGTGTTCCCTATGTGCCTATGCTGTTAGCGGCAGTTTTGTGTAGTGCCACGTTGTGTGGCACCACATTCTGCAATTATCCTTAATTTATGAGCATGAGTGTGGTTGTCGATAGTACATTAAACAATAGTTTGCTCCTCCTCTCCTTTTAGGTGAGCAGACGATTTTGGATAAAACTTTAAATTCCGATATCTTTTTTCCGTGATCCGATTTTAGTGAAATAAAGCCGACATGTTGCCAAAGGTCACGCTCAAGTTACCTGTGAAAACCCCATGAAAATTCGTGTAGTAGTTTTGAAAATTAGCATGTACAAACAAACATACATACACGACAGTTTTAGATAAAACTTTAAATCACACTATATTTTTTCCGTTATCTGATATGGATGAAATAAAGTCTGTGCATTGCACCAAGCTACTTTCGTGTTACCTGTGAAAACCCTACGAAAATTCGTCTAATAGTTTTGGAGATTAGCGTGTTTAAATGGAGAAACAGAGAGACATGAGGGTTTCACCATTTTATTATTAACACAAAAGGTTGCCACATATTTTGAATGATTACCAAAATCAAATGCAAAACCGAATTTCCCAACAATGTTTGCATAATTTTGAAAACAATCAAATTGCTTTCATTACTTTCCCAGACAGAACTCAGCATCGTGACAATTTATATTACACAAGTCCAATGGTTTCCTCAATCCATTTTATTAGCTTCATCTTGTAGATAGCAACTTGCATAGTCCCACTTCATGGACTATTTATACTGTATCTCACCTCTCCTATCAGCCGTTGTTAATAATTGCTGGACGCCAGATCACTGAAGGTAAATTAACAACGATCAGGTATGTAGTGTTGGGAAAACGTTAAATGAAAGAAAGTGAGTTAATAGAGTACCACATACATTAAAAGAAACAAATGCGTTATTCATCCTTTTGCCCAGTGTATCTCAGAGCACGTGGTCTTGGTAGAATTATTGATTGTTTGTTACTGCTTCATATTGGTCCTTGAATACAACGTACGCTACGATCTTCTTCGAGCTGTGAGTGAAGAATTGTGTTATTATCTCTGGTGGAGAGCGAGGGATCTCTATTGTGGTGTAGGCAGGTACCAGTGACCACTTCTTCACGGTCGGCCACAATCCTGGAGATACAGTCTCTTCGACTGGTAAAAATGTCAGACGGTAGCTAGCCACCACCTGGAATATTAATGCATTCTGTTCCAACCGACAGATGATCATTCGACAAAGACCATCTCTCATCAAAGGTACATTGTGCAATTACAAGCGATAAGCCCGAGGTATAAATGAATCATGCAAAAGGAAGGCTGAGGTAAGTGCCATGTTACTACCTAATTGCAGAGAGGGAGCAAAATCAGGTGTGTGAGAAGCGTTGTGACTGACAGTGTATGGGGGCCGCCAGATGCCAAACCGCTCAATGGTAACAAGCTGGCAATCCCATGTCGTTACATATCCGATACTGCCGCACACTTATCAGCGTCGAGCTAATATGGCAGAAGTCTGATTGCAGCAATATAAGAAGTTACAAATATTTACCAAAAATGCTAAATTGATTCCAAACAAGCTTCAAGTGCATGCTTAAAAGTAATGTATCCGAATTTAAACAAACAGGATGGCACTGCTAGCTTAGTGTGGACTAGAAGTCGCTGCTGAGTGAAAATGTCGGGCAACTGAAGAAGGTCCGATGATGGTTTCAATGACCTCTTTAATGAGGCTTCATTACAATAATTAGTGTGTGGCGTGGGGAGTATGACGGCGTCTCCCTCAGGTTACTGATGGCAGGTTCCACTGCTGGGCGGCAGGTGCTGCATCGCCAGGTTCCCATATTTCCTCGCTGTAGTGAGTGTGGTTGGCTGCAGCTAACGCAGGGACATTAGCCTGCATCACAGAGAGTATCAGTCTTCTGTCAATACCTGGCGGGGTCAGACATGACTGGAACCACCTATCATACTCCCAGGATGGTGATCAAGTGTGGAGTCGCACCTGGTGCCCAGAGGCTTAGGCATCAGGCAGTGGTTAATGTCCCAGCTGTGGCAGAAGTATCTGCGTCACTGAGACAGAATAGCATAGCCTCAACGTCATAGCACTAGCCACCTGTTAGAAGACGACAGGCTGCTTTGAGCGTCCTTAAATACTGATTCTCCGTGCTGTTCACCACGGCTAGTGTGCCACACTGAACTGTCTGTAACGTGTCAATGACTTTCCGGCTGTCATAACTGAGTTTCAGTAATTGTGTAGGTTACGTCAAGTGGCACGTGTCGTCTGTCGTCACTGTACTGTTGCGAAGTTGCTGACCGTGCAACCCCTTTGCCAACTACAAATGAAATAGCGGTGCCCTGGTTTCGTCATGATGCAATTTTTGCTGGTTCCAAGACTCGCTTGTAACTTTATCCCTTTATATTCCTCCCTGCCACGAAGAAAATTCGGCCTCAAATTTTACTGCAATAAAAACACTAGTTATTTACAAATATTTACACTTCGGATTTATTTCCCCTCTGATGGTATCACACTGTACATTATTTGCTCGAATTCAGTAGCACTTATTTCTGTGCAGAGGTCTATGTTCAAGGTACACTTTGTCCCTCATATCATTGCTTCTGGTTGATGCCATTGCGACAAGTTTGAACTCATAGATGGAAGTCGGCAGGGATGGGATTGGGTTTACTTTCCACATAAGTTGGTAGTATATGATTCCAGTTACTGTGAAAATTATAGTGGCAACTGAGGTCTACACAGGTGACAGAAGTCATGGGATGCCTCCTAATAACGTGTTGGACCTTCTTTTGCCCCCTGTAGGGCAGCAACTCGGTGTGGCATGGCCACAACAAGTCGTTGGAAATCCCCTGCAGAAATGCTGAGCCGTGCTGCCTCTGTAGCCGTCCATAACTGCGAAAGTGTTGCCAGTGCAGAATTTTGTGCACAAACTGACCTCTCGATTATGTCCCATAAATATTTGATGGCATTCATATCATATGATCTGGATGGCCAAATCATCCACTCGAATTGGCCAAATCATCTACTCCAGTTGTCCAGAATGTTCTTCAAACCAATCACGTGGTCGCCGCTGACCTAGGGGTGAATCTTGCGACAGTAATGGCATTCTGGTCATAGAGTACAGATGAAACGGTACTCCATCCATTTCTACAATATGCCATTCAATGTCAACTTTGGTGTGATGTGCAACCAGGCAGTCTAAACCGAGAATGACCACATAGCCACTGCCGAACACAGGAAAAACGTCTACACCAACGCAGAAGTTATCTTCCCCAACTCAGAAACCAAAAAAGTTGAACCAGTTGAATCTACAAGACCCCAGCTTATGCTGCTTAGTGACCAACATGGCGGATTCGCTTTCACTTTATCAAGTATAGCCTTACTTGCCACAGATACCTGCAATCCGGTGTCTTACAAAAATTTACAAAGTCCCTTTTCATGTAACTGGTCAGAAAAGGGTCTGCCACTGATTTTGCACTTGCGCTGACTTTTACTGGCTGCCTTGTTTAACTGAGAGGAGCGAGGTCTGGCCTTTAGCCATGTTCCATGCCTCTCCGAGTTTCTGTCCATGCAATTCTGTTCAGAATGTCCAAGCCATGTACATATCTGGCACTGCCATTCTCTGCAATCAGGCCTAATATACCCACATGTAAAACATTTAAGATCTGTGTTAAATAGGACCTTATTTTTCAAAGGTTCGGTGACCACATCAGTTTTGGCTAGCACCAACACTGTTTCTGCTGCTTTGTTTAGAGTCTTTTGAAATTCCATCGCGACTCTACGAGACATTTTTGGGTGTGAACCCAGTAATAAGGCGTCAAGTTCT
This sequence comes from Schistocerca serialis cubense, assembly GCF_023864345.2. Lineage (NCBI taxonomy): Eukaryota > Metazoa > Arthropoda > Insecta > Orthoptera > Acrididae > Schistocerca > Schistocerca serialis. The sequence continues at coordinate 358,370,808 of NC_064640.1, read as the reverse complement.
CTTTGCTCAGCTTCTTACAAGTAGGCTTCATTAGCATTATCGTCCTCCATGAGCTCTTATGTATTGACATTCATTTTCTTAATACGATCTACAAAACACTCTACTAATTCCCCATGCTTTTGAAACAAGCTGTTAAGTTGCTCACGGTAGTGTCTCGATGTATCCTTCCTTCTACATCTGCCTACTAACTCTTCTCTCAAGACATCAAACAACAGCGTTTTGCTTAAATTCTTGTGGTACATCACATGTGTCCATGTGCCCCCAGTAGTTTTAACTTGGCTGTACTCAACAATTGCTCATTACTCCAATTTCCTAACATAGCAGCTGTGTCCAAACTATCGACAAACGCCAAAATATGCTCTCCAGATTTTCCTGAAAATGGTGTTATCAATTCAGCAGTGCTGGTGCCCAGGACAAGTGCACTAGGAAGTGTCTGTTCCCTCCTTTCCTCCTTTAGTTGCCCTGATTCACTTAGTAGCTGAGCTACTTGGTTTATTAACTGCTAAATAAGCGCCCTGAGCCGAAATTTGCTCCACCATGTTGCCTACTGAGAGAGGATAGGAAAACAACCATACAGGCTCTAACAAAAATTATGTTGTTGCATAGGATGTCCGTGCTGCAGAAGATCCGAGGTTATGGCTGCTGTCGTGTGGCTGTTCATCTTCTTCTTTATGTCCATCCCCAGCAGTCCCCCTAACATAAGTTATAACATGACGGCTCTGATAGCTTAGTGGGGGCTAGGATTCGCTGCTGAGGGAGAATGTTGTGCAGCTGAAGAAGGTAAAGTGATGGATACAATGACCTCTTTATTGAGGTTTGATTTCAATCATTAGTGTGTGACATGGAGAATGTGACAGCATCTTCCCAGAGGCGATGGTCTCCAGCTGCTGTGCGTTCTGCTGCTATACAGCTGTTGCTGCGTCACCAAGTTCCTGTGCTTCCTGCCTGTAGTGAGTGTGTCTGGCGGTGGCGACCACAAGCACATCAGGCTGCACCACGATGCCTGGCTTGGAGCGTAGTGGTCTTCTGTTGGTGCAAGAACAAAAATGCAACTTACATACTGCTTTATTTGCAAAAACAAAAACGAAAAAAACGTTCTGGTACTGTGGCACTCTAGGGGGTGATTTTTCTTTTTTTTTTTAATTTAGACATCCCAAAACGTTATTTTAAGCTTTCTTTTGTCAGAGGTACCGGTATTGGGTACTGAATCGCACTGTCACAAATGAAGCACTGTGCTTGTATGTGTGTGTGTGTGTGTGTGTGTGTATGAGATAGAGACAGAGAGAGACAGACAGAAAGGAAGTGAGAGAGAGTTTGTGTTTACATAGAATGGGATGGACACAGAGAGTGGAGAGGAAGAAATGTGCTGAATATGTATACATGAGCGAAGGTGGGGGAAAGGACTAGTGTATATACACTGATCAGCCACAACATTATGACCATCAACCTACTACTGATATAAACCCATCCAGACGATAGCAGCATTATCTAACAAGGAGTGACTGCTAGTCAGACACACGCATGGTGCATGCAGTATCAGTGAATGTGTTGTCCGTGTGTAGAATGGGGATGCCCTGGAGGCTCAGCTTGAGCATTTTGGAAACTGCACTACTTGTCGAGTGTTCGGCGAGTGCTATCGTGAGTGTTTTCAACACATGGCGGAACCAACGTGAAACCACTTCCAAACATCATGGGGCTGGGTGGCCAACCTTCATTATAGATGTCGAAAAACTGAAACCACTTCGAGACATCGTGGGGTTGGGCAGCCACCCTTCAGTACGAATATCGGATGTTGCAGACTGGTAAAACAGAACAGGCAGTGAAATGTGGTGGAAATAACATCAGACATTAATGCTGGGCACAGTACAAGTGAGTCTAAACAAATAATGCACCAAATACTTCTAACGATGGGCTTCCTCAGCCAATGACCCATGCATCTGCCAATGTTTTTTTTTTTTTTATTTATTTACTGTTCCGTGGGACCACATTTAGGAGAAGTCTCCATGGTCATGGAACGAGTCAATACATGAAATTATAACACGATTGTAGAAACAGATAAAATGAAGTATAAGAAACATATTCAGGCGACAAGTCGTTAGTTTAAATAAAGAAAATCAACAATGTAACACTGGAATTTGCTTAATTTTTTAGCTCTTCCAGGAGCTCCTCGACAGAATAGAAGGAGTGAGCCATGAGGAAACTCTTTAGTTTAGACTTAAAAGTGTTTGGGCTACTGCTAAAATTTTTGAATTCTTGTGGTAGCTTATTGAAAATGGATGCAGCAGAATACTGCACTCCTTTCTGCACAAGAGTCAAGGAAGTGCATTCCACATGCAGATTTGATTTCTGCCTAGTATTAACTGAGTGAAAGCTGCTAACTCTTGGGAATAAGATAATATTGCTAACAACAAAAGACATTAAAGAAAATACATACTGTGAGGGCAATGTCAAAATTCCCAGACTATTGAATAGGGGTCGACAAGAGGTTTTCGAACTTACACCATACATAGCTCGAACAGCCCGTTTTTGAGCCAAAAATACCCTTTTTGAATCAGAAGAATTACCCCAAAAAATAATACCATATGACATAAGCGTATGAAAATATGCGAAGTATACTACTTTTCGTGTTGAAATATTAACCACGAGTTTAGCGACTACGACTGAAATGGGCACGTGATCATCAGCACTGGACAATGACACAGTGGTAATGCTCTGCACGGTCCGATGAACCCCAATGCTGATGGGAGGGCACGAATCCGTCACCTTCCAGAGGAACATTTCCTTGATACCTGTACTGTGGGACGGAGACAATCTGGTGGCAGCTCCAGTATGCTTAGGAGAACATTCACGTGGGCTTTCATTGATCCAGTGGAGCTCGTGCAAGGCACCATGATTGCCAAGCAGGATCTTACACCGCTTCATGACGATCATGTTTCCTGACAACAGTGGCATATTTCAACAAGATAATGCGCCATGTCACAAGGCCAGGAATGTGATGGAGTGGTTCAATACAGTGCCTAGTTCCAATTGATGTGCTGGCCCTCAATTCACCATATCTGAACCCGATCGAACACTTCTGGGATGTGATTGAATGTGGAGTCAGAGCTTGTCAGCCCCATCCTTGGAGTTTATGGGAATTAGGTGACATGTGGGCGGATGTGGTGCCAGCTCCCTCCAGCGCCTTGCCAAGGCTTTATTGCTTCAGTACCGTGAAACGTTGCCACTCTATCCATGCCAAATGTGGACGTACCAGCTGTTAGGTAGGTGGTCATAATGTTGTGGCTGGATCAGTGTACATGACCCAGTCACACTAATGTAACCATTACCTACGTTCGACATCAAAGTGCTATAGCCACTTACAGACAGCAGGTGGCAGCATTAGCAGTGTAGAGTATAATGTGTGTCGGGGTATGCAGGAACAGCGCAATCTTTGTCAGTGCAGAAATGGTGTGATTTATCTAATGTCTAAAAGGGCCCGATCACTTGCTTTCAGGCCTTATTCAGTAGTAACAACTGTACTTCAAAGTATCTCATTCTGTCTGCCGCCACACGTACTGGGCATAACATCATACTTTGTAGCTTATATTTTAGACGTCGTTAGCCATATTTTCATCCCCCTATACTGAATATGTATCATTACTGTATTACAGGGATTTGAGCCTGATGGTCCGAGGAAAGGGCTAAAAGGGGTTGTCAAGAAATAAAAAGTCTGAAAATGTGATCGAGACTGTTTTCTACTGATTTTTAACATTTTATACCAATCACTGTGCTCCAGTCAAAAATGCTTTCTAAAATTTTAAAAGAGTGGAAGCATTTCCGAAATGGCTATGTTTGTAAACTGTTCACGTGCCACCATGGTTAAAGCATACCATGCATGGCAAAATTGCAATATCCAAAACTGATGCTAAGTGGTTATAAATCTGTGGTGCAACTGTGGTGCATCATGCACTATAGATGACAGGGCTGAACGATGCCTGCAGAGATGTGTACAGACTAATAGATGTAAAACTGTTGAGCAATTGACAAGATGAACCAAGGGACTATTAACAGTATCTCCTCATGGCCATTTAGTGCATGTAGCTGCATATGGGTCTCTGCAGCAGGTGCATGGTTCATGCATAGGTGTTCATTTTTTATGCGTGCTGTTCTAGAGTGGAGTAATAGAGAATTAGAGTGCACTTTGTTTGATTAATCTTCTGCCACAACCTTAAGTGTTATTTGAACCATAACCATGTAGATGCAGATGTAGGTGCACCCATGTGGACTGCTGTTCGTCAGCGACGAAGGCTGGAATTTGCTTGCCAATAGCACCACTGGACATCCACTAAGTGGTGACAGAAGGTCTTTTCAGATAAATCAGTTTTACGCTCCATTATGTCAAACTTCTGAAAGCAAACACCCTGCAACAATCGTCAGGCGGGTCCAGGATAGAGAAGGGAATGTGAAGGTCTGAGGAATGTCTTCGTGGCTTCCCTGGGTTTTCTTGTCATGTCGGAAGACACAGTGGATTAACACAGTTATCCATCTATTCTCGGGAACCACATATACCCCTACATGCAGTTTGTTCTTCCTTGGCACGCAGTTCATTGGAATGTGCAGAGGAACGTGTATCACCCTGCACTACTGTACCAGACATAGGAAGTCACTGAGTGGACTGAAGGGACATCAAAACCACATTTATGGTTCTAATCCTCATCAGTTTACGTTTTTATTTTTTAGATGTTTCTTCCCTACTATTTATCATTTCTTATCATTAATAATCAGAACATTGTTCTATGTGTCCACTAACTGGGCTGTGCACAACCATAACTAGTCCTGTCCAGTTCATGTAGGGTGACTTCCAGATGGAGTAGACAAACAATGAATACATCACTATGCTTTTGATACTGGGTGAATTCGATAACCAAGCTGCTATTGCTGCTCGTACATATACTGCACAGTACCCTCAAATGTGACATCCTGATAAGAATGTTTTTGTCTCCTGGAGCAATGTCATCAGGGAAGCAGTAGTCTTTGTCCACAAGTAATGGACACGTGTCATTCAAGGACTAGACATGCTCCACAAACACAGGATGCAATTCTTGATACCATTCACCATTCACCTCAGTGAAATACCCATGATATTGCAAGGCAGTTCAGATATTTCAAAAATTGGTTGTTAAAGCGTTGCTTAGTGAAGAATTGCACCTGTATCATTACACATTTACTCAACACCAGTGGCCAGAAGACCTCATTCAACGAATGCAGTTTTGTGAATGGCTTTTGCAAAAAGTGGAAGATAATGAACATTTTATGAAGAGTGTGATATGGACAGACAAATCTAGCTTCACTCGCAAAGATATTTTTAACCTCCACAACAGACATTATTGGTCACAACACAACCGACATGTCACACATAAGCATGACTTGTAGGCACGCTTTGCCATAAATCTGTGGCCTGGAATCATGGAAGGAGTGCTTTTGGGCCCCTACATATTACTGGAAAATTTGAATGTGCTCCTGTATTGTATGTTTCTTTACAGCACTTTGCCTGGCTCATTGGAAAACATCCCACTTAGTGTTCGGCGAAAGCTATGGTCTCAACGTGATGGTGCACAGCCACGGTTCAGAATGAATGTGTGTAACTATTTAAATTAGGCGTTTTCATGGAAATAGATTTGTCACTGAGGTCAAATATTCTGACCTCCATGTTCCCCGGACCTTATTCCACTAGCTTTTTATTTGTGGGGACACCTAAAGGAACAAGTTTATAGTATTCCACCAATGGATGGATACAAACTAAGAGCATGTGTGCATACTGCTTTGGCAATGATGGATGCAGGTGTGTTGCATAGCATGTTACAAAGTATTTTGACTCTAGAGGGAATGGCAACCAATGCAAACAAAGCATTCCTTGCATTGGCTTTAACACTGTGTATAAAAAAGAAAAAGAAAACGAGATGCTAGTCCAGGAAATAGTTAAAACTGAGAGACATATAGCTATGAAACTCTGCTAAAGGAATTTTTTTTCATTTTTTTACTTGGCCCTCACACTGAAAAAGAAGACACAAGTATGCAAAAATTTATTTTCATCTAGTTTGTTGCCTAACAACAGTTTATTAAAATATCACACTGTGGAAACATATACATTGTGTTTGGAAGAAGATGTGAATTTTGATATTTTTTTTATTTTATTGCACTCCTTCTTGTGTGTTGTGCATAAAATATTGCTTTTTTTTTAACTCTTCCACCATAATACCATATATGGCTGGGAAAGAGGCAAGACGTCTACCCTTTTGGTAATTGCCGGTACTGTTTTGTCTTTATCCTTGATCATAGTTTCCACAGTTGCAAAAACTCATGATAGTGAGATGTATTGTAATAATCTCTTTTTTGCTAAATCTGCACAATGAAACATCAACACCAAAAATCAAAACTTCTCTCAAACACATCAAACACTCTAAATGTTTGACAAATGCATCAGACAAAGCCACACATAGTAAATTATTTAAAAAGCTAGCAAAGGATGACAAACTGCTTGTTCGCATATGGGGGGATTTGAAAATTTGATATCCTGTCATACAAAAACTGCACACAGTAGGTGTTCATATGAACAGTTTATATTATGTTTGTAAAATAATAACTAACTACAGAGTGAATCACATCATAAGAGTACATTTGGATGGAATCATTTAGTTGACCAATAGTATATTTTAATTGAGCGTGACCATAAGATGTTAACCTGGACTGGTCACCTAAAAGAAGTTCACAAAGATATTTACATGTAAGTGTCTGGTGGTTAGACAACGAGTAACTGGAACACTGTTCTGCACAGTGAGTTACAGAAGTGTGTATTAATAAAATTCAAAATTTATTGTTATATTTTACTTTATAGAGGGAAACTAGCAAAATTTGTGGACACAAAATTACGATCAGACAAAGAAGTGTCATTAACTATGTGTTTTTTATCAAGGAAAATGACAATATTATAAGAATTATGTTGTAAATACCATACATATACTCATCGGGATCTGCAAATCCTGGGAAAAAAATGGCTAAAATTTCAAATTTTGTAGATAGAATAAATAGTAAATTAACAAGTTTTGCTAGTGAGAGGGGCATTTTTGAACTCAGACAAATCAGAGCTACAAAATTGTGGAACTGAATTTTGAAAACAGCCACTGATTAAAAATCAGAAATCAAATAAGAATTTTAATTACAAATATTTGGGGAAGTATGGTATTTTAGAAGAAATAAAGATGTTCTCTAAAAAGGGGAGGGTGAAAGCTTTAAACTGAATAATAATCTGTCAGTCAAAATCAGTTATTAGTTCACTTTATAAGTTCCATCTCTACAAGTTCTTGAAATTTTATTTCCAGGTTATTTAATATAAGTATCATTGTTAGTGACTTAGAAACTATATTGTCACTTGAAGGAAGGTGTAAGTAGATGAATGACGAACACTAGCTTTACTTAACGAAAGTTTATTCAGCACTTGCACATACAAGAACGCAGAGCGATGTGCCTCTGGCCAGAACACTTACGGTATATATACAGCTACAGAACATTCCAGTATAATGATTCTTGCCATTTGTGGATACTTCTAGAATGGCAATGTTTCAGTTCAGGTGAGTTTTGAACTCACGACCCTCCATGCAACAATCTAGTATCATAACCACTGCACTACAGCGACTGCGCTACTCGGCTTCTTCTGCGAGATTGCTCCCTCCTTAAGAGAACAGCGTCTTGCTGTTACATCCTCCTAGTCCAGGAATGAGTCATCGGTCTTGCATACTCTGACTCTCGATGACTGATGTTCACCCTGGTGGTGATCTTCTTATAACTTCCCTTGCCGCTACGATCTTTGTTACCTTTCCACTTGTTGCCTGTCGCTGGAGCTTCGACTGTACCCTGGGTTGCAGGAGCCTTATAGGGCTTCATTCGAAGGGCGTGGACCGTAGCTCTGATCTTTCGTCGTCTTGTGTCAGGTTTGAAGTCTTCAACTTCGTAACATCAGACAACAGTCTTACAACCTTATAAGGGCCAAAGTAGCGCCTGAGGAGTTTCTCAGAGTGACCAACCTTCCGAACAGGAGTGAAGATCCAGACGAGGTCACCAGACTGAAAGACAACAGGGCGGTGGCTTGTGTCATACCTTCGGCGATCGTTTTCTTGAGCCTGCAACGTACGGAGTCTAGCTAACTGCCAAGCTTCCTCAGCTCTGTTTATTATCTGGCCGGTGTAGACGTCTTCCACGTCATCAGGATGTAACGGAAACACAGTGTCGATCGTCGTAGTCGCCTCACGCCCATGCACCAGGAAAAATGGCGTAAATCCTGTGGTGTCTTGTTTGGCGGTGTTGTAGGTAAACGTCACGAAAAGTAGCACCTAATCCCAGTTGCTCTGCTCAACATTGACGAACATTGATAGCATGTTGGCCAAGGTCTTATTAAGGCGTTCAGTAAGCCCGTTAGTTTGCGGATGGTAGGCAGTCGTCATGTGATGGGTAATGCACCGACAGTTTATCTCTGTCACAAGATTCGATTGAAAAACTTTCCCTCGATACGTAATTAACGACCTTGGGGCACGGTGTTTCAATACAATGTCTTCTACGATGAATTTGGCTACCTTGAATGCTTCGGCTGTTTTCACGGCTTTTGTAATGGCATAGTGCGTCAGACAATCAGTGCAAACAACAATCCATCTATTGTCACAAGCAGACGTTGGAAATCGTCCGAGGAGGTTCAAATGGCTCTGAGCACTATGGGACTTAACTGCTGAGGTCATCAGTCCCTTAGAACTTAGAACTACTTAAACCTAACTAACCTAAGGACAACACACACATCCATGCCCGAGGCAGGATTCGAACCTGCGACCGCAGCGGTCGCGCGGCTCCAGACTGTAGCGCCTAGAACCGCTCGGCTACTCCTGCCGTCCGTCCGAGGAGGTCAAGCCCAATACGATGGAAAGGCGTTTCGGCTGGTGCAATTGGCGTGAGTCGGCCAGGTGGTTTCTGAGGAACTGCCTTTCTCCTCTGGCACTCGCTACAGTGCGACACATAGTGACGGACACTCCTAAATAAACCCAGCCAGAAAAGTCTCTTGCGGATCCTATCGTATGTCTTAATAAATCCTAAATGTCCGGCCTCAAGAGTGTCATGGAATTTCGTAGAACATCTAAGCGCATGTGTTTAGGAATCACTCGTAGCCACCTCTTTCAAAAACGGATCAAAGTTTTTCTTGCAAAGTAATCCTTTAACTACCTTAAATTGTCCTTTCACATCCTCTGACAGATTTAAGGAAGCATAATTTGAGATATCTTGGCGTCCTTCTTCTGCTCAGCAGAGAGATCCTAGAGTGCAGCGAGACAGTCATTATCTTCATCAAAGTCTTGATGGTCTGGCACAGGGCTTCTTGAGAGACAGTCGGCATATTGGTGTTTTATCCCACTTTTGCACATTATGGTAATGTCATATTCTTGAAGTCGTAGTGCCCACCTGGCGAGTCGTCCTGTTGGATCCTTAAGATCTGTCAACCAACAAAGTGAATGATGGTCTGTAACAATTGTGAATGGCCTTCCGTAGAGATACTGTCGAAATTTGCACATGGCCCAAATCACAGCAAGATATTCTCTTTCTGTAGTTGAGTAGTTTCTCTCGGCTTTTTTAAGTGTCCTAGACGCATAGGCTATAACCTTCTCTTTTCCATCCGAAATCTGCACTACAACAGCACGGATCCCATACCCACTGGCATCTGTGTGTAGTTTTGTAGGTACTCTCTCATCATACAGATCAAGTACAGGGTCAGTCGTCAGAGCTTTCTGCAGCAAATCGAAAGAATCTTGTTGAGCACCACCCCAGATAAATTTAGCATCGGCTTTTAACAAGTCTTGGTGTGGCCTGGCTTTGATACAAAAGTCTTTGGTAAAACGACGGTAATAAGAACACAATCTTAGGAAGCTTCTCACATTTCTAATACTTTTAGGGATAGGAAATTCCGTCATAGCTCTCACCTTTTCTGGGTCTGGCCGTACACCTTCGTTTGACACAAGGTGTCCAACCATTTAGATTTCTTTTGCTCCAAGGGACACTCTCTTGCATTAAGTTTCAGTTCGGCTTGTTGGTACGGTCTGGCTTGTTGGAGGCACTTAAGAACGGCCCTCAGTCTTTTTATGAATTCATCAAATGTCTCTGAGAACACTATAATGTCACCTAATTCACAAAGACACATCGTCCACGTCAGGTGCCTTAGAAGATTATCCATCATTCGTTCCAAAGTTGCTGGTGCATTACACAGACCAAACGGTATTACCTTAAATTCATACAGGCCCTCAGGGGTGATGAATGCAGTTTTCTCACGATCAGCCTCATCTACTTCGATTTGCCAGTATCCCGAGTACATGTCCATGGTTGAGAAAAACTTAGCCCCTTTCAGACAATCTGGTGTATCATCAATTCATGGAAGAGGGTAAAGGTCCTTTGTAGTTATCTTATTAAGCTTCCTGTAATGAACACAAAAGCGCCAACTGCTATCTGTCTTCCTGACAGGAACCACTGGTCACGACCATAGGCTCTGCGAAGGCTGAATGATGTCATTCTTCATCATTTTCTCTACTTCGTCGCAAATTATTCGACGTTCCGTTGCTGACACACGTTATGCTCTCTGGCTTATTGGTTGATGGTCTCCAGTGCTAATTCAGTGCTTCACTGACGATTTGCCTAATTTGCTCTTCACCTGTGGATTGAAGCATTCAGAGAACTCTTGAAGAATGGCAGTTAGCTTCTTCTGTTGTTCCTTAGTGAGATCTGGTGATAGTCGAGCTAGAAGATTTTGTCTCGTAGTGGTAGCGCGAAAGTAGCGCTAATTTCGCCCACAGACCCGGCCTGGGAAGTTTCTATGACGCTCAGCTGTTCTGCAATTAACAGCTCAGCATTTACTACGCACATGCATCTTGGAAGGATCTGCGGTTCTCGGCGACACTTAACTATCCACAATTCACCGAATCCGTTCTTAAACGAGATGCCAGAGGCTGGGATGACCAAGTTATTCTCCAGTGGTTTGCTTCTCTTACATTCCACCCAAGATCCATTGGTTGATGCATGGCATGACACATGACAGCTACCTTTCTAGTGCTGACTGTAGGAATGATCACTTCATCCAGCACACATAGTCTCCACACACTCGGATGCGCATCTTCCTGTCCAGAGTACCTCATCTCATCTACCATAATCTTGGAGCGACCACAATCTATAATTGCTTGAGAAGCTATCAAAAAGTCCCATCTGAGAATGACGTCATGATTACACTCTTGGAAGACGATGAATTCTAACAGCTGTGTATGGCCACTTATACCCACATGAATGACACATCTTCCTGTAGGTTTTACATATTTCCCATTAGCCTCCTTCAGCAGAGATGTTTTGCTGTCGACGAATACGGTTTTCTGCAACTGGCGATGGTACTTCTCCGAAATGACTATTATGATGCTCCAGAGTCCACAAGAGCTTGGGCTGGTTGGCCATCCATGAGGACATCGACGTAGTTTCCTATCATTTTCGTAGTGATCGACGGCGGAGGATTTTTCTCTTCGACAGTCTCACCTCCAAGGAAGGTCGCACTCTTTAGTTTTCCAGGTGGCGGCGGCTAGGTGATCGGCTGCAGCTTCTAAACGGCGATGTGGACCTGGGGAGCGTCCTCTCCAGCGGCTAGCTTGCGGCGATGGTGACCTACGTCGTCTGGCGCCACCTCTTCTTGTTCATCTTCGTCGTCCCGGAGTTGGCGACGGCTAAGATCGTTCTGCTGTCTTTTGGCGCGGGCTCCATCAAATATCCTTTCTCGACAATAACGCATCACATGTCCCGGTCGTCCGCAGTGGAAACATACTGGTTGGTTACCCTGGGTCCTCCAGACATCAGTCTTCCTTGGTTCCTAAACAGGTTCCTCATGCGGCATTGTAGAAACGTAACTTCGCCTGGGTCTCGACTTTTTTATTGTTTTAAAGAGAAATGAAGGACGAGAGATTGGGTTCAATGTCCGTTCCACTTCCTCCCTTATGACCTCTTGAACCGTCTCGGTTTTTTGCTCGACGTGCAATCCAAGTGCCTTATGAACTTCCTCTCTCACTATCCGACAACGAACACTTGTGAAATCAGTTTCTTCCTCCATCACAGACATCTATACGACGCTTGGAAGCCGTTCAAACTTCTTGCGTGTAATTCTTTTTTCATCCATTGTCTCGATATACTAGCACCATTTTATGAAGTCGTCTGCTGTCGAAACCTCCTTCAGGAGTAGGGCTTGATACATGTCCTCAGCGACACCCTTCATGAGATGTGCAACCTTATCTTCCTCCTTCATTTGGGGATCCACTATTTTACACAGCTCCAAGATGTCTTGAATGTAGGATGCTGTAGTTTCTCCTGGACGCTGTGCCCTGCACTTTAATTTATCTTCAGCCTTGCACTTCTGTCGTTGTGTGTCGCCAAAATACTCGCGCAGTTCCGCCTGGAATACTTCCCAGCTTGTGAACTTCTCCTCGTTGTTCTCATACCATTGCTTGGCAGTGCCCTCCAAGTAGAAAAATATGTTAGCCAAACACACGGTGTCATCCCATTTGTTAAATTTTACTATAAGCTCGTATACCTTCAGCCACTTGTTTGGATCTTGACCATCGTCACCAGAGAACCCGGAAGGATGTCTCATGTGATGGCACACAGTTGCTGTTATCGTGACGTCATCTTCTTCTTCTGTCTCTGATAGATTGGGATCTATAGAATATGCCTCAAACTCGGGTTTCTCGCCACGTAAATGGCGGCTCTGGAGTGGCCTGATGGGAGCCACTGTGTTGTCGACAATGTGTGGTATCACAAGTTCCAATACCCAGCGCCTCCACCAGAGTAATGTCACGCAGAGGAAGGTGTTAGGAGATGAATGACGAACACTAACTTTACTTAACGAAGGTTTATTCAGCACTTGCACATACAAGAGCGCGGAGTGAACTGCCTCCAGCCGGAACACATACAGTATATATACTGTTACAGAACATTCCGGTACAATGATTCTTGCCGTTTGTGGATACTTCTAGAATAGCAATGTTTCAGTTCAGGTGAGTTTTGAACTCACGACCCTCAATGCAACAGTCTAGTATCATAACCACTACACTACAGCGGCTGCACTACTCAGCTTCTTCTGCAACAATATTTTGAACAATTAATTCTGATAAAATACAACCTGAATACAAAATTAACTATTTTGTGAAATTGTCCCCTATGTGTATATTACTATCAGGAATGGTATAAGAACAAGTCAATAGTTCCACCTTACTCCATTACTGCTAGTTCCAATACAAATCAGTGTTGAACTTCCCACATAGAAGTGTTGATTTCTTTCATAGCTATAGACGTAAGCAACAACTGTATTTGCATATATCTCTGTGTATAAAGAATTTTATAATAGCTTTGCATTTCTACTCTTTTTTAGTCTCATAACTGCTTTTACACAAATAATCTGACAGTATGTAGCCTCATGTAGAAATTGAAACTAACTCATCTACCTATATCCAATTTTCTGTGGGGCATAGAACACTAATAACACTTAGTTCAGTACTAGCACTTGGTGTTGCCTTTTTCATACTACTGATATCTTATCATACCAGGTCACTTCCACAAACTTTGTAAGTTTATTCAAAATCATTTACTCTCCCCATTACATAGATTTCTGTCACGTCTGGATGTTTCTGAGTCATAATCTCTACGTTGCCACAGGAGGGCCCTGTTTAAGGTCCAAGGGCCACTTGGGGCACCAGGCTGAGGCACACTAGAGATGCCTCTTGTGAAAAATTTGACACAGAGTGTATCATAAATAGTAGTAAAACCAATCCATTTCCATGTTCAGTAGATTTAGGTTTATTTTGACAGGTCTCATGAAGAGCCCAAGGAATTGCAGCTTGGCAGGTAATGTACGTGCAAGGGAAGTAGAAGGGAAAGGGGGCATGAAATGTTTCTTGTGTGGAAAAATGGGAGGGGGGGGGGGGTGGCAAATGACATATTGTCACTTGTGTGGAAAAATGATCCTTGTCACAGAATTTGGTAGAAAGATGTACCTATTAATTTTCCAGTTTCTTTCAATCAGTGTGGTATACTTGTGTGATATGGTAGTTTTGGTTTGAACTTTTCTGGTCTGTTATAAGCTGAGGTTTGATAGGGTCCCTGAATGTTCATCAAACCAGGAACATATGCTTGCAGACCTGTGAACATAGCTGCTGCCATCATGAAAGATGGTAGTGTCCATGGCATATCACCATGAATATATAGAAGAAAGGAAGATAACTGTTTGGCAAGAATGCTGAAATATACATCCGTAGCCTGAATGAATGGGCTCAAGCCATGGTACAAAAAAACATCCCTCGAAGATCACAGGACCACCTCCATCCTGACCTACACCCTCAGTGCATTATAGTTTAAATGCCTCATTGAGCCACCAATGCACTCAGCACCTTGTATCATTTGAAAAGAGGAAAAACTATGACTCATCAGGCCACACTATGTGCCTCCATTCCTCTGTGTTGTTTGGCTCATTAAGTAGATTTATGTGCATTTGTGAGTAATGGCCTTTTGTGAGGTACCACCCTACGCTAAATGTCCATTGCACTCCCTTCACAACTTATTGAGATGAAACTGCATTCACTGATGCCATTTCCTGGCAAGTTTGAAACTGATCATCATTGACATCCCTGTTAGTTAAGACCTTATCATGACCATAGTTAAAATGCTGTTACTTGGCTGTGAATAGTACACTATTCCCTGTAAACACATTCGACATTCCACATTGATACACTAACAAACTGGGCAACATCAGTCACAGTGTGGTTATATGCACATCCAAATACAATATCTCCTTTTCCATTCTGTCACATCTCCTTCTCAACCTAGCTTACTGCAGTGATTTGTACAACTGACATCACTTGCCTGAAATGATTTGTCAATGGTGGATGGTCACATGAGTGCCTGCTACTAGTTCTATGTCATCTACAGAATTCTAAAGTGACAATAAGGCTCTTTTATGAGGATAGCTGATATCTTTCCCCATGAGCTGAACTCTTTGTGGACAGAATTATTGATCAATAAAATCAAAATATTGTATGTGCTCTATTTGTAATATACAAGGGTATGATATAAGATATTTTGATATTTGATAAAAAGACATATTGGTCAAGTTTTTTATAATATATTATGCAGTGTTATTTATTTTTTACAGAAATGATTTTACAGATGAATTAAATGTTGGCTTCTTATTTTATTTATTTATTTATTTATTTATTTATTGTTCCGTGGGACCACATTTAAGAGAAGTCTCCATGGTCATGGAACGAGTCAATACATGAAATTATAACACGATTGTAGAAACAGATAAAATGAAATATCAGAAACATATTCAGATGACAAGTCGTTAGTTTAAATAAAGAAAACCAAGAATGTAACACTGGAATTTGCTTAATTTTTTAGCTCTTCCAGGAGCTCCTCGACAGAATAGAAGGAGTGAGCCATGAGGAAACTCTTCAGTTTAGACTTAAAAGTGTTTGGGCTACTGCTAAGATTTTTGAGTTCTTGTGGTAGCATATTGAAAATTGATGCAGCAGAATACTGCACTCCTTTCTGCACAAGAGTCAAGGAAGTGCATTCCACATGCAGATTTGATTTCTGCCTAGTATTAACTGAGTGAAAGCTGCTAACTCTTGGGAATAAGCTAATATTGCTAACAACAAACGACATTAAAGAAAATACATACTGTGAGGGCAATGTCAAAATTCCCAGACTATTGAATAGGGGTCGACAAGAGGTTTTCGAACTTACACCATACATAGCTCGAATAGCCCGTTTTTGAGCCAAAAATACCCTTTTTGAATCAGAAGAATTACCCCAAAAAATAATACCATATGACATAAGCGTATGAAAATATGCGAAGTATACTACTTTTCGTGTTGAAATGTCACTTATTTCAGATACTGTTCTAATGGTAAATAAAGCGGCATTTAGTTTCTGAACAAGATCCTGAACATGGGCTTTCCACAACAGCTTACTATCTATCCGTACGCCTAGGAACTTGAACTGTTCCGTCTCGCTTATAACATGCCCATTCTGTCTGATTAAAATGTCAGTTCTTGTTGAATTGTGGGTTAGAAACTGTAAAAACTGAGTCTTACTGTGATTTAGCATCAAATTATTTTCCACAAGCCACGAACTTATATCATGAACTACATTATTTGATAATGTTTCAATATTACACACAAGATCCTTCACTACCAAGGTGGTGTCATCAGCAAACAGAAATATTTTTGAATCACCTGTAATACTAGAAGGCATATCATTTACATAAATAAGAAACAGCAGTGGCCCCAGCACCGACCCTTGGGGAACGCCCCATTTAACAGTGCCCCATTGGGACTGAACATCATTACCACTCTCAATATTGCGGAGGATTACCTTCTGCTTTCTGTTCTTAAAGTAGGAGGCGAACCAATTGTAAGCTACTCCCCTTACTCCATAATGTTCCAACTTCTGCAGTAATATTTTGTGGTCAACACAGTCAAAAGCCTTAGTAGTTATATATACTGTCTGACAAAACAGTGAAGCGCCCAGAAGACATGGTCGGCTGTCAAACATATAAAACACCAGTGTTTGTGTAAAAGATTATAGTTGCAATTCTCTGTGACAGGTAGAACAGCCACCGTAGTTCATTAGTGCATGAAGCACACTGTAACCCCTCCACATCTGTGCCTGCCATACAAGAACAAGTAATGGATTCCCTGCAATGTTCTGTATCATCCTGCATCATTCAGTAGAGATTAGCAGCAGCCAGACTAGGGAACTACTTTCCCATATGTAGGCTCCCATTAACGCCACAACACAAACAGCAGTGTTCGGAGACGTGCCATGAACATGGAACCTAGACTGCTGATGAAAGATGTCATATTGTATTCTGCCATGAATCATGATTATGCGCTAGGCTAGATGATCATCGTCGACAAGCATGGTAGTGACATGGGAAGATGTCCCATTCTTCCAATGTTTTGAAGAGGCATAGTGGTATTAGTCTTGGCATCATGGTGTGTAGAGCCATCGGGTATGACTTTACATCGTAGCTGGTACTGGTTACAGAACTGTGATGGCAAAATGGTACATAACAGACATCCTGCATTCTCGCATACTACCACTCGTACTACAGTATTGTGGTGCTACTTTTCAACGGAACAATTCTCATCCACGCATGGAAAGTGCCTCTGTGAAGTCTCTGTGTGATGTTGAGGTATTCCTGTTCTAGCAACATCAAGATTTGTTGTTGATAGAAAATGCTGAGGACCAGCTGAGACATCAACTCTGTCAAAGTGCCAGTATCCAGGATACCAAGGAATGACTTGCCATTGGAGAGGGTACAATGGCTTTATGACACCCTTGACAATTGTATCAGTAAATAAAGCCAGGCAAAAGAGAGTGCAATGTCATACTGATAGGTGAGTCCACTTTACTGTCAACTTCTTTGTAAATTTGCCCCAATCTTGTAATCACTGAAATAATATCACATACCCTCTCAACCCATGAAGTTTCGTTTTGTTCCCTCCTCCCCAACTGGGTGCTTCACTATTTTTGTCAGGCAGTGTATATACACTTTTCTGACACATGGAAATACACAATAATGACATACTTGTGACCTGTATAACCATTATCTTTTGTGGAAGTCCAGAAAACAGTTCCTTATTGTCTAACATTGTCTTGATGGACAACTCATCTCTGAGAGCTACATAAAAGGTATACAGAAAATCAGTATCGCAGAAACAATTTCAAATAATGCTGCAGAATAAATGTGGAGATAAAAGCCAAAACCTTACCATTTTGAGAAATGTTTCTTGTAGCTCACCTATTTGTTAGCACAAAACAGCTGCAGTATAATTAAAGGAGCCACTCAAGTAACTGTTGCCACCCTCTCCATCTGCTCTGTGTGCCACACAAGCAAATACACTACTCTTCTTTGCATAAAATTCTGTAGGGCTGATTTTATATAAAAACAACTTTTCTTGTGAATGCCTAAGTTAACAAATTTGTATTTCTTAAAAAAAATAATCACAATGTTTTGGAATAATATCTACCATAGTAATTTTTTATCCAGATATTTCTCAAAATTATCCACTTTTTGTAGAATTTCTTAAAAGTTCACAGCTTACCCTTTGTAAGATCATTCATAATAAGTATGAAGAGCTGAAACAAATGTTTCCACATTCCCAAGATGCAATTGCTCAAGTGATTCAACAAATTGTCACAGCACTATTTTACAATGTATTGGAAGCTTACAAACTTGTTAAGCACAACCATAGAGGGTTATATCCTGTCATTAATATTCAGTAACTCATATCTGTATGGTACAGTTTATAATATAGTTTTAATGTCGCTAAGTTTGGATTTTTTTTTTTTACTAAAAGTAGTTCTGAAGGAGCATACCACCACAGCCACACTTTTGACATGAGCCACTTTTAGTTAAGGGACAGCACCATTTCTTACTTAGTGATTCTTAAACTGCAATGCATCTCCTCCATTACTGGCCGTTCATGAAGCCATACTGTCACATGCTTTCATGTTTTCACTGTGTTTGATGGTTCTTCATTGACTAAGAGTTTGTTACATTGTCCTATGTTTAAATTGACCCTCACACAGTATATCACCTCTTCTAAGATGGTTTAAAAAGCTATTCATTAATGAAAATGTGGTTAAGATGTGTCTGAATTTTGATTCCCACAAATTTTGCAATGACTGAAAATGTGGAAAGATAGGAAAGAAGTACCATCAATATTTTCTGAAAGTTTGAATCATAAATGTGCTCCATAATTAATTCTTATAAACAAAAATGCATACCATAACTTCAGTTTCGAGCTAGTTGTCATAGTATTATATTAGTGAATATCTAAATTCATTACACATTTAACAATAAGTCATTACAATTTCACCAAGTAAATTTTTCATTAAGACTTTTGACTTCTTTCATTGTAGCCGATCCAGGAAGTCTCATTCAATGGACCGCACTCCATGCCTGACAAAGCGGTCACATCGTGGAGCAGCAGTGAGCGTGAAAACACAAGGACCAGTAAGACGGAGCAATGAGGGACCGCCTTCATTACCATCTGCAATACCTTCACAAGATAGTGATTCTCATGAAACCCCACCAAAAGTGTTCCAGGCTGCCCAGTATGAACAGCATCTTGTAGAGACACTTGAAAAGGATATCATTCATAGAAATCCTAATGTGCAGTGGAACCGTGTCGCTGGGCTGAGCGAAGCAAAAGCAATACTTCAGGTGATGAACAATATTCAGTTACACACTTATTTTAGACAGTAATATTTTGTTGAGTTACATGTTATTACTAACACAACTCAAGAATAATCAAAAATTTCAGCAAAATATGATGAAAGTATTAAAAAACCAGAAGAAGGTGTACATGAGAAATGTTTCTCTACTGCTTGAATAACTTTTTGTATTTAAAATACACTCTGGATGTGTGGTATCAGAAATTATGTTTTATATCTCCTGCTTAATAAAAAGAACAGTTTAATACTAAATCATTGCATCAGACATGAGAGCAAATACCCTCACCTCAGGTGCCCTGGATATTGATTGACATCTGCACTCTTCATGCCACTGGTTAGTGGCTGTCAGGTACTGCATAACACGACCATCATTCTCTTCCTCCTGTGTTCTATATGTAGAGGAAGCATGATGAGACCTATGTGTGTCCTACTGCTTCTTATCTTGCTCATGTGGATTTTCCCTTACAGGTACAAAAACAACAAAGTAAAACCAAATTCCATAACACTCCGGTGTTCAAAAGTTTCCTCAACAACTTTCCACAGAAAGAACATCCAAAATTTAACATTCTATGTTATAAATCTTCTGAAAGACTTTAACTTGGACCAGACATGCTATTGGGAGTTACAGTATTCATCTCTGAATTTCATGTATATGCTTTGCCAATGCAGCCTTGCCAGAGCCATACTCATTTTTAATCTCCTGTATATGCTGAATTTTATCAGTAGTATTTCATTGAAATGGGATATGCCATTTCCTGTCTCCATAATTAAGTACATAACATAGTTAGCCTTCCACTACTACTTCATGTAATCATCACTAACTAGCAAGACAATGAATGTTTCTCATGATGATGTGCAATTATGTAGAGACAGCCACAATTTGCCTTTAAAAATAGTACTGAGTGACAGTAAGGCACACAAAAAAATGGAGATTTCCACTTGCTGAGCGGTAAGACATCGTTTCCTCAAACAAAAAGGTTATCAGGAAGATAAACATAATTTTGAGGTTGCTGATATATTGCTTTGGATACTGGAACAAAATAAAAACATAATATTTAAATAAATATCAAATTAAATAAATACTAATGTAAAAAGTGAGTTACACACATAAAATTTAGAGGTATTCAGAAAAATATCAGTCTATAGAACCAATGTAAGGGAGGACTGGAATAGTAATAGGAAGAAAAAAGAAGAACAGTGTGACAGAGTCAGTGGTGTGAAAGCAGAAGGAGCTAGGCAGATTACATAATATTGTTGAAGTTCAGACAAAGGATAATGTAGGAATGTTGGGTGTTCTATATGGACATTATCCATTTATGTAGAACATTTTGCATCTGTGTAAAAGATCTGTCCTTTAGTTGGAAGTTACAGATGGTATGGGTTCTGAACACGTTGGAGTCTCACAGTTTCATAATCTTGCTACTTTAGGAATCATATCAATTTAAACATTAATTTTTTTCTTCGGGAATACATATATGTTAATCACACATAAGACGCATAGGAATTTCTGATAGTATTCTAAGCATAGTGGTTTAAAAAATCCTTATTTTTTCTTAGATGCAGAATATTCCCATAATTCATAATAAAGAATAGGTTATTGAACTGAAATCACTCATGTATAAAACAATGGAAACACCAGGTTGAAATATCAGCTGTATAAGAAAAGGATAGATTGCTACACACCATAAAGATGACATGTTGAGCTGGAGACAGGCACAATGAAAATATTATTACACATTTAGATTTTGGCCAAAGCCTTTTTTAATAAGAAAACACACACACATTCATTCACACAAGCAAGCACACCTCACACATACATGACAGCCATCTCTTGCAGCTCAGACTTGTGAATAGTTGCCCCATAATCACAAATACTAATGTATGGTGCTTCACCTGGAAGAGTGACCTTCTCTGTTCTCAACAAACAGATAGATCTCATTTCTTCACGGAGTAATAGTAAGCTAGGGAAAATAGACATTTTATACTACTCACAGTTCTGCATGTAATTACTTCAGGCTGATCAGACTACAAAATTTATACTGAAACTAACTTTTTATCAACTGAATATAATGTTGATGTGATCCATACTTCATTCTTGATAACTCATTCAATAATGAATATAGAAAGCTGCTCTTGCTTTCTAGGTGACATGTAAAAACATGATATGTCATATAGCTTAGACCAGTCAGCATAAATTAAATTTTAGTGTTTTTCAACAATATGGCAATAGCAACAGAGAAAAAAATTAAACATTTAGTGTGAAATTATTGTTGCAGATGACAGTCCTCTGAAACTCTTTGGCAGTGACTAAACATTTATCAGTGTTTACAGCAATATGTAGGTAAAGTTCCTATACCTACCAAGTGAGCAGCTCGGTGTATCAGAAATATCAAAGGACATCATATCCTACATTAACATATTTGTAACAGGATTGCTGTTTATTTAAACATTATCTATCGTCTTACACTGCCAGATTCATACATGTTAGGGAAAACTGTCTTTCATGGTAATTTCTTCATGACACATGCACCATGTAGCATAAATTGATTGTGGTGGATATTATGTAAAAGCTTACCTAGACCTCTGTGAGACCTATGGTCATTTCAGAAAGTAACATAACTACTATGAACTGTGTCAATATTACTGCTAACATTCATGGCTGACACATACATTTTGAACCCTAGCCAGGTATGTGTAGTCTAAATTTGCACTTATTATTAACCACAAATAATGTTAGGAAGTAAATTTATTGGTGCACCAGTATAAAAATCCCAGAGTCTATGAAGAGGATTCTGCAAAATGCTTGGTTAGAAACTTTACAAAATATTTTAACTGCATGTGCCCTTAGAAAAAATACTTTTTTAACCTTTCCTGCACTGTCCCAGGAAATTATGTCACTGCACCATAGTGCAGTACTGAATGAAAGTATGTAAACACAATCTGCAGATTACACAGTGGTAGGGATTTTCAAATGCCAAGCAGACAGATAGGAGCTTTTTGGAGAACTTACCCTTTATGCTGGTTCAACTCAGTTTATTATCCATCTGAATGCTTAGACTTTTACATAGAGTTTCATTTATTGTATTCCCATTGACATCTATTTCTAACCAGTAGTTGTAACATTTTTAACTGATTTCAATTGCATAATATAAGATTTGTAAGATAAAGTAAAATAATGGTAAGAGTATCATGGGAGATTGTCAGTTCACCTGCCCAACGAACAACATCCTTGCATAACATGTGTCAGTAGACATCGAGTTATAAACACAATGTTTATGTCTGGCATAGTGGTTAAAAGAAAAATATGCAGTAATACATTTACAAATGTGTAAAAAAAATCAGAAATTTTAAAATCTTTTGCTGTTCAAAATATCAACCCTGGTGTGCAACCTCAGTTATTAAATTAACAGAATATACACTGAAGCACCAAAGAATATGGTAAAAGTGTGCATGCTCAGGTACAGAGATATGCAAATAGGCAGAATACAGTGCTCTAGTTGGAAACACTTATATAAGACAACAAGTGTCTGGCGCAGTTGTTAGATAGGTTACTGCTGCAACAATGGCAGGTTATCAAGATTTAAGTGACTTTGAATGCGGTGTTGTAGTCAGCAGATGAGCAACGGGACACAGCATCTCCAAGGTAGTGATGAAGTGGGGATTTTACTGTATGACCATTTCACGAGTGTACTGTGAATATCAGGAATCCGGTAGAACATCAAATCTCCAACATTGCTGCGGCCATAAAAAGATCCTTCAAGAACAGGACCAACAATGACTGAAGAGAATTGTTCAGTGTGATAGAAGTGCAATCCTTCTGCACATTGCTGCAGATTTCAATGCTGGGCCATCAACAAGTGTCGGTGTGAACCATTCAATGAAACATCACAACACAAAGCTTTAGGACAGTCAGTACCAACATTGGACTGTTGATGATTGGAAATATGTTGCCTGGTCAGAGGAGTCTCATTTCAAATTATATCAAGCAGATGGACGCCTATGGGTGTGGAGACAACCTCAAAAAACCATGGACTTTGCGTGTCAGCAGGGGACTGCTCAAGCTGGTGGTGGCTCTGTAATGGTATGGGGCATGTGCAGTTGGAGTGATATGGGATCCCTGATATGTGTAGATACAACTCTGACAGGTGACATGTACGTAGGCATCCTGTCTGATCACCTGCATCCATTCATGTCCATTGTGCATTCCAACAACACCCAACACATCCAGAATTGATACAAAGTAGCTCCAGGAACATATCTGAGTTCAAACACTTCTGCTGGCCACAAAACTCCCCAGACATGAACATTATTGAGCATATCTGGTATGCCTTGCAACATGCTGTTCAGAAGAGATCTCCACCCCCTTGTACTCTTACAGATTTATGGACAGCCCTGCAGAATTCATGGTGTCAATTCCTTCCAGCACTACTTCAGACATTAGTCAAGTCCATGCCACATTGTGTTGTGGCACTTCTGCATGCTTTTGGGGGGCCTACATGATATTAGACAGGTGAATTGGTTTCTTTGGTTCTTAAGTGTGTTTAGTAGCACTTGAAGAAAATAAGTAAAGGTACAAGAAGCTGCTTTCATTTTAGAAAGTATGGCGTAAAGTTCCTGATGTTTCAGATGACAGGCTAACATTTCAGATGGTTAACTTTGCATATAAGCACAATACACAAAATTTGTCAGCAAAAATCCTAATAATAAAGTTTCGAGGTTAACATCTATGATCACGATGAAGAACTAAGATATAGGTGAACAAGTGTGGAGGTACTTAGACATTCACATACTGTGCATTATTTATTGTTTATGAAGATGTATACATCAATGAAATAGACACTGAAGAGTAATGGAATGATACACATTTCCTTAGTAACATACAGTACCATGATGATGGTGGACACTTGTAATGGCATGGGGTTTGCAAGAGACTAGTTGCCACATGGACTCTTACTGATTGATGATTCACATCTAGTGGAAACTAGTCTAATGATGTGTAGAATCCCAGGCTTGCTCAATAGGACTGAAATTAGACCATACTCTAATATCCATAGAGCACCACACTGACAACATTCAAGAGTGATGTGATGATGTGGGTATTTACACATATCATAAAAAGTTTTGTGTCACCCCAGTTCCCAGAACTCCTGAAGATAGTCATTGACTGTGGATATTGTATCACAGACACAGTCCCTTTGGCTGTTCAGAGATGTCACTAAACCTGCCTGAAGATTTAAACAACCACGCACGAGCAGTGACTATTAGATGGAGGGGGTCCGACTGCCGATCAGTTCCAGTCATTCCACCAGGAAGGAGGTACACGGCTCATGTTGTCTGTAGTTCAACCAAGCCTAGATGGTCAATGCCACAGTTTGATCATGTCCACATTGTTACTTTCAGCCAGGAAGGGTTCTCAACAAGGAAGGTGTCCAGGAGTCTCAGAGTGAACCAAAGCAATGTTGTTTGGACATGGAGGAGTTACAGGGAGAAAAAGAACTGTTCATGACATGCATCGCTCAGGCCACCCAAGGGCTACTACTGCAGTGGATGACTGCTACCTATAGATTATGGCTCAGAGGAACCCTGACAGCAACGCCACCATGTGCAATAATGCTTTTCATGCAGCTACAGGACGTCGTGTTACGGCTCAAACTGCACGCAATAGGCTGCATGATGCTCATCTTCACTCCCAACGTCCATAGCGAGGTCCATCTTTGCAACCATGACACCATGAAATGTGGTACAGATGGGCCCGAAAACATGCTGAATGGACTGCTCAGGATTGGCATCATGTTCTCTTCACCAATGAGTGTCGCATATGCCTTCAACCAGACAATCGTCGGAGACCTGTATGGAGGCAACCCAGTCAGGTTGAATGCACTCTGTCCATCAAGTACAGCAAGGCAGAGATTCCCTGATGTTTTAGCATGGCATTATGTGGGGCTGACATACACCACTGGAGGTCATGGAAGGTGCTGTAATAGCTGTGCGATACGTGTATGCCATCCTCCAACTGATAGTGCAACCATATCGGCAGCATATTGGCGAGGCATTTGTCTCCATGGACAACAATTCGCACCCCAATCGTGCACATCTTGTGAATGACTTCCTTCATGATAATCACTTTGCTCAACTAGAGTGACTAGCATGTTATCCAGACATGAACCCTACTGAACATGCCTGGGATAGATTGAAAAGGGCTGTTTATGGACAACGAGACCCATCAACCACTCTGAGTGATCTACACCAAATCGCCATTGAGGTGTGGGACAATCTGGACCAACAGTGCCTTGATGAACTTGTGGCTAGTATGCCATGACAAATACAGGCATGCATCAATGCAACAGGACATCCTACTTGGTATTTGAGCTACCGATGTGTACAGAAATCTGGACCACCACCTCTGAAGGTCTCGCTGTGTGGTGGTACAACATGCAATATGTGGCCTTTATGAGCAATAAAAAGGGCAGAAATTATGTTTATGTTGATCTCTATTCCAATTTTCTGTACAGGTTCTGGAACTCTTGGAACCGAGGTGATGCAAAACTTTTTTTGATGGGTGTATTATTATCATGCTGAAAATACATATCTCCAGTAGGACCCTATAAATCACAAATATAAACACATGATCTGCCAGCCACTACCTGAATCCTTAGCCTATGAATGATAGGAGTACATGCACCAGAGGTCACGTTCAGTCTCATATGAGTTTCATCACATGAAGAGACTACCACTTATTAGACTGCATCTTGATCGTTATAGGATTACACACACATTTTGAAATATGCAATTCTGTACTGGAACTCATCTGCCTTAGTGACCTTTTACCTTTTGTTGAGCATCCATTTGCAGTGTTTTTGCCCTTATGCTAATTGCTCTGGTTTGCGAGGTGTGGTTTGCAAATTGTTTATTGTGTGATGGCGGTTTTTGTACCTTATGGTGATGCGATAGGTCTTGATGGTATTGTTTCCCAAATATTGTGTACAAAAATAGCAAGTGATCTGGAGGGCTGTGGTTTGTCTATCTAAGGTTAAATTCTCAGCCCAGTGATGGAAATCCCTACCAGCTAAATTTTGATAACTGTAGTTGCAGTATTACCTGGATCAACATAGCCACTGTATATACAGGAAATTGTGGCCAATGAAAGCTCCAGTACCTGTATAGCTTCAGGGATGAAGCTGTCCCTCGCATCTGACTTGTGTCACTTGTCAGTCAAACATGTTGCCTTTCTGTGTGCAGCTGTTCTGTGTACAGCCAGTGCATGGTCTGACTACATTTCAGTCATGTACCATACTGAAACACTCAATTCAGTGAAACAACAAAAGTGCTATTACTCCAATGTGGTAGCAATCAGTTTCCCATCAGCATATATATCTGACCTCATACAGATGCAAATATTCTGTTGTAGAAAAACTGGCTCTGTAAACCTGTGCTATTAAGAAATCTGTTTTACTTACTTTATTTTAATTGAGTCATATTTTTAGTTACTTAACTGAGTAGGACATACAGTGAGAAAGTTGGCGTAACTAATTTAATTTTGAAGCCAAAAAATCCACTATGAGAATGTTACAAATATTCTTTCCAAGATCCTCAAAGAACATGCATCAGTCAAGTGAAATTATTTCTATTTCCAGAACATACATTGCCATTAAATCTACTTTATTATTAATTTACAAACTCATTTCTTTCTGATAAATGGAGAACTTCCAGAATGAATGTTCTATATAATCATCAATTACTGACCAGTGAATGGCATATTGACATTTACATAGGCTGAAAAAGCACTCTATGTTTCAGGAAGCCATGGTACTCCCAATGCTGATGCCTGATTTCTTCTGTGGAATAAGAAGACCATGGAAAGGAATTCTTATGGTGGGACCTCCAGGAACAGGAAAGACTATGTTGGCTAAGGCAGTTGCAGCTGAGTGTGGTTCAACATTCTTCAATATTTCTTCAGCAACACTTACCTCAAAATACCGTGGAGACTCAGAAAAGCTTGTGCGACTATTATTTGAAATGGTACGCTTATACAATAATGGAAATTCACTTAAGTTTTCACGAACTGCATAAAAATCACTTTTAATCAGTCAAAGTAGCAATCTGGTTTTAGAAGTCAGTATAGCACAATCAACCATTTATAAGTCATGAAAGTAGTTGCACTTTGCCTACGATTCAGAGATTTTGAGAAAGCTTTAAATTTAATGTCAGTAAATTCTCTTCTGACAGTCCTTGACAGACAATACATTGATTCAACCTATGTTATTATGCTGATGAATGCATAAACCACTGCAATGACTATCATTAGATTTAACCAGGATAACGGGATTTTTAATATTGAGAAATGAAGCATGTACGGAGTTTTGTATCACTGATGCTATTCACAGCAGCCCTAGGTGATGTTTTCAGGTACATATGGTGAAAAATATTTGTTAATGGAATGTAACAGAACAATCTTCATTTTGCTGATGACATTGTGTTGTTTGCCTGCAAATGGTTTGTAATCAGTACACAGGAAAAAAATTGTACAAATTAACAATGAAGTTATAGAACCAGTTGAAAAGCTGTATTTCAGACATTTGAAGACAATGGCAGTGTATGCAGCATAAGAAAAAAAAATATAGGAACAAAAGTGGCCTGGGTTGCTTTGGTACACTAAATTTCGAAAGTAAGCATCTGACGTGTATGAAAAGTAAAGCTTGCAGTTTGTGTATTTATCAGTTATGCTTATGTTAGTGAGATAATGCAGAATCTGTACAAAACTTGAGGGTTTTTCAGAGAGCAATAGGAATATGCATACCATAGACCATAATGGTCTAAATAAAGTAACTTTCCTTTTTTCCAGTTCATGGATAATAATTTATTTTTTAGAAGTAAGCAGATTTTTTAAAAAGTAGTGCCCTCTTTTGTATATGGGTAAATACTCATTTGCAGTTGTCCTAATTATATAAAGAACAAATCAGTTCTATCACTGTCATAAAAGTAGACTGTCATTAACACTACATATATTTACATTTGACATTATAATGAAGAATCCTGTCTTCAACACATCTAGTAGGGAAGACAGCACTGTTAGTGTTACAGAGCCTGAGGAGATTATAGAGCATATTTCTACAAACAAACCATGCAGCACAGTATGTCTTTTTGGAGTTGGTTTGGTATAATTTGCTATTAATCTCAAGAACAGGACAGTTGAGTTAAAAAACTGAAACTGTGCAGATTCTAATAGTACATTTTAATACTCTCTACTCCATTTGCATTCAAGCTGGAACAATCTAGATCACAGTGCTGGCAAAACTAAATTATTACTCTGTAGTATAACATTTATTGCAGAGAAATATTCCTGAAAGGTTAAAATTATGTGACTTATGTGGAAGGCAAGCAAAGATCTATACTCAGGTCTCAGTCTGACATAAAGCTTTAACCCATTGGGAATTTTTATTGTTGCTTAAAGTTTACTTCAGGTTTAATGTTTCATTCTGAGAACAACTTCAAGGCATTTACATTGTACACTATTTTGTTTTTAATAGCATTTCATTAATTTCTTCAGAATTGATATGCTTGTTGCTACACTCTGATTTTTTTAATGTCCTCTGAGCTGATTCTTTCAGTGCATCATCCTTCTCACACTTTATTTTACACGTTTCAATGCATTTTCTTCCCTTCCCTTCCCTTTTCTAAAATCCTTGGAATTTGTAAACTAAGTTGATACTCTTTGTTCTCAGTTCAACTAATATTAATAATTCTAAACTGAAATGGAAAATTGACACTTATGAGGTTCCAGTAGAAAAACACAAGAACAGCAGATGATAAAGATAGTAGACTTTGGAATCAGATGTTCCTTTATTGACTAAAATAGAAGAAAGGGCTGAAAGAAAAGGGGCAATTTAAGAGATATGCAGGAGACCCAACCAGGTTCCCAAGTCAAAAAAGTCATATTGTCACAGGATAAGAAATAAATAAATAATGAAGCCAATGGAAAAGATTTAAAAACTAGAAGACGAAAGTGATGGAGAGGGTAGCCAACAACTCAGAAAAAAGTGGAGCATAGTGTGAAACTAGAAATATAGATAATCAAGTTTGGCAACTCCAGATTGAATATTAAGAAACTAAAGAGGATATTCATTGTACACCTAGACTCTGATACCCATAGTTAGGAAAATGCTCAGTGCTACTGTCCTGTCAGACTGGATATAAATATCAAAAATATTAATTATTTAAAAATAGTTGAGAGTAACTTTGACACAAGCATCTCCACATCATAATGCTCCATTAAAGTGTCTCTGTAAAGCAGTGTTTCAGGAGATCCACTGCATATGCTGTGGCCTGTACTTTATAACAAATAATTCAGTTCATATGATCACATAAAGCTAATTTGTTGCCTACATGTTTCAATATTGGTAGAACAAGTTTATCTAAAATATATGCCAATCAACTCATTTCTTATAATATACTGTATATTCTAGGCTAACAGCTCATACTGCTACATTACAAATACACAATGTACATTTCAAAATATAATGACATGTAGAAAAAAGGCAATATGATTGGAATAGTGATTGAATACTTGTATTAATTTTTCAAAGTGATTTTGTTTTCTGGGTCTCACTCATACCAGTTTTTCAACTTGAACATTTTAATTTGCTGCAATGAATAAGATATTTCCTTAATAATATGCATTATATTTCAGGCTCACTTTTATGCCCCAAGCACTATTTTTATAGATGAAATAGATTCACTGTGTTCACAACATGGTACAGATTCAGAACATGAAGCTTCCCGAAGATTTAAGGCAGAACTGTTGATTCAAATGGATGGTCTTAATTCTAACAGGTATGAACACCATATTTACTTCAAATGGTAAAGAAACATCCATTAATTAAGTTATATGGACAAGTGTTGCCTGTGTGAATGAAGATATAAGTTGGTTGACACTGCAATCAGTGCTTGAGTAGAGTCTGAGAAAAGAAAAAGGTTAGGGTACAGGCACATTGGAAGATTAATAATGCAGAGATTGTGAAACATATGTAGTCCCTAAGCCATTGTTGTGAATTCCAGATGAGCTGACAGTGCGAAAATTTTGCACATAAAATACAATAAGCAGTTCTGAAACATGCACACACACACACACACACACACACACACACACACACACACACACACACACACACACAGAGAGAGAGAGAGAGAGAGAGAGAGAGAGAGAGAGAGAGAGAGAGAGAGAAAATGTAACTGTTTATTATTTTATTATTGTGTCATTCCTCAGCATACTGTTTTGGCACTAAATAGATTCCTGTCCTCATCTGAGACTTTTTTTAACTGATAAACACTCAGATGACATGATTCAGGGTGCCGATTTCTTGATACTCTCAAGAATCTGTTGAGTGTTGATGTATTTTTAGTAAATACAAGGGATATTAAATATAGCCTATATTTTCCCAGGTAGTGTATTGGATTTTTGGGTGTCCCAGCTGTTATGCACTCTTGGTCACTACAACTGCTACTCTATAAATTAAAGAATATCTGACCAGATTTTTTCCTTGAAACAAAATGTGCTTCATTCTGTCACAGAAAATGCCAAACTACTCCACTGGTGTTTAAAACTCAAAATAAGAACAAGTTTCAAAACACTCTGAAAAATAACAGACTGTGCACTGCACATGTCCACTATTTTTTAGTTGGTTAGCTGAGTTTGCTAGTGAGTGTAACCCCAGAAAACAAATTCTTTCAGGAAATCAGCAGATTTTATCCCAGGTTTTTCTTTTGTCATAATAGAAATGTCTTCCTTGTGTGTTAATTGATTCAGTTCTTAATGGGCACTTGTAATACTTGTAGCATAACAAATCCCAAAATTAAACACAAATCAGCAAGCTTCATTTAAAGTTATAAGTTTACTCTTTTGTGAAACATTCCATGAGTCACAATACGCTCAACTGCGAATGTTGTTCTTAGGCCTGCGATGAGTTACTTACTGTTTGTAGACAGCTGGAAACAGATCTGACAACTGTTAGATGACTAGAGCTGCACCAAA
The DNA here is from genome assembly GCF_023864345.2 of Schistocerca serialis cubense. NCBI lineage: Eukaryota > Metazoa > Arthropoda > Insecta > Orthoptera > Acrididae > Schistocerca > Schistocerca serialis. Next base: position 358,339,451 of record NC_064640.1, on the reverse strand, counting down.
CAGGTGTACTTGGAGGGCTACAGAGAAACATGTACCAAAGATACCAATGATACCTCGAATACAATCCTCCCATTGTTTCCTCTACAGCAAGTACAGGATCTATCACTACTCGCCATTGTGGATGGTGTGATAGGTCTCAGGGCCCTGTACAGAGGAGACAGGGACCAGAGAGAACTCAAGGTTTTACAGCCACCCACCCCACCCCCAACCAACGAATTCAAGGTTCTGTCTTTCACTGAAACTGAAACTGAGCCAGTAAGACTCACTTCACTTATTTAGGAATCTGCTGTGTATCATGTCAAGGGGAGAAAATTTAAAAGAGTATGGGGTCTATTAAGCACTGACACTTATAACATACAGGAATACTTGTACCCTTAGAAAAATTTCAGCAAAGGATGGGAAGGATCACCACACGCACTCCACACGTATGCCCATTCAACATTCTGAGGAGGCCGTTCCAGCACCCATTGAAGGAACAGACAACTGTGTATTGTGGAGCATATTTGAACAAACAGTGCTTGTCAGGCAAGCTTCAAAATCATACTTGAATCCTTCCACAACTGGAAGGAAAGGCTGAAAAGAATAGCCATTTTCACAGACATACATTCTGCAGCATTTCCCCTGGTTCTCAGTTGAGAAGGCGGCTTGAATCACTTTGACTTTGGAGGTTCTGCGACAAGTTAGGCTACAAATTCTTAGAATTGCACCATAGAGTAGAGAAATCTAGGGTCTGTCTAGATGTGTCAGGTGTGCACTACACATCAGAAGCTGTTACCAAGACAGTTGATGGTTTGTGGGGTGCACAAAAGATTTTTTTTATATTACCTGACTCTTCATGCTGTCTGAGTAATGACACCTGTAAAAGCATCAGTGTAAGGTCAAAATTAATGCACTCCCCTTGCCACCTTCCCCCTATCCACCCAAAAAAGTATAGAAGTCCTAGTTATCAGTATCAATTGCTGAAGCACTTGCAACAAAGCACCAGGGTTAATAGCACTCCTAAAAAGCAGAAATGCTGAACTCCAGGAGTACTATCCCAATTTAATGCTTGCACCACTGCCAAGATTGGTGATATAGATATTAGGGTGACTACTATTAAGAAAAAATTTAAACCGCTAAGACTGAATGAAGTTCCATGACCTGATAGAATTCCTATTAGATTCTATACAGAATTTGTGGCTGAGTTAGTGCCCCTCGTAAAAATATTATATACCATAGATCTCTCAAACAAAAAAAACTGTGTCCAGTAGTTGGCAGAAAGCACAGCTCTCACCCATCTACAAGGAGGATAGCAAAAGTTATCTACAAAACTAATGTCCAATATCATTGACATGCATCATTATAGAAACTTAGAACATATTCTGAGTTCAGACATAACTAGGACTTCAAACAAAATCACCTCTTGCAAGGCAACCAGCATGGATTAAAAAGCATTGTTCATGCAAACCCAACTCACACTTTTCTCACATGATATCTGGAAAGTTATGGAGCAAAGTAGTCAAGCAGATGCATTATTTCTTGAATTTTGAAAAGCATTTCACTCAGTACCTCACCTAAACTTCTTATCGGAAGTATGATTCTGTGGGATATCAATTAAAATTTATGACTTACTGAGGATTTCATGGTGGAGAGGATGAAGCATGTTATCTTGGCTAGAGGGCCATCAACAAATGTAAAAGTATCTTCAGGCAACCCATAGGTAGGTTTCTTGGGATGCTTGCTGTTCACGTTGCATATTAATGACCTATCAGACAATACTCATAATAACCTCAAACACTAACCATTGTGGCCGAGCGGTTCAAGGTACTTCAGTCTAGAAGCGCGCGGCTGCTTCAGTCACAGGTTCGAATCCTACCTTGGGAATGGATGTGTGTGATGTCCTTAGGTTAGTTAGGTTTAAGTTCAAATGGTTCAAATGGCTCTGAGCACTATGGGACTTAACATCTGAGGTCATCAGTCCCCTAGAACTTAGAACTACTTAAACCTAATTAACCTAAGGACATCACACACATCCATGCCCAAGGCAGGAGATTCGAACCTGCGACTGTAGCAGTCGCACGGATCCGGACTGAAGCGCCTAGACCCGCTCAGCCACCGTGGGTGGCTAGGTTTAAGTAGTTCTAACTCTAGAGGACTGATGACCTTAGATGTTAAGTCCCATAGTGCTCAGAGCCATTTCTTTTAACCTCAAACTTTTAACAGATGCATTTATGTGTAATGAAGAACTGCCTGAAAAAATTGCACAGTTACTGAGATAAATCTTAATAAGATTTAAAAGTGGTGTAAGGATTCACATCTTGCTTTAAATTTTCAGAAATATAAAATTTTGCATTTCCCAAAATGAAAAAAGTCGTATCCATCAACTTCAATAACAATCAGTCACAACTCGAATCAGTCAACTTGTACAAATACAAGGTTGTAACAATTTGTAGTTATATTACATGGAGAAATTGCCTAAGCATAGTTGTAGATAAAGTAAGTGGCAGACTTTGTCTCATTGGTAGTACACTAAGAATACATAATCTGTTTACAAAGGAGGTTGCTTACAAAACACTCAAGCTATGCAGTAGTTCTATAATGTTACATTTTATTCTGTCATGCTAAAAAAGTATTTTAAGTAAATAATTATTCTTAATTTTACTTTATTTTCAACATGATTATTTTAAACCATTTTGTGGTACTTAAAATCACAAAATACCTGTAATTATTCTGTACACTTACAATTAGATGTTATGAGACAATAAAGTTTCTATTCTATTCTACCAAGGGGGGGGAAAAAAAAAAAAAAAAAAAAAAAAAAAAAAAAATGTGGCTCTGAGCACTGTGGGACTCAACATCTATGGTCATCAGTCCCCTAGAACTTAATACTACTTAAACCTAACTAACTAAAGGACACCACACAACACCCAGTCATCACGAGGCAGAGAAAATCCCTGATCCGCCGGGAATCAAACCCGGGAACCTGGATGCGGGAAGCAAGGACGCAACCGCACGACCACGAGCTGCGAACTAAAAGTTTCAATTCTGCCATAAAAACAGGTAGCCTATTTATGGGGATTATGACAGTCAAATTGAAAGAATGCATTACAAATTTAGAAAAAAATTGGGCTTTATAAGACATAAGATTTCGCATGTAATAAATGAAAATTCTGAGCTGCAGAACGTTTCCCCATCTTGGCGTTAAGCACCAACAATCAGTCGAATTGCTCGACAAACAAAAGTAAACTATGAGCAAATACGTGTTGAACATGCAAAAAAAAAAAAAAAAATCAACATATTTAGTGACAGGACGTGTCTAGCTTGCACTGTAATATCAAAAATTATGGAAAAGAGACATGTAGAATCAGAGAAATTCGAGAGTACAGAAGCAAACAAAATGTGACGTTAAGTCGAAGAGTTTCAGGTCTTTGCTACTGTGGAAATCGTTCCTTTAAAGGAATTGTGTGCATCAAATATAAAACTGCTTCATTTCTCTTGTGCAAATGTGAATTCAAAATGGAAGATATGGTTGTGCATGGAAGATGAGCTAGGGCTAAATTTTAATAACAAAGATGGTACTTACATTTTTTATCAGTATGCTCATTGATGAAGTTAAAGATTTAAGAAGTAAAATCGACGAACTCCGTTGACAGAAGCTATAAAATGATGGCGAAATATGCAGAGACAAAAAAATTGGCGCTAAATTATGCAAAAACCAATTCCCTGCAAAGAAAACCTTTACGAGAACTGAACAATATATTACGACTAAAAAAACATTTAAAACTGTGAAAAGAATTGCGAATGATTCTTCCTTAATTATTACAATAAGCAACAGGTTTCTAGCACTTCAAAAAGGATAAAATCATTAACAACAAAGTACCTGTTCTGAAAATACGGTATTAATTTTACAACTGAAGCAAACAAAATAAATAACAAGAAATATTCACACAACAGAAACAGCAATGGCATAAGCAGCAGTCACAGTTGGAGTCAGTCCATTCATCCTATTATGTGGGTGTAATAATGTGTTGTGATAATGTAACTGGCCAGAAAATGTATAGGCCTAGGTAAAATGCTATCAGTTTACAAAGGTGACTGCTTCCAAAACACTTGTGTGTTCCACAGCACAATATTGTTGAAGTGTGTGGAAACCATACCAAACAGGACTTATTGGGGATACTGAACTTATACAAGTGGTCACATGTTTGTTTGACTCGAAGGAGACCATCGAAAATGCTGAAAAACTTGAATTGGCAGATGCTTTAAAATGGAGACCAAGTATCCTGTGAAAGCCTATTCACAAAGTTTCAAGAAATATTAATATATATGGAATCTAGGAATGTATTGCAGATGCCTAAAAGATTCACTCATATACCAACTGCAAATACAAAATTAGTTTAATTGGAACGTACACAAAGTCATTCTTCCCACACTGCATATGCAAATTAACTGGGAAGAAACTGTAGTGTGTGATACTGTGAGAAGTACCCTCTGTCATGCATGTCACAGTAGTTGGCAGAGTGTGTGTGTAGACGTATATTTTTTGGACAATTCCATTTATACCATAGAAGAGTTGAATAGACAATATTTATCACAATTTTGAGACACATCTGGTTACTGTGGTTATGCAAGCCTATCCAGTTATGTCTCCAAGAGTGACCCAAAGCCTCAGTATGATTGTTATTCCCCTTGTATTTCTTCTGAACATTACAACAAGAGATTCTTCCAAGGCATACATGGTAGCAGCATCACAGGGGTAATGGACATTGTACCCTGTACCACCAACCCAAGGACGTTAACATCCATGGAAACATTGAAAACTACGAAACAGATTCATTAATCAAATTACTACTGTATTATTATTTATGAGTCTAATTTAAATCCAGGTTCAAGTACTAGTCTGTTACAATTTTTCTGTTGTCACAATAGAAAAATGATTTTGCAGGAACTGAGTTGATTAACTGCTTTCATTTTTTAATTTCAATGTTTCTATGGAAATATATTATGTATTAATAAATATAGGTTAAAACCAATAAGTAAACAGTGTGCATCTTTTGTGAAATAAAAGATAATTGTAGGGCAATGACTGAAAAAATTAGTTGTTTTTCTGTCTTTTATTATACCAGACAATAATCACTGATTGTGTTTATACAATTATTGATTTCAAGTGTGATCTACAGCCATCTCTAAATCAGTATTGGAACACAAGAAGCTTTTTTACACAGTGATGCAAATGTAGCATACTTTGCTACATGTAATTCTCTTTGACCATGTGATCAAACTAACAAGAAGAATTGTCACTACAAAATGTGCACTGTAACCTTTTACACTGTGCTAGGAGTAATGGAGAGGATTATACCTACTCCCCTGCTTCCTGCATCCCCCATGTAAAATGCCAAGTTACATTGCACATATATTAAATAAAGCCTCCAAGCACACAAAAACTTCACTTTTACCTTGCATATAATTCTTCCAATGATAACAAATATAAATCTTCTGATCAGGGTACAGCTGAAGATCAAATATGGATACATAACAATCTTTAAATCAGGTCTTAAAGGGCATTATAGCCATAGTGCAGTAAATATCATACCTGGCCATTTGTCTTTTCATGTGTCTGCACGTGCATCAAGTCTATGAGCATTTCTTAGGTGTGTGTGTGTGTGTGTGTGTGTGTGTGTGTGTGTGTGTGTGTGTGTGTGTGTGTGTGTAATTCCTCCATGATACAGAAATAACAAAAGTGCTCTAAAAAATTTTTCAGTTCAGATAACAAGGTGATAATGGTACTAGCAGCAACCAACCATCCATGGAACATTGATGAGGCATTTCGCCGAAGATTTGAGAAAAGGATATATGTTCCTCTTCCAAACGGTAAATCTGCATTCATAATTCATCATAATAATGGTATTCATACAGCTATGTATTTGATTCACAGTGGTGTACTTAAACCCAAATCATTGAGCTATGACACACAGAATTGTTACACATACTCTAGGATCACTTGATGGAAAGATATTAACTTTCTCCTTATTATATTCCTAAAATCAATACACATATACACTCAGATCTACATATAATGTACAACTGTGCATGTACATGCAATATCAGTAACTGAAAATCCAGGAATAGAGATAGTATGTATGTAGGATAGAACACTGCCCGCCAAATAGAAGCAATTCTGAACAGTAGGTAATTGCTTATAAAAGACAAAAATGCTTTATTTTTGGAGAATGTCCTTTATTAGGACTACCAATGCACATGCTCAACTCAGCACAGGCTCTTGTATTGCAATGCTGTTTATCTAAATGAGGTCGGCAATGATGTCAAATGGGATAAGTGGTGGGCGAACAGAGATATATGTAGAGTGAGGAGATGGATGAATGGTACAGTAGGTGGGGTGGGGGGGGGGGTTATGAAGGATAGTGCTGGGATGGAACATGTAACTGTTTTGCAAGGTCAAGTTAGGGATAGGTGTGCCAGGATGAAAACAGAGAGGAAAATGGGAGAGTACTGGGGTAACAATACAAACTCGTAGATACATATAGGAGATATCGAAAGGTTCAAAGTTATGAGTAAGGATGGAGTAGTAGATAGAGGAAACAGGAAAAGTAAGAGCATGTTATGGGAACAATTGGTGAAATTAGTTGATAACATGAAGGGAGAAGAGAAGGAGGACAAGTGTGGCACAAGAGTTAGCAAATATTGAAATCTTAACTGGAATGAACGATATGTAGAAGGGAGATTTCCCACCCACAACATTCACAAAAACTTAAGGCTGTTGGCAAGAATCCAAGTAGCATGGCATGTAAAACAAATGCTGAGTACAACCACTTGCATAGCATGCTAACTTTCAGTCACGGTTTGACAATTTCTGTTCATGTGAGTGGATAGTTTAGTGCTCATATCTACATAGAATGCTGCATAGTACTTTCAACATAGTTATATGCTGTGACTGCTTCCATGTGTGGCTCTAGTTGTGATGAGTGATGCCAGTGATAGAATTGGTCTAGGAATGGTTGGCAGATGTATAGGACAGGTCTTGCATCTGGGTCTTATACAGGAATGTCACCCAGAGGTCAAGGGATTGAAAACAAGATGGCCATAAGGACACACAAAGATACTGCATAATTTTGGTGGACAACTGAATAGGGGTAGAGGAGTTCTGTTTAAGTCAGGGTTGGAAGGGTTGATATACTCTGCTGATGCTTCAGTACGATTCTCAGTACCGTAGGAAAAGAATTGCTTGTCACTGAAAATTTGGTATCCACTGGTTGCCAGTCTGTATGGGGGAGGGAGGTGAGACGTTTTTTATATAAGACAGGTAGCAGCTGCAGAGTGGATGTACTTCTGGTGAGTGATGGGTTTAATTTAAATAGTCTGAAAGTGGCCATCAGTGAAGTGAAGGTGGCTCTAGGGGCCAAGGAGGACAATATAAAACAGGTGGTAGACCGGTGTTAAGATTTTGAATGAATGACAGTGGGATGTCTTCAGTGGGTCTCTAAATCATAAATATGTCATCAGTAAATCAGAACTAACTAAGGGTTTCAGGACTGTGAGTGATTAGAAAGGATTCCTCATGAAGGCTCTTGAACAAGTTGACACAGATCATGTAGATGTAATATGATTTTCCGAACATCCTTTGACCATTGATACAGGAATGCTGAATATGGGCAGAAATAACTGCAGGTCAAGCATGGAGAAAGGAGGAGATGCCAGTTACATTAAGAAGGCATGAAACTATAAAAACACTGATACCCATATACTTTACAGTGATCAGTGTTTTAAAACTTATGCTGCAAAAGTAGATTTTCTTGGAAAGTTAATAATAATAATAGCATACAGGACTCCATCTGTTAATTTTGAATTATTTATGAAATATTGATGCATTATTAAACTTCTTGACTTCCAAGCAAAATAAGGTAATATTATGTGGAAATATAATTTTTCAGAGAACACCTGTTCTAGAGCTTTACTTAAGTTCCTTGCCATTTTATGTGATCCAGCTCCTTTATGCAATTTGCAACAAGAATTATGGGAATGAGCACTACTGCTACTGACCACATTTTTATAGATGCATTGAGATTACAAAGTGCTATTGAAATTCCCATAGTTAATGGCCTCTCAGAATATTATAGTCAATTGCTGATGTTTAATATCAGAGTGCACCACAAAAATAAAAATAATTGGAAAATACAAGGGTGATAAATGGACAAGAAATTGTCAGATACAAACTGGAAAGATATGTACAACATTCCTGGTGTTAATGAAAAACATAATGTATTCTGTAACATTGTAATAGGCTACTAATAGAAACTGCATTCCTAAGAAATTGAAAAAAGGAAGCAGATTAAATGCATCTGAAACTTGGGTTACATATGTAATCAGAATATCATGCAGAACTACGAGAAAACTCTACTAGTCATCAAGGGACATGGATGATGATAGGATTAAAGCCCATTTCAAACTGTGCTGTAAAAGTCCAAGTAAAGTCATCTGAGTGCCAAATGGTATGTATTATCAATAAAAAATAAGCTCCTTAAAGAACAAGATAAGAACTGTTTGGAACCCACCAAAAAAATGAGACAGGAGAAAAGAATCCAGACAATGGAGAAATTTCTTTAAAAAAATGAGGAATTCTGCATAAATTTATTTGGCCAATAACAGATAGATTAGGTTTGAATATTTCCATAGAGTACTTTCCAAAACAAGTTACATAAAATTCAGCATCCTCTTACATTTCCAAAATAAGTTTCCAAATTTTATTAATTCTCTTACAAATAAATGGTCAAGTGGTTACGAAGAAATCAAAAGTAAAATAATGAAATGTTGTTCAGCTGAGCTTACAATTAGTAATATATTGGCTTACTTATGCAACTAATCTTTTCCTAGAGAGACAAGCGTTCCGTTTTCTGCAACTTCGCAAAAAAAGGGGGCAAGACACTATTCCAAATTACCAATCTGTCTTATTATGGCCAGTATTTTCAAAAAAAAAATTTAGAAAATCATATAAGTTGTAAACACTTTTGTTTGTTTATTTATTTGTCCATCTTCAAGCATCTGCATGCAAAGGATGCCTAGACATTTGTAAGTACAATCTATTTTATTTAGTTGAGTTGTATGTATTTCTATTTTTAATGTTTGACAAGAATTATCTTGGTGTACAGGTTGCCTTAGGCTATTCCTTCTATAATTTACTTCTATATGCAAGAGGTAACTGCATATGGAGAGAAATAAACTGTTAATATATTTAACTGTGTGGAATAAGGCCTATAAGGTATTTTAGTCATGGAAATTCCAGATGTGCACCTGTTGGTCTTGTTCAAACAGATGCTCCCCCCCTCCCCCTTTCTCTCCCTCTTAATTTTTCTCTCTTCTTTTTTTTCTTCCTCAGGGAGAATCACCCTAAAATCAATACCTTATTTTAAATGAAAGTGGAAGATATCATAATAGGAACTCAGTGATAGTTGTTTAAAAACATATGTGCATTGTTTCCCCAACAAATAAATAACAAGTGACATAATTATAGATATACCGTCCGTGTGACTATTTGAAGTAAATTTAGTCTCAAAATGTATGCCAAGGAGTTCAGCAGATGTGCACTCATTTCAGCATAGGATTAACTGAAAATAATGTTCAGTCTTTTCCTTGGTATACAATATACTAGAATCAGTAAAATAGAAGCTACTACCATTGGGAAATTTTGTGACTTAGCTAAGGGAACCATAGTATTCCCAAGGAAATGCTTAAATATTATGAAGTAGTAGACACAGCAGGTTCCTGGTTTTTATCTTATGTGAATGGCAGAAAGCAATGTGTATTCCTGGTTTTTATCTTATGTGAATGACAGAAAGCAATGTGTATCTGTTGCCTGTCAGTCACTTAACAATAGGCACTCAGAATTAGAACCAATCAGACATGGTGTACTGTAAGGTTCAAGTTTGGGTCCTCTGTTGTTTCTGATCTACCAGTACATAAACAATCCTTCATTTGCAGTTTCAAAAAGTACAAATTTTATTATTTACTGTAGATGATATAAGTGTAGAAATAAGAGGTAATATCAATTTCCTAAGTGAAAAGGCACTGTTGAAAGATTAGAAAAAGTCAGCAGTTGTTTTAACACAAATGCAATGCAATGTAATGATATTTGTGCTATGTTGAGTACATTCAGTTCAGTACATCTCATATAACTCTACAAGCTACAGAAATAGTCTACTGAAACAATGAAGTACAAGAAATAGAAAGTGTTCACTGTTTTGGATCACAACTTTAATTGGAGGACTGTGGCCTGGAATTATTTTAGTGCATTAGTTTGGCTATGTTTCAATTCCTACTGCCATACGTAATTTAAAAATGAAGAAACTATTTTTTTCTGCACATTTTCATTCAATAATGAGCTATGGGATCATTTTATGGGGATGCTCTACTTATATGAGCAATATTATTTTCAGATGATGGTAGTGTGTTATAAGAATTATGTATGGTGTTATCAGTGCTCCTTCAATAAGGCTGCTTTTATTTTTATATACATCATTTCCTTCTCTGATTATGACACAGTTTACATCACTTTTTACTGCAGTTTCACGGTTTTTGAGCACTTCTTGTAATCGAGCTCCAGGCTTTCAAATTCTATTCACTTTATATTCTGACTTAATATCAGGTAAGACTGTGGCTAGTCCCCTACCATGACTCATTGATAGTACGTATGTTTCTTCTTTCTTATTCACTGTCTGGTTTTCTGCACTGCATTTAATTTCATCATTTGTTGCACTAATACAATTTTTACTTCTAATAGTACTGTACATGGTGGTAATGAGTTTCCATTGGCAGTTTTTTGGTCAATAGATTTTTCTGAGCAGTTTCCTCTGACACTGAATTTTTTTTCGACTTTTTTGGGCTGCCTGCACTTCGAACCCTGTACTCGATCATTAGTGGAACACGAAAAACGTTTGTTCTTAACACAGGATGAGAGAATTTCTTACGCCTAATATATATAGTACACATTCTTGTTTGCAGCTTTGCATCTCCATGGGAATGTCCACAACTGCATCAAATTTTTCAACATACTGTCTGGCTTTACTCAACCTGTTTTGCAGCCCTTCCCCCACAATTACTTCAAGTCTGGTGTATTGCTTTACTGTATCTTATATAGACCTATTCAGTTGTCTGTACAACCTTTAGGGCCTACTGCTTGTTAAATCTGGACCAGTAAAAATACAATAAAATACAGCACAATGAAACTGGTGGTATGCTAAGTGAACAGATGTGCTAAATAAAACATACTGGTAGTTCATAATGTGTTGTAAGAAAGACATGAACGCTTTGTCCCTTAGAAAGCAGTTTCTATTAGAAGTATATATAATTCCTAGCAGTTGTGTTCATAATGACAACAGATGGGACCCTGTCCCATTGTTTGTTTTTCTGTCTAAAAAATTTTTTTTGGCCAAATTACATACAATGTGCCACCTATAACCCACTTTGTAACCTTTCCCAGAAAGTTTGGATACTCACTACTACCTCCCAATATGTTTTCTACATGATAGTCATAGTGGACAAATTGGTGCACAGTGAAACTAAGAAATACACTATAATTACAACACAAGAACATAAGCTGACCAGCTTGTGCACTGCTGAAACTAAGTGTTGTCCAGTGCATACAACAATATCATGTGACCATTCATGAAATTTTATGTCATAACAATGTGTTATTCATAAATGATTGTTGTCAAGATAGGACTATTACACTGAGGTGACAAAAGTCAGTGGATAGCAGTACACATGTCCAGAGGGTAGTAGTATTGCATACACAAAGTACGATCTGTTGTAGAATTTTAGAACATGTTTTTTGCTCGAGTATCATGTTGTTTTTGGAAACCCAGAATCTACTATGTAGGAATCAACATGGATTCCGGAAACAGCGATCGTGTGAGACCCAACTCACTTTATTTGTTCATGAGACCCAGAAAATATTAGATACAGGCTCCCAGGTATATGCTATTTTTCTTGACTTCCGGAAGGCGTTCGATACAGTTCCGCACTGTCGCCTGATAAACAAAGTAAGAGCCTACGGAATATCAGACCAGCTGTGTTGCTGGATTGAAGAGTTTTTAGCAAACAGAACACAGCATGTTGTTATCAATGGAGAGACGTCTACAGACGTTAAAGTAACCTCTGGCGTGCCACAGGGGAGTGTTATGGGACCATTGCTTTTCACAATATATATAAATGACCTAGTAGATAGTGTCGGAAGTTCCATGCGGCTTTTCGCGGATGATGCTGTAGTATACAGAGAAACTGCAGCATTAGAAAATTGTAGCGAAATGCAGGAAGATCTGCAGCGGATAGGCACTTGGTGCAGGGAGTGGCAACTGACCCTTAACATAGACAAATGTAATGTATTGCGAATACATAGAAAGAAGGATCCTTTATTGTATGATTATATGATAGCGGAACAAACACTGGTAGCAGTTACTTCTGTAAAATATCTGGGACTATGCGTGCAGAACGATTTGAAGTGGAATGATCATATAAAATTAATTGTTGGTAAGGCGGGTACCGGGTTGAGATTCATTGGGAGAGTGCTTAGAAAATGTAGTCCATCAACAAAGGAGGTGGCTTACAAAACACTCGTTCGACCTATACTTGAGTATTGCTCATCAGTGTGGGATCCGTACCAGATCGGTCTGACGGAGGAGATAGAGAAGATCCAAAGAAGAGTGGCGCGTTTCGTCACAGGGTTATTTGGTAACCGTGATAGCGTTACGGAGATGTTTATTAAACTCAAGTGGCAGACTCTGCAAGAGAGGCGCTCTGCATCGCGGTGTAGCTTGCTGTCCAGGTTTCGAGAGGGTGCGTTTCTGGATGAGGTATCGAATATATTGCTTCCCCCTACTTATACCTCCCGAGATGACGAATGTAAAATTAGAGAGATTAGAGCGCGCACAGAGGCTTTCAGACAGTCGTTCTTCCGCCGAACCATACGCGACTGGAACAGGAAAGGGAGGTAATGACAGTGGCACGTAAAGTGCCCTCCGCCACACACCGTTGCGTGGCTTGCGGAGTATAAATGTAGATGTAGAAGGGCAGTGCACTGGCTAAGCTGTCATTTGTACTACGCTAATTGATGTGAAAATGTTTCTGATGTGATTATGATCACACAACAGAAATTAACAGGCTTTTAACGTGGAATGGTGGTTGGAGCTAGAAGCGTTGGACATTCCATTTTGTAAATCGTTATATAATCCAACATTCCGAGATCCACAGTGTCACGAGTGTGCTGACAATACCAAATTTCAGGCAACCCCTCTCACCATGGACAACGCAGTGGCCGATGGCATCCACTTAATGACTGAGGGCAGTGACGTTTGCGTAGGGTTGTCAGTGCTAACAGATGAGCAACACTATGTGAAATAAGAACAGTAATCAATGTATGATGTATAAAGAACATATTCATTGGGACAGTGTGGTGAAATATGGCATTAGTGGGCTATGGCAGCCAATTAGACCCTAGAAGTCTGGAAGACCATGGCCTGGTCCGATGATTCCCGATATCAGCCGGCAAGAGCTGACAGTAGCGTTTGAATGTGGTGCAGACCCCATGAAGCCATGGTTCCAAGTTGTCAAGTGCTGTGCAAGTTGGTGGTGGTTCCATAATGGTGTGGGCTGTGCTTGCATGGAACAGACTGGGTTCTCTGGTCCAACTAAACCAATCATTGACTGATAATGGCTAAGTGTAGCTAGTTCGAGACCATTTGCAGCCATTCATGGACTTTATATTCCCAAACAATGATGGAATTTTTGTGGGTGACAATGCACCATGTTATTGGGCCACATTTTTCTGCGATTGGTTTGAAGAACATTCTGGACAATTCAGGTGAATGATTTGACCACTCAGATGACATGAATCCCATTGAATTTTTATAGGATACAGTCAAGAGATCAGTTCGTGCACAAAATCCTGCATTGGCAACACTTTCGCAAATATGGACAGCTGTAGTGGCAGCATGGCTCAGTATTTCTGCAGGGGACTTCCAATGACTTGTTGAGGCTATCCCATGTCAAGTTGCTGCACTACACCAGGCCAAAGGAAGTCTGGTATAATATTAGGTAGTATCTCATGACTTTTGTCACCTCAGTATATGTTGTTGAAGAGAAACATGGCTGCTGTATCTCATGGTGTTTTTATGCAATACATTTCCAAGATTCTCTCTGGGCAGGCAATTAAAAAATTAAGTGCTAAAACATGTGCAATAGAGGTATTACAAGAAACATTATCAGACTTAAATTTAATACATGTTGCCTCTCGTATGGTGTAATGCCATTCTGTGCAAAACTTAAACTACATAGTGTTTCAACTGTTGCTCCCGAGATCAAACATTGTTTTTAAATAGCTTTGTCCTTTGAGGACGGCCCAGTGGCCGAAATGCGTAAGAAGTGATTGAAACATTATTTGTAGTCAAAACAGAAGAATTGTATTATACAAGCTCTGTCACGGCAACATCTTACATGAGTCAGTGTTATGAGAGTTTTATCCCCTGGTAAAGAAAATTTTCTACCGTTATTACTCAGACCCTGTCCCGCCAAATTTGTAAATTTAGTGAGAGAAGAAAGACTCAGAACACACCTGCCTGCTTCCTTAATCCCAATTTTCTCATTGTTACGACATTCACATGAAATATGAGCACCAACTAAGAGAGACTGGGAAGCAGATGGAGATGATCCAGGTCATTTGCCTTTTACGTTATTCACAGTTTGGATAGGATAGTGAGACACGAAAGACAGGTGTGGCTAGACGTGTGGTGGTTTGACAGGTGACCCAGCTCGATGCATCAGGAGTGCCAACACAGATGCGCGTAGTCCGTAAGGAGTTAGCATGTGGAGCTGTCTGTCTGAGCAGCAGACCATACATCAACCCCTGCTACTGGAACAGTATAAGGGCACCAAGTAACCTGAGGGGTTATTGTCGACATCTACACTATATTCTGCAAGCACCCTCATCATGTTTGGTGGAGGGTACTTCGTGTACCAGTGACACTTCCCTCTTTTTCTCTTGCAGTTACAAATGGTTCGTAGGAAGAACATTTGCTGGTTAGCCTCCATGTTGGCTCAAATCTTTCTGATTTTATCTTCATGGTCTTTTCATGAGCTAAACGTAGGAGGAAGCACTATATTGGTTGACTCTTCAAGGAACATGCACTTTTGGAATTTTAACAGTAAACTACACTGTGATCCAAAATTACTCTCTCGCAGTTCCTGTGACTGTTGGCTGAGCATCTCTGACACTTTCAAGCTTACTAAATGAACGTGTAACTAAATTATCTGCTTTTCTTTGGATCTTTTCTGTTTCCTCTATTAGTCCTGTTTGTCACACATCTTAGACTAATGACAATGCGTGTTCTTTGCAGTGGTTTGCAAAGTACAGATATAGATGTTTAGATTAATTCAAGTGTTGGTCAAACGAGTGTTTTGTAAGTCATCTTCTTTATCGATGGACTACATTTCCTAAGAATTCCTCTAATGGGTCTGTCTGGCATCTGCCGTACCCAAGAGTAGCTGTATGCAGCAGTTCTACTTCAGATTGCTCCCTACGCATATCGCTTTCCAGTGATTGTTCTGCATTTGTGTAATCATACAATAATGGGTCTTTCTATGTATTCGCAATATGTTACATTTGTTTATGTACAAGGCCTAGTGCCGATCCTCTGCAGTTCCTCCTGCAATTTTGCTACAGTTTTCTAGCTTTATGACTTCTCTGTCTATAACAACATCATCCACGATCAACCTAACAGAACTCCCGACGTTATCTTCTAGGTCGTTTATATATACTGTGAGAAGTAATGGTCCTAAAACACTTCCTTGCGTTGCGTCCAAAGTTACTTTTATGTCTGTAGATTTCTCGTCAGTGAGAATGACATGATGTGTTCTGTTTCCTAGAAACTTGTCACTACAGTCACGCAATTGCTGTGATATTCCGTATGATCATATTTTGTTCACTAAGTGGCATTACGGAATTCTGTCAAACGCCTTCAGGAAGTCAAGGAACACGGCATCACTTGTGCGCCTCCATCTACTACTTTCTGGGTCTCGTGGACGAACAGAGCGAGCTGGGTTTCACATTATAGCTGTTTCATTCCTACAGACAGGAGATTGTCGGTCTCCAGAGATGTCATAATACGCGAGTATATATTCTACAACAGACCGGCGTCAGAGATATAGGCCTATAGTTCTGTTATTTGTTCGACGACCTTTCTTGAAAACGGGAGTGACTTGTGTTTTTTTTTTTTTTTCAATCATTAGGAACGCTTTGTTTCTCCAAAGACCTACGGTAGACTGCTAGAAGAGGGCAAGTTCGTTTGCATACTCTATGTAGAATCGAATTGGTATTCCTTTAGATCCATTGGTCTTTCTTCTGTTTAGTAATTCCAGTAGACTTTCTATCGCATGGTCACTTATTTCGACATCTGTCATTTTGTGCCATGATTTAAAGAAGGAACTACAGTGCTCTTTCCCTCTGTGAAACAATTTTAGAAAAAGTCATTTCCGCCTTTTCTGTGTCATCCTCCGTTTCATTCTCATTACGCTCACAGTGTATCTGAACAAAACTTCTTAGGATTTTCTGTCAAATCGGTCAACAGAATTTTACTTTCAGATTCATTGAACTCTTCATTCATGGCCCTCCTGTGCTGATTTTGGGTTCGTCTAGTTTTTGTTTGTGTGTGAGGCTTTTGCTGGTTTTAAATTTGCAGTCAAACTCTCTTTGCTTTCGTAACAGCTTTCTAACGTGGTTGTCGAACTTTGGCTGGAGTTTTCCATCCCTCACAACTTTGCTCGGCATGTACAAGTCTAAAGCCTAGGCCTATTGTACAACAGTGGCGGCTCGTGACTGGGAAGTTAGGTGAAGAGCTATCAGGAAAGAAAACTATACCTAGATTCATACAAGCTTATCTAAATAATTGAATTTATTTCTTTGTTGTACTCCAAATCAATTCTTGGATCCTTTAAGGGTGGCCGGCCGGAGTGACCGTGCGGTTCTAGGCGCTACAGTCTGGAGCCGAGCTGCCGCTACGGTCGCAGGTTCGAATCCTGCCTCGGGCATGGATGTGTGTGATGTCCTTAGGTTAGTTAGGTTTAATTAGTTCTAAGTTCTAGGCGACTGATGACCTCAGAAGTTAAGTCGCATGGTGCTGAGAGCCATTTGAACCATTTTGAACTTAAAGGGTGCAAACTTGTCGGTGATGTCTTCATAGAATGCTGTGTTTATATTAACTGCAGTAGAAGTTCCTTCTGAATTGAAATATTCGCTAAAGAAGAAAGTCTTTCTTCTGAAACTGCATTCTTCGTGTACGTTTTTATACGCTTCAGACAAGGAAAGTGTGTTTCCGTAGATGCCGTAGTAGAAGAGATGGACAGAATGAAGGAGAACGCTTTATAAGTAGCCGGGAAAATATCCTTAGCCTCGTTAAGCATTTATAATATCCTTCCTGTGGGAATCTTTCTCATTGCCATACAAAATAATAAAATACATACTGCATCATCAGTGGAGTTCAGATTTAATACATATACTGCCAAATGCATTATGCGTGCTCCACACACACAACAAACTCTGCTTTACAGCCTTGAATAGGAAGCAGCCGGGAATAAAATTCCCATCTACATCACTGCATGCCGCCTCCACAGAAAACCTCAAGAAGGTGACATCTTAGTTGCTATAGTAACCATACGATCACGCTCGACCTGATATGTGGCTCCGTTCACGAGGTTGAGCTCCAGGAAACGAAGGCCACTGCAGTTCGCCTGGTCCGAATCGTGTGCTTGCTGCTAGAAGAGAATTCCACACAGTATAAAACATGGAAATGCATTTGGAGTAATAACCAGCATACGTGGTAAAATAAATAAACTCTTTTAAAGTGTGGCAACGGTTGCGGATGCTGGGGGGGGGGGGGGTTAAGGGGCTCAAGGTTCCCCCCTCCACCCCCCCCCCCACACAAAAAAAAGCATCTGGGTCTACCCAGATACAATACTTCGTATTGTCCTTCTTTCTTAGTACAATTTTCATTACTTATCCTAACGTAATCGATTTAAAGTAGGTATAATATGTTATCAACTTTTAAATTACTTAAGAAGCTGTTTACATAACGAGTCTTTAATTCGCACGCTACTCATTGGCGATGCACCAACAGCGACGCCCAACTGCTACCGCCGCAGAGCCGCCCACGACGGGGTCCCGCGTGGTATATGAGAGAGTAGTGTGCAGTAAACAATGAGTGGTTTTCTTACTTTTTTTTTTTTAACAGCAGAAGAAGAGGCCGAATCGCGCGAAAATGAACCAATATTACCCGAAAACAATGCCAGCTACTTCTTATTGTCAACACAAACGTTCATCAGGTGCATCCTTCTGATTATTTTGTATGTTTTAAATGAAATTCATATAAACGCGATTAGTCGGGTTTGTGACTTTTTGTTCGGTTGATTTCGTTGATCTTTCGATAGGTGTGGTGTGGCTGCCTGTGGACACGAGTCTGAGCACTCGTTCCTCCCTGCTGGCCCTACAAGGGACAGCGTGAAGTGAAACTTAATGTAAATAATGTAATACAACATAAATCATCGGGTTTCTTCGGTTTGTAATTCTTTTTAAACTAGCTTTCTTCGCACGCCTGCAACTGCTCTGAATTTCATAGTTTTATATTCTATTATTTACCTAAAATCGGTAAATAATCTTTTACAGGTTAAAGTACTCATCCATAAGAACAACTTTTACTATCGGACCTACTTCGAAATCGCGCAAAGCACCAGCTATTTCATACATTTCGGTCAAGTAGGTTATCAGATGTGTAACTTTTGTGCAGCTGATTTTTTTCGGGATTTCGAAGCTGCTGAGTATTATTCTAACCCATTAAAAGGAATTTTGACTATTTTTAAATAACCCTGTAGAGTAGCTCCGCAGAGTTAGTTTAGTTGGTAAGTTGTTGATTTCATCGTGCGCGCAGGCTGCTGGTGGCCGAGTGTTTCTAGGCGCCTCATTCTGGAACCGCGCGACCGCTACGGTCACAGGTTCGAATCCTGCCTCGGGCATGGATGTGTGTGATGTCCTTAGGTTAGTTTGGTTTAAGTAGTTCTAAGTTCTAGGACACTGATGACCTCAGAAGTTAAGTCCCATAATGCTCAGAGCCATTTGAACCATGTGAATCATCGTGCACGATTCTCTACTTCGTGTACAAGCATCAGTTTGTTGGCCGCTGTTAACAGAGCCCGACCCAGTGCTATAGGGAGTGGCTAGTACATACATTACCTGACCTGAAAATCGTTTCGATATTTCTTATGTAACAGGAAAAGCATTTAGCGATGAGGAAAAGTATTAACATCTGACAGTCTTCAGAACCACCTCGAATTATGAATATCCAGAGTAGACAAGAAAGAAAGTTTCAATTGGATTGGCTAAAGAAATACTGTCTGTAGCCAAAAACAGAATGGTGCATAATGTTTGTCTTGCGTACTATTTTCTGGTCCAGGTGGTAGGGGAAAGCATTCTGTAGCGCTAGGATCTTTAGCCACTCGTCCACTTTGCAAATACACTCTAATATAAAATGAAAAAGAATCCTGAATATGACAGAAATCGGTAGATGTTCTGTGCATCTACAGACAAACAAACCATTACAGTTTCAGAACATTTGGACGATTTATTCAAGAGAAAGCGCTTCACAGATTTAGCAAGTCAACAACGCATTGGTCCACCTTTGGCCCTTTAAGCAAGCAGTTACACAGCTTAGCACTGATTGATAAGAGTTGATATATGTCCTCCTCAGCGATATCATGCCAAATTCTGTCTAACTGGCGCGATAGATCGTCAAAATCCCGAGGTGCTTGGAGGGCCCTGCCCGTAATGCTCCAAACATTCTCAAGTGGGGAAAGATCCGGCGACCTTGCTGGTCAAGGTAGGGTTTAGCAAGCACGAAGATAAGCAGCAGAAACTCTCGCTATATGCGGAAGGGAATTGTCTTGGTGAAATGTAAGCCCAGCATGGCTTCCCGTGAAGGATAACAAAACGAGGCCTAGAATATCGTCGGCCTACAGCTTTGCTGTAAGGGTGCCGCGATGACTGCCAAAGGGGTCCTGCTATGAAATGAAATGGCACACAAGACCATCACCCCTAACTGTCGGGCTGTATGGCGGGTGAGAGTCAGGTTGGTATCCCACTCTGTCCGCGGCGTTTCCAGACACGTCTTCGCTGATCATCAAGGCTTAGTTTGAAGCGCGACTCATCACTGAAGACAATTCTACTCCAGGCAGAAAGTGGCTGACACCACTGCAGACAGGCTTGTTGGTGTACAGAGGTTAATGGTAGTCGGTGCAAGGAGCTCCGTGAGCTCAGCCCCCTTTCTGTGAGCCGCCTATTGATGGTCCTTGTGGTCAATGAAGCACCAGTTGCACGTTGCTTCTATGATAATGATGAATCCGTGGTTCTGATGATTGCTCGGTCCTCATGTTCTGTCGTCTGTTCCTTCTTGACATCGTGTTCTGCCATGGTTAATCCATTCCTGCCAACATCATCGAATAGTAGCATCGCTCCTATCCGAACGTCGAGCAATTCATCGATTACTCCAACCAGCTTCTTTAAGAACAACTACACGTCCTTTCTCAAATGCTGATATCTACGTATACTGTTCGCGCGCCCATTTACGAGGTACAGTTGCTGTCTAATTGAATCCACAGAATGAAACTCGCAAAGATTTTATGTCCTGGTATTGACGTGTCCCCTGTTTATTCTCCTTGCCAGCTGCGCAGTAAAACCGTGCTGCAGTGTCACACATTCATCCACCGGCAGTCAAAGTTTACAGTTTTGCATTTTCCTTCGATACATTGATGAATACCAATTTGTGAGCAATTTACATAACTCCTACTTGGTGCGTCGTTTCTTTGTCTGGTACACATTTCAAAAGTTCATATGAAAACCCTGAAAAGGCTGCCAATATTTTAATCGAAACGGAGAGAAACTGAAAATGATTAAATCAAAGAGAGTGTGGCTGATTCCTATAGTAAATACTATTATACTATGTTATCGACAAAATATACCGTTAAGAGGCCGCCGAGATGAAGTGATGAAATCGGCCAAGGAAAATTTCAAGCCGTTTTAAAATTTCGCGTTGACTCAGTTGATTCATCTCTCAACAAAAAAAATAGAGACAGCGCTGCAAAATGCTACATATCTGAGCAAAAAAGCTCATAATTAGATGATTGATTGTTACCATTCTGTCATAATAAGAAAGGTACTCAACAAAGTCGACGAAGCCGGCCGTAGTGGCCGTGCGGTTAAAGGCGCTGCAGTCTGGAACCGCAAGACCGCTACGGTCGCAGGTTCGAATCCTGCCTCAGGCATGGATGTTTGTGGTGTCCTTAGGTTACTTAGGTTTAACCAGTTCTAAGTTCTAGGGGACTAATGACCTCAGCAGTTGAGTCCCATAGTGCTCAGAGCCATTTGAACCAAAGTCGACGAAGCGAAATATTATGCTACCCTTGGCGACGAAATAGGATACCAGTGGTGCAGGACAATTTAGTGTATGTATCAGGTATTTCGATGTACTAACAGCACAGTGCATGGAGATTTCATAAGCTTCCTGTCTGCAATTGACTTGACTGGTGCTGCATTAAGCGATCAAATCGTTCAAGTTCACAATTTGAGATGTGAAGGTTATGACGGAGATGCCAACATGTCTTGAAAGTTAAGTGGTGTACAATTTCGATTAAAGTAACTCCTGCTTCTAGCGACTTTTATGCATTCTGCATAACATAAACTAAACCTAGCTACCGTGGAGGCCTGCAGCTTGCCTAGTGTTCGCAGTATGATGAAAGATGTAAGTAGTATTACCAGTTTTGTAAGTGAGTGAGTCAGCAAAAGGGTTGGAACTTATCAAGCGAACTTTCCTTGAAATCATCCGAAGGCAAAAATAGTTTCAAAATCTTAATGATACACGCTGGCTTCAAAGTCTGATGCACTCCAATTCAAAGAGCTCTTTCACTATAGTGTACAGCTTTCTTTTTTTTTTTTTTTTTTTTTAAGTAATTGACGGACCTTCTCCGCAATCGGAAAGTGCAAGTCTTCTGGTTTCTATTCGACGATGGCTTACCTTTGACGGTAACAACCCCTGAATTTGAGATTACTGTTTCGCTTTCACGCCAACTTTAGGCTGTTACATTAGACCTTAACTTTTGCTATGAGATGGTAGACGGTGTAATAAGAACTCTGGAGAGGTACAGAGAAACTTAATATCAAGAAATTTACCAAGAGGCATGTCGCACTTGTAGAAACTTTGGACATTCAATTGCAGGCTCCCAGAAAAGCCAGACATTCAATTCAGCGCTGAAAAATAGAAGCTCCAGATGCTAAGTAATACTAAGGTAAAAAAAGAACCTTTAATATACAGGGTGGTCCATTTATCGTGATCGGGCCAAATATCTCAGGAAATAAGCGTCAAACGAAAAAACTACAAAGAACGAAACTTGTCTAGCTTGAAGGCGGAAACCAGATGGCGCTATGGTTGGCCCGCTAGATGGCGCTGCCATAGGTCAAACGGATATCAACGGCGTTTTTTTTTTTTTAAAATAGGAACCCCCATTTTTATTACGTATTCGTGTAGTGCATAAAGAAATATGAATATTTTAGTTGGACCACTTTTTTCGCTGTGTGATAGATGGCGCTGTAATAGTCACAAACGTATAAGAACGTGGTATCACGTAACATTCCGCCAGTGCGGACGGTATTTGCTTCGTGATACATTACACGTGTTAATGATTGTACCTTAGCATATGGCAAAATCTAAAAAAAATCATCTGACATGACAATACAGAGAGGATGATTTCATCACACTGTGTTCCTGATTATACTTCTTGTGTATATTTCACTCTTTGAATTGCATTGTGAATATGTGCTCATATTCTTCTTTATTTTTGCATGCATCCATAATATTATGTGGAGTATTTGATTTCATGTTTATTTTTGTTTCATGTAGGACTAAAATAGAAACTGTTTCATTGGATAGTGTAGTATGTACTCATGTAAATTTGTTCCTGCTTACTAATCTGTGTGTGCACTGCTCAGTTTAAAGGTATTACAAGTTTGTTGCTAGTATTCTGCTTTACTTTAGATTGCATCCATTTTTATACTTTCTCACATTTAATGGAATACTCCATGTTACCAGCTTTTGACATAATTGGTAGTCAGCTTTATTACATCTGGTCATGAAGTAAGTATGTATTTCTGCTTTGTATAGTGTTGCTTCTTGCCATTAAGTATCCTTTGTGGACGTAGTAACGGACACCCGTAACAGGGACTACTGACAATACAATGCACTACAATCATCCTTCCACACCAGTGAAAATTTGATAGGAAATAACACACACACACACACACACACACACACACACACACACACAAACACACACACACACACACACAAGCTTTCATAATTGGATCTACTAGCGAATCCTCTATAACTAGAGTTTGCTAGATGCAGTAGTATTCAGTTCAGTGAAAGTGTTTTCAAACTATAGCACACAATCCGATGTACAAATATGTACTTCGACGTAGAATAATTTTTCTAGTTATAATATATGGCACAATAACTAAGAACTCTGTCACTAATATTACAAAACATACTAACCAGTAAAGTACTTGGGCTCGAACAAACAGATCTGTATGAACGTTTGGTTACAGGACCATTATGTTCCTCTGAATGTGCTGGTGGGTGTCGTTTTTCTGCAAAACTCTGCAGTCATGCTCTAGATATCACTGTAGATGTAATTGTAGACGCCATACGCAATGCAGCAATCTTAACTATAAATGTAAATGCGGAATGTCATTAAAATGCTCCGAGCAATACGAATGACTGCAAAACGCACAGTGAAGAAATGCAAGTTGATCACATGGCGTATTTGCATATTCTATATCAGTGTTGAACGCCACGTCAATGACACTTTTGAAGTTGTTGGATGATTCACCAATATCGTAGCCAGCGTTCTGCCACGCGTAACGAAACATTGGTCTGTACACTCCCGCAGATAACTGATTGTAAATGACAGAATGCATATTCATGATAAAGAACCTGTCGTGCAATTTCGGCTGCATATTACTGGAGCGTAGTTTAATGAAGTGTTTTATTCTCTCGGCATATATTTTATATTGCCTGAAGAAATACACATCCAGAGGTTGTGCATATTTTGTAGTTTTAGGCGGAATGATTTTTAAATCTACATGTTTTCCACCAGATGCTTCCAGTAGTACTCGTTCATCCTTATGTCCAGACCAGGAGTCACAAAGTACTAATGACTTTCTCGACAAATGTGGATTCAAAACTGACAGAAAAAACGTCTTCAGATGTTGTTTCGTCATCTTCCCATTCACACTTGCATCGACGACGACATTTGGAGGGCACCGCGTTTCTATTTCCCTTGACACGCGGGGTCCAAACTTTCCACGGGATTCGTGGAATCGTCCATTGATATAGCAACATCGCTCGTGTAACTACACTGCTGGCCACCGTAAATGCAACACCCTGATGGAAGCATCCGAATCAAGTGAAATTTACACCGTGGGTTTGCAGTGATGAGATATGCAACTGATTAGAATTTCAGCGCAGACGCACATCATGCGCGCCTGTGGCGCCACCTCATAGCGCCATTTAAGGCTTGGCGATTTCGACGAGTGTACGTTCGGCACGTGTGTTTACCTTATGGTTGTTTCACAAGACGATCAGTTATGCCTCGTAGACAACAGCGAACATCGTTTGATCAAGTATCCGAGATTGTGGATTATCATACAGAGAAATCGCTAGTCATGTTGGACGAAACCAAACAACTGTAATGCGGATATGTGACCGTTGGGTGCAGGAGGGTACGACGGACCGACGTGGTCGATCGCATTCACCTCGGTGCACCACTGCACATGCTGATAGGCAAACTGTGCGCATGGCAGTGACGGATCGCTCAGTGACATCCCGAACCATAGTACAACACATTGCGTCTGTAACGCATCATCCAGTGTCTGCGTGTACCATTCGACGCCGTTTACAGCAGAGTGGTCTGTCCGCAAGACGTCCATTGCTTCGTCTACCACTGACGCAGAACCAAAGACGTCTCCGTCGCCAATGGTGTGATGACAGACGGATGTGGACGGCAGAATGGAATGACGTTGTCTTTACTGACGAGGCACGCTTCTGTCTGCAGCACCACGATGGTCGAATTCCAGTGTGGAGACACCGTGGAGAGAGGATGCTGGACAGCTGCATTATGCACCGCCACACTGGTCTTGCACCGGGTATTATGGTATGGGGCGGTATTGGATATTACTCTCGCACGCCTCTAGTACGCATTGCCGGTACTTTAAATAGTCGGCGCTACATATCCGAGGTGCTGGAGCCAGTTGTCCTTCCTTACCTTCAGGGCTCGGCCACAGCCGTATTTCAACAGGATAATGCGCGACCACACGTGGCACGCATTGTCCAAAGGTTCTTCGTCAATAACCAGATTGAAGTGCTTCCCTGGCCGGCTCGCTCTCCGGATCTTTCGCCGATAGAAAACATGTGGTCCATGGTTGCTCAACGAGTGACCCAGATTACATCCCTAGCTGCCACACCAGATGATCTTTGGCAACGTGTGGAAGTTTCTTGGGCTGCTGTACCCCAGGAACACATCCAACGTCTCTTTGACTCAATGCCGAGACGTGTGGCAGCGGTGATCTCCAACAATGGCGACTACTCTGGCTACTGATTCTGGCAGGAACCACATGTCACAGACGTCTGTAAACGTAATCATTTGATACTTGGTCAACATGTTATCTACAAAATAAATTTTGTTGTGCTACCTCTTGTCTTTCTTGGTGTTGCATTTACGGTGGCCAGCAGTGTATGTGTTGCACAGTTAACTGATTGCAACACCGCGACAGTGTTTCTCTCCCCTTTCGTGGATAGTGTTCTGTCACAAGAAAGTTCATAGTTGAACTGACTGGTCACAGTTCCATACAGAACTAATATCGATGTTTTCTCTCGTGACATGCTCATTGACGTCAGCAACAAACGTTTGAGCTCTTTCAATCAGCTCTTCTTCGTCATCCTTATATTTTTGTGCTTGGAGCATAGTGATACGGCGTGATGTTATCCTATACTCCTTTTTCAAATTAGTAATAAATCCTAGTGAATCTGTAAAGTTTGTACACCCGAGATTTCTGGCTACGTCCAATGCCAAATGTTGTAAATGCCAATAATGAACGGTGGAACCGCATTCTCGCGCTTCATCGAATTTCGCCATTACACGCTCCTTGATGGTCTTGAACAGCAGTGTACGATTTCCTTTGAAAACTGTATTTCCTTCTCTTTTCTTTGCTACGTAATCCAGTATGTTTTTAATATTGCTTTTAGACTTCAGTTTAGGATATCTTTTCAGAAGCTTGTCGTATGTGTCGAAACCTCTTACGTAATAATCATCGTACATGTTCTCGAGTGTGTTGTCATCAAACGCCGTGATGATACTTGCAACTTTAACCTTCTTCTTAGGAGACGGTTGGTATTCACTGTCACTGCTTCCATCGCCTCTTCCCGCACTTGCCGTAGCACTACCGTTTGCAATGAGTTGTTCGTCATAATCATCCCTATCATCATCATTATGTGTTATTGTAAAAACAGTATCTGTTTCTAACTTATGCTCATATTTCTGCTCTATAATAGACACCAGAAAACATGCGAATGATTCGTCTTCTACACCGATATCATCTTCGCGAAGAAGGGTTCTTCGTAACTTCTTCTCAACCAATCGCAATACATTAGCAGGATTGATTATCAATCGCCGACCCATCTGACGCTTCAATACACAAATAATGTCACAAAACGCAACTTCAGAGGCACGCTGCACCGTCCCTACTGGTCCCGACTGGCGTACCGACAGGTCAGAGTGCAATGCGGCATGGCATACGCAGTGCCTCTAACGGACGACTGCAGAGTTTTGCAGATGCGGGAGTATCACTAGTGCAATAAGAGACCTTTACATTATTTCTCACACGATTTTGGTGTATTTGTGTTTGTTCGAGCCCAAGTACTTTCTTGGTCAGTGGCAAGAAGCAACACAGTTCAATGCAGAAATACATACACATTGCGTGAAAAGACGTAATAAAGTTGAATAGCATTACTGTCAAAAGCTGCTAAATGGAGGTCCCCATAAACCCATTGGATTATACAGCTTATACAGCTGTCTCACAGCCAGCCACAGGTTTCAAGTCCGTCATTACATTGCTAGCTGTGAGACGGACCGAGCAGCTATAGCGCCTCCTTAGTGTTTCTTCTTCGCTGTTACTAGATGGCATGAACGTAATATACCATTGGAAAGTTGAGAAATCGGTCTGTTTGGTGGTGAGTACCACACACGATTTCTTTCGATATTTTACGAGTTTTAAGCAAACACTTTCAGGTTTTGTTTGGTTTATTCTCCCCAATCCCATCAAGAAAACACCCCCCAGAAGTTGTGCAGTGTGTAAAGCAAGGAAGAAGAAAAGTGATACACGATATGAATGTGAGAAACTCTAGTGGCGTTGAACATGCCTGCATTTTTCGGGTATATCACACCAACAAAAACTTCTAAAACAGTGTTATCTTCATTCCTCAACAATT
This sequence comes from Schistocerca serialis cubense, assembly GCF_023864345.2. NCBI lineage: Eukaryota > Metazoa > Arthropoda > Insecta > Orthoptera > Acrididae > Schistocerca > Schistocerca serialis. The sequence goes on along the minus strand of NC_064640.1, from coordinate 358,311,828 downwards.
CAATAAATAGTGAGGATAGATTTATAAAGAACTGTAATCAAAAATATATATAACTTTGAGGAAAGTTTGTAAGACAACATATGATGATTTTCGTAAATTTAAATAGTAAATGTATGGTCAACTGTGGGAAAAATATTAGTAAGTCACTGGGTGAAATGGGAGAAAGATGAAAAATGGATGTGAACTAAAATAAAGTAGGATATAAGAAATATACTTAAAATGCACTTAAACTGGGCAGTTCACATTCGTATTCGTAGGCAGGAACAAATGTCAACAGAACACTATGCAGCAAAACCAATTTCTGTTTTATATGAAACGAAAACAAATATGGAATTATTTACTCCAACAATCAATACAGATGCAAGCAAAAATCGAGCAGAATACAATCAGCTTATTCACAGTGCAGTTCAAAGAGTGCAATACACACAGGAAGTCATATATCAGGAACACAATGCGATGAAACCCACTTCTGTTTACTGCGAAACGAAATCAAATACGGAAGACATTAAATCACTCGATAAGAAAGCGAGATGATGTACTAATAATTTTGCAGTGCTCCAAATGTCATGGCAGAGAATCGAGGTCATGTTACCGGAAGTCCCCCTAATGTGAATTTCAACCCCCCCCCCCCCTCCCACTACACACACATCGCTCTGCTGAGACTACCAGACACTGACTATGCGAGAACTGTCTCCAGTGTTCACGAGATCCAAATTGAATCACATAACTGTAGTGCTTATGACGGGGCAAAACTGCACTAGAATGTTGGCTCCCACAAAGATAATGCACTAAGACTTATACAAAAAACCTTAAGATAGTAAACACTAGTCTAGAAAGTAAAATACAAAGGTACAATTCACTTTTTCGAAGAAATACGTGGGAACAAAAATTAAACTATGCACTGTGAATAAAACAAACTAATATCGCTCCAGGTGCGTCTTTGGAAGGGATGCCGCAAAAATGCGTGAAAGGACCAGAGCTGTCACGACGGTCCCACGTGGCACGCACACATGCGAGCCAGCAGAAGAAGCAACGGCAGTGCGAACTGAGCTGTCGTATAGTACAGACGCGAATTTCGAGATTCTGTAATTTCAGTCCGCGGATCAGGAGGGTCGAGCTTAACACGAGCTCCCCACAGACTCATACGGATCTTTGTTTTTCACTCTCCCTTTGCTTCATCATGTCTGCGAAACACACAGCACCCCCACGATCACGAGAAAAAGATTCGTTTTGTTCCGGACATGCTTCCACTGTTCTCCTGCCCTCACACAACCAGACGACACGCTCGTCACCGAGGAGGGTACACCGTCTGGGGTCGGTGTTCGAGCGGAACTGTTATGCAAAGACAATTATCGCGATCGACGGTTAATGGACATTGCGAATCAATTTCATTTTTGTCACTTGTTCATTTACTCATTTGACAAAATAATTTTCGGAAAGTGTACTTATCAATTTCCTGTTACCACACCGTCGAACAAAGTGCGTGGGTGTCAGTAAAGTCGGATCTCTCTACAACTGACATGTAAGCGGCGATACCCACACGTTCCCGCTTCACTGGTGACCCCAACACGATCGCTACGCTAAATACGCGGTGATGAACTTTCATCAATGTGAGTGATGCAGAACCACAAGTGATCTAACGCTTTCGTCCTCGCGTATGAAGAGTGAGTTCACGAACAAAACTTCGTGAACTAGACGCTAAAGCAAGGTGACAGCTTTGGAAGAACTGCAAAAGACAATAGACAGTGTACAACAGACAATACTTGAGCTGCTAGTGCGCAATCAGAGACTGGAGAACAAGTTTACGGGAGTGGCAGAAAGCACAGGATGTGTGTTTTGGTTAGGCTGCCCTCCATTTGGCCCCGTGGCCCAATCATGTGGTTCAGCCAAGTGGAGGCAGTTTTCATGAGCAACATCACCTGTGACCTCGCCAAATTTGGACATGTCATGAGCCAGCTAGATCAAGACTATGCAGCCAAAGTGTGGGATATCACCACCACGCCGACATAGTCTTCATATAAGTGACTAACAGAGGAGTTAATAAGGTGAATTGCATCACTGCGGGAACAACAGGTGAATCAGTTGCTGCGACAACAGGAGAGATTAGATTAGATTAGATTAGATTAGATTAATACTAGTTCCATGGATCATGAATACGATATTTTGTAATGATGTGGAACGAGTCAAATTTTCCAATACATGACATAATTAAGTTAATTTAACAACATAATTAAGTTAATATAACAACTTTTTTATTTTTTGTTTTTTTTTTAATTTTTTTAATAATTTTTTGGTTTGGTTTTTTTCTTTTTTTCTTAATTTATATCTAAAAATTCCTCTATGGAGTAGAAGGAGTTGTCATTCAGAAATTCTTTTAATTTCTTCTTAAATACTTGTTGGTTATCTGTCAGACTTTTGATACTATTTGGTAAGTGACCAAAGACTTTAGTGGCAGTATAATTCACCCCTTTCTGTGCCAAAATTAGATTTAATATTGAATAGTGAAGATTATCCTTTCTCCTAGTATTGTAGTTATGCACACTACTATTACTTTTCAATTGGGTTTGGTTGTTAATAACAAATTTCATAAGAGAGTATATATACTGAGAAGCTACTGTGAATATCTCTAGATCCTTAAATAAATGTCTGCAGGATGATCTTGGGTGGACTCCAGCTATTATTCTGACTACACGCTTTTGTGCAATAAATATTTTATTCCTCAGTGATGAATTACCTCAAAATATGATGCCATATGCAAGCAATGAGTGAAAATAGACGTAGTAAGCTAATTTACTAAGATGTTTATCACCAAAATTTGTAATGACCCTTATTGCATAAGTAGCTGAACTCAAAAGTTTCAGCAGATCATCAATGTGTTTCTTCCAATTTAATTTCACATCAATGGACACACCTAAAAATTTTCAATATTCTACCTTAGCTATATGCTTCTGATTAAGGTCTATATTTATTAATGGCGTCATACCATTTACTGTACGGAAGTGTATCTACTGTGTCTTACCAAAATTCAGTGAGAGTCCGTTTACAAGGAACCACTTAGTAATTTTCTGAAAGACATTATTGACAATTTCATCAGTTAATTCTTGTTTGTCAGGTGTGATTACTATACTTGTATCATCAGCAAAGAGAACTAACTTTGCCTCTTCATGAATATAGAATGGCAAGTTATTAATATATATTAAGAACAACAACAGACCCAAGACTGACCCTTGTGGAACCCCAGTCTTGATAGTTCCCCATTTTGAGGAATGTGCTGATCTTTGCATATTATGAGAACTGCTTATTTCAATGTGCAATGACAGGAGGCCATCGCAGTTCCTGCACCATTTTCAGAGCCTCGCACAGTCCGACATGGTCCTAGACTTGCTATTGCGTGCTGTCTGGATGCGCAGCCTTCCAGCACAAGTGCAAGCAGCCATTGCTGCACAAACAGAAATGCAGCTGGACACTGTCATGAACTTGGCTGATAGGGTGTGTGACGCACCGGCAACAACACCCAATACCACCGCCGTGGCAGCCTACAATGCTGTTGCCGTGCCTGCAAATTTGGCTTTGTTGTGATATGTGTCTCCCGTAGTTACCAGTACAGATGCCAACCTGCCCTACCTAGTTCGAGACCTGGCCGCAAAGGTGGCAGTACACAGGTCGACCAGTTGGCACACTCACAAACAGAGAGCAGCAGTCCCCATAGTGGCACAGATTTCGATACCCCTATCTGGCTCCCACCACCACCAGCGTGTTACCAGCCATTCTGGTGGTAAGCCGACAACATTAGAGCATCAGCTGAGTGGGCACTGCTGGTATCATTCCTGCTTTAGCTATAATTCGACAAAGTGTCGGCCTCTCTGCTTGCACCCAAATGCCAGCTGCAAATGGGCCTAGGTTCACCCAGCTGCAGTGCAATATCCAGGCATCTCCTCAAAATGGAATGGCCTAGCAGCGTGAAGTACCTCATCTGCATGGGTTCCAATCTGTCTCTTTCCCCTTGATTTATGCTAAGAGCTTGCTGGAAGGCCTAGACAATCTCTTATGGTGGCAAACAACTCAACAATAAAAATGTACAGCACTTGTCACAGAAATTTGGATCCTGGACTGTGTCGCACCTTTCCTTGTAAGTTTGTTGTGGCTGATGTCAACAAATCAATCCGGGGTGCGAATTTCCTTGGTCACAACAACATATTAGCTGACATTACAAGTGCCCTTCTGATTTGACAACAAATTTGAAAATAGAGTTACAGTAACAGCTGGCTGCCTCGTTCAGTGTTAAACTAGTGAAGTTCCCCAGACCATATGCAGATATACTGGACAAATTTCCAGAGCGCACTTGTCTGCCTTGTGCACTGAGGCATGTCGAACATTCAGCAGTCCACCACATTATGACTACATGTGGACCACCAACCTCATGCTGTCCACATCAACTTGCACCCGAGTGACTTGCTGTAGTAAAGGCTGAGTTCGAGGCCGTGTTGTGACAGTGCATTGTTCGTCCACCATGTAGCCAATGGTCCTCTGCCTTGCAATTTGTGCCAAAGATAGATAATTTTTGGTGCCCATAAGGAGATTGGTTGGTTGGTTGGTTTTGGGGAAGGAGAGGTCATCGGTCTCATCGGATTAGGGAAGGATGGGGAAGGAAGTCGGCCGTGCCATGCCCATGAGGAGACTACCTACCTTAAATGCACAAACGGTGCCAGACCGATAGCTCAAACCACGCCTATAGAATTGTAGCCACGCCTTGGTGGGCTCTGTTATACTTAGCAAAATTAACTGCACGAAGGTGTTCATGCAGATCCCTGTGGTACCTGAAGACATTCAGAAAACAGTAATTATAATGCCCTTCATTCGTTTTGAAAGCTTATACTTGTCATTCGGTCTACAGAATATTGCCCAGACATAGCAGCATTTACTGGATGGCATTTTACGAGGCATATTTGTGGTATTTTATGTACCTCACTGATATCCTCATCTATTCAAAGTCATCTGAATGCCATCACTGCCACATAACGACCATCTTTCAGTGGCTGAGCGAGGCCGGCATAGTCATTAATCCCTCAAAAATTATGTTTGGGGTCACAGAAATTGAGTTTCAAGGGCATTTACTCAGAGCCACTACTGGGTAAGGTGCAGGGGATGTTGAACAAGGTGCACCCACAGACACAGAAAGGCTTAAGCCACTATCTTGACATGATAAATTTTTATCGGTGCCATCTGCCTAATGCCACCACATTGCTGGAACCTCTGACTGTGGTGCTACGTGGTCCTACCTTGAAGCCGGCCAGTGTGGCAGTACGGTTCTAGGCACTTCAGTCTGGAACTGCGTGACCGCTACGGTCGCAGGTTCGAATCCTACCTCGGGCATGGATGTATGTGATGTCCTTAGGTTAGTTAGGTTTAAGTAGTTCCAAGTTCTAGGGGACTGATGACCACAGATGTTAAGTCCCATAGTTCTCAGAGCCATTTGAACCATTTTTTCCTACCTTGAAGGGAGAGACCCTTGTTAACTGGTAGTATGCAATGGAGAGAGGATCTATTAACTCCAAACGAAGCCTTGCAGAAGTGACACTGCTCTCTCACCTGGTGCACGACGCTCAACTGGCTGTGGTCATGAATGCTAGCCAGACAGCTATAGGTGCAGTGCTTCAACAGCGCATTGGCAGCAGCTGGCAGATGCTCAGTTTCTTCTCATGGAAGCTTTCAGAGTGGCAACACACATGGAGTGCTAAGGATTGTGAGTTGCTTGCATTGTTCAAGGCAGTAAAATTCTGCCGCCTATCAGTAGAAGCTCATCCCTTTGTAATTTTCACCAACCACAAGCCCCTAACTCACGTATTTCAGTACAATAATACCACGTGTACGCCACACCAATACTGGCAGTTGGAGTACGTGTCACAGTTCTTCACGGACATCCTCCATTACCACAATAAAGAAAAATTTTAATGGAGCAAAAAATAGTACGTTCATAGTGAAAAATGCAACAGGAAATGACAGTGAAAGGAAGTTTGTTGACATTAATCAATAGCAGTTGAAACAGAAACAGCAGTATCTTTCATAAATATAATACAACAGTGAAAAATGACATTTCCTAACATTTATACAAACCTAGCAATGCACAGGAAGGAGTAAATTATCCACCTGTTGGCTCTCTTCCAAGATTTGTGTAGTGATCTTGAGGATGTTATGCGTATAAAATAATTTTGAAAACAAATTACTCTACACAGAGTATATGCAGTGTTTGTTCTACTGGACAAGTGAAGACTATGTTATGTATCTTAAACCCACTGCATCATTTGAGCACATTCCGTAAACTGACTTAGAGACAGTGGATGTCGTAAAGAGTTTGGTGTATCCACACAGTCTGTGTTACTGATGAGAATTAATTCGCCTTCATTACACAGAATAAATCCTATATTATTTGTATGTGGCAGTTTCTTCCTTTCCAATTTCTCTTTCACAGACTTTGTGTAATGGACCCTTTTTTACACAGATTGTCATTACTGATATCAGGATGTTTCATGTTGTTTCAGATGAAACAAGATCTGCCTTGGTGAAACTATGCCTAGAAGGAGTAAATGTTGATCCTCCTCTAGATACTAACAAAGTTGCTGACAGCCTTAAGGGCTACACAGGATCAGACATAAGTAATGTATGTAGGTAAGTAAAATACAATTTGTTGAAAATCAAAGTACACTACTAAGGCAGAACATTATGACCATCTTTCTTCCATTTAAATGAGGGAAGCTGATAACCAAAGCAACTTGACAAATATGATTTTCCAGTGAATATCACAGATGTGACATGGCTTGAAAAATGAAACAGTGCTGGAGGAGATAATAGTGCTTGAGAGCACACAATTCATGATTCATGATTGCTCATGTCTTTCTGCACCCATGTGTGTGCACTAATTTATCCATTGACACCAATACATATTATGTCATTCAGCATTACAGGATTCACCTTAGAAAATAGTGTAAGAGAAATGTGTTATCTTCTCTAATAAATCAGGCTTCTTGTTTCATTATGTTAAATGATGCACCAGAACATACTGGCATCTTGGAGGTCACCTGAACAACACACACATCATGAGACATAAATAAATAGGCCAGTGATCACAATACCATGTTATGAGTGGCATCCGTCTGTGTTTACCTCAGCATTACACAAGGCAATTAGTAATATCCCTGTTACGATCAAGTTTTTATGCCAGTGGTTGACTCACAGAAAATTACATGAATGATCAGTATATTCTTGCTTATAAATGTAGACTGTCACTAATAAAATACTAAATAAAGTAGTTAAACATATTAGTAATAGTATTAACTGAAAGACTTTGAATATTCTGTACTACTGTCAGTCATGCTGCATGGCAGCTTATGTAACAGTGACCCAACTGCTAATGGTTGACACAGTAATTTCATTTCATAAATAACAACAGGTCACACTTATCTCTGTTACATAATAGACCATTATATGAATAAATCACTGCTCACTGTTATGATTTAAGCTACTTCATGAAACCATCATTCTCTCATATATCATATAACAAATTAGAGTTAATAAGTCCGACAGACAACAAGCAGCCTTGTTTAACTTTCAAAGAGGAAAAATTCTGCGCAGTATGAAGCATGAATTATGGATGCCAGTATGGAATCAGAGGACAATTGAGCCACAGGCTAAAATCCTACCTACATGACAGACAAGAGAAAATAATCTCAGATGGGATCAACATGTAGGTAAGAGGGCTGGAGTCCAAATGGGGAATGGTAAATTATGGAGCCCTACAAGACTCTGTCCTCAGTCACCTGCTATTTCTTATCCACAAGCATTGTGATACACTATAAAACATCCACAGATGTAGAGTTTAATGCCATATTATTACTTGCAGATGTTCTGAACTGGTTCACAGTAAATTCCCTGACAATAAACCTCATCAAAACCAATTATATTTACCTCCATTCTTATCAGGAAAGCCCATAAGAAATTAACACTGCACTTGAGAGCCATCAGATACAGTGGGCATATTGTTTGAAATAATTAGGCATACTAATGAATAACAGGTTTAACTGTGAACATCACATCCTTCAAATCTTGAAAAGGATAATCTCCCAACTCTGAGACATCAACGTCTCAAAATCTGCTTATTTTGGTTACTTCCAGTCGCTCATCTTGTGCGGCAGTTCACTGATAATGAAAAAAGTCTTTATCATCCAGAGAAAGATTGTCAGAGTGGTGTGTGGACTGCCTCTAAAATTTTCATGTCCTAATCTTTTGAAGCAAATAGAGATATTAATTACTACCTCTCAAAATCTCTTTTTGATTGTGCCATTCATGCGTCACAATACTTCTCAATATGAAATAAATGAATGAGTACTGCCATCGCCATAACACAAGAAGGAAATGTGGCATACAATAAAACTTGAAGAATTTTCTCTAGTGCAAAAATGTGTAAAATGCACTAGCACAAAAATCTTGAACTCACCTCCAAGTCATATTAAATCCCTACAAGGCAGTAACTGAATGTTTAAAAGTAAGCTGGAGCAGTTTCATCTTGAAAAAGTTTCTGTTCTCTAGACAAATTCTTTAACAGACACAGGTAAGAGCATTTTCCATATCTACCTGTGTTTTGCTGTTTTATTGTCTCTTTCTTCTTTAATTAGATCTTATAAATCACATTGTGTCCTGTAAGTTATAAAGATGGTTACTGTATTTTATAAATCAAAGGCTGTGTTTAGGTAATATCTGAAATTTACATATTAAACTCTGTATTGACATAAACATACAAAATGAGTTAACAGTTTCAAGTCATTCCACAAGCATGTGTGATCACACAATAATGGATAAATGGAATGTGTATCAGAATAAATAAATAAAAACACATTCCACTATTTCTCTGGCAATTTCAGTTTCTATCTACAGTGAAAGGAATTTTTCCTCATCACATAATAAGTATTCTCAATGGGTTACAACTTAGATGACATTGCAGGCCAATGGATAGAGATCATAGCTTTTCAACAAGCTGTGTGTTAAGTAAACATTGGATTTAAAATGGTGAAAAATTGCAGTGTATATCATGCAATGAAATAGCAATAAATGGTACAGTTGGACAGTTGTAATATATCACTGTCTATCTCACAGCCTCTAGTGAACACAATAAGTGATAACAAACAGTAACTGGTGTCACATCAGACTGTAGCACTTGATATTTCTGACACATGATGCTTATGAACCAGTACTAATTACCTGTTGTGCATTGCAGTGACAATCATTGCTCTTGTCAGAATGGTATAGAAACTTGAAGCGGGCAAGATCAGAGAAAATAATGCTTGCTCAGTTTAGTTGTACCAGACATTTGAGTATTGACTCAGATGCAAATTGATGCTGAGGATTCAAACACAAATGGCAGAAGGTGACCTATGTTGTGGTACTGAGTTATGGATTCTAATGTGTTATAGATTCCAGAGCTCAGTATAAAATGCATGAAATGTTACTAAAAAAACCACCCCACTTGATCCTGAAACAGTAAATTAAACCTTTGTGTAATTATTCATGTTTTGTGTGCTCTTCTCAGGGATGCTGCCCTTATGGCAATGAGGCATAAAATATGTGGCAGGAGTCCAGAAGAAATTAAGAAAATCAAGAAAGAAGATGTTGATCTACCAGTAACTATGCAGGATTTTGATGAAGCATTAACAAGATGTAAAAAAAGTGTATCAGCAGGAGACATTGCAAAATATGAAGTTTGGATGGAAGAATTTGGATCTTGCTAGAGACCTTGAAGTGATGATTATTTTTTATGAAGTGTAAAATGACATGTGATGTAATTTTCTAGCATGTTCAGAGTGAAATAAAGATTATCCATGTATGGTATTCTTAAACTAATCTTTCCCATACTCACTAACCATTATTACTGATTTGCTCATTTTTTGAAACAAAATATTTACTAATTGTGTCTGGACTATTTGTTAAGATTTACTGTGGTGTGTTCTATAGAATCGAACAAAGATATGAAAATTGTTTTGCCTCATTCTCATTAAGAAGAAAGAATTCTTATTGTAGCTTTTGGCTGTCAGCGTTAGTCCTATGTACTTTATATGGGCAGTTTTCTGGTATCAGAATGAGCCCAAGGAGCTTTAGAATGGATAATATATTTTTTCCTTATCCCTTTTCATACATTATTTTTTAACTTAATCATTTTTCATTGTTGCATATTCTAAACTTTTTTAAATTGTTGTTCCTAACCAACCTATGGTATACAATATAAGAGATATGGGATAAATTATATATTAGCATCATAAATACCAGAAATATTTATGTGAAATGGATGAGTACCCCAAAAACATGTAGTTTACATGTCTACATCTACATCTACATCTACATTTATACTCTGCAAGCCACCCAAAGGTGTGTGGCGGAGGGCATTTTACGTGCCACTGTCATTACCTCCCTTTCCTGTTCCAGTCTTGTTGAACTTCATGCATATATGTTAAGTTATTGAGCCAGCCATGCAGTTTGTATACAAATGCACTGTGCTAACACCCAAATCTGTACATAAATCAAAATGAACCAAATCCAAAGAAAACACATTAGGTTGGCTAATGATGGTGTCACACACTGCGTGGTGCCTAGTGGAGTACAAATGTAAATGACATACACATTACTAGGACCAAAATTGATAAAGTACAAGAAATTATAGAACATATTAGCTTAAAAATATGTTGTAGAAATCTTAAGTAATGACCAGTACAATTGGTGATGCACCACAAATTTGTATAAAATACAAAGATAACAAAGTACACAAATTTAAGTACCTTGGGGAGATCATCAAAGAAAATTGAGTGAAAAAAGAAGCACTTTGGAAGTGAATGCAAGAACTCAACAAAGCACATCAGGCATAAAAGCAATCTAAAACACAAAGTCATCTCCTGAAAGACATCGATAAATTATTGTGAAACCATTTTGTATTGTCTCAGTCAGAACCAAATGGACTAGTCACAATATTTTTTTCCCATTATTTTGCACTTAGGAGAACTGTCCTACTTCCACAGTGATGTCAAAGGGGTGGGGGAAAACTGTGTAGCAAAATTTGGCTCTTTTGAGTTTCCCACCACCTTTTGATTTTCGCACCATTTTGCACTTATAGCAGTTTACCTATGTCAGAAGGATGGGGGAGGGGACAAAATCTGTCAGAGTTGCATGGCATCATTAACGATGATGTAGATGAGGGGGAAATCTAGCAAAAATGCAGACTATCCTGAAACTGGCCTAGCCCAACTACTGAAGAATTCATTAATCAGCAGTTGCGGGCATTATTGAGGAAAGTATCAATCCGGTGGAGCACCTGTGGTGATCATCCCCAAAAAAGAGTGTGTATGGATAGCTCAAAATCATATCAGTTTTGTTTTAGTTACAGATAACTCAGTAGTCGCATGATTACAGGTGCTTATCTGATCTCAAATGTAGCAGAAACTATGGATAATTTTGGATAGACTCCACCATGGACTTAAAGAGTGGTTATCACCAGCTAGAAGCAATACTGGAAGACCAGCCAAAAATGCATTTATTGTTCCTATGGGTAACTACCAATACTGGTATATGCCATTTGGATTAAAGAATGTGGCAGCCACATTTCAGCATTTGCCACATGGATTTTAGCAAGGTTTGAAAGCAAGGAAGTGTACGGTACATTTGGATGACGTTGCTGACCTTGCTCAGGATATGGAAGAACAAGTGCTACTGTTAATGAAGGTGTCTGACAGTTGCGAACAGCACATCTAAGACTGAGTATTGAAACATGTGATTAATCATGAAGAGGTCTGGACTGATGCTAGTTGGTAAGGGCCATGCAAGATTTTCTGCACTGTGTTCTGAGGAAGAGCTATAGTAGTTTTTGGTTTTATTGAATTGTTATAGAAAGTTCAATGTGAAATTTGCAGAGGTAGCATGGCCACTTACTCACCAACTGAGAAAAGGAATGATGTGTCATTGTACATCAGAGTGCAGGGATGCAGTCAGTAAATTAAAAGAATTGTTAAGATCTTGTACAGTGTTGATTTTTTCAAACTATGAATTTGTATTGTCATATGATGCAAGCAATAATTTGCTTAGCTGTTTATTGAGTTAGGAAGTGGACAGAGCAGAGCATGCAGTTGCCTATTCCTCACATTGATTGAATACATTGTAAAGAATTTACTCTAAAACAAAAAAGGAAATGCTTAAGCCTCATATGTGGCATAACATACTTTTGATGTTACTCACATTGTAGTATACTAAAAGTAATAACAGGTATGTGGTGTTGACACGGATATTAAGTTTGAAGGATCCATCAAGCAGATTGATGCACTGGATACTGAAGCTTAGCGAGTTCAATTTTGAGGTAATCCATGGACCAGACAGAACACAAGGGAACGCAGACGGCCTCAGTCTCAAGGTTTGTGTATTATGGTGAGTGGGTCACACAGCTGCAGAGTGATAGAAAGCACAAGATCCGATGAAGACTGCAAGTTATGCAGCTACAGTTCATTCAGCATGGTGGAGTGTTATGTAAGAAAAGAAAACAAGGACCCCCATCTTGTGATTCCAGCCACACTGTGGAAGGAAATGTTGAGACAGGTACATGATCATTTGTTAGCCAGCCATGGGGGTCGAAGAACCATGGAGCAGCATATAGCAAAACAATACTGGCAGTGGACACTTGAAGAAGATGTAAGACTGTACATGTATCATGTGCACAGTGGGTTGAATTAAGCCATCAGCATATTCCACTGCAAAGATTAACAGAGGCTAGTAAATCATTTGCAATGATTGATATGGAGATCTTAGGCTCTTCTAAGGTTTCTGAGAGTACAAGTCTGTCACACTGTGAGGTAGTATATGGCCAGAAAATGCCTTCACTATTTGAGGTAGTGAAGGCTAAAGTAGGGAGGAATGGAGAATAGGTATGGAATTCCACAAGAGCTTTACAGAAGGTATGGAATGAAGTGTGCAGGAACGGCTCTGCTAGGAGGGGCTAAGGCGGTGGGCGAATTTGTTGAAAGAAATTGTTCTGACACCTTTTCTTGAAATGAGGCCATTTATTGGCAGAAAAACCAACAGATGCGAATTCAAATGGACAACATGAGTCAGGCCTGGGAAGGCAAGGGTGAGCCAAGATGTAGTGGTGGGCAAAACATAATTTGCAGCAAACTTAGGTGAAGTTAAAGAAAAGTGGTGGCTGTCATTCGGACAAGTCTGAATGCCATGGCAGCTACAGAAACAAAGTCCTCGGTGCCGCAGCACCGGGAAGAGAAGATGATGTTCACAGCCACAGGGCGCGTGGCAGAGAGCGTTTTCAGCTGATGGGCAGCAGGGTACCTCCAGCGCAGCCATGCGATTTCCTCCACCCTGATTGGCCAGGAGCCGAGAAAACCACAGCAGCACCATGGAAAGTTCCGAAGCATGACTTGGTCAGCTTTGCCTAAGTGGTATTACCTCATCAGCACATGAGGGAGGTGCGTGATTGAGATTGCCCACCTCGGTGGTGACTTGCTGCTGCCAGACCATGGGACGAGAAAATTACAGGCAGCTGGATCTACTGGCTAATGCTTGACCATAACAAGAGAATGAAATAAACCTTTTGAAATAAAATAAAGATAGAATCCCCTACTATCTGGCTCAACCTTACAGAAGTGCAAAGAGCAAATACAAAGGCCCCAGAACATCTTCAGTGGATGGGGTAATGAAATGCTAAGTTACCTGAATACCATGTAGGACAGCTGGTATGTTAACAAGCTATTACACCCCAGAGGGAAAGGTACCAAATTCTTCACTTATTACCGAGGTCCATACTTCATTAGTGAACATGAAGCTACAACCTCCTCCAAGTACACGAGACATCCATATTGGGCATATCCATCTGCCTTAGGGTGTACTCGACTCTTTACTGCCATTACTGGTGTCATTTCCAAAAAAGGGGAAGATGTAGGAAGGAGAATGTAACACAAGTGGAGTGGATTACTTCTGTGCAATCTGCATACAAGTCACTTTCACATTAAGACAGACAGTTAAGCAAATGTATAGAGGAAATGACAGTGTACTAAATTTTCTTATAGTTTTATAAGATGCATTTTATAGCTCATATCATGTATCACATCCAGCTCCATAGCTGAGAAGTCAGCATGATTGATTACCATACAGAGGACTTGGTTTTGATTCCCCATGCTGCCAGAAATTTTTCATTGGTGGGAGGACTGGAACAGGTTACACGCAGGTTCATGATGCCAGTAACTGAGGAGATACTCGACCACATCATAATGACACCATATTTATTCAACAATGGCTGGGGGTTAGGTGTGTTGACTCCCGCTCCTCCATACCACATCCACATGATGCCATTAGTTGATACATGACACAGTGGTTGGTCAGGCACAGTTCACTCATCTGTGGCAAGAACAGCAGTGCTTATATTTTATTGCTTCATGTACCATGATAATGAGAGTGTCTGAATGTATTATGTGCACATGATGAATGAGTTTTGTTTTAATTTGTATGTATTTTGACTGAGATGTTAATTTGGTGGTTGCAATTAGTGGATGAATTTCATTCTTGTGATATTTTAACAGCTGTGCAGGAAATATCTTTTGGGTTGTCTGAATTGATTCTAGTGTTTTGTTAGTATAGTAATTTGGGGATTTCTATTGTTTTGCAATGGTGGGAGATGGTGTTTGCTTATTTTTCTCTATAAATATACTGTAAGTGAGGTATAGCTACTAATGTTTTCAGGTTGTAGATTTAGATGGAACATTGGGAGAGGAAGTAACCCACACAGTTGGTACATGGTACAGCATTAGAGAAATTGTATTACTGGAATGGGGTGGTGTGCAGTGATTTTGTGACAATGGTTCAAACTGTCACAGATATGTGCAAGATACAGCTGTTTCTCAAGGGGACAGGAGCAAGAAGATGCCCACAGGCATCCTCACAGAACAAGCATATTTCCAAAACACAGGACCCTACTGGGCACAATCTGTGTGTGACCTAATTAGAGTTATCAGCACTTGCTATGAGCAGGGATGTTCAAGGGGAACAGAGTGCTTAGAGCTATGGAACAGTGGGCCACTGTTGAATGGTACAAAATGTGACATCTTGGGACTGACTTTTCAGCTCCCAGCAACAATAACAAGAGCTATGACTCTGAACATAACAAATTTACTGCTGTGTTTTCTTGATAATCCTCTACATCACTCCATACTGACATCACTCATTGATCATATAGCTGCACAGAAAGGGGGACATAAGTGTGGAACAGATGTTCCAATAGATTCAGTAATATTGCAGCAGGTACCAGCACAGAGTCATGGTAATTGTAATTTAATCCTGGGGCACCATCTTAATCCCAGTCCGAACCTCTGTCTATGAATGCTAGAGAACCAACTGTCGACCCAAAATTCCAGTCTATTACATACTGATCAAGTGTGTCAGCCCCAGAGTGCTGAACAATTGTGGGTCTACCAGCCTCCATAAACCATGTGATCAAGTGAACAAAGAAAGAAGGCGCTCAATGTAGAAATTGTAAATAATGGTGTCAGAGGACAGAGATGCTACAGTGTTAGGTTATTTTAAATGATTAAAAGGCTTAGAACAAGCCAGGGATTCAGAGGACTGAATATTCCTGAAGAGGAAGATGTTTTGTGTAACACAGTCCAGACTTCACAACCCATTGAGAGTCAGGCAGGTGAGCTGAATATGAAATCTTGTTACTGGGTGCAAGAATTCTGCTGGCACAGCATGCTGCAAGACCACAGTCTGCCACAGTCGTGGGCTGAAATTCCACATGTCATGACACAATTCTACACTTTCATGGTCACCTACATGACTAGAGACAGGGCCCTATCACACCGTAGCTGTGCAGAGTTACTATACATACTCATTACTCAGCACCTACCAGCACTTTTATTCATACTATGATTGGCTCTGGGATGTCCAACAACAGCTGACACCACCTCTAGGTCAGCTGCCTCTGTGGGGCAAATCAGCTTCAACTTCACCTAGCACATTGTAGGAACCACTGCTAGAACTGATAGTTTTGGGTCTGGAACTGGGACTACCAAGGGAAGACCTCCTTTAGGGTGTCTTCATCTGCTACCCTAGCCACCATCAAGAACCCTGGGCCAAGTGCTGGGCATCTGTGCATCTGACTTGCTGTTCACAGTCATTGCCTCATAAGCCTGCTGGCTGCCATAGGTGCCTACCATACATAGTATAGCTGGGGCGCTAGCTGTGATCTTCTGCTGAGGCAAGCATCATTGCCTTTAGTACACAAACACTCCTTTGAGCTGGACATGTAGCATGGAGCTATACTGAAATAGTGTCCATTGCCTGGGTGACCACTGGGATGCTGTCATCAACCTCTGTACAGAAGTCTTGCAGCATAAAGAATATTATTACTGATTGAGTTCTCCTGATCTGCACTTGCTGTGATACTGGTGGAACACAAACCACACTTCCCACACACTTCATTCTAGGGCAGAATTGGACATCTGGCTAATAATGATGTCCACACCCTGAAAGCATTACACTGTGTGTGTATGTGTGTGTGTGTGGGGGGGGAGTGTGTGTGTGTGTGTGTGTGTGTGTGTGTGAGTGTGTGTGTGTGTGTGTGTGTGTGTGTGTGTGTGTAGAGAGAGAGAGAGAGAGAGAGCTAGAATATCACTTTCTGTTTATCATTAGAAGGTCTGTACCAGTCATTCTGACTGGTGAGCATTGTTTAACATTCAATAAATAGTGTATGCCTGTATTTAATGTAATTTGGTGGTTTATAGCTTCTGCAAAAGACAAAAACCTATTACAAAAAGTGGATAACTATAAACATTTTTATCATAAAATGGCACCCAGTTATGTTGTCTGCAGAGTATTTTTTACATTTATCATCTCTACATGTGCAAAAATGGATTTTTACATCTGCTTAACTTATTTTATTTCATTCTTCTGATCATCCCTATCTTTCTTTCCATTTTACTTGATGTAGTGGAAGTGCAAACGTGTGTTTCTTGCTGCTCTCTGTCAGTATATTGTTGTGCTCTGCAGAAGTTCAGGGCTCCTCATTATTGTGGCTCATTGGTGTTTCCACATGTGTAGAGAATTACTGAACTACTTGAACAGTTTACCAGAAGAAGAGTCTGCACGAGAAGATATTTATGATTCTGATGAGTTGGATGATAAAGATGTCAAAGATGACACAGAATATCAGCTTCATGAAACAGAACATGGGGAATCATCTGAGGTGCAAGATGAATATTCAGAACCTGTAAAACAACACACAAATAATCCAGTTCTTATAGATTCAGTTCCTGTGGTGCCTCAAACCCCTACTCACAGTCAAGGAAGAAAATGGAAATAATCACATTCATCTCAGCATCTAGAAGCTAGAGTGAGGAGACTGCACCAAGTGGAAAAGTGTGGACTTGACTGCACCATGTCATGCACCTGGGAGATCAGTGCATCATAACATGTTGGAAACTATAGGGCCAACATGTAATGCTAAGAAACTTATAGACAGATGGTGATAGACAGAGGGTGTTACTTGAGTGCATTGTGAGTGCTAATAGACAATAATACTCTACAAATCATAAATACTTTACAGAAATTATAGCCCAAAAAGTTAATCAACATGCTTAGGTGGTGGCAAGTGTGGGGCCCGCCATTTTTTTCTCGCACTATGGGAAGACTTGATAGAAGTAATGAGTAGGTTAACAAGTAGAGGCAAGTGTGGGGCCCGCCATTTTTTCTCGCACTATGGGAAGACTTGATAGAAGTAATGAGTAGGTTAACAAGTAGAGGTACTATACAAAGTATGTTGCTGATGATGTCATCGATGATGCACTTGATGGGTCATCAGATGTTCCCAACCCCACCCCTCCCTTGCCTGACAAAGGTCAATTGCCCCTCCATAAAGTGGTCAAAAGTGCAAATTTTGGCAGGAAATTCAAATTTTGATGGGCAATTCAAAACATAGCCCAACTGTGCTAGCATCTTTCCTGTTGAAGTAGGACATTATCCTAATTCAAAAATGCAAGATGGCGGCCAGCCCATACTGGGACGAGCTCTACAACATCATAATCCAAGAACAGGAATACTGGCACTGGCTGTATTACATCACAATCCAGCTCAGACCTTTTGGGCTATTTACAACAGCTTGGTGGGTTTCCTATGGAAGGAGGTCTGTGGTCCAAAATATAAATTTGAAGGAAATTAAAAATGGTCCATTGTCATGCTGGCTGACCTGGAATTCTGGAACAGGCACTATAACATCATAATCCAGCTCAGATCTGTTGAGTTGAAACTTCCTGGCAGATTAAAATGGTGTGCCGGACCAAGACTCAAACTTGGGACCTTTGCCTTTCGTGGGCAACTGCTGTACCAACTGAGCTACCCAAGCATGACTCACGGCCCGTCCTCACAGCTTTACTACTGCCAGTGTCTCGTCTCCTACCTTCCAAGCTTTTCAGAAGCTCCCCAGCGAACCCCCAACCATGGGGTAACTTTGACCAGTGACATGAAAAAATTATTAGGTAAATTAATCAGTAGCTAGGTGGCTAGCCCCCAATATACAATATTCAGTTTCAGGAACTGTTTGTGTGTTCTGATATCACACTTATATTGAAAATTTTGGTCAAAGTATCCCCATTTGATGGTACCACCTTCCCACCTGAATGATTTTTAGTAGAAAACAGAGCAAAGAAGAACAACACAAGATAAACAGGGTCAGGGCTTTATTGGAGGTGAATGGTTCATCAGAAATGACTAAAAGCAGTAGCTGCAGTAAGCAAATTAAATCTAACATTCTGCCATTTCATATAATGTATCATAATGTTCAGTCTCTGACTAACAAATTGCAAGAACTAGAAATAATACTATGTTCTGACCTAAATGTTGATGTTATCTGCATAACATAACATTGGCTAGAAGAACCACAAATAGAAACTCTAAAGATCCATGGTTTTTCTCTAGTCAGTTCATTTTGCAGGTCTTATTATAAACATGGAGGGAGAACTATCTTTGCAAAGCAGCATTTGAGGTATAAAGCAATCTGAACATATTCTAAACTGAATAAAGAAAAAGTCTTTGAAATGGTGGTTATTGAACTTACTGACATTCAACAAGTTATTATAGCTATATACAGATCACCTGATGCTGACATAAAAGAAATCCTGTATAAATTTGATATGATGTTAAATATTGTAGAACTAAAGAAAAGAAAATCATTTGTGGGGACTTCAACATAGACTTTTTGAAACCCTCAAACTGCAAAGATGAATTACTGTACATGACAAAGAGTTTCAAGTTAATCCCCACAGTAAATACACCAACACGAATCACTAGGCGTAGTAAAACTGCACCAGACCAAATTTTTATTCAAGAAGCCTTTTCTCACTACAGTAGTGAAGCAGTTAAGATGGGATACAGTGATCATGATTCTGTGTTGTTATCACTGGAATTATGTTCAGAGAAAATATCTGCCATTAAAATAACTGAGTGCAGGGATTTCACTGATGGCATTATAACAAACTTTTGCAACATAATAAGCTGAGGAACATGTGCTGAAGTGTTTAATGAAACAGATATAAATAGAATGTTTCATAACTTTCATGGATCATATAAGTACTATTTTGACACAGTCTTCCCACTAAAGCAACATAAATTAAAACCAACCAGAAA
Organism: Schistocerca serialis cubense; assembly: GCF_023864345.2. Lineage (NCBI taxonomy): Eukaryota > Metazoa > Arthropoda > Insecta > Orthoptera > Acrididae > Schistocerca > Schistocerca serialis. The sequence continues at coordinate 358,292,124 of NC_064640.1, read as the reverse complement.
CAAAAGTTGGATTACTAAGGGCATAAAAATCTCCAGTGCAAGGAAAAGATTTCTACATTTGTATAAAAAACAAAACACTTTATCATTAGAAATGCAAAATTATATCAAAGAATACAGTAAGATCTACCACAAAGTTATTAAAGAGGCAAAGAAAAGGGGGAATGATGAATATATCTGCAAATCAAACAACAAAACACGGGCCGCATGGAACATCATCAGATTTGAAACACACATAAAACCAGTGGCAAAAAATATTAACTTAAAGCTGGAAAACAAACAAGTATCAGATGCTACCTCTGTAGCTAATATCTTCAATGAGTACTTTGGCAAAACTGCAAATGATCTTATCCAAAGCAACTTTCAGAATACTAATATGAACTACATTGAGAACTATAAACCACTGATGGGGTCTTTGTTACCCAAGCAGGTCACACAGAGTGAGCTCATACTGGCAATGAGCTCATTAAGGAAACTTTATGTTGTTTTGATGAGATTCCGGATTGTATTATAAACCAAACAAAATGATAAATTGTAGAACCTCTGAAGCATGTTGTTAACCACTCCTTTTCCAAAGGTACCTTTCCAAATTTTCTAAAGATTGCAAAATTAGCACCCTTGCACAAAAATGGAGCCACAGACAATGTTAACAATTACAGACCTGTAGCACAGCTTAGAGGCTTCTCAAAGTTCTTTGAGAAGCTCTTTTATAATAGGTTGCTAGAGTTTGTTAACAAAAACTCATTGCTGTCAAATCATCAACATGGCTTCAGGCAATCTAGATCCGCAACCACAACAGTCTATGAATATTTGCACACCATTCTAAAACCTGTAGATGAAAAGGAAATGGCTACTGGAATATTCTTGGACCTATCCAAAGCATTTGACATTTTAGATCATGGTATCCTGCTATGTAAGTTGGAAAGAAAGGGAATTAGAGGTATTCCAAATCAATGGATTGGATCATATCTTACTAGCTGGCAATTAAAAGTTGTTCTCAGACAGGACGCAATAACTGAAAACGTTTCAAGAACAACAACATACACTTCAGAAAAAACTACCATTAAATATGGTATGCCACAAAGATCAACATTAGGTCCTATCCTATTTCTCTTGTATGTTGATGACCTGAATGACATTGTCCATGCCAAACAGAAACGAGCTATCAGAATCATCTGCAACATGAAGAGCCAAGGATCATGTCACTCTCTTTTTCCTACTCTAAAGATATTGAACCTTGCATGCCTATATATATTTGAAACAATAGTCTTTGTAACAGAATATTTAAGAACCTCCAATGCCTATCAGCTGAAGAGCTCTGTGCACAATTACACAAGAAGAAATGGCAATAACGTTCGTGTCTCCTATGCTAGAACAACAGCCTACCAGAAAAGTGTCCTTCATAGAAGCACACAATCGTCTAAACCACCTCCCTAACAACATCAAGTTGGTAAAGCAAGACAGCTTGTTCAAAAAAAAAAAGCTGAAGTCATTTCTGATGGACCACAGTTTCTACTCTGTAAATGAATACCACTCAGAATGAAACAGAATTTTATAATGTTAAATTAATAAACATTTTATGACAATTATTTGTTTATTAAAGTGTACTAGCTGTACATTTAATGTTGTTTGAATGTAGATATTTGTATTCCACAGCATTGTATTGATCTATATATATATATATATATATATATATATATATATATATATATATATATATATATATATATATATACAGGGTGGTCCATTGATAGTGACTGGGCCAAATATCTCATGAAATAAGCATCAAGCGAAAAAACTACAACAAATTAAACTTGTCTAGCTTGAAGGGGGAAACCAGATGGTTGGCCCACTAGATGGGGCTGCCATAGGTCAAATGAGTATCAACTGCGTTTTTCTTAAATAGGAACCCCCATGTTTTATTGTGGCAATGGCCTTGCCGCAGTGGATACACCGGTTCCTTTGAGATCACCGAAGTTAAGCGCTGTTGTGCGTGGCCGGCACTTGGATGGGTGACCATCCAGCTTCCATGCGCTGTTGCCATTTTTCGGGGTGTACTTAGACTTGTAATTGAGGAGCTACTCGGCAGAATAGTAGTGGCTTCAGTCAAGAATACTGTCTTAACGACTGGGAGAGCGGTGTGCTAACCCCATGCCCCACCTATCCGCATCCTCCAATGAAGATCACATGGCGGTCGGATGGTCCCGGTAGGCCACTCGTGGGCAGAAGACAGAGTGAGTGCATTTTTAATTACATATTCATGAAGTACATAAAGAAATATGAATGTTTTAGTTGGACCACTCTTTTCACTTTGTGACAGATGGCGCTGTAATAGTCACAAACGCATCAGTACATGGTATCACGTAACATTCCGCCTGTGCGGACAGTACCGGTATTTGCTTCATGATACATTACCCGTGTTAAAATGGACCATTTACCAATTGTGGAAAAGGTCCATATCATGTTGATGTATGGCTATTGTGATCAAAATGCCGAATGGGTATGTGATATGTATGCTGCTCGGTATCCTGGATAACATCATCCAAGTGTCCGGACCGTTCGCCAGATAGTTACGTTATTTAAGGAAGCAGGAAGTGTTCAACCACATGTGAAACGTCAACCATGACCTGCAACAAATGATGATGCCCAAGAAGGCTGCTGTTGCAGCTAATCTGCACATCAGTAGCAAACAAATTGCGTGAGAATCGGGAATCTCAAAAACGTCGGTGTTGAGAATGCTACATCAACATCGATTGCACCTGTACCGTATTTCTATGCACCAGGAATTGCATGGCGATGGCGACGACTTGGAAGTGTACAGTTCTGCCACAGGGCAAAAGAGAAATTACGGGACGATGACAGATTTTTTGCACGCGTTCTGTTTAGCGACAAAGCATCATTCACGAACAGCGGTAACGTAAACCAGCATAATATGCACTATTGGGCAACAGAAAATCCACGTTGGCTGCGACAAGTGGAACATCAATGACCTTGGTGGGTTAATGTATGGTACGGCATTATGGGAGGAAGGATAATTGCTCCCCATTTTATCGATGGAAATCTAAATGCTGATTTCCTACATGATGTTCTACCAATGTTACTACAAGATGTTTCGCTGCATGACAGAATGGCGATGTACTTCCAACATGATGGATGTCAGGCACATAACTCGCATGCGGTTGAAGCGGTATTGAATAGCATATTTCATGACAGGTGGATAGGTCGTCGAAGCACCATACCATCGCTCTCACGTTCACCGGATATGACGTCCCCGGATTTCTCTCTGTGGGGAAAGTTGAAGGATATTTGCCATTGTGATCCACTGACAATGCCTGACAACATGCATCAGCACATTGTCAATGCACGTGCGAACATTACAGAAGGTGAACTACTCACTGTTGAGAGGAATGTTGTTACATGTATTACCAAATGCATTGAGGTTGAAGGACATCATTTTTAGCATTTATTGCACTAATGTGGTATTTACAGGTAATCCCACTGTAACAGCATGTGTTCTCAGAAATCATAAGTTCACAAAGGTACATGTATCACATCGGAACAACCGAAATAAAATGTTCAAACGTACCTGCGTTCTGTATTTTAATTTAAAAAACCTACCTGTTACCAACTGTTCATCTAAAATTGTGAGGCGTATGTTTGTGACTATTACAGCACCATCTATCACAAAGCGAAAAAAGTGGTCCAACTAAAATATCCATATTTTTTTTATGTACTACACGAATATGTAATAAAAAACAGGGGTTCCTATTTAAAAAAAACGCAGTTGATATCCAATTGACCTATGGCAGTGCCATCTAGCAGGCCAACCATAGCGCCATCTGGTTTCCTCCTTCAAGCTAGACAAGTTTCGTTGTTTGTAGTTTTTTTGTTTGACGCTTATTTCGTGAGATATTTGGCCCAGTCATGATCAATGGACCACCCTGTGTGTGTGTGTGTGTGTGTGTGTGTGTGTGTGTGTGTGTGTGTGTGTGTGTGAAATTTTTAACTTCGTGAATCATTTATTGACCTGTCCAATATCTGTACAAGATGTCACAGGACCAAAGCTAAATACATAGATAAATAAATAAACATAATCAAAGAGTAGTTTAAGCTATGTCCACCACAGACTGAGTCTCCCCATAGCGACCCATATTGAAGAGTATAAATCACGTAGACTCACAACAATTGAAGGCATGAAGGTACTTAACAGAGGCATGTATTTGTTCTCCCATTACTCCATAAGCACATGGAGTAGCAAAAGGGTCCAAACACCTCCCCCTCCTCTGTCTGTCTCCTGTCTCCCAGTCTCCTGTCTCCCTCTCTCCTGTCTCCCTCGCTCCTTTCTCCCTGTCTCTTGTCTTTGTCTCCCTGTCTCTTGTCTTTGTCTCCCTGTCTCTTGTCTTTGTCTCCCTGTCTCTTGCCTTTGTCTCCCTGTCTCTTGTCTTTGTCTCCCTGTCTCTTGTCTTTGTCTCCCTGTCTCTTGCCTTTGTCTCCCTGTCTCTTGTCTTTGTCTCCCTGTCTCTTGTCTTTGTCTCCCTGTCTCTTGTCTGTCTCCCTGTCTCTTGTCTTTGTCTCTCTGTCTCCTGTCTTTGTCTCTCTGTCTCCTGTCTCTCTCTCTCTCTCTCTCTCTCTCTCTCTACATGTCAAGAACTCCAGCTAATACTTGACATAATAGAACATCAGTTCAGATATGTCGACCATAAGTAGTATCTCCTTAACGATCCATATTGCAGAGTACAAGTCACATGTGTTCACCCCATTTGAACACTTAAAGGTACTTGTCAGTGGTATATATCGATTCTCCCACTGCTCTATATGCAAGTAGAATAGCAAAAGGGGCCAGTTAGCAGTAATTTAAGATATTCCCCACAATGTGTTGTATGTAGGCTTGTAGACTATACACAGTTATCTTTCTAAGGTTTGAGGCATAGCAGAAGCAGCATCAAAGTTTTTAACACCACACGCAACACATTTGTAAAGGTTCTTGTGTAAGAAAAAGTGCTATAATAGTCCATACAGATGTGTGGACGACTTTGGCTCGGCCTACCATATATTTTTTTCAAATATACGGGACACCTACAAAAATACTCCAGTGTCACTCTCTGACACAAAGATGACCTAGGCATCCACTAAAACAACTTATTGATCCTATTTAACTGGAACTGAAATGGATCAACAATTGCTTTTTGTGACTGGAATATTATAATAATGACTTTTACCATCGATATTCATGTAAGGTAATTGCATTTCAGAGATAACAAAGAGCCATTGTTATTTATGTAAAACAAGTAATAAGTAGTTAAAAGAAAGAACACTATCACGTTTAAAACCATTTAACATTTTTATAAATCTTTTCTGTATAGTGCAAATCTCATGCAGTCATTCATGTTTGCTTATTTACATATTTTGCACTGCAGTGAATATTTTCACAAATGTTTCTGAGAGTCAACTCTCTGGTATACATTTCTGTGCATGGTAAAGTGAAATTACATTGTAGCATTAAAGAATTCATGATCATAGATTCCAAAACATTGGTCTTTTTACATGACCAGCACTTAATCATTTTTGAAAAAATACGTTATATGAGTGCATTTGAGCCCGGAAGGCAAATGATAAATTCTTTAACCTTAGGGAGGATTGTTATTGGAATGTTTTTCTCCTTAAATAGATCGAAAATTCCCACCCACCTATCCTGTACTGCTACAGTGTTAGCATTCCATTCACATAATTTTTCTACTGTAATTGTTTTAGCCATACAAAATTCATCAAACAAGAGTGAACAATCAAGGATTGTATTACCCATGTCTTGTACTGTGGAAATACTGGCCTCTTCATCTGACCATTTTAGTTCTGATTTCAAAGTAGACCAACATAAGTCAGTGTTATACGGAAATTTCTGACTCCATGAAACTAGATAGTCATATGCTACACAGTAGAAGATATTTGCAGATGAATAAAATCTATCTTGAGCTGCTCGGTCACACACATACAATTTCAGTAAGATGGATTTAACTTGGACAAAAAATTATTATATCCCCTTCTAACAGCCATGTACCGCAAGTCTCTAGAGGAAAAGAAGGTTCCAAATGATTGGAAAAGAGCACAGGTAGTTCCAGTTTTCAAGAAGGGTCATCGAGTAGATGCGCAAAACTATAGGCCTATATCTCTGACATTTATCTGTTGTAGAATTTTAGAACATGTTTTTAGCTCGCGTATCATGTCATTTCTGGAAACCCAGAATCTACTCTGTAGGAATCAACATGGATTCCAGAAACAGCAATCGTGTGAGACCCAACTCGCTTTATTTGTTCATGAGACCCAGAAAATATTAGATACAGGCTCCCAGGTAGATGCCATTTTCCTTGACTTCCGGAAGGCGTTCGATACAGTTCCGCACTGTCGCCTGACAAAGTAAGGACCTACAGAATATCAGACCATCTGTGTGGTTGGTTTGAAGAGTTTTTAGCAAACAGATCGCAGCATCTTGTTCTCATTGGAGAGACGTCTACAGCTGTTAAAGTAACCTCTGGCGTGCCACAGGAGAGTGTTATGGGACTATTGCTTTTCACAATATATGTAAATGACCTAGTAGATAGTGTCGGAAGTTCCATGCGGCTTTTCGCGGATGATGCTGTAGTATACAGAGAAACTGCAGCATTAGAACATTGCAGCGAACTGCAGGAAGATCTGCACCGGATAGGCACTTGGTGCAGGGACTGGCAACTGACCCTTAACATAGACAAATGTAACATATTGCGAATACATAGAAAGAAGGATCCTTTATTGTGTGATTATATGATAGCAGAACAAACACTGGTAGCAGTTACTTCTGTAAAATATCTGGGAGTATGCGTATGGAACGATTTGAAGTGGAATGAATATATAAAATTAATTGTTGGTAAGGCAAGTGCCAGGTTGAGATTTATTGGGAGAGTCCTTAGAAAATGTAGTCCATCAACAAACAAGGTAGCTTACAAAACACTCGTTTAACCTATACTTTAGTATTGCTCATCAGTGTGGGATCCGTACCAGGTCAGGTTGACAGAGCAGATAGAGCAGGTCCAAAGAAGAGCGGCGCGTTTCATCACAGGCATATTTGGTAAGCGTGATAGCGTTACGCAGATGTTTAACAAATAAAAGAGGCACTCTGCATCGTGGTGTAGCTTGCTCTCTAGGTTTCGAGACGGTGTGTTTCTGGATAAGGTATCGAATATATTGCTTCCCCCTACTTATACTTCCCGAGGAGATCACGAATGTAAAATTAGAGCGATTCGAACGCGCACGGAGGCTTTCTGGCAGTCGTTCTTCCCCCGAACCATACGCGACTGGAACAGGAAAGGGAGGTAATGACAGTGGCACGTAAAGTGCCCTCCGCACACACACCGTTGGGCATGCGGAATATAAATGTAGATGTAGATTTTTTACCTTTGTTTTTAGTAGCTTATAACAATGCAATGCTTACGCAACACAAATATTCTGCCTTTAAGTTTCTAGAATGCTTGTTCAAAAGATATTTGGCTGACTGTGCACAAAGCATAACCATAATTCTGATTCCTTATTACTGAAAAATGAATACAAAGTAGCAGAACACCCTGGTTCTGACAGGAAAAATGATTTTAAAGCAGGATACAGTTTCACAATCCTTAAAAGTGCAGGCAATAATGCTAACCACCTTGCTCTGCTGTAACTCAGTACTTGCTAATATTCAATATTCACAACATCACAGAATTCTGTATTCGTTCCACCAGAACACTGTATATGTGGAAATGCTTATAAATTTTACACACATTGTTTTCCACACCAGTGGGCTACTGCTGTTACTGTGGTGTTGTGAATTATATATGCCATGCAATCAATCCCTATAGGAGGCTTTTTAGGACTGACTTTTGATTTGCTGGAAACATTTTGTTTAGCCCCTCTCTTAACTCCACCAAACATACTATTCATTTTATCAGCTGAGAGACACACAAATTTTGACTTCCAGTTATTGGCCTGTAGAACATGTTGTACATGCTGATAAGACGGCTGATGTTTCATTTTCAACAGAACAGAAATCTGATAACTTCACATGTACCCCACTTACAGGTTTGAAAAATCTGACAATGAGTGGAAGTAATTTAGTTGATTTATGATTGCTGGTATCAATAGAAATGCTTATAAAATTCATTTCATTAAGGTCTTCAGTAAGAAGCTCTTTGCACGATGGATCCAATACATTGTGAACTATACATTCTGTTTTTGCCCTTGCACAACTAAACTTGGTATCATACAGTTTCTTAATCATTTTCAGTGTGCAGTCCATGGAACTATAGCTGTGTCTGTGACGCACAGTGTGGTAGGTAGATGTTCCTTCTACGCAGCCAATTTTAATTCTTCATTGCATGAGACAGAATGAATTTGTAAAAGTTACTAACAAAGAAAAAAAATTGCAGTAGTTAAGAACGAAAGTATAAGATTTCAATATTACAGTATTGTGTTAACATATGTAATGCTCTACTGGGTACAAGGGTGCTCATTTTTAATGATGTTGCAGCAGCTATTGAACCCAATTTATGTTTCTTACAAGGGAACCTCCCCACCGCACCCCCCTCAGATTTAGTTATAACTTGGCACAGTGGATAGGCCTTAAAAACTCAACACAGATCAATCGAGAAAACAGGAAGAAGTTGTGTGGAACTATAAAAAAAATAAGCAAAATATACAAACTGAGTAGTCCGTGCGCAACATAGGCAGCATCAAGGACAAATGTCAGCTCAGGAGCGACGTGGTCCCGTGGTTAGTGTGTGCAGCTGCGGAGAAAGAAGATCTTGCTTCAAGTCTTTCCTCGAGTGAAAAGTTTAATTTTTTATTTTCAGACAATTATCAAAGTTCAGGCACTCACACATAATCAACTTCGCTCTCCAAAATTCCAGGACATGTTCAGATTTGCTTGGACATATTCAGGATTTGACGCTCTACACAAGGAATAATTTGAAACGTTAAAAACCGTTAAAACATATGTTTTGACAGAGCACAGGGAAAACCGTGCGACTGTGAAACTGTTGCATTCATTTGTAGCAGTTTATGTGACACTCTTATGTTTTCATCACTTTTTTGGGAGTGATTATCACATCCACAAGAGAACATAAATCGTGCAAGCTAAAACCCATTCGCCAAGTGTACAAGTTAGGTGGGTCGACAACATATTTCTGTCATGTGACGCACATGCCGGCACCTGTGTCGTATAGAATATATCAGACGTGTTTTCCTGTGGAGGAATCGGTTGACCTATGACCTTGCGATCAAATGTTTTCGGTTCCCATTGGAGAGGCACGTCCTTTCGTCTACTAATCGCACGGTTTTACGGTGCGGTCGCAAAACAGACACTAAACTTATTACAGTGAACAGAAACGTCAATGAACGAACTGACAGATCATAACTTTGCGAAAATAAAGAATGTAAGCTTTTCACTCTCACGCTAACCACGGGACCACGTCGCTCCTGAGCTAACATTTGTCCTTGATGTTGTGCACGGACTATGCAGTTTGTATATTTTGCTTATTTTTTCATAGTTCCACACAACTTCTTCCTGTTTTCTCGATTGATCTGTGTTCAGTTTTTCAAGGCCTATCCACTGTGCCAACTTATAACTAAATCTGGGGGGGGTGCGATGGGGAGGTTCCCTTGTTAGAGGTTTGTTTACGGTTAGGCCGAGGCTGCGCTTGGGAGCGTACTGCGGCCACGCCGGCCGGTGGGGGACACGCCGCACGCTTCGTCAACATCGCACAGAGTATTTCCCCAACGTCGCCCCATGCCTCTATTTGCGCTCCAGCGGCGCGAGAAATTTCAAAAGACTGAGTGGTGGATAGGACTTCATCTAGAGTCGGATTTGCCAACTGAAGGGCACATTGCCTAGCTTCTTTGTCTGGCGCCGATGGCATAATAGCATCCCGTACCTAGGAATCGGAGTAGGATTTTTTGTAAACTTCAGTAACAAATTGACACTTTCTACTGAGGCCGTGAAGTTCAGCAGCCCAAGCGCGATGGGGTTGATTTGGTTGTTTTTGCAACGATAAAAGGCAACACGAGAGGCTACCACATGCTTTTGCTTTTGAAAATAGACGGAGAGAAGTGAGCACATTTCAGCAAAGGACAAAGACGCAGGCTCTTTCAAAGGAGCCAATTGCGACAACAACCGATACATTTGAGGTGAAATCCATGAAACGAATAGAGACTTACACGTTTGTTCGTCCGCGACATGAAATGCCAAGAAGTGCTGTCGAAGACGGTTTTCGTAATCAGACCAGTCTTCCGCCGTCTCGTCGTAAGGAGGAAAAGGAGGTATAGACAACGACAAGAGACGCCCCGCATTTGATGCCGTGACGAAATCACGAATCGCATTTGTGAGAAGCGTTTGCTGTTCTATGAGATCTTGCAGTAGTTGCTCTAAAGTAGCCATGGAAACATGTGGGTCAACGATGGAAAAGAAAATTCAATACCTCGTCGCCAATTGTTATAACTTCAAGTTGAAGAAATATATTTCAAGGAAGATGCAATACATGAAAGTCACAGATCAAGTAAACAGAGTAAGACGGGTGTACACTTTCACAGTCAAATCACAACTGAGTCCGAGTCTAGCGGCTGCTGGCTGGCTGGCCGCTTAGGTGGGGCGGGTGCTGCATGGCTGGCAGACAGCGCCGCATGTAGAGGACGCACTTTGAAAGATTGGCGAGTCACAACAATAGAGAGAGTCAAGACTGATCTGATGTACATTCATTACTTTCCCTAACCACAGAAAAAAACTTGTTATAAATTTGGATTATGTAATTTGAACTGATGTTATGTACAGTACAATTAATATTGTGCATGCATGTTGCTCATAAGTTAAGACATTTTTCCTTCAATGTTGCAGAAAGGAAAATTTTGTTTTCTTATGATCTATTACTTGAAAAAATGGCAGGGCTGCAAATAAGCATGTGTTACCCCAATAGCAAGACTGAAAATAAAGGGAAGAAAAGTGAAATTATATGATGATGAAGACTAGTTTGTTACCCTTTATTGAATAATCAGACATGAAAGACTTACCTCATAATTCATGGTAAGGGTGACATATGTCCAGTGGTAGTTCTTTCTAATTAGTGACTGTGGTGCCCTGCATTAATACTTTTCTGTTTACCTTCTATGATGTTCTTAATTTCAGAATTATAAAGCAAAAAGGTAAAGAACATCATGCAGTTTGCTTCGCATTGCGAGAAATCTTTTCCTTATCTCTGAAGATGCTATTATGAATCACATAGTCTCCACTACATCCTACATATGAAACAGCAAATTCCAAAGAAAGTGATAAAAATTTATGAAATTGAGCCTTATTGAACCATGAAGTCAGATCCTCTCAGCAGGCTGCACTTGTCTGAAATGCTTGCTTTGCTGTTGCATGAGAAGTTCAGAAAAATATCATAGGAATGAGGAGGAAAAGACCATGTTTCACAGGGTGGACAAAAAGGCAACTGGAGAGAGGGATTTAAGTTGATTTTAACATAATAATATTGTATATTTTGGTTATCAGAAATCAAATTTTATATCACGTAGTCAATCAAGAGTACAGGTTGTTGGGATGACAACTTTAAGTGGTTATTCCTCCTAAAGTATTTGATTGAGAAACGCAATTTTTTATATTTATAGAAATTACTAGTGAACACAGAGAGCCCTGTGTGTAAGCATTTTTTCCCCAACAAAAAATATGTTGAACTCAAACTGAACAGCCTAGTTGTTTGAATAGAATTTTAAATTTAAATTGTTGTGCCAACAAGTTATTTATTATGTTCACTGTACTTCAGCTCACTCCTTGTATAAATTTTGACTTGTTACATCATCAATAACTCATGGTATGAAGTTCTATAATATTCTGATTAGTTTTGTTAATGTGTGATTTCAAGAAATTTTAATTCAGAAAAAATGATTTCTAAGAACTGCCAGAAACCCAATCTACATAAAATTCCGAGGGCCTAATTAGTAAGTTAGAAAGAAAAGTCTATGGGTATGATGAAATGGAAAATAATCTCAATAAATGATAGGAAAAGAAAAGGATTCCTCAGCTCCATGAGACCAATGCCGGAATCATTCCTTAGTTTCCACCAGGGGCCATCCTTCCCACTTTTCTATAATTTTTTAGTTTAAAAAAGGGGCAAGTGGAGATGATGAAAGCCAAATGAAGATAAATCTTACAGTAGCACTGACATCAACAGTTAGTTTTATGTACTCATTCTTTACAAGCTGGGTCAAGACACGTGCAACAGAAGAGACAATGAGAAGTAAAAGGATGCACTACAAAGATATTTCAGCCCAAAGGGAGAACAATCCAGGAGCATCGAGGATGGAAAGATGTATGCTGAGCCATAGACCAAAGAGACTGGCAAAACTACTGAATTTAATAAGACGTAGTTCTTCAGGACAGCACCACAAAGCTGGCAAGAACATCCTTGTGACCAGTGAAGACAGCAGCAATGTTGAGAGTGGGCCATCCACAGGATGTTCTACAGGCCTCCACTCGACTGAAGACCTGGTTTATGAGAGAAGCTCCGAGAATGACACATCATGCAGAAATGAAATTAGATGACTCGACTTTTAAAATACCAGGGGAAAATCAGCTTTAGCAGGCATCACCACAGGTGGGATTGAAGGCAAGCCTAAACTTGAAGACACAGTGGACTCCGATTCCAGAAGATGGCTGGAAATTATTAATGATTGCATTTGAATGATCTTGGTCATACAAGCTCCTCCAGAGCATGTTAAAGCAGCTGAAGAACGTCCTAAAAACGTGGACAACTGTCGCTTCAGCCCTGTACATTACAGCTATTCTTTAACAAATCTATGAAAAGCAGACAGAAATTGCTTGGTAAACTCCAACAGCTATCTTCCGCTTTTGTTGCAAACTTTTTTTGTCATCTACAGTAAAACTTGCAAGGACCAGTATAAGCAGCTGGTGGCATCTTACTTCTTAACTCAAAACTCATGGGCAGTCTACTGAGGATTTGAATTCACACAAAAAGGTGATTGCGTTTTCTAAAGGACTGAAAAATTCATGAACTGTTGACACCCATCATAAAAGGCTACTGAATATTGAAAGCAAACATTGGAAAAATGTTCTTCAGCATTTAATAATTATAATAAGTTTCCTGGACCAGCAATGTCTGCCCTTGAGAAGAAGTACTGATAAACTTTTTCAGCATGACAATGGAAAGTTCTTTAAAGTCATTGAATTATTTGAAAAAGTTTGGAGCTGTGATGATAGAAAACCTGTATAGAACAAAGAAAGGTAAGACAAGGGTCATTATTTTAGTAATGATGATGTCTGCAAAGTATTACAGTATCACTCTGGATTGCACACCAGGTATTTTAAATGTTGAGCTTATGACAACTGTGGTATGCTTAATCCAGGAGACATGACTTGGAGGGGTATACGACACCTGAGTTCTGGGGCATTTCCTGAGATTCCTTTCAATATCCAATTCTTCAAGCTCCACTCTGATGCAGGTTCATACTCAAGTCCTTGGAAGATAAAAAAAAATTCATTTTAGAATATGAGAGGTCAATGGTGTGACAGTGGGGTGACCATGAATGGAAAGTATTCTGGTCTCCAGAAAAGAATTTTATATTTGAACAAAAGAGCATTTTATGCACCATGTAGCAGTCAGTCATTCATTCTTGTGGTAAAGGATTCTGCTATGTCTTCTCAATATGCTGTTTCCATGTTTTTGACAGTGAATAGCTTCTACGATTTCTTCTCCTCCTCCATTCAGTGTTGGACTACCTTGAAGAAATATCTTTCTAACTTGACACTAAAACTGCTGAGCAATACTAGGTGGGAAAGCTATATTGATGCACACAACTCCCCTGAAGTTTCAGGCTGGAGTAGTTTATGTCACGTTTGTTCACATATCAGAAGAATTCAATGGTATGACTGCTCACAAAGCTATGGGACTTGTGAATCAAATAAAAAATTACACCTTTCTAACTTCTCCAGTAATCTGATATGATGTACTGCTTCACATCAGTGTAGTCAGTAAGACCCTCCTGCAGAGTACTGACATAAATATTTCTGAGGCTGTAGAAATACTTGAAAGTATGAAAGTATATTTTGAGAACTGCAAAACAGAAGAAAAGTTTGTGTCTTTCTTGACAGATTCCAAAGAACATACCACAGAATTAGAGCTAGAAGATCTAACGTTACTATTACTGAAACGTTTAGTTCTACACACGCAACTACATTTAGAGGTACAGTTAATGAGTCAAGCATCATTGACGTGCTGGAGTTGAGGCAAGAACTTAAAGTCCTTTCAGCGTTTGCAAAACCCAGAATAAGTCCAACAGATACTTCGAAGTTTATGGAAAGACATAATTTTTGTCCCGGTATTAACATTTCTCAAAGAATTCTCCAAACACTTCTGATGACAGTTGTTGAAACCATTGTACAAGAAGGGTGACAGAAACGAAGTAACCAATTATCGTTCTATTTCACGCTTAACTTGTTTCTCCAAGATTCTCGAGAAACTTGTACACAGAAGGATTCATTGAACATCTTAGTAAATACAATATTCTCAATAAAAGTCAATTCGGTTTCCAGAAAACATCTCAACAGAAGATGCAATATATACTTTCACCAACGCAATTCTTGAATCAATCAATAATAAAATGTCTCCAACTGGAATTTTTCGTGACCTTTCTAAGGCGTTTGATTGCGTGAACCATAAGATTTTTCTGAGAAAGGCAGAATTTTATGGGTTAACTGCAGAAGCAGGGATGTGGCTTGCCTCCTATTTAAAGGACCAGAAACACAGAGTCATGGTAAACAACACTCATGGGGAACCAGTGTCGTCTTCTTGGGGTACAATAAACTGTCAAGTCCCATAGGGCGCTATTCTGGGTCCTCTACTTTTCCTTATTTTCATAAATGACCTTCCAATGTGTACAAGGGCTATGGTAAAATTTACTTTCTTTGCTGATGACACGACGATTCTGGTAGACAATTCAACAAATACTAATCTTGAGATCACTGTAAATGCAATTTTTCAGGAGACCTTTAACTGGTTTACCTCTAATGGACTAACACTAAATTTTGAGAAAACTCTTTTGATTCAGTTCCATACAAGCCAAAATATCGAAGGTGAGATTAAAGTTAAATAAAATGATGGGAATTTAGCAAGAGTGGAATCAACAAAGTTCGTGGGTCTTCTTGTTAATAGCAATCTAAACTGGTCCTTACACTTTCCTTACCTATATAAAAAACGAAGCTCAGCAGTTTACGCTATTCATGCGATTGCATCCTTCAGTGACTTAAATACTTTGAAAGCTGCCTATTTTGGTTATTTTCATGCCCTGATGGCCTATGGAATTATATTCTCGCGAAACCAGCCAAAGGCAAACAAAATCCTCATAACCCAGAAAAGAGTCATTAGGATTCTGTGTGGTGTCAAGTACAGACATTCCTGCAGGAAACACTTCCAAGAGCTGAGAATACTCACAACAGTATCTCAATACATTTTCTCTCTCATGTGTTTCTTGTGTAAAAACCATTCCCTTTTTGAAATGAAGAGCATGTATAATAACTATGACACTAGGGTAAAAAATGATCTTCATCTTGAACAAAAGAATCTAAGCATGGTACAAAAAGGAGTACACTACTCTTGTATAAAAATATTTAACGCTCTCCCTCAGGCAATAAAAATGTCAGTTACTGATCCACATACTTTTAAAGATCAACCTAAACAATATCTGCTAAGTAAAACCATTTACTCACTGGACGAATTTATCTAAGAGAATATGTGAATTGATTTTGATCTATTGTAAGTCTGTTCAATGTAATTTTTAACTTTTTACAAAAAAACAATTCTTGTAAATATTTTTTCTATGTAATATATTATTCATTGTACAACCTATTATTATAAACAAATGTCTCAAATTTATCTAAATGACATGTTCTACACCCAAGCGATTTATCACTACTGGGTCTACAGAACACGAATGAAATAAATAAATAAATAAAGAGAAGTTTCTCAAAACTGAAATTGATGAAAACATATCTCAGTTCAACAATGAGCCAATCTCATTTAAGTGAACCTCCAACAATATTTACTGAGCACAAGCTTGCAGAGGACTTAAATTATGTGGATCAAGTGAAAGAGTTTGCATAAGCAAAAGCCAGGAAAGTCTGATTTGTCTGTTTTTTTTTTTCCTTTTCTTAGTATTCAGAGGTATAGTTCTTTCGAATATTATGCTTTATTTTGTTCAATGTGAAATAAATTATTATTTATACCTTATTCTTCAAAGCAAATTAACATGAAAATTTTAAACTGTGTTGTAATATATTTTGTTTTCCACAGAGTAGATTATTGAGACATAACTGTAAAAACTGTTCATTTATGGTAACAATAAAGTCACATTGTTTATTAAAATAACTGTTAAGAGCTGGAGTTGTTAAATCATGTGACTAACTATTTAAGTCAAGTTACCACACATACCAAATAATGGACGTTTTTTAACATTACACAAACTTTTTTAAAAAAATGGAGGTGGAGGGGGGAGGCGGCAATTTTGCAACTCACATAGGGTGGCAGTGAGGCTTGTATGTATGACATCTAAGATTTCCAGCAGATTTGTATCTACAGCTTACCTGTAGCATCCAGGCTTCCTACGCATCAAGAATGAAGGCTCTGCTATGAATTTCTAGCACTTCTCCAAGACAATAAACTACTGAGGAGGATATCATTATTCCTGCACAAGTACTAACCTGCATGGTTCAGAATACAAGATTGCAATCATGACATCTTCAGTGATGTTAGAAACGAAGATGGCTGACCTGTTGATATGAATGCAGTCCAAAATAGTAGATCCAATTCCCCTGGCACTGCAGACACCTACCCCAATGATTTATCCACAGTGGAGGCTACCTAGCCATCAAACAAACCAACCACTTGTGCTCTGTACTTGTTAAATTGTGTAACTGAGTGGCCCAAAATCATATGTATGCATTATACAGCATTGTAACTTCTTCGGCAAATAAAACACTATTCAATACGGTTCTATACGACATCATGCACAGTATAGGCTCAGCTGTGTTTTGTATTTTTTAGATGCAATTTTACTCCAGGGTGTAGAACACGACAGAAAACAAAAATTGGATGTCAAATAAGTTAAAAAGCCTTAAATATATGTTCATTTAAATGGTACGGGGTGACAGTTATTGAACTATATGAAATAAAATCATCATAACTTCTGAATGGTTCGCATTAGGAAGTTCAAACTGCGTGGTTGGCTATGGGGCATGATGAGAATTAGCACGCACTGTATGGTTTGATTTAGCGATGAATCTCATTTCATTTGTATGGGTTCATCAATAAGCAAAATTGGCACATTTTGGGGACTGAGAATCAGCAATTTATGATCAAGATGTCTCTTCACCCACAATGGGTGACTGTGTGGTGTGCAATGTCCAGTCACAGAATAATTGTTGTGATATTCTTTGATGGCACAGTGACTACCAAACAGTATGTGGAGGTTTTGGAAGATGATGTGATTTCCATTATCCAAAGTGACCCTGATGTGGTTCATGCAAGACAGAGCTTGACCCCACCAAAGCAGGAAAGTGTTTGATGTCCTGGAGGAGTACTTTGGGGACTGCATTCTGGCTCTGAGGTACGCAGAGGCCACTGGCATAGGCCTCGATTGGCTGCTATATTCTCCAGATCTGAATATGTGTGACTTCTTTTGTGGGCTATATTAAAGACAAGGTGTACAGGAATAACCCCAAAACCAATGTTGAGCTGAAACAGCCATTCAGGAGGTCATCAACAGCATCGATGTTCCGACGCTTCAGCAGGTCATGCAGAATTTTGCTATTCATTTGCGCCACATTATCATCAATGATGTCAGGCATATCGAATAAGTCATAAACTAAATCTGAATATATATAGTGATGTTTACATGTTGAACAAAGTATGGACATACTGTAGTTTGTAACTAATTTACATTTTTTTAAATATAGTTCAATAATATTGTCACCCTGTAATAACAAACTTGTTACTATACATGTAAATGTCTAATACACTGAGGCGAATAAGATAATTCTTAGGCTGTTATAGCAATGCACCATCAGATAGATAAGTCATTTTACAATACTTATTTACAGTGATTGCATTATTGCACCGAAATTGTAGAGAAGTCTGATTGTACATAATACTCACATTATTTGATATTATTTTGTAACATATACACATCAATCCGTTCTGCTAAGAAATTCATCAGTGGAGCTGAAGGACTTAGCCATCAATAAATGCTTTAGGCTCCTCTTAAAATGAACTTCATTTGTAGATGAACTTTATATGGCTGCTGGCAAGTTATTGAAAAAGTGCATTCCTGAATAATGCATACCTTTCTTGACCAAAGTGGTTGACTGCATAGCTTTGTGAAGGTTATTCATATTTGTAATATTAATTCCATAAACTAAGTACATCATTTGAAAAAGAGGTATATAATTTATAATTACAAATTTCATTAAGGAATGAGTATATTGGGAGGCAGTAGTTGGTATACTTTGTTTCCTAGACAGGCATCTGTAGGATGATCTTGATTTCACATTAGACAATGATTCTAATTATACATTTTTTGTACTCAGACAACTTTAGCTTGACTTGATGAGTTACCACAAAGATGTACTGCAGGACAACCTTGTTTGTGACTGGAAAGGCCAAGATGAGACAGTGAAATGACATGAAATTATGGAGTAAACCACTAGAATATTATTGAATCTGAGCCATCTATGGTAATAATATTTACAAGCAAAAAAGAAGGCAATGGGGGATATCAATGTAGACAAATTTCATTAACTCTGTCCATTAAGGTTTTAATGACTGTCCTTGTCTTTGACAAAGGGAATGCCACAGCTGTAATGAATAGTGAAGATTATCATAAGAAGATTAATGACCTTTTGGAGTCAACTACTTATAAAAGGCTTTGTAAATCCCTAGAACAAATGTTTTAAGAATTACCAGTCAACTGGTAAAAGTGTCTTCTTTCTTTTAGGCCATAAGAAATGACTCTGCAGGACAGAAGCTTCTCTGCCCAGACCATACGGGCTACGAAAAGTGCACACACTGGAAGCTCTTTTGAGACTTATTGTGAGTGCAATGGGGCATCCATGCATGATGTGCTGTTATATCTAGTGCCACTTGTGCAATTGTGCTCTCGCAGAACTTACAGTTGTATTAAAAACTCAGTACATGTTATGGAAAAACTAGATGACATGAACATGGGCCCAGGTGATCATCTTACCAGCTTTGATACTGTGTTTTTATTTTTGATGGTTCTTTTGAATGAAGATATTTCAGATGTAGACATTTTTCTGACTGGTACAGTAGCTTTATTTAGACACTGTCTCACTACAACCTATTTCCACTGCAGAAAATGAATTTTATGAGAATATTGATGGTTTAATGCTGGGCAGCTATCTTAATTTAGCTATTGTCTATTTATTTATACAGATTTTCTAGCAAAGAACACTGCAGACAGCCAGTAAAAGACCAGCTCAGTGGCATCATTATATGGATAATACATTTCTAGTGTGGTCATACAGTGAAGAGGAGTAAGCTGTCCACTTGGTGTATCTCAGTAAGTTCAACCCAAAAAATTTAATTTACAATGAAAAAAAAAGGAATGGGCAACTTAATTTCCTGGATGTATGTGTGATCAAATGGGTGGATGGTACTTTGGGCCATAAGGCATACAGGAAAGCTACATACACTGATTGATACCTCCATAAGAATTCCAATCATCTTCCAAGACAATAAAGGTGTCATTAAAACCTTGATGGACAGAGTTAATGAAATTTGTAAAATAGTTTATTTACAAGATGAACTGAATCACTTACAGTCAGTTTTCAAGAAGAATGGTTTGTCCAGAAAGGAGGTGTACCACGCATTCCAACCAAGAGGAGAGAAAGCCATATACAATGACGAACAATGGCCATCTAATGGGAAAGTTTTCCTTCTATATCTTAACAAACTTTTGGATGGACTGGAAAATTTTTGGACAAGAACGGATTTGAAATGCACCTTTAGGCCCAACAAGAAGATAAAGGAATGCTTAAGATCAGCAGAAGATGTAGGGCATACACTAAGACACCAGGGTTGTATAAAATTCCATATAAATATAGGTAAGTATGCAATGGAACCACAAATAGAAGTGTTAACAACCATTTAGTTGAACACAAAAGGAACTGCTATGTGAAACATATTGACAAATCAGCCATAGCAGAACATATTTTTTGAGATGAAAATCACAAAATAAAATTCAGTGATACAAGTATTTTTGCAAAGATAATGTATTATCATGTATACATGTACAAAGAGGCCATAGAGATTCACAAGCACCTTAATAACTTAGTAGCAAAGAAGAAGATGTTAATTTAGAGAAAATGTGAATGTCAACTCTGTAACAACAGAATGATGATTGATTACTTTTAATCGGGAATTACGGTTTCATCCAGAGATAATCATACAATTTGTATCACATGACAAATGTGGTGCCGTCAACATCTATGTCTATATTTATACTCTGCAAACCACTGTAAAAGGCACGGCAGACAGTACATTCTATTGTAATAGTTATTAGCCTTTCTCCCCATCCATTCACACATGGAGCACAGAAAGAATGATAGTTTTAATGCCTCTGTGCATGCCATAATTAATCTGCCACAACATCTAGGTGGGGGGGGGGGGGGTGAACAGTACAAAACGTTGTGTACTGGAGTCGTTTTTTCTCTTAACTCTTTCAGTGAGTGAACGGAATTAACTTGGTGTTCATTTGCTGCTGTTACCACAAAATCCGAAGTAAGTTCCTAATTTTTAATTTCTTCGTTTTGAATAACTATGTCTCGAAGAAGAACATTAAAGAGTCGGACTGAAAGACAAAGAGCTGGAGAGAGACAGTCTTCGCATAGATAAAGAAACAGGAATAATGTGGATACTGATAACGATAAGTCTATTGTTAACACAAAATTTCGTAGGTGACTGTCTACAGACGTTAAATAATTTGGAAAAAGCATATTTATGCCATCCGTTGTACATTTCATGTTTATTCTCTACTGGTTTCGGTTGTTACAACCATCATCAATGAGAAGCATATCTACATCAATGGATCAGCCATCCGTTTCTGTCACTGTACTGCTGTGATTTTGCCATGGCACAGTGTGTTCATATGGGTTGTGTTAAGACAGACTATTATGAAAAATAGACATGTTCTACATTTGTATGGCTCATTATATACATATATGACGCAGATGTATGGTTGCTCCATTGGTGTACAGTGTTTTTATCCTTGAAGATGATTGTAACAATTAAAACCAGTTGAGAATAAACATTAAATTGTTCAGCTGATGGCACAAACGTGTTTTCCAAATTCTGTTGTTGTTTTGAAAGATACATTTAAATGTACACTGATCTTAGTTCCAAATAATTTTGTGAGTTATAACTGCAGATTTTTTCTGGAAATTGTCTCAATGGTTAGTTATATCATTTATGCTCCTATCATACTTTTTTTCCTCTTCAATTTCAGTATTCTTTTATAAAAACAGAAATTAAAATCAAATAATTTGAACGCTCGCTACAACGCTCCATTTGAGTCATGTTATCCCTGTGATTCCAATGGTTAGCTCGCTGCTCCTACTGTCATAATGCCAATTAACAGTGATGTCTTATTTTGGAAAATGGGTTACAAAATGTGTGTTGTACCATACTGTACAAATACATCTAAAAAAACTCGTGGGAAATTGTTTTTTAATGTTCCGGAGTATGAGAAGATGCGTAATATGTGGTTGCCCTATACCAGCAAATTTCCAACACGTCGACGTTCAAGTTTACTAACTTAATTAAAAATTGTTGCATTTTGAAGTTTACATTAACTCATCTCCGAGGTATGTTCTCCCACTGTTACAACGAAGGATGTCGTTATGCAACGAAATTAAATTCCAACTGAAAACTGACGTTTTACCTAACTACACCTCAATTATTCGGTAGCTCATTTATTAGAGGGGTAAACCGTCGAATTTTATAAGGCAATGTCCATAGATCACTGGTGCGAAACGTGAAAGAACATTTTAACTTGTTTAACGACTCGACAGTCCTCTCATACGAAAACCAAATCTCAATTACAAAACTTAACCATGCCGATCAGAAACAGGATAGTACTCTAGTCCTTGCTGTTCACATGCGCTTATATTTGCAATCACTGTTCACATGCGTCACGTTAAAAAAAGATATTTCTAGTTAATGTGACCACACATTTTTTACTGTATTGAAACTATGTTTTTTATCTTCGTACTGTCTAGTTTGCATCCTTATTGTTTAAAGTTTTGCAATTTCATCATCTTACATGAAGATGAATTACGGTAAGTCTGCTTCAGACGCTAATGTTAGTTTACGCTCACAAACATCACAGCCCTTACGTTTGTCACACCTGAGTGTTGTACACGCTTTTATATCTCTCCGTATAACCTCATCGTCCTACATTTCGTTGTACTGTAGATGTATGGTTATACCATCACTACTAACAATGCTTTCCAAAAACAGTAAATTGTTTGTTCACAAAGTAAATGCATTTTTTCTCTGTTGCTGGTTTCTCAGACCAAGATTAATGTGAAGCTGTGTATAACAGAGCCCACATTCGAAACAACTGCAACAATCAGTTCTTGATAATGCTATTTTCGTATTTCGTGTAAAGCTTTTAAAAATATATGATCCTCCCAGTATTCTTTTTTTTTTACCTCATTTTGTTCGTTGTATTTGTCTGTGTCAGACGTCCCATGACATCCATTCACTTTCATCGCTGATCCTTTCATTCAGTTTTTTATTACAGAGGGCAGCTAGTCCTCTGATCTAACACGCTGAGCAACCATGCTGGCAAGGATTCGAACTTCTTAAGGCGGGTCCACACTGAGCGCGCCGTGCTGCGCCGCGCCGCTGCAGCCCGCGCACTGCTGTAGCACAGTAGAATGCGCCGTCCGCGCCGTTCCGAGGCGCGCACTGTGGTTCCAGTTGGAGCGCGCGCACGTCTGAAGATGGAGCGAGCCAAGATTGTGAGTGCCGCATTTATTGTGCTGTACCATCAGTTAAGGAAGAAGAGGAAGAATCGTCGTCATTGGGTAACCCCAGTGTTAAAGAGTAGTGCATTATACGGTGGACATGGTCTTTTCAGTGAACTACTTGCAGACGACAGTATACAGTTCGAAAACTTTTATCGAATGTCTTTCGAAGACTTCGAATATCTGTTGAAAGTGATCGAACCAGACGTAATGAAGAAAGACACAAATTGTAGATGTGCTATATCTACCAAAGAGAGAAGAGAGACTGGCAATAACTTTGCGCTTTCTGGTAACTGGAGATTCCTTTACAAGTCTGATGTATCTGTTCCAAATATCTAAACAAAGTATATCAACGAATGTCATCGAAGTTTGCACCGCTCTCAATAATGCACTGAAACCCTTTGTGAAGATAAGAAGTTATTATTGTTCATTGTCGTTAAATGAAACCATCCTTTTCAAAGGATTTGTAGTTACGTTATTTGCATAAAGTTGATACCTGTCCGAAGTCAAATGTGTACAAGGTAAAAGAGGTTGAGGGCTGAAAGACTTACATCAAAGAAAGTTCCTTACAAACAATTATTTATTGACTGTAGTTTTGTTATTCGTTACAGCCTTATGTACGTAAATATCCGCATACAAATAAAAATGTCTGAAACACGTTATTGTTAACAGAATGTGCTTAATCAAATGTATTTATGAAGCACTACAGAAAAGTATATGATGGAGGTTCTTGGAGCAGAGCTGAATCTGGTAGACGGAGCGAGATAGAGTCATATTGTTCATTGCTGCTGCTTGGTTGAGTAGGGACAACCGTTTGATGAGCACAGGTGACTGGGAGTGACTCGAAGGAGAAGTTGCAGAATAGGACTGCATTCGGGAGAGGGGTGGGTGGGGAACAGGACTGCTTTGGGGAGAATGGACGGCAGAAGGAGACGAACTATCTGATGTCAGATGATGTGCATACAAATCAGTCTCGGCATCGAAAATCAAATTGTTTATTCTGTGCATTAGCCCTGATCGCCTGTGGGTGTCAAATTTGCGGAGCTTCATTGCAATATGTTCTCCGAATGTGGAACACTCGTCGGGACGTACATTTCCCACACTTTCCATGATGCCATAGGCCTTCATGAGCATCGGATCTTCTTTCTTCTTACGTTTACTGGCCGGTTTCTTTTTTTTTGGGGGGGGGGGGACTGGAAATCCTTTCCCCTGTACGCCATTCCTTCTTCTTTGTTAATACGAGGTGACTCTCCAGGACTCTCCGGAGTGGTGTCATTTAGATGTAATACTTCTTCGGCGACATTTACCTAGAATCCTGTTGGCTTTCTTCATCACCAGAACTCTGAAATGAAACATTAGGCTATAATGTATTAGGTTTGACAGTAAATGCCACAGCCAGAATTCTATTTCATTATGGTACAGTACGAAGTAATTTCTATTCTTTTAATTCAATATTTCTTGGCGAACTCGGAAATTCCACTATAGTGACAAGTACGGTTAAATTTGTGAACAGTGGTCGATGGATTGATATCGGATGTTTTCTGAAGGCACACATGATGGCACTGATTGTTAACAAACTCTTATGAGAATGTCACGACTGCAGTTTCGGCCGTAAGCCATCGTTAAGTTGAATTTCGAAATATGTTAAGTTATATCATTGTAACCGGCATGCACTTGTTCTGAGCATAAAATATTGCAGTACGAATTTCATATATGGAATGAAAATTCTATGTAAAATGCAGGACTATGGCTTAACGCCGAAACTGCAGTTGTGACGTGATACTAAAAATTTGTCAACAGTCAATCGCGCCATGATTTCCTTCAGAAAATATTATATCACTGTGACCCCCGCACAAGAGAAATTCTTGTTATCGGCAAGCTTTCATTCTAGAACTGCCCATTGTAGACGCTCATTTCAACCACACTTGATACGATTATTTAACAAAGACATGTTTCAATTCTTCAGTTTTTAAGACAAGATATGTTGTAACTTCTTTGAAACCCTTTCTTTTCAGTTGCCGAGTACTACAGAAGAATGGAAATGATGTTTGGAGGAATTTGATAAAGCATGGAATTTCCCCCATTGCCTGGCTGCTACAGATGGCCGGCCGAAGTGGCCGTGCGGTTAAAGGCGCTGCAGTCTGGAACCGCAAGACCGCTACGGTCGCAGGTTCGAATCCTGCCTCGGGCATGGATGTTTGTGATGTCCTTAGGTTAGTTAGGTTTAACTAGTTCTAAGTTCTAGGGGACTAATGACCTCAGCAGTTGAGTCCCATAGTGCTCAGAGCCATTTGAACCATTTTTTGCTACAGATGGTAAACACGTAATGTTACAGGCACCAATAAATAACAGCAGCGAGTACTATAACTACAAGAACTTTTTTAGCATTGTGTTATTTGCTCCGGTGGATGCAAAGTTCAATTTCTTGTGTGCACATGTAGGTTCACAAGGTCGTATATCTGATGGCGGAATATTCAAAAGCACTAAATTGTGGAAGAAATTGCAAGACAACTTCCTGAATATACCTCGACCTGAACCACTTCCTGCACGTGAACAAATGGTTCAAATGGCTCTGCGCACTATGGGACAACTTAGATCTACTTAAACCTAACTAACCTGAGGACATCACACACATCCATGCGCGAGGCAGGATTCGAACCTGCGATCGTAACGGTCACGCGGTTCCAGACTGAAGCGCCTAGAACCGCTAGTGCACGTGAACAGATGACACCATATGTTATATTGGCCTACGAAGCATTTGCTTTGCATGAGAATGTGATGAAACCATACGCAGGCGTCTATGCGAAAGGTACAAAAGAGAGAACATTCAACTATCGACTTTCAAGAGCCCGTCGGGTTATCGAAAATTGTTTTGGAATCCTGACATCCGTTTTTAGGGTCATGAGGAAACCAATGCTTCTGGACCCAGAAAAAGCCAGTGTTATTGCACTGACAACTATTTACTTGCATAATTATTTGAGACAGAGCAAGAAATCTTCCAGTTTGTATGCTCCAGACGGCACAGTGGACAGATGGTACTTTAGTGGAAGGAACATGGAGATGGGAAGCACAACCAATGTCATTATGCAATTTAAAGGCAGTGCCAAGAAAAAGTTCGTCAAATGCCTGAGCTATTCGCAAAGATATAGCCGACTATTTTATCAAAAATGGACGTATACCTTGGCAAGATGAGGCAGCATGAAAGCATATACGTGTTTGTTATCACTACACCGTTGTGAAGACCACACTTTATGGCCTAATTACCTATTGTGTTAAAGTGCTAATAGAACCTGACTGTATATTATAGATAATTGTTACATAACATGTACGTACATATTCTGTGTTTATGGTACCAGTGGGAGTGTCTCGTTCCTTCAGGAATTCAGATAATGGGAAAGCAAACCAGTTACTATTGTGTCTGTCAGCCCTGAAACAATAGTGCGATGTTATAATAAATGTAAATGGGAAACTGTGTTGTTACAAACATCGTTTATGAATAATTACCTTTTCCAGTGCCCCTCGACTTTTTCATTTTCATTTTCTCCCTTCTGTAGGAAGACAACAATGATGTCATTCTTTTTTTTTTTTGCTTCATCGATTCCACAGCCGACGCCACTCGCAACCCACTGCCAAGCATCACTTTTTTTGGTTTTCATGTGGTAATTATTGTCTTTTGGGTCCCACAGTTCCCGCCTTTGTCTATACAGCTCTATGAGGTTCTCACTTTGCTTCCGGTCCCACTCCATAACGAGGACACCTACGCGAGAACACACGACCTGTCACCGCAAATTGACGCACGCAATAAACTACCGCGCCCGCCAGCCGAAACCCCGTCTAAACTGAGCGCGCGCAAACGCGCCACTCCCTTTGATGTACCGACAACAGCCGGAAAACTGCGCGGCGCGGTTCGCCGTCCACACTGGACACGCACAGCAGTTTTGCGCAGCGCGGCGCGGCACGGCGCGCTCAGTGTAGACCCGCCTTTATACTGCAGTCAAATGCGCTGTCACTTGCGCGACAGAACGGCTGACAGGTACAGAATCTCTGCTGAGTGCCTTCTGGGCAGGAAATCAGTTTTACCAGGAATAATTTGCGCTTGGGTCGTAGTTCATGACTGATAGTCGACAATCTATTTATAATATATGTATCCATGTGCCAAAGTTATACAATTCCTTAGTTTTGAGCGAGTTTAATGACGTTGCAGGGCGCAGGGAAAACAATGTACATCGTAGCAGATATCGCAGTTCTAAATGGGTGGAGCATAAACGCATCAACTTTCGCAAGGCTCCCATTATCAGCGTCCACAAAATTCCTTTCTGTTGTTACTTAAAAGTTGTAATTGCGTTTTCTGTCACTACATAGCTAAACTGTTTTCAGTAAAAATACGTAAAAACCTCGTAACTTCATTTAACGCTCCGATAACACAAGGATCTTTTTATTGCCTGTGACTTCGTCAGAGCATCAGTCAATAACAGAACGTTTTCGATCACGCGACCAGATCTTGATACTTAATGACTTTTTGAGCTTTAATTACATAAAAGTAACAGGTATTTGGTAAGAATATTGACAGTAGATGCTATTGAAATATTATAATCTATCAGAATAACATAATTCGAACCATACTTATAACAGCGGAAAATGGCGCATTGCTGTTTGCTAAATTTATAGTGCAGACAGAGCAAAACATTCTGCCATTTTGCGTGTGAGGTTATTTTGCCTGATTCATTTTGTGTTGTCAAAAATGGTTCAAATGGCTCTGAGCACTATGGGACTCAACTGCTGTGGTCATAAGTCCCCTAGAACTTAGAACTACTTAAACCTAACTAGCCTGAGGACATCACACACATCCATGCCCGAGGCAGGATTCGAACCTGCGACCGTAGCGGTCGTGCGGTTCCAGACTGTAGCGCCTTTAACCGCTCGGCCACTCCGGCCGGCTTTGTGTTGTCGTAAGAGGAAAGTTAATTTGCCACTGTCAACACAAAATTTATTTTTCAATGCGCTGTATCAAGGACTCACTTCAAATGTTCGAACAATTAAAGAGGAATCAAAGAATTATTTCAGTAATATTCATAGCTACAATGCAGAATTTGCTATCGTCAGTTCTGAAACTAAAATTTCAGACACTTTTATGTGGAGCGTGTGACTTTAAGATGTATGACCTTTTTTTTTTATCATAGATCAGTCACTTCTACATACGGTAATTCACCATGTTAAGTGCACTTACAGTTTTATGGCATCGATACGAATGGTCGGATTTCGATCATAGGCGATACTAGTTACCCATTTACGTGTATATAACTGTTTGTTCTCAGATCAGCCGGCCGGGGTGGCCAAGCGGTTCTAGGTGCTACAGTCTGGAACCGCGCGACCGCTACGGTCGCAGGTTCGCATCCTGCCTCGGGCATGGATGTATGTGATGTCCTTAGGTTAGATAGGTTAAAGTAGTTCTAGGGGACTGATGACCTCAGAAGTTAAGTCCCATAGTGCTCAGAGCCATTTGAACCATTTTTTTGTTCTCAGAAAAAGATATATTAATTTCACAATACTGCCGGTTCTCATTAGCTGTAGTTTAATTAAGTGGATTATTTGACTGAATTTTGGCATGTCTCATGTACTCTAATTAGAATATTAATAAATTATATGATGCGATGAATAAATAACTATTTTCTCACAACATAAACAGAATGTATATGCCCCGGGACAACCGGGAAATCCGGGAAAACCCGAGAATTTTTGTCATCCGTAAATTATTCGGAATACCGGTGATTTTTCATGGTTTTATATTCAGGTAAATTTTTGTAATTTTGACTGGTAATAATTGATACTCTAACAGAGAATATTACTATATCCCGCTACTGCAAAATAATACTGCAGCAATAAAACATACACGAGAGAAAAATACCAAAGGAAATGTGCCTTTTACAACTACAAAACACCGTGCACACACAAGCATCTGCAAACAGCAAAATGTGTCGAAGGCCTTAGAACGAAGACTGCAATACTTCGTAACAACAAACTGCTTCCGATGAGCGTAACGTCACAACTAGTTACATAGGTTCGTTTGAGAGGTTGCCAGGGGGCGCATGCGCAGTTCTGTCTCACAAGAGCTGTCTTTCCCGGTTCTCCGGCTACTTGAAGACAGATGCTAACCGATAATCTTTTTCTGGTGCTCCCAAGCTGCCGGATTCGCGCGGAGCAGTCCGAGTTGTAGTGGGGAGGTGGTTAGTCTCCACGTGGGCCGTTTTGCTGTGCCTGTCAAATGAAAACAAAACTGATTTCTGTGGCCGGGAGCTATCAAGTGAATTAAAATACATTCACATAGTTACGGAAGGCTGAAATATATTACTAGTTTCCATTTTCGGATTTTATTTCATTTCCTCATCTTTGACAGTCAAGCAATACTTGCTTTGCAGAACACTGAAGTTATTTTTGTCGGTTTGCTAGAGAAATTTGGCTTTTATTAAAGTTTTCCGCTGACGCAGTCAATTCCTTTGAAACAAAACTTTTCATTCCACAGTATAGTCCAGTGTGCTGAATTTCAAGTGCACGTTTTCGTCTTCTGGCAAGTATGGCATTTTGCCATAATAAAGAACCAAACATGAGATAGTACAGTACTGGTACTCTGAGAAAATAGACATCCCGAAAACCACACTAGAAAGGGTAATATGAGGTTGGGTCCTACTTCTTTGTGAATATGGACATACAAATGTGTACTTCAAGCCGAATTATACATTTTAATATGGTTTACGAACTTTTGATGCCCTGTTTCTTTTATGATGTAATGTAAGATATCTTAATGCATTATACGTACGAACATACGGGCTTCCTACGCTATCGTAGCTGCGCAAGCGTAGTAACGCCTGTTTTCTGGCACACCATGGCAACTGCATAAAAGAACCTACTGTATTTCTAACAGGTCTCGGGAAAATACTGCAGTTGGTGGTTTCAAAAGCGTTACTTTCAAAGTAAATTTCCTTTTACGAGAGATAAATTACGTTACGTGTGAGAATGTGCGATGAATTTTTTACATCATAGAGCGTTTGACTTGTTTACATAGTATAACACACGCAAAAGAAAGACCAATATTACATGTGAAATCTTAGATTCTCTTGTAGCTTACTAATCTTCGAGATCAATATAATATGCAAAAGCTTCGCTTTTCTTGTAGCTACACTATGTATATTAATCTAGACCATCAACTTTTCCTATTTGTGTGTTCGCGCCACGTAACAGTGATGTTTGTATTGGCTGACTACATCAAGTGTCCTATGCTGTAAATATCGGCTGGCGAGATCACGCGACATGAGCTATGACTGGCTTACAATAGGACTTCGCAATCTCGATTTCAGTGCTTTCTTTGGTGGAATTCGGATTTCATGATGATGATGAGGAGGAGGAGGTTCCATATTCCGAGGAGCGTAGGGAACGATGCGGGACGCCCAGAGGTCGTAGTGGAGGTGGTTTGCCATTGCCTTCCTCCGACCGTACTGGGGATGAATGATGAACAATACCCAGTGAACTCGAGGTAAGGAAAATCCCTGACCCAGCCGGGAATCGAACCCGGGACCCCGTGCGCGGCAAGCGAGAACGCTACCGCAAGACCACGAGCTGCTGAAAAATTCCACTTTACACTTTCGTAATTACGAAAATATGTAGCGTACACGTTGTGCACATCATCCAAGATATCTTTTCTGATGGATTTCGTTTACAAAAGTGGCGGCGGGAAGTTCTACGCCGATGACGTACAAAACGTTAACCATTTAAAGGACTAATAAGTTCCATGGGAAAGTATACTGTCACTTAACATGGAAAAGTGTATTTTCACCTGGAAAAAAGCTTAATTTTTAACCGCGAAATCCGGGAAAAATCCGGATTTTTCCCCTTGTCCACGTATATACCCTGATAAAGGAGCTTCATGTCATTGCCTAGTAGTGCATGACTTTTTTTCATCAACTTACAACTGAGTCCTTTGGCTGTGAAAAGTTTATCGAAATCGATCAACTCAGTTGAAAATGATGAGCAGTTTACTGCAGGTGTATTCCTACAGACGGAAAAAAAATCCTGCAGAGGCTAAAGAGACACTGCATTCATAAATATTATGAGTTTTGGAAGGAACAAATACAGATGAGTGTAAACTGAGAGATGTCCTCCTGTGAAGAACTTAAAAGAAATAAACATTCTACATCAAGGGAACCAGGGATTCCCACTCGACCATCTCCAAATCTAATGAAATTTCGTGCGAATATTGCATATGGTCTTGGATGGTTGCATACCAAATTTCAGTCCAGTATCTTCAGTGGTTGAATTTTTATGGGCTTTTAAAGAGAGGTTACTCATCTTCACACCACATACAAAGGTGCAAATGTGCCAAGTTTGCTAGGCTTTTTTTTAGAAGTTATAGAAAACATTTGGTCATTTGCTTTAATATACATAGACACCTTTTAATGTGAATCACACGATGGCAAAATTTAGCGATTTAGCCGTACCTAAATAGGGATACAAGCTTCTAAAGTGGCTAAAAGATATGCCACACTTTTCTGCATGCCAAGGATTGACCAACCACTGCTGCTTGTCATATGAACCAATCATACCAAAACTTCAGAGAGTTATTCTTACCTGTGATGTCTATGTATGTATTAGTTTTAACTAACATTTGGTGCCTAAATGAAAAGATATGCATCTGCAAAGTTGGCCAAAACTTTCTATGTGCAAATTTTAGGGTAATTTTTGGGGGGCATTAACTCAACTCTGTCTTGTTCAATCCCTTTTTCTTGTCTTTGGTGGAAAGAGCATGCTTTAGGCTTTCAAAGTTATATTGCTTAATTCCTGGATCTTGCATATTGGTGAGTAAGAATACATTTCAAAATTTATTATTTTAGCACTTTGAGAAGATAGAAATGTGAAATATTTTGCTCATTAAGCACCATAATTAATTTTTTATTCCAGATTATAAATCAGTTTCAAAAATTAATTTAACACATACCATAAAAACAAATATAATACACAACACAGCAGATTCACAAAAAATACTAATATAAAATACTAAAATAATAAAAAATACTAAAGAGTCAGTTCTATTTATGGTTAAACAGTTCTACAGTTTTGTCAAGGACAGATTGTGAATAACTGTATTGTCTTCATGATGATGATGATGATGGTGCTTCTAAAGTCATGAAAATATGTAGCTCAGGAAACCAGCAGATGTCTTTAGCAGCCGGCCAGTGGAGGGAACGAGCAGAACCACGTGAGTGCATAAAGCTGATGAGGACATCTTGTTGTTCATGTGAAACTTCACACAAGCTTCCAATCCACCAAAACATGTCATACATACATGCAATATATTGTTGGTTGTAAACTTGAAATTGAGATTGCTGGAATTTCTTCATCTGCTTCAACGGCTTGAACTCAACTGCTGTGGTGTCACCTGAAACTCTGCTTGCTCCAAACTGATTGCAATTAATTTGGTTAAATTGATGATTTTCTCTTGCTCCAGATATTGTATGTCCCATGGCAAACTTGTTTCTTGATCGGGCAGATTTTTTTTTTTTTTTTTCTTTTTCAATCTCTTCTTTTGGTACATAAAAAAAACTTTATCCATGGATTCAACAAATCGTATGGAGCCAATATTTTGTTACCTAAGATGGCAGTTATAAGAGCATGAAAGGGAAGCAGCGGTTGGGAAGGGAGTGAGACAGGGTTGTAGCCTGCCGCCGATGTTATTCAATCTGTATATTGAGCAAGAAGTAAAGGAAACAAAAGAAAAATTCGGAGTAGGTATTAAAATCCATGGTGAAGAAATAAAAACGTTGAGATTCACCGATGACATTGTAGTTCTGTCAGAGACAGCAAAGGACTTGGAAGAGCTGTTGAACGGAATGGACAGTGTCTTGAAAGGAAGATATAATATGAACATAAACAATAGCAAAACGAGGATAATGGAATGTAGTCGAATTAAGTTGGGTGATGCTGAGGGAATTAGATTAGGTAATGAGACACTTAAAGTAGTAAAGGAGTTTTGCTATTTGGGGAGCAAAATAACTGATGATGGTCAAAGTGGAGAGGATATAAAATGTAGACTGGCAATGGCAAGGAAAGCATTTCTGAAGAAGAGAAATTTGATAACATCGAATATAGATTTAAATGTCAGAGAAGTCGTTTCTGAAAGTATTTGTATGGAGTGTAGCAATGTATGGAAGTGAAACATGGACGATAAATAGTTTGGATAAGAAGAGAATAGAAGCTTTTGAAATGTGGTGCTACAGAAGAATGCTGAAGATTAGATGGGTAGATCACATAACTAATAAGGAGGTGTTGAATAGAACTGGGGAGAAGAGGAGTTTGTGGCACAACTTGACAAGAAGAAGGGACCGGTTGGTAGGACATGTTCTGAGGCACCAAGGGATCACAAATTTAGCATTGGAGGGCAGTGTGGAGGGTAAAAATCGTAGAGGGAGACCAAGAGATGAATACACTAAGCAGATTCAGAAAGATGTAGGTTGCAGTAAGCACTGGGAGATGAAGAAGCTTGCACAGGATCGAGTAGCATGGAGAGCTGCATCAAACCAGTCTCACGACTGAAGACAACAACAACAAGGGGCTCTGCAGACTAGCATGGGCTGCTAGTCTTTTTACTGTTCCTTCAGTGCCATCACAAGGCGATTTACTGTGGCTTGTCCCAAAAAAATTCTGTTTGGCTGTGATACCAAAATTCTTTTCGTGCAAACATAAACTGATGAAATTTTTGAAATTCTTATGCTGAGCAGCTGAACCATCACTAAAATAATAAATGTTCTTAATATTTTCAAACTTTGTCTTTAAATATGCTATTAACTTTATCTGAAAGGCATGAACAGCAATAGTATCATCATAGAGACTGTTTCTGATCCACAAATGCTAATACTCTGATATTCGTTGCCACCAAATTAGACAGCAAATGGATGTAATGTGGCCTGACTATTGTCCCAATGGAATCTTTGTACAGCATCTTGAACAATAAATAAATAATTCTCACCAAACTCCTTCAATATAATTAATTCATTTTCTGCAAGAGTTCTTTTTAACTGCTTAAATTATTAACTTCGGTGTTTTGACACAAAGTGATGGTGTCTTAAACCGGTAATTTTCAAAATCGGTGCCTCCGTGAAATCTTCAACAGTTCTCTGATATGTATCTAATGTGTGTCTGTCAGTATGGACCATTGCTTGCATTCCATTGTTTCTTCAGAGTCATCATCTTTAAAAGCATCTTCAAGAAAAGCCTCTAGTTTCCTAAACATTCCTCAGAACGTTGCAGCATACACTCTTTTGATTCCAAACTGCATACAGTTTTTTATTTTTCATAAAATTCTTGTAGTTATCTTGGATGGATGTTGCTGAAGCCAACATTAATTTGAAATTTTGATGAATTGCAGATACACATACTGAGTGTGATTCAGATCACCATCTGCAGTACACCATATCGGCCTGAGCTCAAAAAATTTAGAGGATCTCAATTGATTTCCATATTGCTTACAATAAGCAATGTACATTTCTTTCAGCTTACGAAGGAGCAGGCGTTTCTACTTGTGACTCTTTTGCCTATTTATTCCTACTACAACACAATTCTTTTTCCATGGACATAAACATACAACTCATTTTTAGAAAGGTGAGAACATATTGTTTTACTTCAACACTGGGATTTTGGCAAAACTGAAAAGGGGAAAAGCCCATTTTCCATCTTTAGTTTCCTAGCCTTCTTCACCATTTTAGTTGAACAGTAAATTCTTTAGCCTTTTTTCAATAGTCCATCTGTTTGGGGTCAGGTCAAAATTTGAACTTTACTGCAATTGCCTGAAGTCTGAAGCTTAATCTTCAGTTCTTGAATTAAGATGTCCATGTCTGTACATTTTTGGCACTCTTCCATTTGCATCTGAGCAACATCTACTTGGCTCACACCAGCAGCTGGGGCAATTACCTTAGTAATGCTGCCTTGGGCTTTCAGAACTTTGCACTTTATGTATCCCATTGAATCCTTTTTGCTGATCCGTTTAAGCTTTAATGGTGACTCTCCAATTGATGCTAATGAAGTATTAGCAGTAAAGCAAGCATCAACAACATCCATGTCTTCAGTGGATAGTGGTTCTTGCTTATCCTGGTGGGATGATTGTTTTTGGGCCACTTCATGTCTACATTTGGTACAAATTTTCTGACCAGGTTTAAAAACTTCATTAGTCAGTAACTTCTACCTGTCAGACATTGCAATGGTTGTTGGTGTTAAAGCCTTCTTCATTAGATGTTTTTCTTTACCAAATGGGTTGCAGCAAGTCTTCTGTAGGAACTGAAATTTTGTCATCAACAAGGCATTATGGTATGAACTAATTTGGGCACCTTCAGTGAAATCAAGCCCCGGTCTATGTCATAGAAGCTCGTTGTCTATTGGTGACATTTCCGTAACTGATTGTAGTTGACTTTTGTCATAACAGAATGGTGATGACTTATGACAATCAACTCCATCTGATCCACCAAAGCAGCAAGGTGCAAGGGTCTCTTGGTTCATTTTTATACAATAGTTTATTAACCTACAACAAACAATTTTGAAAGCCGATGAACATCCTGGTTTGAAGCACAGCAGATTCTGACTTGTTTGTACAGCTATATAAAACATACAAATTAGTGTATCAAAACATATTGGTTGAGTGCTTACCTTTAGCTACAACAATGATTACTGATTATTCAAACACTCAGTACTCAACACTAAGATTGTAAAATGTCAACACCAGAGATTACACTACACAGAAGACTGACATTATGAAAAGTGGCAATACTGAAAACTGCAATTGAAAGTGATGATTCAGCAATGTACCACCACTGTGAGGATAGAGCCTTAAAAAACTATTGCTGCTTTATAATGCCAAGTGAAACTGAGTGACAAAGCATATATGCATCACCATGCATTGAAGGGTTAAAACATTCTAAAGCAGTGTATCATTCCATTGTGATCATCTAGATTTTATAATCTTAAGAGCATTTTCTCAAGTTTTATTATACTTATATTCTCTACTGTAAAATAATGTAAAAACACTTCTTATTAGCATAGTTACAATCCCTAAACCAAAGGCAAATCTTATACCATTAAAAGACACTATAATTACACATTTTTTGACTTACAACTTCAAATTGTATTAATTTTTTGCATTTATCGATAATCCATTTTCCCTACTTTTGATAGGTATTCTGATTCATCAATATGCAAGATCCAGAAATTAAACAATATAGATTTGAAAGCTTAAAGCATGCTCTTTCCAGCTGTGGCAAAAAAAAAGGATTGAACACGACACAGTTGAGATATTGTCCCCCAAAAATACCCTAAAATTTGCATGTAGAAAATTTTGGTCACCTGTGGTGATGCATATCTTTTCAACTAGGCATCCAGTGCTAATTAAATTTGATCCACATATAGACATCATAAGTAGAAATGACCCTCTGAAGTTTTGGTTTGATTGGTTCAAATGAAAGGTAGCAGTGGTCAGTCAAACCTTGGCTCTCAGAATAGTGCGACGAATTTTTTAGACACTTTAGAAGCTTTTATCAATATTTAGATGTGGCTAATTCCATAATTTTTGCCATGGTGTGATTCAGCATAAGAAGTTCTCCATGTATATTAGAGCAAATAACCAAATGTTTTCTAGAACTTTTAAAAAGATGTCAAGCAGACTTGGCGCATTTGCACCTTCATACGTGGTGTGAAGATGAGTAGCCTCCCTTTAAAGGTCCATAAAAATTAAACCACTGAAGATACTGGACTGAAATTTGGTAAATAACCGTCAAAGGCCATATAGAACCTTCAAACCAAATTTCATTAGATTTGGAGAGGGTCGAATGGAGACATGTTTTAATATTGTCACTTTGACATGGAATGACCCAAAACATAAATAAATAAAAATTTTCGTGCTCGAAAATGCTTGAACAAATTATTTCTTAGTAATGCAATCAATTTGCTTCCTTTCCTATCAAGGTGGTGTGATTAAGTTTGCATACAACTTGCACACATATTTTTATACTGCTTCCACTTACTCCATTTCTTTATTATTAATTTTCAATCCTCACTTCAAGAGTATATATGCAGAAACATTCTTATATAAAAACACATTACATACATTATGCACACAAATGCTTTAAC
Source organism: Schistocerca serialis cubense (assembly GCF_023864345.2). Taxonomy (NCBI): domain Eukaryota; kingdom Metazoa; phylum Arthropoda; class Insecta; order Orthoptera; family Acrididae; genus Schistocerca; species Schistocerca serialis. The sequence goes on along the minus strand of NC_064640.1, from coordinate 358,254,857 downwards.
TGATAGTTTTCCTAGTTTGGTAAATAACCTTCTATAATTAATAGCTACTTAATATTCTTTTACATTAAAAAATTGTTTTTTTTTTCCTTCTGCAGAATTCAGATTAATGGCTTTTGCAAAAACCTTCATTACTTTAAGTACAGATAAAATAGTAATTGGTTACAGTTTTATGATATGAGCATCCATCAGTACCCAGAACAATTACTCCTAATTATCGTGAATTTTTTTTTACCATCAAGAGAAGAGTGTATGGCTATGACCAAAACATTTTTATGTTCACTCACATTTTTAGGTGTTTTCAAAACACTTCTTCTTCCATGATTGAAATCATCAGCCAATGTGAATAATTTTTAATTATTCCTGAGGACAGTTCATGACCATAACACAAGAAGTGAACGTACAATTAATGTGCCATATGTAAGGCTTGCAAAGACTCATAACAGTTACAAATATTGTGGTTCTCTTTACTTCAACAAATTATCTGAAAATGCCTTCCCAGTGCCAGTAAATAAATTTAAAACTATTCTTTTGTGATGGACGAAAGGTAACATAACTTACTCTGCTCAAGATTTCCTTGAGTGTGTATCAAATGACCTACATTTCTTATAAGAATGAACTACAAACTTTACATATGGTACACTGTGTAACTGTTTTATTACTGTTTCATAAATCTGTTTGATTACTTAGGATATTTGTCATTCACTTAACTATGTAGATCATTTATCTTGTAATTACTCTGTAAGAACACTCCCTGTGGTTACTGGTATTTACTTAAATATGTATTGTATCTATCTTGGATCATTTTCTTATAACTGATGATATTTCTCCAAGTTTACATTATTATTATTATTATTATATTATTATTATTATTATTATTATTATGTTAACTTTGTTGACACTGATTGCATGTGAATATGCTCAAAGGTGAAATAAAACATATGTATATTTGTAAACAGACTAATTAGAATCTAGTCACTAGATGATCATTGTTCAGTATTACATTATTCTACATTTGTCACTTTCGGACCTTGTGTTCTGTCACTATGATACAAATTCCCCTCGCTTAAGTTCATTTATGTAGATTGTTATGATCTTTTATAATTCAGTAATTTGTAACAAGTCATTTTGTTTTCTTTTACTGCATATTTAGTCATAACTACTAAACACGCAGTATAACTAGGCACTTCCACAGGATGCTGGGACTTTAAGCAAGTGATCATCATCTACCAGATGCCAAGTTTGTTTTGTTTCCAATAAATAGCAAATCAAGTGTAGTCTTAGAAAGATCGGCTAGAAAAATATTTGTGGACATTAATCACTGGTTCCTAGCCAATTCTTTGTCACTAAACTTTGAAAAAACACACTACATGCAGTTCAGAACTTGTAAGGGGTGTCCCACAAGTATGTGCCTGACATACGATGACAAGCAGATAGAAAAAGTGGACAGTGTTAAATTCTTGGGATTACACCTTGATAATAAATTCAACTGGGAGGAGCACACCACAGAACTGCTCAAGCGTCTTAACAAATCTCTATTAGCAGTGCGAATTCTGTCAGACATAGGGGATATAAAAATGAAAGAGCTGGCATACTATGCTTGCTTTCAGTCCATAATGTCATATGGGATTATTTTTGGGGGTAATTCATCAAGCCAAGCAAAAGTTTTGTGGGCACAAAAATGTGCAATATGAGTTATATGTGGTGTGAACTCAAGAACATCCTGCACAGGCCTCTATAGGGAACTAGGGATACTAACTACTGCTTCCCAATATATTCATTCATTAATGAAATTTGTCATTAAAAATATATCGTTTTTTCAAACCAACAGCTCAATTCATGGAATTGATACTAGAAATAAGAATAATCTTCAAAAGGATTTAAAGTACTTAGTCTTGTACAAATAGGTGTGCATTATTCAGAAACACACATTTTCAATAACTTGCCAGCAGCCATAAAAAGCTTAACAACCAATGAAATACAGTTTAATAGAAGCATTAAGGATTTATTGGTGGCCAACTCCTTCTACTCCATTGATGAATTTTTCAGTAGAACCAACTGACTAACTTCTCCACCATTTCAGTGCAGTAATGTGTTAATTGTAAATAAGTATTCTAGTAGTTCTATTATATGTTTATTGCCTTATAAATAAAAAAACCTTTTTTTTAATTTTAAATTCAGTACATTAATGCCATCTTAGTTAATGAGTGTTGTAAAATGATCCTTTCATATAGTGTTAATTAAAAAAAATGATGATCATTCCACTTGGGACCTGTGGAAGGCACATTAGCTTATTTGTTTTAGTTGTAAATATCTGTCATGTGTTATTGTTTTTCTGACATGTTCTACATCCTGGAGGACCTCCTCACTACGAATCACTTGGAATGAAAGTAAATCTAATTTAATCTAATCTAGGAGAGAAACAATCTAGAATAGAAGAGGTGTAGGAGGAGGAGGATATTAGTGTTTAACGTCCCGTTGACAACGAGGTCATTAGAGACGGAGCACAAGTTCGGGTGAGGGAAGGATGGGGAAGGAAATCGGCCGTGCCCTTTCAAAGGAACCATCCCGGCATTTACCTGAAGCGATTTAGGGAAATCACGGAAAACCTAAATCAGGATGGCCAGAGACGGGATTGAACCGCCGTCCTCCCGAATGCGAGTCCAGTGTGCTAACCACTGCGCCATAGAAGAAGTGTGTAGGAAACATGCCCCAACTCATTCTTGCAAGGCAAGAACAACACTGAATTCAATACTACATATGCAGTGCTATATTTCTACAGCACAGTCTACTGTTCCTAGCTAAGTTTGCCAATGTGCCGAAACAATCTATACTGGCCCAAAATCATCCAACTTCCACTGCTTCCTCTGCTCGCAGAAAAGTGTAAGTTATGTTTAGAGTATTTAATAGTATATCTCTCTCTTCTAAGCTTATTGGTGAAAAATGTTTTGACTGAAACCATTAACTCGCCCAACCCCATCCCCATCCAGTTCTCCCTTCTCTACTGATGGTGAACGTTACAATGTTATTGATTCTCCCACTGATTTTGCTTCTTTTTGGGCTATCAATATTTTAATGGCAGTCAGAGTTGTTCCATTTATTTCCACTATTGGACTGTTAATGAAATATTGTGACTATCTAGGCAGTACTGCCTTTCTTTTGTAACTTACATGAAATTCATGTCATGCAAAATTAATTTTGACATCAGCTATTACTGAAGTAAGTATAGCATTCTCAAATTGGTTAAAAATCTTATGTAATTTTCTGTTTGCAACAATTATTATCTCATATTTATATTGAAATTTCCCATACATCTGTGTGGGGTGCCCAGTTCAGAAACAATTTAGCCTGCGTTGTTACTGTTTCTCTTTGTCCTATTGTTGCTTATGTTATGTGAATTCAATAGATTTCATATCCACCTTCAATTTTAATACTTTTAGTTCTTTCTCTGTCAATGTCTAGCATGCCTTTAACTGTTTCCTAATTTGACAATTTCCATTACTCAGAATTACATGAGTATTTCTGTCATTAAGTTTCCCAGTCATATCCTCTGGATTGCTGCAAACACTTAATCTTCCTACTTCAAATTCTTCTCAGTTCCATATTTAAACTTAATAACTAGACTACCATGAAGATAACATCCAACAAATGTCATATTAACTTCAGATATACTACATGCTTCGGTATGCAAATGATTAACATTTCAGTGCAGCTACATACAGCAGGTATGAAAAGAAAGGAAGGAAGGAAGGAGGATTAGGGTTTAATGTCCCTTCAACAACAAGATCATTAGAGACAAAGCACAAGCTCAGATTGTTTTCATTAGGATGGGGAAGGAAATCACCCGTGCCCTTTCAAAGGGACCATCACGGCATGTGGCTCAAGTGGTTTAGGGAAATCACAGAAAACTTCATTCTAGGTAGATGGATAAGGATTTGAATCACCGTCCTCATGACTAAGTCCAATGTTTTAACCACTGTTACTCCTCACTCACTCAGTAGGTAGGAGTAATGCAATCTACATATATAAGGAAAGATTTCATTTCTTTTTCAGACATTGCATTTTAATTTTGTTTGCCTGTGAGACAATTGTGTTATGCCTCGTACAAGGAGGAGAGTTGTCTGACAGCATACATCAGAATTCAGTAGTGGCAGAATCACAGTCTGTAGGGCTTCAGTTTATTCTTCTGTAGTAGTGCTGCTCATGTTGATTGGAATCCCACGTCTGATATGAATATAGAATTGGTGGGTTCATGGGGGTCATTCTCAATTCCATGCAGGATCTCAATGGTACCATGTGACTAGCAACCAAGAAAAACAGACATATTATTCAGTCAGCCATGTAGGATCATACAGCAACATCAAATACCTGAAGTCAACAAACAAACTTCTTTGCAGAATGACATGCATCTACAGCACCACAGACGGTCAACACATTGACAATTGTTGCAGCTTCCCTTCACATAGCAGCAGAGAGAAGCACACCACTAGTAATATGCCAACCTACAACAATGGACACAGGAGTGGCAGCACATTATCTTTTCAAACAAGTTCCAGTTCAGCATACAGCAACGCGACAGATGTATCTATGTGGGTGTGACTCCAAGGAGAATGAACAGTACTTGATTGCATTTGTCATTATTATACAGGCCCAGCACCTGGTATGATGAGATGCCACTGTGTACACAACACTACCACCTATTTCTAGTCTGAATAGCTGGTCATCTGGACAGCTGGTATGGTGACATCTTTCAATACGATACTGCAAGAATGTGTGTAGCCTGTCCTGCCTGATCTATCTCTAAACAGAGGATGTTTGACAGTTGCATTAAACAGCATGCTCCCAGATCTCTTATCAACGAACTCTGGCATAAAAATGAAGCAGCACTTACTCCAAGCTCTGTTTGACTCAATGGCCAGCTGAATTAGAGCTGTAGTTGCAGCCAGGAGTGACAGCTCTGTGTAATAAATTTTGCAGTCTCTGTATCCCAAAGTGAGCTACAGATTTAATCATATATTCTTCCTACTGTATACACACAATAAGTAAAATTTCATTGTGTGTTATTCTTGTTGGTGTTGCAATTTTAATTTCCAGCAGTGCAAACTTTTTCTAAAAATCTTGTGCCATCACATCAAGCATAATAGCATCTTTGAGGACCAACAATGTACATTGTTAATCAGTCACCATCAAGCATGTTTCAGTTAAGTAAACCTGTTGAATCACTAACAATGCCACAATTTTCCAAACAAACAATTTCACAAATTAAAGCATTGGGCTAAATTTTTATGCAACATCACATTTAATTTTGTGCTGAAAGAGTCCAAAATAATGAGCATTTTAGGCCTAATGCATGAATTCAGTGATTCATATATCATAAATGTGGAGGAAAGAGCTACCAATGCTATTTTTCTTTGTCAGATGCTATTAAGAGCCCATGAGATGAGAACCAAATTAGTCCTGACTGGCTGCGAAATTGATTAAGCCTGTGGGGAAGAATCCCAATTCTAAACCACAAGCATCAAGTCCTTGACAAAATAATTGCCACAGGCAATTGCATTTATGTGTATACTAGTCAATCTGAAACCAAGAGAACAAGAAAGAAATAATGCAATACCTCCTAACCAAAACCAAAACATTTTACATTCAGTTATCATCAAGCCTAAAAGCTAAACTTCACTTGGTGTGGAGCTAGGGTTATCATGAAATGGCACAAATGCAGCGGAGCAACAGCAGCCAATATTACATATGGAAATGCTGTAAAGAAAGTGAAAATTGAGTGTAATTCATACGTACTCTATTTGCTTGACCTTGACTCTACTTATTCTTCACATATTTTGACTGCTAAAAGAGAAGCTGCATGGAAAGCAATTCAAATATGTTGAAGGAATGAGAAACATGAAATATTTTCACAGTTTCAGACTCTGGAATATTTGCATTGAACTTCAGTTTTCCCCATCAGACCCTATGCATCCTTGTGAGCTTTGTAAACACGTAAGTCTGATGGAAATTTTTTAAAAATTAAAAATAATGTATGAAAACAAGAAGTTTGTGATAAAATACTCCCTGCCGCCATTAGATAAGCAGCAGCCAGTAGCAAGTCGCACTCTTAGCACACTTATTTGTTTTATAGTTTAATTCTTAATTTCTTTGCATGTTTTTGGGTACTTGCATAGTTTAATTTACAAATTTCAGGTGTATTATAGTATTTGAGAGTTGAAGCATCACGTTTTAGTACCCGTATAGCGTAAATTCACATAGTCGTCAGTCATCTGTTCCTTTTGAATGGCCTGTGAGATAAAAGAGAGGAAAAAAATTTGTTAGGGATTGACAGGGACTGCACCTGTTGTGTACAGATTCAGGGGGAATTTGCCACCACTGGTAAACAGCTGGAAGCTATGTTGGCCGTGGTCGACAGGCTCCAGGTTGTTGCCCTGGGCGGTGGTGACATTGGGACACCCAAGGCATGTGCTTTGGCGCCTCTGGAACCTGTAGCATCGCCTGACATCTCTGATGCCACTGCGCCCTCGGATTCGGACATCCCTGTTGGTCGACATTTGCCTGACAGTGCTTGGCGAACTGTGGCAGGATCGCGAATCCCTGGGTAGAAGGTGAAAGTTGGTGCTGGCTCCAAGGCTGTACCCTTATGCCTCCGTAACAGGTTTGAGGTACTGCCCACTGCCGAAAGTACTTCTGAGCCGGCAAGGGCATACTCACCTGTTGCGGCAATGGCCGGTCATCCTGAGAGGTCTGGACAAGTGCAGAGGGTGGGACTGCTTGACATTGGGAGCTCCAATGTTAGGCGGGTGATGGAGCCCCTTAAGTATATGGCAGCTAAGGACGGGAAGAAAGCCAACGTGCACTCCATGTGCATACCGGGGGAGATCCAAGATGTGGAAAGCATCCTTCCAGATGCACTGAAGGGTACAGGGTGCAGCCAACTGCAGGTGGTGGCTCATGTCAGCACTAATGACGGTTGTCCTATGGATCGGAAGAGATTCTCTCTAGTTTCTGGCAGCTATCTGAGTTGGTGAAGACTGCCAGTCGTGCTAGTGAGATGAAGGCAGAACTCACCATCTGCAGCTTCATCGAAAGGACCAATTGTGGACCTTTGGTACACAGCTGAGTGAAGGGTCTGAATCAGAGGCTCAGACTTCTGCGACCGTGTAGGCTGCAGATTCCTTGACTTGAGCCATAGGGTAGGGGGGTTTCACGTTCCACTAAATAGGTCAGGAGGCAGCTAAATGGGTAGCAGGGGCTGTGTTGTGTGGATTGATCAGTTTTTTACGTTAGGCAGTTTCGGGAAAGATCAAGAAGGGCTCCAGTCTCAAAGGATACAGGGCAAAGAAACGACGAGAATCGACCAAGCAACAGTCGGTATTGTAGTTGTAAATTGTTGTAGCTGTGTTGGAAAAGTACTAGAGCTTCAAGCACTGATAGAAAGCACTGAAACTGATATCATTATAGAAACAGAAAGCTGGCTAAAGCTGGAGATAAATTCTACCGAAATTTTTACAGAGACACAAACCATGTTCAGAAAGGATAGATTAAATAAAGTAGGTGGTGGTGTGTTTGTGTTTGTTGGTAGTAGTTTATCTTGTAGTGAAGTTGAAACAGATAGTTCCTGTGAATTACTATAGATAGAGGTTATACTCAACAGCCACACCAAAATAATAATTGGCCCCTTCTACCAAACCTCCGGCTCAGATGATATAATAGCTGAACGGTTCGAAGAAAACTTGAATCTCATTACAAATAAGTAGCCCACTCATACAGTTATAATTGGTGGAGACTTCAATCCACCCTCAATTTGTTGGTGAAAATACATGTTCAAAGTTGGAGAAAGACGGAAAACATCTTCCGAAATTGTACTAAATGCTTCCTCTGAGAATTAATTTGAACAATTACATCATGAGCCCACACAAATTGTAAATAGTTGCAAAAACACACTTGATCTCTTAGCCACAAATAATCCTCGTCTAATTGAGAGCGTCATGATGGATACAGGGATTAGTGAACACAAGGTCATTGTAGCAAGGCTCAAAACCATATCAACTGAAACCACTAACAATAAATGAAAAATATATCTTTTTAAAACAGCAGTTAAAAATTCACTTCATACCTTCCTAAGAAAGTGTCTCTATTGCTTCCAAGCTAATTATGTAAGTGTAGACCAGATATGGCTCAAATTCAAAGATACACTATCGACAGTAATAGATAGATTGATATCACATAAGTTAATAAGAGATGGGACTGATTCACCATGGTACACAAAACACCTCAAAACACTGTTGCGGAAGCAAAAAAAAAGCATGCCAAATCCAGAAGAATGCAAAATCCCCAAGACTGGCTAAGATTTACAGAATCTTGAAATTTAGTGTGGACGTCAATGTGAGATGCTTTTAATAGTTTTCACAATGAAACATTGTCTCAAAATATGGTAGAAAACCCAAAGAGATTCTGGTCATATATAAAGTACACCAGTGGCAAAAAACAGTCAATACCGTCACTGCACGATAGCGATGGAAATGTTACCGATGATGGTCCCACTGATGTGGAGCTACTAAATACAGTTTTCCATAATTCCTTCACAAAAGAGGGGGTAATAAATATTCCAGAATTCAAAACCAGAACAGCTGTTAGCATGAGTGACAGAAAAGTAGATATCTTAGGTGTTGTCCAAGGCTCATCTTCTGGTCCAGATGGTATACTAATCAGGTTCCTTTCAGAGTATGCAGACACAATAGCGCCTTTCTTAGTAATCATATAAAACTGCTCACTTGACGAAAGGTCTGTTCCTAAAGACCGGAAAGTAGCACAGGTCACACAAATATTCAAGAAAGGAATAGGAGTAATCCATTGAATTAGAGACCCATATCACTGACCTCAATTTGCAGTAGGATTTTGGAGCATATACTTTAGTCGACCATTATGAATCACCTTGAAGAAAATGACTTATTGATACACAACCAACACGGATTCAGAAAATATCATTCTCATGCAACACAGCTAGCTCTTTACTCCCAAAAAGTAATGAGTCCTGTCGACAAGGGATCCCAGAGCGATTCCATATTCCTACATTTCCAGAGGGCTTTTGATACCGTTCCTCACAAGCGACTATTAAGCAAATTGCATGCATATGGATTATCGTCTCAGTTGTGTGACTGGATTTGTGATTTCCTCTCAGAGAGGTTGCAGTTCATAGTGATAGACGGTAAATCATTAAGTAGAATAGAAGTGATATCTGGTGTTTTGCAAGGTAGTGTCATAGGCCCTCTGCTGGTCCTGATTTACATAAATGATCTAGGTGATAATCTGAGCACCACCATTAGACTGTTTGCAGATCACGCTGTAATTTACTGTCTAGTAAAATCATCAGACGATCAATTCCAATTACAAAATGATCTAGAAAGAATTTCTGTATGGTGCAAAAAGTGGCAATTGGCACTAAACAAAGAAAAGTGTGAGGTCATCCACATGGGTACTAAAAGAAATCCAATAACTTTTGGGTATACGATAAATCGCACAAATCTAAGGGCTGTCAATGCCACTAAATACCTAGGAATTACAATTACAAGCAACTTCAATTGGAAAGATCACATAAATAATACTGTGGGGAAGGCGAAACCAAGACTGTGCTTTGTTGGCAGAACACTTAGAAGATGCGACAGACCCACTGAAGAGACAGCCTACATTACACTTGTCCGTCCTCTGGTGGAATATTGCTGTGCGGTATGGGATCCTTACCAGGTAGGATTGATGGAGGACATTGAAAGAGTGCAAGGAAGGTCAGTTCATTTTGTGTTATTGCACAATAGGGGTGAGAGTGTCACTGATATGATACGCAAATTGGGGTGGCAGTCACTGAAATGAAGGTGGTTTACTTTGCGGCGAGATCTATTTACAAAATTTCAATCACCATCTTTCTCTTCTGAGTCCAAAAATATTTTGTTGACGCCCACCTACATAGGGAGAAATGATCATCATAATAAAATAAGAGAAATCAGACCTCGAACGGGAAGATTTAGGTGTTCCTTTTTCCCATGCACCTTCCGAGAGTGGAATGGTAGAGAAAATGGTTCAATGAACTCTCTGCCAGGCACTTAAGTGTGAATTGCAGAGTAACCATGTAGATGTAGATATATATAATCTGTCACACTAACACTCTAAAACTATTCTGGAGCACTCCTGTACAGAGTTAGAGAAGTGTGTTAGAAGCAAGCATTTCAATTTACATTTTAAACTCTGTGCATTTACCACTGACATCTCACATTAGGGGAAGCTGTATATAATGATAATCGGTACAATTATATTACTTCAACTCATAATAAAGTGTCAGGTAAAATATAATTAAGATCTTCATTCCACCAGTTCCCTCATGGCAGTGGATCAGTTAACACACAGAAATGTCTTCCAGATATTAGTTAATTTCATTCAAAGGAATCCTCTAAGGAACGTAACTGAGTTGTTGTGTTCATCTTGGAAACATTATTATAGCCGCTTTTGAAATACAAATGTTGATAAACTACTATGACATGCACAAAACTGTATATTTTAAAAATATTTCACTTTAACTAAATAATTAGAACAAAATCCAGTTTTCACCATTTTCACATCAATACAGCGTGTATTTTTAAAAGGAGGAGGAGGAGGAGGAGGAGGAGGAGGAGGAGGAGGTTATATTTCAAACTAAGCAAAACATGGTCTTTAGGAATGAATATTTCATTTTTCAGCACTGTGTGCAGCGTTTGAAGACTGTCTTAGTACAACTGTGATGAAGGCTTTCATTAGGAAGATTCTTAATGGATGTGTCTACACAGTAAGTTTATTATAGTTATCTTAATAACATTTATACAACCATCTTAATACACATGCAGTTATACATAGAATACAGTTTCAGAAGGATCCTTGTTTATCTTTCTTCTACTAAAAGAACACACTTTTGCCTCATTACTGTTCATAGAATTCATCTATCTACAGGGTGCATGGCCCAACTGTCTTTCTTGATATGTTGTTGTTGTTGTGGTCTTCAGTCCTGAGACTGGTTTGATGCAGCTCTCCATGCTACTCGAACCTGTGCAAGCTTCTTCATCTCCCAGTAACTACTGCAACCTACATCCTTCTGAATCTGCTTAGTATATTCATCTCTTGGCCTCCCTCTACGATTTTTACCCTCCACGCTGCCCTCCAATACTAAATTGGTGATCCCTTGATGCCTCAGACCACGTCCTACCAACTGATCCCTTCTTCTAGTCAAGTTGTGCCACAAATTTCTCTTCTCCCCAATCCTATTCAATACCTCCTCATTAGTTATGTGATCCACCCATCTAATCTTCAGCGTTCTTCTGCAGCACCACATTTCAAAAGCTTCTATTCTCTTCTTGTCCAAACTATTTATCATCCATGTTTCACTTCCATACATGGCTACACTCCATACAAATACTTTCATAAACGACTTCCTGACACTTAAATCTATACTCGATGTTAACAAATTTCTCTACTTCAGAAATGCTTTCCTTGCCATTGCCAGTCTACATTTTATGTCCTGTCTACTCCGACCATCATCAGTTATTTTGCTCCCCAAATAGCAAAACTCTTTTACTACTTTAAGTGTCTCATTCCCTAATCTAATTCCCTCAGCATCACCCAACTTAATTTGACTGCATTCTATGATCCTCGTTTTGCTTTTATTGATGTTCATCTTATATCCTCCTTTCAAGACACTGTCCATTCCGTTCAACTGCTCTTCCAAGTCCTTTGCTGTCTCTGACAGAATTACAATGTCATCGGCAAACCTCAAAGTTTTTATTTCTTCTCCATGGATTTTAATACCTACTCCGAATTTCTCTTTTGTTTCCTTTACTGCTTGCTCAATATACAGATTGAATAACATTGGGGAGAGACTACAACCCTGTCTCACTCCCTTCCCAACCACTGCTTCCCTTTCCTGTCCCTCAACTCTTATAACTGCCATCTGGTTTCTGTACAAATTGTAAATAGCCTTTCGCTCCTTGTATTTTACCCCTGCTACCTTCAGAATTTGAAAGAGAATATTCCAGTCAACATTGTCAAAAGCTTTCTCTAAGTCTGCAAATGCTAGAAACGTAGGTTTGCCTTTTCTTAATCTAGCTTCTAAGATAAGTCGAAGGGTCAGTATTGCCTCACGTGTTCCAATATTTCTACGGAATCCAAACTGATCTTCCCCGAGGTCAGCTTCTACTAGTTTTTTCATTCATCTGTAAAGAATTCGCGTTAGTATTTTGCAGCCGTGACTTATTAAACTGATAGTTCGGTAATTTTCACATCTGTCAACACCTGCTTTCTTTGGCATTGGAAATATTATATTCTTCTTTAAATCAGAGGGTATTTCACATGTCTCATATATCTTGCTCACCAGATGGTAGAGTTTTGTCAGGACTGGCTCTCCCAAGGCTGTCAGTAGTTCTAATGGAATGTTGTCTACTCCCGGGGCCTTGTTTCAACTTAGGTCTTTCAGTGCTCTGTCAAACTCTTCACGCAGTATCATATCTCCCATTTCATCTTCATCTACATCCTCTTCCCTCTCCATAATATTGTCCTCAAGTACATCGCCCTTGTATAGACTCTCTATATACTCCTTCCACCTTTCTGCTTTCCCTTCTTTGCTTAGAACTGGGTTTCCATCTGAGCTCTTGATATTCATACAAGTGGTTCTCTTTTCTCCAAAGGTCTCTTTAATTTTCCTGTAGGCAGTATCTATCTTACCCCTCATGAGATAAGCCTCTACATCCTTACATTTGTCCTCTAGCCATCCCTGCTTAGCCGTTTTGCACTTCCTGTCGATCTCATTTTTCAGACGTTTGTATTCTTTTTTGCCTGCTTCATTTACTGCATTTTTGTATTTTCTCCTTTCATCAATTAAATTCATTATCTCTTCTGTTACCCAAGGATTTCTGGCAACCCTCGTCTTTTTACCTACTTTATCGTCTGCTGCCTTCACTACTTGATCCCTCAAAGCTACCCATTCTTCTTCTACTGTATTTCTTTCCCCCATTCCTGTCAATTGTTCCCTTATGCTCTCCTTGAAACTCTGTACAACCTCTGGTTCTTTCAGTTTATCCAGGTCTCATCTCCTTAAATTCCCACCTTTTTGCAGTTTCTTCAGTTTTAATCTACAGGTCATAACCAATAGATTGTGGTCAGAGTCCACATCTGCCCCTGGAAATGTCTTACAATTTAAAACCTGGTTCCTAAATCTCTGTCTTACCATTATATAATCTATCTGATACCTTTTAGTGTCTCCAGGGTTCTTCCGTGTATACAACCTTCTTTTATGATTCTTGAACCGAGTGTTAGCTATGATTAAGTTGTGCTCTGTGCAAAATTCTACCATGCAGGTTCCTCTTTCATTTCTTCCCCCCAATCCATATTCAACTACTACGTTTCCTTCTCTCCCTTTTCCTATTACCGAATTCCAGTCACCCATGACTATTAAGTTTTCGTCTCCCTTCACTATCTGAATAATTTCTTTTATTTCATCATACATTTCTTCAATTTCTTCGTCATCTGCAGAGCTAGTTGGCATATAAACTTGTACTACTGTGGCAGGCGTGGGCTTCATGTCTATCTTGGCCACAATAATGCATACACTATGCTGTTTGTAGTAGCTTACCCGCACCCCTATTTTTTTTTAATTCATTATTAAACCTACTCCTGCTTTACCCCTATTTGATTTCGTATTTATAGTCCTGTATTCACCTGGCCAAAAGTCTTGTTCCTCCTGCCACCAAACTTCACTAATTCCCACTATATCTAACTTTAACCTATCCATTTCCCTTTTCAAGTTTTCTAACCTACCTGCCCGATTAAGGGATCTGACATTCCACACTCCGATCTGTAGAACGCCAGTTTTCTTTCTCCTGATAATGACGTCCTCCTGCGTAGTCCCCACCCGGAGAACCGAATGGGGGACTATTTTACCTCCGGAATATTTTACCCAAGAGGACGCCATCATCATTTAACCAAACAGTAAAGCTGCATGCCCTCGGGAAAAATTACGGCTGTAGTTTCACCTTGCTTTCAGCCGTTCGCAGTACCAGCACAGCAAGGCTGTTTTGGTTAGTGTTACAAGGCCAGACCAGTCAATCATCCAGACTGTTGCCCCTGCAACTACTGAAAAGGCTGCTGCCCCTCTTCAGGAATCACACATTTGTCTGGCCTCTCAACAGATACCCCTCTGATGTGGTTGCACCTACGGTACGGCTATCTGTATCGCTGAGGCATGCAAGCCTCCCCACCGACGGCAAGGTCCTTGGTTCATGGATGATGTGTGCTATTCCACCTTGCAGATCACATAATGTAGTAAAGCACAGAAAGTACTATATTGTTATTATTATTATTATTATTATTATTAGATAATTTTGTTTCCAGGCAGCAAGTAAACTGTCCACAACACCCAGACAGAGTACTGCATCTTCCTAATAGACTAAAGTGTAGCAGATGTTACAGAAGTTATGTGGTAATGCATGTTTCATCAACATACCTATTCACTTTTGCAACACACTGATCATTTTAAATATTGTTTTACTTTCTTTATAATATGGGCAACAAAGTAATGATTAATTGCCCTTTCTTACTACGAGCCATGTTAAGTACCCCTGTAAAACAGAGTTTAGGTCTACTATACACAGCAGTTTTGCTGAAGCAAGTAAACCGATTACAAAGTGAGGAATGGACGCAGTAGTTCAGATGGAAGTAAGACAGCTTTGTAATTTATCCCTTATGTTATTCAAACTGTATATTGAGTGAGATGTGAAGTTAGTTTGATGTTCAATGGATCATTTGTGTGATTAATAATAATGATGTGGAGTCAGTCACTTTATACCCATATCACACACTGGCATGTAAATATGGCTACATACTTACCATCTACAATGGATTTTTTGTGAAAAAGAATTAAAGTTCAGGGAGAAGAAATAAAACTTTGAGATTTAACAATGAAACTGTAATTCTGACAAAGACAGGAAAGTACTTTAAAGATTAGTTAAACAAAATAGTCTTGAAAAGAGATTATAAAATGAACAACCACAAAAGTCAAACATGAGTAATGGAATGTACTCTTATTAAATCACATGATATTCAGGGAATTAGATTAAGAAATGAGACACTAACAGCACCAGATGAGTTTTGCTAATTTGTTAGCATAGTAACTGATGATGGCTGAATTTAATGCAGACATTGGCAATAGTAAGAAAAGCATTTCTAAAAAAGATGAATTTGTTAACGCTGAATATAAACTGAAATATCTGAACCTTTTTTCTGAAGGTATTTGTATGAAGTATAACCATGTATGGAAGTGAAATGTGGAGAATAAACATTCAGACAAGAGAAGAGAAGAGAAGCTTCTGAAATGTGGTGCTACAGAAGAATGCTCAAATTATATGGGTATGCTGATGCATAGTGATGCATCTGTTGGCACAATGAACTTGCATTTGGGAGGATGACAGATCGAACCCCATCAGACTGTACACATTGAAGTTTTCCTTGATTTCCCTTGATTGTTTGAAGCAAATGCCAGGATGGTTATTTTGAAAGGGCACAGCTTATTTCCTTCCCTATCCTTCCTCAGTCTAAGCTTTGTACAGTGTCTAATAATCGAGCTGTAAATAGGACATTAAACCATACTCTTTCTTTCTTTCTTCCTTCCTTCCTTCCTTCCTTCAAATAACTAATTAGGAGGTATTGAACTGAATTGCAAGAAAAAGAAATTTGTGGCACAACTAGACTAAAAGAAGGAATTTTGGAGCTGGGAGGAAGGAGGAGAGGGGAATAAATTGCAGAAAGAGACCAAGGTGTGAGTGAAGTATGAAGGTTCAAACGAACATAATTTGCAGAAGTTTCACAGACAGAAAGAGGCTTGCACAGAATAGAGATGGGTGGTGAAACTGCATCAAACCAACCTTCAGACTGATGATGACAACAACCATCCACACAGCATGTTTAAGTTAAGGAATAATATTAATGTGATAAGCATTTACATCCCACCCCTACTTTCCTCATCATCACATTGATTCAATCCCACAGACACTGGACTTGCATTTCAAATCAGTGGGTCTGAAACTCCCTTCTGGTCTTATAGATTTAAGTGTTCCTAAATCACTTAAGATGAATACTGGGATGCTTCCTATGAAAAGGACATAGTTAAGTTTGCATGAAGACTTTATCCTGCACAAGAAATTAAACCCTAATGTTCCCTGTTCGGCACTCACAGTTCAAGAAATGATAAATATCAGCACCCTTAGT
Source organism: Schistocerca serialis cubense (assembly GCF_023864345.2). Classification (NCBI taxonomy): domain Eukaryota; kingdom Metazoa; phylum Arthropoda; class Insecta; order Orthoptera; family Acrididae; genus Schistocerca; species Schistocerca serialis. Next base: position 358,238,582 of record NC_064640.1, on the reverse strand, counting down.
GATGGTGCTGCAAATTTTTCCTAGTTTATACAAATGAGTATAATAAAGGTACCCTTGTTGTATTTTAATTACTCTATTCAAAAACACAAGAATCACAGTGCAGGATACAGGAAGTGTTTTATGGATGCGAAGTTCACACAAGTGATGTGGTTTATTCTAGTATAGCTCACTAAAGTGAGGTGGATTAACACCAACTAAGTTGACATTTTGATTGCAGACCACAATACAGGTTCCTCCTGTTTCCTTTCACTTTCAGCAGTTAAATAAATTAAATGGACATAGGTTACAGTAGTTATGCAGAGGTAAAGAGGCTCAGACAGAATAGAGTAGGGTGGTGAAACTGTATCACACCCATCTTCAGACTGATGACCCTGACAACCAAGCTGAGAGTATGTTTAAGTGACCTCAAAGTAACCCCAAAAAAGAATTTTAATAGCTTAAGTACCCGCAACATGAGGATCACTCTGATTACCAAAGAAAATCTCAGTTCTGCACAATGGATCAGGTTTGACTAATCTGATACTGACTGTTTTTCCATAATGGGTTCACCAATCCCTTCTACATTCACCATCAGCATAACAGGAATAAAGTTTACAAGTACTGGTATAGGAAAATATTTCATTATGGTTTTCAACATATAAATTTATTGTATGTCACAACATTCCCTTTGCAGGATAGTTAACTTGTTATTTCTGACACATGAAAACTTTAAGTGAGTAAAGGGACACAAATTAAGCAGCATCAGAAACCAGGTAAGAAGAGTGTACCATAACTGAAATTTATGAATTCATAATCTTTCTCCTTGCCATTTAACATGAAAGTGTGCAGAAGCCACAATATAATAAATCTCCACTCATTGTTGATTTTGTATTTATTTCTGTAAATGTACACCTTCCTCCTTCCATTCAATCACCTTAAGCTAAGCTGTAAAGAAGAGTCAGTTACATCATTCATCTGTCATTAATCTAAACTAAGGTTTTTTCCATATATTTACTGTTTATGGATTTTGTACCTCAGTAAGAATCGAAGCATCAGAAAGGCAGTCATGAACATGTTTAGACAACTTTCAAAGCTCTTAGCAAAACTAATCTGTCTTCGCTGTCAACAGCTGTCTGTTGGTGCATGAATTTAAGGAGAATATTGCATAGCCGACTTCTTCCAATGTGCAGTGTAGAATTGTGACATAGTTTGTGAATTTGTAAAATTGTCTTCAAAATGCTCAAGCCAAAAATGAATTTTCTTGATTATATGGACGACATAAAAGAGTATCAAAGACTGTGTGGTATAACCACCATTTAAAATGATAGTTATGTTACATACAAAATATTAATAATTATTGCTGCCTGACTACAGCCTGCCATAACCTGAACACACATCAGTGCTCATGTAAAAGAAGCTGAACTTCATAATTCCAATAGACTGCTGCACAAGAAAATTGTTAAACTGGTAAGACATAATCCTTTTTGTAATAAAATATATGCTATATAAAGTACCAGTATCAATATGGACATTACTTGACACAGCAAAACCTCTAAGCAACATTATATGGGAAGCATTAATTGTTAATACCCAGAGAATGAAAGTGTCAAACAGGCAGACTGCAACATTAATGCTGCATATGCAGAGATTATAAAACAAAGCTGTGTGAAAGAGTGGAAGGGGTGGTTGGCTTTGTGGTTGATAATCGCAAGAATTATGAGCTGGATGGTAATACATGGTAATACATTTTTGCCATACGTATGTTTGTGGCATAAAGCTGTATATTTACAAAGATATAACTACTATTTTACCTACTTCTACTCAAGAACTCACTCAGCATACAGTAGCAGCTGTCAGGTAGAAACAATTTTCACTTGCTTTTGAAAATATCTTTGTTATTTACCATACATTTTTGAGAAGACTTTAATAGCTGTACAAGTCACTACTTACTGTCACAAAAGTTAGATAACAGTCAAGACCATGTTCCTTTAGAGCACTTGACCCACTCGGGTAGCTGAGGGCATTAGCATATCATTTGCAGGGTTCGGGAAGATGAGTCTGCCGAAGATTGAATCCACCTTGTGGCAAGCCAGCCAACCTGGATACAGTTTTTTGGCAGTTCCCAGTATCCACCTAGGTAAATACTGGGCTGGTACCCACATCCCACATCAGATACATGCTACGTAAACATTTAGAAAATGTTCCCACACTTGAACATGAGATTTGCACTAGATACAGAGAGATGGGGTACCCAGACTCCATCCAGGGAACAACTGTCACTAACTTTGTTTCAGCCTTTATAGCAATGATGACACCATAGAAAAACAGGAAAAGGGAAATGAGAAGAATCAGCTTCTTTACAATACCTTATTTGTTTCAGTATTATATTCAGATTTGAAAAGATTGTTAATAGCAGATATACTACGGAATAAATGTACTGTGATACTCCTGTCATTATTACTAATTGCTCAAACAAACAAAGGCCTACAAAATTTGTGGATTCAACACACAATTCTAATCTAATTCATTTGTGCAATGAATTTTGTCAGTCCAAATGAAGAATCACTGCAAAACAATCACTTCCTCAAAACACTCCTGATACACGTGGCTTCAGCCATATTACGGAGAAGACAGGGAATGGGATCTGGAAAATTACAAGAATTAATTATGTCCAAGAAATGTGTCTAAAAATTATCTATCTGTCAATTTTTATTGTTTATTGCATCAAAATTTTTCACAATTGCAGGAATAAATAATTGAGACAACCAAATTTCACAAAATTTTGCTACATGTTGATGCTGAAGAGTGTCCTGTTCCATCCTTATTCTGGACATTTTTAACAGTGGTGTTTTAAAATATATCTGATAATATCTCAATAAAACTCAGAAAGCACATTTCACATTATAATTTCCATCATCTCCTCTACTGTAACCACTTTATGCTTTCAAATAACTATTCCAATGAGTTTTACATTTTGTAAACTTTGTTACAAGTTAGTCAGTAGGAGCATGTTTTAGTGGTTGAAACTTCACTTGGATCTCTTCTTTGCAGTAAAAATTATGATTTTTGAAATAAATCACCAAATCGACCACCTAAATGATCATGTTCGACAATGCTGAATGTATCCTAATGTGGAGAGAGGTGGGAAGATGTAATGCACCCAAAAACATAGTCAAACATGATCATTTCGGCAGTCCATGTGTTATGGTGTATGAAGGCATAACAATGCAGAACTCCAAAACGTTGGACAAAGTACATTCACCCGTCAACATTATTGTGGCTTTGTACGCTTACGTCAGCAGCTCAAGGTCTTGTTTGCTCAGGACAGGATGTGTATGTTGTCATCATCAGTATTTCATCATTGTCATTGATGCATGGGTCACCAAAGTGGCATCTGATTTAAAAAAAAAAAAAAAAAAAAAGACTTGCACCAGGTGGCCAGACTCCTCAAATGAGGACTCCCAATCACAGATGCAATAAGCACAATTTAGTTTTTGGACTCTTTCCCCACATGCAACTGTTCTGCCCCAACTTCATTTTTATGGATGACAGTTAACAACCACATCAAACTCTGCATGTGGAGCTGCTCTCTGAATGAGAGGATATTCGGTGAATCAAATGACCTGCCCATTCCCATCAAGTGCATATAGGATGCATCGGAGACACACATTGCAGCACGTCCACATGCACCAACGACCATCCAGCATTTGTCAACTGTGCTGGTGGATGAATGGAATGTCCTACAGTGAGAACCCTTTAACAACCTTGTGGTCAGCATGGGAACACACTGCAGAGCATGCACCGCTGTCTATGGTGATCACACATCCTATTAAGAATCATGTTTCATCTTTTCTTGTAACATCCAGGGGAGCATCACGAATAGCAGTGACTTCAGTGTAATTATTGTCTGAGTAAAAGTGTTATTTCTGTTTATTTTACTGCATATTTCTTTCAGTTAAATATGTTTGACGTTGTACCAACTGCAGGTGACAGTCTGAATCATTATATTAGTCTGAAATATCAGGTATGCCAAGATCACTTTTAAATCTTTTTATTGATTACCAGTTTTGACAGATCTGTGCTGTTATCATTGCATCTTGTAAAACATTAACATTACTAGCCTGGTCAACATTGTAATGTTAAATGAATGTCTGCTAAAATACATCAGCACAACATGATGTATGTTTTATATTTGTGCTGGTTTATGTTTGATGTGCTGACGTTCCTTGCTATCTTTTATTCTAAGAGACACAATGTCACTATGTGACTTGCAAGTTTGTAAAGATCATGAACTTCTGTTAATGTGTTACAAGGTCCCATGACAACAGCCTAGATCTGTCCAGTCCGGTAAGTAATAAAAAGATTTATAAGCAATTGTGGCCTACCTGATATTTCAGAATAATATAACCATTCAGTTACCTTCCATACTATACTGCAGCAGTTCTTTCTACACAGCAAGTCCCTGTTTCATTAGGACTGCTTGTGTGAAATTCCACACCGCAATGTTATCTCTTGGTAAGGTATGATTCTTGAAGTTTCAGCAACAGCCGTGTCAAAGGACAAATTGCTAGTGTTGCTGTGGCAGACTTTCTGGCTGCAAAAGTAACAGTGCATAGAGGTGGAGGTGGAGCTGTGATGCAGCATCAAGTTTTATATTAATTTTAGTATTTGTGGGCGAAAAATTTTATTATACAGGGTGTTCAAAAACAGTGTTAAATACTGCGAGAAGTGGTAGTATGCATCAAAACAAGAAAAAATGGTACAAATGGCTCTGAGCACTATGGCACTTAATGTCTGAGGTCATCAGTTCCCTAGAACTTAGAGCTACTTAAACCTAACTAACCTAAGGACATCACACACATCCATGCCTGAGGCAGGATTCGAACCTGCAACCGTAGCAGTCACACGGTTCCAGACTGTAGCGCCTAGAACCGCTCGGCCACTCCAGTCGGCTTCAAAACAAGAAAAATAACTCCAGTAAACATGGGTCCTGAAATGTATACTTTTTGCAATAAACACATGTTTACAGGTGGTGTTCAATGTGGCATCCATTCATGACAATGCACCCCTCTGCCCTCCAAGTAAGGAATGATGCACCCTTTCAAGTATATCTGGTTGCTGTTGTACATGCATGCACATATAGAAGAGACAACCCTGTAGTGTCTGCACATCATTGTTTGGTGTAGTGTAGATCAATTCCTTCAGGTGTCCCCATAACCAAAAGTCTAGGGGACTGAGGTCTGAGGAATGAGCATAACAAGGTATGGGGCCCCCTGATCAATCCAGCAGTCCTGGTGCACAATCATGCATGACCCACATCTGTATTCGTCGCTAAAATCATGCAGCCTCTAGCAACATAGGCAATACATCAATGAGAAAGTCCAGACAATGCACCCAGTTAACCTTTGTGGTAGCATGTATGGTCCTATTAATCTTTTGCCAAGTACATATGGTCATATGTTGATAGAGAATCAGTGTTGATGCCCTCTTTCCTTAAATGCTTGGGGACTTATATCTACCCATACATGCTGGTTGTGGAAATTCACAACACCATCTCCTGACAACCATGCCTCGTCAGTAAATAAAATCTTGGATGTTAACAGCGGTCTGCACCACACTTCTGCAACAGCCATTGACAGAACCGCCATCTGCCATGATGATCCTGTGGCCTTAGGGCTGAACACACTTTAGATGATACACGTACAGCAATTGATCATGAACCACCTGCCAGATAAGAGAATGACACACACTTTCTGCTGCTGCTGATCATCGCACATAGCTCCCAGATGTTTCTTCCACCAAAGGTAACACACACTCCTCCATGTCAGATGTGCAGACTGTGCGGGCCTTCCGCTGCCAGTCTTCCAAGGTGCAGGGGTATGTGTGTCCCTCAGATGCTGAAAAGTCTACCAAACAGCTTATCAGAGGGCACTCTGCACTGTGAATATTTTTCAGTGTGGGCTCACAGACTATGTCCATTTGCTAGACCATAGCAGAATAGCATATGCACCATTTCACTTGCCCAGTAGTAGGCTTCCATTGCTAACAAGTAATGGAAGAGAGGAAATGTAAATCTACTAAACCATTTGTACATACAGACAGAGTAATAACAGTAAACATATGACTGAATCCACATCTGGAAGAAGGTAAAAAGACCATGATACGTTCCCAGAGTTGACAGTACTGTACAACACGGCTCAAAAACACAATGAAAACTAATGTAGGCTACAATATAACTCAAACCACACAACTGACTTTTGACCACCTAATTGTAGGTAGAGCACTGTGAGTAAGATATCATAATACCATGCAGACACATTTGACAGAGCGCCAATGCAATGACTGTGCTAACATCCGTAACCACGCATCATGCAAGCCCTTCCTTTAAACATGTGTTTACCTTGGAAAGTATGGATTTCCAGACCCAAGTTTATATTCAACACTTTCTTTTGAACACGCTGTATTTGACCCGAATAGAGAGAGCCAGGTTCCTGCTCACTCTTCCATGACAACACCCCAACCCACAAAGCAAAGACTGCCTATGATTTTTTGGCCAGCAAATGGATCACAGTCCTGGATCACCCACCATATTTGCTGGATTTGACCCCAGCCAACTTCTTGATATTCCCCAAATTGAAGTTGAGAGGACAATTCTACAACACATTTATGGAAGCTCCAGATAATTGTACTGCTGTACTACATGCAGTTCCACAAAAGGACTACAATGACCATTTCAAAACACTTTTAAAACAATGTCAGCATGTATTGATAAAGGATGAGAAAATTTTGAATAAATACAGTGAATTTGTGAACATAATCCATTACTTTTATTTTTCACAGCCACAGCTGTAACACAACTCTGATACAAGGTGTGTGCAGGGTCCAAATTTCATCAAGCTATACTATGTGGCAGTGACATATCATATGATAGTTATTTTTGTCTGTAAGTTTTGCATACCATGTCTATATCAAAATGAAGTACAGCAGAGCTACGAAATCTACAGGAATGGTACAATCCATGGGACTGACTGTAACAACACAGTGTCTCTAAGGATACAGCTTACTTTACTCAAGAGGTACGGTACTATTACAGAAAACTGAAAAATTTCCTTGACCCATTAGTAGCAAATTTTTTCAGTTGTAACTGGTAATGGACATGAGGCAATTTGGTTGCATTTCCAACCAGAATACAGCAGAGTCATCTAACCTTTTCTGCTGTTTATCATGATGTAACTGAGACAGGATAAGTAGCACCCACAAATGATGGTTTGAGGTAGACCAATATTCACTCATACTGTCTAATCATGATGGACACATTCTACATAACACTGAAGAAGGTCCAAATATCACCACATGAGATGTTTCTGCAATATGTAAATACCTCTCTCAGTACTGAATAGAGGATACTACATGGGCAGTTCACATTTCTGTATCATCTTCAACACGTATGTTTCATTTGATCATCGACTATGAGAGAAATTTTGTTGACAATTTGTTGCATGAAGTGCTGAGAGAGAGAGAGAGAGAGAGAGAGAGGGAAGGGGGGAGAGAGAGTGGGGGAGGGAGGGGGGAGAGGGGAGGGAGAGGGGGGAGAGGTGGGGGAGAGAGAGAGAGAGAGAGAGAGAGAGAGAGAGAGAGAGAGAGAGAGTGGGGGGGAGGGTGGGAGAGGGGGAGAGAGGGAGAGGGAGAGGGAGAGAGAGAGAGAGAGAGAGAGAGAGAGAGAGAGAGAGAGTTGTAATCTAGTAATAAAAATACCTGCAGATGAGTAGAAGCCACAATCTGTAAGGACAAAATAAAATTATGCAACATGAAGGGCTTGTTTGTAGTAGGTAATTTGTTATAAATATTACAGACACCTGAAGAACCAAAGATGTTGAAGGCTAATATAAGGATAACTGTTACCTGGAAAATTTGTGGGGGAATCTGGAAGTAGTGAATACCAGATATGCACTATAAGAAGACTTATACACAAAGAAGAAAAATTCTTGTATGAAGCACTGACATTTCAGACATTAAAACATAGTACTAGTAATGGACTTGTACCTCCAATCAGAGGTGCCACACAATTTTTCCACCTGAGGATGACGAGGGGGAACACCAATAAATTTGTGTGGAACTACTATTTATTGTTTGACATAAGTTTAACATATTTGCACAAAAGTATGTTGGAAATATAATACTGTATCTTTAATTCCACAAGGCTAGGAATTCCAGTTCCAGAATAAAGAACAATGTATAAAACTAACTTGATGTTTTAGCAATGGAAAATCCAGGATGGAACGTAATGATATTATGAAAGGATAGTTGCTACTCACCATAGAGTGAAGCAGCATCCCCACTATATAGTGAGTAGCAACTATCCTTTCCATAATATTGTAATCTGATATTTTTGTTTTTTACACGACCGAATTGTCACACATTGATGGAAAGGTTTATTACAATTAAGTACAAGTAAAGTTCATTAGTTTCATGTTCCAAGGATAATTTGCATGATAAACTTGTAGTGATATGGAATGTGGTATTTCACATTCCCATCACAAATTAATTTGTAAATATGACTACATGCTGAACTCTTTTTAAACTTTTTATTACATTTTTAAACATCTACAGATGTGAGTTAGTAATACCTACCCTCCACCTTTTACACATTACATTAAAAGAAATTTTTTTGCAGAACAGGTGTTGTCAAGGAGAAACTTCCTTATTTTGTTTTCAAATTTTCTTTTGCTGTCAGTCAGATATTTTAAATCACTGGGTAAGTGATCAAATATTTTAGTTGCAGCATTGTACACACCTTTTTGTGCTGAAGACAACCTTAAAGTGTAGTAATGAAGGAAATTTTTCCTTCTGGTATTATAATTATGTACAATATCATTCCCTTTAAACTGCAATGGACTATTTATAATGAACTGCATGAGAGAATAAATACACGGTGAAGTGAGAGCCAGTATGTGCCACTCCTTAAACAGATGTCCACAAGATGATCATGAGTGAGCACCACACACTATTCCTAAAGCACATTTTTTAGCAATGCAGACTTCCTTTCTTAATGATGAGTTACCCCAGAAGGTTATTCCATATGACATTATTGAATGAAAATATAAAAAAATATGTCGACTTACTGATTCATCTCTCCCAAAAATTTACAATGACCACAGGGTTATGTAAGTAAGTTACATATAAAACATTACACTATCAGCTTCATCATGCAGAATTAATTTAGGAAAAGATTGAGTTGTTACTATTATAAAACATAACACAAATTCAGAAACAATGAGATAAGATTTTGTGGTGATCAGCACATAGAAGTGTGTGCTTGTGAATTAATACTGAAAAATAGTTTGCTTTTAACTGCAACTGTATATAAATCCATATTGGGAAATTTCTAACTGTTTATGAGGAATCTGGATTCCTTACTATGCTATAAGACAGCAGCAAACAGTTAATAGTCTCCAGCGAATTCAGTGTAGATTTTCTAAAGGATTCTGAAAGGAAAAATGATCTGGAAACCTTACTTGGAGCCTAAAATTTTATCTCAGTAACTAACATTCCAGCACAAGAAACAGAAGACAGTTGGACCTTAATTGATAATATTTTCTTTAAAGCAAGAAAATAACTGTGTACGTCTTAACAAATGCTCTTTTAGATAATGACGCTCAGTTAGTTAGGATGAATAAGATAGTGCCTTACAGCATCGATATTCAGTGACAATCAGTTGGAATAATTCATGACTCCAGACCAAATGTTTTTAAGAATGATTTACAAGAGATGACTTGGGATGTAATTTATAATGAACCAAATGCTGACATAAAATTTAATCCATTCCACAATAAAGTCATATAATTATTTCAAAATAGCTTTCCACATAGCCAGAAAGAACATTAAACAGCCATGTAAAAAACTGTGGATGACAAGATGAATTAAAGTATCTTGTGAAAGGAAAAGGGAAATGTACACATTGGCAAGAACAAAGAGATTTCATTCAATATTTGCACAATACAAAAACTACTCAAAATTACTAAGAAAAGTTATTAAAAATTCAAAGAACATGCACATTATGTTGGAAATTGGTAATTCTGACAACAGAGTTAAGGCTATATGGAATGTAGTGAAACGAGACAGGACAACCAGTCACAGAATTGTACATCATCACTACTGAAGTAAATGGAAAGACTATAAATGATGAGTCACAGGTAGAAAATATGTTTAATACTAACTTATTAAATACAGTAGAAAGTACAGGGACAAACAGCTCAAGGGAAAATTCACAGCAGTATTTGAAAAAGCAACCCACATAGAATTCTATCAAATGGATGTATCACCAACTTCTCCTTCTGAAATTAACAAAATTATACATTCACTCAAAATTAAAAATTCATTTGGATTTGATGATCGTTACAATAGAGTGCTATAGATTTGTTCCCATATCATAAGCCCCATCTTATCTGAAATATGTAATGCATGACTATTGAAAGGCACTTTTCCAAAGAAACTGAAATATTCCACTGACAAACCTCTCTGTAAGAAAGGTGATAGAACAGATGTCAGTAATTAATGACTTGGTCCACTGCTGCCATTTTCCAAAATTTTGGTGAAGGTGGTGTATTCCAGAATAGTATCTTACCTAATCGACAATAATATCCACAGCAAACATGAATTTGGATTTTAGAAGATCTGCTTCACTGAAAATGCCATTTACATGGTCACTCACCAAATTTTACAGGCATTAAATAATAAAACAGTGTCAGTTGGTATTTTCTGCAACCTATCTAAGGCATTTGTCTATGTTAATAACAATATTCTCTTAGATAAACTGATGTTTTATGGGGATGATGGTATAAGCAACAAATGGATAATGTCATATCTGACAAAACACATGCAGTAAGTTTTACTTAGTAAGTCAACCCATGTAGTCCAGGTACATTACTCTAACCGAGGAGAAATCATGCACGGGGTTCCCCAAGGCTCAGCCTTAAGCCCACTAGTGTTCCTCATATAGGTAAATGATCTTCCGTCTGATAGACAAGAAGCAGAATTAGTTCTTTTGCAGATGCAGTCCAAGCATACACACAGAAACAGAAAAAATAGTAAACAATGTTCATAAAAGTATCATTGACTGGTTTTCTGCAAATGGTCTCAGCCCCAATTTTAAAAAGACATAACATATTCAGTTCTGCAGGTCTAGGGGTACTGCACCACTGACAAGTGTAACGTGTGGTGAGGTAATAATAAAAAAGGGAGAAACTTCAAAATTCTTAGATGTTCATATTGATGAGAATTTAAACAAGAAAACGCACATTTTGGAACACCAAAACAACTTAGTTTGTATTTAGAATCTCTGCAGATCTTACAGAGAGACGAATCTGTAAGTTGACATTCTGCATATCTTCATTCAGTAAAATCATATGAAATAATGTTCTGGGGAAAGTCATTTTTAAGTAAAAAGTCTTTATTGTTCTAAAACAAGCTATAAGAGTAATATGTGTCACACACCCATGATCATCTTGTAGACATCTATCGAAAGGGTTGGGAACTGTTTACAGCACATTTACTATCTCATGAAATTTGTTGTAAATAATCCACTGTAGTTCAACAGGAACAATATGTACATAATTACAATACCAGAATGAAAATTGGCATTCATCACTACACATTAAGGTTGTTTTCAGCAAATTAAGGTGTGCACAATGCTGCAACAAAAATTTTTGGTAACTTACCTAGTGATACAAAATGTCTGACAGACAAAATTTGAAAACAAACTAAAAAAGTTTATCCTTGGCAACTTCTCTTGTTCTGTAGAATAATTTCTATTACCGTAATGTGTAAAAGGTGGTGGGAGGAATTAGTAGCTCACATTTGTAGATGTTTATAAAGAATTAAAAAAGCAGTTTACAACTGTTCAGCAAATAGCCATATTTAAAAATTAAGTTGTGCTGTGCATGCAATATTATTCATTCCATGTCATCACAATTTACTGTGCAATTGATCCATGGAACATAAGACTAACTAACTAACTAAATGTGCCTGAAGTAACTTGTTTTAGGAGTTCTGAAATGTGCTTTTTCTACTTTAAATTCTCATCAATATGGACATCTAAGAATTTTGAATTTCCACCCTATTTATGTTTCCTCAGCATGTGTTATACTTATCATTGTATAATGTCCCTAGATGTGCAGAACTGAATATGTTGTGTCGTCAAAAATTGAGGGCGAGACCATTCACAGAAAACCAGTCAATGACCCTTTCAACAACATTGTTTACTACTTCTTATCTTGCTGAATGTATGCTTGGATTAATAACAGTACCACTGTCATCTGCCAAAAGAACTGATTCTGCTTGATGTATATTACATGAAACATCATTTAGATACACGAGTAACAATATCAGGCCTAAGATTGAGCCTTGGCGACCATCATATGTGATTTCTCCCCAGTCAGAATAAGGTCCCTCAACTACATCAGTTGGGTTACCAAGTACAACTTTTGCATGCTTTTGGTTAGATATGTTGCTATCCATTTTTATGTAGAAGAATATTGATTCTGCAATCAAATGCATTAGATAAATCATGGAAAATACCAACTGGTACTGTTTTATTATTTAATGCTTGTAAAATTTGGTAAGTGAACACGTAATGGGATTCTCAGAAGAGCAACTCTTATATAATCCAAACTGTGATTTGCTGAAGATATTATTGTTGCTCAGGTGGGATACTAGTCTCGAATACACCACCTTCTCAGAAATTTTGGAAAATGGCAGCAGTGGATATTGCAGTTTCTCTGCAAAAATGTCTTGCAATAGTCATGCATTGCATATTTCAGGTAAGACTGGATGTATGATATGGGAACAAATCCTTAGTACCCTATTGGAAATACCATGAAATCCAAATAACTTTTTATTTTTGAGTGAATGTATAATTTTCTTAATTTCAAAAGGAGAAGTTGGTGATACATTCATTTGATTGAATTCTATGCTGGTTGCTGTTTCAAATATTGCTGCAAATTTTACCTTGAACAGTTTTTCCGTATACTCTCCCTTGCATTGTCCGATGGTGGCCTCCCCATACATTTTCTACAAAAAACTCAGCCACTTCACTTCCGCTACTCATATGTAGGCCATGTCTTTTACATCCTCATCTCCCAATTGTAGCAACAGGCACTGCATTCATATGAGATACCATTTTAGTCAGCAGCAGCCCTCTCAACTGTTCACAACACGCACAACAGAGTTAATTCAAGTCTGGTCATGTCACTGTAGAAGCTCCAGAAGACTCACATTTGTGTGTGTAATTGCTGCTCCTAATTTCATCCAGGTCACCCCTAATGCTCTAATTTCTATCCTTAGCCAAGCTGTTCCTCAGTATACATACTACAGTAATATGACCCTCTATGCTAAAATCTTTGTATAAATACTGTATATCCTCTGTTACCTGGCTAAGCCTAGCACTTGGCTTCACAATATCTGTGACCTGTCATCCTGTTCCTAGTTTGTCTCCCCATCTGGCTTACACAAATCTACACTTAGTTCCTTTTTTGTAAGTCTGCTGTAACCTACTGTGACCGACAGCAGGCTGAGGCTCTCCCCTCCTACTTCACATAACAAGTCAATTTTATTTGATACCATAAGCTCAAATGTAGATCAAAAAGTTGAAAAGCTGGTCCCTTTTACCAATGCTTGTCACCTTTAAAAGTAATCAACAGTCATGCAGTTTGTTTAGGTAAAGACAGTGTGAACTTTTTTAAATAGCTAAAATGCAGGAATTAAAAGCATTACAAAATACATTTTATTCCAAGTAATAAGTATTTTTCTTTAGTTTTAGTGTCTTCCTAAATAATAATAATAATAATAATAATAATAATAATAATAATGGTGTGCTTTTTTATACAGTCATTCAAAAAGAGGACCAACTTCAAAGAATTGTCAGATGCACAAAGAAAATAAGTTTTCTTGCCCTGCCACAGGTGAGTAGGTTCTGTCTAGTGCAGAAAAATAATTTTCAGTAAACAGCCACCTGACTGGTCTATGTAAGACTAGAACAAAATTAGCATGAGAGAAAACTCACTAAACATTTATTATTATTTCAATATAACTAGAATGTTCATGAGTAATCAGTATGATAATTCTGCTTTAAAAATCACTTAGTATCAATTTTGATTTTGAGATGTCTAAAAATAGTTCAGCTTTCCACTAAAAAATATACTAATATTCTCAAATGAAGTAACATGAAGAACAATTGAGCTGCCAAATATTTACATGTGTGCTTCTCTGTGTTAGACTTGTATTGGAATCATTCAGTAAAAAACTGTGTGTGCTGCTTCTGATCAACTGATTACTATATTTCATTTGGGTAGCCTCCAATTTCCTCCCCCCACCCTCTCCCCCCCCCTCCCCCCCCCCACCCACCTACCACCCTTTGCTCCCACTCCAAGTTATACCAAAAAGAAGAAAACCAGAGGGAGAAATTTTATTATAAAATCCAATTTACACATTACTTAATCACCTCACTGACCAGTTGCAGAGAAATATTAAAATTGCCAGACAGAGGAAGGATATACACAATGGCTTTATTGATGCAATGATCCTGAAACTTCACTTGAATGAATTACAGTAAAAACAGAAAACTTAAGTCAGGATATCTAGATGACGACTTGAAACCTGCTATGCCTGAATGGGAGATACAGACTGTTAGTAGATTCAATTCTACTGGAATAATTGTTACTTTGCAGCAGATTAAACCTTCTTACGTTATAACAAAACAGGATAAAGTATGGGAGAGGACCTTGCTGAAATACAGTTAGATTGTTTCCAATTACCTGTTTTAATACCACCAAATCACTTCACACTGAGATCTGAATCCAAGAAAGGTGGTGCAGCTGGAACAAACTGCTGCTGATTTGGGCAGAATAGCATTCAAAATCTAAAAACCTCAATCTGTGAATCATTAAACACTCAACAGCCCCTAGGATTTGCATTTTGGTTGAAATATCACTAATCAGGGAGTATCTAGATATAATAATGGAAGTCTGACTACAAGTGAATATACACACATGATACACACACCATCCATATCAGGTGGAACTAACCTTTGGGCTCTGTAGTGCACAAATGTGAATGTGTACACAAGAAGAAATTGCACCACAGTAATGCCAATATGACAATGAATTCTTGTAAAGTGCAAAAGTCATCCAACTTTGTGACAATGTGAAGCCCTCTCAAACAAGTTAAAGTACCAATGAGAACCATTTTAACATTGTTTTCAACATTCCAGTACTTTAATATGAGCCTCACACAATGTATAATAGAAAATATGACAAAACTGAGTGTTATCCATTGTAAAAAGTGCCTGAATACAGCAATTTCCAAGAATCTCGACATCTCCATTTTTCAATATTCCAAAAAAAACCCAATGAATCATTATATTTTACTATACAGTTGAAACTTAGAACATAAAATTCAAAAGTTATATTTAATAGCCTTTACACTTCCATGCTTTTGTTGTCAGGCAATTCCACAACATAAAGCAAATGTTTGCTAAGCAGTTGTTGGACAAAATGCATATTGTTCCGCATATTTCTCTTTCATATTCAGCCAGTCTTTTACTATAATATTAGCAGCTGTTGTACAACACATTTGTTGGATCATCATTAGTAAGGTGTTAGAAGATTCAGAATATTCTGAAACAATTCAGGAGATGAAAAGTGGAACACACACTAGGAGTCGACAATGCCAAAGAGTAAGAAGAGCATGACTGCACCTTCAAATGAAGATCTGAATATAGACTGTAACCACATTGAAACAACAAAGGAAACAACATGCAAAGAAAGATGTTCACGTTTCAATGATCATATTCATTTTAGAGAGTGCCTGTACACATATAAGACAAAAGTTTAACTGGATTATTTGTTTCTACAGTACATGAATGGACTCATCTAAACAACACATGGGGAAAGAAGACAATACAAATAAACAAAGATCTGCCTCAGTCTCATATTATATAAGAGAAGAAGAAGGCCAAAGCATTCATGTATGTGCCTCAACAGTCAATAAACTGACAGGTAAGAGTGATTTTATTTATAGCCTAAGCAAAACGTCTGTAGGAGACACTCAGGCCTATTAGCAAAATATATAAACTGGACAGTGTACAAACTCAGGATAATCGAGATGGACAAGCTCACAAGCTGCAGGAAAGAGACAAAGAATGCACAGAGTTAATTAAGAATGATATATTTAAAGCATAAATGCAGATCATCTCATTACTCTAGAAATAAAATTAGGCAGTTGTATCTTCCAACAGAGTTAAATCTTTAAAAAAATGCATGATGGGTACCGTAGTTCTCACATTATACAAGGTTTGTTGGGCTGCTCTCTTTCAAAGTATGAAAAGGTATTCTGCAAATGTTTCAACTTAGGCTTCGGAAATCCTCATAGTGATAGTTTCTCAAACTTTGCGCAGTTCTTGTTGTACATCAGCTCAAGATTTGGAATTAAAAAATAACATAAGAACAGATTATATGTTGCACAAAATAGGGGCAAAAATATTTTCTGATATTTTAAATGAAAATCAAAACAACACTGACAGCCTGTTTCAACTGCCAGCAGAATCAACCCGTACCTGAACTGTCTGTTGGAGAAGTATTTTACTCCAGACTAGCTTGGCTTTATAACTGCACAATCTTAAAGTATTCACAAAAGAAAGCACACAATGTAGTTAACTGCACATGGGTTGAGAGTGACTCAGGATGGGATTTGGGGGGGGGGGGGGGCAAATAAAATTGCATCTGCAGGAGAGATCGCTTAACTCCCTTAAACAAAATAGCTAATTAAAGGAGGTGCACAAAATCTTAAGTCTTGGGATGTTTTCCAATTCTAAACAGAAATTATACAATCATGGCAATGCTTATGAGTTACACTAAAAGCTCAAAGACATTTGGAGGAATTCAGTTTACTTCCCAATAAGTGGGCATAGCTATTTGTCTCATGGTGGGGTTTTTGGTCTTATTGAAAAAGGCCTAATAAAACATGAAACAATCACTTTGTCCCAGAATATCATGATATATTGGGGAAAGTGCAGGGAGGTTAGAGTTTGGGATAAGACTGCTATAGTCACAACATGAAATCAATCTCCAAACATGTAATGAAAGCCAAATTGTCTTTTATGGTGCCTAAGACAAGAGTAGTGCATTATGTAATAAGACCTAAAACCAGGACACAATGCCTTTTCAGAATACTTACTTACTTCAGAAATAGATGTTGAGGTGCGGAAACCTGGGGAGAGAAGCGTTTCAATAATATTTGAAGCACCTCAACTTCCATCAGTGATCACATGGGAGCAGTAATAAAGCTTTTGATGTGAAGAAATTGATGTCTTATTTTGATAATTACCAATAGGAGAGTAAAGAGTTCTCTTCAAAAGTTGTATAAGGGAATGCTAATGATACTGAAGAAAAAATTCTGTATAATGAAGAATCTTTACATTAAAGACGACCGTGTTGCAGCATTCTTTTTTTAATTTGGAAACAAAGTAAATCTAGCTATTATATTAAAATATGTACTCTTTCTTTAGAAGTCATTTGAACGTATGACTATAAGTTTAGGATGTGAGAAACAGATTTCGTTACTGTGGAAACTTCTGTTCAATTTACAAATCTATTGTTAACTTCTTATTCTGATATTGTCTACAAAGTACAATGTACATAAGAGCTCACTGATTTTAAATGCCTAGAATGTATAGCTATGGTAGAGTTTTGAAATTTTTTGAATCAGTGACGTTAAGTAAAACAAAAAAATACCTCTCCTGTAAAATTTTGTAAATAGCACTTGTTGAATTTCATCAAAATAGTCCTCAAATATGGAAAGTTCTGGCACAACTTACATACTTTAGGAGTAAGGGAGATCACCCACAAAATAGCAGAATTGTTGAGTCATTGACAGAAACATACAAAAGAGAAAGTAAACTTCCTAGCATTCGGTATAAATCCTTTGCCAACATACAGTACATAGACGCATGCACACACATCTGTGCCAGTTACTAGAAACACAGTTGCAGGATTGCGTTTCAGAAGGTGGGCTAGAGTTAGTGAGGGTTGTGCTGTGTGTGGTGGATAAGGGAGAGGCAGGAAGAGGGTTTTGGGTGGGAATCTAGCAGTATCAAGGGAGGTAACAGGATTGTTGACTAGGAATTTGGGATGGAGGAAAGTGGTGGCATGTGCATGGGCTAGGCATGTGATACATGTGTACCAGAATCCATGGATTGCGGCACATGGTGATGGTTATGCTGAGACATGGATTGGGAAGGGAGAGCTGTCAGGTAGAGGGTATGGGGACAGTGGGCTAATGGAGACTGAGGCTGGTATGTTTACAGGAGGAAACATGCCTAGCTCATGCATAAAAAGAATTTATACCATAAGCTAGCAAGGCCTGTTTCCCTTCTGTGTGTGCCTGTTGATGACTCCATGCTTCTGCTTTTCAGTGAGTGGTCTACCTTACTCCTTTAGTATTTAAATAAGTTAAAGTATGTATCTGTTGTACGAAATTTCTTGTAAAATGTAGCACTGAGTTGCCAATATGCACAAACAAAAGACAGCTGTTATCCTTTCCACACCAAAAAAATCCCTTCCACACAGCCTAGCCATCTAGGGGCAATGTATCTTCAGTGAAAGAACCCCAAAGCCCAGTATACTGAAGGCATGATGAAGGTTTTCACAGTCAATACACTCCAAACCTAGTCCACACACAGATTTCCCATGACATCCTTACACACACCCCCAAATCTCCCACCACCCCAAGAAACAGCTATAAAGGAGGGCCCTTCCTCTTCATGCAATATCACCCTGGACTAAACAGCTGAACCATATCCTTCGCTAATGCTCTGACTACCTCTCATCCTGCCTTTAAATGAAGTGCATCCTACCCAAGATTCTTCCCATCCCCACTAAAGTGGTGTTCCATCCTCCACCCAACATCTCATCTGTCCTTCTGCCACTCTCAACCCCGACCAATGTGCAAGACCTGCCCATTCACCCACCCAGCACCTCCTACTCCAGTCCTGTCACAGGCTTAAGCAAGATAACAGAGGTCAAGTCACCTGTGAAATCAGTAATGTCATATACCAACTCTGTTGCAAACACTGCACAGCTTTTTATGCTGCAGTGACAAAAAGAGTCATGGATTAGCGGTATGCACATATACAGATGGCAATACTATCATGCGCACGCAGTATAAAAGGGAGTGCATTGGTGGTGGTGGTTGTTGTTGTGGTCTTCAGTCCAGAGACTGGTTTGATGCAGCTCTTCATGCAACTCTATCCTGTGCAGGCTTCTTCATCTCCCAATACCTACTGCAACCTACATCCTTCTGAATCTGTTCAGTGTATTCATCTCTTGGTCTCCCTCTACGATTTTTACACTCCACACTGCCCTCCAATGCTAAATTGGAGATCCCTTGATGCCTCAGAATATGCCCTACCAACCGATCCCTTCTTCTAATCAAGTTGTGGCACAAATTTCTCTTCTCTCCAATTCTATTCAATACCTCCTCATTAGTTATGTGCATTGGTTGGGTTGTCATTTGTACCCAGAGGATTTATGTGAAACAGTTACGGTATGATTACGGTCGCAGGATGGGAATTAACAGCCTCTGAACACAGAATGGTAATTGGAGCTAGACACATGGGATATCCCATTTTGGAAATCATTAGGGAATTTAATATTCCAAAATCCATGGATGTCTGAAGAACTGACTATGGTATTATCCTTGGCTGGTGGCATCATTCTTGTTTAAAAATAATGTTGATTACTCTCGTCACAACATTTGCATCCATATTTTGTGTAGCTCCCTCCTCTTTTCTCGTAATGTTATCATGGTGTTCATGAATTTAAATCACCTCTCTATTAAAATATACATCATAATGTGTTATCTTAGCTAAAATGTTGCTATCATTAAATTTTACTTCATGGCCTGCAATCTAAAAAGCATTCCCACTCCAATTGATTTAACACTTTGTCCAAAACGATAGTTCAGCTGAGTAGTAGTACTTCTTTGTGTACTTGGCCACAACTACACAGAATTTTATACACACCAGCATTCATTAGTGACAGACATCTTGGACTACTATTAAGCATTCTTTTATTTTTCCTGTTGGACTTGCAAATCATTTGAAGCCAGTTCTTGGCCAAATATTTACTTATTCGATTGAAAACTTCATTAATAACAGACAGGAAAACTTTTCCAGTGGGCAGCCATTGTTCCTGATACATACTGGAATTAATTTTTATACTTTTTTGGTGTAGTGCTTGTTCCACGTCCTTACTGGAATAACCTTTTTTTTTTTTCAAAAAAAGTAACTGGACAGTTATTCTTGTAAATAAACCTGCTCACATATTTTACCAGCTCCATCCATCAATTTTTGTCTTGGATGAGGGTTACATTGCTCATGGAAGTATCAATCTGTGTTTTTACTTTCCTGTACAATTTATGGCCCTAAGTTACCATCTACCTATTTGATTCTTAATGCATCTAGACAATTAAGTTCCCATTGCTCACTTTCTCTACTGTAAATTGCATTTTTGGGTTGATGCTAATGAGATGTACCAGAAGACATCCAACTCCTCTTGCTTTGGGTGCACCCTATGAAGTTATCATTCATATAGCAGTACCACTTAGTTGATCTGTTCTGTATGATGTACATGGTAAAATATCTCCAAAAAGAAGTTGGCAACAAATGGACGAAGATGGGTGCCAATGGCAAACCCATTAATTTTATTATAAAGTTCAATGTTGTACTGCACATAATTGTTGTAAAACAATGTCTAAATAAAACGTATATATCCACCTGATAAATTCTTTGACCATGGTCCCTTAAACTAGAAGTTTTAACTGAGTCCATATCCTTTCAATTCTTTAATAATTTTCCAATACTATATTGTTTTCAACTTTTGACGCAACCTTCACATGAGTTACGTTCAAGGAATGTACATCCATATTTGAACTCAGTCACACAATTCTTACCCATCAAAAATGAAGGATCATACACCAAATTTTGATGAATTTCAATTAGGAATATGTTCTCAAACAAAAATCTTTATGAAGACATCATTTTTCAATTTACCCATATATGGACAAATTACATATAACCTGAATTTTAAAATAAATAATAATAATACTGTAGCAACATAATACAAATGAAATTTTATAGATTTCACCGTCTTCTATATGCCAAACCCATCATTACCAAATATTAACATCCTCTTATCTTCCTCCTTGTAGTTTCTTGTCAGTTTAAAGCATAGATATATTACAAGTGGGACAGGTAAAGCATCTGTCAATTGATTAGCCACAGCAGATGCATTCACTTATGAAGACCTTACACAGTGGTTGTGCTCATAACTGTATTAACTGAAAGTTCCAGAAATTTCTTCAAAACATCTCATATGCATGGTGAAAACAGGTTCTAACTTTGCATCGTGAGACATGGAGATAAAAGTGATGGTGTGTTCGGAAAGGGAGCACACACAACATCAGTTTTAACATTTTTGCAACATCTTAACAGGAGGAGCGGTACCAAGTTGAATAAGGTTATTGGACTTGTTGAAGGAAACTGAAAGACTGAGCAGGAATTTCAATGTACCTTCCCCTGCACAATCAGACTGTGTAGTCATCAGTATGTTGTCAATCAGTTGCACATCTACTCAATTCATATGGACCACTCCTTCAAATCTGTGGATTATGGTAAGTACTGGCTGAGCAACAGCACTTCTGTAATGTGTAATTTTTTGTGAGACGCCATTCAATGATTATTTAAGAGATAGCTGTATCTTTAGGACTCTCCTTGAATGGCAGTGATTTATCAGTTATTATACCTAAGTACTTAGCATATTTGCTGTAAACAGAACTCCTACTGTAGCACATCCCATTTACTATCTCACTGTTACTCAGCTAAACATCAGAAATCTCATTTTAATTATAGCAGCTTGGGGCTTTGGCTTTCACTGGCAATTTTAGCACTATCTGTCCACTTTTCAATTATATGACTTTTATAACAAATCTGCCACTCACATGTCCACACTCATTCATTATAATTTCTCATTTTGTCTGTCTTTTACAAGATTCAGTAATCTTGCACACAACACAATAATATATAGTTACCACTTGCTCAATGTGTTGTATTGTTCATGGACTTCTCAGCTTACACAACAGATTATGTGAACTCCCTCTGAAATCTTAGCTCTAAACAATTTGCTTGTTAGGTGTTTGCTAACTATGGGGAGACAGTCTGTTTACGGGCTGTTAACAATTTTTGCAGCACAGACCACTGTGAGATGTTCAGGAAGACAGTCAAAGAGGTCCTGGAAGGTAATGACAGGGATGTTGAGCCATGCTGACTCCAGTGCCATGGCCAGCTGCACTAGGTTTCTAGGCTGAGGCTCCATGACACATACAGCCCGATTGACATGGTCCCACAGATTCTAGATTGGGTTTAGCTCTCATGAGTTTGGTGGGCAGGGGATTACAGTAAACCCATCCTGGTGTTCTCTGAACCACACACATACACTGTGAGCTGTCTGACATGTAGCATTATCCTGCTGGTAGATGACATCGTGCTGAGGAAGCAAACAATGAGCAGGGGTGGACATGGTCTCCATGGATAGATGCACACTTGCGTTGATCCACTTTGCCTTCCAGAATGACAAGATCACCAAGGAATGCCACAAAAACATTCCCCAGACCACAACGCTCTGTCCTCTGGCCTGGACCCTTTGCTTTCAGGCATTTCACACTGTCCCTACCAACAGCCATCTATCCGATGGAGCATGAAATGTAATTCACCTGAACAGGCCACCTGTGACCACTCAGTGGATATCCGGTTGCAGTATTGCCATGCAAATTTCAGCCTTTGTTGCCAATTAACAGCAGTCGGCACGAGTGCACGAAGCAGGCGCCTACTGTCGAAATCCGTACACAGCAACGCTTGCTCAGTAGTCATTGCGCAGACTGTTGGTGGCCCCTTGGTTCATGTGAGTGGCCAGTTGCTCAACAGTTGCACATCTAAACCCCTCTGCACATCTCTGCAGCCACCATTCACCCCTGTCATCTAGGGCCTGTGGTGCATGCCTCGGTGCCAGATTCGAATAGTGCCATTTTGCCATGCACAGTATACTTTAACAATGGTTACACTTGAACAGTTTATAAACATAGCCATTTCTTCCACCCTTGCCCTGAACACCATGATGATCCTCTTTCGGATGGCAGATAAATCGCTCTGTTCCTGCATTACGACAACGACTGCACTGTTTTTCGCGTCCCTCCAAAATGCTTTATATACCCTCCACTGCTAGTGCTACCACATATTGTTTGTGAATGGTTACCACACAATGATTTTGAACGTGGGTCGTGGTCACATTAATGTGACTAGACTATGTATAAATGATCTTAATATGTGGCTATGCACTCTACATTTGTGAAGCAGTTTATACAGTAGTGAAATATAATTTTTTCTTAATCCTGACAGCATGTTGCTTCAAGATATTGATAATATCATCATAGTGTTGAGCAGATAAACAGTAGTACCTTGCATGGGTTGCATCATTCTGGACTTGCAACATTCTGGACTTAAATGCAGCCACAATAAATTCCAATGTGCAGTCAAAAGAAAAAAAGAATCAATGAACACAATGGCACTCTCTCTTGTCCTTCCTTTCTGTTATGATTTAATGCCCTGCTGACACTGTGGTCAGTAAGCACAATGGTGGCTGGATTCCGATATGGACCCCCTCCCCACTCCAGTTACAACATTCAGATTATACAAATGATTTTCCTTTCAAGTATTAGTAATAGAGTAGTAGCAGTAGTAGTAGTAGTAGTAGTAGTACACATTGCAACTGATCACAGATTTCTAAAAACCATTTTCTAAGCTGGAGTTTGTGCTAAAAAGGTAGACTCGTCATCAACCAAAAGCTGGTTTGAAAGCTACAGTGCGTTACTAGGCGCAGTCCTATTGCAGATATCATGTCCTTGCTTTCCTCCAACTTTTGAAGTGACTTGTAGATTTACAGACAGAGGGGAGGGGGTGATGTGCAGTTTGGTGTGCACTCCAAACAGTGGTGCAGCTTGGCAATTTTTGATATTATTGCCAGAGGTGAAAGAAGCGAGAAGTGATAGGAAAAAATTCCTAGGACCAACTGACAATTAAATCCCAGACCTTTGGTTATATTGTCTGACCCTTAAATCACTGACACACCAGAGTTTTTAGTGTGGATGGAAAATTCCTTTTCACTTTACATGAGCAATTCTAAAATAATGCCATGAGATAAGGTCAGTCTAACAATAAACTGATCGTATCTTACCTTGGCAGTTTCACATTTACATTAATATTACTTCAGTTTATTCAAAACAACGAACCTTAATCTGCCACAGTTCTCCAACATAAACGGACAATGGTACCACCACCACCAACACCACCACCACCACCGATGACGACAACAACAACAACAACAATACATTCTTTGAGTTATCTCCTCATCACAATGTTGAGCAAACACACTTCTGCACACATAAGGTATTCATTTTTACTTTCTTTTGTAGCACACAAAGTCACCACATGTAAAGTTATTCAGATACATACATACTTGTGCTGTAGCTTTTAAGTGCCCACAAATTATTTCACACACTTTGATATCAAACTTTTTTCAGTTCACATATGTAAATTTCCAGTGACCACTGATATTACATAATTTACTAAAAACTTGTGTTGCCTGGGAAATATGTCCATTCTGAGTAATGGAAAAATTGGGGTGGCGATTTACTACTGAATAAAAAGCAAAGACATTACTTGTTCTACTGTTTCCATTCAGTATTCCCAGTATGCACCAACCACCTGATTTTTAACATCTGCTCATCTGATATGAGGATACTGTACCTCTGCATTTATTACAGGTACTCAGCCAAAACAGTAGATTTCAACAGGAAAATACAAGTAGTAGCTATCATACACCCACAGAGAAATTGTAGATAGCTTGTAGGTTTATTGGTGGTGGTAATATCAACCATGTTCATGAAAACCATGCAATAGTGACTACTCGTGCATACTAGCAGTTGAGATATTTTAGCAGCTTTTTTAAGTCATTTCAGGTTGCTTGTGCAAATGATCGTAGATTGTGCATCATAATGAACACTTTAATTGAATTTATTTGTCAGCTGTAATAGGTGTTTCACAACTGGCAATCACATGAGTTTCATTATCTAATAAAATCTTTAACAAAGAGGGGCCTTAGCTTTCTTCATACCTCCTGCAGTTGTCAAATAATGTCTTCTAAGCCCAGATTTGTCTTGCTACAGGAGAATAACCGAAACATAGTTTATTTAGAAATTCGCTACATATTGGACTATGGGCCAAGATTAAACTATAAGTTTGAAACAAAGTTGGCAGAATGCAAGTTGGCAGAACACAAGTTGGAAGAACGCAAGTTGGCAGATGTTTTTTCAATAGATACATGACTATTTATTAATTTGTTCTACTGATGTGGAACGTTTAACAGTTTGGGTCAGTTTACAAAAGCTATTGAATGCAATGTTAAGTGCTTCGATGTTCTGTAAGTTTGAAAATTACAGTGCTTTCAACTGAGGAACTTATTTTTTCCACTGAACACATTTCGACAAGGCAATAAATACACAGATTTAGTGCAGGAGGCATTCGCAGAACAGTTTCTGGAAAGAGCTGCACTTCACCATAATACAGTTTGTTGACTTATTGAGAAATTTCCAGAGAGAGGCTTGCAACCTCATATAAAGCAATTAGGCAAACAGTGAAATTGTTCATGTATAAAATGGCAGCAATACAAAAACTGAAGGATGCATATCATGAAAAGCAAATCTGCTACTGAAGATAGTTTTCATCTTTTATTGAGAGGAATAACACCAAATTCTTGCTGTCACCTTCTGTGCTGAAGAGGCCTCATTTCACCTCTCGTCACATTAACATACAAAATCACATGATTATGATCAATGGAGAATCCTCGTGCTGTGCTTGAAACACAATTGCTCGATCAAAAAATTTGGAGTGTGGGTAGCAATACCCAGGCAGCTCATTTTTGGACCTTTATTTTTTTTAAAGAAACCATGAACAGTAAATGTTATTGTTTAATGATCCACAATTCCATTGGCCAGCTAAATGAAGACAAAATCAAGTACTCATTGTTTCAACAAGATGGCACTGTATACACAGTTAACAATTCTGTGCATCTTCTGGAAGAGTGTTTTGAGAAATGCATCACCTCAATAAACCAGCCCCCCCATTTGTCTGTAGAAAGGGTTTTCCAATAGAATTAAGAGTGTGATCGCAAAGACTTGTATAGATATCTCTGATCATCATTTCCTGAATATATATGTAACTGCAAAGCTACTTTCTGAACACACTGTGTCTGAATTATGCCTGGTATCAACAAAAATACAGACTGTGTTTCTGGAGCTATTTTACATTACCACACTGGTCAGAAATACATCTGTCCTAAGCAGTAATAGATAAGATCACTGTTCTATGAAGAATCTGTATTGCCAAACAGAACTGAATTATTGTTTCAGAAAAAAAGAAGTTATTGCCACTACACCAGCCCATGTATCTTTCTTCCCTCCACACAACAGGGTGAAAATAGTTAAAGCCCAGCCATTGGCAGCCAGTAGCGTACTCTTCTAAACATCCACTGTCTAGTAGTATTAAAGAAAATTACTAGCATTGCGAATATCAAGTAAAAGAATTGCAAAGAAAACTTTTTACATAGCTTTTCATGTACAAAAAAGAGCGTAGCACATACATTCAGTTACTTACCGCAACAGACAGTAATGCTTCCTAATTGCCCCTCTGTCCCACCACCCCCCCCCCCCCCCCTGCCCCGCCCCTTCTTCTCACTCTCTCTCCATTTTTACAAGCTCAATTACTCAATAAATTGCAGGAAATTTTGATTTAAAAACCACTAATGCCATATATTTAAAAAATAATTTCAAATGCAAAGGCTACCTTTAAATGTGACAGTGTAGCTCGAGTTCTATCGGGATTATGCAGTCGGCAAGTCGTAACTTTTATCATCAATCAAAAAACTGTCAAAGTGGTGTGGCATCTAATTAAAATATCACTGACCATGTTATTCAAGGACTGGACCAAAATAACAATTAGTTGAGTTCCTTATAATGATATGTAAGATTAATCAGAAAACAAAAAATAATGCATAGAAGGGGATAGTGTGTTGACTTTGATAGAAATTGTGCCAGCATGAAATTAACGTAACTCTGCTAGGAGAGAAGACAATTATCTTCACTGACAAAATACTGGTTGAAATCTTATAAAACTGTGCAATAACATTGGCCAACTGGAAAAATGCATCAAATATCACGAATTTACCAGCTGGCAATAACAGGCTCAAAGAAAATAGAAATTATGCAGAATGGGGTGGAGGGTGGCAGGAAGCATTATCCTATACATAATCAATTGCCTTCAGTCAATTGTTACAACAATAAAACTGTTTTGTTGTATTTAGATTTAAATTCAGCCTTCATGTACTTCATTTTAAATTATACACTATGATATTACCTTCAACTGCTTTGGCTCTTACAGCATCTTCACATGCCCTTTTATGTGGCTTCTTGTCTCCAGTGTTAACAGAAGATTGTCTTTCTGGAGCTATTTTAGACTATTACAATGGTAAGAAATATATCTATTCCTACCAATAATACAATATTTTTTGTATCCACTCCATATAGCATTGTTGTTGTCGTCAACACCAGATGCAAGAAACTTCATAAAAAGCCACATTTGATGCTGTAAGAGATCAAGCACAGGTCACAGTGCATGCTTTAAAATACGAGGGGGGGGGGGGGGGGGGAGGGCACACTCACAGGAGTGCGCATTTCAGTTACAGCAGTTTGATTATTTCCTTCATGGCACAATATTACAACTGCTTTACATGAAGTGGTCTTAAAGTTGTCTTTCGTTTATTGCAATCTTTTATTTGTGAAAGGAGAATGTTTTGTAGAAATAGGCCATATCCATCACTATATTGTTGAACTGGATATTGTTTATAGTGTAAAGGAGCTGAAAACTCTAAATGCAGAACACTGAAGGACGTATTTGGAGAAACAAATATCTGCTCTCCTCCAACAATAACTTTGCCCAACTGTGTTCTTTTAGCACATTGTAGAAGGTATTCCAGGTTTTTGTAGACAAGCTTCACTTCTCAATGCACCATGACTACTACTACATACACTATCTGATCAAAATATCTGAACATCCCTGTATAATGTGGAACTGGCAACTAGATATCTCTAGAGACAGACCCGCTAATATAAGAGGAGATGAAGAATACTGTCAGTAAAGAATCAGTAACAACAGAATGGAAACTCATTGACTTGGAACATGGACTAGTCACTGGATGTCATATGAGTAACAAATCCATTGAGGGCATTTCAAACCTTCTATAACTGTCCATGTTGACTATTAGTGATAGTTCCGAAGTGCCACCAGTAGCCCAGCTAGCACAATGACTGTGCATAAGGAGTTAAAAAGAATGTGGTACAATGATGAGCAGCTCCCTAGAAGCCCCATATTTTTGTAGTCAGTACAAAGTGACACTGGAGGTGGTGCAGAGAGCCATGCCACAGGACAGTGGATGACTGTAAATGAGTGATTTGGAGTGATGAATCACACTATACCCTGTGGCAAACTGAGGGAAGAGTTTAGGTTTGGCTAATGGCTGGAGAACATTACCTATGGTCATGTGTAGTGCCAACAGTGATTTACACAGGAGGTGGTGCTAAGGTAAGGGAGACTTATGCGTTTAGAGTGTGGTCCCTTATTGTAGTTAAGGAAATGCTAGGTGTGGAAGGATAATTTACAGCATTGTGTATTACCCACAACAGAGGAACAGTTCAGAGACAATTATCACTTGCACCAGCATGACAGTCTACAGTGATAAAGCAGCACCCGTGAGGCAATGGTCTGAGGATAATAACTCATCTGAAATGGACTGGCTTACCCAAGAGTCCTGACCTGGACCCACCAGTGAACCTTTAGGGTGAGTTAGAATGTCAAATTCACACAAGACCTCAGCATCCAACACCACTACATCCTCTGGTTTTTACTCTTGAGGTAGAACATGCTGCCAGTCCTCTCCACAGACAGTCTGACACCTCACTGTAGGTGTTCCCAGTGGAGTTCAAGACATAAAGGTGAAGGGTGGACACATCCCATATTAATGTTCACTAACAGGTATCCAGATACTTTTGATCAGATGGTGTATATGCAAAAAACATAGAACTTAACCCTCTGTAACACACTAAATTTTTGCAACAGCAAACTTTCCACAGCCAAAGCATAAACATAGCAAAACAGAACTTTTATTTATCTGCAACAAATCGAGAAGAATGCCATGCACAGAACACTGTTGTGTTTATGTAAATTCAATTAAAATAAAACTATAAATGTCTTGCTCTCACATGAGATGCAACAGTTGTCAGCCAACAATTTGATACAGGAGCAGCGATGCAGAAACCATTTTAACAAAATAATAGCATAGCCTTTTAATACAAGGTGCCAGGGAATTACTACCAAGACAACAATTATGAGTATATCAGAAGCCATAAATATAAAATTTGTAGCAAATATTTTTGACAACAACCTTGTCAAGAACTTGAGTATCTCATATCAAACATGTTTCTTCCTTTTCTTCATTTTTTAAAAAAAGTATACAAATGACAAAATACTTAATCATGTGGAGGAGATTATAAAGGTAGTAGGATGACAAAAAAAAAATCACAGCAACTTAAAATGACAAGCATATAACTTTTCCACTGTTTACTCTCAACACATCACACGGAAGATGTCTCTATGAAGTTCTGCAATTGTATAGAGGAAGCCTTCCAGAAAAACGTCCAATATATACACATACATACAACTAATAAAATGAACACGAGACCACAGATACATTAACTAATGAAAACATTAAATAAATAATGTACAAATTTTGTGCTAACAATTTTCATCTTAAAAGTGTGTCAAACCACCACTCATTCTGAAATATTCAACAGATGCAACACATGCATAAAGGGGACATGGGAGAAGCATCAGACAAAGGAAACAGTTAAGACAAGATGCACAGAAGGAAACAATACTCTCAAAAACGTAGAAAATACTTACTAAGGGTCATTTTAATACTTCAGTTTTTATTTTTTGAATCAATACAGCACATTCTGCTTCTGCTTTTAATACTGAGCAAACTGAAGTATTAGAAACCAAGTACAACTAATCAGAGAGAAGAAATTGTGGAGAGTAAGTACACTCAAGACAATCTAATTTTGTAGCCAGTGAGAAACAAACAGAATGAATAGATAATACAATGAGACCACCACAAATGGATACTATGTATCTCAATTATTTGTAAAAAAGGGAGCTTACAAGTAAGCAAAAGAAATTTTGAAGCACACTTTAACATGTAGATAACAGTGTAAAAGAAATAAATTATAAATAATGTGATAGGTCCCTCAGTCTACTACATTTACCAGCCATCCACCTAACAGGCACACCAAGGAGGAATGATAACAATTGCCTTAGTACTCCTTATGTACATTTATTTCTGACTTGTTCGACATATATAAAGCATTTGCACAGTAATACCAATATGAAAGTAAGGAAAGGGAAAGGTACTTAGCATGACCACAAGAGGTCTTAGTATGAGGGATGAAAATCAGCCATCAGTAGGATAAAATGGGCTATACATTTTTTATCCAATGGGTATCAATGAACAGATTTCAAGGGCGTGTTTAGAAAGAAAATGTTTATAACAATCTTTTCTCAATTATGTTACACCCCACGTCACTTCCACACATCAAAGTAAATAATTAGACACACTTACTTTCACCTGTTCCACAAGTAACACGGCAGTGGTGGCACCTTAACTTCCTGCACTCCAAGTCATGTTTCTTAGACTCAATTTTGTGTTGTATTCTAAAGAATCTAATTCAGTTTACTTAACTATATGCATGATTACTTAATGTGTATTCTGGTATTTAATATTATTCCACTGTCCCTCAACAGCATTTGTAGCAATGGCCCTACACTAATAAGACAGTCGACACATAGCTCTAGATAACAGAACTTCCACATTCATTCACATCCAACCACATCTGATGATAAATACAAAATAAATATCCGACTCGTAACAGATATTGGTGAATGCTGGAAGTGGCACCATCAGTCTCATCTGGTAATTCTGAGTTACTGCCCCACTCGTGTTACTGCTGTAGCAACCGTTTCGCTGCAAGACTACGTAACTGTTTGGTATTTACTGTATCTATATTTCATGTATAGTTTTATATATATATATATATATATATATATATATATATATATATATATATATATATATATATATATATATATATATATATATAAAAATCAAAGACAGTCTGACTGTTTAAGGCATAAAAGAAAGGAATAAAGGACTGACGAACCGGAAACTCAGTCCTCATTACATTCAGACTTAAAAGTCATCTCTCACAATATGTTCCAGCAAAAATCACAAGAGAAGGAAACATCCGTGCCAGTTTCACCACTTAGTTGTCTACAACTGCTGTGCATGCTACGAAGAGGGCCATGAGCACTGGAAAAGAACACTGGAGATTACAGCTGCCACTTGCTGATCGAGGATCTGGCTCATGACGAGGGATAACAGACGTTGTTCTTGCTGCAGGAAGAGTGGCCGGTTTTCAGGATGTCGTGCCAGATGAAGTAATGTACCAGCCGCACGCCTCAGCATATCCAGACTGGTTCCCATAGCATCTGGATTGTCTATAAGTGCACCGATACCGTGCTGATAGGCTACCCCTAATGCAGTAGCTTCCGCCTGCTCGATGAATGCTACTAGCAAGGACACACACGGGCTCTGCAGTGCAACAGTACGTGCCACACCACTGTCCGCAGCGGCCAGGTAGTGCAGCATATTCACTGCAAACTCTCGTAGCACTTGCTCTTTTGACCAGCACAGAAGTCGTGTCAGCACAGCACACAGACGTTCCAAACGGGAGTAGGGTGGCGTAGCTACAACCAGATCTACATTAGAGTCCGTTACGCACAATTTGCACAGAGCTTCCAGTGCGAGGCGCTGGGGTGACAACGAGCCTGAAGATCCGGGAAATGGGTCCTGACCATGAGCAGCTGGACAAACTGCCCAGTGAAGAAGTCCATCAATTACGGGCCGCGACACTTCCTCAGGATGTTGACCGAGGTCCATATGACCGGCAATATTAGCCGCTGTCACCAACACATTTTCGCGCACATGGTGCAAGAAGTCCCACCACCATTCCGCCTCACCTTGTAAACTGCTACAAGAATCTGCAAAGTCAGCATCTTCTTCACGGTCATAATTGCGCTGTTTCTGTGCACGAGGAGGATGTTCGTGGTGTAAGAGTAAAAGCTTCCCCAACAAATCAAGGAATGTAACATTTTTGGCAAACTCTGCTTCATTGCCCGGGACAAATGTCAGATTCCTCAAAATAGTTGAAAGACAAACACAACGCCTTGCCTTTGCATCCTGTGTATCAGTAACAAGGTAAAGGCTCGCTTCATCTCTCGCGTAACATTCGTCTTCATAATCTGACATACGTCTTCTTTTCAACGTTCCCGCAGGATCCCTTATTTGTATGCCGCCCCTGTTTTCTCCCTTTATCTCTGGTCTCACATCTGTTACTTTTGACTTTTCTTCAGCTTCGTCACCATAGTCATCTTCCATGTTTATGTCTTTTCCTTCATGTTCAGAACCTTCGAGGAACACATCTTGTTCCATTTCTGTTTCCATTTCTTCGTGTTCTTTTACAGTTTCGTCACAACTGTTGTTGCCATTACTACTTTCATTGCTTTCTAAACATTCGCAATTGTTAAGGCTAGTTCCTCCAACAGCATTTCCAGCACTTTCATTACCTTCACTGTTTTCTTCACTGGCAATAATTTCACTTTCAACACCTTCTTTGATCTTATAATTGCAACTGGATTCATTTGGTGTTGTGCTGTTACAGTTATCACCTTTGCTTATGTTGAATATACTACTCTCATTGCTATTAGAACTATTGTCATTGTTTGTATGTTCTGTTTTTATGTTACTGCTGCTAAAATTATTTGTGTCACTAGTTTCTGATACAGCATTATCACTCTTTGTTTCAATATCCTTTGGTACATTTGGAGAATGCGGCAACTCCCTTTCATAATTACTACTGCTCTCACTTTCGACACAGTTTGCTTCCTTTTTCACTTCTACAGTTTCTTTAGGAGGCTCTAAGGGGTCTACACAGTGTTCAGGCAGCAATGAATTTTCTTCCGTATTTTCCGTTTTTATCCGCGAAAACACATCACTCAAAATAGTTTTAGTCCGTTTCACTTCATCACTATCCTGCACATCAACGAAGGAGCTGTCTTTAATCAAATGTTCCTCATTAAGTATCACATTAGATGCACTGCTCGAACTATCAATAACACCGTTGTCATCACTACATTCCACTTTTAGCACTATGGGAGGAGTTACACTCAAGTTTTCAATGGGATACGATTCTTCTTCACTTACTTTTGTCCGACAATCTTCTTCCTCTTCGGCACCTACAGTTTTACTGTCATCGAGCAGTCTCGCAAATGGAACATTACCGAACTCTCCTTGGAAACATGACACAATGTACTTCGTCGAACTGATGTCTGAAGAGGTCAACTGCCACGGGTCTTGAACCACGTCATAGTTTTCTGCCAAGTCACCTTCAATGTCCCAGCTCTTCCGATTATCCACAACAAAAATCTCATTATCTCTGTTCACAATTCGAACTACCTCACCGTTTCTAGTCACAAGAGTATAATTTGGTGTCGATTTCATTAATGTGATGTGATCTGCAGGATCAACTGGCACTCTAACTTGCCCTAGGTCCACTTCCGGTGTTTCCACCTTTGGTGCCTGGAACCACTTCTTCACAGAATCTGGAAGAGGCGAGTCAAACATGTCAGCTAAACTGCGTCTGAAATGCTCCAACAGCACATCAAGTAGTCCTGGCATGTGGGCTAGTCCAAAATATGCAACTGTGCTATCATCAAACAAAAGGATGTTGAGAATATCCAGAGCCCAAGCACTCTCTGCCAGTAGGCCAGAGCGCAGACTCATCATAAGCCTCCATGCTTCTACAGGTGCTACATCCCCTCGTGTCATTCGCTTGCGTTTATACAAAACAGGCAATATTGCTTCCACACTTTCTGGAGGGAAAACGATCTCTCGCTTTGGGGCACTCTGTTGTTGGTAGACCTGCGCATTATTCATCCCAGGTGGCTGCGCCTGAAATAAGACACCAGTAGGAAATAAATATTGGTACGAAACATGGTCAGCAAAACTGACAAAACTTAACACATGTAATTTTTTCTACTTCAATTTGGATTTTTTTTTAATAAGTTTTACTTTATACTATGAAATGGGCTATGGGAGAAAATCAAATTCAAAAAGTTTAAACATGTGCAAAATTTATACTCACCAGGATTATCATGCTTTGTTGAAGAACAGACTTAATACTTAAAAAATTGCAAGCCTTTGAATAAGTGGCCCATGCATTGAGAATTAAAGAAATTGGTACATTAAGAGTAATGCAAGATCATCTACCTGTATGAAATACTCAGGAGGAGAGAAAATGCCTCTACAGAAACTAATAAAACCCCTATCTTGGTGTCATCTAAAGTCTACATAACTTACTGCACAATCATTAAGCAAGTTGAAAAGGGATGAGGCAAAAAAAATTAAACACTGTAACAAATACTGTATTATAATAGCCTCCAAGTTACCTTGCAAAATTTATTAGTCATGCTTCTCTGTGGAATGAAGTGATTCATGTTTTGGGAATGATTGGCAATTTGTTCCTTTGTTTTACCCAGTCATTACTAAATAACAGCTAGAGGCAAGCTGTTCTGCTGGTATGGTGGCACTGTGGCATCTCTGCACAAAGTACAAGTAACTTGCATATAGCAGTCCAGTTTGAACATTAAAAAGGATATGGCAAGTATATGTAACGTCAGCCATTATGTACAAGTGGCAACCTACGGTACTTTAATACAGTGTAATGGGTTAGAACGATATGCCATAATGAGTCATAACAGTACAACATCCTGTATACTCCACCAAAAAAATATGAGAGCTGACTTCGGATGAAGTGATCAAAATGAATATACGCAATATACCTTTTAAAAAGTGCATAAAAAGCATTCATGATTCAAAGTCTGCACAAGAAAGGGAAACAGACAAAGGAGAAGAAATATTCTGACTGTAATGCTGGGGAAGGGGCAGGGGAGGGGGGCTTGTTCCTTATAACTGTCTCGGTAAGTGGTGTGGTCATGTGGAGCTGCTACAAGGATAACAGAAAATGAAGAGACACACAACTTTTGAAATCTATATAACTACAGCATTAAGTTATTTCACAGACTATTTGCATAGTGGAGGGTAAGTTATGAACTTCTGACTACTGATCTTACTAGTGGTTAGCCAGGTTCTTATTTTTATGGCATGTATCATATTTTGTGGGGATGTACAGTCTAGGCAGGTATCTGAAAATTCTGACAGTCTCCAATGGTTCTGCCTGATAAACAATAAAGCCTCTCCAATTATACTTGTATAATGTGTACCGAAACAGTTGGTGACTGCAATTGTTTCATAAAGTCATGTAGTTCACTGAATTTCCATTTTCTTTAATGTTACCAGCACGATCATTCCACGTAACTACTTTTGGTACCTGTTGATGGTATTCTCATTCAGCAATCTATAGATGAACTCTTTTCATTCAGAGTCTGTAGTGAAGCTTCAACACCACAATGCCAGTAGGGATTCAATAACTCCACCAATGATTTTTTTAATATTCGCGACTCGAAAGAGTTATTCTTCCACAAGCCGAGTTCACTATTTCTCATTATCATTCTCCACCTATCAGACCACAAAATTTATTAGTTTAGTGTGGTACATAGTAAGGTTGGGGTAAAGTGATATGAAGTAGGAAGAAGTAAGTTGTGTAATGCAATATATTATCCAATAGGAAAATTCTGTTATTTTTGTAGGTAGCATACATGATGGGTACAAATCTATTTTCATCTTTAATATGAACATTGTAGATGGCTTTTAACAAAGATTGAGAAGCTGCAGAACATAAGCATTCAAAGTGGAGCACAAGTGTGCAAGATTTTTTAAAACGACAATTCTTAGCTGAAGATGATAATTTATGTCCTTTATTCTTTTAATTCATTCTTTTCTACAATGAGAAATAATAAATAAATTGGACTTTGCACTACTATTAACTGAACCAAACCACTGTCACTTCTGTTCCACATTAAGGATGGCTATAATAGGATCAGAGCCACATTTTTGTAAATTAATGTGCTCATATTTAAGAGAGAGAATGGAAAAGAATTAACTGTGTATACCTGAATAAAAACTGAACATGAACAAACTCAATGAATATCAAAAAATATCCTCGAAGGACTGGGTTTGGTGGCACCACTGTATAGTATGTGCATATACAGAGGGGTGGTTGTGTTATTGCTTTATTTGTCACAGTCATTAGTGATCAGATGGCAGTCTGAAGGCCTGTCTGTGCACCCTCTGTTTTGACTCTGCAGGCAGTAACTATACCAAGTTTGCCATAATCATTTTAGGGTACAACCACGCCCTACTGATGAGTCAGCACTCCTGTTGAACAGATTCAGCCATTTGAATGGTGTCACATTGGGGTCCTGGGGGAAGCGGCGGACGTATTAACGGATTGCTGCACATGTTGGACACAATATATCAGTGGCGTGTTGCTGCTTTCAACAAAGGTTTGTGGAACATTCCCATACCTGTATACCAGGCTCTGGACATCCTCACAGTACAGATGCACGATGAGATAGGTGCACTGTGCGAGCATTGGTGTCTGATCGATTATCATCCAGGGCCAAAATCTGTGCATATGTTGCACCTGTTGTGTCATCATGGAGCACTGGGAATCATCTGCTTGCAGCAGGGATAAGATCACATGTGGCTCTGTCCAGACTATTACTGATACCACAACACTGTCAAGCATCACTAGTGATGGATGTACACACCTGTATGGTGTAGACCTGGTGAGCTGCCTACTCCAGAGTGTATTTGCCCTGAACACGCTGGTCACATCCCAGGTCTCATTGGGGGAGGGGGGGGGGGGGAGCAGTCATGGTCATATTTGGTGTTTCTGCAGGTTAAAGTAACCAAAGCAAACAGTGCCGGTTGCCTTACACAGGCTATTATCCCCACACTACTGCCATTTCTTCATAGAAAGGGATGTGCTTTTTCAATGGGATAATGCACATCCTCATACAGCTGCTGCAACACAAGCTCTTTGTGGTGTACAGAAACTGCCCTGGCCACCAAGATCAACTGATCTCTCGGCTACTGAACATGTACGGGACATGATGAAGTGGGAACTTACTTGTTCTCTGGGGGCCTGCAAGAACCACGACCAAATTACTATAAAAGGCACAAGATGCTTGGGACAATCTATCACAGGATGCCATTTGACACCTTTATGATAGTTTGCATGTGAGAAAACACACCTGCATCACCACCAGAGGGGAATACACTGTGTATTGATGCGACTGGGCACTATTTACTGCGATGGGAGTTTCGTTTGATCTGAATGATGAACAACCTGTCACCTCAATGGTCAGTAAAACGACTGTCCTTGAGGCTGTTGCTTTTTTTCAGCAGTGTATATAGTCCCATAAAAAAATACTCAAAACCTACTGTCAACATGCATACTGATTTCTAACACAGCAAACTAAGTAGTGCCTTAATCAAGATGACCTTTTTTTTCCAGTTTCAACATTTTGTTGCCAAGGAAACAGTAACTTTATTAAGTTTCTTAAAGCATTTATTAATGATTCTGTCAGCAGTTGCTGTATTTATATTAGGCAATTAGTTTCAAATGTTATAGGTTCTTTTTCATGCCTGGCCTACTGAGGCTGCACTGACAGTGCCTGAACAATAATAATAAACATCAAAGAGGCAATGCATGAGTCTGATTTTGACTTAGTAAAAGGCATGTGTGGATTGTAGCACTTTTTCTGGAAACATTTATACAGCTTATGTTGCCTCTTTGATGTTTATTATTAATATCAGGCACTGTCAGTGCAGCCTCAGTAGGCCAGACTTTAAAATGAACCTGTAAGGTTTGAAACTAGCCGCCTAACATAAATACCGCAACTGTTGACAGAATCATTAATAAACGCTTTAAGAAAATATGATTTGTTATTACTTTTCTTTAATTTTACTCATCTTAACCTGTTTCCTGATGGAACCAGAAAGTATGTGTGTGTGGAGTGGGAGATCAGGGCCTATTGTTTTAAATGAAATCTCAATAGTGATACAGATTCACAAACCTTATATGATCTTTGAAATCTCTGTATCTGCAGTTTACCTCATGGTCCTAGCAGCAGCCGAGTTGCTCTCTTACCTATAGCCATGTACATCTGATGGCAATCCCATTCAGTCACTCTGTGCTTCAGTCAAAAGCCAATACAGAATACCAACTGTACAAGCTGCTTTAATGGGGCAAAAATGAAGCAACTACATTTGAGCATCCTGACACTGCACTATTTGTTCCTTTCTCAAATTTTAAATGCCTCATTTACAACCTACTAAATGGCTCACTTATTAACCATGCAGCTTACTCATGGTTGAACTTAAGAAATCTTGGACTGCAGCTGAAGCACTATGCAGAATTATTCTCACACTTACACATCATAAGAACTAAAATTCTATGGCACTATCACACTATATAACACTGACCTGCTGTCTGACCGCTACTTCATCTGAAAAATTGCATATTACCTCCTTGAGCTGCTGGTAAAATTCCTTATCAACCAGTTTCAGTTGTCTGGTCATCAGCAGGTTCATCAAAATATTTATGGCATCATGTTAAGTGAAATTAAAAATCATTATCGTTAGACGATAAAACCACAAATTATTGACTGCTATCACAAGGTAATATAAGCTACATTCTAAGCTTATAAAAACTATGCTAAGTAGTGCATTTGTTCATGTTATAACTGTAATCCTCATTAATGCTGTGAACAGATTCGTACCGCATACCAGATGTGCAGTACTAATCTGTTCAAAGTTTTAATGTTGGTTACGGTTATAACATGAATGAGCACACTACATAGCACAGTTTTTATAGACTGAGGATGTAATTTATATTATGGTGTAATAACAGTGAATATTCCACCGTTTTATCATCTGATGATGATTATTTTATATTTCACCTAATCTTAGGTTGTGAGTACTTTTATGAACCTGATGATGTGGGATGACAAACTAGCTGGGTAAATACAGAATTTTACCAGCACTTCAAGGTGGTAATATGACATTTTTCAAATACATTAGAGCTGTGGGACACCATCTTCTGAAAATCCACTCAATCAGCACTGTGCAGTAGTATTACGAAGACTCACAGGCAGCACATGACCTTGTCAGCTGCTAGTGTCAAGTTTCTGAATTAGAGCTACCACTATGCCATAACCAAGCTCCCCATTAGTGTTCACGAGGCTGAGGGAACCCTACTAAATATCTGTAACAGGTTTATTTATTGGTCATAACACAGTACAAACATGAAAGCTTTATGTGTTTGCCAGATATGCCTACCATAGAGACACACGCCCTCGACAGTGTTAATATTTGTTAAATGCTGACTTCAAATGCGTGCTTCGGAATCAATTTATGACTATTTATTAATAGAACAGACAAAACGAGCCATATGTGATGTAAGACCAAATGCACATACTCTTTATTATGGGCACTTCATTTAATGAAATAAAAGTACATCGACTTCACAATGTGCTGCAAAATCATTTCACGACATGACCCGAGTTTAACACAATGGTTTGGAACAGTGTCTACAAAACACTGAATGTGTTTATTTTTCAATACGAAGCAAAGACTTTGACATACTGTAATGTACAAGCCTCTTAATTTTTTTTTATAACACAGGTTGTCCTCAAGTTGTTAGCACACGAAACAAAGGCTTCTCTAAATGTCTTTCAGTATCTCGACATGGTACAAAAAGCAACACCATAAGTAGACTCATGATGTGTGTAGAAAATTCAGAATGAGTGAGAAAAAATTAGAAGCAGCGAACCTTTGAACCCGGTAGTTGCTGCATCGAATAGGGCTTTCCTTCCGGTCGGAATGGAGCACGTGGGCTAACCATCGGTGGCCTTAGGAGTGAGTTTTGATTAATACCAGGAGTCTGCATACTTGGAACCCACTGCTGCTGTGCCTTAAGGAAAAAAGAAAGAAAGAAGTAAATAAGACTCTGAATAAAATACTTGTGTTACTAAAATTATTTATAGTAACATCTCTGACAGTTTCACTAACAGCTTCAATCTCAAAAAGAGTAAGAAATACACAGTTCACACAAAAATTATGGTTACGGATGTCTTCAACCATAAACAACCAACCCTATATGGGCAAAAGTGACAGAGAACATCGTAATTCAAACTGTAACACAATACCTGTTGTGGAGGCTGATACGGTGACTGTCCACTAGCTTGGTAGCGGTGCTGGTCCCACTGGCTGTTAGCTGGCTGACCAGGCTCAGGACCACCAGCTCGTTGAGCATTTTGGTTCCACTGTGGAGGCCCTTGTGGAACAGGTCCTTGTGGAGGGTACTGTGCCCGATACTGAGTGTTACCACTACTCCAGCCTACAATACAACAAATTCTCTATTTTAATCACACCACATTTAAATCAATCTCATGAGATGCATTTATGTCTCATCAAATACTAGAACATCTCACTCTAATGTGAATCCCTCCAATAACTACATACAACCAAGAATATGAGAGTTTAACCTAAGAGGCTCGTTATTAATCCTGCTGCAATGTATTTCGAATGGAACAACAAAGTGTCTGGATCTGAGGAAATTATAAAAACAGAATTGCATAACTTAGCTCTCTTAAATGTTCACTGTTAACTTTATTAATCTGAAACTGATTACAGGTTTAAATCTTTTGAAAACCAACGCAAAGTTAAAAACTAAGTAAATAAAAGTCTCCAAGGCACTAATTTTTTTTATACATTCTTGCACTTCCAGTTAACATATTACTGTCCAACAAATCAAGTTTGACGAACCTACACAGATCAACATTTTTTCAGTTGCCAATTCATTCAGTCATCCCAAACACAAGAAAACATTTTTGTAACATTCCATAAAACACTAATTCTCATTTATAAGTACTGAAATGGAAAATTGTAAGTACATTTCATTGATACAATACATCTGAAAACACTTGCAAAACCACAATGAACCATAAGCTGTACGATTTATTTATATATTTTGTGTTCCAGAGAGCTGTGTTGTAGATATATCACAGGGTACTGA
Organism: Schistocerca serialis cubense; assembly: GCF_023864345.2. Lineage (NCBI taxonomy): Eukaryota > Metazoa > Arthropoda > Insecta > Orthoptera > Acrididae > Schistocerca > Schistocerca serialis. The sequence continues at coordinate 358,197,173 of NC_064640.1, read as the reverse complement.
ACATGTCAGTTTTACTGATGTGTTATGGTATTATAAAAGTAGTACTACTATTCATTTTTAATATCTAAAGCTCAGGTTCTAACACTAAAAAACAAATTTTGCAGTTAAATAAATATTACAGAAAATGTAAATATTACAGTACATATATAATATAAAAATAAATACATTTACAACAATAAATAGACAGGATCATAAACACTCTATGGTCTAAAATGACACACACAACAGGAACTGACTTAAATTTCTTTAAACAAGAGCTCGTCTTGCTATCTGCCAAACCTAATTTGTGAAGAAAGAGCACTAAAAACCTAACAGCCACTGAAGTGCATCTCCTTCCAAACTAATGCCAAGTTTGCATGCCAAAAGTGGATATCGCCTTTTCTTCTAGATCATGATTACGATATGCTCTAGTAAGTTAGAAAAGGGGCTTTTCCCCCGAAATTACTCAGGCTGTAGATTTTGGGATATAAGGAGGCACCACAGACAAAACAGCACATGAAAAATCTGTGCTCAAGCTTAAGATGGGTTTGAACATTACAGTGCTTTAATAAATACAGAACTTTTAATGGTGGTAATGTCACCGACTTCCTACAATCTGTGAACTAACTCAACCAATCAGTTATTGGGCAGCTATAATTTAACCGGATACATTAAATGTATTCACAGTTGTGAATATGGACAACCATCAGCAGTATAACGGAATGACAACAGAGAAAATTTGTGTCGAACCAGGACTCAAACCAGATTTCCAGCTTATCGTGAGCAGTTGCCTTACCATTAAGCTATATAAGCACGACTCATGGCCAGACCCAAACTTCCACATGTTTCCAACCACGTGTCTACAACCTGCACTCGTACATTCATATGTATATTCTCGTACAGGGGAGACATTTTAGGCAAAAGTCACTTTGCCCGGTGTCAGTAGATAAATTACAATGCACTGTTCCTTTGGACATGCATACAATGATAAGGTGACCACTTGTGGTAATCGGGAAATCCAGGTTCGAGTCCTGGTCTGGCACAAATTTTCACTGTTGTCACTCCGTTAAACAGCAATGGCTGTCCATATTTGCAGCTGCAATTACATTTAATGTATTTCATAACAGCTGTAGTCACCACAGTGTCTTTTCCTTCAGGCATGTATGAACATTTACCCAGTCAGTCACCTAGTCACATGCACAGACACCAATTTCCCTCCTTGGTTAAGGTATCAATCAGAGTTGTTGGTACAGAGGAACATACACAGAAAACAGCAAGTAGCAGGAAGCAGAATAGGACATTAGACACAGCAAAGGGTGTTGGACAAGCATGTGTAATGACTAGGGACTGGAAAATGTAGCACCTATTTTTGGCAAAATTCGTGTCCAGTTTCTTAGTTTGTAAATGACTAGACACACAAATTTAAAAGGTTGACACACTACATGAGTGCAAATAGACAAATTATTAGTTCTTTGAAATCAACTGTTAAAAAGAGTGCTGATTGGGGGCTTTTGACTGGCATGTTTGTTTTTGAAAACACTTCAACAACTTTTTCTACCGAAATGGCTTTTGTTTTCTTCATTTGGCTGTATTTATACTTTCAAAAAAGATTGTTCTGTTGCAAAGCACCAGCATTTTCTCACCAGTTAACTGAATTCCTCTCAGATTAAGGTGTTTCTGGACATTATTTGTCTTTTCTTGCCCAATCTGAAGATTAAAAAATCTGCAGACTATTAATTTCGACCTTCCGTGGGCATTCATAGCCCTACAACCCATGCTTGACAACACTACAGATAGAACTGACAAGACACTTAGCGTAAAGTAAATCAATCATACGTTAGCTTGGTTTTAACATTAGAAGAATTATTTCTGCACCATCAAAAAACATTAAAGACTGTTTTCCAATCACTATAGCACAGAGGGCATTATAGGCTATAGTCACAGACGGCAGCAAGTGTAAACAGACTAGAATTTTGACCACAACAGGGGAAGGAGCAGTGTGGGGAAACAAACCCCGCATCCATTTCATTGGGCAGCAGCCTACAGCAGAACTGACACACTGTCACAGGGATTGCCGATCTCTTCTGGTGTTGTAAGAGTCATAATTGAAATCTGTGATGGAGAAGGATTAGTCGCTTCACTTATTTCAAAATAAGAAAAGAAAACAATGAGTAACACACAACACAAAACATTCGGGGTAGCTACCACACAATTGCTTGTTGAAGTTGCAGAGTATTGTTAATGATACAGGCTGGAACTCTAGCGGTACATTGCATTACGCGAGTGTGTGTTAAACAGACCACTCAATCATCCACAATTGGCATCACACCAGATCATTGAGTGTATTGATACATCCTTGCATTTGTACACTTTGTTTTGCACATAGGTCCTTGTGCACATTATCTATCCAAATTGGGTTTCGTCATATGGTGTATAATGCCAGTGACTGCTTACATTTTCGATATTCTATGCAGAAAATACAGCCATTTCAAACTTTCGCTAACAAATAGCTCATCTGGATACAGTTCGCTATGAAATGGCATCTATTAAGTAATTTCGCATTTTGAGGCAGAATTCACATTTATTTTGGATTTATCGGAAAATGTGAATTATTCCAGTCCCAAGTAATGACTCATTATTAAAGGTACCTATTTTCTGCAAAGTGCAAAATCACAAAATTTTACAAATTTTGTTCAAAATGAGTAACTGTTTATCTTTAAGAAAAATCACAAAATAAATGATGAAATTGTGTGGAATCAAATCATTTGAAGTTAATGGAGTAAATTCAATTAAAGTTATGGCAATGAAATACAAATATTGATGACACTCGATTCTACACTACTTCGATACATTGAATTCAGTATTGCTAAAACACATAAAATTCATGATAATTATTATGATGTGGAATTTGACAACAAACACATAATTTTTATCTACAACTAAATAAAAAATTGAAAATAATGGCTGCATGTTTGCCATTTACAGTTCTTCTTGATCTTCTTCTGCTTCTTTTAATGACTAATTATCTCTACTCAAGAATTGCTCTATGGTGTATAGGGAGTTATTAAGCGGAAAGCTCTTTAATCTACTTTTGGAAACACTTCTGCTATTTGTTTAACATTTTATTCCCGTACGTAGACTTTTAAAGAGCTGTACAGTTGCATATTTAATCTCTTTCTATGCCGAAGTTAGATTCATTAAAGGGTAATTTTTACTTCTAGTGTTGTATTTGTGAAGATCAACGTAACTGTAAAATTTGGACTGATTACTGATTATAAGTTTCGTAAGTGAATAAATGTGCTGTGAGGCTGTGGTTAATATTTCCAGCTGCTTAAAGAGATATCTGCAAGATTTACATGTGCACACTCCATACATAACTCTGTTTAATTTATAATGGGCCACAACCACTTTTTGCCTAGGCGAGAAGTTAGCCCAGAGTATTATCCCATATGACATCAATGAACAAGCAAAATATTTTAGCTTGCTGACTTCTACATTCACAAAGTTGGCAATTACTATTATGACAAAAGTAGCAAATCTTAAACATCTTAGCAGGTCTACAGTATGGTTTTTCCAGTTTATGTTTTCAACACATTCACACCAAACACTTTGCAATTTCCATCCCAGTTTATTATTTACTGTTGGTGTACTCAGTTAATAGAAGGGAGGATATTCTCAACAGTACAAGAGCGGGTTAAATGCATTTTTTGAAAGTTTACAGTAAGCCCATTTGTGCAAAACCATTCAGTAACTTTCACAGAAACATCATTTACCATTTTCTTTGTTGATGGTTCATTGCTTTCTTTGTTGATGGTTCATTGCTCAACTTCACAAAAATGCTTGTATTATCTGCAAATAGAATTAATTCTGCTTCCCAAAGCAAATAAAATGGCACATCATTAACATGAAGCAAAAGCAGCAATGGACCAATGCTACGTCGGAATTCATCAAGCAAGCAAGAAATGGTCAATAGTTATTTACTTGGAATGTTTTTTAGAGCTCTGAGAAGCTGGATGTCAAGACATTTTGGAAAGGTTTCCTCTTAAATTCCATGCTTAACAATACACGAGCCCTTCAACAAATAGTTAATGGTGGCACAGGGACACACGAACACAAAACATATATCTGTATGGTTCTAAGCATAAGTCAGAGATGATGGATGCTCAGCTTTCTGCAAGGTATCTCGCGCCCATCCATTTTGCCCTTCTATACAGAACCAGAAAAAATTATCACTGAGTACTGTAATTACCCGTGTTACTCAATTCTATTTACTTTCTATGCAGTTCCATATAATGCGGCAATAAACTGGTGTAACTGTAACGTATAGTATTTCATATTTCCAAAATTAGAAAATTAATCCCTTGATATATTGACTTTTCTTCACAAACTGTTCCAAAAATGTATTTTATTATTAATGAAAATAGCTTTTGAAGTAAGTGTGACTTACAAATTTTTGAAGATCACTGTTAATAAAATCCAGAATATACTTGTGCACTGGACTTTCACTGAAGTATCCTGAATCATAAAGTCATTTTGTAGTTTGTGTGTAGATATGGAATCAAATCATGTGTTTCACAGTGTGTCCCTTTGAATGGAAATATTGGTGGAGCTAGTCACAGTACAGTATAAATATTTATCTTGTACCACTGGTGAGTACTTGTCAGTCATCTGTTCAACTTTTATCACTTTCAGTCTCCAACAAAATAACATCACATACTACTTCACTTTCTGGGGTGCTAAATTCAATGTCAAACTTAGGATCACTGTACAGCCATCCATTTTGAAGTACCCAAAGCTACAAACAGTAAAGGTGATATCCATTGGCAAACAACTGAACCAGAACACAATATCTAGGCTACAAATACGGGACTGGATGCCCCCTAGTGGCCGAACACTTAACTACCCATGCTGAAACGGATGTAAGCAAGGCTTTACTTTTTCAGAGGTCTGTTCTTAAGTTGCTGGAATACACTTGGGATTTTAAGTTTTTGTCAGAATAATAAAAACTAACTCTGGCTTTATGTTAAAGTGTTAAATTTTTGAAATCAAGTATTGCCTCTCTATAGTTTCTCATTTGTAACTAATGAATTATTTTCATTACATACAACAAATAGAAGATGTTTGGGTTGAATCAATACAACTGACAAACTGTGGTTATCAAAAATTAAGTCTAATATACATGGCACAAAAAAATCCCAGAAAAAAATAATTCCTGGCTGTTACACCACAAAGTAAAGGGAAAAACAAAGATGATGATGATATGTCCACAATATCAAATTATGAAACTTTACTGTCACTTTAAAACATGAGGAATATCACATAAAATAGCTAAACAGAGGGAGAAAGTTCATATTGTCCTCATAAGCTGGGAAGAGACCCCTAACAGCACCAAGAACTATGGGACTTAGCTTGTTTTTCCTGTCCCCAATCTTTAAACTTTTAAGAACCCTCCAAATTACAGTGCTTACCACTTACCGTATATAGAAGGCCTTTGTTGACTATATGGTGGATAGGGAGACTGCTGTGGGTCTTTTGCAAAATCTGGATGCCTTCTAGGGGTCTGTGGAGCTGGAGGTGGCATTGATTTACTATGAGGGCTTCCAGGATACATCTGACCACCTGGGCCAGTTGCAGTAGCTGCTTGTTGACCAGAATATACCTGTTGGCAGTATTTACTTTCAGTTGTAACTATTTTTCACAAACAAATATCAAATAACAACACAAACTGTAACAAAACTATAACTTCTGTTTCTTCATGAATAACATTAAAAAAAAAAGTGTTTATACATTACTGTTCACAAGCTCCTTGCTGTTAACTGCACTAATTATTCCTGGTAATGACCTGCAATTGTGCTGTACATTTTCACACTTTCCCCTTATTAGAAACAGTACATCAGAATCATAACATTTTTGTATCAGTGAGAATGTGATCTCATATCTACCTGAATAATAACTATGAGGAAGCTAAAAAGATATAAATGATCCCCAATTATACATAATGTACAGACAGTGTATGTATAAAATAAAAAAAATTAAAATACACATTTGTTTATGACGACTTGAAATTTTCAAACTCTGTTCAGAATTAGGTAGGGGTGGGCTTTTAGCTTAAAACTTGTTGGCAGAAAAGTAACAAGTATGCTTTGTGTGTCCCAGAATGTGTTATAAATTCATATTGGGAAGAAATTCATATTGGGAAGAAATTCAAATTGGTGTTCAAGAAATCATAAAATTTATATGAAGTGTTGTTATCTGCAACAATTTCAAAGTAGGAATCACATGAATTCAAGTGATCAAATCTCAAGAACTTTGTTTTAGAATATTAAGACTGTTAATTTTTACATTTCAACTGAGGTTTTTGCACATAATGAAGCCTAACTAGATAATAATATTGTTGGTTTCAACTGAGAATACTGTATTATTAATCTCGAGGGTGGAAGTGTTGCAGGCATATTGTCCTCCTTAAGGCAGAGTACATTACACTGTTTATTCAAATAACGGAAAACCTAGGATGAGATGATAACAAATAAAGAGTTATGATAGATAGCTACTCACTACACAATGGTGGTGGTGAGTGGAAGACAAGCACATTGAAAGAAGACTGCTACATACTATCAGTGAATGCCCAGAGGGGGCAGTGGCAGTGTGTGTGTGTGTGTCTGTGGGGGATGGGGAGGAGGAGAATTTGTTGCCTGCATCTGACAAAGGGAATAGTTTGATAGCTGATATTACAAAGAGACTCAAAAAGTATGTTTCATAATATAATTGCAGTCTAAGTATATTTTCTTGAATGTTCCACTACACTTCAAAGTGACACAGATACACGATCTTTTTCAACATCATCAATTATCCGTAAATAATGATCAGAATGTTCTGTCTGTCAGTCAGTCAGTCCCTCGACAACAGATATCTGCTCCTCTGTTATGAAGCCATTTGAGCATTATTGTGTGAACATCCTCATCATCGGAAAATCTGTGACCGTTTCAAATCAGTTTGTCAATTGCTTGGACATTGTCATCTGTAGTAGATGCCACTGGTCATCCTGCCCTATCAGCACCATTCACACCCATGCGGCCTTGGTCACATTGTAAGCACCATTTTGCTATGGCTGGATGCAACACTGCATTTTGTCCATATACTACCAGAATTTCAAATTGCATTTGTGAGAAAATTAGACTTTTATCCATAAGATTTTTACAGACTCAAGTACTAAGACTTTGCAGCTTTGGAGTATGTTTACAGTTTCCGTGCCATTTCACTTCCACACTGTGATGCAGTTGTTATCCATACCCCAGTAGAACAGTGTCTGCAGGACATCTAGAACATGTACTCTCTTTTGACAATGTGCCATTCTTGTTGCACAATAGTCTTAACATGGGACAACCAGTGTAACTTACTATTTCAAGTACCCTCGTATATAGTAGGCCTCTTTCAGTGTATGTCTCTGCACTTCAAAGCCTCCTCTATGTAGTGAATACTGACCTATCCCATTACATATTATTATTACACTGTTTATTGACAGTTTTAAAAATGCAGACTGATGGTAACATCAGGTATGTATGTAAAAGATTTCACATGGTGTTTCCTACATCAAGTGCAAATAGAAATTTGTGTCCAAAGTGATTGTTTTTGTATCGTATACTTCTATCATATCAAGTGACATATTCTGTGTAGTTTACTCATGAGGTAACATGCAAGTCAGATTACATCCTAAGAAGAACATTCTTTACCATGAAGTCCTAATAACTGTAAATGTAAACATTTTTGCTTCTCTCATCTATAAAAAGAACAAAACTAATGAACTTATGCCACAGTAGAGTTCCATCAGAATATCAACAGAACTACGGCAACTTTTGATTACCCAGACATAACTGTGTAGAAGGAGCAAAACTAAAACAAGTTGTGAAATTCGATTTTTTAAAAAACCTATGATCTGTAGAAGGTTGACGTGTTTTCATGATTTTTACTGTATATACTAACTACCCTTAATTATTATTATGTACCAATGACGAGTACATTAAACAGTAAATTATCAACTGCAAATACACATTTTTTATAATAAAATTTCAACTATGTTGAGACACACTGTGTGGAAAGTTATCTGTTCAATGACAAGTACACACACTATTCTTCTTCATTCTTACAGTAAGTTTACCTGTAATGATAATGTAAATGTGTGACTTTCAAAGAGCTTACTACAGAGAAATTATTCTATTCAACATAATTAGAAAATTACCTTTCAATGGACAACAGAAATTTTCTGTTGACATGTTGTATTTAGTTCCATCTGCACATGGAGGGCAGAGAGGGGGGGGGGGGGGGATGATAATACATTCCCAACTACTGTCTTATTTTCTCTCCAATTTTAAAATCTTCTGCCAACAGTCCATCCGACACTGCATTAGAAGCAACTTCAAGAAATGTAGATTTTTTTTTATCTCCCCTCTGAGTTTTTAAAAATGTAGACCTCTCAGGCTGAGCACTAATTTAGCTTAAGTAGCTTCAATGTATCATTGACATTTATTTGTAAGAGTCTTGAATAAGTAATGGGTGTGCTCAGAGTTTTGGAATGCCACAGGCAAAGTCAGCATTTTGGTAGACATCATCACTGCTCCTCTACAACCTTCTTTTGATTTGCTCTCTTTGTACCATTCAACTTTGTTCCGTAAAATGTTAAAGAAACCTGCCAGTATTACCATTACATCTGAAAGGGGCTGGAAAATCTCAAATGAGTGAACTTCAAAGGGAAGCTAAAACTTCGAGAAAAGTGTATGCCATGTATCACTGATGTTTTGATAAGAAATGATTGAATATGCACTGAGTAATGTAACACTACATGAACTCTATTGATAAAAGGCCATGCACAGTACTTCTATAACATAAATATATAATAATGTGTCTATGTACATACCAGCTGTACTATATTGTTATGCACTGTGCAGTATCTGTAGCATACCATACAAACAGGTGTGAACAGTATTGCATGATGTGGTATTGGTACAATCAGGCCCAAAACATACAATATTTATAATGACAAGAAAAACAAATTACAGAAGACGCACATTTTCACACGTGCACCAAGTGATTACAGTCATGAAGATCCACCTTCCTCTTGGTTGAAATGTGAATTCACTTCATGATCTGTGCTTAGTCAGTGAAAACTTAATGAAGCACAATTAGATGCAATTTTAATATACAATACTGATTTGGCAATGAGGCACTCAAATACAAAGTCAGTAGTTTGACACACAGGATATCAGTCTAAAGAATGTGACAAACGAGGGAGCAAATCATATCACAGAATTAAAGAATTTAAAAGAAAGGCAGCTAATAAAAACTGAAACTGTTAGTGTTACAATGCTGTCCTATGAAACCAGCCGAGGCTGTTATAAAACTGTAGCTACATATATTTTATAATGGGTTATACTCGTGTCTAAATTAACCAATCATGAAACACTTATTAAGAAAATGTGGATGGAAATCTCGGAAGTCTCAAAATTAAAAGTTTTGAGCACCACGTACATCTAGACAAACATTGCAGTAAACCTTTTAGAGATCTGAAAAATTGTGGGCTGTTGAACTTGCGGTAAGACTGTTTGGAAGTTAAAAATTTTCAGTAACTGCAATACAGGCTGTAACAACATTTACAAGGCTTAAATAGAACTACTCAAGAAAGAATATACAATCCCTTAATTGTCTATGTCCTCAATGAGAAAGTTACAAGGCACAGTAACACAAATGGTACAATTATGTATGGATGAAAAGGGAAACCATATAATTTAGATATCTCACTCAACATAGAACATAATTACACATATACTTAAGAAATGGTATGACACACTCATGCATTTACAATTTCTGTGGCATAGCATTTGGAGCTGTAAAACCTTATGTGATGTAACAAAATATTTAATATTGCATTGCTTCCTACAGTTATAATCACTGACTAACATGACACAGTGATTAGTGTACCACAGGTACATTCATCCACCCAAATATTGGTTACACATGGTTGCCGTAAAAAGCTTACAGTAAATGGAGGGATGATTTACTTGAAAAGAAACATCCCACTCCATTTCCATATTTATCTTCTGTCATCTTCTTTACAGTTGTAGGTATTCAAAAATACATCGCATTGATCCAGAAAATGTAAATGAATATCAGCATTGTTATTTCTTTCACATTTTAATGAAGAAGTATGATTTACTTTTATACAAATGACTATAATTACCGGATCTTGACGGTAATAGTCTTGCTGTGGTGGATACCCTGTGGGTTGCTGTGCTGGTGGTCCCATAGGTGGAGCAGAATAGCCAGTACGTGAAGGATAGCCAGGTGGCTGGCTGGGCCCCCCGTACCGGTTGTGTCCAAAGGGATCTTGACCACCAGCCGACTGCTGCGTCCCTCTACCTTGTCCATAACTCCTGAAAATAATAAAAGACTAGTTGCAACACATTATTTTCCTAATTACAATGCCACCAACTGTTACCTCAATATAGATTCTCACATTTGCTCAATTTTAGACTACTGCCAGCCTATTCTCTGATAGAACAAATGTTCTTGCTAAGCCAAAGACAATATGCAATAGACCCAAATGAAAATTTAATATTCTCTCGTTTTTACTTTCACACAAAGGTAGGTGTGTGTGTTTTTTTTTTCTTTTTTTTTTCTTTTTGGAGCTTACGGGTGCTCAGTGTTGAGGCTATCAGTGCCCTTACATATTTTGAAAGAAACAAATATGATTAAAATGTCCAAAATTGTTGTCTAACAGTGTGAAGGAAACCTATAAAATGACACTCATTCACTCACTCCCATGCCACTCACATGGAACCACACAATCACCATGTCTCACAGGAATTAATACAATGGAGAAGGGTAAAAGGCACCATTCCTGGGATTAAAATAGAAGTAAAACCACAGAAGAGCTAAAGGAAAGGCACAGGGAAAAGTGACTGGTCGACCACTTACAAAAACATGAGTGACCCAGTCATCCTGTTAACAGATTAGGAACATCATCCTAAAATTTTTGGAAACACGTTGGAGATATCACAAAATCTTAAAACTCTCAAACACATTCCTTTCAATGTCACTTGAAACAAAGGGGACATCTGCTGCTGCCGCCCTCTGGTCTAAAAATAAAACATAATCTAGTAAAATGTGGTGCACAGTCATCTGTATGCTACAGGCAGCACACACTGGAGGATCCTCTTGGCAGAGCAAGAAGCCATGCATCAGAGGATTGGCCTATGTGAAGACAAGTAAGCAGGACTTCATCCCGTCTTTGTGGCCAAAGCTTATTACCAATCACTTCCACTCACCCAATCATCTTCCCATTGACACACTGTTGTGGATTGGCAAGACAGCCAACCCACTATGAGAGGAAGCTGAAAGGCACACGTTTTAGCTCACGCAGGCTGGCATGAGGTCTGGAACAGGTCAAGGAAATGAGACTAACAAAAAATGAACGTAGCTGCTGGAATACTTAACTTTAATCCATAAATGGTGAACATCACTCTTGACGGTACATGTCTTACAGCATCAATAGTAACTGGTAATGGCGCTTTGCTAGGTTGTAGCAAATGACGTAGCTGAAGGCTAGGCTAACTATCGTCTCGGCAAATGAGAGCGTAATTTTTCAGTGAACCATCACTAGCAAAGTCGGCTGTACAACTGGGCGAGTGCTAGGGAGTCTCTCTAGACCTGCCGTGTGGCAGCGCTCGGTCTGCAATCACTGATAGTGGCGACACGCGGGTCTGACGTATACTAACGGACCGCGGCCGATTTAAAGGCTACCACCTAGCAAGTGTGGTGTCTGGCGGTGACACCACACACACAACTCTACTTAAACAGCGAGGTGATGGCATGCAGGGGGATAGCACACTGAAATAACTGAAGATCGCTCCATGCCTCCTTGACTGCTACATCCGCCCTTTTGGTCCCCTCAATACCCATGTGTCCTGGTACCCAGCAGGACACCTCCTTCCCCACCCAGCCATTGTAATTGATGGAGGATGTCCTGGATATTTTGGCCTACTTTATCTGCTGGATACGAGCATTGTAGAGAGTCCAGAGCATTCAGAGAATCTGAACAAACAAGGAACTTAGCAAACTAAGCACACCTCATCTGCTCCAGTGCCCACAAGATCATGTACAGTTCCGCATCAAAGACAGTAGAGTCTCAAGGCAGTTAAACCTTGAGGACACTATCAGGGAAAACAACAGAGCAAACAATGGGGCCCCTGTTTCAACCCATCCAGAAAGACAGCTGTAGAGCTGTGGCGCTCAGTTAAAATGGCAAAAAATATAGTATTTAAACATATGCAAGAGTGCAATCTCTCCTGTACTGCACTAATTCTAAAATTACCCTGGGACTATGCAATGATGACAGTGGCAGGTAGTTAAAATCCTGGATTTGAGGACTTACGTTTCCCATATTAAGTGACTCCAGCACACACTGCACGCAGATTGCAAATGGCACTGTTGCTCATAGACGATTAGAGAAAAGGTGTTCCAAAGGTGGACGAGCAACAGTATTGTATGCAAGTGAATTTGGAGTATGAGGCTGGTCCTGCAAGCACCTGTGGCCAGTCTAATCCCCTCAAGATGGATAGCATCAATGATATTCAGATAAGAAGGCCTCACTGAGCTGTACAATGTGCATCCACAGTCAAAGCGTGAACACACAAAAGCCCTATAAAACTAAACAGATGTGCCCTGTCTGCTCCCCAACACCTGTAGCTAATGCACTTTATGATATTGAGTGCTTTCTGGGTTCTGGGTTTCAGCTCTCTCAGGTGTGGTAACCATAACAGTTTGGAGTCAAAAATGAGGCCCAGAAACCTGACTGAGTCTTTCAAATGTAAAATGGTGTCTGCCATATGCAAGTCAGGTAAATTAAAAATACTATGATAATGACTAAAATGAAAACACATACACACTTTTCTGCAGAAACCTGAAAACCTCTCTGTGCAGACCACTCCTACAACTTAGAACTACTTAAACCTAACTAACCTAAGGACATCTCACACATCCATGCCCAACGCACGATTTGAACCTGCAACCGTAGCGGTCGCGTGGTTCCAGACTGAAGCACCTAGAACCATTTGGCCACAAGGGCCAGCTAGTTACATCTGACAGGGCACGACTGCAACACTGGAGGAGTAACAAATAAATAGCAAAATCATCCACAAGTAAGGAGCACATACAGGACTCCTTACCATAGACATGATTCTGTTTAAAGTACAGCAAAGAGAGTAACACTTGAAACACTGTCCTTAGGAACACCATTATCCTGCACAAAATGATCCAACAGCATGTCACCAACTTGGGATCTAAAAAAAGCACTTAAGACAGTAAAGACTGCATGGAGATCTGGAGATGGCTACAAACGCCTCATTGATGGAGCTGCATGACAATACTTTCTCCAAGTAGTATCATACATCTTACTTATATCAAAGAAGATATCAAGTCAGTGATGTACTGTAAGTAAGCCTGCTGAATAGCCGTCTCCAGTACGGCAAGGTTGTCAACAGTGGACTGAAATCTGGAATTCACACCAAGCGTGATTAAGGAATTACCTGGTCTCTAACAATCAGACCTGACGACAGTTAACCATTTGCTCCAGGGTCTTTCCTACACAGCTCATTAAGGCGACACTCTGATAACTACTGGTACATGTGTGGTCTTTTACTAGTTTGAGGAGAGGTAGCAGAATTGCTTCTCTCTAGGAGTTGGGAAAGTTTCCTGTCTGCCATATAAGATTGAAACATTCGAGAAGGATTTCCTTTGATGCTGCTGGCAAATGTCGAAGTATGCAGCACTAGATTTGGTTGTGACCGGGTGCAGTATCTTGAGTTTCAGGCAGTGCTAATTCCAGGTCCCACATGGCAAGAGGCCAGTTGAAAGCCTCAAAATTGTGGAATCTGAAGTCCATATTGTCCCTCTCTGCAGTCACACAGTAACGGTAGATCACTGGATCCCAGCTGGAATTGGTAGTAGTTGCTGTAAAATGCTCTGCCATTGTCTGAGTGATGACACCAGGCATTGTTTGGAAAACACCCTCATTTCAGCACTGCTGCTATTGGTAAACAACTGTGCCCCAGAAAATCCTCCCGATGGCTGTCCATACCTCTGTAGAATATGTGGAACCATAGATGGAGCCCGGGAACATTTGCCATGACCTTTCCTTGCTCTCCTTAATTACGTGTTGAGCCTTGGCTCCTGCAACTTGAAAGGCTGTGAGGTTGCTTGCTGTTGTGAGGCATTTAAACCATCGAAGAACAGCATGCCACACCCAGACTGCTGAACAACACTCATCAGTCTACCAGCACACAGGCTGCCTCCTAAGATGACCTGAAGACTTTGGAACGGAAAGTCAGCAGAATCACTCGTCTGAAGTGTGATCCACTCATTTCTGGACACTGTCATGGTGTTCAAACACAACCAGCTGACTGAACAGTGTACAGTTAGCCCTGCTGCCCATCCATTTCGGTGATTTCTGTTCAAGCAATCCATTTCCAGTGGGTGAATCCACGCTGAGAAGTGGTCACCGGAACAAAGGTCATCAGTTGCTTCCCACTGTGTTGAGACTGCAATGGCTGGAGAGCAGAAAAAGAGGTCATTGTCTGAGGACAAGCCAGTAGCAGCTGATAGAAGAGTAAGACTGCCTGTGTTGAGGATGCACAGCTCCTGAGATATCATGAGGTTCTCCAAGTTTCGACCCCTGGGACAAGTATAGTTCAAGCCCTATAATACATTATGGGCATTGAAATTAATCAGTAGCAGAAACAGGCAGGGGAGCTGTGCAATAAGACATATAAGCCTCAGAGTCTATCACATCCTGTAGAGGTAGATACAGGGAGCAAGACAGTGATCTTATCACCCATGTGAAGAGCAACAGCTACTGCTTCTAGACTGGTAACCAAGGAGAGAGCAGAGGATTGATAGGATTGATGTGCGTTACTGACAAAGACAGTAACCCCAATCTTGGCTCTTTCCCATGTCAGGTGAGGGTACAGCCAAGTAGCACAGGGGCACCAGTGGCCTTGAAATGTGTTTCCTTAAACACAAGCACAGGGAGTGTGCCTTTGTAAGGAATTTCGGTTCCTCCATGTGTGTCCTGAACACATTAAGATTTCGTATGTCCATCCTTCTGACTGAAGGTTGGAGGGACTTTGGTCATCCACTTATGTAATAAAATGGAACACCTCAGAAGCTATGTTGGCATTTTTGGGTTGGAGACACATCAATGTTATAGTCTATGGAAACCAGTTCAGAGATGTCTGCCACTGATGGGATTGTGTATACGATTGGAGTTAACCCCCTTGGCATCAGTTAAGGCCTGAAGATCGTATATTGAGTCACCAAAACTGGTAACTGTATAATAAATAACATCAAAAGGACGACTGCAGGTGTCACATTTTATAACATTATATGAACCCATTAATGTTCCACTTTTAGATGGGAGCCGTCTATCATGAGGTAACACTTTCACCCTAACTTTTGGCCTGGGAGGGGAGCCCACAATGGGTGGAGCTCAGTCTTTGGTTGAGATGGTTGTCCCTGTCTCACATCAAGGTCCATAGCCTCCAAAGAAGAGTCAAAACAGGTGTCTGAAAGGATGACATCAATACTGTCAGACTGTGTACTTCCCATCCCCACCAGTGGACAATTCTTTGCCTTCAACTTTGATTTTTTGGTCCGAGGAGGCAACTGCAGAAGTGGTCGTGTCAGTACTGGACAGTGGACCAGACTGAGTCTTTGGAGGGGCGGGACTTCTGCATTGTCAGCAACCACACTTTTTCTGAAGTTTTGGAGGGAGGGACAGGCTTCAAAATGACTGCAGCAGCACAAGTACATTGACCAACGCAGGTACTAGTGCTGATAGTAGCAACCTCTGTTTGCATAGCAACATCAGCTGTTTAGGAACTGAAACAAAGGAGGTACAAGTAGTGAACATTGGTGGGCAGCATAGCTTTATTATTTTTTTGGCCTCATAATATGGAATGCATTACAGAGTCTTATGCTTTCGCACCTTTTGTTCTTCAAGGTATACACTACAATCCTGACTCCAGACACAGTGAGCCCCAGAGCAGTTCATACACTTCAAAGGAGATGTAAAAGCGACTCTTCATGGGCAGCCTTACCACATTTTCCCGAAGTGGCTTCTCCACGACTCCCACAATTAGTATGTCCAAAGTGCTGGCATTTGAAAGAAGGCATTGGGTTGGTGACATAAGGCCGCATGTTTAGATGAAAGAAATCTGCCTTAATGTACTCAGTGACTTCCATACTATTGAATATCAAGATAAAGGAATCTGAATTTACAAGATCCCATCTACCCTCTTCACAATGTCTTTCACATCGACTACACCTTCTGGAGCCCACTCACATCACAATACCTCCTTGGGAATGTGAACGAGATCCCTGCAAGTCACAACAACTTTGCTGTAGTTCAACGTGTTGCACAGTTCAGTGTCTATTGCACACTCCCCGAAGCAGCTACCTTCTTGGAGGTTAGCTGATGGTTGGGAACTAGAAGTTTACACTAACAATGTCGCATTGCACAAGCACTTTACTGTTTTTAAAGAGCCACAGGTTCCCTCAAAACCCTTTGGGATATAGGATGGGGAAACCTTCTCAAAACTACACTCTTTTCTTCTCACTATTAAAACCACTTTCTGATAATCAGCACGTGTTCTATTACTCAAGACAATACTTTTAGAATGAATCAGAAGGACTGGCTACATGAGCCCGTTTGTTAGATTGGGTACCTTCCAGCAGTCTACCTTTTCCACTGAGAGGAGGAAGGGAAAATTTCGAAGGATCCATTTTGGTCCCATGAACAGCTAGGGGAATAAAAGTTCACCTAGACAGAGCCCCACATAACAAAGTAAGCCTTATACAACAGAGGCACACCAGGTTCTTCAGAAGTTGCCCGCAAATGACTGTTCCACCTCATCAGCGCACAGCACACCTTGAGACTGAGGGGTTTCTAACAGCAGCTTGTACCATCCATGTGATCCGGGTGGTAAAGCCCATGACACACAACATTCCACCATCATGCTGCACAGTGGTTGCTGCAGCATGCCCAGAGCTTATGGTGACAGGCAACTGGTGACACTTACCAGTCCCCAGCTCAGGAACCTTAGGGTCACCAAGCCTGTACCCAGGAAACGAATCCTGAGCCCCTGAGGGCCTTTCACAAAAGGCTGATGTCAGCCTCTAGATGGCCATTATTAAGGAAGCCAAGAGACTGACATAAAAAGGAGAAAAACCTTGACACTGTTTTGTGTTTTAATTATCATGTGATAAGATACAGATATCATCAGCTGTAAGAGTGTACAAGTCAAGTTACAAAAATGAATATAAACTCCAAATTGCATCTGTACAGAAATGTATCAGCCATCCATGTGATAAAAATAAAGCTGCATAAACAAAGTGAAAATTGGTATGCCAGCAGTAACGTATAAATTACATCCAGCCATCCCCCACATAAGTACATACCATACACTTACATTCATTTACCAATAAATGGCTCATTTACATATTCAGTAACTAATATATACAGATAATAACTGGGTCTGCTGCTATGAGTCAGTCAGAAAGCAAGCACATAATCAGTATGCTACTATGTTGAAATATTACTTGCAGGTGAAACTTTACACATTCACATTCACTCTGTATGTTCTTCCTTTTATATTGTGCCAGCAGCTTCAATGTTTCTGTACAAATAAAGATGTAACACCAGTTGTTACTTGTACGGTAAACAGCAAGTTTCCGCAAAGCACTATCAAACAAAAACCGAAAAAGAGCTGAAATAATTCCAAGCAGAAGGAAATGCCTGTTGTATGTAAAACGGGACTAATAAAGGAGACACATTGAAGCTGCTAACCTGTCACACAGCGTTCACTTGAGTAGTTGTGCTACTTCCAGCAGATTCAACAGTTTGCTACACTATAATATTTACAAGAAAGGTGTTGACAGATCAGACCAGATAACAGCACATTAGCCATTCAAAAGAAAACAGCTGAAATGTTGGGAAAAATTATTCTTTCACCTTTTTATGATCAGTGCTGCTAGTACTTTTTATCTGGTATTAGGAAACCAGGAATCAATGTTGAAAGGAAAAAATACAAATTAGCAAATTTTCTTCTGGAACTAGCAGTCAGTTTTATCCCAAAAGAAGGTGAATCCAAACCTTGATTTTATAGAGTGTAACAAAGTAATCAGACAACAGAGGTGTAAATCCCCATGGAGAGACACTTTCTTGTGGTATGTTGTCTGAGTTGTGGAGCTCTCTAGATGCTAAACTGTTTCAAAATGTATCACACACAGACAAAATACATGTAATGTGTATGATGCGTTTCTTTTTTCAGATGACATAAACATGGTATTTTAATACAGATAATCCATGTTTTCATTTGATAAGATAGAATACAATAAATCTTTACATATATTTCAATAAACAAATGTCTAGATTTTTATGGAATAATTCAACGTATTTATTTTATTGTTCCAAAGAAGCAAGTTTTCAGAAATCCTCTAAAAATGATAGTGTGGATAGTCTGAGATAGACCTGAGAGACCAATCTTGAAAGTGTTAATAATGATCTATTTGTCACAATGTATTGTCCTTAACTATCTCCTTAAGTTGCAAGCAAGTGTCCAAGTGAACAGCTCAGAATTTGAATGTTAAAGTGCCCACAGCAAATGTTCCACTGTAAGGCTTTAAGTTCCAATAAAAAGAATTTTAAGGTCCAGAGCCATTAATTATTACATCATAAATATAACATCCACAAAATGATTTAAAATGTTTGTTAACAGACACATGAGAGAGATGGCAGAAATTGCAAGAAGTTCTTTGAGCAAGGTCGAAGGTTGCAGGCATGATAATCTGTAACTAAAAGGTGTCACAAACAACATAGTGAACACAGGGTTGATCAGCAACTGTAGCATACACATAAACATATCACATAAACAAGTACTTAAGTGCAGAACAAAACTAAATAACTATACACAGAATAACTGTCCCACTGAAATTATGTCTGCTATCTGAACTTGGTATGTTACAGACTCAAAATACCCTAAAGCAAAGCAACTAATAATGAATTTTCTTATTTAAAGCCCTCAGGTCAATCAAATGAATACAGGCAAAAAAAGTGAGTACCAAATCCATGACAATTTTTCACCACAAAACAAATGGAATATTATATAAAACAAGCCAGTTACTTTCAGAATGAATTTTCACTCTGCAACAGACTATGCACTGATCCTTAGAACTGTGTGCTGGATCTCTGCCTTTTGCGTCTGATGTATGAACAAATAAATCACAAGGTTTCCAAAAGTGTGAGCATGTCACATACAGCCCATAAGAAGCACGAATTTCCCAAATTTAGTCCATACACTCATAGCAATTTTCCCTGTATTTTGTTGATGGTCACAGAAAATGCAAGTCACAACACAAACTACAAACATTTCAGTTTGAATGGCATGTCCATTAGAGAATCATTGGGATGTGTGGCAACAGTGCATCTTCTCCTGTAAATTTTCCACTTCAGACTGAAGCTTTGATGATATTGTTCAACATCTTTTTCACTGCAACCCTTGTGCTGTTGCAAAGTAGTGGTGGATTTATGTTCCACAGAAGAATGATAGGCATGCCACTTTTCAATGTTGAAATGTGTCGTGGAATGCCTGGCAAATCGAGTTGAATAATTAAGAGCTTTTTCTTGATTCATTACGGTATCAATGGACTCATATGTTGTCACTCTACCTGGTGTTTCATTTGAGATGCAGGAATTGATGGCACTGACATCATTGGTATTGTCTGTTAATGTAGCACTTGCATGAGCAACTAGTGATTTTTGTGATTCTGTGTGATATTTGGTAGAACTTAGTGAATCAGTTCATCTGTAGCTGCTGTGATTTTATAGAAGTTTGTTGACAATGCATAAAGTTGTGCAAATTCATCAATTGCTATTTAAACATTCTAGTATCCAAGAACTGTTTTGCAAATGTCCAGCAGATGCTTCATGTCGTAATTGCACATGTTAATTGGTCATCAGAAATCAATGTCTGTAAATGTTGTAATAAAACTGATGATTTGAGACATGAGTTAATGTCATCAATGGCTGTTTTACATGGGATAACTGGTGGATTTTCCAAAATTTAGTTCCTGGCAAGCATTGCACACTTGAAACACACACATACGTGACCAATTACTATTCCCAGTTTTTGGAAGGTTGTCGGGCCATGTAGACTAATTGACAGTAATTGCAAGTAACAGCATGCTGCATTGTCTGGTGAATGGTGTACTGATGGCCTAAGATGTCAATCAAACCTAAATTGGGATGTCTTGAAACTGCTTTGCACTGTTTGTATTGTTTAAACTTGTTTTCTGATGCATTCTGTGAATAACATGTCGGCACTTCAGATTACTGTCTTATGCATGTAACATCCTCACACATTGAAAAAAACACAGTTAACATTGTTGGCAAACATGACAATGCTCTTGCACATGCATTTTCCATTGTGAAGTACACACACTGTCAATTTTCAAGGTGCACTGTCAAATGAGTAACTATTTGACATTGTTCATGGATTGGAAATGATAAAATGCACCATACTATTTCATTCCTACTAATGTACCATTCCAGTTGATAGTGGTCGATTCCATTTATAGGTGCTGTTGCATTTACTGCTCCAAAAATTGCCATATCATTTCCTCCATTGAGATATTTGCAAATGTACTTTATCAGTTTCCCTGAATTGCAATACTCGACACTGATGAGTGCTTTGTATGTTTTTGAGAGTAATGGCGAGTACAGAAACGCCCAACAATTACAGAGTTCAGCATCATTGTTTCATACTTTTTAAGTGATGGATTTGCAGCCATCTTCAGTGGAGTGTCGTGTTACAGTAGATATCCTTCACTGCCACTGGTAGTCAGTCTCAGCAAGTAATGCTCCTAGGTATCATCTCATTCATTTCCCATTAGATTTGCATGGAGAATGGTTGTTGAATAAGCCACATGGACCATAAATAACATTTTGGTGACAACTTCAAAGAAGTCCTGATCACTGGTGATACCTGCTGTTTCTGCAGAGATGACACTATCAACCTGACATTGAGAGATCTTTTCTGTCAACTAAGGCAAAATGTTTACATGTGACAATTATATTTTGCCATTAAATGGAAAACAACCAACAGCATTTCTCTTCAAAACCGTGATGCTTGGAAATGAAATCCACTGAAGATTTCAATTTTTGTTTACAGCCTTGGAGAAATATAATGATGATCCAATGACAATTGACTAGTTAACAAAAGTTCTTTTATTTTATCTTGTGTAGGGTTTCATGTGCATGTGATTTAAAAAGATCTGTGTGGGCCTATGCACAAACATGCGTTATTGCATCTTGTGCGTACCCATGCATGTGCTGTGGACTACCTATAAATGTGGCCAGTAGTGTGACCATTTTGCTCAATTCACCAGGATTCACATTGCCATCTTTAACAACTGAAGCATATAAATGAAAGTACCCTTCACAATGCAACTTGGTTTCATGCAACTGATTGTAGAGTTGTCATTAGGTTTGGATTTTCCCATACATACAGACAATTTCATCATTTTCACAAATCATCATCAAAATGGCACTGACTGTTTTCCTAGTTTGCTATAAATGTATGTATTAATTCAGAAGCCTCAAAGAGTATATGCAGGGTGATAATGATTGAAGTACCAGTTTCAAAACTCAGTAAAAACCTAACCAAATTTGTACAGATTATTATTGAACAAGGGGAAAATGTTATGAATAAAAAATTATGACTAGATGGGACTGAAAGTGGCAGAATAAGCAAAATAAAAGACACAGGGTAACAGCTGTTCCTAATTTTGAACCTGAGATGCTCGGCATGCATGTCTCAAAGCAGTATTGCATGATACTGGTAAAGCTCTTCTACAAGAACAGTGATGTGTGCCAGTTGGGCTGAGTTGGGTTGTTTGGGGGAGGAGACCAGACAGCGAGGTCTTCGGTCTCATTGGATTAGGGAAGGATGGGGAAGGAAGTCGGCCATGTCCTTTCAAAGGAAACATCCCGGCATTTGCCTGGAGCGATTTGGAGAAATCACAGAAAACCTAAATCTGGATGGCCAGATGCAGGATTTAACCATTGTCCTCCCAAATGAGAGTCCAGTGTGCTAGCCATTGTGCCATCTCGCTTGGTGTGTCAGCTGCTTTGCAGAAAGTTCCAGGTGCTGAAGGGTACAAAAGTAGGCATTGGTCCAATTTTTGCCAAGGTTCTGGAGAAAATTATTATAAAATTCAAAAAGACAGGTTCTTCTGTAGTAAAGTGTGGCACAGGGAGAAAAACAACTGATCAAACATCAGTAGAAGTGACCACAGCATTGCAGGAGAGGTCACAAGGTGGTGTGTAAACATGCAGTACATGGGGAATTGCCCAAACTTTGGACATGAATGTGAGCATGGTGAATAAATTTTTACAAAACATCCTGCATTGCTATCCACAATTTTACCAATCTTCAGGAGTTGCTTCATGCTGACTTACCAATAACAAAAACGTTTTCTCTAGTGTTCTTACTTGCACGAAAGTGGACAATGAATGGCCATAGAACATTCTGCACACAGACAAAACCCATTTCCAACTACAAGAACATGAAAATACACAGAATTGCAGAATATGGTCGACGGGAAATCTGCTCACACATCAACCGTTACTGCTTCAATCTGCAACAGTAACTGCATGGTGCAGGTTGATGATATTATAAGACCATATTTTCTGAGGAGATGGGTCCTGCAGGGCCTGTTACCTGTGCCATCACAGTTAAACACTGAATGCAAGGTGGTGCTCCTCTGCATATTGCACAGTCAGTGATGAAGATGCTGCAGAGGCACTTTGGAAATGCTAAAATTATCAGCTGTCATTTCCCTACAGCCTGGATGTTCAGATAATTTGATCTTTATCTATGTGACTTCTGTCTGTGGGGTAACCTGAAAGATAGTGTTTAGTGCTCTGATAACAAACACAGCTGATATGAATGCACACATTGAGCACCACATTCTGAACGTGAACCATGAGACACTCCAATCTGTTGTGCAACATGCATTTTTAGATTTCAACTTGTGGCAGGAAACGGTGGACAGCAAATTGAACACATCTTGCGCCAGTCTTAAGACATGCTTTTTATGCCATTTCTTGACCTTGTGAAAACTAAAACCAGATGTCGTTGTTGCTTTTTATGCAGTTTCTGGTCTCTGGGCAGTTAAAAACCAATTTTTCCCATCCGACGTAGTACAACCATGTCACAGTGGATGGGCTTTGCTAACTTAAAGTACCACAACTATTGAATGCCAAACTTCTGCCATCATTACATAGTATGGTTGGTTTCATATGCAACTAACATCATGGCTGTCATATTGCGATTCATCTTTTGTTAGTAGCCAAAATCACTTACATTATGACGCTTAAGGTGCTGCCTAGTGGTAAATTTTCAACCCCCCCCCCCCCCCCCCCCCAAAAAAAAAATAACGTTTCCCCCTTCTTCAATAATGTTTTATTGATATAAGATGTCATTCTGAGCAATGGTTCATTTTTTTTTTTTTTTTTTTTTTTAATTTACATCATTTCGAAAATGGAATTCAAATGGTAATTACCCTGTACTTTACAGTGGCTCCCTGTTCTGAGATACACCTATCAAGATTACTGCTCAGAGGCAAAAACAAAGGCAAGAGTTTAACATTAACTATGTGGGATTACAGTACACAATTATCCATTTGCAATGAGATGACATACCAACAAAGGATAGAAGTCCTCTAATTTCTGTATACATTACATGTCAACAGATAAAATGTATTTCTCTGAAAATTTCTGGACAGCAAAGATGCAAGAGATAAGATTTTACAGCTTTGTAGCAAGAAAGGAAATAAATAATATAACAGCAATTACCATGTTTTGATTAACTTTAGAACATATCTTAAAATTCAGTTTCAGAGAAATCATTCAGATCAGTGGTAACACTGTCTACAGAACTTTCTTCTGACTGTGCAAATTTTCAGTGTGGTGTAAGCCTTTCAATTGAACACATCTCCCACAGTTACAAGATCAATCACTTCCTGGAGCAAACTCTGCACATTTTAAATTCATTCCGCATGTGTAATTTCTGGATGTAACCTCTTCTTGCACTCACCTCCTCATGATAAAGATTGAATTTGTTGGAAAGGAGTATTAATTTTGCACATTTCTTCAGTTAGTTGTATCTTGCAAAGCACTTATTGACAATTTGTTCAAAGTCTCATCTATTTCAATCACACTTCAATAATAAATACAAATAACAATATACATTTATTGTCTAAGTGCAACTGAAATAACAAAGACTGCAAAAATGTCTGTTTCCTTTCATGGCAAACACTTGTAAACTACTACTGTCTTTCAAATCTTACCAAATGTGACTGTCGTTACGTCAGGTCTTCAACACACACAAAATTTTTGATCCAACATTGGATTCGTCATTGGATTGTAAGCCTTATCAACACACTTTATGTATTTTAATCCCAAAAATTTTACAATTCTGTCTATCAAATGAAGGCCCCCTGTGAAATCATTTCATGCATTTAAGACATTAAGACATATGCCACTTGTGGCTTATAGGATATGGACAACAATCACACAATTCTAAAAAAGCGAGATCAAAAACGTTTTTTTCTAGAAATTGTGCAAATTATGAACACAAGTCTTCTTTCCTTAATATACTTGAAACTTCTTGGCAGTTTAGAGCCATACACTAAACCAGGACTTGAACCGTCACCTTTTGTGGCCAAGTGTTCTAGCAACTGAACTACTTGAACATGAATCACGATCGGCCCTCAAAGCTTCACTTCTGGCAGTACCTGATAATATCCTTATTCTGAGACAAAGTTCCATATCAATCATACGTTTCCATTCAGTATACTTCTGCACATATTCTATATAGTATCTAAGGTGAAAAGGCACATGCTTTTGCTGTGGCAATCTGCTGTCTGGTCACGATTTCTTCTCCTCTGGGACTCTCTTTAAAATTGCATGAAATTCTTAAATACCTCGTATGTGATCCTTTCATTTTCCTCTGTGCGTACTGGAATTTAGTAGCATTAGCTAACAAACATGAGCAAGGAAGTACTCAAGAGGAATCTACATTCTCCTTGCCAATTATTTAATCCAGTGACTACATAAGTGACTCAAAGTCACAACACAGTTTGAAAGCCATACTAACAGCAACTGAATGAATCAAGCATAGTATTACTAAATAATACATGTCAGTGATAGGTATCACCTGAGTAACTGTTGTTTTTTATGGTGCTGCCTGAATGACAGCCATGTCATAATTGACACTGTGTTAACTGTATGCATTTACTGCCATGGACTGAATTCTAATTGGCATTGGCAATTACAGAAGAAGAAAGTACAAGGGTTGGGGGAACTGACATTCTCCTGGCGACTGCCACAACTGTTGTATCCCAGAATATGTAGTCATAACTTATCTTGTGGAGAGGAATGGTCCTGGTCCTGGTGGTGGTGGTGGTGGTATTTTCAATCCACGTCTGAAATGTAATGCTTGTCACATTTTTATTTCTAGTGGGAGTCAATAGAAAATTCATGTTGCGGCACCATAAATAAAATACTTTTTTTAACCTTTGTTACATGGTTCATGTCAGTCAGTCTGAACTCTCATGCAAAATTCATTTATGCCATCTGCACACTAGTTCTCTCCCTCTCCCCCCCCCCCCCCCCCTTCCACCATACAGAAATAAAAGAACATCAAACAATACTGTAGAGCAGTAAACAGAGACAGCTCCTTTGATTGCTCTTCATATTACAGTTGTTACATTACAGTTTGAATGTTGTAAGCAAAAATTTGTAGTGGAGAAAAGACAATGCAACAATTACTTTACTTCACACAGACTGGGTATACAGACTTAAATACAAATTAGTGAAGAAAAACAAATACAAAATGCATGGAGTTAAAACATCATTACTCAATACAACAACAACAGCTCAACATACTAAAAAAATTTCAAAAAAGTGCAAAGAAATAAATCTATGGGAAGAAACAGTAGATGGTAAAATATAAGCAGCATCTTACAGCAACAATTCAAATTTTGATTATGTGAAATATTTTAACATCAACTTTTCCTCAGCATAGACCAAACAGTGCAGACAATATTCCATTTGTTGGTAATTCTATGTAAGCCACTTACCACAGCTTAAATGTGTTGTGGTGGAGTTCACATTTTTCATTCCCCTGCGAAAATGGCAGAGGAACAGAGCACAAATAGTACACTTGTAATCCTCCGGTGAGAATGACTACACCACTGCACAGGAGCTTGCACAAGATTCATTCATTAATATTACACATTACCTGCAGTTTCTTTCTCCAAACATAAACATTTTCCAGGAAGAACCACTCTGGCTGTTCTCCAGAGTAATAAATAAACACAAACAAAAATATCTGACTTTTCTCTCCTCCAAATATGGGGCAATTTTATTACCATACTATCCCCCCCCCCCCATCCCTCACTATTGTTTCACGACTGCTGCCTCACTACACTGTCCTCTCATATACTTCGTTGTTTCCAACTAAGGGATGTTTACCTTTCAGAGATCTGTGGTACTTCTCTTTTCTATTATTCTGAAGCAAAAATTAGTCACAAATGCATGTCAGTGAACAATACAGAACAATACATGTCCTGACAACACATTACAAGAAGTCAATATCAGATCACTCCATGTTAAAATACATGCACATGGGTTTATATACTGAGGAACTCGAAGCCAACCTTTCAGTCTCAGAAGCGTAGGGAGGATACATAGGCCGAGCAGGTGGATATGAGCTGCTGGGAGAGTACTGCTGATTGAATTCCTGCCCCATATTTGTTGGTTGTCCACGACTATGGGGATACTGATCCGGATACTGAGAGTACCCGGACTGGCCTTGATAGCCTTGCTGAATTCCTGCAAAAATTCATATTAACCCGAGTACCATTCCAAAACTGTACTATATTTGTAGTAAATTGTAATCAGTGTAATTTGGATATTCTATATATTGCAAATTAAAAGAATTACTGAGATGAGCAACTTACTGAATATCAATAACAAACAATGCAACAATTACTTTACTTCACACAGACTGGGTATACAGACTTAAAGACAAATTAGTGAAGAAAAACAAATACAAAATGCATGGATTTAAAACATCATTACTCAATACAACAACAACAGCTCAGCATATTAAAAAATTTTCAAAAAAGTGCAAAGAAATAAATCTATGGGAAGAAACAGTACAAAAAGAGGTAAACCAGCAAGCAAGCAACAACACTGGACAGAATCACACAGAAACCATTCTACAGTTAGCCACCCATTCCCTCCCATGTTTTAGGAAACAACACAATTCCCTTTATGAATTTTTGCCACTCAAGCTAACATATATAGGCAAATTAACAAGGAAATTAGTTTTCTTAGAAGACTAAAGTGTCAGTTCATGCTGACATGTGAAATGGAACAAAAAGTAATAAACAGAAAGCAAAAGGAAAACTCACACTGAAGCATGCGACCAAGAACATCTAGGGAGGGTTACCTTGGGGACGAGAGGGGCCTCCAGAAGGGCAGTAACGATTGGGCCTCTGCCCAGTCGCCACGTTGTCAAAAGGGTTGGAAACGCTAATGTTATCCCCCACACCTTGCATCGGCACCCCCACACCTAGCACAATAAGCAACTGCTGTCACAAATTCCCCCAATAGGTTGCAGTCAAAATCAAGTTATGAGTTTTACAGATAAAAGCAGAGAAGGAAGATCAAACTTAAAAGTATGTTTTCTCATGGCCTCCATAGCTACTAACAAATCAAATTATAAACACAAAAATGCAAAGCAATCTCTTACATTATACTATATTTTACAAATTAAGCTCAAAATGAGGCACAGATGTAATACAAATGGAAATGAGCGTTTGGCGTCAGTGGCCGGGAGGCCCCTCGCGGGGCAGGTCCGGCCGCCATATCGCAGGTCTTATTACATTCGGCGCCACATTGGGCGACCTGCATGCCAGATGGGGATGAAATGATGATGAACACAACACAACACCCAGTCCCTGAGCGGAGAAAATCTCCGACCCAGCCGGGAATCGAACCCGGGCCCAAAGGACGGCATTCCGTCACGCTGACCACTCAGCTACTGGGGCGGACTATGTAATACAAAATAAAGTATCAATAAATGCCTACCCATTAGGAGCACTTTACTTTCAGATTATGATAACCCTATCTTTCTCCCCCTTCAATGGCACCAAAGAGTGGTCACACACCTAAAATAACAAATATAAAAGCAACAATTCCTGCCAGAACTTGCTGGTCTACCTCAGCAGGGGAGAAATATTTATCCAGCAATCTGAAGCAGATATCTACATGTAACATAGTATTTTGATACTGAGTTTATAAAAAATGAAGATTGTGCATTACAAATTTATCAGAATTTCAGATTTTTGCCTCTGGAAATTGTACAAAAGCAGTGCAAACTGGACTCCTCAGAAGATATGGGAAATAGTCTCTTAACTGTAATATCAAAATATTTTCTCCACTTGAACCAGCTGCTGGAAATGAATCCTGTGAATTTGATGAGCCTGTAATTGAAAGAATCCTTTATCACACACAAATGCTTCAACAAGTGAAGTACAATAGTCGAAATCTGAATCAGTAATTGCTCCAAGTATTCACAAACTACAGAAGTGTCAAATTGCTTTTTATAACAATCTGCTTAATAGTCTCTCAAAAAGATTTCATATTACAGTAAAGTATTACCTTTTCTCAGCAAGGAACAGAAAAAAAAACTGTGTGTAAATTATAGGAACATACATTCAGTCAGTATGTGAAAATGTCGAAGGTGTTATACAGGGAAGTACAT
Source organism: Schistocerca serialis cubense (assembly GCF_023864345.2). NCBI lineage: Eukaryota > Metazoa > Arthropoda > Insecta > Orthoptera > Acrididae > Schistocerca > Schistocerca serialis. The sequence continues at coordinate 358,168,251 of NC_064640.1, read as the reverse complement.
TTTTCAGAAATTTCACACCAAATCATTAGCACAGCAAAATAACTAACAATGTTTTGTCTTGGAATTATCACTGATTCATGCACATGCACATAGAGACCTGTCAACAAGTCAAAGAGGACAATTAAATTAACCATCAACATGAACTTGCTGAAAAAAGGGGAGGTGTTGAGGAGCAGATGGGGAAAGGATTCAGCTGTGGCCTTGTTTAAGGAGCTTAGGGAAAGAAGACAATGGTAACTCAAACAGCGCTAAATCAAGAAGTTTGGATTGTAGACTTGAATATCAGCAGCCCCAACATAAAGTGGGTCCAATGTATGAATCTTATCACTCAGTGCTAACAAAGATTCACGAAGATCAGCATTAGTATATATACAAAGAGAGGGGAAAGGGGCTACATCGCGGGTACTGCTGCATATTTAGCAGTCACAGTGGACACAAAATTCTACAAGACATTCAGACCAGGACCTGCATATTAAGATGTTCATCAAATACTGGGACTGTCTGCACGTGCTGAGCTATTGAATAAAAATCAGTTTGTTATGTGGCAGGAATTGCTCCACTATACAAAAGCTGTTCTTTTCCATTCTGTTTGGAATTATAATTCTGGAGGGAACTTTATAACATATTTGGAGCAATGCTGTACAAGGGCTTACTGAAAAGTACGCTTGCAATGATTTTTTAAATAAAATTAATGTTGTTACCATTCTACACTTTTATTCTTTGTGTCTACGTATTTGCAACCCTCTGCCACTAGAGGGCTCCGAATTGTAGTGTACAGCATGGCAGTATGTAATGTAACTGTGTGCCACTAGAGGGCTCCGGATTGTAGTGTACAGCATGGCAGTATGTAATGTAACTATGTCGGTGTGTGAGAAACTGAATGCTGTAATCGATTTTTGAATTTGAAGAGTTCGTCCAACCTCTTCTTTAGCATGGCAATGCCAAATCACACACGAGCACAGTGAAATCTGCTGTAATCCGATGCTTAGGGAAATCACTGTCGGTCGATCGTCCTCCACACTGTTCTGACTTGGTCCCATCTAACTTTAATCTTTTTCCAAAACTAGAAGAACACCACCAAGGCCTTCAATTTCATGCTGATGAATCATTGCTAGTAGAGGAATAATATCTCTATTATTAACTGTTATTCCATTCTAAAACAATGCGTGGAAAAAACCAACAACTATACCTTTCCGTGCAAGCTCTGATTTCCCTTACTTTATTATGATGATCATTTCTCCCTATGTAGGTCAGTGTCAACAAAACATTTTCACATTCAGAGGAGAAAGTTGGTGATTGAAATTTCGTGAGAAGTTACTGTGACTGTGAAAAACACCTTTGTTTTAATGATGTCCACCCCAATCCTGTATCATGTCCATGACTCTCTCCCATATTTCTCGATACTACAAAATTTGCTGCCCTTCTTTGAACTTTCTCAATGTGCTCCATTAATCGAACCATGTAACGATCCGACGCCGTGCAGCAGTACTTCAGAAGAGGATGGACAAATGCAGTGCAGGCAGTCTCTTTACTAGGTCTGCTGCATCTTCTAAGTTTTCTGCCAATAAAACACAGCCTTTGGTTTGTCTTCCCCACAACATTTCCTATGTATTTTCTTCCAATTTAAGTTGTTCGTTATTGTAATTCTTAGGTATTTAGTTCAATTATGGCCTTTAGAGCTAACTGACTTATAGTGTAACCGAAGTTTCATGGATTCCTTTTAACACTTATATGGATGATCTCTCACTTTTTTCTTGTCAAGTGCTGCATACTTAAAAATGATTTAATTACATAATTGATAATGGCACTGGCAGATGATGAAAATGATGTCATGAAGAGAATGTGGCACATCTTTATGTTACATTAGCATACTGGGGAAAAAATTAGTCACCCCCCAAAACAGTACAATGCTAATACTGCACAACATTTCTAGCTTTCACAATCACTCCAGTTTTGCAAGGAAGAGAACCTGTAAGTTTCTTCAGGTGTGACATACCTAACTGAAGCCACTCAGTTATGGTTAAATCCTGTATAGCTACCAAAATGTGGGGAGGCTGACTGTCATTTCACCCATTATTCCAAACCTTCCCACACAGTTTCTATGGGATTACCATCAGATGATTTAGTACACCAACTGAAATGCAGTAAGGCCCCAAGTCTTCATCAAACCAAGCACATATGCGTGAAACCCAGTGAACACAACTGTTATTGTGTTGAAAGAGGGGAGTGTCCACAGCATTCTCATCATGGCTATGAGGAAAGGGTGACATTTAGTCACTCACAGTGTTGAAATCAACATCCCAGCTCATGTTCACAGTAACCCGAATGGGGGATTCCAAGTAATGGTACGAAAAAATACCACCAAAACATCACAGAACTACCTCTTGCCTCCACACACTGCCTCATCAGGGTGTCACTGCTCCCAATGCCTTGCACTGTATAAAAGAGGTCAAATCGCAACTCGACAGACCACACTACTCACCTCCATCCCACTGATGTCCAGTTTGTGTGTGTTGTCTGCCCCATTAGCTGAATGGTCAGTGCATTGGATTGCCACACACAGGGGCCCGGGTTCGATTCCCGACTGGGGCAGAAGATTTTCTCCCCTCAGCGACTGGGTGTTGTGCTGTCATCATCATTTCATCCCCATTCTCAACACGAAGGTCGCCCAATGTTGCGTCACACTCAATAAGACCTGCACTTGGCGGCAGAACTTCCCAACTGGGAACTCCTGGCCACTGACACCATACGATCATTTCCATTTTTTGTGTGTGTTTGGTCGACTGAAGAAGTGCAGCTTTATGTACCGCTCTGAGCAATGGCCTCTCATGAGTTACACAATTCCAAACGTTCTTTGCACACACTTCCCTTCATATAGTTTTCTTTGAAACTGATTGAGATGGACCACCACTCACCCACGGCACCAAGCCATGTTAAATTTGAAACCTATCATCATTGAAAAGGCACAACACTCACCTCTGGACCCTGTATGTTAAGAGCTTTTTATGACCACTGTTCTTACACTGTGTTACATCACTGTGAGTGATAAACCTGTCAATGAACCACTCTGCCAATGATTAAAACCAACTTTCCGTATGCTATCATTGAACGTTATGAATACTGACCTACTCTCAACTCTGCTAAATTACTGCACAATCAATCTCTCAATTTTCTTTAAAATCTTTATAGATTTACTATCACATCAGAAGTAACTAAAATAACAGAATAATGAAGGGAAGCATATGGTTTATCTTGTCATTTCACAAGAGTTTGCAGAATGTGTTATTTGTAGAGAAAGAATGAGACAACCAATGCCTACATAAGTCAAATGCATCAACTGATACTAACTTCCAAAATGTATCATCAATCGTTTACTGGTACACACATCAAAAAAAGTTTTGCATCACCCCGGTTCCCAGAACTCCTGAAGACAGATGGTGAATGGGGATATTGTATCATAGACACAGTCCCTTTGACTGTTCAGAGATGCCACTAAACACGCCCAAAGATGTAAACAACCATGCATGGACACCACCTATTAGATGGAGGGTGTCCGGCAGCTGATCAATTCCAGTCATCCAACCAGGACGGAGGTACACAGCTCAAGTTTTCTGTAGTTCAACCATGCCTAGACAGCCAATACCATGATTCGATCACATCTGCATTGTTACTTTATGCCAGGAAGGGCTCTCAACAAGAGAAGTGTCCAGGAGTCAAAGAGTGAACCAAAGCGATGTTGTTCGAACATGGAGGAGATACAGAGAGACAGGAACTGTTGATGACACGCCACGCACAGGCCGCACAAGGGCTACTACTGCAGTGGATGACCGCTGCCTATGGAATATGGCTCAGAGGAACCATGACAGTAAGTCCACCATGATGCACAAAGCTTTTCGTGCAGCCACAAGACGTCATGTTATGACTCAAACAGTGTGCAACTTCACTCCTGACGTCCATGGCGAGGCCCATCTTTGCAACCACAACACCATGCAGTGCGGTACAGATGGGCCCAACAACATGCCGAATGGACCTCTCAGGATTGGTATCACGTTCTCTTCACCCATGAGTGTCACATATGCCTTCAATCAGACAATCATCGGCGACATGTTTGGAGGCAACCGGTCAGGCTGAATGCCTTAGACACACTGTCCAGCGAGTGCTGCAATGTGGAGGTTCCGTGACGTTTTGGGATGGCATTATGTGGGGTCAACGTACGTCGCTGGTGGTCATGGAAGGGGCCGTAACGACTGTACAATACGTGAATGCCATCCTCCCACCAATATTGCAACCATATCGGCAGCATATTGGCGAGGCATTGGTCTTCATGGACGACAATTCACGCCCCCTTGTCATCTTGTGAATGACTTCCTTCAGAATAACAACATCACTCGACAACAGTTGCCAGAATTTTCTCCAGACGTGAACCCTATCGAACATACCTGGGACAGATTGAAAAGGGCTGTTTCTGGACAACGTGACCCACCAACCGCTCTGAGGGATCTACGCTGAATCGCCATTGAGGACTGGGACAATCTGGACCAACAGTGCCTTGCTGAACTTGTGGACAATATGCCATGATGAATACAGGTATGCATCATTGCAAGAGGATGTGCTACTGCATATTAGAGGTACCGGTGTATACAGCAATCTGGACCACCACCTCTGAAGGTCGCACTGTATGTTGGTACAACACGCAATGTGTGGTTTTCATGAGCAATAAAAAAAGGTGGAAATGATGTTTATGTTGATATCTATTCCAATTTTCTATACAGGTTCCAGAACCGAGGTGATGCAAAACTTTTTTTGATGTGTGTATTTTGAGATTGGGGCAAAAAATAAAATATCCATTTCACTTTAAACACAAGAATAACGAAATTATGTTTGTGGGACAAAATTTCTGTTTATTATAATCCCCCCCCCCCCCACCACCACCACCACACACACACACACAACCTCTTTCTCAGCTCTCATACGACAATGACTGTGTAGATGTGTTAAACATAAAACTACATTCTCTGTGTCATTTAGTAGAGCACATGGAATGATAATTTAGTCTGTGTACACTATTTAGCTTGTCGATATGTCTCAAAGAGTCACTTCAAAAGTAAACTGTGTGCACTTTATCATCTTAGGGCAAGGCAGGATGTCTAAGTGGGAAGATGCCCACCTGCTAACATACATCACAGTAATGTCATTTGTACATCTGTCACGAGACAGGAGAGAGAGAGATATGCCTTGTAGTTGTCATTGACAGTTAACAGTTCTAGCTAATGTGTCTAACATATACATTATGGCTAATATACAGGGTGAGTCACTAACTATTGCCACCTAAAATAACTCCAAAAGTATGATAGAAGCCGAAAAGTTTGTGGGACAAAAGTTGCATGGGAAAAACAGGGACCATAATATGACGTTGGTTTTTTGTTGCTATGTGGGGTCACTTCAGAGATATGAAGGTCAACTTTGTTTTTTCAAATGGAATGCCATAGTTTGGTACTTATTTTCTGACAGTGGCTATCAAGATGAATCCAATGATGTGTAATAGTAAGGTCTTTGAAGGTCAATGAAGGTCACAAAGGTGGCATGAACGTCCATTTACAGAAGATGTTGTAAGTGATGACCATTGGTATCAATGCAGTGCTGCAATATTCTTATCATTGATTTAGTGGTATTCCTTAACACTTTGGCACTTATCGAAGCACATGCTCTGACAATTCTCTCTCGCATATCTTCAGTGTAGTTGGAATGTCTTTATAAACTATGTCTTTTACGAATCCCCACAAGAAAAAATCCAGAGGCGTCAAGTTTGGCGAACGAGGCTACCACGACACATTTCCTCCGTGTCCAATCCAATGATTTGGGAATTCTCTCTGCAACTCATTTCTAGCCATCAGCGAAAAATGTGTCGGACACCCATAGTGTCGATACCACATTCTGTTCTTTGTTCCTGAAGGTATTTCTTCCAACAACAGACTTAATGTTCCTTGCACGAATGTGGTGTACTTCCTACCATTAAGATATCCTTTGATGAAATAGGTGCCTGTAATTCTGGCCTCTAGAATCCCACACCACACATTCAGCAACCACAGTTTTTGGTGTGCAACTTGCTGCAGCCAACATGGGTTTTCAGTTGCCCAATAATGCATGTTATACAAATTAACATTTCCACGGTTCGTGAATGAGGCCTTGTCATTAAATAAAATCAAATTCAAAAATGTGTCATCACTCTGAATCTGAAATTGAGCCCATTGGCAGAATTCAATGTCACCCATACAATCCGTACCAGTTAATTGTTGGTGGAGACTGATATGGTAAGGATGATATTTATGCAGAACACGAACAACACTACTCTGGCTCATGCCAGATTCCCTTGTGATTTGATGTGAACTAACACAAGGATCTCGAGCCACAGTGGCAAGAGTACCAATTTCCATTTCCTTGTTAGTAACTTTGCTTTGGCGGATATGTTTCCCATGCGTTAAAGACCCAGTTGTTCTCAATTTATTATACACACATTTAAGTGTATGACATGTAGGGTGGGTACATGGAGGATATCTTTCGGTGTATAAGTATCTAGCTCTCACTGAATTTCGTTGGCATTCTCTGTAAATGAGAAGCATATCGATTTGTTCTTCGAAGGAATACATCATTAACATTCGCTTGATTTGACATTACTAGTCTTACAGTTTCTGTTGTGAAACCGTCGAATGGTGTTTACATGTCAATGGTACATTAGATGGATACGCATATTCGGTGAATATTTATTATTTGCACGATATACAAGAGAGAATTGTCAGAGCTTGTGTTTCAATCAGTGCCAAAGTGATAAGGAATACCACCAAATCCATGATGATAAGATTGCAGCACTGCACTGATACAAATGGTCATCACTTCAAACACATTCTGTAAATCGATGTTCATGCCACCTTTTTGACCTTTGTTGAACTTCAAAGGCCATAGTGTTACACATCATTGGATTCATCTCGATAGCCACTATCAGAAAATAAGTACCAATCTATAGCGTCCCATTTAAAGAAACAAAGTTGACCTTCATATCTCTGAAGCACCCCACCTAGAAACAAAAAACTAATGCCATATCATGGCCCCCGTTGTCCCATGCAACATTTGTCCCACAAACTTTTCAGCTACTCTCATTCTTCCAGAGTTATTCCAGGTGGCAATAGTTAGTGACTCACTCTGTATATCCAAGGAGAAAGCAAGAGAGCTGCTTAATGACTTTCCAAAGGCAACTGAGAGAACTGTGTCAAACCAGATGCCACATGACTGTCTCTGTATAGTCAGTTTCATCTCTAGACATATGTTATTGACAACAGTAGACCTTAAATCAACTCTGTACATTGACAGGTTTGGTAAGGGATCATCTAGAATGAAACTTCTACCAAAAGCATTCGGATCTCTTTGCCAGTAGATGCAGAATTTGTCTGACACCTGACAATTGTCATCACAGAAGATTGTAGAGACTACCAGGTACCAACACACATCTCGGGCATGCCAACCGATAGGTTCAGCGCGGAGGTGGCTCAGTCACGCTGTGGACTGGTACCATGTATAAATGTCAGGCACCTCTCACTGCTACTGAGGGTAATTTGAACATTGCGCAGTACTGAGGAAGGAATCTCCTACCTCATCAGAGAGAGGCTAATCTGAGCTGTAATGTGGCTACCACCTTACGGACAGCTTGTCAAGGAGGATCAAAGTATGTTATAATACACGTAGTGGAGCAACTGCATACTGAATGTTATCCAGAAACAGATTTTAATTCACACTCGCTAAAATGTGCATTTACAAAGCTAAAATGTATGTTTATAAACAGATTGCCTTTATTTTGTTGTTATTTTATTTCACAATATTTACCATTTTTATTTTCATAATGTTAATTCTTTTACTCCCTGTTCCCCTCGAATCTACGAGTGAACACGATCACAGATATGTGGGTGATGTGAAACTTTTTTTTTTCTTTTTGAGCAATTTAGATGAACATGTGTGCTACATTTGATGTTCACTCAGAGGAAATTAAATTATTCCGTGAAGGATCAATTTAAAAATCCTTACACTGAATATGCACAAGTCCAGTTACAGTGATGTGACCACCACCTATGTTCGATGTCAACATACAGTAACCACTCACAGACAGCAGATGGCAGCAGAGGGTATATAAGGTGTGTCAGGGGGCACATGGGAAACAGTGCAGTCATTGTCCTAATTTGAAAATGGAGCAATTTATCTGACTCCCAAAAGAGCATGTTTATTGGTTTTCAGGCCAATGGCGGAAGCATTCTGAAATGGCTAAGTTTGTAAATTGTTCACACGTCGCCGTGGTTAAAGTATACCATGCATATCAAAATGGCGCTATTCAAAACCGGCACCAAGGAACTGTGGTTCAACACAGGCCATAGATGACAGAGGTGAACAATGGTTGTAGAAAGTGTAGGATTGAATAGATCTGCAACTGCTGAGCAACTGACTGCTCTGATGAACCAAGGGATTACCAACAGTGTCTCAACAACCTTTTAGTATACATTGCTGTGCATGCGGCTTCACAGTAGGCTGTATTTTGCACACCAATGCTACTACTGGAAGTCTACTGAATGGTGTCAGGTGGCCTTTTCTGATGAATCATGTTTTACGCTTCATCATGCAGATGGTAGTTGGCACGGATGGCGTGAAACGTCTAAAAGTGAAGGGCCCAGGCCAGAGGAGGGAGCGTTATTGTCTGGGGTACATTTTTGTGGCATTCCCTTGATGATCTTGTCATTCTGGATGGTACAATGGATCACCACAACTATGCAAATACCCTTGGGAACCATGTCCACCCCAATACACAGTTTGTTTTTTTTCCTCAGCACAGTCATCTACCAGCATGACAATGCAACATGTCATACAACTCTGAGTGTAGCTGCATGCTTTGAAGAGTGCCAGGATGCATTTACCACACTATCCTGGCCACCAAATTCACCAGTTAAATCCAATCAAGAATCCGTGGGACTATCTCAATCGGCCTGTCTGCGTAATGCGTCCACAGCCTAGGAACCCAGTGCAGCTGGCCATGGCACTGGAGTTGGCATGGCTCTTCATCCCTGTTGGTTCCTTTCAGAACCTCACTGACTCTCTCTCTGCCCACCCACACTGCAAAAGGTGGTTGTTCATGCTTCTCACAGGTGGTTGCATTGATGTGACTGGATCATACATTACCTCACGGAATTTAACTCCAGTAATATTAAACACGCTAATGGCTTCTCACTGACTAGTATCTTCAATTTTGTTATATGATTTGATGCGTATATTGTACAATGTGTACCATCAGTAAGTACTGACAGTACACAGCCTCAACAACATATAAATGTGTATTTTTAACTGTGCTTTTTAGCAATGCACAAGAGTTAAAATTTATTCCCTTGTATAATACTTATTTCATGCATCAACACATACCAATACTACTATCAACAACTAATAAAAATCTTTTTTACTTCACACCACCAGCACCAAAAGCGTGAATGATGCTATTGTCACTTGTTGCCGTTATCTTACAATGGAAAAATGTCCATTGCCCACTTCACTGTGATAATATATTCTATTACAGATTCACTTCAAAATATGCCATTTTGGCCCTTTTTCAACAACTCACTTTAACACAAAATATGTTATGAACAGGATATGAGTACATAAGTTATAAGATTCTGCAAGCTTTTCTGAAAGAGAGAAGAGTAGAACTTGCAATTCCTCTGTCCACTCTTTTGCATTAGATGGCATGTGATCACAATATTCTACATAATTTAAGGGCCAAAAGCAATGTAGAGCCCATGTCAGTAATCACTTCAGAGCAGCTTTGTAGAGGCACAAATCAAATCAATTAAGTACATAAAATTAAAATTTTCTGTAAGGATTTCAACAGTACAGTGTTATGGACTACCTGGAGATGGAACTGATGATGTCTTGGTCATCTTCTTCTTCGAAGTAGATTCCACTTGATTTATAATTGGTTGTGGGTCTATACCTCCACAGTCAAAGTGACATTCGAAGGCCAAAAGGTTTTTCGTGTAATGCTTCCGAAGTGTATATGCAGCACTTGAGGATGCTCCGATGCCTAAAAGCCCTGCAATGTCTTTCCAGGTTTTGTTTTTTGTGACCTGTGAATTTAAGTTTGTAATCAAACACAAATGAGAAAACTGTGTTTGCTGAAACACAAATAGCTGTTATAAAATATACATACTATGAATTAAATTTACCTGTCATGTTTTTCTGTCTGAATGTGAAGGATAATCTCAGGAAATAGTGTACAGATACTGATACAGCTTTCACTAATAGATAGGTCGATTGATGAGGAAGGTTTGTGTAGATAATTCATTACCCGTGTGCCAGACAAGTTGTCTGACCATAGATACTTAGTGTTACCCATGCAAACCAGGGGTAGGTTGCTAGTGAAGAATCATTGTAAGTAATGAGCTTTCTTATGCTACAGGTTAACAATTAAAAATTTCCCTTTAAGGTAACTGTTATTTAAGTATTTTTTATGCTACTGACAGATCTGAACTCAAAGATATTAACAAATAATAGAAAACACTAGCAACTATCTATTTATGACATCAAATTTTATAGCTAATCTTAACTACATTACTGTTTAATGTGCATTCATTTTTAATAAATTTCAAAGTTCAGCTTTAACATTTACTACATACACAATAATCTCAAACTGAAGGTAATTCACCACCTTCAGTGGTTTAGGTGAGAGCCTTATTCCTTTGTAATCTGTATTTCCAAAGTAATGGAAGTAATTTCCAAAGTAATTCATAAAATTCAGGAGGTGGTCAACATTAACTTTCACTTATTATTGGAACACACATGAAATAGAAATATGTTGTGCACTGGTCGAATTTCACACAGTAAAAAACTAACTGCTACTGTTTATGGAAAACAGCTTGCACACAGACAACCCCCCCCCCCACTCACCCCCCCCCCACTCACCCCCCCCCCCCCACACACACACAAATGACCACAAAATCCTACTATCTCAATATCCGAGACAAAAAAAAAAAGGAGCAAATACTGCTCAGCAATTAAGAAGCAACTGAAGAAGGGCTTAAAACGACAAACCGCCACTCCTCTTTATCTTCATTCTGAACTGTATTAATTCTTTACTAATGGTTATCCAGCACAGTATGTGAAGCTGAAGATTAACGAAATGTAACCAGTCTTCAAATTACTTACTCTGTTTAATGAACTAAAAAAACACAGAGAAAATGTAAAGCATTGTTTTGTTTTGTTTTGTTTTGTTACGAGTTCATAAATTTCAATATCTGCGATGAACAAGATGGGGAATATTTTGGTGCAGAACAAGTCAGATACGTCAAAACTCATTTTTTATCTTATTGCTAACCACTACAAACAAAACAGGATTTCTTTATTGCAGACATTAGACTGCAAATTATCATAAAACTGGTTACAATAAAAGTACAGGAAATGGATGTTTCAGATTAAGAGGAAAGAGAACAATTCATTACATAGTAAAGCTACATGGCTCCTTGTGATATCTTACCTCATTCCCACACTCGTACTGAAGAAGGGTGTAACTGATCAAGCACACGCATAACCTAACACATCCAAACTTAGATTTACACCCTGCAAGCCACCTCTCATGGTATACGGAAAAATCTTTTGAGGATCAGTCAACAAGCAGTGCCTCTTATTTTTTCTTCAGTAATGCTTATTAATTTAAAAATTTGAATTTGGCACTATTCTACAAAGCTTCTTCTCTAATCTACTGCAGTGGTAACTTCCTGCATCAACAGATGCCAGTACTGCAGTTGCTTGCAACGTGGTCAAAGTCTATGTTCGTATTAAACAGCGTTCTGTGATAGAAGCCTGAAATGTAGAAGTAAAAATGCCCATTGGCATTCATGAAAGACAGAAAAATGTGTAAAGTGATGGAACAGTGGATACCAGCACTGTTTGTCGGCGTAACAACGCTGAAGACAGATCATTGGCTCATGAAAAGCAGAGCAGCAGGTGACTCCACCCAACATGAAGTGAGTCGATGGCATTATTCATGGTGATCACCAGGTGACTGTGGATGATTTGTGTTACATTACCTCCCACAGTAATGGCATTGTGATGATGATGATTTTTTCTGCAAATGTGATACTCAAAGCTTTGTGCGACTCGAGTATCAAGAATATTAACACTCTGTCGGGCGTAATTGGCCCGACAGGCACAACTGAAATGTTTTTGTTCCCTCTCTCCCAAATAAGTCAGCGTGGGATTTGCCTGCCATTAGTACCTTCCTATCTTCAGGCAGTGTTTACAACACCCTCCACAAATTTTTGCGTGACCTTTGTAGAGAGCAGATGTGACGTTAGTGGCCTCTCATGCTCATTGCACTTTAATACATCTTTGCTTTTGGAGGTGTGTATTTTTGGTTCTTTTTAAGACTTGTTATTTTGCTCACTTTATGGATGAGTAATGTGAATTTTGTGAATATCTTGTAAAAATATACAGTTCAGTAAGCTTGGCCTTTCAGGCACATTCCGACTGAGTACATAATTATCCTCAAGTTCTCTCTTTTAGACTCTAGATTCTTCAAAGATACAGCTCAGAATTATTACAAATTGTCTAACCCCTGTCATCTCGAAGAAATACAGGATTTGCTGATGTACAATGATGAGGAAGACTCCATACTGTCTGAGGATCTTGGTGATGAAAGTGACATTGATTCACAAGATGAGATGGAAGAATGTGAAGGTGATTCTTTAAAGCAGCGAGATGGTGAGGATACTGCTCAAGATGAAGAAAGAAGAGACAACAAAACAAGGAACTTTTATTTGGGAAGAGATAAGAAGACCATGTGGGCCAAAAAGGCACCTGAGGAAAGACATCGTAACGGGATCTTACATCATCACCACTCACCTCCCTGGAGTCATAGGAAATGCTTAGAATGCTACAAGTGCAGTTGAGTGTTGGAATAATTTATTAGCCGATGATATCCTTGCCACCATTATCACATATGCAAATCAATACACTGACACTATCAAGGATCATTTCACTAGTGAGAGAGACATCAGATCCACAGATGTAATTGACCTAATAGCATTTATTGGTTCGTTGTACCCAGCAGGTGCATACGGAGGGAATGGTCAAAGTCTGGAGGAACTTTGGGAGACTGAAGGTGACAGACTGAAAAATTAAGTCTTGTGATGAATATCAAACAGTTTAACAGTGTGATATGTTGGCTTCATTTTGACACCTGAATTACCAGAGCCCAACAGAAGGAACTTGAGCAGCTAGCTCCTATTCATGAAGTTTTCGAAGAGTTCATGAAAAATTGTCAGAAGAGCTATTGTCCTGAGGATAGCATCACAACAGATGAAATGCTTCCTGGTTTACATGGTTTATGTCGTTTTTTGGCAGTATATACCCTCAAAACCTAACAAATATGGAATAAAACATTTTGGTCTTCTTGATGCTAAAATGATATACACAGTGAACATGGAGATCTAAATTGGACTACAGTCTGGAAGTGGTTTCTGTGTCAGCAACAAACCTACTGGAGTTGTCAAGAGAATGGTTAAGCCCATATTTGGATCTAGCCAAAATATCACTGCTGATAACTGGTATTCAGATTCTCATCTTTTGACTATTTGAAGACAAAAAAGCTGTCGTATGTTGGAACTGTCTGAAAAAATGAAAGACAACTGCCACCAGATTTTCTTAACATAAAAGGGAACACACAATACAGCAGTATGTTTGGCTTTAATGATGGGAAGGTTTTCGTTTCCTACACACTGCGCCATAACAAAAAATTAGATTCTTGTACATTTGCTTCACAATGATGATGTCACTGGTCCTGAATCTGGAGAAATGGAAAAAAAAAACAGAGATAGTCACTTTCTAGAATTCAACAGACGGTGGCATTGATAGTGCATATCAAATGTGTGTTACTTATTAAATGAGCAGAAACACAAAGCGCTGGCCAGTGATCGTTTTTTATTCACAATGTTGAATGTAGGTGGTCTCAACTCCCAGGTTATGTACCTTGAAAGTCAATTGGAGAAATTGCAGAGAAGAGTGTACCTAAAATCTCTGGCACATCAACTTGTGCTTGGAGAGCTACACAAAGGAAGTATGAAAAAGATTAGAATCCCCTCCAGCTTGCGAAGCTCACTCAAAAGATTTATTCACAAAAAAGACACAGAAATCACCTCCTCTCCCACATCCCAATATACGTAGACGCATCACCTGCACTACAGAAATGAGTCGCAGAAGGATGTCAAACTATGAATGTAAAAACTGTCACAAATATAGTCTGCCAACTTTGCTTATCTGTGCACCGATGTATTTCCTCTGGTAATTGTGAGAGAAGTTGAAAGGCACCAGCATCAAAACAGTGACTTAAAATGGTAGTTTTTTTCATAAATTTATTGTTTGATAAAATTTATGTGCTGAAAACTATTACTGTTCAGTGGTGGATTCAAAAGTTCGGTCATTTATATTCTGTTTCTTCTGTGTTTAATAAAATGTTTTTTCAGCATCCATTTTCATATGTTGTGTTACTACACTTTCGCATGAAAGCCACCTACCACATTTAGGTTACTAAAGTTGAAAATATGAAATAATAGCTGATTTCAAAATCTCTGCCTGTTACGCTCATTGTGCCTGAACACAGGAGTCTCAGAACTGCACCTGACGATTGGTTAACCAAGCAGAATAAAAGGCCAAGAAAAACAATTTCCTGCCAACTCTTGCAGCCCTTCTGTTTGGAGGGAGAGGAGTTTTGGGAAAATTTGTGATTGGAGACCACACATGGGTTATTTTTCTGAAGCATACTCAAAGAGGTAGTCAATGGAATGGCATCAAAGGAACTCACTGAAGAAGAAAAAGTTCAAAACTTCGTGCCTGGCAGCTAACATTATAGCTACAGTATTCTGGAATGCAGGGGGCAAGATTATTGTTGATTTTTTGGAGCAGAGGTGCACAATTAATTCTGTCAACCATGTCAGACCCCTCAAATAGCTTAAAGCACATCTACAGTGAGTTTGCACAACATAAGCTATGGTGGATGCTGTTGTTCTGAACGACAATGCAAGACCACACATCAGTCATTACTTCACTAAAGAGATTGTGAAAACTGGGTAGGAAGTTTTGCCTCATCCCTCATATAGCCCTGGCCTGGCATCATTAAGCTTCCACCTGTTCGGGCCACTAACAGCAGCTCTTCATGGGATTCACTTTGAAGATGAGGAGGCCATGAAAACATCAGTGTGTCAACGGTTTCAGAAGCAGGACTGTGCATTTTACCAATCCAGATTACGTGCCCTTGTTAAAAAGATGGACCAAACCCATGGAAATGGACAGATTATATTCAAAAGTCGTAGATTACTTGTCAATGTGTGCTTTCCAATCTATGTAGTTGCATTTGAAATCTTTGACACACACACACACACACAAACAAACACACACACACACACACACACACACACACACACACACACACACAAGAAGCATTTCTTTTTGACTGACCCTCTTTTAAGCAACAGTTATTTCTCTTTCCTTATCAAACGCACAGAAAAAAACTTAACACTTGCACAATGGCTCTATTATTTATTGAAACACATTAAATTCCAATCACAAAATATTCTTAAAAAATATGTTAGTAGGAAAATCTATTTACAGTACATCTAGTTAGGACGTCTATGGAACTACCATGGAACTAAACACTGCACCTTGCATACCTCCA
Organism: Schistocerca serialis cubense; assembly: GCF_023864345.2. Taxonomy (NCBI): domain Eukaryota; kingdom Metazoa; phylum Arthropoda; class Insecta; order Orthoptera; family Acrididae; genus Schistocerca; species Schistocerca serialis. Next base: position 358,152,503 of record NC_064640.1, on the reverse strand, counting down.
TGAAGCCCCCTCTTTCCTTGACGTAAGCATACAACCGATAGAGATCGAGAGGATTCTTGGAGATGGTGGGACATGCTGAGATAGGTGTTCCACGCTCCTCCATGAACTGCAGCAGTTTGTCAAGCCACATGCGTCGCTCGTGGTTCTCATCCATCTCATACAGTTTGCACAGGCTGTCTGGTTTCTGTGTCACATAACATACTTATTAGTGGGTTCAACCAATACACATTAAAACTCAAAATTTACAAGTACATCAAAATATTTACAGTATTCTAACACCAATAACCTTAGTTACAATTTGTTGACTGTCAAGTTCAAGTGTAGTTCATACTGCATCTACCCCACTTCCCTATGGGAATACTAAAAACTGCTTTGACATATCTATCTTACAATGTTACATCAAACTGACTGTGATTAAAACTCGACAATTTCAGTTATGTGGTTACAAGCTACTTTGTCTGTCGTAACACATGACATATAAACTCTCCCACTTTGTAAACGAAGATGGTGTCTAGAACTGATAGGTGCAAAAAACACACAGGAAAAACAGAAACACTATTTCGAAGTACAAAGTGATATTTGTTTCTCTTTTGATGTATGTTCTTTTTATTCGGTATCAATAAGTCATTGCAAAGCCTAATCTAATGTTCGCATTCAAAGTAAATGTAAATCGCGCTCTGGAGACGTATGTGCTAAGTAAGTGCATTAATAATCGAAAAGTTCTACCGCAGATAATAATAAAATTTGAAAAATGTTGAGAAAGCAGAGAGTGTTGCACTCTCGATTCAAAAAAGAACGCCCAGCGATCGACAGGTAAAAATTAGTAGAACTTCGTGCGTCCGTTAGAAGATGGATACGCGAAGCATACAAAAATTTCCACCGTCGTACCATAGCGAAAGATCTTGCCAAGAACCCCGGAAACTGCTGATCATATGTAAAATCACTAAGCGGATGGAAGGCTTCTATGCTGTCACTCGTCGACCAGTCTGGGTTGGCAATAAAAGACAGTAAACGGAAAGGTGAAGTTTTTTATTTCGCGTTTAAGAAATCATTCACGCTGGACGATGGTACAAATATACCGTCGTTCGACTGTCGCACAGACTCCCGCATGGAGCGCATAGAAATAGACATCCTTGGCGTAGGGAATAACTGAAAGAGTTGCAAACGAGTAAGTTGCCAGGTCCAGATAGAATCCCAATTCGGTTTCGGGGAGAGTGCTCTGCGGCACTGGTCCCTTACTTAGCTTGCATTTTCCGCGAATCTCTCGCACAGCGCAAAGTTCCGAGCGACTGGAAAAAAGCGCAGTTGACTCCTATATACAAGAAAAGCAAAAGTACGGACCCACATAATTACAGACCACTATCCTCAACATCGATTTGCTGCAGAATTCTTTAACATATCCTCAGTTCGTTGCACGGATTGCCCTTTTTTCACGTGCTGAGCATAGATGAAGGGCAACAGGCAGATTCCATATTCCTCGATTTCCGGTAAGCGTTTGAGCCGGTGCCCCACTGCAGACTGCTAATGAAGGTACAATCACATGGAATAGGTTTCCAGTTGTGTGACTGGCTAGAAGACTTCTTAAGAAATAGAACCCAGTGAGTTGTCTTCGGCTGTGAATGTTCATCAGAAACAAGAGTATCGTCAGGGGTGCCTAAGGGAAGTGTGATAGGACCGCTCTTATTCTATAAATGATCTGACGGGCAGGGTGAGTAGCCATTTAAGGCTGTTTGCTGATGAAGCTGTGATGTACGGAATGGTGTCTCGTTGAGTGACTATAGGAGGAAACAGGATGATTTACACAGAATTTTTAGTTGGTGTGATGAATGGCAACTAGCTTTAAATGAAGAAAAATGTAAGTTAATGTGGATGAGCAGGAAAAATAATCCTGTGACTTCCGAATACAGAATTAGTAGTGCTGCTCGCCACTCCATATGAATTAAATATCGAGGTGTAACGTTGCAAAGCGACATGAAATGGAACGAGAACGTCAGATTGGGAGTAGGGAGGACGAGAGGTCGACTTCGTTTCATCGCAGAATTTTTCACCTGTAGAGGAGACTGTGTGTGGAGCACTAGTTCAACCCATTTTTAAGTACTGCTAGAGTGTTTGGGATCCACACCAGGTCGTATTAATGGAAGACACTGAAGCAATTCAGAGCCTTGCTGCTAGATTCGTTACCAGTAGGTTCGATCAGCAAGCAAGTAGCACAGAGATGCTTCGTGAACTCAAATGGGAATCCTTTGAGGGAAGATGACGTTCATTTCGCGACGTATGCCATACTGAGGAAATTTAAAGAATCAGCTTCTGAGGCTGACTGCTGAACGATTTCATAGTCGCCAACGTACATTTCGCCTAAGGACCAGAAAGTAGGACTAGTAAGGAGGCTTACAGACAGTCGTTTCTCCCTCGATCTGCTTGCTACTGGAACGGGAAAGGAGGTGACTATCAGTGGTATGTTGTATGTTTTACCTTTCGACATGCACCATACGGTGGCTTGTGGGGTATGTATCTAGATATAGATGAAGATATCATACGTATTAAGCCTTAGTGATTTTGTCCGTCGTTAAAATGGTTTGTAGATGAACCTTGCGATAGCATTTCGCTGGTGGCAGTTTATCCCAATTGGAACATGGTCACCTTGACGTCCACCATATGTCACAGAAGTTCAGTGGAGCAAAAAATCTAGACTCAGAATTGCGTAGCAACCTTTAGTTACATTATACAGCTATTCGACGCACTCATGAACTCATTCTGCCCCCACCTAAAACATAATATTGCTGAAACCAGTTACTTCGTCACCGTCTCCTACCCCCTGCAAACTATAGTGAAGGGCGTTTAATTGTTTCCTACCAACGAGGTGAAGATTTGCCACTGACACATGCGCCCCTGTCCCCAATAAAATGTACGCCCCTAGTCGCTTACCACTCCCACAACGCCACTTTCCGCCTCCACATACGTTCTGCAGCATTGATATTGAATGGGGTTCCCGTTTGCTTTTAACGCTTGAACATTTCGCCCCCGTCCATTCCGCCCCTTGCTTGTACAGTTCTTCCCGTGGTGCCCAACCACACGACAGTTCTCACGTTGTGACTGACGGCACTGCCTCTGGACGTGCCCTGAGCGCCCACACCTGTAGGATCGCACGTCAGCAGACAAAATGACTCGCCTATTGCATACCCCTGTCGCTATATCTATCTCCTGATCCGTAGCTAACCTAACGGCAGCGTTAATGTCTTTCGGGCTACATCACAGAACGCTTTTATACACATCGGACGGCAGACCTCTGAGGAAAGCGTCTGGACCTTTATGCTCCTCGTCCTGGAAGATAATCTTATTTGCTTCATCTCTTCCCATTAATTCGTAAGTATGCCAATTGACTTTTATTATCCCATCGCTGAAACTTTCGACTGAATCATTGTGCTTCCCCGACGTTCCACTCAACTGTTTCCGTAAAAACCTCGCGCTATTCTGTTTTCTACAGCGTTTATTGATCCACTGTTCAAACCGCTCAGAAGACAGTACTTCTTCAACTCCCAGTTATACCTATCAAACGCTTTTGCGTCCTCTGCCAGCCGCAACTAAGCCATTTGTAATAGCTAATCATCTGTGTAAACGCCAATCTTTGCTACTGCCTCCAAACCACCCAAGAAGGACAAAAGATGGTTCAAATGGCTCTGAGCACTATGGGACTTAACATCTCAGGTCATCAGTCCCCTAGAACTTAGAACTACTTAAACCTAACTAACCTAAGGACATCACACACATCCATGCGCGAGGCAGGATTCGAACCTGCGACCGTAGCAGTCGCGCGGTTCCAGACTGTAGCGACTAGAAACGCTCGGCCACTCCGGTCGGCCCAAGAAGGACAACACATCGTCAGTTGGTTTGCCAGAAAAGGGAGAAATCAAATTAGCGGCGGCTGAATCCACCGATGTAGTAGATAAACTGGACGATAGCCCATCTTCTTTCACATCAACCATTTGCCTATACGTCTCTGCCAAGTCCATTGTTAACTGCTTTACCTGATTTATTAACGTACGAATCACCTCCCGCCCGGAAATACCATGCGTCCTGGACTCTGTCACTGACCCCAATACACAATTAAGTATAATAAAACAGCAACACACCGAGTGACATGGTGCAGTGCTTAACACACTGGACTCGCATTCGGGAGGACAACGGTTCAAATCTGTTTCCGACCATCCTGATTTAGGTTTTCCGTGATTTCTATAAATCGCTTCAAGCAAATGCCGGGATAGCTCCTTTGGAAGGGTACGGCCAACTTCCTTTCCATCCTTTCCTAACCCGATGGGACGATGACCTCGCTGTTTTGTCCCCTTCCCCAAATCAGCCAAAACAGCAACAACATCAGGACAATATCCTCTCACAATCATCGATTAAGGTAAGATAAAGTTCCGCCTTCTGGCCCAATCGTGCCCGACCCATCGCCGTGTCATCCTCTGCCAATGGTGTCACTGGATGCGAGATGGAGGGGCATGTGCTAATCCCACCGCTCTCCCGGTCGTTGTCGGATTTCCTGATCTTGGAATAGCTGCTAATCGGTCGCGTAGATCCTCAATTGACCCACGTGAGGCTGAGTGCACCCCGTAACCTCCCTGCAAGGAAAAAATCCTGGCAGTGCCAGGAGTCGAACACGGGTCCTCCAGCTGGCAGTCAGCCGCGTTGACCACTCAACTACGGAGGTGGACTCTCGCAAATCTACAATACTATCTTACATCTTACGCATAATCATGAGACTTCAATTCCCTACACTGCCTAGCACCATCGTCATAACGTCGGCACCTAAAATGCTCTATTGATACAGTAGTGACTCAGTACATGGTACACACACTGTGCCCTAATAGTTTGCACTACAAGCACCTTATTGGTCATAAAGAGTGCTCCCTGAAATTGCCACGAAATTTTGACAAATCAGCCGTTCTTCCGACCTCATAAACACTACTCTAAAGTTCCGATAACACTCCCGCTTAGAAATCCTCTGCACGCTAAAGTAGAAGAACTAAACAAAACAGTTAGTCCACTGTAATTATTCCTGCTAACTGCTGCAGCCGGTATGAGATGCCGGGTCGGGGTGCCGATAGCCGTATCGGAGTTGCTTCAGACACGCAAATGTAGAGGCCCGAGGTTGATGACATCTACAGTAGCAGGGTTGAGACGAGGTGGTGGGTTGAGCCAGGCTGTTGACCGGTGGTCGACCAAGAAAACAGCATTAACACTCACTCATTTTATTAGAAAAGTTACAACACTCCTAGCGTTGCTCCGTAACAGTTACACCCGCTTGTCGTGTGACGACAGTTGCCGGCGGTTACTGATACTGTGGCCGATCAGCAGCCGGCTTAACGTCAACAGCAGAGCAGGACTGACTCTGGTAACCTGCGGCAGCTCGTACACCGTCTCTGCAGGTCAGGGCAGTAGCCCAGACAATGAAGACCAAACAAGGTGAAGTAGACGCAATTTTTTACGGTGGTAGGAGTTTCACGACAACGTACTAAAACTCCACATTAATGGCGTGTAAGGGTGGGGGTGGGGGGGCATTTAAAGGTCACTTTATTAAGTTTTTATCGAATAATTCATAAACCGCAGCTTCTAGCGAAAATTATTCCCAGTACAAATTGAAACTACATTAAATTTCGTACAAAAACGGTATTATATGTTTTTTCTTTAGAGCTAACATTTTCGGCGTTGCAGGGGATGGAAAAGCTGAAGATTATTAAAAATACTGTTTTCATGGTAAAAAATTACTGTTTACTGTTAAATAAGGTGGGGTAAGAACAAAAATATTAAATTTGTGTCCAACGTTTAAGTGCAGTAGCGATGCAATAAGGGATAAATTGTGTTCTATGGGTGTAAGAGAGTGGGGAAGCATAGGTAGAGGACAGAAGTGCAAGGGAAGTAGGCTGCCGAATTGTAGTCATGCACTTCTCTCCTTCATATGTCTGCAAAACGAAGAGCGAGTGGTGACTTCCCACCACTCTATGTAACTCGCCACCTCCCAAGAAGCAACTATAGGGTGTTTCACAACGTTATACTACAATTGCCCTCCACAGGATGGTGTGTTTATTTTCCACAAAAGTGTGTTGCACTACATGGGATACAGTTATGAGTTACTGTGCCACTAATACTAACGCAGAAACGCTTACGCTTTGCCAGTGATTAGTATGGCGGGCTGCAGAGGGTCTAAATAAGTTTGTGAAACACCCAGTAGTTGCTTCTTGTGATGTAGCGATTGGAAATCACCTGTTCTGTCTTCAGGAGGGAATGGCATGACCACAGTCTGGCGAACTATCTTCCCCCGCACTTCTATCTTCACCCTCTCCACCCTGTTACACACTCGAGTATAATTTATGCCTCAGTAGGCTCTAAGATACTTATACGTGGTACAGACATTTAACATTTCATCTTAATCTACTTCATCTAACAACAGGCATTAATTTGATACCATCAGAACACTACTTTTAATAAACTGCGGGTTTTCCATCCCTCAGCAACGCCGAAACTATTGGTCGTAGAGGAAATACGAATAGTACGTTTTTTATTTTAATTTTTTACTGGGAAACAGTCTTGCTAGAAGCTATGGTTTTTGAGTCATTCAAACAAAACCTAAAAAAAGTTACATTTAACCCCCTCCCCCCCACCCCAACCACCACGCTCACACCCAACTGGTGGGGATTTATAGTATGTCGTTCATGACACTTCCTCATACAACTATACAAAATTTTGTGTCTATGTTTTTATTCTCGTAATTTTCCTTCATTGACCACAGGGCGCGCCTGTAGACAGGGTAGTCCGCCATGGTTCTTGTAGCGGATGACAGCTCACATCGGTAGTGTTCGCCATTCCTAGCGGAGGCGTACAGCGCAAGTACAGGCTGATGTCGGCTGTACAACTCCGGTCACGAACGGCTGACCTCCGAGGCAGAAATCCAGCTACTGCCGAAGTGAACCCGAGGTGGTCCACCAGTGGAAGGTGCCAACTTCACGGGAGTAGACTTAGAGCCAGTAGACGGCTCGTCGACCATGTCACCCTGTTGCCTGATATCAACCTACAGCCGTAGTAGGTGCTGCGAGACTCCGATTATCTCTACTGGAAATAATGGGTATCTATACAGGTTTGGTGTCCAATAGTGCCGGGGCATTGCTTCTAAACACGTACCCCAAGACAGTGTTGCGGCCAGAATGTGGGCAACTGGCCTGCGACTTCCGTGGTCGCCCTGCCATTCTGCTTCGCCGACAGTACTGCGAGTACTGGCCTCTGACACGCAATGTGGAAACCAGAGGGTGTTACTGCCGCATCTCATGCAATGGTGTTTTGGTTCGCTCCGTGCCGAGTGGCGGTCGCGGCCTCCTTACAACAGCTGCGGCAATTCCGCTTAGTAGCACCGAAAACTAGTGGTGGCGGTATGAGACAGAGCACAAGCTCGGAATACGAAAGGATGATGAAGGAAATCGGCCGTGGCCATTTCAAAGGAACTAGCTAGGCATTTTGCCGGAGAAGTTTAGGGATATCAGTAAAAACCTAAATCTGGGTGAGCGGACGGGGATTTGAACTGTCGTCCTCTAGAATGCGAGTCCATTGTGCTAATCACTGCGCCATCTTGCTCGGTCCAGATGATACGAGAGGACTTCAGAATGTAAGTTATACGTTATTATGGCAGGCAAAGAAACTTTTATTGAATGCTGTACTACTCTTTAAAATGGCAGACATACGTGACACTTGTTTTCGACATAGTCACCAGCTCTTTGTAAAACAACGAACGGATGTTCAACCAATCGTTCAGCGCCTCGACGATCAATCCATTGCTGAGGCAGTCATTCGAGAACCACTGTGTGAACGTCCTCATCGTCGGAAAATTTGTAACTGCTGTGAATCACTTTCTCGATTGACTGAAAATTTCCGTCTGTGGCCCATATCGATGGTCTTCCTTCCCGTTCAGCATGACTCATGTCTGTGCGCCGTTGTCAGATTACCAGCTCTGTTTCACTATGGCTGGACGTGACATCGCATTTAGTTTAAATACCGCCAGAATTTCACGGTGACCCTGTGAATCATTTAGATGTTTCACCTATAAGAATTGTATATCTAAATTGTACACGTTTTCAACGTGAAATTCTGGCGCTCACTTACGCCCTGGAGTTCGTTTCCAACTGCCGCTCCCACAGTGTGATGCACACCGCAGCACTGCCACTGCAGCAGACCATGAACATGTGCTCTCTTCTCAGAGTGCGCCACTCGTGCTGCGTAATGATCTTAGCCTGGGACGACGCGTGTAACTCTTTCAAGTCCCCTGACACTACGCGCTACGCCACGGAATCTCAAAGAGCGGAGCGAAGGAAAGTTGCAGTTATTTTGAACAGAATTGAATCTACGTTTACGTTATTTTGTGCTCCATTTATCAAATTTTGTTGGTGGTAGCGTAGTTAATTTTAGCCTCCCATCAAATCTAACCTGAATGCCAGCAAATATTTAAAAGTATGAGCGAGTGATGACAGACAGTGAGCGAGAATAGGCTTCTAATTTAAGGATAATCACGGTTAGTTCAAATATATGCTTACTTCTTAGTCGGAATTATAGCAGTTCCAGCTTCGACACATAGGTAGAATATTAAATAATTAATTTTTCACCTGCTCTCATATCCTCTCTCCATCGTCGTTATAGTATCCGAACAAATTAGTACTAGAAGTTAGTTACTACTGAAATGTTCAGTTACTGCTACCTGGAGTCCCATGTAGCATTACAGTTGTAACAACGATGCAGCCACAGATATTTAAAGAACGCGCACTCGCTTGCCATGATCCCAAATGCACTTGACGCTTGTTATCAATCCTGCCGCTTTTCACGTAATGTAGTGAGGTCTAACAAACTAGGTCAGTGCTATACGGTGCATTTGTGTAACTCCGTTTAATATACAGGGTGACCTAAAAGTTTGTTAACATTTTAAAACCCGCTAATTCAGGGAATAATGTAGATAGGGAGGTAAAAATTGATATACATGCCTGAAATGACATGGTGTTTCACTGAAACCAAAAACGAGTGCAAAAACTGGCTAACAGACAATGCTGGACAGTAAAATGTCGGTGACGCCGCATGAGAATCGTGTATAAAATGAGCTGTAATGAGAGAAGGTTTATAAACACGTGCTGGAAGGTACGACCTTTATTCAGTATGGCGCTCCTCTCCATATTGCTATGCTTGTGAAAGACGTCTTGTGTACATCGCTTGGTGAGGATCGAATGCTGCGTTGTCACGTCCGTCATCCTTGACCTCCCAAGTCCCCAGCCCTTAATCCGTGTCATTATTGATTGTGGGGTCATCTGCAGTCGCAAGCCTACCACGATCATCCGATTTAATTAGGAATGCTAAAAGAAAACATCCGACGGCAGTTTCTCACCATACCTACTGTTCAGTGCTGTTCACAACATTGTCGCTCCACTACAGGTATTGTTGATGAATGACAGCCGATATGTTGAGCATGTGTTACAAAAAACACCGTCTTTCCCAAAAATCAATTTTTATGCTAATTATTACTTTTGTATACACGTCAAAAAAAGGTTTGCATCACCCCGATTCCAGGAACTCCTGAAGATAGACGTTGACTGTGGTTATTGTATCACACACACAGTCCCTTTGACTGTCACTAAACCCACCCGAAGATGTAAACAACCATGCATGAGCAGCGCCTATTAGACGGAGGGGGTCCGACAGCCGATCAGTTCCACTCATTACTCCAGGAAGGAGGTACACAGCACGTGTTGTCTGTAGTTCAACCGTACCTAGACGGTCAATACCGCGGTTCGATCGCTTCTGCATTGTTACTTTGTGCCAGGAAGGACTCTCAGCAAGGGAACTGTCCAAGCGTCTCGGAGTGAACCAAAGTGATGTTGTTTGAACATGGAGGAGATACAAAGAGACAGGAACTATCGATGACATGCCTCGCTCAGGCCCCCCAAGGGCTACTACTGCAGTGGATGATCGGTACCTACGGATTATGGCTCGGAGGAATCCTGACAGCAACGTCAGAATGTTGAATAATGCAGCCACAGGACGTCGTGTTACGACTCAAACTGAGCGCAATAGGCTACATCATGCGTAACTTCACTCCCGACGTCCAAGGCGAGATCCATCTGTGCAACCACGACACCATGCAGTACGGTATAGATTTGCCCAACAACATTCCGAAAGAGCCGCTCAGGATCGGCATCGCGTTCTCTTCAACGATGAGTGTCGCATGTGCCTTCAACCAGACAATCATCGGAGACGTGTTTGGAGGCAACTCGGTCACGCCAAACGCCTTAGACACACTGTCCAGCGAGTGTAGCAAGGTGGAGGTTCCCTTCTGTTTTGGGATGGCATTATGTGGGACCGACGTACGCCGCTGGTGGTCATGGAAGGCACCGTAACGGAAGTACGATACGTCAATGCCATCCTCCGACCTATAGTACAACTATATCAGTAGTATATGGGTGAGGTATTCGTCTTCATGGACGCCGATTAGCGCCCCCGTCGTGCACATCTTGTGAATGACTTCCTTCAGGATAACAACATCTCTCGACTAGAGTGACCAGCATGTTCTCCAGACATGAACCCTATCGAACATACCTGGGATAGATTGAAAAGGGCTGTTTATGGACGACGTGACCCAACAAGCACTCTGAGGCATCTACTCTGAATCGCCGTTGAAGAGTGGGACAATCTGGACGAACAGTGCCTTGATTAACTTGTGGATAGTATGCCACGACGAATACAGGCATGCATCAGTGCAAGAGGACGTGCTACTGGGTATTAGGGGTACCGACGTGTACAGTAATCTGGACCACCACTTCTGAAGGCCTCGCTGTATGGTGGTGCAATATGCAATGTGTGGGTTTCATGAGCAATAAAACTGGCGGAAATGATGTTTATGTTTATCTGTATACCAATTTTCTGAACAGGTTCCGGAACTCTCGGAACCGAGGTGAAGCAAAATTTTTTTGATGTGTTTATTATGTGAAACGCCATGCGCTGGTGATTTGCTGAACTTTTTTGGTTTCAAGAAAACCCCATCCAATTCCAAGCATGTGTGTATATTTTTACCTCTCTGTCTACATTTCCCCGCGAAGTATTGAATTTTCTAATTTTAACTGACGTTTGGATCACCCCATACAAACAACAGACATTGTCTTGCGTACGTATCACTTACTGTCGCCAAGTGGGGTATTTTTATTTCAAAGCAACAGTTCCATTTTGTACCCGTGCGAATTGGCATCACCATTTGTCTATATTATCTCGAGATAAATAGCTCTGTCTTTTATACGTGTAACTTATTACCGCAACTTGTGGTCTCGTCAAGAAACAATAGATTCCACGTCTTTCCCATACGATATTACTTCTGTTCCAGGAGATGTTCAGTCATATAAATAATGGAACTGGTAGAGATTTTTATTGTGCATTCGTTGTCCGAGCATACAGCAAATGTTCCCCCTGACAATGCTAACACATGATAGGCAGAGATCGGCAGAACGCATTTAGCCGACTGCGTGCTGTGTTGCAGCCCGAGGTCGTCGCACTCTGTGCTGCACCAGGTGACGCGGATGATGGACGCGATGACGCTGCTGGAGCCGTTCGCCTTCACCAAGATGACGACGACGCGCTGGCAGTCGCACGCGCCGCCCCCGCAGCCACAGCGCCGGACAGCCGCCAAGCAGCACCCGCAGCCCGCTCACCGCCCACGCGCCCGCCTGCACAGGAACAAGTCACCCGCCACAGGTCAGTCGCTCGCAAACCGCCTACCCTCACTTTGTGGCTGTGGCGGTTTGTCAACGGGTACCGTACAATATTTACATACACTATATGATCAAAAGTATCCAGACACCTATTAGTGGACGTTAATAAGGGGTGCGTGCTTCCTTCGCCTTTATAACGACTTCAGTTCTGCTGGGGACACGTTCAATGACGTGTCTCAATGACTGTGGAGGAATGGCATTCTTCCTCGAGAGTCGAAACCAGAGATGGTAGTGATGTTGGATGCTGGGGTCTGGAGTAAAGTTGACGTTCTGACTCACGCTAAAGGTTTTTCTTTGCGTTCATGCCGGCACTCTAAGCAGGCCACTCCATTTTAGGCATATTATTGGCCACAAAACATTATCTCACAGATGCTGCTTTACGACAGGGAACATTGTCCCGCTGGTATAAACCAGGATTGTCTCCGAAGTGTTCCCCTGCTGTACGCAGTACAGCGCTTTCTTAAGTGCAGTAAGGAAACCACATCCTAGCCACGAAAAATGCACCCATACGGCCATCTGTAACCGTATTTCACCGTAGGCACTATATATCATGGCAAGCAACGTTCTGTAGGCACTCAACAAACTAAAACCTCTCTATCGGATTCTCGATGGGTGTAGCGTGATTCATCACTCAAAATCACTCGTTTCCAACAACTCACTCTTCAGTGGCGTCGCACTTTACATCACTACAAGTGTCTCTTTGCGCTGACTACAGAAATTTGTGACATAACAGGAATTATTCCATAAGAGTACGCCATTCTTTTCGACTCCTTATGCAGTCATTATGCTAGATGGACTGAGATTCATGAGTAATTTTTACCGCTGATTTCATACGACTTTTTACAATCAGCCTACCCCAGTGCTCGACGGTCCCTGTTGGTCGATACATTGAGTCTGCATGGTCTTGGTTTAGCTGTTGTTGTTCCTTTGCATTTCCACTTCACAATCGCATCACCAGTCGACTTGTGAAGCTTTAGAACGGCCGAAATATCCGTGATGGATTCATTACTTAGGTGACATGCAGTGACTATACAGTCCATGTTCGAAGTCACTAAGCTCTCCTGACCGACCCATTCTGCCGTTACTACTCCTCTACTGACAACACACTCCACACCTCCGTTTCTACTGGCGGATCCGCCTCACGTGACATCCAGTGGTCAGTTCCGTATTGTATAAGGGTAACCGTATACTTCTGCTCAAATAGTGAATGTTGATACTACAGCTATGAGTTGGCCATTTGCTTTCCCTGGAACATTTTTCATGAAATCTCCAGTCACAGCCTTCGCTCTATGAATGATAGTATGCTGGAATAAAAGAGAAGAGGGTGAGCGCTTGTGATCCCCCGTCTTCGAGTTCATTAAAAATTTTGTATCTGCTCCAGCGCGTGGATCTGCTCCTGTGAACCGCTTCTGCAAAAAAGGCCGAGAGTAAAGGACGCGAGTAGGAGCAGGAAAGGGTGAAGTACTTCGGTACTGCGTGTAAATTTAAAGCACCTTTACTATAGGAAGAATATGAATACTTAAATTGTTACTTAACTTTGGCGTTCATGCGATGCCGTACATCAATCAAAGCTAACATCGACTAGAAGTTTCAAAGGCAAAATCTGTAGTGGCTCGTCCACTATGCAATAGAAACAATCTTGCTAGGTCGTCTGCTCGTAATCAAATGGGCTGAACGTGGAGCGGCGCTCGTCGAGCTCCACATCGTCGGCTAGAGGGCGCTGTGGTCGGAGTTGTTCGTCCGCTCTCGTAGTGCCAACCTAAGAACTTGTACCTAAGCCGTCGCATCGTAGCTATCGATACCACAAAAATTGTGGCAGTATCATGAGGGGGATGCTGTTCCGGCCGTAGTGAAGCATCTATCCCACTTGCTAGGACGAAACCACGGAAAATCTAAATCTGAGCTGAGACTTTTAACTCGATCCTCCGACCCACCAGTCCAGTGAAGAGGGCATCAGCCACTTCCACTTGGTTTACACAGTGTGAGAAGCAGACAGCTGTTCCGTATTACTTCAAAATCTTCATAATTCAGGATCCGAGGGGTTATCATCAGCTGAAAAAAAACCAGAACGCATTGACATACCATAGTGTCTCAACTACGATATTTCTCTCAGCGAACAAGATACTCCAGTAGCTAGAACTAACTTGACTAAAAACCATCGTTGGACTGGTACTAGCTGAAAAATCCATACTCCTTCAGTGACGTCATTTACATCTACATCTACGTGATTACTCTGCTATTCACAATAAAGTACCTGGCAGAGGGTTCAATGAACCACCTTCAAGCTGTCTCTCTACCGTTCCACTCGCGAACGGCACGTGGGAAAAACGAGCACTTAAATTTTTCTGTGTGAGCCCTGATTTTTCTTATTTTATCGTGATGATCATTTCTCCCTATGTAGGTGGGTGGCAACAGAATGTTTTCGCAATCGGAGGAGAAAACTGGTGATTCACATTTCATGAGAAAATCCCGTCGCAATGAAAAACGCCTTTGTTTTCATGATTACCACTTCAATTCACGTATCATGTCTGTGACACTATCTCCCTTATTTCGCGGTTATACAAAACGAGCTGCCCTTCTTTGAACTTTTTCGATTTCATCCGTCAGTCCCACCTGATGCGGATCCCACGCAGCACAGCAATACTGCAGAATAGGGTGGACAAGCGTGTTGTAAGCAGTCTCTTTAGTACACCTGTTGCACCTTCAAAGTGTTCTGCCTATGAATCGCAGTCTTTGGTTTGCTCTACCCACAATATTATCTATGTGATCGTTCCAATTTAGGTTATTTATAATTGTAATCCCTAAGTATTTGTCTGAATTTACAGCCTTAAGATTTGTGTGACTTATCGGGTAATCGAAATTTAGCGGATTTCTTTTAGCACTCATGTGAATAACTTCACACTTTTCTTTATTCAGGGTCAATTGCCACTTTTCGCACCATACAGATATCTTATGTAAATTATTTTGCTTGTATTTTTGATCATCTGATGACTTTACAAGACGGTAAATGACAGCATCATCTGGAAACAATCTAAGACGGCTACTCAGATTGTCCCCTATGTCGTTAATATAGACCAGGAACAATAGAGGGCCTATAACACTTCCTTGGGGAACGCCGGATATACTTCTGTTTTACTCGATGACTTTCCGTCTATTACTACGAATGTGACCTTTCTGACAGGAAATCACGAATCCAGTCGCAGCCTACTCCGTAGGCTACGGTTTAGATAGTTTTGATGCACGGCAGTTCTTTAGTTTCACGAGCCTTATTTTATGTGCTGTCACCGTCTATCTCTAATAGTTAGTGTTGCTGATTGTTACTAGAAAGTTAGGTAGGAGCTTCATTTCCGGTAACTATTCTTGAATTGAGAGGTCTGCAATTGGGTCCAAGGCGCGTGACATGCTGCGTGAATCAGTAAGTGTCAACATTGACACATGAGCCGTCGAAATTGAGTCAGGCTAAAAGGACTTACACCAGGCTGGGTGGTGGGAGTGCTGGCTCCGCTTCCAAATGACAAATCTGTGGCCTGCGTTTGCCACGAATCTTACAAGTCTCCGGTCGGATTTCAACATACATTGAACGACTCAGATATTACTATTTGTCAGTTTTCCTGGATTCTTGACAGAACTTTGGGTTTGACCACATTCCTTCATTTGTATAAGGCGCAGACAAATGAAAACTAGACAGATGGGAAAAAAGGAAGAAAAGTCTTCATTATTTCAAAAGTAATCGCCATAATTGTTAATACATTTATCCCACTGTGAGACAAGACGGTCAGTGGCTTCACGGAAAAAGTTTGCGGTTGCTTACGGAACCGTGATTTTACCCAGGCTTGTACCTCTTCGTCCGAAGCAAATCGACTGCCACTAGTATCTTACTTCAGGGCACCAAAATTATGGATATCGCATGGGGAGAGAATGGGACTCCATGGAATATGTGTAAGGGCATCCGAGTGAAACTTCTGCAGCGTAGTCGAAACGTGAGGGCGGGCATTTTGTTGACAGGTTGTGTTGGCTACATTGCAGTCGTTTCGCTGGGAATCCCTTACACGTACCCCATACAGTCCCGATCCCTCCCCATGCGATTTCCAGATTTTTGGAACCGCCGGCCGAAGTGGCCGAGCGGTTCTAGGCGCTTCAGTCTGGAACCACGCGACCGCTACGGTCGCAGGTTCGAATCCATCCTCGGGCTTGGATGTGTGTGATGTTCATAGGTTAGTTATGTTTAAGTAGTTCTAAGTTATAGGGGACTGATGCAAAACCGTCAGAGGATAGATAGTGAAATACGTCCAAGAAGAACTCGGCGAACGCTACGGTTGCCATCTGATTCGGAAGAATTTACTGAGGACCAATAACAAATTTGAAGGATCTCCGGGTCCACACATGTTTCCCAAAGATACACAGAGCGTGGTGGATATCGTAGAATTATGTATTGGGAACGATCTGTTTGAATATATTAGCAACGAAACCAATAAGTATTACAGTCAAAATTTCAATAGAAGGGAACTGGATTTTAAAAAATGCCAAATTTGTCGACGTTATGGGGCCCGAACTTCGTTGATAGACACACCGATATTTCGCAAAACGATTCAGACAAATATTATCATTTTTACATTTTTCCGACATCAACAATAAACCGAATAATGCCGACCGGCTTTTCAAAGTGCAATTCGTAACTGATTATTTTTCCATAAAGTTTAAAGAAACGTTTAATCTAAGTCAAAACATCTCAGTTGATGAAGGAATGAAACCATGGCGTGGACAGTTAAATTTTAAAGTTTACAATCCGTCGAAAATTACCAAATATGGCTTTCGGAGCTGTGTGATTCGAGTAAGGGATACATTTCCTCATTCGAGATATGTTCCGGCGCTGGACAACCTTTAGCAAAAACAATGATGGAACTATTGACACCTTCTTATGGAAAGTGGCATCACCTCTGCATAGATAATTATTATAACAGTGTAGAACTTGCAGAGAAGTTACTTGAAAAGAAAATTCGAGTTTGTGGAACGATACAGCAAAATGGAGGATTTCCGGAAAAATTAAAGCTCGCAAAAATCAATGTGTTTGAAGCTTGTCACTAACCCAAAGGTGACAAGCGGCCGGCGACAAGCCAATCCGAATTAGCGCTGCCGGCACCAAGCGAATAAATTTATAAGAGACGGGCGGACGGCAAAGTGTCAACAGTTATGGCGATTACATCTGAAATAATGAACACTTTACTTACTTTTATCCATCTGCCTCATTTTCATACAACTGCCCCTTATACTACATTGCATGACTGAAGATGAATGTGGTATTTGAGATTCCATCGTAATCTCACGACTGTGCACATCCGACTGCTAATCTCCCCCTAGCCCATTTTAGTGTCGACTGGTTTGAAACATGCTCATTGCTGTGTTCTACCGCGCGATAGATTGAAACGCCGCGCCGGTTCATCTAGAGCCCGGCGGCCCGGATAAGCGTTCGTCGGCACGAGTGCAGAGTGCACTGCTCACGACCACCGCAGCGCCACTGCCCGCTTCAGCGGACTTGGCTTGGCTTCACAAGGAGTGCCGGACACGCATTCCGCCGCCAGATACCCATCATCTGTGGTACAAAGCGTGTGTGTTGTGAGGCCTCACGAGCTTGATGTCGTTGTTGCTGCCGTAGGGCTTGTTTGCCACGCTGTGTAACATTTTTCGAGCACGACTGTCATGCTTTCGTGGTTGTTTTATTTGCCTGTTGCGTTTTTCTACATTGTCAGTTGTGTAATTTTGGTCTCTGGCGGTTTCCTGATGAGTGTAGTTCCATTTGCGCAATTTGCAGGGCCAAGGGTGCCAACTGGCTCCGATCTTAACGACCTGCTTTCGTCCACTGCCCCTGTGAGGCAACCATCTTGTTTCACCTTGAGCCCATTTTACACGAACAACTTCTTGTCTCAGTTGAGAACTCGTGGCAAGTGAGTCTACTGCAACAACTCGGACGTTTTATCCTGTACTCTGTCTCGTCCGTCACGAGTGACCATTTTCGTTTACACGGCAGCACCAAAATTCGTGCGTTGTCAGAGCTGTCTGCTGTGCAGTTTGGCACCTGCAAGGTGACAGTGACTTTGCGAGGGACCATCATTTTCACGGCTTTGTGCTGTACGTGTCGCTTCACGTTTCCTCTTCACTATCACATCTGAAAAAGTAGACCTAGGGATGTTTAGGAGTGTGGAAATCTCGCGTACAGACGTATGGCACAACTGACATCCAATCACCTGACCACGCTCGAAGTCCGCGAGGTCCGCGGAGCGCCCCATTCTCCGCTCTCGCGATGTCTAATGGCTACTGAGGTCTCTGATATGGAGTACCTGCCAGTAGGTGGCAGCACAATGCACCTAATATGAAAAACGTATGTTTTTGGGGGTGTCCGGATACTTTTGATCACATAGTGTATATGAGCAGAGCAGTAACGAATGGGGAATCATTCTAGCGACGATAAGTAGCGCAAATGCGGAAATCCGCTGACTTAAGCGACTTTGACAAAAACCAGATTGTTTTGGCCCAGTGGCTGTAAGCGAGCATCTAGTTAACGGCGAAGCTAGTCGGCTTTTCGCTTGCTACTGTCGTGATCGTCTATGGAAAGTGGTTGAAGAATGATGAAACCAGGAGCAGATGACAATACGTTTTACAATATGTGTACAAAGTAAAAGCCTAGACAATGCGTAAATAATAACGTAAATGAATAAACGTCCATACCTCATCACGGAACATAGGGAACGGAGGCTTGCCCGCTCTCTAAAGCAGGATAGGTGGCGATCTGTGGCATATCTAACTACAGAGTACAGTGCTGGTGCAGGCACAAGTGTTTTGGAGCACACCATTCGGCGCACAGTGACGTTCCGCAGCAGAGGACCCCTACGTGCTCCCACGTTGACCCAACAACATCGTCGGTTATAATTACAGTGGGCACGGGATCACCGTGACTGGGCAGCGGGTCAGTGGAACTGTGTCGCCTGGTCGGATGAATCCCATTTATTGATAAACCAAGTCGATGGTCGTGTCCAGATACGCTGTCATCCAGGCGCTCTGCTGCTCGAAACATGCAGCGCACCACGGACGCAGGCCAGTCTGAGTAGTATTATGGCATGGGGGAGATTCGCCTGGGCTTCCATTGGACCTGCGGAAGTAATCGAAGGCACCATGACACATCTGGACTCCATGAACATTATTGGGAACCACCTGTAACTCCTTATGCTAGATGTCTTCCTCAACAGCGATGGCATCTTCCAGCAGGATAACAGTCCGTGTCAGAAGGCCAGAATCGTGCTGCAATGGTTTGAGGAGCATGATTGTGAGCTCACGTTGATGTCTTGGTCATAAAATCCGGCTTATCTGAATCAGATTAAACCCAACTGGGACGCTATCGGGCGCCAGCATTTTTATAACGATTCTTTTCCCAAAACATTGACTTGTACTTCAGAGTGAAGCCATTTTGTTAAAAACCATTTAAAATATCCGTACGTATTACGATAGACAATATCATCAGTTTCAAAGCAGTTTTTGAAATTTTATTCTAGGTCGAAAATTGTGGCGTTCAGAGCTCCCACCAGCTGCCTTCGCACTCTGTGAAGATTTTTCGTCGATGTCGTGTAGTGTCTTCTGGGCGCAAATCTTTTACTTAAAAAGACAGAAAACAATCTTAAGGGTGTACAATAAATGTCTAAAGTCAGTTTGGTAATTTGTTTGTTTTTAGTTGGAAAAAAAAGGAACGTGTACATCGGTTCCAAATCGAGCGTCACCCTGGTCTACCTCCCTTAACTTCTGATGATAGCAGACGACGACATAATCTGTTCTGCGCATGCAAAGTCTGAAACATGCTCAAGATTTCATAGCTCCACACTAGGCACAGGCAGTCGGTCACTGACGTCACTGTTCCGCTCCCTACTTAGCTGGCTGCTGATTTACAGGCAAGCACAGAATGCGCACCAACAATGAGTAGTCGTTTGTGGCGAGAAAGTCGCTGGTGTTTGGGGTTTGAGTGTAGGAAACCAGCATACCACAGCCCGTGGCACTACCTCGTTACCCGCTTGTGTCGTTAGTTCTGAGGGACTGGCTCTGCTCTGGAAACCTCCTTGCAGGTACTAACGAAAGGGCAACCAGGTTCACTGGCAGCAAACCCCTCCACTTTTGAAGCTGGTGACTCTGGCCACATACCCTCTTAGCCACCGTAATTGAGGCAAAGATTTATGAACTATTGTCCTTAGTTCACTCCTTCCCTACTCCAAATCCCCGCCACCACCCCTCTATGCCACATGGGCTGTTATCCATTGTTTATTTCGGACCTAATTTATTACCCTGGAGTGGATCTTATGGGTTGAAGGACAAATGTTGGTGTTTATTTAGAATGTAATATATTATCCAATTAATTATCCTTATCACTACAGTTTATTACCTTATCGCTGATATTTATTACCCAATTGGGATAATTTGTGACTCAATATGGCGGATGCAGTACGGCCAACACTATGACATCACAATCAAACTTGACTGAGAGGGTCCTGGGCAATGATTATGACCTACAAGGGGCGTTTGAAAAGTCCATGCAAAAATAAAAACTACTTACGTGTTTGGGGTAAACCTTTTCTATTTTTCGACATAGTCTCCTTTTAGACTTATACACTTCGTCCAACGCTGTTCTAATTTGTTGATCCCTTCCGAATAATATAAATTGTCCAAGTCTGCAAAATAGCTATTAGTTGCTGCAATCACCTCCTCATTTGAATAAAATCTTTGTCCCGCCAGCTATTTCTTCAAATTGGGGAACAAATAGTAGTCCAATGGAGCCAAGTCTGGAGAATAGGGGGGATGTGAAACGAGTTAGAATCCTATTTCCATTAATTTTGCGACCACAACTGCTGAGGTGTGTGCTGATGCATTGTCATGATGGAAAAGGACTTTTTTGCGGTCCAATCGCCTGCGTTTTTCTTTCAGCTCGGTTTTCAAACGGTCCAATTATGACGAATAATATGCACCTGTAATAGTTTTACCCTTTTCCAGATAGTCGATGAGGATTATCCCTTGTGAATCCCAAAAGACAGTAGCCATAATCTTTCTGGCCGAAGGAATTGTCTTCGCCTTTTTTGGTGCAGATTCTCCCTTGGTAAACCCGATGTTTAGATTGTTGTTTGGTCTCTGGAGTACGAGGTTTCATCCACACTGTCGAAACCATACTTAAAGTCCCGCGGATTCTTCCTGAACAGCTGCAAACCATCCTTGCAACACTTCACACGATTCCGTTTTTGGTCAAGTGTGAGCAGTCGCAGAACTCATCTTGCGGATAGCTTTCTCATGTCCAAATGCTTATGAAAAATATTATGTACCCGTTCATTCGAGATGCCCACAGCACTAGCAATCTCAGGCACCTTAACTCTTTTGTCATCCATCACTATATCATGGATTTTATCAATGATTTCTGGAGTCGTAACCTCCATGAGGCGTTCAGAGCGTTCAACGTCACTTGTGCCCATATGGCCACTCCGAAAATTTTGAAACCACTTATAAACTGTTCTAATTGAAGGTGCAGAGACACCATAATGTTTATCAAGCTTCTCCTTAGTCTCCTGTGTCGTTTTGTAATGTTTAATCACCACACGAAATTCTTTTTCGTCCATTTATTGACAATCGCTCGAATTCCTTGATTCACACGAATGCCAAACACACAGAAATAGACCAATATGGCTGAAACTTGGTGTGCGTTCTTTCCAAAGATGCTACTAGCTAAACATGACCTCGATATACACCGGTGGTGCCATCTCTCGGATTTTGCAAGGACTTTTCAAACGCCCCTCGTATCATTACTATCTGCCTCCCTCTTATTCCCCCTGCCCCCCTCCACCTTCTTCCCCTTTTCCCTGTAGGTTGCTTGTGCTGTTATCCTGCGTTTATTGAGGATCTAACTTACGAATATGGTGTGTTATCCTATGAGTTGGACTGCATATGTTGGTGTATACTTAGGATTTAATTTATTGCACAGACTACTATGGCTGTTGCTATAATTTATTACCTTATTAGAACTACTGCATTTCTTGCTCCTATAATTTATCGTCCTTATCACGACAATTTCTTACCCAATATGGCTGTAGGATTCAAACACAGCTGCCCAAGAAAAGTCTGACATTTTGACATCAAAATGGACGTCACCGAATGTAAAAACAGCGGAAGATTAAACAAATACGAGTGGGATAGCTTCAATATGAAACGGACTGTTTATTGTTTCTAGGTCCCTCCAGATATGTGTGTAGCAGTGATACGTTCAAAACACGCCAGTGCTGTAAAAAAGGCAGGAAATTTTTAAAAAATCGGAGAAACATACTTTTCATATTGAATAATCTATTTATTTAAAACATTCGTAATGTTTCTCCGAGTCCCTTCAACATATATGTAGCAGTATTACACTGATAGTCCCCTGGTTCTAGATTTAACAGTTACCACTACCTCCTTGGACATGCAAGCAGTGGTATTTAACTATCACTGATTGTGTGAAGGACCTACAGCAGATGTATATTATGCAGCTAAGAGCGCACTGGCGGAAACACATCGCGGGGGTAGCTGCTGCTGGTTGTAGCCTGAATTAACACATGAAGCGCCTCCACCCCCCACCCCACTCCCTGAACCAGTTGTGCATTATATCCGCCCCAATCATGTCCCTCGGTCCCTGGATCACAGAAGCTAAATACACAGCCAACTCCTACAGCCAAACCTGGTAACCTGCTCTCCTAATAATTAATAATTATTACAATGAAACGATGAGCGAGTGATGCTGAAAAAGTGGTTCTGCTGAAGACATCGTTGCCAAGCACTGCGTTCAACCATAGTGACTCCAACTTTGGTCACTGTCATGTGTAATTCGATTACAATTTATCATTACTGAACACACATAATGTGCAACACATGTTAAGCAATTATATATTACAGAGGACCATAACAGTAAGCAATCATGAGATGCAGAGCAATTCCATCATGCATTGTTAATTTGTTCTCGTGTACTGTTCAAGAGTGGAATGGTTATATTTGAAGAAGACAGCATGGAATGCATCACAATCACCACTGACAGGTCGAAACACGGGCGGTGTTTAAAAAATAAAATCGTGACTGACTTTAGAATACAGTTACTCTAGAAACAAATCCATTACTTACATTTCGTTCCAGAAACGGAACTTCTGCTACCTCTATCATTTAACCCCATCCCCGTTCCATTTGTGAATGGTGCATGAAAAGAATGATTGTAGGTAAGCCTTAGTATTATCTCTAATTCCTCTGATTCCGCCGGCCGAAGTGGCCGAGCGGTTCTAGGCGCTACAGTCTGGAACCGCGCCAACACTACGGTCGCAGGTTCGAATCCTGCATCGGGCATGGACGTGTGTGATGTCCTTAGGTTAGTTAGGTTTAAGTAGTTCTAAGTTCTAGGGGACTGATGACCTCAGAAGTTAAGTCCCATAGTGCTCAGAGCAATTTGAATTTGAATCCTCTGATTTCCTCTTTGTGAACATCCTACGAGATGTATGTGGCAGGAAATAATACATCTTTCTCCGAACATACTCTGTCGGATTTTCTACAGTAAACCTTTCTGTGAAACACAACGCCACTCTTGTAATGTCTACCATTGGAGTTTGTTTAGAAAATCCGTGACGCCAACTAAACGATCGCATGCATGTCGCCCAACGTTGTATATGATTAAATAAAATTTAATGTGACCTGGGAAGGGTATATGAAGCTTTGTATTTTGCCATAGACAGAACATGTCAGATAACTGGTCAGCATTCAGTGACATGATGGAATGTATAATGCGACAGGAAGTTCGTGTGGATGTAATGTGCACTTTTATTGTGTGCAAGGGGTAGCTTTGACAGCTAGCATTGTGTTGACTAAAGTTTTCCTGAGCAGTTATTTGGAAGAAAATGATAATGGTGAAGAAGAAGGAGTGTTCTTGCAAATATTTTGTAGGTACACAACTTTGGTGGGGGAATCCGAATCTCAACTCGGTGTCAAAGAAACCAACCCATTCTTGATAGTGTATTGAATATGAAAACAAATATTCTTGTACAAAATCTTTATTAATTGTTGCATACATATTTACATGCAAGATACATTTCTTCCTTCATCTTTTTGGCGTAATTTTGATAATTTCTAGCTAATTTTAAATTACAATTTAATCTGCATCAGAATCTTCTCATTCTTTTTCCAACCAGTAATCAGATCCCGAATTGTAATTCGTATGTAATTTTTTTCCTGTAAGAGAATTTATGCTGGACCGGCACTCGTACTCGAATTTCCCAATGATGACGAGCGGTCGCCTTAACAGCTTCAGCTATCAATGCACACTTCCCGGACCGACATAAACTTCCATATGTCACACTGTCTGCATCCCTATACAGTGAAAGTTTGAGTCGGTCTATGAGGCACAGCTGATGGTAGGCTTTCTAATTAATTTCGGACGGCTGTAAGTCGTCATTAACGTCTATTCATCCAGACACGAAAGTAAATATTACATGCCACTGTGATCGCAAGGGTCTCGATTCCTCACAGTCTCGTCCTCACCGGTGCGGGAATACTGAGAAAAGCTGTAGGCTTTAAGTGATGAATATACTGGACAATGTCATAGGGATATAGATAGCGGACATATGGAAGTATGGGTCCGTTCGGGAGGCGTGGGTGGATGGCCATAGTGGTTAAGGCGACTTTTCGCGATAAGCAGGTTCGAGTCCTTGTCCGGCACAAGTTCTTATATCTCACTAACAGATAGTAAGTCTATACCTAACACAGCCAATGCCAAGATATTTGCAAACAGTGAATTTATTTCGAATTAATTTAAGATGGCTTCCACTCTTTATTAATGTCTGCTCATATAGATGTGCAAGTAAATATTGTTAATGCACTCCACGTATTTTTTGATGTACAACTGTAAGTTTACAACGTTTTCAAGTGAACTACCATTAAATGTAGTTATTCCGTCCACTGTGTTTCCGTAGCGGTCGTGCGGTTCCAAACTGTAGCGCCTAGAACTGCTCGGTCACACCGACCGCCCGCATCTCGTGGTCGTGCGGTAGCGTTCTCGCTTCCCACGCCCGGGTTCCCGGGTTCGATTCCCGGCGGGGTCAGGGATTTTCTCTGCCTCGTGATGGCTGGGTGTTGTGTGATGTCCTTAGGTTAGTTAAGTTTAAGTAGTTCTAAGTTCTAGGGGACTGATGACCATAGATGTTAAGTCCCATAGTGCTCAGAGCCATTTGAACCATTTTTTCACACCGACCGGCTAACATATTTAAGTGATTTACATTGCAAGATCACAGGTCAACACATGGAACAGTGACGGGGGTTAATGATAGACACAGACTCCAGTGTTTGGAAAGAAATGTAATATTTTTTTACAAAAAACTTTTTTCTACTGTCAGTCATGATTTTCTTTTTTTAAATATGGCCTACAAAGCAATGATAGATGCATGTTTTTTTTAACTACGTCATTACCGCCCTCTTTCTTTGCAGACAATCCAGTGGCAGGATGACAAAATAACTTTTATTCCTTGAGCTGTCGCTATTTTCTTTTTTAGATGCGGTGTTTGTTCCATGCACTCCATGCCGTTTTCTCCGAATACGATCATTCCTCTCTCGAATAACATGTGAGAAAGAATGAACTATGCGTGTATTAAACACATGAAACCTACCTTGAAGTAGCTCTAAGGGTAACTGGTGATAAATTATTGGTCTCGTAACTGCTTAGCGCCCATGCTGAATCACTCGCTGAACACTACCGAAACTTTGTTTACCGCGTTCGTTACAGGACTAGTGAGCACATTAAGCACAAAGCGCGCGAAATTATTCAGTAACAGAGGGTGGAGTGAAATCGATATGCTGGCACCCAGGGAATAGAAGAGTCTGACTCAAAAGACTCTGACGACAACTTGGGCGCATAGGACACTCCTCAGATGACTGACAACGTTCCGACCAGCAACTAGTTATCACTGCTTGCTGAGGAGTGAATTAACGAAGAGATATGATAAAAGACGGCCATTGGGAGGCTACCCCCACCTGTCGATGCACGACCAGCAACTACGAGGAACTGGTCTCACTGGTCAGCTGAAGACAGCGTTCAAACCTAAAACGTTTAGGTTTCCGGCAGACACCTTGAAAGACAATATATTCCTTCTCCAAGGTTTTGGGAAACAAAGTTTCTAATTCTACATATATCCTACTGGACAGAAATACAAGATTCAGGTGGTCGTCCGTGACATCCGGCCTGACAGATCTGAAAACAGAGCCATTGTGGCAGCGCTTCCCGAGAACTTCACCGTAGACAGCGTGAAAGTGATGACCAAGTGTCCACCACTGACGTCCAAATGAAGGCAGGATTAGGCAGCTCCGGTTCCTGGCGACCTAATTGAACAAACACAAGAACTTGTCGACCTACCAACTTATTGCACCTTAAGGTGACAGTTACGAACTACGAGGAATTTGCAGGTCCCACGCAGTACTAACGCTCTGAGGTATTTTATCATGACGCACAGCAGTGTCACGTGAAACCAGCGTGCGTAACGTACGCTGGGAATCACCTGTCTCGAAAATGTGTCACACTGAGGAATAACTCAGCAAACGTGTGTGCCATGTGGTGAAGCACATCGAGCACATTATAGCCAGTGCCAAATTACGTTAAAATATTGGAAAGTTGACGACATACCGGTACTGCAGCTCCGTGCAAGACACACTCACCACTGCAACACGCCTAACCATGTACACCTCAACCCCCGAACAGTTTCCCGCTTTAATGAACTGTCACCAGTCAGCAGCAGCGGCCAGAACGGGTCCG
The DNA here is from genome assembly GCF_023864345.2 of Schistocerca serialis cubense. Taxonomy (NCBI): domain Eukaryota; kingdom Metazoa; phylum Arthropoda; class Insecta; order Orthoptera; family Acrididae; genus Schistocerca; species Schistocerca serialis. The sequence continues at coordinate 358,125,896 of NC_064640.1, read as the reverse complement.
CAGCGGATTTAACGCCGAAATTGCTTCCCCACCCCACCGTTATCAAAACGACACAACTCCGGGGCCCATTACCAGCTGCAAATACCCTCAGAATTCGCAGGAACCCTGAAATAAATCAAAGATTTGTTTAAAGAATTTAGTATCCACGAGTTACGACGCAAACCATCGCGAAACTACGGGCCCTCACTGACAAGTTTTCCTAGGTCGTCATTGTGGCTGACGCTGTCATAACTGTCTTCAGTGATGGCTCAGATTACACTGAGGGCATTCCATACCCTAAACTGGATATCCACTAGCGTTTCTGACAAGAAGTACGAATTGGAGCACTTGCTTCGTCGCAACGGAAATGATGTAGCGTGCCTTTCTGAGCCGCGCATGACCGACACTGACAGAGTGACCATCCATAACCACGCATTGCATCGGGTCGACCGCGATGGCCGTTGAGGTGGCGGCGAAACCGTCCTGATGAAAATATCGACGCCACTTTAAGATACTCAGTCCTCCCCAGACTCCCCATATTGATGCCGGAATCGCTTTGGACACACCACAGTCCACATCGACAGGGGACGTCAAATTGATTCCACATAGTTAGATTTCCAGAAGGCTTTCGACGCCGTTCCTCACAAGCGTCGTCTAACCAAACTGCGTGCCTATGGAACATCACCTCAGTCGTGCGACTGGATTCGTGATTTCTTGTCAGAAAGGTCACAGTTCGTAGTAATAGATGGAAAGCCATAGAGTAACACAGAAGTATATCGGGCGTTTCCCAAGATAGTGTTATAGGCTCTCTATTGTTCCTGATCTATATTAACGACATAGGAGACAATCTGAGTAGCCCTCTTTGATTGTTTGCGGATGATGCTGTCATTTACCGTATTGCAAAGCCATCAGATGACCAAAACGAATTGCAAAATATAGATGAAATATCTGCACGGTGCGAAAAGTTGCAACTGACCCTGAATAAAGAGAAGTGTGAATTTATTCACGTGAGTACTAAAAGAAATCCGCTAAATTTCGATTACGCGATAAGACACAAATCTTAAGACTGTAAATTCAACTAAATGCTTAGGGATTACAATTGCAAATAGCCTTAACTGGAACGATCACATAGATCATGTTGTGGGTAGAGCAAACCAAAGACTGCGATTCACTGACAGAACACTTAGAAGGCGCAACAGGTCTACTAAAGAGACGGCTTACACCACGCTTGTGCGCCCTATTTTGGTGTATTGCTGTGCGGTGTGGGATCCGCATCAGGTGAGACTGACGGATGTCATCGAAAAAGTTCAAAGAAGGGCGGCTCGTTTTGTACTATCGCGAAATAGGGGAGATATTGCCACAGACATGTTACGCGAATTGGAGAGGCAGTCATTAAAACAAAGGCGTTTTTCGTTGCGACGGGATCTTCTCATGAAATTTGAATCACCAGTTTTCTTCTCCGATTACGAAAACATTCTGTTGGCACCCACCTGCATATGGAGAAATGATCGTCACGATAAAATAAGAGAAATCAGGGCCTGCACAGAAAAATTTAAGTGCTCGTTTTTCCCGCGAGCCGTTCGAGAGTGGAACGGTAGAGAGACAGCTTGAAAGTGTTTCATTGTACCCTCTGCCAGGCACTTTATAACAGAGTAATCACGTAGATGTAGACGTAGATGTACGCTTATTAGCAAAAGTTCGAGGGTATTGTGTATCAAGCAAAATTAGTGACTGTATTGAGGATGTTTTGGAGGGAGCACGGAGCAGTTATCTTGGAAGCAGAGTCATCAACAGATGTAGAAGTAACTTCGGCTGTGCTCTGGGAAAGTGGGTTGGGACCCTTGTTATTTATATTGTTTATTAATAACACTGCGGACAATATTAACAGTAACCTCGCAGATGACAGTTATATAATAAAGTACTACCTGAAAGAATCCGCACAAACATTCAGTCAAATACTGATAAGATTTCAAAGTGTGCGAAATTAAACACTGTGCACTTCAAAAAACGAAAAAAGTTAGTTTTCTATGACTATAATATAAAAGAGTCACAGTTTGAATTGGTCATCTCATGCAAATAGCTGGATGTAACAGTATATAGGGGTATGAAATGAACCGATCACACAGGCTAGGTATAGCAGGCGTAATACTGCGCTGTTCACTGGTAGGATTCTAGGGAAATGCATTCAATCCACAAAGGAGACTGAACTGGCACACGTTTGCGATGGACGCAAACTATCCTGTGAAAACCCGTCTGGAAAGTTTCTAGAACCAACTTAAAGTGATGAATCGAGGAGTATGTTACAACCCCCTACGTATATCTCCCGTACATATTGCGAAGACAGTGTTAGACTTTTTACATCATGTACACAGGCATTTAAGCAATCGTTCTTCTTACGCTCCACGCATGAATGGAAAGGGAAAAAGCGGTAATAGCTAGTACAATGGGACGTGCCCTCTGCAATGCGCTTCACAGTGTTTTGCGAAGTGTAGATACAGATGTAGAATGACGCATTCATGTGACGCAGTAATGAAAGTATATAGAGTTATTCACAAGCAGCTCCGTACCTCTACAAGACATCACAATAAAATGACGCATCAGAATATCCCTCCAAATTTCGATCAGTAAAACATGCCGTGAAGTAGTTGCAGAGTGCAGAGTGCAGTATCAGGGGGTAGGCAAATCAGAACATAAAATGATGGAAAAAATCGCAACATCAAAACATAATGAACGTAGATTGACGTACAGTTTTGCAGTCTGGGTGCGTAATATAACCGTGAGAGTGCTCCTGTTGTCATACGAAATCGCACCCGAGACCACAACTCCAGGTATAGGTCCAGCGTGTCTAGCACGCAGACAGATTGGCTGCAGGCCTGCCAACTTGCTTTTAAGTAGCACAACTCCTTCGTGTTGCGGTTTTTCTCCATCAGTGTAGATACTCGTAAACCATTCACTCCGGATTGTTGCATCGAATTTGTTTACGCCTGCAGATACGCAACCCACTGAACAGATCTCCAAAGAGGACTGCTACCGTTGCACCTTCCCAAGTAGCAACGGCAGCAGCAACCTAAGTGCACTGCACGCACGTATTGACATTTGCCTTGCCACAAACTGTGCCCATATTTAGCATCTGTAAAGTGAATTTAAAACTTGGGAAAATGCTCTCTCCACTCAAATGTGTCTACTTTCTGTATGTCTTCTGAAAACCCGGATGTACTTTAGAATAACGCTGTATAATTATAGCGAATACGAATGAGGAACCATTCTAGCGACGATATGAGCCGCAAGGAGAAATGCAGTGACGTAAGTGATTTTGACAAAGGGCAAATTGTTATGGAAAGTCGCCTGGAAACGAGCATCTTGGAAACAACGGAGCTAGTCGCCAGGTTCTATGGTATGTTATTAGCATATGCGTATGAAAAGTGGTTGAAGAATGGTGAAGCCACGAGTAGATGATGAGGTGTCGGTAGTCTACGCCACATCATAGAACATGATGGCCGGAGGCGTGCTCGCTCTGTATGTCACGATATCCGACGATATGTGGCAGACGATATGTTGGAACACGTGAGGCAATACTAACCTTACGACTTATCTTAGAAGAAAGATTAAGAAAAGGCAAACCTACGTTTCTAGCATTTGTAGACTTAGAGAAAGCTTTTGACAATGTTGACTGGAATACTCTCTTTCAAATTCTAAAGGTGGCAGGTATAAAATACAGGGAGCGAAAGGCTATTTACAATTTGTACAGAAACCAGATGGCAGTTTTAAGAGTCGAGGGGCATGAAAGGGAAGCAGTGGTTGGGAAAGGAGTGAGACAGGGTTGTAGCCTCTCCCTGATGTTATTCAATCTGTATATTGAGCAAGCAGTAAAGGAAACAAAAGAATAATTCGGAGTAGGTATTAACATTCATGGAGAAGAAGTAAAAACTTTGAGGTTCGCCGATGACATTGTAATTCTGTCAGAGACAACAAAGGACTTGGAAGAGCAGTTGAACGGAATGGACAGTGTCTTGAAAGGAGGATATAAGACGAACATCAACAAAAGCAAAACGATGATAATGGAATTTAGTCAAATTAAATCGGGTGATGCTGAGGGAATTAGATTAGGAAATGAGACACTTAAAGTAGTAAAGGAGTTCTGCTATTTAGGGAGTAAAATAACTGATGATGGTCGAAGTAGAGAGGATATAAAATGTAGACTGGCAATGGCAAGGAAATCGTTTCTGAAGAAGAGAAATTTGTTAACATCGAGTATAGATGTAAGTGTCAGGAAGTCGTTTCTGAAAGTATTTGTATGGAGTGTAGCCATGTATGGAAGTGAAACATGGACGATAACTAGTATGGACAAGAAGAGAATAGAAACTTTCGAAATGTGGTGCTACAGAAGAATGCTGAAGATAAGGTGGGTAGATCACGTAACTAATGAGGAGGTATTGAATAGGATTGGGGAGAAGAGAAGTTTGTGGCACAACTTGACTAGAAGAAGGGATCGGTTGGTAGGACATGTTTTGAGGCATCAAGGGATCACAAATTTAGCATTGGAGGGCAGCGTGGAGGGTAAAAATCGTAGAGGGAGACCAAGAGATGAATACACTAAGCAGATTCAGAAGGATGTAGGTTGCAGTAGGTACTGGGAGATGAAGAAGCTTGCACAGGATAGAGTAGCATGTAGAGCTGCATCAAACCAGTCTCAGGACTGAAGACCACAACAACAACAACATGTGGCAGATCTGAGTACAGAGTACAGTGATGATGCAGGCTCAAGTTCTTCAGAACACACTGTTGAGCGCACATTGCTGAACATAGAGTTCTGCAGCAGACGACTCCTACGTCTTCCCATGTTGATCCAACAACATCGTCAGTTATGATTACTGTGGGCAAGTTATCATCGAAATTAGACCGTGGATCGTTGGAAACGTGTCGACCGGTCGGATGACTCATACTATCTTGTGGCAGCTAGTATGCACGAAGCAAGCAATGGACCATGGTCGCAGGCAGTATTATCCTATGGGGGACATTCACCTGGGCCTCCACGGGATCTGTGATAGTAGTCGAACACACGGTGACAGGTATGGTATGCGTGAACATTGTTATGGAAAACCTGTATTCCTTCTTGTTTGATGTCTTCACTGACGGCGACGATACCTTCGAGCTCTGTAACTGTCCTTGTCGCAACGCAACTTGACCGGCAAATTAGCTTGCTCTGAACCTGATGGAAAATATCTGGGATGCAGTCGAGCATCAGCTCCTCGCCCAAAAACCACCATCCCGTTATTTGTAGGAACTGCGTCACCTGTGGATAGACGTCTGTCGATACATGCATCAAGACACCTACCAAGTCTTGTCGAACCATGACACGCAGAATCGGCGGTGTATTGCGATCTACAGGTGGACCAACACGCAAGTAAACAAATGGTCTTAATGTTTTGGCTTATCAGTGTACATACTTACCTCTGTGTCTTATCACCGAGCCGGCCGAAGTGGCCGTGCGGTTAAAGGCACTGCAGTCTGGAACCGCAAGACCGCTATGGTCGCAGGTTCGAATCCTGACTCGGGCATGGATGTTTGTGATGTCCTTAGGTTAGTTAGGTTTAACTAGTTCTAAGTTCTAGGGGACTAATGACCTCAGCAGTTGAGTCCCATAGTGCTCAGAGCCATTTGAACCATTTGAACCATCTTATCACCGCTTCAAACATAGTCAAGCTTGTGAGTTACTGCAACACAATGAATTTCACCCTCTGACTGTAGAACTGCAAGGATCAAAAGTATTCCTCGGAAATCATTACACTACCACTCTTCGTGGCATTTCTTAGTTACATCGCTACCTCTATACATTTCTTAGTCATGGAAAACCATCACGAGTCACAGGAAGCTACTGATCTTTGCCTTTCAATGCATGTTGAATGGGTAATGTGGTGCAGTGAGTAACCTTAACTCAAGCCCCTTTCCAGCCATCCTAGTCTAAGTTTTAGCTGGTTTCCCTTTAGGTAAATGCCGAGACAGGATTCTCAAGTAGGTCACATTTCTCACCCTCATTCTTTTCTAAATGATTTACTGCGCTGTCTCTAACGGCTTTAACGTCAATGGGTCGTTAAACTCTAAGCCTTGCTTCTTGTTCTCTCTGAGGCTGCTCCACTGTGCCTTCTTTTCGATACTGTTGTTTTATTTTCAGGAAGTGTGTCTTAGTCCCTAGAACTGCAGTTCTCAAAAATGTTTGGATGTGTGTGAAGTCTTATAGGACTTTACTGTTAAGGGCATCAGTCCCTAAGCTTACACATTACGTAACCTAAATTATCCTAAGGATAAACACACACACCCATGCCCGAGGGAGGACTCGAACCTCCGCTGGGACCAGCCGCACAGTCCATGACTGCAGTGCCTCAGACCACTCGGCTAATCCCGTGCGGCGAACTGCAGTTTTGTCTCTCGACAAAACTGTGTTCACAGTCTCTTTTCCTTGGTTTTCATAGTACTAGTACTTGGGAGAGCAGTTACTCTCCTAGAACCGAATTACCAATTGGATTCCACTAGTGTTAGCAATGTCAAACGTGCTGTTTCTGTAGCTCACTTCACGTCAGAGCAGCAGGAAAAGGCAGTTTGGTTTGCAAAACAAGTATTTATATGTTTGCTGCGGAAGATGGCCACACAAACAAACGCTGATACTGTTTCTAGGTAATGTTACGAAAGTCACCTAGTGCTGTCACTCCATTGTGCATTTTTTCTTGCACTAACATGCTGCAAATGCTTACATCTAATTTCTGACCTGCTATTCTAGTACTTTGCTGTGGATAGCTTCAAATATAGAAAATTACTTATCATATAAGTTACCGCAGGGCTGTCACATACAAATCAATTTCTCGGAAAACTGGAAGGCTGTCATTTTTTCCTACAAAGCACGTATGAAAATACAACAGCGGAGAGAAATCAAATCTGAACTTATTTTGACAGAAAATGTACATTTTCAGCTCAGTATAAGGATGCATTAAAGGTACTACAGGTGACAGAGAAATGAGTACAAATTTTTTTCCCCCTTTGTTGTATTTCAATTCCCCATCGGGGTGGGCTGGCAGCAGCATATGCACTGCTCTTCAGCCGAAAGACATAGAACAAACAATAGAAGACATTTAAAAATATAAAAAGGAGAAAACATGATGAACATAGATTTAAAAAAGGGGGAACATCATGGAAGACAATAGACAAAAAAGGGGCGACTGTAAAATGGAGATAAAAACTGTAAAAAAGTAGTGCACACAAAAAACTACACACTGGGACAGTTAAAAGAACACAAGGCATAGTATGACCAGAGCATAAAAGTATCGCCGGATGGCGTAGCACAAACAAACACTGACAGTGACACGAAGTACAATGCCAGCACACAATTAAAATCACACCTCTCGACGCACAGGAGAAACAGCACTAAACACAACACTGACGTGGTACTCTGATGATGATCAAAACGGTGGATCTGCCAGGCGCAAGGAGATGAGGGAGACCGGGAGGGTGGGAGGGGAAGAGAGGGGGGGAGATCGACGGGGGTGCGCCGAAGAGGGCCAGGTAGGGAGGGATGTGGGAAGGAAAGAGGCAAGTATGGGGTGCAGGGTCTCAGGGGGGGGGGGGGGCGGAAGGAGGAAAATCCGCTCTGGGAGAAGGAGGGAAGAGGAAAAAGGGGGCCCTGGGGAGGGGGGGGGGGGCAAGGCCAGGTTATAGTTGGAAGGAAGGGTAGATGTTACGGCGAAGTTCATCATCCGGGAGGGGGAGGCGCTGGAAATTGCCCTGATGAAGGAGATGGAGGCTGTGGAGGTGGAGAGAAGGAGGGATACAGTGATAGAGGCGCAGCAATGGGCGGGGGGTGAGTACAAATTTTTAATTATGGCAATATTTGTTTCATTCGTCTTCCTTATTTCGCTCTAGCTACTCTGAGGTAGTGAGACAGAAAAGCTCATTCTAAGTGGAATCTTGTTCTCTTTCTTTGTTTATTTTAATAAGTTGTAACATAAGAGGGGTGTTAGATGAGCAATACGACACTTTTTTCGGCCAATTTCAGATGAAAAAATGTGGAATTTGTTGTGGGACATTGTGGAATATTCCCGCTTCAGCCCATATAGTTCATGACGTTCCGATAGATGGTGCCCCTGTACGCAACCTTCTAAACTATATCGGTAACTGACCAGGAAAGTACTTGGGCTCGAACAAACAGATCTGTATGAACGTTTGGTTACAGGACCATTATGTACCACTGAATGTGCTGGTGGGTGTCGTTTTTCTGCAAAACTCTGCAGTCATGCTCTAGATATCACTGTAGATGTAATTGTAGACGCCATACGCAGTGCAGCAATCTTAACTATAAATGTAAATGCGGAATGTCAATAAAATGCTCCGAGCAATACGAATGACTGCAAAACGCACAGTGAAGAAATGCAAGTTGATCGCATGGCGTATTTGCACATTCTATAATATCAGTGTTGAAGGCCACGTCAGTGACACTTTTGAAGTTGTTGGATGGTTCACCAATATCGTAGCCAGCGTTCTGCCACGTGTAACGAAGCTTTGGTCTGTATACTCCCGCAGATAAGTTATTGTAAATGACAGAATGCATATTCGTGATAAAGAATCTGCTGTGCAATTTCGGCTGCATATTACTGGAACGTAGTTTAATGTAGTCTGTTATTGTCTTGGCATATGTTTTATATTGCCTGAAGAAATACACATCCAGAGGTTGTGCACATTTTGTAGTTTTAGGCGGAATGATTTTTAAATCTACATGTTTTCCACCAGGTGCTTCCAGTAGTACTCGTTCATCCTTATGTCCAGACCAGGAGTCACAAAGTACTAATGACTTTCTCGACAAATGTGGATTCAAAGCTGACAGAAAAAACGTCTTCAGATGTTGTTTCGTCATATTCCCAGTCACACTTGCACCGACGACGACATTTGGAGGGCACCGCGTTTCTATTTCCCTTGACACGCGGGGTCCAAACTTTCCACTGGATTCGTGGAAGGAAATATAGAGTTTGTCTGCCAATCGTCCGTCCATTGATATAGCAATATCGATCGTGTAACTATGTGTTGCACAGTTAACTGATTGCAACATCGCGACAGTGTTTCTCTCCCCTTTCATGGATAGTGTTCTGTCACAAGAAAGTTCATAGCTGAGCTGACTCTGATCACAGTTCCATACAGAACTAATATCGATATTTTCTCTCGTGATATGCTCATTGACGTCAGCAACAAACGTTTGAGCTCTTTCAATCAGCTCTTCTTCGTCATCCTTATCTTTTCGTGCTTGGAGCACAGTGATACGGCGTGATGTTATCCTAAACTCCTTTTTCAAATTAGTAATAAATCCTAGTGAAACTGTAAAGTTTCTACACCCGAGATTTCGGGCTACGTCCAATGCCCAATGTTGTAAATGCCAATAGTGAACGGCGGAAACGCATTCTCGCGCTTCATCGAATTTCGCCATTACACGCTCCTTGATGGTCTTGAACAGCAGTGTACGATTTCCTTTGAAAACTGTATTTCCTTCTCTTTTCTTTGCCACGTAATCCAGTATGTTTTTAATATTGCTTTTAGACTTCAGTTTAGGGTATCTTTTCAGAAGCTTGTCGTATGTGTCGAAACCTCTTACGTAATAATCATCGTATATGTTCTCCAGTGTGTTGTCATCAAACGCCGTGATGATACTTGCAACTTTAACCTTCTGCTTGGGAGACAGTTGGTATTCACTGTCACTGCTTCCATCGTCTCTTCCCGCACTTGCCGTAGCACTACCGTTTGCAATGAGTTGTTCGTCATTATCATTCCTATCATCATCATTATGTGTTAGTGTTACAACAGTATCTGTTTTTAACTTATGCTCATATTTCTGCACTATAACAGATACCAGAAAACATGCGAATGATCGTCTTCTGCCGGCCGGGGTAGCCGAGCGGTTATAGGCGCTACGGTCTGGAACCGCGCGACCGCTACGGTCGCAGGTTCGAATCCTGCCTCGGGCATGGATGTGTGTGATGTCCTTAGATTAGTTGGGTTTAAGTAGTTCTAAGTTCTAGGGGACTGATGACCTCAGAAGTTAAGTCGCATAGTGCTCAGAGCCATTTGAACCATTTGATTCGTCTTCTACACCAGTACCATCTTCACGAAAAAGGGTTCTTCGTAACTTCATCTCAACCAATCGCAATACATTAGCAGGATTGATTACCAATCGCCGAGCCATCTGACGCTTCAATACACAAATAATGTCACAAAACGCAACTTCAGAGGTACACCGCACCGTCCCTACTGGTCCCTACTGGCGTACCGGCAGGTCAGTGTGCAATGCGGCATGGCATACGCAGAGGCCTCTAACGGACGACTGCAGAGTTTTGCAGATGCGGGAGTATCACTAGTGCAACAACAGACCTTTACATTATTTCTCACACGATTTTGGTGTATTTGTGTTTGTTCGGGCCCAAGTACTTTCCTGGTGAGTCGCGTTCTAAGCAGAAAGCTGTCACTGAGTTTCTTTTGGCGGAAAACCAGAGCATCGCAGATGCTCATAGGTGCTTGCAGTATGCCTACGGAGACCTGGCTGTGACTAAGGCACGGTGACTTGTTAAGCTAGGCATCTGTCATCATCGCAACGAGGTCGTGCAAAGCTGTTTCATCTCATCCGTACCGGCTAACCGCACACATCTGTGACTCCTACAATACTGGAACACGCAGACATTCTCATTCGAGGTTATCGACGGATCACAAACACTTCGCTATTCAACTGAACGTCTCTGTTGGTAGTGCTGACACAGTTGTCCACCATCTGGGGTACTCAGAGGTTTGTGCCCACGGGGTTTCGCGTCACCTAATAGAAGACCATAAAGAGCTTCCATCTATGGCTAATGATGGATGCACTCCACAGGAAGCAATACGTGGGTGATGTGGAGGTTATGACACAGCAAGACGTTGGTCCTAACTTACACCAGTGGAGTGCTACCATGGGAGCTTACAGGCCCTCCCAGTAGGGTGGCGTAAGATTACCGCATTGAAAGGAGATTATGTTAAAAAAATAGGGTTATATAGCCAAGAGAGTGGAGAAATAATATGGTGTATTGGAATCCCGAATAAAACCAACCTGCTTTCAGAAAAAAATAAGTTGCTTTACTTACTGAACGTCCCTAGTATTTAATAAATAAAGTAACAGGACCACTGTTTAAATGAAAGTATTGTAATTTTCTGATTTGCATAGAACATAACTCTGTTATATGTTTATGTAACAATTCATTACAAGTCCTTTGTTGGTGTACTTTGACTTCAAACAGGTCATACTTCAAACACCTCTACACAGAAAAGTGAAGCGCCATCTGGGTTCAATAGAATGCCAGCCGACTAGTGGGTAGCCTCCCTTCGCAGACGGGATCCAGATTTGCAGCCAAAATGTTTCCTGGACTGGTATTTTCTTGTAATTCTATTGCACTGCTCTAAGATCTAGGCTACACTACATTAAACAGAGCTAAAGTACAGCTGTGTGAACTGACATTCTACTCTGTGGTCACAGGTGAAATTTTCTCGGCCTACCACAAATACGACTTACATATCAATGACATTTTGTATTTCTTATGTTAATACGTGTAAGTTGAATATGAACTTGATATGCAGAATTGTTCTTTGTGCAGCTTTTTATAGCAGTCGTACATGTTTTGTTGCAGTTGTTGAAATGGAATACTGGTTCACCGTAAATATTATAGGGTTAATCTTTCCTACTATTTTAGAAATCGGCAGTGGCAATTCGTCTAAGATTGATGAAGGCTTATAAGGACTGAGTTTCTTCATTTTCAAGGGATCAGGAGTAAACGACTGAATTCAAACGTGACCATACTACTTCTAAAGATTATCTAATGTATCGAAACTGAACCACAGTTGAAAACATCCATATAACGTGTAATTTGAAGACTGGCAATGAAAGGTGAATGAAATATTTTACCTCATATGTATATGGTGTAAAAGTGGAGATTATAGTTTCAGTGGAAAACTGTGACAACCTTTATGTAATGCTAGCTGAGAAACCCAGCATTTCTTGGGTATTCATTTACACCTGTGCCCGAGACTTCGTACGTGCGGAATTTTTTGTCGCATAAGGTTTCGATGTTCAAATACACACACACACACACACACACACACACACACACAAACACACACACACACATGCCCGAGGGAGGACTCGAACCTCCGATGGGAGGGGCCCTAAGGTGAGACCAGTGAGCTCAAAGAAGAAAAATCTAGATCCTGCAGCAAGTCCCATTTCGTAATCTTCACTGGATTCTTGAGACCGTTTTCAGAAAGACTCGACCGTTTTCGTAAACAAAACGAAATCAAAATGTAATGGTTCAAATGGCTCTGAGCACTATGGGACTCAACACCTTAGGTCATAAGTCCCCTAGAACTTAGAACTACTTAAACCTAACTAACCTAAGGACATCACACACACCCATGCCCGAGGCAGGATTCGAACCTGCGACCGTAGCAGTCCCGCGGTTCCGGACTGCAGCGCCAGAACCGCCAGACCACCGCGGCCGGCAAAATGTAATGAGTACCCAAATCACATAGCAAATTTAATAAATTCGTCTTTCCTAGCAAAGAACGTAAGTCAAACCTATCGAAAGAAGCAAAGCAATATCGTTCAGTTTTAAATTCACAAACGGAAACCAGTAAATCCATATATACGTAGTAAATTCGCTGTTGATTTGTATTTGTAAAGATGAGACTGTATCGCGTAACTCTGTCACTGACCTGAACTTCTGAAAATCAAAGCCAGCGAGATATACGGGCCGTGCAACGAACTTGGGCATCACACTAGTAGTCTTGCTTGCCAAACTTCGCGACACTCGGCTCCGTGCAGGGCCCACGGGAAATCAATATTTAATTGAAAAGATACCTACTATAGTCCTAATTTTGTCGTGTGCCATCGAGAACTTACATGCATTTTTACGCGCAGTTAAAAAGAAAGAAAAAAACTGACAGCACCATCTATTGGTTCTTTGGTGTACAACCAAACTAACAGCGCAGTCTATTTGTTGTTTGGTGTACTAAACCGTGATGATTTAACATCCGAACTCCTAAGGTGAGACAAGTGAGCTCAAAGAAGAAAAATCTAGAGGCAGCACAATTAATCCAGTCAAATTGCAGATATACCTTGCAAAAGGTGGGGTAGAAGATTTTATTTTTTTAACTCCTTCATATTGTTGGAAAGGTTACAAAACCAAGTGTTGCCAACAAAATTACTCTTGGGAAAGCTTTCTGCAGTCAAAAAACTTCGAAAATTTCAGACTTTTTTCAGTTTTTTCAAAATATCTCAGTTTCATTTGCTCCTATCGCTTTAACGTCTATTTTCTTTTTTAAAGAGCACAAAATTCTCTACAAATTTGATTCTTACCATTTTTTTCTACTCCCAGTATCTAAGGCGCTACAGCGCGTCAAAAAATGCCAATTTTTCAAATTTTGAGCATAGTGCCAACATACCTTATTTTTGAACACTATTTTTTCAGTTTCTGTTTGTGTAGTATAAATACACGATACATCGTGCTATATGTTGGAATTTACCACCTCACTTTCAGGTATTCAATATCTCTGTATGCAACATGAGGATTGCTGGGCAACCAACTATTGTGATTCTTACATCACTACCTGAAGTTCACTATGGGCCACCTCAGCCCTGGTATTTGTAAAACTATAAATATAAATGTGCATCATTAAAGACACACACACACACACACACACACACAAAATAAATTGTCTCAGGAAACTGAACTATTATTAGTGCAATAGGCAACCTAATTAGGTAGGTAATTATTCTTGTGTATAAAGGCCACACAGTTGACATTAAAAATAAGTAGCTTTATTACAATTAAAATACATTGTCAGTTACTAAAAAATGTTGACAATTCTGGGTTTGTAATACTTGTAATATCGCACTTTAGCGCACTTGACACAGGTATGAGCATCACTTCCAACGTTTTGATGGGCCAGGTTCCTCAGTGTCACCAGAAATACTTTGAGTTACAGATTCAGGGTCTGTACATAGAGTTGATCCCAGATTGACCTCTTCTTTAAACAGCGAGTCAGCCTCAGCAAGTTCGTTGATTTCGTCAGCGGTTTCCTCAACATCCTCAACATCTTCTTCACTGTCTTCATATAAAAATTTTGGCACGTTTTCGCAGTGGACCCCAATACACTTCTTGCAAATTGAAGAACATTTCAAACCCGCTTTTCTGCAGGAGCGCGCTTCGCCACAGTTCAGCTTGCATGAGCATGAAACAATGAGAAGAAGTGCTTCAGGTGCTGGATCTTGGCTCATTATAACGAATATTGGACCGTGGTCACTGTGATTCCAGCCCCATTTCTCAGGAGGTTTCCAGTTTCCCATCCAACTTTGGACTTGTTGGTAAGTCCGCAACGAATGATGTTGTGCAGCATCTTGTGTAGATGGCAACCGTGCAAGATTCAGTTTGCTTTTTGTGGCAGACTTGGCGAATAGCTGGTACCGCAAATGGTCTAGTGTGTCGGAACTGCTGACACCTCCACTATACAATGCGATAGTAACCTGTTCTCCTGCTGTTATTATTTCTTCACTGGTAGCATGTGGTTTATTGAACGTGCAAAGTGCTGAGGTTAGGTGTTCATTTTTCGCAACAATATTGCAGCACTTAATTTGTCCTTGACCAAAAAAAGCGGATGTTGCACCACATCCGCTAAAGGCGTGAGTGAACAGAATATATTCACTGTCAAATTTGTAAGATGCAGTGGAAAACCACTTGTCTTCTGCATTTCCTCTTCCGGGCTTTAAGAAAAATAAGTTTTCAATGCCTTGCCCCAAACCGGTCATGAGCAAAAGCAGATCAACATCATCTCCTACAATGACAACACTTCCAAAATCTTTGGTTCTTGAAATGCCAGATGTTACAATCATAACGTCAGCATCTTCTTGTGCCTGGCTTTGAAGCTGTTTCAGCCATCACCAAATCGTCACCATATTTCTGGAAAAGGCGAGCCTTGACAGTTCGAATATCAGGACGAGATGATGTGGGTATTTGCTCTAACAGATCGTCCATAGAAAACTGACATTCTTCCGTACTGGTTTCCAGGTAGGCAAATATAGCCTCCATGCCTTCATCTACTTGTGTTGCAGGTCGGTTACCTCGATTATGTCCAGTAGCTGAAACACGGTGAAAGAACTTTCTGTAGCAAAATCTGTGGTATCGCCCATCTGCAGCAACCAAATCATTTACATTTTCAATCCGCTCTATCACTTGTTGACCAAATTCATCACCACGTCGTTTAGCCTGTTCTAATACTGTCGATTGCACTTCCAATTTCATTACTTTGTAAACAAAATTTCGTTTGGCATATGGCAATCTTAACTGCTTGGTTAAAAAGTCATCAGAATTGCCTTTTGCAAATAAGAAGCATTTCTCTTAGAAATTGAACTGACCTTTTTCCTGCGACTGACGTAGCACGCCTGTTGGTTCCTGAGGATGTAGAAGGCTAGCTGCTATCATTCTCTCATTAATGTACTTCTTGTAGCATGCTTCACGCAACATCACTTCACTGAGCGTTTTCAAAAACGGGTGTGGGCAGACTCTCTGCGTTTAGCACTACAATCGATAAGTGTGCTCAGTCCTTTCTTTTTCACAAATGGTTCAAATGGCTCTGAGCACTATGAGACTTAACATCAGTCCCCTAGAACTTAGAACTACTTAAACCTAACTAACCTAAGGACATCACACACATCCATGCCCGAGGCATGATTCGAACCTGCGACCGTAGCGGACGCGCGGTTCCAGACTGAAGCGCCTAGAACCGCACGGCCACACCGGCCGGCTTCTTTTTCACATTGCGTCCACCACTCACCACAGTTTTTTCGCAAATGAAACACAAATTCATGTCAGACATACTCATTTTCAGCACCACAACATATACTGAATGGAAGCGACTCTAAACTGTAAGACCCTTATTGTTGTGTGCTAATAGCTGTCAGCGCGCTGTGAACAATCACCAGAGATAATTGCCTTCTGCCCGCCAAAGAATAAATATGCTTTTGCCCGCTAAAGAACAATTCCTACATACTTTTTCTTATAACTGATCATTAACGTCAATCAACTGTAGAAAATGTACGGCACCTGCATGCAATCGTATTACATATTGTAACATAAATAAACTTCACGCAATCCGACGTGAATGTGTTCGTAGTTACTGAATATGATGCTGTTTGTCCTGGCCCTGCAGCAGAGTGAGATGGTAAATTCCAATGAATAACATGATGAGTAATATGTTTATACTACACATATAGAAACTGAAATAACAGTGTTTAAAAATTAGGTAATTTGCCACTTTGCTCAAAATTTGAAAAATTGGTAATTTTTGACGCGCTGTAGCGCCTTAGATACTGGGAGTAGAAAAAAATGGTAAGAACCAAATTTGTAGAGAATTTTGTGCTCTTTAAAAAAGAAAATAGACGTTAAAGCGATAGGAGCAAATGAAACTGAGGTATTTTGAAAAAACTGAAAAAGTATGAAATTTTCGAAGTTTTTTAACTGCAGAAAGTTTTCCCACGAGAAATTTTGTTGGCAAAACTTAGTTTTGTAACCTTTCTAACAATTTGAACGAGTTAAAAAAATAAAAATCTTCTACCCCACCTTTTGCAAGGAACAGGCTTTTTTCTGACAGTTCTACTGGACTATATGTGTTACGAAATCTTGACGCTCGACATCTTTAGCCGCCATTTTGCTGAACGTATATCTGTCTCTCCCTATCCAACTGTCAGTATACAGCTGTCCCGCAAGTAAACGAGTAAAATTTTATTTTGCCATCATTATGTGCACAAAACATCGCATTTTATCTGAATTAAGTATTTTTGACATCCCTGATTGCTGAGTCTGGCAATTAATTGACCAGGAAGCATTAAATACCTACAGAAAATAAAGAACCGTAGCCTACTGTTTAAAAATATCCTCTTCACATTATCAGCTGAAAAACTGTAAAGCAAAACTTCCTTGAAGTCACAGCAATTCTTTAATTTGATTGTAACTATTATTACATGTTTCGTTAAAGTCTGACGACCTTCATACGAAAAAAAATGCACTATGTAGGGAGTTGGTGGGGCTAGTACAGATAGTTTTTATATTTCATGATTTATCTCGAAACAATTTGAGGCAGATTTTTAAGATTTAATGTATTTCGATTAACCAGTTTTCATACTAAAAGAATCATTAAAGTGATTCTATGTTTCTTCAATAGTTTGATCACCAAATGGAAAAACCTAAACAAATGCAATCTGACTACATTTACTCCATTGTAAAGTGTTGACATTAACTGAAATGGCATAGGGTAAAAGTTGATACCGTTTTTATATATATAAATAAGACCAGTTTTCCCAAAACAAAAAGATCACTTAATTAAAATTATTTTGTGTCCACTTTTACCATCCCCATTCTCCTCTATTTAAACAAAAGTTTTGGAATGATAAAACCTCTGATACTTTGATCTCGCTTTTGTGGAAAGGGTGAAAAAAACTTAAAAGTAAATAATTTTCAGTTCAACATTAATTTATATTTTTCATTTACGTTAGACATTTGAAAACAAAATAATTCTTGTCAGCTTCTGTCGAACAGAACAGTTTTTCCCATTGACCTTATTTGTTACATTTTTTTGCATTTGCTCTTAATCTAACTCCAATATATACTGACGCAATTTCTTTAATAAGTTTTGTTTCGTGCATGTCGTCTAGGTCAAATACAGAATTTACAGAATGTGCATTAGGTCCAAAAATATTTTTTTCATTAATAGAAAAATGGTGAGACACCGAATTTACGAACTGGGAATAAACTTTACCGAAATCTTCCACATTTGCAAACACACGAAACTTCTTCTCACAATAAACAATAATTTTGTAAATTGCAAACTTAATTCCTCTCCTAGAAACCTGCTGAGTGAAAGCAGTTGGGTCAGACAAAGGCTTCCTACAATATGTGTGGTCACTTACTTTGTCATTACCAAAAATTAACAAACTAGCACACTCACAACACTTCAAATTTTTTAACATTTTTAACTACAAATCCTTCTATGTAATACAAAATATTATTAACATAATTACTGAGGTTTACGTCATTCAGTCTACTACAATAATCTAAACACTGTCTCAATGAAGCATCTTTTACACTAAATTTTCTGTTTGAACATGGCGGTACCTAAAGTGAGCAATTGAAAACACACTGTTTGATTCAAAATCAAGAACATTAGTCTTACATCCAGAGTTTATGCTATTTTTTAATGGCTTTGAGAACTGACTGGAACTGAATAAATTTTGGATTATTGTTCCAGCCTCTTTTACCTCTAATACATGAAAATAGTAATTCCAGTTGATCTTGAGACACTTTATACGTTAAAAAATGCTGAAATGGGTCTGTGTCATGGGAAAGACATACTGTAGCAAACATTCCTACACTTTTAATAGACAGCAAGAAACCCAGAGCAAATATCTTACGGGGATGCCGTAGAATGGATAAACCTTCAATGGAGGTAGACTTCAAAATATATTCCATCTCTTCGCAATAATTATGGCAGAAATTAATGTTGAACTTATGTAAAGGTGGTTTTAAGCCTTTAGCAAAAATATTTCTGCTATTTAACAACTCAAAAAGTTTGTCTACTTTTCCGATAAAAGTAACAGTTGCAGTTGATCCTCGAAAACCTGTATGTTGATGTGACTCAAGAAATTCAGTACATCTGCTACACTTGAACTCAGGGTTTGAGCAGCAAGAGAGACATTCATCGTCTTATTGTGGAACTTAACATGCTAGTTGGTGACTCAATTAGCAAACTTCAAGCCTTCACTCTCCTGTAGTTCATTTAAATTAACTATGTAGCTCCACTGTGCTTCACCATCAACTATCTGCAAAATCTGTTTCTCAGCCTTTCTTGTTGATTTACGCATGTGGCAATGGTCCAAAACTACATAAACATTGCAATCAGCTTAAGGGTGCTTAAAATACGAAATAATATTATCAGGTTCATCGTTGCAGCCCATGTTTTTCAAAGCTTGCAGGTTTACAACTAGGCCGTCACAAGTAACGGACCATACGACTACACCAACTTCATGTAATTTTAGGAGGCATGTATGGATTAATTCAGCTGAAAGTTCAGCTCGAATACTATTTACAAAAAAATATGCAACTGGACATTTAAATTTTTTCTGTACGAAACAATTTGGAATACTAATGCTTCTATAGCTAGTTCATTCAAATCTACTGGCTTAATGCCACCAAAATTTACATAACCACTGTTAACTTTTTTAATATTGTCCCATAAGAATTGTTTATGAATCATCATATTGTCAAAAATTAAAGCACATTCTTTTAAGCAGGGTTTTTTCTCTATATTTTCTTTTAAGAAACTGAACACTTCACTGATGAAAGCAGGCTCACAGCTGACAGATGAGATCAAAGATCTGATGCAATTTGGATGGGGCAAACTAAATAATGATCTAACGTATCTATATGCTTTAGGTGAATAAAAATGTAGTGTCGGAGCGAACTGTTTTATAATATCTCAGTATCTTCTTACTTGTTTGTCACACATGGAGTTTTCCAATTCGTTAACGATGAAGTGCAAAGGAAAACCACTAAAACTAAAATTTAAATGATTCTCTATATCATTGTTCAGGTGTCCTTTTTTTTAAGTTCATTAATCAGCTGTGCCATTGTCGAAATGTTTTTGTTTCGTCGGCCTACAGTCATTTGCAATCTTCTTATCTTCTTTCTTAAATTTGTTTTCGATAGTGAAGGGAGGTTTGCCTGAATTCCTTTATTTTCAGCAACTGCTTCAGGAGACTTTTCCAGTTGTACACCTGTGTGATTTACATCCTGCAAGAAAGGAGGTCATTGTAATTTTGCATTCATCACAACAGTTCAAAATTATAATACCTTCATAAGCAAGCTTATAACAATAATTATAAATATAGGCCTATTGACGTTTATTTTGTTCAGGCCTATACTATTATAATTAAAAGCTTGTAATATATTCCACTTACTTGAGTACTAGCAGGTTCTTTACGAACCAATTGTCGCCTTGCAGTCATCTTTCTCTGAATATGTTTCGGAAAATCAAAGATGGATGGGACGGCATCTTCTTTTAACAGTCTTAATGATGCTCCTGGCCTCACTTTATAGCAATTTTCGGTAACGTGTCTGCTGCATATTGTACTGTACGCAGTAGGTGAGCACTTGTCTCTACGAATTGCTTGCGCCCACAATTTCTGCATTTCCGAACGCGAAAATGGAAACCTGTATAAACAAGAGGCAAATACAGAACTAAATCCAAGAAATATCGTCTTCAGTAGTGCAATTTATACATGAAATACAGTGCGGCAGGAACACTAGTTCTAAACAAAAACATAACTTACCTATGAAAATGAACTCCGCTGTCTTTCCTCTAGAGTTCTTTACAACCATAAGCTACTCAATATTTCACCATTATAGCTTCACAAACTTAATAAATCGCTCTCGAATGAATGATTATCAAACAACAGAAAGCACAAAACAACACGACCTACACCCGTACGTACAGAGTTGCCAATCTGATACAAATTGATCGTCACTATTTTCAAGGGTCCAAAGCACAGCAGTTGTGTATCTTGTTTTTATTGAGATCTCTGGGTGGGACCAAGCGAGGTGGCGCAGCAGTTAGCACACTGGCCTCACATTCGGGAGGATGACGGTTCAAACACGCATCCAGCCTTCCTGGTTTAAGTTTTCCATGATTTCTCTAAATTGCTTCAAGAAAATGCCACGCTAGTTCCTTTGAAACGGCACAGCCGATTTCCTTCCCCATTCTTGCTCCGTCTCTGGTGATCTACACTCATGCTCATAAATTAAGGATAATGCTGATACATGGTGAAACAACGCTCTGTTGGGCAGTCTGCATTTGACCTGCCGTCGTCGCACGGTGGTGCTGGCAGCAGTCCACATACACAGAGGTGTGTTGGTGCATGTCAGAGTACGGTGCAGTGAGTAATTGTGCAGACGTTTCCAGACGCGCTAATGGTGACTGTTGTTGAAAATGGCTCAAAGAACACATATTGATGGCGTTATGAGGGGTAGTATACTAGGGCGACTGGAGGCTGGTCAAACACAGCAGATCGTAGCACAGGCCCTCCGTGTGCCACAAAGTGTGATCTCAAGATTATGGCAACGATTCCAGCAGACAGGAAACGTGTCCAGGCGCTACAGTACGGGACGTCCACAGTGTACAACACCACAAGAATACCGATATCTCACCATCAGTGCCCGCAGACGGCCACGGAGTACTGCAGGTAGCCTTGCTCAGGACCTTACCGCAGCCACTGGAACAGTTGTCTTCAGACACACAGTCTACAGACGACTGAACGGACATGGTTTATTCGGCTGGATACCTGCAAGGTGCATTCCACTGACCTCCGGTCGCAGGAGCGCCCGTAAAGCCTGGTGTCAAGAACACATTACATGGTCATTGGAACAGTGGTCCCAACACAGAGGAGTCCAGGTATAGTCTGAATAGTGATTCTCGCCAGGTTTTCATCTGGCGTGAAGCAAGAACCAGATACCAACCCCTTAATGTCCTTGAAAGGGACCTGTATGGAGATTGTGGTTTGATGGTGTGGGGTGCGATTATGAGTGGTGCACGTACACTCCTGCGTGTCTTTGACAGAGAAACTGTAACAGGTCAGGTGTATCGGGACGTCATATTGCACCAGTATGTCCGCCTTTTCAGAGGTGCAGTGGGCCCCACCTCCCTCCTAATGGATGGCCCCACCGAGCTGCTATCATGGAAGAGTACCTTGAAACAGAAGATATCAGGCGAATGGAGTGGCCTGCCTTTTCTCCAGACCTAAACCCCACCGAGCACGTCTGGGATGCTCTCGGTCGACTTATCGCTGCACGTCTTCAAACCCCTGCGACATCCCAGGAGCTCCAACAGCCACTGGTGCAAGAATGAGAGGCTATATCCCAGCAGCTGCTAGACCACCTGATCCAGAGTATGTCAACTCGTTGTGCGGCCTGTGTACATGTGGTTGGTGATCATATCCAATATTGATGTAGGGGTACATGTGCAGGAAACAGTGACGTTTTGTAGCACATGTGTTTCGGGACGGTTTTCTCAACTTATCACCAATACCGTGGACTTACAGATTTGTGTCGTGTGTGTTCCCTATGTGCCTATGCTGTTAGCGGCAGTTTTGTGTAGTGCCACGTTGTGTGGCACCACATTCTGCAATTATCCTTAATTTATGAGCATGAGTGTGGTTGTCGATGGTACATTAAACAATTGTTTGCTCCTCCTCTCCTTTTAGGTGAGCAGACGATTTTGGATAAAACTTTAAATTCCGATATCTTTTTTCCGTGATCCGATTTTAATGAAATAAAGCCGACATGTTGCCAAAGGTCACGCTCAAGTTACCTGTGAAAACCCCATGACAATTCGTGTAGTAGTTTTGAAAATTAGCATGTACAAACAAACATACATACACGACAGTTTTAGATAAAACTTTAAATCACACTATATTTTTTCCGTTATCTGATATGGATGAAATAAAGTCTTTGCATTGCACCAAGCTACTTTCGTGTTACCTGTGAAAACCCTACGAAAATTCGTCTAATAGTTTTGGAGATTAGCGTGTTTAAATGGAGAAACAGAGAGACATGAGGGTTTCACCATTTTATTATTAACACAAAAGGTTGCCACATATTTTGAATGATTACCAAAATCAAATGCAAAACCGAATTTCCCAACAATGTTTGCATAATTTTGAAAACAATCAAATTGCTTTCATTACTTTCCCAGACAGAACTCAGCATCGTGACAATTTATATTACACAAGTCCAATGGTTTCCTCAATACATTTTATTAGCTTCATCTTGTAGATAGCAACTTGCATAGTCCCACTTCATGGACTATTTATACTGTATCTCACCTCTCCTATCAGCCGTTGTTAATAATTGCTGGACGCCAGATCACTGAAGGTAAATTAACAACGATCAGGTATGTGGTGTTGGGAAAACGTTAAATGAAAGAAAGTGAGTTAATAGAGTACCACATACATTAAAAGAAACAAATGCGTTATTCATCTTTTTGCCCAGTGTATCTCAGAGCACGTGGTCTTGGTAGAATTATTGATTGTTTGTTACTGCTTCATATTGGTCCTTGAATACAACGTACGCTACGATCTTCTTCGAGCTGTGAGTGAAGAATTGTGTTATTATCTCTGGTGGAGAGCGAGGGATCTCTACTGTGGTGTAGGCAGGTACCAGTGACCACTTCTTCACGGTCGGCCACAATCCTGGAGATACAGTCTCTTCGACTGGTAAAAATGTCAGACGGTAGCTAGCCACCATCTGGCATATTAATGCATTCTGTTCCAACCGACAGATGATCATTCGACAAAGACCATCTCTCATCAAAGGTACATTGTGCAATTACAAGCGATAAGCCCGAGGTATAAATGAATCATGCAAAAGGAAGGCTGAGGTAAGTGCCATGTTACTACCTAATTGCAGAGAGGGAGCAAAATCAGGTGTGTAAGAAGCGTTGTGACTGACAGTGTATGGGGGCCGCCAGATGCCAAACCGCTCAATGGTAACAAGCTGGCAATCCCATGTCATTGCGTATCCGATACTGCCGCACACTTATCAGTGTCGAGCTAATATGGCAGAAGTCTGATTGCAGCAATATAAGAAGTTACAAATATTTACCAAAAATGCTAAATTGATTCCAAACAAGCTTCAAGTGCATGCTTAAAAGTAATGTATCCGAATTTAAACAAACAGGATGGCACTGCTAGCTTAGTGTGGACTAGAAGTCGCTGCTGAGTGAAAATGTCGGGCAACTGAAGAAGGTCCGATGATGGTTTCAATGACCTCTTTAATGAGGCTTCATTACAATAATTAGTGTGTGGCGTGGGGAGTATGACGGCGTCTCCCTCAGGTTACTGATGGCAGGTTCCACTGCTGGGCGGCAGGTGCTGCATCGCCAGGTTCCCACATTTCCTCGCTGTAGTGAGTGTGGTTGGCTGCAGCTAACGCAGGGACATTAGCCTGCATCACAGAGAGTATCAGTCTTCTGTCAATACCCTGGCGGGGTCAGACATGACTGGAACCACCTATCATACTCCCGGGATGGTGGTCAAGTGTGGAGTCGCACCTGGTGCCCAGAGGCTTAGGCATCAGGCAGCGGTTAATGTCCCAGCTGTGGCAGAAGTATCTGCGTCACTGAGACAGAATAGCATAGCCTCAACGTCATAGCACTAGCCACCTGTTCGAAGACGACAGGCTGCTTTGAGCGTCCTTAAATACTGATTCTCCGTGCTGTTCACCACGGCTAGTGTGCCACACTGAACTGTCTGTAACGTGTCAATGACTTTCCGGCTGTCATAACTGAGATTCAGTAATTGTGTAGGTTACGTCAAGTGGCACGTGTCATCTGTCGTCACTGTACTGTTGCGAAGTTGCTGACCGTGCAGCCCCTTTGCCAACTACAAATGAAATAGCGGTGCCCTGGTTTCGTCATGATGCAATTTTTGCTGGTTCCAAGACTCGCTTGTAACTTTATCCCTTTATATTCCTCCCTGCCACGAAGAAAATTCGGCCTCAAATTTTACTGCAATAAAAACACTAGTTATTTACAAATATTTACACTTCGGATTTATTTCCCCACTGATTGTATCACACTGTACATTATTTGCTCGAATTCAGTAGCACTTATTTCTGTGCAGAGGTCTATGTTCAAGGTACACTTTGTCCCTCATATCATTGCTTCTGGTTGATGCCATTGCGACAAGTTTGAACTCATAGATGGAAGTCGGCAGGGATGGGATTGGGTTTACTTTCCACATAAGTTGGTAGTATATGATTCCAGTTACTGTGAAAATTATAGTGGCAACTGAGGTCTACACAGGTGACAGAAGTCATGGGATGCCTCCTAATAACGTGTTGGACCTTCTTTTGCCCCCTGTATTGCAGCAACTCGGTGTGGCATGGCCACAACAAGTCGTTGGAAATCCCCTGCAGAAATGCTGAGCCGTGCTGCCTCTGTAGCCGTCCATAACTGCGAAAGTGTTGCCAGTGCAGAATTTTGTGCACAAACTGACCTCTCGATTATGTCCCATAAATATTTGATGGCATTCATATCATATGATCTGGATGGCCAAATCATCCACTCGAATTGGCCAAATCACCTACTCTAATTGTCCAGAATGTTCTTCAAACCAATCACGTGGTCGCCACTGACCTAGGGGTGAATCTTGCGACAGTAATGGCATTCTGGTCATAGAGTAAAGATGAAACGGTACTCCATCCATTTCTACAATATGCCATTCAATGTCAACTTTGGTGTGATGTGCAACCAGGCAGTCTAAACCGAGAATGACCACATAGCCACTGCCGAACACAGGAAAAACGTCTACACCAACGCAGAAGTTATCTTCCCCAACTCAGAAACCAAATAAAGTTGAACCAGTTGAATCTACAAGACCCCAGCTTATGCTGCTTAGTGACCAACATGGCGGATTCACTTTCACTTTATCAGGTATAGCCTTACTTGCCACAGATACCTGCAATGCGGTGTCTTACAAAAATTTACAAAGTCCCCTTTCATGTAACTGGTCAGAAAAGGGTCTGCCACTGATTTTGCACTTGCGCTGACTTTTACTGGCTGCCTTGTTTAACTGAGAGGAGCGAGGTCTGGCCTTTAGCCATGTTCCATGCCTCTCCGAGTTTCTGTCCATGCAATTCTGTTCAGAATGTCCAAGCCATGTACATATCTGGCACTGCCATTCTCTGCAATCAGGCCTAATATACCCACATGTAAAACATTTAAGATCTGTGTTAAATAGGACCTTATTTTTCAAAGGTTCGGTGACCACATCAGTTTTGGCTAGCACCAACACTGTTTCTGCTGCTTTGTTTAGAGTCTTTGGAAATTCCATCGCGACTCTACGAGACATTTTTGGGTGTGAACCCAGTAATAAGGCGTCAAGTTCTCTTTGCTCAGCTTCTTACAAGTAGGCTTCATTAGCATTATCGTCCTCCATGAGCTCTTATGTATTGACATTCATTTTCTTAATACGATCTACAAAACACTCTACTAATTCCCCATGCTTTTGAAACAAGCTGTTAAGTTGCTCACGGTAGTGTCTGGATGTATCCTTCCTTCTACATCTGCCTACTAACACTTCTCTCAAGACATCAAACAACAGCGTTTTGCTTAAATTCTTGTGGTACATCACATGTGTCCATGTGCCCCCAGTAGTTTTAACTTGGCTGTACTCAACAATTGCTCATTACTCCAATTTCCTAACATAGCAGCTGTGTCCAAACTATCGACAAACGCCAAAATATGCTCTCCAGATTTTCCTGAAAATGGTGTTATCAATTCAGCAGTGCTGGTGCCCAGGACAAGTGCACTAGGAAGTGTCTGTTCCCTCCTTTCCTCCTTTAGTTGCCCTGATTCACTTAGTAGCTGAGCTACTTGGTTTATTAACTGCTAAATAAGCGCCCTGAGCCGAAATTTGTTCCACCATGTTGCCTACTGAGAGAGGATAGGAAAACAACCATACAGGCTCTAACAAAAATTGTGTTGTTGCATAGGATGTCCGTGCTGCAGAAGATCCGAGCTTATGGCTGCTGTCGTCTGGCTGTTCATCTTCTTCTTTATGTCCATCCCCAGCAGTCCCCCTAACATAAGTTATAACATGACGGCTCTGATAGCTTAGTGGGGGCTAGGATTCGCTGCTGAGGGAGAATGTTGTGCAGCTGAAGAAGGTAAAGTGATGGATACAATGACCTCTTTATTGAGGTTTGATTTCAATCATTAGTGTGTGACATGGAGAATGTGACAGCATCTTCCCAGAAGCGATGGTCTCCAGCTGCTGTGCGTTCTGCTGCTATACAGCTGTTGCTGCGTCACCAAGTTCCTGTGCTTCCTGCCTGTAGTGAGTGTGTCTGGCGGTGGCGACCACAAGCACATCAGGCTGCACCACGATGCCTGGCTTGGAGCGTAGTGGTCTTCTGTTGGTGCAAGAACAAAAATGCAACTTACATACTGCTTTATTTGCAAAAACAAAAACAAAAAAACGTTCTGGTACTGTGGCACTCTAGGGGGTGATTTTTCTTTTTTTTTTAATTTAGACATCCCAAAACGTTATTTTAAAGCTTTCTTTTGTCAGAGGTACCGGTATTGGGTACTGAATCGCACTGTCACAAATGAAGCACTGTGCTTGTATGTGTGTGTGTGTGTGTGTGTGTGTGTGTGTGTGTGTGTGTGTGCGTGTGTATGAGATAGAGACAGAGAGAGACAGACAGAAAGGAAGTGAGAGAGGGTTTGTGTTTACATAGAATGGGATGGACACAGAGAGTGGAGAGGAAGAAATGTGCTGAATATGTATACATGAGCGAAGGTGGGGGAAAGGACTAGTGTATATACACTGATCAGCCACAACATTATGACCATCAACCTACTACTGATATAAACCCATCCAGACGATAGCAGCATTATCTGACAAGGAGTGACTGCTAGTCAGACACACGCATGGTGCATGCAGTATCAGTGAATGTGTTGTCCGTGTGTAGAATGGGGATGCTCTGGAGGCTCAGCTTGAGCATTTTGGAAACTGCACTACTTGTCGAGTGTTCGGCGAGTGCTATCGTGAGGGTTTTCAACACATGGCGGAACCAAGGTGAAACCACTTCCAAACATCATGGGGCTGGGTGGCCACCCTTCATTATAGATGTCGAAAAACTGAAACCACTTCGAGACATCGTGGGGTTGGGCAGCCACCCTTCAGTACGAATATCGGATGTTGCAGACTGGTAAAACAGAACAGGCAGTGAAATGTGGTGGAAATAACATCAGACATTAATGCTGGGCACAGTACAAGTGAGTCTGAACAAATAATGCACCAAATACTTCTAACGATGGGCATCCTCAGCCAATGACCCATGCATGTGCCAATGTTTTTTTTTTTTTTTTTTTTTTTATTTATTGTTCCGTGGGACCACATTTAGGAGAAGTCTCCATGGTCATGGAACGAGTCAATACATGAAATTATAACACGATTGTAGAAACAGATAAAATGAAATATAAGAAACATATTCAGGCGACAAGTCGTTAGTTTAAATAAAGAAAATCAAGAATGTAACACTGGAATTTGCTTAATTTTTTAGCTCTTCCAGGAGCTCCTCGACAGAATAGAAGGAGTGAGCCATGAGGAAACTCTTCAGTTTAGACTTAAAAGTGTTTGGGCTACTGCTAAGATTTTTGAGTTCTTGTGGTAGCTTATTGAAAATGGATATATACTGCACTCCTTTCTGCACAAGAGTCAAGGAAGTGCATTCCACATGAAGATTTGATTTCTGCCTAGTATTAACTGAGTGAAAGCTGCTAACTCTTGGGAATAAGCTAATAATGCTAACAACAAACGACATTAAAGAAAATACATACTGTGAGGGCAATGTCAAATTCCCAGACTATTGAATAGGGGTCGACAAGAGGTTTTCGAACTTACACCATACATAGCTCGAACAGCCCGTTTTTGAGCCAAAAATACCCTTTTTGAATCAGAAGAATTTGCCCAAAAAATAATACCATATGACATAAGCGTATGAAAATATGCGAAGTATACTACTTTTCGTGTTGAAATATTAACCACGAGTTTAGCGACTACTACTGAAATGGGGATGTGATCATCAGCACTGGACAATGACACAGTGGTAATGCTCTGCACGGTCCGATGAAACCCAATGCTGATGGGAGGGCACGAATCCGTCACCTTCCAGGGGAACATTTCCTTGACACCTGTACTGTGGGACGGAGACAATCTGGTGGCAGCTCCAGTATGCTTAGGAGAACATTCACGTGGGCTTTCATTGATCCAGTGGAGCTTGTGCAAGGCACCATGATTGCCAAGCAGGATCTTACACCGCTTCATGATGATCATGTTTCCTGACAACAGTGGCATATTTCAACAAGATAATGCGCCATGTCACAAGGCCAGGAATGTGATGGAGTGGTTCAATACAGTGCCTAGTTCCAATTGATGTGCTGGCCCTCAATTCACCATATCTGAACCCGATCGAACACTTCTGGGATGTGATTGAATGTGGAGTCAGAGCTTGTCAGCCCCATCCTTGGAGTTTATGGGAATTAGGTGACATGTGGGCGGATGTGGTGCCAGCTCCCTCCAGCGACTTGCCAAGGCTTTATTGCTTCAGTACCGTCAAACGTTGCCACTCTATCCGTGCCAAATGTTGACGTACCAGCTGTTAGGTAGGTGGTCATAATGTTGTGGCTGGATCAGTGTACATGACCCAGTCACACTAATGTAACCATTACCTACGTTCGACATCAAAGTGCTATAGCCACTTACAGACAGCAGGTGGCAGCATTAGCAGTGTAGAGTATAATGTGTGTCGGGGTATGCAGGAACAGCGCAATCTTTGTCAGTGCAGAAATGGTGTGATTTATCTAATGTCTAAAAGGGCCCGATCATTTGCTTTCAGGCCTTATTCAGTAGTAACAACTGTACTTCAAAGTATCTCATTCTGTCTGCCGCCACACGTACTGGGCATAACATCATACTTTGTAGCTTATATTTTAGACGTCGTTAGCCATATTTTCATCCCCCTATACTGAATATGTATCATTACTGTATTACAGGGATTTGAGCCTGATGGTCCGAGGAAAGGGCTAAAAGGGGTTGTCAAGAAATAAAAAGTCTGAAAATGTGATCGAGACTGTTTTCTACTGATTTTTAACATTTTATACCAATCACTGTGCTCCAGTCAAAAATGCTTTCTAAAATTTTAAAAGAGTGGAAGCATTTCCGAAATGGCTATGTTTGTAAACTGTTCACGTGCCACCATGGTTAAAGCATACCATGCATGGCAAAATTGCAATATCCAAAACTGATGCTAAGTGGTTATAAATCTGTGGTGCAACTGTGGTGCATCATGCACTATAGATGACAGGGCTGAACGATGCCTGCAGAGATGTGTACAGACAAATAGATGTAAAACTGTTGAGCAATTGACAAGATGAACCAAGGGACTATTAACAGTATCTCCTCATGGCCATTTAGTGCATGTATGGGTCTCTGCAGAAGGTGCATGGTTCATGCATAGGTGTTCATTTTTTATGCGTGCTGTTCTAGAGTGGAGTAATAGAGAATTAGAGTGCACTTTGTTTGATTAATCTTCTGCCACAACCTTAAGTGTTATTTGAACCATAACCATGTAGATGCAGATGTAGGAGCACCCATGTGGACTGCTGTTCATCAGCGACGAAGGCTGGAATTTGCTTGCCAATAGCACCACTGGACATCCACTAAGTGGTGACAGAAGGTCTTTTCAGATAAATCAGTTTTACGCTCCATTATGTCAAACTTCTGAAAGCAAACACCCTGCAACAATCGTCAGGTGGCTCCAGGATAGAGAGGGGAATGTGACGGTCTGGGGAATGTCTTCATGGCTTCCCTGGGTGTTCTTGTCATGTCGGAAGACACAGTGGATTAACACAGTTATCCATCTATTCTCGGGAACCACATATACCCCTACATGCAGTTTGTTCTTCCTTGGCACGCAGTTCATTGGAATGTGCAGAGGAACGTGTATCACCCTGCACTACTGTACCAGACATTGGAAGTCACTGAGTGGACTGAAGGGACATCAAAACCACATTTATGGTTCTAATCCTCATCAGTTTACGTTTTTATTTTTTAGATGTTTCTTCCCTACTCTTTATCATTTCTTATCATTAATAATCAGGACATTGTTCTATGTGTCCACTAACTGGGCTGTGCACAACCATAACTAGTCCTGTCCAGTTCATGTAGGGTGACTTCCAGATGGAGTAGACAAACAATGAATACATCACTATGCTTTTGATACTGGGTGAATTCGATAACCAAGCTGCTATTGCTGCTCGTACATATACTGCACAGTACCCTCAAAGGTGACATCCTGATAAGAATGTTTTTGTCTCCTGGAGCAATGTCATCAGGGAAGCAGTAGTCTTTGTCCACAAGTAATGGACAGGTGTCATTCAAGGACTAGACATGCTCCACAAACACAGGATGCAATTCTTGATACCATTCACCATTCACCTCAGTGAAATACCCATGATATTGCAAGGCAGTTCAGATATTTCAAAAATTGGTTGTTAAAGCGTTGCTTAGTGAAGAATTCCACCTGTATCATTACACATTTACTCAACACCAGTGGCCAGAAGACCTCATTCAACGAATGCAGTTTTGTGAATGGCTTTTGCAAAAAGTGGAAGATAATGAACATTTTATGAAGAGTGTGATATGGACAGACAAATCTAGCTTCACTCGCAAAGGTATTTTTAACCTCCACAACAGACATTATTGCTCACAACACAACCGACATGTCACACGTAAGCATGACTTGTAGGCACGCTTTGCCATAAATCTGTGGCCTGGAATCATGGAAGGAGTGCTTTTGGGCCCCTACATATTACTGGAAAATTTGAATGTGCTCCTGTATTGTATGTTTCTTTACAGCACTTTGCCTGGCTCATTGGAAAACATCCCACTTAGTGTTCGGCGAAAGCTATGGTCTCAACGTGATGGTGCACAGCCACGGTTCACAATGAATGTGTGTAACTATTTAAATTAAACGTTTTCATGGAAATAGATTTGTCACTGAGGTCAAATATTCTGACCTCCATGTTCCCCGGACCTTATTCCACTAGCTTTTTATTTGTGGGGACACCTAAAGGAACAAGTTTATAGTATTCCACCAATGGATGGATACAAACTAAGAGCATGTGTGCATACTGCTTTGGCAATGATGGATGCAGGTGTGTTGCATAGCATGTTACAAAGTATTTTGACTCTAGAGGGAATGGCAACCAATGCAAACAAAGCATTCCTTGCATTGGCTTTAACACTGTGTATAAAAAAGAAAAAGAAAACGAGATGCTAGTCCAGGAAATAGTTAAAACTGAGAGACATATAGCTATGAAACTTTGCTAAAGGAATTTTTTTTCTTTTTTTTACTTGGCCCTCACACTGAAAAAGAAGACACAAGTATGCAAAAATTTATTTTCATCTAGTTTGTTGCCTAACAACAGTTTATTAAAATATCACACTGTGGAAACATATACATGGTGTTTGGAAGAAGATGTGAATTTTGATATTTTTTTTTATTTTATTGCACTCCTTCTTGTGTGTTGTGCATAAAATATTGCTTTTTTTTTAACTCTTCCAACATAATACCATATATGGCTGGGAAAGAGGCAAGACGTCTACCCTTTTGGTAATTGCCGGTACTGTTTTGTCTTTATCCTTGATCATAGTTTCCACAGTTGCAAAAACTCATGATAGTGAGATATATTGTAATAATCTCTTTTTTGCTAAATCTGCACAATGAAACATCAACACCAAATATCAAAACTTCTCTCAAACACATCAAACACTCTAAATGTTTGACAAATGCATCAGACAAAGCCACACATAGTAAATTATTTAAAAAGCTAGCAAAGGATGACAAACTGCTTGTTCGCGTATGGAGGAATTTGAAAATTTGATATCCTGTCATACAAAAACTGCACACAGTAGGTGTTCATATGAACAGTTTATATTATGTTTGTAAAATAATAATTAACTACAGAGTGAATCACGTCATAAGAGTACATTTGGATGGAATCATTTAGTTGACCAATAGTATATTTTAATTGAGCTTGACCATAAGATGTTAACCTGGACTGGTCAGCTAAAAGAAGTTCACAAAGATATTTACATGTAAGTGTCTGGTGGTTAGACAAGGAGTAACTGGAACACTGTTCTGCACAGTGAGTTACAGAAGTGTGTATTAATAAAATTCAAAATTTATTGTTATATTTTACTTTATAGAGGGAAACTAGCAAAATTTGTGGACACAAAATTACGATCAGACAAAGAAGTGTCATTACCTATGTGTTTTTTATCAAGGAAAATGGCAATATTATGAGAATTATGTTGTAAATACCATACATATACTCATTGGGATCTGCAAATCCTGGGAAAAAAATGGCTAAAATTTCAAATTTTGTAGATAGAATAAATAGTAAATTAACAAGTTTTGCTAGTGAGAGGGGCATTTTTGAACTCAGACAAATCAGAGCTACAAAATTGTGGAACTGAATTTTGAAAACAGCCACTGATTAAAAATCAGAAATCAAATAAGAATTTTAATTACAAATATTTGGGGAAATATGGTATTTTAGAAGAAATAAAGATGTTCTCTAAAAAGGGGAGGGTGAAAGCATTAAACTGAATAATAATCTGTCAGTCAAAATCAGTTATTAGTTCACTTTACAAGTTCCATCTCTACAAGTTCTTGAAATTTTATTTCCAGGTTATTTAATATAAGTATCATTGTTAGTGATTTAGAAACCATATTGTCACTTGAAGGAAGGTGTAAGTAGATGAATGACGAACACCAGCTTTACTTAACGAAAGTTTATTCAGCACTTGCACATACAAGAACGCAGAGCGATGTGCCTCTGGCCAGAACACTTACGGTATATATACAGCTACAGAACATTCCAGTATAATGATTCTTGCCATTTGTGGATACTTCTAGAATGGCAATGTTTCAGTTCAGGTGAGTTTTGAACTCACGACCCTCCATGCAACAATCTAGTATCATAACCACTGCACTACAGCGACTGCGCTACTCGGCTTCTTCTGCGAGATTGCTCCCTCCTTAAGAGAACAGCGTCTCGCTGTTACATCCTCCTAGTCCAGGAATGAGTCATCGGTCTTGCATACTCTGACTCCCGATGACTGATGTTCACCCTGGTGGTGATCTTCTTATAACTTCCCTTGCCGCTACGATCTTTGTTACCTTTCCACTTGTTGCCTGTCGCTGGAGCTTCGACTGTACCCTGGGTTGCAGGAGCCTTAAAGGGCTTCATTCGAAGGGTGTGGACCGTATCTCTGATCTTTCGTCGTCTTGTGTCAGGTTCGAAGTCTTCAACTTCGTAACATCAGACAACAGTCTTACAACCTTATAAGGGCCAAAGTAGCGCCTGAGGAGTTTCTCAGAGTGACCAACCTTCCGAACAGGAGTGAAGATCCAGACGAGGTCACCAGACTGGTAGACAACAGGGTGGTGGCTTGTGTCATACATACGGCGATCGTTTTCTTGAGCCTGCAACGTACGGAGTCTAGCTAACTGCCGAGCTTCCTCAGCTCTGTTTATTATCTGGCCGATGTAGACGTCTTCCACGTCATCAGGATGTAACGGAAACACAGTGTCGATCGTCGTAGTCGCCTCACGCCCATGCACCAGGAGAAATGGCGTAATTCCTGTGGTGTCTTGTTTGGCGGTGTTGTAGGTAAACGTCACGAAAAGTAGCACCTAATCCCAGTTGCTCTGCTCAACATTGACGAACATTGATAGCATGTTGGCCAAGGTCTTATTAAGGCGTTCAGTAACCCCGTTAGTTTGCGGATGGTAGGCAGTCGTCATGTGATGAGTAATGCACCGACAGTTTATCTCTGTCACAAGATTCGATTGAAAAACTTTCCCTCGATACGTAATTAACGACCTTGGGGCACGGTGTTTCAATACAAAGTCTTCTACGATGAATTTGGCTACCTTGAATGCTTCGGCTGTTTTCACGGCTTTTGTAATGGCATAGTGCGTCAGACAATCAGTGCAAACAACAATCCATCTACTGTCACAAGCAGACGTTGGAAATCGTCCGAGGAGGTTCAAATGGCTCTGAGCACTATGGGACTTAACTGCTGAGGTCATCAGTCCCCTAGAACTTAGAACTACTTAAACCTAACTAACCTAAGGACAACACACACATCCATGCCCGAGGCAGGATTCGAACCTGCGACCGCAGCGGTCGCGCGGCTCCAGACTGTAGCGCCTAGAACCGCTCGGCCACTCCTGGCGTCCGTCCGAGGAGGTCAAGCCCAATACGATGGAAAGGCGTTTCGGCTGGTGCAATTGGCGTGAGTCGGCCAGGTGGTTTCTGAGGAACTGCCTTTCTCCTCTGGCACTCGCTACAGTGCGACACATAGTGACGGACACTCCTAAATAAACCCGGCCAGAAAAGTCTCTTGCGGATCCTATCGTATGTCTTAATAAATCCTAAATGTCCGGCCTCAAGTGTGTCATGGAATTTCGTAGAACATCTAAGCGCATGTGTTTAGGAATCACTGGTAGCCACCTCTTTCAAAAACGGATCAAAGTTTTTCTTGCAAAGTAATCCTTTAACTACCTTAAATTGTCCTTTCACATCCTATGACCGATTTAAGGAAGCATAATTTGAGATATCTTGGCGTCCTTCTTCTGCTCAGCAGAGAGATACTAGAGTGCAGCGAGACAGTCATTATCTTCATCAAAGTCTTGATGGTCTGGCACAGGGCTTCTTGAGAGACAGTCGGCATATTGGTGTTTTATCCCACTTTTGCACATTATGGTAATATCATATTCTTGAAGTCGTAGTGCCCACCTGGCGAGTCGTCCTGTTGGATCCTTAAGATCTGTCAACCAACAAAGTGAATGATGGTCTGTAACAATTGTGAATGGCCTTCCGTAGAGATACTGTCGAAATTTGCACATGGTCCAAATCACAGCAAGATATTCTCTTTCTGTAGTTGAGTAGTTTCTCTCGGCTTTTTTAAGTGTCCTAGACGCATAGGCTATAACCTTCTCTTTTCCATCCGAAATCTGCACTACAACAGCACGGATCCCATACCCACTGGCATCTGTGTGTAGTTTTGTAGGTACTCTCTCATCATACAGATCAAGTACAGGGTCAGTCGTCAGAGCTTTTTGCAGCAAATCGAAAGAATCTTGTTGAGCACTACCCCAGATAAATTTAGCATCGGCTTTTAACAAGTCTTGGTGTGGCCTTACTTTGATACAAAAGTCTTTGATAAAACGACGGTAATAAGAACACAATCTGAGGAAGCTTCTCACATTTCTAATACTTTTAGGGATAGGAAATTCCGTCATAGCTCTCACCTTTTCTGGGTCTGGCCGTACACCTTCGTTTGACACAAGGTGTCCAACCATTTAGATTTCTTTTGCTCCAAGGGACACTCTCTTGCATTAAGTTTCAGTTCGGCTTGTTGGTACGGTCTGGCTTGTTGGAGGCACTTAAGAACGGCCCTCAGTCTTTTTATGAATTCATCAAATGTCTCTGAGAACACTATAATGTCACCTAATTCACAAAGACACATCGTCCACGTCAGGTGCCTTAGAAGATTATCCATCATTCGTTCCAAAGTTGCTGGTGCATTACACAGACCAAACGGTATTACCTTAAATTCATACAGGCCCTCAGGGGTGATGAATGCAGTTTTCTCACGATCAGCCTCATCTACTTCGATTTGCCAGTATCCCGAGTACATGTCCATGGTTGAGAAAAACTTAGCCCCTTTCAGACAATCTGGTGTATCATCAATTCATGGAAGAGGGTAAAGGTCCTTTGTAGTTATTTTATTAAGCTTCCTGTAATGAACACAAAAGCGCCAACTGCTATCTGTCTTCCTGACAGGAACCACTGGTCACGACCATAGGCTCTGCGAAGGCTGAATGATGTCATTCTTCATCATTTTCTCTACTTCGTCGCAAATTATTCGACGTTCCGTTGCTGACACACGTTATGCTCTCTGGCTTATTGGTTGATGGTCTCCAGTGCTAATCCAGTGCTTCACTGACGATTTGCCTAATTTGCTCTTCACCTGTGGATTGAAGCATTCAGAGAACTCTTGAAGAATGGTAGTTAGCTTCTTCTGTTGTTCCTTAGTGAGATCTGGTGATAGTCGAGCTAGAAGATTTTGTCTCGTAGTGGTAGCGCGAAAGTAGCGCTAATTTCGCCCACAGACCCGGCCTGGGAAGTTTCTATGACACTCAGCTGTTCTGCAATTAACAGCTCAGCATTTACTACGCACATGCATCTTGGAAGGATCTGCGGTTCTCGGCGACACTTAACTATCCACAATTCACCGAATCCGTTCTTAAACGAGATGCCAGAGGCTGGGATGACCAAGTTATTCTCCAGTGGTTTGCTTCTCTTACATTCCACTCAAGATCCATTGGTTGATGCATGGCATGACACATGCCAGCTACCTTTCTAGTGCTGACTGTAGGAATGATCACTTCATCCAGCACACATAGTCTCCACACACTAGGATGCGCATCTTCCTGTCCAGAGTACCTCATCTCATCTACCATAATCTTTGAGCGACCACAATCTATAATTGCTTGAGAAGCTATCAAAAAGTCCCATCTGAGAATGACGTCATGATTACACTCTTGGAAGACGATGAATTCTAACAGCTGTGTATGGCCACTTATACCCACATGAATGACACATCTTCCTGTAGGTTTTACATATTTCCCATTAGCCTCCTTCAGCAGAGATGTTTTGCTGTCGACGAATACGGTTTTCTGCAACTGGCGATCGTACTTCTCCGAAATGACTGATTATGATGCTCCAGAGTCCACAAGAGCTTGGGCTGGTTGGCCATCCATGAGGACATCGACGTAGTTTCCTATCATTTTCGTAGTGATCGACGGCGGAGGATTTTTCTCTTCGACAGTCTCACCTCCAAGGAAGGTCGCACTCTTTAGTTTTCCAGGTGGCGGCGGCTAGGTGATCGGCTGCAGCTTCTAAACGGCGATGTGGACCTTGATCGGCGTGTTGGGGAGCGTCCTCTCCAGCGGCTAGCTTGCGGCGATGGTGACCTACGTCGTCTGGCGCCCACATCTTCTTGTTCATCTTCGTCGTCCCGGAGTTGGCGACGGCTAAGATCGTTCTGCTGTCTTTTGGTGTGGGCTCCATCAAATATCCTTTCTCGACAATAACGCATCACATGTCCCGGTCGTCCGCAGTGGAAACATACTGGTCGGTTACCCTGGGTCCTCCAGACATCAGTCTTCCTTGGTACCTAAACAGGTTCCTCATGCGGCATTGTAGAAACGTAACTTCGCCTGGGTCTCGACTTTTTTATTGTTTTAAAGAGAAATGAAGGACGAGAGATTGGGTTCAATGTCCGTTCCACTTCCTCCCTTATGACCTCTTGAACCGTCTCGGTTTTTTGCTCGACGTGCAATCCAAGTGCCTTATGAACTTCCTCTCTCACTATCCGACAACGAACACTTGTGAAATCAGTTTCTTCCTCCATCACAGACATCGATACGACGCTTGGAAGCCGTTCAAACTTCTTGCGTGTAATTCTTTTTTGATGCATTGTCTCGATATACTAGCACCATTTTATCAAGTCGTCTGCTGTCGAAACCTCCTTCAGGAGTAGGGCTTGATACATGTCCTCAGCGACACCCTTCGTGAGATGTGCAACCTTATCTTCCTCCTTCATTTGAGGATCCACTATTTTACACAGCTCCAAGACGTCTTGAATGTAGGATGCTGTAGTTTCTCCTGGACGCTGTGCCCTGCACTTTAATTTATCTTCAGCCTTGCACTTCTGTCGTTGTGTGTCGCCAAAATACTCGCGCAGTTCCGCCTGGAATACTTCCCAGCTTGTGAACTTCTCCTCGTTGTTCTCATACCATTGCTTGGCAGTGCCCTCCAAGTAGAAAAATATGTTAGCCAAACACACGGTGTCATCCCATTTGTTAAATTTTACTATAAGCTCGTATACCTTCAGCCACTTGTTTGGATCTTGACCATCGTCACCAGAGAACCCGGAAGGATGTCTCATGTGATGGCACACAGTTGCTGTTATCGTGACGTCATCTTCTTCTTCTGTCTCTAATAGATTGGGATCTATAGAATATGCCTCAAACTCGGGTTTCTCGCCACGTAAATGGCCTGATGGGAGCCACTGTATCGTCGACAATGTGTGGTATCACAAGTTCCAATACCCAGCGCCTCCACCAGAGTAATGTCACGCAGAGGAAGGTGTTAGGAGATGAATGACGAACACTAACTTTACTTAACGAAGGTTTATTCAGCACTTGCACATACAAGAGCGCGGAGTGAACTGCCTCCAGCCGGAACACATACAGTATATATACTGTTACAGAACATTCCGGTACAATGATTCTTGCCGTTTGTGGATACTTCTAGAATAGCAATGTTTCAGTTCAGGTGAGTTTTGAACTCACGACCCTCCATGCAACAGTCTAGTATCATAACCACTACACTACAGCGGCTGCACTACTCAGCTTCTTCTGCAACAATATTTTGAACAATTAATTCTGATAAAATACAACCTGAATACAAAATTAACTATTTTGTGAAATTGTCCCCTATGTGTATATTACTATCAGGAATGGTATAAGAACAAGTCAATAGTTCCACCTTACTCCATTACTGCTAGTTCCAATATAAATCAGTGTTGAATTTCCCACATAGAAGTGTTGATTTCTTGCATAGCTATAGATGTAAGCAACAACTGTATTTGCATATATCTCTGTGTATAAAGAATTTTATAATAGCTTTGCATTTCTACTCTTTTTTAGTCTCATAACTGCTTTTACACAAATAATCTGACAGTATGTAGCCTCATGTAGAAATTGAAACTAACTCATCTACCTATATCCAATTTTCTGTGGGGCATAGAACACTAATAACACTTAGTTCAGTACTAGTATTTGGTGTTGCCTTTTTCATACTACTGATATCTTATCATACCAGGTCACTTCCACAAACTTTGTAAGTTTATTCAAAATCATTTACTCTCCCCATTACATAGATTTCTGTCACGTCTGGATGTTTCTGAGTCATAATCTCTACGTTGCCACAGGAGGGCCCTGTTTACGGTCCAAGGGCCACTTGAAGCACCAGGCTGAGGCACACTAGAGGTGCCTCTTGTGTAAAATTTGACACAGAGTGTATCATAATTAGTAGCAAAACCAATGTTCAGTAGATTTAGGTTTATTTTGACAGGTCTCATGAAGAGCCCAAGGAATTGCAGCTTGGCAGGTAATGTACGTGCAAGGGAAGTAGAAGGGAAAGGGGGCATGAAATGTTTCTTGTGTGGAAAAATGGGAGGGGGGGGGGGGTGGCAAATGACATATTGTCACTTGTGTGGAAAAATGATCCTTGTCACAGAATTTGGTAGAAAGATGTACCTATTAATTTTCCGGTTTCTTTCAATCAGTGTGGTATACTTGTGTGATATGGTAGTTTTTGTTTGAACTTTTCTGGTCTGTTATAAGCTGAGGTTTGATAGGGTCCCTGAATGTTCATCAAACCAGGAACATATGCTTGCAGACCTGTGAACATAGCTGCTGCCATCATGAAAGATGGTAGTGTCCATGACA
Organism: Schistocerca serialis cubense; assembly: GCF_023864345.2. Lineage (NCBI taxonomy): Eukaryota > Metazoa > Arthropoda > Insecta > Orthoptera > Acrididae > Schistocerca > Schistocerca serialis. The sequence goes on along the minus strand of NC_064640.1, from coordinate 358,085,601 downwards.
TATCACCATGAATATATAGAAGAAAGGAAGATAACTGTTTGGCAAGAATGCTGAAATATACATCCGTAGCCTGAATGAATGGGCTCAAGCCATGGTACAAAAAAATCATCCCTCGAAGATCACAGGACCACCTCCATCCTGACTTACACCCTCAGTGCATTATAGTTTAAATGCCTCATTGAGCCACCAATGCACTCAGCACCTTGTATCATTTGAAAAGAGGAAAAACTATGACTCATCAGGCCACACTATGTGCCTCCATTCCTCTGTGTTGTTTGGCTCATTAAGTAGATTTATGTGCATTTGTGAGTAATGGCCTTTTGTGAGGTACCACCCTACGCTAAATGTCCATTGCACTCCCTTCACAACTTATTGAGATGAAACTGCATTCACTGATGCCATTTCCTGGCAAGTTTGAAACTGATCATCATTGACATCCCTGTTAGTTAAGACCTTATCATGACCATAGTTAAAATGCTGTTACTTGGCTGTGAATAGTACACTATTCCCTGTAAACACATTCGACATTCCACATTGATACACTAACAAACTGGGCAACATCAGTCACAGTGTGGTTATATGCACATCCAAATACAATATCTCCTTTTCCATTCTGTCACATCTCCTTCTCAACCTAGCTTACTGCAGTGATTTGTACAACTGACATCACTTGCCTGAAATGATTTGTCAATGGTGGATGGTCACATGAGTGCCTGCTACTAGTTCTATGTCATCTACAGAATTCCAAAGTGACAATAGGGCTCTTTTATGAGGATAGCTGATATCTTTCCCCATGAGCTGAACTCTTTGTGGACAGAATTATTGATCAATAAAATCAAAATATTGTATGTGCTCTATTTGTAATATACAAGGGTATGATATAAGATATTTTGATATTTGATAAAAAGACATATTGGTCAAGTTTTTTATAATATATTATGCAGTGTTATTTATTTTTTACAGAAATGATTTTACAGATGAATTAAATGTTGGCTTCTTAGTAGTTATATATACTGTCTGACAAAACAGTGAAGCACCCAGAAGACATGGTCGGCTGTCAAACATATAAAACACCAGTGTTTGTGTAAAAGATTATAGTTGCAATTCTCTGTGACAGGTAGAACAGCCACCGTAGTTCATTAGTGCATGAAGCACACTGTAACCCCTCCACATCTGTGCCTGCCATACAAGAACAAGTAATGGATTCCCTGCAATGTTCTGTATCATCCTGCATCATTCAGTAGAGATTAGCAGCAGCCAGACTAGGGAACTACTTTCCCATATGTAGGCTCCCATTAACGCCACAACACAAACAGCAGTGTTCGGAGACGTGCCATGAACATGGAAACTAGACTGCTGATGAAAGATGTCACATTGTATTCTGCAATGAATCATGATTATGCGCTAGGCTAGATGATCATCGTCGACAAGCATGGTAGTGACGTGGGAAGATGTCCCATTCTTCCAATGTTTTGAAGAGGCATAGTGGTATTAGTCTTGGCATCATGGTGTGTAGAGTCATCGGGTATGACTTTACATCGTAGCTGGTACTGGTTACAGAACTGTGATGGCAAAATGGTACATAACAGACATCCTGCATTCTCGCATACTACCACTCGTACTACAGTATTGTGGTGCTACTTTTCAACGGAACAATTCTCATCCATGCATGGAAAGTGCCTCTGTGAAGTCTCTGTGTGATGTTGAGGTATTCCTGTTCTAGCAACATCAAGATTTGTTGTTGATAGAAAATGCTGAGGACCAGCTGAGACATCAACTCTGTCAAAGTGCCAGTATCCAGGATACCAAGGAATGACTTGCCATTGGAGAGGGTACAATGGCTTTATGACACCCTTGACAATTGTATCAGTAAATAAAGCCAGGCAAAAGAGAGTGCAATGTCATACTGATAGGTGGGTCCACTTTACTGTCAACTTCTTTGTAAATTTGCCCCAATCTTGTAATCACTGAAATAATATCACATACCCTCTCAACCCATGAAGTTTCGTTTTGTTCCCTCCTCCCCAACTGGGTGCTTCACTATTTTTGTCAGGCAGTGTATATACATTTTTCTGACACATGGAAATACACAATAATGAGATACTTGTGACCTGTATAACCATTATCTTTTGTGGAAGTCCAGAAAACAGTTCCTTATTGTCTAACATTGTCTTGATGGACAACTCATCTCTGAGAGCTACATAAAAGGTATACAGAAAATTAGTATCGCAGAAACAATTTTAAATAATGCTGCAGAGCAAATATGGAGATAAAAGCCAAAACCTTACCATTTTCAGAAATGTTTCTTGTAGCTCACCTATTTGTTAGCACAAAACAGCTGCAGTATAATTAAAGGAGCCACTCAAGTAACTGTTGCCACCCTCTCCATCTGCTCTGTGTGCCACACAAGCAAATACACTACTCTTCTCTGCATAAAATTCTGTAGGGCTGATTTTATATAAAAACAACTTTTCTTGTGAATGCCTAAGTTAACAAATTTGTAATTCTTAAAGAAAATAGTCACAATGTTTTGGAATAATATCTATCATAGTAATTTTTTATCCAGATATTTCTCAAAATTATCCACTTTTTGTAGAATTTCTTAAAAGTTCACAGCTTACCCTTTGTAAGATCATTCATAATAAGTATGAAGAGCTGAAATAAATGTTTCCACATTCCCAAGATGCAATTGCTCAAGTGATTCAACAAATTGTCACAGCACTATTTTACAATGTATTGGAAGCTTACAAACTTGTTAAGCACAACCATAGAGGGTTATATCCTGTCATTAATATTCAGTAACTCATATCTGTATGGTACAGTTTATAATATAGTTTTAATGTCGCTAAGTTTGGATTTTTTTTTTTTTTTTTTACTAAAAGTAGTTCTGAAGGAGCATACCACCACAGCCACACTTTTGACATCAGCCACTTTTAGTTAAGGGACAGCACCATTTCTTACTTAGTGATTCTTAAACTGCAATGCATCTCCTCCATTACTGGCAGGTCATGAAGCCATACTGTCACATGCTTTCATGTTTTCACTGTGTTTGATGGTTCTTCATTGACTAAGAGTTTGTTACATTGTCCTATGTTTAAATTGACTCTCACACAGTATATCACCTCTTCTAAGATGGTTTAGAAAGCTATTCATTAATGAAAATGTGGTTAAGATGTGTCTGAATTTTGATTACCACAAATTTTGCAATGACTGAAAATGTGGAAAGATAGGAAAGAAGTACCATCAATATTTTCTGAAAGTTTGAATCATAAATGTGCTTCATAATTAATTCTTATAAACAAAAATGCATACCATAACTTCAGTTTCGAGCTAGTTGTCATAGTATTATATTAGTGAATATCTAAATTCATTACACATTTAACAATAAGTCATTACAATTTCACCAAGTAAATTTTTCATTAAGACTTTTGACTTCTTTCATTGTAGCCGATCCAGGAAGTCTCATTCAATGGACCGCACTCCATGCCTGACAAAGCGGTCACATCCTGGAGCAGCAGTGAGCGTGAAAACACAAGAACCTGTAAGACGGAGCAATGAGGGACCGCCTTCATTACCATCTGCAATACCTTCACAAGATAGTGATTCTCATGAAACCCCACCAAAAGTGTTCCAGGCTGCCCAGTATGAACAGCATCTTGTAGAGACACTTGAAAAGGATATCATTCATAGAAATCCTAATGTGCAGTGGAACCGTGTTGCTGGGCTGAGCGAAGCAAAAGCAATACTTCAGGTGATGAACAATATTCAGTTACACACTTATTTTAGACAGTAATATTTTGTTGAGTTACATGTTATTACTAACACAACTCAAGAATAATCAAAAATTTCAGCAAAATATGATGAAAGTATTAAGAAACCAGAAGAAGGTGTACATGAGAAATGTTTCTCTACTGCTTGAATAACTTTTTGTATTTAAAATACACTTTGGATGTGTGGTATCAGAAATTATGTTTTATATCTCCTGCTTAATAAAAAGAACAGTTTAATACTAAATCATTGCATCAGACATGAGAGCAAATACCCTCACCTCAGGTGCCCTGGATATTGATTGACATCTGCACTCTTCATGCCACTGGTTAGTGGCTGTCAGGTACTGCATAACACGACCACCATTCTCTTCCTCCTGTGTTCTATATGTAGAGGAAGCATGATGAGACCTATGTGTGTCCTACTGCTTCTTATCTTGCTCATGTGGATTTTCCCTTACAGGTACAAAAACAACAAAGTAAAACCAAATTCCATAACACACCAGTGTTCAAAAGTTTCCTTAACAACTTTCCACAGAAAGAACATCCAAAATTTAACATTCTATGTTATAAATCTTCTGAAAGACTTTAACTTGGACCAGACATGCTATTGGGAGTTACAGTATTCATCTCTAAATTTCATGTATATGCTTTGCCAATGCAGCCTTGCCAGAGCCATACTCATTTTTAATCTCCTGTATATGCTGAATTTTATCAGTAGTATTTCATTGAAATGGGATACGCCATTTCCTGTCTCCATAATTAAGTACATAACATAGTTAGCCTTCCACTACTACTTCATGTAATCATCACTAACTAGCAAGACAATGAATGTTTCTCATGATGATGTGCAATTATGTAGAGACAGCCACAATTTGCCTTTAAAAATAGTACTGAGTGACAGTAAGGCACACAAAAAAATGGAGATTTCCACTTGCTGAGTGGTAAGACATCGTTTCCTCAAACAAAAAGGTTATCAGGAAGATAAACATAATTTTGGGGTTGCTGATATATTGCTTTGGATACTGGAACAAAATAAAAACATAATATTTAAATAAATATCAAATTAAATAAATACTAATGTAAAAAGTGAGTTACACACATAAAATTTAGAGGTATTCAGAAAAATATCAGTCTATAGAACCAATGTTAGGGAGGACTGGAATAGTAATAGGAAGAAAAAAGAAGAACAGTGTGACAGAGTCAGTGGTGTGAAAGCAGAAGGAGCTAGGCAGATTACATAATATTGTTGAAGTTCAGACAAAGGATAATGTAGGAATGTTGGGTGTTCTATATGGACATTATCCATTTATGTAGAACATTTTGCATCTGTGTAAAAGATCTGTCCTTTAGTTGGAAGTTACAGATGGTATGGGTTCTGAACACGTTGGAGTCTCACAGTTTCATAATCTTGCTACTTTAGGAATCATATCAATTTAAACATTAATTTTTTTCTTCGGGAATACATATATGTTAATCACACATAAGACGCATAGGAATTTCTGATAGTATTCTAAGCATACTGGTTTAAAAAATCCTTATTTTTTCTTAGATGCAGAATATTCCCATAATTCATAATGAAGAATAGGTTATTGAACTGAAATCACTCATGTATAAAACAATGGAAACACCAGGTTGAAATATCAGCTGTATAAGAAAAGGATAGATTGCTACTCACCATAAAGATGACATGTTGAGCTGGAGACAGGCACAATGAAAATATTATTACACATTTAGATTTTGGCCAAAGCCTTTTTTAATAAGAAAACACACACACATTCATTCACACAAGCAAGCACACCTCACACATACATGACAGCCATCTCTTGCAGCTCAGACTTGTGAATAGTTGCCCCATAATCACAAATACTAATGTATGGTGCTTCACCTGGAAGAGTGACCTTCTCCATTCTCAACAAACAGATAGATCTCATTTCTTCATGGAATAATAGTAAGCTAGGGAAAATAGACATTTTATACTACTCACAGTTCTGCATGTAATTACTTCAGGCTGATCAGACTACAAAATTTATACTGAAACTAACTTTTTATCAACTGAATATAATGTTGATGTGATCCATACTTCATTCTTGATAACTCATTCGATAATGAATATAGAAAGCTGCTCTTGCTTTCTAGGTGACATGTAAAAACATGATATGTCATATAGCTTAGACTAGTCAGCATAAATTAAATTTTAGTGTTTTTCAACAATATGGCAATAGCAACAGAGAAAAAAATTAAACATTTAGTGTGAAATTATTGTTGCAGATGACAGTCCTCTGAAACTCTTTGGCAGTGACTAATCATTTATCAGTGTTTACAGCAATATGTAGGTAAAGTTCCTATACCTACCAAGTGAGCAGCTCGGTGTATCAGAAAAATCAAAGGACATCATATCCTACATTAACATATTTGTAACAGGATTGCTGTTTATTTAAACATTATCTATCGTCTTACACTGCCAGATTCATACATGTTAGGGAAAACTGTCTTTCATGGTAATTTCTTCATGACACATGCACCATGTAGCATAAATTGATTGTGGTGGATATTATGTAAAAGCTTACCTAGACCTCTGTGAGACCTATGGTCATTTCAGAAAATAACATAACTACTACGAACTGTGTCAATATTACTGCTAACATTCATGGCTGACACATACATTTTGAACCCTAGCCAGGTATGCGTAGTCTAAATTTGCACTTATTACTAACCACAAATAATGTTAGGAAGTAAATTTATTGGTGCACCAGTATAAAAATCCCAGAGTCTATGAAGAGGAGTCTGCAAAATGCTTGGTTAGAAACTTTACAAAATATTTTAACTGCATGTGCCCTTAGAAAAAATACTTTTTTAACCTTTCCTGCACTGTCCCAGGAAATTATGTCACTGCACCATAGTGCAGTACTGAATGAAAGTATGTAAACACAATCTGCAGATTACACAGTGGTAGGGATTTTCAAATGCCAAGCAGACAGATAGGAGCTTTTTGGAGAACTTACCCTTTATGCTGGTTCAACTCAGTTTATTATCCATCTGAATGCTTAGACTTTTACATAGAGTTTCATTTATTGTATTCCCATTGACATCTATTTCTAACCAGTAGCTGTAACATTTTTAACTGATTTCAATTGCATAATATAAGATTTGTAAGATAAAGTAAAATAATGGTAAGAATATCATGGGAGATTGTCAGTTCACCTGCCCAACGAACAACATCCTTGCATAACATGTGTCAGTAGACATCGAGTTATAAACACAATGTTTATGTCTGGCATAGTGGTTAAAAGAAAAATATGCAGTAATACATTTACAAATGTGTAAAAAAAATCAGAAATTTTAAAATCTTTTGCTGTTCAAAATATCAACCCTGGTGTGCAACCTCAGTTATTAAATTAACAGAATATACACTGAAGCACCAAAGAATATGGTAAAAGTATGCATGCTCAGGTACAGAGATATGCAAATAGGCAGAATACAGTGCTCTAGTTGGAAACACTTATATAAGACAACAAGTGTCTGGCGCAGTTGTTAGATAGGTTACTGCTGCAACAATGGCAGGTTATCAAGATTTAAGTGACTTTGAATGTGGTTTTGTAGTCAGCAGATGAGCAATGGGACACAGCATCTCCAAGGTAGTGATGAAGTGAGGATTTTACTGTATGACCATTTCACGAGTGTACTGTGAATATCAGGAATCCGGTAGAACATCAAATCTCCAACATTGCTGCGGCCATAAAAAGATCCTTCAAGAACAGGACCAACAATGACTGAAGAGAATTGTTCAGTGTGATAGAAGTGCAATCCTTCTGCACATTGCTGCAGATTTCAATGCTGGGACATCAACAAGTGTCGGTGTGAACCATTCAATGAAACATCACAACACAAAGCTTTAGGACAGTCAGTACCGACATTGGACTGTTGATGATTGGAAATATGTTGCCTGGTCAGAGGAGTCTCATTTCAAATTATATCAAGCAGATGGACGCCTATGGGTATGGAGACAACCTCAAAAATCCGTTGACCTTGCGTGTCAGCAGGGGACTGCTCAAGCTGGTGGTGGCTCTGTAATAGTATGGGGCATGTACAGTTGGAGTGATATGGGACCCCTGATATGTGTAGATACAACTATGACAGGTGACATGTACGTAGGCATCCTGTCTGATCACCTGCATCCATTCATGTCCATTGTGCATTCCAACAACACCCAACACATCCAGAATTGATACAGAGTAGCTCCAGGAACATATCTGAGTTCAAACACTTCTGCTGGCCACAAAACTCCCCAGACATGAACATTATTGAGCATATCTGGTATGCCTTGCAACATGCTGTTCAGAAGAGATCTCCACCCCCTTGTACTCTTACAGATTTATGGACAGCCTTGCAGAATTCATGGTGTCAATTCCTTCCAGCACTACTTCAGACATTAGTCAAGTCCATGCCACATTGTGTTGTGGCACTTCTGCATGCTTTTGGGGGGCCTACATGATATTAGACAGGTGAATTGGTTTCTTTGGCTCTTAAGTGTGTTTAGTAGCACTTGAAGAAAATAAGTAAAGGTACAAGAAGCTGCTTTCATTTTAGAAAGTATGGCATAAAGTTCCTGGTGTTTCAGATGACAGGCTAACATTTCAGATGGTTAACTTTGCATATAAGCACAATACAGCAAAAATCCTAATAATAAAGTTTCGAGGTTAACATCTATGATCACGATGAAGAACTAAGATATAGGAGAACAAGTGTGGAGGTACTTAGACATTCACATACTGTGCATTATTTATTGTTTATGAAGATGTATACATCAATGAAATAGACACTGAAGAGTAATGGAATGATACACATTTCCTTAGTAACATACAGTACCATGATGATGGTGGACACTTGTAATGGCATGGGGTTTGCAAGAGACTAGTTGCCACATGGACTCTTACTGATTGATGATTCACATCTAGTGGAAACTAGTCTAATGATGTGTAGAATCCCAGGCTTGCTCAATAGGACTGAAATTAGACCATACTCAAATATCCATAGAGCACCACACTGACAACATTCAAGAGTGATGTGATGATGTGGGTATTTACACACATCATAAAAAGTTTTGTGTCAACCCAGTTCCCAGAACTCCTGAAGATAGTCATTGACTGTGGATATTGTATCACAGACACAGTCTCTTTGGCTGTTCAGAGATGTCACTAAACCTGCCTGAAGATTTAAACGACCACGCACGAGCAGTGACTATTAGATGGAGGGGGTCCGACTGCCGATCAGTTCCAGTCATTCCACCAGGAAGGAGGTACACGGCTCATGTTGTCTGTAGTTCAACCAAGCCTAGATGGTCAATGCCACAGTTTGATCATGTCCACATTGTTACTTTTAGCCAGGAAGGGTTCTCAACAAGGAAAGTGTCCAGGAGTCTCAGAGTGAACCAAAGCAATGTTGTTTGGACATGGAGGAGTTACAGGGAGAAAAGGAACTGTTCATGACATGCATCGCTCAGGCCACCCAAGGGCTACTACTGCAGTGGATGACTGCTACCTATAGATTATGGCTCAGAGGAACCCTGACAGCAACGCCACCATGTGCAATAATGCTTTTCATGCAGCTACAGGACGTCGTGTTACGGCTCAAACTGCACGCAATAGGCTGCATGATGCGCATCTTCACTCCCAACGTCCATGGCGAGGTCCATCTTTGCAACCATGACACCATGAAATGTGGTACAGATGGGCCCAAAAACATGCTGAATGGACTGCTCAGGATTGGCATCATGTTCTCTTCACCAATGAGTGTCGCATATGCCTTCAACCAGACAATCGTCGGAGACCTGTATGGAGGCAACCCAGTCAGGTTGAATGCACTCTGTCCATCAAGTACAGCAAGGCAGAGATTCCCTGATGTTTTAGCATGGCATTATGTGGGGCTGACATACATCATTGGAGGTCATGGAAGGTGCTGTAATAGCTGTACGATACGTGTATGCCATCCTCCAACTGATAGTGTAACCATATCGGCAGCATATTGGCGAGGCATTTGTCTCCATGGACAACAATTCGCACCCCAATCGTGCACATCTTGTGAATGACTTCCTTCATGATAATGACTTTGCTCAACTAGAGTGACTAGCATGTTATCCAGACATGAACCCTACTGAACATGCCTGGGATAGATTGAAAAGGGCTGTTTATGGACAACGAGACCCATCAACCACTCTGAGTGATCTACACCAAATCGCCATTGAGGAGTGGGACAATCTGGACCAACAGTGCCTTGATGAACTTGTGGCTAGTATGCCATGACAAATACAGGCATGCATCAATGCAACAGGACATGCTACTTGGTATTAGAGCTACCGATGTGTACAGAAATGTGGACCACCACCTCTGAAGGTCTCGCTGTGTGATGGTACAACATGCAATATGTGGTCTTTATGAGCAATAAAAAGGGCAGAAATTATGTTTATGTTGATCTCTATTCCAATTTTCTGTACAGGTTCTGGAACTCTTGGAACCGAGGTGATGCAAAACTTTTTTTGATGGGTGTATTATTATCATGCTGAAAATACATATCTCCAGTAGGACCCTATAAATCACAAATATAAACACATGATCTGCCAGCCACTACCTGAATCCTTAGCCTATGAATGATAGGAGTACATGCACCAGAGGTCACGTTCAGTCTCATATGAATTTAATCACATGAAGAGACTACCACTTATTAGACTGCATCTTGATCGTTATAGGATTACACACACATTTAGAAATATGCAATTCTGTACTGGAACTCATCTGCCTTAGTGACCTTTTCCTTTTGTTGAGCATCCATTTGCAGTGTTTTTGCCCTTATGCTAATTGCTCTGGTCTGCGAGGTGTGGTTTGCAAATTGTTTATTGTGTGATGGCGGTTTTTGTACCTTATGGTGATGCGATAGGTCTTGATGGTATTGTTTCCCAAATATTGTGTACAAAAATAGCAAGTGATCTGGAGGGCTGTGGTTTGTCTATCTAAGGTTAAATTCTCAGCCCAGTGATGGAAATCCCTACCAGCTAAATTTTGATAACTGTAGTTGCAGTATTACCTGGATCAACATAGCCACTGTATATACAGGAAATTGTGGCCAATGAAAGCTCCAGTACCTGTATAGCTTCAGGGATGAAGCTGTCCCTCGCATCTGACTTGTGTCACTTGTCAGTCAAACATCTTGCCTTTCTGTGTGCAGCTGTTCTGTGTACAGCCAGTGCATGGTCTGACTACATTTCAGTCATGTACCATACTGAAACACTCAATTCAGTGAAACAACAAAAGTGCTATTACTCCAATGTGGTAGCAATCAGTTTCCCATCAGCATATATATCTGACCTCATACAGATGCAAATATTCTGTTGTAGAAAAACTGGCTCTGTAAACCTGTGCTATTAAGAAATCTGTTTTACTTACTTTATTTTAATTGAGTCATATTTTTAGTTACTTAACTGAGTAGGACATACAGTGAGAAAGTTGGCGTAACTAATTTAATTTTGAAGCCAAAAAATCCACTATGAGAATGTTACAAATATTCTTTCCAAGATCCTCAAAGAACATGCATCAGTCAAGTGAAATTATTTCTATTTCCGGAACATACATTGCCATTAAATCTACTTTATTATTAATTTACAAACTCATTTCTTTCTGATAAATGGAGAACTTCCAGAATGAATGTTCTATATAATCATCAATTACTGACCAGTGAATGGCATATTGACATTTACATAGGCTGAAAAAGCACTCTATGTTTCAGGAAGCCATGGTACTCCCAATGCTGATGCCTGATTTCTTCTGTGGAATAAGAAGACCATGGAAAGGAATTCTTATGGTGGGACCTCCAGGAACAGGAAAGACTATGTTGGCTAAGGCAGTTGCAACTGAGTGTGGTTCAACATTCTTCAATATTTCTTCAGCAACACTTACCTCAAAATACCGTGGAGACTCAGAAAAGCTCGTGCGACTATTATTTGAAATGGTACGCTTATACAATAATGGAAATTCACTTAAGTTTTCACTAACTGCATAAAAATCACTTTTAATCAGTCAAAGTAGCAATCTGGTTTTAGAAGTCAGTATAGCACAATCAACCATTTATAAGTCATGAAAGTAGTTGCACTTTGCCTACGATTCAGAGATTTTGAGAAAGCTTTAAATTTAATGTCAGTAAATTCTCTTCTGACAGTCCTTGACAGACAATACATTGATTCAACCTATGTTATTATGCTGATGAATTCATAAACCACTGCAATAACTATCATTAGATTTAACCAGGATAACGGGAATTTTAAAATTGAGAAAAGAAGCATGTACGGAGTTTTGTATCACCGATGCTATTCACAGCAGCCCTAGGTGATGTTTTCAGGTACATATGGTGAAAAATATTTGTTAATGGAATGTAACAGAACAATCTTCATTTTGCTGATGACATTGTGTTGTTTGCCTGCAAATGATTTGTAATCAGTACACAGGAAAAAAATTGTACAAATTAACAATGAAGTTATAGAACCAGTTGAAAAGCTGTATTTCAGACATTTGAAGACAATGGCAGTGTATGCAGCATAAGAAAAAAAAATATAGGAACAAAAGTGGCCTGGGTTGCTTTGGTACACTAAATTTCGAAAGTAAGCATCTGACGTGTATGAAAAGTAAAGCTTGCAGTTTGTGTATTTATCAGTTATGCTTATGTTAGTGAGATAATGCAGAATCTGTACAAAACTTGAGGGTTTTTCAGAGAGCAATAGGAATATGCATACCATAGACCATAATGGTTTAAATAAAGTAACTTTCCTTTTTTCCAGTTCATGGATAATAATTTATTTTTTAGAAGTAAGCAGATTTTTTTAAAAAGTAGTGCCCTCTTTTGTATATGGGTAAATACTCATTTGCAGTTGTCCTAATTATATAAAGAACAAATCAGTTCTATCACTGTCATAAAAGTAGACTGTCATTAACACTACATATATTTACATTTGACATTATAATGAAGAATCCTGTCTTCAACACATCTAGTAGGGAAGACAGCACTGTTAGTGTTACAGAGCCTGAGGAGATTATAGAGCATATTTCTACAAACAAACCATGCAGCACAGTATGTCTTTTTGGAGTTGGTTTGGTATAATTTGCTATTAATCTCAAGAACAGGACAGTTGAGTTAAAAAACTGAAACTGTGCAGATTCTAATAGTACATTTTAATACTCTCTACTCCATTTGCATTCAAGCTGGAACAATCTAGATCACAGTGCTGGTAAAACTAAATTATTACTCTGTAGTATAACATTTATTGCAGAGAAATATTCCTGAAAGGTTAAAATTATGTGACTTATGTGGAAGGCAAGCAAAGATCTATACTCAGGTCTCAGTCTGACATAAAGCTTTAACCCATTGGGAATTTTTATTGTTGCTTAAAGTTTACTTCAGGTTTAATGTTTCATTCTGAGAACAACTTCAAGGCATTTACATTGTACACTATTTTGTTTTTAATAGCATTTCATTAATTTCTTCAGAATTGATATGCTTGTTGCTACACTCTGATTTTTTTAATGTCCTCTGAGCTGATTCTTTCAGTGCATCATCCTTCTCACACTTTATTTTACAGGTTTCAATGCATTTTCCTCCCTTCCCTTCCCTTTTCTAAAATCCTTGGAATTTGTAAACTAAGTTGATACTCTTTGTTCTCAGTTCAACTAATATTAATAATTCTAAACTGAAATGGAAAATTGACACTTATGAGGTTCCAGTAGAAAAACACAAGAACAGCAGATGATAAAGATAGTAGACTTTGGAATCAGATGTTCCTTTATTGACTAAAATAGAAGAAAGGGCTGAAAGAAAAGGGGCAATTTAAGAGATATGCAGGAGACCCAACCAGGTTCCCAAGTCATAAAAGTCATATTGTCACAGGATAAGAAATAAAGGAAACCAATGGATAAGATTTAAAAACTAGAAGACGAAAGTGGTGGAGAGGGTAGCCAACAACTCAGAAAAAAGTGGAGCATAGTGTGAAACTAGAAATATAGATAATCAAGTTTGGCAACTCCAGATTGAATATTAAGAAACTAAAGAGGATATTCATTGTACACCTAGACTCTGATACCCATAGTTAGGAAAATGCTCAGTGCTACTGTCCTGTCAGACTGGATATAAATATCAAAAATTTTAATTATTTAAAAATAGTTGAGAGTAACTTTGACACAAGCATCTCCACATCATAATGCTCCATTAAAGTGTCTCTGTAAAGCAGTGTTTCAGGAGATCCACTGCATATGCTGTGGCCTGTACTTTATAACAAATAATTCAGTTCATATGATCACATAAAGCTAATTTGTTGCCTACATGTTTCAATATTGGTAGAACAAGTTTATCTAAAATATATGCCAATCAACTCATTTCTTATAATATACTGTATATTCTAGGCTAACAGCTCATACTGCTACATTACAAATACACAATATACATTTCAAAATATAATGACATGTAGAAAAAAGGCAATATGATTGGAATAGTGATTGAATACTTGTATTAATTTTTCAAAGTGATTTTGTTTTCTGGGTCTCACTCATACCAGTTTTTCAACTTGAACATTTTAATTTGCTGCAATGAATAAGATATTTCCTTAATAATATGCATTATATTTCAGGTTCACTTTTATACCCCAAGCACTATTTTTATAAATGAAACAGATTCACTGTGTTCACAACGTCGTACAGATTCAGAACATGAAGCTTCCCGAAGATTTAAGGCAGAACTGTTGATTCAAATGGATGGTCTTAATTCTAACAGGTATGAACACCATATTTACTTCAAATGGTAAAGAAACATCAATTAATTAAGTTATATGGACAAGTGTTGCCTGTGTGAATGAAGATATAAGTTGGTTGACACTGCAATCAGTGTTTGAGTAGAGTCTGAGAAAAGAAAAAGGTTAGGGTACAGGCACATTGGAAGATTAATAATGCAGAGATTGTGAAACATATGTAGTCCCTAAGCCATTGTTGTGAATTCCAGATGAGCTGACAGTGTGAAAATTTTGCACATAAAATACAATAAGCAGTTCTGAAACATGCACACACACACACACACACACACACACACACACACACACACACACAGAGAGAGAGAGAGAGAGAGAGAGAGAGAGAGAGAGAGAGAGAGAGAGAGAGAGAGAGAGAATGTAACTGTTTATTATTGTGTCATTCCTCAGCATACTGTTTTGGCACTAAATAGATTCCTGTCCTCATCTGAGACTTTTTTTAACTGATAAACTCTCAGATGACATGATTCAGGGTGCCGATTTCTTGATACTCTCAAGAATCTGTTGAGTGTTGATGTATTTTTAGTAAATACAAGGGATATTAAATATAGCCTATATTTTCCCAGGTAGTGTATTGGATTTTTGGGTGTCCCAGCTGTTATGCACTCTTGGTCACTACAACTGCTACTCTATAAATTAAAGAATATCTGACCAGATTTTTTCCTTGAAACAAAAAGTGCTTCATTCTGTCACAGAAAATGCCAAACTACTCCACTGGTGTTTAAAACTCAAAATAAGAACAAGTTTGAAAACACTCTGAAAAATAACAGACTGTGCACTGCACGTGTCCACTATTTTTTAGTTAGTTAGCTGAGTTTGCTATTGAGTGTAACCCCAGAAAACAAATTCTTTCAGGAAATCAGCAGATTTTATCCCAGGTTTTTCTTTTGTCATAATAGAAATGTCTTCCTTGGGTGTTAATTGATTCAGTTCTTAATGGGCACTTGTAATACTTGTAGCATAACAAATCCAAAAATTAAACACAAATCAGCAAGCTTCATTTAAAGTTATAAGTTTACTCTTTTGTGAAACATTCCATGAGTCACAATACGCTCAACTGCGAATGTTGTTCTCAGGCCTGCGATGAGTTACTTACTGTTTGTAGACAGCTGGAAACAGATCTGACAACTGTTAGATGACTGGAGCTGCACCAAACAGGTGTACTTGGAGGGCTACAGAGAAACATGTACCAAAGATACCAATGATACCTCGAATACAATCCTCCCATTGTTTCCTCTACAGCAAGTACAGGATCTATCACTACTCGCCATTGTGGATGGTGTGATAGGTCTCAGGGCCCTGTACAGAGGAGACAGGGACCAGAGAGAACTCAAGGTTTTACAGCCACCCACCCCACCCCCAACCAACGAATTCAAGGTTCTGTCTTTCACTGAAACTGAAACTGAGCCAGTAAGACTCACTTCACTTATTTAGGAATCTGCTGTGTATCATGTCAAGGGGAGAAAATTTAAAAGAGTATGGGGTCTATTAAGCACTGACACTTATAACATACAGGAATACTTGTACCCTTAGAAAAATTTCAGCAAAGGATGGGAAGGATCACCACACGCACTCCACACGTATGCCCATTCAACATTCTGAGGAGGCCGTTCCAGCACCCATTGAAGGAACAGACAACTGTGTATTGTGGAGCATATTTGAACAAACAGTGCTTGTCAGGCAAGCTTCAAAATCATACTTGAATCCTTCCATGACTGGAAGGAAAGGCTGAAAAGAATAGCCATTTTCACAGACATACATTCTGCAGCATTTCCCCTGGTTCTCAGTTGAGAAGGCGGCTTGAATCACTTTGACTTTGGAGGTTCTGCAACAAGTTAGGCTACAGATTCTTAGAATTGCACCATAGAGTAGAGAAATCTAGGGTCTGTCTAGATGTGTCAGGTGTGCACTACACATCAGAAGCTGTTACCAAGACAGTTGATGGTTTGTGGGGTGCACAAAAGATTTTTTTTATATTACCTGACTCTTCATGCTGTCTGAGTAATGACACCTGTAAAAGCATCAGTGTAAGGTCAAAATTAATGCACTCCCCTTGCCACCTTCCCCCTATCCACCCAAAAAAGTATAGAAGTCCTAGTTATCAGTATCAATTGCTGAAGCACTTGCAACAAAGCACCAGGGTTAATAGCACTCCTAAAAAGCAGAAATGCTGAACTCCAGGAGTACTATCCCAATTTAATGCTTGCACCACTGCCAAGATTGGTGATATAGATATTAGGGTCACTACTATTAAGAAAAAATTTAAACCGCTAAGACTGAATGAAGTTCCATGACCTGATAGAATTCCTATTAGATTCTATACAGAATTTGTGGCTGAGTTAGTGCCCCTCGTAAAAATATTATATACCATAGATCTCTCAAACAAAAAAAACTGTGTCCAGTAGTTGGCAGAAAGCACAGCTCTCACCCATCTACAAGGAGGATAGCAAAAGTTATCTACAAAACTAATGTCCAATATCATTGACATGCATCATTATAGAAACTTAGAACATATTCTGAGTTCAGACATAACTAGGACTTCAAACAAAATCACCTCTTGCAAGGTAACCAGCATGGATTAAAAAGCATTGTTAATGCAAACCCAACTCACACTTTTCTCACATGATATCTGGAAAGTTATGGAGCAAAGCAGTCAAGCAGATGCATTATTTCTTGAATTTTGAAAAGCATTTCACTCAGTACCTCACCTAAACTTCTTATCGAAAGTATGATTCTGTGGGATATCAATTGAAATTTATGACTCACTGAGGATTTCATGGTGGAGAGGATGAAGCATGTTATCTTGGCTAGAGGGCCATCAACAAATGTAAAAGTATCTTCAGG
The DNA here is from genome assembly GCF_023864345.2 of Schistocerca serialis cubense. Lineage (NCBI taxonomy): Eukaryota > Metazoa > Arthropoda > Insecta > Orthoptera > Acrididae > Schistocerca > Schistocerca serialis. The sequence goes on along the minus strand of NC_064640.1, from coordinate 358,068,153 downwards.
CAACCCATAGGTAGGTTTCTTGGGATGCTTGCTGTTCACGTTGCATATTAATGACCTATCAGACAACACTCATAATAACCTCAAACACTAACCATTGTGGCCGAGCGGTTCAAGGCACTTCAGTCTAGAAGCGCGCGGCTGCTTCAGTCACAGGTTCGAATCCTACCTTGGGCATGGATGTGTGTGATGTCCTTAGGTTAGTTAGGTTTAAGTTGAAATGGTTCAAATGGCTCTGAGCACTATGGGACTTAACATCTGAGGTCATCAGTCCCCTAGAACTTAGAACTACTTAAACCTAATTAACCTAAGGACATCACACACATCCATGCCCAAGGCAGGAGATTCGAACCTGCGACTGTAGCAGTCGCACGGATCCGGACTGAAGCGCCTAGAACTGCTCAGCCACCGTGGGTGGCTAGGTTTAAGTAGTTCTAACTCTAGAGGACTGATGACCTTAGATGTTAAGTCCCATAGTGCTCAGAGCCATTTCTTTTAACCTCAAACTTTTCACAGATGCGTTTATGTGTAATGAAGAACTGCCTGAAAAAATTGCACAGTTACTGAGATAAATCTTAATAAGATTTAAAAGTGGTGTAAGGATTCACATCTTGCTTTAAATTTTCAGAAATATAAAATTGTGCATTTCCCAAAATGAAAAAAGTCGTATCCATCAACTTCAATAACAATCAGTCACAACTCGAATCAGTCAACTTGTACAAATACAAGGTTGTAACAATTTGTAGTTATATTACATGGAGAAATTGCCTAAGCATAGTTGTAGATAAAGTAAGTGGCAGACTTTGTCTCATTGGTAGTACACTAAGAATACATAATCTGTTTACAAAGGAGGTTGCTTACAAAACACTCAAGCTATGCAGTAGTTCTATAATGCTCTTCCATGGGTCTAATAAATCTGTGACCATTTGTGCTGTCCTTGGTGTAAGGACAGTATGAATGGTCACAGATTTGTCAGACCCACAGAAGAATTGTTAATGGTACAATGTTAATGATATCTTAAAGAAGCAACACTGTTTATCTTTGATTTGTGTTATCTACCATTTTTAAATGCTTTCGCATTTTCTGTTTATTCTGTGTTTGTATTGTTGTCTGCCATTAGTTGTAAGCTGTTACACATTGCAATAAACTCCGTACAAATGGGCTTATTTTCATGGTTCATTTACTGTTCCTGATCACAGGTTATGGTTCTAGGTGCATAAGTCTGTTTTCAGTGTAGTGGCAGAGAGTTGTTTCCTGGTGTCATGCGTAACAGCAAAACTTTTAATGTCACCGGCATAGTGTTGGCGTGGCACAATGGAACAATCTACACATCAGTTTCATTTAATATTGTCTGCAGGGGACAATTAGGTGGTGTAGAAATTCCAAATGGATGTGATATTAAGAGGAAAAGACCTTTTAGATACTGCCAATAGCATTGTTACTCAGTCACCACAGGAGAGAGAAGCAGAAGTAAAAACATGGCAGGAAAAGGACACAAAAACACAGGAGTTTATTGTGACCTGGATGGAGGTAGCACCACTCACTCATCAGCTGGCATGTGGACAAAACTGAGACTGTGTATGAAAAAGAGTCCACAGTATTTACCTACTTCAGCAAAAGTGTTTCTTGCTCCAGTTTGATGATGACGCAGTGGTTACCGTTGTGTCGAAAATACAAAAAAATCAACACAATATTGAAGCAAGTGGGAGAACCACTTTCAGATAAAATGATCATAACAAAAGTGGTAATGTCATTGAGAAGGAAATGTTTAATGACTTAATTTCAAGATTGCTCATTGAGGAAGAGAGAAATAATCAGTGCAATCAGCCGGAGGTAGCTTTAGTCAGTCTAAGCAGGCAATAAAAAATTACCTGTTATGCTTGTGGTAAGACGAGCTACTACGCAAAGGACAGCAAAAGTAAAGCAAATATAGAACTAAGAAGTTGCAATTATTGTAAGAAAAGATGTCATTTGAAGTCAGATTGCAGGCTGTTGAAATCAAAGGAAGGCAAAAAGGCTCAGAATGTAAATGCCTTTATGTGTATGAATCAAGGAGTTGACCTAGAAAATTATTGGATGAGGTGCTAGCGAGCATATGTGCTGAGAACTGTTTACAAAACTGGACAGTGTGCAAAGCTCAATGAAAGTTACTGTGGGTGACAGTAAACTTCTTGATGTGACTGAGCATGGTACTGTGGAACTGTATGCATGGATCAGAGTTAAATTTATCAAAACAGTACTTAGTGGAGTGCCTTTTGTTCCTGAACTGAAATTCAATCTGTTTTCTGTAAGAACTGTGTTACACAAAGATATGTGTTTAGTTTCAAACAAGGAACAATGTGAATTCTTGAAGAGTAAAGGTGAAGTTTGTGCATTATTCAAACATGTCAACAAAATGTATCATACATTGTTTTCACTAAACGGAACACAGTCACAACTGTCAATGGTTCCTTTTATGCATGTGGATGAAACACACACTGTGGTTGACAGTAATAACATGTCAATTTGTCTATATATATTGAAAACTTGAGTGTCTGGCACAAATAATTGTAACATCAGAGCATTACGCACATGAAAGAGTTTTTATCATATAAAGGAGTGAGATTCATTGAAAACATTTGTAAAGAATGTTTAGTATGTAAACAACATCACTTGCTTTCCCTGTCAGTTCCTCTGGAGCTAATGCCTCACTCGAACTGATTCGTGCAGATGTCTGTGGACCCATGGAGATGCATTAGCTTGAAGGAGCTGGTTCAAATGGCTCTGAGCACTATGCAACTTAACATCTGAGGTCATCAGTCCCCTAGAACTTAGAACTACTTAAATATAACTAACCTAACGACATCACATACATCCATGCCCGAGGCAGGATTCAAATCTGCGACTGTAGCAGTCACGTGGTTCCGGACTGATGCACCTAGAACTGCTTGGCCACTGTGGCCGGCTTCTTGGAGGAGCAAGATATTTTTTGCATTTGAAGGATGACAACTGTGGTTAACACAAAGTATTTTTTATGAAACGGGAGAATAAAGTAAAATGTTTGATTAGGTATTTTATGCAAACACTGAGAGAGAAAATGGTCGGAAAATTAAAGTTCTAAGAGGTCATAATGGACTGGAGTTTATGAGTACTGACTTAGGTACATTTTTGAGTGAAAATGGCATAGCCCATCAAAGATGTGTTGTGTACACTCCACAGAAAAATGGAAAAGCTGAAAGGGAACTGCACACCTTGGTTAAAGCTGCTCATTCAATGAATTCCCAAACATTTCTGGGCTGAAGCAGTTAACATGGTGGCTTATTTATTAAATCAAACTGGTCCAAGCCCTATAGAAAGTAAAACTCCTTTTGAAGCTTTTTATGTTAGAGAATTGCCCTTAGCAGATTTGAAAATATTTGAAACGCATATGTCTGTCCCCATACCCAAGGAAAAGTGACTGAAACTAGGCCCCAAAAACAAGATAGATTTATTTGTGGGTTATGATAATGATGTGAAGGGCTACAGAATATTTATACCTCCCACAAAGAGAACTGAGATGCAGCAAGACATTATTTTTTGCCTCCAGCAGTATCCAAAAGGAAGAAGAAAGCTGATGTTCATGTAAAATAGTCAGATACTATTCATTGTGATAAAAAGAACATAGATGAAGCTTCAGATTTAGAGGAATGGAAAGAAGAAATGAGGACTGATGTTGTGGAAGAAAATAAAAGTCAGCCTAGAGGAGAACAAGAAATCAGTGAAGACAGTGAAAACAGAAATTTTTTTAGAGGATGCAGAGGACAAGAACACATACAATCTTAGATCCAGGAGGAAAATTCACCACCCAAATCAATTGGAGGATTATGTGTCAGAGCTGTTGACAGCAGTGATTGACAAAGACCCCAGCACCTATGCTGAAGCAATGTCTAGCAGTGAAGCTAAAAATTGGAAAATGCTCAACCAAGAGAGCTGCAAGCCCTAGAAGAAAACATCACATGGTATTATGTATGTAAGCCAAATGAATGTGATGTTATTGACAGAAAATGGGTTTTTAGGCAAAAAAAGGGATGAAAAGGGTAATGTTGTTTCTCACAAAGCTTGTCTTGTAGCAAAGGTTTCCAACAAAGCTTGTCTTGTGACTCTTCAAGCTTTCCTGGCGGATGTGTTGTAAATAGCCTTAGACAATTTACAAAGCTTGTCTTATTTAGAGGTATACAGCGCAGTAGCAAAACTGGTTTCATTGAAATTTTTTCTGGTTAATTTTAATGAGAATAACTTTTCCATCTATCAACTGGATGTCTTTAGTGCATTTCTCTATGGAGAGATAGTTGGAGACTACTGGTTATTGCAGTAAAATTAATGGCAAAGTTTGTAAACATACAAAAGCTCTGCATGGTTTAAAGAACTTACAAATAACTGTACCTGATGTTACATTTTATTCTCTCATGCTAAAAAAGTACTTTAAGTAAATAATTATTCTTAATTTTACTTTATTTTCAACATGATTATTTTAAACCATTTTGTGGTACTTAAAATGACAAAATACCTGTAATTATTCTGTACACTTACAATTAGATGTTATGAGACAATAAAGTTTCTATTCTATTCTACCAAGCAAGGAAAAAAAAAAAAAAAAAAAAAAACATGGCTCTGAGCCCTGTGGGACTCAACATCTATGGTCATCAGTCCCCTAGAACTTAGTACTACCTAAACCTAACTAACCAAAGGACACCACACAACACCCAGTCATCACGAGGCAGAGAAAATCCCTGATCCGCCAGGAATCAAACCCAGGAACCTGGGTGCGGGAAGCAAGAACGCAACCGCACGACCACGAGCTACGGACTAAAAGTTTCAATTCTGCCATAAAAACAGGTAGCCTATTTATGGGGATTATGACAGTCAAATTGAAAGAATGCATTACAAATTTAGAAAAAAATGTGGGCTTTATAAGACATAAGATTTCGCATGTAATAAATGAAAATTCTGAGCTGAAGAACGTTTCCCCATCTTGGCGTTAAGCACCAACAATCAGTCGAATTGCTCGCCAAACAAAAGTAAACTATGAGCAAATACGTGTTGAACATTCAAAAAAAAAAAAAAAAAAATCAACATATTTAGTGACAGGACGTGTCTAGCTTGCACTGTAATATCAAAAATTATGGAAAAGAGGCATGTAGAATCAGAGAAATTCGAGAGTACAGAAGCGAACAAAATGCGACGTTAAGTCGAAGAGTTTCAGGTCTTTGCTACTGTGGAAATCGTTCCTTTAAAGGAATTGTGTGCATCAAATATAAAACCGCTTCATTTCTCTTGTGCAAATGTGAATTCGAAATGGAAGATATGGTTGTGCATGGAAGATGAGCTAGGACTAAATTTTAATAACAAAGATGGTACTTACATTTTTTATCAGTATTCTCATTGATGAAGTTAAAGATTTAAGAAGTAAAATCGACGAACTCCGTTGACAGAAGCTATAAAATGATGGCGAAATATGCAGAGACAAAAAAATTGGCGCTAAATTATGCAAAAACCAATTCCCTGCAAAGAAAACCTTTACGAGAACTGAACAATATATTACGACTAAAAAAACATTTAAAACTGTGAAAAGAATTGTGAATGATTCTTCCTTAATTATTACAATAAGCAACAGGTTTCTAGCACTTAAAAAAGGATAAAATCACTAACAACAAAGTACCTGTACTGAAAATACGGTATTAATTTTACAACTGAAGCAAAAAAAATAAATAACAAGAAATATTCACACAACAGAAACAGCAATGGCATAAGCAGCAGTCACAGTTGGAGTCAGTCCATTCATCCTATTATGTGGGTGTAATAATGTGTTGTGATAATGTAACTGGCCAGAAAATGTAAAGGCCTAGGTAAAATGCTATCAGTTTACAAAGGTGACTGCTTCCAAAACACTTGTGTGTTCCACAGCACAATATTGTTGAAGTGTGTGGAAACCATACTAAACAGGACTTATTGGGGATACTGAACTTATACAAGTGGTCACATGTTTGTTTGACTCGAAGGAGACCATCGAAAATGCTGAAAAACTTGAATTGGCACATGCTTTAAAATGGAGACCAAGTATCCTGTGAAAGCCTATTCACAAAGTTTCAAGAACTATTAATATATATGGAATCTAGGAATGTATTGCAGATGCCTAAAAGATTCACTCATATACCAACTGCAAATACAAAATTAGTTTAATTGGAACGTACACAAAGTCATTCTTCCCACACTGCATATGCAAATTAACTGGGAAGAAACTGTAGTGTGTGATACTGTGAGAAGTACCCTCTGTCATGCATGTCACAGTAGTTGGCAGAGTGTGTGTGTAGACGTATATTTTTTGGACAATTCCATTTATACCATAGAAGAGTTGAATAGACAATATTTATCAGAATTTTGAGACACATCTGGTTACTGTGGTTATGCAAGCCTATCCAATTATGTCTCCAAGAGTGACCCAAAGCCTCAGTATGATTGCTATTCCCCTTGTATTTCTTCTGAACATTACAACAAGAGATTCTTCCAAGGCATACGTGGTAGCAGCATCACAGGGGTAATGGACATTGTACCCTGTACCACCAACCCAAGGACATTAACATCCATGGAAACATTGAAAACTACGAAACAGATTCATTAATCAAATTACTACTGTATTATTATTTATGAGTCTAATTTAAATCCAGGTTCAAGTACTAGTCTGTTACAATTTTTCTGTTGTCACAATAGAAAAATGATTTTGCAGGAACTGAGTTAATTAACTGATTTAATTTTTTAATTTCAATGTTTCTATGGAAATATATTATGTATTAATAAATATAGGTTAAAACCAATAAGTAAACAGTGCGCATCTTTTGTGAAATAAAAGATAATTGTAGGGCAATGATTGAAAAAATTAGTTATTTTTCTGTCTTTTATTATACCAGACAATAATCACTGATTGTGTTTATACAATTATTGATTTCAAGTGTGATCTACAGCCATCTCTAAATCAGTATTGGAGCACAAGAAGCTTTTTTACACAGTGATGCAAATGTAGCATATTTTGCTACATGTAATTCTCTTTGACCATGTGATCAAACTAACAAGAAGAATTGTCACTACAAAATGTGCACTGTAACCTTTTACACTGTGCTAGGAGTAATGGAGAAGATTATACCTACTCCCCTGCTTCCTGCATCCCCCATGTAAAATGCCAAGTTACATTGCACATATATTAAATAAAGCCTCCAAGCACACAAAAACTTCACTTTTACCTTGCATATAATTCTTCCAATGATAACAAATATAAATCTTCTGATCAGGGTACAGCTGAAGATCAAATATGGATACATAACAATCTTTAAATCAGGTCTTAAAGGGCATTATAGCCATAGTGCAGTAAATATCATACCTGTCCATTTGTCTTTTCATGTGTCTGCACGTGCATCAAGTCTATGAGCATTTCTTAGGTGTGTGTGTGTGTGTGTGTGTGTGTGTGTGTGTGTGTGTGTGTAATTCCTCCATCATACAGAAATAACAAAAGTGCTCTCAAAAATTTTTCAGTTCAGATAACAAGGTGATAATGGTACTAGCAGCAACCAACCATCCATGGAACATTGATGAGGCATTTCGCCGAAGATTTGAGAAAAGGATATATATTCCTCTTCCAAACGGTAAATCTGCATTCATAATTCATCATAATAATGGCATTCATACAGCTGTGTATTTGATTCACAGGGGTGTACTTAAACCCAAATCATTGAGCTATGACACACAGAATTGTTACACATACTCTAGCATCACTTGATGGAAAGATATTAACTTTCTCCTTATTATATTCCTAAAATCAATACACATATACACTCAGATCTACATATAATGTACAACTGTGCATGTACATGCAATATCAGTAACTGAAAATCCAGGAATAGAGATAGTATGTATGTAGGATAGAACACTGCCCGCCAAATAGAAGCAATTCTGAACAGTAGGTAATTGCTTATAAAAGACAAAAATGCTTTATTTTTGGAGAATGTCCTTTATTAGGACTACCAATGCACATGCTCAACTCAGCACAGGCTCTTGTATTGCAATGCTGTTTATCTAAATGAGGTCAGCAATGATGTCAAATGGGATAAGTGGTGGGCGAACAGAGATATATGTAGAGTGAGGAGATGGATGAATGGTACAGTAGGTGGGGTGGGGGGGGGTTATGAAGGATAGTGCTAGGATGGAACATGTAACTGTTTTGCAAGGTCAAGTTAGGGATAGGTGTGCCAGGATGAAAACAGAGAGGAAAATGGGAGAGTACTGGGGTAACAATACAAACTCGTAGATACATATAGGAGATATCGAAAGGTTCAAAGTTATGAGTAAGGATGGAGTAGTAGATAGAGGAAACAGGAAAAGTAAGAGCATGTTATGGGAACAATTGGTGACATTAGTTGATGACATGAAGGGAGAAGAGAAGGAGGACAAGTGTGGCACAAGAGTTAGCAAATATTGAAATCTTAACTGGACTGAACGATATGTAGAAGGGAGATTTCCCACCCACAACATTCAGAAAAACTTAAGGCTGTTGGCAAGAATCCAAGTAGCATGGCTTGTAAAACAAATGCTGAGGACAACCACTTGCATAGCATGCTAACTTTCAGTCACGGTTTGACAATATCTGTTCATGTGAGTGGATAGTTTAGTGCTCATATCTACATAGAATGCTGCATAGTACTTTCAACATAGTTATATGCTGTGACTGCTTCCATGTGTGGCTCTAGTTGTGATGAGTGATGCCAGTGATAGAATTGGTCTAGGAATGGTTGGCAGATGTATAGGACAGGTCTTGCATCTGGGTCTTATACAGGAATGTCACCCAGAGGTCAAGGGATTGAAAACAAGATGGCCATAAGGACACACAAAGATACTGCATAATTTTGGTGGACAACTGAATAGGGGTAGAGGAGTTCTGTTTAAGTCAGGGTTGGAAGGGTTGATATACTCTGCTGATGCTTCAGTACGATCCTCAGTACCCTAGGAAAAGAATTGCTTGTCACTGAAAATTTGGTATCCACTGGTTGCCAGTCTGTATGGGGGAGGGAGGTGAGACGTTTTTTATATAAGACGGGTAGCAGCTGCAGAGTGGATGTACTTCTGGTGAGTGATGGGTTTAATTTAAATAGTCTGAAAGTGGCCATCAGTGAAGTGAAGGTGGCTCTAGGGGCCAAGGAGGACAATATAAAACAGGTGGTAGACCGGTGTTAAGATTTTGAATGAATGACAGTGGGATGTCTTCATTGGGTCTCTAAATCATAAATATGTCATCAGTAAATCAGAACTAACTAAGGGTTTCAGGACTGTGAGTGATTAGAAAGGATTCCTCATGAAGGCTCTTGAACAGGTTGACACAGATCATGTAGATGTAATATGATTTTCCGAACATCCTTTGACCATTGATACAGGAATGCTGAATATGGGCAGAAATAACTGCAGGTCAAGCATGGAGAAAGGAGGAGATGCCAGTTACATTAAGAAGGCATGAAACTATAAAAACACTGATACCCATATACTTTACAGTGATCAGTGTTTTAAAACTTATGCTGCAAAAGTAGATTTTCTTGGAAAGTTAATAATAATAATAGCATACCGGACTCCATCTGTTAATTTTGAATTATTTATGAAATATTGATGCATTATTAAACTTCTTGACTTCCAAGCAAAATAAGGTAATATTATGTGGAAATATAATTTTTCAGAGAACACCTGTTCCAGAGCTTTACTTAAGTTCCTTGCCATTTTATGTGATCCAGCTCCTTTATGCAATTTGCAACAAGAATTATGGGAATGAGCACTACTGCTACTGACCACATTTTTATAGATGCATTGAGATTACAAAGTGCTATTGAAATTCCCATAGTTAATGGCCTCTCAGAATATTATAGTCAATTGCTGATGTTTAATATCAGAGTGCACCACATAAATAAAAATAATTGGAAAATACAAGGGTGATAAATGGACAAGAAATTGTCAGATACAAACTGGAAAGATATGTACAACATTCCTGGTGTTAATGAAAAACATAATGTATTCTGTAACATTGTAATAGGCTACTAATAGAAACTGCATTCCTAAGAAATTAAAATATGGAAGCAGATTAAATGCATCTGAACCTTGGGTTACATATGTAATCAGAATATCATGCAGAACTACGAGAAAACTCTACTAGTCATCAAGGGACATGGATGATGATAGGATTAAAGCCCATTTCAAACTGTGCTGTAAAAGTCCAAGTAAAGTCATCTGAGTGCCAAATGGTATGTATTATCAATAAAAAATAAGCTCCTTAAAGAACAAGATAAGAACTGTTTGGAACCCACCAAAAAAATGAGACAGGAGAAAAGAATCCAGAAAATGGAGAAATTTCTTTAAAAAATGAGGAATTCTGCATAAATTTATTTGGCCAATAACAGATAGATTAGGTTTGAATATTTCCATAGAGTACTTTCCAAAACAAGTTACATAAAATTCAGCATCCTTCTACATTTCCAAAATAAGTTTCCAAATTTTATTAATTCTCTTACAAATAAATGGTCAAGTGGTTATGAAGAAATCAAAAGTAAAATAATGAAATGTTGTTCAGCTGAGCTTACAATTAGTAATATATTGGCTTACTTATGCAACTAATCTTTTCCTAGAGAGACAAGCGTTCTGTTTTCTGCAACTTCACAAAAAAAGGGGTCAAGGCACTATTCCAAATTACCAATCTGTCTTATTATTGCCAGTATTTTCAAAAAAAAAAATTTAGAAGATCATATAAGTTGTAAACACTTTTGTTTGTTTATTTATTTGTCCATCTTCAAGCATCTGCATGCAAAGGATGCCTAGACATTTGTAAGAACACTCTATTTTATTTAGTTGAGTTGTATGTATTTCTATTTTTAATGTTTGACAAGAATTATCTTGGTGTACAGGTTGCCTTAGGCTATTCCTTCTATAATTTACTTCTATATGCAAGAGGTAACTGCATATGGAGAGAAATAAACTGTTAATATATTTAACTGTGTGGAATAAGGCCTATAAGGTATTTTAGTCATGGAAATTCCAGATGTGCACCTGTTGGTCTTGTTCAAACAGATGCTCCCCCCCTCCCCCTTTCTCTCCCTCTTAATTTTTCTCTCTTCTTCTTTTTCTTCCTCAGGGAGAATCACCCTAAAATCAATACCTTATTTTAAATGAAAGTGGAAGATATCATAATAGGAACTCAGTGATAGTTGTTTAAAAACATATGTGCATTGTTTCCCCAACAAATAAATAACAAGTGACAGAATTATAGATATACCGTCCGTGTGACTATTTGAAGTAAATTTAGTCTCGAAATGTATGCCAAGGAGTTCAGCAGATGTGCACTCATTTCAGCATAGGATTAACTGAAAATAATGTTCAGTCTTTTCCTTGGTATACAATATACTAGAATCAGTAAAATAGAAGCTACTACCATTGGGAAATTTTGTGACATAGCTAAGGGAACCATAGTATTCCCAAGGAAATGCTTAAATATTATGAAGTAGTAGACACAGCAGGTTCCTGGTTTTTATCTTATGTGAATGACAGAAAGCAATGTGTATTCCTGGTTTTTATCTTATGTGAATGACAGAAAGCAATGTGTTTCTGTTGCCTGTCAGTCACTTAACAATAGGCATTCAGAATTAGAACCAATCAGACATGGTGTACTGTAAGGTTCAAGTTTGGGTCCTCTGTTGTTTCTGATCTACCAGTACATAAACAATCCTTCATTTGCAGTTTCAAAAAGTACAAATTTTATTATTTTCTGTAGATGATATAAGTGTAGAAATAAGAGGTAATATCAATTTCCTAAGTGAAAAGGCAGCTGTTGAAAGATTAGAAAACGTCATCAGTTGTTTTAACACAAATGCAATGCAATGTAATGATATTTGTGCTATGTTGTGTACATTCAGTTCAGTACATCTCATATAACTCTACAAGCTACAGAAATAGTCTACTGAAACAATGAAGTACAAGAAATAGAAAGTGTTCACTGTTTTGGATCACAACTTTAATTGGAGGACTGTGGCCTGGAATTATTTTAGTGCATTAGTTCGGCTATGTTTCAATTCCTACTGCCATACGTAATTTAAAAATAAAGAAACTAGTTTTTTCTGCACATTTTCATTCAATAATGAGTTATGGGATCATTTTATGGGGATGCTCTACTTATATGAGCAATATTATTTTCAGATGATGGTAATGTGTTATAAGAATTATGTATGGTGTTATCAGTGCTCCTTCAATAAGGCTGCTTTTATTTTTATATACATCATTTCCTTCTCTGATTATGACACAGTTTACATCACTTTTTACTGCAGTTTCACGGTTTTTGAGCACTTCTTGTAATCGAGCTCCAGGCTTTCAAATTCTATTCACTTTATATTCTGACTTAACATCAGATAAGACTGTGGCTAGTCCCCTACCATGACTCATTGATAGTACGTATGTTTCTTCTTTCTTATTCACTGTCTGGTTTTCTGCACTGCATTTAATTTCATCATTTGTTGCACTAATACAATTTTTACTTCTAATAGTACTGTACATGGTGGTAATGAGTTTCCATTGGCAGTTTTTTGGTCAATAGATTTTTCTGAGCAGTTTCCTCTGACACTGAATTTTTTTTCGACTTTTTTGGGCTGCCTGCACTTCGAACCCTGTACTCGCTCATTAGTGGAACACGAAAAACGTTTGTTCTTAACACAGGATGAGAGAATTTCTTACGCCTAATATATATAGTACACATTCTTGTTTGCAGCTTTGCATCTCCGTGGGAATGTCCACAACTGCATCAAATTTTTCAACATACTGTCTGGCTTTACTCAACTTGTTTTGCAGCCCTTCCCCCACAATTACTTCAAGTCTGGTGTATTACTTTACTGTATCTTATATAGACCTATTCAGTTGTCTGTACAACCTTTAGGGCCTACTGCTTGTTAAATCTGGACCAGTAAAAATACAATACAATACAGCACAATGAAACTGATGGTATGCTAAGTGAACAGATGTGCTAAATAAAACATACCGGTAGTTCATAATGTGTTGTAAGAAAGACATCAACGCTTTGTCCCTTAGAAAGCAGTTTCTATTAGAAGTATATATAATTCCTAGCAGTTGTGTTCATAATGACAACAGATGGGACCCTGTCCCATTGTTTGTTTTTCTGTCTAAAAAATTTTTTTTGGCCAAATTACATACAGTGTGCCACCTATAACCCACTTTGTAACCTTTCCCAGAAAGTTTGGATACTCACTACTACCTCCCAATATGTTTTCTACATGATAGTCATAGTGGACAAATTGGTGCACAGTGAAACTAAGAAATACACTATAATTACAACACAAGAACATAAGCTGACCAGCTTGTGCGCTGCTGAAACTAAGTGTTGTCCAGTGCATACAACAATATCATGTGACCATTCATGAAATTTTATGTCATAACAATGTGTTATTCATAAATGATTGTTGTCAAGATAGGACTATTACACTGAGGTGACAAAAGTCAGTGGATAGCAGTACACATATCCAGAGGGTAGTAGTATTGCATACACAAAGTACGATCTGTTGTAGAATTTTAGAACATGTTTTTTGCTCGAGTATCATGTCGTTTTTGGAAACCCAGAATCTACTATGTAGGAATCAACATGGATACCGGAAACAGCGATCGTGTGAGACCCAACTCGCTTTATTTGTTCATGAGACCCAGAAAATATTAGATACAGGCTCCCAGGTAGATGCTATTTTTCTTGACTTCCGGAAGGCGTTCGATACAGTTCCGCACTGTCGCCTGATAAACAAAGTAAGAGCCTACGGAATATCAGACCAGCTGTGTGGCTGGATTGAAGAGTTTTTAGCAAACAGAACACAGCATGTTGTTATCAATGGAGAGACGTCTACAGACGTTAAAGTAACCTCTGGCGTGCCACAGGGGAGTGTTATGGGACCATTTCTTTTCACAATATATATAAATGACCTAGTAGATAGTGTCGGAAGTTCCATGCGGCTTTTCGCGGATGATGCTGTAGTATACAGAGAAGTTGCTGCATTAGAAAATTGTAGCGAAATGCAGGAAGATCTGCAGCGGATAGGCACTTGGTGCAGGGAGTGGCAACTGACCCTTAACATAGACAAATGTAATGTATTGCGAATACATAGAAAGAAGGATCCTTTATTGTATGATTATATGATAGCGGAACAAACACTGGTAACAGTTACTTCTGTAAAATATCTGGGAGTATGCGTGCGGAACGATTTGAAGTGGAATGATCATATAAAATTAATTGTTGGTAAGGCGGGTACCAGGTTGAGATTCATTGGGAGAGTGCTTAGAAAATGTAGTCCATCAACAAAGGAGGTGGCTTACAAAACACTCGTTCGACCTATACTTGAGTATTGCTCATCAGTGTGGGATCCGTACCAGATCGGTCTGACGGAGGAGATAGAGAAGATCCAAAGAAGAGTGGTGCGTTTCGTCACAGGGTTATTTGGTAACCTTGATAGGGTTACGGAGATGTTTAATAAACTCAAGTGGCAGACTCTGCAAGAGAGGCGCTCTGCATCGTGGTGTAGCTTGCTGTCCAGGTTTCGAGAGGGTGCGTTTCCGGATGAGGTATCGAATATATTGCTTCCCCCTACTTATACCTCCCGAGGAGATCACGAATGTAAAATTAGAGAGATTAGAGCGTGCACGGAGGCTTTCAGACAGTCATTCTTCCCCCGAACCATACGCGACTGGAACAGGAAAGGGAGGTAATGACAGTGGCACGTAAAGTGCCCTCCGCCACACACCGTTGGGTGGCTTGCGGAGTATAAATGTAGATGTAGATGTAGAAGGGCAGTGCACTGGCTAAGCTGTCATTTGTACTACGCTAATTGATGTGAAAATGTTTCTGATGTGATTATGATCACACAACAGAAATTAACAGGCTTTTAACGTGGAATGGTGGTTGGAGCTAGAAGCGTTGGACATTCCATTTTGTAAATCGTTATATAATCCAACATTCCGAGATCCACAGTGTCACGAGTGTGCTGACAATACCAAATTTCAGGCAACCCCTCTCACCATGGACAATGCAGTGGCCGATGGCATCCACTTAATGACTGAGGGCAGTGACGTTTGCGTAGGGTTGTCAGTGCTAACAGATGAGCAACACTATGTGAAATAACAACAGTAATCAATGTATGATGTATAAAGAACATATTCATTGGGACAGTGTGGTGAAATATGGCATTAGTGGGCTATGGCAGCCAATTAGATCCTAGAAGTCTGGAAGACCATGGCCTGGTCCGATGATTCCCGATATCAGCCGGCAAGAGCTGACAGTAGCGTTTGAATGTGGTGCAGACCCCATGAAGCCATGGATCCAAGTTGTCAAGTGCTGTGCAAGTTGGTGATGGTTCCATAATGGTGTGGTCTGTGCTTGCATGGAACAGACTGGGTTCTCTGGTCCAACTAAACCAATCATTGACTGATAATGCCTAAGTGTAGCTAGTTCGAGACCATTTGCAGCCATTCATGGACTTTATATTCCCAAACAATGATGGAATTTTTGTGGGTGACAATGCACCATGTTACTGGGCCAAATTTTTTTGCGATTGGTTTGAAGAGCATTCTGGACAATTCAGGTGAATGATTTGACCACCCAGATGACATGAATCCCATTGAATTTTTATAGGATACAGTCAAGAGATCAGTTCGTGCACAAAATCCTGCATTGGCAACACTTTCGCAAATATGGACAGCTGTAGTGGCAGAATGGCTCAGTATTTCTGCAGGGGACTTCCAATGACTTGTTGAGGCTATCCCATGTCAAGTTGCTGCACTACACCAGGCCAAAGGAAGCCTGGTATAATATTAGGTAGTATCTCATGACTTTTGTCACCTCAGTATATGTTGTTGAAGAGCAACATGGCTGCTGTATCTCATGGTGTTTTTATGCAATATATTTCCAAGATTCTCTCTGGGCAGGCAATTAAAAAATTAAGCGCTAAAACATGTGCAATAGAGGTATTACAAGAAACATTATCAGACTTAAATTTAATACATGTTGCCTCTCGTATGGTGTAATGCCATTCTGTGCAAAACTTAAACTACATAGTGTTTCTACTGTTGCTCCCGAGATCAAACATTGTTTTTAAATAGCTTTGTCCTTTGAGGACGGCCCAGTGGTCGAAATGCGTAAGAAGTGATTGAAACATTATTTGTAGTCAAAACAGAAGAATTGTATTATACAAGCTCTGTCACGGCAACATCTTACATGAGTCAGTGTTATGAGAGTTTTATCCCCTGGTAAAGAAAATTTTCTACCGTTATTACTCAGACCCTGTCCCGCCAAATTTGTAAATTTAGTGAGAGAAGAAAGACTCAGAACACACCTGCCTGCTTCCTTAATCCCAATTTTCTCATTGTTACGACATTCACATGAAATATGAGCACCAACTAAGAGAGACTGGGAAGCAGATGGAGATGATCCAAGTCATTTGCCTTTTACGTTATTCACAGTTTGGATAGGATAGTGAGACACGAAAGACAGGTGTGGCTAGACATGTGGTGGTTTGACAGGTGACCCAGCTCGATGCATCAGGAGTGCCAACACAGATGCGCGTAGTCCGTAAGGAGTTAGCATGTGGAGCTGTCTGTCTCAGCAGCAGACCATACATCAACCCCTGCTACTGGAACAGTATATGAGGGCCATGAAATGACCCAGCTGTCATAAGGGCACCAAGTAACCTGAGGGGTTATTGTCGACATCTACACTATATTCTGCAAGCACCCTCATCATGTTTGGTGGAGGGTACTTCGTGTACCAGTGACACTTCCCTCATTTTCTCTTGCAGTTACAAATGATTCGTAGGAAGAACATTTGCTGGTTAGCCTCCATGTTGGCTCAAATCTTTCTGATTTTATCTTCATGGTCTTTTCATGAGCTAAACGTAGGAGGAAGCACTATATTGGTTGACTCTTCAAGAAACATGCACTTTTGGAATTTTAACAGTAAACTACACTGTGATCCAAAATTACTCTCTCGCAGTCCCTGTGACTGTTGGCTGAGCATCTCTGACACTTTCAAGCTTACTAAATGAACGTGTAACTAAATTATCTGCTTTTCTTTGGATCTTTTCTGTTTCCTCTATTAGTCCTGTTTGTCACACATCTTAGACTAATGACAATGCGTGTTCTTTGCAGTGGTTTGCAAAGTACAGATATAGATGTTTAGATTAATTCAAGTGTTGGTCAAACGAGTGTTTTGTAAGTCATCTTCTTTATCGATGGACTACATTTCCTAAGAATTCCTCTAATGGGTCTGTCTGGCATCTGCCGTACCCAAGAGTAGCTGTATGCAGCAGTTCTACTTCAGATTGCTCCCTACGCATATCGCTTTCCAGTGATTGTTCTGCATTTGTGTAATCATACAATAATGGGTCTTTCTATGTATTCGCAATATGTTACATTTGTTTATGTACGAGGCCTAGCGCCGATCCTCTGCAGTTCCTCCTGCAATTTTGCTACAGTTTTCTAGCTTTATGACTTCTCTGTCTATAACAACATCATCCACGATCAACCTAACAGAACTCCCGACGTTATCTTCTAGGTCGTTTATATATACTGTGAGAAGTAATGGTCCTAAAACACTTCCTTGCGTTGCGTCCAAAGTTACTTTTATGTCTGTAGATTTCTCGTCAGTGAGAATGACATGATGTGTTCTGTTTCCTAGAAACTTGTCACTACAGTCACGCAATTGCTGTGATATTCCGTATGATCATATTTTGTTCACTAAGCGGCATTACGGAATTCTGTCAAACGCCTTCAGGAAGTCAAGGAACACGGCATCACTTGTGCGCCTCCATCTACTACTTTCTGGGTCTCGTGGACGAACAGAGCGAGCTGGGTTTCACATTATAGCTGTTTCATTCCTACAGACAGGAGATTGTCGGTCTCCAGAGATGTCATAATACGCGAGCATAAATTCTACAACAGACCGGCGTCAGAGATATAGGCCTATAGTTCTGTGTATTTGTTCGACGACCTTTCTTGAAAACGGGAGTGACTTGTGTGTTTTTTTTTTTTTTTTTATTTCAATCACTAGGAACGCTTTGTTTCTCCAAAGACCTACGGTAGACTGCTAGAAGAGGGCAAGTTCGTTTGCATACTCTATGTAGAATCGAATTGGTATTCCTTTAGATCCATTGGTCTTTCTTCTGTTTAGTAATTCCAGTAGACTTTCTATCGCATGGTCACTTATTTCGACATCTGTCATTTTGTGCCACGATTTAAAGAAGGAACTACAGTGCTCTTTCCCTCTGTGAAACAATTTTAGAAAAAGTCATTTCCGCCTTTTCTGTGTCATCCTCCGTTTCATTCTCATTACGCTCACAGTGTATCTGAACAAAACTTCTTAGGATTTTCTGTCAAATCGGTCAACAGAATTTTACTTTCAGATTCATTGAACTCTTCATTCATGGCCCTCCTGTGCTGATTTTGGGTTCGTCTAGTTTTTGTTTGTGTGTGAGGCTTTTGCTGGTTTTAAATTTGCAGTCAAACTCTCTTTGCTTTCGTAATAGCTTTCTAACGTGGTTGTCGAACTTTGGCTGGACTTTTCCATCCCTCACAACTTTGCTCGGCATGTACAAGTCTAAAGCCTAGGCCTATTGTACAACAGTGGCGGCTCGTGACTGGGAAGTTAGGTGAAGAGCTATCAGGAAAGAAAACTATACCTAGATTCATACAAGCTTATCTAAATAATTGAATTTATTTCTTTGTTGTACTCCAAATCAATTCTTGGATCCTTTAAGGGTGGCCGGCCGGAGTGACCGTGCGGTTCTAGGCGCTACAGTCTGGAGCCGAGCTGCCGCTACGGTCGCAGGTTCGAATCCTGCCTTGGGCATGGATGTGTGTGATGTCCTTAGGTTAGTTAGGTTTAATTAGTTCTAAGTTCTAGGCGACTGATGACCTCAGAAGTTAAGTCGCATAGTGCTCAGAGCCATTTGAACCATTTTGAACTTAAAGGGTGCAAACTTGTCGGTGATGTCTTCATAGAATGCTGTGTTTATATTAACTGCAGTAGAAGTTCCTTCTGAATTGAAATATTCGCTAAAGAAGAAAGTCTTTCTTCTGAAACTGCATTCTTCGTGTACGTTTTTATACGCTTCAGACAAGGAAAGCGTGTTTCCGTAGATGCCGTAGTAGAAGAGATGGACAGAATGAAGGAGAACGCTTTATAAGTAGCCGGGAAAATATCCTTAGCCTCGTTAAGCATTTATAATATCCTTCCTGTGGGAATCTTTCTCATTGCCATACAAAATAATAAAATACATACTGCATCATCAGCGGGGTTCAGATTTAATACATATACCGCCAAATGCATTATGCGTGCTCCAAACACACAACAAACTCTGCTTTACAGCCTTGAGCTGGAAGCAGCCGGGAATAAAATTACCATCTACATCACTGCATGCCGCCTCCACAGAAAACCTCAAGAAGGTGACATCTTAGTTGCTATAGTAACCATACGATCACGCTCGACCTGATATGTGGCTCTGTCCACGAGGTTGAGCTCCAGGAAACGAAGGCCACTGCAGTTCGCCTGGTCCGAATCGTGTGCTTGCTGCTAGAAGAGAATTCCACACAGTATAAAACATGGAAATGCATTTGGAGTAATAACCAGCATACGTGGTAAAATAAATAAACTTTTTTAAAGTGTAGCAACGGTTGCGGATGCAGGGGGTGGGTTAAGTGGCTCAAGGTTCCCCCCTCCCCCCCCCCCTCACAAAATAAAGCATCAGGGTCTACCCAGATACAATACTTCGTATTGTCCTTCTTTCTTAGTACAATTTTCATTACTTATCCTAACGTAATCGATTTTAAGTAGGTATAATATGTTATCAACTTTTAAATTACTTAAGAAGCTGTTTACATAATGAGTCTTTAATTCGCACGCTACTCATTGGCGATGCACCAACAGCGACGCCCAACTGCTACTGCCGCAGAGCCGCCCGCGACGGGGTCCCGCGTGGTATATGAGAGAGTAGTGTGCAGTAAACAATGAGTGGTTTTCTTACTTTTTTTTTTTAACAGCAAAAGAAGAGGCCGAATCGCGCGAAAATGGACCAATATTACCCGAAAACAATGCCAGCTACTTCTTATTGTCAACACAAACATTCATCAGGTGCATCCTTCTGATTATTTTGTATGTTTTAAATGAAATTCATATAAACGCGATTAGTCGGGTTTGTGACTTTTTGTTCGGTTGATTTCGTTGATCTTTCGATAGGTGTGGTGTGGCTGCCTGTGGACACGAGTCTGAGCACTCGTTCCTCCCTGCTGGCCCTACAAGGGACAGCGTGAAGTGAAACTTAATGTAAATAATGTAATACAACATAAATCATCGGGTTTCTTCGGTTTGTAATTCTTTTTAAACTAGCTTTCTTCGCACGCCTGCAACTGCTCTGAATTTCATAGTTTTATATTCTATTATTTACCTAAAATCGGTAAATAATCTTTTACAGGTTAAAGTACTCATCCATAAGAACAACTTTTACTATCGGACCTACTTCGAAATCGCGCAAAGCACCAGCTATTTCATACATTTCGGTCAAGTAGGTTATCAGATGTGTAACTTTTGTGCAGCTGATTTTTTTCGGGATTTCGAAGCTGCTGAGTATTATTCTAACCCATTAAAAGGAATTTTGACTATTTTTAAATAACCCTGTAGAGTAGCTCCGCAGAGTTAGTTTAGTTGGTAAGTTGTTGATTTCATCGTGCGCGCAGGCCGCTGGTGGCCGAGTGTTTCTAGGCGCCTCATTCTGGAACCGCGCGACCGCTACGGTCACAGGTTCGAATCCTGCCTTGGGCATGGATGTGTGTGATGTCCTTAGGTTAGTTAGGTTTAATTAGTTCTAAGTTCTAGGCGACTGATGACCTCAGAAGTTAAGTCGCATAGTGCTCAGAGCCATTTGAACCATTTTGAACTTAAAGGGTGCAAACTTGTCGGTGATGTCTTCATAGAATGCTGTGTTTATATTAACTGCAGTAGAAGTTCCTTCTGAATTGAAATATTCGCTAAAGAAGAAAGTCTTTCTTCTGAAACTGCATTCTTCGTGTACGTTTTTATACGCTTCAGACAAGGAAAGCGTGTTTCCGTAGATGCCGTAGTAGAAGAGATGGACAGAATGAAGGAGAACGCTTTATAAGTAGCCGGGAAAATATCCTTAGCCTCGTTAAGCATTTATAATATCCTTCCTGTGGGAATCTTTCTCATTGCCATACAAAATAATAAAATACATACTGCATCATCAGCGGGGTTCAGATTTAATACATATACCGCCAAATGCATTATGCGTGCTCCAAACACACAACAAACTCTGCTTTACAGCCTTGAGCTGGAAGCAGCCGGGAATAAAATTACCATCTACATCACTGCATGCCGCCTCCACAGAAAACCTCAAGAAGGTGACATCTTAGTTGCTATAGTAACCATACGATCACGCTCGACCTGATATGTGGCTCTGTCCACGAGGTTGAGCTCCAGGAAACGAAGGCCACTGCAGTTCGCCTGGTCCGAATCGTGTGCTTGCTGCTAGAAGAGAATTCCACACAGTATAAAACATGGAAATGCATCTGGAGTAATAACCAGCATACGTGGTAAAATAAATAAACTTTTTTAAAGTGTAGCAACGGTTGCGGATGCAGGGGGTGGGTTAAGTGGCTCAAGGTTCCCCCCTCCCCCCCCCCCCTCACAAAATAAAGCATCAGGGTCTACCCAGATACAATACTTCATATTGTCCTTCTTTCTTAGTACAATTTTCATTACTTATCCTAACGTAATCGATTTTAAGTAGGTATAATATGTTATCAACTTTTAAATTACTTAAGAAGCTGTTTACATAATGAGTCTTTAATTCGCACGCTACTCATTGGCGATGCACCAACAGCGACGCCCAACTGCTACTGCCGCAGAGCCGCCCGCGACGGGGTCCCGCGTGGTATATGAGAGAGTAGTGTGCAGTAAACAATGAGTGGTTTTCTTACTTTTTTTTTTTAACAGCAAAAGAAGAGGCCGAATCGCGCGAAAATGGACCAATATTACCCGAAAACAATGCCAGCTACTTCTTATTGTCAACACAAACGTTCATCAGGTGCATCCTTCTGATTATTTTGTATGTTTTAAATGAAATTCATATAAACGCGATTAGTCGGGTTTGTGACTTTTTGTTCGGTTGATTTCGTTGATCTTTCGATAGGTGTGGTGTGGCTGCCTGTGGACACGAGTCTGAGCACTCGTTCCTCCCTGCTGGCCCTACAAGGGACAGCGTGAAGTGAAACTTAATGTAAATAATGTAATACAACATAAATCATCGGGTTTCTTCGGTTTGTAATTCTTTTTAAACTAGCTTTCTTCGCACGCCTGCAACTGCTCTGAATTTCATAGTTTTATATTCTATTATTTACCTAAAATCGGTAAATAATCTTTTACAGGTTAAAGTACTCATCCATAAGAACAACTTTTACTATCGGACCTACTTCGAAATCGCGCAAAGCACCAGCTATTTCATACATTTCGGTCAAGTAGGTTATCAGATGTGTAACTTTTGTGCAGCTGATTTTTTTCGGGATTTCGAAGCTGCTGAGTATTATTCTAACCCATTAAAAGGAATTTTGACTATTTTTAAATAACCCTGTAGAGTAGCTCCGCAGAGTTAGTTTAGTTGGTAAGTTGTTGATTTCATCATGCGCGCAGGCCGCTGGTGGCCGAGTGTTTCTAGGCGCCTCATTCTGGAACCGCGCGACCGCTACGGTCACAGGTTCGAATCCTGCCTCGGGCATGGATGTGTGTGATGTCCTTAGGTTAGTTAGGTTTAAGTAGTTCTAAGTTCTAGGACACTGATGACCTCAGAAGTTAAGTCCCATAATGCTCAGAGCCATTTGAACCATGTGAATCATCGTGCACGATTCTCTACTTCGTGTACAAGCATCAGTTTGTTGGCTGCTGTTAACAGAGCCCGACCCAGTGCTATAGGGAGTGGCTAGTGCATACATTACCTGACCTGAAAATCGTTTCGATATTTCTTATGTAACAGGAAAAGCACTTAGCGATGAGGAAAAGTATTAACATCTGACACAGTCTTCAGAACCACCTCGAATTATGAATATCCAGAGTAGACAAGAAAGAAAGTTTCAATTGGATTGGCTAAAGAAATACTGTCTGTAGCCAAAAACAGAATGGTGCATAATGTTTATCTTGCGTACTATTTTCTGGTCCAGGTGGTAGGGGAAAGCATTCTGTAGCGCTAGGATCTTTAGCCACTCGTCCACTTTGCAAATACACTCTAATATAAAATGAAAAAGAATCCTGAATATGACAGAAATCGGTAGATGTTCTGTGCATCTACAGACAAACAAACCATTACAGTTTCAGAACATTTGGACGATTTATTCAAGAGAAAGCGCTTCACAGATTTAGCAAGTCAACAACGCATTGGTCCACCTTTGGCCCTTTAAGCAAGCAGTTACACAGCTTAGCACTGATTGATAAGAGTTGATATATGTCCTCCTCAGCGATATCATGCCAAATTCTGTCTAACTGGCGCGATAGATCGTCAAAATCCCGAGGTGCTTGGAGGGCCCTGCCCGTAATGCTCCAAACATTCTCAAGTGGGGAGAGATCCGGCGACCTTGCTGGTCAAGGTAGGGTTTAGCAAGCACGAAGATAAGCAGCTGAAACTCTCGCTATATGCGGAAGGTAATTGTCTTGGTGAAATGTAAGCCCAGCATGGCTTCCCGTGAAGGATAACAAAACGAGGCCTAGAATATCGTCGGCCTACAGCTTTGCTGTAAGGGTGCCGCGATGACTGCCAAAGGGGTCCTGCTATGAAATGAAATGGCACACAAGACCATCACCCCTAACTGTCGGGCTGTATGGCGGGTGAGAGTCAGGTTGATATCCCACTCTGTCCGCGGCGTTTCCAGACACGTCTTTGCTGATCATCAAGGCTTAGTTTGAAGCGCGACTCATCACTGAAGACAATTCTACTCCAGGCAGAAAGTGGCTGACACCACTGCAGACAGGCTTGTTGGTGTACAGAGGTTAATGGTAGTCGGTGCAAGGAGCTCCGTGAGCTCAGCCCCCTTTCTGTGATCCGCCTATTGATGGTCCTTGTGGTCAATGAAGCACCAGTTGCACGTTGCTTCTATGATAATGATGAATCCGTGGTTCTGATGATTGCTCGGTCCTCATGTTCTGTCGTCTGTTCCTTCTTGACATCGTGTTCTGCCATGGTTAATCCATTCCTGCCAACATCATCGAATAGTAGCATCGCTCCTATCCGAACGTCGAGCAATTCATCGATTACTCCAACCAGCTTCTATCAGAACAACTACACGTCCTTTCTCAAATGCTGATATCTACGTATACTGTTCGCGCGCCCATTTACGAGGTACAGTTGCTGTCTAATTGAATCCACAGAATGAAACTCGCAAAGATTTTATGTCCTAGTATTGACGTGTCCCCTGTTTATTCTCCTTGCCAGCTGCGCAGTAAAACCGTGCTGCAGTGTCACACATTCATCCACCAGCAGTCAAAGTTTACAGTTTTGCATTTTCCTTCGATACATTGATGAATACCAATTTGTGAGCAATTTACATAACTCCTACTTGGTGCGTCGTTTCTTTGTCTGGTACACATTTCGAAAGTTCATATGAAAACCCTGAAAAGGCTGCCAATATTTTAATCGAAACGGAGAGAAACTGAAAATGATTAAATCAAAGAGAGTGTGGCTGATTCCTATAGTAAATACTATTATACTATGTTATCGACAAAATATACCGTTAAGAGGCCGCCGAGATGAAGTGATGAAATCGGCCAAGGAAAATTTCAAGCCGTTTTAAAATTTCGCGTTGACTCAGTTGATTCATCTCTCCAAAAAAAAAATTAGAGACAGCGCTGCAAAATGCTACATATCTGAGCAAAACAGCTCATAATTAGATGATTGATTGTTACCATTCTGTCATAATAAGAAAGGTACTCAACAAAGTCGACGAAGCCGGCCGAAGTGGCCGTGCGGTTAAAGGCGCTGCAGTCTGGAACCGCAAGACCGCTACGGTCGCAGGTTCGAATCCTGCCTCAGGCATGGATGTTTGTGGTGTCCTTAGGTTACTTAGGTTTAACCAGTTCTAAGTTCTAGGGGACTAATGACCTCAGCAGTTGAGTCCCATAGTGCTCAGAGCCATTTGAACCAAAGTCGACGAAGCGAAATATTATGCTACCCTTGGCGACGAAATAGGATACCAGTGGTGCAGGACAATTTAGTGTATGTATCAGGTATTTCGATGTACTAACAGCACAGTGCATGGAGATTTCATAAGCTTCCTGTCTGCAATTGACTTGACTGGTGCTGCATTAAGCGATCAAATCGTTCAAGTTCACAATTTGAGATGTGAAGGTTATGACGGAGATGCCAACATGTCTTGAAAGTTAAGTGGTGTACAATTTCGATTAAAGTAACTCCTGCTTCTAGCGACTTTTATGCATTCTGCATAACATAAACTAAACCTAGCTACCGTGGAGGCCTGCAGCTTGCCTAGTGTTCGCAGTATGATGAAAGATGTAAGTAGTATTACCAGTTTTGTAAGTGAGTGAGTCAGCAAAAGGGTTGGAACTTATCAAGCGAACTGTCCTTGAAATCATCCGAAGGCAAAAATAGTTTCAAAATCTTAATGATACACGCTGGCTTCAAAGTCTGATGCACTCCAATTCAAAGAGCTCTTTCACTATAGTGTACAGCTTTCTTTTTTTTTTTTTTTTTTTAAGTAATTGACGGACCTTCTCCGCAATCGGAAAGTGCAAGTCTTCTGGTTTCTATTCGACGATGGCTTACCTTTGACGGTAACAACCCCTGTATTTGAGATTACTGTTTCGCTTTCACGCCAACTTTAGGCTGTTACATTAGACCTTAACTTTTGCTATGAGATGGTAGACGGTGTAATAAGAACTCTGGAGAGGTACAGAGAAACTTAATATCAAGAAATTTCCCAAGAGGCATGTCGCACTTGTAGAAACTTTGGACATTCAATTGCAGGATCCCAGGAAAGCCAGACATTCAATTCAGCGCTGAAAAATAGAAGCTCCAGATGCTAAGTAATACTAAGGTAAAAAAAGAACCTTTAATATACAGGGTGGTCCATTGATCGTGATCGGGCCAAATATCTCACGAAATAAGCGTCAAACGAAAAAACTACAAAGAACGAAACTTGTCTAGCTTGAAGGCGGAAACCAGATGGCGCTATGGTTGGCCCGCTAGATGGCGCTGCCATAGGTCAAACGGATATCAACGGCGTTTTTTTTTTAAAAATAGGAACCCCCATTTTTATTACGTATTCGTGTAGTACATAAATAAATATGAATATTTTAGTTGGACCACTTTTTTCGCTGTGTGATAGATGGCGCTGTAATAGTCACAAACGTATAAGAACGTGGTATCACGTAACATTCCGCCAGTGCGGACGGTATTTGCTTCGTGATACATTACACGTGTTAATGATTGTACCTTAGCATATGGCAAAATCTAAAAAAAAATCATCTGACATGACAATACAGAGAGGATGATTTCATCACACTGTGTTCCTGATTATACTTCTTGTGTATATTTCACTCTTTGAATTGCATTGTGAATATGTGCTCATATTCTTCTTTATTTTTGCATGCATCCATAATATTATGTGGAGTATTTGATTTCATGTTTATTTTTGTTTCATGTAGGACTAAAATAGAAACTGTTTCATTGGATAGTGTAGTATGTACTCATGTAAATTTGTTCCTGCTTACTAATCTGTGTGTGCACTGCTCAGTTTAAAAGTATTACAAGTTTGTTGCTAGTATTCTGCTTTACTTTAGATTGCATCCATTTTTATACTTCTCACATTTAATGGAATACTCCATGTTACCAGCTTTTGACATAATTGGTAGTCAGCTTTATTACATCTGGTCATGAAGTAAGTATGTATTTCTGCTTTGTATAGTGTTGCTTCTTGCCATTAAGTATCCTTTGTGGACGTAGTAACGGACACCTGTAACAGGGACTACTGACAATACAATGCACTACAATCATCCTTCCACACCAGTGAAAATTTGATAGGAAATAACACAGACACAAACACACACACACACACACACACACACACACATACACACACACACACACAAACACACACACACACACACACACACAAGCTTTCATAATTGGATCTACTAGTGAATCCTCTATAACTAGAGTTCGCTAGATGCAGTAGTATTCAGTTCAGTGAAAGAGTTTTCAAACTATAGCACACAATCCGATGTACAAATATGTACTTCGACGTAGAATAATTTTTCTAGTTATAATATATGGCACAATAACTAAGAACTCTGTCACTAATATTACAAAACATACTAACCAGTAAAGTACTTGGGCTCGAACAAACAGATCTGTATGAACGTTTGGTTACAGGACCATTATGTTCCTCTGAATGTGCTGGTGGGTGTCGTTTTTCTGCAAAACTCTGCAGTCATGCTCTAGATATCACTGTAGATGTAATTGTAGACGCCATACGCAATGCAGCAATCTAAACTATAAATGTAAATGCGGAATGTCATTAAAATGCTCCGAGCAATACGAATGACTGCAAAACGCACAGTGAAGAAATGCAAGTTGATCGCATGGCGTATTTGCATATTCTATATCAGTGTTGAACGCCACGTCAATGACACTTTTGAAGTTGTTGGATGATTCACCAATATCGTAGCCAGCGTTCTGCCACGCGTAACGAAACATTGGTCTGTACACTCCCGCAG
This sequence comes from Schistocerca serialis cubense, assembly GCF_023864345.2. Taxonomy (NCBI): domain Eukaryota; kingdom Metazoa; phylum Arthropoda; class Insecta; order Orthoptera; family Acrididae; genus Schistocerca; species Schistocerca serialis. Next base: position 358,040,297 of record NC_064640.1, on the reverse strand, counting down.
ATAACTGATTGTAAATGACAGAATGCATATTCATGATAAAGAACCTGTCGTGCAATTTCGGCTGCATATTACTGGAGCGTAGTTTAATGAAGTGTTTTATTCTCTCGGCATATATTTTATATTGCCTGAAGAAATACACATCCAGAGGTTGTGCATATTTTGTAGTTTTAGGCGGAATGATTTTTAAATCTACATGTTTTCCACCAGGTGCTTCCAGTAGTACTCGTTCATCCTTATGTCCAGACCAGGAGTCACAAAGTACTAATGACTTTCTCGACAAATGTGGATTCAAAACTGACAGAAAAAACGTCTTCAGAAGTTGTTTCGTCATCTTCCCATTCACACTTGCATCGACGACGACATTTGGAGGGCACCGCGTTTCTATTTCCCTTGACACGCGGGGTCCAAACTTTCCACTGGATTCGTGGAATCGTCCATTGATATAGCAACATCGCTCGTGTAACTACACTGCTGGCCACCGTAAATGCAACACCCTGAAGGAAGCATCCGAATCAAGTGAAATTTACAACGTGGAATTGCAGTGATGAGATATGCAACTGATTAGAATTTCAGCGCAGACGCACATCATGCGCGCCTGTGGCGCCACCTCATAGCGCCATTTAAGGCTTGGCGATTTCGACGAGTGTACGTTCGGCACGTGTGTTTACCTTGTGGTTGTTTCACAAGACGATCAGTTATGCCTCGTAGACAACAGCGAACATCGTTTGATCAAGTATCCGAGTTCGACAGATGAAGGATAGTGGCTTACCGAGATTGTGGATTATCATACAGAGAAATCGCTAGTCATGTTGGACGAAACCAAACAACTGTAATGCGGATATGTGACCGTTGGGTGCAGGAGGGTACGACGGACCGACGTGGTCGATCGCATTCACCTCCGTGCACCACTGCACGTGCTGATAGGCAAACTGTGCGCATGGCAGTGACGGATCGCTCAGTGACATCCCGAACCATAGTACAGCACATTGCGTCTGTAACGAATCATCCAGTGTCTGCGTGTACCATTCGACGCCGTTTACAGCAGAGTGGTCTGTCCGCAAGACGTCCATTGCTTCGTCTACCATTGACGCAGAACCACAGACGTCTCCTTCGCCAATGGTGTGATGACAGACGGATGTGGACGGCAGAATGGAATGACGTTGTCTTTACTGACGAGGCACGCTTCTGTCTGCAGCACCACGATGGTCGAATTCCAGTGTGGAGACACCGTGGAGAGAGGATGCTGGACAGCTGCATTATGCACCGCCACACTGGTCTTGCACCGGGTATTATGGTATGGGGCGGTATTGGATATTACTCTCGCACGCCTCTAGTACGCATTGCCGGTACTTTAAATAGTCGGCGCTACATATCCGAGGTGCTGGAGCCAGTTGTCCTTCCTTACCTTCAGGGCTCGGCCGCAGCCGTATTTCAACAGGATAATGCGCGACCACACGTGGCACGCATTGTCCAAAGGTTCTTCGTCAATAACCAGATTGAAGTGCTTCCCTGGCCGGCTCGCTCTCCGGATCCTTCGCCGATAGAAAACATGTGGTCCATGGTTGCTCAACGAGTGACCCAGATTACATCCCTAGCTGCCACACCAGATGATCTTTGGCAACGCGTGGAAGCTGCTTGGGCTGCTGTACCCCAGGAACACATCCAACGTCTCTTTGACTCAATGCCGAGACGTGTGGCAGCGGTGATCTCCAACAATGGCGGCTACTCTGGCTACTGATTCTGGCAGGAACCACATGTCACAGACGTCTGTAAACGTAATCATTTGATACTTGGTCAACATGTTATCTACAAAATAAATTTTGTTGTGCTACCTCTTGTCTTTCTTGGTGTTGCATTTACGGTGGCCAGCAGTGTATGTGTTGCACAGTTAACTGATTGCAACACCGCGACAGTGTTTCTCTCCCCTTTCGTGGATAGTGTTCTGTCACAAGAAAGTTCATAGTTGAACTGACTGATCACAGTTCCATACAGAACTAATATCGATGTTTTCTCTCGTGACATGCTCATTGACGTCAGCAACAAACGTTTGAGCTCTTTCAATCAGCTCTTCTTCGTCATCCTTATCTTTTTGTGCTTGGAGCATAGTGATACGGCGTGATGTTATCCTATACTCCTTTTTCAAATTAGTAATAAATCCTAGTGAAGCTGTAAAGTTTGTACACCCGAGATTTCTGGCTACGTCCAATGCCCAATGTTGTAAATGCCAATAATGAACGGTGGAACCGCATTCTCGCGCTTCATCGAATTTCGCCATTACACGCTCCTTGATGGTCCTGAACAGCAGTGTACGATTTCCTTTGAAAACTGTATTTCCTTCTCTTTTCTTTGCCACGTAATCCAGTATGTTTTTAATATTGCTTTTAGACTTCAGTTTAGGATATCTTTTCAGAAGCTTGTCGTATGTGTCGAAACCTCTTACGTAATAATCATCGTACATGTTCTCGAGTGTGTTGTCATCAAACGCCGTGATGATACTTGCAACTTTAACCTTCTTCTTAGGAGACGGTTGGTATTCACTGTCACTGCTTCCATCGCCTCTTCCCGCACTTGCCGTAGCACTACCGTTTGCAATGAGTTGTTCGTCATTATCATCCCTATCATCATCATTATGTGTTAGTGTGAAAACAGTATCTGTTTCTAACTTATGCTCATATTTCTGCGCTATAATAGACACCAGAAAACATGCGAATCATTCGTCTTCTACACCAATACCATCTTCGCGAAGAAGGGTTCTTCGTAACTTCTTCTCAACCAATCGCAATACATTAGCAGGATTGATTATCAATCACCGACCCATCTGACGCTTCAATACACAAATAATGTCACAAAACGCAACTTCAGAGGCACGCTGCACCGTCCCTACTGGTCCCGACTGGCGTACCGGCAGGTCAGAGTGCAATGCGGCATGGCATACGCAGTGCCTCTAACGGACGACTGCAGAGTTTTGCAGATGCGGGAGTATCAATAGTGCAATAAGAGACCTTTACATTATTTCTCACACTATTTTGGTGTATTTCTGTTTGTTCGAGCCCAAGTACTTTCCTGGTCAGTGGCAAGAAGCAACACAGTTCAATGCAGAAATACATACACATTGCGTGAAAAGATGTAATAAAGTTGAATAGCATTACTGTCAAAAGCTGCTAAATGGAGGTCCCCATAAACCCATTGGATTATACAGCTTATACAGCTGTGTCACAGCCAGCCACAGGTTTCAAGTCCGTCATTACATTGCTAGCTGTGAGACGGACCGAGCAGCTATAGCGCCTCCTTAGTGTTTCTTCTTCGCTGTTACTAGATGGCATGAATGTAATATACTATTGGAAAGTTGAGAAATCGGTCTGTTTGGTGGTGAGTACCACACACGATTTCTTTCGATATTTTACGAGTTTTAAGCAAACACTTTCAGGTTTTGTTTGGTTTATTCTCCCCAATCCCATCAAGAAAACACCCCCCAGAAGTTGTGCAGTGTGTAAAGCAAGGAAGAAGAAAAGTGATACACGATATGAATGTGAGAAACTCTAGTGGCGTTGAACATGCCTGCATTTTTCGGGTATATCACACCAACAAAAACTTCTAAAACAATGTTATCTTCATTCCTCAACAATTCAATAAATAGTGAGGATAGATTTATAAAGAACTGTAATCAAAAATATATATAACTTTGAGGAAAGTTTGTAAGACAACATATGATGATTTTCGTAAATTTAAATAGTAAATGTATGGTCAACTGTGGGAAAAATATTAGTAAGTCACTGGGTGAAATGGGAGAAAGATGAAGAATGGATGTGAACTAAAATAAAGTAGGATATGAGAAATATACTTAAAATGCACTTAAACTGGGCAGTTCACATTCGTATTCGTAGGCAGGAACAAATGTCAACAGAACACTATGCAGCAAAACCAATTTCTGTTTTATATGAAACGAAAACAAATATGGAATTATTTACTCCAACAATCAATACAGATGCAAGCAAAAATCGAGCAGAATACAATCAGCTTATTCACAGTGCAGTTCAAAGAGTGCAATACACACGGGAAGTCATATATCAGGAACACAATGCGATGAAACCCAGTTCTGTTTACTGCGAAACGAAATCAAATACGGAAGACATTAAATCACTCGATAAGAAAGCGAGATGATGTACTGATAATTTTGCAGTGCTCCAAATGTCATGGCAGAGAATCGAGGTCATGTTACCGGAAGTCCCCCTAATGTGAATTTCAACCCCCCCCCCCCCTCCCACTACACACACATCGCTCTGCTGAGACTACCGGACATTGACTATGCGAGAACTGTCTCCAGTGTTCACGAGATCCAAATTGAATCACATAACTGTAGTGCTTATGACGGGGCAAAACTGCACTAGAATGTTGGCTCCCACAAAGATAATGCACTAAGACTTATACAAAAAACCTTAAGATAGTAAACACTAGTCTAGAAAGTAAAATACAAAGGTACAATTCACTTTTTCGAAGAAATACGTGGGAACAAAAATTAAACTATGCACTGTGAATAAAACAAACTAATATCGCTCCAGGTGCGTCTGTGGAAGGGGTGCCGCAAAAATGCGTGAAAGGACCAGAGCTGTCACGACGGTCCCACGTGGCACGCACACATGCGAGTCAGCAGAAGAAGCAACGGCAGTGCGAACTGAGCTGTCGTATAGTACAGACGCGAATTTCGAGATTCTGTAATTTCAGTCCGCGGATCAGGAGGGTCGAGCTTAACGCGAGCTCCCCACAGACTCATAAGGATCTTTGTTTTTCATTCTCCCTTTGCTTCATCATGTCTGCGAAACACACAGCACCCCCACGATCACGAGAAAAAGATTCGTTTTGTTCCGGACATGCTTCCACTGTTCTCCTGCCCTCACACAACCAGACGACACGCTCGTCACCGAGGAGGGTACACCGTCTGGGGTCGGTGTTCGAGCGGAACTGTTATGCAAAGACAATTATCGCGATCGACGGTTAATGGACATTGCGAATCAATTTCATTTTTGTCACTTGTTCATTTACTCATTTGACAAAATAATTTTCGGAAAGTGTACTTATCAATTTCCTGTTACCACACCGTCGAACAAAGTGCGTGGGTGTCAGTAAAGTCGGATCACTCTACAACTGACATGTAAGCGGCGATACCCACACGTTCCCGCTTCACTGGTGACCCCAACACGATCGCTACGCTAAATACGCGGTGATGAACTTTCATCAGTGTGAGTGATGCAGAACCACAAGTGATCTAACGCTTTCGTCCTCGCGTATGAAGAGTGAGTTCACGAACAAAACTTCGTGAACTAGGCGCTAAAGCAAGGTGACAGCTTTGGAAGAACTGCAAAAGACAATAGACAGTGTACAACAGACAATACTTGAGCTGCTAGTGCGCAACCAGAGACTGGAGAACAAGTTTACGGGAGTGGCAGAAAGCACAGGATGTGTGTTTTGGTTAGGCTGCCCTCCATTTGGCCCCGTGGCCCAATCATGTGGTTCAGCCAAGTGGAGGCAGTTTTCATGAGCAACATCACCTGTGACCTCGCCAAATTTGGACATGTCATGAGCCAGCTAGATCAAGACTATGCAGCCAAAGTGTGGGATATCACCACCACGCCGACATAGTCTTCATATAAGTGACTAACAGAGGAGTTAATAAGGTGAATTGCATCACTGCGGGAACAACAGGTGAATCAGTTGCTGCGACAACAGGAGAGATTAGATTAGATTAGATTAATACTAGTTCCATGGATCATGAATACGATATTTTGTAATGATGTGGAACGAGTCAAATTTTCCAATACATGACATAATTAAGTTAATTTAACAACATAATTAAGTTAATATAACAACTTTTTTATTTTTTGTTTTTTTTTAATTTTTTTAATAATTTTTTGTTTGGTTTTTTTTCTTTTTTTCTTAATTTATATCTAAAAATTCCTCTATGGAGTAGAAGGAGTTGTCATTCAGAAATTCTTTTAATTTCTTCTTAAATACTTGTTGGTTATCTGTCAGACTTTTGATACTATTTGGTAAGTGACCAAAGACTACCTTAGCTATATGCTTCTGATTAAGGTCTATATTTATTAATGGCGTCATACCATTTACTGTACGGAAGTGTATCTACTGTGTCTTATCAAAATTCAGTGGCAGTATAATTCACCCCTTTCTGTGCCAAAATTAGATTTAATATTGAATAGTGAAGATCATCCTTTCTCCTAGTATTGTAGTTATGCACACTACTATTACTTTTCAATTGGGTTTGGTTGTTAATAACAAATTTCATAAGAGAGTATATATACTGAGAAGCTACTGTGAATATCTCTAGATCCTTAAATAAATGTCTGCAGGATGATCTTGGGTGGACTCCAGCTATTATTCTGACTACACGCTTTTGTGCAATAAATATTTTATTCCTCAGTGATGAATTACCTCAAAATATGATGCCATATGCAAGCAATGAGTGAAAATAGACGTAGTAAGCTAATTTACTAAGATGTTTATCACCAAAATTTGTAATGACCCTTATTGCATAAGTAGCTGAACTCAAAAGTTTCAGCAGATCATCAATGTGTTTCTTCCAATTTAATTTCACATCAATGGACACACCTAAAAATTTTCAATATTCTACCTTAGCTATATGCTTCTGATTAAGGTCTATATTTATTAATGGCATCATACCATTTACTGTACGGAAGTGTATCTACTGTGTCTTATCAAAATTCAGTGAGAGTCCGTTTACAAGGAACCACTTAGTAATTTTCTGAAAGACATTATTGACAATTTCATCAGTTAATTCTTGTTTGTCAGGTGTGATTACTATACTTGTATCATCAGCAAAGAGAACTAACTTTGCCTCTTCATGAATATAGAATGGCAAGTTATTAATATATATTAAGAACAACAACAGACCCAAGACTGACCCTTGTGGAACCCCATTCTTGATAGTTCCCCAGTTTGAGGAATGTGCTGATCTTTGCATATTATGAGAACTGCTTATTTCAATGTGCAATGACAGGAGGCCATCGCAGTTCCTGCGCCATTTTCAGAGCCTCGCACAGTCCGACATGGTCCTAGACTTGCTATTGCGTGCTGTCTGGATGCGCAGCCTTCCAGCACAAGTGCAAGCAGCCATTGCTGCACAAACAGAAATGCAGCTGGACACTGTCATGAACTTGGCTGATAGGGTGTGTGACGCACCGGCAACAACACCCAATACCACCGCCGTGGCAGCCTACAATGCTGTTGCCGTGCCTGCAAATTTGGCTTTGTTGTGATATGTGTCTCCCGTAGTTACCAGTACAGATGCCAACCTGCCCTACCTAGTTCGAGACCTGGCTGCAAAGGTGGCAGTACACAGGTCGACCAGTTGGCACACTCACAAACAGAGAGCAGCAGTCCCCATAGTGGCACAGATTTCGATACCACCGATCTGGCTCCCACCACCATCAGCGTGTTACCAGCCATTCTGGTGGTAAGCCGACAACATTAGAGCATCAGCTGAGTGGGCACTGCTGGTATCATTCCTGCTTTAGCTATAAAGCGACAAAGTGTCGGCCTCTCTGCTTGCACCCAAATACCAGCTGCAAATGGGCCTAGGTTCACCCAGCTGCAGTGCAATATCCAGGCATCTCCTCAAAATGGAATGGCCTAGCAGCGTGAAGTACCTCATCTGCATGGGTTCCAATCTGTCTCTTTCCCCTTGATTTATGCTAAGAGCTTGCTGGAAGGCCTAGACAATCTCTTATGGTGGCAAACAACTCAACAATAAAAATGTACAGCACTTGTCACAGAAATTTGGATCCTGGACTGTGTCGCACCTTTCCTTGTAAGTTTGTTGTGGCTGATGTCAACAAACCAATCCGGGGTGCGAATTTCCTTGGTCACAACAACATATTAGCTGACATTACAAGTGCCCTTCTGATTTGACAACAAATTTGAAAATAGAGTTACAGTAACAGCTGGCTGCCTCGTTCAGTGTTAAACTAGTGAAGTTCCCCAGACCATATGCAGATATACTGGACAAATTTCCAGAGCGCACTTGTCTGCCTTGTGCACTGAGGCATGTCGAACATTCAGCAGTCCACCACATTATGACTACATGTGGACCACCAACCTCATGCTGTCCACATCAACTTGCACCCGAGTGACTTGCTGTAGTAAAGGCTGAGTTCGAGGCCGTGTTTTGACAGTGCATTGTTCGTCCACCATGTAGCCAATGGTCCTCTGCCTTGCAATTTGTGCCAAAGATAGATAATTTTTGGTGCCCATGAGGAGATTGGTTGGTTGGTTGGTTTTGGGGAAGGAGACCAGACAGCGAGGTCATCGGTCTCATCGGATTAGGGAAGGACGGGGAAGGAAGTCGGCTGTGCCATGCCCATGAGGAGACTACCTACATTAAATGCACAAACGGTGCCAGACCGATACCTCAAACCACGCCTATAGAATTGTAGCCACGCCTTGGTGGGCTCTGTTATACTTAGCAAAATTAACTGCACGAAGGTGTTCATGCAGATCCCTGTGGTACCTGAAGACATTCAGAAAACAGTAATTATAATGCCCTTCATTCTTTTTGAAAGCTTATACTTGTCATTCGGTCTACAGAATATTGCCCAGACATAGCAGCATTTACTGGATGGCATTTTACGAGGCATATTTGTGGTATTTTATGTACCTCACTGATATCCTCATCTATTCAAAGTCATCTGAATGCCATCACTGCCACATAACGACCATCTTTCAGTGGCTGAGCGAGGCCGGCATAGTCATTAATCCCTCAAAAATTATGTTTGGGGTCACACAAATTGAGTTTCAAGGGCATTTACTCAGAGCCACTACTGGGTAAGGTGCAGGGGATGTTGAACAAGGTGCACCCACAGACACACAAAGGCTTACGCCACTATCTTGACATGACAAATTTTTATCGGTGCCATCTGCCTAATGCCACCACATTGCTGGAACCTCTGACTGTGGTGCTACGTGGTCCTACCTTGAAGCCGGCCAGTGTGGCAGTACGGTTCTAGGCACTTCAGTCTGGAACTGCGTGACCGCTACGGTCGCAGGTTCGAATCCTACCTCGGGCATGGATGTATGTGATGTCCTTAGGTTAGTTAGGTTTAAGTAGTTCCAAGTTCTAGGGGACTGATGACCACAGATGTTAAGTCCCATAGTGCTCAGAGCCATTTGAACCATTTTTTCCTACCTTGAAGGGAGAGACCCTTGTTAACTGGTAGTATGCAATGGAGAGAGGATCTATTAACTCCAAACGAAGCCTTGCAGAAGTGACACTGCTCTCTCACCTGGTGCACGACGCTCAACTGGCTGTGGTCATGAATGCTAACCAGACAGCTATAGGTGCAGTGCTTCAACAGCGCATTGGCAGCAGCTGGCAGATGCTCAGTTTCTTCTCATGGAAGCTTTCAGAGTGGCAACACACATGGAGTGCTAAGGATTGTGAGTTGCTTGCATTGTTCAAGGCAGTAAAATTCTGCCGCCTATCAGTAGAAGCTCATCCCTTTGTAATTTTCACCAACCACAAGCCCCTAACTCACGTATTTCAGTACAATAATACCACGTGTACGCCACACCAATACTGGCAGTTGGAGTACGTCTCACAGTTCTTCACGGACATCCTCCATTACCACAATAAAGAAAAATTTTAATGGAGCAAAAAATAGTACGTTCATAGTGAAAAATGCAACAGGAAATGACAGTGAAAGGAAGTTTGTTGACATTAATCAATAGCAGTTGAAACAGAAACAGCAGTATCTTTCATAAATATAATACAACAGTGAAAAATGACATTTCCTAACATTTATACAAACCTAGCAATGCACAGGAAGGAGTAAATTATCCACCTGTTGGCTCTCTTCCAAGATTTGTGTAGTGATCTTGAGGATGTTATGCGTATAAAATAATTTTGAAAACAAATTACTCTACACAGAGTATATGCAGAGTTTGTTCTACTGGACAGTGAAGACTATGTTATGTATCTTAAACCCACTGCATCATTTGAGCACATTCCGTAAACTGACTTAGAGACAGTGGATGTCGTAAAGAGTTTGGTGTATCCACACAGTCTGTGTTACTGATGAGAATTAATTCGCCTTCATTACACAGAATAAATCCTATATTATTTGTATGTGGCAGTTTCTTCCTTTCCAATTTCTCTTTCACAGACTTTGTGTAATGGACCCTTTTTTACACAGATTGTCATTACTGATGTCAGGATGCTTCATGTTGTTTCAGATGAAACAAGATCTGCCTTGGTGAAACTATGCCTAGAAGGAGTAAATGTTGATCCTCCTCTAGATACTAACAAAGTTGCTGACAGCCTTAAGGGCTACACAGGATCAGACATAAGTAATGTATGTAGGTAAGTAAAATACAATTTGTTGAAAATCAAAGTACACTACTAAGGCAGAACATTATGACCATCTTTCTTCCATTTAAATGAGGGAAGCTGATAACCAAAGCAACTTGACAAATATGATTTTCCAGTGAATATCACAGATGTGACATGGCTTGAAAAATGAAACAGTGCTGGAGGAGATAATAGTGCTGGAGAGCACACAATTCATGATTCATGATTGCTCATGTCTTTCTGCACCCATGTGTGTGCACTAATTTATCCATTGACACCAATACATATTATGTCATTCAGCATTACAGGATTCACCTTAGAAAATAATGTAAGAGAAATGTGTTATCTTCTCTAATAAATCAGGCTTCTTGTTTCATTATGTTAAATGATGCACCAGAACATACTGGCATCTTGGAGATCACCTGAACAACACACACATCATGAGACATAAATAAATAGGCCAGTGATCACAATACCATGTTATGAGTGGCATCCATCTGTGTTTACCTCAGCATTACACAAGGCAATTAGTAATATCCCTGTTATGATCAAGTTTTTATGCCAGTGGTTGACTCACAGAAAATTACATGAATGATCAGTATATTCTTGCTTATAAATGTAGACTGTCACTAATAAAATACTAAATAAAGTAGTTAAACATATTAGTAATAGTATTAACTGAAAGACTTTGAATATTCTGTACTACTGTCAGTCATGCTGCATGGCAGCTCATGTAACAGTGACCCAACTGCTAATGGTTGACACAGTAATTTCATTTCATAAATAACAACAGGTCACACTTATCTCTGTAACATAATAGACCATTATATGAATAAATCACTGCTCACTGTTATGATTTAAGCTACTTCATGAAACCATCATTTTCTCATATATCATATAACAAATTAGAGTTAATAAGTCCGACAGACAACAAGCAGCCTTGTTTAACTTTCAAAGAGGAAAAATTCTGCGCAGTATGAAGCATGAATTATGGATGCCAGTATGGAATCAGAGGACAATTGAGCCACAGGCTAAAATCCTACCTACATGACAGACAAGAGAAAATAATCTCAGATGGGATTAACATGTAGGTAAGAGGGCTGGAGTCCAAATGGGGAATGGTAAATTATGGAGCCCTACAAGACTCTGTCCTCAGTCACCTGCTATTTCTTATCCACAAGCATTGTGATACACTATAAAACATCCACAGATGTAGAGTTTAATGCCGTATTATTACTTGCAGATGTTCTGAACTGGTTCACAGTAAATTCCCTGACAATAAACCTCATCAAAACCAATTATATTTACCTCCATTCTAATCAGGAAAGCCCATAAGAAATTAACACTGCACTTGAGAGCCATCAGATACAGTGGGCATATTGTTTGAAATAATTAGGCATACTAATGAATAACAGGTTTAACTGTGAACATCACATCCTTCAAATCTTGAAAAGGATAATCTCCCAACTCTGAGACATCAACGTCTCAAAATCTGCTTATTTTGGTTACTTCCAGTCGCTCATCTTGTGCGGCAGTTCACTGATACTGAAAAAAGTCTTTATCATCCAGAGAAAGATTGTCAGAGTGGTGTGTGGACTGCCTCTAAAAATTTCATGTCCTAATCTTTTGAAGCAAATAGAGATATTAATTACTACCTCTCAAAATCTCTTTTTGATCGTGCCATTCATGCGTCACAATACTTCTCAATATGAAATAAATGAATGAGTACTGCCATCGCCATAACACAAGAAGGAAATGTGGCATACAATAAAACTTGAAGAATTTTCTCTACTGCAAAAATGTGTAAAATGCACTAGCACAAAAATCTTGAACTCACCTCCAAGTCATATTAAATCCCTACAAGGCAGTAACTGAATATTTAAAAGTAAGCTGGAGCAGTTTCATCTTGAAAAAGTTTCTGTTCTCTAGACAAATTCTTTAACAGACACAGGTAAGAGCATTTTCCATATCTACCTGTGTTTTGCTGTTTTATTGTCTCTTTCTTCTTTAATTAGATCTTATAAATCACATTGTGTCCTGTAAGTTATAAAGATGGTTACTGTATTTTATAAATCAAAGGCTGTGTTTAGGTAATATCTGAAATTTACATTTTAAACTCTGTATTGACATAAACATACAAAATGAGTTAACAGTTTCAAGTCATTCCACAAGCATGTGTGATCACACAATAATGGATAAATGGAATGTGTATCAGAATAAATAAATAAAAACACATTCCACTATTTCTCTGGCAATTTCAGTTTCTATCTACAGTGAAAGGAATTTTTCCTCATCACATAATAAGTATTCTCAATGGGTTACAACTTAGATGACATTGCAGGCCAATGGATAGAGATCATAGCTTTTCAACAAGCTGTGTGTTAAGTAAACATTGGATTTAAAATGGTGAAAAATTGCAGTGTATATCATGCAATGAAATAGCAATAAATGGTACAGTTGGACAGTTGTAATATATCACTGTCTATCTCACAGCCTCTAGTGAACACAATAAGTGATAACAAACAGTAACTGGTGTCACATCAGACTGTAGCACTTGATATTTCTGACACATGATGCTTATGAACCAGTACTAATTACCTGTTGTGCTTTGCAGTGACAATCATTGCTCTTGTCAGAATGGTATAGAAACTTGAAGCGGGCAAGATCAGAGAAAATAATGCTTGCTCAGTTTAGTTGTACCAGACATTTGAGTACTGACTCAGATGCAAATTGATGCTGAGGATTCAAACACAAATGGCAGAAGGTCACCTATGTTGTGGTACTGAGTTATGGATTCTAATGTGTTATAGATTCCAGAGCTCAGTATAAAATGCATGGAATGTTACTAAAAAAACCACCCCACTTGATCCTGAAACAGTAAATTAAACCTTTGTGTAATTATTCATGTTTTGTGTGCTCTTCTCAGGGATGCTGCCCTTATGGCAATGAGGCATAAAATATGTGGCAGGAGTCCAGAAGAAATTAAGAAAATCAAGAAAGAAGATGTTGATCTACCAGTAACTATGCAGGATTTTGATGAAGCATTAACAAGATGTAAAAAAAGTGTATCAGCAGGAGACATTGCAAAATATGAAGTTTGGAGGGAAGAATTTGGATCTTGCTAGAGACCTTGAAGTGATGATTATTTTTTATGAAGTGTAAAATGACATGTGATATAATTTTCTAGCATGTTCAGACTGAAATAAAGATTATCCATGTATGGTATTCTTAAACTAATCTTTCCCATACTCACTAACCATTATTACTGATTTGCTCATTTTTTGAAACAAAATATTTACTAATTGTGTCTGAACTATTTGTTAAGATTTACTGTGGTGTGTTCTATAGAATCGAACAAAGATATGAAAATTGTTTTGCCTCATTCTCATTAAGAAGAAAGAATTCTTATTGTAGCGTTTGGCTGTCAGCGTTAGTCCTATGTACTTTATATGGGCAGTTTTCTGGTATCAGAATGAGCCCAAGGAGCTTTAGAATGAATAATATATTTTTTCCTTATCCCTTTTCATACATTATTTTTTAACTTAATCATTTTTCATTGTTGCATATTCTAAACTTTTTTAAATTGTTGTTCCTAACCAACCTATGGTATACAATATAAGAGATATGGGATAAATGATATATTAGCATCATAAATACCAGAAATATTTATGTGAAATGGATGAGTACCCCAAAAACATGTAGTTTACATGTCTACATCTACATCTACATCTACATTTATACTCTGCAAGCCACCCAAAGGTGTGTGGCGGAGGGCATTTTACGTGCCACTGTCATTACCTCCCTTTCCTGTTCCAGTCTTGTTGAACTTCATGCATATATGTTAAGTTATTGAGCCAGTCATGCAGTTTGTATACAAATGCACTGTGCTAACACCCAAATCTGTACATAAATCAAAATGAACCAAATCCAAAGAAAACACATTAGGTTGGCTAATGATGGTGTCACACACTGCGTGGTGCCTAGTGGAGTACAAATGTAAATGACATACACATTACTAGGACCAAAATTGATAAAGTACAAGAAATTATAGAACATATTAGCTTAAAAATATGTTGTAGAAATCTTAAGTAATGACCAGTACAATTGGTGATGCACCACAAATTTGTATAAAATACAAAGATAACAAAGTACACAAATTTAAGTACCTTGGGGAGATCATCAAAGAAAATTGAGTGAAAAAAGAAGCACTTTGGAAGTGAATGCAAGAACTTAACAAAGCACATCAGGCATAAAAGCAATCTAAAACACAAAGTCATCTCCTGAAAGACATCGATAAATTATTGTGAAACCATTTTGTATTGTCTCAGTCAGAACCAAATGAACGAGTCACAATATTTTTTTCCCATTATTTTGCACTTAGGAGAACTGTCCTACTTCCACAGTGATGTCAAAGGGGTGGGGGAAAACTGTGTAGCAAAATTTGGCTCTTTTGAGTTTCCCACCACCTTTTGATTTTCGCACCATTTTGCACTTATAGCAGTTTACCTATGTCAGAAGGATGGGGGAGGGGACAAAATCTGTCAGAGTTGCATGGCATCATTAACGATGATATAGATGAGGGGGAAATCTAGCAAAAATGCAGACTATCCTGAAACTGGCCTAGCCCAACTACTGAAGAATTCATTAATCAGCAGTTGCGGGCATTATTGAGGAAAGTATCAATCCGGTGGAGCACCTGTGGTGATCATCCCCAAAAAAGAGTGTGTATGGATAGCTCAAAATCATATCAGTTTTGTTTTAGTTACAGATAACTCAGTAGTCGCATGATTACAGGTGCTTATCTAATCTCAAATGTAGCAGAAACTATGGATAATTTTGGATAGACTCCACCATGGACTTAAAGAGTGGTTATCACCAGCTAGAAGCAATACTGGAAGACCAGCCAAAAATGCATTTATTGTTCCTATGGGTAACTACCAATACTGGTATATGCCATTTGCATTAAAGAATGTGGCAGCCACATTTCAGCATTTGCCACATGGATTTTAGCAAGGTTTGAAAACAAGGAAGTGTACGGTACATTTGGATGACGTTGCTGACCTTGCTCAGGATATCGAAGAACAAGTGCTACTGTTAATGAAGGTGTCTGACAGTTGCGCACAGCACATCTAAGACTGAGTATTGAAACATGTGATTAATCATGAAGAGGTCTGGACTGATGCTAGTTGGTAAGGGCCATGCAAGATTTTCTGCACTGTGTTCTGAGGAAGAGCTATAGTAGTTTTTGGTTTTATTGAATTGTTATAGAAAGTTCAATGTGAAATTTGCAGAGGTAGCATGGCCACTTACTCACCAACTGAGAAAAGGAATGATGTGTCATTGTACATCAGAGTGCAGGGATGCAGTCAGTAAATTAAAAGAATTGTTAAGATCTTGTACAGTGTTGATTTTTTCAAACTATGAATTTGTATTGTCATATGATGCAAGCAATAATTTGCTTAGCTGTTTATTGAGTTAGGAAGTGGACAGAGCAGAGCATGCAGTTGCCTATTCCTCACATTGATTGAATACATTGTAAAGAATTTACTCTAAAACAAAAAAGGAAATGCTTAAGCCTCATATGTGGCATAACATACTTTTGATGTTACTCACATTGTAGTATACTAAAAGTAATAACAGGTATGTGGTGTTGACACGGATATTAAGTTTGAAGGATCCATCAAGCAGATTGATGCACTGGATACTGAAGCTTAGCGAGTTCAATTTTGAGGTAATCCATGGACCAGACAGAACACAAGGGAACGCAGACGGCCTCAGTCTCAAGGTTTGTGTATTATGGTGAGTGGGTCACACAGCTGCAGAGTGATAGAAAGCACAAGATCCGATGAAGACTGCAAGTTATGCAGCTACAGTTCATTCAGCATGGTGGAGTGTTATGTAAGAAAAGAAAACAAGGACCCCCATCTTGTGATTCCAGCCACACTGTGGAAGGAAATGTTGAGACAGGTACATGATCATTTGTTAGCCAGCCATGGGGGTTGAAGAACCATGGAGCAGCATATAGCAAAACAATATTGGCAGTGGACACTTGAAGAAGATGTAAGACTGTACATGTATCATGTGCACAGTGGGTTGAATTAAGCCATCAGCATATTCCACTGCAAAGATTAACAGAGGCTAGTAAATCATTTGCAATGATTGATATGGAGATCTTAGGCTCTTCTAAGGTTTCTGAGAGTACAAGTCTGTCACACTGTGAGGTAGTATATGGCCAGAAAATGCCTTCACTATTTGAGGTAGTGAAGGCTAAAGTAGGGAGGAATGGAGAATAGGTATGGAATTCCACAAGAGCTTTACAGAAGGTATGGAATGAAGTGTGCAGGAACGGCTCTGCTAGGAGGGGCTAAGGCGGTGGGCGAATTTGTTGAAAGAAATTGTTCTGACACCTTTTCTTGAAATGAGGCCATTTATTGGCAGAAAAACCAACAGATGCGAATTCAAATGGACAACATGAGCCAGGCCTGGGAAGGCAAGGGTGAGCCAAGATGTAGTGGTGGGCAAAACATAATTTGCAGCAAACTTAGGTGAAGTTAAAGAAAAGTGGTGGCTGCCATTCGGACAAGTCTGAATGCCATGGCAGCTACAGAAACAAAGTCCTCGGTGCCGCAGCACCGGGAAGAGAAGATGATGTTCACAGCCACAGGGCGCGTGGCAGAGAGCGTTTTCAGCTGATGGGCAGCAGGGTACCTCCAGCGCAGCCATGCGATTTC
Organism: Schistocerca serialis cubense; assembly: GCF_023864345.2. Lineage (NCBI taxonomy): Eukaryota > Metazoa > Arthropoda > Insecta > Orthoptera > Acrididae > Schistocerca > Schistocerca serialis. The sequence continues at coordinate 358,023,191 of NC_064640.1, read as the reverse complement.
CTCCACCCTGATTGGCCAGGAGCCGAGAAAACCACAGCAGCACCATGGAAAGTTCCGAAGCATGACTTGGTCAGCTTTGCCTAAGTGGTATTACCTCATCAGCACATGAGGGAGGTGCGTGATTGAGATTGCCCACCTCGGTGGTGACTTGCTGCTGCCAGACCATGGGACGAGAAAATTACAGGCAGCTGGATCTACTGGCTAATGCTTGACCATAACAAGAGAATGAAATAAACCTTTTGAAATAAAATAAAGATAGAATCCCCTACTATCTGGCTCAACCTTACAGAAGTGCAAAGAGCAAATACAAAGGCCCCAGAACATCTTCAGTGGATGGGGTAATGAAATGCTAAATTATCTGAATACCATGTAGGACAGCTGGTATGTTAACAAGCTATTACACCCCAGAGGGAAAGGTACCAAATTCTTCACTTATTACCGAGGTCCATACTTCATTAGTGAACATGAAGCTACAACCTCCTCCAAGTACACGAGACATCCATATTGGGCATATCCATCTGCCTTAGGGTGTACTCGACTCTTTACTGCCATTACTGGTGTCATTTCCAAAAAAGGGGAAGATGTAGGAAGGAGAATGTAACACAAGTGGAGTGGATTACTTCTGTGCAATCTGCATACAAGTCACTTTCACATTAAGACAGACAGTTAAGCAAATGTATAGAGGAAATGACAGTGTACTAAATTTTCTTATAGTTTTATAAGATGCATTTTATAGCTCATATCATGTATCACATCCAGCTCCATAGCTGAGAAGTCAGCATGATTGATTACCATACAGAGGACTTGGTTTTGATTCCCCATGCTGCCAGAAATTTTTCATTGGTGGGAGGACTGGAACAGGTTACACGCAGGTTCATGATGCCAGTAACTGAGGAGATACTCGACCACATCATAATGACACCATATTTATTCAACAATGGCTGGGGGTTAGGTGTGTTGACTCCCGCTCCTCCATACCACATCCACATGATGCCATTAGTTGATACATGACACAGTGGTTGGTCAGGCACAGTTCACTCATCTGTGGCAAGAACAGCAGTGCTTATATTCTATTGCTTCATGTACCATGATAATGAGAGTGTCTGAATGTATTATGTGCACATGATGAATGAGTTTTGTTTTAATTTGTATGTATTTTGACTGAGATGTTAATTTGGTGGTTGCAATTAGTGGATGAATTTCATTCTTGTGATATTTTAACAGCTGTGCAGGAAATATCTTTTGGGTTGTCTGAATTGATTCTAGTGTTTTGTTAGTATAGTAATTTGGGGATTTCTATTGTTTTGCAATGGTGGGAGATGGTGTTTGCTTATTTTTCTCTATAAATATACTGTAAGTGAGGTATAGCTACTAATGTTTTCAGGTTGTAGATTTAGATGGAACATTGGGAGAGGAAGTAACCCACACAGTTGGTACATGGTACAGCATTAGAGAAATTGTATTACTGGAATGGGGTGGTGTGCAGTGATTTTGTGACAATGGTTCAAACTGTCACAGATATATGCAAGATACAGCTGTTTCTCAAGGGGACAGGAGCAAGAAGATGCCCACAGGCATCCTCACAGCACAAGCATATTTCCAAAACACAGGACCCTACTGGGCACAATCTGTGTGTGACCTAATTAGACTTATCAGCACTTGCTATGAGCAGGGATGTTCAAGGGGAACAGAGTGCTTAGAGCTATGGAACAGTGGGCCACTGTTGAATGGTACAAAATGTGACATCTTGGGACTGACTTTTCAGCTCCCAGCAACAATAACAAGAGCTATGACTCTGAACATAACAAATTTACTGCTGTGTTTTCTTGATAATCCTCTACATCACTCCATACTGACATCACTCATTGATCATATAGCTGCACAGAAAGGGGCACATAAGTGTGGAACAGATGTTCCAATAGATTCAGTAATATTGCAGCAGGTACCAGCACAGAGTCATGGTAATTGTAATTTAATCCTGGGGCACCATCTTAATCCCAGTCCGAACCTCTGTCTATGAATGCTAGAGAACCAACTGTCGACCCAAAATTCCAGTCTATTACATACTGATCAAGTGTGTCAGCCCCAGAGTGCTGAACAATTGTGGGTCTACCAGCCTCCATAAACCATGTGATCAAGTGAACAAAGAAAGAAGGCGCTCAATGTAGAAATTGTAAATAATGGTGTCAGAGGACAGAGATGCTACAGTGTTAGGTTATTTTAAATGATTAACAGGCTTAGAACAAGCCAGGGATTCAGAGGACTGAATATTCCTGAAGAGGAAGATGTTTTGTGTAACACAGTCCAGACTTCACAACCCATTGAGAGTCAGGCAGGTGAGCTGAATATGAAATCTTGTTACTGGGTGCTAGAATTCTGCTGGCACAGCATGCTGCAAGACCACAGTCTGCCACAGTGGTGGGCTGAAATTCCACATGTCATGACACAATTCTACACTTTCATGGTCACCTACATGACTAGAGACTGGGCCCTATCACACCGTAGCTGTGCAGAGTTACTATACATACTCATTACTCAGCACCTACCAGCACTTTTATTCATACTATGATTGGCTCTGGGATGTCCAACAACAGCTGACACCACCTCTAGGTCAGCTGCCTCTGTGGGGCAAATCAGCTTCAACTTCACCTAGCACATTGTAGGAACCACTGCTAGAACTGATAGTTTTGGGTCTGGAACTGGGACTACCAAGGGAAGACCTCCTTTAGGGTGTCTTCATCTGCTACCCTAGCCACCATCAAGAACCCTGGGCCAAGTGCTGGGCATCTGTGCATCTGACTTGCTGTTCACAGTCATTGCCTCATAAGCCTGCTGGCTGCCATAGGTGCCTACCATACATAGTATAGCTGGGGCGCTAGCTGTGGTCTTCTGCTGAGGCAAGCATCATTGCCTTTAGTACACAAACACTCCTTTGAGCTGGACATGTAGCATGGAGCTATACTGAAATAGTGACCATTGCCTGGGTGACCACTGGGATGCTGTCATCAACCTCTGTACAGAAGTCTTGCAGCATAAAGAATATTATTACTGATTGAGTTCTCCTGATCTGCACTTGCTGTGATACTGGTGGAACACAAACCACACTTCCCACACACTTCATTCTAGGGCAGAATTGGACATCTGGCTAATAATGATGTCCACACCCTGAAAGCATTACACTGTGTGTGTATGTGTGTGTGTGTGTGGGGGGGAGTGTGTGTGTGTGTGTGTGTGTGTGTGTGTGTGTGTGTGTGTGTGTGTGTGTGTGTGTGTGTGTAGAGAGAGAGAGAGAGAGAGAGAGCTAGAATATCACTTTCTGTTTATCATTAGGTCTGTACCAGTCATTCTGACTGGTGAGCATTGTTTAACATTCAATAAATAGTGTATGCCTGTATTTAATGTAATTTGGTGGTTTATAGCTTCTGTAAAAGACAAAAACCTATTACAAAAAGTGGATAACTATAAACATTTTTATCATAAAATGGCACCCAGTTATGTTGTCTGCAGAGTATTTTTTACATTTATCATCTCTACATGTGCAAAAATGGATTTTTACATCTGCTTAACTTATTTTATTTCATTCTTCTGATCATCCCTATCTTTCTTTCCATTTTACTTGATGCAGTGGAAGTGCAAACGTGTGTTTCTTGCTGCTCTCTGTCAGTATATTGTTGTGCTCTGCAGAAGTTCAGGGCTCCTCATTATTGTGGCTCATTGGTGTTTCCACATGTGTAGAGAATTACTGAACTACTTGAACAGTTTACCAGAAGAAGAGTCTGCACGAGAAGATATTTATGATTCTGATGAGTTGGATGATAAAGATGTCAAAAATGACACAGAATATCAGCTTCATGAAACAGAACATGGGGAATCATCTGAGGTGCAAGATGAATATTCAGAACCTGTAAAACAACACACAAATAATCCAGTTCTTATAGATTCAGTTCCTGTGGTGCCTCAAACCCCTACTCACAGTCAAGGAAGAAAATGGAAATAATCACATTCATCTCAGCATCTAGAAGCTAGAGTGAGGAGACTGCACCAAGTGGAAAAGTGTGGACTTGACTGCACCATGTCATGCACCTGGGAGATCAGTGCATCATAACATGTTGGAAACTATAGGGCCAACATGTAATGCTAAGAAACTTATAGACAGATGGTGATAGACAGAGGGTGTTACTTGAGTGCATTGTGAGTGCTAATAGACAATAATACTCTACAAATCATAAATACTTTACAGAAATTATAGCCCAAAAAGTTAATCAACATGCTTAGGTGGTGGCAAGTGTGGGGCCCGCCATTTTTTTCTCGCACTATGGGAAGACTTGATAGAAGTAATGAGTAGGTTAACAAGTAGAGGCAAGTGTGGGGCCCGCCATTTTTTCTCGCACTATGGGAAGACTTGATAGAAGTAATGAGTAGGTTAACAAGTAGAGGTACTATACAAAGTATGTAGCTGATGATGTCATCGATGATGCACTTGATGGGTCATCAGATGTTCCCAACCCCACCCCTCCCTTGCCTGACAAAGGTCAATTGCCCCTCCATAAAGTGGTCAAAAGTTCAAATTTTGGCAGGAAATTCAAATTTTGATGGGCAATTCAAAACATAGCCCAACTGTGCTAGCATCTTTCCTGTTGAAGTAGGACATTATCCTAATTCAAAAATGCAAGATGGCGACCAGCCCATACTGGAACGAGCTCTACAACATCATAATCCAAGAACTGGAATACTGGCACTGGCTGTATTACATCACAATCCAGCTCAGACCTTTTGGGCTATTTACAACAGCTTGGTGGGTTTCCCATGGAAGGAGGTCTGTGGTCCAAAATATAAATTTGAAGGAAATTAAAAATGGTCCATTGTCATGCTGGCTGACCTGGAATACTGGAACAGGCACTATAACATCATAATCCAGCTCAGATCTGTTGAGTTGAAACTTCCTGGCAGATTAAAATGGTGTGCCGGACCAAGACTCAAACTTGGGACCTTTGCCTTTCGTGGGCAACTGCTGTACCAACTGAGCTACCCAAGCATGACTCACAGCCCGTCCTCACAGCTTTACTTCTGCCAGTGTCTCGTCTCCTACCTTCCAAGCTTTTCAGAAGCTCCCCAGCGAACCCCCAACCATGGTGTAACTTTGACCAGTGACATGAAAAAATTATTAGGTAAATTAATCAGTAGCTAGGTGGCTAGCCCCCAATATACAATATTCAGTTTCAGGAACTGTTTGTGTGTTCTGATATCACACTTATATTGAAAATTTTGGTCAAAGTATCCCCATTTGATGGTACCACCTTCCCACCTGAATGATTTTTAGTAGAAAACAGAGCAAAGAAGAACAACACAAGATAAACAGGGTCAGGGCTTTATTGGAGGTGAATGGTTCATCAGAAATGACTAAAAGCAGTAGCTGCAGTAAGCAAATTAAATCTAACATTCTGCCATTTCATATAATGTATCATAATGTTCAGTCTCTCACTAACAAATTGCAAGAACTAGAAATAATACTATGTTCTGACCTAAATGTTGATGTTATCTGCATAACATAACATTGGCTAGAAGAACCACAAATAGAAACTCTAAAGATCCATGGTTTTTCTCTAGTCAGTTCATTTTGCAGGTCTTATTATAAACATGGCGGGAGAACTATCTTTGCAAAGCAGCATTTGAGGTATAAAGCAATCCGAACATATTCTGAACTGAATAAAGAAAAAGTCTTTGAAATGGTGGTTATTGAACTTACTGACATTCAACAAGTTATTACAACTATATACAGATCCCCTGATGCTGACATAAAAGAAATCCTGTATAAATTTGATATGATGTTAAATATTGTAGAACTAAAGAAAAGAAAATCATTTGTGGGGACTTCAACATAGACTTTTTGAAACCCTCAAACTACAAAGATGAATTACTGTACATGACAAAGAGTTTCAAGTTAATCCCCACAGTAAATACACCAACACGAATCACTAGGCGTAGTAAAACTGCACCGGACCAAATTTTTATTCAAGAAGCCTTTTCTCACTACAGTAGTGAAGCAGTTAAGATGGGATACAGTGATCATGATTCTGTGTTGTTATCACTGGAATTATGTTCAGAGAAAATATCTCCCATTAAAATAACTGAGTGCAGGGATTTCACTGATGGCATTATAACAAACTTTTGCAACATAATAAGGTGAGGAACATGGGCTGAAGTGTTTAATGAAACAGATATAAATAGAATGTTTCATAACTTTCATGGATCATATAAGTACTATTTTGACACAGTCTTCCCACTAAAGCAACATAAATTAAAACCAACCAGAAACAAAAGTTGGATTACTAAGGGCATAAAAATCTCCAGTGCAAGGAAAAGATTTCTACATTTGTATAAAAAACAAAACACTTTATCATTAGAAATGCAAAATTATATCAAAGAATACAGTAAGATCTACCACAAAGTTATTAAAGAGGCAAAGAAAAGGGGGAATGATGAATATATCTGCAAATCAAACAACAAAACACGGGCCGCATGGAACATCATCAGATTTGAAACACACATAAAACCAGTGGCAAAAAATATTAACTTAAAGCTGGAAAACAAACAAGTATCAGATGCTACCTCTGTAGCTAATATCTTCAATGAGTACTTTGGCAAAACTGCAAATGACCTTATCCAAAGCAACTTTCAGAATACTAATATGAACTACATTGAGAACTATAAACCACTGATGGGGTCTTTGTTACCCAAGCAGGTCACACAGAGTGAGCTCATACTGGCAATGAGCTCATTAAGGAAACTTTATGTTGTTTTGATGAGATTCTGGATTGTATTATAAACCAAACAAAATGATAAATTGTAGAACCTCTGAAGCATGTTGTTAACCACTCCTTTTCCAAAGGTACCTTTCCAAATTTTCTAAAGATTGCAAAATTAGCACCCTTGCACAAAAATGGAGCCACAGACAATGTTAACAATTACAGACCTGTAGCACAGCTTAGAGGCTTCTCAAAGTTCTTTGAGAAGCTCTTTTATAATAGGTTGCTAGAGTTTGTTAACAAAAACTCATTGCTGTCAAATCATCAACATGGCTTCAGGCAATCTAGATCCGCAACCACAACAGTTATGAATATTTGCACACCATTCTAAAACCTGTAGATGAAAAGGAAATGGCTACTGGAATATTCTTGGACCTATCCAAAGCATTTGACATTTTAGATCATGGTATCCTGCTATGTAAGTTGGAAAGAAAGGGAATTAGAGGTATTCCAAATCAATGGATTGGATCATATCTTACTAGCTGGCAATTAAAAGTTGTTCTCAGACAGGACGCAATAAATGAAAACATTTCAAGAACAACAACATACACTTCAGAAAAAACTACCATTAAATATGGTATGCCACAAAGATCAACATTAGGTCCTATCCTATTTCTCTTGTATGTTGATGACCTGAATGACATTGTCCATGCCAAACAGAAAACTTTATTTGCAGATGATACCATTATTTCGATTACAGGGTCAGACCGAAAAGAGCTTCAATTAACTACAGGTGCATCATTGCTGGAGCTAACACATTGGTTTGAGAAAAATAAACTTATAATTAACACTGGGAAAATGGTGGCCATGAACTTTCATATGTCCCACTATAAACAACAAAATGAACACACATTGAAAATAAACAACAAGATTGTAGAATTAATGGTGATGTTAAGTTCCTTGGAATATATCTGCAGAGTGATCTCAAGTGGAATACACACATTAAAGCTCTTACAATCAAGCTATCATCAATCTGTTGAATGCTACGGATACTAAGCACAAGCTGTAATAGAGAAATAGTAATACAGGCACATCATGCACATTTCCAGTCAGCAATCAGATATGGAATAATATGCACCCTATAGTCTATTTGTTTTCAAAACCCAGAAACGAGCTATCAGAATCATCTGCAACATGAAGAGCCAAGGATCATGTCACTCTCTTTTTCCTACTCTAAAGATATTGAACCTTGCATGCCTATATATATTTGAAACAATAGTCTTTGTAACAGAATATTTAAGAACCTCCAATGCCTATCAGCTGAAGAGCTCTGTGCACAATTACACAAGAAGAAATGGCAATAACATTCGTGTCTCCTATGCTAGAACAACAGCCTACCAGAAAAGTGTCCTTCGTAGAAGCACACAATCGTCTAAACCACCTCCCTAACAACATCAAGTTGGTAAAGCAAGACAGCTTGTTCAAAAAAAAAGCTGAAGTCATTTCTGAGGGACCACAGTTTCTACTCTGTAAATGAATACCACTCAGAATGAAACAGAATTTTATAATGTTAAATTAATAAACATTTTATGACAATTATTTGTTTATTAAAGTGTACTAGCTGTACATTTAATGTTGTTTGAATGTAGATATTTGTAGTCCACAGCATTGTATTGATATATATATACAGGGTGGTCCATTGATAGTGACTGGGCCAAATATCTCATGAAATAAGCATCAAGCGAAAAAACTACAACAAATTAAACTCGTCTAGCTTGAAGGGGGAAACCAGATGGTTGGCCCACTAGATGGGGCTGCCATAGGTCAAATGAATATCAACTGCGTTTTTCTTAAATAGGAACCCCCATGTTTTATTGTGGCAACGGCCTTGCCGCAGTGGATACAGCGGTTCCTTTGAGATCACCGAAGTTAAGCGCTGTTGTGCGTGGCCGGCACTTGGATGGGTGACCATCCAGCTTCCATGCGCTGTTGCCATTTTTCGGGGTGTACTTAGACTTGTAATTGAGGAGCTACTCGGCAGAATAGTAGTGGCTTCGGTCAAGAATACCGTCTTAACGACTGGGAGAGCGGTGTGCTAACCCCATGCCCCACCTATCCGCATCCTCCAATGAAGATCACATGGCGGTCGGATGGTCCCGGTAGGCCACTCGTGGGCAGAAGACAGAGTGAGTGCATTTTTAATTACATATTCATGAAGTACATAAAGAAATATGAATGTTTTAGTCGGACCACTCTTTTCGCTTTGTGACAGATGGCGCTGTAATAGTCACAAACGCATCAGTACATGGTATCACGTAACATTCCGCCAGTGCGGACAGTACCGGTATTTGCTTCATGATACATTACCCGTGTTAAAATGGACCATTTACCAATTGTGGAAAAGGTCCATATCATGTTGAGGTATGGCTATTGTGATCAAAATGCCGAATGGGTATGTGATATGTATGCTGCTCGGTATCCTGGATAACATCATCCAAGTGTCCGGACCGTTTGCCAGATAGTTACGTTATTTAAGGAAGCAGGAAGTGTTCAACCACATGTGAAACGTCAACAATGACCTGCAACAAATGATGATGCCCAAGAAGGCTGCTGTTGCAGCTAATCTGCACATCAGTAGCAAACAAATTGCGCGAGAATCGGGAATCTCAAAAACGTCGGTGTTGAGAATGCTACATCAACATCGATTGCACCTGTACCGTATTTCTATGCACCAGGAATTGCATGGCGATGGCGACGACTTGGAAGTGTACAGTTCTGCCACAGGGCAAAAGAGAAATTACGGGACGATGACAGATTTTTTGCACGCGTTCTGTTTAGCGACAAAGCATCATTCACGAACAGCGGTAACATAAACCGGCATAATATGCACTATTGGGCAACAGAAAATCCACGTTGGCTGCGACAAGTGGAACATCAATGACCTTGGTGGGTTAATGTATGGTACGGCATTATGGGAGGAAGGATAATTGCTCCCCATTTTATCGATGGAAATCTAAATGCTGATTTCCTACATGATGTTCTACCAATGTTACTACAAGATGTTTCGCTGCATGACAGAATGGCGATGTACTTCCAACATGATGGATGTCAGGCACATAACTCGCATGCGGTTGAAGCGGTATTGAATAGCATATTTCATGACAGGTGGATAGGTCGTCGAAGCACCATACCATCGCTCTCACGTTCACCGGATATGACGTCCCCGGATTTCTCTCTGTGGGGAAAGTTGAAGGATATTTGCCATTGTGATCCACTGACAATGCCTGACAACATGCATCAGCACATTGTCAATGCACGTGCGAACATTACAGAAGGTGAACTACTCACTGTTGAGAGGAATGTTGTTACATGTATTACCAAATGCATTGAGGTTGAAGGACATCATTTTTAGCATTTATTGCACTAATGTGGTATTTACAGGTAATCCCACTGTAACAGCATGTGTTCTCAGAAATGATAAGTTCACAAAGGTACATGTATCACATCGGAACAACCGAAATAAAATGTTCAAACGTACCTGTGTTCTGTATTTTAATTTAAAAAACCTACCTGTTACCAACTGTTCGTCTAAAATTGTGAGGCGTATGTTTGTGACTATTACAGCACCATCTATCACAAAGCGAAAAAAGTGGTCCAACTAAAATATCCATATTTTTTTATGTACTACACGAATATGTAATAAAAAACAGGGGTTCCTATTTAAAAAAACCGCAGTTGATATCCAATTGACCTATGGCAGTGCCATCTAGCAGGCCAACCATAGCGCCATCTGGTTTCCTCCTTCAAGCTAGACAAGTTTCGTTATTTGTAGTTTTTTCGTTTGACGCTTATTTCGTGAGATATTTGGCCCAGTCATGATCAATGGACCACCCTGTGTGTGTGTGTGTGTGTGTGTGTGTGTGTGTGTGTGTGTGTGTAATTTTTAACTTCGTGAATCATTTATTGACCTGTCCAATATCTGTACAAGATGTCACAGGACCAAAGCTAAATACATAGATAAATAAATAAACATAATCAAAGAGTACTTTAAGCTATGTCCACCACAGACTGAGTCTCCCCATAGCGACCCATATTGAAGAGTATAAATCACGTAGACTCACAACAATTGAAGGCATGAAGGTACTTAACAGAGGCATGTATTTGTTCTCCCATTACTCCATAAGCACATGGAGTAGCAAAAGGGTCCAAACACCTCCCCCTCCTCTGTCTGTCTCCTGTCTCCCAGTCTCCTGTCTCCCTCTCTCCTGTCTCCCTCGCTCCTTTCTCCCTGTCTCTTGTCTTTGTCTCCCTGTCTCTTGTCTTTGTCTCCCTGTCTCTTGCCTTTGTCTCCCTGTCTCTTGTCTTTGTCTCCCTGTCTCTTGCCTTTGTCTCCCTGTCTCTTGTCTTTGTCTCCCTGTCTCTTGTCTTTGTCTCCCTGTCTCTTGTCTGTCTCCCTGTCTCTTGTCTTTGTCTCTCTGTCTCCTGTCTTTGTCTCTCTGTCTCCTGTCTCCTGTCTCTCTCTCTCTCTCTCTCTCTCTCTCTCTCTCTCTCTCTCTCTCTACATGTCAAGAACTCCAGCTAATACTTGACATAATAGAACATCAGTTCAGATATGTCGACCATAAGTAGTATCTCCTTAACGATCCATATTGCAGAGTACAAGTCACATGTGTTCACCCCATTTGAACACTTAAAGGTACTTGTCAGTGGTATATATCGATTCTCCCACTGCTCTATATGCAAGTAGAATAGCAAAAGGGGCCAGTTAGCAGTAATTTAAGATATTCCCCACAATGTGTTGTATGTAGGCTTGTAGACTATACACAGTTATCTTTCTAAGGTTTGAGGCATAGCAGAAGCAGCATCAAAGTTTTTAACACCACACGCAACACATTTGTAAAGGTTCTTGTGTAAGAAAAAGTGCTATAATGGTCCATACAGATGTGTGGACGACTTTGGCTCAGCCTACCATATATTTTTTTCAAATATACGGGACACCTACAAAAATACTCCAGTGTCACTCTCTGACACAAAGATGACCTAGGCATCCACTAAAACAACTTATTGATCCTATTTAACTGGAACTGAAATGGATCAACAATTGCTTTTTGTGACTGGAATATGATAATAATGACTTTTACCATCGATATTCATGTAAGGAAATTGCATTTCAGAGATAACAAAGAGCCATTGTTATTTATGTAAAACAAGTAATAAGTAGTTAAAAGAAAGAACACTATCACGTTTAAAACCATTTAACATTTTTATAAATCTTTTCTGTATAGTGCAAATCTCATGCAGTCATTCATGTTTGCTTATTTACATATTTTGCACTGCAGTGAATATTTTCACAAATGTTTCTGAGAGTCAACTCTCTGGTATACATTTCTGTGCATGGGAAAGTGAAATTACATTGTAGCATTAAAGAATTCACGATCATAGATTCCAAAACATTGGTCTTTTTACATGACCAGCACTTAATCATTTTTGAAAAAATACGTTATATAAGTGCATTTGAGCCCGGAAGGCAAATGATAAATTCTTTAACCTTAGGGAGGATTGTTATTGGAATGTTTTTCTCCTTAAATAGATCGAAAATTCCCACCCACCTATCCTGTACTGCTACAGTGTTAGCATTCCATTCACATAATTTTTCTACTGTAATTGTTTTAGCCATACAAAATTCATCAAACAAGAGTGAACAATCAAGGATTGTATTACCCATGTCTTGTACTGTGGAAATACTGGCCTCTTCATCTGACCATTTTAGTTCTGATTTCAAAGTAGACCAACATAAGTCAGTGTTATACGGAAATTTCTGACTCCATGAAACTAGATAGTCATATGCTACACAGTAGAAGATATTTGCAGATGAATAAAATCTATCTTGAGCTGCTCGGTCACACACATACAATTTCAGTAAGATGGATTTAACTTGGACAAAAAATTATTATATCCCCTTCTAACAGCCATGTACCGCAAGTCTCTAGAGGAAAAGAAGGTTCCAAATGATTGGAAAAGAGCACAGGTAGTTCCAGTTTTCAAGAAGGGTCATCGAGTAGATGCGCAAAACTATAGGCCTATATCTCTGACATTTATCTGTTGTAGAATTTTAGAACATGTTTTTAGCTCGCGTATCATGTCATTTCTGGAAACCCAGAATCTACTCTGTAGGAATCAACATGGATTCCAGAAACAGCAATCGTGTGAGACCCAACTCGCTTTATTTGTTCATGAGACCCAGAAAATATTAGATACAAGGTAGATGCCATTTTCCTTGACTTCCGGAAGGCGTTCGATACAGTTCCGCACTGTCGTCTGACAAAGTAAGGACCTACAGAATATCAGACCATCTGTGTGGTTGGTTTGAAGAGTTTTTAGCAAACAGATCGCAGCATCTTGTTCTCATTGGAGAGACGTCTACAGCTGTTAAAGTAACCTCTGGCGTGCCACAGGAGAGTGTTATGGGACCATTGCTTTTCACAATATATGTAAATGACCTAGTAGATAGTGTCGGAAGTTCCATGCGGCTTTTCGCGGATGATGCTGTAGTATACAGAGAAACTGCAGCATTAGAACATTGCAGCGAACTGCAGGAAGATCTGCACCGGATAGGCACTTGGTGCAGGGACTGGCAACTGACCCTTAACATAGACAAATGTAACATATTGTGAATACATAGAAAGAAGGATCCTTTATTGTATGATTATATGATAGCAGAACAAACACTGGTAGCAGTTACTTCTGTAAAATATCTGGGAGTATGCGTATGGAACGATTTGAAGTGGAATGAATATATAAAATTAATTGTTGGTAAGGCAAGTGCCAGGTTGAGATTTATTGGGAGAGTCCTTAGAAAATGTAGTCCATCAACAAACAAGGTAGCTTACAAAACACTCGTTTAACCTATACTTTAGTATTGCTCATCAGTGTGGGATCCGTACCAGGTCAGGTTGACAGAGCAGATAGAGAAGGTCCAAAGAAGAGCGGCGCGTTTCATCACAGGCATATTTGGTAAGCGTGATAGCGTTACGCAGATGTTTAACAAATAAAAGAGGTGCTCTGCATCGCGGTGTAGCTTGCTCTCTAGGTTTCGAGACGGTGTGTTTCTGGATAAGGTATCGAATATATTGCTTCCCCCTACTTATACTTCCCGAGGAGATCACGAATGTAAAATTAGAGCGATTCGAACGCGCACGGAGGCTTTCTGGCAGTCGTTCTTCCCCCGAACCATACGCGACTGGAACAGGAAAGGGAGGTAATAACAGTGGCACGTAAAGTGCCCTCCGCACACACACCGTTGGGCTTGCGGAATATAAATGTAGATGTAGATTTTTTACCTTTGTTTTTAGTAGCTTATAACAATGCAGTGCTTACGCAACACAAATATTCTGCCTTTAAGTTTCTAGAATGCTTGTTCAAAAGATATTTGGCTGACTGTGCACAAAGCATAACCATAATTCTGATTCCTTATTACTGAAAAATGAATACAAAGTAGCAGAACACCCTGGTTCTGACAGGAAAAATGATTTTAAAGCAGGATACAGTTTCACAATCCTTAAAAGTGCAGGCAATAATGCTAACCACCTTGCTCTGCTGTAACTCAGTACTTGCTAATATTCAATATTCACAACATCACAGAATTCTGTATTCGTTCCACCAGAACACTGTATATGTGGAAATGCTTATAAATTTTACACACATTGTTTTCCACATCAGTGGGCTACTGCTGTTACTGTGGTGTTGTGAATTATATATGCCATGCAATCAATCCCTATAGGAGGCTTTTTAGGACTGACTTTTGATTTGCTGGAAACATTTTGTTTAGCCCCTCTCTTAACTCCACCAAACATACTATTCATTTTATCAGCTGAGAGACACACAAATTTTGACTTCCAGTTATTGGCCTGTAGAACATGTTGTACATGCTGATAAGACGGCTGATGTTTCATTTTCAACAGAACAGAAATCTGATAACTTCACATGTACCCCACTTACAGGTTTGAAATATCTGGCAATGAGAGGAAGTAATTTAGTTGATTTATGATTGCTGGTATCAATAGAAATGCTTATAAAATTCATTTCATTAAGGTCTTCAGTAAGAAGCTCTTTGCACGATGGATCCAATACATTGGGAACTATACATTCTGTTTTTGCCCTTGCACAACTAAACTTGGTATCATACAGTTTCTTAATCATTTTCAATGTGCAGTCCATGGAACTATAGCTGTGTCTGTGATGCACAGTGTGGTAGGTAGATGTTCCTTCTACGCAGCCAATTTTAATTCTTCATTGCATGAGACAGAATGAATTTGTAAAAGTTACTAACAAAGAAAAAAAATTGCAGTAGTTAAGAACGAAAGTATAAGATTTCAATATTACAGTATTGTGTTAACATATGTAATGCTCTACTGGGTACAAGGGTGCTCATTTTTAATGATGTTGCAGCAGCTATTGAACCCAATTTATGTTTCTTACAAGGGAACCTCCCCACCGCACCCCCCTCAGATTTAGTTATAAGTTGGCACAGTGGATAGGCCTTGAAAAACTCAACACAGATCAATCGAGAAAACAGGAAGAAGTTGTGTGGAACTATAAAAAAAATAAGCAAAATATACAAACTGAGTAGTCCGTGCGCAACATAGGCAGCATCAAGGACAAATGTCAGCTCAGGAGCGACGTGGTCCCGTGGTTAGTGTGTGCAGCTGCGGAGAAAGAAGATCTTGCTTCAAGTCTTTCCTTGAGTGAAAAGTTTAATTTTTTATTTTCAGACAATTATCAAAGTTCAGGCACTCACACATAATCAACTTCGCTCTCCAAAATTCCAGGACATGTTCAGATTTGCTTGGACATATTCAGGATTTGACGCTCTACACAAGGAATAATTTGAAACGTTAAAAACCGTTAAAACATATGTTTTGACAGAGCACAGGGAAAACCGTGCGACTGTGAAACTTTTGCATTCATTTGTAGCAGTTTATGTGACACTCTTATGTTTTCATCACTTTTTTGGGAGTGATTATCACATCCACAAGAGAACCTAAATTGTGCAAGCTAAAACCCATTCGCCAAGTGTACAAGTTAGGTGGGTCGACAACATATTTCTGTCATGTGACGCAGATGCCGGCACCTGTGTCGTATAGAATATATCAGACGTGTTTTCCTGTGGAGGAATCGGTTGACCTATGACCTTGCGATCAAATGCTTTCGGTTCCCATTGGAGAGGCACGTCCTTTCGTCTACTAATCGCACGGTTTTACGGTGCGGTCGCAAAACAGACACTAAACTTATTACAGTGAACAGAAACGTCAATGAACGAACGGACAGATCATAACTTTGCGAAAATAAAGAATGTAAGCTTTTCACTCTCACGCTAACCACGGGACCACGTCGCTCCTGAGCTAACATTTGTCCTTGATGTTGTGCACGGACTACGCAGTTTGTATATTTTGCTTATTTTTTCATAGTTCCACACAACTTCTTCCTGTTTTCTCGATTGATCTGTGTTCAGTTTTTCAAGGCCTATCCACTGTGCCAACTTATAACTAAATCTGGGGGGGGGGGGGGGGGGGGGTGCGATGGGGAGGTTCCCTTGTTAGAGGTTTGTTTACGGTTAGGCCGAGGCTGCCCTTGGGAGCGTACTGCGGCCACGCCGGCCGGTGGGGGACACGCCGCACGCTTCGTCAACATCGCACAGAGTATTTCCCCAACGTCGCCCCATGCCTCTATTTGCGCTCCAGCGGCGCGAGAAATTTCAAAAGACTGAGTGGTGGATAGGACTTCATCTAGAGTCGGATTTGCCAACTGAAGGGCACGTTGCCTAGCTTCTTTGTCTGGCGCCGATGGCATAATAGCATCCCGTACCAAGGAATCGGCGTAGGATTCTTTGTAAACTTCAGTAACAAATTGACACTTTCTACTGAGGCCGTGAAGTTCAGCAGCCCAAGCGCGATGGGATTGATTTGGTTGTTTTTGCAACGATAAAAGGCAACACGAGAGGCTACCACATGCTTTTGCTTTTGAAAATAGACGGAGAGAAGTGAGCACATTTCAGCAAAGGACAAAGACGCAGGCTCTTTCAAAGGAGCCAATTGCGACAACAACCGATACATTTGAGGTGAAATCCATGAAAGGAACAGAGACTTACACGTTTGTTCGTCCGCGACATGAAATGCCAAGAAGTGCTGTCGAAGACGGTTTTCGTAATCAGACCAGTCTTCCGCCGTCTCGTCGTAAGGAGGAAATGGTGGTATAGACAACGACAAGAGACGCCCCGCATTTGATGCCGTGACGAAATCACGAATCGCATTTGTGAGAAGCGTTTCCTGTTCTATGAGATCTTGCAGTAGTTGCTCTAAAGTAGCCATGGAAACATGTGGGTCAACGATGGAAAAGAAAATTCAATACCTCATCGCCAATTGTTATAACTTCAAGTTGCAGAAATATATTTCAAGGAAGATGCAATACATGAAAGTCACAGATCAAGTAAACAGAGTAAGACGGGTGTACACTTTCACAGTCAAATCACTACTGAGTCCGAGTCTAGCGGCTGCTGGCTGGCTGGCCGCTTAGGTGGGGTGGGTGCTGCATGGCTGGCAGACAGCGCCGCATGTAGAGGACGCACTTTGAAAGATTGGCGAGTCACAACAATAGAGAGAGTCAAGACTGATCTGATGTACATTCATTACTTTCCCTAACCACAGAAAAAAACTTGTTATAAATTTGGATTATGTAATTTAAACTGATGTTATGTACAGTACAATTAATATTGTGCATCCATGTTGCTCATAAGTTAAGACATTTTTCCTTCAAGGTTGCAGAAAGGAAAATTTTGTTTTCTTATGATCTATTACTTGAAAAAATGGCAGGGCTGCAAATAAGCATGTGTTACCCCAATAGCAAGACTGAAAATAAAGGGAAGAAAAGTGAAATTATATGATGATGAAGACTAGTTTGTTACCCTTTATTGAATAATCAGACATGAAAGACTTACCTCATAATTCATGGTAAGGGTGACATATGTCCAGTGGTAGTTCTTTCTAATTAGTGACTGTGGTGCCCTGCGTTAATACTTTTCTGTTTACCTTCTATGATGTTCTTAATTTCAGAATTATAAAGCAAAAAGGTAAAGAACATCATGCAGTTTGCTTCGCATTGCGAGAAATCTTTTCCTTATCTCTGAAGATGCTATTATGAATCACATAGTCTCCACTACGTCCTACATATGAAACAGCAAATTCCAAAGAAAGTGATAAAAATTTATGAAATTGAGCCTTGTTGAACCATGAAGTCAGATCCTCTCAGCAGGCTGCACTTGTCTGAAATGCTTGCTTTGCTGTTGCATGAGAAGTTCAGAAAAATATCATAGGAATGAGGAGGAAAAGACCATGTTTCACAGGGTGGACAAAAAGGCAACTGGAGAGAGGGATTTAAGTTGATTTTAACATAATAATATTGTATATTTTGGTTATCAGAAATCAAATTTTATATCACGTAGTCAATCAAGAGTACAGGTTGTTGGGATGACAACTTTAAGTGGTTATTCCTCCTAAAGTATTTGATTGAGAAACGCAATTTTTTATATTTATAGAAATTACTAGTGAACACAGAGAGCCCTGTGTGTAAGCATTTTTTCCCCAACAAAAAATATGTTGAACTCAAACTGAACAGCCTAGTTGTTTGAATAGAATTTTAAATTTAAATTGTTGTGCCAACAAGTTATTTATTATGTTCACTGTACTTCAGCTCACTCCTTGGATAAATTTTGACTTGTTACATCATCAATAACTCATGGTATGAAGTTCTATAATATTCTGATTAGTTTTGTTAATGTGTGAGTTCAAGAAATTTTAATTCAGAAAAAATGATTTCTAAGAACTGCCAGAAACCCAATCTACATAAAATTCCGAGGGCCTAATTAGTAAGTTAGAAAGAAAAGTCTATGGGTATGATGAAATGGAAAATAATCTCAATAAATGATAGGAAAAGAAAAGGATTCCTCAGCTCCATGAGACCAATGCCGGAATCATTCCTTAGTTTCCACCAGGGGCCATCCTTCCCACTTTTCTATAATTTTTTAGTTTAAAAAAGGGGCAAGTGGAGATGATGAAAGCCAAATGAAGATAAATCTTACAGTAGCACTGACATCAACAGTTAGTTTTATGTACTCATTCTTTACAAGCTGGGTCAAGACACGTGCAACAGAAGAGACAATGAGAAGTAAAAGGATGCACTACAAAGGTATTTCAGCCCAAAGGGAGAACAATCCAGGAGCATCGAGGATGGAAAGATGTATGCTGAGCCATAGACCAAAGAGACTGGAAAACTACTGAATTTAATAAGACGTAGTTCTTCAGGACAGCACCACAAAGCTGGCAAGAACATCCTTGTGACCAGTGAAGACAGCAGCAATGTTGAGAGTGGGCCATCCACAGGATGTTCTACAGGCCTCCACTCGACTGAAGACCTGGTTTATGAGAGAAGCTCCGAGAATGACACAGCATGCAGAAATGAAATTAGATGACTCGACTTTTAAAATACCAGGGGAAAATCAGCTTTAGCAGGCATCACCACAGGTGGGATTGAAGGCAAGCCTAAACTTGAAGACACAGTGGACTCCGATTCCAGAAGATGGCTGGAAATTATTAATGATTGCATTTGAATGATCTTGGTCATACAAGCTCCTCCAGAGCATGTTAAAGAAGCTGAAGAACGTCCTAAAAACGTGGACAACTGTCGCTTCAGCCCTGTACATTACAGCTATTCTTTAACAAATCTATGAAAAGCAGACAGAAATTGCTTGGTAAACTCCAACAGCTATCTTCCGCTTTTGTTGCAAACTTTTTTTGTCATCTACAGTAAAACTTGCAAGGACCAGTATAAGCAGCTGGTGGCATCTTACTTCTTAACTCAAAACTCATGGGCAGTCTACTGAGGATTTGAATTCACACAAAAAGGTGATTGCGTTTTCTAAAGGACTGAAAAATTCATGAACTGTTGACACCCATCATAAAAGGCTACTGAATATTGAAAGCAAACATTGGAAAAATGTTCTTCAGCATTTAATAATTATAATAAGTTTCCTGGACCAGCAATGTCTGCCCTTGAGAAGAAGTGCTGATAAACTTTTTCAGCATGACAATGGAAAGTTCTTTAATGTCATTGAATTTTTTGAAAAAGTTTGGAGCTGTGATGATAGAGAACCTGTATAGAACAAAGAAAGGTAAGACAAGGGTCATTATTTTAGTAATGATGATGTCTGCAAAGTATTACAGTATCACTCTGGATTGCACACCAGGTATTTTAAATGTTGAGCTTATGACAACTGTGGTATGCTTAATCCAGGAGACATGACTTGGAGGGGTATACGACACCTGAGTTCTGGGGCATTTCCTGAGATTCCTTTCAATATCCAATTCTTCAAGCTCCACTCTGATGCAGGTTCATACTCAAGTCCTTGGAAGATAAAAAAAAATTCATTTTAGAATATGAGAGGTCAATGGTGTGACAGTGGGGTGACCATGAATGGAAAGTATTCTGGTCTCCAGAAAAGAATTTTATATTTGAACAAAAGAGCATTTTATGCACCATGTAGCAGTCAGTCATTCATTCTTGTGGTAAAGGATTCTGCTATGTCTTCTCAATATGCTGTTTCCATGTTTTTGACAGTGAATAGCTTCTACGATTTCTTCTCCTCCTCCATTCAGTGTTGGACTACCTTGAAGAAGTATCTTTCTAACTTGACACTAAAACTGCTGAGCAATACTAGGTGGGAAAGCTATATTGATGCACACAACTCCCCTGAAGTTTCAGGCTGGAGGAGTTTATGTCACGTTTGTTCACATATCAGAAGAATTCAATGGTATGACTGCTCACAAAGCTATGGGACTTGTGAATCAAATAAAAAATTACACCTTTCTAACTTCTCCAGTAATCTGATATGATGTACTGCTTCACATCAGTGTAGTCAGTAAGACCCTCCTGCAGAGTACTGACATAAATATTTCTGAGGCTGTAGAAATACTTGAAAGTATGAAAGTATATTTTGAGAACTGCAAAACAGAAGAAAAGTTTGTGTCTTTCTTGACAGATTCCAAAGAACATACCACAGAATTAGAGCTAGAAGATCTAACGTTACTATTACTGAAACGTTTAGTTCTACACACGCAACTACATTTAGAGGTACAGTTAATGAGTCAAGCATCATTGACGTGCTGGAGTTGAGGCAAGAACTTAAAGTCCTTTCAGCGTTTGCAAAACCCAGAATAAGTCCAACAGATACTTCGAAGTTTATAGAAAGACATAATTTTTGTCCCGGTATTAACATTTCTCAAAGAATTCTCCAAACACTTCTGATGACAGTTGTTGAAACCATTGTACAAGAAGGGTGACAGAAACGAAGTAACCAATTATCGTTCTATTTCACGCTTAACTTGTTTCTCCAAGATTCTCGAGAAACTTGTACACAGAAGGATTCATTGAACATCTTAGTAAATACAATATTCTCAATAAAAGTCAATTCGGTTTCCAGAAAACATCTCAACAGAAGATGCAATATATACTTTCACCAACGCAATTCTTGAATCAATCAATAATAAAATGTCTCCAACTGGAATTTTTAGTGACCTTTCTAAGGCGTTTGATTGCGTGAACCATAAGATTTTTCTGAGAAAGGCAGAATTTTATGGGTTAACTGCAGAAGCAGGGATGTGGCTTGCCTCCTATTTAAAGGACCAGAAACACAAAGTCATGGTAAACAACACTCATGGGGAACCAGTGTCGTCTTCTTGGGGTACAATAAACTGTCAAGTCCCATAGGGCGCTATTCTGGGTCCTCTACTTTTCCTTATTTTCATAAATGACCTTCCAATGTGTACAAGGGCTATGGTAAAATTTACTTTCTTTGCTGATGACACGACGATTCTGGTAGACAATTCAACAAATACTAATCTTGAGATCACTGTAAATGCAATTTTTCAGGAGACCTTTAACTGGTTTACCTCTAATGGACTAACACTAAATTTTGAGAAAACTCTTTTGATTCAGTTCCATACAAGCCAAAATATCGAAGGTGAGATTAAAGTTAAATAAAATGATGGGAATTTAGCAAGAGTGGAATCAACAAAGTTCGTGGGTCTTCTTGTTAATAGCAATCTAAACTGGTCCTTACACTTTCCTTACCTATATAAAAAACGAAGCTCAGCAGTTTACGCTATTCATGCGATTGCATCCTTTAGTGACTTAAATACTTTGAAAGCTGCCTATTTTGGTTATTTTCATGCCCTGATGGCCTATGGAATTGTATTCTCGGGAAATCAGCCAAAGGCAAACAAAATCCTCATAACCCAGAAAAGAGTCATTAGGATTCTGTGTGGTGTCAAGTACAGACATTCCTGCAGGAAACACTTCCAAGAGCTGAGAATACTCACAACAGTATCTCAATACATTTTCTCTCTCATGTGTTTCTTGTGTAAAACCCATTCCCTTTTTGAAATGAAGAGCATGTATAATAACTATGACACTAGGGTAAAAAATGATCTTCATCTTGAACAAAAGAATCTAAGCATGGTACAAAAAGGAGTACACTACTCTTGTATAAAAATATTTAACGCTCTCCCTCAGGCAATAAAAATGTCAGTTACTGATCCACATACTTTTAAAGATCAACCTAAACAATATCTGCTAAGTAAAACCATTTACTCACTGGACGAATTTATCTAAGAGAATATGTGAATTGATTT
The DNA here is from genome assembly GCF_023864345.2 of Schistocerca serialis cubense. NCBI lineage: Eukaryota > Metazoa > Arthropoda > Insecta > Orthoptera > Acrididae > Schistocerca > Schistocerca serialis. Next base: position 358,000,705 of record NC_064640.1, on the reverse strand, counting down.
TGATCTATTGTAAGTCTGTTCAATGTAATTTGTAACTTTTTACAAAAAAACAATTCTTGTAAATATTTTTTCTATGTAATATATTATTCATTGTACAACCTATTATTATAAAGAAATGTCTCAAATTTATCTAAATGACATGTTCTACACCCAAGCGATTTATCACTACTGGGTCTACAGAACACGAATGAAATAAATAAATAAATAAAGAGAAGTTTCTCAAAACTGAAATTGATGAAAACATATCTCATTTAAGTGACCTCCAACAATATTTACTGAGCACAAGCTTGCAGAGGACTTAAATTATGTGGATCAAGTGAAAGAGTTTGCATAAGCAAAAGCCAGGAAAGTCTGATTTGTCTGTTTTTTTTTTTTCCTTTTCTTAGTATTCAGAGGTATAGTTCTTTCGAATATTATGCTTTATTTTGTTCAATGTGAAATAAATTATTATTTATACCTTATTCTTCAAAGCAAATTAACATGAAAATTTTAAACTGTGTTGTAATATATTTTGTTTTCCACAGAGTAGATTATTGAGACATAACTGTAAAAACTGTTCATTTATGGTAACAATAAAGTCACATTGTTTATTAAAATAACTGTTAAGAGCTGGAGTTGTTAAATCATGTGACTAACTATTTAAGTCAAGTTACCACACATACCAAATAATGGACGTTTTTTAACATTACACAAACTTTTTTAAAAAAATGGAGGTGGAGGGGGGAGGCGGCAATTTTGCAGCTCACATAGGGTGGCAGTGAGGCTTGTATGTATGACATCTAAGATTTCCAGCAGATTTGTATCTACAGCTTACCTGTAGCATCCAGGCTTCCTACGCATCAAGAATGAAGGCTCTGCTATGAATTTCTAGCACTTCTCCAAGACAATAAACTACTGAGGAGGATATCATTATTCCTGCACAAGTACTAACCTGCATGGTTCAGAATAAAATATTGCAATCATGACATCTTCAGTGATGTTAGAAACGAAGATGGCTGACCTGTTGATATGAATGCAGTCCAAAATAGTAGATCCAATTTCCCTGGCACTGCAGACACCTACCCCTATGATTTATCCACAGTGGAGGCTACCTAGCCATCAAACAAACCAACCACTTGTGCTCTGTACTTGTTAAATTGTGTAACTGAGTGGCCCAAAATCATATGTATGCATTATACAGCATTGTAACTTCTTCGGCAAATAAAACACTATTCAATACGGTTCTATACGACATCATGCACAGTATAGGCTCAGCTGTGTTTTGTATTTTTTAGATGCAATTTTACTCCAGGGTGTAGAACACGACAGAAAACAAAAATTGGATGTCAAATAAGTTAAAAAGCCTTAAATATATGTTCATTTAAATGGTATGGGGTGACAGTTATTGAACTATATGAAATAAAATCATCATAACTTCTGAATGGTTCGCATTAGGAAGTTCAAACTGCGTGGTTGGCTATGGGGCATGATGAGAATTAGCACGCACTGTATGGTTTGATTTAGCGATGAATCTCATTTCATTTGTATGGGTACATCAATAAGCAAAATTGGCACATTTTGGGGACTGAGAATCAGCAATTTATGATCAAGATGTCTCTTCACCCACAATGGGTGACTGTGTGGTGTGCAATGTCCAGTCACAGAATAATTGTTGTGATATTCTTTGATGGCACAGTGACTACCAAACAGTATGTGGAGGTTTTGGAAGATGATGTGATTTCCATTATCCAAAGTGACCCTGATGTGGTTCATGCAAGACAGAGCTTGACCCCACCAAAGCAGGAAAGTGTTTGATGTCCTGGAGGAGTACTTTGGGGACTGCATTCTGGCTCTGAGGTACGCAGAGGCCACTGGCATGGGCCTCGATTGGCTGCTATATTCTCCAGATCTGAATATGTGTGACTTCTTTTGTGGGCTATATTAAAGACAAGGTGTACAGGAATAACCCCAAAACCAATGTTGAGCTGAAACAGCCATTCAGGAGGTCATCAACAGCATCGATGTTCCGACGCTTCAGCAGGTCATGCAGAATTTTGCTATTCATTTGCGCCACATTATCATCAATGATGTCAGGCATATCGAATAAGTCATAAACTAAATCTGAATATATATAGTGATGTTTACATGTTGAACAAAGTATGGACATGCTGTAGTTTGTAACTAATTTACATTTTTTTTAATATAGTTCAATAATATTGTCACCCTGTAATAACAAACTTGTTACTATACATGTAAATGTCTAATACACTGAGGCGAATAAGATAATTCTTAGGCTGTTTTAGCAATGCACCAATAGATAGATAAGTCATTTTACAATACTTATTTACAGTGATTGCATTATTGCACCGAAATTGTAGAGAAGTCTGATTGTACATAATACTCACATTATTTGATATTATTTTGTAACATATACACATCAATCCGTTCTGCTAAGAAATTCATCAGTGGAGCTGAAGGACTTAGCCATCAATAAATGCTTTAGGCTCCTCTTAAAATGAACTTCATTTGTAGATGAACTTTATATGGCTGCTGGCAAGTTATTGAAAAAGTGCATTCCTGAATAATGCATACCTTTCTTGACCAAAGTGGTTGACTGCATATCTTTGTGAAGGTTATTCATATTTGTAATATTAATTCCATAAACTAAGTACATCATTTGAAAAAGAGGTATATAATTTTTAATTACAAATTTCATTAAGGAATGAGTATATTGGGAGGCAGTAGTTGGTATACTTTGTTTCCTAGACAGGCATCTGTAGGATGATCTTGATTTCACATTAGACAATGATTCTAATTATACATTTTTTGTACTCAGAAAACTTTAGCTTGACTTGATGAGTTACCACAAAGATGTACTGCAGGACAATCTTGTTTGTGACTGGAAAGGCCAAGATGAGACAGTGAAATGACATGAAATTATGGAGTAAACCACTAGAATATTATTGAATCTGAGCCATCTATGGTAATAATATTTACAAGCAAAAAAGAAGGCAATGGGGGATATCAATGTAGACAAATTTCATTAACTCTGTCCATTAAGGTTTTAATGACTGTCCTTGTCTTTGACAAAGGGAATGCCACAGCTGTAATGAATAATGAAGATTATCATAAGAAGATTAATGACCTTTTGGAGTCAACTACTTATAAAAGGCTTTGTAAATCCCTAGAACAAATGTTTTAAGAATTACCAGTCAACTGGTAAAAGTGTCTTCTTTCTTTTAGGCCATAAGAAATGACTCTGCAGGACAGAAGCTTCTCTGCCCAGACCATACGGCCTACGAAAAGTGCACACACTGGAAGCTCTTTTGAGACTTATTGTGAGTGCAATGGGGCATCCATGCATGATGTGCTGTTATATCTAGTGCCACTTGTGCAATTGTGCTCTCGCAGAACTTACAGTTGTATTAAAAACTCAGTACATGTTATGGAAAAACTAGATGACATGAACATGGGCCCAGGTGATCATCTTACCAGCTTTGATACTGTGTTTTTATTTTTGATGGTTCTTTTGAATGAAGATATTTCAGATGTAGACATTTTTCTGACTGGTACAGTAGCTTTATTTAGACACTGTCTCACTACAACCTATTTCCACTGCAGAAAATGAATTTTATGAGAATATTGATGGTTTAATGCTGGGCAGCTATCTTAATTTAGCTATTGTCTATTTGTTTATACAGATTTTCTAGCAAAGAACACTGCAGACAGCCAGTAAAAGACCAGCTCAGTGGCATCATTATATGGATAATACATGTCTAGTGTGGTCATACAGTGAAGAGGGGTAAGCTGTCCACTCGGTGTATCTCAGTAAGTTCAACCCAAAAAATTTAATTTACAATGAAAAAAAAGGAATGGGCAACTTAATTTCCTGGATGTATGTGTGATCAAATGGGTGGATGGTACTTTGGGCCATAAGGCATACAGGAAAGCTACATATAATGATTGATACCTCCATAAGAATTCCAATCATCTTCCAAGACAATAAAGGTGTCATTAAAACCTTGATGGACAGAGTTAATGAAATTTGTAAAATAGTTTATTTACAAGATGAACTGAATCACTTACAGTCAGTTTTCAAGAAGAATGGTTTGTCCAGAAAGTAGGTGTACCACGCATTCCAACCAAGAGGAGAGAAAGCCATATACAATGACGAACAATGGCCATCTAATGGGAAAGTTTTCCTTCTATATCTTAACAAACTTTTGGATAGACTGGAAAAATTTTGGACAAGAACGGATTTGAAATGCACCTTTAGGCCCAACAAGAAGATAAAGGAATGCTTAAGATCAGCAGAAGATGTAGGGCATACACTAAGACACCTGGGTTGTATAAAATTCCATATAAATATAGGTAAGTATGCAATGGAACCACAAATAGAAGTGTTAACAACCATTTAGTTGAACACAAAAGGAACTGCTATGTGAAACATATTGACAAATCAGCCATAGCAGAACATATTTTTTGAGATGAAAATCACAAAATAAAATTCAGTGATACAAGTATTTTAGCAAAGATAATGTATTATCATGTATACATGTACAAAGAGGCCATAGAGATTCACAAGCACCTTAATAACTTAGTAGCAAAGAAGAAGATGTTAATTTAGAGAAAATGTGAATGTCAACTCTGTAACAACAGAATGATGATTGATTACTTTTAATCGGGAATTACGGTTTCATCCAGAGATAATCATACAATTTGTATCACATGACAAATGTGGTGCCATCAACATATATGTCTATATTTATACTCTGCAAACCACTGTAAAAGGCACGGCAGACAGTACATTCTATTGTAATAGTTATTAGCCTTTCTCCCCATCCATTCACACATGGAGCACAGAAAGAATGATAGTTTTAATGCCTCTGTGCATGCCATAATTAATCTGCCACAACATCTAGGTGGGGGGGGGGGGGGGGGTTGATGCTATCAGCAATGGAAAATAAAATGTAGAAACGAAGGCTCTGCAGGCAACGCGAACAGTACAAAACGTTGTGTACTGGAGTCGTTTTTTCTCTTAACTCTTTCAGTGAGTGAACGGAATTAACTTGGTGTTCATTTGCTGCTGTTACCACAAAATCCGAAGTAAGTTCCTAATTTTTAATTTCTTCGTTTTGAATAACTATGTCTCGAAGAAGAACATTAAAGAGTCGGACTGAAAGACAAAGAGCTGGAGAGAGACAGTCTTCGCATAGACAAAGAAACAGGAATAATGTGGATACTGATAACGATAAGTCTATTGTTAACACAAAATTTCGTAGGTGACTGTCTACAGACGTTAAATAATTTGGAAAAAGCATATTTATGCCATCCGTTGTACATTTCATGTTTATTCTCTACTGGTTTCGGTTGTTACAACCATCATCAATGAGAAGCATATCTACATCAATGGATCAGCCATCCGTTTCTGTCACTGTACTGCTGTGATTTTGCCATGGCACAGTGTGTTCATATGGGTTGTGTTAAGACAGACTATTATGAAAAATAGACATGTTCTACATTTGTATGGCTCATTATATACATATATGACGCAGATGTATGGTTGCTCCATTGGTGTACAGTGTTTTTATCCTTGAAGATGATTGTAACAATTAAAACCAGTTGAGAATAAACATTAAATTGTTCAGCTGATGGCACAAACGTGTTTTCCTAATTCTGTTGTTGTTTTGAAAGATACATTTAAATGTACACTGATCTTAGTTCCAAATAATTTTGTGAGTTATAACTGCAGATTTTTTCTGGAAATTGTCTCAATGGTTAGTTATATCATTTATGCTCCTATCATACTTTTTTTCCTCTTCAATTTCAGTATTCTTTTATAAAAACAGAAATTAAACTCAAATAATTTGAACGCTCGCTACAACGCTCCATTTGAGTCATGTTATCCCTGTGATTCCACTGTTTAGCTCGCTGCTCCTACTGTCATAATGCCAATTAACAGTGATGTCTTATTTTGGAAAATGGGTTACAAAATGTGTGTTGTACCATACTGTACAAATACATCTAAAAAAACTCGTGGGAAATTGTTTTTTAATGTTCCGGAGTATGAGAAGATGCGTAATATGTGGTTGCCCTATACCAGCAAATTTCCAACACGTCGACGTTCAAGTTTACTAACTTAATTAAAAATTGTTGCATTTTGAAGTTTACATTAACTCATCTCCGAGGTATGTTCTCCCACTGTTACAACGAAGGATGTCGTTATGCAACGAAATTAAATTCCAACTGAAAACTGACGTTTTACCTAACTACACCTCAATTATTCGGTAGCTCATTTCTTAGAGGGGTAAACCGTCGAATTTTATAAGGCAATGTCCATAGATCACTGGTGCGAAACGTGAAAGACCATTATAACTTGTTTAACGACTCGACAGTCCTCTCATACGAAAACCAAATCTCAATTACAAAACTTAACCATGCCGATCAGAAACAGGATAGTACTCTAGTCCTTGCTGTTCACATGCGCTTATATTTGCAATCACTGTTCACATGCGTCACGTTAAAAAAAGATATTTCTAGTTAATGTGACCACACATTTTTTACTGTATTGAAACTATGTTTTTTATCTTCGTACTGTCTAGTTTGCATCCTTATTGTTTAAAGTTTTGCAATTTCATCATCTTACATGAAGATGAATTACGGTAAGTCTGCTTCAGACGCTAATGTTAGTTTACGCTCACAAACATCACAGCCCTTACGTTTGTCACACCTGAGTGTTGTACACGCTTTTATATCTCTCCGTATAACCTCATCGTCCTACATTTCGTTGTACTGTAGATGTATGGTTATACCATCACTACTAACAATGCTTTCCAAAAACAGTAAATTGTTTGTTCACAAAGTAAATGCATTTTTTCTCTGTTGCTGGTTTCTCAGACCAAGATTAATGTGAAGCTGTGTATAACAGAGCCCACATTCGAAACAACTGCAACAATCAGTTCTTGATAATGCTATTTTCGTATTTCGTGTAAAGCTTTTAAAAATATATGATCCTCCCAGTATTCTTTTTTTTTACCTCATTTTGTTCGTTGTATTTGTCTGTGTCAGACGTCCCATGACATCCATTCACTTTCATCGCTGATCCTTTCATTCAGTTTTTTATTACAGAGGGCAGCTAGTCCTCTGATCTAACACGCTGAGCAACCATGCTGGCAAGGATTCGAACTTCTTAAGGCGGGTCCACACTGAGCGCGCCGTGCTGCGCCGCGCCGCTGCAGCCCGCGCACTGCTGTAGCACAGTAGAATGCGCCGTCCGCGCCGTTCCGAGGCGCGCACTGTGGTTCCAGTTGGAGCGCGCGCACGTCTGAAGATGGAGCGAGCCAAGATTGTGAGTGCCGCATTTATTGTGCTGTACCATCAGTTAAGGAAGAAGAGGAAGAATCGTCGTCATTGGGTAACCCCAGTGTTAAAGACTAGTGCATTATACGGTGGACATGGTCTTTTCAGTGAACTACTTGCAGACGACAGTATACAGTTCGAAAACTTTTATCGAATGTCTTTCGAAGACTTCGAATATCTGTTGAAAGTGATCGAACCAGACGTAATGAAGAAAGACACAAATTGTAGATGTGCTATATCTACCAAAGAGAGACTGGCAATAACTTTGCGCTTTCTGGTAACTGGAGATTCCTTTACAAGTCTGATGTATCTGTTCCAAATATCTAAACAAAGTATATCAACGAATGTCATCGAAGTTTGCACCGCTCTCAATAATGCACTGAAACCCTTTGTGAAGATAAGAAGTTATTATTGTTCATTGTCGTTAAATGAAACCATCCTTTTCAAAGGATTTGTAGTTACGTTATTTGCATAAAGTTGATACCTGTCCGAAGTCAAATGTGTACAAGGTAAAAGAGGTTGAGGGCTGAAAGACTTACATCAAAGAAAGTTCCTTACAAACAATTATTTATTGACTGTAGTTTTGTTATTCGTTACAGCCTTATGTACGTAAATATCCGCATACAAATAAAAATGTCTGAAACACGTTATTGTTAACAGAATGTGCTTAATCAAATGTATTTATGAAGCACTACAGAAAAGTATATGATGGAGGTTCTTGGAGCAGAGCTGAATCTGGTAGACGGAGCGAGATAGAGTCATGTTGTTCATTGCTGCTGCTTGGTTGAGTAGGGACAACCGTTTGATGAGCACAGGTGACTGGGAGTGACTCGAAGGAGAAGTTGCAGAATAGGACTGCATTCGGGAGAGGGGTGGGTGGGGAACAGGACTGCTTTGGGGAGAATGGACGGCAGAAGGAGACGAACTATCTGATGTCAGATGATGTGCATACAAATCAGTCTCGGCATCGAAAATCAAATTGTTTATTCTGTGCATTAGCCCTGATCGCCTGTGGGTGTCAAATTTGCGGAGCTTCATTGCAATATGTTCTCCGAATGTGGAACACTCGTCGGGACGTACATTTCCCACACTTTCCAAGATGCCATAGGCCTTCATGAGCATCGGATCTTCTTTCTTCTTACGTTTACTGGCCGGTTTCTTTTTTTTGGGGGGGGGGGGGACTGGAAATCCTTTCCCCTGTACGCCATTCCTTCTTCTTTGTTAATACGAGGTGACTCTCCAGGACTCTCCGGAGTGGTGTCATTTAGATGTAATACTTCTTCGGTGACATTTACCTAGAATCCTGTTGGCTTTCTTCATCACCAGAACTCTGAAATGAAACATTAGGCTATAATGTATTAGGTTTGACAGTAAATGCCACAGCCAGAATTCTATTTCATTATGGTACAGTACGAAGTAATTTCTATTCTTTTAATTCAATATTTCTTGGCGAACTCGGAAATTCCACTATAGTGACAAGTACGGTTAAATTTGTGAACAGTGGTCGATGGATTGATATCGGATGTTTTCTGAAGGCACACATGATGGCACTGATTGTTAACAAACTCTTATGAGAATGTCACGACTGCAGTTTCGGCCGTAAGCCATCGTTAAGTTGAATTTCGAAATATGTTAAGTTATATCATTGTAACCGGCATGCACTTGTTTTGAGCATAAAATATTGCAGTACGAATTTCATATATGGAATGAAAATTCTATGTAAAATGCAGGACTATGGCTTAACGCCGAAACTGTAGTTGTGACGTGATACTAAAAATTTGTCAACAGTCAATCGCGCCATGATTTCCTTCAGAAAATATTATATCACTGTGACCCCCGCACAAGAGAAATTCTTGTTATCGGCAAGCTTTCATTCTAGAACTGCCCATTGTAGACGCTCATTTCAACCACACTTGACACGATTATTTAACAAAGACATGTTTCAATTCTTCAGTTTTTAAGACAAGATATGTTGTAACTTCTTTGAAACCCTTTCTTTTCAGTTGCCGAGTACTACAGAAGAATGGAAATGATGTTCGGAGGAATTTGATAAAGCATGGAATTTCCCCCATTGCCTGGCTGCTACAGATGGTAAACATGTAATGTTACAGGCACCAATAAATAACAGCAGCGAGTACTATAACTACAAGAACTTTTTTAGCATTGTGTTATTTGCTCCAGTGGATGCAAAGTTCAATTTCTTGTGTGCACATGTAGGTTCACAAGGTCGTATATCTGATGGCGGAATATTCAAAAGCACTAAATTGTGGAAGAAATTGCAAGACAACTTCCTTAATATACCTCGACCTGAACCACTTCCTGCACATGAACAAATGGTTCAAATGGCTCTGAGCACTATGGGACAACTTAGATCTACTTAAACCTAACTAACCTGAGGACATCACACACATCCATGCGCGAGGCAGGATTCGAACCTGCGACCGTAACGGTCACGCGGTTCCAGACTGAAGCGCCTAGAACCGCTAGTGCACGTGAACAGATGACACCATATGTTATATTGGCCTACGAAGCATTTGCTTTGCATGAGAATGTGATGAAACCATACGCAGGCGTCTATGCGAAAGGTACAAAAGAGAGAACATTCAACTATCGACTTTCAAGAGCCCGTCGGGTTATCGAAAATTGTTTTGGAATCCTGACATCCGTTTTTAGGGTCATGAGGAAACCAATGCTTCTGGACCCAGAAAAAGCCAGTGTTATTGCACTGACAACTATTTACTTGCATAATTATTTGAGACAGAGCAAGAAATCTTCCAGTTTGTATGCTCCAGACGGCACAGTGGACAGTTGGTACTTTAGTGGAAGGAACATGGAGACGGGAAGCACAACCAATGTCATTATGCAATTTAAAGGCAGTGCCAAGAAAAAGTTCGTCAAATGCCCGAGCTATTCGCAAAGAGATAGCCGACTATTTTATCAAAAATGGACGTATACCTTGGCAAGATGAGGCAGCATGAAAGCATATACGTGTTTGTTATCACTACACCGTTGTGAAGACCACACTTTATGGCCTAATTATCTATTGTGTTAAAGTGCTAATAGAACCTGACTGTATATTATAGATAATTGTTACATAACATGTACGTACATATTCTGTGTTTATGGTACCAGTGGGAGTGTCTCGTTCCTTCAGGAATTCAGATAATGGGAAAGCAAACCAGTTACTATTGTGTCTGTCAGCCCTGAAACAATAGTGCGATGTTATAATAAATGTAAATGGGAAACTGTGTTGTTACAAACATCGTTTATGAATAATTACCTTTTCCAGTGCCCCTCGACTTTTTCATTTTCATTTTCTCCCTTCTGTAGGAAGACAACAATGATGTCATTCTTTTTTTTTTTGCTTCATCGATTCCACAGCCGACGCCACTCGCAACCCACTGCCAAGCATCACTTTTTTTGGTTTTCATGTGGTAATTATTGTCTTTTGGGTCCCACAGTTCCCGCCTTTGTCTATACAGCTCTATGAGGTTCTCACTTTGCTTCCGGTCCCACTCCATAACGAGGACACCTACGCGAGAACACACGACCTGTCACCGCAAATTGACGCACGCAATAAACTACCGCGCCCGCCAGCCGAAACCCCGTCTAAACTGAGCGCGCGCAAACGCGTCACTCCCTTTGATGTACCGACAACAGCCGGAAAACTGCGCGGCGCGGTTCGCCGTCCACACTGGACGCGCACAGCAGTTTTGCGCAGCGCGGCGCGGCACGGCGCGCTCAGTGTAGACCCGCCTTTATACTGCAGTCGAATGCGCTGTCACTTGCGCGACAGAACGGCTGACAGGTACAGAATCTCTGCTGAGTGCCTTCTGGGCAGGAAATCAGTTTTACCAGGAATAATTTGCGCTTGGGTCGTAGTTCATGACTGATAGTCGACAATCTATTTATAATATATGTATCCATGTGCCAAAGTTATACAATTCCTTAGTTTTGAGCGAGTTTAATGACGTTGCAGGGCGCAGGGAAAACAATGTACATCGTAGCAGATATCGCAGTTCTAAATGGGTGGAGCATAAACGCATCAACTTTCGCAAGGCTCCCATTATCAGCGTCCACAAAATTCCTTTCTGTTGTTACTTAAAAGTTGTAATTGCGTTTTCTGTCACTACATAGCTAAACTGTTTTCAGTAAAAATACGTAAAAACCTCGTAAATTCATTTAACGCTCCGATAACACAAGGATCTTTTTATTGCCTGTGACTTCATCAGAGCATCAGTCAATAACAGAACGTTTTCGATCATGCGACCAGATCTTGATACTTAATGACTTTTTGAGCTTTAAAGTAACAGGTATTTGGTAAGAATATTGACAGTAGATGCTATTGAAATATTATAATCTACCAGAATAACATAATTCGAACCATACTTATAACAGCGGAAAATGGCGCATTGCTGTTTGCTAAATTTATAGTGCAGACAGAGCAAAACATTCTGCCATTTTGCGTGTGAGGTTATTTTGCCTGATTCATTTTGTGTTGTCAAAAATGGTTCAAATGGCTCTGAGCACTATGGGACTCAACTGCTGTGGTCATAAGTCCCCTAGAACTTAGAACTACTTAAACCTAACTAGCCTGAGGACATCACACACATCCATGCCCGAGGCAGGATTCGAACCTGCGACCGTAGCGGTCGTGCGGTTCCAGACTGTAGCGCCTTTAACCGCTCGGCCACTCCGGCCGGCTTTGTGTTGTCGTAAGAGGAAAGTTAATTTGCCACTGTCAACACAAAATTTATTTTTCAATGCGCTGTATCAAGGACTCACTTCAAATGTTCGAACAATTAAAGAGGAATCAAAGAATTATTTCAGTAATATTCATAGCTACAATGCAGAATTTGCTATCGTCAGTTCTGAAACTAAAATTTCAGACACTTTTATGTGGAGCGTGTGACTTTAAGATGTATGACCTTTTTTTTTTATCATAGATCAGTCACTTCTACATACGGTAATTCACCATGTCATGTGCACTTACAGTTTTATGGCATCGATACGAATGGTCAGATTTCGATCATAGGCGATACTAGTTACCCATTTACGTGTATATAACTGTTTGTTCTCAGATCAGCCGGCCGGGGTGGCCAAGCGGTTCTAGGTGCTACAGTCTGGAACCGCGTGACCGCTACGGTCGCAGGTTCGCATCCTGCCTCGGGCATGGATGTATGTGATGTCCTTAGGTTAGATAGGTTAAAGTAGTTCTAGGGGACTGATGACCTCAGAAGTTAAGTCCCATAGTGCTCAGAGCCATTTGAACCATTTTTTTGTTCTCAGAAAAAGATATATTAATTTCACAATACTGCCGGTTCTCATTAGCTGTAGTTTAATTAAGTGGATTATTTGACTGAATTTTGGCATGTCTCATGTACTCTAATTAGAATATTAATAAATTATATGATGAGATGAATAAATAACTATTTTCTCACAACATAAACAGAATGTATATGCCCCGGGACAACCGGGAAATCCGGGAAAACCCGAGAATTTTTGTCATCCGGAAATTATTCGGAATACCGGTGATTTTTCATGGTTTTATATTCAGGTAAATTTTTGTAATTTTGACTGGTAATAATTGATACTCTAACAGAGAATATTACTATATCCCGCTACTGCAAAATAATACTGCAGCAATAAAACATACACGAGAGAAAAATACCAAAGGAAATGTGCCTTTTACAACTACAAAACACCGTGCACACACAAGCATCTGCTAACAGCAAAATGTGTCGAAAGCCTTAAAACGAATACTGCAATACTTCGTAACAACAAACTGCTTCCGATGAGCGTAACGTCACAACTAGTTACATAGGTTCGTTTGAGAGGTTGCCAGGGGGCGCATGCGCAGTTCTGTCTCACAAGAGCTGTCTTTCCTGGTTCTCCGGCTACTTGAAGACAGATGCTAACCGATAATCTTTTTCTGGTGCTCCCAAGCTGCCGGATTCGCGCGGAGCAGTCCGAGTTGTAGTGGGGAGGTGGTTAGTCTCCACGTGGGCCGTTTTGCTGTGCCTGTCAAATGAAAACAAAACTGATTTCTGTGGCCGGGAGCTATCAAGTGAATTAAAATACATTCACATAGTTACAGAAGGCTGAAATATATTACTAGTTTCAATTTTCGGATTTTATTTCATTTCCTCATCTTTGACAGTCAAGCAATACTTGCTTTGCAGAACACTGAAGTTATTTTTGTCGGTTTGCTAGAGAAATTTGGCTTTTATTAAAGTTTTCCGCTGATGCAGTCAATTCCTTTGAAACGAAACTTTTCATTCCACAGTATAGTCCAGTGTGCTGAATTTCAAGTGCACGTTTTCGTCTTCTGGCAAGTATGGCATTTTGCCATAATAAAGAACCAAACATGAGATAGTACAGTACTGGTACTCTGAGAAAATAGACATCCCGAAAACCACACTAGAAAGGGTAATATGTGGTTGGGTCCTACTTCTTTGTGAATATGGACATACAAATGTGTACTTCAAGCCGAATTATACATTTTAATATGGTTTACGAACTTTTGATGCCCTGTTTCTTTTATGATGTAATGTAAGATATCTTAATGCATTATACGTACGAACATACGGGCTTCCTACGCTATCGTAGCTGCGCAAGCGTAGTAACGCCTGTTTTCTGGCACACCATGGCAACTGCATAAAAGAACCTACTGTATTTCTAACAGGTCTCGGGAAAATACTGCAGTTGGTGGTTTCAAAAGCGTTACTTTCAAAGTAAATTTCCTTTTACGAAAGATAAATTACGTTACGTGTGAGAATGTGCGATGAATTTTTTACATCATAGAGCGTTTGACTTGTTTACATAGTATAACACACGCAAAAGAAAGACCAATATTACATGTGAAATCTTAGATTCTCTTGTAGCTTACTAATCTTCGAGATCAATATAATATGCAAAAGCTTCGCTTTTCTTGTAGCTACACTATGTATATTAATCTAGACCATCAACTTTTCCTATTTGTGTGTTCGCGCCACGTAACAGTGATGTTTGTATTGGCTGACTACATCAAGTGTCCTATGCTGTAAATATCGGCTGGCGAGATCACGCGACATGAGCTATGACTGGCTTACAATAGGACTTCGCAATCTCGATTTCAGTGCTTTCTTTGGTGGAATTCGGATTTCATGATGATGATGAGGAGGAGGAGGTTCCATATTCCGAGGAGCGTAGGGAACGATGCGGGACGCCCAGAGGTCGTAGTGGAGGTGGTTTGCCATTGCCTTCCTCCGACCGTACTGGGGATGAATGATGAACAATACCCAGTGAACTCGAGGTAAGGAAAATCCCTGACCCAGCCGGGAATCGAACCCGGGACCCCGTGCGCGGCAAGCGAGAACGCTACCGCAAGACCACGAGCTGCTGAAAAATTCCACTTTACACTTTCGTAATTACGAAAATATGTAGCGTACACGTTGTGCACATCATCCAAGATATCTTTTCTGATGGATTTCGTTTACAAAAGTGGCGGCGGGAAGTACTACGCCGATGACGTACAAAGCGTTAACCATTTAAAGGACTAATAAGTTCCATGGGAAAGTATACTGTCACTTAACATGGAAAAGTGTATTTTCACCTGGAAAAAAGCTTAATTTTTAACCGCGAAATCCGGGAAAAATCCGGATTTTTCCCCTTGTCAACGTATATACCCTGATAAAGGAGCTTCATGTCATTGCCTAGTAGTGCATGACTTTTTTTCATCAACTTACAACTGGGTCCTTTGGCTGTGAAAAGTTTATCGAAATCGATCAACTCAGTTGAAAATGATGAGCAGTTTACTGCAGGTGTATTCCTACAGACGGAAAAAAAATCCTGCAGAGGCTAAAGAGACACTGCATTCATAAATATTATGAGTTTTGGAAGGAACAAATACAGATGAGTGTAAACTGAGAGATGTCCTCCTGTGAAGAACTTAAAAGAAATAAACATTCCACATCAAGGGAACCAGGGATTCCCACTCGACCATCTCCAAATCTAATGAAATTTCGTGCGAATATTGCATATGGTCTTGGATGGTTGCATACCAAATTTCAGTCCAGTATCTTCAGTGGTTGAATTTTTATGGGCTTTTAAAGAGAGGTTACTCATCTTCACACCACATACAAAGGTGCAAATGTGCCAAGTTTGCTAGGCTTTTTTTTTTAGAAGTTATAGAAAACATTTGGTCATTTGCTTTAATATACATAGACACCTTTTAATGTGAATCACACGATGGCAAAATTTAGCGATTTAGCCATACCTAAATAGGGATACAAGCTTCTAAAGTGGCTAAAAGATATGCCACACTTTTCTGCGGGCCAAGGATTGACCAACCACTGCTGCTTGTCATATGAACCAATCATACCAAAACTTCAGAGAGTTATTCTTACCTGTGATGTCTATGTATGTATTAGTTTTAACTAACATTTGGTGCCTAAATGAAAAGATATGCATCTGCAAAGTTGGCCAAAACTTTCTATGTGCAAATTTTAGGGTAATTTTTGGGGGGCATTAACTCAACTCTGTCTTGTTCAATCCCTTTTTCTTGTCTTTGGTGGAAAGAGCATGCTTTAGGCTTTCAAAGTTATATTGCTTAATTCCTGGATCTTGCATATTGGTGAGTAAGAATACGTTTCAAAATTTATTATTTTAGCACTTTGAGAAGATAGAAATGTGAAATATTTTGCTCATTAAGCACCATAATTAATTTTTTATTCCAGATTATAAATCGGTTTCAAAAATTAATTTAACACATACCATAAAAACAAATATAATACACAACACAGCAGATTCACAAAAAATACTAATATAAAATACTAAAATAATAAAAAATACTAAAGAGTCAGTTCTATTTATGGTTAAACAGTTCTACAGTTTTGTCAAGGACAGATTGTGAATAACTGTATTGTCTTCATGATGATGATGATGATGGTGCTTCTAAAGTCATGAAAATATGTAGCTCAGGAAACCAGCAGATGTCTTTAGCAGCTGGCCAGTGGAGGGAACGAGCAGAACCACGTAAGTGCATAAAGCTGATGAGGACATCTTGTTGTTCATGTGAAACTTCACACAAGCTTCCAATCCACCAAAACATGTCATACATACATGCAATATACTGTTGGTTGTAAACTTGAAATTGAGATTGCTGGAATTTCTTCATCTGCTTCAACGGCTTGAACTCAACTGCTGTGGTGTCACCTGAAACTCTGCTTGCTCCAAACTGATTGCAATTAATTTGGTTAAATTGATGATTTTCTCTTGCTCCAGATATTGTATGTCCCATGGCAAACTTGTTTCTTGATCGGGCAGATTTTTTTTTTTTTTTTTTCTTTTTCAATCTCTTCTTTTGGTACATAAAAAAAACTTTATCCATGGATTCAACAAATCGTATGGAGCCAATATTTTGTTACCTAAGATGGCAGTTATAAGAGCATGAAAGGGAAGCAGCGGTTGGGAAGGGAGTGAGACAGGGTTGTAGCCTGTCGCCGATGTTATTCAATCTGTATATTGAGCAAGCAGTAAAGGAAACAAAAGAAAAATTCGGAGTAGGTATTAAAATCCATGGTGAAGAAATAAAAACGTTGAGATTCACCGATGACATTGTAGTTCTGTCAGAGACAGCAAAGGACTTGGAAGAGCTGTTGAACGGAATGGGCAGTGTCTTGAAAGGAAGATATAATATGAACATAAACAAAAGCAAAACGAGGATAATGGAATGTAGTCGAATTAAGTTGGGTGATGCTGAGGGAATTAGATTAGGTAATGAGACACTTAAAGTAGTAAAGGAGTTTTGCTATTTGGGGAGCAAAATAACTGATGATGGTCAAAGTGGAGAGGATATAAAATGTAGACTGGCAATGGCAAGGAAAGCATTTCTGAAGAAGAGAAATTTGATAACATCGAGTATAGATTTAAATGTCAGAGAAGTCGTTTCTGAAAGTATTTGTATGGAGTGTAACAATGTATGGAAGTGAAACATGGACGATAAATAGTTTGGATAAGAAGAGAATAGAAGCTTTTGAAATGTGGTGCTACAGAAGAATGCTGAAGATTAGATGGGTAGATCACATAACTAATAAGGAGGTGTTGAATAGAACTGGGGAGAAGAGGAGTTTGTGGCACAACTTGACAAGAAGAAGGGACCGGTTGGTAGGACATGTTCTGAGGCACCAAGGGATCACAAATTTAGCATTGGAGGGCAGTGTGGAGGGTAAAAATCGTAGAGGGAGACCAAGAGATGAATACACTAAGCAGATTCAGAAAGATGTAGGTTGCAGTAAGCACTGGGAGATGAAGAAGCTTGCACAGGATCGAGTAGCATGGAGAGCTGCATCAAACCAGTCTCACGACTGAAGACAACAACAACAAGGGGCTCTGCAGACTAGCACGGGCTGCTAGTCTTTTTACTGTTCCTTCAGTGCCATCACAAGGCGATTTACTGTGGCTTGTCCCAAAAAAATTCTGTTTGGCTGTGATACCAAAATTCTTTTCGTGCAAACATAAACTGATAAAATTTTTGAAATTCTTATGCTGAGCAGCTGAACCATCACTAAAATAATAAATGTTCTTAATATTTTCAAACTTTGTCTTTAAATATGCTATTAACTTTATCTGAAAGGCATGAACAGCAATAGTATCATCACAGAGACTGTTTCTGATCCACAAATGCTAATACTCTGATATTCTTTGCCACCAAATTAGACAGCAAATGGATGTAATGTGGCCTGACTATTGTCCCAATGGAATCTTTGTACAGCATCTTGAACAATAAATAAATAATTCTCAGCAAACTCCATCAATATAATTAATTCATTTTCTGCAAGAGTTCTTTTTAACTGCTTAAATTATTAACTTCGGCGTTTTGACACAAAGTGATGGTGTCTTAAACCGGTAATTTTCAAAATCGGTGCCTCCGTGAAATCTTCAACAGTTCTCTGATATGTATCTAATGTGTGTCTGTCAGTATGGACCATTGCTTGCATTCCATTGTTTCTTCAGAGTCATCATCTTTAAAAGCATCTTCAAGAAAAGCCTCTAGTTTCCTAAACATTCCTCAGAACGTTGCAGCATACACTCTTTTGATTCCAAACTGCATACAGTTTTTTATTTTTCATAAAATTCTTGTAGTCATCTTGGATGGATGTTGCTGAAGCCAACATTAATTTGAAATTTTGATGAATTGTAGATACACATACTACATACAACTCATTTTTAGAATGGTGAGAACATATTGTTTTACTTCAACACTGGGATTTTGGCAAAACTGAAAAGGGGAAAAGCCCATTTTCCATCTTTAGTTTCCTAGCCTTCTTCACCATTTTAGTTGAACAGTAAATTCTTTAGCCTTTTTTCAATAGTCCATCTGTTTGGGGCCAGGTCAAAATTTGAACTTTACTGCAATTGCCTGAAGTCTGAAGCTTAATCTTCAGTTCTTGAATTAAGATGTCCATGTCTGTACATTTTTGGCACTCTTCCATTTGCATCTGAGCAACATCTACTTGGCTCACACCAGCAGCTGGGGCAATTACCTTAGTAATGCTGCCTTGGGCTTTCAGAACTTTGCACTTTATGTATCCCATTGAATCCTTTTTGCTGATCCGTTTAAGCTTTAATGGTGACTCTCCAATTGATGCTAATGAAGTATTAGCAGTAAAGCAAGCATCAACAACATCCATGTCTTCAGTGGATGGTGGTTCTTGCTTATCCTGGTGGGATGATTGTTTTTGGGCCACTTCATGTCTACATTTGGTACAAATTTTCTGACCAGGTTTAAAAACTTCATTAGTCAGTAACTTCAACCTGTCAGACATTGCAATGGTTGTTGGTGTTAAAGCCTTCTTCATTAGATGTTTTTCTTTACCAAATGGGTTGCAGCAAGTCTTCTGTAGGAACTGAAATTTTGTCATCAACAAGGCATTATGGTATGAACTAATTTGGGCACCTTCAGTGAAATCAAGCCCCGGTCTATGTCATAGAAGCTCGTTGTCTATTGGTGACATTTCCGTAACTGATTGTAGTTGACTTTTGTCATAACAGAATGGTGATGACTTATGACAATCAACTCCATCTGATCCACCAAAGCAGCAAGGTGCAAGGGTCTCTTGGTTCATTTTTATACAATAGTTTATTAACCTACAACAAACAATTTTGAAAGCCGATGAACATCCTGGTTTGAAGCACAGCAGATTCTGACTTGTTTGTACAGCTATATAAAACATACAAATTAGTGTATCAAAACATATTGGTTGAGTGCTTACCTTTAGCTACAACAATGATTACTGATTATTCAAACACTCAGTACTCAACACTAAGATTGTAAAATGTCAACACCAGAGATTACACTACACAGAAGACTGACATTATGAAAAGTGGCAATACTGAAAACTGCAATTGAAAGTGATAATTCAGCAATGTACCACCACTGTGAGGATAGAGCCTTAAAAAACTATTGCTGCTTTATAATGCCAAGTGAAACTGAGTGACAAAGCATATATGCATCACCATGCATTGAAGGGTTAAAACATTCTAAAGCAGTGTATCATTCCATTGTGATCATCTAGATTTTATAATCTTAAGAGCATTTTCTCAAGTTTTATTATACTTATATTCTCTACTGTAAAATAATGTAAAAACACTTCTTATTAGCATAGTTACACTCCCTAAACCAAAGGCAAATCTTATACCATTAAAAGACACTATAATTACACATTTTTTGACTTACAACTTCAAATTGTATTAATTTTTTGCATTGATCGATAATCCATTTTCCCTACTTTTGATAGGTATTCTGATTCATCAATATGCAAGATCCAGAAATTAAACAATATAGATTTGAAAGCTTAAAGCATGCTCTTTCCAGCTGTGGCAAAAAAAAGGATTGAACACGACACAGTTGAGATATTGTCCCCCAAAAATACCCTAAAATTTGCATGTAGAAAATTTTGGTCACCTCTGGTGATGCATATCTTTTCAACTAGGCATCCAGTGCTAATTAAATTTGATCCACATATAGACATCATAAGTAGAAATGACCCTCTGAAGTTTTGGTTTGATTGGTTCAAATGAAAGGTAGCAGTGGTCAGTCAAACCTTGGCTCTCAGAATAGTGCGACGAATTTTTTAGACACTTTAGAAGCTTTTATCAATATTTAGATGTGGCTAATTCCATAATTTTTGCCATGGTGTGATTCAGCATAAGAAGTTCTCCATGTATATTAGAGCAAATAACCAAATGTTTTGTAGAACTTTTAAAAAGATGTCAAGCAGACTTGGCACATTTGCACCTTCATACGTGGTGTGAAGATGAGTAGCCTCCCTTTAAAGGTCCATAAAAATTAAACCACTGAAGATACTGGACTGAAATTTGGTAAATAACCGTCAAAGGCCATATAGAACCTTCAAACCAAATTTCATTAGATTTGGAGAGGGTCGAATGGAGACATGTTTTAATATTGTCACTTTGACAAGGAATGACCCAAAACATAAATAAATAAAAATTTTCGTGCTCGAAAATGCTTGAACAAATTATTTCTTAGTAATGCAATCAATTTGCTTCCTTTCCTATCAAGGTGGTATGATTAAGTTTGCTTACAACTTGCACACATATTTTTATACTGCTTCCACTTACTCCATTTCTTTATTATTAATTTTCAATCCTCACTTTAAGAGTTTATATGCAGAAACATTCTTATATAAAAACACATTACATACATTATGCACACAAATGCTTTAACTGATAGTTTTCCTAGTTTGGTAAATAACCTTCTATAATTAATAGCTACTTAATATTCTTTTACATTAAAAAATGGTTT
Organism: Schistocerca serialis cubense; assembly: GCF_023864345.2. Lineage (NCBI taxonomy): Eukaryota > Metazoa > Arthropoda > Insecta > Orthoptera > Acrididae > Schistocerca > Schistocerca serialis. The sequence continues at coordinate 357,979,560 of NC_064640.1, read as the reverse complement.
TTTTTTTCCTTCTGCAGAATTCAGATTTATGGCTTTTGCAAAAACCTTCATTACTTTAAGTACAGATAAAATAGTAATTGGTTACTGTTTTATGATATGAGCATCCATCAGTACCCAGAACAATTACTCCTAATTATCGTGAATTTTTTTTTACCATCAAGAGAAGAGTGTATGGCTATGACCAAAACACTTTTATGTTCACTCACATTTTTAGGTGTTTTCAAAACACTTCTTCTTCCATGATTGAAATCATCAGCCAATGTGAATAATTTTTAATTATTCCTGAGGACAGTTCATGACCATAACACAAGAAGTGAACGTACAATTAATGTGCCATATGTAAGGCTTGCAAAGACTCATAACAGTTACAAATATTGTGGTTCTCTTTACTTCAACAAATTATCTGAAAATGCCTTCCCAGTGCCAGTAAATAAATTTAAAACTATTCTTTTGTGATGGACGAAAGGTAACATAATTTACTCTGCTCAAGATTTCCTTGAGTGTGTATCAAATGACCTACATTTCTTATAAGAATGAACTACAAACTTTACATATGGTACACTGTGTAACTGTTTTATTACTGTTTCATAAATCTGTTTGATTACTTAGGATATTTGTCATTCACTTAACTATGTAGATCATTTATCTTGTAATTACTCTGTAAGAACACTCCCTGTGGTTACTGGTATTTACTTAAATATGTATTGTATCTATCTTGGATCATTTTCTTATAACTGATGATATTTCTTCAAGTTTATATTATTATTATTATTATATTATTATTATTATTATTATTATTATTATTATGTTAACTCTGTTGACACTGATTGCATGTGAATATGCTCAAAGGTGAAATAAAACATATGTATATTTGTAAACAGACTAATTAGAATCTAGTCACTAGATGATCATTGTTCAGTATTACATTATTCTACATTTGTCACTTTTGGACCTTGTGTTCTGTCACTATGATACAAATTCCCCTCGCTTAAGTTCATTTATGTAGATTGTTATGATCTTTTATAATTCAGTAATTTGTAACAAGTCATTTTGTTTTCTTTTACTGCATATTTAGTCATAACTACTAAACACGCAGTATAACTAGGCACTTCCACAGGATGCTGGGACTTTAAGCAAGTGATCATCATCTACCAGATGCCAAGTTTGTTTTGTTTCCAATAAATAGCAAATCAAGTGTAGTCTTAGAAAGATCGGCTAGAAAAATATTTGTGGACATTAATCACTGGTTCCTAGCCAATTCTTTGTCACTAAACTTTGAAAAAACACACTACATGCAGTTCAGAACTTGTAAGGGGTGTCCCACAAGTATGTGCCTGACATACGATGACAAGCAGATAGAAAAAGTGGACAGTGTTAAATTCTTGGGATTACACCTTGATAATAAATTCAACTGGGAGGAGCACACCACAGAACTGCTCAAGCGTCTTAACAAATCTCTATTAGCAGTGCGAATTCTGTCAGACATAGGGGATATAAAAATGAAAGAGCTGGCATACTATGCTTACTTTCAGTCCATAATGTCATATGGGATTATTTTTGGGGGTAATTCATCAAGCCAAGCAAAAGTTTTGTGTGCACAAAAATGTGCAATATGAGTTATATGTGGTGTGAACTCAAGAACATCCTGCACAGGCCTCTATAGGGAACTAGGGATACTAACTACTGCTTCCCAATATATTCATTCATTAATGAAATTTGTCATTAAAAATATATCGTTTTTTCAAACCAACAGCTCAATTCATGGAATCAATACTAGAAATAAGAATAATCTTCAAAAGGATTTAAAGTACTTAGTCTTGTACAAATAGGTGTGCATTATTCAGAAACACACATTTTCAATAACTTGCCAGCAGCCATAAAAAGCTTAACAACCAATGAAATACAGTTTAATAGAAGCATTAAGGATTTATTGGTGGCCAACTCCTTCTACTCCATTGATGAATTTTTCAGTAGAACCAACTGACTAACTTCTCCACCATTTCAGTGCAGTAATGTGTTAATTGTAAATAAGTATTGTAGTAGTTCTATTATATGTTTATTGCCTTATAAATAAAAAAACCTTTTTTTTAATTTTAAATTCAGTGCATTAATGCCATCTTAGTTAATGAGTGTTGTAAAATGATCCTTTCATATAGTGTTAATTAAAGAAAATGATCATTCCACTTGGGACCTGTGGAAGGCACATTAGCTTATTTGTTTTAGTTGTAAATATCTGTCATGTGTTATTGTTTTTCTGACATGTTCTACATCCTGCAGGATGTCCTCACTACGAATCACTTGGAATGAAAGTAAATCTAATTTAATCTAATCTAGGAGAGAAACAATCTAGAATAGAAGAGGTGTAGGAGGAGGAGGATATTAGTGTTTAACGTCCCGTTGACAATGAGGTCATTAGAGACGGAGCACAAGTTCGGGTGAGGGAAGGATGGGGAAGGAAATCGGCCGTGCCCTTTCAAAGGAACCATCCCGGCATTTGCCTGAAGCGATTTAGGGAAATCACGGAAAACCTAAATCAGGATGGCCAGAGACGGGATTGAACCGCCGTCCTCCCGAATGCGAGTCCAGTGTGCTAACCACTGCGCCATAGAAGAAGTGTGTAGGAAACATGCCCCAACTCATTCTTGCAAGGCAAGAACAACACTGAATTCAATACTACATATGCAGTGCTATATTTCTACAGCACAGTCTACTGTTCCTAGCTAAGTTTGCCAATGTGCCGAAACAATCTATACTGGCCCAAAATCATCCAACTTCCACTGCTTCCTCTGCTCGCAGATAAGTGTAAGTTATGTTTAGAGTATTTAATAGTATATCTCTCTCTTCTAAGCTTATTGGTGAAAAATGTTTTGACTGAAACCATTAACTCGCCCAACCCCATCCCCATTCAGTTCTCCCTTCTCTACTGATGGTGAAAGTTACAATGTTATTGATTCTCCCACTGATTTTGCTTCTTTTTGGGCTATCAATATTTAAATGGCAGTCAGAGTTGTTCCATTTATTTCCACTATTGGACTGTTAATGAAATATTGTAACTATCTAGGCAGTACTGCCTTTCTTTTGTAACTTACATGAAATTCATGTCATGCAAAATTAATTTTGACATCAGCTATTACTGAAGTAAGTATAGCATTCTCAAATTGGTTAAAAATCCTATGTAATTTTCTGTTTGCAACAATTATTATCTCATATTTATATTGAAAATTCCCATACATCTGTGTAGGGTGCCCAGTTCAGAAACAATTTAGCCTGCATTGTTACTGTTTCTCTTTGTCCTATTGTTGCTTATGTTATGTGAATTCAATAGATTTCATATCCACCTTCAATTTTAATACTTTTAGTTCTTTCTCTGTCAATGTCTAGCATGCCTTTAACTGTTTCCTAATTTGACAATTTCCATTACTCAGAATTACATGAGTATTTCTGTCATTATGTTTCCCAGTCATATCCTCTGGATTGCTGCAAACACTTAATCTTCCTACTTCAAATTCTTCTCAGTTCCATATTTAAACTTAATAACTAGACTACCATGAAGATAACATCCAACAAATGTCATATTAACTTCAGATATGCTACATGCTTCGGTATGCAAATGATTAACATTTCAGTGCAGCTACATACAGCAGGTATGAAAAGAAAGGAAGGAAGGAAGGAGGATTAGGGTTTAATGTCCCTTCAACAACAAGATCATTAGAGACAAAGCGCAAGCTCAGATTGTTTTCATTAGGATGGGGAAGGAAATCACCCATGCCCTTTCAAAGGGACCATCACGGCATGTGGCTCAAGTGGTTTAGGGAAATCACAGAAAACTTCATTCTAGGTAGATGGATAAGGATTTGAATCACCGTCCTCATGACTAAGTCCAATGTTTTAACCACTGTTACTCCTCACTCACTCAGTAGGTAGGAGTAATGCAATCTACATATATAAGGAAAGATTTCATTTCTTTTTCAGAAATTGCATTTTAATTTTGTTTGCCTGTGAGACAATTGTGTTATGCCTCGTACAAGGAGGAGAGTTGTCTGACAGCATACATCAGAATTCAGTAGTGGCAGAATCACAGTCTGTAGGGCTTCAGTTTATTCTTCTGTAGTAGTGCTGCTCATGTTGATTGGAATCCCACGACTGATATGAATATAGAATTGGTGGGTTCATGGGGGTCATTCTCAATTCCATGCAGGATCTCAATGGTACCATGTGACTAGCAACCAAGAAAAACAGACTTATTATTCAGTCAGCCATGTAGGATCATACAGCAACATCAAATACCTGAAGTCAACAAACAAACTTCTTTGCAGAATGACATGCATCTACAGCACCACAGACGGTCAACACATTGACAATTGTTGCAGCTTTCCTTCACATAGCAGCAGAGAGAAGCACACCACTAGTAATATGCCAACCTACAACAATGGACACAGGAGTGGCAGCACATTATCTTTTCAAACAAGTTCCAGTTCTGCATACAGCATCGCGACAGATGTATCTATGTGGGTGTGACTCCAAGGAGAATGAACAATACTTGATTGCATTTGTCATTATTATACAGGCCCAGCACCTGGTATGATGAGATGCCACTGTGTACACAACACTACCACCTATTTCTAGTCTGAATAGCTGGTCATCTGGACAGCTGGTATGATGACATCTTTCAATACGATACTGCAAGAATGTGTGTAGCCTGTCCTGCCTGATCTATCTCTAAACAGAGGATGTTTGACCGTTGCATTAAACAGCATGCTCCCAGATCTCTTATCAACGAACTCTGGCATAAAAATGAAGCAGCACTTACTCCAAGCTCTGTTTGACTCAATGGCCAGCTGAATTAGAGCTGTAGTTGCAGCCAGGAGTGACAGCTCTGTGTAATAAATTTTGCAGTCTCTGTATCCCAAAGTGAGCTACAGATTTATTCATATATTCTTCCTACTGTACTGTATACGCACAATAAGTAAAATTTCATTGTGTGTTATTCTTGTTGGTGTTGCAATTTTAATTTCCAGCAGTGCAAACTTTTTCTAAAAATCTTGTGCCATCACATCAAGCATAATAGCATCTTTGAGGACCAACAATGTACATTGTTAATCAGTCACCATCAAGCATGTTTCAGTTAAGTAAACCTGTTGAATCACTAACAATGCCACAATTTTCCAAACAAACAATTTCACAAATTAAAGCATTGGGCTAAATTTTTATGCAACATCACATTTAATTTTGTGCTGAAAGAGTCCAAAATAATGAGCATTTTAGGCCTAATGCATGAATTCGGTGATTCATATATCATAAATGTGGAGGAAAGAGCTACCAATGCTATTTTTCTTTGTCAGATGCTATTAAGAGCCCATGAGATGAGAACCAAATTAGTCCTGACTGGCTGCGAAATTGATTAAGCCTGTGGGGAAGAATCCCAATTCTAAACCACAAGCATCAAGTCCTTGACAAAATAATTGCCACAGGCAATTGCATTTATGTGTATACTAGTCAATCTGAAACCAAGAGAACAAGAAAGAAATAATGCAATACCTCCTAACCAAAAACCAAAACATTTTACATTCAGTTATCATCAAGCCTAAAAGCTAAACTTCACTTGGTGTGGAGCTAGGGTTATCATGAAATGGCACAAATGCAGCGGAGCAACAGCAGCCAATATTACATATGGAAATGCTGTAAAGAAAGTGAAAATTGAGTGTAATTCATACGTACTCTATTTGCTTGACCTTGACTCTACTTATTCTTCACATATTTTGACTGCTAAAAGAGAAGCTGCATGGAAAGCAATTCAAATATGTTGAAGGAATGAGAAACATGAAATATTTTCACAGTTTCAAACTCTGGAATATTTGCATTGAACTTCAGTTTTCCCCATCAGACCCTATGCATCCTTGTGAGCTTTGTAAACATGTAAGTCTGATGGAAATTTTTTAAAAATTAAAAATAATGTATGAAAACAAGAAGTTTGTGATAAAATACTCCCTGCCGCCATTGGATAAGCAGCAGCCAGTAGCAAGTCGCACTCTTAGCACACTTATTTGTTTTATAGTTTAATTCTTAATTTCTTTGCATGTTTTTGGGTACTTGCATAGTTTAATTTACAAATTTCAGGTGTATTATAGTATTTGAGAGTTGAAGCATCACGTTTTAGTACCCGTATAGCGTAAATTCACATAGTCGTCAGTCATCTGTTCCTTTTGAATGGCCTGTGAGATAAAAGAGAGGAAAAAAATTTGTTAGGGATTGACAGGGACTGCACCTGTTGTGTACAGATTCAGGGGGAATTTGCCACCACTGGTAAACAGCTGGAAGCTATGTTGGCCGTGGTCGACAGGCTCCAGGTTGTTGCCCTGGGCGGTGGTGACATTGGGACACCCAAGGCATGTGCTTTGGCGCCTCTGGAACCTGTAGCATCGCCTGACATCTCTGATGCCACTGCGCCCTCGGATTCGGACATCCCTGTTGGTCGACATTTGCCTGACAGTGCTTGGCGAACCGTGGCAGGATCGCGAATCCCTGGGTAGAAGGTGAAAGTTGGTGCTGGCTCCAAGGCTGTACCCTTATGCCTCCGTAACAGGTTTGAGGTACTGCCCACTGCCGAAAGTACTTCTGAGCCGGCAAGGGCATCCTCACCTGTTGCGGCAATGGCCGGTCATCCTGAGAGGTCTGGGCAAGTGCAGAGGGTGGGACTGCTTGACATTGGGAGCTCCAATGTTAGGCGGGTGATGGAGCCCCTTAAGTATATGGCAGCTAAGGACGGGAAGAAAGCCAACGTGCACTCCATGTGCATACCGGGGGAGATCCAAGATGTGGAAAGCATCCTTCCAGATGCACTGAAGGGTACAGGGTGCAGCCAACTGCAGGTGGTGGCTCATGTCAGCACTAATGACGGTTGTCCTATGGATCGGAAGAGATTCTCTCTGGTTTCTGGCAGCTATCTGAGTTGGTGAAGACTGCCAGTCTTGCTAGTGAGATGAAGGCAGAACTCACCATCTGCAGCTTCGTCGACAGGACCAATTGTGGACCTTTGGTACACAGCTGAGTGAAGGGTCTGAATCAGAGGCTCAGACTTCTGCGACCGTGTAGGCTGCAGATTCCTTGACTTGAGCCATAGGGTAGGGGGGTTTCACGTTCCACTAAATAGGTCAGGAGGCAGCTAAATGGGTAGCAGGGGCTATGTTGTGTGGATTGATCAGTTTTTTACGTTAGGCAGTTTCGGGAAAGATCAAGAAGGGCTCCAGTCTCAAAGGATACAGGGCAAAGAAACGACGAGAATCGACCAAGCAACAGTCAGTATTGTAGTTGTAAATTGTTGTAGCTGTGTTGGAAAAGTACTAGAGCTTCAAGCACTGATAGAAAGCACTGAAACTGACATCATTATAGAAACAGAAAGCTGGCTAAAGCTGGAGATAAATTCTACCGAAATTTTTACAGAGACACAAACCATGTTCAGAAAGGATAGATTAAATAAAGTAGGTGGTGGTGTGTTTGTGTTTGTTGGTAGTAGTTTATCTTGTAGTGAAGTTGAAACAGATAGTTCCTGTGAATTACTATAGATAGAGGTTATACTCAACAGCCACACCAAAATAATAATTGGCCCCTTCTACCAAACCTCTGGCTCAGATGATATAATAGCTGAACGGTTCGAAGAAAACTTGAATCTCATTACAAATAAGTAGCCCACTCATACAGTTATAATTGGTGGAGACTTCAATCCACCCTCAATTTGTTGGTGAAAATACATGTTCAAAGCTGGAGAAAGACGGAAAACATCTTCCGAAATTGTACTAAATGCTTCCTCTGAGAATTACTTTGAACAATTACATCATGAGCCCACACAAATTGTAAATGGTTGCAAAAACACACTTGATCTCTTAGCCACAAATAATCCTCGTCTAATTGAGAGCGTCATGATGGATACAGGGATTAGTGAACACAAGGTCATTGTAGCAAGGCTCAAAACCATATCAACTGAAACCACTAACAATAAATGAAAAATATATCTATTTAAAACAGCAGTTAAAAATTCACTTCATACCTTCCTAAGAAAGTGTCTCTATTGCTTCCAAGCTAATTATGTAAGTGTAGACCAGATATGGCTCAAATTCAAAGATACACTATCGACAGCAATAGATAGATTGATATCACATAAGTTAATAAGAGATGGGACTGATTCACCATGGTACACAAAACACCTCAGAACACTGTTGCGGAAGCAAAAAAAAAGCATGCCAAATCCAGAAGAATGCAAAATCCCCAAGACTGGCTAAGATTTACAGAATCTTGAAATTTAGTGTGGACGTCAATGTGAGATGCTTTTAATAGTTTTCACAATGAAACATTGTCTAAAAATATGGTAGAAAACCCAAAGAGATTCTGGTCATATATAAAGTACACCAGTGGCAAAAAACAGTCAATACCGTCACTGCATGATAGCGATGGAAATGTTACCGATGATGGTCCCACTGATGTGGAGCTACTAAATACAGTTTTCCATAATTCCTTCACAAAAGAGGGGGTAATAAATATTCCAGAATTCAAAACCAGAACAGCTGTTAGCATGAGTGACAGAAAAGTAGATATCTTAGGTGTTGTCCAAGGCTCATCTTCTGGTCCAGATGGTATACTAATCAGGTTCCTTTCAGAGTATGCAGACACAATAGCGCCTTTCTTAGTTATCATATAAAACTGCTCACTTGACGAAAGGTCTGTTCCTAAAGACCGGAAAGCAGCACAGGTCACACAAATATTCAAGAAAGGAATAGGAGTAATCCATTGAATTAGAGACCCATATCACTGACCTCAATTTGCAGTAGGATTTTGGAGCATATACTTTAGTCGACCATTATGAATCACCTTGAAGAAAATGACTTATTGATACACAACCAACACGGATTCAGAAAATATCATTCTCATGCAACACAGCTAGCTCTTTACTCCCAAAAAGTAATGAGTCCTGTCAACAAGGGATCCCAGAGCGATTCCATATTCCTACATTTCCAGAGGGCTTTTGATACCGTTCCTCACAAGCGACTATTAAGCAAACTGCATGCATATGGATTATCGTCTCAGTTGTGTGACTGGATTTGTGATTTCCTCTCAGAGAGGTTGCAGTTCATAGTGATAGACGGTAAATCATCAAGTAGAATAGAAGTGATATCTGGTGTTTTGCAAGGTAGTGTCATAGGCCCTCTGCTGGTCCTGATTTACATAAATGATCTAGGTGATAATCTGAGCACCACCATTAGACTGTTTGCAGATCACGCTGTAATTTACTGTCTAGTAAAATCATCAGACGATCAATTCCAATTACAAAATGATCTAGAAAGAATTTCTGTATGGTGCAAAAAGTGGCAATTGGCACTAAACAAAGAAAAGTGTGAGGTCATCCACATGGGTACTAAAAGAAATCCAATAAATTTTGGGTATACGATAAAACGCACAAATCTAAGGGCTGTCAATGCCACTAAATACCTAGGAATTACAATTACAAGCAACTTCAATTGGAAAGATCACATGAATAATACTGTGGGGAAGGCGAAACCAAGACTGTGCTTTGTTGGCAGAACACTTAGAAGATGCGACAGACCCACTGAAGAGACAGCCTACATTACACTTGTCCGTCCTCTGGTGGAATATTGCTGTGCGGTATGGGATCCTTACCAGGTAGGATTGATGGAGGACATTGAAAGAGTGCAAGGAAGGTCAGTTCATTTTGTGTTATTGCACAATAGGGGTGAGAGTGTCACTGATATGATACGCAAATTGGGGTGGCAGTCACTGAAATGAAGGTGGTTTACTTTGCGGCGAGATCTATTTACAAAATTTCAATCACCATCTTTCTCTTCTGAGTCCAAAAATATTTTGTTGACACCCACCTACATAGGGAGAAATGATCATCATAATAAAATAAGAGAAATCAGACCTCGAACGGGAAGATTTAGGTGTTCCTTTTTCCCATGCACCTTCCGAGAGTGGAATGGTAGAGAAAATGGTTCAATGAACTCTCTGCCAGGCACTTAAGTGTGAATTGCAGAGTAACCATGTAGATGTAGATATATATAATCTGTCACACTAACACTCTAAAACTATTCTGGAGCACTCCTGTACAGAGTTAGAGAAGTGTGTTAGAAGCAAGCATTTCAATTTACATTTTAAACTCTGTGCATTTACCACTGACATCTCACATTAGGGGAAGCTGTGTATAATGATAATCGGTACAATTATATTACTTCAACACATAATAAAGTGTCAGGTAAAATATAATTAAGATCTTCATTCCACCAGTTCCCTCATGGCAGTGGATCAGTTAACACACAGAAATGTCTTCCAGATATTAGTTAATTTCATTCAAAGGAATCCTCTAAGGAACGTAACTGAGTTGTTGTGTTCATCTTGGAAACATTATTATAGCCGCTTTTGAAATACAAATGTTGATAAACTACTATGACATGCACAAAACTGTATATTTTAAAAATATTTCACTTTAACTAAATAATTAGAACAAAATCCAGTTTTCACCATTTTCACATCAATACAGCGTGTATTTTTAAAAGGAGGAGGAGGAGGAGGAGGAGGAGGAGGAGGTTACATTTCAAACTAAGCAAAACATGGTCTTTTGGAATGAATATTTCATTTTTCAGCACTGTGTGCAGCGTTTGAAGACTGTCTTAGTACAACTGTGATGAAGGCTTTCATTAGGAAGATTCTTAATGGATGTGTCTACACAGTAGGTTTATTATAGTTATCTTAACGACATTTATACAACCATCTTAATACACATGCAGTTATACATAGAAGACAGTTTCAGAAGGATCCTTGTTTATCTTTCTTCTACTAAAAGAACACACTTTTGCCTCATTACTATTCATAGAATTCATCTATCTACAGGGTGCATGGCCCAACTGTCTTTCTTGATATGTTGTTGTTGTTGTGGTCTTCAGTCCTGAGACTGGTTTGATGCAGCTCTCCATGCTACTCGAACCTGTGCAAGCTTCTTCATCTCCCAGTAACTACTGCAACCTACATCCTTCTGAATCTGCTTAGTATATTCATCTCTTGGCCTCCCTCTACGATTTTTACCCTCCACGCTGCCCTCCAATACTAAATTGGTGATCCCTTGATGCCTCAGACCAAGTCCTACCAACTGATCCCTTCTTCTAGTCAAGTTGTGCCACAAATTTCTCTTCTCCCCAATCCTATTCAATACCTCCTCATTAGTTATGTGATCTACCCATCTAATCTTCAGCGTTCTTCTGCAGCACCACATTTCAAAAGCTTCTATTCTCTTCTTGTCCAAACGATTTATCATCCATGTTTCACTTCCATACATGGCTACACTCCATACAAATACTTTCATAAACGACTTCCTGACACTTAAATCTATACTCGATGTTAACAAATTTCTCTACTTCAGAAATGCTTTCCTTGCCATTGCCAGTCTACATTTTATGTCCTGTCTACTCCGACCATCATCAGTTATTTTGCTCCCCAAATAGCAAAACTCCTTTACTACTTTAAGTGTCTCATTTCCTAATCTAATTCCCTCAGCATCACCCAACTTAATTTGACTGCATTCTATGATCCTCGTTTTGCTTTTATTAATGTTCATCTTATATCCTCCTTTCAAGACACTATCCATTCCGTTCAACTGCTCTTCCAAGTCCTTTGCTGTCTCTGACAGAATTACAATGTCATCGGCAAACCTCAAAGTTTTTATTTCTTCTCCATGGATTTTAATACCTACTCCGAATTTCTCTTTTGTTTCCTTTACTGCTTGCTCAATATACAGATTGAATAACATTGGGGAGAGACTACAACCCTGTCTCACTCCCTTCCCAACCACTGCTTCCCTTTCCTGTCCCTCAACTCTTATAACTGCCATCTGGTTTCTGTACAAATTGTAAATAGCCTTTCGCTCCTTGTATTTTACCCCTGCTACCTTCAGAATTTGAAAGAGAATATTCCAGTCAACATTGTCAAAAGCTTTCTCTAAGTCTGCAAATGCTAGAAACGTAGGTTTGCCTTTTCTTAATCTAGCTTCTAAGATAAGTCGAAGGGTCAGTATTGCCTCACGTGTTCCAATATTTCTACGGAATCCAAACTGATCTTCCCCGAGGTCAGCTTCTACTAGTTTTTTCATTCATCTGTAAAGAATTCGCGTTAGTATTTTGCAGCCGTGACTTATTAAACTGATAGTTCGGTAATTTTCACATCTGTCAACACCTGCTTTCTTTGGCATTGGAAATATTATATTCTTCTTTAAATCAGAGGGTATTTCACATGTCTCATATATCTTGCTCACCAGATGGTAGAGTTTTGTCAGGACTGGCTCTCCCAAGGCTGTCAGTAGTTCTAATGGAATGTTGTCTACTCCCGGGGCCTTGTTTCAACTTAGGTCTTTCAGTGGTCTGTCAAACTCTTCACGCAGTATCATATCTCCCATTTCATCTTCATCTACATCCTCTTCCCTCTCCATAATATTGTCCTCAAGTACATCGCCCTTGTATAGACTCTCTATATACTCCTTCCACCTTTCTGCTTTCCCTTCTTTGCTTAGAACTGGGTTTCCATCTGAGCTCTTGATATTCATACAAGTGGTTCTCTTTTCTCCAAAGGTCTCTTTAATTTTCCTGTAGGCAGTATCTATCTTACCCCTCATGAGATAAGCCTCTACATCCTTACATTTGTCCTCTAGCCATCCCTGCTTAGCCGTTTTGCACTTCCTGTCGATCTCATTTTTCAGACGTTTGTATTCTTTTTTGCCTGCTTCATTTACTGCATTTTTGTATTTTCTCCTTTCATCAATTAAATTCATTATCTCTTCTGTTACCCAAGGATTTCTGGCAACCCTCGTCTTTTTACCTACTTTATCGTCTGCTGCCTTCACCACTTGATCCCTCAAAGCTACCCATTCTTCTTCTACTGTATTTCTTTCCCCCATTCCTGTCAATTGTTCCCTTATGCTCTCCTTGAAACTCTGTACAACCTCTGGTTCTTTCAGTTTATCCAGGTCTCATCTCCTTAAATTCCCACCTTTTTGCAGTTTCTTCAGTTTTAATCTACAGTTCATAACCAATAGATTGTGGTCAGAGTCCACATCTGCCCCTGGAAATGTCTTACAATTTAAAACCTGGTTCCTAAATCTCTGTCTTACCATTATATAATCTATCTGATACCTTTTAGTGTCTCCAGGGTTCTTCCGTGTATACAACCTTCTTTTATGATTCTTGAACCGAGTGTTAGCTATGATTAAGTTGTGCTCTGTGCAAAATTCTACCAGGCAGGTTCCTCTTTCATTTCTTCCCCCCAATCCATATTCAACTACTACGTTTCCTTCTCTCCCTTTTCCTAATACCGAATTCCAGTCACCCATGACTATTAAGTTTCCGTCTCCCTTCACTATCTGAATAATTTCTTTTATTTCATCATACATTTCTTCAATTTCTTCGTCATCTGCAGAGCTAGTTGGCATATAAACTTGTACTACTGTGGCAGGCGTGGGCTTCATGTCTATCTTGGCCACAATAATGCATACACTATGCTGTTTGTAGTGGCTTACCTGCACCCCTATTTTTTTTTTTATTCATTATTAAACCTACTCCTGCTTTACCCCTATTTGATTTCGTATTTATAGTCCTGTATTCACCTGGCCAAAAGTCTTGTTCCTCCTGCCACCAAACTTCACTAATTCCCACTATATCTAACTTTAACCTATCCATTTCCCTTTTTAAATTTTCTAACCTACCTGCCCGATTAAGGGATATGACATTCCACACTCCGATCTGTAGAACGCCAGTTTTCTTTCTCCTGATAATGACGTCCTCCTGCGTAGTCCCCACCCGGAGAACCGAATGGGGGACTATTTTACCTCCGGAATATTTTACCCAAGAGGACGCCATCATCATTTAACCAAACAGTAAAGCTGCATGCCCTCGGGAAAAATTACGGCTGTAGTTTCCCCTTGCATTCAGCCGTTCGCAGTACCAGCACAGCAAGGCTGTTTTGGTTAGTGTTACAAGGCCAGACCAGTCAATCATCCAGACTGTTGCCCCTGCAACTACTGAAAAGGCTGCTGCCCCTCTTCAGGAATCACACATTTGTCTGGCCTCTCAACAGATACCCCTCTGATGTGGTTGCACCTACGGTACGGCTATCTGTATCGCTGAGGCATGCAAGCCTCCCCACCGATGGCAAGGTCCTTGGTTCATGGATGATGTGTGCTATTCCACCTTGCAGATCACATAATGTAGTAAAGCACAGAAAGTACTATATTATTATTATTATTATTATTATTATTATTAGATAATTTTGTTTCCAGGCAGCAAGTAAACTGTCCACAACACCCAGACAGAGTACTGCATCTTCCTAATAGACTAAAGTGTAGCAGATGTTACAGAAGTTATGTGGTAATGCATGTTTCATCAACATACCTATTCACTTTTGCAACACACTGATCATTTTAAATATTGTTTTACTTTCTTTATAATATGGGCAACAAAGTAATGATTAATTGCCCTTTCTTACTACGAGCCATGTTAAGTACCCCTGTAAAACAGAGTTTAGGTCTACTATACACAGCAGTTTTGCTGAAGCAAGTAAACCGATTACAAAGTGAGGAATGGACGCAGTAGTTCAGATGGAAGTAAGACAGCTTTGTAATTTATCCCTTATGTTATTCAAACTGTATATTGAGTGAGATGTGAAGTTAGTTTGATGTTCAATGGATCATTTGTGTGATTAATAATAATGATGTGGAGTCAGTCACTTTATACCCATATCACACACTGGCATGTAAATATGGCTACATACTTACCATCTACAATGGATTTTTTGTGAAAAAGAATTAAAGTTCAGGGAGAAGAAATAAAACTTTGAGATTTAACAATGAAACTGTAATTCTGACAAAGACAGGAAAGTACTTTAAAGATTAGTTAAACAAAATAGTCTTGAAAAGAGATTATAAAATGAACAACCACAAAAGTCAAACATGAGTAATGGAATGTACTCTTATTAAATCACATGATATTCAGGGAATTAGATTAAGAAATGAGACACTAACAGCACCAGATGAGTTTTGCTAATTTGTTAGCATAGTAACTGATGATGGCTGAATTTAATGCAGACATTGGCAATAGTAAGAAAAGCATTTCTAAAAAAGATGAATTTGTTAACGCTGAATATAAACTGAAATATCTGAACCTTTTTTCTGAAGGTATTTGTATGAAGTATAACCATGTATGGAAGTGAAATGTGGAGAATAAACATTCAGACAAGAGAAGAGAAGAGAAGCTTCTGAAATGTGGTGCTACAGAAGAATGCTCAAATTATATGGGTATGCTGATGCATAGTGATGCATCTGTTGGCACAATGAACTTGCATTTGGGAGGATGACAGATCGAACCCCATCAGACTGTACACATTGAAGTTTTCCTTGATTTCCCTTGATTGTTTGAAGCAAATGCCAGGATGGTTATTTTGAAAGGGCACAGCTTATTTCCTTCCCTATCCTTCCTCAGTCTAAGCTTTGTACAGTGTCTAATAATCGAGCTGTAAATAGGACATTAAACCATACTCTTTCTTTCTTTCTTCCTTCCTTCCTTCCTTCCTTCAAATAACTAATTAGGAGGTATTGAACTGAATTGCAAGAAAAAGAAATTTGTGGCACAACTAGACTAAAAGAAGGAATTTTGGAGCTGGGAGGAAGGAGGAGAGGGGAATAAATTGCAGAAAGAGACCAAGGTGTGAGTGAAGTATGAAGGTTCAAACGAACATAATTTGCAGAAGTTTCACAGACAGAAAGAGGCTTGCACAGAATAGAGATGGGTGGTGAAACTGCATCAAACCAACCTTCAGACTGATGATGACAACAACCATCCACACAGCATGTTTAAGTTAAGGAATAATATTAATGTGATAAGCATTTACATCCCACCCCTACTTTCCTCATCATCACATTGATTCAATCCCACAGACACTGGACTTGCATTTCAAATCAGTGGGTCTGAAACTCCCTTCTGGTCTTATAGATTTAAGTGTTCCTAAATCACTCAAGATGAATACTGGGATGCTTCCTATGAAAAGGACATAGTTAAGTTTGCATGAAGACTTTATCCTGCACAAGAAATTAAACCCTAATGTTCCCTGTTCGGCACTCACAGTTCGAGAAATGATAAATATCAGCACCCTTAGTGATGGTGCTGCAAATTTTTCCTAGTTTATACAAATGAGTATAATGAAGATACCCTTGTTGTATTTTAATTACTCTATTCAAAAACACAAGAACCACAGTGCAGGATACAGGAAGTGTTTTATGGATGCGAAGTTCACACAAGTGATGTGGTTTATTCTAGTATAGCTCACTAAAGTGAGGTGGATTAACACCAACTAAGTTGACATTTTGATTGCAGACCACAATACAGGTTCCTCCTGTTTCCTTTCACTTCAGCAGTTAAATAAATTAAATGGACATAGGTTACAGTAGTTATGCAGAGGTAAAGAGGCTCAGACAGAATAGAGTAGGGTGGTGAAACTGTATCACACCCATCTTCAGACTGATGACCCTGACAACCAAGCTGAGAGTATGTTTAAGTGACCTCAAAGTAACCCCAAAAAAGAATTTTAATAGCTTAAGTACCCGCAACATGAGGATCACTCTGATTACCAAAGAAAATCTCAGTTCTGCACAATGGATCAGGTTTGACTAATCTGATACTGACTGTTTTTCCATAATGGGTTCACCAATCCCTTCTACATTCACCATCAGCATAACAGGAATAAAGTTTACAAGTACTGGTATAGGAAAATATTCCATTATGGTTTTCAACATATAAATTTATTGTATGTCACAACATTCCCTTTGCAGGATAGTTAACTTGTTATTTCTGACACATGAAAACTTTAAGTGAGTAAAGGGACACAAATTAAGCAGCATCAGAAACCAGGTAAGAAGAGTGTACCATAACTGAAATTTATGAATTCATAATCTTTCTCCTTGCCATTTAACATGAAAGTGTGCAGAAGCCACAATATAATAAATCTCCACTCATTGTTGATTTTGTATTTATTTCTGTAAATGTACACCTTCCTCCTTCCATTCAATCACCTTAAGCTAAGCTGTAAAGAAGAGTCAGTTACATCATTCATCTGTCATTAATCTAAACTAAGGTTTTTTCCATATATTTACTGTTTATGGATTTTGTACCTCAGTAAGAATCGAAGCATCAGAAAGGCAGTCATGAACATGTTTAGACAACTTTCAAAGCTCTTAGCAAAACTAATCTGTCTTCGCTGTCAACAGCTGTCTGTTGGTGCATGAATTTAAGGAGAATATAGCATAGCGGACTCATAGCCGACTTCTTCCAATGTGCAGTGTACAATTGTGACATAGTTTGTGAATTTGTAAAATTGTCTTCAAAATGCTCAAGCCAAAAATGAATTTTCTTGATTATATGGACGTCATAAAAGAGTATCAAAGACTGTGTGGTATAACCACCATTTAAAATGATAGTTATGTTACATACAAAATATTAATAATTATTGCTGTCTGACTACAGCCTGCCATAACCTGAACACACATCAGTGCTCATGTAAAAGAAGCTGAACTTCATAATTCCAATAGACTGCTGCACAAGAAAATTGTTAAACTGGTAAGACATAATCCTTTTTGTAATAAAATATATGCTATATAAAGTACCAGTATCAATATGGACATTACTTGACACAGCAAAACCTCTAAGCAACATTATATGGGAAGCATTAATTGTTAATACCCAGAGAATGAAAGTGTCAAACAGGCAGACTGCAACATTAATGCTGCATATGCAGAGATTATAAAACAAAGCTGTGTGAAAGAGTGGAAGGGGTGGTTGGCTTTGTGGTTGATAATCGCAAGAATTATGAGCTGGATGGTAATACATGGTAATACATTTTTGCCGTACGTATGTTTGTGGCATAAAGCTGTATATTTACAAAGATATAACTACTATTTTACCTACTTCTACTCAAGAACTCACTCAGCATACAGTAGCAGCTGTCAGGTAGAAACAATTTTCACTTGCTTTCGAAAATATCTTTGTTATTTACCATACATTTTTGAGAAGACTTTAATAGCTGTACAAGTCACTACTTACTGTCACAAAAGTTAGATAACAGTCAAGACCATGTTCCTTTAGAGCACTTGACCCACTCGGGTAGCTGAGGGCATTAGCATATCATTTGCAGGGTTCGGGAAGATGAGTCTGCCGAAGATTGAATCCACCTTGTGGCAAGCCAGCCAACCTGGATACAGTTTTTTGGCAGTTCCCAGTATCCACCTAGGTAAATACTGGGCTGGTACCCACATCCCACATCAGATACATGCTACGTAAACATTTAGAAAATGTTCCCACACTTGAACATGAGATTTGCACTCGATACAGAGAGATGGGGTACCCAGACTCCATCCAGGGAACAACTGTCACTAACTTTGTTTCAGCCTTTATAGCAATGATGACGCCATAGAAAAACAGGAAAAGGGAAATGAGAAGAATCAGCTTCTTTACAATACCTTATTTGTTTCAGTATTATATTCAGATTTGAAAAGATTGTTAATAGCAGATTTACTACGGAATAAATGTACTGTGATACTCCTGTCATTATTACTAATTGCTCAAACAAACAAAGGCCTACAAAATTTGTGGATTCAACACACAATTCTAATCTAATTCATTTGTGCAATGAATTTTGTCAGTCCAAATGAAGAATCACTGCAAAACAATCACTTCCTCAAAACACTCCTGATACACGTGGCTTCAGCCATATTACGGAGAAGACTGGGAATGGGATCTGGAAAATTACAAGAATTAATTATGTCCAAGAAATGTGTCTAACAATTATCTATCTGTCAATTTTTATTGTTTATTGCATCAAAATTTTTCACAATTGCAGGAATAAATAATTGAGACAACCAAATTTCACAAAATTTTGCTACATGTTGATGCTGAAGAGTGTCCTGTTCCATCCTTATTCTGGACATTTTTAACAGTGGTGTTTTAAAATATATCTGAGAATATCTCAATAAAACTCAGAAAGCACATTTCACATTATAATTTCCATCATCTCCTCTACTGTAACCACTTTATGCTTTCAAATAACTATTCCAATGAGTTTTACATTTTGTAAACTTTGTTACAAGTTAGTCAGTAGGAGCATGTTTTAGTGGTTGAAACTTCACTTGGATCTCTTCTTTGCAGTAAAAATTATGATTTTTGAAATAAATCACCAAATCGACCACCTAAATGATCATGTTCGACAATGCTGAATGTATCCTAATGTGGAGAGAGGTGGGAAGATGTAATGCACCCAAAAACATAGTCAAACATGATCATTTTGGCAGTCCATGTGTTATGGTGTATGAAGGCATAACAATGCAGAACTCCAAAACGTTGGACAAAGTACATTCACCCGTCAACATTATTGTGGCTTTGTACGCTTACGTCAGCAGCTCAAGGTCTTGTTTGCTCAGGACAGGATGTGTATGTTGTCATCATCAGTATTTCATCATTGTCATTGATGCATGGGTCACCAAAGTGGCATCCGATTTAAAAAAAAAAAAAAAAAAAAAAGACTTGCACCAGGTGGCCAGACTCCTCAAATGAGGACTCCCAATCACAGATGCAATAAGCACAATTTAGTTTTTGGACTCTTTCCCCACATGCAACTGTTCTGCCCCAACTTCATTTTTATGGATGACAGTTAACAACCACATCAAACTCTGCATGTGGAGCTGCTCTCTGAATGAGAGGATATTCGGTGAATCAAATGACCTGCCCATTCCCATCAAGTGCATATAGGATGCATCGGAGACACACATTGCAGCACGTCCACATGCACCAACGACCATCCAGCATTTGTCAACTGTGCTGGTGGATGAATGGAATGTCCTACAGTGAGAACCCTTTAACAACCTTGTGGTCAGCATGGGAACACACTGCAGAGCGTGCACCGCTGTCTATGGTGATCACACATCCTATTAAGAATCATGTTTCATCTTTTCTTGTAACATCCAGGGGAGCATCACGAATAGCAGTGACTTCAGTGTAATTATTGTCTTTGAGTAAAAGTGTTATTTCTGTTTATTTTACTGCATATTTCTTTCAGTTAAATATGTTTGACGTTGTACCAACTGCAGGTGACAGTCTGAATCATTATATTAGTCTGAAATATCAGGTATGCCAAGATCACTTTTAAATCTTTTTATTGATTACCAGTTTTGACAGATCTGTGCTGTTATCATTGCATCTTGTAAAACATTAACATTACTAGCCTGGTCAACATTGTAATGTTAAATGAATGTCTGCTAAAATACATCAGCACAACATGATGTATGTTTTATATTTGTGCTGGTTTATGTTTGATGTGCTGACGTTCCTTGCTATCTTTTATTCTAAGAGACACAATGTCACTATGTGACTTGCAAGTTTGTAAAGATCATGAACTTCTGTTAATGTGTTACAAGGTCCCAAGACAACAGCCTAGATCTGTCCAGTCCGGTAAGTAATAAAAAGATTTATAAGCAATTGTGGCCTACCTGATATTTCAGAATAATATAACCATTCAGTTACCTTCCATACTATACTGCAGCAGTTCTTTCTACACAGCAAGTCCCTGTTTCATTAGGACTGCTTGTGTGAAATTCCACACCGCAATGTTATCTCTTGGTAAGGTATGATTCTTGAAGTTTCAGCAACAGCCGTGTCAAAGGACAAATTGCTAGTGTTGCTGTGGCAGACTTTCTGGCTGCTAAAGTAACAGTGCATAGAGGTGGAGGTGGAGCTGTGATGCAGCATCAAGTTTTATATTAATTTTAGTATTTGTGGGCGAAAAATTTTATTATACAGGGTGTTCAAAAACAGTGTTAAATACTGCGAGAAGTGGTAGTATGCATCAAAACAAGAAAAAATGGTACAAATGGCTCTGAGCACTATGGCACTTAATGTCTGAGGTCATCAGTTCCCTAGAACTTAGAGCTACTTAAACCTAACTAACCTAAGGACATCACACACATCCATGCCTGAGGCAGGATTCGAACCTGCAACCGTAGCAGTCACACGGTTCCAGACTGTAGCGCCTAGAACCGCTCGGTCACTCCAGTCGGCTTCAAAACAAGAAAAATAACTCCAGTAAACATGGGTCCTGAAATGTATACTTTTTGCAATAAACACATGTTTACAGGTGGTGTTCAATGTGGCATCCATTCATGACAATGCACCCCTCTGCCCTCCAAGTAAGGAATGATGCACCCTTTCAAGTATATCTGGTTGCTGTTGTACATGCATGCACGTATAGAAGAGACAACCCTGTAGTGTCTGCACATCATTGATTGGTGTAGTGTAGATCAATTCCTTCAGGTGTCCCCATAACCAAAAGTCTAGGGGACTGAGGTCTGAGGAATGAGCATACCAAGGTATGGGGCCCCCTGATCAATCCAGCAGTCCTGGTGCACAATTATGCATGACCCACATCTGTATTCGTCGCTAAAATCATGCAGCCTCTAGCAACATAGGCAATACATCAATGAGAAAGTCCAGACAATGCACCCAGTTAACCTTTGTGGTAGCATGTATGGTCCTATTAATCTTTTGCCAAGTACATATGGTCATATGTTGATAGAGAATCAGTGTTGATGCCCTCTTTCCTTAAATGCTTGGGGACTTATATCTACCCATACATGCTGGTTGTGGAAATTCACAACACCATCTCCTGACAACCATGCCTCGTCAGTAAATAAAATCTTGGATGTTAACAGCGGTCTGCACCACACTTCTGCAACAGCCATTGACAGAACCGCCATCTGCCATGATGATCCTGTGGCCTTAGGGCTGAACACACTTTAGATGATACACGTACAGCAATTGATCATGAACCACCTGCCAGATAAGAGAATGACACACACTTTCTGCTGCTGCTGATCATCGCACATAGCTCCCAGATGTTTCTTCCACCAAAGGTAACACACACTCCTCCATGTCAGATGTGCAGACTGTGCGGGCCTTCCGCTGCCAGTCTTCCAAGGTGCAGGGGTATGTGTGTCCCTCAGATGCTGAAAAGTCTACCAAACAGCTTATCAGAGGGCACTCTGCACTGTGAATATTTTTCAGTGTGGGCTCACAGACTATGTCCATTTGCTAGACCATAGCAGAATAGCATATGCACCATTTCACTTGCCCAGTAGTAGGCTTCCATTGCTAACAAGTAATGGAAGAGAGGAAATGTAAATCTACTAAACCATTTGTACATACAGACAGAGTAATAACAGTAAACATATGACTGAATCCACATCTGGAAGAAGGTAAAAAGACCATGATACGTTCCCAGAGTTGACAGTACTGTACAACACGGCTCAAAAACACAATGAAAACTAATGTAGGCTACAATATAACTCAAACCACACAACTGACTTTTGACCACCTAATTGTAGGTAGAGCACTGTGAGTAAGATATCATAATACCATGCAGACACATTTGACAGAGCGCCAATGCAATGACTGTGCTAACATCCGTAACCACGCATCACACAAGCCCTTCCTTTAAACATGTGTTTACCTTGGAAAGTATGGATTTCCAGACCCAAGTTTATATTCAACACTTTCTTTTGAACACGCTGTATTTGACCCGAATAGAGAGAGCCAGGTTCCTGCTCACTCTTCCATGACAACACCCCAACCCACAAAGCAAAGACTGCCTATGATTTTTTGGCCAGCAAATGGATCACAGTCCTGGATCACCCACCATATTTGCTGGATTTTACCCCAGCCAACTTCTTGATATTCCCCAAATTGAAGTTGAGAGGACAATACTACAACACATTTATGGAAGCTCCAGATAATTGTACTGCTGTACTACATGCAGTTCCACAAAAGGACTACAATGACCATTTGAAAACACTTTTAAAACAATGTCAGCATGTATTGATAAAGGATGAGAAAATTTTGAATAAATACAGTGAATTTGTGAACATAATCCATTACTTTTATTTTTCACAGCCACAGCTGTAACACAACTCTGATACAAGGTGTGTGCAGGGTCCAAATTTCATCAAGCTATACTATGTGGCAGTGACATATCATGTGATAGTTATTTTTGTCTGTAAGTTTTGCATACCATGTCTATATCAAAATGAAGTACAGCAGAGCTACGAAATCTACAGGAATGGTACAATCCATGGGACTGACTGTAACAACACAGTGTCTCTAAGGATACAGCTTACTTTACTCAAGAGGTACGGTACTATTACAGAAAACTGAAAAATTTCCTTGACCCATTAGTAGCAAATTTTTTCAGTTGTAACTGGTAATGGACATGAGGCAATTTGGTTGCATTTCCAACCAGAATACAGCAGAGTCATCTAACCTTTTCTGCTGTTTATCATGATGTAACTGAGACAGGATAAGTAGCACCCACAAATGATGGTTTGAGGTAGACCAATATTCACTCATACTGTCTAATCATGATGGACACATTCTACATAACACTGAAGAAGGTCCAAATATCACCACATGAGATGTTTCTGCAATATGTAAATACCTCTCTCAGTACTGAATAGAGGATACTACATGGGCAGTTCACATTTCTGTATCATCTTCAACACGTATGTTTCATTTGATCATCGACTATGAGAGAAATTTTGTTGACAATTTGTTGCATGAAGTGCTGAGAGAGAGAGAGAGAGGGAGGGGGGGAGAGAGAGTGGGGGAGAGGGGGGGGAGAGAGAGAGGGGGGGAGGGGGGAGAGGAGAGGGAGAGGGGGGATAGGTGGGGGGGGGAGAGAGAGAGAGAGAGAGAGAGAGAGAGAGAGAGAGTGGGGGAGAGGGTGGGAGAGGGGGAGAGAGGGAGAGGGAGAGGGAGGGAGAGAGAGAGAGAGAGAGAGAGAGAGAGAGAGAGAGAGAGAGAGAGAGAGAGAGAGTTGTAATCTAGTAATAAAAATACCTGCAGATGAGTAGAAGCCACAATCTGTAAGGACAAAATAAAATTATGCAACATGAAGGGCTTGTTTGTAGTAGGTAATTTGTTATAAATATTACAGACACCTGAAGAACCAAAGATGTTGAAGGTTAATATAAGGATAACTGTTACCTGGAAAATTTGTGGGGGAATCTGGAAGTAGTGAATACCAGATATGCACTATAAGAAGACTTATACACAAAGAAGAAAAATTCTTGTATGAAGCACTGACATTTCAGACATTAAAACATAGAACTAGTAATGGACTTGTACCTCCAATCAGAGGTGCCACACAATTTTTCCACCTGAGGATGACGAGGGGGAACACCAATAAATTTGTGTGGAACTACTATTTATTGTTTGACATAAGTTTAACATATTTGCACAAAAGTATGTTGGAAATCTAATACTGTATCTTTAATTCCACAAGGCTAGGAATTCCAGTTCCAGAATAAAGAACAATGTATAAAACTAACTTGATGTTTTAGCAATGGAAAATCCAGGATGGAACGTAACGATATTATGAAAGGATAGTTGCTACTCACCATAGAGTGAAGCAGCATCCCCACTATATAGTGAGTAGCAACTATCCTTTCCATAATATTGTAATCTGATATTTTTGTTTTTTACACAACCGAATTGTCACACATTGATGGAAAGGTTTATTACAATTAAGTACAAGTAAAGTTCATTAGTTTCATGTTCCAAGGATAATTTGCATGATAAACTTGTAGTGATATGGAATGTGGTATTTCACATTCCCATCACAAATTAATTTGTAAATATGACTACATGCTGAACTCTTTTTAAACTTTTTATTACATTTTTAAACATCTACAGATGTGAGTTAGTAATACCTACCCTCCACCTTTTACACATTACATTAAAAGAAATTTTTTTGCAGAACAGGTGTTGTCAAGGAGAAACTTCCTTATTTTGTTTGCAAATTTTCTTTTGCTGTCAGTCAGATATTTTAAATCACTGGGTAAGTGATCAAATATTTTAGTTGCAGCATTGTACACACCTTTTTGTGCTGAAGACAACCTTAAAGTGTAGTAATGAAGGAAATTTTTCCTTCTGGTATTATAATTATGTACAATATCATTCCCTTTAAACTGCAATGGACTATTTATAATGAACTGCATGAGAGAATAAATACACGGTGAAGTGAGAGCCAGTATGTGCCACTCCTTTAACAGATGTCCACAAGATGATCATGAGTGAGCACCACACACTATTCCTAAAGCACATTTTTTAGCAATGCAGACTTCCTTTCTTAATGATGAGTTACCCCAGAAGGTTATTCCATATGACATTATTGAATGAAAATATAAAAAAATATGTCGACTTACTGATTCGTCTCTCCCAAAAATTTACAATGACCACAGGGTTATGTAAGTAAGTTACATATAAAACATTACACTATCAGCTTCATCATGCAGAATTAATTTAGGAAAAGATTGAGTTGTTACGTATTATAAAACATAACACAAATTCAGAAACAATGAGATAAGATTTTGTGGTGATCAGCACAAAGAAGTGTGTGCTTGTGAATTAATACTGAAAAATAGTTTGCTTTTAACTGCAACTGTATATAAATCCATATTGGGAAATTTCTAACTGTTTATGAGGAATCTGGATTCCTTACTATGCTATAAGACAGCAGCAAACAGTTAATAGTCTCCAGCGACTTCAGTGTAGATTTTCTAAAGGATTCTGAAAGGAAAAATGATCTGGAAACCTTACTTGGAGCCTAAAATTTTATCTCAGTAACTAACATTCCAGCACAAGAAACAGAAGACAGTTGGACCTTAATCGATAATATTTTCTTTAAAGCAAGAAAATAACTGTGTACGTCTTAACAAATGCTCTTTTAGATAATGACGCTCAGTTAGTTAGGATGAATAAGATAGTGCCTTACAGCATCGATATTCAGTGACAATCAGTTGGAATAATTCATGACTCCAGACCAAATGTTTTTAAGAATGATTTACAAGAGATGACTTGGGATGTAATTTATAATGAACCAAATGCTGACATAAAATTTAATCCATTCCACAATAAAGTCATATAATTATTTCAAAATAGCTTTCCACATATCCAGAAAGAACATTAAACAGCCATGTAAAAAACTGTGGATGACAAGATGAATTAAAGTATCTTGTGAAAGGAAAAGGGAAATGTACCCATTGGCAAGAACAAAGAGATTTCATTCAATATTTGCACAATACAAAAACTACTCAAAATTACTAAGAAAAGTTATTAAAAATTCAAAGAACATGCACATTATGTTGGAAATTGGTAATTCTGACAACAGAGTTAATGCTATATGGAATGTAGTGAAACGAGACAGGACAACCAGTCACAGAATTGTACATCATCACTACTGAAGTAAATGGAAAGACTATAAATGATGAGTCACAGGTAGAAAATATGTTTAATACTAACTTATTAAATACAGTAGAAAGTACAGGGACAAACAGTTCAAGGGAAAATTCACACCAGTATTTGAAAAAGCAACCCACATAGAATTCTATCAAATGGATGTATCACCAACTTCTCCTTCTGAAATTAACAAAATTATACATTCACTCAAAATTAAAAATTCATTTGGATTTGATGATCGTTACAATAGAGTGCTATAGATTTGTTCCCATATCATAAGCCCCATCTTATCTGAAATATGTAATGCATGACTATTGAAAGGCACTTTTCCAAAGAAACTGAAATATTCCACTGACAAACCTCTCTGTAAGAAAGGTGATAGAACAGATGTCAGTAGTTAATGACTTGGTCCACTGCTGCCATTTTCCAAAATTTTGGAGAAGGTGGTGTATTCCAGAATAGTATCTTACCTAATAGACAATAATATCCACAGCAAACATGAATTTGGATTTTAGAAGATCTGCTTCACTGAAAATGCCATTTACATGGTCACTCACCAAATTTTACAGGCATTAAATAATAAAACAGTGTCAGTTGGTATTTTCTGCAACCTATCTAAGGCATTTGTCTATGTTAATAACAATATTCTCTTAGATAAACTGATGTTTTATGGGGATGATGGTATAAGCAACAAATGGATAATGTCATATCTGACAAAACACATGCAGTAAGTTTTACTTAGTAAGTCAACCCATGTAGTCCAGGTACATTACTCTAACCGAGGGAGAAATCATGCACGGGGTTCCCCAAGGCTCAGCCTTAAGCCCACTAGTGTTCCTCATATAGGTAAATGATCTTCCGTCTGATAGACAAGAAGCAGAATTAGTTCTTTTGCAGATGCAGTCCAAGCATACACACAGAAACAGAAAAAATAGTAAACAATGTTCATAAAAGTATCATTGACTGGTTTTCTGCAAATGGTCTCAGCCCCAATTTTAAAAAGACATAACATATTCAGTTCTGCAGGTCTAGGGGGTACTGCACCACTGACAAGTGTAACGTGTGGTGAGGTAATATAAAAAAGGTAGAAACTTCAAAATTCTTAGATGTTCATATTGATGAGAATTTAAACAAGAAAACGCACATTTTGGAACACCAAAACAACTTAGTTTGTATTTAGAATCTCTGCAGATCTTACAGATAGACGAATCTGTAAGTTGACATTCTGCATATCTTCATGCAGTAATATCATATGGAATAATGTTCTGGGGAAAGTCATCTTTAAGTAAAAAGTCTTTATTGTTCTAAAACAAGCTGTAAGAGTAATATGTGTCACACACCCATGATCATCTTGTAGACATCTATCGAAAGGGTTGGGAACTGTTCACCTCACATTTACTATCTCATGAAATTTGTTGTAAATAATCCACTGTAGTTCAACAGGAACAATATGTACATAATTACAATACCAGAATGAAAATTGGCATTCATCACTACACATTAAGGTTGTTTTCAGCAAATTAAGGTGTGCACAATGCTGCAACAAAAATTTTTGGTAACTTACCTAGTGATACAAAATGTCTGACAGACAGAAAAGTAAAATTTGAAAACAAACTAAAAAAGTTTATCCTTGGCAACTTCTCTTGTTCTGTAGAATAATTTCTATTACCGTAATGTGTAAAAGGTGATGGGAGGAATTAGTAGCTCACATTTGTAGATGTTTATAAAGAATTAAAAAAGCAGTTTACAACTGTTCAGCATATAGCCATATTTAAAAATTAAGTTGTGCTGTGCATGCAATATTATTCATTCCATGTCATCACAATTTACTGTGCAATTGATCCATGGAACATAAGACTAACTAACTAACTAAATGTGCCTGAAGTAACTTGTTTTAGGAGTTCTGAAATGTGCTTTTTTCTTCTTTAAATTCTCATCAATATGGACATCTAAGAATTTTGAATTTCCACCCTACTTATGTTTCCTCAGCATGTGTTATACTTATCATTGTATAATGTCCCTAGATGTGCAGAACTGAATATGTTGTGTCTTCAAAAATTGAGGGCGAGACCATTCACAGAAAACCAGTCAATGACCCTTTCAACAACATTGTTTACTACTTCTTATCTTGCTGAATGTATGCTTGGATTAATAACAATACCACTGTCATCTGCCAAAAGAACTGATTCTGCTTGATGTATATTACATGAAACATCATTTAGATACACGAGTAACAATATCAGGCCTAAGATTGAGCCTTGGCGACCATCATATGTGATTTCTCCCCAGTCAGAATAAGGTCCCTCAACTACATCAGTTGGGTTACCAAGTACAACTTTTGCATGCTTTTGGTTAGATATGTTGCTATCCATTTTTATGTAGAAGAATATTGATTCTGCAATCAAATGCATTAGATAAATCATGGAAAATACCAACTGGTACTGTTTTATTATTTAATGCTTGTAAAATTTGGTAAGTGAACACGTAATGGGATTCTCAGAAGAGCAACTCTTATATAATCCAAACTGTGATTTGCTGAAGATATTATTGTTGCTCAGGTGGGATACTAGTCTCGAATACACCACCTTCTCAGAAATTTTGGAAAATGGCAGCAGTGGATATTGCAGTTTCTCTGCAAAAATGTCTTGCAATAGTCATGCATTGCATATTTCAGGTAAGACTGGATGTATGATATGGGAACAAATCCTTAGTACCCTATTGGAAATACCATGAAATCCAGATAAGTTTTTATTTTTGAGTGAATGTATAATTTTCTTAATTTCAAAAGGAGAAGTTGGTGATACATTCATTTGATTGAATTCTATGCTGGTTGCTGTTTCAAATATTGCTGCAAATTTTACCTTGAACAGTTTTTCCGTATACTCTCCCTTGCATTGTCCGATGGTGGCCTCCCCATACATTTTCTACAAAAAACTCAGCCACTTCACTTCCGCTACTCATATGTAGGCCATGTCTTTTACATCCTCATCTCCCAATTGTAGCAACAGGCACTGCATTCATATGAGATACCATTTTAGTCAGCAGCAGCCCTCTCAACTGTTCACAACACGCACAACAGAGTTAATTCAAGTCTGGTCATGTCACTGTAGAAGCTCCAGAAGACTCACATTTGTGTGTGTAATTGCTGCTCCTAATTTCATCCAGGTCACCCCTAATGCTCTAATTTCTATCCTTAGCCAAGCTGTTCCTCAGTATACATACTACAGTAATATGACCCCTCTATGCTAAAATCTTTGTATAAATACTGTATATCCTCTGTCACCTGGCTAAGCCTAGCACTTGGCTTCACAATATCTGTGACCTGTCATCCTGTTCCTAGTTTGTCTCCCCATCTGGCTTACACAAATCTACACTTAGTTCCTTTTTTGTAAGTCTGCTGTAACCTACTGTGACCGACAGCAGGCTGAGGCTCTCCCCTCCTACTTCACATAACAAGTCAATTTTATTTGATACCATAAGCTCAAATGTAGATGAAAAAGTTGAAAAGCAGGTCCCTTTTACCAATGCTTGTCACCTTTAAAAGTAATCAACAGTCATGCAGTTTGTTTAGGTAAAGACAGTGTGAACTTTTTTAAATAGCTAAAATGCAGGAATTAAAAGCATTACAAAATACATTTTATTCCAAGTAATAAGTATTTTTCTTTAGTTTTAGTGACTTCCTAAATAATAATAATAATGGTGTGCTTTTTTATACAGTCATTCAAAAAGAGGACCAACTTCAAAGAATTGTCAGATGCACAAAGAAAATAAGTTTTCTTGCCCTGCCCACAGGTGAGTAGGTTATGTCTAGTGCAGAAAAATAATTTTCAGTAAACAGCCACCTGACTGGTCTATGTAAGACTAGAACAAAATTAGCATGAGAGAAAACTCACTAAACATTTATTATTATTTCAATATAACTAGAATGTTCATGAGTAATCAGTATGATAATTCTGCTTTAAAAATTACTTAGTATCAATTTTGATTTTGAGATGTCTAAAAATAGTTCAGCTTTCCACTAAAAAATATACTAATATTCTCAAATGAAGTAACGTGAAGAACAATTGAGCTGCCAAATATTTACATGTGTGCTTCTCTGTGTTAGACTTGTATTGGAATCATTCAGTAAAAAACTGTGTGTGCTGCTTCTGATCAACTGATTACTATATTTCATTTGGGCAGCCTCCAATTTCCTCCCCCCACCCTCTCTCCCCCCCCCCCCCCCCCCCCCCCCCCCCCCCCCCCTCCCCCCCCCCCCCCCCCCCCCCCCCCCCCCCCCCCCCCCACCCACCTACCACCCTTTGCTCCCACTCCAAGTTATACCAAAAAGAAGAAAACCAGAGGGAGAAATTTTATTATAAAATCCAATTTACACATTACTTAATCACCTCACTGACCAGTTGCAGAGAAATATTAAAATTGCCAGACAGAGGAAGGATATACACAATGGCTTTATTGATGCAATGATCCTGAAACTTCACTTGAATGAATTACAGTAAAAACAGAACACTTAAGTCAGGATATCTAGATGACGACTTGAAACCTGCTATGCCTGAATGGGAGATACAGACTGTTAGTAGATTCAATTCTACTGGAATAATTGTTACTCTGCAGCAGATTAAACCTTCTTACATTATAACAAAACAGGATAAAGTATGGGAGAGGACCTTGCTGAAATACAGTTAGATTGTTTCCAACTACCTGTTTTAATACCACCAAATCACTTCACACTGAGATCTGAATCCAAGAAAGGTGGTGCAGCTGGAACAAACTGCTGCTGATTTGGGCAGAATAGCATTCAAAATCTAAAAACCTCAATCTGTGAATCATGAAACACTCAACAGCCCCTAGGATTTGCATTTTGGTTGAAATATCACTAATCAGGGAGTATCTAGATATAATAATGGAAGTCTGACTACAAGTGAATATACACACATGACACACACACCATCCATATCAGGTGGAACTAACCTTTGGGCTCTGTAGTGCACAAATGTGAATGTGTACACAAGAAGAAATTGCACCACAGTAATGCCAATATGACAATGAATTCTTGTAAAGTGCAAAAGTCATCCAACTTTGTGACAATGTGAAGCCCTCTCAAACAAGTTAAAGTACCAATGAGAACGATTTTAACATTGTTTTCAACATTCCAGTACTTTAATATGAGCCTCACACAATGTATAATAGAAAATATGACAAAACTGAGTGTTATCCATTGTAAAAAGTGCCTGAATACAGCAATTTCCAAGAATCTCGACATCTCCATTTTTCAATATTCCAAAAAAAAACCCAATGAATCATTATATTTTACTATACAGTTGAAACTTAGAACATAAAATTCAAAAGTTATATTTAATAGCCTTTACACTTCCATGCTTTTGTTGTCAGGCAATTCCACAACATAAAGCAAATGTTTGCTAAGCAGTTGTTGGACAAAATGCATATTGTTCCGCATATTTCCCTTTCATATTCAGCCAGTCTTTTACTATAATATTAGCAGCTGTTGTACAACACATTTGTTGGATCATCATTAGTAAGGTGTTAGAAGATTCAGAATATTCTGAAACAATTCAGGAGATGAAAAGTGGAACACACACTAGGAGTCGACAATGCCAAAGAGTAAGAAGAGCATGACTGCACCTTCAAATGAAGATCTGAATATAGACTGTAACCACATTGAAACAACAAAGGAAACAACAAGCAAAGAAAGATGTTCACGTTTCAAAGATCATATTCATTTTAGAGAGTGCCTGTACACATATAAGACAAAAGTTTAACTGGATAATTTGTTTCTACAGTACATGAATGGACTCATCTAAACAACACACGGGGAAGGAAGACAATACAAATAAACAAAGATCTGCCTCAGTCTCATATTATATAAGAGAAGAAGAAGGCCAAAGCATTCATGTATGTGCCTCAACAGTCAATAAACTGACAGGTAAGAGTGATTTTATTTATAGCCTAAGCAAAACGTCTGTAGGAGACACTCAGGCCTATTAGCAAAATATATAAACTGGACAGTGTACAAACTCAGGATAATCGAGATGGACAAGCTCACAAGCTGCAGGAAAGAGACAAAGAATGCACAGAGTTAATTAAGAATGATATATTTAAAGCATAAATGCAGATCATCTCATTACTCTAGAAATAAAATTAGGCAGTTGTATCTT